>NC_083697.1:51775000-54275000 GCF_033118175.1 Dama dama
TTTTATTTTCTTTGGGTAAATATTAAGAAGTGCAATTGTTGATTCATATGGTAGTTCTATTTTTCATAGTGGCTGGACCAATCTACAATCCCACCAACACTGCATAAGGATTCCCTTTTGTCCGCATCCTAGAGTTATTTGTATATTTTGATATTAACCCTTTATAGAATATATTGTTGGCAAATACCTTCTCCCATTCAGTAGGTTACCTTTTCATTTTGTTGGTAGTTCTGTTTGCTGTTGAAAAGCTTTTTAGTTTGGTGTAGTCCTTTTTTTTCCTTGCTTTTGTGCCCTTTTCCTAAGAAGGCATATTAAAAAAAAATATTACTAAGACAAATGTCAAAGAGCATATTGCCTATGTTTTCTTCTGGATGTTTTATGGTTTCATGTCTTACAGTGAGGTCTTTAATCTATTCTGAGTTTAATTTTGTATATGGTTTGAGAAAGTAATGAACTATTTAGATACTGGTTACCTTAAATTACATAATTTCTCTTTCTTAGGAATTTTAAAGGGAACCAGGAACCAAAGGGGATAAGAGAATAGCCACCTTTGGCCAAGAAAATGCCCACGCTATTAATAAAATACCTGAAAGCTTAAAAAAGCTAGTGGGAGAACAGACAGTAAAGAAATTAAGATAGAGCAAGCATTTGTAAGTAATTATAGGGGCCATGAAGCTCCAGTACTTTGGCAACCTGATGCAAAGAGCTGACTCATTGGAAAAGACCCTGATGCTGGGAAGGATTGAAGGCAGAAGGAGAAGGGGACGACAGAGGGTGAGATGGTTGGATGGCATCATTGACTCAATGGACATGAGTTTGAGCAAACTCTGGGAGATAGTGAAGGTCAGGGAAACATGGTGTGCTGCAGTTCATGGGGTCGCAGAGAGTCAGACATGACTGAGCGACTGAACAACGGCAACCACATTACTGCAATCAAAGTGATAGGCAAGTCTAACACTTCCCAAGCTTTCTGTGTCCTTTTTCCCCATTGAGTATTTTTTTTTGTTGTTGTTGTAATCATACTTAAGACAAGATCTACTCTCTTTACTTTTTGAGTGCACAGTATTGTAGAGCAGATCTCTAGAACTTATTCATCTAGCATAACTGAAATTTTATGTCCAGTGAACAATTCATTTTTCCAAAGTCTATATCCTCCATTTGTGAAAATCTATTCTTGATCCATAGCACCTGCTAAGTTGTATGATCCCATAAACCATCTCTGTTCAACTTCTGTTTGAAGTGTGTGCTTTGCCAGCTTGACTTCTACTTCTTGTGGGGTCCCTCTCTAAGCTCCATCACTCATCAGGTGAGAATGGATTGTGCACATAAGTGTATGTGTGTCTGTGTGTGTGTGGTAGAGCTGGGAGGACAGCAGCGGGGGATAAAAGAAGTAAGGGCTGTGCTTGATAAAAAAATACCTGCTTTCACTAATGTTCTATTTTTCTAGGGTCCTATTTCATCACCTCACACTGTCCTATTCAACATTCTAAACTTATTTTTATTCCACTCCCCAGCCTGCACCATCCTATCTCTAGAGATACTATCCACATTCCCACTCATTTTGAACGCAATGTAAAGCATAAAAACTCACACATATGCCTCTTTCTTTCTTATATGTTACTTTCATGTATATTATTCTGTTTAGTTATCTCATTGCTCCTATTTTTTTAAGATGCAAATTATTCCCATTTTTCAGATGAAAAAGCAAATACATAGAGATAAAGGTGATCAACTGGGGATCTCAGGCCAAGGGAGAGAGATTGTATTTGGAATTAAATCTTTTGTTCGGAGTCAATAACAATTGTCTGCAAATTGCTTCATTACATTATGGGCAATGGGGTTGGTAGCCTCTCTCTCTCTTTCCCACTCCTTTCCAGTTCTGGGCTGTTTGACCCAACTAGTCTTAGTTACTATTTTTGAAACATGGCTTAACATTTTTTTTTTTTCCTTTTTGTTTTTTCTTTTAGAGCATCTTTCAATTTCTCTTCTATAACTGGCTAATTTCCTGGAGGACTGCTTAGGTGACCAAACTTCCCACTCCAGCCCACCTTCTTTTTCTCTCTGTAGTTTTGTTCTTTATCTTAGTTAAGTGGTACACTAGCCAGGTGATCATTCAAGCCAAAATTCTCAAAGGTATATCTAAATTCACAAGAAGAACTTGATGTCTTGCATTGGATGATATTAAACAACTACCAGAAAGGGAACCAACTGTGTACTTCCTACAGGCCAGGCTCTGTACGAGGCGAGATAATGAGATTCAGTGGAACAGATTGCTGGAATGATTGGTTCCCATCCTGGAGGAGGTGATGTTGGAGATTAACCTGGAAGGACAGGGATTTAAATAGGTGAAAAGAGGGATTAACAAACCAAGAGAAATATTAAAGAAGGACTTAAGATCAGGTAGCCTTAATGGTTGCATGTCTTGTGTATTTACCGCACTTTTTTTTTTTTTTAAGTCAATCAGTCATGTCTGCCTCTTTGCAACTCCATGGACAATATAGCTACGGAATTCTCCAGATCAGAATACTGGAGTGGGTAGCCACTCCCTTCTCCAAGGTATCTTCCCTACCTAGGAATTGAATCAGGGTCTCCTGCATTGCAGGCAGATTCTTTGCCAGCTGAGCTATCAGGGAAGCTCATTTACAGCATAGGTCTTGTGATTAATTCCCATAATAGATTAGAGTAAGACTAATCTGCTATAAGGTGGCTCAGTGGGAAAGAATCTGCCTGCTAATGCAGGATACACAAGAGTCACGGGTTCAACCCCTGGGTTGGGAAGATCCCCTGGAGAATGAAATGGCAACCCATTGCAAGGCTGCTGGGAGAATCCCATGGACAGAGGAGCCTGGTGGGCTACAATCCATGGGGTTGACTGAGTGACTGAGCCCACACAAGCTGCTATAACAGAGATCTGACAATACAGTGGCTTAATGAATAAGGGATTTTTTTTTTTCTCTCTTATGAAACAGTCCTGTTGCGAACAGTCCAGGTGGGCTGGTCTGCTGTAGTCTGCATGTATGAAGCTGGTTTGATGCCACATTCAGGTTCCAGCCATCGGAAAGGGGAGTGGGGAACACAGAGGAGGCACATTCCATGCCCCACACTAGGTCAAAGGGACAAAAAGAGGCTGGTGTGCAGTCTAGCTAGGCTGCCACACGCTCTCCTTGATTCCATTTCATTCAGCTTGGCAGGTTGAGAGAGTGGATGTGGGGTAAGCTGCAGCCTCATAGCCATCCCAGTGATTTCCTTAATTCCTTTAAAAAAAAAAGTTTTTATTGTTACACCACTGCTTCTGTTTTATGTTTTGGCTTTTTGGCAGTGAGACATGTGGGATATTAGCTCTCTGACCAGGGACTGAACTGGTACCCCCTGAATTGGAAGGTGAATTAACCACTGGATTGCCAGCCAAGACCCTTCCTTCCCTCATTTGAAACTTTACTGGGAGTGACAGTGGGCTCGCTGGGAGCAGGGAGAAGTGTGTGGCAGTGAGAAGAGGAACGATCTTTCACAGAATCAAGAGCCGTGGTGTGAAGCTTACACTATGTTCTTGCTGACTGCCTTGAACAAAGCTGTTCTAGAATCAAACGATCAAAGGAAACTTAATTTGTAGAGGCAACAAATTTAGCAGTGAGATTAGAATGCTGATGACTTAAAATTGTCTTCTGGTAATTTTGCATGAAAACTTTGGCATCTGCTAAGGCTTAAGGTCAGGAAGATCCCCTGGAAAAGGAAATGGCAACCCACTGCAAAATTCTTGCCTGGGAAATCCTGTGGGCAGAGGACTGGAGTGCTACAGTCCATGGGGTTGCAAATGGACACACCTTAATGACTAAACAACAACAACAAGGCTTAAATGCAAATAAAGTGAAGAGATGAGAAAGTAAATGAACACTTGACACATTGAGAGGATGCTCTGATGCGAAAAACTCTCCTAGCCACACACAACTCTCACAGTTCACATTTTATTTCAGGGGCCTATGTGTTTTTGGTTGAGATTTCACTCCAAATACACATCATGCAGTTATGTGTCCTGCCAGAGGAAGCGTTTTCTCTCTTGTAAGCTGGAATGAAGCACATCATTATTTCGCATGGCAGAACCCCGACAGCTCCCAGGCTCTCCTCCACCCGAGTGTGTCTGAGAATTGTTTGTTTAGGAGACGGGAAAGACCTGCTGTTTCATTTGCTTAGAATAATCCCACCACCTGCCTCTGATGGCAGGTGTCGTGGGGTGCAAGGTGAGGGGCCTCCCTTACAAGGATATATCCTGAGAAACGCTGCTAGAATCTGTTCTCAGGTTGGAGAAGGCACACACACACACACACACACACACACACACACACACACACATGCTTTAATACATATAGCACAATCCAAACTGGAGGCAGGGTGGGTCTGGGCACGAGACGTTTTGCTCCTACCTTCTTCCCTGAAGCACACGCCAGTTGGTGGCAGTTTAAAACTTTGTACTTAAGAAGCTTAACTTTTTTTTTTTTTTCCCAAAGAGCAAGACTCTTCTGGGCTGACATCTTCTTCACATGCAGCCTGGTGGGAATGAATCCTGTAAAAATGAGAACCAGGCCATCTCTTATCGTGCCTGAGAGGGTCAGGGAAGGGGCACTTGGCTGCTTCGCCTTGCGATGTTTTCCCTCAGGGTCCCATCTGCCTCATCAAATTCTGCTTCTGACTGGCTGATACCAGACCCCTGGGAGTTGTTCTCGACATGCGAAATCAATAAGCTGAGCTATCAATCTTCCTAGGCTTCCTCAACTGCGAGGGGCTGCCTTTCCTGACTGGGCATTTTGGGAGAAGCCAGAATTCCATTTTTATAGCAGCTCACTTGGTCCTCAGTGAAGTTGGCTAATTCTCAGGATTAATTGCCTCATTAATGAGGGAGATTCACACAGTATATTTGCTTTTAGCCAGGTTGTCAGATACCTTTGAAAGGGTTTAATGTCAATAAAATTTCAATGTAGCTGTTAGTTTAGTTAAGTAAGCATTTAACAACTTCACTTGGGCCCTCACTGCTCTGGGAAAAGACCGAAGCAGGCTATCTGCTAAATTCAGGGTTCCATGGGGACAAGAACTTGAATCCAAGTGTAAAGAGGTTGCTCGATGAGTCTGGGGAAATCGGGAGAGGATACAGGAAAATGAAAATAAATAAGAGCTAGACTGAAGTTGAACATTAGTCATGTATTACCTAGCATGAAATTAAGCATGCCATCTGATTTACCAAATACTTGGTTCAAATTGGAAAGCTTCAGCACTGTGATTTACGGACATCCTTTTTTGCCTTGTTATATCCTGCCCCAGTACATTTATATCTGCTTTTCTTTCTACATCGATGTTTTTCTTTAGGTATTTGCAGTGATTCCCTCTTGAACTTTTTTTGATTCTTGATTTCAGTGTTCCTACCATGGGGAGATTCTTTCATCACCTTGTTAAAAATAGTTCGACCTGTCATCACTCTATCATCTCTTTTTAAAGTACTGACACGTGAGCAGGTGCTTACATGTTTAACATCTGTCTTCCCTGTGGAGCTGGAGAAGGACCAGACTTGTTCTGTTCACAGCCATACCCCCAGAGCCAGGAACAATTCTTGGTATACTGTAACTGCTCGATAAATAAACAACAATTGAATCAATGAAATATTAATGAAAGAAACAATATTAATTATAAGAAAAACTTTCCAAGTACTCTCATCCAGAAAATAAACACCATTAATATGAGGACTCCATCTCATTTCAGATACTGTTCTATATTGTTGCTATTGTGAAAGTGGAAGAGTTAGTTGCCCAGGTATGTCCAACTCTTTCCCGCCAGTCTCCTCTGTCCTTCGGATTCTCCAGGCAAGATTACTGGAGTGGGTTGCCATTCCCTTTTCCAGGGGAACTTCCCAACCCAGGGATTGAACTCATGTCTCCAGCCTTGCAGGCAGATTCTTTGAGCCACATCTGAGGCACCAGGGAAGCCCCCTTGCTGCTGTTCAGCTGTTGTTGTTCAGTCGCTAATTCATGTTTGACTCTTTTCAAGCCCACGGAGAGAAGCACTCCAGGCTTCCCTGACCTTCACTCTCTCTCTGAATCTTCTCAAACACATGTCCATTCAGTCAGTGATGCCATCCAACCATCCAACCACCCTCTGCCACCCTCTTCTCCTTTTGCCTTCAATCTTTCCCAGGATCAGGGTCTTTTCCAATGAATCATCTATACATATTTCTATTAAACTAGGATACGGCTATCAGTGCTCTTTTAAGAGTGTTTTAAATTTAATTTCATTTGATTGAACAGAAGAAAAAAATGAAGATAAAAGGTGAAATTTTAAACAGATTTTTTTTTTTTTTACTGTAAGATGTTATTTCCTAAAATATTCCACTAAAGAGATTATGCAAGATATTGACAAGTTGGAATACTATCATTTCTTGAAAAAATTACATTTGGAGTTGAGTTTCTGCCATAAAAGATTAGTATTCTCATATTCCCTCTTTCCCAATTTTTAAAGTTATTTCTCTTATAGTGTTCATAGCTTACTTTTTCTTTATTATCTGTAATTCAAACAATTGTCCAGTGGTTTTTTTGGTTTGTTTGTTTGGTTTTTTTTGGTTTGTTTTTAAAAGGAGTCCCTACCCACCATCAGTCCTTTCTTGCTGGCCCTCTGCCATCCCTGAGGTTAACATTTGCTAAAACTCTCACTTAACTGGATTCCCTTGGCAAGTGGATTTTTCCAGCAGGCCATGGGGTGGCAGTGTGGCCTTGCTATTAAGAGGGAAGTTTCTAGAGTCACCACCTGGGGTTAACATTTCAGCTCCGCCATTTCCTAGCTGTGTGACCTTGGGAAAGTTCCTTACTTTCTCTGTATCTTAGTTTCTTTATTTGAAACGTGGATAATAATAGAACCTGCTCCATAGGGCTAGGCTGCTGTGCTGCGCTCAGTCATGTCCCACTCTTTGCGACCCCATGGACTGTAGCCCAGCAGGCTCCTCTGTCCATGGAAGTTTCCAAGCAGGAATACTGGAGAGGGTTGCCATTTCCTCCCCCTCTTCCCCACCCAGAGATGCAACCTGGGTCTCCTTTGTCTCCTGCATTGCAAGCGAATCCGCCTGCAATGCAGGAGACCCCGGTTTGATTCCTGGTTTGGGAAGATCCTCTGGAGAAGGGAAAGGCTACCCGCTGCAGTATGGGGTCGCAAAGAGTTGGGCACGACTTTCACATCACTTCACACATAGGGACATGGATGAGACAGTGCTCTTCACACAGTCCTTGGCACCCCAAATAGCTCTCACCCTGCCTGACTGTGGAGTCCAACAGATCAAAGATTCTTTCTTCCCTAGACCTCACACTTGAGATACACAAATACTGCCCTTTGCTCTTCCCAATCCCTTCCAATTAGGACTTGTGAGTTCAAACGTCAGGCTGTCTATGACACATACAGCACTGAAACTGACCGACAGGGGGCAGAGGCAGCCTGTGGAGGGAAGCCAAAGGCGGCAGCGGGAGGTGGCCCGGTGCTGTTGAACCATTTTGGAATCGTCCTCGAAGGTCTGTAGCTTGGGATGCAGCCGGAGCCTGTATCTGACAAGTTTATTTCCACAGTTGGATGTGATTTGCCTTAATGCTGGTATCCCTCCTGCCAAGGTGCATGCTGTTTGCTCAGATGTTGGTCACATTTTGATAATCATTTAATCTTTATTTATTCTGTGCACCCTGTGGTGTAGATAATCATCTCTGGCTGCCAGAGGAGGAGACCTGCTAGAGTCAATATGGAACCTGAGTACCCTTTTCCAATGGGATTCTTTTCAAGAGATGGATGTGTCGATTTAAACGGAAAGTTTCTCACAAAAGTAATTTTAACACAGGACAGGCATTTTAAAACTTATGGCAAATGAAAAATATGGGGGAAATTTTCTTTATGTTTTCTCTTAGGAAATTCTGATTAAGGCTCCTTTTTTTTTTTGTTTGTTTGTTTACTACTATGCTTATGTTTTGGTAATTTCTCTACTGTTAATTCTTGACATAAATATACTTGAATTTATCTATTTCCATAACTGAATTAGAGAGATGAGGAAATTGAGAAGAGTAAACTAGTATAAAGGATTTTCAAATTTCTTTAGTGAATTCCTGGACCTATTCTCAAAAGAAATTGGCATTATAAATTTAATTCAGTATGTGTAATTTTTTAATTTAAGAAATATTTTTTTTAAGGATTTGTTATAAGGGTTATGGTGAGTGAGTGAGTGAGTGAGTGAAAGTCACTCAGTTGTGTCTGACTCTTTGCAACCCCATGGACTGTAGTCCATGGAATTCTCTAGACCAGTATACTAGAGTGGGTAGCCTTTCCCTTCTCCAGGGGATCTTCCCAACCCAGGGATCGAACCCAGGTCTCCCACATTGCAGGTGGATTCTTTACCACCTGAGCCACAAGGGAAGCCCAAGAGTACTGGAGTGGGTAGCTTATCCCTTCTCCAGCAGATCTTCCCGACTCAGGAATCAAACAGGGGTCTCCTGCATTGCAGGTGGATTCTTTACCAACTGAGCTATCAGGGAAGCCCCAGGGTTCTGGTGGTTTAATAAAAATAAACAAGGATGCTTTCTATATATATATATTTTTTGTTTAAACAGTACTTAAATAGTATTAGATTTAGGTATTTCTATTTGACTCATGAGCTTTTAAAAAGTAATTTTTTAATTCTCAAAAGAACTTTGTATATTTTCTTCTTGGATATACTTATCAATTTCCTACCATAGTACTTTCAAAATATATGGATTTTTCTTTTCTAAAAAATTGTATTTATTTAAAAAAACATGGTTTATTCTTAATCAAGAAAAACATTACTTGGGACTTCCCTAGTGGTCTAATGGTTAGGACTTGATGCTTTCACTGCCATGGCCCTGAGTTCAATCTCCAGTCAGGGAACTAAGGTCCTGCAAGCTATGGGAGTGACCAAAAATTAAAATTAAAATAAATAAAAATAGATACTTAAAAGAAAAACATTACTTGAACTTTAGACTCTTGCCTATGAACATTATCTTCTTTAGTCTGTGAATCAGAAGTTCAGTCAAGGGAGGTAATGCAGACAGAAAATAGAGTGAAGGGCATTTGAGAGGTTCTTTTGTTCCAAATCATCAGAGTTTGGGGTGAGTGGACCTCAAAGCCTTGACTTTCTGCTTGACACTGAGTTGGATTTTGTGCCCCCAGCTTACACTGACAGATGTAATCAAAGTTTTGTAGAGGGATTGCTGAAGACATTGTACTCTGTGTTACTCTGTATCCTCTAGGTAGACCTAGACAACTCTTTCATTTAGAACTGTGCTGTCCGCATGTGAAATATGGCTCATGCAATTCAGAAAATAAATTTTATTTAATTTTTAATTAATTTAAATTTAAAGATGAATGTTCAGCGATTGGAAAAGCTTTACGCATGTTGGAATAATTTGGTTATGTGAATCTGCTTTTTCCACTGCACTGTGCTGTCCTTAGTCGCTTAGTTGTGTCCAACTCTTTGCGACCCCATGAACTGTAGCCCAGGCTCCTTTGTCCATGGGGATTCTCCAGGCTCCTCTGTCCATGGAGTGGGTTGCCATGCCCTCCTCCAGGGGATCTTCCCAACCCAGGGATCGAACCCTGGTCTCCTGCATTGCAGGCAAATTCTTTACTGTCTGAACCCAGGGAACCCACTGTACAGTTTGTGAAATCGAGATATATTAGGTTGGTGCAAACATAATTGCTGTTTTTGCATTGTTGAAATTTGCTGTTTAATATCAGAATACATTCTTAACTGTGGTTATTTTATAGATCATTTTAATACTCATTTCTCACTTTATGTTTTTTGCTAATGACTTATTATTTGCTATTCATTTAATATTTATTTTAAGCTAGGAAATGATGTTAGACAAAAAGCAAATTTGAGTGACTTTCTTATTCAAGTTCAAAATGAGTCATAAAGCAGCACAGAAAACTCTCAACATTGACAATGAATCTGGCCCAGGAACTGCTAATGAACATACAGTGCAGTGGTGGTTCCAGAACTTTTGCAAAGGAGATGAGTGACTTGAAGATAAGCAACACAGTGGCCAGCCATCCGAAGTTGATGATGACCAATTGAGAGCAATCACGGAAGCCGATCCTCTTACAGCTACACGAGAAGTTGCCAAAGAACTCAACATAGACCATTCTATGGTCATTCAGCAGGTAAAGTAAATTGGAAATGTGAAAAAGCTCAATAAGTGGGTGCCTCATGAGCCGACCAAAAAAAAAAAAAAAAAAAAACGTCTGAAATGTTGTCTTTTTTTCTATGCAACAACAATGAATCATTTCTCTATTGGATTGTGATGTGTGATGAAAAGTGGATTTTATAGGACACCTGCTGATGACCAGCTCAGTGGTTGGGCCAAAAAGAAGCTCCAAAGCACTTCCCAAATCCAAATATGCACAATAAAAGGGTCATAGTCACTCTTTGGTGGTCTGCTGCTGGTCTGATCCACTACAGCTCTCTGAATCCTGGTGAAACCATTACATCTGAGAAGTATACTCAGCAAATCAGTGAAATGCACCAAAAACGGCAATGCCTACAGTTGGCATTGGTCAACAGAAAGGGCCCAATTTAACACAACCGCTTCAAAAGTTGAATGAATAGGGCTATAAAGTTTTGCTTAATCTGCCTTATTCACCTCACCTCTCGCCAACTGACTACCACTTCAACATCTTAACAATTTTTTGCAGGGAAAATGCTTCCACAATGAGCAGGAGGCAAGAGTTCGTCAAATCCTGAAGTATGAATTTTTATGCTACAAGATAAGCAAACATTTTTCTTTGGCAAAAATGTGTTGATTATAATGGTTCCTATTTTGATTAATAAGGGTGTGTTTGAGCCTAGCTGTAATAAAATTCACGGTCTGAAACCACAATGAATTTTGCACCAACATAATAGATCAAGTATTTCCAATGAAAATTTAGTGCCTCTGAGAAATGCTATGAGTGTAAAATGTACATTATATTTTAAAGACTTAGTATGCAAAAAAAAAACCCTGCATGGTTAATTTGTATATTGATTATATACTGAAATGATAATACTTTGAATATATTAAGATTTTATGAAAATTAATGTTATTTTCTTTACATTTTAAATGTATTTATTAGAAAATTTAAAATTGCATATGTGACATTATATTTCTGTTGGACAGCACTGGTAAGTATTAAAGTTTCAGGAAAAAGCTTTGCTTCTTGGATGGAAATTGTATATATTTTTTCTTTTCTCAAAAAAAACCTGGATATTATAATCAAATTTGTTTATCTAAAAAGGTAAATTCTTGGCCACCAGAACCTCACAACTCTATTTTTGGCTCAGTATTACTTCCTCTAAGAACTTATCACTTTCATGGCTTTATTTAATTTATCTCCTGGTCTTATCTTCCTGCTACATCTTTATTTTCTCTTGCTGTGATTTAATTTGGTTTACATCTTATTCTTGTGAACTACACCAAATCATGTTATGGAGAACCCGTCTTCCTCATGCTCTTTGCCATGAACTTGTCTAGGTTACAAGCATGGCAGGTATGGATGTCGGCCTGATGAAGCCCTTAACATTTGGAAGGAAAGTAATAGAAACAAAGGGATTGACATTTTGAAAGCCCAAAGCTCCATAAAACTCAGTTATGTCTGACTCTTTGTGACCCCGTGGACTGTAACCCGCTAGACTCTTCTGTTCATGGAATTCTCCAGGCAAGAATACTGGAGTGGGTAGCCCTTCCCTTCTCCAGGAATCTCCTCAAACCAGGGATCAAACCCAGGTCTTCTCGTTGCAGGCAGATTCTTTATGGTCTGAGCCACCAGGGAAGCCCATAGAACTCAACACAAGTCTTCTATTTCTGAAAGCCACTTCAGGTTTGTGGTCAGTTTCTGGAGCTCTAGAAGTCTTTCCTGGAGTGATTTTTTTTTTTTTCCCCCTCTCCAGGTGACTGTGTGGCTTGTGGTTTTCCAAGGTCCTCTAGGGTTAGATAGCCACCTGTACTCTGCCTTCGGATGTCAGAAATAAGGTTGATCTGGCTGTTTGGAAGTCACTGATATCATGAGGTTATTTAGCACCCAGAAGATAATCAGTATGTATACACTGATTGATGGGCTTGAGGGGAGATGCCCCTGGTAGAATCTAAGTCCCATTTTGATTTTGACAGCTCAGGGCCCACAACTGTGCTTATTCATTTTTCAACAATTTTCTTTGCTGAAAGAAATTTGTGGCCTTTCCTTTTTGGTAAAACTTTTTCTTTAAAGAAGGGTTACAGTTCTTCTAAAGCAGCTGCAACTTTACCAACTTATTTTATTTCAAGAAAATGTAATGAGCATCTATTATGGGCTAAGTGTTTTATGCTAGTCATTGGGAATCCCAAGAAGAATGAGAAACAATGCTTGCCCCAGGGTAACTCAACAGTGCAGTAAGGGAGATAGATATGTATGTATTCAGGTGTAATAAATTATTGAAAACTGAAGATGGTACTTTCCAGAAGTACAAGAGTTGTGATATTTTGTAATGGTGGACTTTGGACCCCAGATGCCATGTTTCATATGTTACCTCTACAACTGTGTATGTGGGAACCGGTTACTTAACCTCTATGAGCCTTACTTTCCCATTTGCAAAATGGAGGTAATCAGATTTAACTCAGGGTTTTTTTTTTTCAATTGAAATATAGTTGCTTTACAATGCTATGTTAGTTTCTGCTGTATGATGAAGTGAATCAGTCCTTTGTATACACATATTCCTTCATTCTTGGATAGACCTCCTTCTCCTACCTTTCTAGGTCATCATTGAGCACCGAACTGAAACTCCTATGCTATCCAGCAGCTTCTTGCTAGCTATCTATTTTATACATCATAGAGTATATATGTCAACCTTAATCTCCCAATTTGTCTGATCCTTCCTTTCCCCTCCTTTGTCCACATGTCCGTTCCCTATGTCTGTGTCTCTATTCTTGCCTCAGAAACAGGTTCATCTGTACCATTTTTCTAGATTCCACATACATTCATTAATATAAGATATTGGTTTTTCTCTTTATGACTTACATCGCTCTGTATGACAGACCCTAGGTCCATCCACAAGGGGTTTTACCATACAGTAGAGGTACGGAGATACAATAGGTCAATGTTTCTGTCTGGCACACAGTAATTGCTCGAGAGCAAATGTTTTTAGAGGGCCCATGCAGCACCAGTCTCTCTGCATGATTATCTAAGGCAATCTAGGGCACAGATACTCTCCCCATTTTATTGATGAAACCGACTTATGGAGGTTAAGTTGTTCGCTCCAACATCCATTGCTAGTGAGCCCCTGCTCATTGAAATTTGAAGCCAAATGGTCTACTCATGGAACTTACTCTCGTAACCACTATTGTACACTGCCTTTCACTGGGATGAGTAATGTCCTCTCATCCCACACTTGAAGGAGTAATTATTTAGAGTTGAGATAATCATGGAAGGTTTCCTGGAGGAATAAGACCTTGAGCCTGGCCTTAGGTATAATAGAAAAACTTTAGTTTTTTTTTTTTTTTCTTTTCTTTCTAAACTCTAGTTTAAACACATGGTATTGTGTTAACACTAGGAGGACAAAGAACAGTATTTTGATTTTTTAAAAATGCCCTGGGGTTGAAACTTATCTGCCAGCTTCCTCCTGATGTTTATTAAACTTGACGATGCTGCATTTGTCTAACCATCACATTTCACTGTTGAATACTGTGAATGACAGCGTCTCCCAGAAGAGCTGTGGTCCAAAGCAGAGGATAAAGCTACGGTCTAGGACCCGTCACTCAGGGTTAGTGCTTTCACCGCCTTTAGCAGGAGATGAAAATCATAGTTTAAAAGGGGGTAGAAGTTGAATTTGCTTCTTCAGGGCTATTCCTAGCTACACAGTAAATGTTCTTAATACTTGATAAATGTCAAAAAAAGCCCCTCCAACTTTGCAGTCTGATAAAATTGACACCTTTCACTTCTCAGGTGAGAACTCTGCCAAGCTATAAGTTTATGTGTTTCCTTGTTGATAATAAACACAGCTCATGATGATGGAAATTTGTCCAGTTAGTACCCACTATGATTATTGGAGAATATTCTTCTAAAGTGATTGACAGCACACAATATACTGAGACCTTTTTATTCCCTGTATTAATATAATATGAACTGTGAGAAGACGAAAGCCTCATTTACATGACCTGAGATAAAAGAAGGTGAAATATTGTAATTATCTTTTCAAGTTAAATTTTCAACTGCTATTTAAATTAACCTAGGCAAAGAGCAAGTTAACCCCAAGGAGCGTTCTTGCCCCATGAAATCTACTTGAGAAATCGGGACTGTTGGCAAACTGGCCAAGCAGTGAGCTATTTCCTGTTGAGATACAGGGGACTTTCTAGGTGGCTCAGTGGCAAAGAATCTGCCTGCCGATGCAGGAGATGCCGAAGAAGTGAATTCGATTCGTAAAATAGAAACACTGATTATTTCACAGCTGGGGTGGTCGGGAAGATCCCCTACAGGTGGAAATGCAACCTACTCCAGTATTCTTGCCTCGAGAATCCCAAGCACAGAGGAGCCTGATGGGCTACAGTACATAGGGTCTCAAGAGTCAGACATTACTTAGCAACTAAATCACCACCACCAGGGTGGGTCAGGAGTCTGGATGAGGCTAATCTGAGTGTCTCTGGTTCAAGGTTGTGTGGTTGTAGCCATGCTGTCGCAGTCCCATCTGAAAGTTAGCTAAGGGAAGGTTTATGTCCAGAACCTCTTAAGTGATTGTAGGAAAGATTTCCTACTTTGCAGCCTGTTGGAGTGACAGCTTCAGTTTCCTGCTGGCTGTTGATTAGAAATGTCTTCTCTCAGTTCTTCATTTTGAGGACTTCATAGGACAGCTTAAAACGTGGCAACTGAATTCCTCAAGGTGAGTGGATGAATGAAGGAAAATGAACATCCAGGACAGCAGCTACAGTTTTCCTATAACCTGATCTCAGGAGGGACATCCCATTACTTTTCTACATTAATTAGAAGCACGTCAATAATTTCAATTTGCCCTTAAGGGGAGAGGATTACGTAAGGCTGTTAAACCAGGAGATGGGGGTCACTGGGGTCATCTTAGAGGCTATCTCCCACAACATCAAATGTTCCTCTAGTTTGTTTACTTCAGGACAGTGAATTAGGATATAGAAAGTGATTATTTTGTGTCTCTAACTAGAGGAAAACAGTAATCTTTACAACAAGATGCTATTTACTTAAGGAAGGTAAATTCCAGCCCTACCTTGAAACATGTGAAATACTGGCAATTGCAGTGATTTTAGAGGACTGTCAGTATATGAAAATTAATTATCATTTGATGTTAAGGATGTAGAGGAGAAGCACAGATGTGCCACCTTATAAACTGAGTTAAGTCTTCTTGGTTGGCTACAGATAGCTTGTAATCACAGTTTATCGATCTTCTGTTTGTTCTGAAGTCACATCAAAACTCGTATCTTTTAGCTTGATTATTACCATAGCCTTTTCCTATACTAGGCATGGTGACAAATGTTGTTATTCTGGGTCAAATAGCTAAGTGGACACAGTCATCTTGGTGCCCTCTTTCCCTTTCTGATTCTCATCATCTCTGCCAAGTCCTGTTGGCAAGAAGAGATATGAAACCAGTAACTTGGAAGCACATCAAAGTATTAGCTCATCCAATGGTATTTGCATTTTAAGCCTGGCTTTGTGGAATGAAATCTTTGTCCCTCTGAGGAAAGAATTTCAGCCAAACAGGTGGGAAAGAACTTTTCTCTCCAGAGAGAGAAGCAGAGGGTAAAAAGCCTCAATTCACATTTAGTAGGAATTACCTGCCCTTCCTAAAGGTAAAGTCCAATTTCTGTTTCCAACCAATGGTCGTGGAGCAGTGTGCTGAGTTGAAGGTCATTACTTTTCTGGTTCACAGCAGATTATACCATTTGTTTTCTGGTACTTAGCTCTTATGCCTTGTGAAGACAAGAAGAAAGGGACATCTTGAATTGCTGGAGAAGAGCTCTATTCTTTCTTTTATAAAGAGCAGAAATGGTGAATAAGGTGGGTTTGGTGATGGGAAAGGAAATTAACATAAATTATGTGCTGTGCATGTCATGCTTTGCTTTTATCCATGAGAAGTAAATGTTAGTATTTCTAGTTTTCACATAAGAAAACATGTATTTAATAAAATTGGGTGATTTTCTGCATCCTCAAAATCGGGATAATGCTAGGCTTTCCCTCATAGGGTTAATTGGATGAACAGCTAAAAGTGTTGGTTAAAGACTTGTGTTGTTCTCATCACTATTATTGCAGTTTGACAAAGTCACACAGGTAGAAATTAGCAGGATGAGGCTATGAACCAAGATACCTTATTCAACCTTTCCTGCTTCCTCTAAAATAAGTAATTTGATAGTTGGTGATAGGAGGTTGATTCAGGTGGGTGAGAGAGCAAGGGAGAAAGGAAAGAATTGCAAGTAGTAGAGGAAAGAGGCTGTGAGATGGTTTATGTGACAAGAGCAGCTGAGGAGTGTAGGAGTTATATAGGCAGACATGAATTGCTGGAGGGCTTTAAAGTCAACTGTGATTTATTTGAATTTGATATGGTATTGAATGCCAAGGGAGGATGTTGGGAGAATGCATTATTTGGTCAAAGCAGGGGTGGGGAAAAAGTTTTATGGGTGACATTCTCAGCTATTAATAAAGAAGGTCAGAGGACGAGAGGCTTCTTTAAAAAATAAACCAAGACCTGGGATAGGAAGAATAGCTGACAAGTAATACCTTTGTTGTTTTTTAGCCAATAAGTCATGCCGACTCTTTGGTGATTCTGTGGACAGACTCCTCTGTCCGTAGGATTTCCCAGGCAAGAACACTGGCGTGGGTTGCCATTTCCTTCTCCAGGGAATCTTCCTATCTCAGGGGTTGAACCTACATCTCCTGCATTGGCAGGCAGATTCTTTACCACTGAGCCACCAGGGGAGACCCAGGATAGGAGGAAATAGCAGGTAGATGATACCTTAGATGGGCTAAATAAACATCAGACTGCAAAATGTTGCCTTAGTTTTTGGGCATTTCCCCCACTAGACTTCGAGTCTATGACGGGTTCCATTGTGATAATGTGATTGGCACCTGGGGACGATATCCAGGCACTATGGGAATGAGTGGTTTTGCATGGAGCCAGAAATCCAGCGAGAGTTACCAACACATCTTCCCAGTTTGATATTTGCCAGTAATGAGGACCAAATGAGGTGTGGGTTCCTGCAAAAGACTGCACAGATGAAGTTTGCAGAATTCAAAAAGTAGAATTATCCACAGAGACAGGGTGATTGCCAGACTGAAAGTATGGTGAAGAGCTCTGTGATTTAAGACTTCATGACTTAACATTGGAGCCAAGATGGATTAATGTGAATTAGAGGCAGTGGAAAGTGCTGTGATGGAGAAGAGGGTGCCTGCAGTGACAAGGCTCCAGTCTTTTTCTTTTTTAAAAGTTCATTCTCCCTTATTTATTTATTTTTTTTTCTTTTTGCCAAGCCACAGGGCATGTGGGATCTTAGTCCTCAGGACCAGAGATGGAACCTGTGCCCTCTGCAGTAGAATGATGGTGTCTTAACCACTGGACCACCAGTTAAGTCCCAGAGGGTTCTAGCCTTGAAGGGACTTTAAGCAAAGCTACATGTTGGGTTTTGTTTAGTGGAATAGAGCGGTGAGTGCTATGCTCCTGTCCTTCATGTAGTGGAGAAATGCCCACTCCAGTGTGCTGAGAAGCGGCGTAGACCCTGTTTGCATGCACTAATTGATTTCCTTTTCAGGGAGATACCACCTTTTATCAGCAGGGCCACAGTTTTCAAGATGCTGGACCATGGGAGGAAGTATTATGTTCATCTGTGCCTTCCTGAGAGTTGACTAGGTTGATTCGTTGGTCTTCCTCCTCCACCTTCAGTTTCAGTCAATTTCTGAGCTCATTCAGACCTGGGCTGGAAATGTATCAGCAACTTGAGTTTCTCTGCCTGGTGGCATCTGGACATTTTTCGGTCACAGAATCGTAAGCCTCAAGGATAAGCCCTTCCTTCCTCACTCCCTCTGAGGGACCTGCTTGTGGCATCTCCAGCCTCTGACTGGATGTCCTGTGAATCAATAAACCATCAGGAACCTTCTATAACTGGAGACATTATTTTTAGTGGAAACTTTTGTTTTGTTACTTGTTGCAAAGTATCCTTTCAGATCCTGGCAACTTCTTGAGCCACCTTACTTCATGCATATCTTCTCAGTAGTCAAGATATGGAAACCTGAGGATCTATCAGTGGATGAATGGATAAGAAAGATATATATATATATATGTATATACACAGCATATATATATATATACACACACAGTATATACATATATATACACAGTATATATATATATACACACACAGTATATACATATATATATGTATGCATACATATATATGTATGCATACATATATATACATACATATATACACACAGCATATACATATATATACACAGTATATATATATATATATATATATATACATACATATATATACACACAGTGGAATTTATATAGCCATAAAAAAAGAAATGCTGTCATTTATGACAACATGGATGAAACTTGAGGGCATTATGCTAAGAGAAACTAAACAGAGAAAGATGACTACTGCATGATATCACTCATATGTGGACTTTAAAAAAAGGTTATTTATTTATTTGGCTGCACCAGATTTTAGCTGTGGAATATGAATTCTCAGTTGGGGCCTTTGGGACCTAGTTCCCTGACTAGGGTTTGAAACCCAGCCCCCTGCATTGGAAGTATGGAGTTTTATCCACTGGACCACCAGGGAAATCCCCATATGTGGACTCTTAAAAGAAAAAAGAAAAAAAAAGCTCTTTTCCGGTTATCGCAGTGTAGGGAACCACAAGCAGCAAAGTCTCCTGCGACACCCTCTACGAGGCGGTGAGGGAAGTCCTGCACGGGAACCAGTGCAAGTGCAGGAAGTTTTTGGAGACTCTGGAGCTTCAGATCAGTCTGAAGAACTATGACCCTCAGAAGGACAAACGCTTCTCGGGCACCGTCAGGCTTAAGTCCACTCCCTGCCCCAAGTTCTCCATGTGTGTCTTGGGGGACCAGCAGCATTGTGATGAGACCAAGGCTGTGGATATCACCCACATGGACATTGAGGCGCTGAAGAAACTCAACAAGAATAAGAAACTGGTCAAGAATCTGGCCAAGAAATACGATGCCTTTTTGGCTTCAGAGTCTCTGATCAAGCAGATCCCCCGAATCCTGGGCCCAGGCCTGAACGAGGCTGGTAAGTTCCCTTCCTTGCTGACCCACAATGAGAACATGGTGGCCGAAGTTGATGAAGTCCACGATCAAGTTCCAGATGAAGAAGGTGCTGTGTCTGGCAGTGGCTGCTGGCCACGTGAAGATGACAGATGATGAGCTTGTGTACAACATCCACTTAGCTGTCAACTTCCTGGTGTCATTGCTCAAGAAAAATTGGCAGAACGTCAGGGTCTTGTACATTAAGAGCACCATGAGCAAGCCCCAGCGTCTGTACTAAGGCACAGCTTAATAAACCATACTAAACCAAAAAAAAGAAAAAAAAAGTCTAACTTTTAAGAAGAGAGTAGAAAGCAGTTGCCAAAAGCTTAGGGGTTGGGGTTTATCAGAAGTAGAGGAAATAGAGAAAGATTGCTAAATGGGCGGATTTAACGTATTACATGGTGACTATAGTTGGTAACATTATATATCTATCTAACATTGTATATCTTGTATTACATACTATATATAACTTATTACATGATATTTTGTTATATATAAGTTGTATTATATAATCAAAGCTTTCTAAGAGAGTAGAACTTGGATGTTCTCACCAAAACCAACCCCCCAACATGCATATGTTAATTAATTAGATGGTAGAATCCTTTCACAATGTGTACTTATGTCATATATATGTATATCATATCACCATGGTGTATATTTTAAATATCTTACTGTTTTCATTGTCAATTACATGTTAATAAAGCTGGAAAAAGTCCAATTCTTTATTGCTATGTCAAACTGTGGATTTTCCTGGTGGCTCAGTGGTGAAGAAGCTGCCTGCTAATGCAGGAGATGCAGATTCAGTCCCTGGGTAGGGAAGATCCCCTGGAGAAGGAACTGATAACCCACTGCAGTATTCTTGCCTGGGAAATTCCAAGGATCGGGGAGGCTGGCAGCCTCAGTCCATGGGGTCGCAAAGAGTCAGACATGACTTAGCAACTGAGCATGCATGCATGTGAGTACACACACACATCAAAATGTCTCCTTGACAACAGCTAAGCCATCAGAAATAAGTTAAATTATGTTCAGTGAATTCTGCTCGAAAATGTAGGCAAGGAACTAATATACTTTAGGTATATTTAAGCAAAACGCTGACACCTAATCATGTAAGCTTTAGTTATCTGGATAAACCACTTAAGTGGACTAGACAGACAGAAACAAGGAGCCACTGTGATACTGTGTCATATTAGGTGCCCTCTAAGCAATTACATCAAATATTGAAAAGTCACTTTTAATTTTGTCCCTCAAGAGGTGACATCAGCCTTTTGCTTCTCATTCTCAGTAGAGATCTATTCACAGTGTCTTGGATCTTTGCAGAATCTCTCAGTTCCTTGTTCAGACCCCATGTTTACTTTATTTCCCCAGTTTATGAAATTTGAGGTCATGATGCTTTTTTTAAAAATAGTATCAAGGTTGTTAAGATTTCAGTAAATGAACTTTCACAGATCTAGATACAAGTTTTCTGTAGCACAATGAGAATGCCTTTAAAGTCAGTCTGCGAGGTTTGACACAGTCTGTGTCAACTACAAATTTCTAGATACTTATTCTGAATTCTTTATCTGATGTCAGAAGTTGTTCATTTGTCTTCTCTTAACCTCTTTTCTTCCCTTAAGTTGTATACTTCTTCCCTGACATAACATCAATTTCTTCAGCACTGCAGTTTTGATTTGTCCATGAAATAAAGGTCTGTGCTCCTCTACATAATCCTTCAGAATATTTTTTCCTGTTTTATAAAATGCCTTGATTATTTCTGAAATCATTCTGAGCATCTATAATATGAACGTTCCATTTGCCTTTGGACACTTAGATAATTTTCTGAAAACCCTGAATAGTAAGGATGGTTACAAACCCACAATTTAGTCTTAAAGCTAGTATCAAAATCCAAATTCTGCTAAGACACATTCTAAAGAGTATTTCTATTGACTATTAAAATAACGGAGCGTTTTATTTTAAAAACAGCCACTTTGCTTTTGAGTGCATTTTGTGTTTATGTTTGAACAATTTTCCATTTCTCCCCTTCCTTCCTTCTTGCCTTCTTTTCTTCCTTCCTCCCTCCCTCCCTTTCTTATTTCCTTCCTCCCACAAATAGTTATCAAATACCCACAGTCGGCAAATCTTGCTCTAGACACAGGTGTGTTTCAGGAAGAACAGAATGTCAGTGTGGCTGGGACAGAGTAAGGAAGTGATGGTAGGAGGTGAGGCTATAGAGGTGGAGAGGTGACAGTGAACAAGATCTTGCAGGGTCTTAGAGGCCATTGTAAAAATATCACCTTTTGTTCTGATGAGTGGGGCTGTCAGAAGGTTTGAACAGCAAGGTGACATCATCTAGTTCACTGTATCATTTTGTTTGTTAATATGTTGAGAATAGACTCTAGAGGGAGGACAGACAGATGCAGGAAGCCTAGCTAGGGAACTATCATAATAATCTAAGCCAGAGGTGATGCTTTTTGGACCAGGGTGGAAGTAGGGAGAAGTGGTCAATGCTGGATGTATTTTGGAGGTAGAATCAATAGGATTTACAGTTAGAATAGACATGATGAGGAGAGTAGATGAGGGGAAGACAGGAGTAAGAGGGTGATTCCAAAGAGTTTGAATTGAGTAATCACAAAAAAGAAAAGAGTTGCTATGATGAGGCAGGAAGAATGAGGTTTAGTTTTAGACATGATGGGTTAGAGATGCCCGTTAGGTGTCTAGGTGGAGATATTTTACCTACATGTGGTGGTTTAATTGCTGAGTCATATCCGACTCTTGCAACCCCATGGATTGTAGCCTACCAGGCTCCTCTGTTCATAGGATTTCCCAGGCAAGAATACTGGAGTGGGTTACCATTTCCTCCTCCAGGTTCCATATATAATTGGTATTTAAGACCATGAGAATAAATGAGATGTCTAAGTGAATGATGATAGGGAAGAGTTTCCTGTGTTTGGAGGGTAGGGGGAATAAGGAGAAATCAGCCAAAAAAGAAGTGATTAAATGAAGAAAATGTTTCAAGGAGCAGAAAGTAATAAACTATGCCACATCCTGCACTTAGATACACATGAGGACTGAGAGCTGTCCCTTGGACACGAAAATGTGGAGAACTGATAAAAATCTGCAACAATAGACAGTTGCATTGACCTGTTTTGCTGGAAAGAAATGCAGAAGGTGGGATAGTTGAAGATGAGACTCTAAGGTAAATTGATATTTAACTAATGTCATCAGAATCAACTACAAGAGAAGGTGGCAATCTGAGTGACCCAGGATATTCTAACTGCTTTTCATGTTGTCTGAGAGGATGGGTATATTGGACAGTATGAATCTTCTGAGATTTATCAATCATCAAAATTGGACTTTCAGGTCTTGAAACTTCAGTGATGAAGGGATTTTGCTAAGAGAATATCTCTGTCATTGACTAGACTCTTAGGGCTCAATCTAATTAGAATCTTGATAAAAAGCATTAAATATGCTTTCAGCTACTTTGATTGATTTTTGAATTAAATTATTAATTCATTTGTTCAAAATACTTATTAAGTGGAAATGGCAACCCACTCCAGTATTTTTGCCTGGAAAATCCCATGGATGGAGGAACCTGGTAGGCTACAGTCCATGGGGTCACAAAGAGTCGGACATGACTGAGCCACTTCACTATGTATGTGTGAGTCAATTGTTAAAGACAGAAAGATGAGTGTGGTGTAATCTTGAAGGGATAAAGACATAAACCGATAGTGACAGGATAAACTGTTTAGGGCTACAATAGAGGGACTTCAAAGGCACTTCAAAATGCTGTAGTAACAGTAAAGAGCAGAACACAGCAGGATTAGCTGAGAGTTTATAAGGCAACCAAAAAGAGAAAGGGGATTTAGACCTCCAACAGGCAGTTGGATTGGATAATGTTGAGTGGTCCTTGAAAATTTGAACTTCATGAAAACAGTGAATGCAGTCCTCCCTCTGGGCAAGAAGAGTCAGACTCACATGTATATGGGAAAATCTTTATCAAGATTTTCAGTTATCTCCGGTCAAGACAAGAGAGGCTGTATAGCCCCATGTTTGACAACACAGCTGGAGGAAGGTCAAGTGATGCCCCAGGACCAGATCAGCAAGGGTTCTCCTTTACCCTTCCATCACTTAGAATAAGAAGCTTAAGTACCGGTTACACAATCAGCTGATGAGTTAAATGCTAGCCAGACCCAGCCAGCTGTGTTTACAAACAAAGGGGAGTGGAAACTCTCATTTCATGAAATGGAAACAACGTTATGTCTAAGTACACCTTCAAACCAAAATTTTAAACTTTAATTACTCACCATGTCCCCCAAAACTTTTTTTTAAAGCAATATGAAGTTAAACATAACAAAGACAATGATAAAGAAAAAACCCCAGTAAAGCTGAGATTGACTGTGAAAGAGTTAAGGACACGTCAGCTAGGGAGAAAAGCTCCGAGGTGCCTCCCTTCCCTTCCCTTTGTACCCTAAGGACATATTTATTTTGTTTAATGGTGAATTCACGTCTCTTGTTTAATGCTGGTAGACAGCAACATGAATCAGATTTGAAGGTTTAAGGAGATAGTTATTATACATGGCTGAGCCCAGAGGGAAAGCCAGGATAATCATGGTGCTTTGAAAGGATGTAGATCTGGGTATTGATTAAGCAGGTTTTCCTTGTGATATGCTAAGAGCTCAAGACCTGGCAATTACTTCTTTGGACAACAACCACATTCTCAATAGCACTACAATTCCAGGATGAAGAAGAATTAACTTTTTGTAGAGAACTTAATATATATTTGATATTGAGCTCCATATTTATCATGAGTTATCTCACTGAAACTGCATAACAAATTTTCAGTGTAAGTAATATTGCTATTCATACTTTATAGATGAGGAAATTGAGCATCAGAGAGGTCAAATGGAGGGGGCATTTCAATTCAGGTGTGTTTGGTTCAGTTTCTGTGCTACAAAGTTTTCTGTGTCCATGATGCATCTTGCCTGTTACTTTGTAAACTCCTTTCATTGGAATTGCATCTAGTTGACCCTCATAACTCTCCTGATGCCTACTATTGTAGTAAGCTTATTGAATAAATGAATGAATGAATGGATGGATCCTGCTTCAATGATGACACTTTCCCTTAAGAACTAGTATTTTATAATTCCTAAGTCAATAGCATTTTATTTGTATCAAAACTCTTGGAAAAAGGCAATAATAAAGTAACAAACAACTATCTATATTAGTTTCAACATCATCATATTTTCAGTGTTGCTCTAGGATTTCTCATTTAAAAAGGCAAAAGTCTCATTAAGCAAGAATCTTGCAACTAGCAGTGTGCAATGTATTTGTATATATAGTTTTTTTTCCTCTGTGTTAATGTTTTGTGCTCTTAATTTTTATCTCTAACACAGAATTAAATTGTTTAGTGACCTGAAAATTGAAAATTTTCTCTGTATCAGGACATAAAGGATCATTTCTGGACTGAGTGTGTATAAGTGTTCCCTGTTTAGCCCCTTAGTTCTTCACCAGTCGAATGTCAGAGAGTTGTATTTTCCAGACTAATTATTGGTCTAGGCAAAGATTATGTACCATCATGCTTCACAGTTAATACTCACATTGTTTTGAAAGGAAGGTAATTTGGTGTTTTGAAAGGGAGATAATTTTGTGTTTTCTGGCTCGTTCTTCAGGGATAAATATAAAGTGGAGAATGTGCACTTCTCATCTTTATTGCAGGGGAGACAGCAACTGATTAATTAAGTTGTCACCCAACTGTAAACAGCCCATGTCAGTTATTTTACAACTTTAATAAAGTTTTTAGAAATTTACATCAAAATTTTAATCAACATTACATGTATTATTTATAATACCCAGATAATATCTGTGCGGTGTATTTATAAGTATTCGACATGGTACAGAATTTCAAACTTCATTCTTTATTAAATTTTAATTCCCAAATTCAACTCCTCTAGGTGAGCACACAACGGAAATAACAAAGTTCTTGTCCATCTTGGATATGAAAGTGCTCCTTGGACTCGTCGGGGCCTCTTGGAGCCCAGTGGGAATGCATCAGGGGAGTTTCCGAAATCCTCCAAGACTTTGACACTTTCTATTTTTGCCTGTTGAATTGCTGAGTTTACCAATATTCCTATATACTCAGCATTGTGTTCCAGCTAACTGGGAGTAAAAATACTTTACAAACCCATCAAATATCTTGGAGGAAATAGATTATCCAAAGTCAAGGATGACTTGGATAAATGGGGGGAGAAATGCAGAAAACAGCAGGAAAGGATTGAGGAGGTGGAGGAAGAGATCTGATACATAAAAAATTCATGCTGAGCCTTCCTAAGCTGCTCAAATGAAGAGTGATTAAAGCAAAACTAATGTCTTCATGTCATTTAGAGGCGGGAAGACATACTTTTTAGAGCAGACTTTAATTTTCTTCTTAGAGTATATGTGAAGGGAAGGGAACATGGGAAATGCAATTAAAATAAAATTTTTGTTCAACATGTGCTGTTTAGATTGGCACTCATATTAATTCAAAGAGCGGGAAGATTATCATCAAATATTTAACATCCTTTTGTGTGACTATAACAACTTCAGTAAACAGTCTCTAACTTTTTGGAGTTATCTTTCTAATGCAGAATTAAGATATGGTATGCAAAAATCTGACCATTTAAAGACAGGGACAGTATTCTCTGTGGCTTGAGATAAGCAGAATAAACAAATCTCTTCTTATGCAGGAGCTGGGTTTGCTAGTTTGAAAAGCAGAACTTTCAAAGCTTGAATGGATCACGGCATGCTTCTCATGGGAGAATTGTTCTGTTCATTTTAAAATAGCTTTGGAATGACTAAGGCCCCTTTGCAAAGATTATTGACACCTTGGTAAATATTGAGAAGCCAGAAAAATGTTTCTTAAAATTTGCCAGTGGACAAATGGTTTCACTTATGGAGTAAACAGTGAACATTTTTCTTAAAAGAGTACAACATGAATAATGCTTTTGCTCTTTGTCTAATTTAACTGATTAGTAACCACCAAATGCTCTAAGGACATAACCATTCCTTCAAATTTCCCCTGAGGATATGGACTGTACACTGACATCTGGTGGGCCACATGGCCCTGGAGATATATTTTCTTTGGCTTACAAAGTACAAAGGCCTCTTGTTGATTTTCTTTCAAAACAAACTAACATTTAAAAACTGGGAAATTGTTTCTAAATACCTAGATTTATGCTTTGTCTTGAAACATTATGGCCATACCATATTTTAACACAGGCACAACTTAGTTGTAGCTACAAATGGTTGCATTTTTCCATACCCAAGTTCTTCAACTTCCTGACATTTCTAAACATTTTAATTGTTTTGTTCTAAGAAACCTTTGGAGACATTTTTTTTTCCCTTCTAATTACTTCCCCATCTCCATAAAATTTTAATACCATGGATATGCTATGTATCTGTTTATGTACTGTGGCCCTTTAGAGGACCACAAACCAATGTAATATATAAGGATTTTGCGCTCTCAAGAATCAAATTTTGCCCCCTTGGGAATGATATCATTCTATGGAACACACATGCTGATCTAAACCCTATAGCTCTTCAACACAGAGCCTGAATGTGTTTTGTGGGGCTGAAAATAAAATATATACGACAAAATTGGAATACAATACTCTTTATACCTCTTTTGTTGTTGTTGTTTAGTTGCTAAGTCATGTCTGACTCTGTGACCCCATGGACTGTAGCCTGCCAGGCTCTTCCGTCCATGGGATTCTTCAGGCAAGAATACTGGAGGAAGTTGCCATTTCCTTCTCCATGGGATCTTCCTGACCCAGGGATAGAAACCAGGTCTCTTGGATTTCATGTGGGTTCTTTGCTGACTGAGCCATCATTAGGAAGTAGTACCTTTAGACTTCATGAAAATAAGTGCAGGGTTCAACTGTTGGGGTTTATTTGGTAATTAGGTGATGGGTTAGATCAGAGGACTAGTGCAAGTTGTATGCCTAATGCCCACTAAGGGGCTTTTGTTAACAATACTGATTCTTGTTTGCTGCTTTTGTAGGTGTTTCTGGGGTCAAGTGAATCCAGAATCTATTGGAATAGAAATCACTGGGCCGGATGAACTCTTGTGATTCCAAGTATCAGCCTCTGAAGAATATATTTTAGGACCTGAAAGATTAATCCAGCAGGAAATTCATCAGGTTTCTAAACTAGGTGGATACCTGGTACCACCCAGTAGCTGGTACCAGCATATTTTGACACTTAGTGTGCATAAGAAGCATGTGACTCCAATATGGAGTCAGATTTATTCTTCCCTGTTAAAATCATGTAAGAAAAACATGACCTCATGTCTCTGCTGTGCTGATTCTGATCATGCTTCTGTCTGTTTCATGGGCAAGCTATAGTTTTCCCAAAGCTTCAGACTGTGTGTCTTCTGCCTGAGATACACCAGAGACCTCCATGTCAGTCTTTCCAGTAAATTTCCAACCCTCAATAGTGATGCTTTTGTCAAGGACATAAGCCTTGACTGCAAGCCAGTGAGATACTCTAAGCAGAGAAGAGAAAAATGACGTTGCCTAATGAGCAGATCAGAAAATCCTAGGCTCAGAAGTTCCACTAAAAATCTGAGGAATTTCTCAGTTGACAGCCATTTATGCTTTCACTTACTCAAGGAATTCTTTCTCTTCTGTATGAATGTCTCATGAAGAATGCTAATTAAAGTAGACAAAGGTCCCAGAGCACTGGATCTGCGTGCTCTACATGGGGAAATACTGTTTCAAAAATGACTTTAGGAAAACACAGACTGTAGGGAAGTCAGCACACCAAAACCAGCTGCCTAGCCTTCAGTTAGGCAGCAAGTTGGCCAGACAAGATTCATTTGGGAGGAAACAGAGGGTTTGCAAGCAGGGGCACTGGTTCCTATGGTTCATTGGGCTTCCTCAGACACCTTCTACACTTGAATCATGGGCATTTTAATGCTAGAGGGTCTGCCCCTGGTTGCATTGTTCTCCACCCCTGATCATATGTTCTCCTTCCCTTTTCCCGATCTCACATATTCAATACCAATAATGCAAATTGATGAATAAGACTAAAACAATTTTGTGGAGGAAGCAAGATAAATCATCACCAAAATTAAGTCCACTTTTGATAATGATACTTTGAAGAGGAAGGACCTCCAGGCTCTGAAATCTTGGAGTTGTGCTAACAAAGGGTGGTGTTCACATTGATTTATCTTTCTGAGGCCTGAAGAAGGCCTCATGGCTGAGAAGTCACATCTAATTTTATTTTCTATCCAGAGCTGATACCTCCTTCTCCCCCTTTTTATTTTGTAGGCCCTCTGTTGATCTGGCACAAGTGGGCAGGTTTTTTTTTTTTTTTTTTTTTTAAAGATGATGTTATCTGTTTACTATTCAAATGCAATTTTAAATGGTTTGGCTCAGCACATTTGAATCAAAAATCCTATTAAAGATGCAATAGTCTTCTGCTACCTTTTTTGCCCAGTGCTTTCACATGCTATTCCTTTTTCAATTGGAATATAATACTGTATACCTGTTCAGAGTGATGTGATTTCCAGCATTGAATCTGCAGTCCTTAAACGAGCTGTTCACCTTCCTATCATGGAAATTTGGTATTCATGCATAATTCCCACACCCCAACATTTACCAAAAGCATTAGCAACCACGTGATCTTGCCTTTGCTCTGCTCTATAACTTTTTCATTTGAAATCTTCCAACTTGTTATTTTTGCTCCTACCATCTGATAGAAATCACGAAATTGCTGAGTAAAGATAAACACCTCTGTTTCTTTCTTCCTTTTTTCCCCCTAAGCATGATTAGAGATGGTGGCGATGAAGAAAAAGGGATAAAGAAAGAGCACATCGATCATTTACCTTGAAGCCAAAAAAGTTCTGACCATTGGATTGATGGCAGGCATGTTTAATTCTAGATATTTAGCATCTACTTAGCTGCCAAATTGCATGGGTAAATGAGCTGTAAGGGAAAGAATGCAGCTGGAACCTAGATCTGTTTCAGCTAGTTCTAAAACACTGATGGGAATACGAGAGGCTGTATGTTTCCTCTGGTAAATTTTGAACTTCTTCAGAGGACACTGTTTATTAAACAAGGCAGACTTCCTGCTTGGGCAGGCTTTTTCAATTACAGAGTCTTCCCTGCAGTATCTAGAGGTGGAATCAGAGACCACACACGGGCGTTACAGGCTGTGCTGGGCAGCCCAAAGCGAGCAAGTCCAATGCCCAACTTCTCTTTCTCAGGGTGCTGCAGCCTAGGGTTGTTTCCAAGTGCATCTGACATGATTTTTGGGCAGTGAATATGTGGAGGCAGGTTGCCTGCAATAATTGGACATCTGGGATTGTCCACTCTCAGAAGCTCACCAACATCAATTGCATCAATTGAAATAGTTACCTTTCTGTTGTTCACAAAACATGTGTGTGTGTGTATATTCATGCATGTATGCACATGTGTGTGCCTGTGTGCTCATATTCATACATATATACCTGTGGCTACTCAGGATATTGTTTTTTAAAAGATTATTTAGAAATCTGGGACTAAATTATAATGGTATAAGCATTAGGGCAAGAAAATCCACCTAGGTGGCCTTGGAAGGTGGCTAATGTGGGACAGAATGTTGGTGGGCATAGTCAACATATTTTAGCTAGTAGCTGAGCAAGCCCAGTTATGGTAATTATGAGAAAAGTAGACATAGTAAGACACTATAACAATAACAACAGCGATAAAACAACAGTGCTCAGGGCTCAGTCACGTCCGACTCTGTGACACCATGCATTGCAGCCCACCAGGCTCCTCTGTCCATGGGATTCTTCTGGTAAGAATAGTGGAGTGGGTTGCTGTTCCCTACTCCAGGGGATCTTCCCAACCCAGGAATCCAACCCACATCTCCTGCGTTGGCAGGAGGATTCTTTACCACTGCGCCACCTGGGAAGCCCAATAACAACAACCGCAGCTTAATGTAATGTGTATAATCTGTGCTGAGCTTTACTGGGCTAAGTCTTTCATGAACACAATCTCATGCATTGGCAAGAGTGGGTTCTAGAGCCAGACTCTGGATGTGAATCTTGACTCTATCACTTACTGTTGTGATTTGGGACAAATTGATTAATCTCTCTGTGCCCCAGCTGCATCTACTGTCAAATGGGAATAACAATTATACCCAACTCTACCAGATTATCTGTTGTTAGCTTGCTGCATCTCTACCACCTTCTGAATCTCCTGTGCACGGTGAAGAAGCCTGTTCCCAGGATATCCTTTCACATATGGCTTTGGCCGTCATCTGACGAAGAGAGACACTGGTGTGAGATTTTCCTGGCAAAAGAGAAGAGGACATTATGTCCCCACAGGCGATAGTTACAGGCAGATGTGTGGGTGGGAAGATGCGAGGTTCAAAGTGACTTTCAGGTGAGCCTATTGAGAATTTTCTGTCTCAGAGCTACCCCCAAGATAGGCCGTGAGAGTGTCCCAGAGGCTCGGAGGCTGTGCATTAATCTCAGGATGGGTGCTGAGCCCATTTGCATAGACGTATCAGATCTGGGTGGTTCCCTAAAATCCATCGCCCAGCCTTTCCAAAAGACCATGTAAGGGAGGCCCTGAAATTTCCTGCACTGGAATTACTAATACTTGGAACATTCAAGGTAGCTTCTGTTTTCCTGACCAAATGCTATCACACTGTCTCATAGGATTGTTGTAAAAGTTTTATGGGTTAAAATAACTGCCTGGACTTGGGCTTTCCATTGCAGATCACAGTCCATAATAAGTGCTTGCTCTTTAGTCTTCATTTCAACCCCAAGAGGTGGTGGCAAGTAGAGAGTGGTTGAGAGTGTAAATTCTAGAGTTCATGTGACCAGCTGTGGAATGTCTGGTTCATTCAGATATGGACCTCAAGATACTGAACAAATTTATATACCATTGGGGAGAGGAATAGCAGTTGATTTATATGATTGTTGAGAAGACCAAGAGAGTTAATAACACCTAAAACAAAAGTGCTTGCCACTGAGTAAGCCCTTATTAGTAGCAGTATGTCTTGATAACTTGTCCAGAAAATTGAATTGTTAGAGATTAGGGCTCCAGCGATCTCCCTTGAGTCATCCAGGAGACCAGGGATTAGCTTTTGTAGACCACACCTGGGCTTCCTGTTAGCACGCCCACATTTCTCCTGTGATCTTCACCTTCCTCTTACACTGACCTCCAGTCTTCCTTTAGCCAACTGATCCTTTTTGCTTGGCCTCCCTGCTGTTGAATAGTCCGTGTGGATTGCCTTCATGATCTGCCAATTCATGCCCCGAATTCCTTACTCTGCTGGCCCCTGAACTTCCTCCGGATCATCTGTGGTATGCTAGATTGGCTGGAAGACCAAGAAATACTTGTTCTCTCTCATCGACCAGTCACTGCCCCATGTAAGCCCTATAAGAGAAACAGTTGTACTGAACAAAGCAAGTTAAGTGAATTTATTTCCCTGGCTGGACCCTGGGTCCCAGATCCAGGTGAACAACTCCAGTAACTCTGGTTGGACCATGAGAAAGTGAAAGTGAAAGTCACTCAGTCGTGTCTGACTCTTTGCGACCCTGTGGACTATTCAGGCCATGGAATTCTCCAGGCCTGAATACTGGAGTGGGTAGCCTTTCCCTTCTCCAGGGGATCTTCCCAACCCAGGGATCGAACCCAGGTCTCCCACATTGCAGGCAGATTCTTTATCAGTTGAGCCACAAGGGAAGCCCAAGAATACTGGAGTGGGAAGCCTAACCCTTCTCTAGTGGATCTTCCCAACCCAGGAATTGAACTGGAGTCTCCTGCATTGCAAGCGGATTCTTTACCAACTGAGCTATCAGGGACCATGAGAAGGCTACCTTTATTCTTAAACTGGATCACCTCATGTAGCCTGGCACCAATGCAAGCCCAATTTGTGGGTCACTCTGGAATTTTAGATCATTCTAGTCCAGTCTGGGGAAAAGGCAAGCACATTCTGCCTCTCATAATGAATCTGGACAAGTGAATCACCACCAAGGCTGATATAAAAAGATGACTGACCTATGACTGATGTTACAAGTTTCAAAGAAGAATTTTTGACAGTAATCTAGAATAGCCTCAGATCTCTTTCTAAAAGCAGAGACAGCTATTGACTTGGAATCAGATAGATATGGGTTAAAATGCTGGCTTACTGACCTCATTGAGTCTGCAAACCTTTGGACACTTCAGCTTTCTCATCTATGTGTTGAATAAATCTGATTTCCCCTTCTATTTAAATAGTTTGCCCAAATATCCTCTTTGACAGTAATGAAGAACGTAGGTTTGATTTAAGGATTAACATATGTGAGTATATATGCTTAAAACAGATTGTGAAACATCAGAAATGCTATTTGGGTGTTAGCTAAAATAAGCATTTCAATTTCATCATGAAAAGAGACATTTGATAATAAGGTGTGGACAACCCATAATTATATATTATAGAGGCTTAAGGATAAACCTTGCACCTTGACTTGCCTGACATGTCAATAATGGTGGGAGAGTTTCTAAATTATATTTTTTCTAAATATAGGGAACTGAATAAGTCCTTCTCAAAAATGGAAACTTTACAATTAAATTAGAAGGATTTTTAGCAAGTGTCATACTCTTGCCCTAAGGCTTCTTTTGAACCAGGTCAGTGGTTTGAAAGATTCATGGGTAGCTGCAGAATTCACATCCTGGTATAAAATTTCAAAATGGTGGCTGGGGTACAGACAAGTCTGTGCAAATTCCCGAATTTTTGTCATTCGCAATGGTGACATTTTTCAAGTGACATCCCTGTAAATACTGAATAATAATATATCCCAGACAGAGAGCCCTCAGGGGACAGGAGAAGAGAATGAGGATGGAGCGGAATTAAAACTGACGAGAGTGAGAGACGGCCTGTAAGATAAATAGCAAAGCGCGGCCCTGTCAGAGGAGCACGGGCTGCAGAAGCGCTCAGACGACTGCTTGATTGATGGAATCGGCGGTGGAGGAAATGTCCAGTAATGTAGCAGCAGATCAGTATTGAGAGATAAATCATCCTGAAATTGTGCGCTGCTATCTCAACCCTAATGGGGTTGAAAAACAGCGCAGTTTTGAGGGAGGTCCTGAGATAATTGTTTTCCAACAACTTGTTCCCGTGTATCGGCAAGGAAGTTAAATCAAACTCAGGACAGCATTTTGGTGCCACCGGTGTAAGAACTGGGAGAGCAATAGGCTTTCACTACCGGGCGGGAATCTCAGCAGTTCTTGGACCATTTGCCCATCTAACGGCGAGAGAGCCTCTTCGGGTTGCAAATAGAATGCACATCCCTGCGCCAAACTGCGGCGGCTTCACCCACCTGTCTTCCTCCTGAATTCTCCCTGGTAATCCCCAGAGGAACTTCCTGGCCATCGTCAGTCTAGAGCACGCCTTCAGGGACATCGGGAAAACGGTTTCTTAAAGCACGCTACCCATGATCTAACTTGAGTTGGCAATTACATAGGGTAGAGAAAAGCGCAAGGGAGGAAGCGGGTGGGGGCTTCCCCAGCAGCGATAAAGAATCCTCTGCCAATGCTGGAGACAGGGTTCCATCTCCGGTGGGGGAAGATCCCACATGTTGGGGAGGAACTAGCTCGGTGTATCACAATTACTGAGCCTGTGCTCTAGAGCTGGGGAGCTGCTACGACTGAGCCCGCGGTGCGCCAGAGCCCCCCCATGCTCCGCAACTAGAGAAGCCAGTGCAATGAGGAACCTGCCCGCCTCAGCAAAGAGCAGCCCCTGCGCCCTGCAACTAAGGAAAAACCCAGGCAGCAACAAAGCCCCAGCACGGCCCCAAATAAATCAACACATTTTAAAAATGGGAGGAAGGACCCTCAGTCATTTATTGAGTCCCTACTGTGTGTATATGTGGAAACAATAAGAGAGAAGAGGGTTAGCTCCTTACTAACTTCGGGAATCACAAAGGATGCAATCAGGGGAATCAACAGGAGCTGACTCTGTGAAGATGCATTGTGCTCCTGGGTGCTCAGTTGCTCACTCTTGTGACCCCATGGACTGTAAGCCTGCCAGTCTTCCTAGGGCATGGTATTTTCCAGCAAGAATATTGGAGTGGGTTGCCATTTCCTCCCCCAGGGGATCTTCCCAAGCCAGGGATTAAATGCATTAAGGCAAAAAGCACTGTTTTCAGAGCAGCTGAATTCTCAGCTCCTGGCTGCTCTCAAGTAGAGACTGGGGTGGGCATTTGTTCCAGTTGGAGAAGGCATCCTCAGACAAGGGGACTCTTGAGATTAAAGCACAACACTCTATGGATTAAGAGGTATTCTTATATTGTCTTTTGTCCACAAAAATTTAAGGATAAATGCTGCTCCGAGACAGAGAGCATTGACAACTAACCTCCTACTTTAATCTGGGTGACTGTGTTGGGTTAGCCAGAATCATGATCTGAGAGGAATTGAAGGAGCTAGAGAGAATGCTTCTGAAATTATTTCATACCATGTTCCTCTAGATTTGTGTAACATGTATGACATTTGAAATGCTTTTTATATCTAAGAACGTGACAGGAACATTGTAGGCATGTATATGTATTATATATATTTTATATATAAATATACACATGTGTAAAGTATAAGGATGGATTTATAAAATAAATCCATTCATATATAAATCCACATGTATAAGATATAAGGATGGATGAATATAAGACTATACATACACATACACAACTTTAATAAAAGGAACGAGTCTCTCTTCACATGACCCTGAGAAGTATGTCGTCTGCCCATTTTATGATAAGGCTATTAAAGTAAAGCAAGCTAGTTTTAGAATTGGGATCATGCTTCCCCCAACCCTTATTATCATTATTTTTTTTACTTACGATTCTTCCAAAGAAGTGATTGTTCTCATGGGGTGTGCTCCTCTGTTCCTTCCACAATCTTAAGATACCAAGGCACCTGACAGCAGCAGAGGTCTGTTTCACCTTAAATGCTTTGAGGTCATGACTCTGTCTAGTTGCTAAAGTAACACAGCTAAATATAATTCTGAACTATATTCTTCCAAAATAGACTCTCAGGTTTTCTGCACGTTTCTGAGTAGAATATTCTCTATTCTGGGCTAAGTTTACCCAGGCACCGAGGTAAAGAACTCTGATGCTTAATTTAGAGGAGTAGCTTGAGTTCAGGTTTGATCCTTATAATTGTTGGGAATTCAACAGGATTTCAACTTGCTGTTATCTTCACTGGTAGACAGAGATTTGCAGGGAGCTTCCTATGGCTTTGTAGCACACTGAGATCCATTTTAATCCTAAAAAGATGTTAAATTCACTCTTAGACTATTAAACTTGGAAGGTAATCCTTAGAGATAATCTAGTCTTGCAACTTTATTCTACAGAAGTGGAAGTTGAGGTCTAAAGATTTGAAAAAAAAAAAAAAAATTTCAACGCTCACACAAAGATTGCCAAAGATCAAATCTAGCCATTAGCCATAGATTTGAAAATGGTTCTGGGTCTTGTGCTAGAGGGGCCAATTTATTCCTGTTTGCTCAGGACTTTCCCAGTTTTAAAATGGAAAGTCTTCTGTACTAGAATCTTCATAGTCCTGGACTAACAAGGACGGCTGCTCACCTACCTCGAGCTCTCTTCAAGGTGTCAGTTACTTATTTCACTGACATAATGCAAAATGGGTATTCTAGAAACTGGACAGACAGATCCAAGCATTCTGTTGTGAACTTTCTGACACAGAGCAAATATTCAACAAACATTTGTTGAATCAGTGAATGAGTAATAGTAATAGTCACTATTACAACAACCCCCTTGAAGCAGGAATATTATTAATCTATTTTTTCATTGTTACTCTAATTCCCAGAAGAGGCTATCAATGATTTTCTGTTTTTTAACTTGCCCAGATTTTGATCTTGAGTTATTGGATAAGAGGAAGTCTTGTAGAACCTACAGGGCTGCTGTTTTGCAGATGGTTCTCCCTTTGGTGTTTTTCACAACATTTTTTAGTCATCTTGGCAATATTGCAGAAAAGGTGGCAAAAAGAAGGGAAAGCTATCATAATGGGAAGTGACAGGAAGGCCACTCTCTCACTGTGAATATCAGAGAGAGAATTGTTGAATAATTCAAATAACAGATTTATTTATTTCTAAGCCATTTCCCATCCCACGTTTGGAGACATCTGTAGAATAGTTTCGGACGAGGAACTATCCAAGACCTGATTTCATTGCCGCTTTGGGAAGGATCAGTTGAAGGGACAAGTTCCTTCAAATGACTTGGGGAAATCACCACGGTTTGAGGTCACTCGCAGAATTTTCTGGGTTTGCTGGTCCCAGTTGCTTCTTCCTTGCCCCAGGAAAATATGGACAGGACAAGTACCTCATAGGTCTCTGGGAACAAAATGTGCTGAGCTTTCTTGGATAGACCAGCAATTTTTATGGCAGCTGCTCAGTGCTTCCCTTGGTGGTTTGGTAGGTAAAGAATCTGCCTGCCAATGCAGGAGACCCAGGTTCAATTCCTCAACCAGGAAGATCCCCTGGAGAACAAAATGGGAATCCACTCAAATATTCTTGCCTGGGAAATCCCACAGAGAACATGGTGGGTTACAGTCTACGGGATCAGAAGAGTCGGGCATAACTTAGTGACTAAACCACCACCAGTTCCACTGGTTGGTTTTTGTTTCTTGAGTTGTGTCTGGGCACAGATAGAGGTCGGAACTGACAGTGAAACTCACATAAGTTATGAGTCCAGGTTAAAGTAATTTGACTTCTTTTAAGGAATTTCTGCAAAAGTTTAGAGGTTGTAAATGGTGAAAGTTATATTTCTGGATAATCTGTGAAATCCGTTTATCCATATTATCCCCAGCCTTGTTATCACAGGTCACTGAGGGTTGGCTGTACTTGTTCCTTATCTGCCCCAAGAGGACTCGAGAAGGATTTATTATCTCTTCCCACTAAATCCCTGACCATATGTGTATCAATTTGGCGAGCAGCCTCATGTCTGCTTGGGGACATCCCTGAGAGATGGTCCTGTCATAACAGTGCGCCGTAAGTTCTCACTATTACAAATACCACCTCACATTTGATAAGTCTTTACCTTTTTTTTCCCAAGGTAATTTCACAGCTATTATACTTTTATCCACAGAACTCTAAAAGGGAGGGAAAAGTGGTATTAATATCCCCATTTTCAACAGATAAGAATATGGAAAGAAATAAGGTGGTTTTTCAGAATTTAATTCATGTCAGAGCTGGTTCTAGAATCCCGGTCTTGCATCACCCAGTCCTTGCTTACCAAATCTCATATGAAGACCAGGAATTTAAACATTCACCATTTTTTGCAAGTGCTTGTGAGCACCTCTAATATTACTAATTGAATGGTAACCATTTGATGAGATGGATCTGAAGGAAATTCTTGCTTTGTTGGATATTTTTATTAGAAAAGTCCATCAAGCTTAAACAAATACTAGCTTATTATCAATCAGAAGAATTAAAGTCTACTCCAATTAAGCTGAAAAGAGTTTGTGTTGATCTAGCACTTTTTCAATGCTAGTCATTGGAGCAAGTGCTTCCTGCATGTTATCTTCGATAAATTTCATGAGATGTTCATGCTAGTGTCTGGTTTTAAGATAGATAGGGGCACAATGGGGATGTTTAGGACAGTGTATCACTTCTAAATTGCACGGTCTTATAAGCTACTTGGTTTGAGTACAAACATATATTGATATAAATACATATATAGTCAAGTAATGAGCCAATTTAATTTGAATAAGACTCAATAGATTTTAGCTGAGACTCACTCACTGTGCTGGAAACTGAATGAAACATAATCCCCTCCTCAGGAGTTTGTAGTCCAAAGAAAGAAACAGAGCACCAATTAAAATATGAGTTCTCTGGGAAGCAGTATGGTGGTTCCTCAGAAAACTGAAAATAGAGTTGCCATGTGATTCAACTGTCTCACTCTTGGGCGTATATCCAGGCAATACTCTAATTTAAAAAAATACTTGAACCCCTATATTCATAGTAGCACTATTCACAATAGCCAAATATGGGAACAATCTAAATGTCCATCAACAGATGAAAGGAGAGGGTAAAGATGATTACTCAACTATAAAAAAGAATGAAGTAATGCCATTTGAAACAACCTGAGTGGACCTAGAGATTATCATACTAAATGAAGTAAGTTAGAAAGAGAAAGACAAATACCATATGACATCATTTATATGGGGAATCTAAAATGTAACACAAATGAATTTACTACAAAACAGACTCACAGACATGGAGAATAAACTTGTGGTTGCCAAGGGGCAGAGGTTGGGGGAGGGATGGTTTGGGAGTTTGGGATTAGCAGATGCAAACAATTGTGTATAGAGAATGGATAAACAAGGTCCTACTGTATGAAAAGTGTTACTTTAGTCACTTTACGTTAGTGACTTTAGTCACTTTACTTTACTAAAGTTTACTTTAGTCACTCAGTCATGTCCAACCCTCTGTGACCCCATGGACTGTAGCCCACCAAGCTCCTCTGTTCATGGAATTCTCCTGGCAAAGATACTGGAGTGAATTGCCATGCCCTCCTCCAGGGAATCTTCCTGACCCAGGGGTTGAACCTGAGTCTCTAGCATTGCCGGCAGATTCTTTACATTTCAGCCACCACGGAAGCCCACTGTATAGCACAGGGAACTATATTCAATATCTTGTGATAACTCATAATAGAAAAGAATATGAAAAAGAATGTATATGGCTCAGTGGTGAAGAATCTGCCTGCGATGCAGGAGTTGCAGTTTCAGTCCCTGGGTCAGGAAGATCCCCTGGAGGAGGGCATAGCAATCCACTCCAGTACTCTTGCCTGAAGAATCCCATGGACAGAGGAGCCTGGTACATACGAATCTCTTTGCTGTAGAGCAGAAATTAACACAACATTGTAAATCAACTATACTTCAATAAAATAAAATTTAAAAATATAGTCAAAAAGATAATTGGCTGGCATACATATGGCAACTCAGCAACAACATATGGTAGAAACAATCCACAAGAAAGCCATGATTATGTTATTAATGGCCATACCCCCAGAACTTAATTGTTTCTTAGATTTAGTGAATGAAAAAAATGAAGGAATGAATTGTTCTAGAGAAGCATGTTGGAAAGAGCTGTTCTGAAAGGATTGGGGAGGGCTTTAATGGTTGAAATAATGGTTGAATTTCATATTCAAGGATGAGTAGGATATCAGTGTATACGGTTGGAGTTCCTGGAAAAGAGCTAACGAGAGGAATATTTGCAACATCATGGACCATTCTGCTGCTGCTGCTGCTAAGTCACTTCAGTTGTGTCCGACTCTGTGTGACCCCATAGACGGCAGCCTACAAGGCTCCCCCATCCCTGGGATTCTCCAAGCAAGAACACTGGAGTGGGTTGCCATTTCCTTCTCCAATGCATGAAAGTGAAAAGTGAAAGTGAAGTTGTTCAGTCATGTCCGACCCTCAGCGACCCCATGGACTGCAGCATACTAGGCTCCTCTGTCCATGGGATTTTCCAGGCAAGAGTACTGGAGTGGGTTGCCATTGCCTTCTCCGATTGAGGGTTCTGGAGGCTGAGAAATAATAGGTCTTAGAGTAAGGTCTAGAAGCCTGGAAGGGATAAGGGGGAAGTTTGAGAAGTGAACTAAAGAGGTAGAAAATACCAAGCTAAGGTTTTAGATCATCTTGTACTATGGATAGCCATCTTGTATTTTTAAGTAATAGAACAGGCTGCAATTTGTGCTTTGTTAAAACCATCTCTTATATCTTTGTGGAGGAGAGTTTGGAGGTGGAGAAGCCCTGGGGTCAAGCCAACCACTTACCTATTTAAGAAGTATTGAGATTCTTAACTGCCTTTTCAGCAGAATGGGGGTGGGAGGCAGGGGAGTAGATTTCCAAATCACTAGAGAGGTAAAGGGTAGAGTTTGTTGACTCACTAGGTGTGGGTGGGGAGAAGAGGGTGGAAGGTAAAGATGACTAAGGTTTCTAGTCAGGCACTTGGGTGAATATACTCAAATTGCACATTTACATAGTCTGTGGGTTTCTGAAAAACCCAATGATTTTAAACCCTGCTAACTAGATGGAAAAGTTTAAATTAAGAGTGCAATTTCCATCCCAAATTCATAAGTGCTTTCTCTTGCAGCTTTGCCATCTTTGGTTTCTATCAGTATATATTAAGAGAGGGTCAAGATGATGCCTCTTTTCATTTTGTGAAGAAATCAGGGATGATAGTAATTTTTGTTTTGACATTTGCACAGTTTAGGCATGCCTCATAACCAGCTTTTCGGGCTTCACTAAGAAACGCAGTGACCAGAAGCTCCAAAATGGGATTTAGAAATTTCCAAATGATACCCAATTAAAAAGTGTTCCAGGCAAAAAAGCAGCAAACCTTCCTTTGAAATGTACTCACAGTTCCATTTCCCTAAGATAGGGAGGGAGCTTGGCAACTCCCGGCTAATGTTAACACTAAAAGTATTTGATTGCAGCCATAATTATGGTCAAGCAAACTATGATCCAGAATTAGGATTATCGACAATTACACCATATGACTCAGGGCAGGACAGGTTCATCAGTTTCTGTCATCCATTTTGCTTGAGGCACATGTAGAATGCCAAAGTTACACAGTCTAGCACAGGAAAATAGGCTAAGAAAGAAATGGCCTCCGTGAGCTACTTGAAAATATGAAATTAGTTAGTTGATCACTGTGGCTTTTATCACTAAGATTATACTGAATAAGTGAGAAACTCAGAATTGTGAGACTTTAAGGTAGGATGAACTCTATTATAATTCTTTTAAATTGAAGTACAATTTACAATGTTGTGAGATTTAGGTGCACAGCACAATGAATCAGTTTTATACACTCACACACACACACACACATATATATATATATATATATATATATATATATACACACACACACATATACTTTTTCAGATTCTTTCCCTTTATTGGTTATTATAAAATATTGAGTATAGCTTCCTGTGTGGTATAGTAGGTGATCGTTGGTTTTCTCTCTTATATATAGTATTGGATATATGTTAATCGGGATCCTTAATTTATCCCCCTTTCCCCTTTGGCACTCATAGACCCACAGACATGGGATGAACTTTAGAGTTAATTTATTTTAATCATTTTACTGAGGAAACTGAGGCTCAGAGAAGAGACGAGACTTGCTCATTGTTATGAAGGCTGTGAATAATAAAACTAGAAGAAAGGAAAGTAGGCATTCTAGACTGATGGCACAAGCTTCATCCAAAATGGTTTATCCAACTTTATAAAGGAAAATTCATATTAATAAATTTATATTTAATGCATATGTGTTCATGAATATTGTTGGCAAATTTTGCTTTACTTTTTGTTTTTACATACTGCATGAGATCTACTCTCCTATCAAAATTTCAAGTGTATAGTATTGTTAACTATATGAATATTATTGGACAGCATATCTCTAGAACTTTTTCATCTTACATGATTAAACTCTATGCCCACTGAATACCAACTCCCCAGTCCCCCCTCCCTCTAGCCCCTTGTGACCACCATCCTACTTTCTTCTTCTATGAGTTTTCCTACTTTAGATACCCCACGTAAGTAGAGCCGTGGGCTTCCCTGATGGCTGAGACGGTAAAGAATCTCCCTGCAGTGCAGGAGGCCTGGGTTCGATCCCTGGGTTGGAAAGATCCCCTGGAGGGGAGCATGGCTACCCACTCCAGAATTCTTGCCTGGAGAATCTCCATGGACAGAGGAGCCTGGCAGGCTACCGTTCATGGGGTGGCAAAGAGTCAGACACAACTGATTGACTAAGCACAGCACAGCACACATGAGGTATTTGTCCTTCTACGGCTGACCTATTTCACTGAGCGTAATGTCCTCAAGGTTCTTCTGCATTGTAACATGTATCAGAATTTTCTTCCTTTTTTCAAACTGAAAAATATTCCATTGTATGTACACACAATTTCTTTATCTATTCAACTGTCAATGAACGTTTAGGTTGTTGCTAAATCTTGGTTATTAAAATCACTGCTGCACTGAACATGGGAATACAAACACTTTTAGATTCTGTTTTCAGTTTTTTTGAGTAAATACCTAAAAATGGGATTCCTGGATCATATGGTTGTTCTTGGTGTCTCTGGTGGTTCAGTGGTAAAAAAATCCTCCTGCTAATGCAGGAGACATTGGCTTGATACCAATCTGGAAAGATCCCCTGGAAAAGGGAATGGCAATCCACTCCAGTATTCTTACCTGAGACATCCCATGGACAGGGGAGCCCGGCAGACTATAGTCTACAGGGTCACAAAAGAGTTGGACAAGTCTCAGTGACTGAATGCAACACATGGTTGTTCTATTTTCAGTTTTGAAAGGACAATCCATACTGTTTTATGTAGCAACTGCATCAGATTAATACCCCCACTAACAGTGCACAAGTGTTCCAGTTTCTTCACATTCTTGCTAACACTTGCCATATATATAATGGTCATCCTGACAGTTGTAAGGTGACATCTCATTGTGATTTTGATTTATATTTCCCCAATAATTAGTCATGTTGAGCATCTTTACATACACCTGTTGGCCATTTCTATGTATTCTTTAGAGAAATGTATATTCATGCCCTTTGCCCATTTCTTCATTGTGTTATTTGACTTTTTTTGCTCTGGTTTGTAAGAGTTCCTTTTACATTTTGAAAACTGACCTCTTATGAGATATATTGTTTGCAAATATTTTCACTTACTCCATAGGTTGCCTTTTTATTCTCTTTGTTTCCTTTGCTGCTCTTCTCTCCCTGACCGGCCTCCTCACCTTGCCCAGTTATTCTCTACACAGCGGCCAGAGGGGTCCATCTAACGCTAAATCAGATTACGTCATTCATTTGCTTATAACCTACCACTAGATTTCTACTGCAAAGGAAAAAAAAAAGCCAGTCTTTTCAGTCTTTCAGAGTCTCTAATCAGCCCCTGACTCCTGACCTTCGCAGTCACTCAGTTCCAGCCGTAGTGGCTGTTTTATGTTCCAGGACCACACCAAGTATGCTCCTCCTTCGGAGGCTTGTCCTTGCTGTTTCCTCTCGCTGGGAATGCTCTTTTCCGTGTCCATATGGTTTACTTTCTCACTTCCTTCTGGTCTCTGCTCAAATATTGGCTTTTCTGGCTATCCTGTATAAAAAAGCAATTCTCTAGCCCTCCTACACAGTTTAGTGTTTTTACATAGCAATTACCATTTCTTACACGTGCATGCTAAGCTGCTTCAGTCATGTTGGACTCAACGCAACCCTATGGTCCGTAGCCCTCCAGGCTCCTCTGTCTATGGGATTCTCCAGGCAAGAATACTGGAGTGGGTTGCCATGTTCTCCTCCAGGGGATCTTCCCAACCCCTTCCCAACCATCTCTTACGTCTCCTGCATTGGCAGGTGGGGTCTTTACCACAAGTGCCACCTAAACATAGTTCTCTAGTGTAACATACTCCTATTATTGTTATATTTTTTTTGTTGCTCTCTCCCACGGCTAGAATGTAAGCTCCATGAGGGTTACAATTTTGTTGATTATATTCATTTCTGTATCTCTAGTGCCTGGCACAGTGCCTGACTGCCAGCAAGCATGCAATTGCTTGATAAATATTTACTGAATAAATGAATGAAAGTATTAACACATGGATCCTGTTGGATATAAACTGAAATGTAATTGGGGGAAAGTAGCCAGACCAGAGAATTCCAAACCATAAGACATTATTGTTGATTCTAATTGTAGCTGATTTTCCTCTTACAGCTTATAACATATCTGGATGCTGAGTTTTCAGAAGATAAGGCATTGTGAGTGGCTTCAGCTATTTGAAGGACTAGCTTGGGAAGAAGAGGTTAAGTTATTCATGGATTTCAAAGACTAGAACACCAGCTCATGGGAAAGGAACTACAGAGAGACACGCTTATTAAACAAGAGGAAAAAGTTGCTCTCTATGGAGGCACACTTTCATAAAATGAATGGGCCACTTTGCTCAGATAGTGAGCTCCCCATCATAGAGATGCTCAAACAAAGATGGATAAGTATCCTGGAAGGTGGAGGTCAGATCAGAAGACTTCTGAGGTCTCTTTCAGCTTTAAAATTCTAGAATTCTACAGACGTGAGAGGGAAGCAAGAGTGTTTCTAACAAAGTATCCTACTGCAATGTGATAGCCATGTACTGCATGTCATCTACTATAATATTTTTTCATAGCTGGGAAGTTCTCCATTATGTGGAAGAATCCCCCAAAATATTAGAAAATATATAATATTAGATATTTTATTTTTCCAAATTAAAAAACACCAGTCCTGGGTTCGTCACTTCCCTGGGTGGACAAGCTGACAAGAGTGGGCTGTTGGATCCTCCAGGACAGCTCCAGTGGCAAAACTGAGAGTGGGTATCTTCATTATTTGGTTGTATCCTTTCTCTGTGTTGAATATTTCAGGTCAGTGGCTAAGCCACCAACCTGTTGTGATGGAATAGTGAGAGGAGAAAGATATTTGGAGCCATGAGTTTTTCCTATGCCTTCTGGGTCAGAACTTCTCATATTCAATGTGCACACCATCAATGGATTTTTTGTTAAAGGTTCTGACATTGTAGGTCTGGTACAGTGTCTCAGTTTCTGTATTTCTAACAAGCTAGTGAGGGAAGCTGACCACTTTATGAATGGCAAGGTCCTAGTTCATATTCCTTGCGGGACTGTCTATGAAATTGCTTCTCTTTGGAGTCAGAGGCAGCAAATCTCGTCTCATTCCTAAAAACATTTGGAATCATTATGATGTTTACTTTGCATCAAGAAAAGCAATGACAAGTGCTTACTAATGAAAATAAGCTGTTGAAAGGAACTGCCAATTAGACAGAAACAATTCAGCTTGCATCTCACTATCAAGGACAAAGTTAATCATGCATGGTATTTTCAGTGGAAAAAAGGGCTTTAAGTAAATTATTTAGTATTTATATTTTGTAGTGGTGCATGCCTAATAAAATCAGTGGCGAAAGCAGATTGGTGTAGTATGCTATTGGCATCACCTAGAGTCTAGACCTGCTGCCCTGTTGTGGGACTTGGCGGATGAAAAATCCTGACTTCTGTGAAAAGGACAGAGACTCTCAGTTCTTCTGTTTGTGGCTTCCCAAGGCATGGCCTGCCTACTTGTGATTAGTCTCAGTCAGTCTTTCTGCCTGTCAGAGGACCTGAGCTCAGGAAGTCCTATGTTCCCTTTTGTTGTAGCAGCTGGTCGCAATATGTAGCAATTGCCTCTTTGTCTGCTTCTCCCGCTCTATTGTGGGAATGCCAGGGATGGTGTCCTATCCATTGCGCAGGCACATTAAGGAACTAAATGAATATTTTCAGACTGAAAGAATGAAACTTCATTTGGGAAGAAGAAACTCTGTCCCATAGCCATGATCATGCTGTCAGCTGCCCTGTGGAACTTGTCTAAAGCTCCCTCCACTGATAGTTCTTGCACCTGCTCTGGGGTTGCTCCTAACATAAAAGCCCTAAGTCTATCTTCTCACTTCATGTGAGCATTAAAAGAGGAGAACAGAAATTAAAACAATCTGAAGAACTGAAAGATGAATTTGAGAAAGAAAAACAATGATTATCCTTGAGATGTACGTGTGCACTTTTTTAGATCTTAAGAAAGTACCATAAAAGTTTTAGTAATTAAAATACTACGTAACTGATAAAAGCCAAGAAACAAATCTAAATATATAGAGACTGTGGATAGTTTATTTCATAGATGTTTTGGAAGAAATGGCTACTTGGTAACTAAGTTATATCTGTCTTTCACATGATACACTAAATACAAACAAAAAACCAAACCAAACCAAAACCTTGTTGGCTTATCTAAAGAAATATTAACAAATGAAACAATAAAAGATCTAGAAAAAATATATTTTTTATGGTGGGGTAGGAAAGGCATTCAACATTTAATTAAAGAAATTTGAAACTGATTTTCATGTTTGAGACAATACTGATAAATTTCTAGTGTTAAAGAGCATATAAGAACTAAATACTCTCATATACTGCTGGATGGATTGTGAAATGTACTTAAATTGCTAAAGTGCAGTTTGGCAAAAATAGATCAAAAGGTTTCAAATTTTAAAAACTGGTCTTGAGAAAATTATTATAGATTTAGGAAAATGTTGATTTTGTGGAAAATGATTAGAAGCAATTCAACTCTAAGGGGTTTATTAAACAAATCTTTATGCAGACGTGTGATGGAATACCATTTAGTCATTAAAATGGTGGAAAGAATATGTAATGATAAGGGGAATTATTGACAATACATTTTTGGGTAAAGTAGAAGATTAAGAAACTAAACAGAAAATGTGGTTCCCAATTTAAAGACAGGAAGGATATTTGCCAAACTTTCAGTGGTTATCTCTGAGTTTGGGGATTATGAATGATTGAAAATTTCTATTTATGCCTTTTGTATTTTTGTATTTTCTTCAGTAAACATATTTTACATCTGGAATCAGAAAAGAGTGTTAACTAGAGAACAAAACTCACTTACAGATGAAAGTAGCATTGTGGTAATTATTAAAAATGAACATGCTAATATTAACAACCGTACAAATTAAGGTCAGGCTTACAGTACTGTTGTCAACTGTTTCTTTTTTCCTCTCTTAAATTAAGCTTAAACTTTTTTTTTTTACAAAAGTATACAAAGAAACATGTTGAACAATACTTGAGTAGTCCATAAAACAATGGGTCTTTTTACTAGTGGAATAGACCAAATTTGCTGTGGTAACAAATAGTTACCAAACTCAGCATCTTAAAATAAAAAGCTTACTTCTCATTCAGTATAAAGTCCATTGTGGGTTTTTGGATGGGAGGATAAGCAGGAAATCTATTTATCTTGGTCTCTTAAGAGATCTCTATTTTGAATATTGTCAGAAACTGTGCCACAGTTACACATAATGCAGGAGAATCTCACATTGGCTCAGAAATGATATATGCTTTTTTTTTTTTAACAACTCATTGGCCAGCACAAGTGGCCAGAAAGACAGAAAGCCAGAAATAGTTAATAAGCAGCAAAACATTAATGACTTCTACTCCCTCTTCTTTCTTTATCTGGGCAGGGAAGTCTAGAATTAAAATCTGAAGGGTCATGATCTGACCATGTTCAAGGCTAAAAGGATTAACATGAGCAGAAGAACAGAGCTGAGACAGAGAAAATATTGAGTCCATTTCTAGGGAAGTTTAAAAAATGTCCTATATTTCTCTTTCTCTACTATGATTAATATGGAATTCTGTAGGTTGTTCATCTCTGAAGTAAAGGGTTTTGAATTTTGGGCCTCTGCAGCCCTTTATAGCTTAAAATTATAGCTCAAAATTAAATTTTTTTTGGAAAGAATGCCAATAAGAGCTAACCTGGATTTGTACCTTTTATGGACTTTCTTCTTTTCCAAGTTATTTCTTTAGATTATCCATTTCATATAGGCTGATTTGTGACCACCCAACCCCACCCCAAATTCATATGTTAAAGCCCTAAACCCAGGCATTTCAGAATGTGACTGTGTTTTTGAGAGAAAGACTTTAAAAAGGAAATTTGTTAAAATGGGTATGTTAAAGTGAACTCTAATCAATATGGCTAGTGTTTTTATAACAAGAGACTAGGACAGAGAGGAAAAAAGATAGAGAGAGAGAGCAGAGATACTAGAAACATGTCAGTTTGTGGCCAGTTGCTCAGTCATGTCTGGCTGTTTGCAACCCCCATGGACTGTACCTACCAAGCTCTTCTGTCCATGAGATTTTCCAGGCATGAATACTGGAGTGGGTTGCCATTTCCTCCTCTAGGAGATCTTCCCGACCCAGGGATTGAAGCTGCATCCCCTGCGTTGGCAGGTGAACTTTTTACCACTGAGCCACCTGGGAAGCCTCTGGACACATGCACACACACAGCAATGACCACCTGAAGACCCAGCAAGATGGTGCCCACCTGGAAACCAAGGAGAGAGGTCTCAGGAAGAAACCAAACCTGCTGACATCTTAGTCTTGGATGTCTATCCTCCAAAATTGTGAGAAAGTATGTTGTTGTTGGATCACTAAGTCGAGTCTGACTCTTTGCAAGCCCTTGGACTCTAGCCAGCCAGATTCTTCTGTCCATGGGATTTCCCATGGAATAGGTTGCCATTTCCTTCTCCAGGGGATCTTCCCACCCCAGGGATCAATCTGGATCTCCTGCATTGTAGGCAGACTCTTTACCATCTGAGCTACCAGGGAAGTCCAAGAAAATGTATTTATGTTGTTTAATAAGCCATTTAATCTGTGGGATATTTTTAATGACAGCCCTAGCAAACTAATACATCGTAAATACACATGAAAATCCTGTTTGGCATTCTTTTCTAATCCACATTTACAGGTGAGGATACTGATTTCAGTGAGGTAAAGTGACTTGCCAAATTGATGTAGTTAGCTCACGATCCTACTAATTGAAGCAATGAAAGTATAAATAAAGAAAGAAAAAAAAAGTTTTTCACCTAATAATAGGTAACATTTGTAAGACATTTGTCAGAAATAATTGTGTACACTTTGTATGCATGCATTACTTGTTATAACAATATTAAACAGTAGCCTGCTGCATAACAAATTATTATGAAACGGAGTTGCTTATAGCGACAGAACATTAAATATCTCACAATTTCTGTGTTCTAGGAATCCAGTTACATCGTGGCTGGGGACCTCTGACTCAGGGTCTCTCACAAAGCAGCGTTCAAGGTGTCAGCTGGGGCTGTGGTCATCACAGGGCCTAAGTCCAAACTCACTCAAATGGGGGTTGGGAGGATTTTGTGTTTTGTGGATTATTGCACCGAGGACTTGGGTGCTTGTTGGGTGTTGGTCCGAGGCCTCCCGTAATCCGTTGCCATGTGAGGCTCTCACGTGGCATCTTGTTATGGGGTGGCTGGTTTTCAGCAGAGCAAGCAAGAGAGAACAGAGAGCGGAACAAGACAGAAAGGCTTCGTCTCTGTAACCCAATTTCAGGGGTGACATCACATCACTTTGCCATGTTCTGTTCATTAGATGCAAGTCACTAGGCCTGGCCTACACTCAACAGGAAGGGATTATAGAAGGGCGTGAATACCTAAAGTCAAGGGTAGTGGCTGCCATGGGTGAGCAAACAGAAGCATGGAAATGGTAAACAATTTGCCCAAAGTCACACAGATAATAAGTGGCAGAGCTAGGATCAAAATACAAGTAATCTGACTGCCGTGGAGGTCCAGTATTAAGAATCCACTTGCCAACTCACTGGATGTGGGTTTAATCTCTAGTCCAGAAAGGCTATCATGCTGTGGTGCAACTAAACCCATGTGTTGCAACTACTGAGCCCACACACTCTAGAGCCCATGCTCCACAACAAGAGAAGCCACTTCAATGAGAGGAGCCCGAGCGCTACAACTAGAGAGTAGTCCCTGCTCTCTGCAATTAGAGAAAGCCTGCCTGCAGCAATGAAGACCCATGCAGCCAAAAATAAATAAATAAAATGAAAACAAAAACAAAAAACACCCACAACTAGTCAACTCTAGGGCCTGTGCTTTTAAGATGTTTGCAACCATGCTCACTGTGTGTAGCAGATGAAATGTTATCAGCAATTACGTCTCAAACCCTCTTTGGACTAGAGTGTTAGTTGTTCAGTTGTCTCCAACTCTTTGCTACTTCATAGACTGTAGCCTCTGTCCATGGAATTCTCCAGGCAAGCATACTGGAGTTGGTTGCCATTCCCTTCTCCAGGGGATCTTCCCAACCCAGGGATCAAACCTAGGTCTCCCTCATTGCAGGTAGATTCTTTATTATCTGAGGCATCAGGGAAGCCCGAACTACAGGTAATGGGCCAAATCCAAAGTCCTAAAAGCCAGTTACACTGCTTTGGGACTGAGGGGTCTGCTACCTATCTTGGGGTCAGCAGAACACTTTGTGTAGACAGTCATGAAGTGCTTCAAGCATTGTGGGCCACCTGGTTCTGCTGCAGTGCTTAAACTCTGGTGCTGTAGCATAATATCAGTCATAGGTAACAGTTACATAAATGGCCATGGCTATGCTCCCAAATGATTTTATTTACGAAAACAGGCACTAGGCTGGACTTAGCCTGCAAGTTATTGTGTGCTAATTCCTGCCCTGGACCTCTGTGGGCACGTGGATATACCAAGGAATTCTTAATTTTGTAAAAGTGAAACTTACTTGCTTTATGGGGATCTCACAAGTCATTAATGGAGAAGGAAGTGGCAACCCACTTCAGTATTCTTGTCTGGTTAAACCCCATGGACAGAGGAGCCTGGCAGTCTATGACCCATCGGGTCGCAGAGAGTCAGACATGACTTAAGAGACTAAAGGACAACAAGAAACAGTAACACAGGGTCTACATATATATTCCCTAACATCCCCAATGAGGTCGTTGGTCTTCATGCACGTATTAATAATATACCTGATTACAGGAATCTGCCTGCAATGCAGAAGACCTGGGTTCAAGTCCTGGGTCGGGAAGAACCCCTGGAGAAGGAAATGGCAACCCACTCCAGTATTCTTGCCTGGAGAATCCCATGGACAGAGGAGCCTGGTGGTCTACAGTCCATGCGGTCGCAAGAGTTGGGCACGACTTAGTGACTAAACCACCAACCACCACCACCTCATAAGTCACTAAACCAAATCCTGGAGCAGAAGCCATTTGGAAGCAGTAGAAGAGCAAAGGTTGATCTATTTTTCCAGGTTGATATCTATTTTCCATTCCATATATATGTCCCCATGCCCTGAAGACACCTCTTGAATGCGTTTAACCATCACTGCTCCTTGTGCCTTAGACAACTTGCCTGCACTTGGTGGAAGGAATGCTTCCTTGCATTTCCGTTTGGACTTTGTTCTGTTGTATTCTGGCTCATCATTTCGTTTTCTTGCTTGAGTCCTTTTTCATTGTTAACAACATCCTTGCCCTCGCCTCAGTATTTTTCAGGTTGTTGGGAACTGCATCATATCTGTTACGTTCCCTTAGGTAGAAAGGGACCTGTGATCCTGGTGAATTCCATAAACTTGTAAGGTCCCCCATTTCTGAACAGAATGCCTGCAAACTCCAGGAAATACTCTGAGCAGGGGATGATCAAGAAGCTTTCCTAAAATGAAGAGTGATCCCTGGACCCCAGTGAGGTCTAATTTTGGAAGATGTCTTTATTGGTACAGATAGAATTTAGGAAGCAAGTGAGTAGAGTGTTTTGCTCCATTAGGGGAGCAGACCCAAGGATGTGAAGTTTCCTGAAGCCAACACTCTCCTTGTGACAGTGCAGAGCCTTACAGATTGACTCCCATGAGACTTAAATTATAGTTTAAAAAGCTAAGTACTTATTTCAGGATCTCATCAAATAGCCAACCAGCAGCTCTAATTTTAGTATGTTTTCTTTCTCACTGGAAAAAATGATCTGCTAGGAAAAATAATATTTGTGCCTCTGCTTCAATCTTTGTAGTCTAGGGCTGGTAATGGCTTCAAATAATAATATGATCAACAGTTTCCTAGCTCTTTGCCTAGGGCATTGTTAGTCTTTTATACATATTTATTTTATTTTATTTTGTGTCTTGGGCCTTCTGACACTTAATAATATAATTTACCTTGATTACACTGCAGATGGGTCTCTCCCTGACTCAATTTAAAAAATTAATGCATTTAATTTTAGTAGAAGTGTGCAATAAGACACCAGGTGACTCAGCTAAGTAAGAGAAGAGTTCCTAATTACACTTCTAAATCAAATTGTGCTCTGAGTGCCCTCTGGGGTTAAACCCTGCAGAAGTTTGGGGCATTGAGGTTTGCTGACTCAGTTTTTCCAAGCTGAGAATGGAGGGGAGGCGGGTGATCTGTATTCAACATGCCCTGAGTTTCTAAATATTTAAAATTAATATTCACTAGTCTTTCTAAAGTATCGTGTTTAGGGATGCTTAGCAATGAATGAATCTCCTTTTTCTCCCCTTAGGCAGTCTTCTGAATTCCATTAGGTATCACCTGCTGTTTTATTACACATTTTCTCATGATTGCTTTTGTGTAATCAGGGTTTGTGGGATAAAGGAAAAAAATGACTAATCATATCTCGAGATGTGGAATCGAGATTACTCTTTGGCATTATTTTATGATTATTTTAAAATGTATTAACTGAGTACTCTTCTTTCTTGTAACAGTATTTCTCATTAGAAAGGATTTACTGATCACATTTCTCTTAATGCTGTAGTTTGTGAAATGAGAACATATTATAGGCCTTTTCAGAAGAACTTTTTAAAATAACTAGATGATTTCTCCCCTGTATCATTTGTGACACTATCATCATAGTGTCACAGGGATGAGAAAACAACATTAAACTGATTTTTCTGGTAAGCAAATGATATATATTTTTGGAAAGGGTGTGGGTTTTGCTTTCAAGGGGTCAAGTCTAATGACCAGATTTCAAGAAGGAAACATTTTAGTTTCAATAAAACCTCAGATTGGCATATTTTGATAGAAATGGTGATTTGGAGGCAGTTGACTTGATTGATGAATATATTTCAAAAACTCTGGTCACTTGTTTGGAACTAGTTTAGTTAGAACTGGGTTGGAATGTTAATTCTGGAGTTCTAAGCAGGGAAATAGGAGTGAATGGATTTAGAAAGGGGTGTGAATTGGTCACAGAGTACTAACCTAACCGTCAAAAGTCTTTCACCTAAATATCTCGAAACATATAGTCAGCTGAAAAAGCGGTCCTGGATAAGTGATTAACATTCTTTTGTTGGGACTTGAAAAAGGAAAGCAGAGATTATATGGAATTAGAAATTCAAGAAAGGGAAACAATAATGGATTTCAAAACACTAGGGGTTCTCTATGGCCCAGAAGAAACGATGAAAATCAAAAAGATATGAAAAGAGGGTCTGGATATCCAGAGAGTGATATGGGCCAGCACTATTGGCATCACCTAGGAGGTAATTAAGAATGCAGTCTTAGACCTCACCTGAGACCAAATGCATTTTAGCAAAATTCTGGTTGCGTATTCAGGTTCGAGAAGCATTCTTTAAAGACGTTGAAAAGGTTTTCCCTTTACCAACAGGGCCTCAGTTGCATACATTACATTTCCTTTGCTGTCTTTGGAACCACACTATATGATTCTACATTAAATAATGCATAAGCATAATCATGAAAAAGTTTTCTGTTTTTCAATTTGTGCATTAATTTTATAAATAAAAGCTGGTACACTTGATATTAGAGTTACAGAACAGAATGTAAAGGTCATAAACCTTGACAATTTAAAATAAGAACTAACCCATTTGCAGGGCAGTAATAGAAATGCAGGTAAGGAGAATGGACTTGTGGACACAGTGGGTGAAAGGGAGGGTGGGATGAATTGGGAGAGTAGCATTGACATCTATACACTGCCAAGTGTAAACAGATAGCTAATAGGAAGTTGTTTATCACAAGGACCTCAGCTTGGGGCTCTTTAATGACCTACAGGCAAGGGATGGGGTGTTTGGAAGGGAGGCTCAGGAGGGAAGGGGTATATGCATACATACCGCCGATTCACGTTGTTGTACAACAAAAACTAACAGAGTATAATAAAGTAATTGTACTCCAATTAAAAATAAATAAATAAAATAAAATAAAAAATAAAGCAAGCCTGGAAAAGAACAACCACTGAAAAAGAAGGGTAGAGAAGAAAAAGAGAGGTAAAAATAATAAAGAAAGTAATTTCCTCATATTTCATAGCAAGAAGTCCACAGATATTGGTTAAATTTCAAACTCCAGAACACAGAGTTTGTTTGTCATATTTCAAGTCATAAAAGAAACAAATATAGCCATATCACCAACAAAATTTGAAAAGCGAGGCAGGGAAGGAAGGTGGAAGACAGAATAGATGAACTAAATTCTTCATCCTTCACAGCGAAGAGCTAACAGGTGCTATCCAGGGTTGATAAATCACAGAATAAAGGCATTAGCTTGTAGCAAATATGAGTCATATTCCAAAAATCCAAGTGTATGAGAAATGTTCCATTTCTTTTTTTGAATCTAATGAAATAAAGCTACAATATCTACCCTGCTAATTTGATAAGAATTCAGTCACAGTCAGGATTAGGGATTTTCCTCCCCACCTCCACCCATGTAGTTAAAGTTTGGGCCAAGCCTCCTTCCTCTTCCTCTGGGATACCTAGAATTTCCCAGGCTCCATGACAAGTGGTCATGGGTGAGTCACTGAGCTTGGCTCTCGGTACATGAGTGGAGGTGATGTGCGTTGCTTCCAGGCTTGGCTCTCCCACCCCCTTCCCTCTGCTATTTGAGGCCACTGAGGTCTGAGAAGAGAAGGGAGCCTAGAAGAACAAGCTTGGGTTGGGGGAAGGCTAATTGGGACCACCCAGATCAACTTTACTTGAGCAAGAAATAAACTTCTATTTTTAAAAATCTCAAATATGATATATACTTTTAGTCATTAGATTAGCTTTCTTTGAATAACACAAAGATCATTGGAGTTTCACACAAACCTTCTTTCTGAGGATTCCCCTCCTGCCTTAGTCCACACACCATTGTGGTCCCCTGATGTCAGGCATTTCATCATTTTTATGCCATGTGAGGGCATAGACATTTTTGCTGAGGCTGAGAAACCTGGGGCCTGAAGTCTAATCTACTGAAGGAAGAGCTCAAAACTGAAAGTGCTACTTTAGCTTTCATTCAAGAAGGCCTGGATGAAAAATGGAGGGAGAATTTGCCCTTTATTCTGTGTTCTGTTTATTGCTTGCATCTATAAAAGTCAAGTGCATGTGATAATTTATAAGATAATTAAAAGTATTTCTCCTCCCTAAGCATTTTAATACTTTGAAGCTTAAAGAAACCCAACAAGGAGTTAGATGTATGAGATATAAATGGAAATGACATGTTAAGATTCTGATCTGGCTCATTGGTTTCTCCTGAGAGAAGTTCAACAACAAGGGAGGAATAAGCAGATTGCAACTTGTATAAGAATTGTCTAAGAAGGGATCTTGTACGAGAAGGTCGTTTTACTTCTTGGAGCCTCAGTTTCCTCTTCAGTCTAATAGTCATGCTGCTATCTGCCTCACCTTTCCCAGAGTTACTATGAGGATCAAGATAAATTTAATGTACATAACATTTGCTTTGGACCTAACAAAAGTCAATACAAAAATAGAGATAGAGGAATAAGTACTACCATGGGCCTCCTCACTTGGAGGAGGAACTCTCATGCATAGGGGGAGGAAGACATGCATGAAAGCAAATGAACCTATGGATGTGGAAGAATTTCAAAAACTATACAATACGACTCTAAGTTGTAATTAATTTTCCCTAACATCATGTAACTGCAGACTTTCTAGTTGTTAAGGAGACAGAAGTATATCCTTAATCATAGGCCCATGTAAAGCTCTTAGGTTATAATCAGAAGTGAAAACACTGCTGCAGCTCTGGCTGCTACTAAAATGAATGAATAGCTCAGGAGTGAATTTCTCTTGAGGAAAAGGGAAGAAATGTGTTGGTCACATTGAAAAATCCATATGCTCAAAATGCCTGCAAACTTTGTCCCTCTACCCTATTCAGTTCAGAATCATTTTTTCTCCCTTCTATTAAGGAGAGAAGATGCAATCTTGAAATTGTGTTCTCCTTTACTTACTGAAGAAGACAGGAAAAAAAAAAAAGACATCATCTGTTATTCTTTTAGGGCCTTAAATTCTTTTTTTTTCTTTTGGTTACTATCAATTAGACACTTTTTTATTTTTTATTTATTTATTTTTTTGACACTTTTTTTTTTTTTAAATGTGTTGGCTCTGTGCTGGGTCTCTGAGAACATTAATTTGGTCACTCACAATGGCACTGGGGATGCAGGATGATGCAAGACAGGGCTACACAGTGAAGGGCCCCACCCCCGGTCCCCTGCCGTGTGCTGTACTGAGTTTTGTTGTTGTTTAGTTGCTCAGCTGTGTCCAACTCTTCTGCAGCTCCATGGACTGTCGCCCGCCAGGCTCCTCTCTCCATGGGATTTTCCAGGAAAGAATACTGGAGTGGTTTGCCATTTCCTCCTCCAGGGGATCTTCCCAACCTGGGGATCAAACCCCTGTCTCCTGCATGGCAGGCAGTTTCTTTACCGCTGAGCTACCTGGGAAGCCCATTGTTGTACTGAGCAACCAGCCCTTTATGTTCTAGGCATTGAAGGGCTGTAGACACTTTTGAGGACAGGTAAACATATTAGTCAAGGCAGATGCAAAGTTCCATCCCAAATAGACCCTGAGAATAATGACTTAAAGTTGAGTTGATTTTCTTCCATTTGCCATATCTAGTTGGTTGGCTTGTCCTATATGATCATTTAGGGTCTCATCTCTTGCTAAGTCATTTCTTTTTCATCCTCCATACACTGTCTTCTTCATCCTCAAAACTGCATCACTGCTGCCTTCTGGGTTCCAGAAAAGAGGAAGAGGAAAGACAATTGACTAAATTGACTAAATTGTTGACTAAAGTCCCAGGCATAGAAGTGGCACATGTCACTGCTATTCACATTGCTGCGACAATATCGTAGTCTTGTGACCACATCTAACTGCAGTCTGGCTGGACAGCCGAGACCTGGCTGCAGCTCTATCATGAGAGTGACTTCAGTGTGCACCTAGTCATCTTGACCACAGGGAAATAATCAGGTAAATGTTTCATAAAGAAAATTCTGATTCTTTCGATATTCTCAGTAGCATTCAGCTTGGAACTGTCTATGTGGTAAGCATTCCATCCATAATTGTTGGTTCATTAATTGACTAATAGATTGATAAACCCAGGATGAGGCTTGAGGGCCATATCATTTGCTTATGTTACATGTAAAAATCCATTGATGGCACCTGCCCAGTGACGCCTTTCTCAACACTGTATGGGAAAGAGGCTGCTGAAGGTCTGCTCTATTTTACTAGAGGCATGTCTGGGAAATTTACAGTCCTCATGAGACAAAAGGGAATGATTCAAGATCTCAAAATCAAGAGGTTGGGAAGTGATCCAACGTGCCTTTGTATCTGTTGTCAGGAAGGAGGTAACGGCAATTGTTATGTTACATTTATCTCACCTACCACAGTAAATAGAGAGGGGTTTTATGTGGAGGTCAAAACAAGGTTTTTTAAAAAGCACTCTTTTCCTTTCCTTCTTTATAATTATTAGCCCAAAGGGTGAAGGTGGCAAGAGAGAGAGACGCCTGCTTTAATGAGTGGGAGTATTTTATGCTGATATTGTTTAGAATACCTGTACCATGGTGATAATACAAAGCAGACTGACTTTTAGTCAGCTTTAAAAAATTGTCTAGAAATTCTTTGTAAGTAATGAACCACCTTATTGCTTGCATCAGGGTGGGCTTCTCTCATGTCCCTGCCTCCTTGGCATGCCACTCATTCCTTTCCTCCTTCTTTTTTCTTTTCCTCTTCTCCTTCCGTTATAGCATTGGTCTGTTCTCACCATCTCCTTTGTCTCTCTTCCCGTTCTCTCCAAAGGCTCCATCAGCCAGACTTCGACCCCAACCACTTCATCCAGTTAGCTCTTGTGTAGATCTGACAGCTGATTGTCAGTTCTGGTCTTACTTGACTTAGCAACATTTATCACTCTTGCTTACTTCTTCTTCCTTGCTTTTCTTGGCTTCTGGGGCACCATCCCAACTTGGGGAGGACTTCATTGGGATGTCAAAACAAAATCTTTTCTCCTTGATTTCCAAATGTTAGAGAATTCCAAGCCCCGGTTCTTTGTCCTCTTCTCTTCTCCAGCTATACCCACTTACTTGGTGGACTTATCCAGTCTCAGGACTTTAAATATCATATGTAACTGGTGATTCCTAAGTTTCTGTCTCTAACCTAGACTTCTCCCTTGTGCTCCAGATCCATGCATGCAACTCCAACACTCTGCATCACCACTGAATAGATACCTCAGACATTACATGTCTACATCTGACTCCTCAGCTTCCCTCCATAACTGGTCCATTGCTGGCATTCCCATTTAAGTTTATAACTCTAATTTCTCAGGCCAATAATATAAATAACCATCTGTGGCTTCTTTTCTTGTTTGTTTTCATGCCCATATTCAGCAAGTTGGGAAAATCTAGGGGCTCTCTTTTGGAAAATGCACCAAGAATGTGATAATTATTACTATCTACACTGCCATCACCATACCAGCCTCGTGTGACATCTTTCAATAATGATTGTATGCATGCTCAGTCACTCAGTTGTGTCCAAATCTTTGTGACCCCATTGGACTGTAGCCCTCCAGTCTCCTCTGTTCATGGAATTGTCCAGGCAAGAATACTGGAGTGGGTTGCCATGCCCTCCTCCAGGGTATCTTCCCGTCCAGGGGTCAAACCTATCTCCTGCATTGGCAGGAGGATTCTTTACCACTGCATCACCTTTCAGCAATGTTACACCTTTCAACAGTAAGTTACAATCATCTTCTAGATGGTCTCTGGATACCATTCTTTTCTCCCATCTCCTGTCTGGACATAGAAGTGAGGGTGTGGAAGTCAGACTAATCCAGTCTTCTGCTCAAAATCTTCCTCTGGTGCAGTTGAATTTCCAAAGTCCTGTGACCTACCCCTTTATGATAACCATTTAAAAAAAGTTTTATCTGCCCACAGCAAGACTGTTTTCTTTCTTTTTTAGATTAGCTTTTATTGGAGTGTGGTTGCTTTATAGTGCCGTAGTAGTTTCCTCTGTTCAGCAAAATGAATCAGTCGCAGCCATATATGTATCCCCTTCCTTTTGAATCTCTTCCCAACAGGTCACCACAGTGCATTAGGTAGGTCCCTGTGCTAAAGAATCCACCTGTAATGATGGAGACCTGGGTTCAATCCCTGGGCTGGGAAGATTCCCTGGAGAAGGGAAAGGCTACTTGCTCCAGTATTCTGTCCTGGAGAATTCCATGGACTATGTCCATGAGGTTGCAAAGAGTCAGACATGACTGAGTGACTTTCACTTTTGCTGTGCTATACAGTAGGTTCTCATTAGTTATATGTTAACCTTTTTGATCTCATCTCCCAGATCTTTCTCCCTCTGTCACTGTTTAAAACATACCTGCCCCTCTTTTGCTACTCCAAGCTTCAGGCATTGGTACTGACTGTTCCCTTTGACATCAGTTATCTTCCTTGAGATCTGCATGGCTTGCTTCTCAACTTTCCCAGACTTTCCTTGCTCAAATATCATTTCAGCAAAGCCTTTTGTTACCACACTCTATAAAATTGCAACATTTTCCCTCTTCTTTGCTGTCTTTGCTTCCATTAGCAGTATACTATGTGCTTTACTGATTTTTTTAATATTTTCAACTATATTTTACCCTCTAGAATATAAGTTCCATGAGGGCAGAGATTTTTGATATTGTACCCTCAATGTCTAGATAGTGCCTGGCATATGGTGGGAACTTGGTAAAAAAATTTAATTGACATATAGTCAATTCTATATTTGCTGAGTGAATGAATGGTGCTCTTGCTTCCTATCCTTTAGACAGTTCATTCGTCTCGTTTCTTTCAACACTTTCCCTCCAACAATGACTGTTGATGATTTTTTGCTTACCAAAGATTTAATAATTTCTCTTTACCATCCAGTCATTTATCTAGCCCTACCACAAATATTTTCTGAGTGTATTTTTGTGGGCTGCACTTCTCTTGAGTGTAAAGTGAGTGAGAAATGGTTTCCTTCTTCAGGTTCATTTCCTGTGGGTGCCTTGGATTTAGCCTCAGCTATTAATGAGTGTGCCAGTCAGACAATGAACTGAATCCACAATCCCCTACAACTTTCTGGAGGTCATTGTCCCTAATGGGGTGTGCAATTGGAGAGTTTTGACTGCATTGCAGGAGAGGGCTGAGGACCATTTGTTTGCAGTAGTGATGTTCCTTCAGGAAATGCATGACCTGCTCATTTGGAGCCTCACATTCATCATCTCTGACCTTGGCCTGAGTCAGAGGGAAAGATGGGAACAGGGAAAGATGAGAGAACTTCCTCACTTTTTTGGTCATGCCAGCTAAACATATGAGTGCCCCTGCAGGATGCGGGGCTTTTGGAGGAGCAACATGAAAAGGCTTTTGTTTATTACAAGAAGACACTGCTACTCCCCGAGAATCCCTCCCACAATATGTGGACTGGAATAGGGACTCTGATTCATTCAGGATGAATCAGTTGAACCTCCCATTCAACCACCTGTCTTCATTTCTAGGGGGAGGAACATGAACTCTAGGGTCAAAATAAACCTCAAATTGTATCCTGAGTTTTGCCACTTTCTAGCTGTTTGGCTTTGAGTAAGTTCATTTGTTCACTTTGAGCCTCAGTTTCTTCATCCATAAATTGGGGATAATAACAATGACTTTACTGTATTGCTGAGAGGATTCTATGATTTAATACTTGCAACTTCCCTGGTGGCTCAGACAGTAAAGAATGTGCCTGCAGTGCAGAAGACCCAGGTTCGATCCCTGGGTTGGGTAGATCCCTGGAGAAGGATTGGCTGCCTGCTCAAGTATTCTTGCCTAAAGAATTCTATGGACAGAGGAGCCTGGAGGGCCACAGTCCATGGGGTCTCAAAGAGTCAGAGACGACTGAGCGACTAACGTGACTACTACTAAGGCAATTCCTTCAGGGCCTGGTGTGTAACAATCAGGAACAATACGATGGTCATTATTGTTATTAAAGAAGTCACTATTATTTCACTTGTACGGAAAGTTAATTGTTTTTGTTGTGGTTGTTGTCGACTATTTTTGGAGAGTGTCTCAGAGGCACAGGCTTAAAAATATTATCATTGGCACAGAACAAAACAACAGCAAACCATCCCAATAGGCTCCCTAGGCTGATACTTATTTTCAATCACTGTGACTGTGAAAAGGAGAGAGGCCAGCAGAATCTTTATTCTCTGAGGTCCCTGGTACATTTGAAGAGCTTCAAATAGCCTCCTGTGACAGGAAGAGCCGTCGGTCACCCTCTGCCCCCATGAGGGCAGGAAGCGTCTCTTATCTGACAGGGGAAAGGAGCAGCCTTCCTGGCCTCTGTTCTCCCTACATACCTTTGTCCTCCCCAGGCACCTTCAGCTACTTTGCACCCACAGGGCTGGTTTCTGGATATCCTGCTCTATTTTTAATGCCAGCTCCAAAAATGGGCCCAGACATCTGTTTAGAGGCCAATCTCTGCAAAAACAGTCTGTTTTGTGTGTGTGTGTGTGTGGTTCATTGCAAAGTTGGATCTCTGGAGAAGACTGAAGAATATCATAATTTTTGTAGCAGAGCAGTAAGCCTACCTTCCTTGTACTTTCCCCCAGCCTATGTGGGTGAACACCCAGGGATCCTGAGTGCCAGCCCCAGAAAGCGAAGAGGAGCAGGACCTTGGGAGCAATCCCATCCCCTCGCCTCACCAATTCCCACACCTACCTTTCTCTCCAGTCCCCAGAATCTTCCCTTCTAGCTTGTGGCAATGTTGGCTTTGGAACGATGCAGTTATTTGCCAGAGACCAAGAATTTTAGCACTTTGTTTTACTCACCCCGTAAAGTTAGTAGCAGCAGGGTGACACAGTAGAATGCCTAGAGGAGTAGCATGCTTTGGCGTTGGCTCAAATCCCAGCTGTATTTCTTTCTAGTTGTGTTTCCTTGGGCAAAACACTCAACATCTCAGAGCTCCAGTGGTAATATGTGCCTTCAGGGTTGTTTAAGGATTAAATAACATGGCTTATAAATGGTCTCAAGAAATATTACTTTCTGTTATTTCTCTGTGACCTTCTACAAAACCAAATTCCTTAACAAAGGAGGGAACACAGGCTAGAAGAATGATAGTGGGGATGCGAATGTAGGCAGATAGTGGGGAAGTGAATGTAGGCAGATAGAGGGGAAGTGAATGTAGGCAGATAGTGGGGACGTGAATGTAGGCAGATAGAGGGGACGTGAATGTAGGCAGATAGTGGGGACGTGACTTATGGCAGAAAGCGAAGAAGAACTAAAGAGCCTCTTGATGAAAGTGAAACAGGAGAGTAAAAAACTTGGCTTAAAACTCAACATTCAGAAACTAAGATCATGGCATCTGGTCCCATCACTTCGTCGCAAATAGATGGGAAACAATGGAAACAGAGAGAGACTTTATTTTTGGGGGTACTGCAGATGGTTACTGTAGCCATGAAATGAAAAGATGCTTGCTCCTTGGAAGAAAAGCTATGACCAAAGTAGACAGCATATTAAAAAGCTGAGACATTACTTTACCAACAAAGGTCCATCTAGTCAAAACTATGGTTTTTCCAGTAGTCATGTATGGATGTGAGAGTTGGCCTATAAAGAAAGCTGAGCACCAAAGAATTGATGATTTTGAACTGTGGTGTTGGAGAAGACTCTTAAGAGTCCCTTGGACTTCAAGGAGATCCAACCAGTCCATCCTAAAGGAAATCAGTTCTGAATATTCATTGGAAGGACTGATGTTGAAGCTGAAACTCCAATACTTGTGGCCACCTGATGTGAAGAACTGACTCATTTGAAAAGACCTGATGCTGGGAAAGATTGAAGATGGGAGGAGAAGGGGATGACAGAGGATGAGATGGTTGGATGGCATCACTGACCCAATGGACATGAGTTTGAGTAAACTCTGGGAGTTGGTGATGGACAGGGAGACCTGGCATGCTGCAGTCCATGGGGTCACAAACAGTCGGACACGACTGAGAGACTGAAATGAACTGAGTCTATTAAGCGTGAATAGCACTATATGTGAAAAAAAAAGCACAAATATTAATTAAAAATACTTTGTAGTTAAAAAATGCTAACAATCACCTGAAAACTCAGGGTTGCCATAAACCTTCAATTTGTAAGAAATAAAATAAAATAAGGTATGTGTGTGCAGAATTAAGGTAAGCATTGTGTGAGTTTTTAGAGCTGTTGTAAAAAAAAAAAAACCACCACAAACTTGGTGGCTTTAAACAGCAGACATTTATTTTCTCACTGCTCTGGAGTCCAAGGTCTCCAGGTCAAGGTGTCAGTAGGGCTATGTTGTTTCTGAAGGCTCTAGGGGAGAACCTTCCTTTGTTTCTCCCAGTTTTTGGTATTTTCTGACAATCCTGTCTTCCTTAGCTTGTAGATACATCACTCCAGAAAACACATGGCATCTTCTCCCCATGTGTCTTCACATTGTCTTCCCACTGTGTCTGTCTCTGTGTTCAAATTTCCCTTTTTAAAATAGATAATAGTCTTTTTTTTTTTCCGCCAACAGAAATCCCTATAGTCAAAGCTATGATTTTCCCAGTAGTCATGTACAGATATGAAAGTTGGACCATAAAGAAGGCTGAGTGCTAAAGAACTGATGCTTTTGAACTGTGGTGTTAGAGAAGATGCTTGAGAGTCCCTTGAACTGCAAGGAGATCAAACCAGTCAATCCTAAAGGAAATCAGTCCTGAATATTCATTGGAAGGACTGATGCTGAAGCTGAAGCTCCAATACTTTGGCCACCTGATGTGAAGAGGTAACTCACTAGAAAAGACCCTGATGCTGGGAAAGATTGAAGGCAGGAGGAGAAGGGGACGACAGAGAGTGAGATGGTTGGATGGCATCACTGACTCAATGCACATGAGATTGAGCAAGCTCCAGGAGATGGGGAAGGACAGGGAAGCCTGGCATGTTTGAGTCCATGGAGTTGCAAAGAGTTGGACATGACTGAGTGACTGAAGAACAACAAAAATAGTCATTTTGAATCAAGACACACTCTGATGTCCTTATTATAACTTGAGTATCTGTGGAGATTCTGCTTTTCAAATAAGGTCCTGTTTATAGGCACTGAGAATCAGAACTTCATTGTATCTTTTCAAGGGACACAACTCAACCCTTGATAGGCATTAATATATTATTGTATTTTATTTCCTTAGATTTTTTTCAGTTGAGATACGTTAACTTTTTAAAAAAATAACACAGCCACATTTATTTAAGAATGCATTTCAATATCAAATGGTAAAGTTCAACAATGTAAAACCAAAATTACTTTTGCACCAACCTAATAATTTTACAGACGGTAATGCCTATGTTTCAGTGCTACTCTCTCAATTCTTCCCACCCTCTCTTTCCCTCCCTGTGTCCATAAGTCTGTTCTCTATGTCTGTGTTTCCATTGCTGCCTTGCAGATAGGTTCCTCAGTACCATCTTTCTAGATTCCACACACATGCATTAATATATAATATTTGTCTCTTTCTGACTTACTTCACTCTGTATAGTGGGCTTTAAATTCATCCACCTCATTAATAAATGCCTTCCTTTTTATGGCTGAGTAGTACTCCATTGTGAGTATATATCACAAATTCTTTATCCATTCATCTGTCAATGGACATCTACGTTGTTTCTATGCCCTAGCTATTGTAAACAGTGTTGCAATGAACATTGGGGCACATGTGTCTTTTTGACTATGTTTTTTCTCAGGGTATATGCCCAGTACTGGGATTCTTGGGTCATATGGTAGTTTTATTCCTAGTTTTTAAAGGAATCTCCAAGGTTAAAATACTTGCAAATGAAACAACTGACAAAGGATCAATCTCCAAAATATACAAGCAGTTCATTCAGCTTAATACCAGATAAACAAACAACCCAACTAAAAAGTGGGCAGAAGATCTAAACAGACATTTCTCCAAAGAAGACATACAGATGGTTAATAAACACATGAAAAATGCTCAGCATTGCTCATTATTAGAGAAATGCAAATCAAAACTATGATGAGGTATCACCTCACACAGATCAGAATGGCCCGTCATCAGAAAATCTACAAACAATAAATGCTGAAGAGGGTGTGAAGGAAAGGGAACCCTCTTGCATCCTTGGTGGGAATGCAAATTGATATAGCCACTCAGGAGAAGAGTATGGAGGGTCCTTAAAAAACTAGGAACAAAACTACCATATTTCCTTAGTTTAGTTTTCAGAGTAACACGACCTTCTTTTCTTTTTGTCTGTTTTCTTAACCTTGGCAATGATTCTTATTTAACTTCTCAGAAGGAGCAAATGAGAACCACTGACAAGGTCAGGGAAGTAAACTATTTTACTCCTGTCTCATAATGTCTGATAACTGTCTCCCTTATCTATCTGTCTGTCCATCTATGTGTTTATATATATGTCTGTGTCTATCAATTATCTATCTAAACATATATTCTTTTTTTCACTTGGAACTTTACTGGTGACAGATATATGTGTGAACTCTATGAGTGCTTAACTTGTATTAGATTCTTTCCTTATTGGAGGATGAAAAGACGCTAGAAGTCATAATTCCATTGGAGAAAAACATGCTTTCCTTAAATAATGAAATATTCTTTTCATTTAAAATATTTATTTCCTAGTGAAAGGAACAACTCTATCAGTTGGAACAATGCTTTTATGAGCAAACAATTCAGCAACATTTCCTGGGCCAGCCAATGACAGCAGTAAACACACAACAAATCATTTCAATTTACCAACTGTTCTGAAATTATCTAACCAAGCAGAAAGCATTAATCCAGATCCTGTTACAAATGGGCATTGAAATAGGGTCACGAACCTTGGAGAAGATGAGGAAGAATCATCTTCTGTCTGATTTGGAATGGCCTCTTATATCATTGTTCAGTGTTTTTCCTCTTTATTTGTAACTAATGGCATACTGTAGTTCAGGTCTGCTGATCTTAATCTACAAACTAGGCCATTAGCAGCCCCAGTCTGCGTGATGGCATACCAATTAAAATTAGGAGATTAAAGAGTAATGTTCCTTGCCTGAGACCAGTCTGCATACCAATGACAATTTCTCCAGCTATTGAATGAAGAAAGACGGAAATGGCAGTGGACTTGATATCATTAAATTTAGGGGACATTTAATACTGAGTGGGGGGCAAGTCAGTCTGCTAGAGGACTGGGAATTAAAATCCAGAGACAGAAGTGTTAATACTTGTTTTACGATTTAATATTCATCTATTTATTTTCACTTTCAACAATTCTTAAAACTCCATCTAAATTAAAAGGAGATCAGGCTAATAGAAAAGACAGTCAGATTCCATATTTCTTCATTCCAAATAGAACTTCAGAGCTCCTGGTTTTCTCTCTGTAAAGGAAGAACAAGATACCTAACTCTGCACTACAGCAAAGGATGGAGAGATGGTTTGATGAGTGAGATAAGTTTGGGATTGAATCTTAAAATTTTAAAGATGATATCCAAAGAATAATTCAGAAACAAGAAACGGGACTTCACTCAATTTAGCTTAAAAGAGTGAAAATTTAATATAGGTTCACCCCATGTAAACTTAGGGCCTATGTACTATGACTCAGTATACAAACATTTCTGTACCAGTGTAGTCTAGACTTTGCATCCCAGGTGGCGCTAGTGGTAAAGAACCCATCTGCCAATGCAGGAGACATGAGAGACTCAGATTTCATCCCTGGGTCTGGAAGATCCCCTAGAGGAGGGCATGGCATTATATTGGAGTATTCTTGCCTGGAGAATCCCAGTGGACAGAGGAGTCTGGTGAGCTACAATCCATAGGGTCACAAAGAATCAGACATGACTGAAGTGACTTAGCACACGAGCATGCATAGTCTAGCCTCTGAAATATATCAAATAAGAATATTATTTTCTTGGGTCATTTGGAGATGATTTAAAATAACCTAATTTGTAAACTCCCAGGTGTGTCAGTGGTAAAGAATCTGCCTGCAACTTAGGAGTCGTTGGTTTGATCCTTAAGTCAGGAAGATCCCCTGGAGGAGGAAATGGCAACCCACTCTAATATTTTCACTAGTATTCTCATTCTGTAGTATTCTCTGTGAAATCCCATGGACAGAGGAGCCTGGCTGGCTATAGCCCATGCGGTCACAAAAGAATCAGATGTGGCTTAGTGACTAAACAAAAATAATTTGCTAGCTAAAGCAACACTTTCACAAATCCCTTTTGTACGTGTCTTAATTCCCAGCCCTCTCTAGATTCTTTTACTTCAACAAACTACTTTAGAACTCTTCCTGATATGCGTGCTCCTAGAATTTTTATCTATCTTGATCCATATTTTCTGACTTTATTCCTATTTCTGATTCAAGTAAGACTTCTTCTGTTTTCTTCTGTCTTGCCAGAATTTTTCCTTTGCTTTTAATTAAAAGCAACTAGGTAGCAAAGAGATAAACTTCCTTGAAGTACAAAGGAGGTAAGATGATTGGAAGTGCTAACCAAAATGTCAGAAATGGACAACTGAATGAAATCAAAGGTTTTTATTTGGATTTATGAGAACTGCAGCCCAGGAAACAGATACAAAAGCACTTAAACTGTGTTGCCACAGACTTCAAAATGGGGGAAGCTGATGAAAGGCAGAAATGGCAAGATTACAGTTAGTTACATGAGTTGTTTATCAAGCATTATAGTTGGAGCTGAAAAGAAGAAACGGTGCTTGTTAAGTAAGAATCCGTTGGAATGGGATGTGGTTGCATAGCTACAAGCGGAGACCTTGAGACACAAAGTTGCAGCTGGCACATGTTTTAAAAACTGCTGGTACCCTTGGCTACGGCACCCCACTCCAGTACTCCTGCCTGGAAAATCCCATGGACGGAGGAGCCTGATGGGCTGCAACCCATGGGGTCTCTAAGAGTCGGACACGACTGAGCGATTTCACTTTCACTTTTCACTTTCATGCATTGGAGAAGGAAATGGCAGCCCACTCCAGTGTTCTTGCCTGGAGCATCCCAGGGACGGAGGAGCCTGGTGGGCTGCCGTCTATGGGGTCGCACAGAGTCGGACACGACTGAAGCGACTTAGCAGCAGCAGCAGGTATCCTTGGCTAGGTACGGTTCACAGAAAGTTCAAGTTCTCAATGGTGCAGAGATGCATCTGAGACCAGATTCTCAATGGACTCCTAGTCTACTCTTTTATGCTGAACTCTGATGTTTCAGTTCAGTTTCAGTTTGTCATCAGAAGAGACGGGGGAGATGAAGGGGGAGGGCAAGGGGCATCTACACATTAGTTCTTCTGGTCCCTGATGCCCCTGGATCACTGGGGAGCTCCCAGGACCTGGGACAATGTCAGACAATTGCTGCTTTATCTCACTCATCCTTGGTCAGATGGTCTCTCATTTATGCTTATCTGCCTGGCTTTTCTCCAGGTTCTTTGTCATTCATCTGCCTGTATCTGTTTCTTCACAACAGACCACCTAAAAGGGCAGCCTTTGTGTTTTTAATGATCTTTTAGAATGAATTGCTTTAATTAAGTGATTTCCAAGAGAGAGAATCTAATAGCCCAATTTGGTTCAGTCATTTACTTCTGGTCCAATAAACTGTAGTCAAAGGAGGCAGGGGTCACGTGGAAGTGCATTAGGGCATAATATGGCTAGTAAGCTTGGCAGGGTGGATGATGGTGTGGGGAGAAATAAATAATGTGATATTCCCAGCCCAGAGGATATATTTAAACTTCTTTAAAGTATTATAGTTATTTCAAACTCATTTCAGGCACTAGTCCTTTGGACTTGGTACTAGGTCCTGATTATATATTAGTTGTCTTTGGAAAGTGAAGGAGGAGAGTGAAAAAGTTGGCTTAAAGCTCAACATTCAGAAAACTAAGATCACGGCATCTGGTCCCATCACTTCATGGGAAATAGATGGGGAAACAGTGGAAACAGTGTCAGACTTTATTTTTTTGGGCTCCAAAATCACTGCAGATGGTGATTGCAGCCATGATATTAAAAGACACTTACTCCTTGGAAGGAAAGTTATGACCAACCTAGACAGCATATTAAAAAGCAGAGACATTACTTTGCCAATAAAGGTCTGTCTAGTCAAGGCTATGGTTTTTCCAGTGGTCATGTATGGATGTGAGAGTTGAACTGTGAAGAAGGCTGAGCACCCATGAATTGATGCTTTTGAACTGTGGTGTTGGAGAAGACTCTTGAGAGTCCCTTGGACTGCAAGGAGATCCAACCAGTCCATCCTAAAGGAGATCAGTCCTGGGTGTTCATTGGAAGGGCTGATGTTGAAGCTGAAACTCCAATACTTTGGCCACCTCATGTGAAGAGTTGACTCATTTAAAAAGACCCTGATGCTGGGAATGATTGAGGACAGGAGGAGAAGGGGATAACAGAGGATGAGATGGCTGGATGGCATCACAGACTTAATGGACATGGGTTTGGGTAGACTCCGGAAGTTGGTGATGGACAGGGAGGCCTGGCATGCTGCGATTCATGGGATCACAAAGAGTCAGACATGACTGAGCGACTGAACTGAACTAAACTGAACTGTCTTTGGAAGATGTGTAGTTTACTTGGATTTGACTTAAAAGCCTGCTTGGATGTTTCCCCATTTCAGAAATCATTGACCTGATAATATTTTCCAAGATTATGAAAACTTTTTGTGACAGTGCAGGGAATTCATCCTTGGAGGGAATTTTTGGAGGGACAAGAAAGGGTTAGTGCAATTGGAGTAGAACATAAAACCAAGGGAAACTCCAAGCCCCTAGTGGTGTATACTGTGGAGAAACTGACTTTCTTTGATCTAGCAAACATTTCCTTAAGCCCAGTAGGAAAGCATAAACTATATGCTAATTACAGTTTCTCAAACTATAATGATTGATCTTTGGAGCTAACCTTAACTTAGTTGGGCTTCTCTGGTGGCTCAGATAGTAAAGAACCTGCCTGCCAATGCAGGAAATGTGGGTTCGATCCCTTGGTTGGGAGGAACCCCTGAAGAAGGGCATGGCAACCCACTCCAGTATTCTTGCCTCCAGTATTCTCTTGCCTGGAGAATCCCATGGATGGAGGAGCCTGGTGGGCTACAGTCTGTGGGGTCACAAAGAGTTGGACATGACTGAGTGACTAACATATTCACTTTCACTTTAACTTAGTTATGATATGTGTGCTTATTCGCTCAGTTGTGTCTGACTCTTTACCATTGCATGCACTGTAGCTCACCAGGCTCCTCTGTCCATGGGGATTCTCCAGGCAAGAATATTGGAGTGGGTTACCATGATCTCCTCCAGGGAGTTTTCCCAACCCAAGGATAGAATCCAAGTCTCTTGCATTGCAGGTGGATTCTTTATTGTCTGGGCCACCAGGGAAGTCCAAGGATACTGGAGTGTGTAGCCTATCCCTTCTCCTGGGGGACCTCCCGACCCAGGAATCGAACCTGGGTCTCCTGCATTGCGGGCAGATTCTTTATCAGCTGAGCAACCAGGGAAGCCAGGTTATGATATAGGTCCCTCAAATTCAACAGGCCACAGTAGTGCTCTGAGTTCCCTTCCAAACCTAAACCAAAACAGAAAACACTTCCTATTCTTCCTTTACCAATGTGATTCTTGCTACCTAATTATTCAAGATAGAAAGTGATGAAAGCAATTAGAAAGTAATTCTACAAGATCAAGTGATAATGATGGTGGTGAAGATGATAATGAGTTTTGCTTGGACCATTGCAATAGCCCCTTAACTATTTTATCTACAAGAGTAGATGGATTGGAGTGTTATTTCTTTATAATCCATTTCTAACATGAGCCAGAATTATTTTTCAAAAATTAAAAATATAGCTCCCAATTTTCTAAAGGAAAATGTCAAAATTGCTTTAAAAAAGCTCTTTGTAGATTTTTATCCTAATTCACTATCAGAATCTAAGTCTCATTATACCATGTCTTTTCTCCTTGTATTTATAACTCATTCCAATATCACCAGCCCTTAGTACAATGCTTGGTACAGAGTAGGTACTCAATAAATTTTGTTTACTAAATCGCATTTTACCATTGCCATTTTTATTCTCTTTCCTTCTGAAATTGATCTTTCTTATTTTTCTTATATCAGCCTCCAAGTCCTTTTTATCATTTTCTTATTTCTAACTGTGTTTATGTTCATGCATGTTTTTCCCATTCTTCAAATCCACATATTTTCCCTTTACTTCTCACATCATGCTAGAATCCTAATAAGAAAGTATCTAATTGAATCTTCCTTTAGATCTGTGTTACTTTTGTCAAGAAAAATAAAAGGAGTGTGTTCACCTGTAACGTCAGCAATGTGGCCACCAGTGATATCAGTAGGAATGGCCCCGAGACTCAGACTAGGAGGGCTGGGCTGTACCATTGATCGATGAGTGTGGACATCTTGCCTACTGTTCTGAGTGTCTCATGATCTGCTATCTACTAAAGTTCACCTGCTGAAGGTACTCTGGCTAGTCTCCATTCACGTATCCAGCTTTTATCTGTTCCTGTGATTTCTGTGCCTATTAAAGTTCTCAAATAGAACTTGATCATCTTGACAGTTCAGGGGAATGATTTTTTTTTTCTCATCAATGTTAACTTTATTCTCTTAGTTTGTTATAGGTCTCAGAGTGCGACAGTCATTTTACTTAATTACCAAGAGATTGGGCTTACTCCTTCATTTCCTTCAAACCCCCACTATAAGAATCCAGACCTGTACCTTTGGGGTTGGAGTAGAGGGGACAAAGAGTCTGTCCTTGACTTAACTTTAGTTTGATGCCTCTGAATGCTATTCTCAACTAGGCCTTAACCTTTGAACTTACATGTCCATCTTTGCATTACCCAATTTTCGCAAAAATCATGCTAAATCCCTTTAGAAAGAATCCTCCACCCTCAGTGTTTGATCATCTGATAAGATCCCTCATCCCGTGTGTTCCTCCAGGTGGTTTCTGATCACTTCAATCTGCCTTCGGCTAGAATCCTATTGAATCTGTTTCACCAGAATCCCCCTTGTCTGTGATGTTTTCTTGTACTATTTTTTTTCATCCACTGACACCCTACCCTGCTTCTGGGCTACAAATCTCTACCTTTCCTTGTTATATTCAGATTGAGGCTGGTTCTATACGTGGGTCTTGTTTCCCTTATTGCTATAGTTCCTGAATAAACTCTGTTCTTACTGCTTAAAGTACTGCCCAGCTGTTTTTCCTTTAACAGAGGATATTTTATGGTTGTATCCAAAGCTCCCTCCGTGTTTAGGCAACTAGAACGGAGAATAAGCTTCTTGATAACCTCACAGTAATTTTCCATTCCTGGGAGACACTTCTTGACTGTTCAACTTTCTCTTTCCTCTAGGTTTTGATTGCTACACTGCATCTTATTGATCTGGGCCCAGCGACTTTTCAGTTGCAGGAAATAGAAACCACTGTGGCTAGTTTTAGTAGAATGAGTTTTAATATAAGAAACTAGTGCTTACACAATCTTTGGAAGGGCTATAGGTTTCAGATGTGGGCCAGTCCCTGGGAGTGACCTCCAGAACAAGCCTGTTAGGCTTGCTATCAGGGAAGTTGTTCACTTTGCCAACAATGTGGGGAATGAAGAGACTGCCCCTGGAACAGTATCCTTAGGAACACATCACCTTGTTTGTGATTCAGGGTCAACTTCCTGGCTTTTTCTACCCCACTCACATGAGGATAAGGGCTAGACCTCAAATGCTCCTACACATAGTAAATCCCAATATTTTCCATGACCATGTTAGCAATGGCAAAAATGAAGGCAGAAGGAAGCCCTCTCTCATGCTTACCTTCTAAAATCTCATGACAAAGTATCAGGGCAGTATTTAAGATTTAATGGAAAACACTTTATATCCAAAATCTGTCTTCAAGGGAGTCTGGGAATTATGGCTCTTAGCTGTCCACAGTTTAAGAAGGAAGCTGGAAAGGATGGTGAGTCAGTTCATCTAGCAGAACCTGTCACCAGCCTATGTCAAACATCAGGATTATACTGACAGCTCTCATCTAGACTTCAGAATTCCAAAGGTGTGGCTGGAAAGTATGCTATTTTTTCTACAAGTGGAAGTATTACATCCCATGAGATCCCGTTTGTTAGCTCTGGCTTCTTGGGCCAGGGAAGAATCCCTAACCCAAGGAAGTAAATCAATTCACTAAATTAAATCTTAATTTTGGGGGGGGGGGGTGCGGATTTTGAACTAAGACACATAGGAGGTGGTTTAACTAAGAAGACCAGTTTGAAAGATCAGAGGCTGATGTCCTCATCATGGGCAAAGTGGAGCATGAGTAAACAAGGCAATTCAGGAAGAGGAATGAAGAGAACAGAGAGCACATAGACAGAGATGGAGGTAGGCCCCTGAGAGACAGAAGACTCAGTTCCTGAATTTATAATTTCCAGGAAGGCCCAGCTCTGTTTAATTTCCTGTCTTTGAATGCCCAAATGCCTATTGTATGCTTATAGGAAGGACAATTCTCCCCTTCTCCACTACTCTATTTTTCAAGAGCTAGTTTGAATTTCTGTTTCTCACAATAGAAAGCTGATTATAGTAAAATTCACAACTTTTAAATAATATTTATTTAAGTGTTAGCACTGTGTTAGAGAAAAACTTTCCACATGTATTATTATCCTCAATTTTCCAACTTCTCTCTCTGCTCCCAACAAGAGAAAGATTATTGCTGGCTGAGAGTCAACAATATTAGGCCAGTCTACATTAGTGATCCATGTAGGGGCCACAGAGGATATGCGAGGGAGAAAGTTTTTGGCTATTCAAAAAAAAAAAAAAATCACTGTTGGTTGAAAATGGAGGTGAGAGAGAAGTGTAGAGAAAAGGAGAGATTGTGATGGATTACGATTGGGTTTGACATCCTTTTTAACTACTTTGGTAGTTGTGCTATTTTTCTTTGAGTAGAGTCTTCTGGTTGGGTCCTGCAAAGACTGTGGACTTATAAGTGCCACATCTGGAAAGATTACATGTTTTTACAGAAAAACTTCTGGTATATTTTGGCAACAGATTGAAATATACATGTATACTCCAACAATATTGAAATGTTATATACTCATACCTTTGCATATATGCATATCTCAGAGAATAAAAATATTTGGAAAGTCCTCCTACCCCTCCCCTTCATTCATAGAACATTGAATTCACATTGCTTTGGGGACAGGTTGTGGGGAGCATTTGTCTAGAAGGTGTTATATGGTCTGTCTACAATGAGGTGGCCTGTTCTGCAAGAGAACTGGTTCAAATGACTAAACTGGTTTTGGCCATAAATATGATTAAGTTCCATAATAATCATGAAAACAAAATTTTCAAGAGGATTTAATTGTGGTTTGGATAGGTATAAACGTTAGTGAGTGGAACAGATGAGCATATCCTTTTAAGATAAATGCTTGTATGGACAATGAACAAGTACATCTAAAAGCTATTTCACGGGGAATTTTTTCTGAGTAATTGGCTGGCTTTATCTACATGCAGAAAAGTACTTTAACCCTGCACCTTACAAAGAGTCACTTGGAATGGTTCAATGTCCTTTGCTTGGCAGAGAGACAAGACATCTCCATGTCTTCTGCGTGGAGCACACGGTATTATAAAAATTTCAAGCCCCTCTTTGTTTTCAGGGCAAATGACATACTTAGGGATCTTCTCATGTGGTGCTACTGGTAAAGAACCCACCTGCCAATGCAGGAAAATAAAACAGCCAGGTTTGATCCTGGGTTGGGAAGATCCCCTGGAGGAGGGAATGGCAACCCACCCCAGTATTCTTGCCTGGAGAATCCCATGGACAGGAGCCTGGTGGGCTAATGTCCATGGGGGTCTCGCAAAGAGTCAGACAGGACTGAAGTGACTTAGCACACACAGACACCATACTTAGGACCAACTGTGGTACAAATCGCAAAGTAACATCTGAGTTTCTGCAAGGCTAGAGGTATTGTTCACTCCCTACTTGAAGATGTGGTCTTTCCCAAACTTAGATGCTGTTGGGTTTAGTTCAAGAACCAGGAAAGACCAGTGTTTGTAAATAATCCTTTGTAGGGATAGTTAGTTCTTTCAAAATGGCAATGGAAGCACCAGAGCAAGGTGTTTATTTTTAAATATTATTATTTAACATAAAGAATGTCACTGGCAGATGACAGGGGAAGAGCTCATGCCATGCATCTGGATCCACCCTGCGGAACACCTTGCTTCTAGTGAGATTTGTATCTGGTGTGGTGGATTACAAGTGGCTTTGAACTATTTTTTTTTTCCTACACTATGAGGCATGTGAATTCTCAGTTCCCTGACCAGAGTTTGAACCTGTGCCCTGTTCAGTGGAAGTGCATGGTCTTAACCACTGAACTGCCACAGAAGTCCGAGAGCTACTTTTCAATCACTTTAGTAGTTGTGCTGTTTTTTTTACTGGATAGGGTGTTCTGATTGAACTATACAAGTCTCCAGGTTTATAATGGCCAAATCTACAAATACTTGGCCACCTGATGTGAAAAGCCAACTGATTGGAAAAGACCCTGATGCTGGGAAAGATTGAGGGCAGGAGAAGGGGGTGACAGAGGATGAAACGGTTGTATGGCATCACTGAATCAATGGACATGAGTTTGAGCAAACTCCAGGACATAGTGAAGGATAGGGAAGCCCGGCATGCTGCAGTCCATGGGGTTACAAAGAGTCAGCCATGACTTAGCGACTAAACAACAACAAAGACTGTGGTGGTTCCATTGTTTTTTTCCTTTATTTAATTAGCTAAGTTCTTGGCAGAGAACAAAAGAGGTCTCAACTGGTACTTTAAAGATGATTTAATGAAAAACTATTTATAAGTGTGTGGGCAGGGTTCAGGGTCTCAATTAAAAGGATTGAAGTATCTCAGAACCAACGAGGAGAGAATCTCAAGCCAGGCTGAAGTTCCCAAAGCCCGGACTAGCTGAAATGCATATTCTGGGCTGGCCCACATGCCATCGAGACTGGAGCCCAAAACGACCTAAAGAGCAGTGCTATCGGGAGAAGCCGAGCCAGGCAGAGAGTCCAAACCCACGAGATATTCTGAAAGAGTCAGAAGAAAGTGGAAAACAAGGTAAACGATTAGGAACAGAATGTGGATATTTTACTTCAGTCAAAGGTTGAGAGGAGTGCTGGGGAGAGTTTCTTAGTCTTTGTAGAATAAAAGAGTCAATATGGTTGAGATGTCTACCTCCTGCCCCACTGTTACTGAAAAATCAAGCGGATTAAGACCTGAGGCAACTGGAGCTGACTGAGCCTTGTTGTCAATGATTTGGTGGAGCGCTATGTCTCATGTCTTGCTTTGCAGTGTACTGACGAGGTCATATAACCCGATAATAATTTTTCCTGGATCCATTTTTATTTCCTGATTCATTTAAATCAAAGATGATTTAGTTTTTAGTCTCTCGTTTTGCATGAATGTAGATTGAGAAAGTTACTCACTTTTTGCTCCCACAGTGTTTGGCTACCTCATCTAAGGGCTTGGGGATCAGCAGGTAGAATGAAGTGACATGTATTAATGTCACTCCTGTGTCAAGAAAACCTTGAGTCATGCATGTTGAACACACTTAAGTTTATTTCTTTCTTCAACCACATTGCCATGTAGGCAGGGTGGCTCTTCTTTATCTTCTAGCTATACCTTCTGGAACAGGTGGCCACCAATGTAACCAGTCACAGAGAGATATGGGGTATCCTGTGAGTTTTTTTTTTTTTTTTTTTACAAAATTTTATCCTTAAATGTACAATAGATTCCAAGCCAATACTTCATTCTAGCTATAGGTGGCAACAGGTATTATGGCAGAGAATACAGATGTTCAAACAGGAATGGAACTAAGGGTCATCATTGCCTCAGGCACAAGGAACAGCTTATTTTTGCCAGGTTTCCTAATTCCACCTGTAGCCAGGTGGCTTTTTTTCTATGGCCTTTGCTTTTAGCGCCTCATGTTTCTTCTGCTCCTCCTTCTGTTTCTGACTGAATGCCTTATCTTCCTTGTCCAGCTCCTCAGCTTGCTTCTTGGGCTGCTTCTTGTCACCTTCGAGGCCTGATATGACGCCTGTCTGAGATGTTTATAACCATGAGGATTATAGCCATTTCACTGGCTGAAACTCAGTCAGATAGCCTCAACCCAAAGGAAGTTGGAAAGTATAATTTTTCTGGATGTTCTGGAAGAGGAAACAATAGGTCACTACTGTAGTCATGGAAGGGCTTTCCTGGTGGCTCAGCAGTAAAGAATCTGCCTGTAAATGCAGGAGATGCGGGTTCTATCCCTGGATCAGGAAGAGCCCCTGGAGAAGGGCGTGGCAACCCACTCCAGTATTCTTGCCTGGAGAACCCTATGGACTGAGGAGCCTGGAGGGCTATGGATCATAGGGTTGCAAAGAGTCTGACATGACTGAAGTGACTGAGCATGCACACATAATCATGGAAAAAGAAAACTCAGGAATCTGGGAAAAAACTCAGGAAGAAGATATCCCTCTTAGACAGCTAGCGTATAGCTTTGATGTGTTTCCATAAGTCCTAATCCACTGATGGGGATCCTTTTGAAGTCGGGGGTTAAAGACCAGAAAGTAGCTATAGAAATAGTTTGGGTTTAATATAATAAGAGGTAGAACCTCTTATTATTACCAAAGAATTGATGCTTTTGAACTGTGGTGTTGGAGAAGACTCTTGAGAGTCCCTTGGACTGCAAGGAGATCCAACCAGTCCATCCTAAAGGAAATCAGTCCTGAATATTCATTGGAAGGACTGATGTTGAAGCTGAAACTCCAATAGTTTGCCCACCTGATGCGAAGAGCTGACTCATTTGAAAAGACCCTGATGCTGGGAAAATTGAAGGCGGGAGGAGAAGGGGACGACAGAGGATGAGATGGTTGGATGGCATCACTGACTCAAGGGACATGAGTTTGAGTTAACTCTGGGAGTTGGTGATGGACAGGGAGACCTGGCGTGCTGCAGTCCATGGGGTCGCAAAGAGTTGGACACAACTGAGCAACTGAATAGAACTGAACTGAACTGAGGTAGAACCACAATGCTAAGTACTGAGAAAGAGGAAATGCATTAAGAACAACTATACCGCTGAGAATCTACAGTATTGGGAAACTGATCTGTAGACAAAAGAGAGGGGCAAATGAAAAATTATTTTCAAGAATGCCTAACTGCATAGACATAAAGATGGTGATTTCTACGTCAATGGTAAGAAAATGAGAAGAGCTGGATTTATTGGAATCCAAGATGATAAAATTGGGTTTTGAAATCTTGGTTTGAATTCCAAGCAGAACAGTCCTGGGGTTGCTTGAAGAAGTGTCTGAGAGCCAAATCCATGGTAAGTTAAACCATGGAAGCAAGTGAATACTTAGAAGCAGATGAAGGCATAACTACTTATAGAGAAAGAAATATTCTAGAACCAAGTTTTGAAGAATATCCTCAGGCAATGCAAAATCACATATAGCATGTCATAGGTTCTGCTTATAAGAGAATCCAAAACAAGGTAAGAATGATTTCAGTAAATTAAGATTTAAAAATTAATTTATTTTTTGCTGTTTTAATCATTCCTTTTTATTGATACATATTTTTTTTTTTTTTAACATTTGGGATACATGATATAAGATACCTGTTCATTTTTCAGAGCAAAGCAGTTGTTATTTAATTTTGTATATTCTATAAAGTAAAACAATGATTTGCTTATTCTTTTTCCCTAGGGCAAATGATTATTTTAAAGAACCCTAATATGTAACCTATGCTTTTGTCTGTATATCTATATAGACAATAGCTATCTAATTCTATACTATTAAAGGAATTATTTTTAACTTTCTCAAAGTTACATGGCTCCCTTCTCTCTAGCCAGTTTTTAAAATAACCATTCCATTGAAAATAATTGGATGAGTTATGACAATGAACCAGGTCTGTGAAACGTATTTTCTGCCTTGAGTTGTTCATTTGCTTGCATGACTCTAACCTGTCTTGAAGGCAGATTAACAACAATTAACAACCCCAGAAGAAAAGTAAAATAATTAATAAAGAATTTTAACAGATGGCACAGTAGCTAAAATGTGTGTGGTAGGAAGCAGAAGAGACTAGTACTCGGAGGAGATAATTCTGAGGCGTTTTATTTTTCTTGGTGTGTTGCATAACTGAAAGACTCTTTCATGATGGACTTTGGAGAAATCCTCTTAGTTTAAAACCCTCGATAGGAATGCACAAGTGGCCTTCTTTAACCACAGAGTCTGAACTATCTCTTAGTTTTTCTATAGGAAAATATCAGTAAGGATTAAAAAAAAAGAAGATTAGAAAAAAGTATTTTCTGAAACAAGTTGTCTTAAGAGAATGTGGAGAAACTGGCTTCAGACTGAGGAAGACCAAGCTCTTATCACTTTCACAAACTTGAAAAGTTTCCCAAGGTACCAGGAGCCTGAGTAGAATGACCGTAGTTTTGCTTATCACTCATTGTTCAGTAATGAAAGTAGATGTGTTCAAATGTGTTATGATAATTATTCGCTGGAGATTTTTCCTGGGAGCTTGTTTGGTGTGTGTGTGTGTAAAGAGATGAAAAGACTCGGATTTAGGCACCGTTATTGAATTAAAAATTATAAAATAGATAAGATACTTTGCCTTCAGGTAGAGATAATCTAGTCTCTTCTTTTGATTGTTTATATACTCTAAATATAACAGAGAACGATGAATGTGGGTGGAAACACAGAATGCAATATGCACAGAATATTATTTTATGATTTTTTTTTTATTCAACAAATATTCATCCAAGCCAAAGGTGAGGAGGGGCTGAAATACAGTCACCATTGTGCTTGACAGACTGTGTCCTCTGTTAACAACTTCAGGGTGAAGTTGCATCTGCCCTAAAGAAATTTGTTCTACTTTTCATAGAGGATCTCTCCATGGACCAGGTCAATGGCCCGTGCAGAAACGTCTGCTTAAATAAGGTACTTTTTCCTTTTATTTTTGCACAAAGTTTACTTAATAATGTCATTTGCAGCAACATGAATGCACCTGGAGATTATCATACCAAGTAAAGTAAGACAGCGAAAGACAAATGTCATATGATATCACTTATGGAATCTAAAAAAATGATACAAATGAATCTCTCTACAAAACAGAAAAAAACTCACAGGCACAGAAAACAAACTACGATTATAAAAGGGAAAAGAGGATAGTGGAGGGGCATGTATTAATTAAAAGTTTGGGATTAACAGATACACACAACTATAAGTAAAATAGATAAAAATACAAGGACCAACTATATGGCACAGGGAAATATATTTAAATCTTATAATAATAATATTTTTATAATTTAAAAATTATAATTTTTAAAAATAATTTTAAAATCTTTTAATAATTTAAATCTTATATTTAAATCTTAAAACTTATGATGGAAAAGAATCTGGAAAAGAATGTGTGTGTGTGTGTGTGTATATATATATATATGAATATGAATTACTTTGCTGTAAACCTAAAACTAATAAAACATTGCAAAAAAAAAAAGCAAATACTCAACAATAGCTGAGTGTGACTCCAGCTATCATTCTGAAAGTCCAAAACTTAACACAAGTTCTTGTTTATAGACCCTGAAAGCAAAAAGAATTGAAAACATTTTGTATAGACTGATTTTAAGACTGTGTTTTGTAACATCTCCCAGTGAGTAAAAGGGGACAGAGTACCTGTATACTGGCGCTCAGGTTTAAACAGTTTAGATTTCTTACTTCTTTTTTCATTTCTTTCTTTTTGTCCCTGGACACATCTGGGAAGCTAATAGACAAATCCTTCAGTCTTCTCTGAATGTGACAGACTTTGTGTCTCAGTTGATTAGAAAGTCAAGCTGTGCTAATGATGGGGGCAACCTTGTCAGGGCTGATTGGTGTAAAGGTCTCTAGAGGTTAGAACATGTCTCAGGATAGGGACCTGTTCACCTCTATGGAAGATGACTCTAAGACATCTCTGAGGAAAGGAGAATGAAAGTTCCAGGCAGAGCAAGGAGGCTACCTGGGTCAAGAGAATACATGCAGAGGGGGAATTTGGGCTTTGGATTTCATGTCTGTTGTTGAGGGAACTGGCATCTGATTTCAGAAGTACCTAAAGGATCAGAGAATAAAACAAACAAACAAAAACTACAGAAAGCTGTATGTGCCTTGACATTTTATACTACACTTAGAAAATCTAGGAAGGTTTTGGTGAGCATCTCAAAATATCTATATTATTACTTTACAGATCAGGAACCTCATGATAAATTTAGCATTTGGGCTAGAACCTAGATCTACTGGCAGATTTCACTTCACAATGTAGAATTAGGGTTAAAGGAAGGGGAACATTCAATAAAATGTTTCTGCATACACTGCACCTGATTAAAATTGGCAATTAGGCTCTAACTAAAACCAATGGAAGAAAAATAAGCAATTCAGCATTTGAACATCTTATATGCGGGAGTTCAAATGATAACAAAATCTCTAGAGAACAAAAGGCCATAGAAAAATAAGAAACGGGCAGTTGTCTGAACTTCTTAGATTGTTCTAATTCAGACTGAGCCTTGCTTGTTGGACCAAAGCAGGGGTTCTGGGAGTTCTGGCTGAGTGTGGGTATGGAACCAGCCTTGACACAAGATTGTAAAATGAGGACTTGAGAGAGGTCAGGAATTTAATATCCTTGGGTGATGCTGAGTTTGACAGCCCACGCAGACAGAATGCCTAAGCAGCTAACTGACGATATTGGTCTAAGTAGTAGAAACTGAATATGAGGCAACTGGCTGAAGACTTGGTATCTTGGTGCAGCATAGCAAGAAAGGCTAGGTTAGCTGGAAGATGATGAGTTGATTACAGGTTGACGTTATAGGAACTTTAAAAGAAAAGCCTAATGCCATACCTGAAGGTGGGAGGGAAACCTTAGAGGTGCTAAGCCAGTTTGGATCTCTGCCTGTGACTGCTTAGAGGAAGCTGAGTAATGAGATGGAGGATATGGAAAGAAATAGGTGTCCTGGGGTTTGTTTTGATGCCTGATTTAGGAAAATGCCCGCTGGCCCACTGTGCAAGGGTGGGTCAGGGTGGTTAGAGTATGGGATACTGACTGAGAAGATCTATTGACCGTACCTTTTTCTTCAGACAACAAATATTTATCAAGCACTAGTTTAGTACTAGCTACCCAAGATGCATCTATGCAAGACAGACAGGATCCCTGTCTTCATAATGCTTATTATATTTACAGAAAGGAAATAAGCAGCTAGATACAGGAGTAAAAGTAAGTCCAAGTACGATACGAAAACAAACAAACAAACAATAGGATATCACATAATGGAAGAGATTCTTTTAAAGTAGATGCTTTGGGAAGATCTTTATGATAAGGGGATGTTTAACCTGATGAAAAAGATTTGCCTATTTGGAGAACTGTTGCAAAGCATTCTAGGCATAGGAAAGAGCAAAAAAAAGAAACTGAAGAAGGAAATACTTCAAGGAACTATCTCAGTTCAGTTCAGTTCAGTTCAGTTCAGTCGCTCAGTCGTGTCTGACTCTTGGCAACCCCAGGAATCGCAGCATGCCAGGCCTCCCTGTCCATCACCAACTCCTGGAGTTTACTCAAACTCATGTCCATCGAGTCAGTGATGCCATCCACTCATCTCATCCTCTGTCGTCCCCTTCTCCTCCTGCCCCCAATCCCTCCCAGCATCAGGGTCTTTTCCAATGAGTCAACTCTTCGCATGAGGTGGCCGAAGTATTGGAGTTTCAGCTTCAGCATCAGTCCTTCCAGTGAACACCCAGGACTGATTTCCTTTAGGATGGACTGGTTGGATCTCCTTGTAGTCCAAGGGACACTCAAAAGTCTTCTCCAACACTATCGTTCAAAAGCATCATTTCTTTGGCACTCAGCTTTCTTCACAGTCCAACTCTCACATCCATACATGACTACTGGAACCATCTAGGAACTGTTGAAAGGGCAGGTTACGAGAGCAGGGTTTGCATGTGGAGCATGGCATGAGGTGAATTTGGAGGTGTCAGAAGAGAGGGGACCATGTTTTATATTATGGGTTTGGGTAAGTGTGGAAGCCAAGGTGGTGTCCAGTCATATTCTCATGTGGTCCTTCCACACATTGTACTAGGATTAGTCTGTGTGACCAGTAGAATATGGTAGAAGTAATGGTATGGGACATCAGAGATTACATTATAAATAATACCATGGATTGTATTTTGGGTGTGTGTTCTCCCTTTCTTTCTCTTATTCTCTCTTTCTTGGATTATCTGCTCTGGAGGAAGCTGCCATCTTGTGAAAAATCTTGTAAAGAGGCTCACGTGGTGAGAAAATGTAGCTTCCTGTTTAAGGCCATATAAGTTATTATAGAACTGGATCCTCCAGTCCCAATCACGCCATCAGATCACTGCAACCCCAGTCAACAGCTTGACTGCAATCTCATGAGCTTATCCTGTGCTTGAATGACTGAGCAAACAAGTTCCAGATTCCTGATCATTAGAAACTGTGAGATAATAACTTGTTTCAAGCTGCTAAACTTGAGGTCCTTTGTTATGTAGCAATAGGATCTTATATAGTAAGGAATCTGATTTCATCTAAATACAATGCCTTTTTGAGCCGCGGGAAAGGGGGGATCACTGCAATTATCACTGGTTTGAAGGTTGACAAGTTGACCTCTTGAGATTGTTGTTCATTGAGTTTGCAGGACTTCTTCCCTGTCGACAATGTTACATTCAGTCTCCTTATTTTTAGGACTCAAGTACCAACAGAATGAAGAAGGTGTACTACTTGCCGTTGCCTTGAAAACAAAGACAGAACTACATTTAGAGATTTAACAAAATAGTGTTCCTCTCTTCAGTACAAACTGAGGAAGAAACATTTAGAGTATTGTTGTCTACTCTATGAACTTTTGTAGAGTAACTTGGAGGAACAGTTCTGTGTTCAGCATTGTGAGGCAAGGACTCTGACCAGAATAACAGTTCCTGTCCTCTAGTAGTTACTCACCATCTAGGGTGGAGGGAGATTATTTTAGGCTCTGTGCAAATTGGTGGCACTTCTCTTCTCCTGACCAGATGGCACTTTATTCCTACTGTTAACAAGGAGACTAAAACTGCAAAACTCCAAAAGACAAAGACTGGTCTAAGGGTTTTCTTTTCCTTTGTTTCCTAACAAATACAAGCACTATTTATATTGCTTCCTGACCTATATAAAACTATGAGACTTTTTCCCATCTAAAGAATATTGGGCCCAGGCGTGGATAAGGCTTTCCTGTTGTTAAGGTGAATGGTTGAGGGGGTTAATCTGAAGCTTATGTCTATGAAGCTTTTGTCTTAAGTCTACGTACAAGTAAAGGGTGACGTATCTAAGACCAAGGATGTTCTTAGCCCCTCTACTGTTTCAGTCAAGGCACAGAAACTGAATTTATCCTGATGCCCTATCACTATCTTATATGCTCATATTTGGGACCTTGAGAGACAAGCTCTCTCCTAATTTTTGTTGTTGTTGTTCAGTCACTAAGTCCTGTCTGACTCTTTGTGACCCTATAGACTGCAGCACGCCAGTCTTCCCTGTCCTTCACTATCGCCCAGAGTTTGCTCAAACTCATGTCCATTGAGTCTGTGATGCCATCCAATCCTCTCATCCTCTGCCGCCCCTTCTCCTGCCCTCAATCTTTCCCATCATCAGGTTCCCTAATTTTATAAATCCATAAAGAGCAAGCAATCATAGTTTAAAAATGCAGGAGACTTGAGCATCTACATGTATCTCTTTTTGCTGTGGACACTCTACCTCTTAACTGTATATAGAGGTCTTTGCGTTTCTTCCTTCAGAAGAATAGACAATAGACATTGTTCTTTAATTCCTCTGATCTCTAGGAGAAGCAAAACCTTTACTGGCAGGGACAGGGAGGCATCAGGCTGTTTGTAAGGATTTTTTCCCCAAGCGCCTCCTAAAGCCCAAGCAAACCCAGAACAAACACTATCAAGATAAGATATGACATTGGAGGTACATACCTCAAGGTGCCTTTGAGATTTGGGGCCCTTGTTTGGAGTTCTGAGCAGTCTTAACAAGCAGGTCTATCATCTCAGTGAAGAAGGAGATCAAATGGGTGCACCAAGGCAGAACTGATTGGCTAAGTTGCCAATGGCCACAGAACGATCCAGGAAAAGCCTGGCACTGGGAAGACAGAAACAGCTGTATCCAAGCTGCACTGAAATCTGTCTCTAATTACATTCACCCAATAAAAGCTTGGTTATTTACCACTGGAAAATGGTTCATGATGGGACTTACATCTCTCATCCTTTTAAGTGGTTTTGCCAAGTTCTTTTCTTCCTCTAGGTTTGAGGTGCCAAATGTTGAGAGAGCACATTTCCAGAAGGTCCTATTTCTTGCCTGGCAACAATGTGGAATCATCTAGTAATCGTGAATGCTAAGGGGATATTTACTTCTTGAAAAAAAGAACCAGTCTTTTCACGAGGGCATTACTGTTATCTGTGTTGTAGGAAGATAAAGCAACCAAAGTTCTTCATTTATCCAATGGCAGGCAGCCCAGGTTAACTATGTTTCTGAGTTAGTCTTAGTGACTGCCACTGGATACAGGTTTCCACAGTTCCATTGTGGATAATGTACTACTCCATTAGCCCTGGGAGCGACATTAACAGGTCAATAAAGGCCTCATGAAGTGTTTTATATGCCAATGTCAGTCAGCATATAGCAGGACACTGGTAGTCATTAAGCAGGCTGTGTCTGCTGAATGGTGTTCATTTTCAGTCTTGTCGGTGTTATGTTCTTAAACAGAAGTGTTACCACCACACATGGGGATCGTACTGTTTTCTGAAGTCTCAGTCTTAGCCTAACCAACTGCCTGGACGTAATTTGAAAAATGACAGTGAGCAGATTCTATATAACATAGTGGTTACTCTGATTAGCTTTGGGACCAGGCAGACTTTGTTTTTTGTATGATGTGAGCTTGAGTTCCTTAATCTTACTGGGCCTTGGTTTCTGCCATGTATCAAGTGGGGATAATAATACAAATAAAGTAAAAGGAGAATGCATTTTTGCCATTCCTGGTTCCAAGGGAGATATGTGCCAGGCTTTGATAATACATGCAAAATGCTTAGAATGTCTAGTATACATTAGATAAGTGGTTTTTATCATTGGAAGAAATTCTGAGCCCCTGTTTACCAATAGGGAAATTGAAAGGTGGTTGATATCTCTGGTTATTATATGAACTCACTGTGAGAGCAGCGTTAAATGTTCTGGTCCTTGATTTCTTGCCTGATGTGGTTTTCATAATCTTTATTTGTCCTAGATGGTTTATACTGAAAAGATCTGTGTAGGAGTCATTTTTGCAGATTTTGTGTTAACAAAATAAATAGAACAAATTTCATCTTTTTCTCTCAAAATAAGTTCTTTACATTGGCCAACCCACTCACTTCATCCTTCCCATCCTTTCTCAACCCACATAGGCCTCCCCTTCTACTCCTCTGGAGACTGAAAACTTGTCAGCTGGCATCTGCTGATGGCAAATGCTTTCGTTTTCCTTCATTAGGAAAGAATCTCAAGAAATACAGTAACAGGGAGCATAGGAAAAAAACAAGAATTAGCTCTTTCTTTTTCAGTTTGCTGCTTGATTCCTTTTCAACTCATTAAATATATTGGTAAGTCTAAGAATAGGCAATTGGATTCCATTTCCCTTGCCAGTTTGGATCAACTGGCAATGACTTTCTGGAACATTGTTTTCTGAAGGCTTCTGATGGTGTGTTCAGATTCAACAGTGAAAAACTGTAGTAGTCAACTTAAAGTGAATCCCATGAGTGCATAAAATGAAGGAGATATTTGCTATCCATGTCTTAAGGTTTCAGATTAATGGTAATGACAGAAAATCTTCTAGGGCGAGAGTCATGGTTGACTCAACTTGATTCATCCTAACATAATTCAGTGCTTTGCATTTTGCTTCTCAAACTTATTTATTCAGCAATACTTGCTGAGTACCTACAATATTCTGGGAATCTGTTCAGTCAGAAAGTGGATTCCACTGACAATAAGCAGGGTGTACCAAGTTCCATAGTTTACCACTCACTTGTTCTATTTCTTTCTCTTTTATTTGCCATTATCTCAGTTCAGGGCCTCATCATCATAACCTGGGCTGTTATCCTCATGGATTTCTGGGCATTAAGAGGAAACCACTCCATTCCACTGACAGCACAAATGCTTAAGATCTTGAAACATACTTACAAGTTCTCCCAAGGAAGGGATGAAGTAATGCTGAGGGAATAGAGAGGGAGAGAGAAGAGAGACAGAAGGTAGAACTAAGTGGATAAGTACTGTTACTGACAGATTACTGGGAGGAAAAAAAAAAAAAAAACTTATTTGAAGATAGTTTTCAATTAAGCAGAGACACCAAGAAAGACAAATTTTCTCTTTCTCAAAATGTGTCATATAGACACATGCTTTTTTTGGTCTTTCTTTGTAAGTTGTAACAACTATGACTGCTAGTCTCCTAAATGATGCCCTAGCCATCATCTTGCCCCATTCACTCCATTCATCCCATGTTGCTAGAAAATTTTTTCTAAAATGTACATCTCCATCTCTGTTACTCCTCTGCTTAAAATCCTTTGATCCTCCCCTTACCCACAGTGGAAGTTCTTTGTAAGGACCTATCAGTGCATTAGGATAGTTGGTGAAGTGTGAACTGAATGTTTGCTACCGAATTAACCTATTGAAGATCAGTAGTAATTTAATTTTTAATGTGAATTTTGCCATTTTGAACTCCAACATCTTTCCTGAGTGGAATAGCAAGAAATGAGGTTGTGTGTAGTTTTCTCCTCTGTCATGACATACAACATGTGGCAACTACCAGCAATGACTGTGATGATGTCCTTCAGTATTTCACTCGAATTCTGGGATTTTCCAGGGATATGTGTTCTGAATTACATCATCAGTTGTCACAGATTTTACAGTAGAAAAGCCTCTAACTCACCAAATAAATTCCAAATTCCATGAAGACTATATAAGAACTTCCATGATATTTTATCTCTTTAGACAAACCTCTGAGAGTACCAATTCCACCGTCTACTTGTTCAACGTGGTCTCTCCTTCTGCAATATTTTCACCCTCCCCTTCAATCAACTTGGTAAGCTCAAATATTTTAAAATCACAATTTATTTCAAGCCTTACTTTCTGTATGATGTCTACCTTGTTACTTCCTCCCTGACTCTGGTAGAATTGACTGCTTACACAATTGCACAAGAATTGGAAGAAGGAGATCTTTTCCTTGTGCATCTCTCTCTTTTCATTCCTCCATCATGAGAGCTCCCCCTTCTGGTCTCCCAACTCTATTTAAGTGAGATTTCTGTTTATTCAAGTTTATAACACTGAGACACTCAACTTGGTGCTCTGTGACAGCCAAGAAGGGTGGAATGGGGGAGAGGGGTGGGAGGGAAGTTCAAGAGGGAGAGAACGTTTATATACTTACAGCTTGCTCATGTTGTATGGCAGAAACCAACACAGCATGGTAAAGCAATTATCCACAAATAGAGAAAAAAAAAAATGTTTTACATCCATGATAAGATTTGCATAGCTGAAATCTCTCTGTGAACCATTGCTTTGGGAAACTCCTATATAACATCTACCTGGGATTCACAAGTGATTCAGTGGGAAAGAATCCGCCTGACAACCCAGGGGACCCAGGAGATGAGGATTTGATCCTCAGGTCTGGAGCATCCCCTGGAGGAGGAAATGGTAACCCACTCCAGTATTCTTGCCAGGAAAATCCCACGGACAGAAGAACCTGGTGGACTACAGTCCATAGGGTCACAAAGAGTTGGATATGTCTGAGCACGTACTCACTTAGTCCAACAACCCTATGAGCTGGGTGCTGTTTTCCAGAGGGGAATACAGACAACCAGAGAGGATATATAACTTGCACACGGTCACAGAGCTAAAATGCGGCGGAGCCAAATTTAATGCCTGCCTGCAGCCTGACTCCGGAATTCTTGTTCTTTCCTTTATTTCTGCAGCCTCTTACATGAAACCCCTGGGATTATATTAACCTCTTTTAAAATTAAAGAGGTTTTTAATCTGTACCCAGCGCCAGCCAATAGTATTCTAATTTTGTGTTCTGCTGTGCAAGCCACATTTCTTTTTGTTTTAAACACTTCTCTATCTACAGTTTTAGGAGACGGTATCAAGGGTTTGTCTTCTTACACAGGCCTCCTCTGACAACATGAGGGTGTTTTGCAGTGACAGTGTGCTTTAATTCAGAAAAATGGATGGCACAGGGATTCTTCTGCAGTAGGAGATTTATACATATTTCCTCCTCTCTGTTAACAGGATTTATTCATACCCCCTGAACAACACATGCCAAAGGCTGCATTTTTCACTCCCTTCCATTCTCCAAAACAGTCATTAATATTTAATAAATAATCATTGCTATGACTTGAAATGCTTGCTATAACCAGATCAAACAAGGCAATCCGTTTTTACTTCTTAAAGCAATCGAAGGTAGTTAGTTTATTGTGTCTCTTTCAGAGAGTTTGGGTGGGGGTTTCAGCCACATCATTGCCACTTTATTATGCATATTAGTTGAATAGACTGAAATTAACGGTTGATGACTTCTTCATTGATATCTAACATTTTTTTTTTTTCACAGACAGACTCTAATAAAGCAGTCAGTTAGAGCTATTAGACATATTTTAGGAGAATTTTTTGATGCATATCTTCACTTAGATTATGAAATTTAAATCATTGCTGCTATCAGTGTGAATACTAATGATATAGACTGCCAGATGGAAACCTTTCATAAATTTTCACTTTTCTCTTACAATCAGCTGTAAATCTTAAGTAAATGACTTCTTGGGTGAACTATGTTGATGTCAGCTTTAATGCCTTATGTCCACACTGATTTCAATGTCATAAGTACCTGGAAGGCAGGCGACTCTTAATTAAATGTCATTTTCTTTTTCCATTATTGAACTAAAGCGGAGTGCAGACTCTGCTGGCATTGTGTGTGGCTTACTGGGGAACAGCTCAGCTCTTGCTTTGTCACAAGCGGGTTATTCGGAGCTATTTAAAATGCTTTGGAGTCATGCAGTTTCTCCTCTCTTAACAAAAACTGTCTCTCCCAATGTGTCTTTCAGATAGCAAAATACTGTTTCCTTAGCCCTTTGTACTCCATTTTGACAAAACATAATCTGTAGATTTTTGCCTCATTTTAACAATTTTTTTCCTTCTGAAACTGATGTTTTAGTTCTCCTCAGGAGTGCTAATCTCCATATGAGAACTACACTGCATAAAACTTTTTTTTCCCTATAGGGATATATCAGTATTCAGACCGAATCTTCCAAAGGACTTTTCTTACCAATTATGAGGAGCTTCTGGTAGCTCATGGTTACTTATCACTTGCATTTCTTGTGGAGTTTTTTCCTTTTATTTGCTTTTTCAAACAAAGCTGAACTTTAAGAGGTATTATACCTTATTTTTTCTTAAACAAAACAAGGGACAAAACAAAATGAAATTAAATGAAAGATTGTTCAAATGTTTCTTGTCCTCGGAAACCCAAAGGAGAAAGATGATAAAACTCAACAAAAATATTTAGGTGAGTCAATAAATATTCCCGGTAGAAATCTTAGAAATCATAAAGGTATGACAACTTTTTACAGTTATTGAGTTATTTTCTCACCAGTTGTTTATTTATTGATTTGGTTTACCATTAAACCTACGAACCCAGTGATAAATGTGCTTCCTCTGTTGTTACAATGTAATGCATTGAGCTTTCCTTGAAGCTTCATTAAAATTATATCTAAAGCACAGATTATAAGCAAATGATTAATAATACAATAACATGGACTATTGCTCTGTGGAACTGTTTGGAGTTCTGGGCTCTTTTTATCAGCCCTATCATCTGTTTTGTTCTCTGCTTCCATCCACACAGGGAAGCAAATGCCCGTCATCTTTTTTTTTTTTTTTTTTTTCCATCAAGCAATAAGAACCATTCTTCTGTAGAAACAAAGGCACTGACAAAACATTATACTCCATTAAAATAATTTTCTGACATGGTTTCAATAATTAGTGTATTTCAGTTTCAACAACTGTAATTAAACCTGACCTTTAAGCTAATTATGTCTTGACATTTATGATTTTAAACTGGCTTTCCCTGTGGTGATGGCATGTTATATTCTGGTTCTAATGAACAGTTTTGTAGTATTTACCTGTTGTCAGAGGATCTCTGTGGTGACTTGAAGGGGACCACTTCCTGCAGCATCCTGTCACTAGAGACACATGGTACCATTCTGAAATAGTATTATCTGCCACAATATCAGGTTGACATTGAATTTCTGTAAGCGTTTTTGATATAATTACAGGTACAGCAAAATCCTTACTGGAAATTTTCAAAGAATAGGTCAAAAATTAACTCAGCATTCGAGTGTTGATAAAGTGGGCTTTCTTGGGGTCTAATAATTTGTGGCAGGGAAGTAGGATGAAGCTTCCTAGCTGCCATGAGAGACAAGTTGTGTCAAAAGATTCCAAGGAAGGAGAAATCAAGATGGCGGGCTGGTTTTATTGGCTATCATTAAGACTGAACTCTGGTGTTTTTCTTTGTTTTTTATTCTCTCCTTGGGTACTTCCAGCTTAGCTTTTTCTTCTCAATAATAACAACATAGCTAACATTTATCAAGCACTTACTGTGTGTCAGGTACTGTGTTAAACACTTCACATGTATTATCTTAACACTTTAACAGCCCTGTGAGGAAGAGATACTCTAGCATCTATCACAGTCAACTCAAAGTCCTTTGATTTTCTTCACTATTCTTTCTCTTGGCTGTGCTGGGCAGCATGTGGGAACTTAGTTCTTCAACCTGGATCAAACCCATGCCACCTTCAGTGGAAGTGCGGAGGCCTAACTACTGGGCCACCAGGGAATTCCCTCTTCAAATGATAAAAACCTATATTTGGTGAAGTCAAATAATACTTTGAAGTATTAGAGTCTGCATTTCTTTTATTCCCATTTTCTTTACATGATCACCCCATTCAACTTCCCTACCTTGCCCTATTAATCAGAGGCACTGACAATACTTTTAGGAACCTCAAGGAACTATCAAGTTTGATTTCTGACCTTTAAAGTGGGTCCTAAGAAAGCAGGGCTGTAACAAGAAAATCGGAGAGAGGATACAGTAAGAACTAGAAAGTCAGGCTGCTCCTCTTCCCACCTCACTAAAGGCATGAAAGAGAAGAGCAGGAATGATGGGTGACCTTAGTGGAGGGGGAGTAGGAGGCAGATGAGTGAATGGGAAAGGTGGTGTAAATCAGGTGGAGAGATGGTATGGGGTAAAGAATACGGGTAGTCACACAGAGCACAAGGGAGCATCCTGGAAGCCCAGTCATCATAGGCAGACCACTTGCTGCCAATGGAGAGTATGGCTGAATTTCAATGTCCATGGGTTCTGCATTTGCAGACTCAACCAACTTCAGATCAAAAATATTCAGGAAAATAATTTCAGAAAGTTCAAAAAACAAAACTTGAATATACTGCATGCTGGCAACTATTTACATAGCATTTCCATTGTATTTACAACTATTTACATAACATTTACATTGCATAAGTTTGTATAAGTAATCTAGAGATGATTTAAAGTACATAGAAGGATGTGAGTAGGTTATATGCAAATATTATGCCATTTTATATAAAGGACTTGAGCATCTGCAGATTTTGGTGTCCACAGGGTGTCCTAGAACCAATCCCTAAAAGATATTGTTAAAGTATATATTCAGGTGGGCAGAGAAACCATGCTAGTGGGGCCATTAGTCTTATTGCCCTTGTGAGATGTGGACTTTTCATGAAGAGTTGCCTGTAGATAGTTTATGGATTGTCCAGAGGGAATGCACCTACTATGAGACCTCACTGAGGCCATCTAATTGCCCTGGGAGGACATCCACCTTTTTCTGTGGCCTGAGACATACAATTGTTGTTGTTGTTTAGTTGCTCAGTCATGATCTACTCCTTGCAACACCATGGACTATATTCTGCCAGTCTACTCTGTCTATGGGATTTCTGAGGCAAGAATACTGGAGTGGATTGCTATTTCCTTCACCAAGGGATCTTCTGGACCCAGGGATCAAAACCACATCTTCTGCTTGGCAGGTGGATTCTTTACCACCTGGAAAGCCCAAGACATACATAAAAGTCCCAAAATAAAGCATAGTTGTCATTACACCAAGAAAAAGGTCAGGAGGAACCAGAGCTCAAATTGCCAACATTTGCTGGATTATAGAGAAAGCAAGGGGATTCCAGAAAAACATCTTCCTCTGTTTCATCAACTGCACTAAAGTCTGACTGTCTGGGTCATAACAAACTGTGGAAAGCTCTTAAAGAGATGGGAATACCAGACCATCTTACCTGTCTCTTGAGAAACCTGTATGCAGGTCAAGAAGCAAGAGTTAGAACCCTGTATGGAACAACTGAGTGGTTCAGGATTGAGAAAGGAGTATGGCAGGGCAGTCTACTGCCACCCTGTTATTTAACCTATACTCTGAGCACATTATGAGAAATGTCAGGCTGGATGAATTACAAGCTGGAATCAAGACAAGTGGGAGAAATATCAACAACCTCAGATATGCAGTTGATACCACTCTAATGTCATAAAGTGAAAAGGAACAACACAGTCTCTTGATGAGGGTGAAGGAGGAGAGTGAAAAAGCCAGCTTAAAACTAAATATTAAAAAAGCTAAGATCATAATATCTGTCTCCATTACTTCATGGCAAATCGAAGGGGAAAAGGTGGAAGCAGTGATAAATTTCCTCTTCTTGGGTTCTAAAATCACTGACGCTGGTGACTGCAGCCATAAAACCAGAAGATGGCTGCATCTTGGTGGGAAAGCTATGACAAACCTAGACAGTGTGTTAAAAATCAGAGACATTAGTTTGCCAACCAAGGTCCCTATAGTCAAGACTATGGTCTTTCCGGTGGTCACGTACAGTTGTAAGAGCTGGACCATAAAGAAGGCAGAGCGCCGATTTATGCCTTCGAACTGTGGTGCTGGAGAAGACTCCTGAGAATCCCTTGGACAGCAAGGAGATCAAACCCGTCAATCTTAAGGGAAACCAACACTGAATACTCATTGGAAGGACTGATGCTGAACTGAAGTTCCAGTATTTTTGTCACCTGATGCAAACAGATAACCCATTGGAAAATTCCCTGATTCTGGGAAAGATTAAGGGCAGAAGAAGAGGGCATCAGAGGGTAAGACGACTTGACAGCATCACTGATGCAGTGGACGTGAACTTGGGCAAACTTCAGGAGATGGTGAAGGATGGAGTGTTGCAGTCCATGGGTCACAAAGAGTTTGACTTGACAGGGTGACTGAACAACACCACCAAGAGGGGCAAAGATGCTGTGGGAAGAAAAGTCCAAGCTTCATGCTTGGATGGGATAGGGTGGTTAGGGAACCCTCTCTTACAACATGAAATGAGATTTAAGTTCCCACTGGATATTTATTTTTATCTGAATAATTTTGGTAAAGAACAACAAAAGCTATTCTTCAAGATTCAACCAGTGGAACTCTAATGGTGGCATTAAAGGCAGAGGGGTACTTGAGTTCAAAGGCATTTAAAAATTCTCTAGATTAGACTCTATGTGTTTCTTCCCCTTTGCATAATATGAAGATGAATCTGCTTTCTAGGCAGAACCATGAAATCACCAGAAACTTAGATGTATGCTTCCCCCACAAGGGAGAAAAGTATGCAAAGGAATAGGTTTTAGCCCTGGTGTGACCACTGACTGAGCAGTGGGTACGGGCTTAGTGAGTAGGATCAACAGACAAAAATAGGAGCAGGCAGATAAAATGTGGCTGGAAAAGTAGGATGGAAATTTTTCCAAAGCTGGTCTAATTTCGGAATTATTTGGCAATCTTTTTAGCATTGTGTTCTTGAAAGTATGGAGTCTCTGTTGTGGATGGTAAAAACCAAGTGTACTCTAAGTCATTGACCAAGTTAGCTACTAAACAAGTTAGTAACTAAGTTACTAGAACATTGTGTGAAGAGGTCTTGGCCTTTGCCTCACTTGAGAAATGCTGGGCTGGATGAAGCACAAGCTGGAATCAAGATTGCCGGGAGAAACACCAATAACATCAGATATGCAGATGACACCATCCTTATGTCAGAAAGTGAAGAAGAACTAAAGAGCCTCTTGATGAAAGTGAAAGAGGAAAGTGAAAAAGTTGGCTTCAAGCTCAACATTCAGAAAACTAAGATGAAGGCATCCTGTCCCATCACTTCATGGCAAAGAGATGGGCAAACAGTGGAAACAGTGAGAGACTTTATTTTCCTGGGCTCCCAAATCACTGCAGATGGTGACCTCAGCTATGAAATTAAAAGACACTTACTCCTTGAAAGAACAGTTATAACCGACCTAGACAGTATATTAAAAAGCAGAGACATTGCTTTGCCAACAAAGCTCCATCTAGTCAAGGCTACAGTTTTTCCAGTAGTCATGTATGGATGTGAGAGTTGGACTATAAAGAAAGCTAAGTGCTGAAGAATTGATGCTTTTGAACTGTGGTGTTGGAGAAGACTCTTGAGAATCCCTTGGACTGCAAGGAGATCCAATCAGTCCATCCTAAAGGAAATCAGTCCTGAATATTCATTGGAAAGACTGATGCTGAAGCTGAAACTCCAATACTTTGGCCACCTAATGTGAAGAACTGACTCATTTGAAAAGACCCTGATGCTGGGAAAGATTGAAGTCAGGAGGAGAAGGGGAAGACAGAGGATGAGATGGTTGGATGGCATCATTGACTCAGTGGATATGGGTTTGAGTAAACTCCAGGAGTTGGTGATGGACAGAGAAGTCTGGTGTGCTGCAGTCCATGGGGTTGCAAGAAGTCAGACATGACTGAGTAACTGAACTCCACTCCACTCACTTGGGTAGGTCTCAGCCCATGTTATTTAGCTTCAGCGTACTCAGTTCATGTGCATGGGAAGGAACTGATGGAGGGTTGGTGACTCTAACCTACTGGCAGTGAGAAAGGAGGATAACAGTGATTAGAAGAATATTAAAGAGTTCAGATCAATAGCTATTGGAATTTGAGATCAGCTCCAGGGATTGTCTTAGCCTAGTGATTGGTGGTGGTTTCAGATATCACTGATGGCTCACCTACATCACTAAAGTGTGAGTGCTGTGAAGTCAGTGGCGATTGTTAGTTTTGTTTGGGTTTATTTGTTTTGTTTTCATTTTCAGTGCCTAAAACCAGTCATGAGTACCTCTGGTTGAGTAAGTCCAGCTTTTGGAAAATATTCACCCTTTCATGAAAGGGCCATCCATGTGTGGCTTCTCGCTTCATTGTTCTAATCACTATCTCTCTGTTTCAGTGCCTGAGGGGAGTCAGCTTAAAGAGTTCAGAGGTTTTACAAACCTCAAAGAGGGACAAATCCTTGATGTTTGGAAATCTGCTTCCATCATCATGTGGACAAGGCAGTGATGACTCGTGGGGTGGAGGATCGCAGACCACCCCAGTTGTTGGCTCACAGAGGGACTTGGTGGATGGCCTGATGGTTAATTTGTTCTCCTTCTGGGGCAGCCTCTGTAGAAATGGGTCTGCTATGCAACAGCACCTCACAGGAGACAAATAGATGAATCCTACCTGCACAAGTGTGTTTTATAGGTCAGATGTCTAAATGCGATCCCTGTAGCTCTGACCCTGGATTTATTTTCTGGGCATTACAGTCCCTTGGTGTCTTGAAGACTATAGTCTGTAAAATGAGTACTGGGTAAGACAGCTAGCTAGATTGCCATTCTGGTTGTGTTGTTGTTCTGTAACTCTGCCGAGAAGGTTCAGAAAGCTGTAAATCCGATGTGAATTTATAGCAGCAGACTGAAGTGTAACTGGTGACAAGGTATTTCCATCACTTACTTACTCACAGGGGATCCCCAACACATCCACACCCACAGAGCTGGTCTATCATGAGTTAAAAGTAACATCCTATTTAAATTACTTGTAACACAGGCCAGCTCTAAATATTCACCACATATCTATTCACCTCTGTAGCTTACAGCCTTTCCTGACCCACAACTTTACATTTCTGTGCAGCAGTTAATTCTTTATCAGTAATGATCTTCCCAGAGCAGTTTGATTTGTCTGTGCAGTGACACATGATATTTGGATAAACTGCTATTTATTTCCTCTCTGGCTTTGCACGTGGAGCTCGGTGACATGTTTCACAGGAGATCACCTGTGATGAGGACAAAGGTCAGTGGAAAGCTGTTCAAACAGAGAGGTTTGGCCTCGAGGAGCCTGTCTGAACCTCAACTCTCGACCTGTCCATTGACTATGCTTGCTAATTGGGTCTTCAGTGCAAAGCAAGGAACGATGCTCAGCATTGCTAACTATTTGTTTAGCCAGAACATGAAAATCAATCTACCAATGAGCAAAAGGGCATAGTAAACAACATCCCTGTGGAGCTGGGTGTTTTTGGCCTTGGCATTCAACAGATGCGGTCTGAGAGCTCCCACAACCCGTGTGCAGATGTGGTTCACATAATTAATGCGATGCTTGCTTCTTGCATGAAGATTTTCTTCACGATATGCAAGGCTGGTGAGAGATGGATAAAGAAAGCAAGGGAGCCTGAGGTTAGTAGAAATAAGTGACCTTGAAGGTTGTTTGGGTCCAATTGAAATGATGGTGTGCATTCTGATGTCTTGTGATGTATTCTTTTCCTTAATCGGTCAGATGTGAAGGATTTTACAGCTCGTGATGGAAGATAAAGCAAACATGAAACAAAAAACCTTTTCCTGAATATATTGCTCCATTAAACTCTAAGGAAATAGCTTGTCTGGCTTGCCAAGAACAAGGTCAGAGGATCCTCTTGGCTTCTGGGTCCCTAGGTTTCCTTCGCTGCCCTCTGGCTGTTAGCTTTTGAGACAAATTAAACAGTTGATCTCATCTGAAAATCACATGGAAAGGGTGAATTTTTTTATCACACAGAAAATGAAAAAATAAGCTCTTGACTTTTCTCAACTTAATGCTGTCAGATCCAAAGGAAATTAAAGATGCATACATTTGGCTTTAGGAATCTGATTAAGGAAATACCTTGGAAATTAGCCCTTAGTGCTGGACCTTCTTCGGTAGAATTTATTAGAAGGATTCTGAGTGGCAAGCATCTCTTATTTTCTTTTTCCCTTTTAATGTGGAAAGCTCTTTGCTCCTTTCTTGAATGCTTGATGCTAAAGCAGGTACAAAATGGGAAGGCATATTTTAATCAGGGGAGATTTTCAAGGCTTGCAACAGAAAGTTACATTGGACCTCTCCAGGAAGGCGTTTTACTTAATAACAGCACCTCTTTTTCCCACTGTAACCTTTGAAATTTATCCTTAACCAATTCAACTTCACATGCTTCCTTTTTAACAAAGGGAAGAAAGAAGAGAGAAAGTAAAGAAGGAATAAATCGACTGTAATGTGGCAGATACTTTTCTTGTGCTTATAATTGTGCAAAGAAAGAATATGATGCAGTAAAACTCTGCAGATTTTATTTGGTTTATTAGCTCTGACTGCATCTCAAGCTGTCTGACTGCTCCAATTTTAGACAACACATGACATCATAATTGCTTCTGGCATTTTACAGTAATAGATACTGGTGAGAGTTATATGAGCACCTCCCCTCCCCTCCCCACCCCCCCAACTATATGATTACTTCTTTGGAAAATAGCAAGCTCTCATTGGCAGAGCATGCACATTTTGACAAAGGTAGTTTTCCACTATGTTGCTTGCAAAGATAGTCTGCCCTATTTAAGTTCGAAGGCAGCTTTCTGCAACCCACCAAACAGGTTCTCAGATTTTCACATTGCATCTACCAAAATATTCAGTGCAATATGCCTGTCGAACGTCCTGAACAATTAGCAAAAATTAGCCAAGACCAGGGCAACAATTAATTTTTCCTCAGAAAATCCAGATCCCTAAGGTGACAGTTTGGACCACTTTGCTGTAGTTCTGAAATAGCATTCAGATTCTCAAAACATATGGAGACATTTACTTTCCCTCTGCATAGATGACCTCCTATATGCTGATGACCCAGTTAATGAATCAGTGACAGGGAGATGGCTAAATGAGGTCACCAACGCAAATTTGAATTTATGATGACCCAAGCACTGGGTGATAAGGATATTTTCATAAGGATGAGGAACTGATGCAGACTTTGACTGCCACGCAGCAGATTAGCATTGTTAAACTGTGTCACAGTCCAAACAGTTCCTGGCTTGAATATTTATTATCTTCTTTAATCTTGCTGAGCAAACAACTAGATTTATGAGCAAAGGAAAGGAGCTACTTTTTCAAGGACCGATGTGTCCAGAAAGACTTCATAAAGACATTCATTTTTGGAGCTGGCAGGATTGGTAGAATCATTTAAACCTCTCCTTTCCACATGGGGCTAGAGAACCAGAGATGGTAAGTGACATTGAGGGTCACATAGCTATTCTGTAGTGGTGTTGAGACTGGTTTTCTAGTTTCTGATTTCTATAGAGTTCTTCTCACTGACACAAGCACCCTTGTAGCAGAGGAACAGCCTGTGCACCTACAAACAGTTTCTGCTAACATGCAAAAATCACATAGACGTAGTGATCCTGAGCTGCTTTACATGTTTTCTTTTATACGTGTCTCTTAGACACTGCTTTGTACTGGCCTCTGGGAGGAAGAGCATGAATTTCTCTAGTCCTCATGCTGCCTGAACCACAGCTGGAATGCTGTGACCTGGCCTTCTCTCTGCCTCATCAAATCATCAAAGTGCATTTATGGTTCCTTCCTTCAAGACCCTCCCCTCACATATGGCTGTAAATAATGTGGGCATGACTAGTCATATATTACAATGTGAGGCCAGAGACAATTGGAAGTAAACACTCTTCTGGGTCTCCAGAACCCTTTAAATCTCCTATAGGGTTCTTAACCCTTTCTACTTTGAATTATCCTCTTATATCTGATATAATACTGCTATTTACTCTATTGCATATGGCCAAGATTGGTATTATTACCTCAATTTTAGAGATAAGTAAGAATTTAAGAGTCTTATCCAAGATAAATGAAAAATAACTAGCTGACTGGCTGGCTTACCAGTGTTGAAATCGAGCTATCTAGTTCCTAGTCTAGTCTTACTTTCAGCCCCACATTTCTTTACGATGTCTGGCACATAAACAATGATTAATACATTTGTTTTGAATAAATGAGGCAACAGTTAACTCCCAAATGTTTCCATTTTGATAGTCAGAGTTACCTTAATCTCAGAATGTCCTGGAAAGAATTTATCATCTTCCCTTACATAACTGTTTGCAATTTTTTGTTCCTTATTTTACAAGGAGACACCCTGCTTATCCATCTGCTCAAAGCAAAAACCTGTAAGTCACCCATAATCCAGGGAATCCTCCCCAACCTTGGCTAATTCTTTTCTCTGTATCTTGGTTTCCATCCTCTCTCCCTGCTACTGCTATCCTAGATCAGGTTCTCATTATCTCAGACCCACTCATGCAGAAATCTTCTTAGAGGACTCCCTTCCACAGGGTTCACCTCTCCTCTGCTGGTTCCTGAAAGATCTACCAGTTCTAAGTCATGAATCTGATTATGGCACCCTCCTCCATCATGGCTTTACCTTTCAAGGATCAGAATCTTAAGCTATTTATATGGCATGCCATACATTTTATTAACTGGCCACCACTTGCTTTTATAGCATTGTCTCTTGCCAATCTGGACTTCTCACTCTAAACTCTAGCACTATTGAATGGTTGTCATGAGTCACACAAGCTCCTTTATACTTCTAAGTCCTTGTAGAGGCCGTTCCTTAGAATGCCCCCTTGTCTGACAGAGTTGAATTTACAAAAATGTTATTTTGAAGACATGTAGCCATTTCTTCTACCATTGATGTCCATGTTCTTTTCACAATGTCAAAGTGGCATTTTAAAAGTAGCTTCAAGATTTTTCTTTCAGGCCTGTGAGATACCATATATACTTACTAAGACAGTTAAAATTTAAAAGACTGACTATGTGAGCTGTTGGGGAGGATATAGAAGAAGTAGACCTGTCATACAATGCTGGTGGAAGTGCAAAGTGGTACATTCCTTTGATGCTTACTTTAAAAGTTAAGCATATATTAATACCTACCGTATGACTCAGCCCTTAAAGTCTTTGTTATTTACCTAAGAGAAACAAAAGCATATGTCCATTTCAAGGTGTGTATATCAATGCTCATAATGGTTTTTATTTGTTATAGTTCCAAACTGAGACCATTGAAATGTCCATCAATGGGTGGTGGATAAATACATTGAGGTATATCCACAAGATAGAGGATTGCTCTGTAATAAAAAGGAATAGACTGCAGATATACTTTACCATATAAAAGAATATCAAAATAATTACATGAATGATAGAAGCTGGAAAAAGCCCAGTAAATGCTGTGTGGTTCCATTTACACAAAAATCTAGGAACTACAACCTAACACATAGTGACAGAAAACTGAAAAGTTGATATCTGGAGAAGAGGATGTCACAAGGAGAGGATGGGGAAGGAAAGGAGGAATGGATTAAAATAGGCCATAAGGAAGTTGTTGGAGATGATGCATTTGTGTAGGTATATTTTAACAGGTGTTTACATGTGGAGAAACATTACATTGATACATTTTAGATATGTGTAGTTTACTGTATGCCTATTAACCGCAATAAAACTGTTGCAAAAACTAGGTTCTAAAATCTAAAAATAATGAATTTTCCATTGTGAGAGTTTCAGGCATTTTGGTTAGTGAACTTCATGTCTGGAAATGAGGAAAGAAGTGGAGCATCTTGCTGAAAAGGATTAAGAAATATCAAATTTTTTTTCCTGGGATTTTCTTTCTGTGTTAGGGTAGGTGAAATGCTTTAACAAAAGTATACAGAACACCATTGGCTCAGGACCGTAGAAACTTGTCTCCTGTTCTTTGCAAGTCCTTGGCTGGCAGTGTTTTACATGATAATTCATTTATCCTTCCATCTGATGGCTCCATCATCCCTCAAGACCTCAGGGTCTTCTCTTGTATCTTGTCAGCAGGCAGAGGATACGCAGGCAGATGGTGGCCCTGGAGGGGTTAACTGGCCTGAGGCTAGAAGGGAAGGACCTCACTTTGACCCTTACACCCATACATCCCATTGGCCAGAATCTACCCTCAAGACCACACTTGTCACCAACAGGTCTAATTGCATGTCCAGGGGAAAAGGAAAATGACTTCCAGTCTCTCTCATACTCACTACTACCCTCACCTCTACATTTCTTAAGAACCCATCACCACCATTTGACAAATACACTCATTCATTATTTAACAAGTATTTTCCATGTACGTCCCAAGTGAGCATAGACTGCAGACCTGGTGGTCCCTGTCCTCGTTTTATTTATAGTATCACAAAGGGATATGGTACACATGAGGAGAAAATAATATTAAATAGATATATTTATAAGTGATTCATTTTAATTGAAGTATGTGTTACAAGAAGAGTGATCAGGCAGAGTATCCATGGCCTCTGTATAAATAAGATGAACATTTCACTCATCCAGCTCTTTTTTATTGAACACAAGTGTGGGCCGCTGAGCCGTCATGGTACAAAACATCCAGTCTCATAAGTTCTAGTCATCTCTGCACTCGCGGAGCTTACAATGAATTGAGGAAATAAAACACCTTCACAAGGAGCTCTAATAAAAGGTCTTTTAGAAGTGTTATAAGAATTTGGAACAGAAATACAGAACAGACTTTTGAACTTTGTGGGAGAATGTGAGGGTGGGATATTTCAAAAGAACAGCATGTATACTATCTATGGTGAAACAGATCACCAGCCCAGGTGGGATGCACGAGACAAGTGCTCCGGCCTGGTGCACTGGGAAGACCCAGAGGAATCGGGTGGAGAGGGAGGTGGGAGGGGGGATCGGGATTGGGAATACATGTAAATCCATGGCTGATTCATATCAATGTATGACAAAACCCACTGGAAAAAAAAAAATAATAATAAAAAAAATTAAAAAAAAAAAAAAAAAGAATTTGGAGTGGTGACAACTAGTTACCCAAAAGTTACCCTTCTTCTGGTGAGAAAATACATTTCCCAGCTGTGATGGTGAATTTTATGTGTCAGCTTAACTGAGCGAAGCGGTGTGGAGACGGCTGGTAGAACCTTATTTCTGATTGTGTCTGAGAGGGTGTTTCCAAAAGATATTAACATTTGAATAGGTAGACTGAGGAAAGAAAATTGCCCTCATCAATGCAAGTGGGCATCATCCAATTCACCTGAGGTCTTGAAAAGAACAAAAAGGCATAGGAGGTGTGAATTTTCTCCTTTTGCTGGAGCAGAAACATCCATTTTCTCCTGCAGTAGAGTATAGAGCATCATACCCTGGTTCTCATGATTTTGAACTTGAACTGAATTATACTGCTGGGTTACCTGGTCCTCCAATTTGCAGATGGAAGATTATGGAATTGTTTAACCTGCATGATTGCATGAGACAATTCCTGTAATAAATTCCCCTCTTTTCTCTCTCTCTTATTGATTCCATTTCTCTAGAGAACCCCAACTAGTACACCTCCAGTTAGGTGTGGCCATGAGATAAATTTTATGAGTAAAATGTAAGCAAAAATGGCATATTCAAATTTTATCTCTCTTGCTTAAAAGAACATCATAGGCCCTGGATTCTTGCTGTTTCTACTTCCTCTGAGCTCTTTTATGTGACTCAGCTTCAACTATGTGGATAAGGATAATGACCCCAAAGATGGCAGAACCAAAAGACAAAAGGAGTCTGGGTCTGTAAATGATGGGGGCTCACCTGGACTGCTCATTTTAAGAATCTTATATTGGAAATCCATACACTTTCATCTTATCCAAGCCACAATATTTCTGGGTATTTTCATTATAAGAGGTCAGTTTTCACTCCTAAGTCATCTGAGAAATACAAGAAAAAGAGAGACTCTTTCCTGCTGCAATGATCAGGAGATGCTTCATGGTGAAGGGGACATTTAGGTTCAACATTTTTTCATGGGTAAAGGAAAGGGGACTTCAACAGAGGAATGAACCTAAGCAAAGGCATGGGGCTAGGAAAGCATCAGTTAACCAGAGACTCACATCATCACACACAGCTAGAGACAAATTCATCCTCTTCTCCCTCCCACCATGTAGGATGTAGAGGTCTCTAATTTTAAAAGTGCCTTTTCTGTTCTTTCTAGTCTAAAGATGCTTAATAACCTGTAGGGCTGGCAACATACTTAAAATTATTTTTAGACTTTTTGGTGAAATTTCCCATCATAATTCATCTTTTTAAAAAATAATACTACTCAAAACCCCTGAAGTATCGCTTCAGTGAAATGAGGATAATTGAGATAATTGGCTCTATGACTCAGCTTCAAGTCTTCAGATGGGCTGTATAATCTGGGTTATTTAGAATTCCAAGCATTAATCCTCTGAACATCTCTCCGTCGTCTACTTGTACTCAGTTTTGTGGGTCAATGAGTATAGCTTACACTTGTTTTAAAGAGATTTTCTTTGAGACGCAGACATAGATAACAGGCCTGTGGACAGAGCAGGGGAAGGAGAGGATGGAACAAAATTAGAGACTAGCATTGAAACATACATTACCACATGTAATAAAATAGATAGCTAGTGGGAAATTGCTGTATTAACACAGGGAGCCCAACCAGGTACTGCTCTGTGACAGCCTAGGGGTGAGGGACGGGGTGAGGAGAAGGGGGATATTCAAGAGGGAGGGGACATGTGTATACTTAGGGCTGATTCATGTTTATACATGACAGAAACCAACACAACTTTGTAAAGCAATTAGCCTCCAGTTAAAGAGAGAGAGAGATTTTCTTTGCTCCAAGCTGAATTGCGTCTCCCACCCAAATTCATATGTTGAAGTCTTACCTCCATTACCTCAGAATGTGACTGTATTTGAAGATGGGGTGTTTCAAGAGGTGATTAAGTTAAAATGAAGTCTTGGGTGCTCCCTAATCCAATGTGGCTGGTGTCCTTAAAAGAAGAGGAAATCTGGATGCAAAAGGAGACAGCAGGGATGCATGTGTATAGGAGAAAAACCACACAAGAAAATGGTGAGATGGAGGCCATCCAGCCAAGGAGGGAGGTCTCGGATGATACCTTCCCACACTCTGATCTTGGACTTGCCAAGCTTCAGGTCTGTGAGAAAATAAATTTCTGATGTTTAAGCCACCCTTCAACCTGGAAAGCATTTAATTAGTCATAACCCAATAACACAAAGCCCTAAATTGACTAAAATTCCTTTTAAAAAATTTTGTTCTGGGGAAAGAAAGAAACCAGGTGAGCTAGTTGATTTTTATTTACACTGTTATTAATGGTAATAACCACTAATAATTAGTTCATATGGTACACTACTACTTAATGAGCACCTATTTGTGTAACATATTCTGCTGGGAGCTGTGAGGTATGCAAAGATAAAACAAATGCTTAGTTTGTTCTCAAGCCATTCAGTTTAATAGCTAAAAGAGGACATAAGTTTAATATAGATAATAGAAGCAATGAGAGGGATATAAATATTTTTCCAAACTGCAGGGAATCTGCAATTTATGGGAAAATTTTTTTTTTTTTAAATCAAGGCAGATCACAATCTCAGTGGATTTTGGATTCTGTCTACTCCTGTCGATACAACAAAACTAATGTTAAGAAGGTGATCCCTAACTTATCACAGTAAGATTCACTTATCGTTTCCTGGACTGATGTAGGAAAGGTTTGTGAGCAAAGAAATGAAACAAGATATTTTATTCTTGCACCACCCAGAATCACATCAGCAACATCTTCTGTTCCCATTAGCTATGGGCCTCACTGATCTTACCTAAAGGCCAACAACACACTTTTTAGTGCCTTCAAAAATTCTGTGTTTTACGAATTTTGAGAAGGAAGTTGGAAAAGCTCTTACTGTTTGACTACACAGCATGTCAAAAACAGAGAAAAAGAGAAGTGATAAATAAAAAGGGTAGTTTTCTCTTGATTCTTGTAATTGTAATAAATAGAGGCAATATTACCATCCCACTTTACAGACTGAGAAACTGAGGCACAGAAAAATCAAGTGCCATGCCCTATATCACGCAACTAATTAGTTTTGGGGACAGGATTTTAGCTAATTCCAGCCGTCTGCAGAGAAAGTATGCTTCACCCTGCATTATACTCCTAACAATAGTGCAAAAGTGAGCAAAGCAAAGCAGCAATAGGTGAGAAAATGCAATGGACAATAAGCATATGAGAGGATATTCATTCTCTTTCTAGTAATCAAAGAAATTTTATAAAAAGACACCAATGTTTTCTGTGAGTGTCATACAACATCTGTAGTTATTGTTCAACTCTTGTTAAAGCAGGAAAGTAGCCATAGAAAATATATAAAAAATGAATGTAGCTGAGTGCCCGTAAAACTTTATTTACAGAAACAGGTGACAGGCCCAATGTGGCCAGTGGGCTATAGTTTGCTGACCACTGCATTGTGGTATTCTAAGGAACATTTTAAAATTACAAAAGGAACAGATAACAGACAAGAAGAAATATCCCAGATATGACATTAAGGGAAAAAAAAGCAAGCTTCAAGGTAATATGTCTGGAAGAATGCAGTTGTTATAAAGAATTGTAGAGAAAAATGCACATGATAGTTGTAAGCTGAAATGTGTATTTCAGCATGTAGGTTGGAATGTGGGCATAGTGTGCTGACGCAAAATGTGGGCTGTGGAGACAGACTGGGTTTTGCTCTGCTTCTACGGTAATGTGTGTGACCTCGGGCAAGTTACTTGCCCTTGCTAAATCTCCTTACATGTAAAACGGGGACAATAATGCACCTCCTCTGTTGTTATGAGAAAAGACGAGTGCTTGCACAGGGTCAGTACCCTACGAGCATGTCGGCATGAAGAGCAGTTACACTGTGGCTTATCTACTTGCCCTCTCATTCCCATTGGTTCTCTGACTGCTCATGTGCTCTTTGGGGCTGTGAACATTCTCCTCCTTTCTGTTCCCACTGATAATGCTCTTCTCTTTTCCCTCGGGTTGTCCGCTATCCTCTTCTTTTCCTGCCTCAGCACCTTCTCTGTTCTTAGCTCTGGCTACTCCTGTCCCAGCTGAGTCTCTCGCTAGTTCATCTCTCATAGAAAATCGACACCTTTGGTGAGTATTTCCTGCTGCCCTGGTACTTGAAACAAGGATCACCACCCTCAAAAAGCATCCCTTACTGCTGACCCTGAAATCCCCTGACTGCAGACAGAATCTGGGCACTGGGATGTTTCTCTTTACAGTGAACATCTGCCAGACACCATCTCCGAGTCCCACGTCCCCTCATATACTTTTTGACCTCATTTTTTTTTTTTTCCTTCATAGGAGTGTTTATCCTGATGTCCAAGGATCTAACCAACTTCCCTAAATTCTATTCCTGTTTCTCCCTAAAATTCTGCAAAGGGAACTCTTAGTAAACTGTCCTAACATGGTAGAATTGAGGACAGCATATATACCATTAGCATTTCTCCACTCCGTCTGAAGTACTCAGACCTTTGCTACAAGCTGCACTGAGAATTTTCTTTGAATTGTGATTGTGGGGTAGGAATGAGGAAGTAACCCTTGAAAACGAATGCATTCTTTTTCTTCAATTTTAATATTTTTACTGTGTCAACAGGCTTTGCTATCAGTTAGAGATGACTGGGGTCTAGGCTTCAGGGAAACATCTCCAGATAACCGTCATAAGATACCAATGCCTTCTGCCATCTCAGCTGCCTCAGGTGGCCTTCTGTTCATGTGGGATGAGTTGCAAAATTCTTGTGTGTCTGGCTTCATCAACATTTACTGTTTTCTACCTATTTCATCAGAAAACACATGGTTAATGCTTGTACTTGCACCTTCTAACCTCTCTGAAGAAGTATGGCTTTTCTTTTGTTGAACAGAAGGCTTCCCCAAGGGGGAATAATGATACTTGATCCCCACAGTAATGTACATCCAAAGATCGCAGAAAAGACTGCAGAAGAGCAAGATATTGAAAATTCAGGCCGTTCCCAAGGAAAAATCAAGCCTAATGACTAAAATCCTAAACATATTTTGTTTGTTACTCATTGCACTATATAGCTCTTTATTTTTTCTCAACTCTTCAGCCTCATTGTTCCCACTGGAAGTGTTTGGCCTTGGAATTCAGGTAGTTTGTTTCACTTATTAATATTTTTTTTAACATAATTTGGGAAAATTACCTAACCATTTTGAACTTTAGTTTATTTATTTATTTATTTTGCAGAATGGAATAACCATAGCTATATCCTAAGGAAGTTATAGATAATTGACGCTTACTGAGTTCCCACATGCACCATGTATTTTATACAGTAGTGGACTTCCTTTATCCTGATACATGGCATCCATTCTCTTTCCCTCTGATAGGGTTCAGTTCCTGTGGGAGATTTAACTCTCCCTAGGTCTGTGGCCTCTTAGTGGGGCTGTTAACTCAGGGGTCTCCTTTCTCAACCTTGGAGTTGATGGGATTCCTTTTGCCAGATCTTGCTTTTTTTTTAGATCTTTCTTTACTTCACCCAATATACCTAAAGGAAAGTTGTTCATTCAGTTGCTAAGTCATGTCCAACTCTTTTGCAACCCCGTGGACTATAGCTCACCAGGCTCCACTGTCCATGGGATTTCCCAGGAAAGAATACTAGAGAGTGTTGCTATTTCCTTCTCCAGGGGCTATTCCTGACCCAGGGATCGAGCCTGCATCTCCTGCATTGGCAGGCAGGTTCTTTACCACTGAACCACCAGGGAAGCCCCAAAGGAAAGTCACATAATTCAAATATGGTTAACCAAAGCTTCCGGTTCGGGAATTGTATATATTGAGCAAGGTAACTGGCAGATATAGCTAGAATTCATTCACTACTGGTGCCTTCACTGTGATACGGTAATGTGCTTCCCCCCCTGGACACTTTCTGAGAATATCTAGCTGGTGAGAACATGGTCCTTTAGTTTTCTCATTAATCTTTTTACTTCCTCCATTTTTTTCTCCAAACTTTTTTTATTCAAGTCTTTTTAAAAAAATTTGTTTGCAACAAAAAAAATCCTTATATATATACACTATCATTATTTTGGGGCTTCCCTGGTGGCTCAGATGGTAAAGAATCTGCCTGCAGTGTGGGAAATCCCAGTTCGATCCCTGGATTGGGAAGATCCTCTGGAGGAGGGAATCGTTATCCACTCCAGTTTTCTTGTCCAGAGAATCCCATGGACAGAGAAGCCTGGTGTGCTATGGTCCATGGGGTCTCAAAGAGTAGGACACAGCTGAGCCACTAACACTTTCACTTCACTTTCATCATTATTTTATTTGATTCTGACAGTAATCCTGCGACGTAGGTACAATAGTTATTCCCGTTGTCCATATGAAGAGACTGGGACTCCAAGACACCAATTAACTTACCCACATTGTGTAGTAGAGGGAGATAGCTGGAAGATTAAATAAAGGAGTGGAAGATTAAATAAGGTAGAAGCAACTGAAAGCACCTTTCACAGCCTTTAGCATAGAGTATGCACTTATCAACATGCATTAATTAACTCTAAAATTAATTCTGAGTCTTTGTATTCAAAGAAAAGTGACCACCTACTATGAGGGGAAAAAAGCAACATATCTAGTATGAGAAAATAGAAAATAAGGCGGTGACTCGGTGGTTTATAATTAATACATATGTATAAAATATGTAAATATATATAATATAAAATATATAAATATGTATATATTTATATGTTATATATAATTATATATATATAACAGATTATGTGTGTTATATATAATTTACTTACAATATACAAATATATATAAGTATATATGTGAATATATATATATGTGAATATATATATATATATATGTGAATATATATAAATTTATACAAATACTGTTCATTTGTTGAAACTTGGACTTTTGGGGGGCATGTTCTCTGCTCTGGAATTTCACCATATTTCTAAAGAACGTTAGAAAATTTGGGCACTCCAACTATATTGAGCAAAGTCTATTAGAAACAAGCCACAGAGTTTGGATTCAAATCCTTTTTTGGTGACTTAGTGTGGTCCAGACCTTGAAATAGCCATTGCCACATCTTAAACATCCCCCTGACACCTTTGCTCCGCAATAAGCAATAACAATCACGGAGCCCTCCTAGTCATCCCTGGAAGAGCATATACAAGAGCAGTCAGGGGAATGTTTGCAAGCTAATTATGTAATGGAAATTTCACAGGGTAGAAGACTACTCACCAGGTGTTTGAGACTGGTAAAAGTCTAACAGCAGGGCAACGGTTTCAATAAACTCTGTTATTAAGTTTATCTGGACTTCTGTGTATCTCAAGAGGCCAGTTTGATTTCTTTTCAGGCATATTTTCGTCCAAGCAAATTCAGTTTTTGATTTATTCATCCTTGGTTGTCTACTGATATATAATAAAACCCCAGCCTCCCTGGGTGCTGAATGTGCATGGAAACATTTTTCAATGGGATAAATTCCAAGGGGGAAGTTGAACAGTTTCTGTTCTTTTCCTTTTCTTCTTTAGGTGCTTTGTACTTTTATTTATCTTTTCTTTAATTTTTTTTAATCCAACCCTAACATAGCATGATTCCATGCTCCCTGTGGATGATTGTGTTGAATTAAATCTGACCTTTTCTAAATGGTCATTTTGGTGATTTGGAAATGATGAAAGATCAACACTTGATTAGTATAATCAGCGTCATGCTCTCCAACTTGTTGCAAGGCTATTTTCCTTTGCAGTAAAGTGGTGTGGACTTGGAGAACTGAGGGATGGCCTGGATTTCTGACTGTTCTGCTCGGTCAATATGTCAATAATTGGGGAGGGGAGGGACATGTTCTGTCTAACTTAACCCCTGGCCTTTGCACACACTCACTTTTCAGTTGAATGCCTGATCATGCTGAGGCTGGCTTTCACATGCACCTCTTGTTAAGGCTGTGACTGACTGTCTTTTAAAATAATGAGGCCAGTCTGCATGAAATGCTCTGTGGAAGGAACAGGCTTCTTCCATGCTCAGTAACACTTGGCTTTGGGTTCTGGTCTGGCATTCTGATAAAGTTCTGCTTTCAGAATTTCCCTGCAGCCTGGCCTGCCATAAGTGCCTGTGGTCTCCTCTGATGGGGGAAAGTTTTCTTTATTGGATGGGTATCCTCCAAAGTGGTTTCAAGGGTCCTTCTGGAGGGTCCATTCTGGCAGAATGGGAACATACATTTGTTATTAAAGCACACTCCTTTGGGGATGATTTATTCTACAGAATAAATTGCCCAGAGGAACTTGGGAAAGGGACTTGAGGCAGTTGTATTTATTCTCCATATAAAGAATAAGTAACATTCCCTGATAATGATCAGTGTACTGAAAACACATCTTAAACCAAAATAACATTACTGTTGCAGAGTGCTAAAGAAATGTTTACAGTCTTTCTTTATGTGAGCAATTGCAAACATAGATTGTGTTAGGTTTCTCAAATGTTAACGTGTTACTCTGAGTTTTAGGCACAGCTGGGAGTATCACCCACCAGGGAAGCCCAATAAGGTTTGAAGGGGATGATAATTACATTTATGATATAGGGAATTTAAAATATATTTAAGGCATTTAGCATAATAATTACACAATGAATGCTAATATTAATATTATTGCTATTATTTTCTTGAAAGAGCAACTATTTGTAGAAATTCAGGTGAATTCATTGCTGTTTTATATTTGACTTTTAGACATCAAAATACATATTTTCATAATTTATTGAATTGTGAACCCCTAAATATTAAGTGATTTGACCAAAGCCCAACGTGGGAATTTCAAAAATCATGTAAATTCTTTGACTTTCCTTTCATCAAGAAGTAGAAACTACTTCCTTTCTCCTTGAATATGGATAGGACTTAGTGGCTTGCTTCTGCAACACTAAACGTTTAGGAATTCAGGGACATGAAAATATGTGACTTCCCAGGTCATAGAAGGCAAACCACCTAGCTCTTTCTCTTGCAACGCTCCCTCTTGGAATCTAGCTGCCATGCCTCAAGAAAGTGCAGGCTACCCAAAGGTATTTTGGGCAGCATTGGCTGTTGAAGTCCCAGCTGATCACCGGTGTCAAGAACCTGACTGAGGAGTGAGGACAGCTTGGCATGACTCCAGCCCCAAGGCACTTCAGACCCCAGCTTCATGGAAAATCCTGAACAACAACCATATCCAAGCCCTAAAATGTCCATGACTGTGAGAGGAAATACTGATAACTGATTACTGCTGTGTACGGCATTAAGTTTGATGTGGTTTTTTATTTCACAATAGCTAACCAAGAAACTCAGTTCCTTTGACTTTTGTCCATTGTTTTGATTGCTTCCTTAAAATAATTTCCTGTCTTTCATTTGGTTTAAATTACAATTTACAAAATGCCCTTATTTCAGCCATACTGATGGTCTTAGACTATTTTTAGAAAATGAGATAGCTGGGAAGGATATCAGGGCTTATTTATTTGAACTTACTCATTATGCAGATGAATAAATTAAACCTTAAGAGAATTCATTATTTAGGACCATTGTAAGTGGTGAGACACAATGCTTATTTAGAACTTGTTAAGTGTCTAAATGTTGCATTGTAGATGGCCATGATAACAGTCATAAGCAATGGCATTCCACCAAGTTGTTCCCACATGCAATTGACTGACAATACAGAGCTGGTTATTATCAGGTTCACTTGATCAAATAATTTGGGCTTCCGTTTGATTTTGGAAGGCCTGAATTATGTGTGAGGAATTTATGAATTTATTTTCTGGTACCCACTTCATTTTGTGCTTTGTCGACAGAATCAAAATACTCACTTAAAAGCATACAGAAGTGCACATGCATGCGATTATTCATTTGTATACTTTTACATTAGAGTTTGAAAGCATTTTCCCCTTTTCTCTTGAAAGCTATTGGAAGAAATGGATTAGAAAATTGAAAACTAGAAAAGACAGAATCAAGGTGTGTGAAAAACAGGGTGTTTGCTGAAGAAGCCAGTCTTCTGTGGTTGGTTGAGGGAATACATCTTGCTACCATCGACAGCACAGTGGTCTTGCAGAATCCTGGGGGAAGATTGCAAGAAGGTGATGGGAAATTTCTATTTTTTGCTTTTGCCCACTCTGCATTTATCAGCCTGAGGGATAGAAAGTTAATCTCAAGTTACCTACTTTTTTTTTTTTTTTCCTGCTGCTCCCAGTGCTTTTTAGTGGCTGCTGCTCCTCTGGTTCCCTGAGGCTGAGTGGAGGAGCAGGCCTTAAGAGGCCCAGGTGCCACCAGAGAGAGCATTTGATACATTAAACATTGAACCAGTTCTCTGCTGAATGCTCAGCAGTCTGGGTGCAATTTCATTGGTACCCAAACACACCTTTCATAATGACACATTCTTAAATTTCTAAACTTTTTACACCTTTAAGATTAAGTGAATTATTACAGGTTTTAAAATATCTTTTGCTCTGATTTTGGCCAGCAGATCGATTAATTGATTTGTGATTTCCATAGACTGTATGCAGTTTTCCACCAGCTGTTAGAGAGGAAGAGTTGCCCTTGAAAGAGAGCACACTATAATTTTTGGATTTGTCCCAGATTATCCAATCAGATAAGATGGCCAAGGAGAGAGGGCATGAGGATGTTTTCTTCTTTATTTTCTTGGTCAGTGGCCCAGGGTATAGTAGAAGTATCTCTGATTACACAAAGAGAGTAAAGTTAGCTACCTTTGATATGGTCCTATGGTTCAGGGGTATGAGTCATATGAAAAAAAAGCCATGTTGGTGTGAAGAGACTTAACTAAATTCAAACCCAGTTCCATCACCTATGAGACAATAGTATGTTACCTAATTTACTGGAACCTCAGGCTCCTCATCTCTACAATGGGAATAATACTAATAACTTTATCAATTAAATGAGATGCAATTCAACAGCTATCAATTGAACACTAAGAATTTATTTTTCTTTTTTTGTTTGCATTGCTTCTTGATAAAGTAATCTAGGCCAAAATTTGAATTGAATGCTGATAATCAAGCTGAGAAAGAGACAACAGGATCATTTCGTTTTCATTTTATATATAAAACAAAGCTTCAAGTTTAAGAAATTTTAACTCTATTGAAAACAGATATTTTATCTGTCTGAATTTCCTGTATTAAAAGCTCTGTTTGAAAAAACGGCTCTTTAATTGTATCTCCTCCCCTCTCCTCACTCACACACAATTTCCAGGGAGAAGCAGTACTTTATCCCATTCTGTATAAATTAGTTTCAGATAAACTTAAAACAAATCCTCCTGACAGTTGGTATTACTTTCATAGCAGATGATGAAAGCGTAGTACTACAGTTATTCTACATTTTTTTCCCCAAGGAAATGACTCCTGCTGAGTTTCATTATTGCAAATATTACACTTCATCACAGGAATGTGGCCAAAGCCCAGTGGCTGAAGGGTGAACGCACTGTTACTTGTACAGGATGAAGCACGATAATTGTTAGGATGGGTGAAGGAATGATAAACATCTCTGTTTTCCTTTTTTGTACACAAGATTGCAATTCTGTGCCCTACCAAAATGCCATCCAATTAAATGTATGGGTGTGAACCGACAAGGCCTGATCAATTGCATTCTAGAAGGAAGACTGAAGTTTCTTATTTCTTCTAGGTTACATTAATGATCCAAGGTTGAAGCACTGTTGTATACACTCTAAGAATACAGAACAATGGAGCTGCAGTTGAGGTGAAAAATCTGTTGTTAAGATTACCCTTAAAAACCCTTAGGAAGGCAGTTCACTGGATGTGACATTTGTGTCAGGAAATCTACTGAAGGCTGTTTCTCCTCCAGTGTTAGAGTAGATGGAGCTTCTTTTCTTGGCATTCATTTTACTTTTATTTTTTTATTGGAGTGTCATTACTTTACAACGTGTGCTAGTTTCTGCTGTTCAACAAATCGAATCAGCTAATGTATACGTATATGCCTTCCCTCTTGGACCTCCCTCCCACCCCACCTGCTCTCCCACCCATCTAGATCATCACAGAGCACTGACCATATGACCCAGCAATCTCACTAGTGGGCACGCATCCTGAGAAAATCATAATTCAAAAAGACACATGTATCCCAGTGTTCACTGTAGCACTATATACAATAACTAGGACCGGAAGCAAGGCTTCCCAGGTGGCTCAGTGGTAAAGAATCTGCTTGCCAATGAAGGAGTTGCAGGAAACATGGGCTCAATCTCTGGGTCTGGAAGATCCCCAGGAGGAGGAAATGGCAACCCCCTCCAGTATTCTTGCCTGGAGAATCCCATGGACAGAGGAACCTAGCGGGTTATGGTCCGCCAGGGCTGCAAATAGTTAGACATGACTAAGCACACACCTAGCTGGAAGCAACCTAAATGACCATGGACAGATGCGTGGATAAAGAAGATACGGTACATATATACAATGGACTGTTACTCAGCCATACAACGGAACAAAACTGGGTCATTAGTAGAGCAGATGGATCTTGCTTTGGTCGAGCACCAGGGGAAGACGTCAGCTTGCCTTTGAGACAGGCTATATGAAAAGCAGCCCCCTTTCGCCCTCCATTCACACCTTGGTGAGGCAAGTGCTTCCACTGGGGAGGCTCATGAGTCTACCGTGAGGTGGCCGTGTCACTGTCCTGGCATTGTCATCCCCGGGTGTAGTCATGGGGAGTAGGACTTTGGTTGAGATTAACTGCATTCCTCACATGGTTATTTCCTTATCTCCCTGTCTCTCTGACTTCTCTTTTTTTAACCTAAGAGCATATCTTTAAAGTTTATAAAAACTACATCTGTATGTGTGCGGGGGAGGGAGGAGAGGGTGGGATGTATAGAGAGAGTAACATGGAAATGTACATTACCATATGTAAAATAGACAGCCAGTGGGACTTTGCTTTATGACTCAGGGAACTCAAACTGGGGCTGTCTAACAACCTAGTGGGTGGGATGTGGAGGCAGGTAGGTGGGAGGTTCCAGAAGGAGGGAACACAGGTATACCTATGACTGATTCATGCTGATGTTTGGCAGAAACCAACACAATTCTGTAAAACAATTATCCTGCAATTAAAAATAAATAAATTTAATTACAGAAAATAAAAAAAAATTAAACATGCATATAACAGAACTCCCCTGATTATGCACTGAACTCTGTCATTAGTTTTAAGCTCCTTTGTTTTCAGACTCAGGATTTATTAGCATTTCTGATTGACATCCTCTTTTATCCCTAGAGCTCAGAGTCTCAGAAGTCTGATAGAGGTTTGCTGAATGGCTGACGTACAGTCTAGGCTCTCCAAGACATTGATCCTTACCAGTGTCTGCTCAGCTCCACAGGGGACCATGGAGCTTTCTTAGGTGGTGTGGAACTGTTTCTTTTGTTCAAAAATGTTCAGTCTTTTCCCCTGTCATAGCAAATAATTTATTTAATATAGTCAGTTATAGTCAGGCACACACAAAAAAATCATTTGTGCTTCATCAAAGCAGAGACAAACTCTCTATTTTTTTTTTTTAAAGAGTGCCGCCTAAAAGGAGTTACATCTTTTGGTTTGCAAACTGGATATTTGGTGCACCAAAGTTGAACCTGGGAACCCTAAAGTTTTGAGGTAGCATGGAGCAGTGGAAAGAGCCTAGGACTTGTACCCAACTGAATGTGACTTATAGGCCAAACTGATACTTACTATAAGCCAGATCCTGTTAGATGAGCATTTCATACATTAGCTCATCCTTAATCTTCCTCCAAACCCTATGACGTAAGGCTTTTATCTTTATCTCCATTTTAAAGTTGTGGAAACAGAGGCAGAGACATTAACATACTCCAGGCCTCTCTGCTAGGAAGTAGCAGAATTGGGATTTGAACCTCTGTAAGGGCTTCCCTGGTGGCTCAGAGATTAAAGCCTCTGCCTGGAATGCAGGAGACCCGGGTTCAATCCCTCAGTTGGGAAGATCCCCTGGAGAAGGAAATGGCAACCCACTCCAGTACTCTTGCCTGGAGAATTCCACGGAGGGAGGAGCCTGGTATGCTACAGTCCATGGGGTCGCAAAGGGTCGGACACGACTGAGTGACTTCACTTGCTCACTTTCAAGGGCTTCCCACCTGATGCAAAGAGCCAACTCGTGGGAAAAGACCCTGATGTTGGGAAAGATTGAAAGCAGGAGGAGAAGAGGACAGCAGAGAATGAGATGGTTGGATGGCATCATCAACTCAGTGGATATGAGTTTAAGCAAACTCTGGGAGATGGGGAAGGACAGGGAAGCCTGGTGCGTTGCAGTCCACGGGGTCGCAAAGAGCCCGACACGACAGAGTGACTGGACAACAGCAATAACATAGGACTTCCAGGTGGTGCTGGCGGCCAGGAACCCGCCTGCCAGTGAAGGAAATGTAGGAGACCCAGGTTCAGTCTCTGGGCCCAAAAGATCCACTGGAGGAGGGCATGACTACCCATTCCAGCGTTCTGGCCTGGAGAATCTCATGGACAGTGGAGCCTGGAGGGCTACAGTCCACAGCGTTGCAGAGAGTCAGACACGACTGGAGCACCTAGCGTGCATGCACACGATCTGATTCAGTTCCTACATGTTAAATGGCTGCTTCTCTGTTTCCCCCTCACTCTGTTTCATCTAATCCTCATGATAACTCTGAAATGCAACTATACATATATATAATGCATAAATATATAAATGTATAGATAAAATATAAAATTACAAAATCAGCTCAAATTTACCTGCTCATATGAGAAAGATTCAAGGCTTGGGTCCAGACATCTCCAAACAGTGATAATTGTCAAAATACTGCTTCAAAGAGGCACCTGAGCTAAAGCTGTAGCTTTGCCTCATACAAGCTCCGTGACCTCATCACTTATTCTTACGAAGCCTCAGTTTCTTTATCTCTCAAGTGGTGATGAAGACCAGCTCTGCTCATCTCATGGGTGTGAGGAGAGAAGCAGGTGAAATGATATAATAGTGAAAACTTGTTTCTTACCAGTGTCCTTGGCAGTGAGTAAGGGAATCTGTTTGGGTCATTCTCCTCTTTAATTTTCCCATCGGTGCTATGGCCTGCTTCAACCTGGAAGAGCCCTTTTCTAAACATGGGAGTTACTTCCCGGGAGGGACTTGGGTGGTGAAGTATGTGGATCTGCCTCATTAATCTATGTGGTAGAGAAGTTTCTAATTTTCTTGACTTTGCTTGGGAGTCCAGGCTCAGGAGGACCTGGAGGATAAAAAGAAGCTACCTAAAACATTAACAGCTCTTTTTGTAAAAATGACAAAATATTTCAAGGGAAAGAAGCATCTTCTAAAACAACATATTATGGAAGTTCCTCTTGATGAAGAAGGTTTACTCTCATGACACGTTACAACTTTCTAATCTGAACTATTAGCAAACAGAAGGCCCAAGGACCCATATATGACATCTTATAAGGGATGATGTTATTTTAAAACCTCATAAAACTATTGACAACTGTTCTTCAAAATTTAAAATATGATTCTGGGAGTCTGAAGGTGGATGCAAGTGAGGGCAAGAGTTGGACTCAATTTTAGGAATGCGATTTATGAATGATAATCCAGTATCAATGAAGGCAATGGTACCAATTGAGTGGTAGGTTGATTTGTAGAGTAGATGAGGAGTTAGTCTGGGTCCAGATTCTAGAAAAGATATTTAAAGTGGCACTTAAGTTCATTTGCTCTCAAGAGCTCCTGGGACAGTGTGGCGCCAGCTAAGTTGCTTCAGTCCTGTCCAACTGTTTGTGACCCTATGGACTGTAGCCCACCAGGCTCCCCTGTCCATGGGATTCTCCAGGCAAGAATACTGGAGTGGGTTGCCATGCCCTTCTTCAGGGGATCTTCCCAAGCCAGGGAGAGAACCCAAGTCCCTTATGTCTCCTGCATTGACAGGCAGATTCTTTACCATGAGCGCCACCTGGGAAGCCCTGGGATCATGTTCACACTAAATTCCTACATTAGTTATCTACTGCTATGAAATTATTCTATTGGTTTTGCCCGTGCACATTTATGTGACTGCATTGAGATGGGGACCTCTTTTTCTATGTGATTCTTCATCCTCAAGGAGGCTAGACTGAGTCATGCTGGGGGCAGCATTACAAGAGGACAAATCAAACATATAAGCTCTTTTCAAGTCTCTATTTCTGTTATGTTTGCAGGTGTCTTATGGGCCAAAGGAATTCATGTAGTCATGCCCAAATCTGCAACTCCATGGACTGTAACCCGTTTCTGTCCATGGAATTTTCCCAGCAAGAATATTGGAATGGGTGGCCATTCCCTTCTCCAGGGGATCTTCCTGACCCAGGGATCAAACCTGCATCTCTTATGTCTCCTGCATTAAGGTGGATTCTTTACCACTGAGCCACCTGGGAAGCCCTTCTGATATATCCAACTGAGGCACTGCCAGTGGCATTCTGACCTTCTTTAGAAAAACAAAGCAAGATAAAGTGAAGCAAAATACAAAGGTTTGGAGGGGCTCATAGCAGTCATGGGTCCATAACAATTTTGAACTCCAGCCCGGCCCTCCATGTTAGGACTCCTTATTCCAAAGAAAGGAGTGTTGCTTGCTGAAGGTCCAATTCTGCCACCCCCCACTCCACTCCCAGCTGCTTCCCAGTCCTTTGTTCTCTGCAGCTTCTGTCTCTACCCTCTGATATTTCTTTTTCCAGAAGAAATGGCCTGTATTTGCAGCTAGGCAGCTTTCTCCACCTACTTGCTGCTGGTAGAGCCCAGAGACTCTATTCATTTTGAACTGTCTATACCCCTGTTAGTCCAAACTGATACATTTTCACATTTGGCCACTCAGTGGGAATTCTATGAGTCTGACTAGGTTCACCCTATGCCCCTAAACTCATACACATATTTCTTTTTGAGGTAGACCTCTATTTTGGACTGAGTGTCAGGGTGCTGTGGGACATTGCCTTTAAGATTTTTAGAAATTCTTTATTCTAGTGGAGAGGGTCTAACTAGGCACTCTGCTAAATCCTTCTGAGGTCTTAACAAAAGCTCTTATAAACACACTTCTGATTTGATCTTAACCCTGAGGTCAGGTCTCACTTTTTTAATCTTTCACTGACTAATGATAGTGAAAACGTGAAATAGTTTTGCTTTTCAACTCATTACATCCTGGGTTTTGTTTTTCAACCCATTGCATTACAACCCATTACATCTATATTTCCTTGCAATTCTGCCTGCAAACTGAACAATTCTCTCTGTAAATAATCTCTCTCTTCTTTACACAAGAGAACCAGGTGACACTTTCACCATTCTACCTGGAAGTCCCCTTAGTGAGATCCACATGTCCATGCTCTATCTTACAAATTAATATAGGCAATAGTATTTCCAGTTGACTTCATTACACACACCATGAGCCACTATCTTCCCTGCCTCCAAAGGCAATTTTTGCTCTGTGGTAAACAAAATAGTGACCCCTTTTAAGAAAGCAATGTCTTAATCTTCAAAAATGGAACATATTACTTTATATGACAAAAGGGACTTGGCAGTTGTGATTAAGTAAAGGATCTTGAGATGGGGGAATCTGTCCTGGGTTATTTGGGTGGGCCAAATGTAATCTTAAGTGTCCAAAGGAAGGACAGAGAGAGGAAGAGAGATGTTGACTTAAAAGTGATACGTCAGTGGATTTGAAAATGGTTGAAGGGACCACAAGCCAAGGAATGCAGGCAGTCTCTAGAAGCTGGAAAAAAGTTAATTTTTTTTTTTTTTACCTAGATGTCCCAAAAGGAATGCCTACACCTTGATTTAAGCTAAGACTCATTTTAGACTTCTGACTCTTAGAACTGTAGGATCATGAGTTTGTGTTGTTTTAAGGTACTAAGTATTTAGTAATTTGCTACAATAGGTGACTGGATTAATCTCATTAATGAGTTCAGTCTTTCTGAATTGAAAGATTTCCAACAACTGGACTCAGAGAAACAAACGTAGCATTGCCTTTTCTTTTTATCTTTTTGTTTCTTTTCTGTTTTTGTTTTTGTTTTTTCAGCCCAAGTAGCCAGTTGGAGGTTCCAAATTTTTACTAGAATGCCAGTCAGTGTACAATTAATATTCTATGAAAGCCTCTATTGGTATTTGGTGGGATATTTTAAGCTTTTTCTACTTATCTTGCTCCCTATTCTTCTTTTCCATTAAAAAAATTTAAAAATTAAAGAGGATGTTGTTTATTAATGCAGCCTGGCAGAGAAAGAATTAAGATCCATGTATGTTAGCATAGCTAAAATTTGTGTTATCTTAGCCATGAAATTTTAATAAATCAGTGAACAAATGAAATTGGTGTGATAGAGTCATAACCTGCAAATCTTTTGTCTGTCAGTTTCATGCTTGGGTGATTATTAATGATGGCTATTAATGCATTCATGTGGAAAGGCTAATCCATAGCAGAGAAGTAGCAGCTCTCACCTAGGATCCAACTCTGGGGCTTGTAGACTATGAACCAATCATCACACTGGAAGACTGTTTATTGGGGACAAGCATTTGGGACACACGTGCCTGTATACTTTGCTCATTGACCAGAACAACCCAGGAAAGAGTCACAGCCATTCCGAAAACTTTAATGGTTTGACAAATGAGCAATTTATAATAAGCTGCACAAGAGTTTTTAATTTAATTTCTTATTCTAACTACTGTGAGAGTTCAGGGTGTCAATGTGTCTTGGGAACATTAAAGTTAAAATGAGAATTATAAGTAGAATTTCAGTTCTTTCTGAGGATAGAGGAAAATGCCTACTATTCATGAGTCTAAAATTACTCTTTTATTAATTAATAAAGATGTATTTCTTCAATGTTCCAAAGAGTGTGTGTGTGGCCAGCCAGCAGCTCTTCTCTGCACTGGCCATGCTTGGTCAGAGGAAGTGGATTACTGGGCTGTGGGCAGGGATGGGGCAGGAAGCAGTGAGAAACTAGTGAAGGCTTGACAACTGGCTCTGGGGGTGGGAGAGCTCTGATTGGTAGCATTTGCCCATTTCCATGATGAAAATCCCCACTATGACCAAGGGATGAGTCCCACTGGTGCTCATCAGCTGCCACAATGTGGCACTGTCAGCTACAGCTCTGCAAAGAGATTTCAGGGGAGAAGCCACAAAGAAGGTGTTTCCATTTGGGGCTTTTCTAAACACTTGCATTTGAATTTTAAAACATTGTTGAAACAGTGAAGTTGAGCTGTTTAAGTATTTCTCTTCCTTTCTTTTGTGTTTCTTTCTTTTTTTTTTCTGAAGGAAAAATAAATTAAAACTCCACTGATAACATGAAGGACAATGCCACTTTTATCCTCCTAGATATGTCTTTCATTAAAGACCATTGAGACCAAGTTTTGAGCGCCTTCAAACGTGGAATGTTTAACGAAGCCACCATACCAAACAACAAATCCATCTAGGTGATTGAAACCCTTGCTGGATATATATATATATATATATTTTTTACTGAACTGCGGTTCTAGCTTTATTTTTTAGAGACATGTTATATGAGAGATTAAAGGTTTTTTTTTCCAGTGATTCGTTTAAGTCAATTATGAATAAGTTGACATCCCTGGGAAGACTTTGAATATTTTATGGCGTGTACCAATGCTGCTGCTGACTGGAGACAGTTATATTCACCTGCTCCAAATCACTTGTTCCCCAGTGCAGCCTCCCAACTCCATCCAGCTTAGAGCTGCTATGTCTAAACATGATTATAAAACCATTCAAAGGACTTCCCCAGTGGTCCAGTGGGACTCTGAGCTCCCATGTAAGGAGGCCAGGTTCAATTCCTGGTCAGGGAACTAGATCTCACACGCTGCAACTAAGACCGGGTGCAGCAAAAACAAACAAACAAACAAACAAAGTTTTTTAAATTGAAAAATTAAAACCATTCAAAACAGACTCAGAAAAGAAGAACCATGTAAATGATCTCTTTGTTCTGAGTCCCTTAAGGTGGATGCTGAAAGTGTCAGTTCTGACTTAGATTCTTTGTAGGTTGGGTTGGAGTTTACCTTATCAGGTGCTTCCCCACGCTGTGCTTAGTAGGGTTGAATTAGCTGATGTCTGAGAAGCATGTGCTCTGTGTAACTGTTCAATCATAATTCAAGGATGTGGTGGTATTAGAATGTCTAAGGAGGCCTAAAATGACCCAACCCCTGTCAGTTCTTTGGATGGAGTGTGTAGCGCTGTGTTTTCCTTCATCCCATGCAACAGCCGGGGCCTATATCACCTATCATGATCCAGGCTCTGAAACTGGGGATGGGGTTGGGGGGGGGATGATTAAGCCACGTGGCCATCAGGATGTTCAGAACAATGTGCAGTAATGTGTGTTCAAGAAAGCTCTTCTTAGTTGTTTATAATAGTTAAAAATTTGAAAACAATATAAATGAGCTCAGTCAGGAAACTAAAAAATTAAATTATGGTTGAGTGCAAGTGAGCTCAGTCACTCAGTTGTGCCTAACTCTGAGCGACCCTGTGGACTGTAGCCCGCCAGGCTCCTCTGTCTGTGGGATTCTCCAGGGAAGAATCCTGGAGTGGGTTTCCATGCTCTCCTTCAAGGGCATCTTCCCAAACCAGGGAACAAACCCATGTCTCCTGAATCGCCTGCATTGCAGGAGGATCCTTACTGCTGACCTGCCAGGGAAGACCCATGGCTGAGTAATACAACAAAATTCTATGCAACCACTAAAAACATTAGCATGAATGTATATTTGTGTATTGAGGTTCTCCAGAGATGCAAACTGGTGTCTCTGGAAAGCCAGTGATGCAATTCCAGTCCCAGGTTGAACACCAAGAACCAGGGGAACTGATAGTACAGGAAACCAATGTTGCAGCTCAAACAGTTAATCAGAGAGAGTGAATTTTGTGATTGAATGATGCCCACCCACACTGGGGAGGGCAATCTGCTTTAATTTACTAACTCAAATGCTAATCTCATCTGGAAATGCACCCCCAGACACACTTAAAAATAATAGTTAGCCAAATATCTCAGAATCCATGGCTTGACCAAATGGACACATAAAAGTAGCTATCATAATTTACTAGCCCCAAATGAATGCGTGATGTATAAATAAGTAAATACTTACAGTATATCTCATTTATGTAAAAGATGTATATATACAAATGTGTGTGTACTAAGTCTCATCGGTAGTGTCCTAGTCTTTGCAACAGCATGGACTGTAATCCATCAAGCTCCTCTGTCCATGGGATTCTCCAGGCAAGAATACTGGAGTGAGTAGCCATGCCCTCCTCCAGGGAATCTTCCAGACCTGGGGATTGAATCCAGGTCTCTTATGTCTCCTGCATTGGCACCACCAGCACCACCTGGGAAGCCCATATATACTTATATATGCATACAAATGACTGGAAGGATTAAGGAATTTGGGGATTATGATTTTTTTTTTTCTATTTTTGTCTTTCTACATTTGCGCATTGAACAGACAACATGTAATAATGAAATAATGGCAAAAGCTTAAAAATCAAGAAGAGAAAGTTGTTATAAATACTCAGAAGATCTCGGAGAGATCTCCATGAGGTTCTGGCCACAGCTTGCTTTCCTAGATTAGTCCATCCTCCCCTCCCCCCATTCTTCTGTCTTCCCTTCCCCATACCCCCTAATCCTCCCTTAAAAGAAATGCAATGCGAACTACATGTGGCAGATTGAACGGTTTTGCCTCCTACACTTAAGGTTTCTCCCCGGGACGATCTTGTGAAGATGGGGAGCAGGACACCAGAGTTTTCTCATGAAAGTCAGGAACTGTTTAAAAAGTGTCCAGCAGGGGAAAAGGTCACTGCTGGAATCTAGTGGGTGGGGCGCAGGTGATGGGCCACTCTGAGCAGCACCAACACAGACTCAAGACACCCAGACCTTCCTCTCACTTTCCCTTCTTTCCTCTCCCTTCTGCCCCAGGAGCGCGGAGCCCGGGGAAATCCTGAGCGAGCTCATCAGGATGCAGCTGCTGGTCGACTCAATCCTACTTAATGTCTATGTCAGCACATCCCTCGCCTCTTTTAAGTCTCAATCCGAGAGCTGTGTTTTTAGATTTCTGAAATGGAACTGCGTCTCAAGAGGAGGATTAGCCAATTGGCTGAAGAACAAAGAATCAATTTAGTTTCAAATAGTTCCTTTAATGGTGGTGCTTTGCATCCACAGTAACTTGCCAAAGCGCTGTGTGCTTTTGTCCAGAATCCTCAGGGATCCCAGAGTGGGCTTGTTTTTTGCTTCGAGGCAGGGAGGGGTTGCAGTGGACCCCTGCTTGCCTTTTGATGAGAAGCTGAGTCAGAAAAGGATAAAACTTTTAAACTATCTAAAATGCAATGGCAACTGCTTAGGGTGTTTCATCTTCAATAAAAAGAAGAAAGAAAATTATCAAAACCTATAGAGAGAGGACAGTTAAAGAATTTATAGCCTTGCCTATATGCCAACTAATTGATTACAAGAAATGGTCTAACAAGGTCCCCTGGCACTGAAATATATCCTTAGCAACATAGAGATTCACAACTGATGCTTTAAAGTAAAAAGTCTGTTATTGCACAGTTAGCCAAATAATTAGGACATGTATCACATTTGAAGCAGAAACTGGGTTTGGGCAACACTAGCTAATAATTGAAGTCAGGAGTAATGCCAAACTTTGAGTTATATGAAGAAAGCACTGACTGATTCTTTAATGTTGCCACAAGAAATTCCATCCCTTGCCCAGGATTAAATGACGCATGGGATTAAATGACGCATGTGATTCTAACACTTTTGTTGATTTGTTTTGCTCTTCAACAGTTTAAAATGTAAAGCAATAGACATGTTGGAAAAGATGAAAAAATACATATACTACGTAATTTTCTGAACAGCTACTAAATGCCAAGGGCTTCCCTAAGGCTCAGTGGTAAAGAATCCGCCTGCTAATGCAGGAATGCAGATTTAATCCCTGGGTCAGGAAGATCTCCAGGAGAAGGAAATGGCAACCTATCCAGTATTCTTGCCTAGGAAATCCCATGGACAGAGGAGACTGGCAGGCTACAGTCCATGGGGTGGCAAAGAGTCAGACATGACTTGGCAATAAAGAACAACAGCAACTAAATGCCACCCCATGGACTGTAGCCCACCAGGCTGCTCCGCCCATGGGATTTTCCAGGCAAGAGTACTAGAGTGGGTTGCCATTTCTTTCTCCAAAATGCTAAACACCAGGTATTAATTACTTCTTTTCAATATAATAACTGTGAAATGTAGACGTGATTATTACTCCCATTTATCAGGTTCAGAAACCAAGGCCAGTGAGTTCCGTCTTCCCCAGGATCAGCTAGGAAGTGGTTGAGTTAAGTTTTTAACTTTCCAGCTTTAAAGGTGCCTGGCTTCCAAAAGGCCACATGTCAATAGCATCCACATATAAAGAGATATAAATTTTAGGAAACATAGAGGTAAGAGTGAAATGATCCAAGAAGGATTTGTTCAGCAGGCAAATGAGAGGTGAATCAAGTATGTAGGTATTAGGATAATGGAGTATGTAAGTACACTATTTAGTATATCAGTATATACTCTGAGCCCTTCCAAATGATAAAGCATCATTCCACCTCTGTAGAAATGAGAAAGGTAAGGCTGGATGATGGGCAGAAATGTCAGGGTGAGAACCAAGACATGAGTATTTTGGAGACTGGGTCCTGCCAGAGCCCAGCATGAGCCTCCCTCACAGGGACTCGAGTGAGTGTGTGCTAAGTCACCCAGTTGTGTCTGACTCTTTGAGACCCCATGGATTGTAGCCCACCAGTCTCCTCTGTTCTTGGGATTCTTCAGGGAAGAATATGAGAGAGGGTAACCATTTCTTTCTCCAGGGGATCTTCCTGGTCCAGGGATTGACCCCGAATCTTTAACATCTCCTGCACTGGCAGGCAGGTTCTTTACTACCAGGGCCCCCTGGGAAGCCTTGCAGTTCCTTGTACTTAGTCCCTCAGCTGTGTCTGATTCTTTGTGATTCCATGGACTGTAGTTCACAAGGCTCCTCTGTCCATGGGATTCTCCAGGCAAGAGTACTGAAGCAGGTCACCATGCCCTCCTCCAGGGGGTCTTCCTGACACAGGGATCAAACCCAGGTCTCTTGCATTGCAGGAGGATTCTTTACCCTCTGAGCCTCTGGGTTAAGTCCTTGGTATTCCATAAAGATTTTCCAAATGAGGAAGCAGAGGACTTCAGGACATGTTGAGAACCTAGACTGAGGCTGAAATTACCAGGACATAAAATCCAGTTTTTCCAGTTCTGAGTAGTCCTCATATAGACTGGTAGTACCTAGTTCTGTTTAATTTAGAAAATGATCCAACCTAGGACGTTGTAGTGCAGGAGTTCTGCAGCAAATTTCATGGATGGGCTTGGTTGGGGAAGGAAATTCTGTATGGGGAGGGTCAATTATAGTGTTTATGCACGGATGCAATTTTTAAAGTGTATGTACTTTTTTTTTTTTCCTTTTAAGAATGCTGAATGTTATTTCATTTTATTTTTGGGATAGATTTTTTTTGTCCCTTCTTTTATTCTGGTAAGGTACATATACATAACATAAAATTTACCATTTTAACCATTTTATCCCGCAAATATTGGCTCTGTTCTTTGTGTTGTACAACAATGCATCCTTATAGTCTATCTTACACCCAACAGTTTGTACGTCCCATTCCTCACCCCTGTGTTGTCCCTTCCTCCCTTCCCATTGGTAACCACGAGTTTGTGTCTATGAGTCTGCTTCTTTTTTGTTATATTCACTTTTTTGCTGCATTTTTTAAGGATTCTATATGTAAGTGATATCAGAGTGTATGCACATTTTAATGAGGAAATATAGCCCATAGCCTTTATCAGATTCTGAAGGAGGGTGCCACATTATTAAAAAAAATAATGATGATAATAAGATGAAGTAATGGCAAAAAAAGATCCAGAGACTGGCTTTTCCAGTCTACTCATTTTCTTCTCTCCATCCTCAAAAATACCAGTTATTTCTGACTGCATTCCATTCTTAACGCTGTCCTCTTTCCCTAAATGCCATTAGTCAGACATTTTGTTCAAGTAACTCCCCCATATCTGTGAGGCTGTCACGGCTAACGCCATGGCAGGCAGCCTAGATTAGAAGTAGGCCTGGTTTCCCAGAGTAACATAATAATCAGGCCTCCTAGAGCCAGCCAATCAACATATGCCTAGCCAGAGAAAAGGGAACCTATCAGGGGAAAGCTGAAAGCCCCACGTTGGGCCAACAAAAATTACCTTGCAACTGTGTAACCTATCAGCTTGCGCCAACTACCCACTGTGTAACCAATCCGATTGCGCCAACTACCTGCTGCTTATTTTGACCTAATAAATACCCGAGAGAACTGGGGCTCGGGGCCTTTCGTCCTCACACACCTGGTGAGGGCGGGAGGCCCTGGCTCGAGTCAGTAATAAATTCCCCTATTGCGAGTTGCATTGTTTCGAGGAGTCTTCTTTCCCGACCGGGGACTTGGACTACGGGCAGAACATTTGGGGGCTCGTCCGGGATCCCTTGACTGGGGAAGAACGCTCTTTGGAACAAAGGGGAAAAAAAGATAGGAAATAGCACCGGTGCTCAGGCAGGTTTAGAAAAAGACCAGAGTAAAGCCGAGGCCCTGCTGTGAAGCGGGAAGGTGTCTGGTGCAGAAAAAGACCAGAGTAAATCCGGGGCCCTGCTGTGAAGCAGGAAGGTGTCTGGCGTTAGGGAAAGCGTCCCATGAGGGAACGGACTGGCCATTCCGGCTGGCGTGAGGCCGTGGCCAGCGAGTGCACTGGGAGGCAACCAGCTCTGCGGGAAGGAGACCTCCTCTCCTAAGCCCGAATCTGGGGAACAGTGGACGCCATACGGTAAGGTGACCCTTGTTCCAGAGGATCTGTGTCATCGGCCGATGTATGTCTGTCTGTGTGTTTTTCTGTGTAACTGCCGGCATTGTCTCCTGTCTCTTTGTTCTCTGGTGTGTCGTTGTCTACTTCTTCCTATAAAGCCTTGGAGCCTCATTTCTGTTTCTGGGAGTTTCAGTGAACAGGCAGACAGTTGTCGGGGCAACTGACGAGTCCTGGCCAGGGCTACTCCCTGGCGGATTCTGAAGGCCTCCCAACAAGTCAGCCCCAGTAACGGGAGCCCGAGAGGGTGAAACTCCTTTCTTTTTTTCTCGTATTCTAAATCGAGAATCTGGCCAAATAAAAACCCGTCTGTGTGGGCACGGGACAGGCACTTAAGAGCCGATAGGGCGCCTGCCACTGGAGGACTCCCGTGAAAGGATAAGGGGGTCATGGACCGGGCTAGAAACCCTTAGGGTGCCCGTCCCCAGCAAGAAAACTTCCGTGCAACGACTAAGGCACTCAAATAGTTCCACAAAGCATACCACAAGCCCAACCTCCTGGCCGCCACCACTCCCGATAGGATTTATTGGTGGGAATTCTCGGTGACTTTCTTCTGACTCTTGCTATGGGGCAAGAAAATCTACCTCACTCTCTCTCATGACTGATCATTTCTCGGATGTCAGGGCTAGAGCGTATGATCTGTCGCTACTGGTTACAAAGAGTAAATTAATAACATTTTGCTCTGCAGAGTGGCCTGCCTTCCAGGTTAGATGGCCTTCAGAAGAAACTTTTCAACCTTCTATTATTCAGGCAGTGAAAAAAAAAAAAAAGTTATGGCTCCTGATCCCTGGGGCCACCCGAGCCAAGTCCCATATGTTATGGTCTGGCAAGATCTAGTAAAAGATCCGCCCAAATGGTTAAAACCTTTTGTTCACAAACTCCCTGATTCTCCTAATGTACAGGCCCTGGTTATGAAAACTCCCACTGCCCCAGAGAAAGCCAAGAAGAATAAGGGCCCAAAACCGGTCTTGCAGGAATCCTCGGACCAGAACCTGATTGACTTGGAGACAGAAATTAGGCCCCCGCCATATGCCCCTCCTCCGTTGCAGGTTCCCCTGGGGGGAAGAGCCCCCCCCCTCCCCCCCCCCCCCCCCCCCCCCCCCGCCAATGAATCAGAAGGGACAAGGGAATCCCGACCCCGGAAAAAGAATAGAGAAAATAGGGGTGAGCAGGATCATGGGGAACCTTCATCTACTGTACAGGCACTCCCCGTCCGGGTGGGACCAGCTAACCCGGACGGAGAGCGAACCTATCAATACTGGCCCTTTTCCCATTTTGTTCACTCATAACCCCACCTGGGATGATTGCCAGCAGCTGTTGCAGGTGCTCTTCAACATGGAAGAATGGGAGCAAATCCTGGCAGAGGCGCAGAAACGGGTCCCGGGGGTCGACGGGAGACCAACCGCCCAGCCTCATCTCGTGGACGAGGGGTTTCCCCTGTTGCGGCCTAACTGGGATTTTGAGCGGGTGGAAGGTAGGGAGTGTCTCCGAGTGTACCGCCAGACTCTAATGGCTGGCCTGCGGGCCGCAGCTAGGAAGCCGACAAATTTGGCAAAGGTAAATTTAGTAAGGCAAGAGCCCACTGAGAGCCCGTCAGCCTTCCTAGAGAGGCCAATGGAAGCCTTTAGGCAATATACACCCATGGACCCCCAGGCTGAGGAGTCACGCGCTGCAGTTCTACTAGTGTTTGTGAATCAGGCAGCCCCAGATAGTAAGAGGGAATTACAAAAGATAGAGGGGTTAGGAGAGCAGACAATACAAGACTTACTGAAAGCAGCTGAAAAGGTATTTAATAATAGGGAGACCCCAGAAGAAAGGGAGAAACGACTTCTTCGAGAGGAAAGGGAACTAGCTGAGAAGATCAGGAAAGAAGATAGGGAACATAGGGCAAAAGAAAACCGGAAGAACCAGAGAGAGCTAACCAAGATTCTTTTTGCGGGGATGAAGGCCGGAACAGAATTGAGGGAGCCTCGAGACCCCCAGACGGGAGAAACAGAGAGACCAAAAAGGCAGGCCCTAAAAAAAGATCAGTGCGCTTACTGCAAAGAACGGGGGCACTGGAAAAATGAATGCCCTAAGAGGGACCCGAAGAAAAGAACAACCCAGAGAGAGAATTTCCCCTGGAACTTGAGTTCTATATGCGGGGGAAGACAGTGACTAGGGGAGTCAAGACTCGACACCCCTCCCCGAGTCCTGGGTAACCATACATGTAGAGGGGAAACCCGTTGGCTTCATGGTAGACACTGGTGCCCAACACTCTGTTTTAAATAAAAAACTGGGACCAATGTCTAAGAAAACCAGCTTGGTGCAGGGAGCCACGGGGACAAAAAAATATTGTTGGACCACAAAACGGAAAGTAAATTTGGGGACCCATCAGGTGTCCCATTCGTTTTTGGTGATACCAGAATGCCCAGCCCCTTTACTTGGACGGGACTTGTTGACTAAAGTTAATGCTCAGATCCATTTTGACCCTGGGGGAATGTCAGTCACGGATGGACTTGGACAGCCGATACATGTCTTGTCTCTAGCTTTAAAAAATGAATACAGACTTTTTGTGCCTAAGCCCTCAGAGGTTATAGCACCAGATATACAACCGTGGGTCCACAAATACCTGTTGGCATGGGCAGAAACAGCAGGAATGGGACTAGCTAAACAGAGACATCTGGTCGTCATCAAACTAAAAGCCGAGGTGACTCCTGTGAGGGTGAAGCAATATCCTATGAGCCAGGAGGCTCGGCGGGGGATCACTCCCCACATTCGATGGCTCATGGATGCCGGAATTCTCAAGCGGTGCCAATCCCCTTGGAATACCCCCTTACTACCGGTGAAGAAGCCGGGGAATACGGATTACAGACCTGTCCAGGACCTATGAGAAGTCAACAAGCGGGTGAGTGACATACACCCTACTGTCTCCAACCCGTATACCCTCCTGAGCAGTCTGCTGCCTGAGTGCACTTGGTACACTGTGTTGGACTTGAAAGATGCTTTTTTTCAGCCTACCCCTGGCGGCCCAGAGCCAGGAAATATTTGCCTTTGAGTGGACTGAGGGGGAAGGCCAAGCGGTAGTATAACTAACTTAGACCCGCCTCCCACAAGTGTTCAAAAACTCCCCTACCTTGTTTAAGGAGGCTTTGAGTAAAGACCTCTATGAATATCAGACTCGCCACCCAGAGGTCATCCTGCTGCAATATGTGGATGACCTTATGTTGGCTGGAACCACAGAGGAGGCATGCAGCTGTGCCACCGGTGACCTCTTACAGGCTCTAGGCACCTTGGGATATCGTGTTAGCGCAAAAGAGGCACAAATATCCCGGCAAGAGGTCACCTATTTGAGGTATAAGATCAGGCAGGGGCAAAGGTGGCTAACTCAGGCCATGAAAGAAACAATATTGCAGGTACCAGAGCCCAAGACCCCCCGCCAGGTGAGAGAGTTTTTAGAGACTGTTGGATATTGTAGACTATGGATCATGGGGTTTGCTGAGAAGGCCCGGCCCTTATATGAGGAAAGTAAAGAGACCCCAAACTGGACTTGGACTGAGCCAATGAAACAGGCTTTCCAGACACTCAGACGGGCCCTACTAAAAGCGGCCAGCCGGGACTACGCCGCCCCCATATTAGCCATGGGACTTCCACCTCCTGGTACGGGGACTCTGCCTCCAGTCCCCGGCTATTCCCTCCCTGACCTCATTTGGATCAACGAGGATACCACCCTCCAGAAGGATAACAAAGATGGATGGTACCGAGATCAAAACAACAACCTGATATTGCCTGCCATCCTGGGTCGTCACCTATGTGAACACCTGCACACAACTACACACTTGGGAGAGAAAAAGACCTTGACTCTTCTCCAGACAGCCTGCCTGAGGTTCCCTCGACAAAATGCAACTGTACGAGAAATAATCCAGGCTTGCAAAAGTGTGCCAGCTGATGAAGACAGGGAAAAGGCAGCACACTGGAATGAGGTACCGAGGGGAAGAGCCAGGGCAACACTGGGAGATAGATTTCACTGAGGTAAGACCAGGCAAGTACGGGTATCGCTATCTGTTGGTTCTGGTAGATACCTTCTCGGGGTAGATAAAAGCCTTCCCCACTAAGGGAGAGACAGCAACAGTGGTTGCTAAAAAGATCTAGAAGAGATAGTGCCTAGATACAGGCTGCCAGTGACTATGGGCTCTGATAACGGACCTGCCTTTGTGAGCCAGATTGTACAAGGGCTGGCCCAAGCTCTGGGGACAAAATGGAAGTTACATTGTAAATATAATCCCCAGAGCTCAGGACAGGTTGAGAGAATAGATCGGACCCTAAAAGAAACTCTGACAAAGTTGGCAATAGAGACTGGCGGGGACTGGGTGACCCTCCTTCCCTTCGCGCTCTTTCGAGCGTGTAACACCCCTTATAAGCTGAATCTTACCCCTTTTGAGATTCTGTGTAAAAGACCCCCTCCTGTGTGTCCTATATTCGAGAGAAAATGCCTACCACCCCCTACCTTGGGACAATTTCAGCAAACACTGATACACGAGGGTCCAAGCAAGGGGACCATCTCCTCACATAATATTGGCCCGGGTGATTGGGTTTGGGTAAAATGACACTAATCTAAAGCATTAAAACCTAGATAAAAAGGCCCTTATGTTGTTCTCCTTACCACTCCTACTGCTGTTAAGGTCAACGGGATCGGGCACTAGGTTCACTGCAATCACGTGCGGCAAGCCACCCCAGAAGAACAGGAGAAGATGCAAGCAGAATGGGAGGCAAGACCTCACCCGTCAAATCTTTTAAAACTAAAACTCGTACGACGGGAGCCCTCTTAACTCTCCTGCTGATAACAGTTTTCATTGGCCCAGGAGGAACCAGCCACAACCCCCATCAGCCAGCTAACCTGACATGGGTAATCTACAATCCTGAGGCTGGAGAAATGCTTAATTCGAGCTCCAACGTGGCCCCAAAGGGACATGGTGGCCAGTACTGACCTTTGATTTGTGCGTGCTGGCAGCTGACGGTAATGGGTTTGGTCCCCACCAACTGACCAAGTTCTTTGCCCACGGCTCTTTCAGTCTGTTCACCCGTAACTGTGAGCGAAAAGGCCCACAGTACTACGAACAGGTGCCTGTCTGTGTCTGCCTCAGGGGGAAGAAGGGATCAGAACCAAAATGAAAAATGTGGGGAAATTGACTCTTTTTATTGCGCCGCTTGGGGTTGCGAAACCAAGGGAACAGTCCATTTCGCACCTCCAAGAATCCTTGAGCTCCTTGGCTGAAGTAATGTTACAGAATAGGAGAGGTTTAGATTTGCTGTTTCTGCAACAAGGAAGATTATGTGCAGCACTGAGAAAAGAATGCTGTTTCTATATCGACCATTCAGGGGTGGTACAAAAATCTCTCTAAAAAGTAAGAGAGAGACTAGCCCAGTGGAAGAGAGAACGAGAAGCCCAACAAGGCTGGTTTAAATCTTGGTTTCAGCGCTCCCCCTGGTTGACCACTTTGATTTCCACCCTCCTGGGTCCACTCATAGTATTAACATTGTTACTGACCTTTGGTCCATGCATTTTAAACCGTATGGTCTCATTTATTAGGGAGCGCCTAAATACCATCCAAATTACGGTATTGAGACAACAATATCAGTCAATTTCACAGAGTAAAGAGGAAGATTCTTCTACTTGAACAACAGACAGGGGGGAAATGTGAGGCTGTCACGGCTAACGCCATGGCAGGCAGCCTAGATTAGGAGTAGGCCTGGTTTCCCAGGGTAACATAATAATCAGGCCTCCTAGAGCCAGCCAATCAACATATGCCTAGCCAGAGAAAAGGGAACCTATCAGGGGAAAGCTGAAAGCCCCACGTTGGGCCAACAAAAATTACCTTGCAACTGTGTAACCTATCAGCTTGCGCCAACTACCTACTGTGTAACCAATCCGATTGCGCCAACTACCTGCTGCTTATTTTGACCTAATAAATACCCGAGAGAACTGGGGCTCGGGGCCTTTCGTCCTCACACACCTGGTGAGGGCGGGAGGCCCTGGCTCGAGTCAGTAATAAATTCCCCTATTGCGAGTTGCATTGTTTCGAGGAGTCTTCTTTCCCGACCGGGGACTCAGACTACGGGCAGAACAATATCCTTTGGAGTCCAGAACTTTGATCACATCTTTCCTGACTACTTTAGGTCCCACGGATTTAATTTCTTCCTGTTCTGAATTCCTATAGAACTCATGGTGAATCCTACACAATTTCCCATTGAATTATATATCATCTATCCTTGTTGTTTCATAAAGTGGACTTTTGCATGCTAATAGATTAACAGATTCTTAGGCATAGGGACCACCTAGACTAGCGGCTCAGAGCACACATGTGACTGAGTCTTTTTCCCTTACCGTGTGCCTTTAAGCAAGTTATTAAACCCCGTTATCTCTTGGTTTTTCTCTTCTGTAGAATGAAGATAATAACAGAAACTTCACCATTCAGTTGCTGAAAGGATAATGAGGTAATGCATAAAAGATGCTTATTATGGTCTCAGTAAAACAATATATTGATTTTAACTATTACAGCATATTTATTATTGCATTCTATTTTTATTTTCTACTGCAGGGGCTTCTCTGCTCTCATTCTTGAATTGCAAGACACTGGGGAAGTCACTTAAGTCTGTTTAGCCTCAGTTTCCTCATCTTTGAAACACGTAATAATACTTGTGGGCTTCCCAGGTGATGCAGTGGTAAAGTATCCACCTGCCAGTGCAGGAGATACAAGAGACATGGGTTCGAGCCCTGGGTCGGGAAGATCCCCTGAAGGAGGAGATGGCAACCCACTCCAATATTCTTGTCTGGAAAATCCCATGGACAGAAGAGCCTAGGGGCTATAGTCTGTGGGGTCTCAAAGAGTCAGACAAGACTGAGTGAGCAAACATGCAATAATATTTGTAAATAGGTTTCTGGTAGTGTTCAAGTGAGATAATGAATGTAGTGTTGCTTTGGAACCCTAACTTCACAACAACCTCAGCCAGGTCAGAATCCTTCCCTAGATTTTCAAACTGAAGCGTTAATCCCAGTTGTGATGTGTAAAGCATCTGAGATAAGAACTTCCAGGAGCAAAGCAACCAAGCTTTCTTACTGGAGTTTGGAGAAAACACAGCTGATACGGAGAAAGAAGCTGATCTGGGAGAGGAAAAGAGGGTTGGATGCGGTGAGCCCCTGAGTCCCCTCAGCCTGGGTTCTTTCCCCACCTTCATGCTTTACCTAAGTCAAGGCCCCAGTGCCCTCCACTGACCTCTACACCCTGCTTTTCCAAGAAAGCTAGTTAGAGCCAGGTACCACCCTGGGTTTTTGGAGTAGCCTTTTATGAACAGCAGGGGCAAGAACAAAGCTGTCAATTCAGTAAGAGAAAGGATGGCGGTGTGAATTTCTCTCCCAGTCTTGTTTCCAATCAAAAGAGAATTGGAAAAAACCTTGGCAACTTTAGAAAGAAGGCAGGCAGTATCTCTGCCACTGTCCAGACTGGGCGGCGGAGGGAACAGTGCCCTTCTCTCTATTGATTTCGAGGTATTTCCCTTGACTGTGGAGCCCCTAGAAGTTTGGGAGAAGCTCTCCAATGCAGTGAAAGCTTGCTCCAGCAGACTTGAATCCTTTCAGATGGTGACAGCAACCCTGACCCTTTCAGTGTGGTAAAAAAAAGGACACCGAAGTTTTGGGGGTGAAGGAAAACTGAGGCTTCATCAGTTATGCTGTGAGGGCTCTTATTAAGACATATTTGGTTCTGTGGCCACAGAAAGGTGCCGTACTTCCCAGAATCTAGGGATTAGACTACCTTTCCAGCAGGAAATAAATATTACCTAAATGCCTAAGCTGAAACCATGAAGCTGTAGTCAGAGCTTTTGCACACGTGTGTACCACACATACGTATATGAGGTACCTGATGTACAAATATGGTTTTGATATATCACTGTGTCCTGGGAGCTACAGAGATGTATAAGACTTGGTCCCAGACACCTTTTCCCTCTCTCTATGCTGATGATCATTTCATAAAGCTAAGGTTGTAGGGATCACGGCAAAACCTGCATTTTATGTATTTTTCAGGATAGAAATTTACCCTCTTGGAGGCAGGGTCTCAGGAGTCTTCATTTTTATACAACTGATTTTCAAGTAAGTGATTATGAAAGTAATAAAATTTTGTGTCAGAGAACCTGAAAAAAAAATGTAGAAAAGGCCAAGGAGAAAATGAAAATCACCCACCAGGAGACCTTTTTGAGAGTAAGAGGATCCTTTGGCTATTTCAATATAAACTCCTTTGCATTCAATTCAATTGGAAAGGCATTCACTGTGCCCTGAAGACCTCTGTGCCTTGTGTTGATGGGAATGCATATTGGAGCAGCACTCAGCTCTCTGCGAGGACCTGGTGATGGAGGAAGGGCTCTAGCGATGGTCCTCATTGTCCTCCTGTGAAACTCCGCACTACCTCTGAGTTTGACTGTTAAAATGACGTTCCAGCCTAATAACATTTGTCACATTTGCCAAGCCACTGAGGGCTTTGTTGAAGAACAGAATCCTTTCAAACTCCAATAACAGGCTAGATAAAATGTAAAGCAGCTTTTTATCCTTTTTATCTAACATTAGCCTCCAAATGACAAAGTTCAGGTGAAACAAGACGGCACTGCAGTGAATAGCTAATGGTGAAGGTGTACTAACTTGCCTTTTCATTTGGATGACTTGGGGGAGGAGGCCGTTGCTGGAAAGATCTGATGCAGATTGGGGCAGACGATTAACCGGCTGGGTGTCTCCCACGGGTGGCTTGAAATCACCCTTACCAAATTGCCTGAGACAGGTTGTACAAAAGCAATCAGCTGCTACTAGCTTTTGACTTGCCACCAGTTTCTTCTAGTCGTTCTTTATTATTGTCTTCCTGCATAAATGCTTCTGTAAGATGATTGCATTTATTCTTTGGGTAACACATGCTTGGGAGGAACTTACATTTTCAGGGAACAATTTAGGGTAAGAGAAGGCAGTGGGGGTTGGTGGTGGCAATGCAGAGGCTACAAATGAGTTTGACAATTATGGGTGTACACAGGCAACTTTGTTTCCAAATGATTCTAGGAAGCTATGGAGCATCTGTGCCTCCTGGAGGTGGTTTTAGTGCCTCTGTAGAAGGATCTCTGCTCGTAGGTGACAGTGCTGTAGGTGAGACAGATGCCGTGCAAATATCTCCATGAGTACCCACCACCCCCACCTACATACCTTACATCAAGCTTGAGCAGAGCAGTCGGGGGGAGGGGGATGGTAAAACACGACATAATAAAACAAAAGAAATTGCACATAGTAATGAAACACGCAAGCTAGAGAGGATTAGTAAGTAACTGGGATAATGGTTTGGGGTCAGCTCTATGTTTTAAATGATAATCTGAAAATAAATTCCCATCAGTTAGGAAGAAATAAGCATGTCCTTGTGAATGAATTGTCCACAGCTGCTCAGATGCTGATTATCTTTCTTTTCTGCAGGCATTTTGGGGAAATAAGCAAGGAAAAGAAATACACCCCCACTGTTTGAAAAGCTTCCTTTCATACAAGCCACTGTGTCTACTGCCCAAGGTGGTAAGGAAGTAGTATGCTGGTGACAAGAATCCAATTTTTCTGTTCTAATTCCTGGAGCATCATTTATTCCTCATTGTGGAATTCTTATCATGCACTATCGAAAACCAGGGTGCACCCAAGTAGAAGGGTGTATGTCAAAGGAGCCAAGCTTGGAAACATGTGGGCTTAGGGGGAGAGGCACAGAAACCAAGAACTGTGAAAAACATATCACAACCTCAATATAGTCCAAAGTCCATGACCCCAAATAAAGCTGGGAGAGATGCATCTTTCTCCTCTAAGGATGCAGGAGACTTCATGGCTGCCCATGTTCCTTTAGGCCACTCGAGTAAATATGATCAGGTTCAGGTGTTGTGTGACTTCAGTTCTAAGGGCTTTGCTCTTGGAACTCACACCTTATCCTTGCATCCATTGCAGAATTAAATCCTCCTGACTTTTTAAAGAATTCCACGATGAGGAATGAGTGATGCTCTAGGAATTAGAACAGAAGAATTGGGTTCTTATTACCACCATACTACTTCCTTATCACCTGAGCAACCTCTTAACTAACTTCAAAAACTTTATTTTGTTACGGGACATATTATCTCCATCACGGGGTATCGTGAGGATCAAATATGATAATGGGTCATTTAAGAACCTATGAAGAGAAGAGTCTTTTGTGAAATTGAAATAATATTTCTCTATTGTCTCTGTTTTGACTCAGTTTGGTTTTAGAAAGAATGTCGGTTTCTATTTGAGACAGATCTGCAGTGCTAGGATTTGGTTTCTAGATTCAGGTTTGAGCACAATTAAAATGGAGGCTGCCATTAGCTGTAAGATTCCATACAACTCTCTTGGATGTGTATTTCTCTGCCATCCTCCTATTTTTCCTCATTATTGGAGTGTAGTAAAAAGAAAGCCATGGACTGAGGGTAATTTTTTACAGAGTGTACTTCAGACAACTCAAAATCAATAGTTGTTTTTGTTGAAGGTGCCCAGGAAAATAGAACAAAAGGAATCATAGGTGTTTTGAGGCTCATGGTAAAACTTTATGCTACTTCATAAAATACATGGTTGAGTACAAGTGAAATTGTATTTCATTATAGTTTATCATTGTCTGATGATGGATAATACTGCCACTTGTAAAGCTTGACATTTAGTATATATGTGGTCAAAGAACTGAACTCTCTGCTTCTCTCCTCCTAGTGGCTTAGGATTTATAAGGGCAGCTAGACGACCTGAGGGTGGGATTGATGGAGGAAATGACAGACTCTGTGAAGGCAGCTATGGCTCCAGAAGAAAATTTTTAAGGGCTCCAGAAAACAATTTTAATGATAACTTCTTGCTCAAAATGCCCTTGGCATAAAAGTGAGTAGTGGTAATACCAGTAATAATAGTAATAGCAGTAGGTAATAATCATAATCATAATTAATGCATATTTATGAAGCACATAGACTATGTCAGGCTTTGAGCTTATCATTTTATGTCTATTACCTCATCTGAGCTTCATCTCACAACCTCCCTGTGAGTTAAGCACCATTATCATTCCCATTTTACTGGTAAGAAAACTGGGTCTGAGAGAGACTAACTAACTTCCTCAAGTTTGCCCAGCTAGTAGGAGTAAATCTTATTTCAGTGAAGTGGCAGAAGCTGAGTAGGCACTCATCGAACCAGTTTTTGCTTCTTCTTGGGCACACAGGCTGCATTTCCCAGCTTCTATGCAGATAATTGTGGCTATGGGCCAAGTCCTAGCCAATGGCATGAGAGGGAAGAGATGTGCACAAACCTCATCATGACTGACCTATGTAGCCTCCCATAATCTATCCTCTAGGCTCTTTTTCTGTGTTGCCTAGGCTTAGAGGACTCTAAACTCAAGGGAATGGCAGAGATACTAGCCCCAAAGAGCCTGGGACTCTGAATGACCACATGGAGGAGAGGGGTCTGCTGTAGAAGAACACTCACTTTCTAAATTCAGCTTTATCTAAATGAAAAATAAGCTTCTATTATGTCCCACTATTGAAGTGTTGGTACTTATTTGTCACAGCAGCTTTTTAACATTTATTCTTAGTCCCCAGTCAGTATATTCCTGGAAAAGATATCTTATTGAGTAGTATACTGCTCTCTACTTCCATGAATGTTTTCTTAATTTTTTTTTTAAATTTTTACTTTATTTTTTATTATTGTTATTTTTGGCTTCACCATGTATCAGGTGATATCTTAAGTTCCCTGACCAGGGATTGAGCCTGCAGCACTTGCAATGGAAGCATGGAGTCTTAACCATTGTACCTCCAGGGAAGTCCCCTTGCACTGTTGTAGAAAGAAGTGCACTTATGAAGAAAAACTAAGTCAACAGATATTCCTTATTTAAAAAGCATGGCGATAGAGAGGTATATGATGTCTTTGTCAGCTGGAGTTCAACGAGATTTACTGTAACATAACTTCAGTCTTGTGCTCTTTCTTTTGTTCCGTCTTTCTCTCCTTCCTTCTCTTCCTTTCTACTAAGTGCTTATTGCATTCAAAGAAGAAAATAAATATGCCCTCAAGGAGCTTAGAGTCAAAGGGTGAGTCAAGATAAATAAATCCATAATTATACTACAGCGTGGTGAGGACAGAATACATGCACTACGGAAGCACAGAGAAGATGTACTGACCTGAGGGGCAAGGAAAGCTTAGAGAGGGGGTGAAGTGAAGTTGCTCAGTCGTGTCCGACTCTTTGCGATCCCATGGACTATAACCTACCAGATTCCTCCGTCCATGGGATTTTGCAGGCAAGAATACTGGAGTGGGTTGCCATTTCCTTCTCTAGGAGATCTTCCCAACCCAGGAATTGAACCTGGGTCTCCCACCTTGTAGGCAGACACTTTACCGTCTGAACCATCAGGAAAGGGGGTTACTGAGCAGAATTTCCTGGGATATGCGACTTCCAGGGTAAACCCTAGCAATTCCCATATGAATCGGGACAAGTTAGTCACCGTATGTGGAGGTAATGTCATTATATTTCCTCAAAGAAGAAGGAAGAGTTTGGAGAGAGCATCCTAGACCAAGGACCAGTGTGTGTGCTGGAGGAAGAAGTGCAGACTGCACTGTGGAACATGTGGTTGGAGAGTTAGGGAGAGACAGGTTGTAAAGGACTTTGTAAAACATGTTAAGGAGCTGAAGGGCTGAAGGCAGCAAGGTAAGGAAGGAAGTCACAGCAGAAGTTCAGTGGGGTCAGGTAGAGAGGAGAGGCCATTTTGAGAAGTATTTAGCAGGCAGGATCTTAAGCACTTGGTTGTTGATGAAACAAAAGGATCGAGGGAAGGAGAGAGAGAGAGAGTGCAGATCCTGGAAGACCTGCAGGATTTGGAAGAGTAATATCCCCGTGACTAGAAATTTGGCAGGCCTTGCTCCAAGCCCACATGCTGTGTTACATGCCTTCGATCCCATGGCAGGGCCACCCCACCCTCCTTCTCCGGGGAGAGCAGCTCGTCCTTGGAGGGCTCAGCAGGGTGCCTTCTGCATACTTCCTGGCACGGGGGTGCTAGTGCACAGTACGTACTAAGGTCATCCAGTGAAGGCTTGTAAAACTACCTTAGGAAGGCAGGCAGGTGCTAAGAAAATGAAGGATGTACATAAAAGAAGAATTGGTATTTAACAGTTGATATTCAAGGAAAGAAAATTATTTTGGCTTTGGCTTTATCCTCTCAAAAGCTACACATGGAAAATAATATCTCCAGGACCTCTTCTTTCCCGGTTCCATTGCTTTCTCAGTCACCCATAATAGTACCATTCCCACCCATCTCTCAGGAAAGAGGCTCTTTAAGCACTCCCAGTGTCTGTTCCCAGGGGCCCTGATTCCATGGTCTTCTGCAAGGGCTGCTGGGGGTACTTGAACTGTCCCGGGCTTTAAACTTAGCAGTTTACACACATGATTTCCTTTGAGCTTCACCTCATAGCCTCCTGTCAGGTCATATTCACAGGGAACTGCAGTCAGAAACTAATGTAATACTTTAAGTGGTTACAGATGTTCTCTACTTGATTATAAACTACCTGAGGTCAGGGACTATATTTATTATTTACTTTCCCATTTGGCATAGGGCCTGGCCAATATTAGATGCCTCAGGAATGTTTGTAGGAGCAGTGGATGGATTGGTACCTCCAGAGAAAACAAAACAAATGGCAGGAAGAAAATTCAGCCTTGATAGCTAATTGCCTAAAATCAGCTTAAGCACTCTGGGTTGCAGAAACCAAAGGACTATCTTCCCAAGTTTCCCTACGTTTTTAATATTTGACCAAACAGCTATTGTAATCTATCATAGTCTCTGCTTAGATAAGGTAGCATATTTGTACAAAAAATGCTTTTGTGAGGTCTCAGTGCAGAAAGGACAAAAAAATTCCATGTAAAGAAAATGGAACAGAAATTGCTGAAAGTTATGTGTCTCATTAGATGACTAAGCTCTAGAGTCTGGGTTATTGGGCTGCTATTTGTTTTTTGTGGTGGTGGCAGAGGCTCTGTCCTGATTCATTGTTGTATGTTCTAGCCAAGTATGGGACATGAATGTCAACCTGTGGCATGACTACAGTCAATTTTTTAATTAATATTTATGGAGCACTATAGTATTTATAGAAATATGACAAAAGGGAATCAAAGAAAGAAGAAAAAAATAGGCGTGGATACTGACCTTGATGAATATACATTTTAGCTGAGTTTTTAAATAACTCAATACATTTATTTAAATAGTTATCTCTCTTCATTTTGCTTTTATTTTGAAATAAACTTTAATGGGCAATTTCCATATTTTGTGGATGTTTGTTTTCCTATGTCATTAAATTATATAATCATGTTGGTTAAAGATCAACTTTTAAGCATACCAAATATTGATGAGGAGATTGAAATATGGCACAAATTGGTAACATCAAAAATATATGTTAGAGCAGATGCTAGAACCTCTTTTGTTCAAATGTAAATTTTTCTTCAAGTCCAGTCATAGGAAATCATGACTAGTGTTAAAAGTAATGGACAATCTTCTGGAGCCTGTAAAACGTTCGTAATCAAGAAATATTTATTAATCTCATGCCTGTTGAATTGCTAGTAGTTTCTTGCACAGACTTAGAAGTATAAACAAAAAAATCTATTTTTATCAATTTCAGCTTATTTGTGACTTAAAAATGAGTGCACTTTAGTTTTCATAGTGATTTTTCAGGATATACCTTGTTTTGAAATATAAAAGCATAATAATAATGACAACTACTCTCTATTACTAGATCTGAAAAGCAGAATCAAGAAATCAACCGAAGAGTAAATCATTATAACTTTTGCCGATTGTGCATTCTTCACCTAGGTATAGGTATTGTGAGTGGGAGTAATTTCATTTCTTTGCATGCATGCTAAGTCACTTCAGTTGTGTCTGACTGTTTGTTACCCATGGATTATAGCCTGCTAGGCTCCTCTGTCCATGGGATTCTCCAGGCAAGAATACTGGAATGGGTTGCCATGCCCTTCTCCAGGGGATCTTCCCAACCCAGGGAATGAACCTGTGTCTCTTATGTTTCCTGCATTGGCAGGCAGTTTCTTTACCACTGAGCCTCCTGGGAAGCCCTGATTTCTTTAACTAAATGCAAATACAACATTGGTAATATCTTTTAAAGATGAACATTATCAGTAAGACAATTTTCAAACGAGAAGTTTCTTTAAATTTTGTTCATTGCAAAGGTATAAGTTATTAATTTGAGTTCAGTTCAGAATGGCTAGGAAAATAAGGGGATCAAAAGAGAAAATCAACAACAGAAAATGCTGCAGGTGAATTAATTGATATATTTTTGGTTTAATAGGGAGTTTGCAGCCCTTGAAATGAAAATATCTTCCCTGCACAGGAAAGTGGTAATAGAGTCATACCCTAGTTGCTAGCAGTTACTGGGATAGTACCATTCCCCACATCCTAATTATCCCAAACTTGGTTTCTCTCTCTCCAGAGGAAGGCAGGCCATGAAGAAGTGGAAATGTGGTTTGTGTAAAATTAGTTACCTTTTATGCCTTTGAAAAAACTCTTTAGGTCTTGGAGATTTGCACAAAGCATGCAGTTAGACTAAGGCTTAACATGGACCAAGAGATTACAAGATGAAGGCTAAGTCGTGAGAGTAACTGGAAACTCAGATTTTCACATCAGAAGGGAGAAGATGGCTCAAAAAGTAGAGAGCAGTTAACTGCTCTTGTAGCATCAGCAAGACACTGTGGGGCTTTGTAATTTACAGGGGTCACAGTCCATGTAGGGTCCGTATTACACTACGTCATATTCTTTTATGGCTCTGTGCCACATTCCACAGCATAATGACTGTTTTCTTAACCACTCCCTTCCTTCCTCTCCAGCATAAAAGCCTCCTGAGATCCCAGCCTCTCATTTTGCCTCTATAAATCCAACCTTGTGGTTGCTAGGGGTGATCTTTTTAAAAATGTAGACTTGAACATACCACAATCGTACACAATATGCTTCAGCATTCAACTCCCAGGCATAGCACAGGAAATTTTTCACAAGATTCTCCTTATTTTAGTGGTCTCTACTTTTACCGTCTCCTTTCTCTCACACATGATCTAGCCGTTCCAACTACCTCTGCATGGATCAGAACGTTTTGTCAACACTGGTTCTTCTCTTCTAGTCCACCTAGAAAATTGTCCTTCTCTGGGAAGCTTCCCAAACTGAACATGTCTTCTCACAGGTCTCATGCCTTATTACCCTAAACCTCTCCAGCTGGGAATGGCATCTCTGCAGGAAGACTGAAATCACCTGCCCTGTGCTGACAAGCAATCTACAGGGACAAATTAGAAAAGCCGCAGCTCACGGGAGCCAGAGTTCTAGCTGTTTCACTAATCGTGCAGAAAAATCCACCTTCCTAGCACTAGTATGTGCCAAGTAAGGCCTTTTATTATCATCATCATTATAATAATGGTAATCATCATCACCCCTTGCTTGCTATGGACCTGGCACTGTGCTAAGTGTTTCTACATGGACCATCTCCTTGCATCATCACAATACTTTTATTATCTCATTATCATTATACCCACCCCCCCCCACCATTTTATGGATGATGGAAGTGGGGTTTGGAGAACTTAAATGATCTGTCCAAGGTTACATAGCTAGTAGTTAGGCAAGTAGGAGCTGACCCTCAGTTGCCCAACTATCTTATTATAAAACACAGGACAGCTTTTAATTAATTTATTTTTTTTTTACTATCTGAGCCATGAGGGAAACCCAACTTTTAATTTTGATCCATTCATAGGGAAGGATGAAAGGATAGCTTGAGTTCCTTATAAAGGTTAATATCTGCTTTTTCTGTTTCAACATATGGACTATATCTCCTTCAAACTTGCATCTTCAGCATCTGTCATTGTCCCTAACATATATGAGTAAATACTTAATTCAATTCTGAATGAATACTGGCCAACATGGACACTCTGTCACTGTAGATTAGGGTAGATATGTAGCAGGGTTATCCTAAATAGAACAAGTTTTCTATCTTAAGACATCTGAATAGGATAATGTAGAGCCCAGAGGACTTATGTTTATTTGATCCTAATTTGGTTTGGGGTTTTATTTTGAGACTTGTCAAAAGAATCAACAGCTAAACAAACTCAGTGTTCACAGGCATCCTCAATAATCACCAAGAACTTTTAGAAAATAATTTTTTTTTTCTTGTAAGGCCTAAGCCTTTACTTTTAGATTTAAAACTGTACTTAAACTTGCTGGAGAGATTCAATCAAGAAAATGTCACACTATGGTTCCACCTACTTACTAACATTGAGGCCCAGTTAACAAAGAGGACTTGACATTAGGGGGGAAGAAAATCTCACCAAGACTCTAGAGATTTTTAGTGGCAGTAGGACTCCTTCAAGGAGAGTGGCTTTGAGTATTCTGTCCTTTAATATAAAACATCACTCAGCAAGCTGCACTCTCTGATAATTTTTATAACAGAACATAACATGTTTTTCCTGCAAGGTCAGAAATGTCAATAAAAAGGGACAAATGGACTTGCCTGCAATTCTAGATTTTGAAAACAGTCTGATCTCTTTAGTACACTGGTGCTGAGGCTTGAAAAGCAAGTATATGTTCAAAGGGACTCTGGAGGCTGCCCTAGACTTTTAACCAGGACATCTGCCTGAGCAGCCAGGGTATCCTTTGGGGAATAGTGTAATACTTTGACCTTGGGTCAGGGAATATTGGCACCCAGGAAAGAGTGTGTTACATGGCTGCCCCTGGATCCGCCTTTGATTTGAGTTTGACAGTGGTTAAAAGAGGTTTGGGGTAAAAAAAGAAACTTTCCACATAACTAATGGACTGTGTTAGTTTTCTACTTATGCATAATAAATGAGCACAAATGTAGTGGCTTAACATGACTCTCATTTATTATCTCATGGTTCTGTAGGTCAGAAGTTGGGGCAGGCTTGGCTGCCTTCTTACAATCTTACAGGCTGAAATGAACATATAGGCCAAGCAGTGCTCTCCTCTGTAGGATGTGGGAAAGAGCCTACTTGTACTCACATGCGGGTTGTTGGGAGAATTCAGTTCTCTGGAGCGTAGTTCTCTGAGATGTAGGAATGGTTTTTGCTGCTCACTAGTGGTAAAGAACCCGCCTACCAATGCAGGAGACGTAAGAAATGTGGGTTGATCCCTGGATTGTGAAGATCTCTGGAGGAAGGCATGGCAACCCATTCCAGTATTCTTGCCTGGAGAATCCCATGGACAGAGGAGCCTGGCAGTCTACAGGACATAAGGTTGCAAAGAGTTGGACATGAGAGAAATGACTTAGCATGCACACAGGCATACACCCTCAGCCCCAGGAGGCTGCCCTCGGGTCCTTCCAGGTGCCCCCCTACAACTTCAGACATCATCTGCATACTGAATCTTTCTCACTTTTGGAATTTTTCTTTCTCTTCTTTGACCAGCCAAGAAAGTTTTTGTTTCTAAAAGGCATGGGTGATTAGACTATACCTTTGCAGCTATCTTTGTATTTTAAGGTTAACTGATTTGGGACTTTAATTATATTTGCAAAATTCCTTTATAAGCAGTGCCTATAAAGGGTTATAGATTACAGGTTACAGGTTTTTTTTTTTTTCTTTTTTAATTTTTATTATTATTATTTTTTTTTCCAGTGGGTTTTGTCATACATTGATATGAATCAGCCATGGATTTACATGTATTCCCAATCCCAATCCCCCCTCCCACCTCCCTCTCCACCCGATTCCTAGGTTACAGGTTTTATGTTAGTGTTTAAATGAATAAGTTGGTACTAGAAACCTTAAAGTCCATTTTAGAATTCTGCTCACCATAGGACCAATGTAAATGATTTGTTTTGTATGTACTAGTCAATTTAAACCTTTGAACAATCTATAAGGACACAAACGAATTGCACAATTCACCCAGTAAGTGATGCAGCTGGCATTGGTTACCAGTCTATTCTGAATCTAAAATCGGTGCTCTTCCTTGGTAATAACTGTAATGCCATTCATAAGAACAGCACTCTCTATGTACCAGGAACGGCTACTTTTCATGTGGCTAATTCATTCATCTTCACAACAACCCTGTAATTGGGTACTATTACCGTTCTCATTTTGTGGCTGAAGAAGCTGCAGAGCAGCCAGTGAGCTTTCAGAACTCTCATTGGCATAACACAACTGCTCCAGTTAATCTCAACTTCTTTATAGCAGCTCAGCATGTGACCATTCAGAGAGAACTCAAACACGTTGCTGGTATCTGCCCTGGGTGCTCTCAAATTTCTTAGCTCCTTTACTGCTCTTGTTGCCATGTTTTCCTCACTTGCACAATCAGGGGTGGCAGCTCTTGAAACCTGCACGGTGTTGAGGCAAAGGCTGCCTAATAGGCAAAGAAGACTCTACGGAAGACTATTCCAATAAGGAAGAGAGGCCAGAACACAGTCTGAGCTTAACTGCTGAAACCAAGAACTGGAGAGCTTTTAAGAGCAAAGATGGGGGCAAATTCCAGGCCGTCTGTGTTTGCTAACTGGCTTCACTGAAAGAAAAAGTAAACTTTCTCATGATCTGAGGTAGTTTGATAGCTTGGAGCAAGGTGCCTGCCAAAGTTAGGCTCCTGCCTTATCGGGGAAACTTAGACATAGGGGCATCCTTGTCCTCCAAGATGGCATCTCCAATGGATGGCTCCCAGGTCCTTGAGAAAGACCTTCTTGGTCCCTAAAACTGGCAAGAAGCTTTTAAAAAGATTGACCTGTCATAGGAGCAAAGAAAGAATTGACAGATTTTTCTAAACTAAATGCTTTAAAGAGATGGGAGGTCAGGGCTTAGAGTCAGGAAAAAGTCTGTCTAAAGTTTAGTTGGACAAGGAAAATGATAAGACCATCTTCGCTGACCATGAAGACTAAACAGCTAATGTTACTATTGTACTTTCTAATCTGAGAAGTAGTAATCATTGTCACACCCTACAGGAAACTCTCTCTGACCCTTGAAGTCTAGATTCTGGGCTCCTCCTCTGCAGTCCCAGAGGTCCTGATCTGTCATGTGTAATATTATATTATGTCAAGCTTCTAACAGCCTAGGGGCCCATCAACAGCATTACAAGCAGATATATAAATAGATAGCATATGTATATACTGTAAACAGAAGTATGTATAAACAGGTTATGTACCTGTATGTATACAAATACTATAACCATTAAAGATTGCTTAGTTAAAATGTTCATAATAGATTGTTACGTTAAATAAAAGCAAATTATAAAACACAATGAAAAATATGATCCCAATTAAGGAATATAACAAAGAAGCAAAACCCTCTGAAAGCATATACTTCAAAATGACAGTGTTTATCTGTGGGTAGTGGGGTTATGGATGATTTTTATTTTCTTCTTTGTGTTTTACCATGTTTTTGAATTTTCTACAATGAAAACATATTACTTCTGTCACCAGAATAAAAAACACAATTTTACACAAAGAACTATGGACAAAAAGAGCCACAAAAGCATTTTTTATGACTCCCCAGCTTTAATCTAATGGAGGCAGACAGAGTGCTTTATAATGTTTCCTGAGCAATTTTTTGTCTTTCTTTTGATACTATCCTTCCAGCTGTTCAAATGTGGACAGAGCCCAAACTGACAAACATATTTCCATGCTTCCTGATCCGTTATTTAGTGCATGGGCCAGCAATGCTGTAGGAATGAAGGTTTGGGGGAAGGATGAATAATAGGATTGTGATGAACCTTTCTTGCTCTGGGCTGTATTGCATCCTCAGCCTTGAATTGATGTTATTAGTCGATTGACTAATTAATGGAAATGTTTATTTGCACCAATTGGCCCCCTGGCCAGGAAGAATTGTTCAGAAATGGCATGAGCTACATTAGTAAGTAATGAGTTTGCTGTCATAAGAGGTATTCAAGCAGAGTCTGAATGGCCACTTGTCAGAAATGTGACTGAGAGACTTCTAGCCTCATATAAATCAGCTAGTTACCTTTGTGAGACTTGAGATCCTCCCTTAAACTAAGAGAGTCTCAAGGAGAAGGGAGTTAATTATCAGGTTCCCTCTCCTGTAATCCCTGGACAGAACAGGAGGCACAATGAGGCTCCTAGGAACTGAGATGGGGGAACTGGGAAAGTCTTTGCGAGCCAAGACCATCATTCTCTCCCAGGAGTTGTGAGGTTCTCTGTTCTTTGCTTTCCTCTGCCATGGCATCTTGCATGATCTTTGCTAACCCAACCTCTAAGCCACAGAATCTTTCCTCTAGGAAACTGCCAGAGACTGTGTCCTTAGATAAAAAAGAGAGAGAGAGAGAGAGAAGACAGAGAAAAACAGAGAGAGAAATAGATTTCAACTCCAGCAAGTACCTGTGGTCAGGGGAGAAACCACTATCACAACTTAAATTAGTGAAGAATACATCACTTGGTAAAAATACTCAAGCCTTCCTCCTCCCAAGGTACCTATGAATGTGTGTGTGCATGTGTGTATGTGTGTGTGCTTAGTCGCTCAGTTGTGTCCAACTCTTTGTGACCACATGGACTGTAGCCCACCAGGCTCCTCTCTCCATGATATGCTCCAGGCAAGAATTCTGGAGTGGCTAGCCATTTCCTGCTCCAGGGGATCTTCCCAACCCAGGGATGGCACCTCAGTCTTCTGCATTACAGGCAAATTCTTTACCATATGAGCCACCAGGGAAGCCCAAAGTGTCTATATATGGGGCAAATTTTCACAACAGTTTCTATTTATGAGAGTCTTCATCATCACCTCCACTTTCTTCATCAGTTGTTTGACAGTGCAATGATAACTTGAAAATTCTATCTGGGGTCCTTGCATAGCTGATTAGAAGAACATTCTGAAGTTGACTTCTGAATTGTTATTTGAAATATACTAACTAAAATTCATGGGAGGATCCCCTGGAGAAGGGATAGGCTACCCACTCCTGTATTCTTGGGCTTCCCTACTCACTCAGTCAGTAAAGAATCTGCCTGCAATACGGAAGACCAGGGTTCGATCGCTGGGTTGGGAAGATTCCCTGAGGAGGGCAAGACAACCCACTCCATATTCTTGCTTGGAGAATCCCATGGACAGAGGAGCCTGGTGGGTTACAGTTCGTGGGGTCACAAAGAGTCAGACGCGCCTGAACAACTAAGCAAAATGCTGCATCTAGAATCCAAAATGGCTTATTGAAATATTTCAGCTCAATTTTTCAGGTTATAGGCAGAAACTTGTGTTTTTATCTGTGTGTTAATCTGAAGACATTTCCTTTATTTATTCAGTGAGCAGAGCCAGCTAACCAGAGAATTGAAAATGCCTTTGAAAAGATAGAAACCATGAAAAATACAGAAAACACCGGGAGTAAAGTTACTGCCTTTGTGTGTCACAGGGAGGCCTCAGGTTTCAGTGGCCAGATCCTTCTATAACTTCTAACGGTATCCAGCCCCCTTCATCTGTTACCTTTGCCTGGAGCTGCGAAGATTACTTAAAAATTGAAGCCATGTTTTTCATTTCCATTCACTTCGTCACTTAATCAGCAGAGTTGTAACTTCTCTTCCCCTAATACATCTTCATTTTCGACCCCATTACCTGTACGGGCTCCAGAGCCTCACCGTTCTTGGTATGGCGTTTCTGTTTTTCAGGTGCTTTCCCAGATCTCTGGAAATCTGCTCCCTGCTAATGGTGCAGATTGGAGAAAAGAGGGTGAGCAGAAAGTGTGAGGGAGGAAGCAGATTCTCCTGATGAATTAGAGGTCCTTGGGGAAGCTGCTTTAACACTGTCACGCACAGTAAAAGAGCAATTTATGGAGTCCTGTTGCATGAAATTTTTCTTACCTTTCAAAGGGGTATTTCTAAAGCCTGCACTGGTATTGACTTTTCCTCTTGAGGTTTACACCTAAGCCAGCTCAGAATTATAATGATAAATATCACTTTTTGGCCCTGACTTGTGCTAAGCACTTTCACGTACTAATTCATTTATTCATCACAAGAAGTCTCTGAAGAATGTATTATTATCCTTGTTTTGCAGAAGAAGAACCTAAACTTCTGAGAACATAAGCAATTAGCCAAGTGCCTTAGTCCATTTGGGCTGCTATAAACAAATACTATAGACTCTGTGGTTCATGAATAATGTAAACAACAGAAATTTATGGCTCACAGCTCTGGAGGTTGGGAAGTCTTAGATCAAAGTGCCAGATATTCCTTGTCTGGTGAAGCCCAGCTTCCTGTTTCATAGATGACTGTCTTCTCTCTTTATCCTTGCATGGTGGGGGAGCCAAGGGGGTTCTCTGCGGTCTCTTTTCTAAGGGCACTAAATCTCATTCACGAGGCTCCATCCCTGTGACCTAATCACCTCCCAAATCCCACCCCCAAATACCACCCCACTGGGGATTAGATTTCAGTACATCAATTTTGAGAAACCTGATGTGATATAGGTAATGTTACCCTCAGTGGAAGACATGTTATTTTTGATAAAATAGTCAGAGAAAGGCTTTCTGAAGCAGTGATAATTCCTGAGAACTGAGTGACTCAGTGGTATCTCCAGCTGGGGGAGACCCTGCAGGAACTGAGGCAATATTTTCACGTGGGCATTACTCTGTTGTTAGTCACACTTGACTCTTCAAATTAAGTAATAGCACAAAGAAATTTGTAGTGAGACCTCAGTATGGACAGTCTGTGACTGGTGTGTCACTTTTTTGACCCACAGGAAACTTACTTCCAGCCAGGTTCAGGGTAGCTCTTGGAGGTACAAAGCAGCTTACTGAGAACTCTTGGGAAAATTATTCCATTTTTAAGGTCTTAGATTTCTTGTTCATCTATAGAATGAGCAGGGAGGGGAGTGGGCATTGGAAGGAAGGCATGATACTTCATCTCTTTGGTGCATGTGTGAATCCTCACCTTTGATTCATCTACTAATGTTATTCCAGAGCTATTTGCATTTGCAAAAATAACTAAATCTGATATGTATTAACCTCTAGTCCCTATGCATTTTATCTTATGGAAACATCATGTGGAAAACCTGAAGGAACTTTCTGGCTAATCCAATATATACCCTCTTAGCCCTCACAACTTTACTAAGTAGCTACTTTTATTATCTCCATTTTATAGATAAGAAACCAAAGTGCAGAAAAAGTAAGAAAAGGAAATAGTGAATATTCACTCTTATGGGGGGCTACGTGAGGTGACTTTAAGATATGATCTATTTCCTAGCCACACTAACTGCCTACTGAATGTCTTAAGGTCTTCATTTTACAAACAGGGAAACCAAGGTCCAGTGAACTTATGTGATTAGCTTAAAAGATGCAAAGAAAAAGGTCAGAGCCAGGGTTTGACCCTAGCTCTGCTGCTGCTGCCGTCCCTTCTTTTGCCACTCATCATGTGTAGCTGGCAGAAGGTGATGGTTCCCTGACCAGCGGTGAGGGATTGTGAACTTCTCTCTGCTCTGGTGGATACATCACTCCTGAAAGACACTTGGCACATTTCCAATTACAATGCTGGGCTTTGTAAACGTCACTTGAGTTACGGGGCTCCAGTGTCTAATTGAACCTATCACTATCACCAGTGAAGAACTAGTACCGACCTCATAGATTTTTTTTTTTTAAATGAGGATTGACTGACGTGCTAGACCTAAAGTGCCTCATCCATGGATCCATAAGAGGTATCTGATGAATGGTCTTCATTGTCATTATTGGGAAATATGCCTCTTTTTTCATCTGCAAACCTTGGCTCAGTCCTTTACATTGGATTAAATGCAAAATACATGCCTGATGAATAAATAAAGGAATACATTAAAAAGTAGCAAGCTAAAAACTTGGAGTCTGGGGACCTGAATAATGAGTCCAAGCTCTGTCTTCATCACTGTGAGACCATTCAGAAGTTACTTACCATTTTTGAGTTTTCTCCCAAGTATCATGGGGGAGTTGTCCAGAATGATCTCTATCACCCTTTCTAATCAGGGATTCTTAACTTATTTAGCTTAAAACCCATAAAACCCAAGTTAATTTTCCTGCTCCCGTCACTTAGAGACCATTGTTGTTGTCTTGTGCTCAGTCACTTGGTCTTGTTTGACTCTTTGTTACCCTTTGGACTGTAGCCCAGCAGGCTCCTCTGTCCATGGAATTTTCCTGGCAAAAATACTGGACTTGTCTGCGATTTCCTATTCCAAAGAATCTTCCTGAGTCAGGGATCGAACCCATGTCTCCTGCATGGGCAGGCAGGTTCTTTACCACTGAGCCAGCTAGGAGGCCCACTTACCTGTTTCATCGGACACAAAAAATACCTGCTTTCTTGCTTTTGTGTGGGTTCTTTGTACGTAGACTGGGTTTCACATTTTGGGCTTTAGGACAATAGGGGATATCTCTCCTTTCCTTTCAATATATTTTGTGTTCCTGGTTCTCAACTGGGGCCAGTTTGGCCCAAAAGGGGCTATTTGATGGTCTGTAGACACTTTCAATTGTTCCACTGTGGATGGGATGCTCCTGGCACCTTGTAGAGGCCAGGGATGCTGCTAAACATTTTACGATGTGCAGGATAGTGCCGCTCTGCCCCAGCAAAAATTGTTTGGCTCAAAATGTCAATAGCGCCAGGGATGAGTGGAGAAGATATTTGCGATGAATGAGACTCTCCTAACACAGGGCTTGAAAGCACCACTTCCCATCATCTGCTCTGATAGCAGGGTGCTCGCAAACAGAAGTCTGGGCTTAGTGATTAAAGGTGCACATAAAAATCCCCTGGTGTTTTAAAGGATTCAGAGGCACAATGAGGGAGGCTATTACCGTGTGTCATACTCCTATACAGAGCAAACACATTACCCACCTGTAATGAAGGATTTCTGAATAGATAAGGGTTGCAGCCTCTACAAGGGAATGTTTTAGCTGGGGGCATGCAGATTTTAGCTGCATGAATAATATCATCATTAATGGGAATTATTATGCTACCCTGGACTGGAAATTTACCCCTGAATGGGTAGCAATATCCTACAGACGGAGGCCATTGAAAACCTGTTTCCTTGGCAGGATATGTGGAGAAGGATTGCATGAGAAGCCGTGTTGGCTGCCTGCTCATGAATAGCTTCAGGCCAACAGATCTGTGCAAGGGACAGAGTAGGGCCAATGGGACAGCGTTAATCAATAACCAGTGTGAGCAGGGGTGACACTGGGACATTGGTCTCTGGTGTCCCCCCTCCCTTCATGCCTTTTCTGATCATGTCCTAGTGCTATGGCTCTGTTTCACTTCGTTGGACAGCAGCTCTCCTGAAAATTTTTCAGAAAATGGGTTAATGAATTCATTCTCTCTAAGGTATCAAGGACGTATGACCTTCTGCAGGATAATCTGTGATTTAGAGGAATGTTGTCAATGAGGCACTCACCATTGAAGGGTAGATGTTTATTTTTGTAGAGGGTCTGCAAGGGTGCCTCCAAGGATATAATCTGCCTCTGTCTGGATTGCTCAAGTCTGGATTTAAGTTGCTGTGGACTCGTTTCTTGCATATCACAATTTTTAGACATTTACTGCATAAAGCAGAGATGAACTGGAGACGCTGTGTTGGAAATGGGGTGGGGCATCCAGAAGTCAAGCCACTGGATTCCTGCCATACCACACCGTACCATGCCACACCATGCTAAGCTAGGGGTCCTGGGGCACCTCTCTGGAATCACAGGCTCCCAGGAACAGTGCTTCTCAAGCTTTTCCTCATCAAGCCCCATTCAGAATATGGGAAGAACTCTGCTCTAGGAGGGAGGTGAAGGCCCTGAGAGCTGAATGTGTCAGGAATTGTCTGGCTTGGGAAGCTGTGCCAGAGAGCATAGCATGAAAATCATCGTCCTCGGGTGACCTTGAAAAACCCTGGCCACTCAAATGCCTTGCGACTGAAGTAAGTAGATTATAGCCACGGTGTTAACTGATATAATAAATACTAGAGTAACAGAGAATTCATTCTTTAATGCATCAAATAAGTATTCCTGGAGCACCTACCATGTACCAGCTGCTCCTCTAGCTGCGGGAGGGACAGGGCTCTTCAAGGAGTTTATGTTCCAGTAGGGTGGGGGTGGGAGGGGGACAGGAAACAAACAGACCACAAATAAGTATGCCAAATATATAATCAGTGGGCTTCATAAAACAGTGCAGGACAAGGGACTAGTCTGTATGTGTGTGTGTGTGTGTGTGTGTGTGTGTGTGTGTGTATACATGTGTGTGTTGCTTAACTAAGATAGAGGAGTTGGGGAGACTATTGTGAGAATGTGGTCTTTGGTCTTTGAGCTGGAGCCAATGGTGGAACGTGATGGTGGAAGAGAGTTCCAGACAGAGAGCCCAGTGTGGGTAAAGGTCTGAGGTGAGAATATCATCTGCATGCTCAAGAAACAGCAAGAAGCCTGATTTCTGTCTAGGAAAATTTTTAATCATCCCTGCCAATTTTTAGTTGTTTTTGACAGCTTCTATATTTTTTGCATTTGACCCTTGCCTCAAGCCCATTGGGCTTCTTATAGTCTACCAGATTACCTTACCTGTCTCTTGAAAAACCTCTATGCAGGACAAGAAGCAACAGAACCGGACATGGAACAACAGACTGGTTCAAAATTGGGAAAGGAATACATCAAGGTGTATATTGTCACCTTGCTTATACATCATGCAAAATGCTGGGCTGGATGACTCACAAGCTGGAATCAAGACTGCCAGGAGAAATATCAATAACCTCAGATATGCATATGATACCACTTTAATGGCAGAAAGTGAAGAGGAGCTAAAGAGACTATTGATGCAGGTATAAGAGGAGAGTGAAAAAGCTGGCTTAAAACTCCATTTTCAAAAAACAAAGATCATGGCATCCAGTCCCATCACTTCATGGCAAATAGATGGGTAAAAAGTAAAAACAGTGACAGATTTAATTTTCTTGGACTCCAAAATCACTGCAGACAGAGACTGCAGCCATGGAATTAAAAGAGGCTTTCTTCTTGGAAGAAATGCTATGACACACCTAGATAACATATTAAAAAGCAGAGACATCACTTTGCTGACAAAAGTCTATATAGTCAAAGCTATGGTTTTTCCAGTAGTCATGGTATAGATGTGAGAGTTGGACCATAAAGAAGGCTGAGCACTGAAGAATTGATGCTTTTGAACTGTAGTCCTAGAGAAGACTCTTGAGGGTCTCTTGGACAGCAAGGATATCAAACCAGTCAATCCTAAAGGAAATTAATCCTGAATATTAATTGAAAAGACTGGTGCTGAAGCTGAAGCTCCAAAACTTTGGCTGCCTGATGCCAAGAGCTGACTCATTGGAAAAGACCCTGATGTTGGGAAAGGCTGAGGGCAAGAGGAGAAGGGGGTGACAGAAGATAAGGTGGTTGGATGGCATCGCTGACTCAATGGACATGAATTTGAGCAAGCTCTGGGAGATAGTGAAGGAAAGGGAAGCCTGGCATGCTGCAGTTCTTGGGGTTGCAAAGAGTCGGACACAATTTAGTGACTGAACAACAACAGTCTACCTCTGGTTATTTTCACACACGTGGAAGTGAGGCTTGGGGAAGTGGAGGGGTAACTTGGCCACACTGGGGCACTTGGGAGTTTGGAAGCACTGAGCTAATCATAAAATTTTAACTCATCTTTCTCTAGAAGCCAAGAGGTACATGAATATTTGTAGACAGGCATCATTTTGAATTTATGTTCAGAACTTTTAAAGGAAAGATTTCATTTATTCTTCATGACAAACCAGTGCGGTAGGTCCTGTTATAATTCCCATTTTATAGATAACTAAAGTGAGATACATAAAGAGCAAAGAACTTGGGCAAAAATTAGGAGTAACAAACACAGAAGCAGAGTTTGAACCCAGGCACATTCAGAAGACATGAACCTAAGCACATCCTGAAGCCCACATTCTGAAGACAACAAGGATGTTCAGGCCAGTTATTCGAAGGTTTTAAGGGGAGGTGGGATGAATCAGCCTTTCCCATCTGAAAAGCAAGGGCTTCTACAGACCCACTGGTGGGTCCTATTTCATTCTAACAGAGATCTGGCAGACCCTGGAGGACACACTGCAGGGTTTTTTGTATTTAAACACAAGAACCAGTGTCCATTTTCATTTGAGGCAGGGTCTTCTGCCAGCTGGTAGGGAAGTCCCAGTCATCACTGCTTGGAGTGTCACTCAGGCCGCTCTCTACCCAGCAAGTCTATTTATCGACATATGTGATCAATGGAAGATAGAAAAACTTGAACTTCAAAACACTGGATTCCTCCGGCTTCCTTTCAATGTACTCCCATTAACTGCCGTGTACAAATAAGGAGCATTTTATAAACACAGAAGTGACAAGCTCACGTTCTGCAATGACTTTTCTTCACTGCTCCTTCCTTGTGTCAGAAAACAGACAGATCCCAGCCTTGTGACACTCAGCCTCCATTTGGAGGAGCTGCAGACCGCCCCCCCAACCCCCTGCCCCCGAAGTTCTCTTGTGCTGGGGCAAAATGGAAGAACCTTCTCTCCTCCTTCTTCCCATCCTCCACTCGTCGCGGAGTGAGCAGGGCTGGAGTTCAGATGAAGCTTCCTGTATCTCCTGAGGTTAAACTCTGCACAAGATCCCAGGTGGTTGGCTTTGCAAGGCCAAAATAGCAATGTCAATATCAAAACACACAGTATTACCTGGGAAGTTCACTTCTACTTGGGATAGTGAGAGTGCTTCCTGACAAAAGACAGCATATGATTCTGGTCTCTTAAGTCAATTTGCTTAACAATTCAACCTTGCAAACTCCAACTCCGGAGAAGGAGGCATTCGGCAGCTGTCTCCTTGGGTAGTTTTCATCAAGTGATGGCAGTGTTAACACAAACTTTGGGTACCACTTCGTACTTCTTATCCTAACACAGAGAGAATCTGTTGTGCACAATTCTGTCACTGATGCACTGTTCCTTACAACCTGCATGATCTTGGAAAGATCATTAGAAATCTCAAAGCTGCATTGTCTTGGTTATACAATAGGGATAATAATACTCCTGACAAAGGATAGATTGTTGTAAGGTGGATCAGGCTGGGTTCTGAGTGGCAAGTGACAGAAACCTAATCTGGCTGAGTTAAGCAGAAATGGGATTCATTGAATCACCTGAAGTGATGAGGAAATCAGGCATGGAGGCAGAAAGAATAATGGCCAAAGTCAAGAGACGCTGTCAAGGGATATTATCACGGATAGTGGTGGAATTGCTGCTTCTTTGTCTCACTGATTGCTTGTTCATACTCTGGGGCAGGCATAACTGGTTTTCTGAAACTGGAGCATATTGTTGACTTTGGCTGAAAGGGTTGCAACTTCCAAAGTGAGAGGCAGTTTCAGCCTTGCAACAAGACTCATCAGGTGGAGAATTACTCAAATGTAGGGGAGGGAATAAGATGATGGGAAGCAAAAATAAATACAAATATTTACTCTCTGAAGATTAAATGGGATTATATTCCTGAACGGAATCTAGCAAACAATTGGTCCTAAGCAAATGTGAGTTCCATTTTTACCTTCCTATGGATTAACATGTTTACAATTTTTGGTAATATTAATGGAGTTTATAAAGCATATTCAAGTGACTTGTAGTGCTGACTTGCTCATTTATTATTTTTTTGCTGTTCTAAGGGGATTGTACTTTTAGCCCCTAAAAACTGTAAATATGTAAACTGTAAAAAACTTGAAACACTATGAAGCTTGTGAAGCTTGAAAAATATCATTTTATTTCATTTGCATGTTTTGTAGACTTTGCTATAACTTTAGAAACTCGGTCCTTATTCTTCCTATTCACTGAAAAAGCTCAACTTATACTTCCAACATTTTGAATATGACAGGAATTTAAATATGAGCCTTATGAGGGCTGATCAGTGTACAAAGTTACTTTGCGATGTGATTTGTGTGTCTAGAACTACTCTACTTATTTTATTCCTTAATGACTAAGTCACTCTCTGGAAATAAATGATCACTTACAGAGACACATGCAGACTCTCAGGCCCTTGGGGCACCTTTTTAGTGACTGGAAAGAAAGAGACTAAATGTGTGGGTGTCGAGTCCAGCTCAATTCATCTGCTCTGAGTTTCCCTTTGGCTATTCAAGTTGTTTAGGAAGCAGGATAAATTATTATTACAAGAACAGAACTGAGTTCAAACTCTTTTCATCACTCACTAGCTGTGTGACCTCCGGCAAATTATTTAACCGCCCTGAATCCCAGTTCTCTTATCAGAGGGTAAGTCAGAATTTTGTAAAATACTATCTATTAAGTGACTTGTATGGTGCCTGGTTCATAATTTATTATCAATCAATGGGTGACACAGGTACCACTGAGGATGTATTTTTGTTCTGTCCTGCTAAATCTATTGTATTTCTTTCCTTCCCACTAAATATACGAAATGATCACATGATAAAGACAAAAATGAAACACTTTGAGGAGGCTTTAATTAATTGGCCCTCCTGAGGTTAGTAGAGTGCTCTGGCCAGAGAACAAATTCTGTGCCATTTAATGACAGATAATGTAACTAGAATTCATTGATGGATCTTTAGAATTGATTAGTAAAAAAGATTCCAGAGTTTTAGACTTGTGCAATAGGCTCCAGGGCTCCTCCAATGGTTGAGTGGGTAAAGAATCTGCCTTCAACGTAAGAGACACAAGAGAGGTGTGTTCAGTCCTAGTCGGGAAGATCCCCTGGAGAAGGAAATGACAACCCACTCCAGTATTCTTGCTTGAAAAATCCCACGGACAGAGGAGCCTGATGGGCTATAGTCCAAAGGGTCGCAAAGAGTCCGACACAACTGTGTGACTAAGCACAGTAGTCTCCAGAAAAATTCCTCAGTATCACAGGGTGTGGTTAAGGAACAGGTTTCATTTGGGAAATTTATGCAACAAGAATTAGCAGGAAAATAAAGTACACAGTCCTGATATCTTGCATGATCCCCAAGGAAATGTGCTTGAGGACCAGGTACTCTGCTGGGCAAACCTCAGGGATAAGTATCCGAAGAGGAAACCTGTCCTCTGTTCCCGTGTTTTCTTATAATGGGCTATGTCTGGAGGTTTGTGTGCCCGCAAATCCCCATGCTGAAATCCTAACACCTCGTGGGTTGGGGTTAGGAGGTAGAATTTGGGGATGTTATTTGGTCATGAGGATGGAGCCCTCATGAATGTAATTAATGCTTTTATAAGGAAATCGCACAGAAATCTCTTCTACCATGTGAAGACACTTGGAGAGGGTTCCACCAGAACCTGACCTCGCTGGCCCCCTGATCTTAAACTTCCAGTCTCCAGACTGTGAGAAATAAATTTCTATTGTTTTATGTGTTACCCAGTCTGGGGTATTTTGTTACAGCAGCTCAAACAGACAAAGACAGAAAATCTAACATGGGACAGGGGCCTTGTCAAGTGGGTGTGATGTGGAGGGAGAAGACAGATATGCTGCTTGGAATCCAGATTCATGGGACTTAGGTGCTGCTGTTATAGGGGTTGTCTGGGAAAACTAGCTTCCCCAGGACCCATAGATTTTGGGACGTGTGGGTCACTGCAGATCCTCCTGCTGGGAAGAACAGCCCCCTCCCACTGGCAGCTGAGTTAAAGAGAAGTTTTTCTTGCTGAGGGAAGGAGTAAACCCCAGTGCTAGCTATCTCCTATTCACACAATCCAGAGAAAACTCCTGGAATCATTTTTAGATAATCTTGTTGATAATATCTCATAGAATTAGTTTAATAATAACAATAGTACTATTGTTGCTTTGATACTATTAATATTTTGTTTCCTTTTCTCTTTATGTTTTTAATTGAGGTATGGTTAATTTACAATGTTACATTAGTTTCAAGTGTACTGCAAAGTATATATACATATTGATATTGTTGCTTAGCTGCTAAGTCACATCCCACTCTTCTGTGACCCCATGGACTACAGACCACCAGGTTCCTCTGTCCATGGGATTTCTCAGGCAGGATTATTGGAGTGGGTTGCCATTTCCTTCTCCAGGGGATCTTCTTGACTCAGGGATTGAACCCGCATCCCCTGCATTGGCAGGCAGCTTCTTTATCACTGAGCCACCTGGGAAGTATATATATATGAAATTCTGTTTCTTAATTTTTTCATTTACTTTCTTCGAAATTTTTACCAAGAACTACTATCTCCGAGGCTCCTGCTTTTTATCTGTCATCAGATTCTCCCAAGAACCTTGAAAGGTAGACATTAGTAAGTTCATTTTGCAGATGAGGAAATGAGTGGCACAGAACTGAAATGATTTGCTAAAGTCCTTGGCACTAGTGCCTGATCAGGTTGGAACTGAAGCCTAGGTCTCTGCTTCCGGAGGTTGGGCTCTGTTGTCTGCTCAATGCTTGCCTAGAGATATTGAAGAGGGAGGAAGGATTGTACCTTTTCCTTTGTCAAGAAAGCAACAGAATGGCCTGCTTTCCCCCCACCTCTGTTAGGCTCAGAGGAGTGGGGTCCTTTGATGCCCTGAGCAGCCAGCACCAGGAATGGTAGTTCACTGGCACAACCAGAGAGGAAGCAATTATGCCCAGTCAACCCTCATGAAACACAGACTAGCAGAAGTGTGATTGCGATGTTATGGATATCAGCCAAGATTATTCATGCAAATCTACAGCCCTGCTAGTAATTCACTAACAGCCCATTTGATTTAGTCGGTCAACCAAATTAGCCTGTGCATGCTGCTTCCCATATTGGTTTTCACAGTCATTAATGAGAAAAAAAATAAAAAAGGATACCTAGAAAGCATGCCCAAAAAAGTGAGCATCACCATTTTAACTTAGCTCTAGCGTTGTCATAAAGAATGTCTGTCGTTGGGACTTGCCTGGTGGTCCAGTGATTAAGACTGCGCTTCCACCCCAGGAAGCATGGGTTTGATCGCTGGTTGGGGAACTAAGATCCCACATGCCTTGCAGCCAGAATGTAAAAAACAAACAAACAAACAAAAAAACCACTATTGTTTTAGCCCAATCTCTTTTTCCTATGGAACTTGGAACTATATCCTTCACTGAACATTTATTATGTCTTAAGATAGCAGACATTGTAACTAAAATCTTGCAGTTGCTGCAAAGCCTCCATTTATTATCAAAAAGGCCTGTCACTCCCTGGGGGCTGAGTCCATAAAGAATCAGCGTGCGATGCAGGAGATCTGGGTTCGATCCTCGGGTCTGGAAGATCTCCTGGAGAAAGAAATGGCAACCCACTCCAGTTTTCCTGCCTGGGAAATCCCACAGACTGAGCCACCGGTGGTCTAAAGTCCATGGAGTCGCAAGAGTTGGACGCGACTTAAGAGACTAAATCACCACCCACCAGCTTATGGTTAGAGGGAAAATAAAGGTGACCAAAGGACACATTGAAAGAGTTTACATGTTGGCAAAACTCCAATCTGTTTTAACTAATTATTGTAATACACAGTGGAGAGAGAGAAAATGAGAAAGAGGAGGGAGACAGAGTCAGAGACAGAAAATAAAGTTTCATCAGTACATCTGAGACACTTGAACATGCAAAGGCAGAGATAAGAAATGTTAGTTTCTCCATCCTCGTTTGGTAACTTATCAATTGCATGAGCTGTTCACTAATGAGCCACCTTTGAGAAGACCAGCACCAAAATGTTTCTATCCCCAAATATGTTGACATGTTTAAAATGGAACATGAATTTGCAAGAACACTCACGGGTGAAACTAGAGAAAAAAAAATTGAAACCTTTGACTTATTTCTTGGGCTCACAGTCATATATTATTCATGTTGATAATTAATTGCAAGGTCTATTCACATCACAAACATGGAAAAGGCAGAGTTCAAAAGAATGCTGTCAGTTCATTGTGGCGAGGAAGTGTTTTTCTAAGGGGAGAAGTTTGTTACTCAGTTTTTCTGACTTGTGCTCTGCCTGGAAATGAGATGGGTAAGGGATTTCCTCAAAACCTAAGAGCTTGGCAAGATCACTGTAATAAAAATGATGAGAGAGACAAGTCAATGTCTTTTTGGACCTGGGTTGAAGAATTCAATTGGCAGTATGATGACTATAGCTGCCACAGCATAAAATAAGATCTTGATTCTTCCAGAATGTAAAAAGTAAAGCTAAAATGTACACACAAATGCACTCATATTAATGAAGCACTTACCTGGCAGGGTCGCTTTTGGAACCTGTATGTGATGCTCAAAGCTGTGGAAGTGAGCCCTTTTATTAACCCTTGCTATCTGGGGCTCCCCCAGCTTCCTTGGGTGCTGGGCCAGGAGTAATGAGGTCTCCCAACTTGAGTGTAGCCCAAGTGGCCTTTGCCATAAGTTACACTTTAGCTTTCATTTTTAATTAATGTCTAATATAAAAGGACATGGCAACCCACTCCAGTATTCTTGCCTCGGAAATCCATGGACTGAGGAGGCAGGCAGGCTATATATTCTGTCACGTTGCAAAGACATGACAGCGACTCAACAACAAAAGCAATATAAAATTTTCATCCTTACCATTAAACGCATTGGATAGAATTGGACTCTCCGCACGTCATGTTGTTCCTAGGAAGACATAATTCCAGTGCCTTTATGGTGGAGCAGGACTGGACATGTCCACTCGGCCCTCTGAGTGGGTCTCAGATGAAGACCTTTTTAAAGACATGTCTGTATCTAAGACAGAGCCAGCTTCTTTGAGTTTTCTATGGTTGCACATCACAACCTGGGCCATCCTGACTGGAAGGTCACCCAGGCCCCCGCCTCCCAGGTCCCAGCTCAGCCAGGGCCTCCAGTTTGTTTCTCCCAAGTTCATGCAGGTAGGCTGCAGGGCCCCGAATTCGTCTCTTTGAGGGCTGAGGATGTGAGGAGTTCCAGGCTACAGGTAGACATTCCAGTTTATTGTAAAACCATGCTCAGGCTGCGGGCACAGGCCCTTGGGAAGTGTCTGCCTTGCAGAAGCAGGCCTTGAGTTCCGCGCTCTCCAGACAGCAGGCTCTGCCTTCACTGGGAGATGGACGGGACAGCGCCCTACTCAGCCGGCAGCTGCTTCTCAAGGATTTTCAGGCACTTGCTTGTCCTGTGAAGTCTGAACCGACTGCTCCAGCTAAGTCATTTCCCTTATGTTGAGAGTAAACAGCCTCCTCAGAATGTGCGCCTGCCTATGTGGATATACGGGCAGTTCTTTTGGGTCCTGACTCCCAGGATATGATGCTTGGTGTCTCGTGATTTTTCAGAGGCTGCCCGGCTCCCCGGGGAGCAAGACCGCAGCCAGCCAGCTGGCCAGGCCTCTGCTCTGACTTTTTTTTAACAGAAAAGCCAATACGTGTGTCACACGGGGCCACGTGGAGTCCTTGTCCCTTTATTATATCTGTTTTTTGCAACTTGGGTTTCCAGTTTACAGACTAGTCTTAGGTAGTAGCAAAAGAGCCAAAGAAGAGATTGGTATTGCTGAGCTCAGAGCGGCGCAGAGGCCGTCTGTCCGAGAGCGCTGAGCGGCGGGAGGACACCCGGGCCCCTTCCCACCGTGCCCCATCTCCCGGCACCACCCAGCTTGCGGCCAGAGCAGGATGCCCTCCTCCTTAGGAATCTAGCGATGCCTCTTGCCTCAGGGAAACGTTTCTTTGATGGGGAGTTGATGAGGTTTCTTTTCCTTGTTGATGCTTTATTTGTGGTAACGGAAGAGTGAGTGACTTGAGCCACAGCAAGGAGGGCTGCAGGCGGAGGCATCCCAGCCACCACGCTGCGGGCTCCCCTTGCTGGCAATTCTTGGGTGTGAAAGGCTGTGGCTTTTGTGCAGCGACTATGTTGGTGTTGGGGGTGGTGTGGAAATTGTTAATCTTGTATAAAGCAACACAATAAATTGTTTCAAGGTTTCCAGAAAAAAAAAAAAAAAATGCACGCTACTATAAAGACATGTGCCAGACACTGATCTAATCATTTTACACTTATAAACTAATTTAGTTCTCACAATAGCGCTATGACGGAGGTACCATCTTGTCTTACAGACGAGAAAACTGGGTTCTAGAGAAGATAGTTTCTTTCCCAAATCACAGTTCTGACTCAAGCCTTTCTGGAATACTCAGTCCACTTTTTAATACTTTGTTCTGCAATTCGGAACCTTATCATTGACCATCACTTTCCTTCAAGTTGCTGAAAATGTTATCATTGTATTAGGTTTTTTCCTGATTTCAAGTGAAGGAGACAGAACCCAAACTACTTGAAGTAAAAATGAGATTTTTTTTTCCCCTTAAATTCATAGAACTACAATTTTCAGGTGTGAAGTCAGGCCTAACTTTAAGCTTACCTGTTTCCAGATGTCCCAGGGACATTGTCAGGATGCTGTCTCTAGCTCTCAGATCTACCTTCTCTCTGTGTTGGCTTCATTCTCAGGCAGCATATATTTCATAGGTGGTGGATAATGTCTTACATTCCCCCAGCTGGGCAATGCTACCAGAACTTCCTGCAAATTAATAGTGTCCTAATAGTTCCTTCCCTCTACAATTTCAATTGAAATAGGGATAGGAATCTGATACCGGAAACATTGCCGAGGTTGTTATAGTCTCAACAACTCAGCAAGGTTGTTGAGACTATAACAGATTATCTCAAACTGTTAAAAAGATTGTAACAATCTTTACAACTGTAAAGAGATTGTAACAAGTTTTAAAATTCAACCCATTTATTTGCTGATAATGAAATTAACTATCAAAGTACTAAAAAGTGGCAAATAGATGGGGAAACAATGGAAACAGTGAGAGACTTTATTTTCTTGGGCTCTAAGATCACTGCAGATGGTGACTATAGCCATGAAATTAAAAGATGCTTGCTCCTTGGAAGAAAAGCTATGACCAACCTGGACAGCATATTAAAAAGCAGAGACATTACTTTACCAACAAAGATCTGTATAGTCAAAGCTATGGTATTTCCAGTATTCATGTATGGATGTGAGAGCTGGAGTATAAAGAAAGCTGAGTGCTGAAGAATTGATGCTTTTGAACTGTGGTGTTGGAGACTCTTGAGAGTCTCTTGGACTTCAAGGAGATCCAACCAGTCCATCCTAAAGGAGATCAGTCCTGAATATTCATTGGAAGGACTGATGCTGAAGCTGAAATTCCAATAGTTTGGCCACCTGATGCAAAGAACTGACTCATTTGAAAAGACCCCGATGCTGGGGAAGATTGAAGGTAGGAGGAGAAGGGGACAACAGAGGATGAGATGGATGGATGGGATCACAGACTTGACGGACATGAGTTTGAGTAAATTCCAGGAGTTGATGATGGACAGGGAGGCCTGGTGTGCTGCTGTCCATGGGGTCGCAATGAGTCAGACATGACTGAACGACCGAACTGAACTGAACTGAATTAAATTAAGAAGAGGCTTGGTGGAATGGAAAAATATTTGGATTTGAGGGTGAGTATAGTCTTCCCTCTCTTTTCTTATATATGTGACTTTGGAACAGTCTTGCTGTGTACATGGAGTCGTAATAGATGGATGAGATTAGATGATCTCTCGGGTCCTTTCCAGCTCATAAGTTCCTTGACTCCACACCTAAAGGGTCATGGGTATTTGATGAAAGCATTTCAAATTGTCCCCTCGACCTTTGGGTCCCCAGTTTCATATGAGACACAGAATCCTAAGCATGCTTTCCAGCTAAGAATAACAAGAAGTCTGCTGGTGGGTTTCAGTAGGGGCTGAAGTCAGGAGATTTCTCTCTGGGTTTCAGCCAAGTCTGGGGGAAGGACAATAAAGAGAAGAAGAAAATATAACAAAATTGTTAAGAAGGCATTAGGGTCTCACTCTAAACTGTCAACTTTATTATCTTTTGCCTGAAGATTGAGTCCTCCATTATCTGATCTATTTTCTTATTGGATTAAAGCTGGGTAGGGTGCCCAGATGTCAGAGGTCTTAGTCACAATTGTAATATAGAGATCTAAAACCTCTAAGCTGGGGAAGTGAGGATAATAACCTAATCTAGGGGGCTAGTCTGAAGCTGCAGAGATCAACTAGAGGGGCCAGTTAGCAATAGGCACTGAGATGTGATGATGGTGGGCCGACAACAGGAATTCAACGACTCTGAGGAAGAGATACAGCCTAAGAGGGGAAGATGGATAAGGCAGTTTCAGACCTAAACTCTTTAGATATATTTTGTTATTTTTCCAGTTTTTTCTATAAACCAGATTAAACAAACTCACAATGGAGAAAGTATCAACTGAAATGCCAGTTTTGGTGATTTCCCAAGATAAATTTAACTACCAACATAGCTAGACTAGAATGGTGGCACATCTGTAATGGACGTGAGTTGAGAATTAGAAGACTGCCTGGTTAGCACAGCATTATGGCAAAGGAAGTTTGTGTTAGGATGGTGTTTAATGTCTAGTGATAATGAGCTAAGATAACTCAAGTCTATTCTCCACAAAAGTAACATTCAGGAACCAGAAGACTCAAGCCTGTGAGTCAGGCCCCGCCTCTTCTGCCAACACCAGGCTCTCTGACTCTGTTTTCCTAAACTTCAAGGGGCCCCTTCTCCATCCCTTGCCCTTGGTCCTCTCATTCTTTAGATAAGCTTGTACTTTTCATTATGTAAAGTCCATTTTGATTTACTTGCTTGTTTATACAAAATCATTGTGTCTTTCAGGCATCTGCTGCATGTTTTACATTTCTTAATGTTGACTTTATGGTTTAATCCTCAAACATCAGACTATATGTTGGTGTCATCCCTATTGATTACTGTTATTTGTAAAGATATTTTGATCAACACATTCCTCCATGAATTCATGATTGATTCATGGAAAGAGAAATAAAATTAACCCAAGTGTTTTTTGGAACTGTCTCTCTCTTTTGTCACTTTGCTGAAGACAATTTTACTTCCAACATTTACCCTCTGCTCTTTGAAGTGGGTCCTGCTGTTGTTAGATTTATTCCTTAGGTTGCTCTGGTGTTAAATATCTTTAGATTTATGATATCTCTGTTAGACTTCACTTCTTGATTGATCAAAAGAGTACTTGGAGATGAGAGCTCTGAAGGCCTTCTTATTTCTAGTCTCAACAAATAACATTTCTGTGGTTCTTTTTGGGCTGGTTTTCGTGATATCAATGGGAATTGGACTTTATAGTAGAAGGTTTTACAATGATACTTTACTGGGTCATTTAAAGAATGAGAGGGACTCATTCTCCTAATCAGTAACCAAATACTTTTTAAGAGATGTCTGGAGGCAAAACTACACTGCAAAAGATGTATGTGTGTGTGTGTGTGTGTGTGTGTGTATAGGAGTGGGTGTCAGGGCACGAATCATACTGTTAATTGAGAGTTCATGGAGTTGCTTTTCTTTTTTCCTGCTAATTGCATTTAGTAGTCATGTTCTGATAAACTTCAGTGTGGTAAATAGACTAATGGCAGTGATTCCATTGAAGTGAATTATTTTACTCTCAGAGACCTCAAAGGTAACCAATAAAGTCATGTGAAAGGAATTGTTTTAACCACTGATCGAAACAAAACAAAACAAAAAACTTCTACCTACATGGAAAGATTTACTAATGTTTGTATTTCTTTTCTGGGGAAGGATTTTTATAAATTGTGTGTTTGGAAAATTAACAATATAAGAACACATCACAATACCTCCTACAGTAACAGATATGACCAAAAAAGCCATTATAATGGCATTATTTTTAAAATGATACTGGAAGAATATTAGGTTAATTCCACAATGGCTGTAGCGTTGTCTGCCAAAAGAGGAAATATCAACTTCAAAAATTATTGCTGCAACATGGAAGCAGATTATTAAAATGGTCAAGTGACAAGAAAGCTGAGGATCAATGGGTGGTATTAAAACAAACCTTGACATTGATACAAAAAAGTTGTAGTTGTTGTTCAGTCCCTAAACTGTGTCCAACTCCTTGCAATCCCATGGACTGTAGCCTAGGCCACCCAAGTGGTGATGGTGGTAAAGAACTCACCTGCCAATGCAAGAGACATGGTACTGGATTCAGTCATTAGGTCAGGAAGACCCCCTGGAAGAGGGCATGGTAACCCACTCCAGTATTCTTTCCTGGAGAATCCCATGGACAGAGGAACCTGGCGGGCTACAGTCCATGGGGTCACAAAGAGTCAGATATGACTGATGCTGTTTAGTATGTATGCATGGACAGTAGCCTGAAAGGCTCTTCTGTCCTCCACTATTTTCCAGAATTTGCTCAAATTCATGGCCACTAAGACAGTGGTGCTATCTAAACATCTCCTCTGCCAACCCCTTCTCCTTTTGCCTTCAATTTCTCAGCATCAGGGTCTTTTCCGGTGAGTCAGTTCTTCATATCAGTGAGTGAAGTGAAAGTCACTCAGTTGTGTCTGACTTTTTGTGACCCCATGGACTGTAGTCCATGGAATTCTCCAGGCCAGAATACTGAAGTGGGTAGCCTTCCCTTCTCCAGGGGATCTTCCCTACCCAGGGATCAAACCCAGGTCTCTGCATTGCAGAAGGATTCTTTACCAGCTGAGTGACAAGGGAAAACCAGGAATACTGGAGTGGGTAGCCTATTCCTTCTCCGACCCAGGAATTGAACTAGGGTCTCCAGCATTGCAAGCAGATTCTTTACCAACTGAGTTATCTGGGAAGTGGCCAAAGTATTGGAATTTCAGCTTCAGCAACAACATTTCCTATGAATATTCAGGGTTGATTCCCTATAAGACAGACTGATTACATCTCCTTGCAGTCTAAGGAACTCTCAAGAGTCTTCTCCAGCACCATAGTTTGAAAGCATCAATTCTTTGGTGCATAGCCTTTTTTATAGACCAACTCTCACATCTGTACATGATTACTGTAAAAACTATAGCTTTGACTATACAGACCTTTGCTGGCAAAGCAATGTCTCTGCTTTTTAACACAAAAAAATATAATCATTCAAAAGAACACACACAACTTCTTTCCTGTGTTGACAACATAAGTAGGAGAACTTAATGGCAAATTCAAGAGCCATTAAGATAGTCCATGTCTAATGAAGGGCCAGGCAAGTTCAGCCTGCTTGTGGCCAGCTTGTTCCTCCATGTGACTTTCCACCATGTCCAGGAAGCATCACAGAAGTGGCTTTCTTTCCCTGCCTTTCAGTTCCCCTGTTTATAAGACTGGACAAGCAGTCTTCTCCTGGTGTTGAGAACTTGTGGGGCTTACATGATGTTTCTAGAGAACTGTGACATCTTTGGGTGCAAGACAGCATCATCAGTAGTCAATATTATTACATTGAATGGTCCTGCAACTGAGGATGTTTTGCAGAGTTGTGTGCTCTGTATGCAGATCAGGAAGCAACACTTAGAACTGGACACAGAACAACAGACTGGTTCCAAAGAGGAAAAGGAGTACATCAAGGCTGTATGTTGTCACTGTGCTTATTTAATTTATATGCAGAGTACATCATGAGAAACGCTGGGCTGGAAGAAGCACAAGCTGGAATCAAGATTTCTGGGAGAAATATTAATAACCTCAGATATGCAGATGACACTACTCTTATGGCAGAAAGTGAAGAAGATTTAAAGAGCTCTCGATGAAAGTGAAAGAGGAGAGTGAAAAAGTTGGCTTAAAGCTCAACATTCAGAAAACAAAGATCATAGTATCCAGTCCCATCACTTCATGGCAAATAGATGGAGAAACAGTGGAAACAGTGGCAGACTTTATTTTTTTGGGCTCCAAAATCACTGCAGACAGTGACTGTAGCCATGAAATTAAAAGACACTTACTCCTTGGAAGGAAAGTTATGACCAACCTAGATAGCATATTAAAAAGCAGAGACATTACTTTGCCAACAAAGATCTGTCTAGTCAAGGCTATGATTTTTCCAGTAGTCATGTATGGATGTGAGAGTTGGACTATAAAAAAAGCTGAGTGCTGAAGAATTGATGCTTCTGGTGTTGGAAAAGACTCTTGAGAGTCCCTTGCATTTCAACAAGATCCAAGCAGTCAATCCTAAAGGAAATCCGTCCTGAATATTCATTGGAAGGACTCATGTTGAAGCTGAAACTCCAAGAGTTTGGCCACCTCATGCAAAGAGCTGACTCATTTGAAAAGACCCTGATTCTGGGAAAGATTGAAATCAGGAGAAGGGGACGACAGAGGATAAGATGGTTGGACGGCATCACTGACTCAATGGACATGAGTTTGAGTAAACTCTGGGAGTTGGTGATGGGCAGGGAGACCTGGTGTACTGCAGTCCATGGGGTCGCAAAGAGTTGGACATGACTGAGCGACTGAACTGAACTGAACTGTGCTCATAGGGAGCCCTTTCCTGATAGGGGAGCAAGTAAACTGCAAAGTGGTTTGGAGACCACAATGGGATGGGCAGTGTCAATGTATTCAATCCTCTCAACAGTCACCAGAATGAGGGAGGATGCATTTAGGTTTAGTTCTTTGTACACAACTCTTAGATTTGGTTTTAGAGGGAATCAGCAACTTAGCTTTAGGTAAATATTTTGAACGTTTACTATTGTTGCTCACAATTTTTTGGTTAGAAGTGAGCACAGTGCTTAATGAAATTCACCTCATATCTCCTTAGTTCATTAAAGGGTGGGGAATTAGCATTCCACAGAGACCTATTAAGAGAAGTAATTTTATTAAAATCCTAATTGTTATTTTAAGGCAAATAAATTAATATTCTTATTTGTGAAGTGTTCCCTCTCACTGCTTAGGATGCTGCATTGACAATTAAAATATAATAAAGATGATTAATAATGAATAAACATAAAATTAAAATATCATAAAATATGCAATTAAAAAACACTAAAAATCCTAGCTGAGCGGAATCATTAGAAAGGGCTAATCATGACTGGAGAGAAGTGCTTCTGGAGGATGATGTTGCTAAGTATTATTTAACCATGGAGAGTTTTTAAAAACATGAGTAATTCATGACTTATCAGGGATAATGATATGACTCTTGTTAGACCCTTGATGCCCAAAATTAGAAAACCAAAGGGACCTGGATCAGACCCTAATATATAATTTGACCTTCTAGCTACTTCCGTGTCACCAAATAGACAATCTCAAACCCAAAGGAAGTGGCCAGATGTGTTGTCAATCATGTACCACTGATAACCATCAATTTCAATATTATTTTATTAGATTTAATACTATTTATGTGAGTATTGAAACACATGCATAATTCAAAACAACTCTCTAAAAACTGGACTATATAACCTAGAAAGTCCTTTTCTGCTTCAAAATTCTACCTTGTCCTGGAAAATAGGTGACTATGGGGTAACAGAAGAGTCAAAGAGCCATTGAACAAAGATGTAAGATGTCTGGGTCTGATGGTTTTGTTTTCTGGAATCTCAGTTTCCTTATCCACTCAATGGGGAGTATAATTTCTTCTTCACTGGATTCCTGAGAGGAACAAATAAAACATGTAGGTGGAAATGCTTTAAAGGTGTAAATTCCCAGGAATAACACAAACATTTTTGTTTTAGCTCATAAGACACTCAGATCAAGGTCTGTTGTTTTTAGACTCCATAGCTTGGCATGATTTTGGAAGAACAGGTTGTCTCTATCTCCTTTCTTGATGTTCTATTTATTTATTTTTTTTAATAACAAATATTTCACAAAATATATTACCTTCATTTCTTGACCATCTCACTTGTTTTCTGAAGAGAGTGAGTTTAGAAACAAAGGAAAAGTTAAAATGATGTTCTTATTGTTTTAGGAAAGGGATTTGACCCGTGGAAAATCTTAATCTTAATTTGATCCATGGAAAATCTTAATCTAATAAAAAAAAAAATCCCCATCCTGACAGGGAATTTTAAATCTTTCTTTTATAAATTGATCCTTTTGTGTCTTTAAAGGTGCTATGACTTTCATGATGCTGATAGTGAAATGCCCTGGGAGGGAGAAAACTTTTAAATTCGTAAATATACCTTTCATGAGTCAAAGAGGAGAACTTCGCTCCCTATTAATAAATGAACAGGTATCTGTGAATGAGGCTGTGAAGATGGCAAAAGTAACAGCACTATGCCAGGTGTTACACAAAGCATTGCACACATCTTGTTTCCTGTCCTTGTTACAATACTGACACATTGGGATTTTTCATCTTCTTGGATGCATATGGAAAGGGAGGCACAGAGAAATTATGTTACCCAGTTTACACAGATGTAGGATTATAAGGCTGGTCAGCTTAGATCCAGAGTCCAGGCTTTCAACTTAGAACAAGAGGTGCTGGCCAAAACTCCACCACAAATTTGCCTGGGATATTGCTGTCCTTCTCATCTGATATGGGAGGGGAGACCCCATGGGCTGGGAACACACATTTTTACTAGATAGTATTTCAAGGGTGTCAGGTACTATTTGTACTCCTCCCCCATGAAGGTGATGTTTGCTGCTGTGTTTGAGAGATAGAATAAAATAGCTTGTTACTCCTTTAACTCTTGTTTCTGCTCAATACATACATAAGAGCACAGAATTCTTACATCAGTTTTCTCACCTGTGGAATAGAAATAACAGTAGCAGCTATCTACTTAGAAGGATTAAATTTGGCAAACCATGTAGGTGTGTAACCTAACCACTGACAAAATCAAAGGTTCGATGATGTTAGCTGAAATTTTCTCAATTCCTGGGAAAAACTAGAATGCACAAAACTTGGATTTCTTATGATTAAACTCATTTTAACTCATGAATCCTCTCATGGCCTCTTTTAATATATTGTGGGCTGAATGTACATGTCCCCCCAAGTTCATTTGTTGAAATCTTAACCTTCAATGTGTTGGTGTTAGGAGGTGGGGCCTTTGAAAGTTGATTAGGCCACGAGGGTGGAGCCCTTAAGAAAGTAATTAGTGCCCTTAAAGAATAGACAGGTGTTTGTTAGCCATCTGTATGTCTTCTTTGGAGAAATGTCTGTTTAGTTCTTTGGCCCATTTTTTGATTGGGTCATTTATTTTTCTGGAGTTGAGCTTCAGGAGTTGCTTGTATATTTTTGAGATTAATCCTTTGTCTGTTGCTTCATTTGCTATTATTTTCTCCCAATCTGAGGGCTGTCTTTTCACCTTGCTTATAGTTTCCTTTGTTGTGCAAAAGCTTTTAAGTTTCATTAGGTCCCACTTGTTTATTTTTTCTTTTATTTCCAATATTCTGGGAGGTGGGTCATAGAGGATCCTGCTGTGACTTATGTCGGAGAGTGTTTTGCCTATGTTCTCCTCTAGGAGTTTTATAGTTTCTGGTCTTACATTTAGATCTTTAATCCATTTTGAGTTTATTTTTGTGTATGGTGTTAGAAAGTATTCTAGTTTCATTCTAAAGTGGTTGACCAGTTTTCCCAGCACCACTTGTTAAAGAGGTTGTCTTTTTTCCATTGTATATACTTGCCTCCTTTGTCGAAGATAAGGTGTCCATAGGTTCGTGGATTTATCTCTGGGCTTTCTATTCTGTTCCATTGATCTATATTTCTGTCTTTGTGCCAGTACCATACTGTCTTGATGACTGTGGCTTTGTAGTAGAGTCTGAAGTCAGGCAGGTTGATTCCTCCAGTTCCATTCTTCTTTCTCAAGATTATTTTGGCTATTCGAGGTTTTTTGTATTTCCATACAAATTGTGAAATTATTTGTTCTAGTTCTGTGAAAAATACCATTGGTAGCTTGATAGGGATTGCATTGAATCTATAGATTGCTTTGGGTAGTATAGCCATTTTGACAATATTGATTCTTCCAATCCATGAACACGGTATGTTTCTCCATCTGTGTCCTCTTTGATTTCTTTCATCAGTGTTTTATAGTTTTCTATGTATAGATCTTTTGTTTCTTTAGGAAGATATACTACTAAGTATTTTATTCTTTTTGTTGCAATGGTGAATGGTATTATTTCCTTAATTTCTCTTTCTGTTTTCTCATTGTTAGTGTATAGGAATGCAAGGGATTTCTGTGTGTTAATTTTATATTCTGCAACTTTACTATATTTGTTGATTAGCTCTAGTAATTTTCTGGAAGAGTCTTTAGGGTTTTCTATGTAGAGGATCATGTCATCATCACAGCACTATTTATAGTAGCCAGGACATGGAAGCAACCTCGATGCCCATCAGTAGACGAATGGATAAGGAAGCTATGGTACATAACACCATGGAATATTACTCAGCCATTAAAAAGAATTCATTTGAATCAGTTCTAATGAGGTGGATGAAACTGGAGCCCATTATACAGAGTGAGGTAAGCCAGAAAGATAAAGACTAATACAGTATACTAACACATATATATGGAATTTAGAAAGATGGTAATGATAACCCTATATGCAAAACAGAAAAAGAAACACAGATGTACAGAACAGACTTTTGGACTCTGTGGGAGAAGGCGAGGGTGGGATGTTTCGAGAGAACAGCATTAAAACATGTATATTATCTAGGGTGAAACAGATCACCAGCCCAGGCTGGATGCATGAGACAAGTGCTTGGGCCTGGTGCACTGGGAAGACCCAGAGGAATCGGGTGGAGAGGGAATGGGGAATATATGTAAATCCATGGCTGATTCATGTCAATGTATGACAAAACCCACTACAATATTGTAAAGTAATTAGCCTCCAACTAATAAAAATAAATTAAAAAAAAAAAAAGAAGAGAGAGGTGAGCCTGCTTGCTCACTCTACTCTCCACTTGAAGATACAAGAAGCCAGGAAGTGGGCCTTTACCAGACACTGGATCTATCCACGTCTTGATCTTGAACTTCCCAGTTTCCAGAATTGTGAGAAACAAATGTTTGTTATTTATAAGTTACCGAGTCTAGGCTGTTTTGTTGCAGCTATCTGAACAGACTAACACATGGCAGAAAACATAATCCCAAAGGTCTACTGGTTTAAAGCTTAGTGTCCTTGGGGTAGATATTCAGTGAGGTTCCTCTTCTCGTCCTCCCAGGATGACATCTGGGTTACTGGGAAGGAGGTTAGCCTGTGTGTTTCATGTCCTGAGTTTCTGCTGGTGACAGTTTTCCAAATCATCACTGGGTTGGTCTCAACTGTGGGAGTTGTTCAAGGCTCACAGCAGGAAGACCTGAGATCTGGCATGGGGACTGGGTGGCATATACTGTCTCTATCTGGACTTGTTTAATGTTGGGTTCACAGTTAGGGTGGTGGGCTTGTGTTATGTGGGGGCACGCGTGTCCCCATCTCCACCCATGTTCCATTAGCATTCAGCTTTACTTCTGCTTCTTGGGGTGGAGGGGTTGTCACTTGGGCTTCTGCCAGCCCAAGTGCCCACACTGTGGACCGCTGTCCAGAGGAGTGTGCCAGCATGATGCCCCGCCAGCCTCTGCGCCTCTCCATTCAGTGGCCTAGAATCATACTGAGAGCCCTTCAGTGCCTTCAGAGCATAAAGAATGGGGTGAGATCCATTCTTTTGACAAGAAACACTTCAATCTGGTTCTGTCACACCCCACTGATTCATGTGTAAACCTCCCATTTTTCAACCATCTTCAAATGAAATGGGATACCAGTCTCCTTATTTTGAAATCATCCACACCTCAGGGCAGATTCTCGCATTCTCCCCCACCCATGCTATCTCCAGAAATTACTATGTGGTACAGCTTATAATTCTCTCTGTTATCTCCACTCTGCTCTCCCCTAGATTCAACCCTGCCATTTTTTTTCCAGGTGGTGGCAGAAATGAGGTGCACTGGGCTATTTTTACATTTAGGGTCACAGTCTCTCTGTCTAAACCCTCTTGCTCTCCTGAAGGGGTGTGAGGAGCACCCAAGAGAGGTGTTTCTTTGAATGTCAAGACTGAGTAATGAACTCTTTTCCTCATTTTTCTTAGCCTGCTATCATTTATTGGATGCTTGCCACACACCAAGCTTTGAGCTCTCGGCCTCCTGGGTAGCCTGGCAGTAAGCCCTGAGAGTTCCTCCTGAGAAGCAGGCTTGGGAACGCTGTCACTGTTACACAGGATGGGAATGAGGCTCAGGAAAACAAAGTTACAGGGCCAGGCCAGTAAGTGGGGGGCTAAGGACTCTCATCAAGAGGCATTCGGCTCCAGTAGCTCAATGAATAATTGGGTAGCTGAATGTTTCATGCTGAAAAGCCCGAGATTATATGTGTACCCAGCTCTCTCTCTCTCCTTCTTTCTCTTTCTCTTTTTCTCACTGCCTTTCTCACTGTGTCTTTTTTCCCCTTGCCTTAATGAGGAAGATTCTGCCTTGAAGCCACAATGAACTGATTATTCACTGTTGTTTCCCATGCCATGTGTTTTAAAAAATATTTTATTGGAGTATAATTCTTTTACAATGTTGTATTTGTCTCTGCAGGGAAAAATGAAAATGAAAGTTGCTCAGTCATGTCCGACTCTTTGCAACCCCATGGACTACACACTCCATGGAATTCTCCAGGTCAGAATGCTGGAGAGGGGAGCCGTTCCCTTCTCCAGGGGATCTTACCAACCCAGGGATCGAACTCAGGTCTTCCATATTGCAGGCAGATTCTTTACCAGCTGAGCTATCAGGGAAGTCCAAGAATATTGGACTGAGTAGCCTATCCCTTCTCCAGTGGATCTTCCTGACCCAGGAATCGAACTGGGGTCTCCTGCATTGCAGGCGGATTCTTTACCAGCTGAGCTACCAGGGAAGTTTCTACAGTACAACAATGTGAATCAGCTATATTGTATACATAAACCCCCTCCCTGTTGAGCCTTCCTCCCATTGCCCCCATCCCACCCCTCCAAGTCATCACAGAGCACCAAGCTGAGCTCCCTGGACTACACTGCAGACTTGCACTAGCTATTTTACACATGGGAGTGTATTTATGTCAAACTTAATCTCCCAATTTATTCCACCTTCCCCTTCCTCGCTGTGTCCACATGTCCATTCTCTACATCTACATCTCTATTCCTACCCTGGAACTAGGTTCATCTGTGCCAGTTTTCTTATTGTGTTCTTTCTTCCTAGATTCTCTCTATCTGGAAAGCTTAACTCATTTTTCAGTGCTCGTATTTAAAATGTTAACTTCCCCATCGATCACCCCCACACCCTCCTTGGAGAACACTCAGTTCTGTGCCTGCATGAAACATTGCATGTCTCCCTTATTACAGAACCTGTCCTGTGGCTGGCAGAGCGCTCCTCTTCTGACAGTCTTTCCCTCCAGGTTAGAACCATTCTGAAACTTATACATGGTTTACAATCAATATGTGCACTTAATGTTGTATTTTCTCTCCCCTTTCCTTTCTCAGTGTGGTTTTGTATGTTTTCCAATTGATGACATTTTAGGATTAGAAAATATGGTTGATGATTACCTTCCACTCTTGCCTGTTAGGTGAACTCAGGACTTTACACAGAGGTGGAGTATTTTTCATCTTTTTAGTCTCAAGTATTTGGCAATTTGTCTTGCACATAATAAGTCACTGAATAAATGAATAAATGATGTACCAAAATAATGTGATTATGATTCTTGAAATACGTCTAACATATGGTTTCCTAGGGGCTCCAGCATTTGCTTGGAAGTTTTCTTTCAAAACTCTGTGACTTGGAATTTTGATTACAGGGAGTCAGACACATCTTCACTAACTGTTTGACTCCTCATATGCAACTGCCACTTCCTGATTATATAACTTGGTGTGTGTGTCAGTTGAACCTTTGTTTCCTTATCTGGAAAGAGGATAGTAGGATAACAGTTGTCATCCTCTTCAGAGATCTGGAAAGATTGTTTAAACTAAGTACCTTACCTGTGTGAGATATTTCTTTGGGGATTGCTACAGTCTTCACCTGTCACAGAGTTAACCCAGGTTGCTAATTAATCATTGATGCTCTTACTCTGGAGTCCTAATGGGTGCTGACACAGCAGTTTCTTTTTATTCTCTCTAGCATAATTCTTTTTTTAGGTATTCACCCTCTGCAGCCATAGACTTTAGCCTAAGTTTATCACAGCCCCTATAAGAGCAGCAAGGGGATGTCCATTTGCTTTGAGGAATGTGTTAGGAAAGGAAGTGGAGTCCAATCAATGGGATGCGAGTGGAAAGACTCTGAGAGCTTCTTGGAAAAGTTTCATTGCTGGTAAAGGAGAGCTGCAGCTTCTGACTCTAAGAATTATGTTTGCTCTGGTTCAGGGAGAAAATGATAGTCAGGAGATTACAAGCTTCATTAATAGTAATAAAGAGCATGCATTCTTCAAAAATAAATGAACAACACATACATAAATAAAACAAAGAGAGCCACAGGGAGTGTTTGTCTCTCTTCTTCCTGTGGGCATTATTATCTAGATTTGACACTTGCCTCAGCCATGGTGCTGCCATTCAGAGGTCATGTTGATAGTGAGGATTCTGAGAAGCCAGGGGTTGGAGGGAACCTGGACCCATGATGACATTTTGACTCTCTGAACTCCCCAGCCCACAAGCCTAGCTACCCTGGGCTAGCAATTATGTCAGAAAATATAACATTAGGATTATTTAAGCCAGTTTGAGTTCTTATTTCTGTTGTCTACAGCTATCAGCAACCATCTCCACTCATATCCCAAATGTTATTATCCTCCCCTGATGGTTCAGATGATAAAGAATCTGCCTGCAATACAGGGTACATGGGTTTGATCCCTGGGTCGGGATGATTCCGTGAATGAAGGGAATGGCAACCCACTCCAGTATTCTTGTCTGGAGAATTCCATGGACTGAGGTTACTGTCCATGGGGTTGGAAATAGTCTGACACGACTGAGCGACTAACACTTTCACTTTCATTATCCTCCGCAATAAGCAATTTACCTTGTGCATATATTTTTTGCTGTGTCTCTTCTATGCTAGTATTCTCATCCAGGAAGGACTCTTTTCTTTTTGCAGTGCTAATGACTTTTCTGCAAACCTCTTTCTTACTTGGTTTCTCTGGGCTCTAAGGCAGTTCTCAGTTTTCCCAGGGACTCTGGTGGTTCCTCAGCTCTACAGAGTCCTGGCAGTGAGGCGGACACGTGGCTGCTTACTGCCCAGCAGACTCATATTCTGGCTGCATTTTCCCTTGGGGAATTTCATCATTTCTTCATGAATTTACAAATATGTACGAAATAGCTCTTGGGTAGATACTAGGTCAGGACCTGGGGACACAACAGTGAACAAAGGAAAGATCCTTATATGGAAGGTTTAAGAATTTTTATGGCTGATTGTGGGCTCCGAGAACATTTAAGGGGAGAAAGCTTATCATTTGCTCTTGACTGATGCTATCCCAGGGCTTCCCAGGTGGTGCTAGTGGTAAAGAACCTGCCTGCCATGCAGGATATGTAAGAGACACAGGTTCGACCCCTGGGTCAGAAAGATCCCTGGAGGAGGGCATGGCACCCACTCCAGTATTCTTGCCTGGAGAATCCCATGGACAGAAGAGCTTGGTGGGTTACAGTCTGTAGGGTTGCAAAGAATCAGACACGACAGAAGCGACTTAGTACACATGCAAGCAAGATGCTATCTCAGGAGGAATCAAGAGTTTTACAGTTATTCCCCAGATTAGAAAAAATGGCTTGGGTGAACTGATCTTTCTCTAACTGAAGTGCTAGCTTAGTCTATGATCATACCTGAACTTACTTGATCTTGTCTGAATGCTAAACTCATTTTCTCTTTCCTAATTCTTCTAGAGAAAGAAATACATTTCCAGTATTAATGCTTCCAAACATTAATGCGGGAACTGGAAGCCAGCAGAAGGCAAGTGTTGGTCTGTGATGACTTGGATATGGGATGCAGGAACACCAGGTGAGGAGTTGGGGGCTGGGAGAGTCCCCCCAGGTTTCCAATAAGCTAATGCTTTAGTTCTCTCTGGGTACTGTAACTTGAAGTGTGTAGAACTGGATGCTGCCCAAGTTCTCTCTGACCTCTTGTCATATGAAATGTTATCATTATGATTAATAAAGTTCAGAATCAATCATGAGGCAATAAATAAATATACCCAAGATTCACCCTTGGAAAATATAAGTAAAAGATTTAATTGATTAACAGAGACATTGTTTTTACTGGATCAAAGCGAGGAATACTGCATTTTAATAAGACTGGACAAGTTACTTCGGGTGCCAAAGTTTAGGCTTTTAACAATGGTGAAACAAGTTCATACAGATTCTCAGATAACCACCCACCGCTTATTTCTGGGGTGGAAGTTCACAAATCAGTGCTGATTGACCATCTTCTTGTTGCTGCGGGCCTCTCTGGCCATGTTACCAGGAAGGAAAGTAAGAATTTTAGTTGTGAGCTGGAGATACGATTACATTCTCTGTGCTCAGTTTTTTGTGCATCTTGATGTTTTAATCATCTTTGAAGCTGTTATGAGGTGACATGAGTGCCAGCTTCCCAAGTTCCGCTTATCAAGCCGTGAGCACATCTCCATTGACAGCCTGTCCATATAATGAATTGTCCAAACTGGGAACACTCTGCAGAGTGACTGTGCATGCTTGGTTGTTCAGTCGTGTCTGACTCTTCATGACCCTTTGGATTGTAGACCGTCAGGCTCCTCAGTCCATGGGCTTCTCCAGGCAAGTCTATTGCAGTGAGTTGCCATGCCCACCTCCAGGGGATCTTTCCCACCCAAGAATCAAACCCGCGTCTCCTGTGTCTCCTGCACTGCAGGCAGATTCTTGACTCACCGAGCCATCAGTTATGCTGGAGAATAAGCGTAAACTTGGACTGGCTTGAACAAACTGCTTTACTCATACCCTATCCATTGAACACAGGCTATTTACAAGTGCGGAGATTATACGTAATATGGAGACATGGAGACTCACCCAGGTCACCACTGTCAACCAGGCATCATCATCCCCACTAGTCAACACAGTGGTCTGGAAATGCATCTGTACTCTACCTCCTATAGTTTGTGAGATCTTTGTAAACCCCTTTAAAGGTTGAATGGCTAATTGCCTCATAGGAAGTCCCTTCAATTTTTCTCTTGGCTAAAAATTAAATAAATGAATGATTCCTGCTTTATCCCTATTCAATATAATTAATTCAGTCTTCTGCATTTTCATTTTCTCCATGTTCCATCATTTAAAAGACACAAACAGACGTGAACTCTTTTAAAATTAGTGGAATAATTGTGCTGCTCATGTTACTTTGTGAGAAGGCTGTTAAAAAAAAATACCATGACCTGATCTCAAACATTAAATGGTTTAGAAGTGAGACCTTCAAAATCTGATTGAAGAGATCACACTGAGAATTGTTTTTATCTTGGTTTATATGATTTCTGATGTGCCCTATCTCCCCATCACAGTGCTCTACTCTTCGAGAATATTAAGCATGGATTTTTAGCTAATTAGTTAATACTATGGGTAGATTCATTTTTATATTTCCAACTCATTGTTTCTGGCATTGAAGGGTATCATATATAAACTTCAATTTTACAGCAAATAATCTGACCACTGAGATAACCTGGAAAGTGCTTCAGTAATTGTTTCTCTGCATACAAAACTTGTTACTACTATGGAGGAAGAAGAAATTTCAGGGCATTCCAAGGTGCCTAAGTTGGAGAAAAGGGCTCTGATTGCCCTGTTTCATAAAACATAATTTTTAGAGTTTGCTTAATCCCAAAATTTTAAGTGTTTTTTATATCCATAAACTCTCTTCTTTCCAAAGGGGCTACCACCCCCTGGAGGTAAGGTATTCACAGAGACATTACATATAGTAATTATAATAAAAATAGCATTCTGTAGTTTCACAGCAGATTATAATTTACATAGTAGTTTTGCATGCTCATTACCTCACATGACCCTCTCTACAACCATCGAAACAAGTGTTTTTGGCAGAGGATGTTATGAATTTGTAAGACCCTAGTTTCTTTTTCTCCTGGGCCCAAACAAGTTATTTTCCAGGCTTCCTTGGAGTCATATATGTCCATTTGTTGTTGTTGTTTAGTTGCTAATTTGTATCCGACTGAGACCCCGTGGACTGTAGCCCACCATGCTCCTCTGTCCATGGGATTTCCCAGGCAAGAATACTGGAATGGGTTGCCATTCCCTTCTCCAGGGGATCTTCCTTACCCAGGGATTGAACCCAGATCTCTTGTGTTGCAAGCAGACTGTTTACCATCTGAGCCACCAGGGAAGTCCTACAGATAGTGAAGTTAAGTGTTAAGTGTTAGTTGCACAGTCGTGCCCGACTCTTTGAGACCCTATGGACTGCAGCCCACCAGGCTCCTCTGTCCATGAGATTTTCCAGGCAAGGATACTGGAGTGGGTTGCCATTTCCTTCTCCAGGGGATCTTCCCAATCTAGGGATTGAACCCAGGTCTCCTGCACTGCAGGCAGACTCTTTACCGACTGAGCTACAAGGGAAGCCCAACAGATAGTGAAGGGGATGATAAATCTGTAAGATGAAAGGAGCCTAAATCCCTGAATCCTTGCATGGAAGACAATGTTAAACACCCATACTGAACACTAGGTGAATAAGAAAAACCTTCTGTTGTATCAAGCCACTAAGATTCTATTGTGTTTATTTTAGTCATTTCCTATCTTTATTAAAATAATTTTCTAATAGTCATTTTATTCATGAAATAATGAAGATCAAAGAGGTAAAGTTACCTATTTAAGCTCACAGAGTCAGAAATATGCAGTTGTAGACAATCTAAAAGTTAAACCAACTTAGTTTTTCTGATTTCAATCAATGCCAGTGTACTTGTCAACACATTTCAGATGTCACTAATGAATATTACATCAAAAACTTATAATGTAATGCCATAAATTTAGCTAAACACCTAAATGCCTAAAATGTAATAAGCCTTTCATGGTCAGGAATAGTTAATGTGCATCTCAAACCATCCAATAGGATATTTAAAAAAAAAAAAAAAACATATTGAAGAAAGGAAAGCTGCAACATCTCATTTCATAGACTAGTAAAACTGGGGCTTAGTGAAATCCAAAATTAGTGACCAAGATTGTGACAAGAAAGTGGTATAAGGTGATAGAATGTGTTGTCAACAATTAAAATGAGGCTTACTATCTTCAGTGCCTTTCTGTTGACAGATCATGTCAACAGAAAACAAACAAGCAAAAAAAAAAAAAAAAAAGAAAAATGCCAAAAAAGAAGTCAGCAAAGAGAACTTTCTTAGTGTTCTCTTTGTTAATAAGGCTGTAAAGAAAATCACTGGGCCTCCAAATACTGAATGTCTGGATGTCATCATTTTTGAGGATGGAACCCTGGAATTTGGGTTTTAGTGAGCTTCCTGATGGTTTGCAGACTTGCTGAGGCCCTGCTAAATGGTCGGGTAGATTCCCACTAAAGGTCTAATCTCAAGTGTTATTTAATTCTCTATCTATAATCCTCTTCTCTTTCAGAGGAACTCAGAACTGATACTGTGAGATTTTTTTCAGGTGAGGAATATTTGAGGCAAGGGGAATAGCAGAGACACTGGTTGTCAGGATGCTGTGTAGAGTTGACAATAAAAATCAGAAAACCAAATAATGCCATAAATCTTGGGCCCTAGAGGAAATAGGGCAGGCTAATACGGCAGGATAATTCTACACAAAGTCACAATGCTACTAGTCTTTCTTATTGTACGTCACAACTCCCGGAGTTTACTCAAACTCATGCCCATCGAGTTGGTGATGCCATCCAGCCATCTCATCCTCTGTTGTCCCCTTCTCCTCCTGCCCCCAATCCCTCCAAGCATCAGGGTCTTTTCCAATGAGTTAACTCTTCGCATGAGGTGGCCAAAGTATTGGAGTTTCAGCTTCAGCATCAGTCCTTCCAATGAACACCCAGGACTGATCTCCTTCAGGATGGACTGGTTGGATCTCCTTGCAGTTCAAGGGACTCTCAAGAGTCTTCTCCAACACCACAGTTCAAAAGCATCAATTTTTCGGCACTCAGCTTTCTTCATAGTCCAACTCTCACATCCATAAATGACCATTGGAAAAACCATAGCCTTGACCAGACGGACCTTTGTTGGCAAAGTAATGTCTCTGCTTTTTAATATGCTGTCTAGGTTGGTCATAACTTTCCTTCCAAGGAGTAAGCGTCTTTTAATTTCATGGCTGCAATCACCATCTGCAGTGATTTTGGAGCCCCAAAAAATAAAGTCTGAAACTGTTTCCACTGTCTCCATCACCTCACTACATGAGGTGATGTAATCTGAGTAAATCTTCAGTTCAATTCAGTTGCACAGTTGTGTCTGGCTCTTTGTGACCCCATGGACTGCAGCATGCCAGGCCTCCTTGTCTATCACCAACTCCCGGAGTTTACTCAAACTCATGTCCATTGAGTCAGTGATGCCATCCAACCATCGTCCCTTTCTCCTCCAGCCTTCAATTTTTCCCAGCATCAGGGTCTTCTCAAATGAGTCAGTTCTTCACCTCAGGTTATCAGGAGTAAATCTTAGGGCTCCACATGACCTGGTCTCACTGTAGGATCATAGTTAACTAGTCATAGTTCAGCATTCTGAAATAATAGAGAAATGTTATTTTATTTGATTGTTTTCAATAAAGTCAAAGATGCTCCCCTTCATCATGCATGATAGTATTTCTTAAATTCTTTGCTCACACTCCTCTCATTCTCCTACCTGTTTGCCACAGCATCTGTCCATGCTCAATTTTTGTTTTCTTTCCTGTCTTTTAATTTTCCATGAAATGCTTCTGCACAGCCATTTCTGTGGACCCCAGTTTCTGTCCTTCCTCGTTTACTTTGACAACTCTGCAAAATATTTCCTTTATGGGTAGATGGAGATGGGTTGAACAAAAGAAGGAGGTTATATATACTCATATATAAATTATATTTTCCCCTGCTATATTTGAAAGGTAAGGATGGAGAGAAAGTATTTTGAAACAAAGTATAAGTCAGTTATGAAATCTTTGCTTAAAACCAATTAGCCTTTGACTGCATATTAAGCAGAAGTCATTAGCTTTATTGGAATGAGAACCAATAAGCCTTGATCATTTCTACTTTCAAGTATATGGCCTTTGTAAGGCCCATTGAGGCTCCATCAGGGTTGCTTGAGAGTCACCATTAAACAGTCAATGCTTTTCAGTTTTGTAAAATAATAAGGTGCTCTGACCCATTACTAGATAAAATATCTACCCACCCATCATCTATTGCTGATCACCCCATCAAACTCAACACATTCACTCTTTCATGGAGACTTATTCCAGCCAAATGAAGCAACCGAGAAAGAGCATTTATTTAAGCCAGATATTAGCAAAGTTAATCTGAAGAAATTATGTGAGAGCTGCCTTGCCAGCACCTACTATCACAGAATACTTGCGGGATAAACAAAATCAATACATCTTGGAGGTGAAGTTTAGGAACCGTCATCTTGACAGGCATGTGAGTATACATGAGGAAGCTGCATCATTGGAGGTAATTCAGTTTAATGAAGAATGTCTGCAGTAGTGAAGAATTGAAAAACTTAAGGCAAATCATACATAACAAAAGCTACCTTTTCCTCCTACCAGCCTTAAAGGATCACATAAAAAGGACATGGATTTAGCTTTGGAGGCGAGGTGAACCCTCCGTAGGAAAAGGAATATGGAAGGTAAGACTGAAGGCTCGAGGAGCTTGCCAGCTGCAGGCAGGAGGTGTGTAGGAAGGGCAGCCCGTGTCTGGAGGAGGAAGAAGACAGAGAGGATACGACCTCGGGCCAGAAGACCAGCGCAGTGACAGGAACCTGGGACCTGTTTACAAGAGCTACACTTACCAGATGGAATTGTTAGAACTTCAGCTCGTCCCCTTAAGGAGCAGGGAGGGAAGGCCAGCGGTCCTCACCTTGGGACATCACTGGGGCCCTGCCAGGCTCCCCGCAAGCGTGACCTCAGGCCTGGAGTCAGGTCATTTCACATGCGGGTGCTGGAAACCCAGGCCAGATGTTGGCCCCTTGTTCAGGTGGTCAGGCTCTTCACGTGCCCCACTCTTGATCTGGACACAAAAATCTCTTCCCTTCCTAGGCTTCTCCATGAAGACCGTCTCTCTGTGTGGGAATTCTGCTGCTTGTAAAAGATGCCTGGGGTTGGAGCCTGGGGGTGGTGAGCACACAGCAGAGCCCAGGGTACTTCACACCCTTAGACACAGGTCTCTTTTCTCCCCAGACTTCTTCGAGTGTGCCTTCCCACGTGCTGAATTGCATGTAAGTGCTCTTTCTGCAGCACAAAATGATTGAATGTTAGGAATTTCACAGGGTTCAGCCTGATGAGCATTTTCCCCTTGGTTGAAATAGTTTGCAAGACATTTGGTAGTCATATTTAAATACTATATTTGAAATTCCACTTATTGGAAGAAGCACACTGCTTGAGGCTGAAGTCTGATATGGATTTGAAACCTTGCTTATACATTTTATACATTTATTATACATTTTTTACTGTGTTACCTTGAAGAGGCTATTCCATTCTCTTTGCCTCAGTTTTCTCTTGTATAAAATAGGAATTAGATATTTATAGGAATCAGAGGTTTGGAGGTTAGGATTAAATGCACTCCCCGATGGGAAAAGTGCCTCACACAGGGTCATCACACAAGTAAACCTCCCCAGAAATGTGCTATTTAGGTCCATGGAGACGACTGTAATTGGGTCACCCATAGCATGTTAGAAGTGATGGACTGCACATTGTCAATCAACACCATTTAGAAGCTACTGAGCCCAGTTTGGGCTTCCCTAGTAGCTCAGCTGGCAAGGAATCTGCCTGCAATGCAGCAGATCCTGGTTTGATTCCTCGGTCAGGAAGATCCCCTGGAGAAGAGATAGCCTACCCACTCCAGTATTCTTGGGCTTCTCCGGTGGCTCAGCTGGTAAAGAATCCACCTGCAATGTGGGAGATCTGGGTTCCATCCCTTGGTTGGGCAGGTCCTGTGGAGAAGGGAACAGCTACCCACTCCAGTATTCTGGCCTGGAGAATTCCACGGGCTGTGTAGTCAATGGGGTTGCAAAGAGTCAAACACAACAGAGCAACTTTCACTCCACTGACCTCAGCTCAGTAAAATGAAATCTTAGCTGTGACCTCAATCTGCTTGGCATTGTGCTCAGGCCTGAGGATGAAGGTGAGGTCTTGGCAAAGTGCATCACTTTTTGGTTTTTCTCTTTAACTTTATAGGGAGCTTGCTGAGATTTTTAACTGCACCTGATTAATATGTAGGAACAAGGAATGCAGAGAACACATTTTAAAATATTAGCAAACCCTGCTTGATTTGGTTTTAGAAAGAGGCATTGATTTAAATAGGGAAACCTTTTCTCTCAGGGTTATGTTTTTGAAATATCAGGCTACAGAGCACGGGTGCAAGGTCACACATTTTGCTCGTTTATGTGTTCCCCAGATACTGCACCATGTGTGATCTTGCTCAGCCATCCAAACTGAAAAATAAAAGATTACCGAAACATTATTGGGGATGTATACGAAATTGCATTGCGAGTCATAGCTGATTTTTCAGTTCTTGTTTTTCTGTTTCAGTTGAGCTGAAGATTCTCGTGGTTTTTTTTTTTTTTTTTTTTTTGTGGTCTGAAATCCCCTAGATGGCACTAGAGAATCCTGTATCTAAGTGGTTTATATAATACTCCTAAGTAGATGAAGAGAAGTAATTTTTACTTTTCTGCAAATAAACGTTAATAAGAAGTTTAACAGGATGGGATGCAATGTGCAAGGTTAACATTTATGTATTCTGTATGTTAGGTGCTCCTTGAAAGTAAAAATTGGTAATTTTTTAACTGTGGGTGTCTTGGAACTGGGTTTTGGTATTTTAATTAGCATGGAATTCATTTGGTGCAGACATAAAGATGCATAGAAATAGCAGAGATCTTGAGGCTGATTCTTGACCCAAATGGCATTCATATTAGAGCCATAAAATACAAGATCTAGATCTCCTAGGATGGGAGGGGGTGGGCTTTTAACCCTCGTCTCCTGCACTGGCAGGTGGACTCTACCACTGAGCCACCTGGGAAGCCCAAATTTTATTCAAGACATCATACAAAATATTCATCTTCCTCTTCTTCTTTATCTCGATTAAACTGGAGTAATGCAATTTGTAACTTTGCAGCTACTTATAACCAATCACATAGATTATGTTTCTCTAAATATTTTTGGTGAGATATTTCAAATACCTTTTGAAAAAAGGCAGCTCAGAAGCTACGGTAATCTCACTTTTGCTTCTTTCGATTGTTACAGCATCTCCATTAAGATTTCCAGCTTTTCCATTCACTTTGATTCTTTCCTGAAGAAACTGCTCTAAACTGACAGCACCCATGATTCCATCTCTGACAGGATGGGCACTATCAAGAGGAAACGTCAGGACCTGCTTCTTTTCATTGCCCCTTTTGCCACAAGCTTTTTCATAGGAGCCACGGCTGCAGTGTAGGCAGATAGGGAGCTGGGTGAAGGGAGTGGGTTTAGGTTGGGTCCCTGAATTCAAGTGGCTCAGAAAATGCACGGGTGTGATGAGTGAAGAGGCCTGGCTATAAGACTGTGGGGTTAGTGGTCTGTATGGCTGAACTACACAGCTGTCAGGAGGAGGGGCCAGTGAAAAACAGCAGTCCCGCAGGTGTAGGGTGGCCCATAGGTGTGAGCTAAAAACTTTTGTAAATTTCATCCTCATGGTTTTCAGATTGGAAATGTAAGGCTGAGATAATAACTGACCTTACTCAAGGTTGCAAAGTTATTTAGCGATAGAGTTAGGCTTCTAATTCCACTACTCTGATTTCACCCCTTCCGCTCTCCTCCTATAATAGTACCATCATCTGCCAAAGTTGTCACTGGCACCCCACACCCATCACAGTTCTTTCCTTGCCCTCCCTTCAAATGTGAAGGGCCCTTGGATCATGTAACAGTTGGGACTTCTGAGCTGCAAGTGGCTTGAGTACCCCACCCCACCCCCATTCAAGAGCCTTTAACAAGGATAACATGCTTCAAGTCAGGCAGTCCCAAGGTTTGCTAATTTGCAGCTCAGTGATGTCATCACGGGCCCAGGATTTTTCCATTTTTGCACTTTGCCATTTTCCCATTTTCAGTTTTTGCCCCCACAGGTGAAAAATTGCTGTGGTAGCTCCACATTTCACATCGACACAAGCACACCCAGTGATGAAAGAGACACTCTTCTGTCCCTGGCTCTCTTTCATTTAGTGAGGAAATCTTTCTTAGAAGCTCCAAGTGGATTTCCCTTCAGGTCTACATTGGCCAGACCTGGATGACTCTGGCCACCAAACTATAGCTACTAAGGTAAAGAGACAACCAGATTGCCTGATGGAGGTGTCCCTGCCCCAACAGACAGATTTAGAAATGAGTAGGGCTGTTCTAGGTTTACAAAGTGATTAAATGCCCTACTACAGTACTTAGGATCCAGGATACAGGAAGGAGAAATGTGGTATTCAGAGGAGTCCCTTGTGATGAAGAATTATGTCACCCAAATGCCAACAATATTCCTGTTGAGAAGCCCTATCACTCAATCATGATCTGCTATGGTGTCATCGGTAAGGTAGTGGACACTGAATTCACAGGAAAGAAGGGAGGTGTGGCTACTAAGTCAGCAATCAATAGCCCCCTTCTTGTTCTTGCTCTAGTCCTGCATCGCCACTTTTGGAATTCCATACAAATGTGTAAGGTCAAGTGCTCAAAGAAGGCCAGACTTCCCAGGTCTTTTGGTAATCAGTTACAATCAAATCAAAGAGAATATAATAATTATCAGGAGTTCACTTGGATGACATGCATGGGGAAACAGCTGTTATCCTTCTTGAGAATAAAAATGAAAGCAAATAGTGCTTTAGTTGTCACTGGAGTGGCCTTCCCAGGCATCGCTAGTGGTAAAGACCCTGTCTGCCAATTCAGGAGATGTAAGAGACTTGGGTTCAATGTCTGGATTGGGAAGATCCCTGGGAGGAGGGCGTGGCAACCCACTCCAGTTGGAGTGGAGATTCCCATGGACAGAGGAGCCTGGCAAGCTACAGTCCCTGGGGTCACAAAGGGTTGGATATGAATGAAGCCACTTAGCACGCACCCACAGGGTGGGATATAGATGGGTTTGTTTGTTGGTTTGTTTTGTTGCAGGGTTGAGAGAGTTGGCGGATGGCGCACAAGCGCGGCAAAGTAATGCTTAAAATTATTCAAGCCAGGCTTCAGCAATACGTGAACTGTGAACTTCCAGATGTTCAGGCTGGTTTTGGAAAAGGCAGAGGAACCAGAGATCAAATCAAAACATGTACATTATCTAGGGTGAAACAGATCACCAGCCCAGGCTGGATGCATGAGACAAGTGCTCTGGCCTGGTGCATTGGGAAGACTCAGAGGAATCGGGTGGAGAGGGCGGTGGGAGGGGGGATCGGGGCGGGGAATACATGTAACTCCATGGCTGATTCATGTCAATGTATGACGAAAACCACTACAATATTGTAAAGTAATTAGCCTCCAACTAATAAAAATAAATTAAAAAATTGCAAACATCTTCTGGATAAACGAAAAAGCAAGAGAGTTCCAGAAAAACATCTATTTCTGCTTTATTGACTATGCCAAAGCCTTTGACGGTGTGGATCACAATAAACTGTGCAAAATTCTGAAAGAGATGGGAATACCAGACCACCTGACCTGCCTCTTGAGAAACCTGTATGCAGTTCAGGAAGCAACAGGTAGAACTAGACATGGAACAACACACTGGCTCCAAAGAGGAAAAGGAGTATGTCAAGGCTGTATATTGTCACCCTGCTTATTTAACTTACATGCAGAGTACATCATGAGAAACGCTGGGCTGGAGGAAGCACAAGCTGGAATCAAGATTGCCAGGAGAAATATGAATAACCTCAGATATGCAGATGACACCACCCTTATGGCAGAAATTGAGGAAGAACTAAAGAGCCTCTTGATGAAAGTGAAAGAGGAGAGAGAAAAAGTTGGCTTAAAGCTCAACATTCAGAAAACTAAGATCATGGCATCCAGTCTCATCACTTCATGGCAAATAGATGGGGAAACAGTGGCTGGCTTCATTTTTCTGGGCTCCAAAATCACTGCAGATGGTGATTGCAGCCATGAAATTAAAGCTTGCTCCTTGGAAGGAAAGTTATGACCAACCTAGACAGCATATTAAAAAGCAGAGACATTACTTTGTCAACAAAGGTCTGTCTAGTCAAGGCTATGGTTTTTCCAGTGGTCATGTATGGATGTGAGAGTTGGACTATAAAAAAGGCTGAGCACCAAAGAATTGATGCTTTTGAACTGTGGTGTTGGAGAAGACTCTTGAGAGTCCCTTGGACTGCAAGGAGATCCAACCAGTCCATCCTAAAGGAGATCAGTCCTGGGTGTTAATTGGAGGGACTGATGTTGAAGCTGAAACTCCAATAGTTTGGCCACCTGATGCAAAGAGCTGACTCATTTGAAAAGACCCTGATGCTGGGAAAGATTGAGGGCAGTAGGAGAAGGGGACGACAGAGGATGAGATGGTTAGATGGCATCACTGACTCGATGGATATGGGTTTGGGTGGACTCCGGGAGTTGGTGATGGACAGGGAGGCCTGGCGTGCTGCGGTTCATGGGGTCGCAAACAGTCGGACACAACTGAGCGACTGAACTGAACTGAACTGAACTGAACTGAACTGAACTGAGAGGCCACCAGGAGCTGGTGAATGGCACTGATTTTCTGTCAGATGCCCTGAGTATTGTGGGAGAGAATGAACAAAGGTGAGGCCTCAGCATCATTTTATGGAAAGAACTCAGGCTCTGAAGTCACAGAGATCTTGCTCATCAAGTCCAGACTTGCTGTGAACTCTATGTGGAAGGTTACCAAAGGTCTCTGAACCGCAATTATGAATCTTCAAAATAAGGCTAACTGATAAATCTTCACCATGATTACATGGGCAGCAGAAGGCAAATCCCTAGCCCAGTGTTCAGTAAACATCAAGTGCTGTGTCTGTTGTCTGAACATGACATTGTGGTTTATTTACTTACCCTTTCTCGCTACATAGAGTTGCAAGATTAAGCAAATAAAAATACGTGTATGTGTGCGTTCTAAGTCACTTCAGTTGTCTCCCACTCTTTGGGACCCTATGGTCCGTGGCCTACCAGGCTCCTCTGTCCATGGGATTCTCCAGGCAAGGATACTGGAGTAGGTTGCCATGCCCTCCTATACATGTCTCCCAATTAAAATACATGTCTCCCAGTTAAATTTGAAGTTCAGATAAAGAATCAATAATTTATTAGTGGAAGGATGTCCCAAGCACTTTGGGATACACCTATCTTAATAAATTATTGTTTGCCTGTCTGAACTTCAAATTTAACTGAGAGTCCTATATTTTATCTTCCAACCCTATCTCTACATTCCATCTCTTCCCTGGATTTTCTCCAGCCAGAGAATAAATAAATGAAGCCCAAATTAAATATCATTCTCTCACTCATATATTTTAACCTTAGCGGGGACCTGGCAGACCAGTGACGTCACCTTCAGCGTCTTTTGGTGAGCAAACATTCTCTAAGCTTGAAAGGAGAGGACCCTGCCTTGACAGAGTGGATCAGGTCTCAAAAGCCATGTTGGTCTTACGAACTTCGTGGTTAATCTTCTTGCAGAATGTTTTCTTTCACAGTTGGCTGTTCTGTGTCTGCATAGATCTGCAATAAATACTGTACTGCAGTGCTGAAAAGGGAGGGAAAACATTACCATCTGCATCTACAGCTTGCAAATTACAGCTTGCAATCACCTGCTATTAAATAAAGACACTTTAACAATATTTTGGGTTTTAAATTAGCAATTTACATCACAAGACTCTGAAAATACTAGTCTTTTAATACTGCAATTTTCTTTCCTTTTAACCAGGCATCAACATGTATTGAATTTTTTAAAAACGCAATACAAAGTAATGTTTATTTAAACAATAGCCGCCAATGGTATGAGGCACACAGATGGAAATCCAGTAGCTTCTCACTCAGCGGGCAGCTTCATTGGAGGACCCTGATGGGGTTGCAACTCTCTATTTTACATCATGGGGGGATGTAAGGCATTGCCTTTTTTTTCCCCTTAAGTGCCTGGCCACACCAGGCTACATGTCGTGTAAGAAAGTAGTCTCAAGCCGGGAATTAGAGGCATTCTTTGTTTGAAGGAGACTTGAAGCAAAAAGGCTGAAAGGGAAGGAGTTCAAGTGGGAATACTTCCCTTTGTCACTTGACATCAGGGCTGAATCGAAGGGGATTGGCATTTGTGCAGAGCACACAGGATGCAAAATGAGATGGGATTTGGAAGCATACAAAGAGAGGAAGATTTAGCAGCTTTGTGCCTCACGGACACTACGTATATAGACAGAGGGTTAAATCTATATCTAAATATAGTGGTTTGTCTTCCAGTTCTTATTACTGGGACTTTATCCCCCTTTTCTCTTGAAATCTGAGTTAGGGAAGAGGAAAACTCCAGGAGCAGGCACGCATTGTAAAGAGATAAGTATAAGCTTTGCAGCAGTGATTGCTGGGTTGTAAATTCCTTCACATAAACACAGAACATTCTGGAGCATCGTACCTATTAGCTGGCAGCCTGCTTTTCTGCATGTCCCCTGCTCTTCCCTGCATTCAGCGGTTGTTGATGAGTAGCTACTTCTCAGAGCTCTCCCAGATCCAGGGTTGCTTTCAGTAGTTTTTTCTTTAATCCTAAAAAAGATACTGCTCTTGTCTGCATTGTTCATGCCTTGCCATTTTTACTTTTTATAACCCAAGACACCTGCCTAAATCTCGAATTCTTTCCTTTTCATGGTGTTCTGAATTTTGATACCCACACATGCTATGCTCAATAAATGTTAGTTATTATTATGATTTTTATTCATAGTAAAGGTTTAAAGCTATGTCATATTAAATTTCATTTGAAAAGGAAAGCACCTTGGAGAAAAACTTGAGATTTCAGTTCATCCCCTGGGCATTCAGCAGTGGTTGGTTTAGAGGCGTGGGCAGTGTTAGATCCTTTCTATGTTCCATTAATTATACTGTTCAGCCTCTCAGGTTTGGTCATAAGTCACACCCACAGCTCCTGTGGAGCCAGCTTGTGGCCATTAGTGATTTACTTGGAAAAGCAGCAAATTGAATGACTTGTAGGCTTTTCCAGTCCTGTTAGGCTGATTGGTCACCTCTGATGTCGTTTATCACTGTATCTTGTTATCTCTGTTAAGGTCTAATGTTAGTTCCTCTGTTTAAGGATTGAATAGGTTTCAATCTAATCTCCTAAATAGAATTTCAGATGATTTGGGGCCCAGCTCCTGACCAGAGGGCTTTGTTCTGGTCCTCTTATTAGGTCCTATTTATAGTAACATTTGCTGATAGAATCAGGGCATAATGGATAGATTTTCATTTCTTGTTGATTACCTACACATTCTTTTTAAAGGCTTTTAGAAACTAAATGTACAACTTGTCACCAAAGTTTAACACTGGAGTCATTCTAATTTGCTTAAATAGAACCTGCAAAGAATAAAATTCTCTCTTCAAAAGCATATATACATTCTTGAGTGGCAGAAAAGTCCTTGAACATTGCAAGATGTTCTGGACTCATAACCTATTTCTTGTCTTTCAATGAATATTCTAAATGTGAATAGAACTTTGATAATAATCACTGTATGAAACAAAAAATCATCAGCATCTTTGGATGATTCTACTTTGAATGTTTTCTCAGAGGTGCATGTTGTATGAGTGTGTGCTGGTCATAGATGCCGTGTATGATAGGAAGAATACAGTTGATCCTCAAATTTTCTTCCTGCCTGGTTCAACAGAGACTGGAGTGAGAATAAAGATAGATGTGAAAGCCCTTTGCAAACTCTCAGTTCAGTTCAGTTCAGTCCCTCAGTCCTGTCCCACTCTTTGCGACCCTGTGGACTGCAGCACACCAGGCCTCCCTGTCCATCACCAACTCCCAGAGTTTACTCAAACTCATGTCCATTGAGTCGGTGATGCCATCCAACCATCTCCTCCTCTGTCGTCCCCTTCTCCTCCCACCTTCAATCTTTCCCAACATCAGGGTCTTTTCAAATGAGTCAGTTCTTTGCACCAGGTGGCCAAAGTATTGAAGTTTCAGCTTCAGCATCAGTCCTTCCAGTGAATATTCAGGACTGATTTCCTTTAGGATGGACTGGTTGGATCTCCTTGCAGTCCAAGGGCCTCTCAAGATCTTCTCCAGTACCACAGTTCAAGAATGTTGTTTTTTAAAAAGTGATTTGAACTGCATAGTGAAAGCCCATCCTAGTATTTATGTCAGGCCCTAAGACCAACACCTAACTTTGTTAGTATTACAGAAGGATATCAGTCTATAGTCTGTAATGTGTGTGTGTGTGTGTGTATGTGTGTGTGTGTGTGTACGTGTGTGTGTGTGTGTGCAGGCACATGTACATACATGCATCATCAGCTTTTCTTCAAATGCTTCTATTGAATTTTCCTTATAAATAATGTCCAAAGTATCTACCATAATTTCTTTTCAATTATGAGCCTACTAATTTCTTATTTCTATGAGACATGCTTGAATCATTTTGAGGAAGAGAGAGAGAGCCAAAGATAGTGATCTAGTGAGAGAGCAATATGCAGCCTTTATTAAGACTTTAAAACATTTGGATGTACACTTCCTTAAAACTTGAGTTCACTGGGCCTGACATTTTACAAATCCTTGGATACTTGTTAACACTCTTCATATCCATTTTCATGATCTCTCAGCTGGAGAAAAGGTGGTTTATGTGTTTTAACTGCTTTGAAGCCCTTAGCTAGTTAAGTAAACATAATTTCATGTAATGGGCTTTGCCATTGAGTTTACATTTTAAAGAGTCTCTCACAATCTATCCATTCACTTAGGTTTTACATAATGCATTTGGCATTACAGGACTACGACTGAGAAAAGCACATTTAAGAGCCATGGTAAATGGCAAGATGCAGAATGTTTCAATCTCCAATCCTTAGTTTTACTAACGCTGCCAACATTTGTAGCCCGTCTGTCTCTCTCAAGAATTTCTTGTAGATAGCCAAATTGATTGGTTTTTCTTTCACCTTTTAAAACATTTCTCCCGCTTCCTCTTTTGGGGCTGGTAATAATCACAGAACCATAGAATTTCAGTCTTAGAAGGTATTTTTAATGTCATGAAAATCCAATAGTTAATTCCATGCTTGAATCTTTTATATTACATTCCCACCAAAGGGCTAGCTGGGCTTCCCTCGAATTCCTTCAGCCATGGAATGCTCATTACCTCTCAAGGGAGTCAATTCCATTCCCACACAGTCCTAGAAATCAATAAATTATTTCTTAGGCTGAAAAGAAATCCCCCTATCAAATTTTGTTCTGTTCTCAGTAAATGGACAAAACATATGTAATTCATTTTTTCACATATTTAAAGGCAATTATTTTGTCTCCTGTATTCTCTCTCCTTATGCCAAATATTCTTGATATTTATAATTTTATGATATGACTGTGAGTCTAGTCATCCTATATCCCTAAGCTCTGAACATGCCAAAGTTCACTGACAAGAATAATAGGGAAAATAAAATCTACCATACTAAGCTTTTAATGGGTGCCAGGTATCTTACAAGCATTACCTTTAATGTCCATAATGATGTGAATTAGGTATTGTCATCTTCATTCTATAGATGTGATATAAATCTGTGTCTCTCTATTCTGTAGTTAAGGAAACCAAAGTAAGGAGAAGTTGAGTAGCTTTCCCAAAGATGCATATCTAGTATTAGTAATTGGCAGAGCCTGGATTTGAACTAGTGCCTTTTCTTATTCTAGACTAGGTGTTCTTAATTGTACATTGTAATCCTTTTGGGAGATGTGATAACAACCCCTCACCCACCCCATAGAGTAAGCTTAATGTTCCATGTCTGTTTTAAGCAGTTCAGAGTGGAGAAAGGTAGTCACTTACCTTGTTCTAGGAATTATGCCAAACCAAAGGACTGATAAGGATGAGTCTAGTGGGAGAAAGAAGTAGTGAAACAAAGGGACTAGATGACTAATAGGATGCTGCATGAGTCTCAGAGTGATTGAAGATGGTAGGTCTGCCAGGTGAGCAGGCAAGCCCTACATATGTCATGACCTTCTTTGGAGGGAAAGTGTGCCTGTAAAGAAATAGTCACTGTAACTAGGCATATTCTGGGTGTACTGATGTTTCCCCTTGAAGGGATATAATTTTCCTAAGAATGTAGAAACCTGAAAGTGGAAAACAAACCCTTTGCCATACATTCCATACATTCTTGAATGTTCTTAGGAAGCAAAGTTGATCAGAGACAAAAGGAAAAAAAAAAGGAATTTGCTGGTATCTTTTGCTTGCTTTCAAGTAGACTCAAGTGGACCATAAGTTATGGTCCACTTGGTTAATGTCTTGTCTTCCAGCAAGACATTCTTGCTGGAAGTACTTACCAGATTGTTAAAAACTCTCATTTTACATGTGGGGAAACTGAGGTTCAGAGATGAGAAGTCCGGTGCTATACATCTAGACAGGGCCTCAGAAGAGTGTGTGATCAATCTCTACTGATTATAAGACCCAGATCTTTTAAATTATACTTCCTTACACTTATTATTTCTTTGGCGAAGTAAATAACTCTTCCATTGCAATGTACTGACACAATGAACAGTTGTAAGATGGAAGCTTACACTGGAACCTTGCTGTGTCACACAAGGCGGAGTTCAGTGTTTGATGCGTCTTTCTTAGGGATGTTTGCTGAAAGTACTAGAGGGTGGATGGGATATTTGTGGCAACATTATTCCAGCTAGTATCATGATTTCCTGTATCTTATGAGATTGCTTATGGTGAATCTGATTTTGTTCAGTGTTGAAAACTTGGAATCAGAATCATGTGGGGAGGGAGAAGTATTCCTTAAAAATGCATGTTCTCAGACTAACCAGAAGACAACTCACATCAGAATTCTGGGGAGTGGAATCTGAAAATTAATATTTTATAAAAATATTAGATGAAGCTTATATATGTTAAAGTTACAGAAATATTTGTGTTAGTTCATCAGTGTGTTAGTTTCTCACTGCTGCTTTAGTAAATTACTACAAATTGAGTGAGTTAATACATACTTATTACCTTATAGCTGGGAGAGTCAGAAGTCCAGAGTGAACTTCAGAAATGCAGAATGGGTTTCACTGGACTAACATCAAGGTGTCAACAGGGCTCCATTCCTCCTGGAGGCTCTAGGGGAGATCTGAAAGAAAGTAAAAATGTTAGTCACTCAGTTGTGTCCAATTCTTTGAGACTCCATGGACTGTACCCTGCCCGCCTCCTCTGTCCATGGAATTCTCCAGGCAAGAATACTGGAGTGACATCATCAGAGAAATGCAAATTAAAACCACAATGAGGTACCATTACACGCCAGTCAGGATGGCTGCTATCCAAAAGTCTACAAGCAATAAATGCTGGAGAGGGTGTGGAGAAAAGGGAACCCTCTTACACTGTTGGTGGGAATGCAAACTAGTACAGCCACTATGGAGAACAGTGTGGAGATTTCTTAAAAAACTGGAAATAGAACTGCCATATGACCCAGCAATCCCACTTCTGGGCATAAACACTGAGGAAACCAGATCTGAAAGAGACACGTGCACCCCAATGTTCATCGCAGCACTGTTTATAATAGCCAGGACATGGAAGCAACCTAGATGTTCGTCAGCAGATGAATGGATAAGGAAGCTGTGGTACATATACATCATGGAATATTACTCAGCCGTTAAAAAGAATTCACTTGAATCAGTTCTAATGAGATGGATGAAACTGGAGCCCATTATACAGAGTGAAGTAAGCCAGAAAGATAAAGAACATTACAGCATACTAACACATATATATGGAATTTAGAAAGATGGTAATGATAATCCTATATGCAAAACAGAAAAAGAGACACAGACATACAGAACAAACTTTTGGACTCTGTGGGAGAAGGCGAGGGTGGGATGTTTCAAGAGAACAGCATCAAAACATGTATATTATCTATAGTGAAACAGATCACCAGCCCAGGTTGGATGCATGAGACAAGTGCTCGGGCCTGGTGCACTGGGAAGACCCAGAGGAATCAGGTGGAGAGGGAGGCGGGAGGGGGGATCAGGATGGGTAATACATGTAACTCCACGGGTGATTCATGTCAATGTATGACAAAACTCACTTCAATATTATAAAGTAATTAGCCTCTAACTAATAAAAATAAATGAAAAGAAAAAAGGCAGAAATTAAAAAAAAAAATTACTGGAGTGAGTAGCCATTCCCTTTTCCAGGAGATCCTCCTGACCCAGGGGTTGAAACCAGGTCTCCTGCATTACAGGCAGATTCGTTACTCCTGAGCCACCAGGGAAGCCGTCGTGGAGATCAGGTTCCTTACCTTTGCACACATTCCTTGACTCATGCTCCCTTCCATAACTTAGCCCTCTGCTCCTGATGTCAGATCTCCTTCTCTCTGACTCTGACTTTCCTACTTCCCTTTTTTCTTATAAGGATCTTTGTGATTGTGTTATCCAAGATGATCTTTTTGTCTCAGAATCCGTAATCAATCAGCAAAGTCCTCTTTGCCATGTAAGGCAATATATTCACACAATATGGAGACCAGGAGTTGAACATTTTTGGGGAGGCACCTACCATGATTGGTTTTAAAACATTTTGATGAAATAGAGAGGGGCTGAGGAAGGGAATATTAAGTACCAATTGATTAGGGTCCCCATTCCACTCCAGGAGTCCCCTGATATATCTCTAGGAAATCCAGGGACCCTGAGGAGCATGGTCTAAGAAAAGCAGTCCTAGTGTCTGTGCTTATTCAAGAGTCTGTGAGGGGAATCTGATCACCACTCTTCATTTAGTGTATCTTGCCTGACTTTCCAACAGTTGACTTTGTAACTGTCATTCAGCCTTCCCATTCTCAATTTTCTAAGCAATTCCATTTAAACTTGCTGCAGAGAACAAACAAAACATGACCTTGCTTTATTAGAGATAAAATCACTGTTTTAACTGATTGTAAGAGAAAAATATCTGTTAGAAAGGGGGCTTCCCATTGACTTTTCATTCTTTGTTATTTTCCAACATTTTTCTATTAAAAGGAAAACAAACAACAATTAGTGGAATTTTTAAAGGCATCCTTTTTTTTTCCCTTCTATCTATCTATATAGCTCTGTCTCTTGTCTATTACATGTTCCTCCGCCATCCCAACACACACACACTTTTGTACCAACCATAGCCTTGATTGTGAAAGTTTAACTCTTTTTGTAATATTTTTCTTTTGAGATACTATTTGGGTCCTAGCAGAACTTTGCAGATGTTTCTGAATTAATAAAAGAATAAATGGTACTGAGTTATATATTTTAACTAGTATATAAAAGCAGCAAAAGTTATCTAATAGGAAATTAACCAAAGAAGAAAATTAGTGGCTTTTTTCTTAAAAGGTATCTTTATATGTCACTGTATTAGGAGACTCTTGACCATCTGCCCTATGACAATATTTGGAAAGATACAGACAATAACTGTCCTAATGCCTGTATTAGTCATCTTAAAATTGGATTGGATGGCTTAACAGCAGAAATTTATTTCATATAATTGTGGAAGTTGGAAAGTCTAAGACTAAAGTATCAGCAAGGTAGGTTTCATTCTGAGGCATCTGCTTTTGGCTTGTAGGCGGCTACCTTCCTGTGGTGTCCTCACATGATAAAGAGAGCTCAAGAGGTCTGGTGTTTCCACCTCTTCTTATAAGTGCACTGGGGCTTCCCTGGTGATCCACAGGTAAAGACTCTGTGCTTTTGGTGAAGGGGGTTCAGGTTCAATCCTTGGCTGGGGAACAAATATCCCACGTGCTGCAAGACCAAAAAAAAAAAAAATTAATAAAAAAGGGCACCAGTCCTATCAGATTAAAGTCCCACTCTTAAGATTTCATTGAACCCTAATCACTTCTTTAAAGTTTCAATTCCCAATATAGTCATATGGTGGGTTAAGTTGTTAACATATGGGTTTTTGGAGAGCATGAATCAGTCCACAGTCTGTCCCCTAGAACATCACAAGTGTTTCCTGATTCCTGAAAGACCTTGGCAATTTCATTACAAGAGATGGTTTATGTAATTATGACAGAGGGAAGAAATAGAAACTCCAACAGGCTTTTGAACTCACATCTCTTTCTTCATTTAGATCAATTAGTCAGTTTTGCTACTTGGCAACATTTCTGTTACACAACGGAAAAATCCTGGCTTCAAGACCCTTCACTGCCCCCCAGTTCAAGAAAACCTATAACTCAATACAATCATGGTCCATCATCCAAACACATTCCCTCTTGCTGCTGCTGCTAAGTCACTTCAGTCATGTCCGACTCTGTGCGACCCCATAGATGGCAGCCCACCAGGCTCCCCTGTCCCTGGGATTCTCCAGGCAAGAACACTGGAGTGGGTTGCCATTGCCTTCTCCTCCTTCCCTCTTGGGAAGCAGTAATCATGGCATACCCACAAGGCTTGCCTGTAGACCATTTTCTCTTCTTTCCTAAGATGGGTAGAATATGGATGAGGATGTTTTTATAGCACAGAATTTTGAAATTAGAAGGAAAACTTGTCGAGAGCTCTTAGAAGCCATAAAAGAAGTATAAAACATCCTTTGACTAATATTTATCTCCTTGAGTTCTGCCCCTGAGACTGGGAGCATGCATAGGGGACTCTCACCCACAGTGCCTGAATGACTTTTATGAAAGAAGAGAAGGAAGGGTAAATAGGAAGAAGGAGTTTCAGATTGCCAGGCAGCTCTGAGAGTCTTGGCCCGGGTGACAAGAGTCTCAGAGCAGACACTGCCCAGCAAAGAAGCTGTGTTGGGCAGAAACTGTCCAGCTCTCATCCCCTGCTTGCTCAGTTAGTAAGAGAGAGCAGCCCCCAGGAGAACCTGGTCCAGACATAACTGCTGTGGCATGCAGCAGATGGGGGCTGTCAGCTACTCAGGCTCCTCTGAGCACATTCACCTGAAGGGACATCTGAGGAATCTTGGAATCTGAGGAATCATGGAAACTGTAGGAATCTTTCATGTTCTAAAAATAAAAAGAATCAGTTGATTAACCAGAGCATGGCAAAGGGAATGGCATCCATCTAGATCTTGGGCCAGAAGTCCCTGAAAGAATTATAGTTACATCCATATATATGTATGTATCTATTTATCACCTATCTATCCAATCTTTCTTATGTTTAAGTGGTTATCTAGTAGAAGAAGTGCTTCCCAGATTTCTCAGTAGTAAAGAATCCACCTGTCAATTCAGGAGATAAAGGAGACATGGGTTTGATCCCTGGGTCAGGAAGATCCCCTGGAGGATGAAATTGCAACCCACTCCAGTGTTCTTGCCTGGATAATCCCTTGGACAGGGAAGTCTGGCAAGCTACAGTCCATGGGGTCACAAAGAGTCAGACGTGACTGAGCACATATATAGTACAAGGAGGAGACCAAATGCTATGCTTGAAATAGAAGATGGCTTTTTATCTGTCTAAAAATCTGTTTCCCAGCCTGGATTTTGCCAGTCTCCAAGGAAACTCTTATCACTACAAAGAAATAACAGAATATACCTGACAGTCACAAATTAAGCTATTTGTAAATCACTCGCACTGAAGAAATAAAAGCTATTTTGGGGGCTAAAATTCTTGTTCAGATTTTCCTGTTTTGAAATCTACTTCCCCTTTCCCATTTGCATGGGCCTATAAACTTGTCCATATCACTAGTAAAAGCATAACACATAAAGAAGATAAAACCAAATCTCTTGGTGACCTTTCACATCAAGCAAGCGAACACACACACACACACACATACACACAAGCATTTCTATTTCATCTCTGTATTTTTAGTGCTTAGAAATAGATTGTCATAATATTAAATGATATATAAATGCTTATAAATACAAAATATTGAATACATGAAAAAATAAAAATAAATAATGAATGAATAAATGAATGGATAAATAAAAGACTAAATGATGTAATTTAATTTGGGTAGAAAGAAGTGAGTTGGGGAGGGAAATAACATGAATTCCAAAAGATGTCACAACTCCACAACTGAGGAAATAATGGATTGATTTCCATGGGGTTTTATGGTTGGTTTAACAATCTACACATTGTGTCCTTAGTCACCCAGTTGTGTCCAAATCTTTGCGACCCCATGGACTATAGACTGTCAGGCTCCTCTGTCCATGGGGATTCTCCAAGCAAGAATACCGGAGTGGGTGGCTTTGCCCTCTTCTAGGGGATCTTCCCAACTCAGGGATAGAATCCAGGTCTCCCACATTGCAGGTGGATTCTTTACCATCTGAGCCTTAGGCAGTATTAATCAGCCTAATACTTTGAGAAAGAACCAGAAGAATCATTCTGCAAAGGGGGCAAGGAATATAAACCTTGTCTAAGTTGGCTGAATCCTATAAGAAACAGTGGGCATCTTTTTGTATGTTGTGGGAAGAACATTCACCTCTGAGTCAATAAACAAGGATTGCAGCCTGGCTTTGCCTCTAATAAGCCTTATCTCCTGAACATCTCACCTTAGTTCCTTTGATTCCGTTTTCTCTTCCTCTTGGTGGGACGGAATAGTCTCTAAATCACCCAGCAGTCTATAGATTCCATATAAGTAAATTGATGAGTTTAGGCTCTTATGGAGGTGGGCTGTGAGAGAGCCCTGAGGCTCTAGCTGAGGCAAGCTTTAAAGAGAGAAGTCAGCTAAGGATAATGTGGACAAAGAGAACTGAAGACCTACTTGGGGAAATATTGAAAAAAGCTGCCCAGAGAATTTCAAAGAGATTTTCAAATAACACCCAAGTATTCCCAGGGATGCTTGGGGCAAGACAACGCTCTGTTATTTCAGAAAAGAAAATATGTATTGTATTCTGTGAACTTGAATTTAGTCAAGGACACACATCACAACTGTGTGCCAAACCAGCCTTGTCAGGATAAGGTACTTCCTGGGAACAATTCTTCTCTGGAACAAAGCTCCGTGAGGTATGCGGGAACATGTAGTACTTTGAATATTATCTCTATGCTAATGTTAACTTTGTTTTGTATGGGTTTTAATAGAACTAAGTTCAGATATTATGAATATTATGCATGGTAATGGGAGTCTTTGAAAGTCATGTGATAATTTGTGTTTTGGATATTATTATGACTTCACCAACTTATGATGAGGCTTTTTAATTCACCAATGCTGTCAGGAAAGAAATTTTCCATACCTACTAAGTTCCCACCACTGATTAGGTGCTGGAAATACCAAGTTGAGTAAGATAGGCCCCACCGGTATAGGTATAAACAGCTGTATTTAAATTAAAGTCATTCAGAAGTTTAAAAGCCTGTGGGAATATAGGATCAACTAGAGTTTTTTCAGCTCTTTGGCAGCTGCACTTCATGCCATTTGAATCCCAAGGAATAGAGTAAATCACTATCATTCTAGCTTTCTAATAGTACTTTAAGTTCTTTAAAACTAACCGGTTTAACCTATTAGGGTGTATGTTCATGAAACATAAAGCCAGAAGGAAGACAGAAACCACATTTCATGCCTTTACTGGTTCTGTGGAATTTTCCTCTCTTGACTCAAATTAGAGTCAAATCATCTCTTGCAAATTACCAACTCATTTATGGGATGCCAGTCCACCAGGCACAGGCTTTGTTTCTAGCTTTTGGTTTAATCCTTCAAAGAGTCTGTTCACAGATTTGAAGACTATCTTTGGCAAAGGCTACTAGTCCAATATTATTTGACATCTTGCAATTATCAGTTTGGATCATTCCTTCTCAGAGTTCTTTTCTCTTTTGGTTCTATTATTTCCTCTGATTTCTCTTTACCTCTCTGATCCTTCCTGTACAAAATCTCTGGAAGATTTTTCTTCTTTTCTTTCTCTCTTTAGTTCAGTCTCTCAGTCGTGTCCGACTCTTTGCGACCCCACGAACCACAGGCCTCCTTGTCCATCACCAACTCCCGAAGTCCACCCAAACCCATGTCCATCGAGTTGGTGATGCCATCTAACCATCTCATCCTCTGTCGTCCCCTTCTCCTACTGCCCTCAATCTTTCCCAGCTTCAGGGCCTTTTCAAATGAGTTAGCTCTTTGCATCAGGTGGCCAAACTATTGGAGTTTCAGCTTCAACATCAGTCCCTCCAATGAACACCCAGGACTGATCTCCTTTAGGTTGGATCTCCTTGCAGTCCAAGGGACTCTCAAGAGTCTTCTCCAACACCATAGTTCAAAAGCATCAATTCTTCGGTGCTCAGCTTTCTTTATAGTCCAACTCTCACATCCATACATGACCACTGGAAAAACCATAGCCTTGACTAGACAGACCTTTGTTGGCAAAGTAATGTCTCTGCTTTTTAATATGCTGTCTAGGTTGGTCATAACTTTCCTTCCAAGAAGTAAGCGTCTTTTAATTTCATGGCTGCAATCACCATCTGCAGTCATTTTGGAGCCCAGAAAAATAAAGTCAGTCACTGTTTCCACTGTTTCCCCATCTATTTCCCATGAAGTTTTGGGACCAGATGCCATGATCTTAGTTTTCTGAATGTTGAGCTTTAAGCCAACTTTTTCACTCTCCTCTTTGACTTTCATCAAGATGCTCTTTAGTTCTTCCTCACTTTCTGCCATAAGGGTGGTGTCATCTGCATATCTGAGGTTATTCCTATTTCTCCCAGAAATCTTGATTCCAGCTTGTGCTTCCTCCAGCCCAGCGTTTCTCAAGATGTACTCTATATAATTTAAATAAGCAGAGTGACAATATACAGCCTTCATGGACTCCTTTTCCTCTTTGGAGCCAGTGTGTTGTTCCATGTCCAGTTCTACCTGTTGCTTCCTGACCTGCATACAGGTTTCTCAAGAGGCAGATCTTACCACCTGGGAATTCTTTAGACTCATTAGTTTTGTTTTGTTTTCAAATCTGTATTAGTTTTCACCTGCTGCCACAACAGATTACCACAAACTTGGTGGGTTCAGCAACTTAAATTTATTATTTCATAGTTCTTTAGGTTAGAAGTTTGATATAGGTCTCACCAGATCTCACCAAACTGAAGTCAAGATATCAGTAAGACTATGTTTCTTTCTGAAGCTTTTAGAAGAGGATCAGTTTCCTTGCTTATTTATGTTTTTGGACAGAATTTAGTTCCATGTTTTTATAGGACTGAGATCTCTCCTCCTTTGTTGGCTATCAGCTGAGGCCCATTCCCAGTTTCTAGACGCCATCCATATTCCATAGCTCCTGGCCCCTTTTCTCCATATTTAAAGCCAGCGATGGAGGGTTGTATCCCTCTTACACTTTGAATCTCTCCCTCCTTTCATTTCACCTCTCTCTGACCACCTCTCTCCCTAGCTGGGAAGCTAGGAAAGTATCTGTGCTTTTAAGGATTAATGGGATTAGATTGAGTCCACCTGAGTCATCCTATAACTCTCTCCATTTTAAGGTTCATAACTTTATTAATATCTACAAAGTTCCTTTTGCCATGTTAGGTAATGTGTTCACAGTTTATGGAGATTAAAGCAGAGATATTGTGGGGAGTCCTTCTTCTGCCTAGCACAAAGTCCAAAATCTAATTTGTTATCAAATCCCTTACCTCCTTCCTGCTTCCATATCAAACCTCTACTGTGTATTAATTTGAAAGTCAGTTGTTTCTAACCCAAGACTTCAAGCATCATTTAGCTGTCTATGCTTTGTCAGGCATATTTCCCCAGTTCGGCGCAAATCTGACCAAATTCTTTCTTTGCTGGAAAACTTTCATTGGCTTCTACTGCTCACAGAATAAAATCCAAAATCCTTATCAATTCCTAAATATTTTGACCTCTTCTTTTTTCCCCATTCTTTCCTGTGGTTCTCGCTGACTTCTTCCCTTTCTTCTTCCACAACCTTTATCAAGGTGGTGCCAAGTCTTAATGCCTCAGTCTTTTCCTTCCATCTGGAACATATCTCACCTGTAACTGCTCAACAAGTGTCCTTCAAGTTAAAATATTTTATGAACTGACTTTTCTTTCTCATGAACTACCGTCTCCATGCCAATGGTCTGTTATAGAACAGAGTTGCTGCTATAACATCTTTCTCACTCTGTTGTCCTTACTTTTCTTTTTGTATGTAAAGTCACAAAGAATAATGACTTGGAATTATTCATTTTTGTGTTCCAATTGTCTGAGAGATGGCCTGGAAAATGTTTGATTCTCAACATGTATTTTTGAATAAGTGAATACATGAGTGAATGAATAAAAATACTCTGTCCTTTGAGTAACTACATTATTTTTCATAAAAATCATTCAAAATGTACTTGTTTACTATACATTTATATTCATTAAGTATGTGACCTATATAAAGATAATTGGGTCATAGTTTTTGTGAAGTATAATTAAACCAATATACTTTACTGCATTTATTCCAAATGCCTAACACTGAGCTTTGTATGTAGGAGATGCCCAATTCATCCCTATCAAATTGAATTTCTGGCCTGCTTCCCTGACAGGACACCTTAGTTGAGTGGCTGGAAGGGTGGAACTCTGCATCTCTTATATCTGAATCATTCTGAGGATCTAATTGACTGGGTTCTTGAAACACAAAAAGCCTGGATGTTTATGGATTCAATTCCTGGAATCTAGTCCTGTCTTAGGTTCCTGTTGGTTAAGCATGTGACTTCAGAGATTACATTTCATTTTTCTGAAAACATTTTACTATTTTTAAAATAAGGGTTTAAATTATATGGTTTAAAAAACCTATCACCCCACTCCAGTACTCTTGCCTAGAAAATCCCATGGATGGAGGAGCCTGGTAGGCTGCAGTCCATGGGGTCTTTAAGAGTTGGATATGACTGAGCGACTTCACTTTCACTTTTCACTTTCATGCATTGGAGAAGGAAATGGCAACCCACTCCAGTGTTCTTGCCTGGAGAATCCCAGGGACAGGGGAGCCTGGTGGGCTGCCATCTGTGGGATCGCACAAAGTCGGACATGACTGAAGTAACTTAGCAGCAGCAGCAGCAAAAAACCTATCACATTTTCTGCCCATTTTAATAAGAATTTCTTGACCATTACTGGGTGATTGGCATTGAACTGAGAGTCTTGCAAAGAAGTATCAATCACAGTCCTTCCTCTTAAGGAATCATCTAGCTCAGGGGCCAGGGTGGTTTTATAGAAAGAAAGGTGGTTTGATAACAATAATAGGTTTGCGACACAGCCTGAAGCATGAAAAGAATACTTAAATTCATTCTTGGCTTTTTTTCTTGCCCATTACCACCTGAGAAGGCAGGATACTTTTAGCTCTTCCTTCATACCCAGGTATGCGGTCTTGTGTTAGGGGTGTGCACATGTTTATTTACAGAAGGGAGTGAGAGGTGTCAGCTCTGAGTACATGGAGTGGGTGTGAAGTTGAGTGGCTTGGTCTCCAGCAGAAAGACCCACAGGGAACATGGTGATTCAAGGATAAATCAATGCTCTGGAAATAGCCCTAGGAAAGCAAGGATCAGGCTGGCTTCTTCATATGTTCCACTGCATTTGAAAAGGCTGTGGCCAAAATGTATTTCAAAAACTAAAACAGAAAAACAGGTTTTTTATTGGCAGCAAAAAAAAAAAAAAAAAAAAAAAAAAGAACAGAATATTTACTGTAGCTTAGAATGCAAAGACAAAAGTAAAGCTCTGTTCTCAATGAATTACTTAGAGAAACTGAGATCTTTGTCATCTCAATTTTCATAGTATTGATTTTGTTGTTTATCATGCTTGATGGTATGACTGTCGTGAATTAGCTTGGCTTGAAAGGAGTCCCACTGACATTAATGGCTGGGTGACTGAAACAGTACTTGACAGATATTCAGGGCAAATCTTAATCCTGAAATACAGTTCTCAATTAAAAGGTCACCTTTCTGAAAGGATGCTGACCAAAAGAATCTTAAAAGGATTTTTCCTTTGGGAAAAGAAGTGAGTTGTATACAACAGAGTAGGCAGTTTGAGAGCCTACACAAGTGGAGAGGAGGAAACCATCATTATCAGGAAAAAAATAGCGTTTTTTCTTATAATTTCTGATTCAGCAAAGGAAGTGATGAATGAATGACTCTCTTCTCCTGGAAGCTTCAGAATGTAAACAGGAAAAGAGAAAGACTCAAAGTGATGATAATATTGCTTCTCAGAGGGGAGAAGAGCCAATGCTTTGATCCAGAGATATGCCTTTTCTATTTTAAACGATCTGTGCCAGGCTTCTCTCATTGGAACAGGTAATTGAGACCTAACTGGCTTCGTGAGATCTATGATGTAAAGCTCTATCAATTCAACAGCAGTGTCTAGACCAGAAAAAGAACAGAAGACTCGATAAGCAAAGTGGTTTGACTTAATAATGTTTTTGAAGTTGGTGTGACATTTTCTCCAGTCAACTTTTATTTTTGATGTAGATAACTTTAAACTTTGATGTATACACAAAGTCCTCATTTACCTAAGAGTTTGGGCATATTGGAAAGCATTATTGGGGGGTCTACTGTTCTTCTCAAAGTCAAATCAAATTGTTCCATTTTAGAGATAAGAATAGTTCCTTCCATCCCGTGGCTCCTTCACTGAGTCCTCTGTGCTCTTCAAGCAGGTATTGAATCCCATCTGCCAACTGAAAAAGGTGTTACTCACCCTAACCCAATGCACTAAGGTTACTGATGTTTCCATCACCAGTTAAAAGCTTGAAGAAAAGAAGAGAATGATGATTATTGCATTTCTCTCTGCTTGGGCTGGAGATAATGAGCCACTCCTGCTGCCCTTTTACATGCATAATGCCTATTGATGTCAACGAGAGCCTCATGGTGTGCAAAAACCGTTAGATCACATGTATCATCTCGAAAATAATAAGGACAAAGGGACACCTTTCTTTTTTTTAGACTTGGCAGAGAGCCTCTATGGGTCCAAATCTCTCTAGATGGTTCCAATTAAGAAGAAATAATTTTCCTAGAGTAGAGACTGTCTGCCTCTGTTTCAAGGTGAGCTTTTTATGAGGAAAGGATAGAGCAGTTCCCGAGACCATTTCAGGTTTCCAAAGTCACTTCTCCTGGGAGACATGATTAGGAAGTGTTAGCAAGTCCTCTCCAAAATTGATCAAAAACATGTAACTTCTATATATTGCACAGGGAGTGAGGAAAGTTAAAAGAAGAAAGCAAAAAAGTAAAACTCTCAGTTGCAGGAGGGGAACTGTTTCTTTTTGAAATTACTTAACTCCTTGGGGCTTTTCATTTCCTCTTGTAATGAAGGTTTGGGTGTTGATCAGTGTTTCCCAAACTGAGCTCATCATTGGTCTAACTTGGGGGAACTTGTTAAAAAAGAAAAATAATGAGTTTACAATTGCCTTTCTGGGAAGTTCTGACCCAGTGGATCCAGGGTGAGTCCTGGAATCTGCATTGTTAGCAAGTTATTATGATAATTATGGGAGTTTGGAGAACATTTGTAGATGATTTGGTGTTCTGAACACTAGAATTCTTTCTTGTTTTAATGTTCTTTCTGTGTTAGATTATAAACTGGCCTGGTGCAGATAATGTCTGGGCACATTTGAAGAGACATCCCCAGTAACCGCTCATGGTGGGAACTAACAGTTCCCAAGTTTCCAAGGTTGAGAAGATGGCTTATCTGGCACCTTACTCTTAAATGTCATAGCCTCAGGTGGCAGGCACTGATTCTAGCCAGGTGATGGAGCTGTTCAAAGGGTTGGCAGAGAAGAAGATGTTGGTCACTCACATTCATGTACATCGGTATATATCTGACTTCACAGAGACCTTCCAACACCTTATACAAACCACTGTCCTGACATCATTGCTTCAAACAGAAGCCTACAGTTACTCTTGATTCCTCTCATGCTGTTATATCTGAGCATGAATAAGCCTTCATAAGTGGGCTCAGTTCAGTTCAGTCGCTCTGTCGTGTCCGAATCTGTGCGACCCCATGAATCGCAGCATGCCAGGCCTCCCTGTCCATCACAAACTCCCAGAGCTTACTCAAACTCATACCCATCGAGTCGGTGATGCCATCCAGCCATCTCATCCTCTGTCGTGCCCTTCTCCTTCTGCCGTCAATCCTTCCCAGCATCAGGGTCTTTTCCAATGAGTCAACTCTTCGCATGAGGTGGCCAAAGTACTGGAGTTTCAGCTTCAGCATCAGTCCTTCCAATGAACACACAGGACTGATTTCTTTTAGGATGGACTGGTTAGATCTCCTTGCAGCCCAAGGGACTCTCAAGAGTCTTCTCCAACACCACAGTTCAAAAGCATCAATTTTTCGGTGCTCAGCTTTCTTCATAGTCCAACTCTCACATCCATACATGACCACTGGAAAAACCATAGCCTTGACTAGATGGACCTTTATAGAGGTAGCTAAAGTCTGGATATGGACAGGTGCCAGTTCATAAAAGGTATTGAGAGTTATATTAAGGAGTTTATATTGTAAGATACATGAAGGGCCATGGAAAATAATTCAGGAAGGTAGGATGATAATGTCTGAAGTGAACCTCTCACATCAGTGTAGCTGGAGAGATGGCCATTGGTGTGAGACAAGACAAAACACAGAAGTGGGATTGACAAGACACAGGGAAGAATTAAGCATCAGTATCCAGAACTCTTACCGACTCTACCTTCAAACTGTAAATGGAGTATGATCAATTCTTACCATGTTCACTAGTACCATCTTGGGATAAGACATTGTCATTGCTCTGCTGGATTCCTGAAGTGGTTACCTCACAGGTCTCCCTGTTTCTGTCTTTGCCTTATCTCTGTTTATAGTTTATTGTCAACATTGTAGCTAGAATGATGCTATTAGAACACAAACTGTATGAGGTTGGTTCTCTCTCCAAAATTCTCCAATGGCTTCTCATCTCACTCAGAAGAAGTAAAAATCATTGTAATAACTACAAAGGCCTCCACAAAATAATCCCTAGTTTTCTCTGTGATCTCATCCCGTGTATTTCCCCTACTGACTCTGCTCCATCTAAAACTCCTTGCTCTTCTTTCAAAAGACTAGACATGTAACTTTCTTAGGGCCTTTGCAGTGGCTGTTCCTGCTTCCTGGAAAGCTCTTTCCAGAGCTATTCACACACAGGTAGTTCCTTGATTTCCTTAACTCTACTCAAATATCAACCTCTTCTAAAATTGTAACTTGCTGTAATTTCCGACTCCAGACACTTTAGATTTTTCCTTATCTTACTCAATTATATCCCTTAACACTTACTACAGGGCAAATACCATATGAATTACCTTCCTACTACTTTATCATTAATTTATTTATATATTTTGTTCTATAATATAAGCTCCACTGGCAGAGATCTCCAATTACATTTTCTGATAGATCCCAAGAGCCTTGTGAGAACACCAGACTTGAGGAAAAACTGTAGGAATGGAAATGGTGAGACTTCCTAGGATTTTTATTTTTAGAATTTGGAAGGAAGCATTAAAGCAACAGATATTATTCGCAGTTTTTCTCTTAGGGTTTTAGACTTTGGAGTAATCCAACTCCCGTATCAGCTGACTGCTTTCAAAAGAAATTGAAACCCTAAGTGCCCTAGCTTCAAGGCCTTGTAATTCCTCTCTGGCTCTATGTTTTTACCATCCATCCAGATGGAATGGTCATGCCAAGAGTGTGTCCCATCTAATTGTGTGGCATAGCTCAGGAGAAAATAATGTCTATAGGCAACATTTACTGAGTGCTTATTATGCTCAAACACCTAATTAATCCTCACAAAAAATCTCATAATTGTTCATTATTACTGCACCCACTGCTTTTTTTGCATATGAGAAAACAAGCATAAACAGCAAAGCCAGGATTTAAGGTGGAATCTGTAACAGTAACCACTATGCTTTGCTTCCATCTCTTAGAACAGTGGTTCTGGAAGCTATTCATGAGGCAAAATTCTTAGGCATCATGAGACAAATACTATAACTATTAACATTTAATTTTTATATAAATCAAGCAACTTGCTTACAAGCAACAAAAATTATCTGGTTATTTGAAATTCAGTTTTCAGTTTCAGTTCAATCGCTCAGTCATGTCCAACTCTTTGCGACCCTATGAACCGCAGCATGCCAGGCCTCCCTGTCCATCACCAGCTCCCGGAGTTTACCCAAATTCCTGTCCATTAAGTCAGTGATGCCATCTAACCGTCTCATCCTCTGTCGTCACCTTCTCTTCCTGCCTTCAATCTTTCCCAACATCATCCATAATCTTCTGGATACACGGAATATTGAGCTCAGAGATTCTGCAGCCAGCAACAGTGCCTAAGTGATGCCATGGGGCATGAAGACCTTCTGAGCACTGCCACTGAACATTGCTCCTGGGTGTAGATATCCAAGCTGACACCACCAGTTTTCAAATGCTGAATATCATTCATTACAGCCAGAACCATTACTGTCCCTGCTGCCTCTCAGGGTGGATTTCTATAAGCTGGTCAATTCTAGCACTCTCACCAGAAAAGATTGTGCTCAGATCCTGCTATTTTTTGGTCCTAACTTGGGTTTCAAAATTCTAGCTGGTGCACCTGATAGTGAAACATGAGCATTTGGCATTTTCAACTTCTGGGGCACTTGACTCATTCTTTGAACTTTCTAGTAAGAGAACCCTTTTCCTTTGTTTTGTGAAATTGAGATTTCAGAAGATAAAAGAAGAAAGATTTTCTTATTGTGTAGCTAATGAGAATGATGAATGTCTATCAAAATAACCCCCTGTACATTAGCATAAAAAGTGCTTAATTTCATGTATGCAATGGAAAATAACCTCCAATAAACATGGCTTGCAGAGAGCTAAAGCTGTTAAACTATACATAATCAAGTCTCCTGTCAGTGGTAAAAAACATGGGCTGCTTTGTGGAAGAAAACTTTAAAATCAAGATTCTTCTATTCATAGATTAATTTTTCTTCTACAAAATAGGCAACAATAGTTTAATTTTACTAGCTGATTACCTAGGTTCAGTTTTTCAAATTCTGTTTGAAGAGAGCATATTTTGAGAGCCAGAACTTAGTCATGGAGGGAGAAAGAGAGGATAAGGAGAAAGAGGAAGAGGCAGTGACAGGAAGTGGTGAAATAGGAGAGGAGGCAGGGAAGTCAGTCTTTCCAAAGGGAAAACTATCCTTTCAAATGGCTGTCCTGGTGGTCTCAAGGATACAGCTAGTAGCCTGTTTCTTCAGCCGCGAAGTCATGTCCGACTCTGTGTGATCCCATGGACTGCAGCACACCAGACTCCCCTGTCCTTCATTGACTCCCAGACTTTGCTCAAATTAATGTCTATTGAGTCAGTGATGCTATCTATCTCATCCTCTGCCACCTCCCTTCCCCCTTCTCCTCTTACCTTCCATCTTTCCCAGCATCAGGGTCTTTTCCAGCGAGTCAACTCTTTGTATCAGGTGGCCAAAGCATTGGAACTTCAGCTTTAGCATCAGTCCTTCAATGAATATTAAAGGTTGATAGGTTGATTTCCTTTAGGACTGGGCTTCCCTAGTAGCTCAGATGGTAAAGCATCTGCCTGTAATGCAGGAGACCTGGGTTCAATCCCTCGGTCGGGAAGATCCCTTGGAGAAGGACATGGCAACCCACTCCAGTATTCTTGCCTGGAGAATTTCATGGACAGAGGAGCCTGGTGCTCTACAATCCATGGGGTCGCAGAGTCAGACACAATTGAGGAACTAACATATACAGGATGAACTGGTTTGATCTCCTTGCAGTCTAAGTGGTCTATAACTGAATTTAATTCACAGTTGGGCTTTATTTGGCTTTCATAAAACAATATTTTTATGTTTTTAAAAAAAATCAATGGAGATTTTTCATAAAAATGGGGTTTTGTGGTTCCTCTTGAAAAATCAGAACTGGACTTCTGGTTTCTCTTAAAATGTCTTACCTGGACATCCTGCACTCAGGAATGCCCATGCCTGCTCTTCTGGTGCTAACTGGTTGAAGCTGAGTAGCTTCTTCCTTGTTTGGACACGTGTGGCAAACCCCACTCTCCCCTGCTGATACCCATTACTGAAGTTGTGTGTCAACCACTACATGTCATTGTGCTTTTACTATAGTTGGAGCAGAGAAATGATTTTATGCCTCTAATTCTATCAAAAGTTAGAGGATATATGCTAGACTAAGAGTGTGTTTCAAGAAAATTGAGACAAAACATATTTCTTTGTGGAAATTAGAAGTATTTCTACATTTTCAGCAAAGTGTCCCTGTCAAAAGTTCAATGCAAGATGCCTGTGTAAAACAAACCATAATGAGAATTATGAAAATTGCATGGAAAATATATATGGAAAAGGTACATGATGAAAAGGTACATGGTGATTTGATAAAGGAGGTGGGGATTAAACTTTCTATTAAGGTTGTTTGTTTTTTTTTTTTTTAAAGTGAATAAAGTGAGTAAATCAACTCATATTAAGCAGTCTATTTCACTCAATAGTGTTACCTTCTTAGCCTTTGAGACATATGAGTGTGTTACTGGTCTTTGCTGTTCAAAACTTATTAATTCCCAGAATGTTTAATCAGATGACGTTCTCAGAATAAAAGGGCAGGGAAGGAAATTTCATTTTTTATGACCATAATTCTCTCTCTTTCTCCTCAAACTTTCCCACTGATTAGTGTTGTGGGTTGAATTCCCCCCACCTCAAATACATTAAAGAGCCAACATCCAGGGCCCATGAATGTAACCTTATTTGGAAATAGTATCTTTGTAGAAGTAATCATGTTCAGATGAGCTCCTGCTTGATTAGGGTGGACCCTCATCTAGTATACCTGGTATCTTGTAAAAATACAGACATCTTGTTCACATTAGGTGAATATTATGTGATGAGATCCAGGGGAAAACTCCATTAAAAAGTGGGGAGAGAATGGAAAGAGCAGTTTACCAGCCAAGGCACACCAAGGATCATCAGCAATCATCAGTATCTAGGAGAGAAGCATGGAGCAGATTCTTCTTCAGAGAATCCAGCAGGAATAACCATAGGCTAATATCTTGATCCAGTACTTAATGGCTTCCAGGACTGTGAGAGAATGTCACTGAATCTGTGGTAATTTGTGATGGCAGCCCTAGGTGAATCAAGCACTTTAAGAATATATTTGGGTGGTTGGTCTTGATTCAAAACATCCTCTTTACTCTTCTGACTCTTCACTGTCAATGACATCAGTTTACAGCCACAGGTATCAGACTGTGATTCTTTGGTTTTATTTTTTTCTCTGCAGAAACTTAGGAAGTTACTCTTTCTATCCATACAGAGTGGTTTAAAGCCATTAAATTTGTGGCTCATACCCAAGGTGGATCTCTGAGCATTTTCCACCAAATGCAAACTTACATATTGAAAGGCAGTTTAAACTTATCTTTTATCAGTATACTGTGATAAAGGGATGCTCTCAATTGCTCGCTGACCCTGCTAAGCAGGTTCACTTCACCACTGAAATAATAGTCCTCCTTCCTCTAAACCTGCTGCGTCCGCTCCTGTGGCGTTACCGTTCCACTCCTTTGGAGAAGATAACAAAGTGGGTTGACTCATCTGAAGTAAATTGGTTAGGATTATTTTCTCCATGACAGCTTTATTGTCATTCTGCAACATATTTTAGCTGCTGATGAACTTGATAAACAGGGATATTTCCTCTATCTACGAGAAAAAAGAAATGTCTTGAAAATGCCTTTTTACTTTTTGTTTCATATATCAGACATCTACTCAGGAGTCAGCCTGTTTGCCCCTAAAGAGAATTTCACTAAGGTCTTAGCTTAAACTCTCTTTAAATTTCTAAAATGCATACTCATTTGTAGAGAACTAAGAAAGGATACAGGCAACCTAATTCATGAGCTAGACTTTATTCACACTCATGGTATCATGTAATTACTTCTTAGATTATTCTATTATGCTTATGCAACCTAAAAATGATTTAAGATGTCTTTAATTTTCATGCTTTGCTTTACTTGTTGAGTATAAATTATTTAAACTGTCATAAACTGGGTTCCTTTGAAGTGTGTGTAGCAACTGAGGGACTGATGCACCCAGGGAGAATAACTTTTAGGGCAAAATTCCTTAGAAATTGAAATCATTTTGGAACAGATCTAGATCATGATTAATGACCTGTAATTGTTTTTTGCTGCACTGTTACAACCTTGGCTGTTCACACAGTAATATAAAGGAGAGTTTCTATTGAGTATTTAGGAACAAACACAGGCAGTTTTCTTTTGTTATCCTTTGATACACTTTTCTCTATGGTCAATGAATGCCCACATTTATTTATATATTCAGCTAGTTGTCTTTAATAATGTGATAAAGGGGAAAGGGGGATAAATTAGGAGGTTGCAGTTAACATAGTCACACTACTATATATAAGATAAACAATAACTTGATAAGCATCCATGAGCCTGTCATGCAAAACTGCAACCAAGACCTTGAAAATAATCTACATCCAGCTATGTGCTTCACCCTTTTCGTTCTGTCCTCCAGAGGAATCCCCACTCCTCTGACTCCTTTGATTGTCCCCTTGCTTTCATTTTCATTGCCTCTATAATCATTCCTAAAGCACTGTCTTTTTTTTTTAAGTTATTTTCAGCTTTTAAAATAGAGTATGCTTCATGTAATCATTTGAGACTTAGAATTTCACTTAATATATGACTAAGACTCATTTAGCTTGTTGCATGACACTGTAGCTAATGCATTTTAACTGCAATCCAAAGTTCTATCATGTGAATAAAACACATTTTGTTTATACAGTCTTCAGTGGGCAACCGGGTTATTCCCAAGCTTTTGCTATCACAGAGAGCACTGCTATGAATATTCTGAATGAAACTTCTAATAAACCTCCACAAGAGATTCTCTTGTGTACAAAATGAGTTGAATTACTGAACCTTCAGATATATGAGAAGTCAATAATTGACTATAAAATCAAGCTTTTTCAAAGTGATTGTGCTTATTTTTATCCCTATCAGAAAAATATTAGCGATCTTGTGCATCCTTTCTAACACTTGGAATGTTCAGATACTTTAAGTTTTGTGAATTGAAAGGATGTGAAATGGTATTTCATTATGGTCTTAATTTTTCTCTCTCTGACATAATCAATAGCTCTTCACATTTATTGGTCGTATGTTTCCTGCTCTGTGAAGAACTCTAACATTTCTTTTCCCATTTTCCTATATTTGTATTTGTTTTGGATGCTAATTTATATTGTATTATATCTTCTTGATATTAATCTTTTGTCTATTATGTGTAATATAAGTATATCTTGCAAGCATGGGGCCTGTGTTTTCACTTTCTTAAAAGTCCTTAAAGTTTTATTTTGCTGAACAAAATTATTAATTTTAACGTGTGTGTGCTCAGTTGTGCCTGGTTATTTTAAACTGTAGCCCACCTGGCTCCTCTGTCCATGGATTTTTCCAGGCAAGAATATGAGAGTGGGTTGCCATTTCCTACTCTAGGGGATCTTTCTGACCCTAATGTAGCTCAGCATAATTTGTTGATTAAAATTTTTTTAACAGTAAACATATAAAAAAAATTTTCATATCTCAAAGACTAAAATATTATAACCTATATTTTCTAAGAGCTTTAACTTTTATTTGTGATGTTTAAGTCCTAATTCATATGGAGTAGATTTTGCATAATGTGTCAGGTCCAACTTCATCTTTTTCTATATGAATACCCATTTCCCCCTATTTAACTTGTTGACTGAAAAGTGAAAGTGAAAGTTGCTCAGTTGTGTTCTACTATTTGCAACCCCATGGACTATACAGTTCATGAAATTCTCCAGGCCAGAACACTGGAGTGGGTAGCCTTTCCCTTCTCCAGGGATCTTCCCAACCCAGGGATGGAAGCCAGGTCTCCCACATTGCAGGAGGATTCTATATCAGGTGAACCACCAGAGAAGCCCAAGAATCCCAGAGTAGGTATCCTATCCCTTCAGCAGATCTTCCCGATCTAGGAATCAAGCCAGGGTCTCCTGCACTGCAGGCAGATTCTTTACCAACTGAGCTACCAGGGAAGTTTATTACTTATTGACTAATTTTTGACTTACTCAGTTTAGTTGAGTTCAGTTCAGTCACTCAGTCATGTCCGACTCTTTGTGACCCCATGGACTGCAGCATGCCAGACTTCCCTGTCCATCACCAACTCCTGGAGTCTACTCAAACTCATGTCCATTGCATTGGTGATGCCATCCAACCATCTCATCCTCTGTCATCCCCTCCTCCTCCCGCCTTCAGTCTTTCCCAGCATCAGGGTCTTTTCCAATGAGTTGGTTCTTGGCATCAGGTGGCCAAACTATTGGAGTTTCAGCTTCAGCATCAGTCCTTCCAATGAATATTCAGGACTGATTTCCTTTAGGATTGACTGGTTGGATCCCCTTGCAGTCCAAGGGATTCTCAAGAGTCTTCTCCAATACCACAGCTCAAAAGCATCAATTTTTCAGCGCTCTGCTTTCTTTATAGTCCAACTCTCACACCATACATGACTATTGGAAAAACCATAGCTTTGACTAGATGGACCTTTGTTGGTAAAGTAATGTCTCTGCTTTTTAATATGCCATCTAGGTTGTTCATAGCTTTTCTTCCAAGGAATACAAGTGTCTTTTAATTTCATGGCTATCGTCACCATCTGCAGTGATTTTGGAGCCCCCCCAAAATAAAGTCTCTCACTGTTTCCATTGTTTCCCCATCTATTTGCCATGAAGTGATGGGACCACATACCATGATTTTAGTTTTCTGAATGTTGAGTTTTAAGCCAACTTTTTCACTCTCCTTTTTCACTTTCATCAAGAGGCTCTTTAGTTCTTTGCTTTCTACTATAAGTGTGGTGTCATCTGCATATCTGAGGTTATTGATACTTCTCCTGGCAATTTTGATTCCAGCTTGTGATTTATCAGTCCAGCATTTCGCATGACATACTCTGCATATAAGTTAAATAAGCAAGGTGACAATATACAGTCTTGACATACTCCTTTCCCTATTTGGAACCAGTCTGTTGTTCCATGTCCAGTTCTAACTGTTGCTTCTTGACCTGCATACAGGTTTCTCAGGAGGCAGGTTAAGTGGTCTGGTATTCTCATCTCTTTATGAATATTCCACAGTTGTTGTGATCCACACAGTCAAAGTGATCTTCAAGATGGAGGAGGAATAGGATGGGGAGACCACTTTCTCCCCCACAAATTCATCAAAAGATGATTTGAATGTTGAGCAACTTCCACAAAACAACTTCTGAACACTGGCGGAGGATACCAGGCACCCAGAAAGGCAGCCCATTCTCTTGGAAAGGAGGTAGGACAAAACATAAAAGACAAAAAGAGAGAGAGAAAAAAGTTAGGGATGGAGACCTGCCCTGGGGAGGGAGTCATGAAGGAGGAGAAGCTTCCACACAGTAGGAAACCTTCTTACAGGTGGGTGTGTGGGGAGTTTTGTGATCTCAGAAGGCAACACAATTGGGAGAAAACAAAAAACAGAAAACCCACAGAATACATGTCTAACCTCAACTGCAGAAAAGAAAACTTCCTTGAGAAAAGTCCTAACCTAACAACCTAGGCCTGCTCACAGAATAAAGGATTGAGTGAATACCAAAGGAGACTTAGCTGGTTGCATACTGGCCCCTGCCCACCCGGAGTCAGAGAGACAGGCTTGCAAGAACCAGAGCTGGAAGGCAAGGGGCTGCTACAGTCTCAGCCCCAGAGATGGCATCTTCCACCAAACTGGAAGGAAGCTCCCAGTTGCTAAGCACGTTTCCTGAGATCCTGGATAGTTGATACCTGCCAGGTGGGTTGCAGCCTGAGATCAGCTCTCCAGAGGAGACATATGGCACACCTGAAATGGTGCTTTCATGGTGCAGTGGAGACACCGCTTGGCCGGGACCAGGAAGGTGATTAAGATGCATGGCCCACCTTGGGACAATGTGCTTGCCAAGCACCTGGTCGCCTGAGCTGCTCAGACCTGGAAGGACCCAAAACACACACCCAACCCACAGGGACTGAGCCAGTACTGTGTCTGAGTGTCTCCTGTGGAGGTCCGGGTCAGCAGTGGCCTGCTGCAGGGACTCGGTGCAGCAGACCTGGGTATGGCATAAGCCCTCTTGGAGGAGGTCACCATTAACCCCGCCATAGAACCACTAGAACTTACACAAGACTGGGGAAACAGACTCTTGGAGGGCACAAATGAAACCTTGTGTGCACCAGGACCCAGGAGAAAGGAGCAGTGACCCCATAAGAAACTGACCCAGACTTGCCTGTGAGTGTCCAGGACTCTCTGGTGGAGGCGTGGGTCAGCGGTGGCCTGCTGCGGGGTCGGGGGCACTGAGTGCGGCAGTGCATGCACAGGACCTTTTGAAGGAGGTCAGCATTTTCTTCATTATCTCCATCATAGTTTGGCCTCAGGTCAAGCAACAGAGAGGGAACCCAGACCCGCCCATCAACAGAAAATTGGATTAAAGATTTACTGAGCATGGCCCCACCCATCAGAACAAGACCCAGTTTCCCCCTCAGTCAGTCTCTCCCATCAAAAAGCTTAGGTAAGCCTCTTATCCCTATCCATCAGAGGGCAGACAAAATGAAAACCACAATCACAGAAAACTAATCAAACTGATCACATGGACCACAGCCTTGTCTAGCTCAATGAAACTATGAGCCATGCCGTGTAGTGCCACCGGAAATGGACGGGTCATGGCAGAGAGTTCTGACAAAACGCTGTCCACTGGAGAAGGGAATGACAAACCACTTCAGTATTCCTGCCTTGAGAACCCCATGAACAGTATGAAAAGGCAAAAAGATAGGACACTGAAAGGTGAACTCCCCAGGTCAGTAGGTGCCCAATATGCTACTGAGAAGAGTGGAGAAATAACTCCAGAAAGAATGAAGAGACGGAGCCAAAGCAAAAACAAATAACATCCGGTTGTGGATGTGATGAGTGATGGAAGTAAAGTCCGATGCCATAAAGAGCAATATGGAAAGAAATCTGGAATGTTAGGTCCATGAATCAAGGCAAATTGGAAGTGGTCAAACAGGAGATGTCAAGAATGAACGTTGACATTTTAGGAATCAGTGAACTAAAAGGGACTGGAATGGGTGAATTTCACTCAGATAACCATTATATCTACTACTGTGCACAAGAATCCCTTAGAAGAAATGGAGTAGCCCTCATAGTCAACAAAAGAGTCCAAAATGCAGTACCTGGATGCAATGTCAAAAATGACAGAATGATCTCTGTCGTTTCCAAGGCAAACCATTCAATATCACAGTAATCCAAGTCTATGCCCCAACCAGTAGTGCTTAAGAAGCTGAAGTTGAACAGTTCTATGAAGACCTACAAGACCTTTTAGAACTAATACCCCCAAAAGATGTCCTTTTTATTATAGGGAACTGGAATGCAGAAGTAGGAAGTCAAGAGCTACCTGGAGCAACAGGCAAATTTGGCCTTGGAGTACAGAATGAGGCAGGGCAAAGGCTAACAGAGTTTTGCCAAGAGAAAGCACTGCTCATAGCAAACACCCTCTCCCAACAACACAGGAGAAGACTCTACACATGGACATCACCAGATGGTCAATACCAAAATCATATTAACTATATTCTTTGCAGCCAAAGATGGAGAAGCTCTATACAGTCAGCAAAAAGAAGACTGGGAACTGACTGTGACTCAGATCATGAACTCCTTATTGCCAGATTCAGACTTATATTGAAGAAAGTAGGGAAAACCACTAGACTATTCAGGTATGACCTAAATCAAAGCCCTTATGATTATACAGTGGAAGTGAGAAATAGATTCAAGGGATTAGATCTGATAGAGTCCCTGAAGAACTATTCATGGAGGTTCTTGACATTATACAAGAGGCAGTGATCAAGACCATCCCTAAGGAAAAGAAATGCAAAGAGGCAAAATGGTTGTCTGAGGAGGCCTTACAAATAATTCAGAGAAGAAGAGAAGCGAAAGGCAAAGGAGAAAAGGAAAGATATACCCATCTGAATGCATAATAGCAAGGAGAGATGAGAAAGCCTTCCTCAGTGATCAATGCAAAGAAATTGAGGAAAACGATAGAATGGGAAAGACTAGAAGTCTCTTCAAGAAAATTAGAGATACCAATGGAATATTTCATGCAAAGATGGGCTCAATAAAGGACAGAACTGGTATGGACCTAACAGAAGCAGAAGATATTAAGAAGAGGTGACAAGAACACACAGAAGAACTATACAAAAAAGATCTTCATGATCCAGATAATCACGATGGTGTGATCACTTACCTAGAGCCAGACATCCTGCAATGTGAAGTCAAGTGGGCCTTAGGAAGCATCACTACGAACAAAGCTGGTGGAAGTAATGGAATTCCAGTTGAGCTATTTCAAATCCTAAAAGATGATGCTGTTAAAGTTGTGCACTCAATAAGCCAGCAAGTCTGGAAAACTCAGCAGTGGCCACAGAACTGGAAAAGTTCAGTTTTCATTCCAATCCCAGAGAAAGGCAATGCCAAAGAATGTTCAAATTGACTTATTACTTATTGACTAATCTCTGCTTTCTTCATCTCATGTAATATATCTGTCATCTCAAAGACCTATAGTCTTATTAACTATCCATGATTATTACATTTTATAATGAATCTTGATATATAGTAAGGAGAATACTTCCCTCTTGCTCTTACTCAGAATTTTCCTGGGTATGCTCAGCCTTAAATTTGTCATACACATTTAGAATAATCTTTTTAAATTTCTACTAAGAAAAACCCAACATTTTGGGGAAGGTTTTTGAAATTTTGTTCATCTTCTAGATTAATTTTTGGAAAATTAACATTTTCATGACATTAAGTCTACCTGTCCATAAACATGGTTTATATCTCTTTGGTACTCTTGAATACCACTTCACAGAGTTTTAGAATTTTTCCTTTGCAGATATTGAGCATGATTTTTTTTTGGATTTATTCTTATGCACTTAATATTTACTTGATCCAGTTCTAAATGGAATCCTCTCTTTAATTATGCTTTCTTCATTTTTGCTGCTGGAGAATAAATATATATCTGACTTTTATGTAATGTTTATGTCCATTCACCTTATTAACTGTTTCTATGTTTTCTAATTATTTTTCTATGCATTTTCTGGGGTTTGTAGGTAAATCAAAGTAAATGCGAATATGTCAGTTTAATGTCCTAAGTCTTTTGACTTTAGTTTCTTTCATTTGCTTAATGCTAGTAGCTTGAAAATTCAACACTGTCATTTAGAAGTGATAGATGTTCCTGCCCTACAAATGGGTTCATCTGTACCCTTTTTCTAGATTCCATATACATGTATTAATATACAATATTTGTTTTTCTCTTTCTGACTTATCTCACTCTTTATGTCAGACAAAACATTGTAAAGCAAATATACTCCAGTAAGAAAAAAAAAGAATCATTAACAGTTGAAATAAAACAAAAACAAAGCAAAAAAGAAGTAATAAATGTACTTTCTTGTCTTGATTTTAAAGCTAATGCTTTAGAATAATGTATGATTTGGGGAGATATGTTTTTTATCAGGTTAAGGATGTTCCTTTCTATTTCTAATGTACTAGTAGATTATTATCATGAATAGGTTTTGCATTTTGTCACATTTATGCATCTATTGAGATGATTATATAATTTTCTCTTTTAGACCATTACTGTGGAAAATTACATTACTGGATTTTATAAACTATTCTTGCATGCATAACTGCCATAAGTCCAATTTGGGCAGAATATGTTATCTTATTAATGCACTATTTCATTATAATTTTAAACATTTTTTTTGTTTTTTAAGAATTTTGGTTCCTTATTTATGAATGAAATAAGCCCATAATGATTTGTCTAGTTTTGGTATCATACTTTGAATTGAGGAATAATCCTTCATTTCTGTTGATCAATAGAATAGGTACAGAAATTTGTGGGAAGTTTTGTAGAACTTGTCTTTTATAACCAACAGGACCTGGTATTAGTTTATAGATTGATCACTGCTTCAATTTCATTAATGATTATATGACTATTCAAAATTTCAATTTCTTCCTTGTAAATTGCATGTTTTCCTTAGGAATGACAAAGAGTTGTTAATATTATATTCTCATCTTTTTATTCTTTATATTATCTGTGATTATATTCATTTGTAATATTGCATCTACTCTCTTCTCTCAAAATGTTAACATAGGTAAATTTGTTACAATTTTTATTAAAAAAACCAACTTTTTTTTACTGGATTTTTAAAAAAATTATGAATTTCTGTTTATATGTTTGCTCTCTCTTCTCTTTCATTTTATTTGGGTTTACTTACAGTTTTTAGTGGACCACCTAATTCTTAGTGTGAATGCTTAGCTCATTCATCTTGAGGCTTCAACAGTTTCTAATGTATTTAAGATGATAAAATCATTCAAAAAACTGTGTTTGATGCATTCCACGTGCTTTGATAACGTAGTGTCTGCCATTATCTTTAAAAATGTCTATTAAGAGTTTTTTTTTTTAAATTGTGAATGATTTAAGAGAATGATTTTTAAAAATTCTGCCCTAAACACTTAAAGTAGTTTTTATTTGTTTCCTTTGATGACTCCTGAGAGATACACACTCTAAACTCTTTCCTGATCTGTAAAGGTAGGGTCTTAATAACAAGCACATTGTAGCTTTGTTTTAGAGATTCAATGAGTTAAGGCATGTAAAGGATTTACAGTTCTTGGCACATAATTGTCTATCAACAATATTAGCTAGGATTATTTTTTAAATGAGTTTCACAGGTGGCTCAGTGCTAAAGAACCCACCTGCCAGTGCAGGAGATGCAGGTTCAATCGCTGGGTTGGGAAGATCCTCTGGAGAAGGAAATGGCAACCTAATCCAGTATTCTTGCCTGGGAAATCGCATGGATGAGGAAACTGGTGGGTTACAGTGCATGGGGTCACAAAAGACTCAGACACGACTTAGCGACTAAACAGCAACATTTTTAAACTATCAATTCACGAATCGTGAATTGTGAAATTCAGAATTTGTAGAGACACTCTTAGCATGCTAAAAGATGACATGACAGTAAATTCTATATGGGGAGATATTTTCTATTTAATTCTATATTAATAGAAATAGGAATTTGGAAATGCTGCTACATGGATATATTGCTATATTTTCCATAACTTAATATGCCTCTCTGTATGTCAGAAAACATCTTGTTCTCTCAGAAATACAAGAGATAATCTCCCCAACAGGTCTACCAAAGAGACAATAAAAGTCATAATAAAAGACAATAAAAGTCATATCTTAAATGAACATAAAATATTTCTGAACAATAGGCATGTATACATTTATTGTAATTGAATAGCTGCAATCCATAATTAGCAGAAAATTAGAGAACAAAATGCTAGTTGGAATTTAATACAAATTTACTTGCATAAGTTTAAATTACAGTTTCTACAGTAAAAATAGAAAGGTCACCCTTTTGTTTTTACAGATAACTAATTAGTATCCTTCCTCTAGCATGAAAATGCTCTTGCTATAAACAAGACCCCATTCTGAAAGAAACGCAAATGTCTTGACATAAAAACAATGCATTTGCTTTGAGAGTTTAGTTTTCTCTACTTGGGGCACAAACTGTAATTTTTGAAAAAACAATTTATATTTATACAGTGTACTAGCTTTCAAGGCATCTTCTTATTCACAGTCTCATTTGATCCTCATAACTTTTGCTGAGGTGAACGTGAAAATGTTATGATACCCATTTCTCAGATGAAGAAACAGAGGCCTCAGTAAGTGGACTGACTGACTCGGGTGTGGCGAGTCTGTTCAGTAGCAGAAGCAAGGCAAAAGCCCAGATCGCCTGACCTGCAGTCAGTACCCTTTTTAGTACCCCTTGTTCTCAAATGTATTGTCCACTTCTCTGCATGCATTTTTAATCTTAATCAAACTAGCCAAGCTGCTTTATACATGCCTGGGTATTGTGTTCTTGAAGGCAGGGGACTTTTAGAGGATACATGCCTGTGTGCTGCATGCTAAGTCACTTCAGTCGTTCCTACTCCATTCCACCCTGCGGACTGCAGTCCGCCAGGCTCCTCTGTCCATGTGATCCTCCACGCAAGAATACTGGAGTGGGTTGCTGTGCCCTTCTCCAGGGGATCTTCCCCACCCAGGAATCGAACCTGCGTCTGTTACACGTCCAGCCTTGGCAGGCGGGTTCTTTACTACGTGTCACCTGGGAAGGTCTTTAGAGGATACATCTACCTATTTATCTTGAATGAGAACAATGCTGCGTCTTCTCCCTATGTCTTCATTTGCTCTTTCCTCTATGTCTGCGTCCTAGTCTCTTTTTAGAAGGACACCAGTTATATTAGATTAGGATCTACCCTAATGATCTCATTTAACCTTAATTAACTCTGTAAAGATCCTATGCCAAAATATAATCATATTCTGAGGGAATGGGGTTAGAACTTCAACATAAGAATTTTGATAGGAAACAATTCAGCATATAACTCTCTTTCCCTCATACACATATATTTACAATTTTTACTTATCTATCTAATTTCCACCTAGAGAGGATTAAACAATTTATTGTGCTAACTTTAACCTCATAAACACATTTTGCAGTATTTCTTCTTGCATTCTCTGAGGCACTTGTTTTTCATCTAGGAGTGATTTCAAGTCTTTGTTCAGAGTATCAGTCCTAAAGAAACAATATCTCACTGACAATGTTTCTTCTAGTTTTATTCTTGAGGATGGAAACAGGGGGGAAAATTCTAGCATTCTTCCTCTCTGTTACAGCTGAATATTGGACACCATGGGGCCATCTCACCAAATAGATTTTATAAATATTTAATTGAGTTTTGATCATAGGAGACTGAGATCTGGTCACCAGATATTATAATTTATGTGTCTTCACATTCTGAAACACAGTCAGTTCAGAGAATCCTTGGTGAAAAGAATCCAGAGCCTTCATAGAAAATAGTTGTGCTGTGTTTTGTATTTAATTGTGACAGTAGCAGCACAGAATGGTTATAGAAAAAAAAATTGAAGACGATAACAAAATTTTTTAAAAGAAATGTTTCTTTTTTAACTTAGATCTAATAAAAGAGAAAGAAAAATTTGGTGTTTTCCTTGCTAGACAAAAATGCCTCTACACTCTAAATATGAACTGTTTAGATGAAAGTGCAATGTGCTAGATCTCAAAGCTCTTTATATTAGCTGAGAAAGTTGCAGAGTCTTCTGAAGAAGTTGAATTATTTTGTGGAACAAACCAAGGCTCCGTTTGAGAAATATGTTGTACTTTTGCCCTGAACACCATTAAAAATAATAAACCATATCAGTGGCAAGGCTAAAATAAACTTCAGCCAGAGAGAATTGGGGGAAATTGGAATAGTTTATGTCCCATGACTATAGGTTGGCCAGATCGAAGTCCACAAGACCAAATGTTCTCTCTGGATCTCTGGACATTTTCCTGGTAGTAGTCTGGGTGTCTGTTGTGCCATAAGAATTATTTTATTTTATGCATTTATGTGTGTAGGCACAAGCAGGCTTCAAGGACTCCCGGTGATATTGACATGGTTTTCTGGTGAGAACCACGGACAGCCCATCTTGGGATTTCACCTGCAGTATTTTACAAACCTGCTCTTATTTCTAGTCTTGTCTGCTCCACTTCCAAAGTCAGATAAATAAGCAAATTAAGCAATTGACCTCCCTCCTGTCGATGTGCTCTCTTACCTGCCTCAGTGAGCAATTTGCATGTGAAGTTGCCTGGATAGATTGCAGTTCAGTTCAGTTCAGTCACTCACTTGTGTCCTCCTTACGACCCCATCTAGCGCACCAGGCTTCTCTGTCCATCACCACCTCCCGGAGCTTGCTCAAACTCATGTCCACCAAGTCAGTGTGCCATCCAACCATCTTACCTTCTGTCATCCCCTTTTCCACCTGCCTTCAATCTTTCCCAGCATCAGGGTCTTTTCCAATGAGTCAATTCTTTGCATCAGGTGGCCAAACTATTGGAGTTTCAGCTTCAGCATCAGTCCTTCCAATGAATATTCAGGACTGGTTTCCTTTAGGATTGACTGGTTGGATCTCCTTGCAGTCCAAGGGACTCCCAAGAGTCTTCTCCAACACCATAGTTCAAAAGCATCAATTCTTCGGCTAGATTGTTGGGTTAGCTTAATTTTCTGTGGATGCTCTGTATTTTCCTGAAGCAATCTTCCCTGATCACTTCTTATTATCTGAGGGTTGGCCTGGCCCCTTTCTTCTCTGTCAAAGCACTTTCCTTTATTTCACTCATTATAGCATGCAATTATTATTTTTCTGGTCTATGGATTGATCCATTTACCCTACTATAATAGAAGTCCCTGAAGTTCCCTGAAGGTTCAGGACCATGTTTTTCTTGTTCAGCTTTATAGTCTCAGAGTATATATTAAATGTATATATTAACTCAATATAGATTTATTAAATAATGAAAGATTATGGGAACGTAGCCTCACTGTGGGGTTTCTCATGTGGTTGTTACATTTTTCTGATCAGTCACATTTGGTCCTTACCAAAGAATCTAGTTTATAACAGAATTCAAAGTCATAATATCCACCTGAAGATTTCAAGGAGAACTGGTAGGAATCACTTTCTTTTGGATATGTATACCCAGGAATGGAATTGCTGGATCACATGGTAGTTCAAGTTTTAGTTTTTTGAGAAAACTCCATACTGTTTTCCACAGTGGCTGCACCAATTTACATCCCCACCTACAGTGTACAAGGATTTCTCTTTCTCCACATCCTTGCTAACATTTGTTATTTGTGTTCTTTTCTGATGATAGCCATTCTGACAGGTGTGAGGTTTTGATTTGCATTTCCCTGATGATGTCAAACGTCTTTTCACGTATTTATTGACCACCTGCATTTCTCCTGTGGAAAAACGTCCATTTAGGTCTTCTGTCCACTTTTTAATTGGGTTGTTTGTTTTTCAATGCTAATTTGTATGAGCTGTTAATATAGTTTAGATATTAACCCATTATTGTTCATATAATTTGCAAATATTTTCTCCCATTCTGTAGGCTGTATTTTCATTTTGTCAATGGGTTCTTTTGCTGTGCAAAAGCTTTTAAGTTCAAGTAGGTCTGTCTTCTTGTTTTTGCTTATATTTCCTTTGCTTTAGGAGACAGATTGAAAAAATACTGCTATGATTTATGTCAAAGAGTGTTCTGCCTATATTTTCCTCCAAGGGTTTTATAGTTTCTGGTCTTCCATTTAGGTCTCTAATCCATTTTGAGTTTATTTTTGTATACGGTATTGGGGAATGTTTTAATTTCAATTCTTTTACACGTAACTGTCTACTTACTGAAGAGACGAATTAAAAAAAGATACATGTGCAAAGCAGCATGTTGCTAAGATATGGAAGCAACTTAAGTGTCCATCAACAGATGAATGGGTAAAGAATAAATAAAGGTAAAAAACTACATGTGCTGTGCCTAGTTGCTCAGTCGTGTCCGACTCTTTGCAATCCCATTGATTGTAGCCCACCAGGCTTCCCTGTCCATGGGGATTTTCCAGGCAAGAATACTGGAGTGGGTTGCCATGCCCTCCTCCAGGGGATCTTCCCTACCCAGGGATTGAACCCAGGTCTCCTACATTGCAGGCAGATTCTTTACCGTCTAAGCCACCATACATTGGTCTTCTATTTGTCAAAACACATTGTTAAGAAAGATAAAAGCCAAGCCACAGATTAGGAGGGATTATTTTTAAAATACTTACCTGTCAAAAGACTCATATTCAGAATAGATAAAGGAATTCTACAAATTAAATGCGGAAAAAACACAGAGAATTCAATGTGAAAAATGGTAAAAAGTTCTGGAGACATACTAACCAGCATGTATAAAAGTGTTCAACATCATTTTTTATCAGAAAAATGGAAATTGAAACCATAGTTGAAAACCGCTATATGACTACTGGCATGATAAAACCTAAAAGACCTTTTAATTACCCAGAAGTGCTGTACACAGAAATATTTCAGACTAGCTTATTCTAAGCCTACTTTTCCTGTGGTGTCTTACTCTGCCCGCAAAAACCACAACTGGGGCTCCTGCCTATCCTTTCCCCTCACTGCTGCTTCCTGACTAACCTGGCTGCTTTCCTGTGTAGTCCTGTGTGGCCTGGTGTGCCCCCTTCTCTGAAGCAATGTGAGTAACAAACTATCTTTCCAGTTGTAATCATCTCTTGATCTGTTGGCCTCACTGTATCTAAATAATAAAAAAATCCCTGCATTTTAAAACACAACAAAACAAACATAAAATGTAGTACTAGGATGTTTTCATGAATCATTCTTCTAAACTACCACGCTTAGTGAAAGTGTTAGTCACTCAGTCCTGTCCAATCTTTGTGGCCCCATGGACTGTAGCCCAGTTTCCTCTGTCCATGGGGATTCTCCAGGCAAGAAAACTGGAGTGAGTAGCCATTCCCTTTTCCAGGGGATCTTCTAGATCCAGGGATTGAACCTGGGTATCCTACATTGCAGGTAGATTCTTTACCATCTGAGTCACCAGGGAAACAACACTTAATACATAGCTAATTCTGTTATTTGGGTTGAGCAGAAAGACTTAGGGCTTCTCTGGTAGCTCAGCTGGTAAAGAACTGCCTGCAGTGCAGGAGACCCCAGTTTGATTCCTGGGTAAGGAAGATCCTCTGGAGAAGGTCTAGGCTACCCACTCCAGTATTCTTGGGCTTCCCCTGTGGCTCAGACCGTAAAGAATCTGCCTGCAATATGGGAGACCTGGGTTGGTAATGTCCCCTGGAGGAGGGCATGGCAACCCACGTCAGTGTTCTTGCCTGGAGAATCCCCATGAACAGAGGAGCCTGGTGGGCTACAGGCCAAGGGGTTGCAAGCAGTTGGACACAACTGAGTGACTAAGCACAGCACAGCACAGGAAGAATTAAATGAGTAATCAATCAGTAATAAATAAAAACTCCTAGAATGACTCAGAGCATGTGACCCCTAGGAGAGCAGAAGATGAGGTCTAGTTGTTCAGTCATGTCTGACTCTCTATGATCCCACGGCATGCCAGGCTTCCCTGTCCTTCACTATCTCCCAGAGGTCAAATGGTATAGATATAATTGAGCAGAAAAGTTTAAAACAGGCTCTGTCATGAAATGATCTTTTATAAAGCATATTTCACATAACATTTCCAGTTATTCATTGATATAGACTAGCATAGCATCATTAGAACTCTTTATATATTATTAATACAAAAAAACAGAAGAAGCAAATCAGAGGAGGGAAGGAAAGAAGGAAGGAAGAGAGAAAGGAAAGAGGGAGGGGTGGGAGAGAGAAAGGGAGGGAGAAGGAAGAGAAAGAAAGAAAGGAAACAGAAGGAAGGAAGGAAATAAGGAAGAAGGAGAAGAAGGATGGAAAGGAGGAAATTTTCTGGATGATAAAATTGAGCCAACATGGGAGATTTAACATTGCAAAATAACATGGCAGCATTGTTGGACACCTGATGTCAACAAAGCCATTTACCAGGAGAGGAAGTAAGGGAATTGAGGTGGCGGGGGTGGGAACGAGTGTTGAGAAGCTATTTAAAATAACAAAATGTATATTACAAATTGTGTTTGGAATATTTCTTTCTCTTTTTCCTATCTCTTCACGTATTATTACTTCTTATTAAATAATCTGAAATGTGAATCAGAAAATCTCACGAGAGTCTTTTAAAGGTATTTGATGATTCATGAATATGCATGTATATGACAAAATCACCTTTTTGTTTTTAGATAAAATTGTGGTCTTATTTGTTTCTGACAAGCTCGTTTAAATGCCTGAAGGTAGAATAGGTTTTCCATATTTACGTCCTCAGTAGCTTGCTCTTCTACATTCCCACCATGCTTACTGAAGTTTAATCATTTAGATAGCAGGGGAGATTGCAGCTGAAAGGTATATAGTTGGGCAAGATTGACTATCAACATCTCGACAGACCATCAGGATAAACTATTATTCAAAACTAAGCTCATTAAACCTGCTGCAGGAAGGGAGAGTAGCACTTTGCCAGTCTCAATAGCACCTCAAAAAGAAGTCAGAAGTAGATATTGGTAGGAGGTTGAGCTCTGGGAGCCCTAATGCTTTAAGACAGGTCCTTCAAGGCACATTTTCTGAGTGGGATTTGGGTGAAGTTCCTGAGGTAGTGTTTTTGATTCGGTGTACACAGGGGAGTAAGCCTTATAGGGAGTTTTGATGAATAGCTGTTTGATAAGTGAGTTTTTTGGCTAAGTGATCAACTCATTGTTTCTAGAGCAGGGATTGTTTGCTCAGATGAGCAAACTATTCAATCAAATATATTGGCTTTTAGAGAATTCCTGGAACAAACAGTGAAGTTATTTATTGGTTTATAGCCTTATATTCTTGGCCAAGAATCTTCTTGAACAAATAGGAAAGAGTCATGTTGACACAAAAGGTCAGAACCCAATCTTTGTGGATGCAGGTGGTCTGGGTTCTCAAGTTAAAAGCAGAAGATTTTGTTATAAGGACTCTGAAACCACTGGGATGGTACATAGGTTTCAGAGAGGTCAATCAGAAGGAAAGTCAATTTTGACCATATTTCAGGGGCATGCTAAGATTTAAAATCAATCTAGAACTTCCTTGAATGTGAGATGTATTTTTAACCCAAGTGCATGTATTTTACTGGCTGTGGCTTTTTTTTTTTTTTTTTTTTTTTTATGAAATCCAAGACTTTCAGTGTCTTGTAATATTAAGAACGGAATCTGTCTATATTCCCATTCACACGTGCGACCATGCGGGAAGTTGTTGTTAGTCACTTGGTATTCTGCTTCTGAAGTCAATTATTTATATGATTCTGTGTGCTCATTTGCTTGCTTGTTTCCTTGTGTGTGTTGCTGCTATCCTCACTTCGCATGTATGATAGCTGAACAGCGTGACCCTTCCTTCCTTCAAGACAACAAGCTTTGATGATCCCAGGAAGTCATCACTGGGTGGCTGGCACCTCATCACAATTCCTCCTTTTATGACCTGCAGAAGTTTAATCACTATTGGCTTTTGCTCCTACATGGACTAGTTGATATAAAATATAATACTGGAGATTTGACAGAGGAGATTAAGTGTTCTTTGCTTGTGCCTTTCAATCACACTATGGTCACAAATATGCCCTAGTGTTGAGCTGAGTTGAGTCATTCAAGTGTAAACAGTTTTTGAGTTAGTGAAGGGCTATTGTTGCAGATGAGGACAGGCAAATACCTTTCATTTATAAGAGTTTCAAAGTGATAGGCACATAAAACCAGAGAATACATAAAAGTAACATTTAACCAACTCTGGCAACCCCTAGATTTGGTTGGGGATCTCTTACTCTATTACATGAAATCTATATAACATCACTTAATACTTTTTCTGGTTCGGATTTGAAACTGACCCCTGTGAGACCGCTTTGAGAATTATTAATACTACAGGAAGTTAGGAATTTTTCAGTTGAGTGTTTTGAATGAGGTGTGGCCAGAGGACACATAACATTTATGTTATGTTATTTATTTATTGTTTATATTATAACATTTATTTATTGTTATAACATAAGCCACAACATTTTCTAGTTAGAAAGCAAGCCCCTTGTCCAGGAGGCCTCCTCATACACAAGAAAACATGCAGAAAGAGTAGTTAGCACTTGTATTTTCCAGATGTGTGACAGTAAGTACTCTATGCCTTGCAGAATTAACTGGAATTTTAAGGCTGTGCTCTGGAAGACAGATTTTGCAGCTAGGTCCAAGCTTCATTCCATTCCTGTTCATTCTCTGATTCAAGGGCATTACAGAAAGCTTCAACTTTGATTGCTCCCTCCAAGAATAACACATCTTACTTTTCTTATGTCTCTTAGAGGAGTACCATAAGATATCTGGCTTTTATTGTGGTTGTATATTATCTTTTGTCATCTCATACAATATTAAGGAGCTTTAAGATCACAGACTTGATGCATTCATGCAACTTTTAATAGGTGCCAACTACAGGACAGTTCTGTGATAATTACTAGGGAAATAGAAAGACATCATGCCTGTCCTCAAATAGCCTATCTAACATTTATTTTACTCATGCATTTTACTTCTTAAATCCATCACATCTTATCTGATATACACATTCCATAAATACACCTAGTCCTTAATTAGACTGACAAGTGTTGTATAAAGAATGAGGACCTTAAAAGCATCGTACCTGAACTAGGATCACTTCCCCCAAGATGAGTTTAGGTACTAAAGTTTAGTGCTCATTATACATTTTTGCAAATACAAATGAAATAAAGCACAGAAAGTTGTTAGTATAGTATGTGGAATATAGCAGGTGTACCACAAATGTGAAAGCTTACTAGTCATTATTTAATTTAGTGGTTTATAAACTTCTATAAATATTTTTGGCTTTATGGCCATGTATATGATCCAAGTGTCAACTACTCAGCTTTGACATCACGGACAAAAGCAACCCTAAACAATGTACTAATAAATGGTGTGACTGTATTCCAATAAATCTTTATATGTGAATGCAGGTGGCAGGCTGGTTTTGGAGCACAAATCATAATTTTCTGATCTGGTTCAACTTCCCAAATTTATAGGGAAAAAATAAAAGCTACAGCAGAAAAATGAATTATCCTGCATGCCATATACATGCTTGTTTTATTAAAAGCATTACATTTGTTCCATCTTCCCAGCAATTCAGTTGAAATGCTGATGGTAAGATTACACAAATCAGGCAGAAATTTCCTGCCAGTTCTCTTAATGGGATTCTCAATTCTTGATTTTCTGGCAATAATTGGTTCTAAAATCTAAGGTAATAACAGTAACATCAGCATTTGCCTCTCAGATGAAATTGACTTTTACTTCAAAACTGAAAAGACTAAGAAAACTAGATTGTGTCAAATAGAAAGAAGTGAAATTCAGTTATCAAATTGGCCGTTGTTTTCATCATAGGAGAGCCCATGATTTTCCAGTTATTTCAGCCTAAATATTATTATGCTTCATTTTATATTTTATTTCAAACATTCTGGTTTCCTTCTCTTTCTTGGGACATCATTTTTACTTTGGCCATAAGCAGGAGTGTTACAGTTAGCAAAAATTCTCATGGGAATTATAATAAGTAAGAAACTGAAATTGTCCTGCTTTGTATCCATATCTAGTCTCATATTTATGACTGAAACATCATATGCATGCAGGCAAGGCACTTCACTTTGGTTGCACTGAAAATTCCTCTATGGAATTTGAGTAGTTTGCAGTTAAAATTGCCAACTGACATACTTTGGTATGTCTGGTATTATTTTAAAATTTCTTTATCTTTAATTGAAGTGTAATTGATTTACAGAATTTCTTTGGTTCCTGCCAAATATCAACATGAATCAGCCATAGGTATACATATGTCCCCTCCCTCTTGGACCCCCCTCCCATTCTCCCTCCCCATCCCACCCCTCCAGGTTGCAATAGAGCCCCCTGTTTGAGTTTCCTGAGTCATACAGGAAATACCCATTGGCTATCTAATTTACATATGTTAATGTAGTCCTGGGTGTTCATTGGAAGGACTGATGCTGAAGCTGAAGCTCCAATACTTTGGCCACCTCATGCGAAGAGTTGACTCATTGGAAAAGACCCTGATGCTGGGAGGAATTGAGGGCAGGAGGAGAAGGGGAGGACAGAGGATGACATGGCTGGATGGCATCACCGACTTGATGGGCATGAGTTTGAGTAAACTCCGGGAGCTGGTGATGGACAGGGAGGCCTGGCATGCTGCGGTTCATGGGGTCGCAAAGAGTCAGGCATGACTGAGTGACTGAACTGAACTGAACTGAATGTAAATTTCCATGTTATTTTCTCCATACATCTCACCCTCTCCTTCTTTCAGCATGATGATCTTTCCCCCCAATACTTGGGCATAAAAGGAATATCTCAATACTGACACAGTTTGTGCACATGATTTTTATATTTCCCTGAAAATATAAAACAATCTCAAGTTCCATTAAGTGAAAAAGTAAAAGAACAGTGTATATGTTGGGCTAACTTTTTCAAAACAAGATGTGTGTGTGTGTGTGTGTGTGTGTGTGTGTGTGTGTGTGTGTGCACTCACAGGATTAAAATACTTGCGAAAATGGTTGCTTCTGAGAAAGCAGATGAGAAAACAGATGATGAGTAAAACATACCTCATTGCATTTTTATAATTTTAAAATTTTACTTTGTAGGTGTAAATAATATATTAAAAATTTATGTTAAAATTATACTCATACTTCAATGTTCAAGAATCAGCTCAATCCAAATGGTCAGATCAGTCTTTGGGGGTTGGATCCAGGTTTTTGAAATTTAAACTATTCAGATGATCTAAATGACCAGTTGATTTAGGAACCACTTAATTATCATTCTCATTTGGTGTTTATTGCCTTGTACCAGACTGTATGTATGAGAAAGTCACTTTTACCACCTTAATTAGAGAAGCATACAGGAGGACTCCTTTTAACCTCCCAATTAAAGAAGCATATAAGGTAATATCTTATATTTAATTTTCTCCAGAGTTTTCAGCACACAGAGGGTATCTGATGAATGTTGTTGATGACAATCATACAGAAGAATAATTCCCATTCCACTACTATATTTTATTTCAGTGTAAAATAATTTTTAGAAATATTTTAAATGTGACAGTATTATGAGAATTAAAAATCACCACTTCCAATATATAAAGAGCCAAATATCAACAAACGCCTACAATAAGAAACTCTCACCAAAGGCCTTTGGTATGGTTTGTTTGTTAAGGGCAAGTGGTGTAGTTCTAAACTAAGATCATAAGACTTAGGGTTGAGTCAGACTTCACATTCTACCTGAATGTGTAGAAGCAGAATTGAATACAATAGTGTGTGGTTACCAGATTCCAAAAAGCTGCATTTTATTTAAGATAGCATGCAAAGCCCTCTTCTTGTAAGCAAAAATACTGTCCCCTTCTTTAGGGATATGTACGGCACTCCCATATTTCCCACCTTTCTCTTCCCTGAGACTCTTACATTAGTATCTGCAGAGATGGCTGATGTGATTGTTAAGGCTATGTGGTCACCAATGAACACCTGATTCCCATCAGTTTTCCTCATTTAGATGCCACAGAGCCACTCATTCCCATTCCAGCGTCAAAGCTGTCTGGAACCCTAAAACATTCTTTGATGTGCTTTCCAATTACTCAGGATTGCAATGCTCTCATGCACCCTGAACTTGGCCCTTTTTTCATTCCAGTGATCAACACTTTGGTGGAAAGGGCTGTGGGTCTCACAGGGGAGAACCCAAGGAAGCCCCTTCAGGTTTCCCTGGGTGTCCCTGAACTATGAGGGAGATGAAAACCTGGAACCTGGAACCCAGAGCTTTGGGATGGTCAAAGCATAGCAATCCGGTGCCATACCTATTTCTATGACCCCTATCTCACAGACAGGGACATCTGAAGCTCAGAGTGTAGTGATTTCCTAGATGCCACCTACCATAGGAGGTAATGAGACCTGGATCAGAGCCCAAGTCCTTCTGTACCCAGGAATGACTGAATGGTTCAGTACCCCAGGGGCACTGTCCAGATCAAAGCAGCATCTCTGGCAGGCATTGCCAGGGACCCTCCCTGACTTCCGTAGGAAAGGTAAAAAGGTGGTGCTGCAGAGAAGATGACAGTTACAAGGAGGAGGAGTGAAGGGGTGGGAACAGCAGCCTAGATGATTTTTATAAGCGTGATGCATCCCCATGTAGTGATGGAGCCTTTTGTTACAGTAAGACACGTGACAGTCAGCTTTATTTATGTCTCCTGCTTTTTGGAAAGAGAGATCGGGATGGTCCAGATATATTCCATCATGAAATACACAAAAGAGTAAAAATCTTTGGCTGCTGTAGTTTTGAAACCACCAGGTAACATCAATGAATACACAGATCTAAACTGTACTGAACACTGCAGTCTGTCAACATTTACCCTTTACAGTGGACCTTTTCCTTTTAATATTTCTGTGCATCCATCTGACATCATTTTCCCTGAGCCCAAGAAATTCTTTTTATGGTTACTTTTGGTTCAGTCACTCAGATGACAATTTCTCTGTGATTTTGTTTTTCTGAAAATGTTTATTTCAACTTCATGTTTTGGTGGATACTTTTGTAAGATATAAGACTCTAATATGACAATATTTTTCTTTCAACACTTAAACAATGCTATTGTCTTGTCAGTTGGCCTTTCTAGTTTCTATTAAGAAATACCAATCTTCTTTCTCCTTTGAAGATGATTTGTCTCTATTACCTTTGCTCATTTAAGATGAAAAATCTTTATTTTTAGCAGTTTGAAAATGCATCCACTTGTTATTTTGTAAATTAAATTTTATTATTTTTAGAATTTATCCTGCTCAGGGTTTTCTGGGGTTTAGAATCTATGAAATAGTGTCTTTCATCAGTTCTAGAAAATTCTTAGGCATTACTTATGGAAAAGTACTTCTAGCATGTTCTGTGTTTCATTTTGTTCTGAGAATACAATTCCAATTGTGTTACAATTTTTTACATTTTCCCTTAAATTCTGTTGTTTTTTAAATTCTTTCTATGGATTAGTCCTTCTTATGAGAAGACAACCTTGAGCTTTTCCTTATGAGAAAGAAAGTTATCAATCTACTCATCATTAGAAAAGCTGAGCTTCCAGGAGCAGTAACTTTATTTCTATTTTTCCCACAAATCCTTTGTGTTAGATGATAAAAATCAGGGAAGATTTTTCAAAAGCAGGTTAAATTACATTGGCTTTGGGAAGAATGTTTTGAAAATTGAGGATTCATCCAGGAAAGGCAGTATTAGAATACCTATTATTTCATAAATGTAGAACAGATTAAAAGAGAGGACTTTATACCAAAGAAATAGTATAAAAGTTTCCATAATTGAAGAACATGGGTCTTAATAGTGAAAGAGGACAGTAAGTGACAGCTACAATGGATGAAAAAGACTTGCACTTAGGCAAATCATTTTGAAATTTCAGAATCCCAGCACTAAAGAGATGAAGATAACAGCTCCCAGAGAGGCCAGGATTGAGGATAAGAATGGCACTGGAATTCTCATGATTTTCTTTCTTGGAAAAGAAAAGGCAGCTGATAAATTACTCTTTTATTTATTTTTTTTTAAAGAAAACACCAATACCCAGTTTCCCATACTAGTGAATTGTTTTGCTTTCAAGTTCTTTGTCTGGTGTCCGGAAATTCCATTTTCAAATGACAATAGTTGAAAGAGATTGATAGATCAGGCACAAAAATAGCTTGAAGCAATGTCACAGTATAGTGAAGCAAATTCACATAATCAGGTTTCACATTTCAGAGAAACCATCAATATTGTCTAAGATATACACAAGTAAAAACACCCTTGTGCAATATCTCACCAACAGACATAGAGTTGTTAATGATACTAAGTGTTGAGGAATCTTTCAACTTCAGCTCTTTGCCTTAGAGTTTTTTTCTTAAACAACTTTTATATCCCAAAGGTAGAATAAACACAATAAGAGTGTGATACTCTTATGGATATTTGAAACATCCCAAATAATACTTAATAGTGCTTATAAAATATTTTACATAATATATGCGACTATATATTTTATTATGTATTATACTACTTTATAGTTTTCTTTCAACACAAAATGTTACTCTACCTTTTTATATTTTTTATTGAATAGTTTTAAATTGGCTGCAAGTTTCTAAAAGTATTATTCTTCTGTAAAATTTTCTTTTTTTTTTTTGTTATTTTTCATCTGGACAAATAATCTTTATGCATACTTCATTAGGTAGCAAAGTTCAATTTCTCATTCATTCTTATTCATGAGAGTTATAAACTCATAATTGCATCATGGCCCAAATTTTCCTCATTCAAAGTGAAAATGATTGAGCCACATATTATCCTGATATGCAGAGTCATATGTAGAACTCGCCAAATAATAACTTTATTTTCATCATACCATTTGAATTATTAATCACCCTGAGTGCAGTGAGGGGTAAACATTATTCAGTGTTTCCTATTAGCCCCAAGTTGAAATTAATGTTTTCATTAAAAAATAATATGTATTAGAGTATATTTTGCATACCATAAGTTGAACTGATTCAGAGGTTTAATGTGTGCATATTCATGAAATTACTGCTAACTTAAGATATAGCATTTTCATCAACCCAAAGGTTTCCTGTGTACTTTGCAAACTATACCACTACCCACCTGCTTCTAGCGCCAAGCAAACACTGACAGGTTTTCTGTTACTATGGCTTGTTTCTCCTGTCTCAGAACTTCAAACAAATAGTCGTACAGTATGAACTCTATTTTGTCTGTTTTTTTTCATTCACCATAATGGCTTTTATGTTTGTGTTATTGTATGCAACTGTAGGGATTACCTGGTGCCTCAGATGGTAAAGAGTCTGCCTGAAATGCAGGAGACCTGGGTTCAATCCCTGGGTTGGGAAGATCTCCTGGAGAAGGAAATGGCAACCCACTCCAGTATTCTTGCCTGGAAAATCCCGTGGATGGAGGAGCCTGTCAGGCTACAGTCCATGGGGTTGCAGAGTCGGACATGAATGAGAGACTTCAGTTTCACTTTTTTTTTTCATGCAATTGTAGTTAAAACTTCTATGGACAATTTTGTACAAGTCTTTATGTGAACACATATTTTCACATACACAAGTATTAAAAGATTTAACAAGTTCTTCATAAAATAAAACATGTGAATGCTCAATAAGCACATGAAGCAATGCTCAACATCATTAGTAATCAAAGAAATGCTAATTTAAACTTACATGAAATGTTACTAGATATCCACTAGAATGAATAGAAGTAAAAAAATATCAGCTGTCATTAAATATTTGCTAGTATGGGGAACAAGCAGAAATCTAATACTCAGTTCATTGTAATATATGAGATTGTACCTTAACTGAAATTAGAGTTAATAATTGGGCAGTGTAAAAAAAATATGATTTTTTTTTTTTGCATGGGGTTTCTAGAATCACTAAGTTTGAATGCTAGGAGAAGTTGCAAAAGTTGAGAAGTTGCAAATATTGGTGATAGTAACTGGTGGCTGAATTGAGATGACAGAAAAGATAACTATAAATGAGAAAGTTAAGAAAAAGAGAGATCAGAGTCATGAGTGGATTATCCAAGAGTATCTAAAGTGTTTTCAAGGATACACCTGATCAGATAAGAAGTGAAGACAGACATTATGAGCACCTTAGCATTTTAAAAGAATTGAGCGGAATGCCAAGGAGAGGTTAGAAAATGAGATCTACAAAAAAAAGGAAAGGGATAGTGGTTGTTAGTTACAATGATTAAAACTTCAAAACCTATGTTCTCAGATTTTTGTGTGTCTATGTGTGGGTGGGGGGAAGGATAAAAATTAGCTTCAGAGTGAAAATAATATGAGGAATACTCTGCCTATTTCTTAGCCTTGAAGTGTTTGGAGTGCAGGAGAAAAAAGTGACTTTCTACTTGAAAGGGCTTAGGACAAGTGGTATCCTTGTGGAAAGACCACATTCAATTAAGTGGGGAGAGAAAGGTTAACAGAAACGTCAATGAATAAGTTAAGGACATAAAGGTTTTACTTTTTTTTTTTTTTTAATAAGGCAGTCTGTATATTTTGGAGGATAGAGTGGAAGGATGTGGGAAAGATTAGGTTAGTTAGTGAAATGTGCGGACAGATGTGGGAATAAAGGCGGAGGTGATGATAGAGAGCTGGACAAGGTGCTGAGGCTTGCTATATTCACAGAAATAAACAGAGTTGGTAGATGTCAGATAGTAAGTTCTCTCTTTGCAGCTGAGAGAAAGAAGTAAAGATCTGCTCCTGGGAGCCCTTATATAAGTGCTCTATTTTTTCTCAAATGGGACAATATCAAATTGCCTCAGAAAATGACCAATAGAAGTGCTCAATATTCCATCTCATGAAGATGTTTTAGGGTCCTAATAATGTTATCAGAATTTTTGATATGGTACACCAGCTGCAAGACATAAACTAAGCTATTGGTTCTGGGAAATAAATAACATTATCTTATATTAAAAAATTTATTGGATCTCAGATTTCAGAATAGATGTGATATGGAGAAGAAATTCAGAAAGTGGCAGTGTTGCTCATATTGTTAAGCAAGAAAGGGTTAAACATTTTATTTGTTTTCATGATACTATATCAGAGCATCTATCCTTTGAGAAAAAGATCATAACTTAGGAAATGAAGGAAATAAGTTAAACTCATAAATTTTAAGATTTTCACTGCTGTTTTAAAACTGTCTTTGTAATAATATTCTTGATAGATTTCTCTATACTTAGCATATGGATCTCATGAGTAGGCACTGATATTGATGAAGGAAAAGCATAGGTAAACTTTGCTTTCCTTAATCACAGGTGGAAATTGGTGAAATGAAAAATACTCTGTAACCATGACCTTTCTACATCATGAATATAGACATTTGCTATACTCTTTCTTTATTCACTGTTTGGCTGTTCTGGTTAATATGTCAGCCTATGTGTCTCTGTTGAACTTGGTTGGGGAATAAACATTTGGGTCAGTCTGTTCTCCTATACCATACAATGGCCTCTCAAAAGAAAAGGTATTTGTAGCTAACATTTCTTGGAAGGATCCTATGAGCTACTTCCTATGTTAGTAACTATAATCCTCACAATCCTCTAAGGGAGATACTACTATTACCAACACAACATTACAGCTAAAGAAATTGAGGTTCAGAAAGGTTAAGTGAATTGCACAAGGGTATACAACTCATAATGTTGGAGTTGGAACTTGAAAAGAAAAGGCAATATTTCATCCCTGTATTTTGAGGCTCCCAGAAAACATTTTGAGTACATAAGATCTAGATTCTCACGGCAGAGACACTAGCAAACAGAGTCTGTAAGTGGGAGATGTTCCCCAGTGTCTTTATCTAGGCTACAAGGAGTCTAAATTCCTTCACACAATTGATAGACCAATATAAAAATCATTTGTCTCATCAAATGCCTAAGGGAACTTGCAAATGCCCTCTACGCATTAAAGAATTGCTCTAAGGTTCAAGGAAGGTTGTTTAATATTAAATGCTTTGAAGGGATAGGGCCACATAGATATGAGTGCCCTTGGTGGTGGTGGATTATCATTGCTGGATTTTTCAGGGAAGAGTTGAGTGAGACAGGTGTTGTATAGTCTTGTATGGATTTGTTATGTTTATGAAAAGAAAGTATTATTTGAGATTTCATTGGGTTCACTATGCATGCCTGTGTGAGAGAATCCTAAAAGCGGGATCAGCACCTTATTAGTTATTCTCTGTCCATTGGAGAGATTTGGGTCAGCAGGCACCTCAGCCAAGTTGCTGTTCTCTGAGGCATCTAGCATCAGGAATAAGGCACAGATACAAAGATTAGTTGCTTTTGGATAATTAATTGGAAATTTCTCAAAGAAAGGCCACATAGAGTTGTTCTACATTTCAGTTGATTATAAGAACAAGAATAGCAAATATTTATCATATTCTTAATCTGTGACAGTGGGCATGCTAAGATATTTTTATGCAATTATTCTCATATCTCCTAAAATCACTCTATGTAGTAGATATATTATCACCACCTCTTTTTTTTTTTGCTGAAAGGAAGATGAATGTAATGCTAATGCCCCTCCCAAATTTATATGTTAATACCTTTACCCCAAGTGTAATATTATTAGATGTGGAGCCTTTGGAAGGTCATTAGGTCATGAGGGAGAAGCCCTGTTAGCACTCTCACAGAAAAGATCCTAGAACATTCCCTTCCTGCATTCACTATATAAGGACTCAGTGAGAAGATAGCAACCTACGACCGGGAAGCAGGTTCTTACCTGACATTGAATCTGTTAGCACCTCGATCCTCCACGTTCCAACCATCAGAGCTGTGAATGTTTGTTGTATGGGTCACTCAGTCTATCATGTTTTTGTCATAGCAGCCCAAACATACTAAAGCAGGAGAATAAAACCTAAAAGTATTAGATAACTTGCCTGAAACCTCACTGTTAATGAGAGACAAAACTCAAACTGAGGTCTTCCTAGCACTCAAAGGCTTACTCCTTAGAGGATATTTACTAATGACAGTTAACAAAAATTAATTAAGTTAGACAAATCCATACAGAATTCACTATGTGACAGGTGTTCTCCTAGCAAGGAGAATTTATCCATTATGTTTCCAAAAACTAGTTATAACAGAGACAATTATAATAGGAGAGTAATAAGTGTTATGCTAGAAATAAGATAGAAGCATCTGTATCAGTCAGCATTCAACTAGAGAAGTGTTAACTTTCATTAATTCACTGATTGTTGCATTCATTGGTACAGTCATTATTTCACTGGTGCATGTATGAATGTATGTATTGCAAAGAACAGACATACATGATTGTCAACGCCAGTCTGAAATCTGCAGAGCTGGCCTTCATAAGAGCTGGTTGGACATTTCAGGCAAAGGCTGACACTGCTGTTCAAAAGTGGAACTTACTGTTTCACAGGGAAGCCCCAGCTCTGCTGTAAGTTCCTTTCAATTGATTGAAACAGGCCCTCCCAGATTATTTCTGATAATCTTCCTTGCTTAGGGTTAATTGACTATGGACTTTAATCATCTAGCAACAAAATACCTTCACAGTAGCACCTAAAATACTGTTTGATCAAATAACTGAGGACTGTAGCTGAACCAAATTAATCCATAAATCTGATCATCATAGCATCTAACTTGGAAAAGTTTAATGGAATAATTTGTTTCTAAAATGATTCATATATATGTGTGTATGTGTATTATTTTTGACATTAACACATTGCTATATTTATTTATTTATTTTTGGCCAGGCTGGGTCTTCATTGCTTCATGTAGGCTTCCTCTAGGTGCAGCAGATGGGGGCTACTCTCTAGTTGAGGTGCACGGGCTTCTCATTGTGGTGGCTTCTCTTGTTGCAGAGCATAGGCTCTAGGCACTTGGGCTTCAATAGCTGCAGCATGCAGCCTCGGTAGTTGCGACTGTTGGCTTTAGGGTCTGGGGGCTTCAGTAGCTGTGGCAGAGGGGCTCGTTAGTTGTGGCTGGCAGGCCTTAGAGCAAGTGGGCTTCAGTGTTGTGTGCATGAACTTAGTTGCTCTGTGACATGTGGAATCTTCCCAGACTAGGGATTCAACCCATGTCCCCTGCATTGACAGATCAATTCATATCCACTCCATTACCAGGGAAGTTCTTCTAAAATGATTCTTAAAGGATGAGTAGAAATTAATCAGAATCAGAGTGGGGTAGACAGTTCCAGCTGGCAAAGGTGCATACCTGCTTTTGAGATCACTAGATTGTAAACTCCATGAGAGAAATGAGCACCTGCTGTTCTTTGCTTTACCTCTGCTTAACCACCTTCTTCCCTGATGGCTCAGATGGTAAAGCATCTGCCTGCACTGCGGGAGATCTGGGGTTTGATCCCTGGGTCAGGAAGGTCCCCTGGAGAAGGAAATGGCAACCCACTCCAGTACTCTTGCCTGGAAAATCCCATGGACAGAGGAGCCTGGTAGTTTACAGTCCATGAGGTCACAAAGAGTTGGACATGACTGAGTGACATCACTTTAACCACTGTCTGGTCGAGAGAATGAAACAAGACAGTAAGTTGACCCATGTACAGCAGGGTTGTTACGGGTGTCAACCACCTTGTAATGAAAGATCTATGTGTAGCCTTTGACTCCCCCCAATTTAATTATTAACCCCACCACAGAGCTGCCAGAACTTACATAGGACTGGGGAAACAGACTCATAGAGGGCACAAACAAAATCTTATGCATACTGGGACCCAGGAAAAAGGAGCAGTGGCCTCACAAGAGACTGACCCAGACTTGCCTGTGAGTGTCCAGGACTCTCTGGTGGAGGCGTGGGTCAGTGGTGGCCTGCTGCGGGGTCGGGGGCACTGAGTGCGGCAGTGCATGCACGAGACCTATTGAAGGAGGTCACCATTTTCTTCATTACCTCCATCATAGTTTGGCCTCAGGTCAAGCAACAGGGAAGGAACACAGCCCCACCCAACAACAGAAAATTGGATTCAGGATTTACTGATCATGGCCCCGCACATCAGAACAAGACCCAGTTTCCCCCTCAGTCAGTCTCTCCCATCAAGAATCTTCCATAAGCCTCTTATCCCTATCCATCAGAGGGCAGACAGAATGAAAACCACAATCATAGAAAACTAATCAAACTGATCACATGGACCATAGCCTTGTCTAGCTCAATGAAATGATGAGCCATGCCATGAAGGGCCACCCAAGATGGATGGGTCATGGTGGAGAGTTCTGAAAAAATGAGGTCCACTGGAGAAGGGAATGGCAAACCACTTCAGTATTCTTGCCTTGAGAACCCCATGGACAGTATGAAAAGGCAAAAAGATATGACACTGAAAGATGAACTCCCCAGGTCAGCAGGTGCTCAACATGCTACTGGAGAAGAGTAGAGAAATAACTCCAGAAAGAATGAAGACACAGAGTCAAAGAAAAAACAATGCCCAGTTGTAGATGTGACTGGTGATGGAAGTAAAGTCTGATGCTGTAAGAACAATATTGCATAGGAACATGGAATGTTAGGTCCCTGAATCAAAGTAAATTAGAAGTGGTCGAACAGGACGTGGCAAGAGTGAACATTGACATTTTAGGAATCAGTGAACTAAAATGGACTGGAATGGGTGAATTTCACTCAGATGACCATTGAATCTACTATTGTGGGCAAGCATCCCTTAGAAGAAATGGAGTAGCCCTCATAGTCAACAAAAGAGTCCAAAATGCAGTACCTGGATGCAATCTCAAAAATGACAGAATGATCTCTGTTCGTTTCCAAGGCAAACCATTCAATATCACAGTAATCCGAGTCTATGCCCTGACCAGTAATGCTGAAGAAGCTGAAGTTGAACAGTTCTATGAAGACCTACAAGACCTTCTAGAACTAACACCCCCAAAGATGTCCTTTTCATTATAGGGGACTGGAATGCAGAAGTAGGAAGTCAAGAGCTACCTGAAGCAATAGGCAAATTTGGCCTTGGAGTACAGAATGAAGCAGGTCAAAGGCTAACAGAGTTTTGCCAAGAGAATGCCCTGGTCATAGCAAACACCCTCTCCCAACAGTACAAGAGAAGACTCTACACATGGACATCACCAGATGGTCAATACCAAAATCATATTAACTATATTCTTTGCAGCCAAAGATGGAGAAGCTCTATACAGTCAGCAAAAACAAGACTGGGAGCTGACTGTGACTCAGATCATGAACTCATTATTGCCAAATTCATATTTAAATTGAAGAAAGTAGGGAAAACCACTAGACCATTCAGGTATGACCTAAATCAAAGCCCTTATGATTATACAGTGGAAGTGAGAAATAGATTCAAGGGATTAGATCTGATAGACGAGTCTCTGAAGAACTATGCATGGAGATTCATGACATTGTACAGGAGGAAATGATCAAGACCATCCCTAAGGAAAAGAAATGCAAAGAGGCAAAATGGTTGTCTGAGGAGGCCTTACAAATAATTCAGAAAAGAAGAGAAGTGAAAGCCAAAGGAGAAAAGGAAAGATATACCTGTTTGAATGTTGAGTTCCAAAGAATAGCAAGGAAAATAAGAAAGTCTTCCTCAGTGATCAATGCAAAGAAATTGAGGAAAACAATAGAATGGGAAAGACTAGTGATCTCTTCAGGAAAATTAGAGATACCAAGGGAACATTTCATGTAAAGAGGCACAATAAAGGACAGAAATGGTATGGACCTAACAGAAGCAGAGGGTATTAAGAAGAGGTGACAAGAATACACAGAAGGACTATGCAAAAATGATCTTCATGTCCCAGATAACAATGATGGTGTGGTCATCACCTAGAGCCAGACATCCTGGAATGCAAAATCAAGTGGGCCTTAGGAAGCATCACTGTGAACAAAGCTAGTGGATGTGATGGAATTCCGGCTAAGCTATTTCAAATCCTAAAAGATGATGCTGTTAAAGTAGTGCACTCAATAAGCCAGCAAATTTGGAAGACTCAGCAGTGACTACAGGACTGGAAAAGTTCAGTTTTCATCCCAATCCCTAAGAAAGGCAATGACAAAGAAAGGTCAAACTACTGCACAATTGAACTCATCTCACATGCTCAGAAAGTAATACTCAAAAATCTTCAAGCCAGGCTTCAATAGTACATGAACCATGAACTTCCAGATATTCAAGCTGGATTTAGAAAAGGCAGAGGAACCAGAGATGAAATTGCCAACATTTGTTGGATCATTGAAAAAGCAAGAGTTCCAGAAAAACACCTACTTCTGCTTTATTGATTATGCCAAAGCATTTGACTGTGTAGATGACAACAAACTGTGGAAATTCTTCAAGAGATGGGAATACTGGACCACCTGACCTGCCTCCTGAGAAGTTTGTATGCAGGTCAAGAATCGACAGTTAGAACTGGACATGGAACAACAGACTGGTTCCAAATAGGAAAAGGAGTACATCAAGGCTGTATATTGTCACCCTGTTTATTTAATTTACATGCAGAGTACATCATGTGAAATGCCGGGCTGGATGAAGCACAAGCTGGGATCAAGACTGCTGGGAGAAATATCAATAACCTCAGATATGCAGATGATACCACCTTTATGGCAGAAAGTGAAGAAGAACTAAAGAGCCTCTTGATGAAACTGAAAGAGGAGAGTGAAAAAGTTGGCTTAAAACAGAACACTCAGAACACTAAGATCATGTCATCTGATCCCATCACTTCATGGCAAATAGATGAGGAAACAGTGGCAACAGTGAGAGACTTTATTTTTGGGTGGCCTCCAAAATCACTACAGATGGTGACTCTAGCCATGAAATTAAAAGACACTTATTCCTTGGAAGAAAAGCTATGACCAATTTAGACAGCATATTAAAAAGCAGAGACATTACTTTACCAACAAAGGTCCGTTGAGACAAAGCTATGGTTTTTTCAGTATTTATGTATGGATGTGAGACTTGGACTATAAAGAAAGTTGAGCACCAAGGAATTGATGCTTTTGAACTGTGGTTTTGGAGAATACTCTTGAGAGTCCCTTGGACTGCAAGGAGATCCAACCAGTCGATCCTAAAGGAAATCAGTCCTGAATATTCATTGGAAGGACTGATGTTGAAGCTGAAACTCCAATACTTTGCCCACCTGATGCAAAGAATTGACTCACTGGAAAAGACCCTGATGCTGGGCAAGATTGAAGGCAGGAGGAGAAGGGGGTGACTGAGGCTAAGATGGTGGAAGGCATTACTGAGTCAATGGACATGAGTTTAAGCGAGCTCTGGGCATTGGTGAAGGACAGTGAGGCTTGGTGTACTGCAGTCCATGGTGTTGCAAAGAGTCAGACGTGACCGAGTGACTGAACTGAACTGAACTGAATTATCAATAGCCTACTGTTGAGAAGAAACTTAGCATAAAAATCAATTAACACACATTTTATATGCTATAGGTATTATAAGAGAGTAAGCTAGAGAGAAGGAAATGTTAAGAAAATCATAAGGAAAAGACATTGACAGTAAATATCTGTATTTATTTAAAAAATTTCAAGTGTAAGTAGACCTGTGTAGTTGAAACCCCATTTCACAGGTGATGAAACCAAAGCAGGGAGAAATTAAATAAATTGCTTAGGAGTCCTGAGAGTCCCCTGGACAGCAAGTAGATCAAACTAGTCAATCCTAAAGGCAATCAACCCTGAATATTCATTGGAAGGACTGATGCTGAACCTGAAGCTCCAATACTTTAGCCACCTGATGCAAAGAACCGACTCATTGGAAAAGAACCTGATGCTGGCAAAGATTGAGGGAAAGAAGAGAAGGGGGCAGCAGAGGATGAGATGGTTGGATGGCATCACTGACTCAATGGATGTGAGTTTTAGCAAACTGGGTGATAGTGAAGGACAGGGAAGCCTGGCATGCTATAGTCCATTGGGTCGCAAAGGATTGGACATGACTGAGAGACTGACAGAAACAACAATGGGACTTAACTTTCAAGTCCTTAGTCAGGATTCCAGTGCTCTCAGTAGAACATCTTGCCTCTTCTCCTCACCCCATGGAAACTTCCCCAGAAGATACATTTTTTTTTCTCTAAGGTGAGCACCATGTCCTAATAAGGCAACGATATTTTCTCTACACCTTTGCATGCTATTTTTAAGAACAAAATTTCAGCTACATGCCCTCAGAAGAAAAACACAGTCATTTTGCACAGTTCATATGCCTGCATTTTAACCTTTGGCCTCAAGTCAGTAAAATGGCTGTTTGAATTTAATGGCAACAACTTATCCTGGTGATTTGGAGGGAACATGGTAATATTTCTCAAGAAGATGAAAATTGGAACTTGCAAAATTTATTTGGGATATTCTTCAAAGACTATAGGATCCTTTTTTTGTTATGTGTTTTTCACAGTAGCTGGCAAAACGTGTGTAGTTTCTCTCTAATACTCTCATTTCGGGTACACTCTGATTTGTGAGATAGAAGATACGACTTTTCAGTCTTTTCATCCAAGGATATTACACTGACACCCATGAATGCCAAAGAACAGGTGAAAAAAATACATATATATTAGAACAAAATCAAAGTTTTCTGAAAATGGAAATGGATCTATTTTAAGATTCTGTAGCAAAGATAGCCACCTTATCAAGATGCAGAGAAATGAGTTTGAGTTGGAAAAGTAGAGAGTAAAACTTTTAAAAGATTTCACCAGGTTTGACTAAGGTTCTTATTCACCAATGATAGTCATTAACTCAAAATTTATTCAGTTCTAACTAGGCAGGGTTTTTTTGCCAATCAATTTCTGCAGTTTGAACTGTAGGAAGCATTGCTTGGTAAAATCTCTGTGTATATTAAGAATGTGCATATGCTTTGATCTATTTCTCTCTAGATTTTATCCTACTAGCACACATGTATATGTGTTTGAAAATTTAGGTACAAGAATATTCAATGTAGCATGATTTGTGATAGGAAAAGTTTAGAAACAGCCTAAATCTTTACCAGTTAGGATTTTACAAGATGGCTTCAACATATGATAAAAATCAAAAGAATTTCAATGATTAAACTGACTAATGAACAAATAAATACTTTAAAAAAAATTTAACATACTGCCCTCAATAAAAATTGATTCAGCAGTCAAATCACTCAGGGTCTAGATGATCTGAATAACACAGTGAAAGTCTGCTCCAGTAAACATACATTGACCATCACAGTCAATGTTAGTAAACCCAGTCTTTTCAAGCATAGACAGGACCCTGTAAAAATTGACTGTGTACCCTTGCAAAAGACATAATTAAATAAAGATCAAAGAACCAGAATCAACCAAAGACTTCATCTAACTACAGTGTAATAACATTAGAAATCAACAGAAACATTGGAACTGAAAAATTAATATCTGGAATATGTAATTAATTTATACAAATAAGCAGCAACAAAAAATAGTCTAATACATAAATGGACAAAGAATATAAACATAAAATTCTCAGAAATGGAACTGAAGATCTCAATAATTATATGAACGAAATGCTATTTATATATAAATAGTATATATTTATTTATTCATAGTATAAATGCCATACTATATTTGACCAGAAGTAAATTAACTTATCATTCTGGACCCTAATCTGTAAAATGAAGTAGTTATGCCCTTTCCAATGATATTTTATGACATGATAACAGGGACAACTCAAGGAGACCCATCTCTGTCTATAGCTTTCTCTCACTAATTCTGCTTCCTTTGTTCTTATGGGGTCTCCTCTTCAATGCCCATCAACCCAACTTCCTTATTTGCCCTTCAGCTAGAATCAGTTGTCTTAAGAGTTAAAAAAAATTAAATCATTCATTTTTCTTAGTACAGATTGATTAACAGAATATCTTTTCTTAGTGATTGAATAGAAATGATTTAATTTGACTACTTGGTTGTGTTGCTGCTGACTAACATTTAAATTCTTCTCTCTCTCTTGGGATGGGGATAATTTAGCATTGTTATATAGTGCTCACATCATCTCACCCCTGATTGTTCCTGCAAAGGTACAGTAGAACTTGGTGTTCTGTGTTTATGTTATGAAATATTTTCACAGATTGAAGGAAAGTTATGATCAACCTACACAGCATATTAAAAAGCAGAGACATTACTTTGCCAACAAAGGTCCATCTAGTTAAAGCTATGATTTTTCCAGTAGTCATGTATGGATGTGAGAGTTGGACTATAAGGAAAGCTGAGCACTGAAGAATTGATGCTTTTGAACTGTGGTGTTGGAGAAGACTCTTGAGAGTCCCTTGGACTGCAAGGAGATTCAGCCAGTCCATCCTAAAGGAGATCAGTCCTGGGTGTTCAATGGGAGGACTGATGCTGAAGCTGAAACTCCAAAACTTTGGCCACCTCATGTGAAGAGTTGACTCATTGGAAAGGACTCTGATGCTGGGAGGGATTGGGGGTAGGAGGAGAAGGGGACGACAGAGGATGAGATGGCTGGATGGCATCACTGACACAATGGACATGAGTTTGAGTAGTCTCCAGGAGTTGGTGATGGACAGGGAAGCCTGGAGAGCTGCAGTCCATGGGGTTGCAAAGAGTCGGATGTAAATGAGTGACTGAAGTGAACTGAACTGAACTAAAAATAGCTAAATAAAACAATGAATGTTTAAAGTCTATTTTAAACTTTGCTTTGTTTTTATGGGTCCAATTTTTCTTGTAAATTTATTTCTCATTCTTTTAAATCCACAATGCTCTTTCTGGAAGGCCACTGACTCCTAATGTCTTATACAATATGTTTTCATTGGCTTTGAAGCATTTGTGTGACATTTGTCTTTGTAGAAGGAACATGATTGGCTTTTACTTTTTATCTTCTCTCTTGTCTGGCCCTGAAATAGGGTTGGAGCTTGAGGGAGAGAAGAGTAAAATTGTCCCAGGGTTTCTGCTGGCTTGGCACTCTGAGAAAATGGCTTTATGCATTTGGGGCCTGGCAGTGACCTTCTGGGGATGCTGTCATGAGGTGTTTAGAGGCTTCCTTCCTGGGCCTTTGAGTGTGGACAATATGTTTTCTTCTGGATCCTGACTGCTTTTGGAAGTCCAAGTCACACAGACCCCACTCTGTTGGAGTCCTCTTTCCCTGCAAGCTGTCCTCTTGAAAACAAGACAGCTAGCTGGACACTGGCTCTCTTTGTTGCATTTGGTCCATGGGAAAAGATCATGTATCATCTGCCGCAAATCTCAGGGAGTGTGTGACTATCAATCCAAGCTGCTTTTCCTTCACTAAATAGACTACTTGACCATCTATTTCACCTTCTCAATTTCCCACAAGTGGATCAGATATGCGTCTGCCCTGCTTTTCAGAGTTGCACACATTAAATTCTGTGAATGGTCCCACTGAAGCCCCTCAATTTTATGCTTGAGTGGAAGGAGGTTGATTGCCCCACCCTTCCCTCAGGTGCAGATATCTGTGGGAGAGGGAGTGTGAAGGAGAGAGAAACAGACTCAGCCCTCCATTGGTTCTCTGCAAATAACCCCTCCTCACAAATTCCTTCTGTGTCCTTTTTATATCCTCAGTATGAGATGACAGATGCAGGATACCTGTAACTAGTTCTCCAATAGTGGCTCTGAAGAGTTTTGCAAGAACTGTCTTCACTAACTCTTAGAGATATCTAATATCTGTTACATTTTGGCCTCTCCACACGAACTTTGAATTTAATGTCAGTCTACTAATATGTCCACAAATTTGACAAGAAATCATATCTGAAAATACACATCTCTCTTTACAATCTTTTCAGAAGTTTGCTGCTGCTGCTGCTGCTAAGTCGCTTCAGTTGTGCCCGACTCTGTGCGACCCCATCCCTGGGATTCTCCAGGCAAGAACACTGGAGTCAGTTGCCATTTCCTTCTCCAATGCATGAAAGTGAAAAGTGAAAGTGAAGTCTCTCAGTCATGTCTGACTCCTAGTGAGCCCATGGACCACAGCCTACCAGGCTCCTCCATCCATGGGATTTGCCAGGCAAGAGGACTGGAGTGGGGTGCCATTGCCTTCTCCTTTCAGAAGGTTACACATCCTCTAATTACTCTTTTCAAGAACAGTTTCTTAAATAATACCAGATCCCCATAAGATAAAATTAGAATTTTTTTTCATTTATTAATATTTTATTAAGACGCACTAGAATTCATTCTAAAAATATCTCTCTGAGCACCTACCCTATGGCTCTTTGCTATGTTCTTGTTCAAAATGAATAAGACTGACACTTTTTTTCTCAGAACATTTGTAAACTGCAGAGTATCAAGTGATATGTTAGCAAGTTATATAGAATATCACAAAGACACACAGGAGAAGCACCAAATCCCATCTGTGGGATATCATGAAAGGCATCCTTCAAAAAATGGTAGAAAGATTGAGCCGAATGTTGAGTAAGATATAACCAAGAGAATAGAATTAGGAGGGCCCCTGGCACAGGGAAGAACATATGCAAAGACCCCAGGTGTTAAAGGACCATTTCATGAACTCAGAATGGCAGAATCACTACAATTAGAGAATATGATTAAAAAAAGGTGGCATGAAATAATGTAAGACACATGATCAAGGGCTAGATTATGAAGGATGTTTTAAAAATAATATTAAGAAATTTGGATTTTACTTATTAGAAAATTGGGAACATTATGTTAGATGCTGAGAGAACATAAAGATAAGTAAAGCAGAGATCCATAACTATTAAAGACTCAGAGTGTAGTTATCTTTATTTGCATATGTGCTTCATAGTTTATAATATTTTTTCTATATTTTATCACTTAGATATTATAATAATACTATAGTAAATTGTGTTATTCTGTAATACAGGTGACTAAAATGTGCTTACTGGTGCCCAAATAACTATTGCCCAACAATAGCTGTGGTAGAGCTTGATTTTGAAACTCTACCTTTTAAACTCAATTCTCCACTAATTTCTTGGTATTATAGGTTTATGGATATTTGAAGTACTCTAGATAATATAATGTTTCAACCAATGACTTCTTATACTTAAACACAAAATAGAAGTATAATTCTGAGATTTCAGAAAAAGTGAAATATCTGTTCTCAACTAATGCATTCTATTCCCTTCCTTTCTAGCTACATGCACATTTTTCAGTGAGTTTATCCTATACTTATACTAAAATATCTCCTTAAAAGGAAGTTCATGAAGTTACTCTAGTTCTATATTCAATACTTGGCACCTACATTTTCCCATACCTACCCATTTAATCTGGGTAGCAATTAACCCCACTGAATAATAGATAGATAGGTAGGTAGGTGGATAGATAAATAGATAGACTTTAAGAGTATTTATTAAATTCTTACTTCAAGCTCTTACGCCCAGTTTCCCTCTGCCTTTTAAACTTTAGGTAATTTTTTGTTACTGAAAATGAAAAAAAAAAAAAATCAAAGGCTAATATCTGCTAAAATGGCATTTAAGACCTAGAGGTTGAGAGAGAATGGATTCTAAATAAAGATATTCCATTTCCTAGGTAAAGAGGAAAAGAACAAGTTTGATTTTTACCTTGACAATGCACTATCTTTCTACCATGTATGAATATTTTTTAAGTTCTCATAACCTTATACATTTCTTTCTGGAAAGTAAGGACTGAATATTTTTTTCTGCTGCAGTGATTTACATGTCTATAGCTGGCTACCACACTATAAGCTCAGATAGAGTTATGGAAGGATAACAGGGAGCAAAGGCCTGGCCAAAGAGTCTTACAAGTGGGTCAATCTGAGGTAGACAGAATCACTGCGGAGTAGAGTGGCAGAGTTTTTGACCACCTGACACTGGCCAAAAATTTTGTTTAATTTGGTTTCCTTTTATTTCAGCAAAAATAATATATTGGAAGATCAAAGACATATTTGGCTTCATGGATACCTAGAAACACGCTTGAAAGCCCAGAGACTCTCCCTCTTCATCACCTAGCTCTGCTTCAACAAATGCATGGCCAATGAAGAGTTGATAGTAATCATAATGTTAATGCTTTCTAATTTTTAAAAACATTTTTTAAAATTAGGGACTTTTGGGGGAGAACTTCACATTAAGTTCACAGCAAAATTAAGGGGAAGGTATGTGGATTTCCTACATACACCTCCTGGTTCCAAACATGCTTATTTTTCCCCATTATCAATATCCCCCATCAGAGTAGAACATTTATTACAGTTGATGAACCTACATTGACACATTGTTTTCATCCAAAACCCATAATTTACACTATGGTTCATTCTTGGTGTTATTCTATGGGTTTAGACAAATATGTAATGATATGTATCCATCATTTTAGTGTTGTATAGAGTATTTTCACTGCACTAAAAATCCTCTGTGCTATGTCTTTCAGATTATTTTCAGCTTCAGGTGGAGGGACTAATATGAACTTGGGGAGTCTGGCTCAACAGCTCAAAAATTTTAACTCAACACCCTAGCATTTCTCTCAGATCCAGTATGACATCAGGAAAATTCTCTGATGGTCCTTTTTGATTTTTTTTTTTTTTCTTCCTACTACTAAGCCAATAAATTGCATTCAGAGTCAAATAAAAACATGAATGTTTCCATTGGAAGCAAGTGATGGGAATGTCAAAAAAAGCATCTTAGGTAGAATTGGGGAGGAGTGCTGGGCAAACAGAACAGTGGAGGTCACCATGCTCCCTGCATTCTCATGGAATAGTTGTCAGACATCTGCTTAATTGTGTTAATGATGGGAAACTCATTGCCTCCAGGTATAAACACTCTGTGTATTAATTCTGAGTTTCCCTTTGTGCTTGATATCAGATAGACGATACTGTTTCATTAACTGAAACACATATCAAGGTTAGAATCCTTTACTTTCTTCAAATCTTTAAAATGTCAAATCAAACTCTAAGAGCAGCAGGACTGAGGTATTTGGAGACCCTTATGGTGCATCTATTGTCAGAGGAGCTGAAAATGAAAAGACCAACAGTGTAATATTTCCAAACACTTGAGCTCTAAAGAATTTTGTTTGTGAGAACTTTTATCATTTTTTTTCCGAAATAAAACCTCAAGCCCAAGAAATTGAGCTACCTAGTTTTCAACAGAGAAAGAAAATAGAATTGATTTGATTTTCTTGAATTTAGGTGGCATATTGTGAATGCAGCAAAGGCTATGAGCACTATTCCGTCCTGGAAATTGGCAATCTTTCCCACTCTGGGTGTGGGACAGAGGGCATGGGAAGAATGTGCATGGGTAAACAGCCACTGATGAGCGGTGAGGAGCGAAGTGGGTGGGACACTGAGACATCTTGGATTTGCCCTTTAAAACGTGTCTGTGGCATTAATACCCTGATATTTCATCAAAAGTAGGAGGTTCCTCTGTGTTCCGACAGGGTCAGGAATAGGAAAAATGGGAAAGTGAGATTTTTTTTAGCTGTAGCCTTAAAAAAGCGGTGTGTGTGTGCGCTTAGTCGCTCAGTCATGTCTGATTCTTTGCAACCCCATGGAGCCTGTCAGGCTCCTCTGTCCATGGGATTCTCCAGGCAAGGATACTGGAGTGGGTTGCCATGCCCTCCTCCAGGAGATATTGTTTATTTTCCTTCTCTTGTGTAACTGCAAAAGTATTTTCCCTACTAGTAAAGCGACTCCTCCACATATAATATGTATTTCATCTTCTCTCATCTACTCAAGGATTTGCTTACACAATTACTCCCCGCTTCTCCTGTATTAACAATTTCTCCTATGTTGGATAACCACATTAAAACATAGTTGCACTCTAGGGCTTTTCACAGATTAAAAAAATAGTACTCCGTTGACCCCATGCATCTCTACTTCTGTGTATCTTCATGTCTATAATGATAGAAGTCTTAAAAAAGACTTGATAAAGACTGTTTATTCTCTCTTCATCTCACTCTAAACAAGCATTCCTGAAACTGCTCTTAGTAAAATTGTCATGAACTGGGCATTTTTAAAGCAACCATCATTTTTGCATGTTGATTGTATTTGATATATCAGTAAATCTCTAATGTAGCCTCTATTAAATACCAGGCTGCCATTTGTATATTGGTCCATTTTTACACTTGTTAATCTATTTTTATCCTGAATCAGTATTCTCTTTTAATTTTGATAATCTTGTAGAAATTCTGGAAAACTGATGGAAAGAATATTTCTTTCTCTTAATCTGCTTTTTCCCCTCTTTCTTTGCTGTTTCCTTTTTTCTTCTACTTCCTCCTCCTTTTTCCTGTTGAAATATCATTTTGTCAAATTTTAATTCTGTTTCCAAAATAATTTTAGGATGCATTTTTCAAGTTTGGTGAAAAATCCTTCTTAGAATTTTTGTTACAATTGCGTCTACTATAGAGATTATTATGGGGACCATTGCCATGTTTGTGACTATGCTGTCACAGAAAGAGATCTACTATATGAGTAATATTATAATATGCTGATAGCAAATCTCTGTCTTCTCTTTTGCTCTTGATCAATCATACTAATTTATTACTTTGTTCAAATAACAAATTATATTTATGGTGATTTTTTCATTTCACTAATTCATCCTCTTTTCATTATATTCATTCTTTTGCCTACTTTTATTTTTTTTTGCTATATAGTTCTTTATACCAGTTGAATGATAATCTCAATAATTTTCAGCTATCCTTCTTTCTAAAGTATACAGTTAAGATTATACATTCCTGTCTTGATATTTTGTTATCTATATCCCACAAAACTTGGTATGTAATGTTTAATCTTTATTTCAGCTCTAAATATTTTCTGGTATTCATCACAATATTTGGTTGATAAATTATTTAAAAGAATGGAGGGAAGAACAAGATGGCAGAGGAGTAGGTGGACGTGGAGTACATCTCTCTCCACAGATACATCAGGAATACACCTTCAGACACGGAAGTGAATGCAGAATACCAGCTGAGGGCAAACAGGAGTACCTGACCAGTGGAAAAGAATATAGAACCATGGAAAACTCGGTAGTAGGAAGGAACTAGGAGTGTTAGTATGACTGGACCTGCCCTCGGTGGGTGGGGGAACTGAAGCAGGGGTCCGATCCCCACATCGGGGCAATTGTCTGAATCAGAGGAGAAACATTTAAGGCTGAGAGTGAAACAGTTGATCTGTGGCAGCCTAAATGGAAAGAGAATCAGACAGTCCTTGCTGCAGCCATACACACCCCGGACAGGGATGAGGGTCCCCTGGAAGGTGCAGCGGCTGGGAGCTGGAATTTGTGGAGTGTGGAGCGATCCAGGGTAAGGGATGCGGTTGACTGCAGAGAGAGAGATAGTGGGGAGGTGAGGGAGGAGATCGTGGTGTGAAATGCCAGTGGAGGAAAGCCCGGCAGCCATGGAAGCAAGGTGATCCTGCTGAGTCACATGCATGGGGGGGAGCCATCACCATAGCCTTTCTCTCCCCACAGGCCCGCGGCAGCACCTACACAATAGAGAGCCTGGCCCATCAAACGCCTGAGGCACTGAACTACACAGCAGGACCCCACCCAGGTGCCCCTTTAAGTGCCGGACACACCAGTCTATAGAGAAGGACCCCAGCCAGGGGAGGCCACTCTATGTGCCTGACGAGCCAAACAGCAGAGAAGGACCCCAGGCCAGGGAGCCGTCTAAGTGCCTGAACAGATGGAGCTATGGAGAAAGAGTGGCCAAACAGGCCTTCTGGTCGCCAACTACAAGAGACCCAAAAAAAGGCTCTGACAGGGCCGTAACTCCTGCGGTGGAGGCAGTCCACGTCCCTGCACACGCGTGGTGCCACCAGGGTCCCTGCAGGCCAAGCAGCTGAGCCACCTTCACACTCAACTCTCCCTGGGGCAGAGCTGCCACGGGCAAAACAAAGTCTTGCGTCCATGCACGAAGGGTCACTTCAGTTGTGTCAAACTCTTTAGGACCCTGTGGACTGTGGCCTGTCAGGCTTCTCTGTCAGGGAGGGGGATTCTCCAGGCAAGAATACTGGAGCGTATTGGCCAAAACTGGTTGCCATATCCTTCTAGAGCACTGTATTTCCTGCTACCTCTGCCAACCCCCTGAGTACCTGGTGCTGCCAGAACCCCTGAGACCCAAGCAGCTGCACCACCACCTCTGGCCCTCACAGGGGCAAACCCCAGTCCTCCAGGGCAGCCTCAGGAGCAAACCCCAGTGGACGGCCCACATGCAGAGGTGGAAATAAAACCATAATTGAAACCGAGGGGCAGTGTGGCTGAGGAAGAAGACCCACAACCTTCCCACCAGCTGCACAAGCTGCAGATAAAATCCACACGATCAACTAGGCAGACTCTGTGTCCATGGAATATATAAAAGGTCATAGAGAGCTCCCACAAAAGAAAATGCACTAGTTCTAATAGCTGTGGACACTGGAGACAAGAACACAGAGGAGGAGTAGGACCAGATTAGAATCTGAGCTGCCCCCACAGCAGGTCCAGAGATCACCACAGTGTTTGAGGGCATCCTAGGGGGGTGAGCTGGACTGTGACTCCCAGTGAGGGAAAGGACTCTGACAGCAGTGACTTAAGAAAAACCTTTATTATTCTTATGTTTTGACTTGCTCTGTAGATTCTTTTGGATTTTTTTCTTTTTTCTTTTTTCCTACCCCCCCGCAAAGCCCCCATTGTAGTTGTCAATTTTATTGGCACTATGAAATCTAATTAGGCTTTTGAGCTTCTTTTTTCTTTCTTAGTCACATTTTTTATTACTATTATAAACCTCTGCCTCTACGGTGGGCTTTTGCAGTTCTGTAGAGTTTTCCCTTTTTTTTTTTTGTCTTTTATTCTCTTTTTTAATTTTAATTTTTAATATTTTACATTATTATTTTTTCTACATTTATTACTTTGCTTTTCCTACTGTTCTTTTCCTCTTGCAGTCAATCTTTAATGTATATAAATTTTCTTTATCTACCTTTATTTAACTTTGCCTATCTATTCTTTCTTTCCTTTCCTCTCAACATATTTGTTTGTTTTATTTTCATTGCTTTGTTCTCCAGTTGGCACCTTGCTCTAGTTTTGCTTTATACTTTGTGCTTTAGTTAGTTTTGTGCTGGTAGATACAATTTTGGGTTTCCTTTGTTAGCCAGGTCAATCTATTCTACTTTATTTTTGTTGCACTGTTTTGATTTTGCTCATGGTGTATATGTTTATATGTATATTCAGTCACACTTTTTATTGTTGCTATAAACCTCTGCCTCTATATTGGGCTTTTGCAGTTCTGTGGAGTTTTCCTTTATTTTCCCTTTTTCTTTCTTCCATTTTCCTTTCTTTTCTCTTTTTTATAATGTTAATTTTTGAAAAAATCTATTACATTTTTCCTACATTTATTCCTTTGTTTGCCTTTCCTACTGTTCTTTCCCCTTAGTTAATCTTTAATATATATAAATCTTTTTCATCTACCTCTAGTTAACTTTGCATATCTATTCTTTCTTTCTTTACTCTCAACATATTCGTTAGTTTTGTTTTCATTGTTTTATTCACCACTTGGCACCTTGCTTTAATTTTGTTTTCCAGTTTGTGCTTTAGTTACCTTTTCTTAATTAGTAAATATAATTCTTGATTCACTTTGTTTGCCAGGTAAATCCACTGTACTTTATTTTTGTTGGACTGTTTTCACTTTGCTCATGGGTGTATATGCATATGTGTATATTCCATTATTTTAATTATTATTTGCCTGATTTTGTAACTGCCATTTGTCTGGGGTTCATCTTTGGTTTCCTGTTTTTCAGTACTTGTTTTAATCTCACTTAATGCCATAATAAACCACTTGTGGAATCTTCATCCCTGACCAGAGATCAAGCCCTGAGCTTTTGGAGTGGGAGCACTGACTCCAAGACCCAAGACTACCAGAGAACTAACCTTAGGGAGGATCAAATAGTGAGAACTCACACAAAGGGAACCACTTGAACACAAGACCCTGCATCACCCAACCACCAGTAGCACCTTGTTTGGGATGCCTCATCTAAACAACAACAACAACAACAAAACTCAAAAATGCAAACCCAACCATCAGCAGAGAGGATTAGCACCTCACTCAGCCTTGCCCATCAGAGGAAAAACAAACAAACAAACAAACAAAACTCAGCACAAATCTCACCCTATACAAAACTTACACAAAACACTGGACCAACCTTAGGAGGGCAGAAACCAAAAGAAAGAAAAGAATTCAGCCTTGAAGCCTGGGAAAAGGAGACCTCAAACACAATAAGTTAAAAAAAATAATGAAAAGACAGAGAAATACTACACAAATGAAGGAACAAGCTAGAAACATGGAAGTTCAAATAAATGAAGAGGAAATAGGCAAACTACTTGAAAAAGGATTCAGAGTAATGATAATAAACATGATCAAAAACCTTGAAAACAAAACAGAGAAAATGCAAGAATCAATTAACAAAGACCTAGAAGAATTAAAGAATAAACATACAAAGACAAACAACACAATTACTGAAATTAAAAATACTCTAGAAGGAACCAGTAGCAGAATATCTGAAGCAGAAGAACAAATCAGTGAGCTGGAAAAGAAAATGGTGGAAATAACTTCTGAAGAGAAGAATAAAGTAAAAAGAATGAAAAGAACTGAGGATAGTCTCAGAGACCTTTGGGACAATATCAAATGCACCAAAATTTGAATTATAGGGGTTCCAGAAGAAGAAGAGAAAAAGAAAGGGTATGGGAAAATTTTTGAAGAGATTATAGTTGAAAATTTTCCCAACATTGAAAAAGAGATAGTCAATCAAGTTCAAAAGTCCCATACAGGATAAACCCAAGGAGAAACATGCCAAGACACATACTAATCAAACTAATAAAGACTAAACACAAAGAAAGAATATTAAAAGCAGCAGAGAGAAGCAACAAGTAATATACAAGGGAAATCCCGTACACTTAACAGCTGATCCTTCAGCAGAAACTCTGCAGGCCAGAAGGGAATGGCAGGATATATTTAAAATATTGAAAGGGAAAAATCTACAACCAAGATTACTGTGTGTGGCAAGGATCTCATTTAAAATTGATGGAGAAATAAAAAGCTTTTCAGACAAGCAAAAGTTGAGAGAATTCAGTACCATCAAACCAGGTTTACAGCATATGTTAAAGGGACTTATATAGTCACGAAATGCAAGAGAAGAAAAGAGGTCTACAAAATCAACCCCAAACAATTAAAAAAATAGCAATAGGAACATATATATCAATAATTACTTTAAATGTAAATGGATTAAATTCTCCAACCAAAAGACACATACTGGCTGAATGGATACAAAAATAAGAACCATATATATGCTGTCTACAAGAAACCCACTTGAGACCTAAAGACACATATAGACTGAAAGTGAGAGGATGGAAAAATATATTCCATGCAAATGGGAAGCAAAAGAAAGCTGGAGTAGCAATCCTCATATCAGACAAAATAGATACTACATAATGATCAAGGGATCAATCCAAGAGGAAGACATAACAATTGTAAATATCTATGTACCCAACATAGGGGCACCTCAATACATAAGACAAACACTAAAAGACATAAAAGGAGAAATTGACAGTAACACAATAATAGTAGTAGACTTTAACACCCTACTCACACCAATGGACAGATCATCAAATCAGAAAATTAATAAGGAAACAAGTCTTAAATGATACACTAGATGAGATGGACCTCACTGATATCTTCAGGACATTCCATCCAAATGCAGAAGAATACACCTTCTCAAGTGCACATGGAACATTGTCCAGGATAGACCACATCTTAGGTCACAAATCAAACCTCAGTATTTTTAAGAAAATTGAAATCGGATCAAGCATCTTCTCCAACCACAACATTATGAGACTAGATATCAATTACAAGAAAAAACTAAGAAATACAAACACATGGAGATTAAACAATATGTTTCTAAATAACCAACAGGTTACTGAATAAATCAAAAGGGAAATAAAAAAATGTCTAGAAACAAATGACAATGAAAACACGACAACTCAAAACCTATGGGATGCTGCAAATGAAGTTCTAAGAGGGAAGCTTAGAGCAATACAGTCCTACCTCAAGAAACAAGAAAAACATCAAATAGACAACCTAACTTTACACCTAAAATAACTGGAAAAAGAAGAAGAAGAAGAAAAACAACAACAACAACCAAAAGTCCAAATTAGTAGAAGGAAAGAAATCATAAAAATCTGAGCAGAAATAAATGAAAAAGAAATGAAGAAACAATAGTAAAAATTAATAAAACTAAAAGCTGGTTCTTTGAGATGATAAATAAAACTGACAAGCCTTTAGCGAGACTCATCAAGAAAAAAAAAAAAAAGAGAAGATTCAAACCAACAAAATTAGAGATAAAAAAGGAGAGGTTACAACAGACAATGCAGAAATACAAAGGATTATAAGAAACTATTATGAACAACTGTATGGCAATAAAATGGATAACCTGGAAGAAATGGACAGATTCTTAGAAAAGTTCAATTTTCCAAGACTGAAGCAGGAAAAAATAGAAATTATGAACAACCCAATTACAAGCACTGAAATTGAAGCTGTGATCAAAAATCTCCTAAAAAACAAAAGCGCAGGACCAGATGGCTTCACAGGAGAATTCTATCAAACATTTAGAGAAGAGCCAATGCCTAACCTTCTAAAACTCTTTCAAAAAAGTGCAGGGGAAGGAACACTTTCAAACTCATTCTATGAGGCAACCCTGATACCAAAAACAGACAAAGACAGCACAAAGAAAGAAAACTACAGGCCAATGTCATTGATGAACATAGATGCAAAAATCCACAACAAAATTTTAGCAAACAGAATTTAGCAACACATCAAAAAGCTCATGCATCATGATCAAGTCAGGTTTATTCCAGGAAGGCAAGGATTCTTCAATGTATGCAAATTAATCAATGTGATACACCATATTAACAAATTGAAAGATAAAAGTCATATGATAATCTCCATAGATGCAGAAAACACCTTTGACAAAATTCAGCACCCATTTATGATTAAAACCCTTCAAAAAACGGGTATAGAAAAAACCTACCTCAACATAGTAAAGGCCATATATGATAAGCCTACAGCAAACATTATTCTCAATGGTGAAAAACTGAAAGCATTTCCCCTAAGATCAGGAACAAGACAATGGTGTCCACTTTCATCACTATTATTCATCATAGTTCTGGAAGTCCTAGCTACAACAATCAGAGAAGAAAAAGAAATAAAAGGAATCCAGATTAGAAAAGAAGATGTCACTGTTTGCAGATGACATGATACTGTACAAAGAAAATGCTAAAGATAGTATCAGAAAATTACTAGAGCTAATCAGTGAATTTAGCAAAGTTGCAGCATACAAAATCAATACACAGAAATCACTTGCATTTCTATATACTAACAGTGAAAAATCAGAAAGAGAAATTAAGGAATCAATACCATTCATCATTGCAACAAAAAGAACTAAATAGGAATAAACTTACCTAAGGAGACAAAAGAACTGTACACAGAAAATTATAAGACACTATTGAAAGAAATCAAAGATGACATAAACAGATGGAGAGATATTCCATGTTCCTGGGTAGGAAGAATCAATATTGTGAAAATGACTATACTAACAAATGCAATCTACAGGTTCAATGTGATCCCTATCAAATTACCAATGCCATTTTTAAAATTAATTAATTTATTTTAATTGGAGGCTAATTACTCTACAATACTGTAGTGGTTTTTGCCATACATTTACATGAATCATCCATGGGTGTACATGTGTCCCCCATCCTAAACCCCCCTCCCATTGCCCTCCCCATTCCATCCCTCAGGGTTGTCCCAGTGCACTGGCCCTGCATTCCCTGTCTCAGCATTAGAACCTGGACTGGTGATCTGTTTCACATATGGTAGTATACATGTTTCAATGCTATTCTCTCAAATCATCCCACCCTCGCCTTCTCCCACAGAGTCCAAAAATCTGTTCTTTACATCTGTGTCTCTTTCACTGTCTTACATATAGGGTCATTGTTAACCACCTTTGTAAATTCTCTATATATGCATTACTATACTGTATTGGTATTTTTCTTTCTGGCTTACTTCACTCTGTATAATAGGCTTCAGTTTCATCCACCTCATTAGAACTGATTAAAATGCATTCTTTTTAATAGCCAAGTAATATTCCATTGTGTATATGTACCACAGCTTTTATCCATTCATCTGCTCATGGACATCCAGGTTACTTCCATGTCCTAGCTATTGTTAACAATGCTGCTATGAACACTGGGGTACACATGTCTCTTTCAGTTCTGGTTTTCTCGGTGTGTATGCCCAGCAGTGGGATTGTTGGGTTGTATGACATTTTTCACAGAACTAGAACAAAAAATTTCACAATTCATATGGAAACACAAAAGGCCCTGAATAGCCAAAGCAGTCTTGAGAAACAAGAAAGGAGCTGGAGGAATCAACCTTCCTGACTTCAGAGCTACAAAGCTACAGTCATCAAGACAGCATGGTGCTGGCACAGAAACAGAAATATAGACCAACAGAACAAGATAGAAAGCCCATGCACCTATGGGTACCTTATTTTTGACAAAGGAGGCAAGAATATACAATGGGGCAAAGACAGCCTCTTCAATAAATGGTGCTGGGAAAACTGGACCGCTACATGTAAAAGAATGAAATTAGAACATTTCCTAACACCATACACAAAGATAAACTCAAAATGGATTAAAGACCTAAATGTAAGACCAGAAAATGTAAAACTCTTATAGGAAAACATAGGCAGAACTCTCGATAACAAATCAAAGCAAGATCCTCTATGACCCATCTCCTAGAGTAATTGAAATAAAAACAAAAGTAAACAAGTTGAACCTGATTAAACTTAAAAGCATTTGCACAGCAAAGGAAACTATAAATAAGCAAGGTGAAAAGACAACTCTCAGAATGGGAGAAAATAATAGCAAATGAAACAATTGACAAAGGATTAATTTCCAAAATATAGAAGCAGCATACATACAACTCAATGCCAGAAAAACAAACAATCCAATCAAAAAGTGGGAAAAAGACTTAAACAGACATTTATTCAAAGAAGACATACAGATGACTATCAAACACATGAAATGATGCTCAACATCGCTCATTGTTAGAGAAATTCAAATCCAAACCACAATGAGATATCACCTCACACTGGTTAGAATGGCCATCATCAAAAAGTCTACAAACAGTAAATGTTGGAGAGAGTGTGGAGAAAAGGGAACGCTCTTGCACTGTTGGTGGGAATGTAAATTGATACAGTCTGTATGGAAGACAGTATGGAGATTCCTTAAAAAACTAGGAATAAAACTACCAAATGACTCAGCAATTCCACTCCTAGGCATATACCCTGAAGAAATCAAAATTGAAAAAAAACACATGCATCCCATAATTCATTGCAGCACTATTTACAATAGCTAGAACATGGAAGCAACCTAGATGTCCATTGACAGATGAATGGATAAAGAAGTTGTGGTACATATACACAATGGAACACTACTCAGCCATAAAAAATAATGCATTTGAGTCAGTTCTGATGAGGTGGATGAACCTAGAACCTATTATACAGGGTGAAGTGAGTCAGAAAGAGAAAGATAATATCATGTACTAACACACACATAGGGAATCTAGAAAAATGGTACTGAAGAATTTATCTATAGGGAAGCAGTGGAGAAGCAGACATAGAGAATAGACTTATGGACATGGGGAGAGGGGAGGAGATGGTGAGATGTATGGAAAGAGTAACATGGAAACTTACATTACCATATGTAATATAGACAGCCACCGGGAATTTGCTCTCTGGCTCAGAAAACTCAAACAGGGGCTCTGTATCAATCTAGAGAGGTGGGATGCAGGTTGGATGCTTGAGACAAGTGCTCGGGCCTGGTGCACTGGGAAGACCCAGAGGGAGCGGGTAGAGAGGGAGGTGGGAGGGGGGATCGGGATGGGGAATACATGTAAAACCATGGCTGATTCATGTCAATGTATGACAAAACCCACTACAATATTGTAAAGTAATTAGCCTCCAACTAATAAAAATAAATGGAAAAAAAAATAGAGAGGTGGGATGGGGAGGGAGATGGGAGGGAGGTTCAAAAGGGAGGGGATATATTAGTATACCTATGGCTGATTCATGTTGAGGTTTGACAGAAAACAACAAAGTTCTGTAAAGCAATTATCCTTCAATAAAAAAATAAATTAAAAAAGGAATGAAGTTTATATATTTTTAAACACATGAGTTCCTAATAATTAATATTTTATCCTTATTTTCTAATTTTATCTCATTGTCAGAGAATATGATCCTGGGATACAATTTTTCACATGCAAATTCCCATTCAGAGAAGTCATTTTCCCCTGGGAAAGAAAAAGATGTAAAGAGATGCCATGAATATTATAATAACAGTATATCTGTGCAGGGAAGGGATCATTTGAAATGGGGAAGAAGCATTCCCCAAGACTTAAGTCAGCTAGGCTATGTAAATGAACAGTCCTGCAACTGCATGCGAAATCTACACTGTTTCACTGCCTTCTTTGGAGAGAGAAGGGTGAAGACAGAGATAAAGCAGGCGAAGTATCCCTGTTCAGACTTAAAATTCTCTGTGTGTGGATATGAAAGCATGTGTGAATGGAAATTTTTCTTAATGGGCATTTCTTTTCTCCCTACTTTCTCTCTGCTAGAATTCAGCCCTGTGACCTGCAGGAAAATCTGAGCTGATAAAAAATTGTGTTAACACCTGGAGGAAGCATAAGAATTTCCAGCCAGAAAAAAGAAAACAATTAAAGTGAAAAAAATTCTGAATTGTATGAAAAAAAATAGCTTGTTCTTTATTGTTGTACATCAGCTTATAATTGGAATTTAACCAACCAGTCAGCCCCAAAATGTACTGTCTTTTCCTAATTCAACACTGTGATACAGAGGTGGGAGCAGAACTACCTCAGGGTAGACAGTGACTTCTGTACATTTACCTAAGGCCAGGTGAACCCCATGCTTTCAGAGGCAACTTTGCACCCCTATCTTTCACTTCCCAAAACATAACTTACGTGAGACAAGAGTGTGCAAGTAAGTAAGAACATTTAGGATTATTGAATATTAGAGCATCAATATATTACTGAGAAAACCATAGTAATATCTTTATTTATAATCTCATTGGTGTGAAGGACCCAGAATTCTGGACTCTTGTTTATTGATAAAAGGAACATATATTCTATGTGCAAGGGTAAAATATGACCACATGGTCAGGTCAGGTAGCACATACAGAATGGTTGTTTTTTTGGTCAGATCCACTGTTCTGCCATTGCTCAGCCAAAGGAAGCCATGAGGAGATAAGTTCATATCTTTTCCCAGATTGTTCTTCTTAGACATTCTTTGGCATTTCAGAAAATGAATTTTGTCACCTAAGCCAATGGTCTTTTGGAACCATCATTTCTCAGATACATAGATTGCTAAATAAATCTGCCAAGAGTTTTTTAACTTATATCTCACAGAATCTGAAAGCTACAAGAGACCACATTACCTCTATTGCATATGAAGAAATTGATATGTAGTGGGTAATCTTTTGAAATTGTATATTTGATGTTCCCATCTTTCTAAATGAAATCACTCAGTACTGTAACTTAACATAAAACACTCTAACAAGAGTTACATGACTCTAAATGGTTTAGTTTGGGTTTATCTTACAGACTCATGTTTCCATGTTTCCTATCTTACTTTATTCAACTCACGTTGCCTCTGATCCTGTTAAAATCTGTTCTGTTGCTCAGAATTTATTACCCTCTTCCCTCAACTACTCCCCAATACCCCTTCATCTAGCTAAATTCTACCCATTCTTAATATCTCAATTTAAGTATCAGTTGGTCAGAGAAGTCTTCTTTGATATCATAGGCAAGATTGGGTTCCTGCTGATAGATGCTCCACTGGCTATTATAATGCTAACACTTTTCCTCAGCATTATTGCCTCTCTCACTACATATCCTGTGTAAGAAAAGAAATTGTGACAAATCTGTAACTGTGTCTTACTTGACTAACGCTGTAGTGTCTGTTGTTTAGCACAGTGCCCAGTGCATCTCAGACATTTAATAAACAATAGCTGAATGAACATGCAAATAATTCCACAGTTATGGTTTTGCTAATGGGGCAAATCACATTATTGATGCCAGTGAAGTAACACCAGTATTAGAGCTTATTTATAAATTACCACCAAAGAATCAGCTTATAGATTGTTGCTGCTTTCTAGTTGCTAAGTCACGTCCGACTCTTTTTGCAACCCCATGGACTGTTAGCCCACCAGCCTCCTCTGCCCATGGGATTTCTCAGGCAAGAATACTGACTGGTACATTGACATTTCTTTCTTCAAGGGATCTTCTGGGTCTAGGGATTGAATCCATGTCTCCTGCTTGACAAGAGGATTCTTTACCACTGATCTACCTGGGAAGTCCATAGAAACAAAATATATATCATAAATGGAATATCTCTGAGAAAATATGTTTCAGGAAGATCCTTGAAAATATAATTATAACTTCTTGTTTTGATTCCACAAGTCATAGTAACTTACAGGGATTTTAACTTTGATTTTAGTCCCTATTGATAGCAAATTGGGATTTTAATTTTGGTTTTTGTCCCTACTGCAAATATAAGAGCACACAGGAAGTCTTGGCAAAGATAATTTGCAGGTGCTGCATGGGGGAAACAGCCAGCAGTGAAAGTTCACTAGACTATTTCTTTATATTTTTAATAGTATACATTTTCCTAATGATTTATATCCAGGCATTAGAAAGCAACTTATTAATCACTCTTCCTTATAATATTCTTACTTATATATGGGCTGAAAAATTAGGTATTGAAATGAATTAAAGCAGAGTTTGATGACTAGCCCAAGAATGATGGGTGTATAACAATGTTTATATATCTTTAACCTATTTTTCTTAAAAGTTTATTATTTTCTGTTCTTCAATTAACCTAAACTTTGCTCTCACTTTACATACATAAGTTTTAGCATCCTAAGTGTTGTAGTCAGTTATTCAATATCAACTTTATGGTTCTATTTTTTATTAAGATATCACATGTTTAAAAACTTCAAAGTTATAATGATAATAAAAAGGAATGACAAAGACAGCTAGAGAATTGATAATTGGCATAACTATAAAACATGGTTTTGCTCAGTTTTGACATATTTTATCTCTGTATCTTTTACATATCTCATTAGAATTATCTTAGATTACAAAGAAAAAAGAAAACAAGCTTAGGAAGTTGATTTTATTATTAAACTGTCAAACATAATAAGATTTCTAGAAGGATGGGGCATTAATATATAAAAAGCCATTATACAGTCTAAAAGTTTTAATTGCTTTACTTTTTTTGAAAGTTATGTTTTTTCCCACCAAGATTTGTTTTATGTGAGTAATTTAGAAGCTTCTGGTCTTGAAGTACCAATATTAGAGTAAAATATCTCAAGCTGATTAATGTTTAACCAAAAATACAATATAAAAGAGCTTTTTCTTTCCTCAAAAAAAAAAAAAGAGCTTTTTTCACCTCCTTTTGACTCTTCCCTGGAAATATGTATTTTTATTTTCTGACTTCAGTCAGGGTAAAAAAAGGCATGTCTGTAAGTTTATCTATTTTTACAGTCTGTCCTTCATAAGATGGTATTTATTTGTTCCACTATCTGCATTCAATAGCCAGATAAAAAATTCAGTCTTCCTTTTTTTTGGGGGTTCTGCTACCATTTTTCTCCAGTGTTAGATAATAAAATATATCAACCTGGCCCTAAAATTGTCTCTTTATTCTTTGTCTCTGGTTTTCAGCCTTTTAACCATCTGTCTTAGTTATGCTGCCTGAGATTCAGGAACTGAGTACCCTTCATGTGCCTGTATTGGGTGGAGTCAATTGGACTCCCTCCAGCAATAAATCGATAAAAATTCAACCATCGATCAAGTCTCTTGGCTACAAGGACAGGCCTTGTTAACAGCTTACTTTCTTCTTTACAACCATGATATTCGCCTTGTGGCATGAGCTGCCATTATGAATGGAGTTAAAAGAAGCAAATCACAGGATTTTCTATTTGAAAGAGAGTGTATAGAATTTATCTTTTTCCATCTGACTTATTTCACTAAGTATTATATTCTCCAGGTCCATCCACATTGGTGAAAGTGGCAGAATTTCATTCTTCTTTATGGTTGAGTAATATTCCATCAAAAAATGTGTATGTATATATATATAACCTCTTTATTCATTCATGTTGATTTACACTTAGGTTTGCTTCCATATCTTGGCAACTGTACATAGTGTTGCTATAAACACTGAGGTTCATGTATCTTTTTGAACTAACATTTTCATTTTTTCTAGTTATATATCTGGAAGTAGAATTGCTGGATCCTATGGTAATTCTATTTTCAGCTTTTAGAAGAACCTTAAACTGTTTTCCATGGTTGCACTAATTTACATTCCAACTAACATTGTGCAAGGGTTCCTTTTTCTCCATATCTCTCCAACATTTGTTATTTAGAGACTTTGATGATAGCCATTCTGACAGGTGTGAGGTGATATGTCATTTCTGTTTTGACTTGTATTTCTGTAATACAAACTACTATGTATTAAATATATAAGCAACAAAGATATATAGCTCAGGGATTTATAGCCATTATCTTATAATAAATTTTAATGGAGCATAATCTGTAAAAACACTGAACCACTATGCTGTATACCTGAAACTAATATGATATTATAAATAAAATCTTTCTCAATAAAAAATATATAATTAAAGGAGCATGTGCAGCTCATCCAATGTTCACACACCTGCCCACTTAAAATGCAAGAACATCTGTAATAGTCCTTGGCATCTTGTTTTGTTTTGTTGATTTTCCACAGGACTTTAAATGAAACAAAAATGATTGACAACATTAACAAAAATGGTTTTTGTTGAGAAGCAAGATATAGTTAACATCAGAAATATGATAAGTTGGACTTTCATTTAGAGTTGACGTGAATAGCCCAGTGATAGATGAAACCATATTATGGTAGCATCTCTACTGATGGTTAGAAGTCAGTACCAGGAATAGCAAAGGACTGGAACAACAGAGAAAGTGAAGAAAAACCCATCATCTACCACCAAGGTTTTCATCTATAAATAATACTTGGCTTAACACATGTCATGTGCTGAGAATTCTGGTAGCTTTAAGGTTTATAGGGCTAAGCAAACTTATATCAAGAAATTTAAAATGGGTATTTTCTCCATTTTTGAAAGATATTTTCACTATTTTTGATGGGACCCGGAACAAGAGGAGACTCTGGATCAAGTCCAGGCTGCTTGGGTCATAGGACCTTGCTGTCTGGGTCATAGGAACAAGCAGATTCAATGGTGACTGAAGTAGCAGCAGGAGGTAGGATCACTGTTTGGCACCTTTGGCAGGTTCCTATTGGTGAACTGCAGTGTACTCTCTTAGGATTTTGGACCACAATTCTACTCTCCTCTACAAATAACTACTTCCCCTTTGAGAAACAGCTCTTAGCCTGCTACTGGGCCTTAGTAGAGATTGAACTCAACTCATCAAGTTACTACTTGACCCGAGTTTCTCATCATTAACCAGGTATTATCTGAACCACCAAGCTATAAAATTACTTCTGCAAAGCAACACTTCATCAATCAATTGGAAGTGGTATATACTGAAGGAAAGCCTGGTGTGCTGCAGTCTGTGGGGTTGCAAAGAGTTGGACATGGTTTAGCGACTGAACCACAACAACAACAATATGTGTTATTGGGTCCAAGGTGGCCCGAAGGCACAAGTAAGTTAAGTGAAGAAGTGGGCCAAGTCGCTGTGGTTCCACTCCTGTTACACTCTTCTCTCTCTCAGCTCACACCTTGGTTTCCTAAGGAGTTTCCTACAATCAGTTGACAGAGGAAGAGGACACACGGGTCTGGTTTGCAGATGATTCTCCATGGCAAGCAGGCACCACCTGAAAGTGGATAGCTGTAACACTATAGCCCCTTTCTGGGACATCCCTGAAAGGCAACTGTCAAGGGAAATCCTCCCAGTGAGAAGAACTCCAATCAGTGCCCCTGGTTATTCATTTTGCTTGGAAGGGAAAAAAGTCAGAAGTGTAGTTATATACTATTTCAAGGGCTGTGACTAACTATCTGGCTGGATGGTTAGGGATTTGGAAGAAAAATGATTGGAAAATTGGTTTCAAGGAAATTTGTGAAAGAACTTTTCTGCAGAGACCTCTATGAATGGAAAAAAAATTGAATATATTTTTGTTTCATGTGAATGGTCACCACAGGGCGATCTCAGCAGAGGAAGATTTTGACAATCAAATGGATATGATGACCTGTCTTCTGGATACCAATAAGCCTGTCTCTAGCCTTTTCCATCATCACCCAATGGGCTCACAAACAAAGTATCCGCGGTTACAAGAATGGAATTTTTGTACAGGCTGAGCAACGTGGACTTCCACCCACTAAGGCCGATCTGGCTACTGACATTGCTGAGTGCCCAGTCTGCCAGCCGTGGAAACCAACACTGAGTCCCTGATATGGTTCCATTGCCCAGGTGATCAGCCAGCAGCTATCTGGGGGCAGGTTGATTAAAATGGTCTGTTTCCATCATTTCCATCATGGAAGGGGCAACATTTTGCTCTCACTGGACCAGACACTTATTCTGATACAGATTTGCCATTTTCTGTAAGCAAAGCTTCTGCTAAAACATTCCTAGACTTATAGGATGCATTATCCTGCATCATAGTATGTCAAGGAATTCTGATCAAAGAATTCGCTTCACAGTCAATGAAGTGCAGCAATGGGCCCATGGTCATGAAATTCACTAGTCTTATTAACTGCCCATTTTCCTGAAATAAACTGGTTTGTAAAATGGTAGAATGGCCTTTTGAAAACTCAGATACAATTCCAATTAAGTGATAATATTTCCCAGGGCTAGGCAAGTTTCAGAAGGAACCTGAATCATTGTCCAACACAAGGTTCTGTTTCTTTCATAGCTATGATTCATGAGTCCAGGAATCAAGTGGTGGAAATAACAGTGGCACCACTCACCTCTAGTTACCCATTATTAAAGTTTTTGCTTCCAATTCCCACAATCTCATGTTCTGCCTCATGTTCTGGCCTAGAAGTCTCAGTTCCAAAGGAAAGAATGCTCCCACCAGGAGACACGATCTATTGAAATAAAAGATGAGACTGTTACCAGTCAATTTAGAATCTTCATACTTCTGAATTAACAGCCAAAGAAGGGAGATACATTGCTACCTGGGGTGAATAATTCTGACTCCCAAGGAGAAACTGGACCTCTCCTCTACAGTGGAGGTAAGGAAGGGTATTTCTTGAATGAAGGAGATCCCTTAGGGTTTCTTTTAATACTACTATTCTCTATGGTTAAAGTCAATGCAAAGCTACAACTCAATCCAAATATGCCTAATGATGCCCAAACCATGCAGAAATGAGATTTTGTGACATTCAACCAAGTAAAGAACCTTGACAAACTGAGATGCCTGCTGAAGACAAAGGGAATACAGAATAGTTAATAAAAGAAAGTAGTTATGAATGCTATCTATAAGCATATAACCAGTTCTAGAACCAAGCACTCTAATTGTCATGAGTATTTCCTTAGTAATGAATGTTTGTGGGTATGTGTATTTATATGTACATCTATTAAGCAAATACCTTTGTTTTCTTCCTTCTCTTATTTGCTTATCATGTAACATAAGATATACTAACTTTGCAGCATCATTCTTCAGTTACAAGAAATAAAAAATAAATATCCTTCTAAAGGCTAAAGAGGGACTTTAGTTCCTCTTCTGGGGAGATAATAACCTTTTCGGGCTTCCCTGGTTACACAGAAAATTCGCCTGCAACGCAGGAGACCTGAGTTCGATCCCTGGGTTGGGAAGATCCCCTGAAGGAAGGCATGGTGACCCACTCCAGTATTCTTGCCTGGAGAATCCCCATGGACAGAGGAGCCTGGTGGGCTACAGTCCATGGGATTGCAAAGAGTTGGATGCAACTGAGCAACTAATCACAGCATACAGCCTTGGTTGTTCACAGGATAGTCGTATCATATTAGGCAGAATCATGACCTTGTTATTGTCTTTATTTGGGGATTCAGTATGATTGAAGAAGTCTATGGGAACCAAGTTGACAAGAGGTGGACTTGTGAAGGCTAATTTTTATGTGTTAACTTGGGTAGTCCACAGGGTGCTCAGGTATTTGGTCAAACATTCTGAACATTTCTGTGAGGTTAGTTTTTGATGAGATTAATATTTAAATCAGTAGACTGAGCAATGCACTTTTCCCTCCCTAGCATGGGAGGACCTCTTCCTCAGTTGAAATCCCGTTTAGAAAAAAATGCTGACCCTCTCATGAGTAAGAGATAATTCCTCTAGCCTAACTGCCTTTGAACTGGGACACTGGACTTTTCCTGCCTTCAAACTTGAACTGAAATATCAGCTTTTCCTGGGTCTAGAGGCTGCTTGTCTTTGGACATTTCCTCTCCTGGGTCTCCAGCTTGCAGTCACCTGCAGGTATTAGTATTTTTTATCCTCCATAATTGCAAGACCTAATTCCTTATAAAAAAATCTCTCTCCCTCTCTCTCTCTCTCTGTATATACATATACATTCTATGAGTTCTGTTTCTCTGGAGAACCCTGACTAATATAGCCAGACATCTTGTGCAAGATAACGGACACTGAAGTAAACAGATTTTATGCCTTGAAATGAGCATGCCTTTTCTTCTAAGCCTTTAGTTGTGGGAGTCACCTCAGAAGTTAATCAGTGCTTGAGTTGTTTTGTTGATCAGCATTTGAGTTGTTTAGTTGATCAGCATATGGGTTATTTTGTTGTTATGGTTTCCCTCAGTGCATTACAGTCATCAAATTCCCTTATTTTCCGAGTGGTGGCTGGATTTCCAGAGGATTTTCCTTGATGTTGGGTCTGTCCTCATCTTTAAGTCTTCCCTTATTGCTGCACCTTTTCTTATGTTCTTGTGACACTCCCAGTGGGATTCCTCTGCTGTTTGATACTCAACGCTTATTAGCCTCTTTTTGAGGCTTGTGGAACTTTATTGCTTGCTCTAAGGAAGCCCCAGTCTTGGGAAGGCACTGTATCCCTGGATCTTGGGGACATGATCAGATCAGTGTTACTGTGCCTTCCCTGGTTATAGTTCTGAGTTATTTGTCCCTCTCCCCAGCATTGCAGGTTTTTTTTTTTCTTGTTCTTTTCCCTATTGACATGGGTCTTCTATATTTTGTTAAAATTCAGCTTGTAGATTAGAACAGTTCCATCTTTGTTCATTTCTCTCTTCTTATCACATGTAGCTAAGAGTGACTGATAACACTTTTAATCACCTGCTTGGTAATATTCTCAGCCAAATCTGTAACTTCTTTAGGTATATATTCTTTCTTCCAGGTTACTACTGGTGACAGTTTGACAATTGTTTGTCTACCCCATAAAAGAGATCATTTTTTTTCTAACCTGTTACAAAAATTTTTTAAACCATTTTTAATCTTTTTAATAACTCTGTTAAAAGTTTCCTTGTTGCTTTTTCAGCGTTCACCTACCTACTGGTTCTAAAGCCAATGCCACCTGTATTAGAGCTTAGTTATAGCAGCAGTACCTACTTAGGTACAAATTGCTGTATCAGTTAACTTTTACTACCTAATAAATAACCACAAAACTTGGCAGCTTGAAACAATAGCTATTTGCTCACAAATCCATGGATCAGCAGCTTGGGCTGGGCTCCACTGGGATAACTCATGTCCACATTATGTACCTTGGCCCACTCGTAGGTCTGGGACCTCAGCGGGGATGACTGTGATGTCTGTAATGTCAGGAATTACTGAGCTTCCCTAACTAGAGCCTGGATTGGGCTTTCTCTCGTGTTGGCAGCATTCTATTAGTCAAAGCAATTTGTAAGCACATCCAGATTCAAGGGGTGGAGGGACAGACTCCACCTACAGGTAGGAGGAATGTCAAATTTTCATCGCAAAGTAGTGTGCAAATGTGAACAGAGAAATTTTGTAGACAATTCCATAATTTATCAGACACCTACAACTGGTAGAGGGAGGAATTTTAAGGGGGAGGCTTTTTTCTAGTTTTTCCAGTAGTCGTGTACAGATATGAGAGTTGGACCAGAAAGAAGGCTGAGCATGGAAGAATTGATGCTTTTGAACTGTGGTGTTGGAGAAGATTCTTGAGAGTCCCTTGAATAGCAAGGAGACCCAGTCAATCCTAAAGGAAATCAACTCTGAATATTCATCAGAGTGACTGATGGTTTTGTTTTTGTTTTTATTTTAAGGAGGGAGTTTTTTCTTTTTTAAATAATGGAAGAAATGTGAGTATTCTTAAAGATCCAAGGACTCATCAGAGTTACAAGGTTTCGGCAATAGTGAATGTAACTATTAGAACAAGTTTCCAGAGGTGACTGTGGAAAATGGAATTTAAACACAGAAATGATGATCCTCTTTGGACAAAGGGAAGAGACTACTTATATGAGTCAGAAGGGAAGGAACAATGATATATGTTCATACAACTACACTTGGATATGAAATTGATAGCTAAATTATTTCTCCCCTGAGTGGGATTGACTTTCCTGATGGGGTAAATGGCAATATAATTTGCTGATAGTTATGGAAGCAGTGACTTGAAGATGTTAAACAGGACAAACTTTGAGGGCATGGCAACCCACTCCAGTATTCTTGCCTGGACATACCATGGACAGAGGAGCCTGGTAGACTACAGTCCATGGGATCACAAAGAGTCAGACAGGACTGAGCATGAGCACATTCAGGTGATCTGGCAAGCATTCTTTTGATTATATTTTCAATTGATTAAATACATTTATTTAAAAAACTATTTTCCATTTTCATGGATCTCCTTGATGCAAGGTAACATGTTGAGTGAGCCTCACTTCTGAAGGACAGGAATTCTGAACTTTCCTTGAATGATTTGAGCACTTGGGTGTGTATTTGTTCATTCTCTACCTCAGTTTTATCATATGAAATGGAAGAATGAGCCAAAGGCCATCAAAACTTGAAAGACCTTCATTAAGATAACAGTGCAATAACACAAAATGCTTATACAATCATTCAAAAGGCTTGCTAACTCAGGTGGAGCCAAAGGATTTGTCCTCAAGATGGGAATTCAGAACCACAGCTGAGATTTGGCAAATAAAAGTGCATGTTATAAAAGTCAGGAGGGAGACTTTTCTCATAAATATTTACATGGAGATCTCAGGTGGCTGCAAATCTCTAAATGTCAAATACTAATGGCTGTGTAGGCTTTTATTTCTTACCCTCAAATAATCAACTTTCCACACTAATATCATTTCACAGGGAATTTTGAAAATGAATAAAGTAGCAAATTCAACATTAGGAACTAGGGTAGCTATTTAATGTTCTGATATTTATGAAAGGAATTGCTCTGTTTACTTAGCTTGTAAAGCTTATGTTTCTAGGAGTTCTCAATTTTGGTCTTGTTTTGTTTCCAAAAAAGAGCTTTTTCTTTTTTTCCCAAAGAAAGAATGTTTTAATAAAGATTATTTTGTGCCTCAAAAACATGTTGATGCAAACGGGTTGCCAACTTTGAGCCTAAAGACTACCTTTGAGGGCAAAACTCACCACATAATTTTTTTCCTCATTCATCTTGAGACCCAGTGCCCCAATTTTAACATTGAGAAAGGCATCTTTTTACTTTTAATAATGAACAGAATAATAACAAAAGTCTCTGTTTTATGAATAGTTGAAGGATCAGTTGAAACTAAAGTGTAGAGATATTGGAAAGATATTTATTTTCTTAGTGTTAACTGACATACTTTTATTCAACTATCATTTTTGAATTTTTATACTCTAGGGATGGGCAGATGAAAAGAATTAGCTGCTGTGTTCTAGGAGCATTCTGTTGAGGGCAAAACCATTGATTATTTTCCCACATTGCATAACTGATAGTTAAAATTTCATATGCATAGAATCTTTGCCATGTATTCTTTTAACATGAACAAACATTAAATTACTCAATGGTTCATCACCAGAGTTCTCTGCATTGCCTTCAAAGAAGTTCCTATCATTACTCAATTGAAAGCATGCTCATCTCCCTTAGAAAAATAGCAAAGTTTTAAAATAGACCAATCGTTGTTTAGTTGCTCAGTCGTGTCCAATTCTTCTGCTCTCCCACAGACTGTAGCCCACCAGGCTCCTCTGTCCATGGGATTTCTCAGGCAAGAAATACCGGAGTGGGTTGCCATGCCTTCCTCTGGGGGATCTTCCTGACCCAGGGATTGAACCCACATCTCCTGCTAGGCAGGCAGGTTCATTACCACTGAGCCAGCTGGGAAGCAAAGTAGACCAATAGGAACGACCTTTCTCACCCTTTCCTCTCTGACCTCATCTTCTACCACTCTCCTCCTGGCTCCTTCTACTGCAGCCACACTCGCCTGGTTACTGGCCCTAGAACACAGCGGTTAGTCCTTGATTTATTTTCCTTCATTGACATTTGTTCATGAAAATCTGTTTTCTTGGATATGCGCATGGTTGGCTCCCTGGTGAGGCTGATCCTGACTCCACTAAACACCCTCTGCTCTCACCTTCTGTGCTTCCAAGGGTTTCTCTGACTTATTTTACCTCTTTGTGTGTGATGCACGAAACTCACATTTTGGCCAAATGTCCTTACGTGTAAGGCGCTGATTGGCTAAAGCTGAGTTCCGCTATTATAGAAAACTAACTCTGGATTCTATGTAGATATTATTTACTGTTTGACATTTTATTAATAAAAATATGGATACCAACTTTATAAATCTCAACCTTACCAAATTTAAACACCTTTTCAGCCTTACCAGGTACTAGATTGTTTAGGAGATACCATGTTGCTTCTTTGTGATGCTTAATGGATGCTCACCTTCAAAGACTAAGATTTTTTTTTTTTTTTCTAGCTAGGATCACATAAGGTGATTGTGCTGGTGATATTCCCAGTTTAAGTTTTTCATTCCTCAACATGAGAAAATAAGTAACAACATTTTATTTTTAGCTCCTAGATCAGAATAATTTGTCTATGTTGATGAAACAATCCCTGAAATTATACCTTGTATCCTGCTAGATAAAAGATGCTTACTGAATACTTTCAGAAACAAATATGTGGTTGCTGTCTCACTTACCATATTTTATTTCTGATATTGTTCTTCTACCCAATACCTTAAGCAAACTGCTATTTTGCTTACACATCACAAGAAAACATGGGTCTGGAAATACAGAAATGGAGTGGAAAACATGGTTTAAACATAACTAAATTCTCCTTCAGTTTCTGTTGGTTCGCAGCTTTCATTACAAGGACGCTAAAATTTAGTACCTGCTCTGGTGTAGAGTGCTATAGAAATTATTAGGTGAGAAATACATATACTATCAAGGTTTAACAATTTTATTCGTATTTTCCAGCAAATAACTGTTTTCTCTGAAAACAGAAGTCCATCCACTTCAGTATTATATATGAAGTACAACATAGACATTCTTTTGCTCCAGGATCTGCTTTTAAGCATAAAATTGCTTCTATTCTGCTCTATTAGAACTTACTATGTAAGCGCCTATCAAGACACTGGCAAAGTCTGTTGTGTGTTAGGATTTTTGTCTGGCTGAAAAGGAATGTGGTCAACTGTCTCTCTGATATTACACAGGGATAGATATCACTTTGCGACAAAGGTCCATAGAGTCAAAGCTATGATTTTTCCAGTAGTCATGTACAGATGTGAGAGTCGGGCAGTAAAGAAGGCTGAGTGCTGAAGAATTGATTCTTCCAAACTGTGGTGCTGGAGAAGGCTCTTGAGGGTCCCTTGGACAGTATGGTGATCAAACCAGTCAATCCTAAAGGAAATCAGCCCTGGATAATCATTGGAAGGACTGATGCTAAAGCTGAAGCTCCAAAACTTTGGCTACCTGATGCAAAGAGCTGACTCATTGGAAAAGACCCTGATGCTGAGAAAGATTGAGGGCAAGAGGAGAAAGGGGTGACAGAGAATGAGATGGTTGGATGGCATCACTGACTCAAAGGACATGAGACTGAGCATACTCCAGGAGATGGTGAAGGACAGGGAAGCCTGGTGTGCTGCAGTCCATGGGGTTGCAAAGAGTTAGGCATGGATTTTTAATGAACAAGAATCACTTAATGAACAACAAGAATTACTTAATGAACACTCAATTGAAGGCTTTCTTCTATCAAAATCAGGATGTTGTTATCTGTATGGAACTCAGATATCTCTTGGCCAGCTGACAAAATAAAATGCATTGTTGAATTCATCATGAATCCATATGCTGTCAGACATTTTCTGAAAAATCATCTGTTGTTTCTGCATCTCCAGACACCTGATTGACCAGACTGAAAGAAATGCCTTTAATATTTCCACAGACTTTTGTGTGTATACAAAAGCAAAATGAAGAGAGAAAAAATGATATTGATAACTTGTTCTCCAAAAGGAATTTTGAACCTAAGATTAATGTTTTGTGAAATCTCCAAAATTTTTTTCCAAGGACTAAAAACTTTGCAGTTTGTGCTAATCAAATACATAGAAAATTTTTTTACACTATTTTAGCATCCATAATGTCAAAAAGTTAAAAGAATTTTCTCCTAAAAGCATTTTTTGGAATGTCTTATTTGATTAGTGAGAACAAATTGTGTTCTTTTATATCTTGGATGTGAATGTGGATGGGCTCAGTTGTGTATGACTCTTTGCAGGCCCATGGAGTGTAGCCTGCCAGTCTCCTCTGTTCATGGAATTTTCTAGGTAAGAATACTGGAGTGGGTTACTAGTTCCTACTCAAGAGGGTCTTCCTGATTCAGGGATCCAATCCATTTCTCTTGAGTGTCCTGCAATGGTAGCCGAATTCTTTACGACTAGCACCAACTGGGAAGTTCTTTTTATACCTCATCTTTCTTTTATTTTTATATTTTGAATAATGTGTACTGAAAAAGGATTTGTCATGCATGCTGCTGTATGTGATTTTGATGTCTACACTCATGAAATTTTGAACTGGCAGATCGATCATCTGTTTTTAGAGATTCTTTCAAATGTTGAAGAATATCGAAATAAAATATGTTCTTGAAAAACTAATGGCAAATGGGATTAAATAATTAAAAACTTAATACTATTTTCAAAGGTTATTATTTAATTTTAGGAAAATTTTTAATATTAGAATTCTTCCTTTTATTATTTAATCCTAATATACTGTTGACTCAAACTGGATATATTGATGGTTTTATTTTTAAAGTTTTATAACTAATGCACTCTTCCAAGTTTGTTCTATTAACATCACGACTTCAGGCTTGCTTTCATCCTAGCATGAGTATAGCAGAGTACCAATTTAATCTTTTCCAAAAACTCAAAGATTTTGCAATAAATTTAAAAAATGGAGAAAGTTAAAATGAAGATGAAAATAGCTTTAGACCATTTAGATAAGGCAGCTGTCATTATAATTGAAGTCAAGGATGAAAAATATACTTTATTAAATTTAGCTCTGAACTTACTGTTCATAGAGATAGAAATAGATCTCACATAATTCTCATTGATTATTAATTGGAAATATACAAAGTTTCTATAGATTTTTCTCCCTTTCTCAAAATCCTTCCTTGAGTTATTTCATAAACTATAAAGAACAGCCCATTCACTCTGATATTTTGTTTCTCCTTAAAAATTTGTATTAAAGTCTTTTCTTCTGACAATCTTCCCAGTGTTCATGCAAAATAATATCACAGAGTCTGAGAAGATGGAAGAGTCCTTCTAAAGGTAGCATTCCAAATAGGTCACATGTATAAACATCAGACATTTTTTATGTTTGGTGGTTTAGTCACTAAGTCGTGTCCGATTCTTGCGGCCCCATAGACTGTAGCTCACCATGCTCCTCTGTCCATGGGATTTTCCAGGCAAGAATACTGGAGTAGGTTGTTATTTCCTTCTCTAGGGGATCTTCCTGACTCAGGAATCAAACTTGGGTATCCTACATTGCAGGCAGATTCTTTACTGACTGAGCTACGAGGGAAACCCAGCAAGACTAAGCATTGTACCTTTGAATACTGGTACTGATGGTTTTGTCTTTACAAACTTTGTTATATCATTTGACTTCTCTGAAGTATGATTTCCACATTTGAAAGATTATGCGAATCATATGTACCTTAAAGTTTTGTTCTAAGGATTATAATATAGCAAGTTACTTAAAAAATACTTGGTGAATCAATGAAATCTTGAAAAATATATGTAAAAATTTTAGTACACAATTTTCAGCAACTATTATTTCCTGTTAAGATAAATTTGTAAATGTTTAGGAAAATATATTGACCTGTTGCACTAATAGAAATTGCACTCTGTGGAAGAATGGGTTTCAAAATAATTTTATTTAGTTTTCTTTTCTTAAAGATATCTTACCATTGGAACTATATACTTACAGAGGGCCACCCTGTGATCCTGAATCATAAACATTGCAGTACTGAGGAATCAAATAGCTTCCTTTGTTTTGCCATTCTCTTTAACTGTTTGAGTGATATCAAAATACCTTTCCCCCACAGACTATTTAGTAAAAACAGTTGATGGAATATCAGGGAGAAACTGTGTGAGAACATTCATAAGCCACCCATAAATGCAGATCTTCAAACTTTGTTTTCTATGCTGTTTTGCATGCTCCAAATACTATAGTGCTTTTTTTCATTTTTACTTTTTTTTCACTTAGAGGCTAAGTGCTCTATGTTCAAAGAATGGCATTCTAAGTCTAGTGTCACACACCTCTGTGTATAACTCTCACTTTAATTTCTAGTTCTCTGTTATCCTTTTGTTTGCAGTTCGTTATGATTCTAAGACTCCATTTAGGTTGTTTAATGGAGAGACTCCTAAAGGAATCAAATATTTCATGGCAATTTCTACCGAAGTTATAGTTTAAATGAAATACCAGAACATAAACCATAGCTTTATTCAGGGATTCACTTGTTCCCAGAGCCTTTCCATTGGCCGTTATCAAGGTCACTAAGACTAGATGAACTTTATCTTTCGTCTGAGTCTCCAATGCCTCACAGCAACTTTGAAGAATCACTGAGGAAAATCTGAGTGTCTCTAAGCCTGGCATTTGATGAGATTTATTGCTAAATACAAGGGTACAATATTTTTACTTTTATTTTACGTCTACTAACACCTAAAATCTTTTCTTGAAAAAAAAATTTTAAACTTTATAAATCTTTTTTTATCATGCTATCTTAAATTTCTAACATTGCTCCCTATTTCATTAATTGCTTTAAAACTCAAGTTGAAAGTAGTGAAATTGTGTACATAGCTTTATTAATCCTAGTTTTGCTTTTGTCTTGTTTCCTCTCAAGGGATAACCTTAAACCTTGATTAGTTGTTTAAAAAAATCAATATCTTACATAGGGAAAATGGCTTTTATATCTTACTCTACAGTGTTTTGCTATACACAGCATTATTGGTTTAAATTAAGAAATGCTAACTGTTTAAATCAAAAGTAAACCTTACACATGGCTTACATACGGCAGACTCAGCAGGCAAAGGGCTACTGCACGGCAAAGAAAAAAAACACATTAATGAAGTAGTTTATCACCCACCTGTCTTCCCAAATTCATTTAAAATTAGGCTCAATTCTACTTACTGGTTGTTTATCGTTCTATTCATTTGTTTTGTGCTTTTTCTGGCTTATTTTTTAATAATATGATTTTAAGAGGTTGATAGAAACTTAAACAAAATTCCAATTGGAGGTTCAGTTCAGTTCAGTTTAGCTGCTCAGTCATGTCCAACTCTTTGTGACCCCATGGACTGCAGCATGCCAGGCTTCCCTGTCCATCACCAGCTCCCAGAGCTTGCTCAAACTCATGTCCATCGAGTCGGTGATGCCATCCAACCATCTCATCCTCTGTCATCTCCTTCTCCTCCTGCCTTCAATCTTTCCCAGCATCAGAGTCTTTTTCAATGAATCAGTTCTTTGCATCAGGTGGTCAAAATACTGGAGCTTCAAATTAGAGATTTTTTTAATTACTTCTCACAGTTAGTAGTAAAACTCCTAGAAGAGCTTCTGTTTCTTAAGCTCCGTTTCTTAAGCTTTCTTAAAGAGGTACCCCAAAATGTTAATTTTGTAAAAATTTGATAAATTGGGCTTCATAATTGTAAAACTAATGTTCCTTGAAACAAAGCATAAAGAGAGGCATGACTGAAAGATGCATTTGAAATTTATGGACTTTATAAAGGACTTATATCATGGATACATAAAGAACTGTACAAATCGGCAACAGAAAGACAGTCACATAAAAAGGGACAAAAGATTTTGCAGACACTACACCAGAGAACTAGAAAATGTATACAAATGGCCAATAAACACATCAAAATGTGCTCAACATCTTCAGTCTTTGTGCGCCTGTGGGTGTGCGTTTGTGTGTGCGTGCGCAGTTGTGTCTGACTGTTTGTGATCCCATGGTCTGTAGCCCACCAGGCACCTCTGTCCATGGAATTTTCCAGGCAAGAATACTGGAATGGGTTGCCATTTCTTTCTCCACATTGAGATAACTTTGTCAAGTTGTAAAGTAAAATTGATTCAAAAGTAAAAATACGGAATTCTGAATATATAGTATGATACAAGCAGTGTGAATCTTTGAAGGTATAATTGATGTCTGTGTGTGGGTGCAAGTACAGTTAGAGCAAATGGAGAAATTATTCTATCATTACCTCTGGCTGGCTGGATTATAAATGAATTTAATTTTCTTTTCCATGCTTTTTGGTATTTTCCCAATCTATCATAAGAAACATATATTATTTTATGATAAGAAATATATACAGCCTTAAATTATGTTTCAAATATTATAGGAGTGTTCAATTTAAAGCTTCTTTATATGCATGAACCTATTTAACTTTCACAATTGTTTGTTGTAGCTAAGATAAGTGCAGATATTCTAATTTTACAAAGAAGAAATTTTATAAATGGACCTCAGAAAGGTGAAGAGTAAACCAAGTTGAAATCATGTAATAAGTGGCAGGGCAGGAGTAGAACAGATGTGTTTCAATTTCTGATTTTTGCTAAGGTTAGTTTTTATCATACCTGTTGCTTGTACTGATCAATGATGCAGACGGTCCCTTGTAAGGTGTGTTGGTATGGAAGCCTTCCTAAGAGAGTTTAATAAAGCCTTAGTTGAATATTGTAGTGGCAAAAAAAGAAAAAGCAACATTTTAATAACGGAAAAACAGGTTGCCTTGTAAAGGTGAATTTCCCATGTGTGGGAGATAGTTGGAGGTGTAATCACTGAAGTTTTAAAGGCCCCCTCTAGGAGTACTGGACTTCCCTCGTGGCTCAGCAGCAAAGAATCCACCTGCGATGTGGGAGATGTGGCAGGAGTTGTGGAAACCTCCCCTGGATAAAGAAATGGCAATCCCCTCCAGTATTCTTGCTTGGGAAATCCCATGGACAGAGGAGTCTTGTAGGCTACAGTCCATGGGTTTGCAAAGAGTCAGACATGACTTAATGACTGAGCATGCTACCAGGAGTACTAGGATGAGGGAGAAAAAAACCCAAACTGTTAACTGATTTTATTTTTTTACTTCTTAGCTGCACCCTCTGCTTTGTTTCTAGCAAGGCTTTGCAGGGTCTGAGATTAATGACATATTGTCATTTCTCCAAAAATTTTATTCAAATTTTCCCAAGCATTCTTGCTGCCAGATGTTTCAGGGAAGCTATGGGAAATACTAAGCTGCAATTAGTAGCCATCTTAAATTCAATTTTGCCAGAACATAGTGTTCACTAATAGAACTCAGAAGAACAGTTTTATTGTTGCTCAATGTATCTTTCTGACAAAAGAACACTTACTGTCCCAGAATAACAAATATCTCAACACAAGTAGTCTTCAAAGACCAGCTTTCCTCCAAACCTTCTGTTTTGGCATTATAGCTCTTATATAACCAGCATATGTTTTTATATTCTAGGTATCTGGAGTAGACTTAATGACTGTGAAGATTTACATTGCTTCCCTGATAGTTCAGTTGGTAAAGAATCCACCTGCAATGTAGGAGACCCGGTTCAATTCCTAGGTCAGGAAGATCTGCTGGAGAAGGGATAGGCTACCCACTCCAGTATTCTTGGGCTTCCCTTGTGGCTCAGCTGGGAAATAATCTGCCTGCAATGTGGGAGACCTGGGTTCGATCCCTGGGTTGGGAAGATCCCCTGGAGAAGGGAAAGGCTACCCACTCCAGTATTCTGGCCTGGAGAATTATATGGACTACATAGTCCATGGGGTTGCAAAGAGTCAGACATGACTGAGCGACTTTCACTTTCAAGACATACATTACATTATTTGATTTTATTTGAATTGAACTTCAGTGTCTAGTACACGAGAAAACTCCCTATTTAATGGGTGCCCAGTAAATCTTCAGATCAGTGGTTTTGTTTTTCCCCTGAAAAACATAAAATAATTTTAAACAAATGAAAGAAATGATGTGTTTGTGGAAAGGTATACATCATCAGGAGGAGGTCAACTGTTACACCATTTGTTTTGTAAATTTAGCATGGGTTCAATAAACTTAGCAGCAGGATGTTATATTCCTCAAGTAATAGAAGTTAGTTATAAATTCATGTGGAAAAATATGCAAGGAAGTGACTGCAGGAGGGGATCCAAAGTAGAAGGACATTGGAATTAGGGATTAAGTCCTGCCAGATAGTAAAATGTACTATAGTATCTGGCTTCCCAGGTGGCTCAGTGGCAAAGAATCCACAGGCCAGTGTAGGAGACATGGGCTCCATCCCTGGGTTGGGGAGATCCCCTGGAGAAGTGGGACATGGCAACTCACTCCAGTAGTCTTGCTGGGAAAATCCCATTGACAGAGGAGACTTGTGGGCTATAGTCCATGGGGTCATGAAGAGTCAGACATGGCTGAAGTGACTTAGCATGCAGGCAAACTAGACTTCTACCTAACTTTATGTATACTAAGACAAATACCAATTTGACTAAATAACTAAATGTAAAATATTTGTTTTAGAATATTATTGGTGACTTACTTTATAACTCAGAATTGAAAAAAAACCGTCCTTTTTTCCCAAATTTTGAAACAATAAAAACAATAATGAATCCATTACAAACACTTTTTCATGGACTTCCCTGGTGGCTCAGATGGTAAACCATCTGCCTACAATGCGGGAGACCGAGTTCAATCCCTGGGTCGGGAAGATCCCCTGGAGAAGGAAATGGCAAACTACTCCATATTCTTGCCTGGAAAATCCCATGGATGGGGGAGCCTGGTAGACCATAGTCCATGGGGTCACAAAGAGTCGGACATGACTGAGCGACTTCACTTCACTTCTTCACATCATGCATTAAGAAAAGCATAAGCAAAATCAAGAGATTTAACATAAGAAGTAATAATAATAGTTGCAACTTATAAGCAAAGTGTTAATTTCCAAATATATAAAGAGTTCTAAATATGGAAAGGAAAATTTCCAACAAAGTTACTGGAATTAGTGGGGAAAGTGATCAGAGATTTAACAAATAAAATAAATATAAATGACATTTATCTATACATAAAATACTCATCCTGACTCTTAAAAGGAAAAATGTTAATTAAATCTTACTGAGACAGTATTTCCCAATTATTCTATTGTCAAAAATAAAAAAGTTGACAAAGTATTCTGTTGGCAAGGCTGTGGGGAAAACAATAAGCCATATATTCCAAGTTCAGTTCAGTCGCTCAGTGGTGTCTGACTCTTCGCGACCCCCTGGACTGCAGCATGCCAGGCCTCCCTGTCCCTCACCAACTCCCGAAGTTTACTCAAACTCATGTCCATTGAGTCAGTGACACCATCCAACCATCTCATCCTCTGTTGTCCCCTTCTCCTCCTGCCTTCAATCTTCCCCAGCATCAGGGTCTTTTCAAATGAGTCAGTTCTTCGCATCAGGTGGCCAAAGTATTGGAGTTTCAGCTTCAACATCCGTCCTTCCAATGAATATTCAGGGATGATTTACATTAGGATGGACTGGTTGGATCTCCTTGCAGTCCAAGGGACTCTCAAGAGTCTTCTCCAACACCACAGTTCAAAAGCATCAATTCTTTGGTGCTCAGCTTTCTTTATAGTCCAACTCTCATATCCATATATGACTACTGGAAAAAAACACAGGCTTGACTAGATGGACCTTTGTTGGCAAAGTAACGTCTGCTTTTTAATATGCTGTTTAGGTTGGTCACAGCTTTTCTTCCAAAGAGCAAGTGGGAATGCAAAATTTACTCAACCTCAAGGTAGAGAAAGTAGGCATTAAACTGTATCTCATTTGTCTCAGGTCAGGAATCCTACTTCAAGAAAACTCTCTTAAAGAAATGGGAAAAAAATATCAAGTGACTTGCACAAAGTTACATATTATAGCACTTTAATAGCACAAAGACTAGAGGCAATCCAAATATACATTAATAGAGAATTATTGTTTTGCCCCACAATGAAATTGTTGCAAATGTTGTTGCAAAAGGAGTTAGAATTCTATTCATTCTATTCATTGATTTGTTCATTGCAAAAGGAAAGAGTTAGAATTTTACACTTTGATATGACACAATCTCTAGCATATATCATTAAGTGAAAATAGGAAACTGCAAAAAGTATAAATAGTGTGCTCCCTTTTGCGGAAGCATGTGAGCATATGCTCACATTTGCAGGAAGAAAAAAACTTACCAAAATGCAGCTGTTAATGTCATTCTGGAAGATCAGTATCATGCATTTCTAGATAGATAGATAAATGGAGAGGGAGGAAGAGAGATATATGGAGAGAGCTGATATAAGAAATTATGCCAGAGTGGAAGAGCTGGCCAAGCAAGTCCAAAATGTGTAGGGCTAGCAGAAGGGAAGATCATGGCGCAGCTAGAGCCCTCAAGCATGAATTGAAGTTGTAGTCTGTTCAGAGGCAGTCAGCAAAGGAAGATGCAGAGAGGGAGAGGGCTTATAGATTCATTTGCTATTCAAAGTCTCATTTACCGGGAAAACCCGACTCCCTTTCAAGGTCTTACCTGATTAGGTCAGGCCTACAAAATATATGATCGTTTTATCTAAAAGTCAAGTGTTAGAGATTAGCTGCATCTACAAAATTCCTCTACAGTAATCACTTGTGCTTGATTGAGTAACTGGGAGAGAGCATGCAGAGGCTGCGAAATGCCCACGGCCCTCCATTCCATCCTGGTAGTTTAGTCAATTTGGCTGAGTCAACACATCGCAAGCTTATCACACGGCCTGAAAGTTGTAATAAAAAATTTTGTAATAATTATTCTGCATCAATATGATAATGTGTTTTTGAGGGTCTCCTGCTTTATGAGAGCTGAGTCTACCTTGACAATTTTTGCCCAGGGTATAGAAGAATCTCTCAGTCTGGCTACCTATGAAGCAATTGCAAAATGCATTGCTACTTTGGTCTAATCACTACAGAGTGGAAATGAATGAAAAACTGATTTTCAGATCTCAAGCTATACTTTGAGGTGCTGAGATTACAGGGTTCAAAGAGAGACCACTGGCCATTTTAAACAAGATTGATACTTTTTATTGGTAACCTGAACACTTCAAAATCATTCATAGATTCAAGGTTTTCACAGTTTGGTGACAGAGTACCTTGAACTTGACATCAGTGGAACCCATTTGAAACAGTTCAAGTCACATTGCATGAACATTTTATTCTCAGTCTTTCTTCTTATTTTGCTATCACAGTGACAACTAATGTCAATTGAAATCTGACAGGACATTTAAATGCTAAGTACATTCTTTTCATGTTAAATTTCCATAACGTCTTGGCTGCTGAATTATATATTATATTTGCACTGGTTTTCTGAAAGCTAAGCATTGCTGGCCTACCCAAGATAATTTGCAGGTCGTTGGTCAATTAAAGAGAAACCCAATGATTGCATGTAATGATGGTTTCCTTTAAAATCTGATGTCTTAAAGAAGTTAGAACAGAATGAAATTACCTTCCTTGCTCAGTAACTTAGACCCTTCTCTTTCCTCAGTGACACAAATCAGGAGCAGTTTGGTCATAAGAATTACTTAGGTGAGTGAAAAGTTGAAAATTGGTGATTCCAGGTAAAACTAGAGGAACTTTGTGGCTACACTACAGGGAAGAAAGAAGCAAGGAAGATTCTAAAGTGTGGTGATTTGGAATCTGACTTTCAGTGGAACTCTTTTATTAGCAAACTCCTATTCACCCAACTTTCAGTTGAAAATGTCATTATTTTCAAAGGAGAACATAGTATTGCATGCTTATTCTTTATCAGTGGTGATCTTGAGGGCGACTCTGCATTCTATTACATAGCCAGGGATCCATGCCTGGAAGGCATTTAGAATGCTTAGAGTCAATTGGATCACTAGCTTTCAAGCCCACATATTCTCTTTGCAGAAAGGTGAATTTTTTAAACACTACCTGGTAAATATTAAGCTAGGTTTTCAGGTGTGGAATGCAAAATTTAAAGCTAAGTTGGTAGTTTTTTATTTTTATTTTTGAATAAGAGTAGAGTAAAATATGTCAAGAATATTAGAAATGATTGATCTTGAAATCTGAACCATGTGAGACCAAGAATAGATATATTCTCTTCTTTTTAACATTGGTTTAATTATAAAAACATAATAATTTTACTTGCACATAAAGATATATGAAACAGCCATTGGTTTAATTTAAATACCTACTCCTTTACAATGTTCTATTTACCTGAGAAATAGCAGTGGTATATAAACATAAAAGTAGTGAAAGAAAATAATGCACTGATATTAAAAATACTGAAAATAAATCACTTGACTCATAACATACTGACTTTTCTCATCAGTAGTTCTTCAGTGTTTTAAATTTGTGCTTATTAAAATAAAAAGTGATATTGAAAATATAGTGATTATAACTCTTACTAAGTTTTTGGATTCTTTTTAATTAAAGCAGTTTTACACCTTTTCTTGAGAAAAAAAAAAAAAAGCAGAGGTGCAGAAAATAGTCTGTATAATAGCTTCCTAATAGTTGAATTATTCTTAAATACCTTTCTTGACTATCGTTTTGACTTCCCCCTCCCCACACCTTTCTTTCTGGCAAAGCATGCCTGTGTGATCTAGGAAATCACTAACATCATTAATGATTGATAACAATGAAGTAGACTCTCAATTATCTCCTAATCATTTTCTTCCTTGGTAGTTTATCCCTTGTTTCATTTGAGTAGTTCAAGTGTGGATAAGATGTTGTACTTCACAGAGGTCCCTGATTGCCTTTTAAAGTTCTATTTTCGTACAACTTTAGAGCACTAGTCATCTTTTTAAAAAAGCAAGCACTGAACTAGTAACATAAAATGCACCATTTCATTGCATTTTATTTTGCCTCTTTGAAGAGTTCCTGCAAATGCAAATAACTCCAGTAAGTCATCATAACAAAATCAGAGTTTGTTTACCAAGGAAAAGTCCTCCAGTTTTGGCAGAAGAGTCTTCACAGAGCGTCAGTGATTACCCTGTGAATGTTCCACAGTCCAATGTCTGGCACTCGCATACTGCAACATTGAAAACTTGACTTGTCAGTTTCCCAATGATGGATTTATCTACAGGTACAGATTCACATTAACCATGTCCAAGGACCGATAACAGTGTCAGAAGGTGCCGTAACCAGAATCCTGTGAAACTCTATACTGACCATATTTTCTTCCTGAAGGTAGGCCCACAGGGGAAGCCAGGTTATAAAAAGAAGTTTGCTGTTGAATGTGGACTCAAGATTAAGCATATATGACTGAAGTTTTTGCATCAGGCATAAATTATCAGAACACTCAGTGTTAATTGACCACACTGCTTCCATCCATGGTCTCATTGGGAATTTCCTTGCCCAGGGAGTTGTCACATGGACTGCAGTCTGCCAGGCTCCTCTGTCCTTGGGATCCTCCAGGCAACAATAGTGGAGTGAGTTGCCATGCCTCCTCCAGGGGATCTTCCCCACCAGGAGATCAAACTTGTCTCCTGTGTTTTCTGCATTGTGGGCAGATTCTTCACCTGCAAATCCACCAGGGGAGCCCTGCCCAGGGAGGAGGAGACTCAGTTTCTAGCGACGCTGTCTCCTTTTATGATTGGACTGGCACTGGCAAACTTGCCTCAGTGACATTGCTTTTTCAAGCGACCAACAGTGATCAGCGGCCATCCTCAATGACAATTACCTTTAAATTTCTGTGTATTTAGTTGTATGATTACAAGGCCCAGCTGGCTTAGAAGCCATACAGTCTCTTGAAGACAGCTTACCTCTCCGCTCTGCTCTATTTGTGTATGCCTTTTAAATTTAACAACAAAATTTTTACAACTTCTTTCACAAATGTCAGAGGCTCACATCTCTTATAGCATGCTTGATTACTGAGATATGGGGGTAGAGATTGGAGGCTTTTAGAATTTGTGCTTTCCTTCATTCATGGGTTGTATAAATGTAAAGAGCTTCAAAAATATATAAAAAATATCAGAAATATATGCTGCCTTAGAACTTCCAAGGCTATTATTGCAAAGATATTTCTATGATATATTTTTCTGACACTTCACTAAGAAAATGAATTTGTTAAAATGACTATTTCCTCATTCTTAAAATATAGTAACATATATTAAATTACATTATTATGCAAGTAAAGCAGTTTAAAATTATTATGTCACTATTTTAATATGAAAATATATCTTCTGTACATAATCTTTATATGTTGAGTGTGATTCTGACCTTGAGTGTGAAGTTGAGGAGATAATTTAATAAAATATCTTCATTTGAATTGTGGGATAACTTCTCATCTTTTGATTAGTGATTACTTCTAGGAGACTTTAACAGCTATTTGAACAGCTATGAGAGTAATGTTTTTCACAGAAGACAACTGGCCAGAGACATATACATAATGAGATATGGAAGTTATTTTCATCTATTTCTTTCTGTCTTTCTTTAATTTATATTGAGTGCCTCCTCTAGAAGTACTATGCTAGCTTCTAGAGCTACACTGTCTGATATGGGAGTTGCCAGCTACATGTGACTATCCAGCACCTGAAATGTGCTAGTGCAAACTAAGAAAGTGAATTTTTAATTTTATTTAGTTTTAATTAGTAAAATAAAAATACTTGAAGCAGTATAAAAATTTTCAGTGATTATATATTGAAATGACAATATTTTAGATATATTAGCTTAAATAAAATATATTATTAAAATAGTATTATCTGATTCTTTTTACATCTTTCATGTGTCTACTAGGATATTGAAAACCCATGATTCTATATTTCTGTTGAACAGTACTGTTCTGGAGCTTTGGTGGTGAATAAATAAATATGATCCTCACTATCATGAAACATCATGTTTTATTATAAACATTAGATATGGGAGATTCCTTTTGATTACTAATGTTAACAATAAAAATTGCACCAAAAATGAGTAGCTGATGAAATAAATTGAATTGAAAGTAAATAACAAATATTTGAATTCTGTACTAAAAAATATTCTCTAAGAACCTAAGGAATCTTAAATATATAGATGAATGAGATTTTACTCTTTCATGTAGTTCTATTGTAGTCCACTTTATGATGGCATAAATATTTTTGATGGAAAGAAAGTCTATTATTTTATAGAAGAGTTTAATTATTTTAATAATTCTGTGAGATATCTTACTTCTATTTTACAAAAGAAGAAAGGCTTTGAGAGATTATTCAACTTTTAAAAATTTATACAAAAATGATGAAAAGCAAGGATGCAAACTGATATTACTCATTTCAAACTTCAGATCTTTCTTCTATTAAATATCAGTTCCCTTGAAGCTGAAGAGGGCTTTGCAATGCTGTCTTAAGAAAATAATATTCAACTTTCAGCTTCTGGTGCAGGGCACTCACACAACATAGGAAATGATTCTGACTTTTCCCAGAAAAGGAGTTCATCTTCCTCCCTTCTGGGATTGCTGGTTAACATAACCAGTTAGCCACAGTGAATCTCCTGATAGTTTTCTCATTTTTATTTCTCTTCGTCAAAGGCCCCTGCTATAGGCTGAATTAAGGACTGTACTAGGTACTCTTAGGTTTAGATACTGCAAAGAATAAGTTAATGGAAGCATTTTTCTCAGTATAATCTGTCACTAGGAAAAGCATCTAAACCAAAGAACTGAGTCACAAATTCCAGAATGCTGATAGTGTAGATAGAGACTGATGACCTCATGAAAGCAGACTCCTTCAATCCAGACCAGGAAAACAAAATTTAATTACCTGATACTAAAATAAGTGATGGGTGAATATGCTCAAAAGGCACAAACTTCCAGTTATAAGATAAATATATGCTTAAAAAATAAAGCATAAAATAAGTAATTCAATAATGACTAATATTCTACTTAATTCTTAAATGAATTTCTGAAAAATATTTTTAATCTTAATTAAAAATTTCCAGTACAGAATTTTCAACTTAAACTCTGTAGTTGTATAAACTAAAATCAAATCCCTCAGATTTCAGAAAAAAAAATTTAGGAAAGATCTTTATGTAAACTGAAAGTAAATAAATCATCAGAAAAACAAAATAATGTTCTAGAAAATAATGTCATATACTTATTAGTCTAACAAACTCTTCAAGACAATAGTTAATTATTATGAAAAATTCCTGTATTAGGTACATTTATCTTTCATAGCTATATTGTTATTTTTATAGATTGAGTCAGAAGCTATTCTCCTTTTCACCAGGACAAACTTGAATAAATCAGTGCTGTGACTGACCTTGCCACAGATCTTATTTATTTATTTAATTATAACAAGTCCTTTATTGAAGAATAGGTATTATTCTTCCCATATGGTCAAATGGAGTAAAATATCAAATTAATGAAATTCAATTAGAAAGATCAATTAACAAAGTTCTGTGTGCATTCAGTTCAGTTCAGTTCAGTGGCTCAGTCGTGTCCGACTCTTTTCGACCCCATGAATCGCAGCACGCCAGGCCTCCCTGTCCATCACCAACTCCTGGAATTTACTCAAACCCATGTCCATTGAGTCAGTGACTCCATCCAGCTTTCTCATCCTCTGTCGTCCCCTTCTCCTCCAGCCCCCCATCCCTCCCAGCTTGTGTGCATTAGAGAGGACTTAAACCAAGTCACAACTATAAAGCCTCTTCCACCCTAAGACACACTAACAATAAACGATACCACACTGCCTCATCTCCTCACCAAAGAAATGAACCGGTGAACGCTTCCTGTAATTGGCTAATTCCCTAACAAAAACATCACTCACTGACTCTAAAGTATTAATGTTTGATTTTATGGTGCATATTTTGTAAATGCATTTTCTTTTTAAATGCTTTTATTCCTGAGGCTTCTTTTTACAATAGGTAACTCAGAAAAAAGTAAGGCTTATCAAAGTTTGTGAGTTGAGACAAATCATAAAAACATTTGGGTTTGTGGATTAGTCTCACCAAAGGAAAACGTGGATATTTTCACAACCATGTTAAAAGAAGATAGGCATTTAACATTGGAGAAAGATAAGGGAAAAAACCTGTTTTCACTTCCTAAAGAAAAGCTTTTTGATTGAGCAGAGGAATATCACCATAATTAAAATCAGCAGGTAAATACAGTTGCATTTTTAAACTGCATCCATCTTTCACTAAAAAACAAAACAAAACTACTTCTAATTGGTCTTAATATGGGACCACTATAGACAAGCATCTGAAAACAGACATGTGATGTAAACTTGTTCAATAGCATCACTGTCTGAGAACACAGATCTTAATGTGTCTTTTTAATCTCAGATTAGAAATAAACTCAAGCTCTTTTATTAAATGTAGTGACTGGCAACTAATTCAATAAGTTAAAATCCTTTTCAGTAGATACTAATGAAAGATCCATGTCTTTCAGTCTATTTTGTGATTATATGTAGCAAATAAAGAAATATACTGTATCAAATTTTGCCTAGTATTCAGGTGGAAAATATAATATCTGGTAGAATGCAGTGTAAGGCATCTCAGATGACCACTGTCATGTAGTTCCACAAGGTGAAAATTTCTTAGTGTTTTGCCCCTTTACAAGTGTGACTGTTTCTTACCTAGCTAAGCCTTTATTATGAAGAGAAAGAGATGGTGCTTCTTCCGCCTAATTGTAGACATTTGTGGTGAGTGAGAAAAGATATGCTGAGGACATCAAATCTCCATGTTGCTTTTTTTTTTTACAGTGTAAATAGCAATGCAGTGTAATTTCTTTTCAATGATAGGGATAGTTTTCTCTTTATATTCTTACATTAACCAAATTTAAAATCCACATATGTGAATCAATAAAAGCTTCAAGTGAATATCATATTTCTGAAAATATTTAATGGAGATGGAGGGAGACCGTATGGCAGTGGAACCAGAATGCTTAAGAAGTAGAACAAGAAGAAAAAGGAGCACTTTCTATAAAGTTACATTTATAAACATTCATGACTCAGAAACCCAAATAAATAACAGTTAATAACATTTCCAATTTTAAAAATTCAAATTCTTCTCAAATTTTAGTGAAACTAAATATAGCAGATACTTTTATTTCAGTTCAGTATTATTACTGCGAAATATCCAATTAAATATCCAAATGAACTTGAAAGCTAATTAAGAAGAATAGCAATATTATTTATGTATTTTTAAGAAATGTTCTTGTGCTACAGCACAAACCTACAAACTGTAGGTTTGAAAATGCCTCTTCTACTGTCCACTGTTAGAACAAAGTTGTAGGAAATAAAAATCTTGAAAGATAACTGAAATAGTGCCAAACTATATAAAAGAAATTGACCAGCATATATAGGGGTCCCATTGATAGAGCTACACAGCAACTGTGGGATGTAGAGACAAATAAGAGACTTTCTAAGCTCAGGAAGACACATTAAAGACAGTAAATAGCAATCTAAAATTAATTAATATTAATCATTAACATTAATTATTAATATTCTCTGATCATAATGAAACCAAAAATACAAAGGACATGGGTAATAATAATAATGATAATAGAAATCACTATATGATTAGCTACCATAAGTGAACATTATGAAAAATGTAAGAGGAAGAAGAAATTGTTTTTCTCCAGTATGAATAAACAGTTTTCATCTGGCTTGGGTGTGCAACAATCCTAGACTTCTCCAGGAAGATGATCTCAGATTACCTATCACAACACCACTTCCATGAACATGACAGAATTGCAATGAATGAAGAATGTTGTATTCTAGAGAACAACTGTCATTCTTGTTTATGTGCAACACTTTATATGGTACTTGGCTTAGCTTGGGGTAACTTTGAGCTACAACCAGAATAGTATTAAAGATGTGTTGGAAGCAAAGACTTCTCTATGTCAAGATGAATCCTCCACATGAGTATTTCATCCCTTACAAGCACTCACTTCCTTTGGGAGAGTTGGGTGGTGTGGGGTGGGAGTGAGAAACTATGTGTGCTGAATCTTCCCAAGAGTTAAGATTTGTGTAATTGCTTGTCTTGTATTTATATCTAAGGCAGTAAATATGCTTGTGAATTAAAAGCCCATTGTGTCTCATGAGTGCTATTGTTGCCATTGAACTTGGTGATAACTTTATGAGATTTTATGACCAACATAGAGCTGGAAGTCTTGAGAAGATGGCAGCATTTCATGTAGGCACGACAGTATAAATTTTAGACTATAAGATGGCAAGGGTAGAGATGCATGAGCATGATGGAACAAGAATTTGGCTGGAGTGGAATGGTTGTGTACCCACATTACAGATTAACTAGATTCCCTTAGAAGACACAGGATGCAGCAAGAATTTGGCTGGAGTGGAATGGTTATGAAATTGTATCACAGCTATCCAAATGAGAAATGTCAGGTGGAGGAGAGAGGGGGTGCTGAAGGAGTGGGTGGAGGATGGGATGTGTGTGGGAGAGTGTAGAAAGAGGACCAAGAATTACAGAGCAACGAAAATGTACGAGTTTGAAGAATGATATTATAAGAAAACTGATTGTGGTTAAATGGCAAAGCCTTTTTATTGGATGATGTGGGTATCTGTTCTGAGGTCATTAAATGGGAATTTTTTTCTGGTGATCTTTTGATATAATGAGTAAATAAAAATGTCTTTTTTCCTCTCTTATTTCTAGATTTCAACATGAATGATTCTGAAGCTTCCCAGGTATGGATAAATCAAGAAAAATTAGCTAGAATTTTTATTTTTGTTCTTTAATCCAGAAATGACAATTTAATGCAATACTAGGATGTCATTTGAAATACTCCCCTTCCACTTGAATGTCTGTAACTCCTAAATTTTTAAAATTATTTATGAAGTATTGAAGGTTAAAAGAAGGTTTTAAGATTCTAACAAATAATTGAAAATAAGGGAAAGTCTGGGTTATGAACAGGGCTTATCCCAGTGATTACCAAACACATGCTTATAAATCATTAGAGACTGCTGCTCTGAGATTCCTTCTTTGATGATAAATAGATGTGTTATTCATCTTGCTATAGCTACTCTAACATTTGGATTCGTTCCCACAAATCTTTTGGGTCACAGAGATGTGAAACAGAAGCAAGATTTTAGTCCATCACCCATAATTAATTAGCCGTCTTTGGAGGAAGTTCTTTCAACTCTCTAGGATTCTTTTTGTTCATCTGAAAAGCAGGGGTAGGATAAACTTTTAAAGTGAGATAATGGATATAAAAGCCCAAATTGCCTCAGCAAAGATAATATCTTACATAAAATATGATGCCTTTAGAATAATAGTTTTATCACGTTCCATCTTAAAATAAAGTTGATTCTACACTTTTATCCAGTGATCTACATACATGCACACACACACATATATTATTTGACTAATCCAGTCTGATGCTATTTTAAAATTCAAGACACTAATTGGTTGGTTTTAAAATGTTTTTAAAAGACAAACTTTTTTCTTCTTTCCTGTATATGAATTAGAGGCTTTTCTCTAGGGGAACTGACATTGAGTTTAGCTGTAAATATTCAAGGCAATCATTTTCAGCTTGAGGCATGAGGTTGGTTTGTGTGACTGCGTGCTAAGTCTCTTCACTTGTGTCTGACTCTTTGTGACCTATGGACTGTAGCCCGCCAGGCTTCTCTGTCCATGGGATTCTCCAGGCAAGAATACTAGAGTGGGTTGCCATGCCCTCCTCAGAGGATCTTCCTGACCCAGGGATTGAATCTCCCTCTCTTAAGTCTCCTGCATTGGAAGGTGGGTTCTTTAACACCTGGGAAAGAACCTTCCCTGGTGGGTTTGAGTGCCACCTGGGAAGTCCCCAGGTTGGTTTAGTAACCGGTATATAGATTCTGAGCTGGTATTTGTTACATGTGTATGTTGTTTGTAGTAACGATTAATATTAATAAAAATTGTAATAGGACATTATGTGATGGTGTGACTTAAGAAATTATGAAATTTATGATCAACCTGAATTTTAATTTTATGCTAACATCTTATTTTTATACAAACACTTATAATTTGTCATTTGTTCACATCTGTATTATAATCAGGAAAAGATGCTTTTTCTCAAGGCTTGTCAGTTTAAACAACTACTTACTTGGCCTGTGTCTAAAATAAGGATTCTGAAGTGCCTTCCCAATCTTGGAATGTGGGGTGTTCTAGCCCATTCTCAGCTTTCCTCTCAATCCCTAAAGGCAAAGATTTCTGGTAGCTTGTTGGGGACTCCGCAGCTGGAAAGTGAATACAGTGGAACTGGGCATGATTCTGGAGTAGGAAATGGCAACCCACTCCAGTATTCTTGCCTGGAGAATCCCATGGACAGAGGAGGCTGGAGGGCTATGGCCCATAGTGTCACAAAGAGTCGAACACAACTGAAGTGACTTAGCATGCTCGCGTGGGCATGATTCAGGGTAAATCTGTTGTGTACGTTGTTTAGTTGTTTTAAAGATAGGACATGCTGTATGAATTGGATGGAGTTTTGAAAGAAACAGGCTTTGTAATGGAAGACTAGTGTTTCTTGCCTAAGATAAAGAAATTGCAATATTAAAATAATTATTTTAATCTCTGTGAAGGGACAGGGGCAAGACTGCTTCATTATAAAAGAATAAGCTTATGAAAGGATTTTTTATATGAATAAAAGCCATAAGTAAATATTGAAATCAACTTTTTTTTGGTCACACCATGCAGCATGCAGAACTTTCCTAACTAGAGATCAAACCCATATCCCTGCATTGGAAGCACAAAGTCTCAACCCTACTGGACCACCAGGTAAGACCTACATCAACTATTGATTGTCCAGGCGTCCAGCATAACCATATTTAGGGTCAGGATTTTTAAGTAAGAAAATATGAAAACATTAAACCAACTTATGTTCAGGTTTTACCTATTTGGCAAGATACTGCACAACGTCTAACATAATTCCAGATTTTCATATCTTTTGTACTGCGGGATGAAAGAAGCATACATTATTTGGTTTTGGTATTCCTCCATAGAAAATCTGCAGGTAGTTTATAACTTTTCACTTCAACATTTGCTCTGTTTGGGGTGAACAGAATTAAAAATATTTCTTGAAGACACATGGAGTGTAGGTGTGAAGCAATTCTCACTCTATTAACACATTTCTTGACAGATTCTCAGATTGGTCAAGAAGTGGTAACAATTTTCAGGGAACTGAGAAGTGTGTAACGTGAAGGTGATGCATGTTCCTAGAGATGGTTCACGAAAAGCCCAAGAGTTCTATGAACTTCTCTTTAAATAACTTGAATTCCTGTCAAAAGGGCTTGATTGGAGAGAATTATTGGAAGTAGATGGTTTAAACCAAATTATGTTCAGTTAAAAAAAGTTTCCCATCACAAGTTAATGCAAATATTAAGAAGCTAAATGGAGAGGGTGAGTTTTTCAAAAACAGAATTTGGTAAAAAAATGTTGTCTCTGATGTGATGAGCATCTCTAACGTAACACAGTGCATTGCAATATTTTACTCAGGAAAATGGATTGTTTTGGCTTCTGCATTTCCTAATGTCACCTTTGTTGTACATCTGAGTCTCTGGCTTAAAAAGACAGAAGGCAGAAAAAACCCATCTCCACCCAACAGACTATTCTGCTGCTGCTGGATATTTTAAAAATCTGTCCCTTTTTCATGAACTCTCAAATATTTATCTGGAGTCAAATTATATGGAAGTAACAGGAGGCAGTTTTTACAAGTATATGGGATATATTTTCTCATCAAATCTATAAATGCTTTGAAATGAGAGCTTTCTCTAAAGGGTTTTATAGGACTCTTTTCTTTGGAACCAGCTTTGGTGGAGTATAAAACAGCTGTAGATTGGTAATTTTGCACATCAAGTGGCTGAAGATTGGTAAAAAGAGAAAGTGGAAAAAGTGAACCATTTTCAAAAGGCTTTTAAAAAAAATTGTTTTCTTTTTTCCTGCTGAGTGGATATTGTCTCTGATTTGGTGCTAAAACCTCTGCACTCAGGTGATACATCCCTCCCTCTGATAATTCATGACTGTGAGACTAAATCTTTGGTCCAACAGTTCCTTTAACCAGCACATTTTCAAAAATTAAAAAAAAGTGTGTACTTCCTGGTAGCTTTGTATTGATTGGCCACAAAACTTTGTTTGGCTCTTCCCATGGGAAAACCCAAACAAAATTTTTGGCCAAGCCAGTATTAGTAGCTTGGAGTAAACTGTATCAGAGACCCATAGAATTAAATGCAGCTGCATAATCTAGATTGTTTTACTTATTGTTAGTGAAGAGGAGAGAGGGTGGGTAAGTGTGTGGCACATGTACTTTTCAGGTTCAAGGATAGGGAAGATGGTAGCCAATGACACATTGATAGAGTATATATAAGGTTGGGTAAGGGGCTTTCCAGGTGATACTAGTGGTAAAGAACTTGCCTGTCAATGCAGGAGACATAAGGGACATGGGTTCAATCCCTGGCTTGGGAAGACCTCCTGGTGAAGGGCATGGCAACCCACCCCAGTATTCTTGCCTGGAGAATCCCATGGACAGGGGAGCCTGGTGGGCTACAGTCCATGGGGTTGCAAACAGTTGGACAGGACTGAAGCAACTTAGCTGGCGCCACACTGTCCCAGGAGCTCTTGAGAGCAAACGAACTTAAGTGCCACTTTAAATATCTTTTCTAGAATCTGGACCCAGACTACCTCCTCATCTACTCTACAAATCAATCTACCACTCAACTGGTACCACTGTCTTCATTTATACTGGATTACCATTCATAAATTCCGTTCCTAAAATTGAGTCCAACTCTTGCCCTCACTTGCTTCCACCTTGAGACTCCCAGAATCATTATTTTCAATTTTGAAGAACAGTTGTCAATAGTTTTGTGAGGTTTTAAAATAACATCATCCCTTATAAGACGTCATATATAGGTCCTGGAGAAGCCCATGGACAGAGAAGCCTGGTGGGCTACAGTCCATGGAGTTGCACAGAGTCTGAACAAGGCATGACTGAAATGACTTAGCATCATGCTCACAAGGTTCAGTAAGAGCCAAGGAAAACAAATCTGCTTTTACATGAACTTAACAACTTGTTAGAGAAATAGATTGTGTGTATACAAATAAAAGGAAGTTCCTAAATTGTAGCTTTATGTGACTTGTATTAAAAAAAGTGACCTGTTTTATAAGATGTCATGCATGCTTATTCGCTCAGTCATGTTGGGCTCTTTGTGATCCTTTTGACTATAGCCTGCCAGGCTCCTCTGTCCATGGGATTTTTCAGGCAAGGATTCTGGAGTGGGTTGCCATTTCCTCCTCCAGGGGATCATCACTACCCTGGGACTGAACCCACATCTGTGTCTCCTGCATTGCAGGCGGATTCTTTACCCACTGAACCATCCGATAGGAACTCACTAAACTGGAATTTACCTTGGATTTTGAACTAGTTTCTTTTCCTTTGCCTTGGTTAAGCCATTGAGATAATGGATGAAATTTTCATTTAAACTCCCTTTGTATCTTAGCAATTGATACTAAACATGTTTTGATTCCTAACCTGTCCCAGAATCATGGCTTTGGGATGAGAGAGATGAGTAGTCAAGAAAGGAAGTCTCATGATGAGAAAGAACTTCTTTTTCATTCCTAAAAAATCTCCTGTGTGTCTCTAATAGCTTCTTTTTAAGTAGTGTTTGAGCTGATATGTCGGTTAACAATAACAGCTGTGTACCTTATAATAAACAGTGTTATTCTGATTTTCAAATCCCAGTACTTTCTTTTGATTGATTTTCTTGATTAAAACTTCATTTTTTCAAATAATGACATCTTAAAAATATTATAATAATGTACACAAATAAAAGTGTCAATCATTCAATAATTTGCTATCCAGAAATAAATATAATTTACATTAAGGTGAATATCTTTCTTCTCTGCTTTAATTTAGACAATTATTTTCAAATTGTGGTTGCTAACTTATTAAGGATGATAATAAGTTAAATTTGTGGGCAAGCATATTAAGACAATGAAATAGAACAGAACAGAAATTCATTGTATGTGACATGGGTACATGTATTAAAAGAAAATTTTGTTTTAATTGCTTGTGTGTGCATATTTGTAGTGCTTGATGTGAATTTTAGTAAATGATATAGGCAATGGATGGAAGTCAATCTGAATCCAGAAGAAGACAACTGGTTTGCAGTTCTTCAGTCACTGAGTTGTGTCTGCCTCTGTGACCCCATGGACTGTAGCATCCCAGGCTTGCCTGTCCTTCACTGTCTCCTGGGGTTTGCTCAAACTCATGTCCCTCATGTCCATGGATTCAATGATGTCATCAACCATCTCATCCTCCAGTGTATATAATTAGAGTTGAAAATGAGATATGATTAGGGACCAGAAAGGAAGGCTGATAGAACATGAGAAGGAAAAAGGGAAGTAATAGAGATAAAGGAGTTCTGCTTAAGGACTATTGCTGTCTTTTGCCTTAGATTCATTTCTCATGCTAGATAGCCTCTTCAGATGAGCAAGAGCAGGGACTGACTTTAAAACAGGTGAAATGGGGAATGGTCTAAGATATATGATTTGAGCATGCTCTTCCCTGCCAAGAACCCTCTTGTGGAAGATGGCACAATGAAATTCACTCTAAAATTTTATTCCCTTTTAAAATGCTTATGAAATGCACATCCATCCTGGTCAGGACACATTTAAAGGTCATCTTTGCTTGAGCTGTTTCACCTGCCGGGGACTCAGGTTTTCCTTGATGAAACTGAGATGTTGGATGAGATAATCTTAATATTCACTTCTAATTCTGATATTATAGGATTTATATGTGAAATTATCAAGGGAACAAAAAGTTGATTTTGATAGGCATAAAGTGGTAGCAAGTTGAAGGTAAAAACACATGTGTAGCTGGGAATACTGGAGGTCAGTTCAAAATGGGTTTCCAAATTCAAAACTTTTCCAAGGACTGATTGAAGAGAAGGGAATTACAGTACTAGCACCATTTATTCATCATTTGCTATTTGCCATACTTGGCTCCCTGACAGCTCAGCTGGTAAAAAATCTGCCTGCAATGCAGGAGATCCTGCTTCGATTCCTGGGTTGGGAAGATCTGCTGGAGAAGGGTTGGGCTACCCACTCCAGTATTCCTGGGCTTCTTTTGTGGCTCAGCTGGTATAGAATATGCCAGAATGTGGGTGACCTGGGTTCTATCCCTGGGTTGGGAAGATCCCCTGGAGAAGGGAAAGGCTGGCTACCCACTCCAATATTCTGGCCTGGAGAATTCCATGGACTGTATGGGGTCACAAAGAGTTGGTCGCAACTGAGCGACTTTCACTTTTTTTTTTCACTTTCATACTTAGCTCTTCACTATATTCACTTTTCTCCCCCCCACTTTCATACTTTGCTCGTCACTATATTTTTCATCCAACCTCCCAAATAATTTCTATAGTGTAGGTGCTATTAGCCTTGAATCTGGGATACAAGTTAACTCAGTGATTAATTAATAGAGTCAGACAAATTAAGCATTGTCTGCTAGAGCTCTCTTACTATTCACTGGCATACCCTGCCAAGTACGCTTTTGAAACATATGTAGGATTAAATTTTATTTTAATCTTTGGCTGTGTAGCACAGTATGTGGGATTTTAGTCCCTAGCTAGGGATCGAACCCATGTCCATTGCAGTGGAAGCAAAGAGTCTTAACCACTGAACCACCAGCGAAGTCTCAATATAAAATAAATTTTATGTTGTTGAATCTGTATTGATAATCTCTGTATTCAGATTTTTAAAGCATGTAATGTATAATGAGAATATGCAATTAGTATAATATGAGGGGTTTCCCAGGTGGTACAATGGTGATGAATCCGCCTGCCAATGCAGGAGACATAGGAGACTCGGGTTCTGTATGTGGGTTGAAAAAATCCCCTGGAGGAGGAAATGGCAACCCACTCCAGTTAGTATTCTTGTCTGGGAAATCCCATGGACAGAGAAGTCTGGCAGGCTATAGTCCATAAAGTTGCAAAGAGTTGGACATGACTGAGCGACTGAACAGGAACATGAATATAATGTGAAGCGTAGAGAGTACAGAGTCAGAAAGTGTGGGTCTTAACATCAGTTGCATCTTCTCCTAGAGAAAACTTTGTCAAGCTGTATGTACCCCTTCCCTGAAGTACAGTTTCTTTATCTTTGAAAGACACATTAAAATCATTTCTAATAACCCGTTCTGTGTGCCTCAGGATTGTAACTGGGATAAAATAAATGAATCTATTTGAAAACATTCTGTAAATTATAAAGTAGTGAATAAATGAATAACATATTACTTAATATATACTTGGACTTAGCTATTGCCTGAACGGGAGAGGGACTTTATAAAATGTGAAAACTGTTAAGTTTTTTAATTATAAATTTTGCATCTGCATAAAGAAATAATGAAAACAATATTAATTTTTAAAATGGAAAAGGAGCTACATCACAAACATCCTAGTAAGAAATGTGGGTCTGAGAAAGGTTGCCTGATTGGATGTACTCTAAGATTAAAAGTACAAATACAGTGAGAATAGCATCCCCTGAAATGGGAAGCTTGAGATCAGATGACTCGGGCGGATGACGGCAGAGGCAGTTTGATAAAAGACAAGCAAGATAAAAGATCACCAAATCAAAGCAAGAACTGTTTATTCTCAGAGATGAGGAGCAATGGCATTTTGAGCACAGAAGATGTGGTTGTTGTTATATGAAAAAAGAAAAAAATCCATAAAGGCCTTTAAAGCAACAGTGATGTTGTAGGACAAGAGCAAAACAAGTTCGCGAGTTTTACTGTGTGAGGTTTGGAAAAGAAAATCAATGTTTTCTTTATCAAGTGCTAGTTCTCTCTCCTTTGAATTCTGTGTGAAGTGCTGATCATATGTACAAACTCTTCCCAGGGTTGTAAGAAAGAGATCAGGCTTCAAGTACCTGTGCTGGTGAAAAGATGGGCAAGTTTGAGCTTTTGCAAACTCTAGGTGAACCTTGCCTTGACTACACTGAATTTTAAAAATCAAATCTCCATGGCTAAATTAGTACACATTCAGTAACTTTGAAAACAAGTTTTAGAATATGAAAAGCCATGAAACTTTTAAGAAGTTTCAATGCAAAGCGCTTTGGATATTAAAAATTGGTATTCATAAGTAAGTGATAAGATGTCTTAATTATACTTCAACGGCTAAGAAAAAATTTATTCATTTGCAAACACTTGATTTACTTAGCAGCAAGACAATGACCATAATTCAACTATACCCTTACTGAAATGTCATTGCTATTTTATGAAAGACACTATAGCAGACAAGAAGTAAAGGGTTCAAAAATGCATTGCTCTCAAAGAATAATTTTAATAATTATGAGAAGACATTTCAGGGAGCTTCCCAGGGGTCACAACGGTAAAGAATCTACCTGCCAATGAAGGAGATGCCAGAGATGGGGTTTCAATCTCTGGGTCAGGAAGATCCCCAAGAGGAAGAAATGGTAATCCATCCAGTATTCTCGTCTGGAAAATCCCATGGGCAGAGGAGCCTGGTGGGCTATGGTCCATAGGGTCACAAAGAGTTGGACATGATGGAGTGACTGAACGTGCATGCATAAGGCATCTCAGTTATTAATGCAAGTTACTAAGAGAATAGATCTTAAAGATTCTTATCACAAGGGAAACTTTTTTCTTTCCCCCAAATTTTGTATCTGTATGAGATGATAGATGTCCACTAAACCCACTGATTGTAATAATCATTTTATGATATATGTAAGTCAAATCATTCTGCTGTACACCTTAAACTTATTTATAGTTCTGTATGTTAGTTGTATCTCAATAAAACTGAAAGAAAAAAAGGAAAAAATAATTGCAATATTAAAGTAGCTCATTTATTGAGTACCTCCTGTATATACAATTTTCCAAAACATACTTTCTATATACAAATTCTCTGTATCAAAATAATACTGATAATTTGATATTACAGTTGTCTTACAAATGAGAGACCTGAGGCTGGATCAAGGAGTGCTGTGGTTTGCTCAGTTACACAACCAGATTCTGGAAATGTCCGAGCAAGTAATCAAAACTTCTTTAGGCCTTAAAATTATTTTTTCCTTCTTCTTTGCCGCCTCCTCCTCCACTCCCCTTCCTCCTCCTCCGCTTTATATCTCTCCTCCATCCCCTCCTTTTCTTTCTCCCCTCTCCCTTCGTTTTCTCTGCTTCCAAAGGTAGAAACCCATGGCCTCACAAAGAAAGGAACAATCAGGCAGTATGTGGAAAAGGCCCAAGTTGAGGGACAGAAACCTGGAACACTAGCTTGGCGTCTTTTCTTCAGCTAATGTTTAACTTGAGCAAGTTACATAATCAGTCCGTAAGAGTGACAATTAAGCATGGTAGTCTCTGCATGTGAGCAGTGCATACAGGCATAAAGGCTATTTGAATCATCACATGGAAAAACTTACATTTTCAAATAGGTCTTAGGGATGAAAATAATGGTCCTTATTTTCAAGCCTGAAAGTTAAGATATTGCAGAACTTCTGGGTTCCAGGTTGATGACAGATGATAAAAACTGACAATCTCCCAGAATTGAATCCTCCAATACTTAGAAATGCTGCATAAAATGAATGCAACTTTTCAAAAAGTATGCATCACACACTTATTAACAAAAAATAAAATTAAAAATAAAAGTCACTGCTTTACTCAGCAAAGCATTCTCATAATTTTCATAAAAATGGATAAATTTTGTTAAAAATTGACCAAATGTTAAATGATTTAGCTGCAGATACTTATAGTACATTTAAAACAACATGATAACTAATACAGTTGAATGTGATTTGAGGTAATGACACAAGATTCTGGAAAACACTCCTGTAAGCATTCATAATCTGAAGCAAATGACAAAAATGAGCTAACCAAGTGTATAACAGAGGAATTAACTTTCTAACAAAGGCCTAAAGGTATATGTGAAAAAACATAAGAGAGTTGCTAGGTTACATTTAAAATTTAAAAAAGGCTGAAGCTTTAGAAGCCTAATAAATCAATATTACCTGAACCAGATAGAAAGAAAGAAAGAAGCAAAGGAGAGAAGGAAGGAAAAAAAAAAGGAAGCTGAGAGAGAAAAAGAGAGATGAGGAAAAGGAAAATGAACCTCTTCAAGTGCCAAAACCAAGAGAAAAATGAAAACCAGAGCACCCAGGACTTGAGCTCAAGCCATAGATACCTCTGGGGTGGGGACGGGTGTGTGGGGCTATTTGCCTTTTTCTGCAACAGTCTCACTTTTAATGTCCATTTGAGGAATCAGCAAACTAAGTTACAGATTTGACCCAGGAAAGAGGATAAAAACAAAATCTTCAAATGTCTGCACTTTGCACTTTCTATGTAGGAAAAAAACCTACCCTCTAGCTAATGAAAAACAACAGCTAAAACCAATGCAGCTTTTAAAAAAATTCTATGTTTATCTGCTTTGTCAGTTAGTCAAATTAAAAAAGTCTAATTTGAGAATTGGAAAGGCAAAGTTTATACCTCTTTTAAATTTGTGACTTGACTTTGCACTACTTGCATGTTTTTAAAATTCTCAGAATAAGGAGAGAGAGAGAGACAAGCCAGTGAGCCTTCTCAAACCAGTGAAACTTGAAACTTGTGGGAAGCCAGGAGAAGTAAATGAATGTAAAATTTCTCTTGTCAGGCATTCCCACACTTGAACAACAAGGAGTCTCAGCCTTGAGTTTAATATAATAGAAATACATTCATAAAGAGGATATAGTAATATAATAAGCATGCTCACAATTATAAGGAGTTGAAACACAAACATAAAAAAAGATACAATAAAACACGGGATCTGAAAAGCACTGAACTAGACCTTACACAAATAAAAACTATCACAATTTAAAATTAAAAAGAAAATGACATAGTTGAAGAGAATTAGTGAAACTGAAGTATATATAAGGCAATTATATAAAATGAAATATCTAAAAAGATGGAAAATGTAACAAGACTAAAATTCAAAGAATGAAGACTTAGAGGATGTAATGTATTTCTAATAGGTCTGGAGGGAGACAGCATTCTTAGAATATATTTTAGTAGAAAATGGTTAGTAAAATCATGGTTGAGAATTTTCAGAGCTAAGAAAACACAGGTATTCTTTATTTTGACAAACAGTGAGTCTTGAGCAGAACTGTGAGACACACAAATTTGATCCAGCAAAACACAAAGGCAATGAAAACACTTTAAAAGCAACCCGAAAGAAAATGCCATCTATATGAATCACATCTTAAACTAAAGACAGAAATTTTCTGACTATAACATAACAAATACTTTTAATTAGAAATAAGTAACAAAATAAACCACTTAGTTTAAGCACATATAATATGATATCATATGAAGTAGGTAAAAATTGTACATAACTGCATATATATGCAATGACAGAAATGATATGGGAATTGGTGGGTCTTAAGAGCATATGGGTAGGTATATACTTTCATCAGTGCTTTATTTATGTGCATGCATTTTTATGCATATGCATTGTGTGTGTGTGTGTGTAAGTATACGCTCAGTCATGTCCAACTCTTTGCAACCCCATGGACTGTAGCCTCCCACGCTTTTCTGCCCATGGAATTTTCCAGGCAAGAATACTGGAGGGGGTTGCCATCTCCTTCTCCAGTGAATCTTCCCAATACAGGGATTGAATCCATGTCTACTGCATTGATAGGAGGATTCTTTACCACTGTACCACCTGGAAAGCCTGAATATGCATTATATAGTTGGTAAAAAAGCATTAAATATACACTTTTTTTGGAAAAAGAAATCACTTAGACTAACAGCATGCATATCAAGACCATCAACTTAGAATAGAGAGGCAATGCTACAGTATCCTCAAAAGGTCAAGAAGACAAAATAAATCTATTTATAACACCCAGCAGAACTATTATTGATCAGGAACAAGGGCTGTTTTAGGTTGATTTCTGAAAATGCAAGTCCTTAGAACAATAATTCATTTGAAAGTGATTTGTTAGAAAGTGCTGCCTGGAAAAAATTGATAGGACTGATAATAACAGGATGATTTTTAAAATTTCAATAAATAGTGCTGGAAAATAAAACATCCATATAAATAAAAATAATTATTAATTCAGATCTAAATATGGATGTTAAATAGCTTCTAGAGGAAATCACAGGACAATATCTGTATATGTGTGAGTAGATTGCCTAAAGAGAATATAATACACACTAATCAGAAAAGTTTAATACATTGAACTTAATTAAAACTAAGGAATCTGTTCACCAAAAGAAACCATTAACCAATTAAAAATGCAAACTATGCACTAGGGAAAATATATTCAGCATATATTTCTAATAAATAATATATAAAACTTACTAATTTTTTTGATAAACACATTTCGAGTATTTCTTCAGCATGGGACATTCATCTTTATTATCTCCTGATACACCCTTTAATCCAATACCTTATTTGCTAGAATTTTGTCAGATGATCAAACACAATTTTAAGTGCAGGTACAAAAACTACTCTTTATTTATGTGTCCAGATGAAATTTAAGATTTTCTTACTAAGTAGGTCAGGAAATGTGTACTCAAGAAAGCAAACAGTAAACCTTGCAATACAATTTTTATGTATGTGGTGTGAATATAATATTATTCTATAAATTTATTGCAGATGACATTTATTTTGCATTTCTTTTCCAAGTGGGATGTAGGAGGAGATTTAAAAATTAAAAGCTGAATGAAACATTGCCCTGTCCTCAAAGAATTGATAGTCTAGTAGGAGGAGATAACAATGCATAAATAACCATAATATATTTTTTCATTGAATGTACTGATATTTGAACTCAAAGGTGGAAATGACTACTTCCACAAGAATCTTGAATAAATAAAGATATTTTAAGGTAGAGAAAACTCATGGACAGAGTCAGAGAACTGGGAAAGTATTAAGTAGCTATGGAAAAATAGTAGTTCAGTTTGCCTGGAGTACTGTGAATGTAGTAGGCCTTAATTGTCAGGTTTTGGCTCTTCCTCTTTAAGGAACGAGAACCCCCAAATTTTTGAGCCATGATGCTTAATGTTTTGTTTGTGGAATGTTGCGTTTGCTATGACTTTGTGTCACATCTCAATCTTGAATTACATATTAAAAAATAACTTCTAGGATTAATGCTGTGGTACATACACTATGTAAACTAACATGGTCTTTAAGTTTCTAATGATAATTGTTGGCTAGACTTGAGAGATGTTTTTTTATAACCAGAGCATCAAGATTATGCACATCAGATAACACCATTTTCTTTCTCTTCTCTAAGAAGACACAATGAATAGGATACCTGATAGATATCAATGTCATTAGAGAAGATAATTGGTAATAGACAATTTGGAACTTAGGAGTTATATAAAAATGTAAGCCAACTGATGTAGTTCAATTATATTTGGCTTTACATAGTCAACATGATATTAATGCTGAGTAAATATAAAATGGTATAGCTATGCTGTGAAGTTTGGTTATAGGAAGGATGTGGGACATCAGTAGATCATGCCTAAAATAAAGTCATTAAATAACAATACAAGCATGTCATGTAGACAAATAAGGATAAATATCAAAATAATAATAGAATAAATTTGGTTGCCTTTGGGGAGAGGAAATCAGGGTGGGGGACAGATACAATTAATATGTCTCAAAATAAACTTTGCAAAAATATTTTATTCTAAATTATGTACAACTTTGATACAAAATCAAACCTGAAATTAGACATTTCAGAAGTGACTTCAGTAACACATGGTAATTATCAAGAGTTGTCATACCACAAGACAAAGTATTACCCAGAAAGATACCACAGAGTTTAAATACCACTTCCACTACTACCTGACCTTCCTATGTAACAATGACAAGTATGACATCATTTAGCCAGTACTCACTGTATACTAGACAATTTACAAAGTTATTTTTATCACCTCTAGTCGCCATAAGAACACTATGAAATAACTACTGTTATGACCCATATGTTTCAGAGGAAAACATGGTCATTTAGAAAATTTGATTGTGCTATCCCTATTTATAATGCTAGGAAGGGAGGGTTCAAGCCAAATTAGACTAGTGAATATCTGGATGTATAGCTCTTCATAACAGTCTAGAAAGGTTAAATATTTGCATTAGTTTGGGATTTTCTCAAGGCATACCCCCGACAAGGATATGAGTGTAAGTGGTATGGGAGAGGAGCAAGAATACAAGATGGGGAAAGGAGGGCAGGCAGCCAGCAAAGGCTATTATTCAGTCAGGAACCATGGTGGGTCACTGGAGCTCGGGAAATTCTGGAATCTAGGGGAGACTTGCTTCAAAAGTATCCTGCAGGAGGGTCCAGGAGAGGGGAAATTTTGCAAAAAATGCCAGCAGTCATTAGTTGAAGGCTTCCAGCGAAGGGCAGTAGTAACTAATAGGGACAAGTTCCCTATAATTTCTGAACAGACAAGTGTTTTGGTGGCCAAACAGCCTTTTTTTGTTGTTCAGTCGCTAAGTCCTGTCTGACTCTTTGAGACCCCATGAACTATAGCACACCAGGCTTCCCTGTCCTTCATTATCTCCTGGAGTTTGTTCAAACTCATGTCCATTGAGTCAGTTATGCCATCCAACTATCTCACCCTCTGGCAGCCCCTTCTCCTGCCTTCAATCTTTACCAGCAGTAGGGTCTTTTCCAATGAGTTGACTCTTCATATCAGGTGGCCAAAGTAAATATCCTTTAGGCAAAACCAAAAAATGGTTCTGGTTCTCGCAATGGGAAGTCAGGCTGAAGATCTCTTAAATGGTAAGAACTTGGAGATATGGGTAACAGCATTTTTTAGAAGTCACTAACAGATAACCCCCAATCTCAGTTGATGAACACCGTAAAAGTTTATTTCTTGTTTCCATCATGACTTAAGGCAGGAGAGGAGGGAGTGCACATGGCTGCTAAGTCAGTCACTCACAACCCAGATTTCTTCTGTCTAGATGCTTTGCAGTCTCCCGGAGTTTCAGTCTGCTCGGATCCAGCGCGTCTAGCCAGCCCTAGAGCCGAGAGAGGGTGGCAGAATGGTGCAGGAATTTTATGGGTGAGTTCTCTAAGTTTGGCAACACTTCTGCCTATATGCCATTGGCTGAAACTTTATCACAAACTGCATCTTATTGTCAGAAAGCATTAGAAACATAATCTAGGAAAGAAACTATGGTTGTTAATGGGGAAGAATAGAGGGAAGAGATAGGGAGTTTGGGATTGACATGTACACACTGCTATATTTAAAATGAAGGAACAAGGTCCTAATGTATAGGATAGGGAGCTCTGTTCAAAGTTATGTGGCAGCCTGGATGGGAGGGGAGTTTGGGAGAGAATGGGTACATGTATATATATATATATGTGTGTGTGTGTGTGTGTGTGTGTGTGTATAGCTGGAGAATGGGTACATGTATATGTGTGTGTGTGTGTGTGTGTGTGTGTGTATAGCTGAGGCCCTCTGATATCCACCTGAAATGATCACAACATTGTTAACTGGCTATACTCCAACATAAAATAAAAAGTTTAAAAATTAAAAATTAAAAAAAAGAAATGTAGTCCAAATGCTTGTCCTGATAAAAAAAGAAAAATCACATTTGTTAAGAATTACTCATAACCATTCAGTAATTATTATACTATTTCTTATAAGCTCACCTTGATGTGCCTAACAAATATACATGTATATATTAATATATCCATATCAGTTCAGTTCAGTTCAGTTGCTCAGTCATGTCCGACTCTTTGCGACCCCATGAACCGCAGCAAGCCAGGCCCCCCTGTCCATCACCAACTCCCGGAGTACACTCAAACTCATGCCCATCGAGTTGGTGATGCCATCCAGCCATCTCTTCCTCCGTCATCCCCTTCTCCTCCTGCCCCCAATCCCTCCCAGCATCAGGGTCTTTTCCAACGAGTCAACTCTTCACATGAGGTGGCCAAAGTACTGGAGTTTCAGCTTCAGCATCAGTCATTCCAATGAATACCCAGGATTGTATATCCATATACATTTGCATATATGATAAGTACACATTCATATCATATATCTACTCTTTTGTCTGGCAATTGCAAGTTATTCAGTAAAAGTTTACCCTCATGGAAACTATTTTTACACATAAATTCATCAATTTTTTTCATTTTATATTAAAAATAAGCATATTTTATTTAAATTTCATCAGATTGCTTTTTCCTTAGGGTAACTTGCCTTAATTTGCTCTACAAATTATACTACAATATTCTATAAAGGGATTTATCTTCCATATTACTTAAAATTTTATCTGACATTTTGAGAAATGATGTGTGCTGGCTTGAATACTTTTGAAATGAGTGGTTCTGCAAATATCTTAAAATGCTATCTTTATATCAGCAGAAATATGTCTATTTCCCTGTCCTGCAAGTTTCCCCATACAGCAGGTCATTTTCACATCACACAGAATGTATTTTGACTATTGTTATTGGATTCACCTTGTTTTGGAAGCTTCATGTGTTTGAGTACAAAAAAATTGAATTTCAGTGAACAAAAGTACTGATAAATTTTTTTTTTAGTAAGTTAGGGCATCATGAAAAAAATATGTACAAACTATAGTGGACTCTTGAAATCCCTTACAATTATAAAGTGAATTTAAAAGAGCAAGAAGGCGGTATAAGTTTTAGAAAAATTGTATCATATTAGCTTCATCATTTGGCTAGCAGTAGGCAAGCTGCACAAATGGAACTGTGATTTATACTGAATTTCCACTTTTTCTTTCAATAGGGAGGGGAAGGGGAGAGAGAGAAGGAGATCCAAAAGAAGATAGAGGACAGAAATATAGAATTTTGGGGACAGAAATATAGAACTTTGGGCCTGTATCATACCTCAGGACTGTTTTCTTCCTCTCTTATCAAAGAAGAGGCCAAATGGACTGAATATACAGTTAATTTTCTCCTGGGAGCAAATCATCCCCGTGAAGGTCTAGCTCTGGGAATGAGTATAGGTGTCATCCCAATATTTTTCAGGCCTAGACATCAAGCCTATTTAGTAGGGTAAATAATATCATTATGTCCTGATTTGATATAACAAGGCAATTTGACTGTGGTTGAAATGTATTCATGTACTTGGATGATATAGACTAATGTTTCTCAACCACAGGTGATATTTTTCCCCCAGGAGAAATTTCTGGAGACATCTGTGGTTGCTAAGATTATAACAGATTGCATTAGAGTCTAGTGAGTTGAGGCCAGGGATACTGCTAATCATCCTACAATACACAGAATCGTTACTCACAATAAAGAATTATTTGGATCCAAATTTGTGTACACCAAGTTTGAAAAATTGTGACTTATAACTATAGTCTTTTATATACATATGAAAACAGTCCCTATTTCATGTAGAAAGAAAGAGTTAGTCGTTCAGTTGTGTCCGGCTCTTTGTGACCCCATGGACTATAGCCTGTCAGGCTCCTCTGTCCATGGAATTCTACAGGAAAGAATACTGGAGTGGGTTGCCACTCCCTTCTCCAAAGGATTTTCCCAACCCAGGCATTGAACCCAATCTCCTGCATTGCAGGCATATTCTTTACCATCCGAGCCACCAGGGAAGCCCCTATTTCATGTAAGGAAGATTAAAAATTGGAGTACCGATATATCAGTTCCTACTTTTGTTATATAATAGTTAAGTGATTATGCATTAGAACGAGGCCTCATTTTCCCCCTGCTCTAGTTCTTGCCACAGAGAACACATTATCTATCACTTAATTCTCTTCTGTTTTGCTCTGTTTAATTTGGACTGTCAATTTCTACACACTTCCTATGCTTGACCCTCCTGGCTCTCATCCCTTTCACAGGTGTGCTGGCCCCATATATTACTAACTGAATCATCAGCCCTTCAAGGCAGGACAGACATTAATCAATGGAGTGAAGGTTCTATATGGTAAATGTGACCTTTCGTTTTTCCAGGTTTCCTCCCCAAAGGTCTCCCATCTTATTTCACTTCATCAGGCAGCCACAGTCACTGGAGGATACGGGAGATAATCAGAGAGACCAGATACAATCCCTGCTCCTCTGGTTCGGGTGGTCGCTTCCTACTCTTTTTCCTATGGCTTCATCACTTGGCTTGATACATCTCACAGGGGGTTCTGATTTAGTTGGCTGTGTAACCCTTCAATTCATTTATGAATGATGAACTTGTTATTCAGTATTAATGTCTCCTATGAGCAATCTTGCCTTGTAAAGCTGGGCAGATTATTAAGCCAGAAGTCTGATCTGAAAGAAAATGGAAATGTTCTATTTTGAAATCTTGACTTCCTTTGTTTTATTGAGAACCTGGGATGTATTGGTTCAGAAACTATCTTCTCTGTTTTAATGAAGTAAAATTTTACATAGGTCAAATAGGTGATTCAACTAGTTGAAGTCAAAACCGATGAAACATTCTGGAAGGTAAATCTGAAAAGTGGGAAAGACTTGGATAATTATTGTTGTTGTATTCAGACACTAAGTTGTGTCCAACTCTTTGGGACCCCATGGACTGCAGCATTCTAGGCTTCCGTGTCCTTCACTATGGATAATCATATTGGTGTCCAGATACTTGCATAAACATAGCTTATGCTGCTATTATATAGCAAGCATATACAAAAAGTAACCAGGCCTGACAACAGGATTTTCATCCTCGGAGGAGTAATATATTAAAAGAAGAACCACATGTTGGCTTTGGAGTCAGACAATAGTGACTTCAAATCATATCTCTGCCACTACCTCTGTCTATATAATCTAGGGAAGACTATTTAACCTCTCTGAACTTCAGGTTCTGCATCTACAAATCAGATAAAGTAACTCCAAATTTATAGTATTGAAAGGATTATGGTGTTGCAAGGATTACAGTATATGTATCTATTGCTATAATATTCATATATACACATATGCCAGTATAAATATATATATATATGTACATAATGTTTATATGCATATTTGTATACACATATATATATTATATATATGTATTGATAACAATCCTTATCTCAGACTGGTCCTATTTACAGAAAAAGATTGGTTAATACTATCATTTTTACTCGACCCCACTGCTGTATATGATATATGCTACTCTAATAGCTGCAACATCAGCATTGGGAATGACGTCAACTTTAGAAGTTCAGGGACCGTGTTCCTGGTATAATTCAAGCCAACTGCTAGACATAAAAACCCTAAAGGATTACACACAGAATTCCCTTGAAGAGTCAAATTCCCTGTGCTTATTCATGCATATGCATTTGTTTATGTTATTCCTACTCCCTCCATCCCTGTATTTCCCTCATGTTAATAAAAAGCTTCTACTTAATTGCAAAAAAAAAAAAATCATGTTGGATTTTGTTACGAGCTGAATTATACCCTACCAAAGTCACGTTTAAGCACTAATCCCCAGTATCTTAAAATGTGGCTACATTTGGAAGTAGGACATTTAAGAAGGTGATTAAGTCAAAGCGCAGCCAGTATAGCGGCCCCTAATTTAATCTATTTGGTATTCTTAGAAGAAAAGAAAATGTGGTCACACAAAAAGAAACACCAGAGTTGCATGTGCACAGATAAAAGAGAATATGAGGACATAAGAAAGAGCGGCTACCTGGAAGTTAAGGAGAAATGTCTCAGAAGAAACGAACTCTGTTTACACCTGGATCTTGAACAGAGAAAATAAATTTCTGATCTTTAAGCCACCAATTCTGTATTTTTTTTCTTTTTACCTCATCGCTGGGAAACTCATACAAGCTTCATGGGCCACATCAAAATACTACCTTAAAGTATCTAGAATGACATCTAGAAAGTGGTGATTTCTGGTTTGAATTCTTGAACATAAAATCAGAACTTAAAATTTAGAAGAGATTATGACTGCATCAAGATTGCTGGGAAAAATATCAATAACCTCAGATGTGCAGATGACACCACCCTTATGGCAGAAAGTGAAGAAGAACTAAAGAGCCTCTTGATGAAAGTGAAAGAGGAGAGTGAAAAAGCTGGCTTAAAACTCAACATTCAGAAAACTAAGATTTTCTGGTCTCATCACTTCATGGCCAACAGACGGGGAAACAGTGCATACAGTAGACTTTTGTTTTGGGGGCTCCAAAATCACTGCAGATGGTGACTGCAGACATGAAATTAAAAGATGCTTACTCCTTGGAAGGAACGTTATGACCAACCTAGACAGCATATAAAAAAGCAGAGACATTACTTTGCCAAAAAATGTCCATCTAGTGAAGGCTATGGTTTTTCCAGTAGTCATGTATAGATGTAAGAGTTTGACTTTAAAGAAAGCTGAGGGCTGAAGAATTAATGCTTTTGAATTGTGGTGTTGGAGAAGACTCTTGAGAGTCCCTTGGACTGCAAGGATATCCAAGCAGTCCATCCTAAAGGAAATCAGTGCTGAATATTCATTGGAAGGACTGATGTTGAAGCTGAAACTCCAATACTTTGGCCACCTGATGTGAAGAGCTGACTCATTTGAAAAGACCCTGATGCTAGGAAAGATAGAATGTGGGAGGAAAAGGGGATGACAGAGGATGAGATGGTTGGAGCATCACTGACTCAATGGACATGAGTTTGAGTAAACTCCAGGAGTTGGTGATGGACAGGGAGGCCTGGCGTGCTGCAGTCCATGGGGTTGCAAAGAGCTGGACATGACTGATAGACTGAACTGAACTAAACTGAGTCAAAGCTATGGTTTTTTCAGTAGTCATGTGTGGATGTAAGAGTTGTACCATAAATAAAGCTGAGTGCCAAAGAATTGATGCTTTTGAACTGTGGTGTTGAAGAAAACTCTTGAGAGTCCTTTGGACTGCAAGGAGATCAAACCAGTCAATCCTAAAAGAAATCAGTCCTGAATATTCATTGGAAGGACTGATGCTGAAGCTGAAGCTTCATTACTTTGGACACCTGATGCAAAGAACTGATTCAGTAGAAAAGACTGATACTGGGAAAGACTGAAGGCAGGAGGAGAAGGGGACGACAGAGAATGAGATGGTTGGATGGCATCACTGACTCAATAGACATGAGTTTTGAACAAGCTCCAGGAGTTAGTAATGGACTGGGAAGCCTGGTGTGCTGCAGTCCATGGGGTCTCAAAGAGTTGGACATGACTGAGTGACTGAACTGATGATTACATCAATTTAAATGATGGTTTCTCCACATCACTGTGTTCATTTTCACTGTAGCTCTTCATTACAATCTGAAATTTAATTCTATCTCTATTTTCTGTAACTCCATCATACTAGAGAATAATCTTAATGAAGGAAGGGAGTGTGTAGTTTGTTCAATACTTTTATTGGGACTGTGAGGAGAGCACCTGGAGGAAAATAAGTGGGCAATAAAGAACCGTTGAATTATCAGATGAAATCATAGAGCTCTGAGTAATTTATCTTCATAAGGTAGTAGGGATGACGTGATTTACTTCTTCATCACGAAGCAGCTAACCACCAAGACAAGCAAAACAGAAGCACCGAAGTCATCAATTATTCATGATGCTGGATATTCAGTTATGATATTAGCCCTTAGACTAGGAAAGATTTTGAAGGGTTAACAATGTTTGAAATATGCTTTGATATTCTTTTAAAATGCAATGTGTTTACCACATATTTGTGAAGTGTGATTCAAGGCCATTGCCTGAAAACTCTAAAGCACTTTAGAGCTTTTATAAAGATGTCTGAGTTTGGGTAAACACTTTCCTGCAGCCTCTAGACACTGTATTTAACTTTAAGTTCTAAGTGACCTTTAGACCTGACAAACATCTCTTGCAAAGTGTATTTTAGTTTATTTGAAGTGGGAAGTAAATGACTGATAAATTTTGTTTACATTTCACTACAAAAGAGATGCAAGTTCTTAGCATGATGCTGTTAATTGGCTGGTAAAAATTTATACTGGGTGTTCAAAGAATGAATGTTACAGCAAGTGTTCAATATATCAAAATGAGACTATTTTTGAGAAGCTGAGTTTAAAACCCTCCAAATACATAAATTACTGGTGAACACAATTATAATCTGCTTTTGTCTTTGTAAAACTAAAGAATTTTTGTGACAAATTTTGAAAAATAGTTTGTAAACTTGACACACCTAATTGAATTTACAAGTGTACATTGTATTCTGCTGTACTGCATGGTTAACATATATAGTTTAATTATTTTTATTGTATTCCTCTTTCTCATTAAAATTTCTGCATAATATCTTAAAGCATGGTTCCAAATTTAAGCAGACTATAGTTATAATCCTAGGTCTGCCACTTACCAACTGTGTGGGCTTTCTAATTTTCAATTTTCTTATTGGTACCTATTATTGGTAATAGTTTATATACTTCACAGGTACCCTGAGGAATATACATTATATAATGTATATAACAATGTTAGATGATATTTTCTGACACATATTACATATTCAATAATTTTAACTATTTTTACTTTTGTAGGGATTTTATTTCTGTGAATGTGTATGTGTTTGAGATGCTTAAAGGCTTAGTCTAGACTTCTGGGAAACCCCATAACTAGCACTAGTAAATGCCAAATTAACACGTATACTTTAACTTCAAGAAATTGATAATTTAATCATGAAACTAACACATTATTTTAGGCAATATTTTACAAGTTATTATTTTATTTATGAAAGGTTACATGGTCTTTTTCATGTCTTTTAAGAGAATAGCTCATATATATCTATAGGCAAGTGCCACAAAAAAGATAATAGCAGTTTTTTTGGGGGGGGTAAAGGAATTCTTACTTTATTTTAAATCACAAGACTCTTTTTGGAAATCATGATCAAAATCTATGCCATAAACAAATCCATCACCTCCAAATGTTTCTTCATGTCCTCTTATTAAAATTATTACTATTACATGTTTTGTATTAAGAGAACTCAACATAAGGTCTCTTTTTAAGGCTAAGCAAATAGTTTGCTTTTATCTGAAAATAAACTATGCAATTGTGTATAATCTGCTGTAGCAGATTGAATGTTCTAACAGGCTGAGTAGGAAATATCAATTTACAGGCAGCGATATTATTCAGTGTTACTCTTGGGGTCAACAAAGGGAGTGACTAAAACAAGACTGGGAAGAGGCAGAGGTTGGGCTGTGATGAACAACAGTAAAGGTTTTAGCGGACTCCCCATGGGTCTTTACATTCCTACGCTGACTGGTCACTGAATGGAGACTGTCTCAAGGAAGTAGCCTGATCTTGAACAACGTGACTCTCTTCAGATGAGGGCAATCACTGGGAAGAAAGCAGATTCAAAGTGGTACAACATATGATGGGAACCAGGATTTCACATTGATATGCCCGTATCTGCACCTCTCGTGTTGTAAAATAGCTTTAATGCAAAGTTATTCAGCATCTTGTGTCAGTAAACTGAACATTCCATTAGTTTTTGAATAGAGGTGGTAGATTAGGCCCTTCTTGGAGGAAAAGAAAAACCATACCCAGGATACATATCAATGTCAATCAAAAAGAGTTGCTGCTCCTTTTGGAGCAGAATGTGTCTAATGGAGTTAGCTTCCACCAAGTGGCTATACGGACTCTTACAGGGATGGGACCACATTGAAGAGTTAGCATCAGTCTTGGTCACTGGTAGGTAAACTGTTTAGAGGCAGCAGTGTTCTTAGATCTAAACATCCTTGGTAGCCACAATTATGCAGTCCATGGGTCTATTGTGCCAGTACTGAGGTGGCTGCTGGACAAATTCTGAAAAGATGCCAAATGGCCTAGTCAGTCTATTTAGTTGTTTAGTGCCTCTTCTAGGATGTTTTCTAATGGGTGTTGACATGTGATGCAAAGATCCTCATAGTTCATGCCTATTTTGAATATGCTTATCCTACAAGACTTCATTGTTCTCTTATTTGAATCTTTCCAAACCCCTTATCCCCTAGCATAAATCTACACACATTCTATGGAATGTACACTTCTCTTCCTACACAAAGTAGATGGCCAGGTTAACCATCAGAGGTCTATATACTGAGAGAATTTCCCTTCATTTTTGTCTTTTAGGGTCACCTCTGAATGAGACTAAGGGGTATACAAGTCCATTTTAAGATGGGTCATTGATAAAAACAGTGGTAGATGACACGGAAGTCTGGTCACCTTATCATGTTGTTCTACCCTGTTCGTCTGTAATTCTGAATGAAACTCTTTTATAGTACAATGGATTGCTGCCAGACACATAAAGCAGTGGGCTTAAAGAAAAGACAAGTGTGATGATCAGTTTATTCCCTTAGGACTAAGTCACAGTTTACGTTTTTCAGTCAAATATTAATCGAGGTGCTGCTTTGGAAGTATTTGGTAAATGTGATTGGCATCTATGATCAGCCAACTTTAAGTAAAGGAGACTATCCTAGACAATCTGGGTGGACTGGATCAAATCAATCCACAGTTGCAAGAGAAGAACTGAGATTTCCCTGAGGTAGAAGAAAGTCCCCCTGTGGATCAAAGCCTCAGCTCCTGCCTGAAAGTTTTGAGCTACTCTTTCTCATCACCTGGCCTATGGATTTCTGACTTGCATAGCCAGCCCCTCAAAACATATAAGCTAGTTTCTTGCAGACACTGTCCCCACCTCTGTTTTTCAAAAGGTATATAATTCTCTGCTACAGACAGCATGAACTTTACCCAGAATTTTAGTAGTCTGTGCCAGTGATTCTCTCTTTGGGACCTGTCATTAACTGTACACCACCTCTTTTCCCTAACACAGGTACCTCAGTACTACTGTACTAGGTCATATGGTCATACGGGCATGCACCAGAGTTTGCAAGCACGTTCCTCGTAGGTGCTACTCAAAGCTGGGAGCACTTTGTCACGTGACATATGGATCAAAACAGCATTCTCAGAGATGGAACATCCCACTCCTAAAACTCAAGAGACGAAACAGACATTACACTTAATTCTTAGTGGCAGGAGGTGCAAAATGCAAAAATTTATCTTTTACATTGGAGAGGATGCCTGGGCATGGTTGAGAACTCCAGACTTGTTCCAAATCTCAGTGGTATCTACCCTCCAAATGTTTATAAGGGTCATCTGATGTCCTCTGCAGGATTTGTCCTCCCAGGATTTCAACTCCCTTGCCCCTCTTGTTTGCCTGGTGTCATTAAGATGAAATCATCTATCTGTGGGGTTTTCACTTGGTCCTGTTGCCGTTGGACTATTTTTTTTTTTTACAGGATAATAGTGTTATTATAGGCCTATGACAAGTATATTCTAATCTGTCTTAATACTTAGAAATACCATTTCTAACCTTCATTCTTGATAGGGAGGGAAATATATTTGTAAGATCACTGATTGCATAATATATACCGAGGCTGTGTTAACGTGATCTAGCAAAGATTCCTCATTCCACACAAATGTAATTGGAATTGCTGAGTGGTTGAGATGGCATGAGTCAATATCATCTTCCAGAATCCACCTGGCATTTTTAGAGACATGAACAGAGTGGAGATATAATGGGCATCACCACCCCAAGAATAACATTAACCTATTCCATTTCCTCCAAGCTATGATATTGCTTTTTTCTATTTTGGCTTGGGGTGGTGGGCTTTAGAAAACTGCCACTTGACCTTCCAACTATGAATAGGTCTTACCTCACAGGATAAGGAGTCAATGTGGGGCCTGCCAACTACCAAATATGTCCATAAGATTTTATAACTGGGGATATATTATATTATGTTTGGACAAGAAAACTGGTATTAGGTGGGTTTATGGATGAAGTGGACCCAATGTGGGCCACACCTGGCCAAGATTCCATTTATTGCCTGGCCTCCATAAATTACACTCTCACAAAAGGGCTTGATGATGCTTTAAGCCTCTGGTTGTCTATGCCAGTTTGGATTTTGTGTCTTCAATATCTTTTGGGTATTCTACTTTCCCTACAGTAAGTTCAGTAGGGAAAGTACTCAGTGGCTACAGATTTCCTTGAAGAAGGAATGGGGGGAATAATGGCCACATTTTCTTGCTACAGTATTGCAAGGGTTCTTTCTTCTGTAAACTCAATAACTACAGTATGTGAGTTCTGGGTCTGAAAACTGACTTGAATTCATAAATTAGGCAAGGTGTTGTGACTTTTAGCTGGTGTGGCCCCTCTTAGATTTCTGATCATTAATCCTTATTTTATTGTTTGCATAGATCGAGAGATGCTCTCAATACCTCTGTTTTGCTCATAAGGACAGCATGTTCTATTACCCGATTCCATAGCTCTCCAAATTTTTATGGAAACTCTACTGGTACAGCAAACCTATTGAGTATAAAAGCTCAAGTTTCTTAATCTTCTTTGAGTTTCTGCTACTTTTATGATTAAACTGGATTTTCCTATCCCCTGACAGGATAAGATCGGAGTCTCTTTATATTGACATATTGTCAAGGAGGGCCTCTTAGAATTTAACTGTTCACTCTTTCATTTTTTTCCCCCTCTAAATCAACAATTTCACTCAAAATAGTTATCCATTTCCTTTGCCTTTGCCAATACTATTTTGGTGCACTTCTTAATCCTCGATACATTATTTTTATCAGTGCATTCCCTTCCAGCACATACCAGTTTCTAACAGTAAAAGTTTTAACGAACTTCGCTATCGCTGCTTGCCAAGAGATCTGAATGCTCTGTCTGCTGCCGACAGGTGATTCAGTAGGCTTCCTAGGACCACTTAGAGCACTAACTATTGCAGACTGTGTTTCCCAGCTTCTGAGACAGAGATTTGTGTACAGGAAGCTTGTACTGTATCTGTAACTCGGATACAGTATCTGTAACAAAGCAAAGAGTAAAGAAATGGGTAGAGGGAGACCTTAGGCTATGTTCAAGTCACATCTACGATGAGCTCTGGGCTCGGTAAGGCCTTGCAGAGTCGTCTTGTATGGGAACTTACCTTACAGAGTTGGCTCTGTATCCTAAGGCAATTGCTGGGAGACGGGAATCACCTAAAACCTGCCAGAAATCAAATCCCCAGCAGGCAGGAAGAGGCACGCTTACCCTCAAAGGACACACACGTGTGCGTTTCTTCCTCCCCGTGTACCTCCTTGCGCATGTGCGTAATGCGTGCGTGAGTTAACGGCGTGAACTCCGCGTTGAGCATGCGCTCTATCGGCTTTTCCTTCAGTAAGTAGGGGATTTGGTTCTAAAACTCTGTGTGACTTTTCACTCTGCCTTGCTTTCTTTTCTGAAAACGACCCCTCATACATATGTTAAGACAAACTATGTAATTGTAGAAAGAATTTTAGAGAATTAAAGAAGGGTAGTTTGGTTTACCTTAGGTTTCGCCCAACTCTGAGGTTGTGGTGTCCGTTCTCATTTGAGTACATGTCAGAATATGAACTAGGACAAGGATAGGGAAGAGTTTCTCTCTAGATTTTGTAAGGTATCTTTTTCTCTCTCTCTCATGATTTTGCTTTTATTTTTATTGGGCTATAGGTGATGGGTTGGGAAATACCTCTGCAAGGTAGGCGCCACCAGGGAAATGTCCATTCTTCTTTTCCTGGGATAGCTTTTGTAGCTTTTTCTTGCTCTTGGAACCACTATCCTTGCCGGCAGCAGCATCTTCAGGTCCGCTGCCAAGTGGCTCCTCCCTGGAAGAGAATTTCCTCTTTTCCTTAGGGACACTTTTATTTCTTGACTCCTAGGGGCCTCTAACTGGTTCCTCTTTGAAAAAGATTTCTTCCTCTTGGGAAGATTCCACAGCCAGCTCTCTCTTCAAGATCACTGCTAACCAGTTTCTCCTTGAAAAATCATTTCTTTTCCTTGGGTTTGGAAAAGGAGACAGATGGGTCTTCCATTCCATTTTCCTGAGGAGACTCCTGGCACTTTTTCTCTTTCTTTTTTTCCAGTCTTTCACTTGTCTTCTCACCCTCCTCTGGAGTACTCCTGCTATTTTCTGAAGATTCCAGGGCAATTGCAGCCAGCCACTTCTTTTCCTTCTCAAAGTGCTTCATCTCCTGTTTCTTAATAATCTCAGCAGCTGCTTCCTCTGTCTGAACCATTGCCTCATTCATGACATCCAGATTCTTTAATGGAATCTCTTCAATCTAAAAGGACAGCCGCTCCTCAACTTGTTCTCAAAGCTTCTCCCCAAATCCACTGGTGAGTACTTAAGATACACAGTCAGTTCATGAGGTAATATTGCATTTGTTTGCCAGGTATCCAGAGATGTGGTGGACTAAGGTAGAATGGAAAATGAGTCCATGTTTTGGGGTGTTACACCTTATCTTCAGGGCTCTGGAAACTTCGTATGTTTGCTGGGCCTAGGAAATTACTCAGACATCAACACTGGCCAGGGTTAGCGTGTCTTAAAATATAACACCATAAAATATTTTATTTGAAACTTTGTGAATCTCTAGAAGATGTCAAATGCTCATATTTAAATGTAAGTCTGTATGCTCATCCTAAACTAATCTAGATGCACTCTTCTTAGCTCTGGTGTCTCAGTTGCTTTCATTAGGAGGGACTTCTAAGATCTGAATGTAGACTGAGGTACTGGCAGTTTGGTGGGGAGGAGGTTTAAAAATCATTAATGCTATCTTCTGTTACTTTTATTCTTAAACAGCATAATATTTTAAGATGAGTTATTTTGAAGGTATTTTCTGAAATAATAGGAGGATATTATAGCCACCTCCTCTACAAAAAGAGGGTACTTTTCTGCTGCATGAAGTTTGTGGATGTAGGATAGCATATGTGGCATTATCCTTAGAAATAGCATATATAACACAGGTGAAAGTGACTCTAACTCTCATTTGAACTAGGTTTGTATTGAAAGAGGTAAGAGAAAGAGTTTATTCTTTCTTTTTTTTTTAATGAAGTTGACATTCATGCTAGTGAAATTTAATGTAAAGAGTCACTTGCACTTGCTCACCATATAAAATGACACCGACTGCTTCCCAGCTTCCATATGTGGGATTTGAGTAGGTGAACACATTCATCTCAAGTGCTGTCATATGTATTTGCCCCTGTGAAGATTTTTTAGGTTCTGCTCTCAAGTCAGCAAGTTGCCTTCGATGCCAGTGGTGCTATTTTATCATGTTGTTTCCCCACAATAAATTCCAGTCCTTCCTTGGCTTGGCTGTGACCACCTGTTCTCCCACACCTGTTTCAATTTATAAACCATATGCTGTAGTCACAGCTGAGAACCGCTGTAGACATGATGTGATTTCTTATAAATATTTCATAAATTCAAAGTTTCCTGCACTTCAAAATATTTTGAAGGCACTGGTTTTACTGAAAACCTCAGAGACTGACGTACACTCTTTGTTATGATCATTATGCAAGCAAAGAAAGATGAAGTTTACAGCCTTGTAAAATAACCTGCACCGATACTGAAATCGCACTATATTGGTATTTATGCTTTTAAACAAACAGAACTGCAGCCTATGGTAAAATAATTCAAGTGAAGTAATTGGTATGAAATGTACATATGCTCAGGAAATCCAGGGAAACAGATGTTTTCACATTGCATTTCCAACGTGGAATAAGAGACATGCTTCACAAGACTGTCAGATACTTACCATGTATATTAATTGGCACTCTGTTATTAGTATTTTGATAATGTAAATTAAGTGAATTTTACAAATCATACTTTGTAAGTAATGAAACCTAAAATTCAGCTTGCTTAAGTAATAAAGAAAATTGCCGAGCCTATTAACAGCTAAGTGTTAGTTGCTCAGTCATGTCCAGCTCTTTGTGACCCCATGGTCTGGTCTGTCCATGGGATTCTCCAGGCAAGAATACTGGAGTGGGTTGTCATTCTCTGCTTCAGGGGATCTTCACAACTTGGAGCAAACCTGGGTCTCCTATATTGCAGGCAGATTCTTTACCATCTGAGCTACCATAAGAGATCTATTGAATTTAAGGTTTGGATTGATTCAAGAATAAAAGAACTGTGATCTGGACTCCGTTTTTCTCCCTCTTATTCTCAGTTTTGTTTTTAATAGTACAGTCCTACCTTTATATTTAGAGAATGTATGCTGTTATTTCATCAGTCTTCATTCTTTCCTGTTTAAGTGCAAAAGAATTTCATAAGGTAGCCCTGCAAAACAAATAAACAACAGTAAAAGCCAAGAGAACAACAACGAAGAAACCTCCTTTCTCTCCAGAAGTCTTAGTAAATATTTTCTCTCATCTCATTTAGATTGTAATCTAAATGACTATTTATGACATAAATATTTTGAACCAAGGAATGAGGTATGTGAAGCCAGTCAGTACCTATCCCTAGGAATTCATCCCTCTGAGACCACGTTCTTGATAATAGGAAAGAGGCAAATTTCCCAGCAGAGGATCAAATTACTTTTTTAGGGTGAGGGTGGTTGCATGTGAAAAAAGTCAATTTGTATCTGCACTTGTCTCTGTGTATACCTATAGATACATACATATGCAAGCACAGTTGGGATGATACTGTATTTTTCTGTCTTGTTACTTAGACTTGGAATTTTATCACAATTTTTTTTTATTTCAGTGTATAGCCTACAAAATTAGATTTTCTAAATAAATGAAGACCAGCGATTATTGTTATGTTGATCACTGTTGCATTGATGGGTACATAATATAGGATATTTTGATCCTATTTGACTAGACATTTTTGGAAAGACATGATAGTAAACAGATGAGCCAAACAGTTTTGATGTAAAGACATATTTCTCAATGAAACAGGGACGTCCTTGTAGCTCAGACAGTAAAGAAAATGCCTGCAATGCAAGAAACTCAGGTTCGATCCCTGGGTAAGGAAGATCCTCTGGAGAAGGGAATAGCAACCCACTCCAATATTCTTGCTTGGAGAATCACATGGACAGAGGAGCCTGGTGGGCTATAGTCTGTGGGGTCACAAAGAGTTGGACACGACTGAGTGACTAATGCTACTTAGTGAAACAGGACTTGACCAGAATAAATGTAATAGCAATATAGTACCTACATTCTCCCTTCATTGTTGTATGTTTTTAATGGATAAATTTCTTTTTTTGTGGCAGTGATACAGTTCATATTTTTCTTTTATGATTTAATTCTTTATTTGGTTTATTTCTTTATTTGGCCACAATTCTTTTATTCTTGAACCATCCTGGCCTGAAATTAGACAGATCCACCTCTTGTCTGTTCAGTCAGGTACTTCTCTTTATTATTTAAGCCAGTTTTGTTTTAGGTTTCTGTTGCTTGCAAAGAATGATTTTTAAATGTTTTCAGTTCATTTAAATTCTTAAAAATGACAAACTGTCCTCTGAGTAATACTTATCACTATGGCAATGATAGGCCAAGCAGAGGTTCATATGCAAGTTTTGCTTTTGTCGGCAGACGTAACCATGGAATGTTGGTTTTGAGAAGTTTTCTCAGAAATCATCTGGGGGTGGGGACCCATGTTGAGCTCCTTTCCAACCATATTTGGCCTTGCTGATTCCTTCACATATCTCATTCACTTATCACTTATAGCCGCTTTCACACTGCAAAGGCAGAGGTGATTAGTTCTCACTGCAAATTCAAAAATATTTACTAACTGACTCTTTTCAGAAAAATATTTGCCAACAGCTGATCCAGGCTATTCAGTTCAGTTCAGTCACTCAGTCATGTCTGACTCTCTGCGATCCTATGGGATCCAGGCTGTGGGTGGCAAATAGATTTTCTGTTCCTTGGTATCTTGGGTAAACTGATGGTAATTTCCTTTAGGACAGTACGGAGGATTGGGGAGGAGCATGAGGAAGGACTGCTCAGGTCTGCTTTTGTTTCTGAAGGTCCGGAGTTTGTATATATGTTGGCACTAGGCAATCACCCTTGGTATAAAAATAAATGAGAAAAATGGTTGTATTCAGGGAATGCTGCTCTAAGAGATGGGAAATTAATTTCCACTTGTTACTAACTGTGTCTTTGGGTAAACTCAGTGTCTGTGTCTTTACTCAGTATCCACCCTCTGCAAACCAAAAGTACATAACAATATCTAGCCTAATTATGTCTTGGAGTGGCTGGCACATGTGAAAACATGTGTGGGAATGCTTTTTATATTATTGGACTAAGAGAAAGAAATACTAATAATTACTTTATCATAAAACTTTGTTGGAAATGGTCCTAAATAATGTCTGCATACCAGGGCACTTCTGAGTATATGTTATTTATAAGGTTAATAATCTTTGTTCTAGAATTATTTTATCTATATAAAATCTTTGTTCTAGAATTATTATACAATATATATATGCATGTGTGTGTGTATATATGCACATTCAGTATCATTATGCTATATAAATATTCTCATTTGGCATATTTAAGCCCAGGTAATCTGGTACTGAAGTCTCAGTTCTCCATTGTGCAATACCACCTTTTGAAGAGTGGTACCATAGCCTGGGTACCTTAGGATGAGACACATATTCATGAAAGAAATAAGCACAGGAATATCAAACAACGGTTTGAGACAGACCAGGCCCAACTGCTTTAACAGGCGCAGTGATGAAGCTTGCTCCTATATTAGTGTGAAAAGTTTTGGCTTACATTAAAGTAATGAGTTGGGAATGATGGCAGTGAGCCTAATGAACTGCTCTTCACCTGATAATGTATGAGGTTGTGAGGGACAATATTTCAAAGACCCACTATCAGCAGGATTCTGAAAAAGGCAGCAAAGATTTTAGAAAATATATGATATCACACTTGCAGTTTCAAATATTTCGTATTTTTTTTTACTTGTAACATACTCAATCCATAGTAGATCACCATGTTGTCCCCAAAATGTTTCATTTATCCTAACTTCCCCCTGTAGTCCTTATATTGTATTTCCTCAAGAGTCTGCTAATTTGTCTTAAGCACCACTTACCTTGACTTTAATGATACTTTTCCCCTCCAACTTTTAAAAGTATACATATATGTTATGGAAATCTGAGAAGCAAAGGCAGCCAGGAACACACAATCATCCATGGTTATAAACAGTCTGTAATTTGATGTATTTGTCTAGTCTCTAATGGTATCTCCATATTTGTCTGATCCTTTGGAGAAGGAAATGGCAAAACACTGCAGTAGTCTTGCCTGGAAAATCCCATGGACAGAGCAGCCTGGCAGGCTACAGTCCATGGGGTTGCAAAGAGTTGGACATGACTGAGTAACTTCACTTTTTGTGTGTATATATAATACACAGTGAAACATATTTTTATGTGATAGTACAGTATATATCATGAGTTTTTGCACATTGTGAATATTTACTAATTCAAAATTCCAAAACCATGGGTAGTTTGATTATCAAAAATACACTACACTCTAACGATCAGAAAAGAGATATAATCCAGCTTTTGTGGAAGAAAATTTGCTTAAAAGACAAAATGATAACAGACTTCCAAATAGATTTTTTTCTAAGTTACAATTAAAATACCATGTTTTCTTAATGTGCAATCTAAAATGAGACCCAGAGCAATAAAGTCCAAAAAGCATAATGCTTCTAGATGACTTTAAAATTTGTACTATTCAAGTATTATTGAGAGATTATTTTCATTTAATTGTTTAAAAATCTATTCATATAGTATGGCCAAAAGAAATCCACAAATACACCAGTGGTTATAATCAAAATGAAACATAAACACACCTGCATAAATTCCTTCTGTTACACTTCATTTTACCTTTTGTTGCCACCACAATGAAAAAAGTCTTGCTTCATAGTGCTTCAGAGATGACTTAACAATTCCATGTTTAAGATGCTTCTTTCATATATAGCAAAAAGATATTCATAAGTTGGTTAATGCACTGGTTCTATTTTTTTGTTATACATCATTTCCTCAAAGCATTTATAAAGCTTAGGTGTTGTAAAATCAAGGCAGAAGTTTGTCCACAATAACTCAGGCAGTTCCTAAAAAATGAACACATAGAACTGTGGTTATAATCTGTCTTCTAGATATAGAGATACTATCAAGGAGTCCTATTTTTCATCCTTTCTTTCCTCTTTGCCCTTCAGGTCTAGGATAGTAAATGATGTCTGTTATTACTATTCCTGTGGTACTGTATTATTTCTTGATTACTAACCCGAAACCTGCCTTAAAACTTTTTAAATTGTTCTTTTATTAAACTTTCCTCATATTACTCAACTGGAGTGTGCCACATTAGTTTACTAATGCAACTTGACTGATACCAGCTGAAAATTTCAGGTCATAGCACATGTCCTAAAAAAGTAACACTATCACTCAAATAGATTGTTAACCTCCTGAGAGAACATAGCAAGATAGAAAGACCATCTTGTCTTGTTAATTAATGTGTCTCTGTTATTTAGCAAGGCTTCCCTGATGGTTCAGCTATAATCTGCCTGCCAATGCAGGAGACATGGGTTCGATTCCTGGGTCAGGAAGATCCCCTGGAGAAGGAAATGGCCACCCACTCCAGTATTCTTGCCAGGAAAATCCCATAGACAGAGGAGCCTGGCAAGGTCTCAAAGAATTGGACGTGATAGTGACTAAACAACAATTACTTAGCACAGTATTTGTAATGTAGAAACATTCAACAATACTTTTTAAAATAAAAGAACATATATTTGAATGAAAGAATGAGGGTTGAAAAGGTACATAAGAGGATAACTCAAATATTCAAACGCTTTGCCAGGATTTTAAAAAAATGTTAGACATAGCACCCAAGTTATATCCTAAAATTATTCTTATATGATTTGAAAAGTTTTAATCTTTATAATTTGATACAACTGTACTGAGTTGAATTATGTCCCATCTATCCCACAATATTTATATCCACTCAGAACCTCAGACTTTGGATCTTATTTAGAAATAGAATTTTTGCAGATGTAACTGAATTCAGATGAGGTCACAGAGGATTAGGGTTTGATGTAATCTGATGATTGGTGTACTTATAAGAAGAAAATTGGTCAAAGCAACATGCATGGGGAAGAAAATGTGAAGAAACACAGAATACACCATATGAAGAAGGAGGGAGAAATGGAGAGACATGTCTATGGATAAGGAGCATCAAGGATTGGCTGGAAGCCACCAGAAGCCAGGAGAGAGGCATGTAACACATGAACCCCCAAGAAGGAGCCACCCTGCTGTCACCATTGTTTCAGACTCTGAATGATGAGAGAATAAATTTCTCTTATCTCATGCTGTTAAGTTTATGGCAGTTTTTATTCGTTCTAAGAAGCTGATAAAATAACTTATTACACAAATGTTTAGGAATATCTGACACATGCCAGGCACTAGCCTGTGTTGTGGTGATACAGTGGTGTACAAGACAAAGTGCCTCTCTTCATGGAACACATGGACTGACAGAAACAAATACATAAATAAGCAGGGGACACCATGTCAGGGAATGATGAAAGCAACAAAGGAATAAAGCAGTGTAAGACACAGCGTTACAGAAGTGTACTATTTTATGTGAAGTAATCCCAGACCTTTCTAATGTAGTGATATTTGATGAGAGATGTAATTGAAATGAAGAATCAGAATATGTGAAGATCTGGAATAAAAGTATTCCAGACCAAGGAAACACAAGTGCAAAAGCCCTGAGGTGTGACCGAGCTTGGTGTATTTGGAAGCAACAGGTAGACTGGTGTGTCCATACTATAGTGCATAGGGCAGAGGAAATTATTTTGGTGAAATAGCATAGTAATGCCCTCTTGATAAGGAATTTTTATTGTAAGGATAATTGAAAGCCATTGCTGTTTGTGTACATAGGGAAAAGTATAAACATTTTAATACATATTTAAAAAATAACACCTCACTTCTGTGTGAATAATAAGTGTAATAGGCAAGTGTGAAGGTAGGGAGATTGGTTAGTAAGCGATTGCATTAATTTAGGCAGGGTATCATGATAGCAAGGTCTAGAATGTTGGCAGTGAAGGTTATGAAAAGAATTCAGTCAAGACAAATATTGATGGAAGAGAAAATAGAATTTGCTGTGAGACATGAACATATAATGTGAGGTATGAAAGAAAGACCAGGATCAAAGAAGAATCTTTTGTGGCCAAAGTAATTAGTACATTGTGGTGTGACGACTGAAATATGAAACAAGAAAAGCCGAGAGTTTAGTAGCCAAGTTGAGTTTGGAATGCCAGTAGCATATTAAAGGGAAAGACAAGTAGATAGACACTGGCATTGGAAACTTGGGAGTAGTTTTCCTGTGAACACAAGAGAAAGGGGACCGTAAATTACTGTCCCATTATGAGGCAAAGCGGTATTTCAGTAAGTTAACCATGTCTATATTTTTTAACCTGGGAGATATCACAGTGCGTTTATTTGCTGATGGAAATAGTCCAGAACATAGGACTAAGTCTATGATTTAGAGGGGGATGAGGGAATTGCAGGGACATTACCCCTGAGGCAAGTGGAAAGGATTCAGTGTGCAAATGGAAGGGTTGGACTTAGCTAGAAGTTAGATTCACTTTAGCTAGAAGTTAGATTGATTTTAGCTGAAGGAAAGAGCTGAATACAAGGGTATACATCTAGGCTGTTTGGTATACTCAGTGTTACCAATTTATATAGCTTTCTTCTAATTGCTTTTTTTTTCTTAAAGTCAAGAAAGCTTAGAATGAGGAGAGGGAGAGTCTTGAGAAGAAAAAAAAAGCTATTGAAAAATTATGTCAGAGTAGAGAGTAAAGTGTGAAATTAACACAAGATGATTTTATAGCTGGGCAATGCTGAGGGCCCACTTAGAATCTCTTGTTGTAAATTTAAAGTGAAACAAGCCAGGAGGGTTCTCTTGATTTTTTTCTGGTTGTATACTGCTGCTTAGGCCCAGGTGTCAAGGAGTTAAAAGTTGGGTTTAGCTGGGTTCAGATTTTGTGAAGTCAGTAGAATACAGAGTCAAAGAATTACGTATGTGTGCAAAGTGTGATAGACTTTGAAATTTAAACTAGTAAAGAGAGAAATAAGGACATAAAGGTAGGGAAGGACATTAAAATACATGGTATTGAGGAAACCAGAATTGAAAGAGACATGTGTACCCCAATGTTCATCGCAGCACTGTTTACAGTAGCCAGGACATGGAACCTAGATGCCCATCAGCAGATGAATGGATAAGAAAGCTGTGGTACATATACTCAATGGAATATTACTCAGCTACTGAAAAGAATGCATTTGAATCAGTTCCAGTGAGGTGGATGAAACTGGAGCCTATTGTACAGAGTGAAGTAAGTCAGAAAGAAAAACACCAATACAGTGTATTAACGCATATATATGGAATTTAGAAAGATGGTAACGGTGACCCTGTATGCAAGACAGAAAAAGAGACACAGATGTAAAGAACAGACTTTTGGACTCTGGGAGAATGCAAGGGTGGGATGATTTGAGAGAATAGCATTGAAAGATGTATATTACCATATGTGATCGCCACATGTGATTATCTATGTGATTACCATAGATCACCAGTCCAGGTTCAATGAATGAGACAGGGTGCTCGGGGCTGGTGCACTGGGATGACCCTGAGGGATGGGATGGGGAGGGAGGTGGGAGGGGGTTCAGGATGGGGACACATGTACACCTGTGGCTGATTCATGTGAATGTATGGCAAAAACCACTACCATATTGTAAAGTAAGTAGCCTCCAATTAAAATTAAAAGAAATAAAATACATGGTTTTAAAAATGATATGCTTAATTATTAGAGGCCCCAGTGGATAAAACATGTTAGATACAGAGATGGTAAAGTGAATAAACTAGATTAAAATAATGCATTTAAAATCTGCAAAATATAAAACAGGCAAACTAAATTGAACTCAAGAGCACGGATTTTGATTGGTTAATTAGTGAAAATTCAAAAACTATTAAAATTTCTTCTTAAGATGCCTGATTCACATCATTTGGAAAATTTTTCTTTTATATCTTTATACTTGTTCTCTAGGCATATTAAGAAGAAATTTAAATCTGAAGCCCTTCAGTTCAGTTCAGTTGCTCAGTCGTGTCTGACTCTTTGCAACCCCATGAACCACAGCATGCCAGGCTTCCCTGTCCATCACCAACTCCCGGAGTCCACCCAAACCCATGTCCATCTAGTCGGTGCTGCCATCCAGCCATCTTATCCTCTGTCGTCCCCTTCTCCTCCTGCCCTCAATCTTTCCCAGCATCAGGGTCTTTTCAAATGAGTCAGCTCTTCACATCAGCTGGCCAAAGTACTGGAGTTTCAGCTTCAACATCAGTCCTTCCAATGAACACCCAGGACTAATCTCCTTTAGGATGGACTGGTTGGATCTCCTTGCAGTCCAAGGGACTCTCAAGAGTCTTCTCCAATACCACAGTTCAAAAGCATCGATTCTTTGGTGCTCAGCTTTCTTTATAGTTCAACTCTCACATCCATACATGACTACTGGAAAAACCATAGCCTTGGCTAGATGGACCTTTGTTGGCAAAGTAATGTCTCTGCTGTTTAATATGCTGTCTAGGTTGGTCATAACTTTTCTTCCAAGGAGCAAGCATCTTTTAATTTCATGGCTGCAATCACCATCTTAGTAAATATTATAATAAATTTTTTTCAGTGGGGAAAGTTAATTTTTATTGTTTGACACATATGTTATTACAAAAATGTTAAGAGATATCACATTGTTATAGTTTATTTTTGTACCATAAGTTTTTGTTAGAGTTAAAGCTCAGTTTATTATAAAAGGCAGAAGATTAGTGGGTTTTATGTTTTATGTCTTCTCTTAAACTGAAGGTTTATTTCATTAATGGTTGTTTTCTGACAACTGGAATATCAATATATGAGTTTCTAAAATTCTCCCCTTTACAGTAATATTTTACTTTAGTCTATTCTTATTTACTTTTTTAATTTGAAAATTAAAATGTTAGTAATTTCTTTTTTCAATAATGTAGCTAGTTTTTAAAAGGTTGTTGAAAGTTTCATTCCTGCTTAGGATGCAGGAAACTGAAAAAACACAAAAGGAAAACAACCCCCCATCCCCCCCAAAAAAATTGCTCCCACAATGAGGAAAAGATGGATAATCTACAAATCACATGTTTTCTTGAGTTCATCAGAGCACTGAAATTGCAAGGAAATCAAAGGACAAAGAGGGACTAGCCTCTCCAGGAGAGATGGGAGTACAGCCTCACCTTTGGCAGATCACAGAGAAAGATGTGTCCACCATGCAAAGGGGTAACAAGAAATCAGCCAAAATTTTTAATGAATTTAAAGCCTAAGTATGACAGCCTTCCCCTGGTAAACTGTTACCCAAAAACATTCTTGGATATCCTCATCAATAGAAGTAGATAAGAGGTCATATAGAAATTCAGGTAAGACATTATTTATACTCCTGCTGCAGCATGAGGGAGCAAAAACAACAGGTTCCCTAAACTTGCTCCCTGAGTGGGGGTGAGCTGGTCCCTTAAATAGGGTGAGGGTAGGGGCAGGTCCAGGGGTCATGCTGGAAGGGTGCCTGAGGTGGTCTGTCCACTCCCTTCAGGGTGCTGTTTGCAGGGACCATGAGCACTGCCCTGCTTTTACTTCTGACACCTCAGAAATGACAGTTGAGTTTTGGGTCTTTTTGTATCTTGTTATTCATAAATTGCCCCACTGCGCATGCTCACAGTTAATTTTAGTCCTTTATGATTTCTTTGCATTCTGTAGCTCCAGGAGATAGAGACGTTTGTCCAGATGTAAGCACTGTAGTAGGGTCCCAGGTCCTGGCCTGTCTCAAAACCACATTAAAGATTAGAGACAGGGCAGAGAGAGTGCTTCTCCATGGAGTGGGCATTAAAGAAGTGATCTTCTGAGAGAGGAGGGCGACAGACAAAGAGGGCCATCTGCATCTAGATCCCTTCCTTTCTTGTGTAAAATAGAAGCTGTAAGCCACTGGGGAAGGAATAGAAATCCATTTACCTCTATCTACTTGCTTCTGGAAGAAGAGTAGAAAACTCTATGCCAAGGCACCAAAATCTGTTGCCTTTGGAGAAAAGGTGGAAGCCAAAAAACAAAATTAAACAAAAAATCTAACCCTGAGGGAGAGTCAGGAAACTGGCTGATTTCTACAACGATTATGTGAAGTCTCTACATACAGAGAGAGAGACTTTCAATAGGTGCATAAAAACAATTGTAAGATCCAACATCTATGTATGATAAAAACTGTTAGCAAAGTAGGAATAGAAGATTATGTCTTTGACTTGATAATGGTATCCATGAAGAAAATTTTGATTAATATACTTGAGTGAAAGAATGACTGACTACTTCCTGACTTAGATGGCAAACAAGGTAGAAATCTTTGCTCTTGTAACTCCAGGATTGAACTAGAGGTCTTTAATGATGAAATGATGCAAGATAAAGAAGAAAGAGGAATACAAATGATAAAAGAAGTGAAATGATTTTTATTCACTGAAGGCATGAGTACATGCCTACATAGGAAATACCAAATAATTTATGAATAAAGCTACAAAACCTGTAATTTTTATCATGGTCTCAGTTCAGTTCAGTTCAATTGCTCAGTCATGTCTGACTCTTTGTGACCCCATAGACCACAGCATGCCAGGCCTCCCTGTCCTGGATTTTGGCATCACCAAATCCTGGAGTCCACCCAAACCCATGTCCATTGAGTTAGTGATGTCATCCAACCATCTCATCCTCTGTTGTCCCCTTTTCCTCCTGCCCTCAATCCTTCCCAGCATCAGGATCTTTTCAAATGAGTCAGCTCTTCAGATCAGGTGGCCCAAGTATTGGAGTTTCAGCTTCAACATCAGTCCTTCCAATGAACACCCAGGACTGATCTCCTTTAAGATGGACTGGTTGGATCTCCTTGCAGTCCAAGGGACTCTGAACAGTCTTCTCCAACAACACAGTTCAAAAGCATCAATTCTTCGGTGCTCAGCTTTCTTTATAGTCCAACTGTCACATCCATACATGACTACTGGAAAAACCATAGCCTTGACAAGACGGATCTTTGTTGGCAAAGTAAGGTCTCTTTTTTAAAATATGCTGTCTAGGTTGGTCATAACTTTTCTTCCAAGAAGCAAGCATCTTTTAATCATGGCTGCAGTCACCATCTGCAGTGATTTTGGAGCCCCCGCCCCCACACACAAAAAAATAACGGCTGTCACTGTTTCCATTGTTTCCCCATCTATTTGCCTTGAAGTGATGGGACCGGATGCCATGATCTTAGTTTTCTGAATGTTTAGCTTTAAGCCAACTTTTCACTCTCTTCTTTCACAACTGAACAGAAGTCCATTCTGTTTTTATGTGCTACTATAAATGAAGAAGCAGACATTGAAATTAAAAAAGTCATTGCTGATTACAATAGCATCAAAACCAAAAAATACTTAGGGATACATCAAACATAATGTATGTAATAATTGCATGCAAACTAGAAAATATTGGTGATAGAAAATCAAGGAAAGACAAAAAATTAGATACAACACACTCATGTTTCAAAAAACTCAGTATTGTTATGATACTAATTCTTCTAAGATGGATCTGCTTATTAAATGCAATGCCAGTCAAAATTCCAGCAGGCTTTTTTTCTTACAGAAATTGACAAGCTGAGTCTATAGTTTATATATTAATGCAAAGCACCTAAAGTAAGCAATTTTAAAAAACAGGAACACAATTGGAAGATACTCTACTTGATTTTCAAAACTTAATGTAAACTACAGTAATTAAGACCATGTGTTATTGGTAAAAGGATCGACATACTGAAGATCATTGTAACACGGGAAGTTCAGACATAGACTTACAAATATATGGTTAGTTAATTGATTTTGGCAAAGTTATCATGGATAATTCAATAGAAAAAAGATATTCTTTGACAAATGAACCATTGGACTTCCATTTATAGAGCATGAACTTTGACCTATGAAAAATAAACTCACAATGAACCATAGGGTTTACATGTAAAATGTAAAACTATAAGACATTTCAAGGAATGTGTAAAAGAAAAAAGATTTGTGACTAACCAAAGATTTACACATAAAATCATAAGCTATAAAATATTAGCTGTAAAAGGAAAAATGATAAATAGAACTTCATGGAAATTAAGAGCTTCTGTTCATTAGACAATGATGTATATATTATGAATAAACAAGCCAGTGATACAGGTACATTTTTTCCCACGCAAACATGTCTGATCAAGTACTTTTATCTGGAACACATAAAGAAATCTCAGATCAATAATAGGAAAACCAAAACATCAATACAATTTTTTATTGAAGATTTGAATACTCGTTTCACTAAAATATAGCTGTGAGTAGCATACAGGCACTTGAAAAAATGTTCAGCAGCAGTATCCATCAGTGAACCATAATATGATACTAGTATCTGTTCTGAGCTGAATTGTGGCCTCGTAAATTCATGTTGAAGCTCTAATCTCTAGTGCCAAAAATGTCACTGTATTTGGAGATATGGCCTTTAAAGAGGCAAGTAAGTTAAAATGAGGCTGTTAGGGTAGGCCCTAATCTAATCTAACTAGTATCCTTAGAAGAAGAGGACGTTTGGACGTACAAAGAAACATTTAGGGTGTGTATGCCCAGAGGAAAGACCTTGTGAGGCCCCAAGAAGAAAGCAGCTACCTGCAAGCCAAGAAGAGGGTCTTCGTAAGAAAATAAACCTGCTAATTCCTCCGTCTTGTACTTCCAGCCTCCAGAATTGTGAGAAAATACATTTCTGTTGTTTAAACCAGCCAACTAGTATTTTGTTATGGCATCCCTAGAAAACTAATACAAATATGCATCTATTAGAATGGTTAACATTTTTGCAAAATAACGAAGTCAAGTTTTCATGAGGATGTAGAGTAACTGGGATTCACATACATTGCTGGTGGGAAAGCAAAGTGGTACAATTAACTTGGAAAATCAGTTTGTCAGTTTCTTATAACATGAAGTGTATATTTTTTTATTCAAAAAACCCATTTCTAGGTATTTGTTCAGTGGAAATTAAAAGATATGGCTATACAAAACCTGTACCTGAATTTTTCTTGCAGCTTTATTTGTAAGTGGTCCAAAATCATATATAATTTTGATGTCTCTTGACTGGTGAACAGAAAAATGGTGGTATCTCTACACAATGGAGTGTGATTGAGCAATCAAAAGGTGTGAACTTTTCATACATGCAGAAGGATAAATCTTCAAAGTATTATTTCAACTAAGAGAAGCCTGACAAGGAAGACTGCATACTGCATAATTTTGCTTGTATGACATTCTTGCAGTGCAACACTAGAGGTAGAAATAGATGTTTTCAATTGCTTGAGTTGGATTGAGGACATTGATTCCAAAGGGGTACAAGGGAAATTTTGCCTGTGTGGTGATAAGACTGTACATATTCTCTAACACTCCTAAAACTTTACATCTAAGAAAGAGCAACTTTTGCTATATTTAAGTTGTACTTGAATAAACCTGATATTTAAAAAGAAAGAAAGTCTAGAGAATAAAATGAGTTAAAGGCCAGCCATGAACACTGACACTGAATAAAATAATAGCTTAACAAGAACTAATGTAATGATCACGTTAAAGAAAGGTTTTGTACTTAATAAAATGCAAGTGGTATGCACTACATAAATAACTTGACCTGAGATTTCCATTAATAACCTCAGACTATAGAAAAATGTAAATTAATTAGAGCTCTTGGCTTGTAACCATCTATTGAGGGAAGCATTCATGATACAAATAGTTTCACCAACAGATGCTTCATCTGAATTGTTCTCTAAGTGCTATAAATCACTAACGATAGAGCAGTTAGTTCTGCTTGAAGATACTGGGAAGGGCTTCAGTGAGGAGGTGACATTTAAGTTAAGCTCTGCAGTTTTCTGTTGCTTACCAATCTCTTGAGAGCTGTAAATATATATATTTGCATGATGCAAGATCCCAAAAGACCTCCATGTAATTTTATGCATATGTGAATTGTTTGGAGATGTTAAGTACATTTGCAATTTGCAGTGTGTTTGTGGGTACCATTAGACCCTTTCTTTTCCGAAGGTCATATTGTTTCTATAGTAACAGATGCATTTCAAAATGAACATTAACACTGGGATCACTCAACTACTGCTGTAAAGACTCTGGGTTGACCCCTTAGCAGCAATAGATTCTGCTAAGAAAGATATTAATCTGGATTTCTTTTCAAAGTCTCATCTGTCTATTCTTTTGTGTAAGAAGATATTCAAGAGAAGTTGCCTCACCTATATTGCTATATAGATTAATGAGCAATAAAAACATGCTTGTTTCCTCATGTATTATGCAGGCACAGTGGTTGTTCATTTATGTCATCTGTACTTCATTATTTCATTTATTAATTAATCTAATACAATTAGAGAGAGCCTACCAGGTATTATCTACCTATCTATAGTTACAATTAGCTTTGAGGTAGGTATTATGAATTCTATTTTATAGATGAATAAAAGACTCAAATAATTTACATCATTACTGTGATTCCATAAATAGAGAAGTTCTTTTGATCAAAAATGCAGTATATATTTTTCTCATTTGACAATTGCTTTACTGGAGTTTGGTTTCTGACACCTGAAGATTCGTCTTTTGTTTTTAAATAGACACCAATCTGAGCATCCCTGCTGGCTCGGATGGTAAAGAATCTACCTGCAATGCAGGAGACCTGGGTTTGATCCCTGGGTCAGGAAGATTCCCTGAGAATTGACTAGCCACTCCAGTATTCTTGCATGGAGAATTCCATGGACAGAAGAGCCTGATGGACTGTAGTTCATAGGGTTGCAAAGAATCGGGCATGATGGAGCAACTTTCACTTTCAGACCCGAATCTATTTTGACTGGAGTCTCAAGATTTAATATGAATATCTACTATAAATAGAGCTATCATGAAATTCGGAGAAGAATTTAGCCATTCAACTGCAGCTAGCTTTTAAGCATGAGAAAAAGCTTAGGGAAAATTTTTGTCTTTGACTTGCTAGTTATTAAGTGGTATTCTCCAGGGATCAATGCTATGGCTCTGCAGACTTATTTAACTACCTTTTAATATAAACGCTCTGGAAGAAAGAGCACTTAATGAGAAGATCAAGTTTACAGATGAAAGTATGGCCTCCCGGGTTGAGAAGTGCCAAGCTAATGGGAATAAACTTTAGCAATTGCTCATGAGGCTGTGATCGCTCAGAGCTGGGGTAGATGAACTTGAGAGCCAGCAAGCATAAAGTTTTACTTTTACTCAAAAATAATTCAAACCAAACAGATGAAATTAAGACCTCTAAGTAGTGGATATGAGGCGAGAAAGATCTTTTTATTCACTATTGGCCCAGAATATTTTCTCTGAATAAAAGAATAATGCTCTTTGAATATGCTTAGGGGAAAAAGAAAGAAAATGAAAAGAAAATGAACTTATTCCTTTGCTCTTGACTTGTGCATGCAGTTTTGGGCTTTTCTCTTCAGAAAGAGAGGGCTTGCTGAAGGCAACTGAAACCATCAAGAAGTTAGATGATTATTATTATTTTTTTACTAGGCTATAGGAGCATTCTTTTGGTCTAAGGACAGAATAAAAAAGTAGAAAAGTATCATTGCCCTCATAAAATTTAGCTCCTTGCCCTCCTAAAATTTAGCTCCTTAATTTTGAATTAAAGCCAGCTTTCTAATTCAAATATTAATAAACTTTAAAATTGTTAATATTATTAAATTATATGTGTCTAATTGAATAGCGTGTGTGTGCTCAGTTGTTCACTTGTGCCTGACTCTGTGACCCCCTGGCTCTTCTGTCCGTGGGATTCTCCAGGCAAGAATACTAGAGTGAGTAGCCAATGCCTTCTCCAGGGGATCTTCCCAATCCAGTGATCAAACACTATGTCCCTGCATTGGCACGCAGGTTCTTTACCGCTCTGCCACCTGGGAAGGCCCTACTAATAGTAATCTTTATTAATTTTCTACAAAATGGTTCAAATAGGTGGTTTTCTTTAATCTTTGCAGAAATCCTATGAGGAAGATATTTTTATTAACCAAAGCCTGGGAGAATTCTTGGCTGTCATTGCTTCCTTTCTGATGCCTTCCAGATCCTCATTATTTTCCCACCCTTCATGCTAATTACTCTGTTAAAGACTCATCCTTGAACTACTTCCTTGTATGTATAGCATGGCTTCTGCCTGAAGTCATGCCCCATCCAACCTTCCTCCACACACTGTCCAGTCATTTTTCTAAAATGTTAACTCTACACTTACTAGAACATCCATTGCCAATGATATTGTCAGCATCCTTTATTATAGACTCCTCTTCTGCTCTGCTCACTCATGTTTTAATGGAGTCAGTGAATATAAATGATTCTTTCAGTTAGATTGACTGGGAAGGGAAAGATAGTGATTTAACATTAGATTGATGAGGATGTAGAACTAATAAAACACATTTTTTGTATTTCCTGCTATGGATTCAGGGTTAAGAATCAATGGAAAGAGAAAAAGAGGATGAAAATATTTGGAGGAATGAAGCCTCAGAAGATCTATATGAAGGATGGAGGTACTAATGTGAATGGGTATGTGTAGATGCAGGTAAATTTAGATGAGATTGAGTCTGTGTGTGTGTGTGTGTGTGTGTGTGTGAGCTTACACAGGCACACATATGACTTGTAGTGGAGGAAGGACTATAAAAGTTATGCCCAATGAAAAACTACGTGAAACACATTAGACATTTTATTTAAGCAATCCTCTGGTTAAGTATAATCTTTACAAGCAGTAGTTCAGATTGAAGAAAAAAAGTAGTTGCCTCAAATGTTTGAAATTTTTCATTATTTGTTTTCATTGATGTATGGTTTATCCACAGTTTTATTACTTAATTACTATGCACATATGTGTGTGCATATGTAAGAGCAAAACCAAAAATTTTATTTTGAATATGCACATTTATGTCTTTTGGTTTAGCTAGTAATAGTGAAACCTCTGGAATTATTTTTAGTCATAGTTTTCTTGAATGTGTAATATATATCCAAAATATCTTGTCAATTATATGTTTTCATTCTTTTAAATATATATGTAATTCTCTTTAACAAATTATGTATTATATACATAAAGTCAGATACTTTTACACAATCACTAAAGAAAGCTGAGCCCTGAAGGATTGATGCTTTTGAACTGTGGTGTTGGAGAAGACTCTTGAGAGTCCCTTGGACTGTAAGGAGATCCAACCAGTCCAACCTAAAGGAGATCAGTCCTGGGTGTTCATTGGCAGGACTGATGCTGAAGCTGAAACTCCAATACTTGGGCCACCTGATGTGAAGAACTGACTCATTGGAAAAGAGCCTGATGCTGGGAGGGATTGGGGGCAGGAGGAGAAGAGGACGACAGAGGCTGAGATGGCTGGATGACATCACCAACTCAATGGACAGGAGTTTGGGTAAACTGTGGGAGTTGGTGATGGACTGGGAGGCCTGGTGTGCTGCAGTTCATGGGGTTGCAAAGAGTCGGACACGACTGAGTGACTGAACTGAACTGAACTGAATGAAATAAAATTAGTATCATATAGTATCATATTTCAGTTATTCCCAGGCCTAATTCCTGTTCCTCAGAGGCAGTCCTACTTCTGGTTTTCATTTCTAATTGCCTCCATATCTCAATGTTTATTCATATTTATTATATTTGTCTTAAGATGTTTATTGTTATTTATTAATCTCTTAATAAAGAAGCTTTATCACCTGTCACTAAGCACATCTCATACCTGTACATTGGTGTGAGCTCACACACACATCTCATGCAAATCTAACAATACTCCTAATTTTATTACATCATAATTTTTGTTAGGTCAGTGTTCAGAATCTATCTACATCATTATAGACATCTAAATTTTAATCATTGCTGAAGCCAATAATTTTGTATCTGTTCTGTTAATCATTTTTATTTGTTTAATTAAAAATAATTTTGTAAGTCAACCAAACTTTATGTAGAATTTTACTCTTAGATTAACTACACTGACACATCTATCAATGTCATCTTACTTAACATGGCACTCTGTTCTTTTGCTTAACATGGACTTGTTTTACCTTAGGTTTAATTTTCAATTTTTAATGCACATACATTTACCGTGATTGTGGAGATTTTCTTGGCCTAGTCTCTGTGATAAATCTTTTACTTCCTGGATCCAAGTTCTTTTACTATTTCTTGAGAAAATTAGCTGTTTAGGTATAATCTTTTGAGAAATTTCTGAGAAAGAAGGTATGAATGTTAATTTTAAGACATGTGTTTTAGTGGTAGGAGAGGATACCACCCTTGCTTTTTGGTGATTTAGTAAAAGGGCACATAGGATCCAGAGGGAGTTGTACTCACAGTTATGGTTTATTGCACAGAAGGGGTATGCAGCAAACTCAGCAGAGGGCAGGGAAAAGAAGCATCAGGTAATACCTGGAGCGGTCCAGGAGCAGACTTCCAAAGCTCTCCGTCACACAGTGATAGAGGAAAGGAGGGCTTGCACTGAACGTGCTTCTTCAGCACGGGAAATATGCAGCATGTATCTAGTGTTTCTGCCTAAGGGAACCCCTAAAATTCAAGAGTCCAGAGGTCTTATTGGAGGCTGGCCACATAAGTACTCTTTGCCTAGACAACTAGGCACTATTACCAAAATTCCAGACTCCAAGAAGTAAAGTGGTTATTTACCATAAATCACATTGTTTGCACAAACAATAGAGATGACTAGTATAATAGAGTTCAGTGACCCAGTCACACAGTCAATACAGCCAGTCAATATAAGAAGCCAGTAAGAGTTGGGAACTTTCCATAGCCAAGCTGCTAGGAGCATTCCCAAGTTCAGTCTCAAGCAGGGCCTTCTGGAGGTAACAGTATCAGACCAGCTACATCAACTCTTTCCTGAACAACCTGAATACCTAACAACATCCTTCTTCTGTTTCTCCATTTTACAGGCATTGACTGGGTATTCAAAGCAATAGATATTTATTAATTTCCTTATGGAACTTGGAAGGCATGTGGGAACTAGTTTCTAGCATTGCAGGGGTAAAACCATTGCCACCCTTATTCCGGGCACTTTGTTCCCTGCTTTATTTGTTTTTTCTTTCTGGAAGCTTTAGGTTTTTCTCTGTAAACTCCATATTCTAAAATTCCAGATGATATGACTCTGTTTGAGAATTATAAAGGTTATTTTTGCTGGACAACTAGTAGCTTCTGTCTGAAAGTCAAGTCCTTTAATGTTGGGAACTAGTTTGTGTCAATTTAAAATTTTTTCTCCCCTCTGCTTTTTCTCTTTTCTCATTCTGGAATCCCATTGTTCAGATCTCATACTGTTAGGATTGGTCATCTTATTTTTTTTGAGGTTTATCTCATGTTTTTCATGTGGTGTACATTGAATAAAAAAAGAAATACAGAAAATTGAAATAATATAAAGAGAAACTTGATCTTATAGTGTTTCTCTAGAGAATGTAGAAAATAATAACATTAAACTGAGAAAACATAGAAGGGAGAAAATTGTATTTTAGCATTAAATATTAAAAGTAGCAAGGATGTAGTAAAGAAGAACAAAAACAAAATTGCCTTTAAGGATTGCTTCAATTGACATACCTTTGCAAGAATGATCAAGAAAATTATGACACACAAGTAACTAAGGAATATAAAGTTATAATAACTGCTGACACAGGGATTTCAAATATAATAGGAATTTAGTACAAACCATTACACATATGAGTCTTAGAGAAGTTAAGTAACATAAATTCAACCCCCAAGTCCATGTAAGATACATAACTAGCTATAAACTCAGAACAATTTTTGTTTAGTGAGAGCATGCATCATATTCCAAATTATTTACTATGTCCCTGTTGCCAGAGAATGAGTCCTTCAATCCTTTGAAGGATTCAAAATGAATGAGAAAGTCCTACAGTCCTTCCTCTGTAGTCCTTCAATCTTTCACCAAGGATGCAGCCCTTCAGACATGCCAGTTTCTGCATGTAGCTCTATTCTGTTTTCCCAATGCCCACAGACTCAAGACTATTTTTTGTCTATTAACTTTAAAATTTTTGACTCTTAAATGGAAAAAACAAAACAAAAACCTGTTCTAGCATCAGCTAAAATCACTAGTTGTAATTTTCTTTTTGTTTCTGACCCCAGGAAATTTCCTCAGCCTTTCTAAGGCTAGTTAGGCTTAGCACACAAAAGGAGACTTGTTATATTTCATCCTGAATTTGCATGTTTGACCAAGAAGATTTTCAGGTATTTTAGTCTGTCATATTGACAAAACTCAACATTTCTTATTGTCCATTAGGATTTTCAGTATATGTATGAGCAATACATATGAAAACTGTAAGGGCAGATTGCAAGGTTTCTATGTGTTTTATCATGTGGTATAATATTGGAAAAGACCCTGATGCTGGGAAAGATTGAAGGCAAAAGGAGAAGAGCGTGGCAGAGGGTGAGATGGTTAGATAGCATCACCAACTCAGTGAACACGACTTTGAGTAAACTCTGGGGCATAGTGAAGGACAGGGAAGCCTGGCACACTGCAGTCCATGGGGTCCCAGAGTCGAACATAACTTAGCAACTGAACAACAAAAACAGTAATATAAATAATATAAAACATATCTAAGCATGCTTGGAAAGGTTAGATTTGTATTTTGTAATCCCTTGAATAGTCTCTCTCCCTCTGTTTCTCTAATAAATACAACCAAATAGTCAGTAAGGCAGTAGGTAAATAAATATAGAATACCCAATAAATTCAAACAATTTAAAGGAAAACTGGAAATGTGTAAGACCTGAAACATCCAAAGAGGAGAAATAAAAAACAGATAATTAAATAGTAAACTTAAATTCAACTAGCTAATCACATTAATATTTATCATTTAAAACCAAAAAGGGCAGAGATTATCAGAACACATTAGTGAAAAACGATAACCAACTATATGTTGCCTGTAAGAGACATGCTTAACAGATGCAGACACAGATGGGTTGAAAATAAATAACCAGAAAAAGAAATAGCAGGAAGATAGTAAATAAGAAAAGGATGGATTAACTATACTAATAAGAAAAAATAAACTGAGTATTAGACTAAGATATATTTACATAATGGTAAAGGGAGGAATTATTCAGAAAAATATAAACATTATGATTATTTCTATATCTGATAATAAAGTCTCAAAATATATAAAGCAAAATTTGAGAGAACTGAAAGCAAAATTAGACAATTTGACAACTATAGTAGAGGTTAACACTTTTTCTGAGCACTTAATAGTAAATTTGAAAATGAATTCTGAAAATACAGTAGAATCTAAGTAAAACTACTACCCATTTGATCTCATTGGCATTATTATGCCAATTATTATTATATAATGTTACTTTATTATATAATATTTATTATATATTATGTAACATTATTATATAATGTTATATTATTATAATGTTTATTATATAATAAACATTGCACACATTAACTATAGAATACATGTTACTTTTAGTTGCACAAGGTATATTCACCAAGATAGTCCATATGTTGTACAGTTAAACCTGTCTCAATAATGTAAAACAATCAACATTTTATGAATGTGTTTTCTGACCACAGTGGAATTAAATTAGATAGCAGTGGCATTATGTTACCTAGACAGACTCCAGATATCTGGAGATAATATACTTCTGAATAGGTCTTGGCCCAAAGAAAATAAGGAAATATTTTAAACTGAATGATGTTAAATATAAAACATATCAAACTTGTGGCATTTAGCTAAAGCTGTGCGTAAGGAGAAACTTAGCTTTAAATGGTTATGTCTGGGTTCCTTAACACAACAATGAAGTAAATAAAATCCATAAGAGAGGCAAGGAAGTAAAAGCTCTCCCTTTAGGCGTATGGTATATTAGTTGACAGGCTCTGTAGGTGGTGCTAGTGGTAAAGAACTCACCTGCCAACACAGAAGACATAAGAGGAGTGGGTTCAATCCCTGGGTTGAGAAGATCCCTTGGAGGAGGGCATGACAACCTACTACGATATTCTTACCTGGAGAATACCATGGACAGAGGAGCCTGGCAGGCTACAGTCCATAGGAATGCAAAGAGTTGGACACAGCTAAAGCGATTTAGCATGCATGCGTATTAGTTAACATCAAAAATCCCAATGAATTTGGCAACCAACTATTGGAGTTACTGAGAAAATATAAGAAGTCCACAAAGTACAAGGTTAACAAACAAACAAAAATCTATTATTTGGTTATATACTAGCAGTACACATCTGGGAAATGAAATTTTTAAAATTCCATTTCAAATAGTTCCAAAAATTATAAAATATTTAAGAATAAGTCTAAGGAAATATATATAAGACAACTACACTGAAAAATAAAAACATTGCTCAGAAAAAATAAAGACAAAATAGAGACATGTTCTTGGGTTGGAAGAATACAACAACAACAAAAATCCCACCAACCTTTACAATGCTGCCAGAGTTAATGAACATATCACTTTCAAAGGAAGAGGCTGTTGTTGGGAGTCAACTTGTCAATTATAACACAACAAGGTGGGAAATACTGGTATGATATCTACAGACTAGTTCGATAACAGGAATACAACTCTCCATTCCATAGACAGGCAAAGCATTATCTACCTGTCATGCGGGGAAAAATGTATTTCTTAAGAATGCAGAGGCTACATCACCCAAATACCTAGTTTAAAGATATTGTCAGAGATAGAACACTAACACTAATTGTATAACAGACTAGAATAGAGACCTCAAAAGAGTAATAGAGTTAAGGGAAAAGACTTGTGAGAAATGAGCTGTGACATATATGAATTTGATGCTAATCTCCTTGAATCTACCTTCTTGAAATGATCCTACCAGCAAATAAGAGCAGATGAACAAGAATATTCATAGTGTGGTAGTAAAAGCCGATAACTGAATTCCTACTAAGAGATAATGTTTGTAAAGATTGTGGCACTTTCATGTTATGAATTTTATGCACCCATTATGCACCCATTAGTCAAAGAAAGAATTAGATCTATAAGACAGTTGGAAAGGATTTCTACAATGTATACACTTGTGACATCACAAGCAAAATGTAGTTTAAAATGTATAACAGTATTATAAAACACTACAGAAACAAATAATCCATTGATAATGTATATACCATTTCAAAAGCATTGAGAAGAATATGGAATGATACATACCAGTTTGTTAACACAAGTTAAATTTAAGGGAATATGGGTGATTCAGTGGCTTAAATCAACAATCATTTATTATCTCACCATTCTCTAGGCTGGTACTTTCAACAGAGCTTGGCTGTGTAGCTGAAAGATGCTCAAAATCACTAGTAGTCAGGGAAATGCAAACAAATATAAATGAGAGATACTATTGATATTTTTACCCATCTTATTGGAAAAAAATAAAATGCCACATGAAAACAAATTTGGCTAACATATGGTAAAGTTAACTTCTCATTCACTTTAGGTAAAAGAGTAAATTGATAATTCACTTTAATAGCAATTGGGAAATACCTAGTAAAATCTGAAAATGTGTTAGTCATCCAACCATGGATGTCTAACCAGGTAAAGAGAAGAAAAAATAAGCACACTCCTAGGTGTCTATGACACTGAATAAATATATTCAACACTCCAGAACCTCTCTTTTACTGCTGCAATAGCTAACTTGTCATAGTGTGCATTTATTGTTTGATTTGGTCAGAATCCATCTTCCCTTCTAGTTCAAGAGGCTCAGTTTTTGATGAGGTTGCTGAACTGGTAGAATGTAAGTCTAGAACTGCTTGTAGACTTTTGGCTCCCACATGAGGAGTCTGCATCAGTATGAAATCGCCACAAAGAAAAGTATTTGTCCAAATTTAAACTTGTGTCCAAACCAAAATTAGATCCCATTAAAGCATTTTCATTATTCTTGTAACTTAGTTGAAAGAATGCTGCTGCTGCTGCTGCTAAGTCACTTCTTTAAATGTTATTTATAACTTCAAAGAGAACCACAGGGCTGGGAAGTGTATAATTCCAAATAAATTATAATGTGATAAAAGTTAAAATTTATATTTTTATATTTACTCTCTCCTTTTGGAGTGCATTGCAGTAGTTCTTCTATGTTATAGTGCCACTATTGTTTTATTCTGGATAGGACAGATTATGCCATGGTGAAGAACAACCTCAAAAGCCTTGGCGTTACATAGCAAAGATTCATCTCATGTTTTTTTCACTGTAACTGAGCAACTCTTCAGGACAGGTTATTTCCGTGTGGTCTCAGATGAAGAAATCTCCGCCATCCTATAGATATACCATCTCATTGGTCCCCCTTGGTCATTGTAACAGAAGTGAAACACTAGCTATTACACTCTTTGGCCTATAAATAGCAAGCATTACTTCTGTTTAAAACTCATTGGCCAAAACTGGAAAGAGGGGGTTTTGGAAATGGAGTCTTTAATATGCCTAGAGAAGAAGAAATTGGATATGGGGAACGCTAGCAATGACTTTCACAGCTATGGTCAACAAAGATTTCCAGAGTCACTTTGCCTGTCTGTTATGAAGCTGGCAGAGAGTGAAGAAATAGAAAGGATCATACCTAAGAAATTGACTTGTGGAGTAGATTTCAGCCAGAATTCAGTCATACGAAACTTCAAGGGCAGCAGGAGATGTAATCCAGATGTAAAGCTGGGTTAAAAAAAAGGAAATGGGTTTGGAAATATGCTAGTATTCTCTGTTGCTTGGTTTGGCCAGTATTGCTCCCACATTTGGGATCACGGCTCATCCAAATCTTTTTTTTTTTTAATTTGAGGTATGATGGACATATAACATTATACTGTTGGGGCCAGTGTGAGGAAAGCAGGAGAGACTCCATCTTGAAGCCTGTCATCCATCTTAAAGACTGGATGTGAACTGGGCCTGAACCCTTCCCAAGAGTGAGGAAACTATTGCTAGTGAAAACCGGGTCTCCTGGAGACTTCCCTCCCTACAGATGACAAAGGGAGATTGTAGTTGAGGTCAGGCTGCCCCTGTTTGATTAACCATGGAGATATCCCCCTCTTGATGTATAATCATTGTTCCCCCGCTTTAACCTTAATTGTTTGTCCTCCTAGCACCTACTTGTAAAACTCAATCATATACAACAGAGAGGTTGCTAACATGTAACCAGTCATTGTAGTGGGGAGTATAAAACTGGGCCTCTCAGAAACATCAGGGTCCTTGTTGGGAACTGATTCCCCTTGGATGCGCTGGCGTAATAAACTGTACTCCACCCTTTTGATTGTCCTCCGAGGTGTGTTTTGCGACTCCGGATTCCACAACATTTCTACTATCAGGTATACAACCTAATGATTGGATATATATGTATTTATTGGGAAATAATCACCACAGTAAGTGTAGTTAACATCTGTCACCATATAGTTACATTTTTTACTTGGGATGAGAATGTTTAAGATCTCTCTTAACTTTAAGATCTCTCTCAACTTTCAAATATGCTGTGCTGTGTTTAGCCGCTCAGTTATGCAGCCCCATGGACTGCAGCCCACCAGGTTCCTCTGTCCATGGGGATTCTCCAGACAAGAATACTGGAGTGGGTTGCCATGCCCTCCTCCAGAGGATCTTCCCAACCCAGAGATCCAACTCAGGTCTCCCACATTGCAGGTGAATTCTTTTTTTACTGACTGAGCCACCAGGGAAGTCCTTCAGATATGCAAGATGGTATAGAGCACTCTCATTGTAAGTAACTGTTTCGTTGGTACCTATAAAACAAAAGGCAAATTGACCTAAGAACTTTTTTGAATGAGAAAAACCGATTTAGGAACCTTCACTGAAGCCTTCTCAATGGGCCTTACAGATGCTAATAAGAGCAATTAAGAATATCAACAAAAAACTTGGGGGGAAAAAAAAAGTCTAGCTAGTATTTCAATGAGGTAATTTTTTTTTTCTTTTAAAACACAGAATTACCACAAATGAATTTTAAAAAATTCTTTAGATGGTTATTTAGAATGGGATAAGTAAAATAGACATTTATGTGATTAAAACAAGATTTTATATTACTGCACTACATAAAGTGGGCTACCCTCATAGCTCAGTCAACAAAGAATCAGCCTTCAAGGCAGGAGACCCAGGTTTGATTCTGGGTTGGGAAGATCCCCTGGAAAAGGAAATGGCAACCCACTCCAGTATTCTTGTCTGGAGAACGGACAGAGGAGCCTGGCAGGCTACAGTCCATGGGGTTGCAAGAGTTGGACACGACTTAGTGACTAAACCACCATAATTAACTATAATTACTATGAAAGAAAATGAAAGTCGCTCAGTTGTGTCCGACTCTCTGTGACCCCATGAACTATACAGTCCATGGAATTCTCTAGGCCAGAATACTGGAGTGGGTAGCCTTTCCCTTCTTCAGGGGATCTTCCCAACCCAGGGATCAAACCCAGGTCTTCCATATTTCAGGCAGATTCTTTACCAGCTGAGCCACAAGGGAAGCCCAAGAATACTGGAGTAGGTAACCTATTCCTTCTGCAGTGGATCTTCCTGACCCAGGAATCCATCTGGGATCTCCTGCATGGCAGGTGAGTCTTTTACCAACTGAGCTGTCAGGGAAGCCACACAATCACTATCCATTGTATCCCTATCAGTGGTTTAAGTATTTTGTAAGTGGAAGTTTGTACTGGAATCTTTAATTTTAATGTATGTTTTTCTCTCCAAGTCAGTGTAAATGTACATCCCAGATTCCAACTCATACATCAAATCAAATATTTCAAAATCATGTCCAAAACCCAACACTTGATTTCTTTTCCCAAACTAACCTACTACACTCACAGGTCAGGTCATATCCAACCAGCTCATTCTCTTGAGTAATTCTCATCCCTTTCATTGCTGGTGCCTATTCCAAACCAAAATCTCTTACTGAGATGATTGCAGAAATGACTTAATTGGTCAACTTGTGTCTACCCTTGCCCCTACATTCAATTCTCGTCCCTGAAGCAAGAATAATCTATGTAAAGCATGAGCTGGATTTTGCCATACTGCACCTTTTTCATGAATTGTTCCTTGCCCCTCGGGTAGTAAAGGCATCTGCTGTTTTGGAAGGGAATAATAATGTGCTCAACCTCAGTCAAGAGTTGTAGACCCAACTGGACCACTCCTTTTCTTCCTCTGACATTTTGTGTTTCCCACTTTTACTCCACACATAATCAATAATGATTATGTAGAATAAGAACAATTTATTTTCCTTTGTGTCATTGGGAATTTGCTATCTTCTGTTCTCTATAGGAATATTATAAATTATAACATGAAATAATTCTTAAGACATTGAATAAGTCATGAAAATTGAGAAACACCTCACACTTTAGTTCTCACCTTTATTGTAACTTACGTTAAGTCGACTGTTGAGAATGCAGGAGCTCAAGCCTTATGGCATTAGGTTTTCCTGATGACAGCCTATGAGCTGAAAGTTGATGTCGCAGGGGAAGTGGCTCTGAGTCTGTTGTATGTCTTTTCCCATTGTACTTAGGTCCTCACACAAACACACCCATACACACATGTATGAAAGCTGCCTCCTTTCATTTACATATGTGTGCATCTCTAATAACTTTCTATTATATAGTATTGCTGACTTTTAATATTTCTGTGATACACATTATTTTAATATCTGCAGATATTATTTCACCATTTTCCTTAAAAATTATTTTAATCATATAATGAAATATGTATGTGTATTTTACTGTATTTTTGCCTTTTCAGTTTACTTTCTCCCTTTATTACATTTATCAAAGTGATGTTCCAAAGACTATCAGATTGTGCTACAATAGTAGAGAAATCAAATACAATTGCTTGCAAATATCAAGTATTGTTTACTTTTCTCAAATTTCAACCTTTAAAATTGCCAATACATTTTTATACTTGCCAATTTCATTTGATATTTGCTACTTTGATGCTTTTGAACTATAGTGTTGGAGAAGACTCTTGAGAGTCTCTTGGACTGCAAGGCGATCCAACCAGTCCATCCTAAAGGAGATCAGTCCTGGGTGTTCATTGTAAGGACTGATGCTGAAGTTGAAACTCCAGTACTTTGGCCACCTCATGCGAAGAGTTGACTCATTGGAAAAGACCCTGATGTTGGGAGGGATTGGGGGCAGGAGGAGAAGGGGATGACAGAAGATGAGATGGTTGGATGGCATCACCAACTCGATGGACATGGATTTGGAGTTGGTGATGGACAGGGAGGCCTGTCATGCTGAGATTCATGGGGTTGCAAAGAGTCAGATGCAACTGAGCGACTGAACTGACTGACTGACTGACTTTTTGTAAAGTAGAACTGATTTTTCCATGTAATTTCTAATTTTTTTCTTTAAAAGTCAGAGTAAGCCTTGTACTTAATTTAAAAAACCACATAGTGTGTGAGGACTCATAGCAGTGTTATTTAACATTTCCCAATCTTAAGAATAGATATAGATAGGTTAGGCAGGAGTCAGTTTAATCATCATTTTCTTGAGAAGCTAATAAGGAATGATTTTTCTGATTGTAGAGCATTTTTCTATTTAATCACGTAGAACTGTGTTGAAGAGTTTGTAATATATGTTGGAAGACTGTGTTTCTAGCAAAGCAGTTGTATTTGCATGCAAGTCAGTTACTTTCCAGTTTATGCAGCTATTTAGCAGATATGTAGGGTGTCTTGTGTGAGTAAAACTTTGTATAGAGATTTGCTGAAGGATAAAATGACAGTTCTGACTTTGAGTTTGTCCTCAATGGGTTGTAGTGTAGAAGGGAGACAATAAAGGAAGTAAAATTCGTACATGAAATCTTGGCCAGTCTACCTCTTTACATTAGTTGATCTCTTTCATTTGTTTGTCATTTTGCCTCTTCCTCTTGAAAAATAGTGTTCTACATCATATTATCATTTTGGCATCCTTTACAATCTTAACACTTGAAGGTAGTTAAGGGTTATATTTGATTATATACAGTGATATCTGCCACTCATTGTATATTCAATAAGCATTTGTGGAGTCAATGAATGGTGCATTTGTTCAAAAGATTTGGGTATACTTATGAAGATTCTGATCATGTGCAATGTGGTATTCTGGTTCATAGAGGGTTCTAAGATTATTGGTATCTTCATAAGAGAAAAACTGTTTCTTTCATTTGATAAAATGTTTTCATTTTTCATTCATTAAGTATTACTAAGGAATGCTCATCCCTTTTCTCTATGGAAGTTTTCCTCTGAGGATTCTCTTGCTCTCTCTTGTCTCTTTGCTTGTTGGTAACCATCTTTGAGATGGTTTAGTGGTCAGCTGGAACCACCTGTACATTCAGACTTTTCTACTGGGCAATCATTATGGATAATATATTGTTACATAAAAGCCTGTAAGTACAGTTTCCTCATTTATTATGGTCTTTATGAATAAAATTTATGGGTATGAACATCTCTTAATCCATCTCTTAGTCTAAATAATTTTGTAGATGTACTAAGGACCAAATACATTAATTGACAAATAGATCAATTTGTTTCTGAGTTTTCCATCTGGGATTGACAAGAAGTTTGATGAATAAGTATGTCTGTGAATAGACTCCATGAAAAAGTCTCCAGGTCTAATAGTATGCTTTCTTATTTCAGTGATCTTCACACAGATACTCACTGTGAGAGAGGGAGCCAGATGATGTTCCATCTTAATAGTAGCCACTTGAACTAGTTTGGACCTTGGGTAATTAGTGGCAGGTATTATATTACTACAAAACTTAAATGAAATCTGTGAATTTAACTGAAAACCTGAAACTTTTTAACCGTTGCTCATTACCCTCTTGAACAACATATTGACCTCTTATGGTGAGGTCTTCTAGTGTGATCATCAGCATCATGATGATATGATGAAATGACAGCATATGTAAGATAGAATCTGGCCCATGCTAGTTGTTCAAGCTTATAATAATCATCATGGTTCTCTTTGTTATTATGATTATTCACTTACAGTTGGGTTATTTACTTTCTCTAAATCTCAGTTTTCTTATTAGGATAATTAAGACTATGCTGTTTGCATTAAAGTATATTTTGTAAGTATGGATTGGTTATGGCTAGCTGATAGAAAACATTATACAAATTATGACCAACAATTTATTATTATTATAAATACTATTATTTTATAGAATTTTATTTACTTACCAGTTAGGTAAAATTTCAGTAAGATTACTTAATTCTTCTGGGCTTTAATCTCTTCATCTGGGAAATTGGAATGATACTATTTTGACATAGGGATTTTTTAAAAAATAACACAAATAGAGCTCATAGTAAATACTCAATAAATAAGGGCTACAATTATTTTCATGTTGTTATTGCTGTTATTGCAGGTTATTTTGATATAATGTGCTATGAAATAACTACCCATAATATAAAATAATCTGATTTTCATTCAACTCAATGAAATTCTATCCATCAAACAGTTAAAGGAATCTAGTGATTGAAGAGACAAGATTCTTCCATTATCAGACAGTTTTAATGTTAGACTATGAAGTATAATTTATAAATCTAAAAATATTTGCTCATGGATGTGATGGAAATATTTTTCTTATTTGCTATGGCAATTATATGGTACTTGGTACTATTTTTAAAACAAAATGTCATCTTCCATGGGAAGATGAAAACTGAAACTTCAGATATCATAATTGTTAGAGTCATAACACATTAGTTAAAGATTAATAGATGTGCTGTAAGGTAAGGGAAATATGACCTTAATTATCTCGTGAAGAATTCAATTTACTGGCAAATAATGCATGTGTGTTGTTCCAGTGGCTGGTTGAGTCTCCTTTATGTTACCTACCAAGCATCATTTCCTTTAGCTAAAGACACTGAAGAACTCTTTGAAGTTTTAAATAGAACTTAATCAATTTTAGATGAAATAATTCTTATGATCATATATCTTAGTATCTAGGACTGATACTGAAGAACCAATTCAGGAAAAAGATACATTATACATGTTACATTTTTAATTTTCATTGATTTTTACTGATAATGTGAGTCCTTTTCCTTTTACACAGGTCTTAACATTGCTCTTGTTTAATTCTAAATTTTGATGAATGTTCAGGGAAACTGAATGCAAGCTACCTTTTTTATTCTGGAAATGAAAAACTATAGTTTTTTTTTTTAATTTAAATGCTATCACATTAAGCACATCTTTATAAAACTACAATATATAATGGGCTGTTAAAATACAGTATTTGAAAGGTTTATTCATTGGGAAGACTATTGCAAGCAGAATTGAGGTAGTTATACTTCTTACTTGTAATCTGTGGTGCTGTGAAGGAAAATAGACAATGGTGCCTTCACTTTCCAGTTTGCCTGGGATGTGTGTTGCTCAGTCATCCAACTCTTTGTGACCCCATGGACTGCACACTGCCAGGCTCTCCTGTCCATGGAATTTCCCAGGCAAGAATCCTGGAGTGGGTTGCCATTTCCTCTTCCAAGGGATCTTTCCAACCCCTGATTGAGCCCATGTCTCTTGTGTCTTTACCACTGTGCCAGCTGGGACAGTCCTAGTTAAAAGTTTTTATGTAATCATTAGCAACATGTCCTTCCTGATTCAGATTGTCTTACTTTGAATGATATATGGTCGCTCTACTTAAAGGAGACAAAATCTGATCTGCTTTCAGAAAAATGAATAAAAGTTAGAAGAAGGTTGCAAAGCAGGGAAGAATACACACAAAGAGGGAATCACATGTTCTAAGACCTATAAGAATGAGAATTTTTGAGGAACTATAAGTTCAGAGTGAATGGAGTGTGGCATTTGAGGGGTACGTAGTGTAAGTATAAATGTGAAGTCAAGAGTCATTCCAATTCCCTCTTCTTGGTGAAGACTTTAGTTATTCTTTAATTTTTTTAATTGATTATTTTGTATTTGAAATTTATATTTGCACCAGATCTTCCGGCATTGTGGTGCTGATCACTCAGCTGTTTGCCAACAATAGATGTACTGTAAATACACTAATTCTGTCATAAAACAGATTTCCTACATGGTTCTCCATTTTTTTCCTGTGAGCTCTATATAACCATGAAGTGAAATGAAAGTCGTTGAGTCATGTCTGAATCTTTGTGATCTCATAGACTGTAGCCCACCAGGCTCCTTGGTCCTTGGGGTTTCTCCAGGCAACAATATGGGAGTGGGTAGCCGTTCCCTTCTCCTGGGGATCTCCCCTGCCCAGGTTTCCTGCATTGCAGGTGGATTCTTCACCATCTGAGCCATCAGGGAAACCCATATAACCATGAAGATGTACCTTTATATGGACCATTTGTGTCCCCCTCAAATTCATATGTTGAAATCCTAAACCCCAATGCGATGGTATTTGGAGGCAGGGGCCTGTGATCAGGCTCAAGAAGTGGTGCCTTTGTGAATGGGATTAGTGCCTTTAGAAAAGAAACCTCAGAGAGGTCTTCAGCCTCTCCACTAGACACCAAATCTTTGGGTACCCTGGTCTTGGACTTCACTGTCTCCAAAACTGTGAGAAATAAATATTTGTAATAGCAGCCAGAATGGACTAAGACACACGTGAAGTGCAGTCTTTGAGTGTTTTTCCTTCAGCAACTGTTATCCTATTACTAATGAATTTATTCCTCTACCAGAAGGAAGTACAGATGTCCCTTGGTCATGATCTGGCATGATCTACGTAGTATATGAAATCCACTTTTAGCAAGAATGTGTTTATGTTAGGTGCCCTACAAAGAATTTTGAAAATGGAAGAGAAGTTAAGTGGAGTTTATGATTCTTTTGTTATTTTATGGATTCTCTGCCTAGAAACTACACTCATATGTTCCACCATCTCCATAAAAATAAACTTCTTTAAATGGGGCCCTATCACACGGCATTTTGAAATGAGGAGTTAGGAATTAAGATTCTACTCAAGGGTTCTTACATGTGACCTTGAGCTAATACTAACCCTTTCTTAGCTGCAAGTTTTTCTTTCCCAGGATAAGTGAGTTGAATATATAATGACTTAACCCCTCTGGGCTATAAATTTCTGCAAGATTCAAAAATCTCTTTAAATGTGTTGTGCCCTGGGAAGAGCCTCAAGCGCGACTCTGTTTGGCCTGCTGAACCAAGCACAAATAATTGCCTGAGGCTTTTGGTCCGGGACGTAGTGTGCTTCTCTGACAGCTTTCAGAGGAATCGTGTGACTGTCTCAAAGTTTCGGTGACAGTGCTGACCTGTACTACAGACAAGGAATTTGTCCTGTTCAGCCTCACAGGGCGACGACTGCTGCTTCTGTGTTAAATTCATAGTTTGAGCCAAATTCACACAGGGCCATCAGCACAAATGACTTTGGATTTGAGATTCTTACATGGAAAAACACCAGCCCTAAACAGGTAATAACCTTATCATTATTAAGAGCCAAGTTCTTCAAGCACCTACAATAGACAGAAATTGAAAAAACAGTTTATGAGATTGTTTTTGTTCCTGAGAAGAAAATTAGAACATGCTGAAAAATTCTAAGACTTTAATAAGTCCTTTTTTGGTGTATTTTGTGAATTGTTACTGATGTAACCAATGTGTAAACTTGTTGGCTAGCATATTTTCCACACAGCTCTTGTTAATTCCTAATATGATGTAGATATTTTAAAAAAGGAAAAATCAAGAGCAGACCTTTTGTTTACTGACTGCAACTATTTAGCAAATAGAATATTAACAGAAAGAAAATATTGTGTCTGGTAATGAATACTGTTCTTTACTTCTTTTATTTATTTTTATTTTTAATTAGAGGATAATTACAACATTGTGATGGTTTTGGACATACATTGACGTGAATCAGACATATGAATACATATGTCCCCTCCCTCTTGGATCCCCTCCCGCCTCCTTCCCTGTCCCACCCCTTAGGTCGTCACAGAGGCCTGGCTTTGGCTTTGGGCTCCCTGCCTCCCAGGTTGCTCAGCGGGTAAGGAATCCGCCTGCCATGCAGGAGATGCAGGAGATGAGGGTTTGATCACTGGGTTGGAAAGATCCTCCGGATGAGAGCATAGCAACCCATTCCAATATTCTTGCCTAGAGAATCCCATGGACAGAGGAGCCTGGCAGGCTATAATCTATGGGGTCGCAAAGAGTCGGACATGACTGAAGCGACTAAGCATACTAGTAGGCACTCCCTGCTTCACACAGCATCTCCCACTGGCTATCTGTCTTACATACGGTAATGTACACGTTTCAGTGCTGTTCTCCAAAGTCATCCTACCCTCTCCTTCCCCACTGTGTCCAAAAGTCTGTCCTTAAGTCTGTCTCCTTACTTCTTTTTAAAAACTTTGATCTTGGAGGTTTTGTTTTTAACAAGTTTTGAGGAATTGTAAACCAGGGCTTTTATGAATGATTTCATTAAGCATATTTTTCAGGATTTAAACGCAAGTCTCAAAAATTTTATAAAATATCTCCTCTATCCCACAGTGCTTTATTCATATGTGATAGTGGAGAAATAGAAATAGTCTTTGTAGCAAATTTAATGTTAAAAAGTATCATAATGTCAATGATAAATGTGTTGGCACATTTAACAAGTGATTAATTTTTTTTTTTTGCAAAATAAGAATTATATGTGTTTATACAGCATAAAGAATCATTGGACTAATGATATTGATCTTAAAATCATGAGGTATGGCTGAAAATTAAGAAGGGTAGCTAAATCTCTTTGTTGTAAAAATTCCCTGCTATGTACTCATAAAAACTACCATCTCAGTTCTGTCAACAGCCTCTTTCCAAAGAGATTTCAGCTATTGGAAAACAGGCTTTTTTACTTTGCAGTTGTTCTGAAAGGTCATGGCCAAAGATCTGTTCCATACATTGCGTCACCTCTAATAATTTCTCGTAAAGCTGCTTTATTTGACAACTTAGGGAATTTTTCAGTTATGTCAAAACATTGGAAATAAACATAATAAACCACATTCATTCATTTGTTCATCTAAAAAGTATTAATTTCACATGGGCTAAATGACACTAGCGACCCTGTGCAGGGCCCAGGGAATGCCTAGTTCCATCCAGCATAGTGCACATACTCACAGAGCTTGCAACGTAGTTTACAATTCTCCTGTTGCCCATTCTACCTGTTTGCATCTCCAGATTTTAGGATAATGCTTGGCATGAGGTATGCATCCAATACTCTCTAATTAAAGTTGAATCGTTCTCTGATACCCTGCTTCACCAAAATAAAATGCCTAAGTTAAAAAGGATTTCATTGTTCATTTACCCAGATGCCTTAATTCTATAGAAGAAAAAGCTATCTATGGAGTGAACAAGCACAAAGAACCTGTTAAAGCCAAGGTCACACATTTAGAGCAGAGATAGGACAGACATATTCATTCTTCTGTCCCATACCTAATTACCTAGGTTCGTTTCAATATGGTCTGCTTTCTAAACTAAAGATTAAGTGCAGTGCAAAATTAGTAATAATAAATATTTACAACTCAAAGTACATTATGAATTCCATTTACTAAAAAGCTGATATAATCTAGTGCTAGGCTTTCATACCATAAGATTTCATTTGATACCCATAACAGATATAATATAGGCAGAACTTCAGTTATAATTCTGTAGGTGTCAACTCACATCTGTCATCATGTCTCAGCAAAATGCCTGTCACTGGGTATTGATAGAAAAATGAGCTTTACAATGAATCTGTTTATCAACAGTAGGATAAATGACTCCTTCTTATGCCATCTCTGAAAATGTAACCTGGGGATATTCACATTTTGGATCAAAATGAAGCATTTGGGGGAAAAGGAGTGTTATTTTCTTGAGGCAAGAGCAGAACACTTGTGTTCTGAGGGAAATATATTTAACCTATGAATTAGAGAGATTGAAAAACAATGATGATAACTGTACTGTGTACCTACAAGTTTACTCTATGGCTACACACCTGCTTTGTTTGGTCATACTTTTTTTTTTGGTTGTTTTTTCATTGTAAGTGGCCTTATCTGTATCTTGTATAGCATTTCCTTGTCCCTGTGGGTTAAGGTGCTGTGTTATTCAGTGAAGACTATCTGTAACATTTCTGTGTCAGAATCTAACCCTGGGTTTGGTTTATTCTCACATAGAAAAAGCCTTCATGGGTTATTTCTGAGTACAAATGGCTGTAGAAATCTGTATGAGAGTGAAAAATTGAGTACACTGGATTTCACAATGATATTAATAAAATTAAAATATCACATTTATTAAGGATTTACTCTTTTCCAGATTTTATGCTGAAAACTTAAATATCAGTTTGTATATTTAATCCTCACAACAATGTAAGATAAATTATATTATCATCTCCATTGCACATGCAAGGAAAATAATGTTTAAAAAGTCAGAACTAAAATACATTATTCACTTGGGCAGCCAGCAATTTGAAATAATAACTAACCCTTATTATATGGACTGTTTTACACATTCAGACAAAATGACTCTATGGATTAGTCTTTATTAATATATGAGTCATTTTAACTGAGAAATAATGGAACTTGCCTAATATAACTGCTAGTAAATAGGGCAGCTGGTGTGTTGAGATTTTGACCCACGAAATCTGCTATATCATATTATTTCACCTGACATAATTGGCAGATATTGACTAAATATGTTGTCATCCCAAAGACTGAATGAAGTGCTATATAAATTACCTCTAATGTAATAAATAAAATATAAATAGATATGATGTATACTAAAACTTTATCATAAATTACTAGTTCATAATTTATCATAAATTACTAAAGTTACATAAATTACTAATTTATCATAAACTACTAGTTTTTAAATTTAGAAGCTGGAATATAAAAAAGAAATTTGTTGTATTATTACTCAAATTCTAAGTTAATTTTCTTCCACCACTAATGGAGATTAGTATATACTTTTATAAGATTATTTACAATCATTTCATTATCATGTTGAGTATAAAACCCATGACTTGGCAATTTTAAATGACTTAAATTTACTTTGAAAGAAGCTTCAAAATCTTTAATAAATATTCATTTGATAGAAATAAAAGTCAAATAATACATGACAGTAATAATCTCTATATTTACATAACAGGTATTTCTAGCTCTTGAGAAGTATCTATTCTTAGAAATCAGATATTCTGCATTGAGACTCTCTAACAGAAAGCCTGTTTCCCTTTATTTTATGTAGGGAAAAATATAATACATTTAAGCATCAACTCAAGCCTCCAATCAACATCCTAAAATACAGCTAAAACACAAGAAACTAGTGCTTATGTGTAAGTAGCAAACTGTTACCTTAAAGTATAAAATCCTTAAATAGTATTTTCTGATCACCAATTAATTGTGTGTTATTTTTTTCTTCTTTTGCTTCCTTCTTACAGTTTTGTTTAGGACTTTCTCTTCTTTGGGACCCATGAAGCACTAAGCTAAAACAGGGTTATGTAAGAAAGGCCCTGTAGAAATACATTCAAGATGAGCACATGATAATTGTTTTCCCTGATTATGAAACTGTGATGCCTCAGACTCACTAATATCTGGGAGACACATACTGTTTTTAGGCACTCAGTGACCTTTTAAAATGTCTAGATATAATTGTGTCTTTTGACTAATGGTGTTTGGAATTTAACTTGAGATTTTACCACAATAATCTGTGATAAATATTGTACAGAATTTTGGTAACAAAAATACAAAATGTTCTTATATGCTAGCCGAGTAATATTTTTTAAGATGCAGGAATGTTCTGGAATAGTAGAATGCCTTCCGCTGGGAAGATGTTTACTTGGAAGAAGTTCTTCAGAGCATGCCTGTATTTCATTTTGAAAATTAGTTGGCAGATATTAACATATGTTTATGCAGAATGTTTGTATTTCTATCCATCTAGCTGTTTGGCAGTGAAATAGATCCAGAGAATGTGGCAGTCATACATTTGCTGTTGTGTTCTCTTAAATTTTGTCACTATAGAGAAGTGTTTTCTCTCTGCGCAGAAAATTCTGAAATTACTTTGAGAGTTTTTCAGTTGCTTCCCCACAGTTTGAGCAAAATTCTCTTTGCGCTTGTATGAGTTCAGATGAGGAAGATAATCTAAATGGGCAATAAAAGAGGGTAGGCAGTACTTATTTCTGAGCCTATAAATAAGAATGCCACATTTCCTCATGCTTAATGACGTCACAGTCTCTACATTTTGAGGATTAGGGATATTTAACACTGAGGATGTGGTAAAAGGTGGAATAAATTAGATTTTCAAGGTGCTTCACGTTTGTTTATGTAATCTTTGCACCACAGTCTTACAACAAGGAAGTCATATACCCTTTCATATCAGCAAAGAAGCAAGCCTCATAGTAAAATTAATATAGTAATTATAATTGACCCTGCTTTCAAGGAGTCCAGGAAATATTATTGTACCATAAGTGGAAAATATTACCACATATGCAAATTTTACTTTACTTAAGGTTTGTCTGATGCTCAAATTGAAGCAAATTAACAATGAGTGAGTGCTTAATGAAAGCATGAATAGAGATGTGTCCATTTTCTGCTTTCCATTGTGGATCCTATTATGAATCATGGAATCTTGATTGTCATCCCATGACAGAAAACATAGATTAATTGCTTTAAAACTAGTGTTTCTTCATAGTCCTTCCTAACTGTAAGTCTACATGTTGAGAAAGTTTTGCTTCTTTTTTCTTAATCTCAAAAGATGGTGTTAGTGAGCAATGATCACTGTGAAATGGGATTGAAATGGGATATTGACTTTTATTCATATATTTTGGGTTTACTAAGTATAATTATATAGGTAACCAATTATTAAATTTAAATTTGGAAATGCTTCTGGGCATTTTCTTGTCTTTTCTAGAAATAGAGTTCTGAATATTTTTAAGCTGTTGTTCTTATAATTATTAGAAAATAATTCCTTTTATCCTAATTACAATTTATACTTCAGATCTCAGGCTTACAAATTTTGTGGAATAAAAGAGACTGTTATCAGTAGCTCTATTCATAATTCACTGTTTGCTAAGGCTAAATATAATAGCCTCAGTGCCATGGATCACTAATTCTAAATATAAGGAAATGTGAACTTATACATTCCTTGTTAGTGCATGAACCGTGCTCCTTAAAGAAATTACCAGAGTAGATGATTGGAGATTTAAGGTTTTAAAAATAACACCAGGAAGCAAAGAGTCATAGGTTATGTTAATGAAGTCTTTTTGATGACAATGTATTTTCATAAAAGGCAAATTCTTAGGCACATAGAGTTAGTTCATTTTGGTAGTATTAGTATAACAGTTCTAAAATATGGTTTTAAATCACAGAGGTGGGTTGAGAAGGAAATAAATTAGAATTACAGTTAGGTTTCTGGGAATTTTATGTATCATAATGATTATCTTATGAATATAGCACCCCATAGTGAAAAGTGTGAACATATGTCACACAGGTGAATGTGATCTCTGAGGTCTATCACTTGAGGAAAAGCAAGTTTGAGACCCACTTGTGTAGCAGAATGGCCCCTTCTCAGGGCCTTGTTTTTTTTTTTTTTTTTTTAATCCACCGTGCCAACCTCCACTGCATCATCACAAAAGCAAGAGAGTTCCAGAAAAACACCTATTTCTGCTTTATTGACTATGCCAAAGCCTTTGACTGTGTGGATCACAATAAAATGTGGAAAATTCCGAAAGAGATGGGAATACCAGGCCACCTCACCTGCCTCTTGAGAAATCTGTATGCAGGTCAGGAACCAACAGTTAGAACTGGACATGAAACAACAGACTGGTTCCAAATAGGAAAAGGAGTACGTCAAGGTAGTATATTGTCACCCTGCTTATAACTTATAACTTAACTTATATGCAGAGTACATCATGAGAAATGCTGGGCTGGAAGAAGCACAAGCTGGAATCAAGATTGCCAGGAGAAACATCAATAACCTCAGATATGCAAAGCGAGGAAGAACTAAAGAGCCTCTTGATGAAAGTGAAAGAGGAGAGGTGAAAAAGTTGGCTTAAAGCTCAACATTCAGAAAACTAAGATTATGGCATCTGGTCCCATCACTTCCTGGCAAATAGATGGGGAAACAGTGGAAACAGTGGCTGACTTTATTTTTCTGGGCTCCAAAATCACTGCAGATGGTGATTGCAGCCATGAAATTAAAATATGCTTACTCTTTGGAAGGAAAGTTATGACCACCCAAGACAGCATTTTAAAAAGCAGAGACATCACTTTGCTAACAAAGGTCCCTCTAGTCAAGGCTATGGTTTTTCCAGTAGTCATGTATGGATGTGAGAGTTGGACTGTGAAAAAAACTGAGGGCCGAAAAATTGATGCTTTTGAACTGTGGTGTTGGAGAAGACTCTTGAGAGTCCCTTGGACTGCAAAAAGATCCAGCCAGTCCATCCTAAAGGAGATCAGTCCTGGGTGTTCATTGGAAGGACTGATGCTGAAGCTGAAAAGCCAATACTTGTCATGCAAAGAATTGACTCATGTGAAAAGACCCTGATGCTGGGAAAGATTGAGGGCAGGAGGAGAAGGGGACGATAGAGGATGAGATGGTTGGATGGCATCACCGACTCAATGGACATGGATTTGGGTGGCCTCTGGGAGTTGGTGATGGACAGGGAGGCCTGGCATGCTGCGATTCATGGGGTCGCAAAAAGTCAGACACAACTGAGCGACTGAACTGAACTGAACTAAACTGACTGAACTTCCATCATAAGTATTTATTACAGAGTAGCAGTATGTGCTAAGTTGCTTCAGTTGTATCTGACTCTTTGTGACCCCATGGGCTGTAGCCTGCCAGACTCCCATGTCCATGTATTCTCCATGCAAGAATATTGGAGTGGGTTGTCATGCCCTTCTCCAGGGGAGTGGTAGTACAGTAGAAGTTAATACAACATAACTAAACTACTTGAATAAAAATGAACCTTATGCTGTACTACAGAGTAGTTGTCATTCACATAGATCACATTATAGCTCTAATTCTGCATTGAACTGTGAGATCCTTAAAGTCTCATAATTTTTCTGATCCTTTTTCCACGTTTGTATCATCTGAGAGTGTACTCAGGTGATCAAGACTCTCTGGCTAGAAAGACCTTTACATTCTACATAGGCTCAAATCAACTGCTTCAGCACTTTGAGAGCCTCGTTTATTTTCCTATTCTTGCTAATGTATATCATTTTTTGCCCTGAAAAAGAGCTGGATTGACAGCTTTCACTGGAAAATTAACTCTTGTACTTTACTGGCCAACAGTATTTCCAGTCTTAGTAAATGTGTGCTCTGTGAAAAAGAAAGTCATCGTTAGCCAGACATACAGGCAGCAAGGTTGGAAAAGCAGGAGAAGCTGCTATATATCACATTCCTAATAAATGAGCAAATATATTCAAAGTAGTAAACAACCAGAAGCATAGGCATTGACCAGTCAAGATGGAAACCTAGCCAATTCAAGCACTCATGGGCCAGTATGCTGTGTGGGTACCTAATGACCAAGGGTCAGCCCTAATTTTAAAAAAATATAGTATTGATATTTTAAAAAATGCAAAATTTGTGAATGATTATATTTACAGTGTAGCTTTTATATCCTGCTAAACAGTTGTACATTGTTTAATCTCAGCCTGTATTATGCAGAAACTGTGGCAATCAAGATTTCTGCATATATAGCCCTTTTTTTTAGCAGCAGTTTTATGGTTGTGGGCATGGCTTTACCCGTGGTGACCGTCTGGGGCAAGGTGCAAAACAGAAAATTAAACAGGAAATCTGCCCTGAACTTTGCAAACATCATCAATGAATTTTTGAAATAGAACATATTACATGATGAAATATATATTCCCAGAATATTCGTTTTGGCAGTCTGTGTCAGAGAAATGACTAAAGCTTCTAAAGATTGTGTGCTTCACCATTAATAATTATTTAAAACATTTTAATAATATAGGATAGTTACTGTTCTTAGGTTCCAGAGAAAGTGGGCACTAATATATTTTACTATAAAGTGCTATGTTTTAAAATTTTGATTATTTTCACTTTTGGTGTTAAGATTTATGCCCTTTATGATGCTATCCATCAAATATATAGCCTTATTTTATGTTGTATACAAATCAATATACAATTTAGAAATTGTCTTTTATTTATTCATCAAGCTCTCATGCATACTGAAAGCATATTATCACACATTTAGAGGAAGGGAGAAAGGATTTTCTCTTCTACATTGACCCATATTTTTTCATTTCATAATGATATTTGGCCTCTTAAGAAACTAATTAAGATATAGGGAAATAAAGTTCATCATAGTAAGCAAAGCATAAGAGAAAATCCTCGTGAAGCTTGAACCAGAAGGTGTTTGAAGCTGAATGTTTACAATGATTTAAAGTTTTCAAATATAAACTTTAATTGATACTGCAATTTTCAAGCATGCTAGATTTTACAGATTTTTCATAACTTGAGCAGTTTGAGCGAATGACCAATTCAGAGACTTGAAGTATTGAATTCCAGGAATTAAGAGCAATGAAGCCAAGCCCTGTGCCGAGTGGGTCTCTGTACTTTTGCAGGAATTATTTACTGGGTCATCTAGGCCATTGGTTTTCTAAAGTCAGCCCTTGAGCTGGAGGCATAACTCATTTGGATTATTTATTAAAGAGGTGGGTTTCTGGACCTCACTCAAAATTGACTGGCTCAAAATCATCCATGATAGGCTCTAGATCTTAAAGTGTTTTTTGTTTGTTTGTTTGTTTGTTTTGTTTTTTATCTTAAAGTTTTTAAGAAGCTTTCTAGGTAATACTGTTCTGGATACCCTGCAGCATGATTTTTACAAAGTCTCTTATTGTGTATTTCAGCTTTGTTGCTTTCCCTTAATGGATATACAATGCATAGACATAACACACAAAGCTTCCTGCCAGACAGCTTCCTTCAGAGCTCTGCACCGTTTGTTACTGAGCGTTACTCTTTCCAGCCATCATTTGTTACCTTTTGGTGAACTCATCCTGTGATTTGAGGGAACAGAGGTGCCCCAGACTTGTAGTGAATAACAGCTTTAGAAGTTTTTAGCTGTTTTTCTATCTGTTGGAACAGCAGCTTTTCTCAGACCCCTTGACTGCTCTTTGCTTGACAGAATGACACAATAAAGAAGATTGATATCAAGGTCTTTCAGATAATTGTGCAGGGAGAAGCTTCAGGAACTATACATTAGCTCAACTATATTTGTCAACAGTTGAGTTAAGTGATCCACAAGAAGTCATCTAAAACAAATGACCCTAAAATTTACTTTAACACCGGTGTTGATAATAGCATTAAACACTGACTTAGCTTAGCACCTTAAATAGACTTTAAATCTTAGATAGTGCATGACTGTTAATCAACAGCAAAGAAATTTGGAAAAGAGATAAATAGTGAAAGACTCAGTTAATTTTTATTCTAATATATGCATACCCAGAGTCAGAGAATAGAATAGTTTGTTATAAAAGAAAAACACAGTCAAAAGCCTTCAATCCTGTTCTGTTGAACTTCTCACAAACTACAAATCCATTTCCTTCTAGAGAGTCCATCTAAAATATTTGCCATTTTCTTTCTTGTATGTCTTAAATTTGCAGGCCAAATAGGTGGAATTAAACCAAGTTAGTTATCACACTTTGACTATTGCTTTACTTTTTATCATCCTGGAATATAATTAGTTAGGAAAGAAGAGTAAAATGGTTTCTCTTCACATTAATTTTTTTTTGTCTCTTAAGTCTATGAAATAGACTTGAAAGGTACTTACATTTTTAGGGCTACAACTGTAAATTGTACATATCTGAAAATGTATGTGTCACCAGGAGTATAGTGAAAAAGTTCAAAGAGATGACTTGGTTATTACCTTTACACTTGAGGGAACTACTTATTTCAATGTTACATATAAAATATTACTATTATAAAGGGCAAGCATCAGTTTGACTACTGAAAGAAACAGACTAGAAAGTATAATGAAATAATTACCTTTTAATAATTGACATACCATAATATTGTAATTTGCACAATTCAAAATATATTTTAGATCTCCTATGGTTCAGGCTCTCTGTTAATTTTTAGGATTATAAAATACTAAGAAGAGTGACTACAGCTTAAAAAGACCTCATTAAAAAAAAAAGACCTCATGATAGAATACCACTTTATCTTTTCCTTTCATTGTTTACAAGTTCCAAAAGATTGTATGAGGCCTCTTAATATTTGAGAGGTAGGAGTAGGACAAATATAAATAAAATATTTAAAAGTTACATTTAAAAAGTGTTTGAATGAAGTTACTACTTTCCTCTTATCTTGAAAAAATACCATTATAATAACCTGTACTTTGGGTGTGAGTTTAGACTTCTCTGACTTTATGGAGCTTCATGATGAGAAATATGGCCTAGGGAGAGCTGGCCCTTGAGTTCTGGAGCACATTCACCATCTTTCCAACTCTGACTTCCATCTCTGCTGCTAGAGTGGATGCCCAAGACATTATGTCCAACTTAGTAACAGCTGTCCCTCAGCTACTCTAGGTCCTAGAAATTCAGATGTTGACAAAAGATTTACTTATGAGCCTTGGGAAGTAATGTCTGTGTGTATATGTGTAATGTTGGATTAACATAAAAAAGACAAGGAAGGACAGAAACAAGTTGTTAATGTTGGTTTAATATTCAATAAGAAAAGCAATGTAATAAAGAATGTCAGTACAAAATGAGTGATTATAAATTGCATGTGACAGAAAATTAAAAAGCATGATATAATTGACTTATTAAAACTATTTAGAGGAAATTCCCAAGATGGTGGAGTAGAAAAACCCTGAGATCACCTTCTCTCATGGGCACACCAAAATTCCAACTATTTATAGAACAGCCATCAGTGAAGAAGAACAGGGTTCAACTGTTGGTGGGAATGTAAATTAGTTGATTTTAAAACTTCTTTCCATATACAAATATATTTTTGACTTTTAATGTAATGAGCATGAGTAATAGTATATTTTTATTGTTGCAAAACAGAGTGTATTCTTTACAATTAAATATATGTGGGTCTTGTGCTTACTAATGCTAGATTTAGATCAATTTTTAAACCTCTCAGTGTTTCTTATCTCTTGTGTAGCATGAATGTACTGTAGGTATCTTTCTCATAGAATTGTTGTGTATGTTAGCTAAGCAAGCACATACCACAGAATCTTGCATCTGGTAACCAACAATTAAAAGTATGCTGCTATCATCATCATCATCATCATCATCATATCAATTAAATGGAGAGAATTTTAATTCTTCCTCTTATCAATGTATCTTAGAAATATTAGTGGTGACAAACTAGCCAGTTTTCCTGTTTGAGTCTATTTTCCTGAAGTTAAGCCTGAATTAGGAACCTAATGAGCAGAGCCATAGTTCTGCCATGATCTAGCTTTGTGATCTTGGCCATGACATGAACTCTCTAGTCTTCCATTTCCACACAGATAAAACACAATAATTTGAATAGGTTAATTCCAAGCCTTTATCAATTATGGTGCCAATTTAAGTTGTTGTGTATGTGTTCTAAATGTGACTTCTATTGCCACAGCCCTCTCAGAATATCTAGGTCAGTATCATTGCTTCCCTGAAGTCTTATAGAAGCTTCCTGCCTAATGTCCTTGCTTCCCCCTTGGTCTCTTGGTAACCTACAGTCTATACAGCAGCTCAACTGGTAACTTGAAAATGGAAATCTTAATATGCTTTTCTACTGCTTACACCCACCAAAGCACTTGGAATAAAATTTAAATATCTTATCACTGCCTACGTGTTCTGACAAACATAACCTCTAAGTTTCTCTACCATCTTGTCTAGAATCACTGTCCCATTGTTATCCATGGTCGAGTTACATGTATGTTCTCTTCCTTACCCAAATAGTCCAGTTTATTTTCCAACTTAAGATCTTTGAGTAACCAAATTCTTTTAACAAAAATGCACTCTTACTGATTCGTGTTTGGTTCTTTTTCACGAATCCAGATCTCATCTTAAATGCTATCTTCTTAAAGGGGTGTTTCCAGCTATTTTATCTACAGAACTGCCCTCTGCTGCGGGTGGCTGCCACAGCTATTATGGATTTTAGTCCCCTATTAGGTGCAATAAAACTAATTTTAAAAGGTAAAAAAAAAAAAAATTTAATCTATTTTAAATATTTTCTTGGTTTATTCATTGATTTTAATTTCTCTGAATCTAGATATCTTAGTATCAAGAGACAAGGGATCATTTTAGTCCAGATATCTTTTCTGTTCCCAGTATCTAGAATGGTGACTGGTGATAGAAGATGTTAAGTAAATATTTGCTGATGAGTACAAATAAACTATGGATGAATGCATGGGTAAACACGTGAATAGTGAGTAACCTAGTGCATGTGTGCATGTGTGTGCATATGCTGAAGTTTAGTAATAACCCAACACTGTCATTTAATTTGGTTCTGGCACTGCCTTTCCCAGAGAGTGGATGTCAGTGGTATCATGACTGTCTATGACTCAAGTGGAAAGTTTCAAATAAATAGTAGAGTCACCTCTACTCAGTGTTCTGTAGTGACCTAAATGGGTAGGACATCCGAAAAAGAAAAGATATGTATAGTTGATTCACTTTGCTATACAGTAGAAACTAACACAACATTGTAAAGCAACTATTTATTGTTGTTGTTTAGTTGCTAAGTTGTGTCTAACTCTTTGTGACCCCATGGACTGTAGCCCGCCAAATTCCTCTGTCCGTGGGATTGCCCCGGCAAAAGTACTGGAGTGGGTTGCCATTTCCTCTTCCAGGGGATCTTCCCAATCCAGGGATCAAACCCTCATCTCCTGCATTGGTAAGTGGATTCTTAACCATTGAGCTACCCGGGAAAACTATACTCCAATTCTAATTAATTTTTTAAAAAGGAACAATATTTAGAGCAAATGGTGACTAATAGCTCATCTGTCCTCTCTCTCACCCCTCTTTCTCTTTCATATATGCATAAATATGCAAAATATGTAATTTTTTCTCATTGTCAGTTTGAGCTGTGATATACTTATTTTTATTTTGAAGACTGGAAACTTTACTTTTTAAAAAATTGTTGCCATGCAAATTTCAGTAAAAATTAGTTATACAGATGCTGGAAACTCAACTTGTTTTAAATTCTTGGATTAATTACATTAATAAAATTATTTATAAACATGTTAAACATACAAAAAAGAAAATCAGAATTGGGAGTTTCATGAGGATAGAGACACTATTTGATTTTGTTCCATACTTGTAAATAACAGTATGTCTAACATATCCCAAGGGCTAATAACTGATCAGTGAATTATTGACATATAGAAAACAAGATTGTGATGTTTCTGCATAAAATCATCAGCTATAGATATTACTCAGGATGGTTTTACAAGCAACCTAATACCTAGTCAGCAGTGATTTTTATTTACATTCCATAAATATTCTCAAATAAAAAGTTCTAGATTTGCCACCAGTTTACATAATGAAACAAGAATGAATTTCTGCTTCAGTCAGACACAAATTCCAGGATCTTGACCTTGAACATATCATTAAACCTGTAAAATTCAGTTTTCCCATCAGTAAATTGAGATCAGCACATCTACATCCCATAATTTTGTCATAAATCTTATCAGGTATTAGAAATACATCTCACTCATATGGGGCTAAAAAGGCTTCCCAGATGGCTCAGTGGTAAAGAATCTGACTGCCAGTGCAGGAGCTGCAGGTTCAATCCCTGGGTCAAAAAGATTCCCTGGAGGAGGAAATGGCAACCCACCCCAGTCTTCCTGCCTGGGAAATTCCATGGACAGAGGAGCCTGGCAGGCTATAGTCCAGGGGGTTGCAAAAAGTCGGACACGACTTACTGACTGAGCACCCATATAAGACTCAAAGTTTAATAAGATTTAATATTACCATTTAGTAGATGTATGGCCCATGTATATCTCTTTGTCCTTAACCTACCTCAAAGCATATTCAAGTTTTACTTCTTTTATACCCACCCATATTACACCACTTACTAGCTATGTCATCTTGAGTTCCTTTGAGCATGTGTTTCTCATGTGTTCTAAATATTATCTGCATTAGTAACCTCAGAGGGTTATTTTGAGAACTGAAGGAGAGTATTCCTGTAAAGGTGTTTTATAAATGCTAACATATATAAAGCACAAGCTGGAATCAAGATTGCCGGGAGAAATATCAATAACCTCAGATGTGCAGATGATACCACCCTTATGGCAGAAAGTGAAGAACTAAAGAGCCTCTTGATGAAAGTGAAAGAGGAGAGTGAACAAGCTGGCTTAAAGCTCAACATTCAGAAAACTAAGATCATGGTATCCGGTCCCATCCCTTCCTGGCAAATAGATGGGGAAACAGTGGAAACAGTGGCTGACTTTATATTTTTGGGCTCCAAAATCACTGCAGATGGTGATTGCAGCCATGAAATTAAAAGACGCTTACTCCTTAGAAGGGAAGTTATGACTAACCTAGATAGCATATTAAAAAGCAGAGACATTATTTTGTCAACAAAGGTCCATGTAGTCAAGGCTATGGTTTTTCCGGTAGTCATGTATGGATGTGAGAGTTGGACTATAAAGAAAGCTGAGCGCCAAAGAACTGATGCTTTTGAACTGTGGTGTTGGAGAAGACTCTTGAGAGTCCCTTGGACTGCAAAGAGATCCAACCAGTCCATCCTAAAGGAGATCAGTCCTGTGTGTTCACTGGAAGGACTGATGTTGAAACTTCAGTATTTGGGCCACCTGATGCGAAGAGCTGACTCATCTGGAAAGACCCTGATGCTGGGACAGATTGAGGGCAGGAGGAGAAGGGGACGACAGAGGTTGTGATGGTTGGATGGTATCACCAACTCAATGGACATGAGGTTGAGTAAACTCCAGGAGTTGGTGATGGACAGGGAGGCCTGGCGTGCTGCAGTTCATAGGGTCACAAAGAGTCGGACACAATTGAGCAACTGAACTGAACTGAACTGACTGAACATATATAAATAAAAGGCTATTAATTTGCCTGTAACGCTTAAAAGAAAACATGATGTAGTATGAAGATCACAAGTCTAGCAGGCTTCTTCTTTACTGTGAAACCATCAACACGTTATTAAGCTCTTGATCATCAGTTCCCATACTGTGAATACTTCAGTCATATCTGGTGCCATTCTACCTTAAGAAGATTTACCCACTCTGTCCTTGGTTCTGTTTCTAAGAAACTGAGCTATTACTTGCCTCAGGTCCTTTGCACATACTTTTCAGAGGAGCCTGGTGGCGACAGTCTATGGGGTCGCTAAGAGTGGGACATGACTGAGCAATTAACATTTTCACTTTCACTTTTCATTGACCCAGAAGACTCTTTTTCCTACTAATCCCATCCTTTGTATCTTAGCTTACAGGTCACTTCAGCAGGCTGACATTCATTGACCATCCAGTTGAAAGTACAACCCCCCAGTTTCTCATTCCTATTTATTCTTCCAACCTTACTCTGTGGTTTACTATTCCAAAGTACCTACATCTTCAAAATAATGAAAAAGAAGTTTAAGCACAATAACAACTGCCAATTATTTATTTCTTATTATGTGACAAGCACTGGAATAAGCTGTTTTGAGCAATATCTTGCCTGACCTTTAAGATGTTCTAAAGCAGCAATAGTAATTACCTCCATTTCAGAGTCAAGAAATTTGGAAGTTAGGGATGATGTGTAATTGATCAAGATCTTGCAGTTTGTGTATGGTGGAACTAGAAGTCAAACCCAATGTATTTTACTCCTATGCAAAACAATTAGTTCCTAAAATAACCCCTGAGTTTCCCTACATTTCCCAATCTTCTTTATTCTTATAGCTAAATTCTGGCAAGTTATCTTTCAGTTTGTTAATGTGGTGTATTACATTGATTGATTTGCGGATATTAAAGAATCCTTGCATTCCTGGGATAAAGCCCACTTGGTCATGGTGTATGATTTTTTTAATATGTTGTTGGATTCTGTTTGCTAGAATTTTGTTAAGGATTTTTGCATCTATGTTCATCAGTGATATTGGCCTGTAGTTTTCTTTTTTTGTGGCATCTTTGTCTGGTTTTGGAATTAGGGTGATGGTGGCCTCATAGAATGAGTTTGGAAGCTTACCTTCTTCTGCAATTTTCTGGAAGAGTTTGAGTAAGATAGGTGTTAGCTCTTCTCTAAATTTTTGGTAGAATTCAGCTGTGAAGCCATCTGGTCCTGGGCTTTTGTTTGCTGGAAGATTTTTGATGACAGTTTCGATTTCCTTGCTTGTGATGGGTCTGTTAAGATCTTCTATTTCTTCCTGGTTCAGTTTTGGAAAGTTATACTTTTCTAAGAATTTGTCCATTTCATCCAAGTTGTCCATTTTATTGGCATAGAGCTGCTGGTAGTAGTCTCTTATGATCCTTTGTATTTCAGTGTTGTCTGTTGTGAAAAAAAATAATAATAATAATAAAAAAAAATTAAATTCTGGCAAGTTAGAACATGAAAGAAGGTGAGTGTTATCACTTCCAGCCAGATGTATTTGTTAGGTAGAAGAGAGATCCCACTAGACCTTTTGGGATTTTCATGACTGAGAAATAAAATTGTATGTGGCAATCCACTGAGATCTTTTCTGTTGTCACTGGTATTACTCACTCTGACTAATACAACTGCTGAAGTTATACTGCCTCCTCAGAAAATGAGACAGTAGAAAGTGGTCTTCAGTTCATTGGAGGTACTTTCTACTGTAGAAAAACTTGTGATGCCATTTTATTTTTGAACATTTTATTAGGGCTACAAAAACATTTGCTTTTGTGAACAAGCAAATTTTGTTTGGATAACATGATACACTTTATAATTCCAGGTTTTTCAACAGTGCTTAAAAACCTTATAATGTTAGGATGTGCCCTTATTCGAGGATATTGGAGGGAAAAAATGTACAAATTACACTTTAGTAATCTAGAAGAAAGTAATGAAAGAAGATATCTTCACATGTTATATATTTTTGTTCTGCTTCTGCCTTGGTCAATGGTAGGTTAACTGTAGGTGGGCCATATTCCACATCCGTTCTTCTACTTTTTTTTTAATAGGAGGGAGATCATTGCCTAAAGAAAAAAGATACTAGCTCATATACTTGCTATCCTGTGCTAAGGCACAGGATATTCTTCTGCCTTAAGAGACTGATCAAATTCCTTCTGCAAATATACTGCTATTTATAAAGGGATAGGAGAATGGGAAACACAAATTCATGCTTAGGTTTTTGTTATCAGAGGTACATTAAGTAAAATCAGAAGGGTATCTAACTTATTCAGAATTAACTCTGTGCTACATATTAGCACATGTGCTGCTTTTAATTCTACAGTTCTTGGAGAATATAATTTGTCTCATTTCTACCCAGAAAAGATTAGAGAGGTTGACTCACTTTCTAAGGAGAGGAGAGCCAATTAGTGACAGAATTTAATGTAGGCTCATGGAAATGAGGAATGATGGTGGAAATTTCCAAGATTTCTGCTCTCTGATAGACTGACTCCCAAGTGATCCATGTGCCTATAAAGTAAAATGGATTGTTCAGAATTTTGTTAGTGCTTATATTTAAATAAATATTCCTTTCCTTTCTTCTGTCTTGAAATGAGAATTAAATGAGATAACACACACCATCTAGCATAATGTTGTTTCATAGAGACAGACAAACAATGGTAGTCCTTCCTCATTATACTCTCATAATTATTATTTCTTTTTTAAAAAAGAACTGTAATTCTTTTTTATCTTGGTTTTCCAGTAACCACAAATGCAGTTTCTTCTATACTTTAGGTATTTAGGACTACCTAATCCTTTCCATGGTCTTCTCAGGTAACTTAGCTGGTAAAGCATCTGCCTGTAATGCAGGAGACCCTGGTTCAATTCCTAGGTCAGGAAGTTCCCCTGGAGAAGAGATAAGCTACTTATTCCAGTATTCTTGGGCTTTACTGGTGATTCAGACAATAAAGAATCCGCCTGCATTGAAGGGTTCAATCCCTGGGTTGGGAAGATCCCCTGGATGAAGGAAGGCATGGGAACCCACTTCAGTATTCTTTCCTGGAGAATCCCCATGGATGGTAGCCCGCCAAGGTCCTTTTGTCCATGGGGTCACAAAGAGTTGGACACGACTGAGCACCTAAGCACAGCACAGCAATCCTTTACACAGAGCAGTTAGACTAGATTTTCCCCCTTCTATCTACATTGTTTTATTTTCTCCTCATAACCACCTTTTATGACTAGGTATTTTGCCAATCCTAGTTTAGATTGGAGGAGAGGAGAGGAAAAAGATCTCAAGAGATAAAATTACTTGTTTCAGGTCATAAAATAAGTGGCTAATCTGGGAGTAGAATCAGACATTACAATTTGAATTCTTCTGAATTCTAATGAACTAACTATATTAAAAAGTTGCTCAGCTTACATCATTCCCCGGAAAGATACTAAGGTGCCTTCTCCACTCACACACAAGTATGCAAGCAGAGTCTTGAAATGCACTTATGTGGTTAATCTTGCTCCTCTCTTAATACTTTTCATGGCAACACTTAATCTTGGGAAACCATTGCCCCTTTAGCTTTGGTCCTAGAAAAACATGCTGAGCCCCACCCTTAGTGAAAAACCAGGCCCAGCTCAAATATCCCCATCTTTAAGAGACCTGCCGGTTGTACATGGACAAGATTACCCAGCCTGTTGAGTCATGTATGGGTGAACAAGAATAAACGATTGCTGTTTTATGCTACTGAGTTTGGGGTCATTTATAAACAAACACTTGAACACACACACACCAGTACGCCAGTGCCTTTCCTGGCAAGTCTTAGCAGTGACTAAGCTTTGAATAATTAGAGAAAAAGACTGCAGTGCTATTGGGCCAGGAATGCTAGATTCAGTACCTTCAACGTGACATAAAATACAAAAAATTTTAAGAGACACTGTATTTCAGGATCATTTTTCAGCTTTAAGCTCTGGAATGCCTAGAATTATCTGGTTTAGCAAATAATGATACACAGAACAGAACAGCTCAGAGGGGTCTCTAGTTCTGAAGAGAACTTGATCGGTGTCTCAAAGATGCCAAACAATATTGTTTAATGGCTGTGTTTCCTCTGATAACACCTAATCTTCAGGCTGCACCTGATGATCACTTGGAAATTTCAAGTCCTTGCTACTGGAATGCATGAGTTTTAAGTCTTACAAATTTAAATCACCAACTCCAGTGGAGTTCTGAGAATCTATCCGAGTGTTCCCAGTAAAAGTTCTAAGATTCAGTCTGATTACATAGACCTGGGTCACATGCTTACATCTCTGAAACTTTAGACTGTGCTAATTGGCTTTCTCCTGTAGTTTCCTGTTAATCCTTTTGATTCTATTCATATCATTTGGGCAGAGAACAGGAGGTGACCACAATGTTCATGCTATTCTTATCACTTAAACTCTGTGTAACATGAAGAGAAAAACAATCCATCAAAATTATGACTGTGGCTTGGAGAGAAATCGATTGATTCATCATTGGTTTGCACAGGATCGTGTATTTCCCAGTTTGGACAAGTTCCACAGCACTTTGCAAACACTTGATATAGCTGAAGACCATAAGGCAGACTTTCCAGGGAGTCCAGAATATTGTTTTGACTGTTATTCCCATTTGAAAACATAAAATATCTATGATACCCCAGAGTCCTCCAAGTTAAAGCTCAGTTGTTTTCTGGGATGATTTACACACAGAAAAAAAATCCTTCAGCTTAACACTATGACATACTCTCTGAAAGGATGCCAAAAGCTGTGGCTCTTCCTGTGGGTGTTGTGGGAGTTGCAGAAACATGAAAATCAAGAGGAAAGGATATAAAGTAAACTTCATTGGGAATAATTATTTTTTAAAAGAAAAACAGGCTCAGATTTATATATTATTCATCAAATATCTTATGTATATCAATTTAAAAAAACATTAATATCCATCATAAAACTGAAACTTAGTGACCTCACGCTACATTCTAGTTTATGTACTAAGTTTTCTACACCATTGCATCCTCATAGTAATGAATCATTGTCTTCATTTTTCATGAGCCATTAGTCAAACCATATGGCTGGTAAGTGGTAAGACAAAGAATGAACCCCCACTGTCACATAGCAGTCCCAGTGTCTTCATAATACACTATATCATCAAGGAAGCACAGAATATCACCACAGAATAAAGTAGTAAACTATGTGAAGTGAGTTTAATTTGATTTAATTTGAAAAGCTTTCGTATATTTTGAGCTGAGTTCTGAAAACAGATTGATACAGGTTTGGGTGAAGAGGAGAGGGGCCATGTCAGTTACCCAAAAGAATGGATTTCTCCAAATTCTCTAGTATCTTTATTAAAAAATCATCTACTTGAGTGTTTGTTTGCCATTGTAAGACCTTATGCACTAGTGCTTAATACGTATCTGTTGAATGAAAGTAATATTCAGTGTGGGATTAGCCACTCACTAGAACCTCCTTTTATTGTAGTTCACCTAATATGGGATTAACTAAATTTTTAGACTTAATTTAAACTAACTCTCTGGATTCTTTGATAAAATTTAAAGTCTGATGAAAGGAAGTGAAAGTTAGTCACTCGTTGTGTCTGGCTCTTCTGTCCATGGAATTCTCCAGGCAAGAATATGGGAGTAGGTTGCCATTTCCCTCTCCAGGGGATCTTACTGACCCAGGGATTGAACCCAGGTCTCCTACACTGGCGGGCAGATTCTTTACCATTTGAGCCACTAATACTTAGGAAGCTAAAATTAATTTCACAAACTTTTGTTAAACAAAGCTAGTTAATTGTTGAAATCCCAAAACTACATATTTACATATATATATTTTTTTAAAAGTGACCTTTGGCACTGGGAAGACCCAGAGGAATCGGGTGGAGAGGGAGGTGGGAGAGGGGATCGGGATGGGGAATACATGTAAATCCATGGATGATTCATGTCAATGTATGGCAAAAACCACTACAATATTGTAAAGTAATTAGCCTCCAACTAATACAAATAAATGGAGAAAAATGACCTTTGTTAATGATTCGATTACAATGTAAGTATATTTTTAGTTGGAAAATAATTTTAAAATAATCACTTTGTGTATACATTTAAGCTGGAAAAATTTGATATTGTTTTCCAATGATACTACATTTTCTCTTTCTACTGATCAAAATGCCAAAAGCACATTAAAACTGTTCTATGGAAGCCAGTGGGTATGTGTATTGTTTCTGGTCAGTTTTGCTATTGTAGGCTTTTGTTGTTTTCATTTTACAGAGTATTGATTAACAGACAATCTATTGTGTGTTTGCAGCATTTGACTTTGCGGTGGAGATAATTTCTTAATGTTTTGCCACCACCTCTTTCTTTTACTTCTATCAGAATAATTTGGGAACCTTAATTTTCCTCCTGCTTTACAGTTCAGTGTTTCTGTTATTGTTGATAATCCCAGCATTTGTACATTACTTCCTGAGGAAGATCTCTGATACCAATGCATAACAGGCTTCTTAAAATAATTCTGAAGGACACACTTAGTGCTATTTTTTCCCCCCACAAACTCAGTTCTTGTCTTAACCATGAAATTGCTTTGCTATGCATTTTATTAGGCTCGAAGTCTTAATACTCTTTTTCCGGCTACGAACTGAAGAGGATATAGGTCCCCGGATAAACTTATCTGCTGGGAAAGGAACATAGAAATGTAATCTCCTAACTGGCCTCGTATCTTTTGGCTGTGCTCTGCACAAATGCATCTGAAGGCATTTATCTGACTCTAAAGCTGAGATCTTCATGAAAGCACGTTAGCTCTCCTAGATTCAAATAACTGGGTTTATATCCTGTGACCTAAGGGTGACTTGTGAGTATTAAGCCAACCTGTGGGTGAAAAGAGAAGTGGCCTTAAAATAGTCTAGATTTACTGTGAAAGGCGAAGAGGTGAGCAGTGCAGAGGAAGAGAAACGGCTGAACAACACTTCGTGCTGTAAAAGAGACTACCTTGAACTTGCTGATTGAGAAGAAATAATGCAGTGCCTTGCAAATAAACCATGCTGATGGATGTCTCCTGCTAGAACGGAGCTCACTGTATTTACTCTTTCTCTGTCTGATGTCAGCATCTTAGCACTCAGCATGAACTCTACTACAGCTAACTGTCGAAATAAGTTATTTCTAGTCGATAATGAATGCTTCCCTAACATGTTATTATTGAAAATAACAGGTTCCAAATGTGTGACCGTATGGTATACAATTCATTTTCTTCCTCTGAAAGAATTGGATTTTCTTGTCATTAGAATTGAATTGTGTGTTGACACCATACTAAGTCAGAACATCCTGAATCCAGACCAAAGGCAAAACATTACGATGAAAGATTATAATAACAATTGCAATTGAACAGTGGCTTCCAATCTGCAAAGAGCTTTGAAAGTACTTTCTTTGGAATGTTTTGTCACTAAGGAAGATAGCATATGTATTTTTACTCCCATTTTAGTAAAAGGTGGATTTAAGCATAGGGGATTTAAGTTACTTATCCAGCATCATCACAAAACTAGTAATTGACAGCACTGAGGCTCAAACCCTGAGCATCTGCTTCCGAATCTAATGTTCTGTCTTTCCTTCCTCTAAAAGTAAATACAATTACCTGAATTTACTTGGCTATTTTTAACAATAGAAAGAGAGAAGCATAAAGGCCCTTGTGAGAGTGACTGCAAACAGCTGGGAGAATGTCAGCTACTACATGCTGGTTGTTGGGTCACACGGATAGTTATAGAGTGGCATAGACAGGGTTTAAACACATTTCTGACATGTTCAAAATCACATTTCAAGGTATATACTTTTTTTTTTTTTTTTGACATTTCAAGGTATATACATTTAAGAATCAAAATTTGAAGGCATGTTTTTCATCTTTTCTTGTTTTCTTTGCCCTCTAATATGTTAAATGATTATTAGAACTAAACATGCTTAGTAGAACCTAAAGCACACACAGAAATTTTCTTGTTTTAGGAACTTAGGTCCGTGTAAAGAAATGTATAGTTCTTCCCTCTCTCCTTCCCTTTCTTCCTTCCATTATTATTTATTGAGTACCTGATATGCACCTAGGTATGGTAAACAGTAATCATTGCCATTAACTCTTAGTTGCCTATATAAGATTATCCTACTGTATCATCTAAGGAATTCCTTCCTCTGCTTCAGTTTAATAGGATATTGAAGAAATTGTTTTCCTGAAATGTTGTTATGCCTGCAGTCCAGCTAGGAATGAGAGATAGCAATAACCACTCATTCTTACATACATCAGATACAGCTCCTATAACAGGGTCTGTATTTGGCATAACACTGGGTTTCAATTAGACTCTGAATATCAAAATAGCATCACAGGATGGGTAAAGTCTGGTGACGAGAAATGACAGGATCGTTAACAGTGAATCTGCAATTCCATCCCACTAACTGGTTGCACTCAATTTAGCAAGGAAATTATAGGTTCACTTTTGCAGAATAGATGCTCCTGAAAATAGAAAGATGCTTGTAAATAGAATACTCTTACTTTCAAAGTCAGGGAGTTTGCTCTTTTAGGCAATACTTTGCTCAAAAAAAAAAAAAGAAAAGAAAAGAAAAGAAAAAGGAAACTAGAAAGTGTAGGACTATTTCTAATAATTAAATTTTATTTAAAAAATCTTTATTTTCATGACCTTAATACTTTATGGATAAGTTATGTTTATTAATTATCATCTCACTTAATCTTCACCACAAGGCAGGAACCAGGTCTATTATCATTGCCATGTATTCATGGTGCCCTTTGAGGATTTTCTCACCTCTCAAGAATGCTGTATCTTCTGGCTTTGATGATTCCATCCCTAGCACTTAGTGTTAGGTTGGATCATTGTTCACTAGTTTTCCCTCTTTATTATAGAAACAATGCATATATTCACTTTGCCATGTGACTTAACTACACCTCTCTATGTGGTAAGCTCAGTACCTTTTCCTGCCCCAGTGATACTGGGTATGGCCAGTGACTTACTCTGGGCACTAAATGTTAGCAAATATAATTCCAACAGAAGCTTTAAGTATTTTTTAACTTGGCCTCTCATCCTTCTGACATCCACCATGAGAGCACACTCCAACATCGCTATCAGTCTCAGGATGAAAAGACACTTGGGAAGACCTGAATTAAATCTATGACCAACAGCAAAGCCTAGCTGAGTCCAGCCGAGCCCAGCAGAGCCAACATTTAACTTAGAGATTTGTGAGTGAGAAGGAACGAAAAGATATTTACTCCTTTAGGTCATTAAGGCATTGTAGTATCTTGTTATGCAGCATTACTATAGCAAATCTAACTAATGGATTTTCTGAAGAGTTTGCTTTTATATGCTAGTGGACATATCATTTTATTTTCCTAGGTCTTTCTAGGCCATTTAAAATGAAAACACTTCCACACATCATATGTTTGCTACCAAGGACAGCCTGCCCATCCTCCATCTACAGGTAGACTCCCCTACAGGTATTTCCAACCACTGTTGTACATGTGGCTATATGGAAAACAGACATAACAATAAGTGTTTATATTAAGGAAAAGATGAGTAGTGACTAGGTTGAAACTGACTTTAGTGATTTTCCACATATCACTGATCAATGCTTGGGAAGGAGTGCTCAAATCTGTAGAAATATTTATAAAGAAATGTCATTATTTCCCTGTAGCGATCTCACATGTCTTGAAAATGCAAGGAATACTTTGCTTTCTGTCTGTCAGGAGCAATGCCCTGTAGGCTATTTTCTGGACACTATGGAATTCTCAGTCCTTTCGTTTCACTGGCCTTCGTGTTGAATGAGGGTGAGCATGTTGCCTTTTCCTGAAGAATTAATATTCATGTAATTGATTCTGGTGAATTTTGTTTTCTTACTTTCTATCCCTTATGAACTGTATTAAAACAACCTAAATTAATTATAGCCCTTTAAACGTCTTTATTTTTTAGAAGCTTGTTTGATCTTCAAGTAATGTAGTTAGTAAATTGGTTTTCATTGTTTTTACTAAAATGTATAATTGATACCCAAGTAGTTTTCAGTTGAGTGTCCAAGAGAGAAGGGAAATAGAAATGAAACAGAGACACCTTATATTTTATGACTGTACTATTCTATGGCCAACACAATTTGCCTTTTAAGAACATGAAGAGAAGGTCAAAGAAGTAAATCAGGTTACTCTTTCATGTGTTTACTTCTTTTTAAAATTTCTGAAAGTCTGCAGACTTTGCAATAAGTTGCATATCACACAAATAATAAATGGATCATAAAGGCACAATGTGCCAAAATTTTGGACCTTTGACTCTGTATGAAATTGTTGTGGGAAAATACATTAACAGTTGCTGGAGAGGTTTGCCTATATAAGTATAAATTCAAAATACTATTTGGTTTGGCCTCTTTTAGTTCCAAATGAAAACCTTAAGAGTGCGTGATGAACTCACTGGTCTTTGCTGCTTCTTTCTGAGAAACAGATCCACTTGAAAGATTTAGCCAGCTAAAGTTCAATTACAGAGGAGGCCTTTTATACATGATGATGACACAGACATTAACACCAAATGGCTCTATTACTATTACAAATAGATAGATAATGAATAATTTGGGGAGCTGTGACTTTAGTTGAATCAATTTTCTTATATTACCTTCACTGGGCTTTTAAAGACTAGTGTCACATAGGAATAGTAATAAAATACTCACAATCTAAGTATTTTAATTTCTCTATAGTTGTCAGTCATTTTCATATCAAACTTATTTGTTGAATGAATTAGAACCAAAAAGACAGAACTTGCTTTTAATAAAATGTCTAGATTTTCCTCTTTGCTATTGTCTTACATTTATTTAAGAAGACAGAAATCATTATTCAAATTGTAGTCATTTATTACTACATTTTTTCAAATATATTTCACTAGTCTAATTTACAAAATAGATTATTCAAAATAAAAATAAAGCTAGAATAATTAATGCAGCATTTTTTGAGAATCATTTTTTAGGTCAGTTCATCATAACAATGCCTTTCAGGTCACTTTCTTTGTAGTTTAAGATTTTCTTACACCTTATCTCTTCTAGTCTCACATAGCAGGTTTGGCACTGTGATGACATTATTTTTGTGTTAGTTATGATTAGGTCGAAGATTCTCTGAGGTCAAATGGCTTCCACATATCAGGTGGGGAGTCCTTATGATAATATTGCTTTCTTGAGGCAGACTTCATGGTAGTCCCTACTGAGGTGCTTTGGAAAATTGCATTGTCTATGCCGAGGCAAACAGGAAGATACTTTAGTACCTTCTGGGGTAGTTCTACTTTAAATTGGCAAAAATAAAAAATGTGCACTAAATTTCTTCTTTTTGAAGTTATGTGTGTGTATGTGATGATGTGCATGCTTGCATATGTGAAATATGTCAAATAAAAAGAATATATTTACCAAATGTGTACCACTTAATAATATAAACATCCAAGCCAGGTTTACAGATGGGTGTGTACAAATACCATTGCAAACTTCTCTTAATCCTTTCATTCTATAACTCCTGAAGAACACAGTAGGGTAGCATTTAAACCCAGATTTTAAGGAGCAAAGACTGCCACTATAACCCAGCCTATTTCTGTAGCTTCCACTTTTGTTATTCAGTCACCAAGCTGTGTCCAACTCTTTGCAACCCCATGGACTACAGCACACCAGGCCTCCCTGTCCTCTGTATCTCCCAGAGCTTGCTCAAGTTCATGTTCATTGAGTCGATGATGCCATCCAACTATCTCATCCTTCTACTTTGAAAGAAAAAAAGATACAACATGTATAGAAAAGACAAGAGGCGGTCAGAAATTGGGTCAAAGAAGAAATCAGATAAGAGAAATAAAGAGAGGATTGATAGTCAAATATCAAAGGATAGAAACATTTTAATCAAATTGGTGTGTGTATGAGAGAGTAAAAAAATATTTGAGACATTCTTTTGTTCTAAATATTAGAAATTTCTCCAAGTTTTTATCACTATTACAGTAAATGGAATTCTCCAGGCCGGAATACTGGAGTGGGTAGCCTTTCCCTTCTCAGTGGCTCTTAACAACCCAGGAATCAAACTGAGGTTTCCTGCATTGCAGGCAGATTCTTGACCAGTTGAGCTACTAGGGAAGCATTAATTCCAGACTCTGGCTTATTAAGTTTTCTTTCTGTTGTGCAGTTGTCCTTTTTTTAACCTTCCAAATGTACACTAATCTGTGAAAGGTGATAGTATTTTATCATAGCATATTGTTAACCTCCTGTACATTCCTTTATTTATTTGTTATACTACCTTATTTATTCCTTTTATTGGTCTAACATACTTTGATGATAAAAGCAAAGAAATACATGCAAAAATAATGAGCTTCTGGCCAAAGGTGAAAAACACATGTTGTGTTCTTGCCTATCTGACATAGCGATTGTCAGCACTGTATTAATTGGACCTTATTATAAGATCAGACTGTCTTGTTTACATCAAAACAAGATTACATAAGACATCTAAAATTTTGGCACATCTTTGCACTTATTCTTGCCATAGGACATTTTTTGCTTTAGAAACCCAATTCCTAACCCGGTTTGCAGGATGAGCAGTTTACTGATTTCAAGGGAAGCTTCAGGTAACTACTTGTTAACTTAAAAGATGACCATTCAGTTGGATACATTTAAAGATGTTTTCTTCCTATGCTATGGAGCTTTTAGCTGTCAACATTTTATCAACATGTTTTCAATGGGAAACTTATTTCATACTTTCTTGTAACAACACCTCAATAGCCCACACATCTCCAATTTGATAGGTCAGAATGTGCTGCCTGTGTATTGCTATGATAAGGGGAAATTTCCAAAATGCCAGTTTGGACTTTTTCATTCTGGTGTGCTGAAGGCAGTATTTTTCCCTATCATCATTTATTGGTTGTTATAAGTTGAATTGTAGAATAAAGTTTAGCAAGGGGATATTCATGTCAATCAGATCCTCAGAGCTATCCTACCCTGGCCATAGAAGTGCTTAATTAACTAAATAATAAAAATTAAGATTATTAAATCCTACAGCCAAAGGCCTTTGGTTTTCAGAAAATGTTGAAATTAACATGATTCCTTGCTGCTGGGTTAGTGATAAGGAAGCTTGGGCTCTGGTCCTGGGTGCTGGGACTCAGTAGCTGTTTGATTTTCATCAAGTCATTTAACTTCCCCAAGCTTTATTTCCTTCATGCAAAATAGTGTTACTAACCCCTGCTTTAGGTAACTTGAACTTGTATGATTCAAAGAGGTGATATTTATTTGAAAGTCAGGGATCGTATATTGTTTTAACTTTACCACATCCAAAAATCAAATAAATTGTATGCTTTATCTCATTTTATCTTTAAACTGGAGCCACAACTGATAAATGACAAAGTAAAGATTCAAGTTTGATTGCCTATACTCTTTCCTATCTGTGACTTGAGTTAGAATTTAGTACCAAAACTGAAATGGGGAAAAAGTTTCTCTAAGTTCATTAAGAAGAAAATTCTGGGAATGTGAACTGACTCTCATTCTCAGCGCGAATTCTGAGTCAAAGGGCTACAGGCACATCTAAACTCATCTATTTAAATACAAATGCATATATTAACAAATGCATTATATAACATAATGCATTATATAACAAGTAATATAATAAAATCCAACAGTTCATACTGATTCCTTTAATTCCTACCCAAACCTGCAGATTTCTTTGTAGTCTCTTTCCTCTTCATGCTTCTATAGTACTTTTCTAACCTTGAAAAACCTAACTCAAGTTTTAATCAGTATTCTTACTTACTGTCTGATCCTTTTACTTATTTGTTCCATGTTCCCAATCTCCCAGCGATGCCAGCTGCCTTGTTCCATGGCCTCTGCACTCATTCAAAGGTGCCTGCTAAGCTCTCAGAAACCTCCCTCATGGGTACCTCTCTTTGTATTCACCTCCCTCTTGCCTCTTTGGTCATTGTGAAGTGAAAGTTGCTCAGTCGTGCCCGACTCTTTGTGACCCCATGGATTATACAGTCCATGGAATTCTCCAGGCCAGGATACTGGAGTGGGTAGCCTTTCCCTTCTCCAGGGGATCTTCCCAACCCAGGGATCAAACCCAGGTCTCCCACATTGCAGGCGGATTCTTTACCAGCTGAGCCACAAGGGAAGCCCAAGAATACTGGAGTGGGTAGCCTGTCCCTTCCCCAGCGGATCTTCCTGACCTAGGAATCCAACTGGGGTCTCCTGCATTGCAGGCAGATTCTTTACCAACTGAGCTATCAGGGAAGCCCACACTGGCAAATCCTCATGGCCCATCTCCCACTGTCTCACTCCTTTGTGGCACATTGTTGCCCTTCTCCAACCCCTGCCCTTACTGCCTGGCTTTTTTAGTCACCAAGGACACTGATGCTTCAAGATAACATCTCCTTTTGCACTTCCTACTTCCCTACCTGACATTCTGCCTGGCCACTCTGAGTCTCTGGCACACAGGTCCCTCTAGGAAGGGGAGGATGGCAAAGGATGAAGGAAACTAAGAGAGGGGGCATGGGAGTAAAGAGAGAAAAGCAGAGCAGAGAGAAGGAGAGGGAAAAAGGAAGAGATGGAGAATGGGAAAAGACAAGCAGGAAGGAAAGAACTCAAAAGTAGGGAAAACAGTAGGGACGGAAATGGAGAAGAGAAGGGAAGTAATAGACTTTAAAACAAAAAACAAAAAAACAGTAAATAAGCCAGAAGAGAAAATTCAAGATGAGGAACATAAATATTTAAGCAAAGTCCCTGTTATAACTGTAGAAATATCTGTTCATTCATGTAAGCTTGCCCATGGCTCCTCATCACATTTAGGCTATGAACTAGAGCCAATATTTGGACTTATGACAGTCTCCAGAGAACTTGTAAACTCTGATATTTTAAAATAGTACTTTAATAGCACTTTGAGACTCAAATGTCATTTGATTCAACTTGCAAAGAAGAAAATACTTCCAGTGATTACAGTTGGAATTGCTTTAAATATATACATCACTTTTTGGCAAGAGGGCATTTTTCTAAGTATTTAATTTTAAAATAGAGAATGCCTATTGATTTTGAATACTTATTCTGATTCCAGTCACTTAATAATTAATTAATTTTAGTAGTAGTATTTTAGGATCTCTTACTCACCTAATTATATAAACATATCTTAATTAATTTTTTTAAAAATTAAAAACAACATATTTTAAATTGCCTGTGTTTAATTAGGATTAGTTAAGACTGATTGGATTCATCTAGCTTAAATTTTCATGTAAAATTATGTAGATTAGAAAAAGAAAAACATAATAAATTCTAGTTATATAGTATATTATAAAGCATGGTATAGTAAAGTTTATTGTATAGTAAATGTTGAAATACCTTTTACATGCTGCCTGAGACTATTTCAGAAACTAATGTTGAATCATAAAGGGGATAGGAAGGGTATTAGAAGTGTTCTGTGACAATTATGTCATAAGTGAGGCTTAGAAAATTGTGGCCTAGAGTACAATTCTCTTGATTTGAAGTTTGGTCCTTAGAACTGTGATAGCTCATTGTAACATAGTGAGATCACTATTTGACCATTTGAAAGTCTAAAGTGGAATTTATGTACATAACTTACATATATGCACAGAAATATGACCACCAAGGTCACCCTCACAGAGCACCACTCTGATGCATTTATATAATCATGGGAGCTAAAGCTGAAAAAAACATAAAGCAAGAGACACAAAATGCCTTAGAGTCAAATGATTTACTGCGTGACTATAGAATTTTACAGTAAACAGTCAACCTATGAGTACCTTGCTATGCCTACCATTTTCCACTGTTTGTGTAGGTACGAAGAAAGAAGGATGAACATGGTTTGTCCCTCTTAATTTTTCAGGGTATCTGGAAGACTACCAAAGCTAATAGAGAATCAATTGGTGTATGGCTAATGCTTGGACTTTGTCTCTAAAGGCTTTGCTTTCTGGTTTTGCCTCTGCCTCTCATACCAAGTGCTAGTTGCAGAATCATTTATTTACATTCCCCAAGTCCCAGCTTTATCATTTTCAAAATGAGAAAAATAATATTCATACTGATAACTCAATAAACTAATGAGAATAAAGTAAGAAATGTGAATAATCAGTCATTAGAGAAAAGTAAGATCATTTTATAAGGTGGTTTCAGATAGTTTTGGCTTTAAATTTTGTTTTCAGAAGGTAATACCTTAGCTTACAAAGCACTTTGGATTTTATAAACAACTTCAGTGTGAATCATCTCTTCTAATATTCTGAAAAACTTTTGTAATAAAGTCGTTCTCTTGTTTTCTGAAATGCTTGCATTGGAACATCCAATGTTAAATCTGTAGTCAACAAGAGAACTGGACAAGACTTAGATTTTCTTACTCCAAACCAACAGCTTTTTCTGTCTTTCTATTTGGAGAATCATTGTTTTGTAGTGTAAATCTTAATGCCACTAGAAATAAAATGTCACAACCCAAGTATAGTGATTTTCTTTATTCCTCCAGGGAAAACTGATTACTCTGTAAGTACACAATTATATAATGTTAATAACCCCAAAGTACTTCTAGCAGTTTCCAAAAGAGTTAACTCGGCATTTTCATTGTTCAAATACAAAAATGTAATAGCTTAATAATTTAGAATAATATATCCTACACAGCTCTGTTTCTAATAACCCTCTGAATGTGCTATTTGCAAATCCATGTTCCATTTCATCTCTCCCCAAACTCCCTTCTAAAGCTTTGACTTGAATGCTTATCTCTAATATTAAGTGTTTCTTATTCTTTGAAGAGAGGAATCATACCTATTCGTTAATGGAGTTGAAAGCAGTGAGGTCTCCCTGATCTTTTGTTTCTAAACACTCTTTTACTTTTGCATCTAGGATAATGTTTGCACATAATGAAAAAAAAAAAACCTACTATTGATGAGCAATCATATGTGTAATGATGCATTTCACAAATGAAGTCATTTAATCCTCCTAACAACCCAAAGGAGATATTGTTGTTATTATTCCTATTGTATAGACAAGAACACTGAGGCTTAGAAAGTTTAAGTAATGTCCCCTTGTTCAGAGTGCTTATAAGCTTAAAGCAGGATTTTAGACCATGTCATCTAACTCCAAAGTCTTTGTTTTTAGCCACCAATGCTATATTACTTTCTGTGATAGGCAATTATTTATTTATCAGATATAAGGAATATTGTTTAAAATTGAAACTGATCAAGCCAAAGTTATGCATGGATGGTTGGTTTTTGCATTTGTTTGATCTAAAAATTTAATTAAAGAAATAACTTAGTGCTAAAATGAATAGAGGAATTTGGATATTTTGTGTCAGATTCAGTAGAAAGTGTACACATTGCACCTTGGAGCTGACAAAACACATTTCTAACCTAATATAATAAGAAAAGTGTCTGAATCATAGTATCACATTTTAAAGTCCTCCGTATCTCTATAGATATTATTTATTACCTTAAATAAATAATACAACATCAGGACCCCACACACATCTCTTGAAAAGAGATTATTGTTTACATTTATTTTTGCTCTTTTTGTAAGATACTTATCCATCCTTCTAAGAAACAGATGTGCAAAAATGATTTTGAGTACCCCTCTTCCAATTATAATACTATTGTTCCCCTGAATTTCCTTTGCCACAGTTCACACACTGGTCTCAGAAGTTAGAAGAGTTTATTTCTGATTGCGGGATTCTAACAAAGTGCTCAGATACACAAATGGAAAGTTATGCCGGACCTGAGTATTTCAATGGAAGAAGTAAAGAAATCTGCTTTTTTCTGTGTGGTGTTTCTCACCTTGCCATTTTAGTGGCCTTTTGGTTTGTTCTGGGTTGTTCTTGATTCTTTTTTCTTCAGTACAATTGAGGTTGAAGAATACACTCAAGAGCCTTTCTCCTCCTCCAGAGAAGGTGACCTTCACACAGAAATTCTGATAAGTGGATTGGAATGAGGGGAGAAAAGGAAGGAAGCGTTTGATGCTCTCCCTAGTTAGAAAGATCTGGTACTAATGCGACCTGGATCTCCTTTTTCTTCCTGTGCTTGTAGGAAGGTCAAGATTCAGAAAAATCATCATTCAGTCCCAGCTCTAATATTTGCTATTTTAACACCATGGGAAAGTTACTTTTAAGAAGGTGTTAAAAAACCCAGGGCTTACCTGATGGCTCAGGGCTAAAGAATCGGCCTACGATGCAGAAGCCACAGGAGACACAGGTTTGATAGCAAGATCAGTAGACGATCTCCTGGTGGAGGGCATGGCAACACACTCCAGTGTTCTTGCCTGGAGAATCCCATGAACAGAGGAGCCCGGTGACTATAGTTCGTGGGGTTTCAAAGAGTCAGACACTACTGAAGTGACTTAGTGTACACACATAAAACCCAAATTCCATGAGATTTCTAAAGGCACTCAGTTGTTGGGAATGTTCTATTTTTGACAGCACACAGTTAATTTTGATAGCCTGTGTTGATACCCTCCAAGTTTCCAAGTTTGTGATAGAATCCTGTTGTTAATTTTCATAGATTCACCCATTAGTGACTCTACAATAGCAAAAACCACTCTTTCTATTAGAAAAAATTACACATGTATAAAATATTCTATAGTGAAAGAGCATGGTAGAACATAGATTACATTTCAACTTTCTGGCCATATAACTTTTGGGCAAATGATACCATTTCCCTCGTCCTCTTTAATTTGTTAAGCAAATTAAATCACACAATTTTTGAGTTTTCTAGCAGTGCTTCTGCCTTTTTCTAAATTAGGAATTACTTACGCTTGTACATTCTAGGAAAATGATGCAGTCTATGTCACACTTGTGATTTATGTCAGTGCATTTGCATGAAATGACTTTATGTGCCAATTTAACAATCATAATTTAAGTTTAGCACTTCCCTTTTAATGCTTCTTATTATGGTTTCATACAAACTTTAACTCTATGTGTTTAGTGTTTTCAATTAATCAGTTCTGCAGTTTGCTCACATGTCACTCCCTCTAGCAGGATTGTTTCCATTATCAACGAGACTTTACGGGCAGTCCACAAATCATTATGTGGCTTGGCACAAACTCTTAGGTTAATGAGATAAATCTGATTTCCCCTGGTCTTCTTATATCTAAAATATCTTTTCTGAGAGTCATATTTGTGAAAGTGATTTGGCTCAGAAAATCTGTTTAAAAATATGAAGGTAACATGTCCCTTAGGTAAGGGTGATTAGGAATATAGGGTTCATGCAATTAAGTTTAATTGGATTAAGTGGAGCAGACTGACTTTCATAATTAATTTAGTCTCATGATTGGTCTTTGGGGGGACTATCCCAGATGAAAAAGATGATTGTGGTAAAAGAGCATGAAATACTTCAAGATATAAGCCAAACCACAGATGATCTAGGTATCGGGAAGAATAAGTGATGATAGCAAGGGCATAAGAAATAAGACTGTTATACAAATGTAGATTATTTTCTTATATACCAGCAATGAACAATTAAAATTTGAAATTTAAAAATCTAGTAGCATTTACATTAGCACCAAAAACATGAACTACTTAGGCATGAAAAATATATTTATAGGAAGAATATATTTATAGGAAAATTTATAGAAAAATATTTATAGGAATAGCAACAGGAGTTTTCATTCATTGTTCTGGGGATGCAAAATGGTACAGCTACTTTGGAGAATAGTCTGGAAGTTTTATACAAAGTGAAATGAAATCCTACCATACAATTCAGCAATCACTCAAGTATTTGGCCAATTGAATTGAAACATTTATCAACAGAAAAAATGTATAGTACATTAGTGTTTATAGTGGTTTATTGATATTTTCCCAAACTAGAAGCAACCAAGATGGCTTTCAGTGGGTGAATGGATAGATAAGCTGTGATATACCCATGCAGTTAACTACTATTCAGCAATTAAAAAAAAAAAAAGAGCTACCAAGCCTAGACAAAACAAAGAGAAACCTTAAAGGCATGTTGTTAAGTGAAGGAAGCCCAGCCTGTCTTAAAAGGCTGTGTAGCTCTTTTATTCCAATTATAAGATATTCTGAAAAAAGCAAAATTTTAGATAGCAAGGCTATCATGGTTGCTAGTCTTTCAAGGGTGAAAGAGAGATGAATATGTGAAGCACAGAAACTTTTTAGAACAGTGAAAGTGTTCTGTGTTAAACAGTGATAAGGGATTCATGACATTTTGAATTTGTCAAATCCCATAGAGCTTTACATCACAAAATCAAGCTTTAATGTATGCAAATTAAAAAGAAATCATTTAAGAAGTTGGTCATCCCAGGAAAGAATGAGGTTATTACAAGGGAATATAAATATATTAAAATATACCAAGAAAACCCCCTCATTGAAGGTGGTAAGGAATAAAGTGTGAGCTCAATAACTTGGGAAATGAAAGCAGTCTGTTAGATAAAAGCAGAAGAGACTGCATATAACCACTGTAGTCTAGTTGGTAAAATTGTTTCCCAGGGAGTATGGGTTAGCAATTCTTATACTGCTATACATGTATACTGGAAATAAACAATTAGGTAAATGAATGGCAGAAGTCAGGTTTTCTACTTTTGTTGTGGAAAGTTACAGATTAAGGAAAGGTAGGTAGAATAATCCATATGGTAATAGAATAAATTTGGAGACTTCCATAAGAACTCATGTTTAATTTACTATAAATACACAGTGATATTTATAGGTATGAGTATATACAGAGGTTAGTGTACAAACATATTTCTTTGCTCCACATCTGAGAAGGCTTAAAAAAGTGATACCCCAGTAGCAAAGAGGACACCTAGCATTCAGAACTTGGTTTCTAATACCACTCTCCAATAAAGAGAACCAACAATCTTTTGAGAAATGACTGATTCTAGAATTGGGGAAAAAAATATACAGAATAATCCCAGAGCAACTTTAGTGCCAGAAATAAAAACTTTCTAAGCAAATGGGCAAACAAAACAACAGCAGTAGTGATGCAGATATGTTAAAAGGCACATATGAAATTTCATTTCAGTTATGAAAGTTCCATTATAGGTTAAATAGTATCTTCCCAAAATTCATATGTTGAATTCTTAACACCTAATACTTCACAAAATGTGACCTTATTCAGAAATAGGGTTATTGTAGATGTAATTAATTAAGAAGTCATACTGGAGTGAAATTGGCCCATAATTCAATATGATCGTTGTCCTTATAGAAAGGAGATATTTGGATTTCTGTAAGGAAACAAACACATGCCACCTTAAAGGGCAAGGAAGTTGTTTAGTTTTAGTTAGACTAATGCCAAGACCAAAGGAGATACATATCTTTTCTCCACCAACAATTCGTACTTCTTCAAGAAAGATGCAGTTTGCTCACAAATAGCATTCCTAAATGTATAGAGTTTTACCCAAGCTAGGTCAAGGGGCTGTCTACTCTTATATCAAATCCATCCTTATAATTGCTCTTATCATCTGCATGGATCCTCAGTTGAATAGGCAGTGGCCAAAAATAATGTTATATTTTTTAATTGGCAATCTAAAGCATGGCAGTTTTTACAGGGAAGAACCCCTGTCTTGAAGAAGAATCTGCATGCAATGCAGGAGACCTGGGTTCGATCCTTGGGTTGGGAAGAGCCCCTGGAGAAGGCAAAGGCTACCCACTCCAATATTTTGACCTAGAGAATTCCACGGACTGTATAGTCCATGGGTTCTCAAAGAGTTGGACATGACTGAGCAACTTTCACTTTCACTTTCACCCCCTTCTTGAAGTTTCTTGAGGAGTCAGACTTCCTGGATCCAGTCAGCAGTGTTCAAGCCAAGGCAACACCGACTCAGTCATTTTTGTTTCTATTCAAATTCTTTTATGACTAAAATAGTATTGCTCAGTTTGATCACTCTCTTTGTCTGTTCAATTCAATAAACGTGTTTTATGGGCTCTTGTATATTAATCAATGCTGTCTGTCCTGTGGGAGGGCAAAATCCTGCTTGGGAGGCATAAAGTTTGTAAAAAAAAAAATAACTTACACAAAGCAGCGCATAAAAATTCTCTATGGAGAAGCATAGTCTTAACTGAAAATAGGGCATGAGCTCTCATAGGATCATAGAGATATAAGGTCCTTGTGTAAATTTACTGGAATTTCTTGGAGTATAATTTTCTAATGGAGTATAAAACCTGAACTCGTTTGATTGCGACAAGCCTACCAGAAATTAGTGTTAAATAGTTATACCTTGAGAATGAGTTTATTCTTCCGAGGGAATCTGGAGTAGCACTTTTCTCTGGGAGATGCAAGAGTGCCCTTTGTTCCTGTTGCTTAGACTGAAGCTCTTTCTAGCAAGTAATGACCACTTATTCTTGACATTGTCCTCTACTTTTCTGTAATTAACCTTACCTTTGCTTCTGTTATGTGTCTTGGAAAGTTCTAGGGAAAGCATCTTTCTCTCTCTCTTTCTTTCCCTAACCCCCTTTTAAACAGGTGCCATACAGAACTATAAATATAATGTCTGAAAAACTTTCAGACATATAATTGAATTTATATTGAATTCAATTTGTAATTGAATTTACCTGCTGGGCATTAAGAGACCATATGAACATTATGAGGTGAAATCCAGTATCATCTGGCAGTCTAGCTGTAAATAGGCACACTTCACATATATTTTAGAGTGATTATAGGTATAGAGAGATTATAGATATACATAGTGATAATGTGATATGTTTACTCATTCATTATTCATTTACCAAACCTTTATTAAGCTACTTAGAATGTATAACTATCAAGTTAAATCTACTGAAGATGAATAACAATATAATAACAAGATAATTGTTTTTATATTCAGGGTATTCAGTCTAGTTAAAACAAAATATCAACCAGTAACTAAAGTGTGATAAGTGTTTGAGAGAACTTTGTATGTAGGTGGTGCTATAGACTGAATGTTTATATTCCCTCCAAAATTCATATGTTAAATCCTAACACTCAGTAGGATGATATCTGGAGATGAGGCCTTTGGGAGGTAATTTGGTCATGAGGTTGAACCCTTATGAGTGGGGTCAGTAATCTTATAAAAGAGACCCCAGAGAGTCTTTGTCCATTCTTAACATGTGAGGACGTGGTGTGGAGACAACCATCTGTAAACTAATGAGCCAGCCTTCATCAGACACCAGATCTGCCAGGTGCCTTGATCTTGGACTTCTCAGCCTCCGTAACTCAATGAGAAATAAGTGTTGTTTATAAGACACACATTCCATATATTTTTTTTATAGCAATCTGAATGATCTAAGGTGATTTTAGAAGATACAGATATATCTTCTACATATCTATATAAGATATAGAGTTGCTGGTTGGAGAGATTCTTCAGAAAGAAATAATGAGTCCCAAAGAGTTGGACATGATTGAGTGACTAATACCTTCAGTCTTGAAAGAAAAGTATGGGTTGTCCAGGTTGGAGATGGGATGTGTGTGCCCCAGGCTTTTATGGGGCAAAGGATCCGTGTGTAAAACAGCCTGATGGAGAAAACTTGCAAACGATACTTTGTCAGAGCACTTTCATAATAAATTGGCATGATTTACCTCCCTATCCTTCCTGGTGTCTGTCTCACCTGACTGGTGCTGATTCTAAGGTTAGTATAACAGTTGCTTCTGGGTGTATTTTACTCTGTTTCTCTGAGACCCTTCTACAGTTTTGATTGATTTGGTCAGTATGCCACGTCTCCTCCTCGGTTAAGGGCTTGCACCTTCAGCCTTCTTCATGGGCAGTTGAAGACTCTAACTGCCTCATGGAGACAAGGTACTAATACAAAGTCCTAGCACTTTTACCTTAAGGCAGGGCCTACCTACTGTGTTGCAATTCATACTTCAGAGATCCCCCCAGGGGTTAGCCTAAAACGAAGCTTTCTCTAATAGTTCTATTTGCTTAGTTTCTTCCATTTCCTGGCTTATGCCCCTTCTAATATTTTCCTAAAACCATTCTTTAATGAATCACTTTCTTAAATCCCCATCTCTAATTCCGCTTCTGTAGGCCACAGCCAAGACAAGTGGGGTCTGTGTTTCATTCATCTTTATGTTAAAGTAACAAAAGGTGGAAACGTGTTCTAAGCACTGAAAAACGAATTGTTAAATAAATGGATCTAAAAATTACATTTGGTAGGATGGAGGCATACACAATAATTTGAAATCAGATAATAGTTAACTTTTGTGGAATATTTGCTATGCTCTAGGCATCTTGTTAACTTTTTAAAGGTACAATCTCATTTAAGACTTGAAAGACCTCAAGAGGCGGAGTGAATATTATCTACATTTTACTGATGAAGCAAGTAGGGATTAGAAACATTTATTCTTTTACCTAGGACTACCAGGTAAGAATGATCTATACAATTCTATTTAAGGTTTTTTGTATGTGTGTGCTGGTGGAAACGTGATAATCTGAACTTCATTAATTGAAATTTAATTGATTTTAGAAAAAGGTTCAAAAGCCCTGGATGTCAAATGTGTAAGACATTTTTTAAAGATATTGACAAGAGCTGGATGCACTGAGTTATTAAAAAACGCTTTCGTTAACTTTATTTCCTTGGAAATATTTTAACTTTTGCTCTAAGATTCATACTAAAAAAATTGTCCTCTTTTCCCAAACATGGGATAACAACACATTTTGTTCATAAGCTGTACCCTGAGTGTCAGTTTGGCATCTGGATTATGTAAGGCATAATTGGATTTACTCTATGCAATTAGAATTGGGATATTTTTGCTGCCGAAGCACTACCTTGCAGTTTTTGACTGGAAATGAATGTTAAGCATTTTGTTTGGTGCTTGGAAAATCTGCCTTGACAGTGCTTCATAACAGAACCAATTATCAGGTGTGCTGTTATACGTAGCCTTCCAGATCCCAATTTAAAAAAGAAAGTAGTAATAATTTCTTATGTAAAATAGTCTCCATAACACTTAAAATCAGCCATAATATGAAGACCTACATGCTTATCAAGGTGACAACGAGGAACCAAGAATGTTTGTGTATTTCGAGTTTGAGATGATTGAATTGCCTACTAAGGAGAATGACAGATATTATCGTCCTCTTCCAAAGCCAACCCTTGCTGAATTTCTTTAATAACTATTATCACAGTTAAACCTATACTTTGCCTGTATTTTTCTCTAAATGAGAAAAATAATCGTATTGGAAGAAAAACTGCCCATTTGCTAGAGAAGCAAGTAAAATGCATGACACATGTGAAATTAAACACAATAATGAAATGTACTACTAATTTCTCTATATCATATGCAAGCAACAACAGTCCCCTGAAAATTACTGACAATTTGTATATATCATCATCTAAATGTCACAAGGGACTGTTACACTGAGGAATAATTCTCAAATGCATATAAGAAGGCCAGTGCTTAAAGATTTCTTTGGTTTCACACTCTGAGATTTTGATTCAGTGGATTTGAAACAAAAGCCAGAAACCTATATTTTCATTTGTATTTTTTAACTGTCTAGATGATTAACATGAATAGCCATATTAAAAAACCAATAGCTTATATGTGAATGTGTAAATATTTTGAGATATGTTAATAATTATACTACATATTCTGACTGCTGATATATACAATTAACATATCTGAAAGTAATTATGAATATATTCATAGAATATGCTCTTCAACTTTGAATTACAGGAAAGCCTTTCTTTTTATTTGTATATTGAGCAGGTTTTGAATATGGGTCTTTAAGGAATTTTAGTAGTATCTTATGACTGGAATGTAATATGACTGGAATATAAATATGACTGGAAAAGATTCCAAAGTCTCACCATGCCAACTCTATCACTTTAAGATAAAACTATGTTCAGGTTTCAGAAGAATCCAGTAAATCCCATACTAACTATAAGATCCTGATTATTTTAGTGAGCTGAAGGGAGGTGGCTAAGGAAAGCAGGAGAAAACACAGTTTATCTCAGTGCAGTGGACATAACAGCAGCATATGTTTACATCTAGGAGAATGTATGAAAACATTCCAAGAGTTTCAGAGATACGAACAGTTATAAGGGATTCGGTGCCAAAATTTTCGTCTCCTATATTTACTTTTGCCTACAACTTACCTGCCTGTGATTGCCTACATCATTATTCAGATTCAAATTTTCTGTCTTCTCTTTAAAAATCACCCTTCTCACACTTTACACAACAGTGGAAACCCTCTAATCTACTTCTAATTTATTATAGGAGATTGTGCTGGGATGTAAGAATCTCAGAGGCACCAAAGGAACTATTCACAATATTGATGTAGGTGTTGAGAAAATAAATTATTTGAATCACTATGTAACAGATCCTTTTTCTAATCAGTTGTTTTTCAGTTTTTTATTTGAACAATATTGATGGAAGATCAAATTGATTTGTCAGTGGGGAGTTCATTAATAATAATTTTTGATAAGTGACCATGTCATTGGGGATATAACAGAGATAGATTAAACCATTGAACAACTAATTTTTTCCTGTCCATCTACTTGTTAGTGTGAACAAGGGATATCATGATTTACATCTATAAACAAAGACTGCACAGATCCAGTTTTAAGGAGTATTTCCTTACATATTTTAAAACAAAAAGTGCCCATCTATTTGAATTCCAATTCTAGATTACTTTCATAGTCTGTAAACTTGCTGAAGTCAAAGACCAAATGAGTTAGATCCTCAAATATTATTTTATAAATATTGATTTGGAAATGTTTTTATCTTCACAATAGCTAGTAATGTAAGTACTATAATAGCTAGCTTATTAGTTGCTCTTTCATGGTTTGTGACTCTGCTATTGTATCTAAAAAGATATCACCATACCCAAGGTCATCTAGATTTTCTTCTATATTATCTTTTATACATTTTATAGTTTTGCATTTATGCCTGTGGTCCATTTTAAGCTAATTTTTGTGAAAGGTGTGTGTTCTGTGTCTGGATTCTTTCTTTCCTTTTTGCATGTGAATGTCAAGTTGTTCCAACACTATTTGTTAAAAAGATTTCTTGGGTCTATTGTCTGCTTTTGCTCCTTTGTGAGAGATCAGTGGATTATACTTATGTGGGTCTATTTCTGGCCTCTATTCTGTTCTATTATTATATTTGCCTATTCTTTCACCAGTACCACTGTGTCTTGATTCCAATAGTTTTATATTAAGTCTTGAAGTCCAGAACATCAACCCTCCAACTTTGTTCTTCTTCTTCAATATTGTGTTGATTATTCTGGGTCTTTTGCCTCTCCATATAAAGTTTAAAATCAGCAAATCAGTTTTCACAAAATAACTTGCTGGGATTTTTTTTGAGTCACATTGAGTCTATATATCAATTTGGGAAGAACTGACATTTTGAAACTGTTGTGTCTTCCTACCCATAAAAAATGGAATATCTATTTAGTTTTTTTTTTATTTCTTCCATCAGAATTTTGTAATTTTTCTCATTGTTGTTCAGTCACTCAGTCATGTCTGACTCTTTGTGACCCCATGGAGAGATGTATATATTAGAGATGTATATATTATGTTAGATTTATATCTAACTATCTCATTTTGAGGTGCAACTATTAATGGTACTCTAATTTCAAACCCCATTTATGCATTGCAGATATATAGGAAAGTGACTGACCTTTATGTATTAACCTTCTATCTTGTAATTTTATTATAATCATTTAGTAATTCTACGTGTGTTTTTGTTGATTCTGTCAGATTGTCTGCATAGAAAATCACGTCATCTATGACAAAAGGCAGTTTTATTTCTTCTGTCCTAATTTGTGTACTTTTCTATGTCTTTTCTTCTTTTATCACATTTTATTGCTTATAGTAGGCAAGGCATGGAAGCAATCTAGATGTCTATTGACAGATGTATGGATGCAGAAGATGTGGTACATATATATAATGGAACATTACTCAGCCATTAAAAAGAATGGAATAATGCTGTTTGCAACAATATGGATGAACCTAGAGACTGTCATATTGAGTGAAATAAGTCAGGCAGAGAAAGGCAGATACCATATGATATCACTTAGATGCAGAATCTAAAGAAGGCAAACGAACTTATTTGCAAAACAGAAAGAGACTCACAGAGTTAGAGAATGAACTTATGGTTACAGGGGAATGCAGGGGAGGGGTAGGGAGGGAGTTTGGGACTGACATGTACACACTGCTATATTAAAATGGATAACCAACAAGGACCAACTGCATAGCTCAGGGAACTCTGCTTAATATTATGTAACAACTTATGTGGGAAAATAACTTGAAAAGTAAGATATGTATATATGTATGGGCTTTCAGATGGTGCTAGTGGTAAAGAATCTTCCTGCCAATGCAGGAGACTCAAGAGATGTGAGTTCAATCTCTGGGTCAGGAAAATCCCCTGGAGGAGGGCACGGCAACCCACTCCAGTATTCTTGTCTGGAGAATTCCATGGACAGAGGAGCCTGGCAGGCTACCGTCCACAGGGTCACAAAGAGTTGGATGTGACTGAAGCTATTTATCATGCACACATATGTATATATATAACTGAATCATGTTTCTGCACATCTGAAAGTGTGATGTGCACTTAATGTCCTTAATCATCTATACTCCAATATAAAATAGTTAAAAATAAGCAAAACTAATGAAGCAGAGTGCCAAATAGCTGTACACTGAGCAAACACCATAGAAACAACGGAGATTGCTCTTGGCTTAACCTGTGTATTGACAAGTGCACGTGTGTGAGGAGATGTGAGTCCCAGGAAAGACCCACAGGGAGAATAAGGCAGAACAATCCTTCCTGTCCACGTGGCGTCAGGAATAATTTGTGTTCCAGCCAAAGGGAAAAACCTCCTACAACAAGGGGCATTGGTAAGAGTTTTCAGAAGGAAATTTCTTCAGTAGTGGGGCATCATTTTCTCTTCAACGCTTTTTTGGAACTGTCTTAAGAAAGCTTAAAAACAAACTGTGAAATAATGAATCAAATTGCTCCCAAGTAACTTAACTGCACAGCAAAATTAAGCCTCAAAATATTTAGAGGAATAAACATTCATGAACATGCAAACATAGCTCCCACACCCAAAACAAAATTCTGTTTCATTCAATAAAATTAATAAGCATGAAAAATAAGAAAGTATGACCTATGATGAGAAGAAAAATCAGTTAATAGAAATAGAACTAAATTTGACACAGATAATAGAGTTAGAAAATAGGAATAATAAAAAGGCTATTATAAATATATTCCATATGTTTAAATGAATAGTAGAAAATTGTGTGCATACCAAGAGGAGAAATAAAAGACATAAAAATATCCAGATCAAACTATTAGAGGTGAAAAATAAAATGCGTGAGATGAAAAATATGTAAGATCAAGAGATCAGACACCACAAAACAGTGAATTTAAAGACATAGAAACAAAATGTATCCAAAATGACAAATATAAAAATAAAACTTGAAAAATAAACAGAATCAGTGATCTGTGAAAAAATATTAAACAATCTAATATATATGTACCTAGTGGTGGTGGTGGAGTCTCTTAGTCGTGTCCGATTCTGCGACCCCATGGACTGTAGCCCACCAGGCTCCTCCGTCCATGGGATTTTCCAGGCAAGAGTACTGGAGTGGGCTGCCATTTCCTTCTCCAGGGGATCTTCCCGACCCAGGGATCAAACCCGGGTCTCCCTCATTGTAGATAGACGCTTTGCCGTCTGAGCCACCAGGGAAGTATGTACCTAGAGTCCCACATAATAGTGCAGTCAGCTGGATGGTAAGCTGAGGGTTGGCTGGTCTAGAATTATTTCAGATGAGATAACCATCTCTGATCTACGTGATCCTTCTTTTTCAGCAAAATAGCACAGGCTTGCTCAAATGATGGCTTCAAGAAAGTTAACAGAAATGTGCAATACCTTTTTACACCTCCATTTAGATCAAGGTCACCTTCACTTATACCACACTCAGTTCAGTTTCGTTTCAGTTCAGTTCAGTCGCTCAGTCGTGTCCGACTCTTTGCGACCCCATGAATCGCAGCACGCCAGGCCTCCCCTGTCCATTACCAACTCCCGGAGTTTACTCAAACTCATGCCCATCGAGTTGGTGATGCCATCCAGCCATCTCATCCTCTGTCGTCCCCTTCTCCTCCTGCCCCCAATCTCTCCCAGCATCAGGGTCTTTTCCAATGAGTCAGTTGTTCGCATACCACACTACTTTTGCCAAAACAAATCAAAGTCATCCTGGACTGAATGAGGTGGGGACATCGACTCTAGCTTTTGATGACATCAGGTTCTAGGAGTTTTTGTTGGTAGGACAGCAGACTTGGGACATTTTAAAATAATCTATCATATATATTTTAATAATAATACTCACTAAACCCATGTATGTTGAGTGGCGTTTTGTGGTCTCAATGTTATTCTCCAGCTTCTGTTTAAAAAAAAAAAAATAGGTGGTTCAGAAATAGAGAGCCGTCTTGGTCTCAGTAATACTTTTAATTTTTTTGAGAGTTTATCCTGTGGACACATTTCCACTCTGAGTGGGAATTCCTCTTCCCACATTTTCCCTAATATTTCATATCCCTCACTATTTGGAGTATTGCTGTACCCTGAGGTACTTTCTGATTTTCATATTAGCTAGTTATTTTGTAAACCAAAACTGTATATCTCTCAAACAGCCATGCAGCCAGTATTTGATTTGGGAATAATTGGATGGCATTTTAGTTTCTTTCTGAAGCACTCTGAGTACAAAATACCATAAAAATGAATTGTCTGAACAATGTATAACATTCCAATGGAATGCTGCAGTGAGCTGATAGCTCATGACTCAAATCTCTGAATGCCAAAGCCCTCTAGGCTTGCTTTGAAAAGCTCCATATATACTATCATTCATGTACTGTGGAAAGATAAAATGTAGACGAGCCCAAGAGTTTCCCATAATTATATAATTTATTCTCTTTATCTAAAAATAAAAACGGTTAGAAAAGGAGTTTGAACATTTGAAAGAAATAACACATTTAAGGACTTAATTGGTTCTTTACTAGGACATTATTTTCAGGGAGCTAATATAATATTTTTTCATTGAGTATTCTAAAATGGAGAGAACTGACAGTCCACAAATGCTGAATAATTTGCCAATGTGGGAGAATTAGCGAAGAGATATTTTAATTATTACTTGAATCTAAATTACTTATTGTTTAACTTTAAAATATTTGAGTTAAAGTATTTCACTATGATTAAATATAATAGCATCTAGTGGAGGCACACTCACATGTCAAAGACCCAGCTGCAGAGTTTCATGGACGTTCATTTGTTTAGCTGCCCATTACCTTTGAATATCCTCCCTATTTTCATTAATTGCCTAGTTTGTGAGTTGTGTCTTCCCAAGACAGAAAATGGGGCTTCCCAGGTGGCGTAGTCGGTAAAGAATCCACCCACCAGTGCAGGAGATGTAAAACACATGGCTCAATGCCTGGGTAGAGAAGATCCCCTGGAGTAGGAAATGGCAACCCACTCCAGTATTCTTGCCTGGAAAATTCCATGGACAGAGGAGCCTTGGTTGCAAAGAGTCACACATGACTGAGCACAGAGCATAAGACAGAAAATAGGAAGCTCACATTGCCTGGCTCCTATCAAACTCGGATTAACACATGTGACTTAGGTTTTACTATCAGATGAACTAACAAACCAAATTTAAGTGAGCAAGTATGAGAGAATAAATCTTTTAACAAATAGATTGTAAAATCCACCAGATTCCTTAAGGGGGATAGGTCTATTGTTTTTTGTTTTTTGTTTTTTTTTCATTGGTTTTAAAATATTGGTTTCATTGCTATCTAACCTTTCTTTTCAATTATTTTTTTTCTGCTTATGGTTATGAGTGGACACGCACAAAATATCAGTACAATAATACATCTATGCAATTTATTTTAAAATCTGTATAAATTTTTTTTGTTGTTGTTCATAGTAATGCTTTTTTTTTTTTTGTCATACATTGATATGAATCAGCCATGGATTTACACGTATTCCCCATCCCGATCCCCGCTCCCACCTCCCTCTCCACCCCATTCCCCCGGGTCCTCCCAGTGCACCAGGCTGGAGCACTTGTCTCATGCATCCCACCTGGGCTGGTGATCTGTTTCACCATAGATAGTATACATGCTGTTCTTTTGAAACATCCCACCCTCACCTTCTCCCACAGAGTTCAAAAGTCTGTTCTGTATTTCTGTGTCTCTTTTTCTGTTTTGCATATAGGGTTATCATTACCATCTTTCTAAATTCCATATATATGTGTTAGTATGCTGTAATGTTCTTTATCTTTCTGGCTTACTTCACCCTGTATAAGGGGCTCCAGCTTCATCCATCTCATTAGGACTGGTTCAAATGAATTCTTTTTAATGACTGAGTAATATTCCATGGTGTATATGTACCACAGCTTCCTTATCCATTCATCTGCTGATGGGCATCTAGGTTGCTTCCATGTCCTGGCTATTATAAACAGTGCTGCGATGAACATTGGGGTGCACGTGTCTCTTTCAGATCTGGTTTCCTCAGTGTGTATGCCCAGAAGTGGGATTGCTAGGTCATATGGCAGTTCTATTTCCAGTTTTTTAAGAAATCTCCACACTGTTTTCCATAGCGGCTGTACTAGTTTGCATTCCCACCAACAGTGTAAGAGGGTTCCCTTTTCTCCACACCCTCTCCAGCATTTATTGCTTGTAGACTTTTGGATAGCAGCCATCCTGACTGGCGTGTAATGGTACCTCATTGTGGTTTTGATTTGCATTTCTCTAATAATGAGTGATGTTGAGCATCTTTTCATGTGTTTGTTAGCCATCTGTATGTCTTCTTTGGAGAAATGTCTGTTTAGTTCTTTGGCCCATTTTTTGATTGGGTCATTTATTTTTCTGGAATTGAGCTTCAGGAGTTGCTTGTATATTTTTGAGATTAATCCTTTGTCTGTTTCTTCATTTGCTATTATTTTCTCCCAATCTGAGGGCTGTCTTTTCACCTTACTTATAGTTTCCTTTGTAGTGCAAAAGCTTTTAAGTTTCAGTAGGTCCCATTTGTTTATTTTTGCTTTTATTTCCAATATTCTGGGAGGTGGGTCATAGAGGATCTTGCTGTGATTTATGTCGGAGAGTGTTTTGCCTATGTTCTCCTCTAGGAGTTTTATAGTTTCTGGTCTTACATTTAGATCTTTAATCCATTTTGAGTTTATTTTTGTGTATGGTGTTAGAAAGTGTTCTAGTTTCATTCTTTTACAAGTGGTTGACCAGTTTTCCCAGCACCACTTGTTAAAGAGGTTGTCTTTTTTCCATTGTATATCCTTGCCTCCTTTGTCAAAGATAAGGTGTCCATAAGTTCGTGGATTTAACTCTGGGCTTTCTATTCTGTTCCATTGATCTATATTTCTGTCTTTGTGCCAGTACCATACTGTCTTGATGACTGTGGCTTTGTAGTAGAGTCTGAAGTCAGGCAGGTTGATTCCTCCAGTTCCATTCTTCTTTCTCAAGATTACTTTGGCTATTCGAGGTTTTTTGTATTTCCATACAAATTGTGAAATTCTTTGGTCTAGTTCTGTGAAAAATACCGTTGGTAGCTTGATAGGGATTGCATTGAATCTATAGACTGCTTTGGGTAGAATAGCCATTTTGACAATATTGATTCTTCCAATCCATGAACACGGTATGTTTCTCCATCTGTTTGTGTCCTCTTTGATTTCTTTCATCAGTGTTTTATAGTTTTCTATGTATAGGTCTTTTGTTTCTTTAGGTAGATATACTCCTAAGTATTTTATTCTTTTTGTTGCAATGGTGAATGCTATTGTTTCCTTAATTTCTCTTTCTGTTTTCTCATTGTTAGTATATAGGAATGCAAGGGATTTCTGTGTGTTAATTTTATATCCTGCAACTTTACTATATTCATTGATTAGCTCTAGTAATTTTCTGGTAGAGTCTTTAGGGTTTTCTATATAGAGGATCATGTCATCTGCAAACAGTGAGAGTTTCACTTCTTCTTTTCCTATCTGGATTCCTTTTACTTCTTTTTCTGCTCTGATTGCTGTGGCCAGAACTTCCAACACTATGTTGAATAGTAGTGGTGATGCTTATTTGAAATGCAGTTTTATCTGATGTCCTGTATTTTCATTTGCTAAATCTGGCAATTGCATTGCTTGGGCATTTCTGACAACTTAGCCTCAGAGTTGTTTGTATGCCATCCTGAGACACTGTGAGCTACCTAAAAAAACTACAAAATTGCTTTTGGTTAAAACTAGCTAGAGTTAATTTCATTTCATACAAAATAAAGTTGTGATGACAAAGACTCTTCAATATAGTATAGAAGGAACCAGATGAGTTACAGAAATAGGAGTACTTGAGCAAACTTTGCAAATGAAACCCACCTATCCTCTCTTCATCAAGGCAGATTGTATTGCTCAGTGATGGCTAACATCATTGAGAAAGGCTGTAGTTTCTCTCCTGTGCAAGCTGAGAAGATGGTTGACTCCTGGAGCCTAGAAATTGACTTTATGATGTAAATGAAGAGGATGGGCCTTTGAGGCAGCAGAGGCATCTTTGTCACTGTGGCTCTGAAATCTACTTGAGTGATCATACTCAACTGGCCACTAACTAGTAGCATTAAGTGCTACAAAGTGGGTGTAGTTTTGCACGTAGGTTTCAGAGCAACCAGAATGTCCCAGTCTGCAATGATCTTTGGCTGTGGTTAGTTTATCATTGGTACCTAGCACCAAACAAAATGGGCCATAAGAAAAGTAAATTTCTCAGAAATTTCTTTCTGCAAAAAGATCTCACTAGATTCATTATTAAAGAGTCAGAGAATCTTGATAATTTCCAAAAGGCAGCTTAGAAAAGGGAGGTTTGAATAACCTTGAGGAAGGAGTCTAGAATAATGTTGCACAAAGATTCTGTAAACCTTCCACCTAGCTTGTCAAAGGAGACCTGTGCCTATTTCCTGGGGTAATTGTGCTCAGAGAAAGGTCGGTCCACAGAACACTCACAGAATGACACTGATTCTTGAACTAATACTTTAATCCAGTTGAAACTGAATAAAACTGCAGTTTACATGTATCTGGGGGCAGATGGTAAATGGAGTTTGGCCCAAGACTCCCTCAATGTGGCTCAGTTCATCTATAAATAAATTCTGTGGATATATCTCAATTTCTAACATATGGTTAGAAGAAATATAATCAACTGAGAGTATCTACGTTGACTCTTTGACTTATGGCATGGTATAGCCAACCACGGAGAAGGTGATGGCACCCCACTCCAGTATTCTTGCCTGGAAAATCCCACGAATGGAGGAGCCTGGTAGGCTGCAATCCATGGGGTCGTTAAGAGTCAAACACGACTGAGCAACTTCACTTTCAGTTTTCACTTTCATGCATTGGAGAAGGAAATGGCAACCCACTCCAGTGTTCTTGCCTGGAGAATCCCAGGGATGGGGGGGCCTGGTGGGCTGCCGTCTATGGGGCCGCACGGAGTCGGGCACAACTGAAGCAATTTAGCAGCAGCAGCAGCAGCATAGCCAACCAAGTAGAAACTTCTGGACTGTATCTCATATCAGCATAGTAAACCAAAATCAAGACTGCATCCCTAATAAAATGTAAAAATTGGTGCCAGCATCAAAAAATTGAAAGTTGCAGTGTTCGTGATTCTGTTTATTTTCAATCCTCCATAACTCTGGGATCTGCTGGTTTATAGTACCCAAGGATACAACACAGTTCCAGTTAATTGGAAGCTAAAATTTCTTCCTGGTCATTTGAGAATCCCTAGCACTAGAATTAAAAAAAAGGAATGAAAAGTTTATTGTGCTAGAAGGGTAATTGATTGTTAAAGGAATATAGGCTTTTTGGTAACCAATCTGAGAAGAAGGATTACAAATAAACCCAGAGAATCCTGAAGTTCCTTCAAGTGAGGTCATGTCTTTTGGAAAAGTTAATGGATAGTAAGAGCTTCTGGTAAATGTAAAATAACTAAAGGCCTCCATAGGAAATTCAGTTTTGTGTCACATTTCCAGGTAAATATCATTGACCAATTGAGCCACTAGGTGAGAGCCTAATGAACATAAAGTACATATTGGGAAAAGTAGACTCAGGACCAACCATGGTCTTTTTAAAAAAATTATTGAAGCATAAATAGAATATTAGTTTCAGGTATGCAGCATAGTGCTTTGCTACTTTGTAGTTATATACCACACCCTGCTTATTTAACTTATATGCAGAGTACATCATGTGAAATGCTGGACTGGATGAAGCACAAGCTAGAATCAAGATTGCCGGGAGAAATATCAATAACCTCAGATATGCAGATAACACCACCTTTATAGCAGAAAGCAAAGAAGAACTAAAGAGCCTCTTGATGAAAGTGAAAGAGGAGAGAGAAAAGGTTGGCTTAAAATTCAACATTCAGAAAACTAAGATCATGGCATCTGGTCCCATCACTTCATGGCAAATAGATGGGAAAACAATGGAAACAGTTTCATTTTTATGGGCTCCAGAATCACTGCAGATGGTGACTGCAGCCATGAAATTAAAAGATGCTTGCTCCTTTGAAGAAAAGCTCTGATTAACCTAGAAAGCATATTAAAAAGCAGAGACATTACTTTGCCAGCAAAGGTCCATATACTCAAAGCTATGGTTTTTCCAGTAGTCATGTATGGATGTGAGAGTTGGACTATAAAGAAGGCTGAGTGCCGAAGAATTGATGCTTTTGAACTGTGGTGTTAGAGAAGACTCTTGAGAGTCCCTTGGACTGCAAGGAGATCCAACCAGTCCATCCAAAGGAGATCAGTCCTGGGTGTTCATTGGAAGGACTGATGCTGAAGCTGCAACTCCAATCCTTTGGCCACCTGATACAAAGAACTTTTCACTAGAAAAGACCCTGATGCTGGGAAAGATTGAGGGCGAGCAGAGAAAAGGATGACAGATGGTTGGATGGCATCACTGACTCGATGGACATGAGTTTGAGTAAGCCCCAGGAGTTGGTGATGGACAGGGAAGTCTGGCATTCTGCAGTGCATGGGGTTGCAGAGTCAGACATGACTGAGCAACTGAACTGAACTGAACCACACAAAGTTATAATTATATATATGAAATTATAATTAAAATATTGACTATGTTTCTTGTGCTCAGCATTACTTCCCTCCATCCATCTGTCTATTTAAATATTTCAGTTTTCCCTTTTTCTTCCCTTCATATTTACATGGTATCTGTTGGGTAGAGGTTAACTTTATTTTGCCTGTCAGTTAAAATATGTCCAGACTAAGTTATCCTAGGAGGAAAGGATATTACTCAGAAATTTTGGACTTGCACATTCAGTAACTGAATTGGCTTCTTTATAGAAAAAGGTGATCACTTTTATCTGTATAAAAGGTAGTATGTTTGTTTGGATACATGCTATTGTTTGGAAGTTTAAATAGGGAAGAAGTATACATATTGTATGTATGAGTAATGTGTGGCCAGTAAGATCTGAGTTCTAATGGAAGTTTATGATTTGCAGTGATATAACAACTTTATTTAATGCTATATCTATTTGAAAATAATATTCCTTTTGAACCTTGCCTCACTAAGTCAGTCAGAAGTCAGGAAATTTTTTTCCCAAGAATCCCTTGCAGTTTAGGTGCAGTGTTGCAGTTCATATTCTGCTAGTCAGAATTAAATAAGATTTGGAGGTGAGCAAAATAAAATCACATGAGGGGTAATAATTGATCTTTGAAAGATGTGCTGATGGACATACCTGGCCTTTGTAAAAGGCAGGGACTATATTTCTTTGCTTGTTCTTAAGCATATGGTTCCCAAATGGGAATGGTTAAGGGGTGTGAATAGAGAACCCAACAGTGACCTTGGCTATGGATTCTGCCTTTGTAGGCATTCAGAATCTGGAATATCCAATATCGCAGATTCTATGCACAAGTTAGTATATTTTAATAAATTACTTTTGTACTACTGTGGATTCTGTTGTTTTACTTAAACCAGTTGGTAATATGGATATCATCTCTGAACATTCAAATTCAGTTTATGCTAGGATGACTATACTCTATTGTCTTTGCAGTTAACTCATTCTCATGAATATACCAGATCTGACAATGCCAGCAAAAGTTTAGAGAAACAGGGTTTTAACTTTCAAATTCATCATCAACTTCATCTCCTTTTCTGTCCCTCCATACCAATTGATGCAGTTTGAAGATTTCACATGTCATATGAGAGAAATAAAAGAACCGTGTCGCCATGGTCAATCACCTAGGGAACTGTTCCAAATTATATACACAGTGGTATTTAAAAATTCTGCCCATATTTCCCATATTTGTAAATTAGTACTGGGGTGAGAACATAAGTGTAACATACAATACAGCTTAAAAAAACTTATTAGTTTAAGCAACACAATGATTACAAGTTTTAGGTTCTAATTCTAGAACTTGTTTCTAATAGTAATTCTGCCACTTACATGTATGCTCAAACAAGTTCCTTAAAATCTTTGTCAATATCCTTATCTGTTCAAAGATAATAATAATATCAACCTCATATAGTTGCTGTAAGAATAATCAAATTTATAATTGTACTGTGCATCTAATGACTGAAACCTGGAAAGAATTTGAGACTGCTCTTCCTTTTCTTTCCCCTTGCTTATCCTCTCCTATTGCCAACATTCATCTTCAAAATCTACTTAGTTTTTTTGTTGGACTGTTGTAAGAGGCTCTTGATTTTTTTCTGTTTTGTTTTCTTTTCATGATTCAAGCTGTCATGTCTACTGTTGGAAAAAGCACCTTCAAGTGCAGTTGAAATCACATTTCTCTTATTTGGTGTTTTCCTATTTCTCATCAATAATAATCAAATTTTCCTCTTTATAATTTAATAATTTCCAAAATAAGGTCTCATTTCAAATTTCCAGATAAATTTATCTCTACTCCCTATGATTTGTCAAATAGGCCTCACAACATTCTAAATTGTGCCCCCTTCCTTACCTTCCTCTTTTCTGAAAAGCTCTTCAGCTTTGTCTGATGTAGATCCCACCCACTGTCAAAGGCAAACATTCAGGATGATTTTCTTAAATATCCAGCTTTGATGATTTCTTATTCTGTCTTAGTCTTGTATTATGAGTATCTCTGTTTTTCGTTGTCATATCCATTATCTTGCTGTTCTGCTTTTGCTTTTCATATGCAATTTGATGTTAAATTCTTAAAAATCTTCAACTTTCAGAATTAGAGAGTTTGAAATCATCCAGTCCTATTCAGAAATAAATGATCATTTCAAATACTGCATCTAGACATGAGTGTAGAGCTACTATGTGATCCGAGTATGAAGCCTACCTTTGCAACTATTCCAAAAATCATGCCTTTATAAATTCAACTGAAAATCAACTCACAAGCTTAGTTTTGAAATGTTCTGCTACCTATATCAGTGTATTAAATAGCATAATGTTATAGATTCTAGGTATTCATAAAAGGGGTTGTGTTTGTAAATTTTCCCTACTGGTGTTTTAGAGATTCTTCAGTATCCTTCAGTATTCAGTTTCATAACTGTTTGAGGAGTTGAGAAGTAATACAGTGGTGTGTTGGCCACTTAGTATTTTAAAGTTAACTCTAAAATTTAAGTTTATGGCTACCTGAGATGCTTTGGTTTTAAAACTTTACTGCATTTTTAGAACCCTCAAGTATCCTCTGTTTGCAGGATTGGCTTACTCTGCTTGATCAAAAACAATGAACCCCCCAAAATGCTATATTTCTGAGGAGGACAATGACACAAATGCTTGCATTTGGGTTGGAATCATTTCTGTCCCTGATAAATTCCAAAGTCTCTTGGTTATTAGACCCTTTAGAACTTACCAGAATCCCATCTCCCAGGCCAAATTGCAAAGAAAACTCATAAAAATGGAAATTCATAGAAGAATAACAGTGTGCTGCCAGTGTTCAATGGGAAAGAATTACTTGGCCAGCAGTCCAAACACAGGAATAAGCATTATACTATTGTATGTGGACTGTCCTCATCAATTTATATTGAGGACAGCTGGAGGAAAAAAAAATTACCAGTCACTACAGCAAAGATGCAGGAGTCTAAACATTCAAAACATGCCTAAAGGGCCAACTTGACTTTAAAACTGTAGTTGAAGGACTTTAAATGGTGACTTATTTAGTTAGCTAATATTTTAGGATTTTAATTAAATCAATGTGGCTCAGGGTTGAAATCTTCCCCAAGGATCCAAATTGGACACAGATAGCTCATCAAATTGACATTCTCTGATTCTTTTCTGTTAATGAAAGCCTGTATATATGCTTTAACTGTCATCTGATACTCCTTTTGGGAAAGAGCAATTAGGGGGGCAGAGTAGCATATTTAGCACTTAGAGGTCTGCCATGTAAAAGTGTCTTAATATTTCCTGATGACTCTAGGGAACAGATCTAGGACCAATGAATTGCACTGAGAGAGCAATCATGTTTGGCTTAGTAGAGAAGATACCCTTGGAATTGCTCATTAGCTAGAATAATATGTCTTTCAAGGCCATAAGCTCCCTGTCAAAAAGATGCTTAATATGTGTCAAATTTTATATTGTTGAATTATGTGGGGCCACTGTAAAATTATAAGTCAAAATTTCAAAGATATACTTTATTTTTAGCAGGATTAAGCTAAATATGTGTAATTTTGATGGATGCCACAAAGCATTCTTATTTCATAAGCATCAAATATTCTTTTATTTGTAATATTAAGCAGATTAGTTTTAATGCAGTTCCCTTGAAATTATACTGAACAGGGGATAAAACTTTGGATAACATGAAATTATTTTCATGTATTGACCCAATTTATAATTAGGGCAAAATAGAAATCAATATGTTAAGTTGTTTTATATGCTTAGTTGTGGTTTTATATGCATTCACAATTGTCTTATGATGCAGTCACATTTATACACATATAGAATTTCCACATTAGTAAAACAATTTGTCATGAAGAAAGACCTTTAAGAAGAGGCTAGAGTACACTAAAAAGAATGATAACAAGGCAATTATGAAAGGTTATTTTTTCCCCTGGACTTCAGATTTTCTTTTTCAATAAGAAGTTATTCCCTTAGAGCTCAATTTCTCCTTTAACTTGGTGATCCTTTGATATCTTAGAACTGGATTCCATTTTTATGTGACTTCTCGTAGAGTTGCATAAGATTAGAGAAGGATACATTTGATTTGTCCGTGAGCTGGTTTTCATCAAAGGAGAATGACCGATGCACTTACTAAAAAAGTCAGAACAAACTTTGATCAGAAGACCAAAGAAATAGGAAAGATTAAGTGTAGACAGACCTGCCTCTGGAGGCAAAATTCTGACAGAAACAGCAGAATTCTCACACTGTTGTAGATATTTCACCCTGATCAAGTTATTCATTTTTGTGTGTGTGTTAAAATAAGTAAAAGTGGAAAAATAAAATACTTGATATGGTTAGATGTCTTTTGGTGAATCAAAGTGAGGTCAAAGGCAGTGAAACTGGTCTGTTCATCAGGGAATGCAATTTAAGAATGGGAAGAATTAAGTCTCTTTGTGACTTCTCCAGTTTTCCATCAATTGCAATAATTTCTAACCTCAAACAAATTATCAGCGATTCTATAAAATGTTAAATTTAACTGTAAGTTCATAGTGATGCATGTTTCACATTAACATATGTGGTATTGGCTCATTTACACAAGATAAAAGTTAAAGGAGAAATAGAAAGAATACCTTTGTTGAGTGGTAAAATTATTGCAGATTATATTTGTATATTCATTTATTTGTTTACTTCTACAGAATATTCTCTGTGTCATACATTTTCAGTATGCCTTAACAAAGATAGCACATATAACACTCTTAACATTCTTGTGAGGTAAGTATTATTTTTTTGCCCAGTTTTATAATTGTGGAAAAAAAAGTTATCAAATGGTCAATGACTTGCTCAAATTCACAAGTGGTGAAGGATGGGTTCAAATGCAAGCAGCCTGATTCTAGTTTTACCTCTTGACTATACTATGTTCTTTTATGATGTTTAAACATACATTGAATTTTACTTAAGCCCGTTACAAATCCTAACTAATGTTTACTCACTACCATTATTTTCAGAAATTTCATACCAATTCACTAATTAAATTTACCTTCTCTCAATGCCCTAATGTGTTGCAGTGAAGAGTCAAAATCAGTCATCTCTTTCAAAGACTATCATTGGACAAAACACTGGGACAAAATGCCAAACTGTGAGGTGGAAACAGAGATCAGAGTTTGATGAAAACAATGATATTCCTTGGAGACTCACTCCCAGTAAGGTAACAGGATTGTCCATTCTTTCCACATACTCTTGACTACTTACAGTGTATATGTTTCTGATTTTGCTATGGATAATATTATACAGGAAGTAATTCTCAAAGAGACAGAATTTAAATGCTTGGATAGTTAAAAAATAATATGAGAACTATAAATGTACTGAATGATTTACAAAATTTATGCCTGAGTGAGTTCTTATGAATTTCTTATTGATCTCTAGAACTAAGATCTTATATACTCTACCCTGTGGCATGATACTAAGATGTATTTGAGTCATGCCTTATGTTTGCATTAAATCCATCATGTACATAAAGAAGAAACTCAAATGATTGAAATCACTTTTCAGAGAAAATTCATTAATTTTAGAATGTTACTGGGAAGTGTTACTGTAGTGCACAGATGCTAAAGATGTAACTTTGAGATTAAATTAGCAATAGAGATAACACTTTTCATTATCAGTTAAGTTTGAGATACTGTTTATAACGTATTCAATTTCTGAGCTTGCAGCAAATTAAAGAAAAAATATAGGAATTCAGGAAAGTTAGAAGTATATTTAATGCATGAAGAAAAGCTAAATATGAATATTTACATTTTTCACTTAATCTACTTATTAAAATTTCACATTAGATTTTTATCAAATAATTGCATTAATTATGGCTTATTTTGTATAGTTTTTTTAATGCATGAGGGCTGCAATGACAATATATTACAGACCGAGTGAGTTTTCACAACAAAATTTATGTTTTCATAGTTCTGGAGGCTGGAAGTCCAAAATTAAGGTATTGGCTGCTGTGGTTTCTTTTGAGGTTGCTCTCCATACCTTGCAGATACCCACTTTCTGGCTGTGTCCTCACATGGCCTTTCCTCTGTGTTTGAACATACTTAGTGTTTTTCTCTCTATCCAAATTCCCTCTTGTCATTGAGACATGAGTCAGATTTGCTTAGGACCACCTCCCTCTGAAACCTCATTTTAACTTTGTCATATTCCTGAGGTATCAGTGAATTTTGTGGATAACACAGCTAATTTACACTCAAGTCTGTACTAGACTCTGCTTGTCAATAACACAAATGAGAAATAGGCATGAATCTGGATTGTTAAGATACGTCTTCACATAAAATAAATACATATTAAGCATGAATCACATTGATGATGACTGAAAAGATTTGTAGGACATGTTAGTACATTGTGGATTTGGGCCATCATTTCAGCTATAGGGTATAATGGGAAGTTATTTGCTCTTTTGTCACATGGCCATAGAACCTGAAGAAAAGAAAGGAATTTAATTAAAGCACAAGAGGTTTTAGCTACCTATAAAGAAGAATGATTTAAGTGACAAAATACTGAAAGAATTACTAGAGAAGTTGTGAAATTTTCATCTTAGACTTTCAAGATCATAGCAAAACATCTACCCAGAGTTATTTATATGTTTATGAAGTCTGCAGATTATTACACACTCTTTTGGACCCTCTAAACATTTGATTATATGAATATTAATGTCCACTGGCTGTGCTATAGATTTGGGCATTATCAAGTCAAAGTTTGATTAAAGCAAAAATATGCCAACAAATATGCTATTTGTGTTAATTCTGACCCATTCTATTCTCCATATTATCACTAAAATAAATGTTTGCTAAACTGCTTGGGGGCTTCCCAAGTGGTGCTAGTGGTAAAGAACCTGTCTGCCAACACAGGAGACATAAGAGATGAGGATTTGATCCCTGGGTCGGGAAGATCCCCTGGAGGAGGGCATGGCAACCCACTCCGGTATTCTTGCCTGGAGAATTCCATGAACAGAGAAGCCTGGCGGGCTACAGTTCATAGGGTCACAAAGAGTTGGACACAACTGAAGCGACTCAGCGCACATGCAAACTGCTTGAAAGATTCCAAAGATTTGCATACTTTCCTTGACTGGGACTAAGCTTCACTGAAAACTGATTTGTCTCTGTAACATGTTTCTACTTTATCTTCCACTAACTCCAAAATCTAATGCTAGCTTCTATCAGACCAGCAACTTCACTGTTCCTGAAGCAAATCACGTTTATTTTGCCTTTTGTGTTTCTTTACTGGCTACTCCTCCACATTTTAATGTATTCCTTATTGCCTACACTGATTTTACTGCGTTTTATGATACAGTGCAAATTGTATCTCTTTTAGAACATTTTCCCTGAATTATATTGCTGTATGGTCATATCTTCCTCATTTAACAATATGTTATTTGCTGCACAAATTAACACTTATTTTATATTGTTTTATATTACTTAATAGTTCATCTTGGATCATCTTTGTATCATTAAAAGGGTTTGAAAGAGTAAAAGATATACTTTCAAATCACACAGTCATAATTTATTTCTATCCCTGTCAATGATGAGTCAGTATTCACTCAATATCTCTAATGCAGAGTGTCCTCATAGCTATGACTTAGAGAATGCTAGCTGCTGCATGTGGTTGACTTACTATGATCACATACTAGGGATGTGATCACACAATGCCTGACATCACGTAGCAGTGTTCGTCCCTGTTCTGTTTTTCCACGTCTTTAACTTCCTTCCCGTTCCCAGGAATTTTTTAAACTCACATATAGCAGACACTCTAAATTTTTTTCTTTAGCATTCTGTTTGTGTCAGTCAGATACAAGTTGGGAACTAGTGTAAATATTTCAATCAGAAAGGAATTTACTGCAGGAAATTTGTTATAGAAGTGTTAGAAATTAAAAAGGATTTGAGGAAGAAAAATGAATAAGGAAGTGATGTTACCCAGAGTATACTAAGAGAAAGAGTTGTTATTGATATTGTTCCCTAGGCAAGCGAGAGAATATGAGAAAAAGGCAATGCTATCTGTATATCACTAAGCGTAGGAACTGTTGTACTGAAGGTATGGATGAGAGAAAGTGATTTTCCTAGGAAACTTGGAACCCAGATGTCTTATGACAATGAAGGGATCTAGGAGCCACAACTACTGATGCTGTTTCCAGATGTAGAAAACTATATTTTTGTCTTCATTTTATATTTTATAATTTTATGTAATAACTATAGCTGGCAGTAATTAATCAAAATCCAGCTGGAAAGGCATGAAGTGAAATGTAATATTTAGAATCTCAGTCTTGCAGGTATAGAATTATGTTTGTCATGTTTTAAGACCGACTTGATGGACATGGGTTTGGGTAGACTCCAGAGTTGGTGATGGACAGGAAGCCTGGTATGCTGCGATTCATGGGGTCGCAAAGAGTCAGACACGACTGAGCGACTGAACTGAACTGAACTGATAGTAAGAAATGCCCCCTGAATATCAGTAATTTCCAACAATTATGGTACATTCCTCTTCCTGTTATAAGTTGGCAGCTTTGGGGTGGTTGAAACTGTGTTCCACGTGTCTCTTTCTCGGGTTGCAGGACTAGCATATATTCACGGTATACCCTTCTTGGTACTGGGAGCAGGGGCAAAATTGCTGGTGGGATCACACAGTGGCTTTAAAAATGTCTGCTTTGAACTGAACACTGTCATTTAAGCTCACTGGTCAACCATGTCATATGGTCAAGTCTCACAATGTGATTGGTGAATTTTATCCTCTGTGAAGAAAGACACTGAAATTTGCATGATGTGGGAAAGAATGTAAGCTCCTTTCATAGGTAAACAGAAGGGATCATATGTAGAAACAGTAAATCCATATTCTGCTGTCAACCTTCTTGGTCAGTGTTACTCACTTGCATCCTTTCTCTTTCTTTGTGCAAAGTGAATGTAAGACTATTCCACAGGAGACAGTATAAGAGCCCCATTCAGCGTCAGCTGTGAGCTAAAGACCCAAAATCTCGTAATCGTCTCTATATCAGCTACACCCTGATTAAGAAACCTGTTTTAAAGGAAAACAAATTCTTTCTCAAAACATCTGAAATACATTGGAAAAATAGAGGTAAAATGGTGATAATGATTCCATTCAGCTCCTGGAAGAACTAGAGACACATAGTGTTTACTTGTCTATGAAAATTACCAAATCTTGCTCTTGAACAAGTCCACAATCTGGAGTAAGGAATGTTTGTTGATTAAGTCTTGGTTCTAGTCCATGAGAACAACTTCTCCCTTGGTTCTTGGCACTTGATTTCATTCTCAGAGAAGTGCTTTTCTTAAGACTAAAGGTTGTTTAATACTGAACTGTAGGTTAGTATCTAGGACCAGAAAGATTTCATTCAGTTTTCATTCTCCTTTAGAAACTTGGCAGCCCAACGGTTGTTTTTCATCTTGAACTCTCACAGAATCTTTTAATTCATGTTGGTAGTTTTTTGCAGGGAAGAACAACTCATTCAGAAACTTTATCAAATGTATCTGATTCTAATTAGGGTAATTGTCCTATTACTTTGACCTACAGTTGTTTTTTAGGGATCCTTCTCCCTAACTAAGGTATGTGTTGCTTGAGTTCATCAGTCTTCGGGGAGAGTGCCACACTCTGTCTCTTTTCCTGAGGCATGTTGCCATCCAAAAGATGTAAAAGGTGAATTGAGTGCCATGGTGTCTTTCCTTCTTTTTCCTTTTTTTCTCTTTTATTTCCTTTATTTTTATTTTCTAAAGTTACCGACAGCTATATCTTGGATTTGGTCTTTGCAATTTAATTTATCTTTTACTTGTTTGATCTTTCACTTTTAAAGCCCCAAGATTTCTGTATTTTCCATGCTTCCCCTTCTTATACACCAGTCATCTCTTTTCTGAGTCAATCTGTTTCTTGTCATAGCTTTTCAAACCTTACTAAGTAACAATAAAATCTCATCTGTAACATTACTTATACCAATCTCTTCAACAAAAACTCATTCAGAACATTATCTGCCTTCATTGTCACAGGTGAGAGTTTCACAAACTATTTTGCAATCTTTGTAACATGGTAGGACTGTTTTTTAAACATTCAATAACAATTTTGGCCTTGTCTTCCCTCTAATGCTACAAGCTAGTGCCACGTAATTTAGGTTTATCTTATGAAAGCATCCCATTTCCAATATTAACTTCATTTGTTTACACGTCGTTGACAAATTCCCATGGCTTACAGATATACTGGTGTATTTTTCATTCATATTGCTTGTTATTAGGTGTGAGTTTCATGTGTTTTGGTTTCATATATTTCCTCATTGTTGAACTTGAAATGAAAGAACGGGCCCTGTTTGAGACATGCTATATTCCTGTGGCAGAAGGAAGAGCAACAAGGTTAGCAGAAATACAGAATGACCAGTTAAATTTCTGCTTGGAATGGATTTGCATCACTTCTGCCTACATTTTGTGGACCAAAGAAAGTCAAATAGAGTCATGAATTATGCTCTTTTCACACCTGACAATGAAGCCATGAATTATGCCCTTCTCACAGAAAGGCCTCATAAGTCACAGGGCAAGGAGAAGGATGCATATTTCTCTTACAAAGAAGGAGACATAAAATTTTCAGGGCAAAAATGCACACTTTTACTGGAGCACTCTGTAGGAAGGGGCTTGAGAACCTGAGACCTTACAAGCAATAGCCAGCATTTGATTCTTAAAATTTTGGATCAAAATTAAAATCTTACCAACACTGATTGTTTTGCAGAATGCTTCCACAAAACTCCATGGATGTTGTAATTGGAAAACGTTTGGGAAATCAATTTTTCAGTGAGTAGTTTAATGTGTAAGTTCATTTGAGTGAGGTCTTGGTCAAGTGGCAGCCAGTTGAATGAACTGGAAAAGATCACAGAATAGTGTTTGGCTCAAGCCAATTTATTTTATTTTACTGCTTCCATCTCTGGGTTCATAAATATTCATGACATCTGAACATGGATAGGAAATAGGTTCTGCAGAGCTAGTGTTATAAAGTAAGTACTTCCTGCCATATTTATTCAAATAAAAACAGACAAAAGATGTGATTGTGTTTAGGTTCAATTTTGTTATTCTAACAGAAAAAAAGCAAAAGATAAGATTACACTGCATTTAAGGGTAAAAAATAAGGGAAAAATTACTTCACTATGTTGCCAGCTCCAAGTTACTTTCACCCAAATTTCAGTGTCAAAATTTGGTTAAGCTTTTTCATTGGTTTAGTGGAGTTGTGGCAGATTCTATTTGATGATGAGGTACTCTTCAAAGTTCAAGGATAAGGGGCTTACTCTTCTCCATTTTGTAGCTAGAGCTATATAATACATTTTCTCCAATAAATATGTCTACAGTGCTACATGATCCATGGTTGGTTGAATCTGCAAATATGGAACTGCAGATAACAGACAGAGGGCTAACTGTAATGTTATATATGGATTTTCTACTATCAGGGTCAGCACCCCAACCCTCAGGTTTTTCACGAGTCAGCTGAATATCAATTTTACAGAGTTAGTACAGATTCAGTGAAATGATTATGCAAATTACATGTATGCAGATGATATATTGAGGCGGTAAATGCACCTAACCTTTCAGCCTTATATTACATATGCAACTACTAAAATACTATCCATATTTTGGGGTCCATCTTAGCATATCAGGGCAAATATTTAGCATATTTCCATCTGTATAGTTTATGGGTGGTTTTTAAAATAGTAACATGTCTTTGAAGTATCAAAATATTGCTATAATAATTGGTAGTCTTTATCCTGACTTCCTTAAGTATCCCTTTTCTAGACTGAATGTTTGTGTCTCCCCAGAGTTTGCATGTTGAAGCCCTAACCTGTAATGTGATGGTGTTTGGTGACAGGGCTTTTGGGAGGTAATTAAGTTTAGGTGAGACCCGGGAGAGCTTACACTCATTTATTTTCCACCATGTGAGGAGACATCAAGGAGGCAGCTATCTGCAAACTGGGAAGAGAATCCTCATCAAGAACTGAGTCTGCCAGCACCTCTATGCTGGACTTCCTAGCCCCTGATGTGTGTGAATGCTAAGTTGCTTCAGTGGTGTCTGACTCTGTGCAACTCTTTGGACTGTAGCCTGCTAGGCTCTCTGTCTATGGGATTCTCCGGGCAAGAATATTGAAGTGGGTTGCTGTGGGTTGCTCCAGAGGATCTTCCCAACCAAGGGTTTGAACCTGTGTCTCTTAACGTGTACCTGCATTGACAGGCGGGTTCTTTACCACTAGCACCACCTTAAGCCACCCAGTATATGGGATTTTCTTACAGCAACCCAAGCTGACTAAATCATCATACCTTCAGACTTCTGAACACAACTCATTGCCTTAGATTTCCTAGTCATCAGCATGATAAAGCAGGTAAAGAACGAATGCTTGTCCTGGGACAGGAGCTGGGGGCATCCAAGTTTCTGCTCTAGAGCTATGACCAATTGTTATTATTATATTATCAGCTTCTTCTGTTAATGTTTCTGATGTATTATGTGGGATACTAAGAGAGTCCATTCAGTTGTGAGTTAGATTATTCCATCCACAAATCACATTTATTTAAAATGTTATTTAAAGGATTGTTAGAGTTTCCCTCATATTGCATACATTTTGTAAATGTCTGACCCCTCTAAGGCTGTCAGTTTTTTGAGGGCAGAATCCATTATTTAGCTGCCTTTTAGTTCTCTCATGGTTAATAGTATTCGTCACTTACTTGCTTACTAAGTCTTTTCTGATTGAGAAAATCCTCAGTATTGTTAATCAATGACATTGTTGCTTTGGCTTTGAGCTTAAAGATCGCTCACATTTATATTGGGGGCAATGCAGATCATCCCCCCAAGAAAGAGAGAATCATCACAAATATGAAAATAAACATACAAAACGCATGCTTTCTACTTGTATCTTCCTCCAATTAGACCAGAAGGTTCTGTGATAAGTTGGTTATTATTCTTTAGACAAATGGCAGTGACTTGGTTAAAAAGGGAAAATTGTGTATGTAGAGGGCCCTTGAATCAAATATCCTATTATTTGAAAAATATAAAGCTTTCTTACTGCTTATTAAGAAGATTTTATTAGAAATGAAGACAAAATTCTTATATTATTCATGAGATATAGTTATCATTCTGTATAAGCTTTAGAATTCTAACCACATACTGTTATTATCAATGTATTATTGTTACTCATTATAGTGATAGTAGGACTATTTCTGTAAAGTATATAGCTCTGGATATATAAATTCTCCAGGTGGCAAAATTAAGTATATTAATACACAAATGATATTTTACCTCTTGTAAATAAGATCTATCAAGTGATATTTATATTTGTTAATGTTAGAATTGCAAAGTCAGCAGTCCCTTTAGGAAAGGACTATCCTGGAGGAATTGTGAGGCGTTTACATGCTGCATTTGCTAGTTGGTGATTGCTAGGACCTCATTCTTCTTGGCAGTGAGGGTAGAGACACGTACAAGACTAGTATGTTTATCTTAGCATGCCCTGACCTCCTGTCTCTCCATCCTACTCTGTCCCTCTCTCCTTCTCTCTCTCTCTCCCTTCCCTCTCCTTCCTCTTTCTTGCACTCTTACATACATATGTTGCAAAAGATTAATTAAAAACAAAACAAAAACCCTGTTTGCACTTGTGTAATAACAGTAAATTAGACTTGGATGTCAGAGGAATTCTCAGCCAAGAATGTTTACGTTTGTGTGCTGGCCAGTGGTTTCATCTCAATTTTCTTCCTTTGGAAACATTTGGGACTCTGTTCATTTTGTATCAGATACAGTCGGGAGTTCAATAGAGCTACTGTGTTCACGTTTTATTTTTTGTTTGATTTAGTTCTTACTTCCTTTAGCCTACAGACACAGAGGTAATTTAAGTTTCCTGGACTCATACAAATGCACCCATAGTTTAAAGCAGATTAGTATCCTTAAAGTTTAACAATGATCGTGTTAGAAATAATAGGGAACATTTATCGAGAGCTTAGTAAACACCCAGCACTATTCTGAAGGTGGATAAATATCCATATATTTTATTTTCACAATAATCCTATCATGTAGTGAACTATAATCATTCTCAGTTGAAACAGGAGAACACTAAAAGAGAAGGAGTTTGAGTAATTTGCCCAACGGCACATGTCTGATAAGTGGCAGTGCTGTGATCTGAACCCAGGGATTTTTGTTCAGGTTCTTTGTAGCTGTAAAAGACTGTGGTTTCTTTGTTTTTTCATGAATGTGCTATGTGTATTCTGGACTCCTAACATCCTGCTTTCCCAGAAAGCTTGGTATATGAGCAGCAGTCAAGAGTTGAGCCCTGAGACCCCCGGGTCTTCAGTCTCATTTGCTCGCTGTCTGCTCCCTGCTGAAACTAAGCTCTGTGCTACCTTAGACAGAAACAGCACTGTGCAGAGTTTCTTAAACCATATTACAATTTGATTGTTGATTGATGAGGATCAAACTTTTCTTCCCTTGATTTAATTGCTAACTCTTTGGGAAAAAAAAAAATAACACTTCTTTATTCACCAGGGCTTCTTCTAAAGTGTTAACAATACATTTAATGCTGAATGTCTGCTTATTTACTACATGAATGGGTAAGCATGGTTTCCTACATGTAATTATAGCACCCAGGCCACAAAGCCGAAAATATTTACCGTCTGTGTTCTTTACAGAAAAAATGCTGACCTGATGCTGAAATGTAGGCTGAATCCTGTGCATTAGTTGAATTTTCTCAAATTATCACCTGACACATGATCTTCTCTTCATCCCAGACTAACTCTAGATGTCTGTCTTTCTGTTTAGTGTGTTTTCTCCCATTAGCCACTTGTTTATTTTATCCTGAGGTACCATTAGCTCAAAAAATAAGCTTACCTATTAAAATTCAGCTTCACTTGGGGAAGAGAGTAGATGCATTAGAAGCATTAGGGAAGGGCTGGACATGTAGAAAATACTAAGTGAAAGATTCCAGATTGTGTTTCCTAGGAAAGCGAGTTTCAGGGTCTATGCTTGCCTTTTAAAGAGAAAAGTAGGTATATTATGAAATGTGCAAAACTAAAATAGATGTTTCTATTGTCTGGTAGTGAATCCAGAAAGTATTAAGAGAAGAGAAATGTCCATTTCCCTATTAAATTTCAATGTACTTTACTAAAAAGCAAATAGACTATTAAATGATTACTTAAATTATTTCAATAACCATAAATAAACTTGTATTGACTGAATATCAAAAGAACTTTGAGCCTTGACATGTATCTGACTAATACTGTAATGAAGTTTGAACTGATCTTTAATTGGACATTGTCCCTAAAGATAACTATAGATACTGACATTTAGTAAATGAGATTTAGAAGCAATTATTATCATATAAAAGTATACTGCACCTAAAAAAGAAGCTCAGGACAAAGGAAATATTATCTTTAAAGTGTTTGCATCCAAACCATCACAATATATACTGGGGACTCAACTTAGTGTCAGAATTATACCTTTATTTATACCAGTATGAATTGTTCTTAAAGTTCTAAATAAAATAGATGGATAAAACTAAAATCATCCAAAATGTTGGTGTTCTTTATGTGTATACAGAGTTGAAAAATCTACGTTTTAAACCATAGTAAATGTTTATAGGTTTAAAATGTTTTAATCAGGAGCCCATGGCCTTCTTTTTGTTTTGATTTTTTCTTTAATATGTTGTCTATATATGTAAATATATATTTTCAAACTTCTTTAACATGTGGCATTATTATACATTATTTTTATAATTTTTTTTCCATTGGTAAGGTGGCCACTTCTCCTATTTTTCTTGGACAAGGTTCATTTTTCAAATTTTATCTCATGACTTCTTTCTCATAGCACTTGGCTCATTTGCTTTGTCCTTGCACTACATATGAGATGACTCAGGACAGGGGAAAGAATAATGAATCTCTGAAAGGCACACTTGACCCAAATGTTAATGACAGAAAAAAAAAGTGTATATACTCTCTGTCTTTAACCAGTGGTATACAAAATTTTATGTAAAAGTATTTTATAAATGATTTTGTTATAAAATAAACTTACATGAATATATTATTCCATGAAAATTATTCCCATCCCCTCAAAATTTATATATAATTCTTATTCATTAGAATCTAAAATCAGTTATATTTGTTCAAGGGCATTATATTTTTCTCTTCCTTGGAATTGATAATAATTTGAGTAATTCATCTGCTATTGATCAAGTTAATTACTATGCTGCTCTTATAGAAGTATATTAAATATTTTGACCTTTAGGACCCATCTACTTTATAACGTTTGGCCAAGGGTAAATAAAGCTGGAAAGAGTTTATCATTCTGAAAGATGATCATATAATAAAAAGATTCATGTATTTATTACTGTTTCAGTGAATATTTTTATTAAGTCATGAAACTGCAGGAATACTGTCCGCTCTAAGTCCTCGTGAGTTCCCTATATGGAATCCTGCATTCACCATTTTGATTATTGTATAAAACAAATTGGAAAAATTATAACTATTGAAAGATTATCTAACATACTTTCTTGCCAGGATAGTTCATGAGCTATGGGTTCTTTAATGATAATGAATTATCTTCAGTGATGGTTTGGGATTGTTTCTAGGAATTTCATCTACTGATCCATACTCAAACAAAACAAAAATTTTCCCCTATATTAGGGAGGTATGGGATATTGATGAAAACACTGTAAGTTATTTGACTTCATGTCTCTAAGTTAAACTTCATTGTAACAAGTTGTCACTAGAGTTTCAATTGTAATTTATACAAATCAATTTATGTAAATGAAAATTTTTATTAAACACCTAAATATTGACCAAGAAAATGACAATGTCAATAAAACTTGAACCATGTAGGCCCTAAATTTTGAGTTCCTCATGACCTGGTTTCCACCTGCATGAGTATCTTCAGTTGTCTTCCATTTGCTGGGCTATGTGATGTACCTAGTCATGTCTGGCTCTTAGTGATCCCATAGACTGTAGCCCACCAGGCTCCTCTATTCCTGGGATTCTTAAGGCAAGAATACTGGAGTGGGTTGTCATGCCCTCTTCCAGGGGATTTTCCCAACCCAGGGATAGAACCCAGGTCTCCCACATTGCAGGCAGATTGTTTACCATCTGAGCCACCACAGAGGCCCAAGAACACTGGAGTGGGCGGCCTATGCCTTTTCCAGGGGCTCTTCCTGACTCAGGAGTCAAATCGAGGTATCCTGCATTGCAGGAAGATTCTTTACCAGCTAAGCTACCAGGGAAGCCCAGTCTTCTACTTCTCCCTAATAAATACATATATTGTTGTTGTTTAGCTGCTAAGTCATGTCCAATTCTTATGTGACCCCATGGACTGTAGCACGCCAAGTTCCTCTGTCCATGGGATTTCCCAGGCAAGAATACTGGAGTGGGTTGCCATTTCTTTCTCCAGGGGATCTTCCTGACCCAAGAGTCGAACCCACGTCTCCTGTATTGCAAGCAGATTTTTTACTGCTAAGCTACAGGGGAAGCCCAAATACACATATAGCAACACTTATATATATATATACACACACACACACACACACACACACACATATATATATATATATATATGTAGCAACACTATCAACTACATACATATAGAGCAACACCGTCACTCTGTGAGTTTTTTGAAGTCACAGGCTGTTATATGATTTCATGCACGTTTTCTTCCTCTTTGGGTGAATTTATTTGCATGTGTGGAGCTACCATCAGGTTTTATATTCTGCCATACATGTCAATATCTTCATAGACTTTCAGATTTGCCCCATCCCTCTTCTAGAAAGCCACCACTAGATACTATCACTTTCTCTCCTGAGTCACTCAATTCTACCTTCTCACTGTATGTATAGTTACCTGCTTACATGAACTTACTCTTAGATTTTGAGCTCCTTAGGGCATTGTTTAGTCACATTTTCCCAGCCAGCTAGACCACAAAAATTAAAAAAAAAATTTAAAATCCAAAGGTCAAGTGTATTTCAAGAAATGATAAAAAGTACAGTTGATAGAAACATAAACTGGGGAAATGGAAGAAAAAGTCTGAATTGAGAATCTGGTTTGAGAGAAATAAATGTCTTTTAAAAAATGTATTTAAGTAGCAGAGACCTATGAATGTTATAAACTTTAGCTGAGACCCTTAATTTCCTCTATTATAGTACTACTCAGGATTCTATGTGCATATACATCACTGGGGGACCCAATCAGATTCTGATTCAGGAAACCTGTGGTAGGGCCAGAGATTCTGTATTTGTAATATCCTCCACAATGATGTCAGTGCTGCCATTCCAAATACCATGCTTTGAAGCCACTTATTTACTTGTCTGTAGACTTCTCCCATGGCTAGAATGTAAATTGGTGTAGGCGGAGACTGACTATATCCATCGTGTTCATCATTGTATCTCTAGTGCTTGACACTGTGCTCAGCGCATCAGTTCAGTTCAGTTCAGTCGCTCAGTCGTGTCCGACTCTGTGACCCCACGGACTGCAGCACGCCAGGCCTCCCTGTCCATCACCAGCTCCTGGAGCCTGCTCAAACTCATGTCCTTCGAGTCAATGATGCCATCCAACCATCTCATTCTCTGTCATCCCCTTCTCGTCCTGACTTCAGTCCTTTCCAGCATCAGGATCTTTTCCAATGTGTCAGTTCTTCATCTCAGGTGTTGGAGTTTCAGCTTCAGCATCAGTCCTTCCAATGAATATGCAGGACTGATTTCCTTTAGGATGAACTGGTTGGATCTCCTTGCAGTCCAAGGGACTCTCAAGAGTCTTCTCCAACACCACAATTCAAAAGCATCAGTTCTTTGGCACTCAGCTTTCTTTATAGTCCAACACTTAAATCCATACATGACTACTGGAAAAATCATAGCTTTGATTATATGGACTTTTGTCAGCAAAGTAATGTCTCTGCTTTTTAGTATGCTATCTAGGTTGATTATGGCTTTTCTTCCAAGGAGCAAGCTCAGTACATAGTAAGTGATAAAAAAAAAATACTCAATGAATGAACAAATAAATGGCTGGAAATAAAAAAACATGAAGACATGAAAATTTTAGATATAAGTGAGAGAGGATTGATTAGTGGAATAACTTTCTAGGTGATGATGAAGTGGAACAGAATCAAGAATATAGATAGTGCAGATTTATTTTGGGGCAGAAAAAGAAAGGTCTTCCCTGGTGGCTTAGTCACTAAAGAATCTGCCTGCAATTCAAGAGATCTGGGTTGCATCACTGGGTTGGAAAGATCCTCTGGAGAAAGAAATAATAACCTACTTCAGTATTCTTGCCTGGAAAATCCCATGGACAGAGGAGCGTGGTGGGTTACCATCCATGGGGTTACAAAAGTTGGACACCACGACTTGGTGACTGAACCATCACCAGGAAAAGAAAAATCTAACTTTTGTGTCAAAAAGGAGAAAAAAGAGAAATAGGAGAGAGCTTTGTTAAAGTAGAAAGGAGGGAAGAGAATGGAAGTCTCATTGAACATTAGCACAGAAAAGAAGGTTCAAAATTCTCATTTCCTAAGCCCACTCACTATGCAAAAAAGGCAAAACCATGTTGAGTTTTTAGGAAGCTGATCTCATCCTAGTCAGTAACCAGGGTTGGGTTTGTTTTGCTTTTAAGTGCATATTCTCAAGCCCACTTTAAATCTGTGGAATCAACTGACAGCTTTAGATGGAAGCCCCTGAATATTTATTTACATAACTTCGCAGTGATAGAATTAGCTAGTCTTTAACTGAGCAGAAACTCAAGAGTTATTATAAATGAATCTTTTAATTCTTTTACATTTTGCCTCATTGCCTTAGGAAATGTTTATGATTTAACTAGTGTTACTGCTAATACACTATTGATATAGCTCCAAAAAGCAAATAATCAAACCTAAAATATTAACTCAGGAAAAAGTAATTAATGAGGGAGAAAAGTTGCACTTTACAAAAAATGCATTTTACAAAATTCACTCTAAAGAAGAAATGCCTTCTGTTTGACTTTGTTTATGAACATTATAGCTTCCCTGGTGACTCAGATGGTAAAGAATCTGCCTACAATGCAGGAGACCTGGGTTTGATCCCTGGATTCCCCTGGAGGAGGAAATGGCCACCCACTCTAGTATTCTTGCCTGGAGAATTTCATAGACAGAAGAGCCTGGTGGGCTACAGTTCATGGGGTCATAAAGAGTCAGACATGACAGTGACTAATACTTTCACTTTTCATGAACATTTTAAGGCTTTGCAAGGATGCCATGTTGAGACAAATAATTGTCTTGTAGCATAAAATCAGTCTTATATATGAACTTAAATTCTTCTAAATTGAGAAGAAAGTAACCTAATGAGTGAAAGCAGATGTTGGAAAATGATTGTGACATGATATTGAATATTGGATTGACATATTCCTGTTTCTAAAGGTATTTCATGCTATTCATCTACTGCTTGAAATGAACTTGCAGGAAAGTCAGTAACTTGGAAAGCTGGTGTGTTTCTTGATTGTGTGCTCAGTCATGTCCAACTCTTTGGGAACTTGCAGCCTCGTGGATTGTAGCCCTAGCTGAATTAACAAGTTCCTGTTCTCAAGAAAATGCCAGGATAATAATTAGATATGGGCTCAATTAAAATGCTGTAAAGAAAAGTAATTGAGGAATGATATAGGCAGTGGAATTAAAAGTTGTGATGTTTGCAATAATTGATTTAGTGTTTTATCTTTCTAGCTTTGTCCTTAAAAAAAAAAACTATTTCATAAAATGCAGGTACTATATTAGATTACAAGTGTTTTACTGACTTTCCTGGGAGAACTAAATTCATACTAAAATTTAGGATCTTTGATCCATTTGCAACATAAGGACATTAAATTAAGAAAATCCAATTAAAAAAAGAGAAAATCCAGTTAATTAAAACACTGGCTTTGCCAACTGAATCATCAGTGTACATAACTTTCTTTTCCACAGTTTTGTGTCATTTTTTTCCATATCTGAAACATACCAGTTTTTCACTAATTATTACTCAACAAGAAAATTTTGAACTGTGAATATTGCTAGTTCTCATTCTTCATCAATTAAATTTTCACATACTGCCTCAGTAAAAGTGTAATTTTATATTAGAAATTATTTCCAAATGTCTTTTGTTAAGAGAGAGTGCTTTATCAAATTTAACAGAGAGTTAAATTCAGAAACCAAAAATTTCCTCCATGATTGCAAGTATGAAGAATATTTTTAAACTGGTAGATTAAAATGATGGATTATTTTAATATACCCAACAATGTATTGGTTTTATCCTTGTTTGTTGCCATTAAATGTTTCATAAAACTACACTGTTGTAAATTTTTTCTAGGCAAATTTTTCTTACCAAAATTCCTGTTCACTCAATTTACATATTTTGTTTCAATTTTGTTGAATACTATTTTGGGTTTAATATTTTTCCAATGAGAATTTCACTTGAACCATTAGTGAAATGATTCATGTTGACAACACACCTTAAAAAATATTTCATGTTTTAAAGAATATTTTGCATTTAATTAAATGTTTAGTATTTGCTTCTCATTATTTCCTCTGCATTTAGTGATTTTGATGATGCACAAGACCAGGTTTTAAGTCATTGTCAATGTTTTCCTAGTACAGGTGGTCCCCAACTTAAGGATGGTTTGATTTAAGATTATTCAACCTTATGATGGTGCAAAAGTGATAAGCATTCAGTAGAAATCATATATGTACCTTAAATTGTAAGTATTTCTAGGCTAGTGACATGCAGTACCTTACTTTCTTCTGATGCTGGGTTTTGTCAGCAAGCCTCAGCTCCCTGCCAGCCATGTTATCAAGAGTGTAAACCAGTGTTACATTTAACAACCATTCCATACCCATACAACCATCCTGTTTTTCACTTTCCGTATTCAACAAATAACATGAGATATGCAGCACTTTATTCTAAAATAGGCTTATTTTAGATAGTGTTAGATGAGTTTCGTTTACTGTAGGCTAATGTAAGCTTTCTGAGCATGTTTAAGGTAAGCCTAGGCTAAGCTATGATGTTCAGTATGGTAGGTGTATAAATGCATTTTTGACTTAGTATGTTTTCAACTTGAGGGCTTCCCAGGTGGCTTAATAGCAAAGAATTCACCTGTCAATGCAGGAGACGCGAGACATAGCCGATCAGTCCCTGGGTCCAGAAGATTCCCTGGAGAAATCTACTCCAGCATTTTTGCCTGGAAAATTCCATAGACAGTGGAGCCTGGCAGGCTACAGTCAACGGGGTTGCAAAGAGTCAGACCCAGCTGAACTCCATAGCACGGCATGTTCACCTTAGGATGGATTTATTGGGTTTAACCCCATTCATTGTAACCTGAGGAAGATTTTTATAAAAGGACTAGTAACTTGACTAATATTTTTTCTTTATCATTTACTAAAATTTTTTAAATAATTGTATTATTTTTCCAGTGCTTACATAACAATTGCCATCAACTATGTGGCTCAGTGGTAAAGAATTTGCCTTCCAATGTTAGAGTTTGACCCCTTCCAATGGGTTTGACCCCTAGGTTGAGAAAATCCCCTGGAGAAGTAAATGGCAACCTGCTCCACTGTTCCTGCCAGGATAATCCCATGGACAGAGGAACCTGCTGGGCTCCAGTCCATAGGGTTGCAAAGAGTCATATATGACTGAGCATGCGAGCAATTATTGTTTTTAATATCTCCTGTTAACAGGGTTCTATCCAAGGCATTACAGGATACTCAGCAATGTCCCTGATCTCTACTGAACTGGACACTCATAAGCATCCCTCAAATTTGACCATTGAAGATAGCTCCAGACTACCAAATGTCTTGAGTTGGGAGAGAGGTGAATTGAGAACCCCTTGCCTAATTTCACCAGAAAAAGAAAAAATTGCATATGGTTAACCTAGCTCTTATAAATATCTTAAGAAATGTAGACATCTTGATGAAGACAAATACACTAATTCCAGCAGCCATTTTTTTCTTTCAGTATTAATCATGTTGCATGTTTTCTTAAAAAAAAAAAAGATTAACAGCTGCATGTTTTTAGATTGAATAGTAGGTGAAAATCAATTTGCATTTATAAAGTTGTTATGTATATACACATGCATACTCACATGTATATATACATTTATATATACACACACCTAAAAACACTCATATGTATACTATTGTTTAATATGCCTCATAATAAAATCACATGTGTGCGTGCTGAGTCTCTTCAATCATGTCTGACTCTTTGCGACCCTATTGACTGTAGCCCACCAGGCTCCTCTGTCCATGGGATTCTCTAGGCAAGATTCTCTAGGTTGCCATGCCCTCCTCCAGGAGATCTTCCCGACCCAGGGATCTAACCTGTGTCTCTTATGTTTCTTGCATTGGTGGGGTTTTTTTTTTTTTTACCCCTAACCACCTGGGAAGTCCCATAATATAATTATATATAACCACATATTTTATGATACAGTTTAGTATGATGTGATTTGCAAAGGGAACAACAAATACACTTTTCTAATCACTTCTTGCTGTAGAGTTGTGGTGTCCAAAACAGTAGTTACTAGCCACATTTTGGCCACTTGAAATGTGTCTAGTTTGAATTATGTTGTTCATATACAAAAAACACCAGTTTTAATGAGATAGAATGAAAATATAATGCAAATTACCTCAGTAATTTTCATATTAATTACATATTGGCATGACATCTTGGTAATTTTAATAAATAAGATACATGAACTGATATAATATTCTAAGTCAACTACATTTCAATTTAGATAAAGAGATATATAACTGATTTGAACTCTTTCACTTTAGTTAATGTGACTGTTTGAAAATTTAAACTTATGTATGGGGCTTGCATTTGTGTCTTACTTAGTATTTCTGTTGGGCAGCACTGCAATATAAAATATACTTTTTGTTGTTGTTCAGTCTCTAAGTTGTGTCCAACTCTTTGAGACTCCATGGACGGCAGCATGCCAGGCTGCTCTGTCCTTCACTGTCTCCCAGAGTTTGCTCAAATTCTTGTCCATTGAGTCAGTGATGCTCTCTAACCATCTCATCCACTGCTGCCCCCTTCTCCTTTTGCTTTCAGTCTTTCCCAGCGTCTGAGTCTTTGATTAGAAAAGATTTATCATCTTTTACCCTTATATTAATGCATTTCTTTTTAATTTTGTATGGTGATGTGTTATGATTTAAATCTAAATCAAGTTAAGGGCATATATGACAAGTCTTTCAGGGTAGATTTACTTAGACTAATATAGGCAAGATGCTGATATTAGCGGTTGCTATATTTTTGAAAAAAGAAATGAGTAGAAAGAATTTTCCAGCCCAATTGTGTGTATAAAAATAGATGAAGACATGTCTTTTTTGTGTTGAGCACATTGACCAGAATATTATGAGGGGTATGTGCAGACAGGGACAAGAATTGGTTTTATTGCTTTTCTGAATTTGTTTTTAACCCTGTGAGCTAAAAGTTATATTAGTAAAAACAACAACAAAAAAAATGCAATCTTTTCCAGCCAAGATTCTGTGTGAGAAAATTAAATGGAGGCAAATGCCCGAACCACTCATCATATGTAATTAATTAACTTCCTTCCTATGCACCTAGAATAGTACAAGTTACATGACCACTTTGGGAGATAGAAAAATTAGTAATTCCATCATTTCTTGTGTTATCATTCATGGCTCTGATGAGGAATTTGGGGTATGTTTCTATAGAAATTTTATACATTTTCTGTATTTGAACATTTGTCTTTATGTAATCAAGCTTGAAGAGATAAGCCTCTTAAAATTACCAAAAGCCAAAGATAATGTAAATTGAACACTCCATTTTAATTGTGGTTACTATAAAATTAATCCCCAAAGACAGAAACAGAAGCCAAATATTAAAGAAAAAAAGGTAAAAACAATACAGATAGTAGACATCAGAAGTATTTCGGAGCATCAAACTGAGGTTTCAAAGAAAAAATAGAATAGGAGAAAACACGTAAGTACAGTAACATTAGAAGGTAGAGATGGTCTCTGGAGGATATTTTAAATGCCACATTAACCTTTAAGGTAACTCAGGGTGTGAGTAAAAGTACTGTAGCCTATGGGGATAATTAGCATAAGGGCAAGCTGAGTTTGACTCTTCTCTGCTCTGTAAAGATAGTATTTTGCCATCAGTAATGTAGCATTAAAAGGAATACCAAATAATAGCTTGTATCCACTTGAGAAACGTTTATTGCAATTTTAGTACAAGGGAAGTTTGGCTGTGGTAGTGTAAATTTCCATAATGTGAACACTGACCCATACAGAAGTAGGCCTGCAAACTAGCTCCAGTGAAAGACACATATTTAAATATGAATCCTAAGAAAAAAATATGAGCAGATAAGAACATTAAAGAGGAAAGCAGAGACTTAAAGACAATTTTAAAAAGAAATTTCAGGACAATAAGGCCTAGAAAAAACAGTTAATTATGCTGTATTTATTTTTAAACAAAACTGGAATTATTGATTCTATGTAACATTGATATATATGATTATCAAGTCCCTGATGCTGGGACAGATGGAAGGCAGGAGAAGGGGATGACATAGGATAAGATGATTGGATAGCATCACCTACTCAATGGACATGAGTTTGAGCAGACTCTGAGAAATGAAGGACAGGGAAGCCTGGTGTGCTGCAGTCCATGGGGTTACAAAGAGTCAGACATGACTGAGAGACTGAACAGCCATAACATACTATATATTTATGATAATAAGAAAGATACGTAGGTATCCACATTTATTAGCTTATGGAATCATTCAAAAATGTTTATAAAGCTTCTGTTATATTCTAGGCATCTATGTAGGCACTTGAGTGGTGGTCAAACTAGAAAATGTCTCTGCCTTCATGGAACTTATAATCAAGTGTATGGATAAGAAACAAATAAAATAATGAACATTTATTCCCATTTAGGTAGTTTAAAAACTAAAGAGAATAAAAAAACAATATGAAGGGGTAGAAAATAATGCAGGTGTATATAGATTGTTAGGTTAAGGAAAACTTTAAGGAGGTAATGGTTGAACAAGGACCTGCATGAAGTATCTGAAAGGATATCCGAGAAATGTTTCAGAAACATATAAAGCATAAGAAAGCCTGGGGTAAGATTGTTTTAGGATGAAGAAATTATAAATGCAAAGCCTTTGAGGAGAAAATAAAGTTGTGGCATTTGATGAAAAGCAGCTCCATACAGTCAACAAAAACAAGACCAGGAGACGACTGTGGCTCAGATCATGAACTCCTTATTGCCAAATTCAGACTTAAACTGAAGAAAGTAGGAAAAACCACTAAACCATTCAGGTATGACCTAAATCAAATCCCTTATGACTATACAGTGGAAGTGAGAAATAGATTTAAGGGACTAGGTCTGATAGACAGAGTGCCTGATGAACTATGGACTTAGGTTTGTGACATTGTAGAGGAGACAGGGATCGAGACCATCCCCAAGAAAAAGAAATGCAAAAAAGCAAAATGGCTGTCTAAGGAGGCCTTAAAAATAGCTGAGAAAAGAGGAGAAGCAAAAAGCAATGGAGAAAAGGAAAGGAAAGATACACCCATTTGAATGCAGAGTTCCAAAGAACAGCAAGGAGAGCTAAGAAAGCCTTCCTCAGTGATCAGTGCAAAGAAATAGAGGAAAACAACAGAATGGGAAAGACTAGAGATCTCTTCAAGAAAACTAGAGATACCAAGGGAACATTTCATGCAAAGATGGGCTCAATAAAGGACAGAAATGGTATGGACCAAACAGAAGCAGAAGATATTAAGAAGAGGTGGCAAGAATACACAGAAGAACTGTACAGAAAAGATCTTTGTGACCCAGATAATCACAAAGGTGTGATCACTCACCTACAGCCAGACATCCTGGAATGTGAAGTCAAGTGGGCCTTAGGAAGCATCACTACAAACAAAGCTAGTGGAAATGATGGAATTCCAGTTGAGCTATTTCAAATCCTGAAAGATGATGCAGTGAAAGTGCTGCACTAAATATGTCAGCAAATTTGGAAAACTCAGCAGTGGCCACAGGACTGGAAAAGGTCAGTTTTCATTCCAATCCCAAAGAAGAACAATGCCAAAGAACGTTCAAACTACCACACAATTGCACTCATTTCACATGCTAGTAAAGTAATGCTCAAAATTCTCCAAGCCAGGCTTCAACAATATATGAACCGTGAAGTTCCAGATGTTCAAGCTGGTTTTAGAAAAGGCAGAGAAATCAGAGATCAAATTGCCATCATCCGCTGGATCATCGAAAAAGCAAGACAGTTCCAGAAGAACATCTATTTCTGCTTTATTGACTATGCCAAAGCCTTTGACTCTGTGGATCACAGTAAACAATGGAAAATTCTGAAAGAGATAGGAATAACAGACCACCTGACCTGCATCTTGAGAAATCTGAATGCAGGTCAGGAAGCAACAGTTAGAACTGGACATGGAACAACAGAATGGTTCCAAATAGGAAAAGGAGTATGTCAAGGCTGTATATTGTCACCCTGCTTATTTAACTTATATACAGAGCATCATGAGAAACACTGGGCTGGAATCAAGATTGCCAGGAGAAATATCAATAACCTCAGATATGCAGATGACACCACCCTTATGGCAGAAAGTGAAGAAGAACTAAAGAGCCTCTTGATGAAAGTGAAAGAGGAGAGTGAAAAAGTTGGCTTAAAGCTCAACTTTCAGAAAGCTAAGATTATGGCATCCAGTCCCATCACTTCATGGCAAATAGATGGGGAAACAGTGGAAACAGTGACAGACTTTATTTTGCGGGGCTCTGAAATCACAGCAGATAGTGACTTCAGCCATGAAATTAAAAGATGCTTACTCCTTGGAAGCAAAGTTATGACCAACCTAGACAGCATATAAAAAAGCAGAGACATTACTTTGCCAACAAAAGTCTGTCTAGTCAAGGCTATGGTATTTCCAGTGGATGAGAGAGTTGGACTATAAAGAAATTGAGTGCTGAAGAATTGATGCTTTTGAACTGTGGCATTAGAGGAAATTCTTGAGAGTCCCTTGGACTGCAAAGAGATCCAACCAGTCATCCTAAAGGAAATCAGTGCTGAATATTCATTGGAAGGACTGATGTTGAAGCTGAAACTCCAATACTTGGGCCACCTGATGGGAAGAGCTGACACATTTGAAAAGACCCTGATGATAGGAAAGTTTGAAGTCAGGAGGAGAAGGGGAAGTCAGAGGATTAGATGGTTGGATGGCATCAACGACTCAATGGACATGAGTTTGAGTAAACTTCGGGAGTTGGTGATGGACAGGGAGAGCTGGAGTGCTGCGGTTCATGGAATCGCAAAGAGTCGGACACGATGAGCAGCTGAACTGATACTGATGAAAATGATCAGAGTGACTGGGCTGGGTTGAGAAAGGGATAAGAGTTTGTAAATTATTTAAAATATCTGGGCAACCAAAGCATGATCCAGAAAAAAAATTGCAAAGGTAGCCTTCATTAAAATTTAAAAATTTACCCTGTAGAAGACATTGCAAAGGATGAAAAGATAAGCCACAGACCAGGGAAAAATATTTGCAAAATTCATATCTAATAGAGGACAATGATCTAAAATATACAAAGAACTCTTAAAAATCAACTACAAGAAAAGATACAACCAGATATAAAAAGTGGACTTAATACCTTAACAGTTACCTCACTGAAGAAGACATGCAAATAGCAAGTAAACATACGAAAAGATGTCCTACATCATATGCCATTGGACAAATGCAATTTAAACTAATGGGTTATCATTACACACCTATTAGAATGGCCAAATTTCACAACACTGACATCACCAAATGCTGGGGAGGATGTGGAGCAATAGGAATTCTTATTCATTTGCTGGTCAGAATGCAAAATGATCTATCTACTTTGGTACATAGATGGGCAATTTCTTACAAAATTAAAGATACCGTTGCCTTGCAATCCAGCAAGCATAGTCTTTGGTATTTATCCAAAGGAGTTGAAAATTTATGCTTTCATAAAAATCTGCATACAAATATTTGTAGAAGTTCTATTCATAATTGCTAAAATTTAGAAGCAATCAAGATGTCCTTCAGTAGGTGAATGGATAAATAATCAGTGATACATCCAGACAATGGAATATTATTCAACAAATTAAAAGTGAGCTATAAAACCATGAAAAGATATTGAGTAAACTTAAATGCATACTATTAAGTGAAAGAAGTCAATCTGAAAAGGCTGATTCCAGATATGTGACATTCTGAAAAAGGCAAAACTATGGAGACAGTGAAAAGACCAGTGGTTGCCAGGAGTTGGGAGGGGAGAGGGATGAGTAGGTAGATCAGAGAAGTTTTTATGACAATGAAATTATTCTGCATGATATCATAATGATGAGTACTTAGCATTATAGATTTGTCAAAATCCATGAAATGTGTATAACACCAACAGTGAACCCTAATTTAAACTATGGAGTCTGAGTGATTATGATATGTCAGTGTAAGTTCATCAGTTGTAACAAATGTGTCCCTCTGGTGGGGAATATTGATAATGGGGCAGGCTGTGTGCATGTGGGGGCAGAAGGCATTTGGGACATCTCTGTACTTTTAATTTTGCTGTAAACCTAAAATTGCTCCAAAATAAACTCTTTTAAAAATATGTAAGTAGAAGTCAGATCTACTAGGATCTTATAATGCAGAAGAATGATCTTCATTATCTTGCTAATTGTGAAAGTCTCTGGAGGGCTATGAATACAAATGTGGTATAATCAGTATTGAGAACAGAAAGAATGGGAAAGGCTGGAAGGTAGAGGGACTAGTTAAAAAGCTGTGGCATATACCCAAATAATTGATGATGGTTATTTTGTAAAGGCTGATTTTGGTGGAAGTAGTGAGAAGTGGTTGGTGGTGATGTCATTTACTCATGGACTGGAAAGAGGGATAAAGAAAGGAGTCAAGGATGCTTTATAAATTCTCAGTTTGTAACAACTATAGGAAGAGCCTGGGAATCAAAGGTGGTTTAGGACAAGTTAGATATCCCTAATGGAGTTGCTGATGAGAGAACTGTATATATAAATCAATCTCAAAAGTAATGTTTGGATTTGAGGTAAAAGTTGGGAATCTTCAGCATAGAGATATTTTTAATACCATTGGGCTGGATGAGTCACATAGAAATACAACACAGACAGGGTAAAGAATAGAAAAATTAAACTATAGGGTGTTTACAGTATTTAAAGATTAAGAAACGAAGGCAAAGCAGCAGAGATTACTACACTGAAAGAGAAAGTTAGGAAAATGTGGCGTCCTCAAAACCTAGTCAATTTCAGTCAGTCAGTTCAGTCGCGCAGTCCTGTCTGACCCTTTGCAACCTCATGGACCACAGCACGCCAGGCTTCCCTGTCCATCACCAACTCCCGGAGCTTACTCACACTCATGTCCATCAAGTCAGTGATGCCATCCAAGCATCTCATCCTCTGTTGTCCCCTTCTCCTCCTGCTTTCAATCTTTCCCAGCATCAGGGTCTTTTCCAATGAGTCAGTTCTTCCTATCATGTGGCCAAAGTATTGGAGTTTCAGCTTCAGTGTCGGTCCTCCCAATGAATATTCAGGGTTGATTTCCTTTAGGATGGACTGGATTGATCTCCTTGCAGTCCAAAGGATTCTCAAAAGTCTTCTCTAATACCACAGTTCAAAAACATCAATTCTTTGGTGCTTGGCTTTCTTTATAGTCCAGCTGTCACATCCATACATGACTACTGGAAAAACCATAGCCTTGACTATATGGACCTTTGCTGGCAAAGTAATGTCTCTGCTTTTTAACATGTTGTCTAGGTTTGTCATAGCTTTTCTTCCAAGGAGTAAGCGTCTTTTAATTTCATGGGTGCAGTCACCATCTACAGTGATTTTCAAACCCAAGAAAATAGCGTCTGTCACTGTTTCCATTGTTTCCCCATCTATTTGCCATGAGGTGATGGGACCAGATGCCATGATCTTAGTGCAACATAGAGATATAGATATATATCTGAAATATGGAGTGCTATCTTGTATGCTTAGTTTTTGAATATTGAGTTTTAAGCCAGTCCATTTAGTGATTCAAAAAGGAAAGGGAATCAGCTTAGTCAAATTCTGCTGAGAAAGTTTGAGGCCTGATAATTGACCATGAGATTCGTCAAGGCAGAAGTTGCTGCAAATCTTGACAAAAGCATTTTTAGAGGTTTAATGGAGACAAAAATCTAAATAAAGAGGTTGAAGACACTATACAAGAGAAGAAGTAGAGATCTCAGTAGTTAACCTTGGATAAGTAACCGAAAGAGTTGAAAACGATCAAGGGAAATTTCATTTTAACAACAAAAGATGGAGGAAGCCTATATCAGGAGAATAGGGGAAATTGATTATATCAGAGAGAGATAGCATATGACTATATTTGAAGAACTTTTAATATTTCAAAACAGGGAAGATATGTGGGTCATCGTTAGTGGGTCTGACCTTAGATAGTAATAGGGACAATTCATCAATTCAAAAGTCAGAAGCCAGAATATGTAGGAACATACGGAAGCAGCTTTGTGTTTTCTCAGCGGAGAGTCAGAGACAGAGGGTGATGTTGATAGTTTGAGAAAAAAGTACAGCGTGTGACGTTTTCCTTTCTGAAACTGAGAGAGCAAGCTCTTTAGGGAACCGTATAAGAACCTGGAGAATCGCCAAGGACAGAGGAGCCTGGCAGGCTGCAGGCCGTGGGGTTGCAAAGAGTCGAACGCTACTGAGCAACTACGCATAGCATAGTACGTAAGAGCCTCAGGGGATTCTGAAGGCCCAGATGATATTTGGACTTAGAAACATATATTAAGTATTATTTGAAATATTCACTTATTTCTATTAATCCATGAAGTTGAATGAGGTATTTATACTTTCAGATACCTGAGTTTGGCTTTGTTTAAAATTTATATAGAATATTCATCATTTATTTCAAAATATGGTTTGACCTGGGGAGAACTGTTTATCTTCTCCATGCCTCTTCTGTGCATTGAGGGTAAGCTTACCTGTGTTACATGGTGATTATGGGAATTAAATGATACGAAATGTTTAGCACAGGACCTGGCAATAGTAAGTATCTGTTCATTGTAAGTTATTGTTATCATTTCTGTTATAAAAGCATCAGTAACCAGCTAAATTCTGTGGACTAGGTACTTGAGATTCAATGAGAGAAGAGTTGTTAGGGCTGCAGCCGGCCTTAAAAAACAGAAAACTTGCTTCTGCTATTTCAGCAAGTCAAGGGTTTATTTTTCTAATCAACATTCTGATGACAGTCAAGGGTTAGATCATCTTTTTAAGGATGCAGTCTTTTCCACTGCCATCTTTGCACGTGGCTGTTGTCCTTAGATTTGCAGGATGGCTGCTGTCTATGTAGGATCTATCTCGAAGTTCCAAGTAAGTGGGTGAGAGAAACATAAATATGAATGGCCAATGTGGTAGCGGTTGAGAGACTGGCATGTGTGTGTGTTAATTAGTTAAAGTAGTATCTTTCTTGAAAGAACCATGCTATTGACTTTCTCTTCCTTCTTAGTGACTTGGACTTTACAAGGCACAAGGTAGCCTACAGAGGTATTTTGTTGGAATAGATTGAATAAAATTGGAGTTCTCTTTTTTAAGCGTACATAGAATGCATATTTGTTAGGCAGTCATCCACAGAGTGTAAAGACAAGTTATTTTCCCTGGAAGAGCTCATTGTTTAGCGAGGAGACAAACACATAGACCTATATTCACATGTAGAAATGTGTACAGAGCCAGGCAGAAAAGAAAAATGAATGCACTGAATTGGACGGTAAAGCACGGAGCACATGTTCCAACCAAAGAGGTCAAGAATTACCTGGCTCTCGTAGACTCACATTGTAAGATCTATGGACTTAAGTGTACTGAGCTCTTTCAATAGCAACCTGAATCTTGATTTTATGCTAATTCTCCTTTTTAAAAATGTTACTATATAATTATTTTCTTAATATGTGACTAAGTAAAAAATGTGGCCTGGGTTCAATATAATTCATATCCGACTTGTACATTTTGCTATCTTAAGTTATGATAAAGACTTCAACAGTGGTACTCGTGAAATGCAATAGGAATCTCAAAGTGAAGGACTTTTTGCTTTCCTTTAACATTGTAAGAAATGCAGCTTCCAATATCACTATAAATGTTTACAATGGAAGGGACATAAGTAATTACCTAATTCAACCCCTTTATTTTTTACAGGAAGAAATTGATACCCAGAGTAATAAAGTTACTTTCAAGGCAATGGAACAAAGCTCTAGAATCCACGTCTCCTGTTTCCTATTCTGGGGCTCTTTCTGCCTCAGCATGCATCTTCATACAAGTCAGACAAAGGAGGGAGTTGAAACTGACAAGGTGATTGACCCAGTTCACCAAGCTTGTGATGCAGAAATAATAGATAATGTTTTAAACACTCTTGTCAATTCACTATGGTGATAATGCCAAGGAAGAAGACAAGTTGCTCAAGGTTGTGATAATAACACAGTTGAAGGCTATTTCACAGCCTTTGAGTCAATAATTAATTCTGTCAACAGGTAGTTGTCTTATCGTTCTCTGAAGGTCAAGCGATTGTTCATCTTTTATTAAGATTTTATAAGAAAGAAACAAATGAGCCCAAATAAGCCCACAGCAGGACTTTTTAAATATAGTTGAGCATTTACATTTGGTTACTTACAAATGATCCCATCTCTAAGTGAATCTGTATCTGAAACTCTGGAAAAATATTAGAGGTCTTTAAATCTTTCAAAATTTTCAATAAATCTAGATTTTCTCAGGATCTGCTATTGGCCTAGGATAAATTAACCTTATCAAGTTTGCTTAATCAGGGAAGACTGCAATAGGTTTTAGAATATTTTCATAAAGAAAATAATTGATTATCTGCTTTCAGAAGTTCATTATTTAAAAAAGGGTCAATTCAGAATACCTCATTACAAATTTCTAAATATTCTTATTATCCATAGCTTTCTCTGATTAAACAACCCTTTAGGCCTCAGTGATTCTCAATGTAGTTCTGTGCCTTTCTTTTTAACTCACATGTTTGGCCCTTAAATATATTCAAGATGTTTCAAAAACAAAACAGATGGAGGATACTTGGTAATTAATTTAATAGGTGATTTTTCACGTGTTTAAGCTGAATAGCTCTTCATCTCCTAACTCAGTTGGAGCCTATATTCTGTTTTCAGTTTGTTTATTTAGTTCATTTCTCTTCAGCCTTGTTCTTTACATGACGTTAGTGCTGCTATAATTTGAGAGTTCATTTGATTTTTCCCTCTATAACTCTCCCAATTTGTGCCAGGCTCAGCACCACCTAAAGAGACTAGCCAAATGTATGTCTATCTGCTGTGTGTGTGTATGTGTGTGTAGCTCTTCAGGGAAGAAGACTGCATAAACTCCCTTAGTAACCACTTCTAGTGTTTAATGGAACATGCCCATTCATCTATAATAATATTTGTAATTATACAGCACATTTCTTCTGAGTAGCTCTTGGCACTTTAAAATAGTATTTCAATCCCCGAGACATTCCTGGAAGTTGGTGGTAAGCTTCATTATGCTCCTAGAGGGCACAAACAATGTCTTTATACATGTTATATTCGGTGCTCAGTACATTGAGAAGACTTTAAAAATGTTTAATAATCAGAATAGCAATTTTACAGATGGGTGAATTGAAAGAAAGTGAATATATTTCCTCTTCCAGTACCCACAGTGGATGAAAAGCTGTAAGTTTCTGACTTACACACTCTAGGGGCTGCAATATTCTCCTACAAGCTTCTGCTGTTTTTTTGATGTTTTGATTAGAAATTAGATATTTTTATGGCTTTAAAAAAAGCAAATACTCCTGTCCCGGGAACTTCCACAAAAGTCTAATATCATTCCGTGAGAGTAATTATGAGTTTAAACATGCTGCTGCTGCTAAGTCATGTCAGTCGTGTCCGACTCTGTGTGACCCCAGAGACGGCAGCCCACCAGGCTCCACCGTCCCTGGGATTCTCCAGGCAAGAGCACTGGAGTGGGTTGCCATTTCCTTCTCCATGCTAGGGACCAGTAAACTGTGAATGAGATACACTGCACCATTTTGGTGTCGCTTTTCTCAAGGAAACTACAGACTGCATCTGGTTCCTTATTCCATATTCCATATTTCATATTGGGAAAGCTCTCTTTAAATAGAGTGCTGAAACGTTCAAACTTTTGCCAATTAAAATATTCCTCATTTGTGTCTCATGTCATTTGGGTCCTGGTGAGTCTCCATAATGCTATTAAATAAATGCATTAGAAATTCCCAGTATGTCTTGAATCATGAAATACATTTACATTTTAATAGGGACCTTTTAAGAGCATAGTGGTTTAGCTCAGAGTAAAAGAAGAAATTTTGGGAAAACTGTCATAGGTCGGTGGGAAGAAATATTTAGGGGCACAAAATTTCCTTAGGGCCACATGAATTATATTGTGTAGATGGCTATCTGTTTAATCTTTGAATAGACCCAGACGTGGGCAGGTATATTCATTTATTTGGGAGACTTTAAGTTTTAATTAGAGATGAGATTTTACTGCATTACCAAGATCAATAAAATGAAAGCCTTGTACTTTAAAGAATTAGTGGGTCTAAATAAGATATTCTGTGGGACTTGGATGACTCAAATGTGTGACTGCTTAATGAGCTTACTAGCTAATTTTTTTACACTTGGATATTGTATTTTAAAAATCAAATGTTCTAAGCAGATTCTGAAAATGTCTGAATTTGGGATATTCATAGTTAACCTGATTTTCTCAGCTCTTTGAAAATTTAAGATTAAATCTAACTGGCTTATATGAGTGGATGTATTTAAATGAAATAAAAGTAGAAGGGGCAGAGATAGAGAATGCTTGTGTGTCCCTGTGTGTGGATGGTGGAGAAAGAAAAAGAGACAGTAAGAACAGAGGTATAGGGGAACAGAGAAAGCGAACACTTGTGAGTGCTCGGTCTAAATTGTTAAGCAGGACCGGGATGTAAGTGGAACTACTTTTCCCATCTCTCTGCGGAGCATGTGTAATGTAAAGCACTTAAGTATCCTTTTGAAGGTGAGTCTGCTCCTGAATAGAAAATACTGTTTCACTCAGACCTGTAGCCCCATACATACGATGAAGTATCAGAGATTCTTACAGAGAAACAGAGGAGGGTAAAGTTTCATAGAGATACTGTTGAAAGAAAACATTTGTGATCTTCACCCAGCTGGCAGCTGCATGAAGTAGTTGTCATCCTTGGGAGAGTTTGCTTTCGTGCCTGATACATCGGGAGTCTACCGGTGGTAAAAACACTGGAAACTGTCAGGAATCATGCTGAAGGAAGAATGGTAATAACAATTCAATGAGTTATTTTTCAAAACATTATATTTTAATTGTTTTAAAATATTAAATTGTGATGTGGGCATGCTCCGCATTTAGGGTCAGTACTAGCGTGACTCTTATCAGTGAATTTGTAAGTGAAACTTTAAAGAGCCTTTATTGTCCTATCAATGAGCAATAGGAGTAAGTCTGACATAAAAACAAAGGTTGCCATTCAGACTGCTAATATGTCATCAGTAGGTTTGGGGGCACTAAAAACATAGTGTGTGGTGTGTCAAACTTCATTCTGTAACAAATTGTTCATTTTTTCAAACCTACTTTTAAGTTGGTCACTCAATATTCATTCCACAAAAGATATTCTATATTTTAGCAAAGCATAATTTAAAACATAATGTAGAGAGCCTATAGGTTTCAGAAATAAACTATTCTATTTTCCCAGTTATATTTCCCCCTTGAAATACCTGAACCACCTACACACATCAGTGACATGGTACTAGCTTCTATAAATTGAAATGGTAGGAGTTGAACTTGCATGGATATTATTCAAATAATGGGATGCAGGTGTGAATGGAAGCATGCCATCTAATTGACAATCTTGGTGCCGTGAGGAGAAAGGTGAGCTGTCAGCTATGACACTAATGAACTATTTGGCTGAGTAAATAGATTTTCTTTGTGCACTGTAAAGCAGGTTTTTAAGATTATATTCATAATTAGATGCTGCTAATAATGCAGGGCGATTTTATATATGTTGCCTAAGGCACATCAGGAGAACGAAATGGCAACCCACCCCAGTATTCATGCCTGGAAAATTCCATGGTCAGAGGAACCTGGCAGGCCTCAAAGAGGCGGCCACCACTGAGCACATCAGCTGCTGCTGCTGATGATGCTAAGTCGCTTCACTCGTGTCCGACTCTGTGCGACCCCATAGACGGCAGCCCACCAGGCTCCTCTGTCCATGGGATTCTCTAGGCAAGAATAGTGGAGTGGGTTGCCATTTCCTTCTCCCCAAGCACATCAGCAGCAGGGCACATTAAATAAAAAAATGAGTTCAGAGAAATAAGTTTCAAGTATCAGACTTTGACTTTCATCACAAATATTGGTCTGTTGCTTTCCATCAAATGACCTTGGGTAGATAATTTAATCTAAGTAAACTTCAGTTTATTATCTGAAAAACTGGCATAAAACTTTTCTCCTTATAGGGTTGCTGTCAGATGATTCAGATAGTGTTAAAACTGTACACAGCTTGTGTCTTTAGTGTGGTAAGGGTTCTGTAAATGGTAATTTTTTATTAATAAAACTCAGAAAAATATCTAAAATACAGCACTGCAAAAATTTCCCTAAACTATAACCACTGTGTAGTGAGTTTTATAAAATAAAACTTCTCCCACTGAATAAATAATGACTTAGAATTCATTTGTTATTGTCTTATGTAATGCCTTAGTATATTAATAGTAGGCATTGCAGATAAAAGTCCAGTGGCTCCAAATTTTCATTAAAAATCCTACAAAAAAACTGAAATCTTGAAAATTTGGGACAGGTCTAAAGAATTCCAATTAAATACAGTAATTATAATGATAAAATGAATTATGCTTTTCATATGAATTTTTTTTTTGAAGGCCTGTTAAGTACCCTAAACTTATCTTTCTTTATGTGTTTGGGTTAGAATACTCTCAAGGAAAGATTTTTTAAAAGGGGGTTAATATAACAAAGCAGTCAATATAATAGCAATGACCAGAGATCTTGATAGAACTTAGTGAAATTAATAAATTTACTGATATACTGATTTTTTAAACTTTAGTTGATTTACTAGCTAATTCAATAATTCAACAAACATAAATTGGAGGGATTTCCCTGGTGGTTCAGTGGCTAAGACTCCTAGCTCCAAGTGAAGGGCACTCAGGTTTGATCCCTGGTTAGGAAACTAGATCCCACATGTCTGCTACCAAGACATCCCACATACCACAGTGAAGGCCCGGTGCAGTCAAATAAGTAAATAAATAAATATATTTAAAACAAATGTGTATTGGATAACTTCTTTGTTCAAGGTATTATGGTATGGGTAAATGAGGAAGGTGATGGGTGAAAGTGAAATGGTTAGGTGAAGAACAGTGTCATTGTAGGAGCATGCACTGAAGCATATGGAGAAGGGACATTCTTTTCTTTTGTTGAGAGCAGGCCTTAGATACAATGTGAATATTGAAAATTGGAGCCATTATCTCATAAGTTCTGACTTTATTCCACAGCCTCATTCTGCCTCAAGGGGCTGAGTGTTTTCCTGAGGTTTATGTTTTTTTGTTGTTTTTTTGAAATAAATTTTAGTCTGTCCTAGTCACTCCACGCAGGACTCCAGAATGATGGGATTCCCAATCATCCTGTTCCCCGAACCATTTGAGGTTCAGGCCTTCTCCTCTGCGTTTTTACTCCTCTGCATGGAGTACCCCTACTGCAGAACGGGATCTGGTCCATCCCCGAGAAGGTAAACTTTTTCAAGTCAAGGACATGTCTCATTCACTGCTGCATTTATAGGGTCTGTCACACGGGGCATTAACTCCCATTCAGCAGGAATAGGAAACAGCAGAGTCATTAATGAGCAATCACATTTCTTTACATTTATAAACCTACTTCTAATCTTCGTTTCCTTAGACAAATTAAACTATTTTCAGAAAACCTGCCTTTTATATTCATTTTCACAAGGTTTTCTAATGTTTTACTGTTTGTTGGATGGATAAATGGTTGGCTGAAACCAGTGTGTATGTTTTGTACCTCCATATGTAAAATGGAGAGGCCATTGCAAAAATCAAAACCAAAGCCAAACAACAAACAGCCAGACAAACAAAAAAAAGCCTAAAAATATGCAAAAACTTTCTATGTATCTAAGTAGAAAGAGTTGTTAGCTGGCTTTTGAAATAGCTGGGAGCTGGTCAGCACCCATTGACTTTCCTGGTGCCATTCTCCCTCATTTCTTTGCCTGACTGTTTCTTTTCTGGTAATCTCTGCTCTGTGTGTGTGTGTGTGTGTGTGTGTGTGTGTGTGTGTGTGTATGTGTGTGTTCCCTAGCTCTTGGGTTTTTCAGCACATGAAGATTAGGTTGGGGGAGTCATGCTTGTACCTCTTGTCTTTCAATCGATTTCACTGTTTCAGGACCCACATCTTACTATCAGTTAGGAAGGTACATGGTGTTTCATATCAAATCTCTCCAAGGCCCTACCAAGCTCATAAGCTTTCTTTGTAATAGATTCCTCTGATCTTTAACTTTTATTAATTGGCTGCATTTGTCATCAGTATTCTACCCTCTTTGTCCTCAATAAATTTCAATTTCTTAAAAGCTCTTAGACATGGATCCCCTACACTTTTAGTTCCCTCTTCTCTAATAGTTTTATATTTTTATTAGTAGTGGCATTAGTTTATTATCATTTTAATGGGTCTTGGGAGTGAGGCAAGTCAGACATCTATTTTGCTCAATCTTACATAATTTTATAAAATACCCACCCCTTCTTGATATTGTTTAAGTATTTGTTCAACATTTGGAACAGGTGGGGGTATTATAGTAAAAATCACAAATAGTAGATTGAATATAAAACAAGGGATTTATCAGTACTCTGATCATAATGGAGAATCGTATTTTATTTACAATTTTCTCAAAGCTTTTCTGCTACTAAAACCTAGATATCGATACTCATTATTCACAGTGGAGAGGAAGGTAATTTTCATGGATAGAGTACAAGTGAAATTATTTTCAAGTCACTTTTTCATCTTTCAGATTGACTAAATTGGTCGCATATCTCTATGGTCTTTCTTCAGTTTTTAAAAAAATAATTTTCCTAACCACACAGTTCTTAGAAGTTATATTGAAAGCCATGGAATGTAAATAACGAAATATATCCTGTGATGCTGCTGTACATTATCTGTTTTCAGAACTTCAGCTGATATGCCTTACTTTCAAGAGATCCAGATTGCTGGTCTCAAAATTAGTGGTCAACCTGTTGACTAGAGATTAAAATGTGTCCTTCTACCCCACAGAGAGTGGTTATACTTAAGAAAATGTTTGTGTGTTTGTTTGTTCTTAATTGACCACCAAAGGCACAGTCTACTTCATTGGGAAGGAGGCCAGTTTACATTTCATGTAACTGTAAAGGCTTTCCAGGTGGTGCTAGTGGTAAAGAATCCACTTGCCAATGCAGGTCGACATAAGAGACTCGGATTTAACCCCGGGGTTGGGACGATCCCCTGGAGGAGGCCACAGCAACCCATTCTAGTGTTCTTGCCTGGAGAATCCCACGGACAGAGGAGCCTGGCGGGCTGCAGCAGCCCATACGGTCACACAGAGTTGGACATGACTATAAATTACATTCTGTGTGATTCAGATGTACAGAGTTAAGCTACTTATACTTTAGTTCAGATTTATTCCAGTGATGTTTCTCTGCTACTTTTCATATTATGTCCCATGTCATGATGCCTGGTTTTCTTTTTAATCTTCCAGCACAAGGAAAGGATATTTAGCGCTGGCCTTGTTGTGTATTTCTGATGCTCCAGTTCTGATGGAAGTGACAAAATACTTATTTCTACTGTTTATCGGTGTATTTTACATCCTTTGTGAGTTTTCTTTTGAAACTATGGCTTTCAAAAGAGTTTTCATGTTTCTTTGCAATTGTAAGACAAGTACAGTTTCAGGGCCATTGTGCATTGACTCTGTGGTCCTATACAACTGGCCACTTTTTCATCCTGGCTCTTATTTGCACCTATGAAGAACATTCTCATCATTCAATAACCAGTTAAAAAGTTATCCCTACATATAGCAGTTTCTAGTATTACTAGCCAGAAATAACTACTTGCTTACAAGGGTCATGGAAATTTTTGGTATTTTGGAAATATCAATGGAATATACCAATGGAAATATCAATGGAAATACCAACAGAAAAATATCCAATCCCCCCTCCCAGATGACAAGTCCCTCAAATTTCAAGACATATTGTCTCATTATTTTTATACTATGTGTGTATTAGTGTTAGTCGCTCAGTCGTGTCTGACTCTTTGCAGCCCAATGGACTTTAGCCCATCAGGCTCCTCTCTCCATGGGATTTTCCACGTAAGAATACTGGAGTTGGTAGCCATTACCTTCTTCAGGGGATCTTCCTGACACAGGGATTGAACCTGTGTCTCCTACATTGCAGGCGGACTCTTTACTGTCTGAGCCACCAGGAATAAGATAATAGCAGCCATCGTACCAACAATATTACCAACAATAATACCAACAATAATACCAACAATTTTACTTGGAAGAAAAGCTATGACCAACTTAGCATATTAAAAAGCAGAGATATTACTTTGCCAACAAAGTTCTGTCTAGTCAGAGCTATGGTTTTTCCAGTGGTCATGTATGGATATGAGAGTTGGACTATAAGGAAAGCTGAGTGCCGAAGAATTGATGCTTTTGAACTGTGGTGTTGGAGAAGACTCTTGAGAGTCCTTTGGACTGCAAGGATATCCAACCAGTTCGTCCTAAAGGAAATCAGTCCTGAATATTCATTGGAAGGACTGAGGCTGAAGTTGAAACTCCGATACTTTGGCCATCTGATGTGAAGAACTGATTCATTTGAAAAGACCCTGATGCTGGGAAAGATTGAAGGTGGGAGGAGAAGGGGACCACAGAGGATGAGATGGTTGGATGGCATCACTGATGCAATGGACATGAGTTTGAGTAGGCTTCGGGAGTTGGTGATGGAAAGGGAAGCCTGGCATGCTGCAGTCCATTGGGTCGCAAAGAGAGGGACACAACTGAGCAACTGAACTGAACTGATGAGTGAGTTAATGGCTTTTTAATGAGCAAATTATATCAAAATTTTTCCAGAGAACTAAGCAAAATGGATTTCCCTACTTTCTGTAATATTTCCTCTTTGCACTGAGTGGTTCAGTGCCTCATTCTCATCACAAAAGTGTCCTATATACCGTCCTAGAATAGCCTTCTTGTCTCTCCAGCATTTTCAAGGGTTATGGCCCACCTGTTACACTTTGTAAGGTAAGCCCCTTTCGGCAGCACACCTATAAACAGAATTGGGGCAGATATTTCTTTGCCTGCACAAATAGACATTGTATTCTTAGAAATTAGAATTGTCATCTGAAGCAGAGATCCACAAAAAAATCGATAAACAAGGTAGAAGTTCATTTTGGACACACATGAAATTTGATTAGTGTAATGGCTAAGCACTATGGAATCATCAGGCCCAAGGATCTTTCCATCTTCTTGCTCTGCTGTTCCTAAAGGGTTGCACTTAACTGTATATACCTCAAGATGATTCACCGTCATTTATTCATAGCTGCCAGTAATGGAACATCCACCTGCCACTTCCTTGACACTCCATTGCCCAGAACTTAGTCATGTGGCTCTACCTTTCTGTCAGGGTTGCCAGGAAATGTAGTCTTAGTAATCTAAGTGACCATCTGCTAAGCCAGACATTCTGTTACAATAAAAAGAGAGGCAGGGGATGTATATTAGAGGAAAAATGTCAGTATCTCCCACAGATTTCATCATATTATATTTGCTTTTATATACTGTAGAAACTTGCTGAAATCTCTACCATTTATTTTTCCTTTAACACATACAGTGGAGGACTCCAGATGTAGCATGGAACACAACATCAATTGAGAATGTGTGTTATTCATTCCTAAGTGCATCTTAGGTATTTATAAGTTGGATTTGTAATTGGTGACTGATGCTGAATAGGAAAACAAAACAAAACAAAACAAAACAAAACAGGGATATGTTACCTAAGAAATGTTTCCATGGCAGTGAGTCCTGCTTCCAATTGCCCTTCTTTAAGGGGTCATTTCAGTTCATATGCATAAGCTTGAATTATATTCATGGAGAATAAAAATTCCAAAACTATTGAGAATGGCATGCAGTGTTTTGGCATAGGATGAAATTTTGTCAGCACTGTAAAATGTGTTGTATGAATAAAATAACTTTGACATATAAAATAAAAGATTTTGTTAAAGCTATTAAACTCTCTTTTCTCTGTTTCAGTAAGAGGATCAAATGAGCAGCCTCCTTTTGTCTAGGAGATAAGAAGAAAAAAATGAAATTTGTGCTATGATCTGTGGAATCAAGATTTGACGGATAGGTAGGAGAGAGTTCAGAAACAAGAAGGAAAAGTGGATGTATTATCTAGGGATAGTAGAAAAGATTGTGAAGGGCAAAGTGAAATTTCTAGGCTTGTATGTGACTTTACCAAAAGTAAATGGATAATGTGAGGAAATTAGAACTATCTACTCATAATGAATTTCTCATGCCTGTTTGTTGTGGAAGTTTATTTTTGCACATGCCAACTTTCCTATTTCTAAATGATTTTATTCAGTCAGTGCACTTCACAGCATCCCTTGTGATTCATTCCATCAATATATATTTGATAAATGAATTAATGACAGGTAATGATCAGGCTCTTTTGGTACAGTACTGTGGAAATATTCAGTGAAAATGGATTATAGATGTGAGATGATATCACTCATTCATTCCCATTCGTTTTTACTAAGTCTCAACACTTGGTTTGAAAGTTCAAATATAAATGTATTTTTCTAGGGAGAATCAAACTTGAACACTTAAACCATATCTTTAATGGTAATTTTAAAGAATTTCTTTTGGAATTTTTATTTTCATTTCTGCTGCCGAACTCATTTCTTCCTGTAAGTCTGGTTACTTGGCAACAACATTCTTTCTTCCTAAATCTTAGCAAAAACTTGTAAAGATAACATGATTGTGAACACTGTAATCTGGAAAATAAATGGACTAAGTTTTAATAAGGTGGCCTAGTTACAAGGAAATGCATGGTCTATTTTAGTTATGCACCATCACAGAATCTGAAGGTTGGAGCAGGGGGCCTTAGAGATTTGGGGTCAAGTTCCCTCATTGCACAGAGGAGAGAGTCAATAGTGTTATTTTTCATTTCCATTTCAATTTTTCATATCAGAATCAGAGCATGCAGAGCATAGGAAGAATCCAGAGATAGCAGAGGGGTTTGTTTCTGACATCATTGCTTTCAGATGAATTCTAGCACTGGGGGAAGAGTTTACATAGTTTTTCTGAACCTGCCATAAAAGAAACAGATGGTTTCACTGTTTTAATTTAGTGTTTTGTTTTAGACATAGCATATTTGTGTACAGCTCAAATCGTATAAAAGATATAGGTCGAACAACTTAATTCATAATCCTGCCTGAAGTGCACATGGTAGGAAAGTGTAATTTCCCAAAAGGAAATCAGAATGATGAGCAGGCTCCTATCATCTGTCGGCTCTGTATCAGTGTCAAGTAGGAATCTTTTAAAATGTCTAAATCAGAACCCCTTGTTTCTTCTTTAAATCGGTTGTTCAAGACAAAAATCAAGATGTTGCCTTTGAGTCTTTTCTTTCTCCCGGTGTCAAATCCAATTTATCAGCAATGTTTATTACTCCTGCCTTCAAAATATATCCCAGATCCTGCCACTTCTCACCACTCTGTCAGCATTACACTAGTCGAAGTTACAGTTATCATTCACTCAAATCCCACACCAGCTTCCTAACTTCCCTCCCTCCTTACATCCTTCCCCTTTGCTCTTTTCTCTACTGAGAGGCCAAAGTGACCTCTTCTAAAATATGTATCTGTTCCTAGGATTATCTTGCTCAAAGGGGAGAAATTCAGACACAGTTAAGTGATAGGTGTTGGAGGCAGTGGGGAGAAAGTGGGAGAACACACAGCAAATGTTCAGTACAAGGTAGAGGTAATAAAGCTAATGTCACTTTTAATTTTAATGATGTCTCCCTATGGAGCCCATTGTCATCCTTTAGTTGCTGAGTTGTGTTCGACTGTTTTGCAGCCCCAGGGACCGTAGCCTGCCAGGCTCCTTCTGTCCATGGTATTTCCCAGGCAAGAATACTGGAGTGGGTTGCCATTTTCTTCCCCAGGGGATCTTCCTGACCCAGGGATTGAACCCATGACTCCTGCACGGGCAGGTTGGATTCTTTACGACTGAGCCACCAGGAAGGCCCCAGTATGTGGAGTCTAGAAATGCTAAATTTATTTGTGAGGAAAATTTTGAAAGCCTCAGAACGTCTGATAAGCTGGTGGACTTCCATGAAGAAAGTTATCTGTAAAGACATCAAAAGAGAAATAAACACATTGTTATTGAATTACTTTTTTTTTTTCTTAAGCAAAGAACTGCTTTAAGTTCAAGATGGAATTATTCCCGTTGTTTCGATTCTGTGGTGTGATAAAACAAGCTGTCAGCTATTTTGGCCCCAGAGTAGTCCCAAGTTATTTGTAACAAAAGGAACGGAAAGAAGGATGAGCGCTCACCTTTGGAAAGCTGAAGACTTTTAAAGCAAATACCTGTTTGGCTCTAAGAAAGAGCAGACGCCAGCTCGGATACAGGTTTTTTTAAGTGAGGCTGCCGTTCTGCCTGGTGCCGGTAGATGGCGGTGGTGCGCCAGGAGAGAGCCTGCGGGTTGTGACTGAGCTTGCAGGAGGTAGTTTATGCAGGTGCAGGCTAAAAAAGACACTATTTTGTCTGAGGAACTGTAAATTGTATTCATGATTCACATATCATTATTAATTCATTTTGTATTCATTATCATACGGCAGCTTCATTTGGCATTTAGGCAGATGTCAGAGTGTAGGCACTTCCGGGAGCTCTCTGAGCAGGTTCAGACCGGGTTTTCATGGATGCGTAAATGGAGGGAAGAAAGGCTTAAAAATTTAAAAAAAGCCACCACACAATTTGGCTGTAGACTGGACCATGGATTGCCCAGCTAATGGCTTTGAGTATCTAATTCTGTGACTACTGTGTGCCATTACTTCCCTCTGCATATTTTTTTGGCAGATTAAGTCTGGCAGATGAGAATCTCCCAGGTTGGAGAGCTCTGAATGAGATAAAAATTTAATAATCTTATTGCTGACCCAGCCACCAAGGGCAGAACAGATAATCCTTTAATAATGCACTTCAGAAGCCTGGTTTGCGTAGCCAGAGACTAGAAGACAGCCTGGCAGAGTGGAGAGAGCCTTTGAAACAAAAAAAAAAAAGATGGGCTCTGGTGTTGACTTGCCACTAACTAGCTCTGGGACTTTGGGAAAATCAATTAACCTTCCCAGGTCTCAGGCTCTTAATCTATAAAATTAAGGGATTGCATGAGATCATCCCAAAAGTCCCCTCACATTGCTAAAAATACCAAAATTTTCTGATTAGAAAAATAAAAAGCACATACTAGATAGAGTTTTGAAACTCTTAACATTTCTTTGTGACCCACTTCAAATCCGATGAGTTGTAAAACTCACCGTGAATTGTAAAATGTATATCATCTGTGAGTAAATGCACTTCAAGCTGTTACAAGTGCGATTTATTGCCAGGGGCCGGTGCAGTATCACATAGAAGTGACGGTACTTGGTCTTGAAACCTTTCTTAAATCTCAGAAATGACAGAAGAAAAACTTCAGAGAAGAGGGTCTAACTTCAGGACTGCTTTCTTCCAGATGAACACAATTTGACAAATCATACAATACGTCATGGCATATACTTCCCAGATGTGCAAAGAGATGATCTACCTTGAAACACCTCCAAACTTGAAGCCCAGTTTTTCTCAGTCCTTAAGTCACTGTAAAAGTGAAACCGATGCTCAGAGTAGGAGCTTATTAACTCTTTGAGGACAGCAGGCACTTCTCTCCACTGAGTACAGAAATTGAGCTTTCTGATAGGATGTGTACATTCTAATATGCTCTCTGACTAACACAGGAAGTAATAGGTCATCAGTGAATTCTCAAAGAGCATTGATAATGAGCATTAAACAGGTCTACTAGCTAAAGATAAGCAAGTTCATTAGAGGAAAACCATGTTTGACTTTTTTTTTTTTTTAAAGAGATGGCTGATAAACATGATAACTGTACACACATTTATAATTTCAAAACCTTGAATGGGGCTTCAACAAAGGAGTATGTCCTTTCCGAATTGTTAAGAAAAGATGTTTTTGTCATAGATCTCACACTTCTATCTCTTTGGTAATGAAGGGATGAGGGAAGCATGAAAAGAGCAGTCCCTGAGGCATCAAAGTTGAGATTCATTGTTTAGTCTGATTATCCAAGATCAGGCGGAGGGAGTCCCAGAGTTCTCTCATGGCTGCAGGTGATTCTAAGCTCTTCAGTGGTATTAAATGCTGGATCAATTGTAATAAGTTGCATGAGTATTTCATGAGATTAAAAGGGCTGAAAAATGAGACGGAACTTCATTCTACAAACACTAAGCAATTACTCCATGCCCAAAACTCTGTTAGTGTAGGAAGTAACAGAGATGTTTAGATACAGTTAAGAAAGCAGGTAAACATTTAATCAGAAACGTACCATGTGCCATTGCAATAAATTATATCATAAGAGATCTTGGTAGGAAGGGAGGGAGGTTCTCTGGAGGTGTTGCAGAGGATATCTAAAATAAAATGAGACCTGAGTTGTTGACTAGTTGAAGCATGGGTAGGAGTAATATAAGCTAAAAGGTGACAAATGGTGTAGGAAGGCACAGGGAACCAAGAGAATATATATGGTATTTGTTGAATGTTAATTAGCCTGGTTAACAGAGGGAAAAAAAGATTCCTGAGGTTAAGTTGTGGGTGATGGGGTTAAGGAGGGAGACAAGGGCCAGTTTTTGAGGGATGATATATGTGGGAGCTCAGAGGCTTTTAAGTGAGGCAGAACCAGGTTTGATTTTATTTTATTTTTTGTCATTTACTGTGTGTCTCTGCAAAGGTTGCTTAATTCTGAGTAATAGTTTCCTAACCTTAAATGTGAGGGTAGTGATGTCCACCTCAGAGGCTCACCATGCATCTATGAGCTGGGTCTTTGCAGGTGGCCTGTCAAATGGAGATCTCAGCTTTTAGGCAGGAGCGTGAGGTTGGGGAAACAATATTGGATGACTATTAGCAAGCCTCAGAAGATCTCTGCCCTCAGCTGCTGCTCAGACCTCAGGTGTTATGCCAGGAGACCCTGTGAATACTAAGACCTTGTTACCTGTGCTCACCCTAGAAGTTGACTTCCTCTGCTTTGCTTTTGGATTTTTCGGAATTGAAATAACTTGCTGTATTTTACTGTCAAAACACATCTTTTGTAGTGTTTCATCTTTTTCTGCTATAGTGGGCTACTCAGATAACTGATCCTTTCTTGTTTCTCCTCCTCAGATATTTTGATCCTTTCCTATTTCCCCTTTACAGCAGGCCCTTCTAAATGTATTATTATTATTATTGATTTTGTCCTTAATAATACACCCAAATTGTGACAAATTTTTGATTGCCTGTTTTTTTTTTTTTTTTATTCTTATTAAGACTATTTAAAAAAAAAAACAGTTGTGTGATCAGAGCAAAATTAGGATCGTGGTACATGTACCACATCGTTCCCATGTACACCCCATCATCACACATGCATAGCTTCTCCCTTTATTGACATCCCTCACCAGAATGGTAGATTTGTTATAACTGATAAACCTACTTTGACACATCCTAATCACCCATGGTCTGTAGTTTACATTGGGGCTCACTTGATATTGTACAGTCCATGAATTTGTACAAATCTATAATGATGTGTGTCCATCATTATGGTATCATAGAGAATAGTTTCATTACCCTAAATTTTTTTGTGCTCTACCTATTCATTCTCTGCCCCAACCCCTGGCAACCACTGATTTTTTTTTAATTTTTTTTTTACTGTCTCCATAGTTGAAACTTTTCCAGAATGTCATATATTTGGAATTGTATAGTATATAGTCTTTTTAGATTGGTTTCTTTCACATAGTAATATGCACTTAAGGTTCCTTCATGTCTTTTCATGACTTGATAGTTCATTCTTTGTTAGACAAAGAAATAACATTTCATTGTAGGCATGTACCACACTTCATCCATTCATGGCCTGAAGGACATCTTGACCATTTCCAAGTTTCATCAATCATGAATAAAGCTGCTATCTAAATATCTATCTGTTTTCCCATGTGTGTGTGTGTGTGTGTGTGTGTGTGTGTGTGTGCACGCGCATGCATGTGTGCATGCAGGATTTTGTGTCTAACATTTTCAGCTCCTCTAGATAAATGCCAAGGAGCATGATTGCTGGATCATATGGTAAGACTATGTTTAGTTTTGAATGAAATCAACAGACTTTCTTCCAAAGTGGCTATATCATTTTGCATTTTCACCAGCAGTGAATGAAAGTTCTTGTTCCACATCTTGCCACCATTTATTGTTATGAGTATTCTGGATTTTGGCCATTTCAATAAGTGTGTAGTGATATCAGTAATATTGTATTGTTTGTTAATTTGTATTTCTCTGAAGACATATGATATGGATCATCTTTTAATCTACTTATGTTTTGTGTATATATGTTTGTTAAGGTGTCTGTTAAGGTTTTGAACCCATTTTTTAATCCAGTTCTTTTTTTCTTATGTTGAGTTTCAAGATATTTTGCTATATTTTGAATAAGAACGCTTTATCAGATGTATCTTTTGCAAATGTTTTCTCTGTTTTCTGTGGCTTGTCTTTTCATTCTCTTGACATTGCCTTTCACAGAGCAGACAATTTTAATGAAGTCCAGCCTGTCATTCATGAATTGTCTTTGTTGTTGTGTCCAGTTGAGTTTTGAAAGTTCATGTCTGATCCCTAAACTGGTTTCTTTCTTTTTACATCATATGTGGTGTGAATGCTGCTTGTAGTGTTTTATTCATTCTCTTTTTAACTTGGTCTCCTCTCTGAGGTCTGGACTTTGCCTTTTGTTATTTCTTTGTAGTTGATGTGGTCTGGCCCCCTAGTTAGAGAGATGATGCCGGACCTTGGCTCTAATCTGTTATTTTGCTCTCTTATTTTCCCTGCTGCCCCGCTTTGTCTGTATACTCTTTGCTTCTCTTTGAATCTTATTCCTATTAGTAAGACCTTCCTTGATCACCAGTTTTTCTCTCAGTGGACGCTTCCTGTTTCTTCCCTGTTTTTTATTTTCCTCATCACATGCCACTGTCTCGCATGCAGCAGGCTCACTACTTATCTTGTTTATTTTTTAGCTCTCCCTGTAAGATCTGTGCTACATGGGTATAGCAATCAGTGATCTCTGTTCCATTTATGTCCCTGGAGGGAAGAGCGTTGTCTAGCAAATAGTAAAGCTCAAAAATTATACTGAATCAGCATTTTTTTAGTTGGGGGCAGCTTGTATATTTTCAGTTACCACAGTGATCTTGAAACAAACCTGAAAGGGCTTAATACATTTTATGATCTATAAAATTCCTCTCTTAAATGTTCAAAGCAGTCTGTGACTGCTTTGAATGGCTGTCCTAGTCTTTATAAAATGGTTTCCTGACTGCTGCTGCTACAGACTTCCCATCTGCTTTTGTAAGATGATGCTTCTCAATGCTGTCTTGGATATGAGCCCCTTCCAGGGAAATCACTCAGACTCACTGCTGAGAAATTTTGCCATTTTCAGAGGAAGAGCAGTTGGTGTAAAGGTAGCTCATTTTCCCTTTCATTCGGTTCTAATTTGATGGTAAAGACCTCAAGGTGCCTCTTAGGTAGGTCCCTTTCTTTCTTCATCCCTTGAAAAGCTGCCTTCTGCTCTTTCCAAAGGTAAAATTATTGCCTGAGCTATAATCATTTAAAATACATAACCTTCTCTATATTTTATGCAAATTATCTGTAAACCTTATTTTTAACATAAATATAGGTACAACATTTCTTTGCTAAATTTTGAGTTATAACTTTCTGATGATCTCCTCTAATCTCCCTTAAACTTCAGTTCAGTTCAGTTCAGTCGCTCAGTCGTGTCTGACTCTTTGTGACCCCATGAATTGCATCACGCCAGGCCTCCCTGTCCATCACAAACTCCTGGAGTTTACTCAAACTCATGCCCATCGAGTCGGTGATGCCATCCAGCCATCTCATCCTCTGTCATCCCCTTCACCTCCTGCCCCCAATCCCTCCCAGCATCAGGGTCTTTTCCAATGAGTCAACTCTTCACATGAGGTGGCCAAAGTATTGGAGTTTCAGCTTCAGCATCAGTCCTTCCAATGAACACCCAGGACTGATCTCCTTTAGGATGGACTGGTTGGATCTCCTTGCAGTCCAAGGGACTCTCAAGAGTCTTCTCCAACACCGTAGTTCCAAAGCATCAATTTTTCGGCGCTCAGCTTTCTTCACAGTCCAACTCTCACATCCATACATGACCACTGGAAAAACCATAGCCTTGACTAGACGGACCTTTGTTGGCAAAGTAATGCCCTTAAACTTAGGTTCAAGTAAAAGTCATTTCCAACCTAACATGCCTCTCTCCCTTGTTCTTCATTATCTGTTGTTCAACAAAACCCATCATTCCTTTGTGGGTCAATCCAGTCTCAACCTTGGAGCTCTTATGCCGTGCTCACAGGCTATCCAGTGACCAAATCAGAGTCAATTTGAAACTACCTGGAAGGAGGTGTCTCTTAGACACTGTGACACAGTTATTTGGCATGTCTCATTCTATTTTTGGAATTGGATGCCCTTTCAAGTGAGGGAAGAGAAAAGAGTTTGAAATAGTTAAATTAATAGTCTCTATTAATGTCACACATCTATTGTACAAAGACAAAAACCTCACCCAGTCATATTATAGCCCACATGGATATTAACTATTTTTGCAGATCAATGGCTCAGCCAGTTGACAATAAGAATCATTACAGGAACAAGTCATTTCACCCCTCAATGCCTGGGGAGCCTGTATCAAGTGACCCTTACTAAGAGACTCCTTTTTGCCCTCAATAATCTAATCCCTATCTCATTCATGCCTGCTTGGGTCAAAGCTACACCTACATCAGTCAAGGTCAGATACAAAAGTCAGTGTGAGATATATTTACTAAGCCCTAGGTTACTTATAATGGCTTCCCTGTGGCTCAGACAGTAAAGAATCTGCCTGCAAAGTGGGAGACCCAGGTTTGATCCCTGGGTCAGGAAGATTCCCTGGAGAAGGGAATGGCAATCCACCCCAGTATTCTTGCCTGGAGAATCCCGGGGACAGGGAAGCCTGGTGGGCTAGAGTGCATGGGGTTGCAATGAGTTGGACACAACTGAGCAACTGACGCAGGTTACTGATAAAATAGCTGCTAAATGCCATAGACATGTGCAGCCACATACTGCACAAGAGCTGCAGTCCTAGAAGGTCAAGGGCCCCAGCCCACATGGATTTACCCATGTGGTATTGTGTTTCACATAACACCAACCCACTGCTGGCTCTTTCAAGATTCCTGGCCAATGTGCCAGCATATTGAAATTTTAGGGTCCTAATATATAACAAATAGGTCTTTCCTTCATCCTATGCTCCACACAAACTTGAAAAAATAGACACATACATTTACAGATGAATATTAAGATGGCAGGTTTATTGAAAGAGCAAGATTGGAGGAGAGATTTCTGTGTGTGTGCTCATTGTAGCACTTTAAAATTCTATCCTTTGTTAATTGAATTTACCTACATCAAAACAATAGGCCACCATGCAAAACAAAACAGATATTACCTAAATGAGCCACAGAAAGGAGCAGAGAATATGTACATGGGACAGAGACCTCCATGTTAGAAAAATGTAGGAGGCTAAGGTGCCTAACCAGCATTCAAGTCAGGGAGTGTGTAAGAAAGCTAATGTGTCCCCATACTCTCCTCTCTCAAGGCTTGGCAGTGGGGCTATGTTGGTGAGCCAAGTTAAGATAATACATATCACCATGGAATTCAAAGTCTAATGGGAGAAATTGATACCAAAAATCAAAACAAAAATTTCAGATAGTAAAAATGTGTAAAGAGGTAAAAAAAAAAGTTGTTTGAGACAATGATACTTAAGATGGTATTTTAAGTATGGCTAGGAAGAGTTGTTCTATTCAACATAGAGATCAGAGCAGAGGAAATATTAGTGTCAGATTAGATAGAAACAATGTGCTAGTCCTCTTCATTATGTAAATAGCAGATTCTGCTTCTCCTCCGTGTGTTGAATGTATCCCTTGAACAGTGCTTTGAGAGATAGCAGTGAGGATAGAATGACCTAGAATACTTTACATCTTAAGAGCACAATGGTGCCTTTCCTTAGTGTGATGTTGATGTAAATGTGCTCAAATAAATTAATGTTCTCAACTCTTCTCACTCATTAAGCAGAATCAACTTTGCCTGTCATTTGAAACAGAGATAGGAGGAGAATGGCCTTGTCAAGTTGACACATACAATTAACCATCACAGGTGGTGAGAGGGGAAAACGCATCTTCAAATGTGCCAAATTCAGAGTTGGTTAAAATAAACAAATAGACACGACTAAACGTGGCAACTGTTCTTTCCTTTGGTAGCAGAACTTCATGTTTTTGTCTCCGCATCAAATGCTTAAGTTAGTCTTCTTAATATTTTAGTTGTGGGTTTTTTTCCAATTTTAGAAAGAAGTATTTCCTTTGTCATGTCTATGAAATTTTTATCCAGTTTTCCAACTTAAAACGTGGTTACTTTAAATTCTTCAGCTTCTAAAACATTAATAAGTATTTATTAAATGAAAGTTGGGGCTTCCCTGGTAGTTCAGCTAGTAAAGAATTTGCCTGCAAATATGGAAGACCTGGGTTCCATCCCTCGGTTGGGCAGGTCCCGTGGAGAAGGGAACAGCTACGCACACCAGTATTCTGGCCTGGAGAATACCATGGACTGTATAGTCCATGTTCAAAGTATCTCCTGGGACTTAAAAGAAAGACAAATTCTAGAACACCCTGTCTGCCTCATCTGTGATGTATCACACCACAATCCCCACATTTTCTAAGATTTGGCCAAGTTCAGTTACACAGATGGAAGAGCAAGTAAAACTAACAAGCAAAACTTCCCACAATTAGGTGATTGTAAATAGAACAACTACTATAGTGGATTCACAGACTTGTGAATTTCTAAAAGTCCCTAAATGTAAAGGATTTGCCATCATGTTGGTATAGATAGCAGACTGATTAAGGCCCCAAAGGTGTCAATATTTGAATCCCTGTAACTTGTGAATATGTTATCTTATTTGATAAAAGGATTTATAGACATGATTAAGTTAAGGATCTTGACAAAGGGATATTATCCAGGATTATCTGAGTGGGCCCCACACGGGTCCTTTATAAGAGCCTAGTGAGAAGATGGAGGTGACATGATGATGGAAGTGGAGATTAGAGTGATGCAGGCAGAAGCCATGGAATGCAATAATCTCCAGAAGAAGCTGCAAAACATTAAGGAATAGATTCTCTTCCCTGGAGCCTCCAGAAGGAAGAAACCTTGCAGGCAACTTGAGTCATCCCCTTAAGACTTGTTTTGAGTTTCTCACCTCCAGAACTGTAAGATTAAAAACTTTGTGTTGTTTTAAGCTGTGAAGTTTGTAGTGCTTTGTTATAGTAGCAGTAGGAAACTAATACAGTAGAGCAATTTCAGTGAGTTAACACGTGATGAGGGCTCACTTCTGGCATCAGACACTCTGTTAAGCCCTTTACACAGAGATGATACAATTTAATTTTAAAAATCGTTACAGTCAGATCTTAGTATTATCTTTATTTGTACAGAGGACAAACTGTAGCTTATAGAGGATAAATCACCCACTGACTCATTGTTAGTAAACTATGACCCAGAATTCAACCCATGCCATCTGGTTCCCATCATACTTCACACCTCTATTCCTTTCTTCTTCTTCTGTGTTTATTTCTGAAATTCCTGGTTGAAGACTATGGATAGAGTCTATGGCCACAGGAGGTAACTGGTTCATATAAAGTTATAAATTATAACTAATCTGAAATTAACTGGGGAAATACTGGATAAGCACCCAGTATACAGGAGGCATTTTATTATACTAGACAGTATACCATGCAGGTAAGGAAGGTGAACATGGCTCACATCCTTGAAGAGCTTACAGCTATAGCAAAAGTGTGAGCCTCTTTAATGGGACTTACGGCATTTCCAATCTGTATTCTGCACTTCTTTTTTGGCCTGCTCTTTAGCTGATTTTTAAATCTTACTAAATGCATTACAAGTGCTGGGTCACCACAAATGCAGTTTTTAGAATACTGTGATTTGAAGCAAAGGAGGAGAGGCGTTTTAGAAAACTGAGCAGAAAACATGTAAATACAGTTTTTCTTGTAATATTTCCATCAGAATCTCTGTGTTGAAACATTCTTTACTGGTGGTGAAGCCACTTTTAATTTTCATTTTCTTCACTCCCTGGAAAGTAAAATGAATTAAGCAGCATCTCCATGTGTTTTTAAATATGAAGGAAAGTTTCAAGGAAGGCATTTGGGAGCATAGAAAAAAATCTGAAATGAGGCAGCAGTGAGTCCAGAGGACAGATTCACAACCGGGAGAAAAACAAAAGAATGCTTTTAAAAGACAAAGGGTTTCTTTTTCACTCCCTCTCATTTACTCATATTAATGCTTTTTATGAGCCGAATATTTTACAACCTTATTTTAAATGGAAACAAAATCTTCATTGCATATCATTCAATATAGAATTTTAAGAATAAGTACATAAAAATATATTGCATTTGGGTTTCCCCCAACTCTATTTTTCCGGTGCGTTTGAGCTCATTATATTGAGCTAGATCTATTGATTCTATTTCTACAGATTCTAAGTGATTTCTTTCAGTTTATCCATTGTTCCCATTTTAATTAACAGTAGATATGTAAGATGACAGTCGGCAGTATTTATTCATATTATTAATTCTATACCTACACCAAGACATAAGAGATTTATGCTAAACAAACATACAAGCTAAGTTGCATCCCCTACAAGGTCAAGTTCTGTGGGGTGCACTGTTGGTGATTACCCCAGGGGAAAATTCCCCTGTGGGTTCTGCTTCTCTTTGAACTAAGGGAGACTACATGGATCTCAGACCCTGCATCTGTAAAATAAAAAATCCCTAGGGTCCCTTTCAGGACCTATGCATCTGATTTCTGTGGATACTTTCTAACAATCAACAATCTTCTGTTGTGTTCTCCAGGGCACTCTATTTTTTTTTCCCATTTATTTTTATTAGTTGGAGGCTAATTACTTTACAATATTGTAGTGGTTTTTGCCATACATTGACATGAATCAGCCATAGATTTACGTGTGTTCCCCATCCCGATTCCCCCTCCCGCCTCCCTCTCCATCCCATCCCTCTGGGTCTTCCCAGTGCACCAGCCCTGAGCACTTGTCTCATGCATCCAACCTGGGCTGGTGATCTGTTTCACCCTTGATAGTACACTTGTTTCAATGCTATTCTCTCAGAACATCCCACCCTCGCCTTCTCCCACAGGGTCTAAAACTCTGTTCTGTACATCTGTGTCTCTTTTTCTGTTTTGCATATAGGGTTATCGTTACCATCTTTTTAAATTCCATATATATGTGTTAGTATACTGTATTGGTGTTTATCTTTCTGGCTTACCTCACTCTGTATAATGGGCTCCAGTTTCATCCATCTCATTAGAACTGATTCAAATGAATTCTTTTTAATGGGTGAGTAATATTCCATGGTGTATATGTACCACAGTTCCTTATCCATTCGTCTGCTGATGGGCATCTAGGTTGCTTCCATGTCCTGGCTATTATAAACAGTGCTGCTCCAGGGCACTCTAGAAAGAGCCAGGTCTGCATTCTTTGAGATATGTAGGAAAATCCACTTTCCATATGGGAGGTGCCCTGAAATGTTGGCCTCAGTTTTCCCAATGCCTCTTGGGAGTAGAAGAGTGATAAGTTTGCTCACAAACCCATTCCTGTCCCTTATCTTGCCTTTTTTTTTTGCTTTTTGGATATCAAGTGTCTCAGGCCACCAGGTGGCAGGGTGGCTTTGGGCAAGCCCGAAAGGGATTTGCACACATCAGTTCTCATTTTCTTGGTTCAATTTTAGAGCTTTGAGTTTTAGAATCATTCCTCTATGTTTTCACAAAGTCATCATCAGTACAACTTCTAGTCCTCCTCCTATATATGTGTCTCCAGACTCACATATCCCATTGCAGAGCTTTCTTTATTGGTGGGGAGACAAGAATGTGGGGGCATTCTACAGGTAGTTTTAGGCCTGGATGGAAATAAAAAGTCAGTGAAAGAGTGAGTTATACTGACTTGGGGAGCAAAGAAAAAAATGATTCTTGATTCCATGTAGTTAAGAATGCAAACTTTAATGTGAAAGATGTTAAACCGTCTTACACTGTCTGAATGTTGGTTTTTATTTAGAGCTGTAACCAAGAGAGAATAAATAAATAAAAATGGAAATAATCATTTCAAATCCCTTTCAGACTTCTCAGGCTGAATGCCTAGTACTTCTGTCTTTCAAACTGTACCAATGAGTGCTCCATTAGACCTAATTTGGTTCTGTTGACAGTGGCTAAGGTCAAGAAACCTGCTGTCTTAGAGCTGCTTCTTGAAAAACATGAAACATTCTCTCTCCTTGTCCCAACACACGTTACCTTTTCTGATGTGAGAACCATAAAGGATTATTTCCACTTATAAGTATTCATGAAAAAATACAGATAATTATACCTTTCTTCCAGTATTGTTATGGGTATTTAAAAAAAGGAGAAACATAAATGCTTAGCCTGGCATGTGGCGAGCACTCACAGAATGGCAGCTGTTATTTTTCTCTTGTAAAATGAACTAAAATGACTATTACAGTTGCTTCCAAGCAAAGATTTGTATGACTTTTGAGGATTTTTTTTCTAAGCTAGCTCCTCTAGCCTAAAAAAGAAAAGAAAGAACCGCAGATTGATCCCTTTCCAGTCAGAGAGCAATACTATGATGTAAGGGATCATGCTGCTGGACTTTCAGAAAACAGTTACGAGACAAAAGACAGAATTAAAACAGAAATCATTAAGGGTAGACACGCTAGAGGCAAGGCTTTTCTTTTAAAGATAGAACATAAAGATACTTTCCTTATTGTCCTTTGGGTTAGAAGTGAGATGCATTCCCTTTCTGTCAAGCATGAAGGATTTATTTAAATTCTAAAATAAAAATACCATGTCCTATACTTTACTTCGGGCTTCCCTGGCGGCTCAGCAGTAAAGACTTCACTTGCAAAGCAGGAGACGTCCTTCAATGCAGGAGATGCAGGTTCGATCCCTGGGTCAGGAAGATCTCTTGGAGAAGGAAATGGCAACCCACTCCAGGATTCTTGCCTGAAAAATCCCATGGACAGAGGAGCCTGGTGAGCTAAAGTCCACACGCTCGCAAGATTCAGGCACAGCTCAGTGATTAAACTATTACCATAATTTCCTGTGTGTAGCCTATCATATATTCTATAACTGATTAGAGTTGCATCTTATAAAAAAATTCCATAACCTGAATCTGGTGAGTGAAAAATAATCAAGTGATAAAATATTAATAAAGATCAATTTATTAGAAGACATTTACCCTTATATTGGCAAACATTTCAATGACTTATCAATACTAGAATCCAATATGCATTTAATAATATCAATTTTGTAAAAGAAAAATAATTTTATTTGTCAATATCACTAGTGAACTACAGTAACATAATTTATAAGGGAGTATATTTTCGGTCTAAGCATCATATCTGCAGTGATGTTTTTCAATTCTTAGAAGCAGATTAATAATGAAGCTAAAAGAATTTAGCTTTGGGTTTGTCATTTCCTGTGCCCTGAAAACGATGGAAGTTGTTGGTAGTTGTAGGGAACTGGAGACAAGGAGAAAAATTCAGGTGTAAATATAAGTATTTCTATTGAAACATCATTTATAAATTGCTGAAAACAAAAAAATCACAGAAAAAGGATTTGGATATCAAAATAGGTTCTGATGTGATTTTTTTCTCGTTCTAAATACTCATTTTATACTGTTATAGGCAGAATAGTATCTTTCACAAGAGACCCGCATCCTAATACCTGGACTCCGTGAATATGTTGCAAGGTAAGAGGTACTTCAGGTTGCAAATGAAATTTATATTACTAATCAAATGACTTTAAAATATTATCTGTGTGGGTCCAGTGTAATCCTAAAGTCCTTCCTTAGTGAAAATGAAAATCAGAAGAGTCAGTGTCAGACTGGTGAGATGTTAGAAAGATTCAACCAGCCATTGTTGACTTTGAGGATGGGAAAATGGGCTTCAAGCCAAGGAATGTGGCCAACCATCTAGAAGCTGGAGAAGGCGAGAAAATGGCATCTCCTCAGTCTCCAGAAAGGAAAACAGCTTTGCTCACATCTTGATTTTATCCCAGTGAGACACATTTAGGACTCTGACCTCCAGAATAGTGATAATAAACATGTTGTTTTAAGCCATTAAGTTGGTGGTAATGACACTGATAAAAATACCTACTTTTGAATTTGCAGTTTAGTTACTTTGTTTTTGTAGAGAAGACCCTGAATTCTATAGGTTTATGCACTCATGGGCCCTGGCTCCAACCCCATCAGTACTATACACATTTTATTACCATGTACTTGGTTCTTGCACAACTTATGTCTATTCTTCTCCCAGGGATAAAGGTATGTTTTATGATGTCATTACCCTTTCCCCTGGGGACACTGGACCATCTTGCCATTAATGAAATTCCTTTTCTTTACCTAACCCGACCATCATAGGCAGATAAAAAAATATTGAGTTATTTTGCAATACTCTGTCCTTTTGTAATCTTTAACCCAGGTTGACCTGATGGAGACTAATAATCTCTGCTCCAGCCTGATGCTTCTCTGAAATTGGCCACTAAAACCTGAATATGATTATTGAGATCCCAATATACTTACACTGTCTGTGAAACTTGTTAGGGCTACTGTCTTCTTCTTCATACAAACCAATAATATACTCAAATTTTATAGGTATATTTGTCTGCTATCTACCCCCCTGTTGGGCACAGAATGGAGTCAGTACACATATCTCTAGAATATTTGTGATCCTAGAAAAATGAAAAAAGAACAGGGGAAGATTGCACTGTTTGAGAACTTACTATGTGTATCAACTATTCTGTTAAATACTTTACATCAACTTTTTGTTATGTCATTCTCACAACATTGCTTTAGGTTTGGTGATGTTATACTCCTTCTACAAATGAAGATAATGAAGCTTTAAAAACTTACTTGTTTTTCTCCAGGTCAAATAACTAATAAATAGCCAAATTGGAATGTAATTCCAGTTTGGGTTTGTGTGACTTGAAAACTCATAAAATTTGACAGTCCATATCATCTAATTCTGCCTGTGTCTAAACTTGACCTTGGAATCTGAAGCTAGTGTGTGCCTGTACCTGGGCTTCCCTGGTAGCTCAGCTGGTAAAGAATCCGCCTGCAATGCAGGAGACCCTGGTTCAGTTCCTGGGTCAGGAAGATCCGCTGGAGAAGGGATAGGCTACCCACTCCAGTGTTCTTGGGCTTCCCTGGGGGCTCAGCTGGTAAAGAATCTGCCTGCAATGTGGGAGACCTGGGCTCAATCCCTGGATGGGGAAGATCCCCTGGAGAAGGGAATGGCTTCCCATAGAGTGTGTTAACTTATCTGAATGGTCGCAGTCTCTCCTTGGGTGCAACATGGGCTCTTCCTGACTCCTGCTCCTCTCCTCAGTTTCCTTTCTGCTTAACCTACACTTGAGTCACTTCTTCTAGTTCAGGAACATCTGCTCCTGAATCTTGCTGGCACTTTCCCTTATTAGGCTAGGTGCTCTCTTAAATACACCATGACCCCCATGCCTGCCTTTCTCATAGTAGCCATGCCAAACTATAGAGGCCTGTTTACTCCTTTGTCTTCCTCACTAGACTCTTTGAACAAGAGAGTTGTATGCAATAAATCTTTAAAGTCCTGGGAATATCTAGGGCCTTGTCTATGCTCAGTCAGCATTTGTTGAATTAATAAGTGTGTTCCCTGATTTTGATTCTGTTAAATACTTTTCTAGAAACAGAAGACACGAGGATTGTCCTCACTGTGTAGGACTTAAGAAAATTAAGGACATTAGCAGCTTTTTATGCATACATTTTGTCTCATTTGTTTATATTATCACATTATGCCCCAGAAAATGAAAAGTGAAAATCATTCAGTCACGTCTGACTCTTTGCAGCCCCATGGATTATATCATCAGGCTCCTCTGTCCATGGAATTCTGAAGGCAAGAATACTAGAGTGGGTAGCCATTCCTTTCTCCGGCGGATCTTCCCAATCCAGAGATCGAACCTGGTTCTCCTGCATTTCAGGCAGATTCTTTATCATCTGAGCTACCACGGAAGCTGCCCCAGAACAACTGTGTAAATTGGGATAGTTCTCATTTCACAGATGAGCAAACTAAGACTGATAACTTAATAATCTGGACTCAGGTTGTTCTGGTTTAGGTGATATTGCATCAGAAAATTAGCCATAATTATTATTATTCTTATTTGAAGGCATGGAGGCTTCCCTGGTGGCTCAGATGGTAAAGCATCTGCTTTACCCTGCAAGGCAGGAGACCCGGGTTCGATCCCTGGATTGGGAAGATCCCCTGGAGAAAGGAAATGGCAACCCACTCCAGTATTCTTGCCTGGAAAACTCTATGGACAGAGGAGCCTGGTAGGCTACAGTCCATGGGGTTGCAAAAGAGTCGGACATGACTGAGCAACTTCACTTCTATGGATAGGGATAATAAAGAGTGGAGCTGGCTGATTTCATCTGAGCATATGGAGGGAAGCAGACACTTCACAATACTTAGGTCTCTACATCCCATTCCATGTGATGGTGGCTCCTGCTCTCCTTAAATCTAGCTTTTGAAATAGTATATAGAGCTTGGAAACTGTTCTGAAACCAGGTTAGAGTTATGCATTTTCAGCTCCCTAAAGCCTCATCCACTAGTGCCTTCCCTGGCCAGTTCACAGGCTGGTCACCATGAAGGCCAGTCACAGATAGTGAATCTTCAAACACATCAAGTGATAGCACTTTAAAAAATGCACAGACTTATGACCAATGATTATAGTCTACAATTGGAAACAGTTCAGGTGTCCCTCAACAAGAGGTTGGATAAAATAGAATGAAAAAAGACAAGTTCAGTTGAGTTCAGTCACTCAGTTGTGTCCAACTCTTTGCGACCCCATGAACTGCAGCATGCCAGGCCTCCCTGTCCATCACCAATTTCCAGAGTCCACCCAAACACATGTCCATTGTGTCTGTGATGCCATCCAACTATCTCATCCTCCGTCGTCCCCTTCTCCTCCTGCCCTCAATCTTTCCCAGCATCAGGGTCTTTTCAAATGAGTCAGCTCTTCACATCAGGTGGCCAAAGTATTGGAGTTTCAGCTTCAACATCAGTCCTTCCAATGAACACCCAGGACTGATCTCCTTTAGGACGGACTGGTTGGATCTCCTTGCAGTCCAAGTGACTCTCAAGAGTTGTCTCCAATACCACAGTTCAAAAGCATCAATTCTTCAGCACTTAGTTTTCTTTATAGTCCAACTCTCACATCCATACATGACCACTGGAAAAACCATAGCTCTGACTAGATGGACCTTTGCTGGCAAAGTAATGTCTCTGCTTTTTAATATGCTATCTAGTTTGGTCATAACTTTCCTTCCAAGGAGTAAGCATCTTTTAATTTCATGACTGCAATCACCATCTGCAGTGATTTTGGAGCCCAGAAAAATAAAGTCAGCCACTGTTTCCACTGTTTCCCCTTCTATTTGCCATGAAGTGATGGAACTGGATACCATGATCTTAGTTTTCTGAATGTTGAGCTTTAAGCCAACTTTTTCACTCTCCTCTTTCACTTTCATCAAGAGGCACTTTAGTTCTTCTTCACTTTCTGCCATAAGGGTGGTGTCATCTGCATATGTGAGGTTATTGATATTTCTCCCAGCAATCTTGATTCCAGCTTGTGCTTCCTCCAGCCCAGCGTTTCTTATGATGTACTCTGCATATAAGTTAAATAAGCAGGGTGACAATATACAGCCTTGACATACTCCTTTTCCTATTTGGAACCAGTCTGTTGTTCCATGTCCAGTTCTAACTGTTGCTTCCTGACCTGCATACAGGTTTCTCAAGAGGCAAGTCAGGTGGTCTGATATACCCATCTCTTTAAGAATTCTCCACAGTTTTTGTGATCCACACAGTCAAAGGCTTTGGCATAGTCAATAAAGCAGAAATAATCTTTTTCTGGAACTCTCTTGCTTTTTCAATGATCCAGCAGATGTTGGCAATTTGATCTGCCTTTTCTAAAACCAGCTTGAACACCTGGAAGTTCATGGTTCACGTATTGCTGAAGCCTGGCTTGGAGAATTTTGAGCATTACTTTACTAGCGTGTGAGATAAGTGCAATTGTGCAGTAGTTTGAGCATTCTTTGGCATTGCCTTTCTTTGCGATTGGAATGAAAACTGACCTTTTCCAGTCCTGTGGCCACTACTGAGTCTTCCAAATTTGGTGGCATATTGAGTGCAGCACTTTCACAGCATCATCTTTTAGGATTTGAAATAACTGGAATTCCATCACCTCCACTAGCTTTGTTCATAGTGATGCTTCCTAAGGCCCACCTGACTTCACATTCCAGGATGTCTGGCTCTATGTGAGTGTGAGTGATCACACCATCATGATTATCTGGGTCATGAAGATTTTTTTGTACAGTTCTTCTGTGTATTCTTCCCACCTCTTCTTAATATCTTCCGCTTCTGTTAGGTCCATACCAGTTCTGTCCTTTATTGAGCCCATCTTTGCATGAAATGTTCCCTTTGTATCTCTGATTTTCTTGAAGAGATCTCGTCTTTCCCATTCTATTGTTTTCCTCTATTTCTTTGCACTAATCGCTGAGGAAGACTTTCTTATCTCTCCTGGCTATTCTTTGGACCACAGCCTTGTCTAACTCAATGAACCTAAGCCATGCCGTGTGGGGCCACCCAAGACAGTCAGGTTATGATGGAGAGGTCTGACAGAATGTGGTCCACTGGAGAAAGGAATGGCAAACCACTTCAGTATTCTTGCCTTGAGAACCATGAACAGTATGAAAAAAGACAAGCATACATACAATTATATGCATAAACCTCAAAAACATCATATTGAATTAAAAAAAAAAAAGAAGTATAGTAGTTTCCTATTGCTGCTGTAATCTGCCACAAACTTAGTTGAATAAAGCAAAGCAAATGTGTTACCTTACAGTTCTGGAGGTAAATCCAAAATGAATCTCACCGGGCAAAAATCAGTGGTGTTGGCAGCTGTATTCTTGCCTAAAGGCTCTGGGGAATAATTTATTTTCCTACCTTTTTCAGCTTCTAGAGACTTCCCACATTCCTTGGCTCATGACCCCCTTAAACCTTCAAAGCCAGCCATGTTCAGTCAAGTCTTTCTTATGATGCCATTTCTCTGGTTTTGATACTTCCTCAGTCTTCCACATTTAGGAGCCTTCGTAATCAGATTGTGCCCACCCAGATAATCCAGGATAACTTCCCTATTTCAAAGTCAGCTGATTAACAACCATGATCCCATGTATTACTTCAGTTGCCCCTGTCATCTTCCTATGTAACGTGACATGTACACAGATTTTAGGGTTTATGAGGTGGGCATTTTGGGGAACCATTATTCTATCTACCATTAACAGTCCTCCACAGAGGAACATATACTTATGACTCTTTTCAATAAGATTCAGAAACAGGCAAGACTAATCTTTGTTGGGAAAAACATGAAACAGTGGTTATTCTTGGACTTAGGGGCAGAGATTGATTGGAAAGAGGTATTAGGCAACATTCTGAAATGATGTTAATGTTCTTTATTTTGATAAGAATTTTTATTACATAAGCATATAAATTTGCCAAAAATCAGTGTCATATGTATATGTAATTTATTATGTGTAAATTTTACTTCAAAAAGAAAAAGTACCCAAAGTGAATATCAAACTCTTGTAAATGGTGTCCATGCATACATATTTAGAGGAAAGTGCATTGATGTCTGCAGCTTGCGAAGAAATGCAGTGACAACTGGATGGATAGGCAAGTAGAGGGATGGATGGATAATAGGTACGTGCTAAATCAAGTAAAGTAAAATGTTAGTTGTAGGTGGAAGTAGGTTAGTTTTAGGTCTATATGTTTACTATAAAATCATTTCAATTTTCTGTATGTTTAAAAATGATCATAATAAAATATAGGGGGAAATGGATTGGGGTGGTGAGGCTCTGTGCCACTTCTGGACCATATTCCTACTTGCTCTCTCTATTTTCCTCCTGGGTACTGAGGTTGGATGGCATTGCAGCACTCAGATTAAAGGACAGATTGATCCTTTACCAAGTTGAGGAGCTCACTGTGACCCCAACGCTTTCTTGCTATTTTCCAAATGTAGATGGAAAAATGATTTAATCCTACTTCACACTGGTACCCCATTCAAACCTTTCAAAATTAATCCTTTTGACCCTCAACACTGGCGAGTTGCTTGTGTGCATGAGGGTGGGGAGACGGGTGCTGCAGTTGTGTGGGTGGGTGTCAGGTACATATGGATAATCAGGAATTTATTCTAGAGAACCCAAAACATGCTTTCCAGGTGGCACTAGTGATAAAGAACCTGCTTGCCAATGCAGGGGATACCAGAGACATGGGTTTCATCACTGGGTCAGGAAGATGCCCTGGAGAATGAAATGACTGGAGAATCTTGCCTGGAGAATCCCATGGGCAAAGGAGCCTGGCGAACTACAGTCCATGGGGTCACAAAGAGTCAGGCACAACTGAAATGACTTAGCATGCACCACAGAACCTCAAAACTGCTGCTGCTGCTGCCGTGCTGACTAAAGGAAGCCACAGCAAAGCTGATTCCTATTACTCTCCAACAGAGGCTGTGTCTGAGAGCAGAAGACAAAGACCCGCTGTCTCTCTGTGCGAGAAATCTCTGCCACTTTATTCCACTCAGCCTCTTCGAGACCTGCATGCCAACCCATTCCTTTGTCACATTAAGCTCCAGTGGAGCGAGTGGACAGCACATTACACTCTCATGAAGGATGCCCATCTTTTACCCTATTGCAGCCAGCCATGCATTTGGATATGCCCTTTGGAAAGTTCTAAAATGTGTCCTCAGCTTCAGAGCATGTCAACCGATTTCTCCAAATGCCGAACAGTCCCTTTCTCTGGTGGATGTACCTAAGCTTCTATGCATACATGCAGCTTATCATAAATTTAATGCATGTTCCTCTATGCCCTCCATGGGACTACATCTCAATCTGATTTTTTTTTTTAAAGAACAATTTTACCATTTGTATCTACCTATCTATCTGAAGATAGACATGTATTTTGTTTTAAAACACATCCTTTAGTTTGTGAAGATTCGAGATGTGATCTCAGGACCTTAAAAAAGTCTCTGATCTAAATTAGGCCTTCTGTGTCAAAACTGTAAGGTCAATAGCATGGCGGTCCTTAAAACCACATTCTCATTTGTCTGCAACCACGTGACATGCATCGCCTTCCCCACTCCTCCCGACGAGACAGACTACCGTAACTAAGATAACATCACTACTAATAAGATGGGACTGTCCCCTTGACACTGAGCTTAGCAACTCTCCACAGCCCAGATAAATTCAATGCTTTTATATGAAAATCCAGGCCCGGTAAAAACACAGCCTTGCTGTGTCCCTGGTGGTGCTCTGGTTGACAGTTGTTCATGGATGATAAATTGCTTTGATTCCAGAGAGTGGCAAAGGCTGCTACTTCAGTTGAAACTTATGAAAATACCAGTACCTACTTTGCTCACATGCGGTTAACATCTAATTATTCTTCGCAGGTTTCTTTTTCCCTTTGTCCCTCTCTGATTCAAGCAACAGGTTGATTTCTCTACTGTTAAATTGCAAATCTAGCAGTGGTGATATTTTTGTCAGCTTCAACTTACCTTTCTTAAATGACTGATTACTTTGTTTATATTTCTCCTCAAATTCCTTCTTGTTTCCTTTTGTTATTTCTTTGATTTAAGCTTTATTGTTGATGAAACTTACTCAATTTTTTTTTCCTTGTGTATACTTACTTTGTAAGAAGTTTAGAATAATCTAATGGCTGGATTCAAGCAGATATGCCTGATTTTTCCATGATACAGAAATGTGTATTCAATTTAAGTCCCTGACTCACCTGACTCATTTATTATTTTATTGATTCCATATTCACTATAATTTCACATGTGCACTTACTGAGAATTTCAGATACTTATAATTCCTTTCAACCATATTAACAGTAAACCTAAACTTTAACAACTATAATACTTGATAGAATATAGTAGGTCATAAGGGAAAGAGTTTTTGTGTATAAGAAAGGAAGAGCCATAAAGGAAAAGGGTAAGAGAAGACATATGTGTGTGTGTGTGTGTGTGTATTTCAGAGACTGGCTCCAATGACTTTAGAAGCTGGGAAATCCCAAAGCCTAAGGTAGGCAACCTGGAGACTCAGGACAGTTCATGATCTAGCTGCAGTCCAAAAGTTGGCAGACTTGAGATCCAATATCTGATGTTTCAATTTGCATTTGAACATGGGAAAAAACTGATGCCCCAGCTTATGACATCAGATAGGAGGAATTCCATCATGATTGCAAGAGAATTAGTCATTTTCTTCTTTTCAGACCTTCAGCTGATTGGATAGGGATCATGCACATTAGGGAGAATGACCTACTTTATTTAGTTTACCAACACAAATGTTCATCTCATCTAAAAACATCCTCGTAGATGTACCTGGAATACATACTTCACCAAATATCTAGGAACCCTATGGCCCTTCTCCTCATGTTTCTTATCTAGACTAGTAGTTCTACCATTCCACTCGTCACACTGCGTCATTCATTTTAAATCCTCCTCACTACTATATGAGGTGTCTCCACCCGCCAGGCCACAGACTGGGACTGGTATCGGTCCATGGCCTGTTAGGAACAGGACCTCATAGCAGGAAGTGAGCAGCGGGTGAAACTGAAAACTGAAACCATCCCTGCCCCCACTTCTGTCTGAGGAAAAATTGTCTATTGGGAAGCCAGTCTCTGGTGCCACAAAGATTGGGGACCGCTGTCCTATATAACCATTCCTATCAGTTCTCCTGTCCATGTTACTAATTATCCACTAGATCAGCTCATCATTACTTTACACCTCAGTAGTTATCATTGTAATAGCTTCTTAATTATTGTCATTGACTCTTTAATGCTCTCCTTGCTTCCAGAATTATAAAAATAGTTTGATGCTTCCTCGATGCCATTCAGGGTTCCAGAGAAAACAAAGCAAGAGTCATGTATCTGAGGAATTATGCTGGGCACAGTTGTCCTGGGCCTTGTTGAAGCATAGATGCTCTTTCAGGGTGGCACAAAGCCATCAAATGCAAAAGGACTCTACATCACGTTTCAGGAAAGGATACATGCAAGTGGATTTTAGCCATGGTTCAAAGGTGTGTGAAGAAGTTTTAGTGAGGAAGCAAATCATGCATTAAAATGCTGGGGTGACTAGTCTGCACACAGTGAATTAATACATGTGTAGTAGAACTAGTGCTGTGAGCAGTGTGGGGTAGAAGACACTAACTTGAAGGTAAAAGGGAGAGTACGGCAAGGTAGAACATATAAGGCTCAGATGAGCAGGCAAGGCTGTGTCTCATTTGCCATACCAGCCATGCTAATTCATTGCTTATAAAACAATCCCATGTTTGTATCATAATAAACACATGCATTGGTATTTTTATGCAGTTAGCTTTAAATCTCAGATGGTGACTGCAGCCATGAAATTAAAAGACGCTTGCTTCTTGGAAGAAAAGCTATGACCAACCTGGAAAGCATATTAAAAAGCAGAGACATTACTTTACCAACAAAGGTCCGTCTAGTCAAGGCTATGGTTTTACCAATAGTCATGTATGGATGTGAGAGTTGGACCATAAAGAAAGCTGGGCACCAAAGAATTGATGCTTTTGAACTGCGGTGTTGGAGAAGACTCTTGAGAGTCACTTGGACTGCAAGGAGATCCAACCCGCCCATCATAAGGAAATCAGTCCTGAATATTCATTGGAAGGACTGATGCTGAAGCTGAAACTCCAATACTTTGGCCACCTGATGTGAAGAACTGACTCATTTGAAAAGACCCTGATGCTGGGGAAGATTGAGGGCAGGAGAAGAAGGGGATGACAGAGGATGAGATGGTTGGATGGCATCACTGATGCGATGGACATGAATTTGAGTTGGGTCCAGGAGTTGGTGATGGACAGGGAAGCCTGGCATGCTGCAGTCCACAGGGTTGCAAAGAGTTGGACATGACTGAGCATCTGAACTGAACTAAACTGAACTTCAAATTTCATCTTACATATACTATTTAGTAACTAAAACATTCTGAGAAGTTGTTTTAGGTCTCTAGGTCTATTAGTAGATCTATTACATTGGAATAATAATGTTATCTTTGCACTGTTGTTCTGAAAAAGTTCATTACATGAATATCACATCATACCCATTAGGATGTCTAGTATACAACAAACAAACAATAACAGGTTAGTGAGAGTGTGGAAAACTTGTGTACTGCTGGTGGAGATGTAAGATGGTGCTACCAATATGGAAAAGAGTATAGTGATTTTTCAAAAAGATTAATAATAGGATTACCATATGATCAAGCAGTTGCAATTTTGGGTATTTAACCAAAAGAAGTGAATGCAAAGAGTGGAACAGATATTTGTAAACTCATGTTCATAGCAGTATCATTTATAACAGATTGAAGCAACCTAAATGTCCATCAACAGATGAATGGGTAAACCAGGCATAGTATATGCATATAATGAAAATAGTGTTAAAAATAGAATTCTGACACATACTACAACGTGAATGAGATTTGAAGATACTATGCTAAGTGAAATGTTACCCACATAAAAACAAATACTGTATGATTCCATTTATATGAGGTACCTAGATTGTCAAACTCATAGAGACAAAGTAGAATGATATCAACAGTTCCAAGTGAAGACTAGGGAAATGGAAGAGTAAGAAGTTTTCAATTAATGGTATGGAGTTTCAGTCTGGTGAGATGAAAAATTTTCTGGAGGGATGGTTGTGATAGTTACCAAACACTATATATATATTCAATGCTGCTGAACTATATACTTAAAAATGGTTAAGTTGGTAAATTTTGTAATATAAATCTTACTAAAGTAAAAAGTATAGGCTGTATGTAATACATATAAATCTCTGAATCAAGACCCACATGTAGCTGCTGTTCTTACACCCCCTACTCCTAACCCAGGCTTCTGCCATTCTGCTCTTACACTCCATTCCCTTAATGGGCCATAACATGTTCATAGCTGTGCATGCCCCATGCCATGTGTATTGATATCTTGATTTATACTGCATCTGTCTTCCTCTTCTTCTAGATGCTTGTTGGCATTTGGTGTCCTCCATCAGATGAAAAGCTCCTGGAATTCAGGATGTCTGATTCTCTGTTCTTCTCTTCCTGTGCCTAAGCATTCATTGCATTTCCCAGGTAGCTCAGTGGTTAAGAATCTGCCTGCCAATGCAGGAGGCTCAGGAGACACAGGTTCGATCCCTGGGCTGGGTAGATCCCCTGGAGAAGGAAGGCAACACACTCCAGTATTCTTGCCTGGAGAATTCTGTGGACAGAGGAGCCTGGCGGGCTACAGTTCATGGCGTCACAAGCAGTCAGACACGACTGAACACACACTTCAGGCAATCACTAAATAGGCCACTTGAAATCGGAGTCTCATTGAATAACCCTTGAGATTGGTTCTTGCTTCCCCTTGCTTTGTAAGAGACAGATTAAATTTACCAATAACTAAAGGACATTTTGTCTGGTTGAAAATAGTTTTGAAAAGGTTTGGCATTTTAATTTATGTGAAGATTTTTGTTACTCCCTACTTTCTCGTTTCCTTAGCCCCTAGACTTTATTTTTTTTCTTTTTATTTTTTTTTTATTATTATCTTATTATTATTTTTTTTCATTAGTTGGAGGCTAATTACTTCACAACATTTCAGTGGGTTTTGTCATACATTGATATGAATCAGCCATAGATTTACACGTATTCTCCATCCCGGTCCCCCCTCCCACCTCCCTCTCCACCCAGTTTCTCTGGGTCTTCCCAGTGCACCAGGCCCGAGCACTTGTCTCATGCATCCCACCTGGGCTGGTGATCTGTTTCACCATAGATAGTATACATGCTGTTCTTTTGAAATATCCCACCCTCACATTCTCCCACAGAGTTCAAAAGTCTGTTCTGTATTTCTGTGTCTCTTTTTCTGTTTTGCATATAGGGTTATCGTTACCATCTTTCTAAATTCCATATATATGTGTTAGTATGCTGTAATGTTCTTTATCTTTCTGGCTTACTTCACTCTGTATAAGGGGCTCCAGTTTCATCCATCTCATTAGGACTGGTTCAAATGAATTCTTTTTAATGGCTGAGTAATATTCCATGGTGTATATGTACCACAGCTTCCTTATCCAATACTTTAATACTGTTTACATTGTATACATGCTAAGTTGCTTCAGTCCTGTCTGACTCTTTGAGACTCTATGGACTGCAGCCCTCCAGGCTCCTCTGTCCATGGGATTCTCCAGGCAGGAATACTGGAGTGGGTTGCCATGCCCTCCTCCACGGGATCTTCCCAACCCAGGGATTGAACCTGTGTCTCCTGCGACCTGTGCATTGCAGGTGGGTTCTTTAATGCTGAACCACCTGGGAAGCCCACTGTTTACACTAGTGCCACTTAAAGGATTAAAAGTTGATCTTGTATTTTCAATTTGGAAAAATATTTTAGTTTTTGTATTTGTAAGGATTCACAAACAGAACAATTTCTCTCAAGTGTATTAGCCAGTGTTGATGGAGTAAGTGGCAGTCATAGAATAGGCAATCTATTAAAACATCAAATATTTAAGGTGAACAACACCACTTAGCTGATCTCATTGTTACATAGATTGGAAATCCTATATAGCTAATGATGCATGGCAGAGACACAGGCTTCTTAGATCGCTCTACACACTTTTTAATTATCCTTTGCAAGGTAACAAGCTACCCTGAAGGAGTAAGCACACTATCTCTAACATCGTTATCTCTTGAATCTCACACCTGGTGGTGGTTTGGTTCTAGACATATGGAAAGTGAAAGTGTTAGTCATTCAGTCACGTCTGACTCTTTGTGATCTCATGGACTGTAGCCCACCAGGTTCATCTGTCCATGAGATTTCCCAGGCAAGAACGCTGGAGTGGGTAGCCATTCCCTTCTCCAGGGCATCTTCCTGACCAAGGGATCAAACTCAGGTCTCCCACATTGCAGGCAGAGTTTTTACTGTCTGAGCCAGACATGCAGAACCACCAGGTTATTTCAATAAAAACATGCTTTGAAGAAATTGTATCAACTAAAGGGAAGGCCATTGTATACATTTGGGTATTTCTTTATCACTTTCTAAACTCAAAGGTCTGGAGAACTCTAACTCAGACCTGGGTAGCTTCCTCTAAACGAACAAAAGAATGCACCAGTGTACCAGGAACTGCCAATTGCATAGTGCCCTCTTCATGAAACAGTCATAAATGCAGATTTTTCTCTCTCTCTCTCTCTTGGTTTTCATTGCTGGAATAGCCACTCATGCTCTAAAATCCACTTTGTCACATTCTTTTTTCTCAGCTTAGTTTCTGGAGTCTTCTCATCATTTGGAAGAGGTCCACATATGGGAAGAAGTACCCCCTCTATGTATCCAGTAGTGAGTCAATAGTTCTTTATAGTGTTAGTGATAAAGTATGCAGAGCCTCTCAGCCTCACCCCCAGACTGGCACAGACTGTTAAAGACCTTTCACAGTGTACTCGAGCCACTAAGGGAAAAGAATGACTCTTTTTCAGGCAATCCATGGTTCAATATTGACAGGAGCATTAGAAGAAATTTTGGATCGCCTATTTCTGCTGGCGAGAAAGTCCTGTAATTGTGGCAGGCAGGGGGCAGAACGCCTTTGGTGGCTGACAGTGAAAACACTTGATCTGAGCTCTCAACGCTTTTGTAGATATTTCTATCCAGAGAAGAGCACCAGGGCTGCATTAGCTGAGTCCTTGAGACGCAATTGTAGAGGCAATGCTATTTTCCTTCTGGCTGAGAGTAATGGCAGAACCTCTTTGCAACAAATGATCATAAATTGCCCGAGTGTCTCCGAGGCAATGAAAGGGCTTGCATGTTAGAGCTAATGCAAGCTGCTCTCATACTTTTGAGTAGTGCTTGCTCGTGGGAAGAAATAAGGGCCTGAGGATAAAGCTACTAGGACATGTCTGTGTGCCTCAAATAGATGCAATTGAGACTGAAAGTCTTTCAGCTCTTAAGTTACTTTAAAAACAGATTCTCAGACCTCAATAATCAAATCAAGAGGGGACCAAAGTCAGAAACTAAGATCACGTGAAATCTGGAAATAGAAAAGTTAGAGAATAAACAAGATCCCCAGCCAGGGTTAAACCTGACTGCCAATCCTGTCTTACATCCATATTTTACTTTTTGTCTTTATTTAAAATTCTGTATGAGGGCATGTGAATAATGTTATAGAAAAGTGTAATCAAAAAGCTTGCATATATATCAAGTTTAAATTCAGAGAAAAGTTCTTGTTAAGTGCTGCTTAAGGCCATTTTGGCCAATTTTGAAATGATAGTGGTACACAATCTAGGTCATCTTTAAACTGCCTGAGCTGCAGAATTCCCTAGTTCTTTGCAAATCATTTTGTGATTAAACTTCAAATGTGCAGACTTACAGTATGTGACTTTTGATGGACATAGATTATGCTCATACCTGTGGTTAAAATTTTTTTCCTTAGAAGCCCTGGAGTATCGTATATGTTTCTATAATGCATTTATGAAAATTGGGTCAGCACAGTGCAGGCGGAAATGTGTTCCTTGGTCATCCTGTGTTGTTGTTCTTGTTTAATTAGAACTGTTTATTTTGTGTTGGGGTATAAGAGTACTGTGGTAGTTTCAGGTGAAGAATGAAGGGACTCAGTGGTACACATACATGTATCTATTCTCTCCCAAACTCCTCCCACCCAGGCTGCCACATAACAATGAGCAGAGTTTAATGTGCTGTATAGTAGATCTTTGTTGGTTATCTATTTTAAATATAGCAGTGTATGCATGTCCATCCCAAATAAAGAGTTGTGTTTATTTATTGAAATGCTTCACGTGTAGAAATACAATGACACAAATTTTAAAGTAAAAGTATTCAAAGGAAACCATTCAGGAAAAAAAATTATTGATAATTTTTATTAAGTTATTTTTTGACATACTGATATTAATGCCAATGCTGATGGTGGTACATGTCACCCAGGAGATGTTTACTGATTTCAAGATACTCTGCTAGCTACTTACCAAATATTATCTCACTTAATTTCCTCAGCACTCCTGTCATGATGATTACACATATTCTTTGAAGAAACTGAGTCTCAGAGAGGATAATTAAGGTCATACAAAGAGTAAGTGAAAGTTACTGCACAATCATGTCCGACTCTTTGTGATCCCATGGACTGCAGCTTGCCCTGTTCCTCTGTCCATGAAATTCTCCAGGCAAAAGTACTGGAGTAGGTTGCCATTTCCTTCCTCAGGGGATCTTTCCAACCTGGGGGTCGAACCCGGGTCTCCTGCACTGCAGGCAGATTCTTTACCAACTAAGCCACTAGGGAATCCCCATACTAAGAGTAAGTGGAGGATAATGGCCTTTAATTCATATTAGCCTAATTCCAGGTGCAAAATATCAAAAAGGAAGGCGAAATGGTGTTACACAAAAGGCACTCATGGTTATGTTAAGAGATTTAAAGTTTGTACTCTCATTTCCCAGCTTCATTTGCTTTTGAGATCCAGCATATGGTCTTTCTTATTCTAGAAGGAATACCCTAGTCTTGCCTTGCTAAAATGTCACTTTTAATTATCAGCCATGTAGACTTGAGTGCTGTTGACTCAACTCCTCGCTGCAGGTGTGAAGCCCCAATTAAGGTTTCCCTGGTGGCTCAGATGGTAAAGAATCTGCCTGTAATGCAGGAGCTCCATGTTAGTTCCCCGAGTTGGGAAGATCCCCTGCAAAAGGGAATAGCTACTGACTCCATTATTCTTGCCTGGAGAGTTCCATGAACAGAGGAGCCTGGCAGGCCATAGTCCATGGAATCACAGAGTCAGACATGACTGAGTGAGTAACACTTTCACTATTTTTCAATCATTTTCCTGGCTCTGAAGATGGGTCAGATATTTATCAGAACTTCACGTTCAAGAGTCAGTCTCTCTCTTCCTTCTTCTGCAAGAACTACCAAAGTATACATTGCCATTCACTGATTTGTGTGAAAATATGAGAAAAATAAAGCAACTATTTGGACATTGTGGAAGAATGAGTAAAAACTCCCTGTAGCCATGTACATTCTTACTTTGCACACCTCTCATCAAGAGATAAAAGTTTTCCTCCCACTTACTGAATCTAGGCTGGTTTCCTAACTTGTGTTGACTGATAGAAGATGAGAGAAATGACATTATGCAACCATGAGACTGAGCTTTTGCCTCTTCCATTTTCCCATTTTTTGAACTCTGCTTAAGATTACCATAATGAGGAAGCCAGTTTAGTCCCTGATGATTGAATGAGGAGAGCCGTGGTGTTCAATATGACAACCGGTTTCAGCTGTGAGACCTATGAGTCAGGCCATCGTAGACCTTCTAACTCAGCTGACCCTCATCCTGGTGAAGCCACATGAGTCGGTGTAGTAGAGGAACCATGGCCATCCAACATTATTGTGAGAAATAAGAGATCATTGTCTTTCATACCACTTAGTTTTGTGGTGGTTTAGTAAACAACCCAGAGAAGGCAATGGCACCCCACTCCAGTACTCTTGCCTGGAAAATCCCATGGACGGAGGAGCCTGGTAGGCTGCGGTCCACGGGGTCACTAAGAGTTGGACACGACTGAGGGACTTCACTTTCACTTTTGACTTTCATGCATTGGAGAAGGAAATGGCAACCCACTCCAGTATTCTTGCCTGGAGAATGCCAGGGATGGGGGAGCCTGGTGGGCTGCCGTCTCTGGGGTCGCACAGAGTCGGACACGACTGAAGTGACTTAGCAGCAGCAGCAGTAAACAACAATTAAATGATTCAGTCATCATGGCTAAAGAATTGGATAGCCCAGGGAGAGTGATTGCAAGGGGAAAAAAAAAAAAAGGACTCCTAGTGTTCTCACATGAGTTAAGTCAAGTCTTACATGAAGTATGCCCTACATCTACATTTAGCATTTATGAACATTTACTCCTTTCCCAGAACACACTCCCCACAAACACACACACCACCAATTTTTGAGATGGAGAGTGGTTTAAGCCAATTATATTTCATTAATCTGTGTTATAGATTAACATATGACCCCAGTATCTGTTATTATCTAATTCTTACCATCTAAGGGATTAATAGAAAGATCATGATGAAAAGTAGAATTATAAAGCCAAGATTATCCAGAGTTTGAGTAAGCTAAAGCTCTTAGTATCTTTAATAAAATTATTTCTTTATTTTTGAAATGGATAAGCCTTTAATTGCCTAAAATTGATCCTGTAGCAGTGGTTAGTGTTTAGTTGCTCAGTCATGTCTGACTCTTTGCAGCCTGATGGACCGAGCCTGCCAGGCTCCTCTGTCCATGGGATTTCCCAGGAAAAAGACTGGAGCACGTTGCCATTTCCCACTCCAGCAGATCTTCCAGTCTCAGGGATTGAACCTGTATTCTCTGTGTCTCACACATTTCAGGTGGATTCTTTACCCACTGAGTCCTAAGTTATTTTTTAAAATAACCTGGTAAGCAAAATTTTCTGCCTATTAAGCTGGAATTTTGAAACAGATGATCTCATTTGCTCTTTGTGTGAAGAGGTGGAATGTGGTATTTAACCTGAAGTCAGAGCTTAGTACTTCACCCACATAATGGGACAGGTCCAATATCAGGTAAAAGGAGGGGATAGAAAATAAAACATGCATTTGCTAAAGGAACCAATTTTATTGCATTGTAGATGTGTATATTTCTGAGATATGATTAAAATGATTTTTTGAAATCTCTAAACCTCTAGGCTTCATTATTTAGACTGTATTTGACACTGAATTCTGGCTTTCAACTAGTCCTTGATTCTAGACATCAGCGTCTAAAATACTTCATTTGCAAAAATATCTCCTTACTATGATATAGACTACAAGGACAACATAACCTGGGTATTAAAAATGATGATTAACTATCTATAGAAATGTTTGATTCCATAATTAAACTGAATAAAGTGATGTTATAAAGACCTAAAGTTTAGTTGTGTTGTAAGAGATAATGAAAATTGAGTATGGTATAAATCTTGTTCAGCCCTCTGATTAAAAGTTTCTGAGAGCCATTCATTTACTTATTAAATTTATTGAGTACCTACAATATGTCAGGCCCTGTGCTGAAAGGAATGAGAAATGGTAAATTTTCTCAGGGAACTCATCATCTCTAAGATGAGCCAGGCAATTTTTCAGACCGTACCACAGAGTGACTCAGGATAATGAGAAGTGGTCGACAGTGCTGGACAAAGCCACACAGTTAATTGGATATTCTCCTCAAAGAACAATACCAACCATGTTGCCCAGACTTGCCACCTTAGTTAGGGGAGCAGTTCACTCATGCTGTCTGTATTTTTGCACTGCTGCAAAGACCTATTCATGGACTAGAAGTAATTATGAAAGAGGCATCAGTGCTACATACTCAGACTTGGATCTTATTTCCTTCCAATCACTTGATAGGGTTGTATTTGCTTACCTTCTTTTGGGCAAGTGTGACAGAGTGATGGCTTCTAAGCCATAAATTATGAATGGTAATATCTGAGGCCACCCTGGTGTGGGGTTTTTAACTTAGACAGCAAGTCTCTGGCAGAGCTTTCTCCCTTTGTTCTGGCTCTGTAACCAGCAATATTCAAGATGGTGGCCTCTCTGATTCATAGTGATAAGATGTGCAGAGCTTCCCTGCTGATATGCAATGGACATATAGAAAAAGCAAGATAGCTACCTTTCTTGCTATGTCACTGAGTTTTGGTGTTCTTTATTACTAGCATGACTGAATGAAATGTTTTTGCATACTTTTATAATAGTTAACTTATGTGACTTGACTGACTAAGGAAAATAAAAGGGGTAGTTATGTAGTGCTTACTCTGAATCTGTCCCTCTTTTTTCAGACTTAACCTGAACACAAAACCCTGAATTGTGAATTCCTTCTGAATAGGCCTTCAGGGTGATATATTACACACACTTGTATGACTTGTGTGTACATACATACATATATGGGATTTTCTGATGGCTCAGATGGTGAAGAGTCGGCTTGCAATGTGGGAGACATGAGTTCGTTTCGTGGGTCAGGAAGATCCCCTGGAGAAGGAAATGGCAACCCACTCTAGTATTCTTGCTTGGAAATCCCATGGACAGAAGGAGCCTCACAGGCTACAGTCCATGGGGTTGCAAAGAGTCAGACACAACTGAGTGACTTCACAAGAAGACAGTGAAAGTCACTCAATCATATCTGACTCTGCGACCTCATGGACTCTACAGTCCATGGATGTCTCCAGGCCAGAATATTGGAGTGGGTAGCCTTTCCCTTCTCCACAGAATCTTCCCAACCCAGGGATCGAACCCAGGTCTCCCACATTGCAGATGGATTCTTTACCAGCTGAGCTACTAGAGAAGCCCTCAAGAAGAAGACAAGATGTGCATATATACATACAAATATATGCATAATTTACTTTCTTCTTATTTATATTTAAATGTTCAAATGATGGACTCTGAGGTATTTATGAAGTGTTTGCTGGTTGGATGACACTTGGTGTCATGATTATTTTAAAAATAGATAGTAAACAAAGTTTTGAGCTTCCCAGGTGGTGCTGTTGGTAAAGAACTTGCCTGCCAATGCAGGAGAAGTAAGAAATGTGGTTTATCTCTGGGTTAGGAGGATCATTTGGAGAAGGAAATAGCACCCCACTCCAATATTCTTGCCTAGAGAATCCCCATGGACAGAGGAGCCTGGAGGGCTATGATCCATTGGGGTGCAAAGAGTCAGGCATGCCTGAAGAGACTTAGCACATGCAGAGGTGATTCTAGGGCTTCAGGGCATTCATTTTACCTCACTTAGGGCTTTTATACTATCAGAAGTCAATTCCTATAGATCATATAAGGAAAATGAAAGAACTGGAGGACTGAAACATGAGACTCATTGAACCAAAAAGGTTGAAGAGAGGTATGTCAGTTTCCTTCCAAACATGTTGAATGGTTTTCTAGAAGGTGTACCCCCCCAAAAAATCTCTAGAGACTTTTTCTATGGAGGAAAATTTTACTCCTACTGTAAGCTCCAACATGAGAGCTTCTCTTTTCATTGCTGAAAGTTTGTGGCATTCTGTTTACATAAAGATGTTTTAGTGATGTTATAAAATGCTATAGCTTCACATTGTACTTATCTGTGATTAATCCTTCTTGGACTGGAGGTGGGATAAGATTCTTTCCCTGAAGGTGCAACTTAAAGTTTCTGCAGTCTTCGTGTAAAATACAATTTGACAAGGAAATGTAACTTAGAGAATACAAAATGAGGACTATTCTAAAGGTCTCTTTAGGTAAAGAAACTAAAATAAGCATTCCATGTGTAGAAAAATTAAGTCTTAAGAAGCTAAACTCCCACAGCATAAGCTACTTCTTGATAATATATAATACACTTTAGAAGCTATATTAATTCTTTAAAGATAAATTATTATCTCTTAGCATTAAACACTGATAGTTCCTCAAGAGGCCACATTTTTTTCCTATTTAATTCAAAATAAATACTTGGCTAGTCCAAATACTTGGGAGCATAGCTCTAAAGGAAACCTAAAAGGTACTCTTTCTACCATTAATTTCCCTTTTTGAATGTAGACACTGAAGTATTTGTGGTTGTAATTTTACTAAATAGCTGTGTAAATCACTGATAGCACTTAATGTATTTTAATGAAATAGCACAAACAACCTTTCCATAGTATTTGGCCCACATTTGTTAAGCACTTGCCTTGATCCAATTTCTGGCACTGAGATGGCAATGATGAATAAAATGTGGCCCTTCAACTTGAGGAACGCAGTCCAGTTGGGCACAATTACGTGAACAGGGGGTTTTGGTGCAATGCAGAAATGCAGTGGTTGTATCACATTCATTTTCTATATATTTTTCTGAAAAGGCATTTTCTCTTCATATTGACATTGAGGTATGTGCATATTTTTCACTACTCTTGCACAGAACGAATTGGAATTTCACATGCTGCAGAGACCAAAGAAAAAAGGAACCAACCAACAAACAAACACAAAAGCACAGAGAACTCAGCTATAGCACAGAGTAATTACATTAGAATTTATGCTTAAACCTGGCTCTCTGTAGATGCATTTAAGCTGATTGGCACCTGACCTTTTTTAAAATGGTAATAACCAAAACAGTATATGGTGAAATAATAACAACTTGCATTCACTCTTAGATACAAAATAATAATCTGTATGACTGACATGAGATAAATATCATTAAATGAATGATTCTGAAATGGCGGAATATGAAGTTTTGGAGCTCCTGTGCTTGTCTAAATTTTTAAAATCCCTGATTTGAACAAATTGTCATTTATATCTTTCAGAGAACACACTACCTCTGCTATGTGAAAACCCATATGATCTGCACTGTCAGATTTTATTATTATTGTGACAGATACTTTAGCATATAAATGGTAAACTAATGAAAAAATGTCATCTTCTTTTTGGAGCTAAGTGTTCAAAGTGCATCAGCTGTTCAATTTGATAGACATTTCTTCAGAAAGCTGGGTAGGAATCACATATTGAAAATACGTTGTTTGTGAAACTCTCATCCTTTATATCCACCTCCACAGTGGATAAACTAATTGTAAACCACTGCTGAGAACTAGACTTCCAAAAAGAAACACAACTTTTACCTGTAGGAATGGAACTCTAGAAATGCCAAACAATATTTCTGTGACTTTCACAGTATGCTGAGGAATTTCTTTTTATTTATTGGTTTAATATCAAAAACAGAAGAGTCAGGTGTGATCTGTCAAATCTAACACAATACCTGATAAATCTTAGAAGTCATCACAATAAAAGCACATAGAATGTGGTTAACTGAACAGATGAATAACTGTGTCTTTGCTTGGCTTGTCCTTTAGACATTTTTAAAATGATAGCGACAGTAATGCATTCTTAGGACAAGGAAAGACTAGTTGTAGTGTTTCTCAAAATACCGTGTGTGTCAGGGCACCTGGGAATTTATTAAAATTTCGGATTATCGGCCCTCATCTTTAGAGATTCTGACTCAGAAAGTCTCCCTTGGAGTCCTCATAAATCTGATGTCCAGGTAATTCAAGGAACCACACTGGATAAAGAGTGGTGCTCATCATTCAGATTTATCATTACATGACTAAAAGGTCTCAAGCATGGCCTTGACTTTGGAAGTTATCTGAAATGAATTTGCAATTTATTAAGATAACAAAGGATAAGATGATGCATATTTATTTAATAAACACCTTCTCATGTAAAAGTTCACTACTACTATTATTATTACAATTGTTTCTAAAGGAAAGAGTTGATCAAAGTTAAATGTCATTTCAAACAATATTAGTCCATACAAGTTTCCCTCTAAAAAGTGGATTTGTGCTCATCTGGGAGACTGCAAGCCATACTCTTTTAAAGATTAACACAAAGCATTAATCCAGTAAAGACCTGCAGTTGCCTTGGAAATAAGAAAGTTTTCTGAGATTGCTTAAATCATCATTTTCTGAATTCATTTGTCTATTAGCCCCCTTTTCATTTAATATCTATGGATTGCATACAACAATCCACTGTGTAGTATAGCCTTCTCCTCTGGCCAACTATGACATATAATTTTGCCTACTGGAATATGAAGCTACAGCTCATAATCACAGCTTTCACTCACTGAGCCCTCAAAAGGATGAGCATTTGGACCATAGCAATGAAAGAAAGACATTTTCATTTGTAAAAGTCACTCCATGCCATGTTGGTACTATATAGATATGAGGATGCTATTTTTGGAGAATTAATTGTTCATATTCTCTCATCCCATCTTTCTGTTGCTCTTACATAAATTTAGACACTAAGTCTGGTTCACTCAATTTTACATTAGAATTCTTTCGAGTCTTAATGCACTTCTCTAAACTATCACTTCTTTATCTGAAACAACACAGTGTCTTTCATGGTGGTCCCTGTGTCTGTAATTTGCTTCTGTATGATTCTATTTATAGATGCTACTAGTAGTGTCATATCCTTATTTAAATATATTTAATGTCTCCTTTTAGCATAAATAATAAAATTCTAATTTCTTGAAATTTTATTAAAAGCCATCTTGACTGTCATCCCAACTAACTTTACTAGTCTTTTTTATTTTTTTTTTGCCTTTTGTACTTCTGCATTCATAATTTATTACATCTAAAATGTCAGATGTTCAAATATTAACCACCTAAGTTGATACTTTTAGGGAAGTTACTCCAGATGTCTCCTTTTTAATAAAAACTGAAACTTTTTATCCTGCCCTCTTCACCTGGTTGCACTCATGGGACTAAAGAGGCCATCTTTCATCGATGTTTCTTTACAGCTTCAGAAAAATTGCTTGGATTACAGGTGAGACCTTAAGCAAAATGGACAAATGAATATTTTGTTGGACATTTGGAATTGAGGCCAAGAGATTCTAGCCCCAGTTCAGTCAATCTTTTAATGAAAAAGAAATACATACAAGAGCTCTGGAAAGTCATGTAGATGGGAAAGCAAGGGAAGTCAGTCTTCAGGAAAACATACAATGAGGCAGACATACAGAGAAGAACAGAAATATGAGGCAGAACATAAACCATGCAGTGTTTGGACACCTGACTCCAGTTTACTCCTGAAATCATCCATACTGTAACTGTATCTTGAAAATGTTTGTCCTTTAAGCCAACTCATACCGGTCTCAATACCTTTACAAGCAAGAAGCCAAGAACTACTATAAAGTGAAAACCCATGCACATCCACATACACACACACCCCACATTATTTTACCTGTGCTGGGAATATTTACCTCTCTATATTGCTGCTTGCCAAACTTTCCTATCCATCGTTTAAAACCTACCTCTTGCTTATGACATATATGAAATACATGCAGTGTCAGTCATGTCCGAATTTTTGCAACCCCCATGGACTGTAGCCTGGCAGGCTCCTCTGTCCATGGGATTCTCCAGGCAAGAATATTGGAGTTGGTTGCCATTTCTTACTCCAGGGGATCTTCCCGACCCAGGGATTAAAGCCATGTATCGTGCGTCTCCTGCATTGGAAGGCAGATTCTTTACCACTGAGCCACCAGGGAAGCCCTACCTCTTGCTTAAACCCCATCCTAACCTGCCATGTATAGACATTCACTCTGTGTCTGGTGTTCAAAATAATTTTAAAGCACGTATCTTTGTATTTTGTATGTATGCAAGTGTAAGACTATGTCAGAGTTACCTTGTATAACCTAGCGCTTATACCTAAAAACTTGTTTTAAACATGGGAGGCATTAATAAAAATATTTTTGAATTGAAGAAGAAATAAGACTCTGTATATTTACCTACTTCCTCTACAGATATAAGCCTCTTGATGGAAATTTTAGTTCCAAATAAACTTCATATCAGCCATGATGATCATTTCCTGGAGAGAACACTTGCTTTCCTATTGTTATTTCAGTGAATGCCTCAGTCCCAAAGATGATGAAGCTTTGATTGTCTATTTGTAACTCCCTAGGAAGGGTGAGAAATCACATCCAGATTGTTGGTATAAATATGAGAAATACTGAAAGCAGGTTTTTGCAAAATCCCAGAGAACAGTGAGGGAGGGTGTCTTGTGGCTGAATAGAGTTCCCAGCTGTGTTTGAAATACACTTCTAATGCATAAAGGATAAATTGCTTTTATATAACACCTTCAAAATGTATGCATAATGCAAAAGGGTAAAATCCAATAAATACTGGCAAGTTGATAGATGAATAATTGTTAAATAGACTTTTGAAACCTAAAGGTCATCTGAAATTATCATAAATGGTATTTAACATCTGAATTGATTTTTGGTAGTTTAAGAAGCACATGAACCGAAAACATGACTCATTTGAAGAAATAAAATTGTTTACACGGTACCTAACATAAAGACACAGCTTCTCACCTCCTCCCCTTTAAAAGGACTTGCTGAGCTAGAGATCAAAGTCCATTTCAAGAGGGTAAATCTTGACAAGAGGGAAAAAGACCTGAGCTGGAAGTATGGACAGAAGGTGTTTCTTGCGGTTGACTTTACCCAGAGTCCCATTAGCCACCATCTGTTTTAGCGGACCTTATTCTCTAAGGAAGCGGAAGGAAGGGCAAGACACAATAGAAAATGGGAAAGACAAATCATTTTTGATGATCTATTAGGTGTCAACCAATGTATTAATTGCTTTACTAGTGTCTAATTTAATATTTTCATGTAATCCTTCTGAAGTGTATCTGAAGTTGCATCTGTAATTGGAGAGTCTGTGTAGAGTCTCATTATATTTGAGATACTGATGTAGATCATTTGATAAGTTAGGTAGTTTGGCTCAGTTTTGCCTCATTGTTAGCAATGGCTCCAAGATTTATACTGAAGTCTGTGTTTTTTGAATTATGCAACCCTGTGCCTGAATCCTGTTTTCTTGATTTTCACTTCTTCTATCTATATCCAGGACCTTGAGTGTTCCTGTCGCACACTGTGACAGTTAGGTTTGGGCTTGAGTACTATTTTTATCTAAGGAGGCAGGGTTTTTCTAACTTATATCTCCTTCCTAAATATATTTACAAGATAAGAGGCAAACAACATTGTGGGATCAATTCCTACATGTATAATTCCAGTTTGGGAGTTCTTTGACAAATAACAACATTGACAATGTTCCTCACATGGTTGTTGTTGTTTAGTCGCTCAGTCGTGTCTGACTCTTTGCGACCCCATGGACTGCAGCACACCTGGCTTCCCAGTCCTTCAATATCTCCTGGAGCTTGCTCAAACTCATGTCCATTGAGTCAGTGATGCCATCCAACCATCTTGTCCTCCTGCCTTGTCCTCCATCTTGTCCCCTTCTCCTCCTGCCTTCAATCCTTCCCAGCATCAGTCTTTTTCAATGAGTCGGCTCTTCTCATCAGGTGGCCAAGGTACTTGAGCATCAGCTTCAGCATCAATCCTTCCAATGAACATTCAGGGTTATTTCCTTTAGGATTGACTCATTTGATCTCCTGGCAGTCCAAGAGACTCTCAAGAGTCTTCTCCAGCACCACAGTTGGAAGGCATCAGTTCTTTGGTGCTCAGCCGTTTTTATTGTTCATCTCTCACGTCCATACATGACTACTGGAAAAACCATAGCTTTCATTATATGGACCTTTGTAGGCAAAGTAATGTCTGCTTTTTAATATGCTCTCTAAGTTTGTCCTCTCATGGTGGTTACCATTATTCCAAATTGAATTTAAGATTATGGTTTTAAAGTATCTAAGAAGAATAAAGAACTTGACAGTGCCCTGAATGTAGGAGGCCATACTACTGTTTTTATGCTCCCTAAGTTCCTTAGATACTGTTAAATGATAGGCTAGAGATTACTTTAAAATTAGCAGACCTATAGCCATGAAAAGAATAGGAGGTGGGTCCTTAAAAAAAGCCATTTAATAAATTCCTGAAAATAAGAAGCAAGTAGAGAAATGATGTAATAGACTGAGAAAAATTTAGGTTTCCTATTTATGTTTTAGGGAGCTGATGTTCACAGATGCATCTCAGAAAGGTCAGGAGCCTAAAACTTTAGGTAAAAGAGAGCACAGTAGTGAAACATGGGCCTGGAAATGGGGTGTTAATTGAAAATATATACACAGTTGTTGATACCCCAACACACATAATCACAATCACAACCTTCCCATAATACCACTTTTCAGTTCACAGTAGCTCAGCATTTACCAAATTAAAAATAATAATAAAATCATGGGGCTTTCCTTTTTTGGAAACACATCTGTCTAAACATACATAATTCTTCAGAATAACACACCTAAAAATATTAGACAAGATGTGTTTGCAAGGGCTTTTATATGAAGAGCTGAGAGGGCAAAAACAGTAAGGATAATCTTCTGTGCCAAGTAGAGGAGAGTAATAGCGCTCAGAGAGAAGCGGGTTCTGAATCGGCCTCTGTCCTTAGAGTAACTTCTGGCCTGTTATTCCAGTGGCCCACTCTGGGGATGCCAGAAACAAAGGATGGGGCCCGAGCCCTGTAGGAAGCTGTCCTAGAGATCCCACGGGCTGCCAAGAACCACAAGAGGATAAGCTATCCATGAGTGAATTAGGAAGGAAAAAATCCTCTTTCTGAGGAAGACTGAGAAATTCTGCTTACTCCAAATTTCAGATGAGGTTAAAACAATATACCTCCAAAACTTACAATAACAAGCCAGTCCTCTCAAAAACGTGACCCGCTCTATGTAGCCTGAGACTCTTAAGGCAGGAATGCTGTTGAAAGTGATGACTAGGTCATGCGTCCCCAGATATCTGGCAGAAACAATAAAAGTAAATGACTGATAGTTTTAAGTATCGCATAAATAAGTATATTCTATGAAATATAATAGTCACAGAAAGTACATACAATATGTCTCCACTTACAGGAAGTTTGCGAACCTGTAAAACATGAGAGAGACAGGGGGAGTGGGAGAGAGTTTTGATAACCTCTGGAGAGCAGCATGGGTTGTGATGCCACTAGCAAAGTCACTGCAGTATCAAAAATATTTAAACACTCCAGTTTTTAATCAGGATGGCACTGACATAGGTGTTCTTTATATTATATTTATTATTAGATGTGTTGTAAGTAATTAAAAATTATTAATTACAGCATATCCAAGAGTTAAGGAAATTAAAAAAAAAAAAACAAAAGACAAAAAAACTACTGCCTCCATAGCTACCTGCCATAAAATTGAGCCTGCCAGTCAAATACCCTCCCCCACATACACAGAACCATGCACTCAGCATGCCTCTTGCTTTATTTGTAATCATGATCAAACTACAAAGGCTGTCTAGATGGTTGATAAAAGGCTGCATCCTGAACAAATTTGGCCAAGAAAAGTTAAGAAGAAAAATGATTCTATGGGGCAGGGGAAAGTGATAACTCAACTTAATCAAAATAAAATATTTTTTAACTAGACTACATTAACACCTTCAAAAAATCAGTAATGAAAATAAAGTGTAAAATGAGATTGCCCAGGGCAATTAGACCACATTGCAAATTAACAGTCTCATTGTTGAAGTTAAATAAATGTGCTATATTAATGATTAAGGCATAAATTTGATATGTTCTCCTGGAAATCAAAGAATACCAATAAGAAAAAAAAAAGTTAGAAGGCAAAAAACATCAATCCAGATCCATCATTGTATTACTGTTAATTAGCCAGAAAAACATAATAGATAAAAAGAACCAAAGGGAATTATCACAAAGTGTAGGGAAGTTCTCAGAACTGAAGAAAGATATTATCTTCAAGTAGGAAAGACCCATCTAGGATTCAGAAAACAAATCAACCCCACAAAAGAATGATCAATAAGAACCACACTTAGATGTAGCATTTTGAAATGGCATAATGATGTAGATAAAATTACCAGAAATCACCTGAACAGAAAACATAAACCTACCAAAAAAGAGAGAGAGAGAAAAAAACAGACTAGAATCAAAATTTCTTGAACCAAACTAACAGGGAAACAATACTTTTAATGTTCTCAGATGAAAAGTTTTTTTAACTTAGAATTCTATACCCATTCAGTGGAATATTACTAGGACCATTATTGCTTTCATATTCTTTTTTAGGGAATTATGTGAGGGTGTGCTCCAGAAAAAACATGGATTAAATAACGAAACAAAAAGACAGGGGTTCTAAACAACAATGAAGCACGCTCAGGAGATTAAAGAAGTCTTGGGAAAATAGATATGAATCTGAGCCAGAGAGAGATTAGTATAAATAAAAGATGAAAGCAGTGAGACATGAATTTCCTGAGGCAAGTGTATGGCAAACAAAGGAGAATCTACAGTTTTGATAATGTCCGTAAAGATAAGTTTAACAATGGAAGAAAAATAGAGCCATACAGGCAAATAAGTGTAGTCATAGTATGATACTTGGTTCTGTAGTAAATGTCTTAGTAAAATTCTAATAATGTAAACATTACTTACAAGTTTTCCAATATAAGTCACAGAACAGAATATAAGTACTACTAACTTAGTGTTATAAAAGTAAAAGGCATGTAATGGAGAACATTTTTCCACTAATATTAACTTCATGGATTTCATCTCACATCACTGATTCTTGTTTCCGATCATCTTTGCATGAAGTTTAAATTCAGAGGTAGGAAATTTTCTTTAACTAGGACAGCAGGCTCAACTAGAATGAACACTCCCTCTGTAAAGCACAGATAATATCAGTGGTAATAATATGTGTAAATGAAGCTAGCATTAGAAAGAAAGAATATATGACTAAAGAAAGTCAAAGGGAAGTTTCTACCTCATTTTGGTCATGGAGAGTTAATACATTAGAAGAAGCAAAAAGAGGAAGAGGAAGGAGGGAAAAGCAAATATTCACAACTATTCAGTCATCATTCATTTAATACATACTGATCAAATGCATATTATGTATTAGGCAAGGTTTCAGGTGCTGAGATATAAGCACCAAATAAAATGGACAGAGATCTCTCAAGGAGTTTAAATTCTAGAAACTAGGAAGAGTTAGTATTTACCACTTCCACTATGTATGAGGCATTATTCAAAGTACTTTACATATGCCAAGTTGTTTTATACTGACTTCCCACTCCCCATGACAGAGCCAGGATGTAGTGATGTGACTATAAGAAAACTGGAGGTAATACTGAAGGCAGGATCTCTTCCCACTCCCCACTCCAGAAGGAGATGGATATGTGAACATCCTTAAAACAACCCCTCACACTTCTACCAATCCAATGCATGGTCATACTGGGATGGCTGCAAAAGAAGGCATTTTAGTGACATTGCGTATTCGGGAAGATCCCCTGGAGAAAGGATAGGCGACCCATTCCGATATTCTTGGGATTCCCTAGTAGCTCAGCTGGTTAAGAATCTGCCTGCAGTGTAGGAGAGCCTGGTTCGATTTCTGGGTCGGGAATTCCCCTGGAGAGGGGATAGGCTACTCACTCCATTATTCTTGGCCTTCCTTGGTGGCTCAGTCAGTAAAGAATTTGCCTGCAATGCGGGAGACCTGGGTTCAATCCCTGAGTTGGGAAGATCCCCTGGAGAAGGGAACTGCTACCCACTCCAGTATTCTGACCTGGAAAATTCCATGGACAGAGGAGCCTGGGAACACAAAGAATCAGACACGACTTAGCAACTTAACAACGCAACACCAAGCTACACACAGAATCAATCACGTCTCAGTGGTTTAGCACAGCAAAAATACATATCTCGTTGTTGTTTCATTTGCTGCATTAAGGTCTCTAAAGTGTATCGTCACCCAGAGACAATGGAAATGAAGTGAAGTCACCCAATCGAGTCTGACTCTTTGCGACCCCATGAACTGTAGCCTGTCAGGCTCCTCCATCCATGGGATTTTCCAGGCAAGAATACTGGAGTGGGTTGCCATTGGCCATTGTCTATCATTTTTCCAGAGTCGATGGATGGAGCTTTAATTCACATGTGGTCCTGCCTCCCATCAAACTCCCCAGATCCTGGGACAAGTCCTCAGAAGCCCACTCTTCACTGCTTCCCAGCTGCTGCTACCCTGGGCCTTCTGGTGGGGGTCTGGTACCAATGCCTGGGCTGGGTGCAGGGAGGGTAGGGGATGAGAGTCTGCTCTCATCAGACAAACGTCCTTGTGCCTGAAGGAAGGCATATTAAATAGCAAATAAAATACACCATTGCATACTGAGAGACTGCTCAGTTCAGTTCAGCGCTCAGTCGTGTCCGACTCTTTGCGACCCCATGAACTGCAGCACGCCAGGCCTCCCTGTCTATCACCAACTCCCGGAGTCTACCCAAACTCATGCCCATCGAGTCGGTGATGCCATCCAGCCATCTCATCCTCTGTCGTCCCCTTCTCCTCCTGTCCCCAATCCCTCCCAGCATCAGGGTCTTTTCCAATGAGTCAGCTTTTCGCATCAGGTGGCTAAAGCATTGGAGTTTCAGCTTCAGCATCAGTCCTTCCAGTGAACACCCAGGACTGATCTCCTTTAGGATGGACTGGTTGGATCTCCTTGCAGTCCAAGGGACTCTCAAGAGTCTTCTCCAACACCATAGTTCAAAAGCATCAATTCTTTGGTGCTCAGCTTTCTTCACTTCATGGGAAATAGATGGGGAAACAGTGGAAACAGTGTCAGACTTTATTTTTTGGGGCTCCAAAATCACTGCAGATGGTGATTGCAGCCATGAAATTAAAAGACACTTATTCCTTGGAAGGAAAGTTATGACCAACCTAGACAGCATATTAAAAAGCAGAGACATTACTTTACCAACAAAGGTCCATCTAGTCAAGGCTATGGTGTTTCCAGTGGTCATGTATGGATGTGAGAGTTGGACTTGAAGAAAGCTGAGCACAGAAGAATTGATACTTTTGAACTGTGGTGTTGGGGAAGACTCTTGAGAGTCCCTTGGACTGCAAGGAGATCCAACCAGTCCATCCTAAAGGAGATCAGTCCTGGGTGTTCATTGGAAGCACTGACGTTGAAGCTGAAACTCCAATACTTTGGCCACCTCATGCGAAGAGTTGACTCATTGGAAAAGACCCTGATGATGGGAGGGATTGGGGGCAGGAGGAGAAGGGAATGACAGAGGATGAGATGGCTGGATGGCATCATCGATTCGATGGGCATGGGTTTGGGTGGACTTCGGGAGTTGGTGATGGACAGGGAGGCCTGGCTTGCTGCAGTTCATGGGGTCGCAAAGAGTCGGACATGACTGAGCGAGTGAAGTGAACTGAACTGATGGGAGGTAAGCTCAGCAAAAATTCAGGGGTTTGACAGTATTAAACACTTTAGGGTTCTATTCATAAGAGCTGTAATAGGACATTGTTTCCAAAGTGAAATATGAAATGTTGCATCTTGTAGATTCTGAGAAATTGTTTAAGGATGTTCTGGAGGTGGTATTTTTCAGCTGGGAAATTGACCCGTGTACTCGGGGGGCATGAAAACCTGCCATGTTTGAGTGAGGCACAGAACAGGACAAGACTGCGAAGCAGAACCAGGCTGTGGCTCTAGGCAGTCCTGATGCTTGCGCCATACAATCTGGAATTCTCTATGGTTTTAGAACTACCAGTGGATGAAAAAATGCCATGTGGAACTCATTCAAGCTCCAGTGGGAGAATCACAGTGGTCAAGTTCTGGAGCAGGGCCAGTCCACTTGCAGCAGAAAATGATGTGGGCTTTGGAAGGGGCAAAGTAATCATGCAAAACCAAAGGACCTGGGAATTCCCATTGTGATTTGGATTCTGTGAGATCCAGAAAGATCAGGTGGGCCCACAAGCAATCCACCATCTGCTGGAATCAGTGCATCAGAACCGGTCAAACACACAGGCTGTGTGAGTAGATGGCTGAGATTCTCACAGCAAAGGCATAAGGACACGTCCCTTAGCTTATACCTATATAAGGGTAATCCCCTGGAATCCACTACAGAAATGAGGCCAGAGTGCATGGTTTGTACATGGACCAGCTTGGTATGTTTTGGTGGAAGCTAAAAACAGATGGTGGCTTCATTGCAGGCTCTCACACTTGGAACAGTATAAAAGGCAAATCCTCTCAAGCTGACCAGCCCCTTTGTATAGAAGATTAAGGGACCCTCCCAATCTTTGGGCTGATCGCTCCTCTCCAGTCTAGCTGAACTGCTTTTAATTCTGAGAATGTGTCATTTAACTTTTACCTCTCTGCCCTTGAATATGCCATTTTTTCAGCCTGGAATATATTCCTCATTCCTTCTGCTTCCATTTAATTAGGTCCTCAAATAAAAGTTACCTCAATCTGGAAACGTCTTTCTTCTGCAGGACTGGACTGAAGTGCCCTGCCGTAACTCACTGAGCATTCTATACATTCCAATGAGTGACATGTCATGCCCTGTAATTCCTTGTTAAATACATATCTTGCTTCTTAATAGTAAGTTTCCTGAGGACAGAAGCAACTGTGTCCATATATATTATATTTTCTTATACATGTTGTATATATTTACATATATACACATATATTCATATATATTTATTTTGCATGTGCTCAACTGTTTAGAATAAATAAAAATTAAGACTTGGTTTTGATTTAAATACTTGCATGTGGATGTGTTAGTCATTCAGTTGTGTCCAACTCTTCATAATCCCATGGACTGTGGCCCGCTAAGCTCCTCTGTCCATGGGATTTTCCAGGTAAGAATACTGGAGTGGATAGCCATTCTCTTCTCCAGGGGATCTTCCTGACCCAGGAATTGAAGCTGGGTCTCCTGTATTGCAGGTAGACTCTTTACCATCTGAGCCGCCAGTGAAGCCCAAATACTTACATGTGAAGTTGTTCGGTTGTGTCTGACTCTTAGTGACCCCATGGGCTGTAGCCTGCCAGGCCCCTGTGTCCATGGGGTTTTCCAGACAAGAATACAGGAGTGGGTTGCCATTTCCTTCTCCAAAATACTTACATAGGACCAGTTAAATTCTTAAAAGAAGACTTGACATTAGAAGCAGAGCTGCAATAAACATAAAAGGATTGCATTTTAGAATTATAATGCTTCCCAAATCTGTTTAATAGCTTCTGGAATTAAATATATTAATCATTAAAGTATAGCATACTTAGTAAATTTTTTATGTTTAAGAACACTGTAGTTTAATGATTAGACTCTCCTAGTGGAAAAGTATCCATATGGAGAACCTATTTTCTAAGTAAAATGAAAACTTTTCAGTATTATGCTATATATAAACTACCCATAATGGCATAAGTAGACCAAGTATTTTTATAATGTTCTTCAAAATAAAAAACAGTTTTATCTTTTTGGAGGATGTGACTGGTAGATATAATTATATTTAATGTTCACTAAAAAATGGAGAAACACACACACAAAAAGAAAGAATGAAAAAATCACCAAAATTGGCCTTAGTTTCCTCCCACCGGGTGTCCTAAGTCGTTTAAATGGATGTTTTCAGGATGCAGTACTTTCTTTCCACCAGAACTGCCCCACCTCACATGAAACAAGCAACAGCACAGCTTTTATTTGCTTTGATTCTTTTATGTGGCTCATCTTAAGCTGTAAAAAAACCTTAGAGAAATGCATGGGCATTGTCACATATGCTCATTATTATAGCTTCCACTTCTCTTTAGTTTGTGAAAAAGCTCATACTTATTTTCCTCATGACATTGCATACATAGATATTATTAGATATATCACATGGCAAGATTTATATTATATCTGCAAGTTGGTTTTTAATATCTTGTATCAATTTGAGTTCTGAAATTTTGCCTTTTCTGTTTGGACCTGAACTGACACCTCCAAAGGGAAACACACTAAGATGTGTCAAGAGTCTTCAGTGAAGGTTCCCTTCAGTGGACCATTTAGCATTCTCTCTTTGTTTTTACTTTTCTTACATGTTTGCAGGATTTTTTTTAAATTGAAATTTATGTTTTCAGGAAGTTACAGTATCCTTTGTGATTATACTGAGCTCTTACTCGCCTCACGAGTCTGAGCTAAAATGTGTAAAGCAGAATAATTCCTAATACAATTCTTTAAAAGTGCATTTTTCACAGCTAAGGCAAAATTAAAATCTAAGCAGCCAATTCAGTTTCAGGGAGGACTGAAACAAATGAAATGTTGGTCATTTATGAATTACTCGAGTGCTTATTATGTTTCCATAATAAGCAAATAAGTTATTTGCTAACAATAACTTTTGATAGGATTTAAGAAAGGCCGATGGTCATTCTGCAGATGTCAAAACACTAAAGTCAATATGCTGATTTGTATTTTTGGAATAGGCTCCTGAAATATTTCTAGAACAGAAGGTAATTTGTGTCTCCACTTCAATTTGTTATATAGAGATGACTTCGGGGACATTTAACATTAAATATTCCATCTCTTTAGAAAAATCACACAAATTAAAATAGTTACTCTGAAAGAACTCTATGGGAATACATTTGGTGGTTTTAAGATATCCTACCTACAATATACTTTATGATATGACAGTCATAATACTGTACAGACATCTCATGAAATATAATGAAGGAAGATTGGGACGTGATTATAAAAGGGAAACTGATGAAGTAGAATTAATAAAATGTCTCTGTGAAGCTTAGCTCATTCACTTAACAGGTGACTGGACAATTAAAGGTCATTGAGCCTTAGCTTCTCCTAGTATCAAATGGGGATACTATCACCTAACACCTAGAACATTTGTGAGCATAAATGAAATAATGTGGCAACCTCCTGCTTAATAATAAGTTGTTCAATAAACATTAATCCTCCTCACCAAGATTCACTGGTTGCATTCTTTTGGAAGTCCTACAAAGGCGTTCTAGTCGTTTGGTGATTTTCTTTGAAATTGATTTTTGCTTTCATGCAGCTCTTTAGTGACTTCCTAAGGCTGCTTCCTGCTGAAATAATGTATTATTCTATGCATTCTCATGTGCTTCATCCAAGTACTGATATATTAGGTGTGAAAACCTTTAAAGTCTTTCCAGGTCCAGCTGGGTTGGGCTCCCACTCCTCTAGGAGCTCAGCTTGTAGTAATATGTTACCCATCAGGTATCAGGCCAAAACTGACTCCAGAATTTATAAAATGGCTTCTATATGTAAGCATCAATTTTGTTTAACTACTATATTATTTATCATGTGCTACAGAAAAGTACTTTATATGAATATTAGAGTTATATTTTATATCTCACTCAGATGTGCCATGCATTCATCTGTCTCCTTATCTCAGTTTCTTAAGGAATGGAGGAAGGCTGAAAAACTGAAGATACCTGAATGACAGAGATAATATGTAAGTCAACTTAATGTCTTTATGGTCCTATTAGCAGGTTGTAACATAAACTCATCTTTCAGTTGAACTCCACTTTTAATCAAAGCATTTTTTTTTTCTGTACAAGTGCTATAACAGAAAATGAGTGGTTAATAAGTATCAAATATTGAAGAAGCAAGTTCAGATGGCATCAGTTCAGTTCAGTTCAGTCACTCAGTCATGTCTGACTCTTTGCAACCCTATGGACTGCAGCATGCCAGGCTTCCTGGTCCATCACCAACTCCTGGAGCTTGCTCAGACTCATTTCCATCGAGTCGGTGATGCCATCCAACCATCTCATCCTCTGTTGTCCCCTTCTTCTCCTGACTTCGATCTTTCCCAGCATCAGAGTCTTTTCCAGTGAGTCAGTTCTTTGCATCAGGTGGCCAAAGTGTTAAAGTTTCAGCTTCAGCATCAGTCCTTCCAATGAATATTCAGGACTGATTTCCTTTAGGATTGACTGATGGTGCCAGAGAGACTAACAATGGCAAAAGGTAAGTATGAAACTAAGGTTAGGGCAAACATTCTCCCAGGATTATGTATGCATGTTCATACGTATATGTGCTCAGTAGCTCAGTTGTGTCCGACTTTTTGCACCTCCATTAATTATAACCCACCAGGATGCTCTGTCCATGGATTTTTCAGGCAAGAATACTGGAGTAGGTTGCTATTTCCTCCATCAGAGGATCTTCCCACATCTCTTGCATCTTCTGCATTGGCAGGCAGGCTCTTTACCGCTGCACCACTTGGGAAGTTGAGTGTGTATGCCTGTGTGTGTGTGTGTATGTGTGTAAATATAAAATAACACATATTCAGGATATCCATTGAATAAACTTTATGAGCTTTGTTAGTTTGTGCTGCTCCAGGAATTTGTTGACTACATCTATGTTGTTAAATTTGTAGACATAACTTTGTTCATAGCGTCATCTTTCAGTATTTGATGTCCATAGGAGCTGAAGTGATGCCCTCTATATCTCATTTGTTATATTGTTAATTTACATCTTCTTTTTATTTTACTTTGCTTCATTCTCATTTCTTTGATCAATCTTCCTAGAGGTGTATTGATTTCATTGTTTTGCTAAGGGTCAAATTTAGTTTCACTGATTTTTCTCTAATTTTTAAAATTCTTAATGCTATTGTTTTCTTCAGTTATCTTTATTGTATCTTTCTGCTCACTTAGTATGAGTTTAATATACTTTCATTTATTTAGAGATACTTTTAGATGGTTAATATAAGAACTTACTTATTTTCTAGTAAAAGCGCTTATTGCTCTAAAATTTCCTGTAAGTAGTTCTTTACCCACATCAAACAAATTCCTCCTATTCTATTTTATATTTATTTAATTAACCATATTTATAATTTCATTTGCAAGTTCTTTTATTTATTCCTGCTTATTTAGAAATGCATCATTCACTTCTCAAATATTTAACAATTTTCCAGATATATTTGTTTTGATTTCAATTTTAGTTTTGTATGGTCTATCAATATAGATCATATTATCTTAGTTCATAAAGTTTGTCAATATTTATTTTTCAGTTTAGAATGTGTTGTATCTTGGTGAATATTCAAGCATTGAAATGAATGTGTATTCTGGTCTTGCTGAGTGGAATATTCCATAAATATCACTTCGTTCCTGTTGGTTTGATAGTGTTATTTAGACTTCTATATATTTACTGCTTCTGTATTTACTTTTTCTATCAATTACTTAGAATTGTTGAAATCTCCAAATATAAGTATGGATTTTTTCATTTCTTCTTTCAGTGATATGTTCTGCTTTATGCATTTTGTATTACTGATTTTAGTTACATACATATTTAGAATTATTATGTTTCTTGGTCAATTGTCTCTCTTACTATTATGTAAAGTCTTTTACTATCATTGGTAATATTTTTTTTCTGATGTGTACCTTTCTCTTATTAGCATAGCTTACAACTTCACTTGATGAGTTAAATTCGATATTGTAAATGCTAAATGTTTTTGCATGAATATAAATAATAAAACAACAGTGGAGACAAAATGAAACTATAAGAGGTATTCAGTCCATAAGTAGATAGATAAAGAATGAAAAATAAAGACAACAGATGGAATATAGCCACAACAACTATCAAGCTTGTAGATTTCAAGCCAAACAAATCCATAATTATATAAAGTAGAACTGACACCAAAATATCAAATAAAGAACTAAACATTCAAGGTCCCACAAACTGTCTATAATAAATCAACTTTAAATGTAAAAACATAGATAGATAAAAAAATAACCAGAGAGAAAGAGTAACAAGATATAAGATTTGCCATGTAAGCATCAGTCAAAATAAAACTGAATTTGTTATTTCCATCTTATTCTATAGTTTCTGACTCTTCTAAAATTTCTTTCTTGTTTATGTTGTCCAGCTTTTTCTTGATACATGTTAAAGTACTAACTACAGATAACTTAAATTCCCTGTCTACTAATTCTAACATCTGTGTCATCTCCGAGTCTTATTCTGTTGAATGAGACTGTCCTCTCTTGATAGTGAACTAATTTTTCTTTTCCCTTGCTTTGTGTGTGTCTGTTGATGGTTTTCATTAATTGCTAGACATAGCCTGCAGAACAGTAGAGACTAAAGTATATAGTATTTATACCTGGAAATGGTCACAATTTCTCTGCTATGTAGTTAGCATGGCGATTAAGTTGATCTAGATAGGAGTTGAGCAAGTTTTGTATTTTGTTGGCAATGTTTTTACCTTCAGTTTACAGCAATTTCAAATTTCTCTGTTCTGTTTCTTATGGTGGGGATGGTCTGAGATTCTTCCCCCCCACCAACTTTCCTGCTCCTTAGTCCTTTCCCCTGTGTCTGTACTGCAGGTACCCCTCATTCTACCCTCCTGTCCTTCTCAAACACTGATGTCCTCTTGTTTGTTATCTGGTACTTGCTAACCCAGTGGTGAGTACTCTGAGAGTGTTCTTTGTTGTCTTGGGTCAACCTTATGTTTAGACTGGACCTTTGTACCTATGCCCAGTGGGTAGTAATTCCTTCATGACTCAGCCTTTTCCCCAGCAACAAGCAATCTTTAATTTTCTGAACCCAGGAGAAATTTCTGTCCCTTCTCCAGAACTGGCTTCCCCAATGGCTCAAGTGGTAAAGAATCTGCCTGCAATGCAGAAGACTCAGAAGACACAGAGTCACTCCCTGGAAACGGAAGCGGCAACCCACTCCAGTATTCTTGCCTGGAGAATCCCATAGACAGAGGAGCCTGGTGGCCTACAGTCTATGAAGTTGCAAAGACTCTGACAGTACTGAGCATGCACGCATCTCCAGGATTGGATGGCTTTTTATTTTTTATATCTTCTAGCTGCAGTATGTCTTCACTCTGCTTTGGGGCTGGCAGGGTTGCTACCTTTTCCTCAGTGAGTTAAGTCTTTCATTCCTAGGGCCTTTTTGGGACTTCGTTCCTTTCTGTATTTGTGGCTGTTCCCCTGCTCTAGACCTGCACTGCTAAAGAAGGCTTTCTGCAGTCTCCTTCCTACCACCAGTCTTTCTTGCGAGTGCTCAGTGGAAATCCATGAAGAAAAACCTTTAAGAGAGCACAACTTCCTCTGAATATATATCACCCAGAATTTGCCTGATCCCTTACTAATCCCAGAGAAGGCAATGGCAACCCACTCCAGTGTTCTTGCCTGGAGAATCCCGGGGACGGCGGAGCCTGGTGGGCTGCCGTCTATGGGGTCGCACAGAGTCGGACACAACTGAAGCGACTTAGCAGTCGCGGCAGCTCACTAACCCAGAACTCACCTTTTAGCAATTTGTTAAAAAGTTTAGCTAATTTTTATTACCTGCTTAAGTGGGGTCACTGTCTTTCTCCTGATGCCATAGATGAGCCAGCACCTATGGTCCATCTTGGAGAAACTCATTATATCCTGGATTTCAGCCTATTGTTTATAGCTCTCTGAAGGGTACAAAAAAATGAGTATGTGTTTTTAGTGTTTTGTATATCATTGTTATATTATTTTGCATTTTTATATTTATAACTTCTATACCTTCCTTTCAAGTTATTCTCTAATTTTAAAATTAAGAAAATAGTGATTTTATCTAGTTCACTTGTACATTCTAGAATATAATTAAGTAAACCAGATTAATTCCTTTGTCAGTTTTTCAGTGCATAATTATTAAACAGCTTCTATGTTTTAATGGTTATTTTATTTTTACTGATATAATGTTAATTACATTTTAATGATATAATCTGTATAACTGTTTTCCCACCTAAATCTTATGAAATATTTGATTCATCTAAAATTTTCAAACATTTTTTATTGTTAGATTTTATTGTGGATATTACTTTTGCAAAATACAAACTTTCCAGATCAAAACTTTATTTTGTTTTTCCTATTACTTAACTGTTTTATTTGTATTTTTTTCCATTTATTTTTATTAGTTGGAGGCTAACTACCTTACAATATTGTAGTGGTCTTTGCCATACATTGGCATGAATCAGCCATGGATTTACATGTATTCCCCATCCTGAACCCCGCTCCTACCTCCCTCCCCATCCCATCCCTCTGGGTCATCCCAGTGCACCAGCCCCGAGCACTTGTCTCATGCATCTAACTTGGACTGGCACAGATCAAAACTTTAAAATCAATCTCGTATAAAGATTACTACAATGTCCTTTAAAAATGTAAGCAATAATAATTTTATTTTATACTCTATATTAAGTATAATGAATATCATTCTATGTTGATTATTTTTACTTAGTATAATTTTTCTGGGATAATTTTTGTAAATTTTAATTGCAATGAATGGGTATAGATCTATTTATGTTTACATCTATAGTATGTTTTACACATTTCAGCTATTGTGATTTTTTTCTGTTCTTTATTTTTACAGTGATACTAGGCATTGAATAGAAGCTTATATTTTAAGCTTAAAATATGGCAACAAATGTAAACAGGACAAAGGCATTCAATGTGGACATATGGTAGTGTCAAAATACATCGCCATGGGAGAAATATGTAGAGATCACTTCAGGTTATGGAAAGGACATGATGAAATCTAATAAAAGGCAAGAGTCATCAAACAAATAGCAAGAGAAAGAATGGATAGTAAAGAGACCAACACACAAAAAATAACGAGGTTATATTGGAAAGTAGGAGACAGCCTCTATTGAAGATTATTTAATGTTTCAAGGTAGCTTATAGGCCTTGTGAATAATCATAGCAAAATAGGCCATGTTGAGGAACAGCCTGTGTGGGTAACTCAGCCAAATCTTTCCTCCATAGTAATCTGACAAGAGGTTTGTAAGCAGTATTTTTAGAGTACAAAATTTCCTTGAAAATATAGTCCTTCTATAAATATGAACCAGGAAGATAAAGTGTTTGCTGTGCATCTTCTGTGGGAACTAGATAGTTCTGCCTGATTCTTGGTTTATTAGTAGTGCTATGTCCACATAGACTAAATACATCATATGAAATCTTTAAACATGCTTTGGAAGGGTTTATAGAATTTGTATATAGTAAAAAGTAAATCTGTTATTCACACATGAAATTTAACAAAGATGAAAGCAAGAATCTTTAGATTTCACATTTTCTAATATAATTTGTTGTGTGGGTATACATGTGTATGTGTGTGCATATGCATGTATTTTGGTAAGAAAAATTGTGGAGCAGTAATTCAGTCAGATAATAAAATGTACTGCTTTTCCTTAAATTCTTGATTCTGTCAATGAACTGTTACATGTTTAGGAAACCTTACTGTTACATATATTTTGATTATATTATAAATGTCCAAATCACCCTGATGCTCTCTAGGATCAAACAAATAGGCTCGGCCCTAGCTTAAGCCAAACTGAGAGAGAAGTGTTTCTCAAATATTTGCAGCTTGTTTGGGATAGGAAGGTGTTAAAAGTCTGCACAAAAGGAATAAGTGATGTGACTATTTCAGTGGATTCACTCTGGTAGCTTTATGGAGCATAGTCTGTTGGCAAACAAGAGCAAAAGCAGATAATTTAGCCAGCTAATGATTCATGGTAATGGCCTGTTTCAGTGTGTTGGTATGGGGGCAGTGAGAAGTGGTCAAAATCTAAATATATTACCAAGATAGAGGCAGCAGATTATCTTGATGGGTAGAATGAGAGAAAAAGCAAAGATGATTTAAAGTTTTTTTTCTTGTTTTTATTTTTTTTTTCCTTTTTTCTTCTGAGCAACTGTAAGGATAGAATTCCTGTTTTTGTTTTTGTTTTTTTAATTATCTTAAGTCATTTTATTTTTTTTTTAATTTTTAAATTTTTCCATTTGTTTTTATTAGTTGAAGGCTAATTACTTTACAATATTGTAGTGGTTTTTGCCATACATTGACATGAATCAGCCATGGATTTACATATGTTCCCCATCCCGATCCCACCTCCCACCTCCCTCTCCATTCATCCCTCTGGGTCTTCCCAGTGCACCAGCCCTGAGTACTTGTCTCATGCATCCAACCTGGGCTGGTGATCTGTTTCACCCTTGATAGTATACTTGTTTCAATGCTGTTCTCTCAGAGCAAAAATAAACAAATGGGACCTAATTAAACTTAAAAGCTTTTGCACAACAAAGGAAACTATAAGCAAGGTGAAAAGACAGCCTTCAGAATGGGAGAAAATAATAGCAAATGAAGAAACAGACAAAGGATTAATCTCAAAAATATACAAGCAACTCCTGCAGCTCAATTCCAGAAAAATAAATGACCCAATCAAAAAATGGGCCAAAGATCTAAACAGACATTTCTCCAAAGAAGACATACAGATGGCTAACAAACACATGAAAAGATGCTCAACATCACTCATTATCAGAGAAATGTAAATCAAACCTCAAAGAGGTACAATTACACACCAGTCAGGATGGCTGCTATCCAAAAGTCTACAGGCAATAAATGCCGGAGAGGGTGTGGAGAAAAGGAAACCTCATACACTGTTGGTGGGAATGCAAACTAGTACAGCCTCTATGGAGAACAGTGTGGAGATTCCTTAAAAAACTGGAAATAGAACTGCCATATGACCCAACAATCCCACTCCTGGGCATACACACTGAGGAAACCAGATCTGAAAGAGACACGTGCACCCCAATGTTCATCGCAGCACTGTTTATAATAGCCAGGACATGGAAGCAAGCTAGATGCCCATCAGCAGACAAATGGATAAGGAAGCTGTGGTACATATACACCATGGAATATTACTCCTGTTAACAAGAGGGGGAAAGGCTACCTAATAGTAGGCTTGGAGAGAAAGATCAGTACTTCAGTTTTGGACACACTAATTTTGAATGATCAAAATGAGATAAATAGAAGGAGTAAGTAAGGATATCATGTAGGCCATTGATTATACAAGTATGAAATTTCAAGGGAAATCCAGGCTGTGGGTAGAAAGTCTGGGGTCATTATTATCATCACCAGATATTTAGTATCAAAGTGATTAAAATGGATAAAGTTTTCAAGTTAGTGAGAATAAACTTTCAAGTAGAATAAAGAGGTACAAGGACTCATTTGAGACACAGGAGGCAAAAAATAACCAATAAAAATAATGAGAAGAAAGAATCATATTCCACTCATAGTCATTGGTTACTTTTAAATTGCCAGGCATTTTCATATGTGATTTAATTTAATTTTCAAAAATGTATAGGAGATTATCTCTCTGATATAAATGAAGAAAATAATTTGGAGGGATCATCTTACTCAAGGTCCCATATTTTAGGTAGTAGAGATTGTTTTTGAATTCTGGTGTTGAGATTTCAAGGCAGGTAAACTTTGCACTATTCAACCAACTCATGGTCCCTTCAAAATTTGTGTTTTTGGGTTCATTATATGAAAATATCAATTCTAAATAGTGGCTTAAATATTACAAAAGGAATGCAGTTAGCATTGGCCACAACAATTTAGTAAACATCATTTTGGCCTAACTTGATGTGATATACAAAATCAATACGTTTGGAGGGAGTTTAGAGAAATAAGGAAGACGGGAGAATTTGAAACAAAGGACGTTAGTCAGGAAAGATGGAAGTGAAATTCACCCAGTTGTATCCAATTGTCTGTAACCCCATGGACTATACAGTCCATGGAATTCTCTAGGCCAGATTACTGGGAGTGGGTAGCCTATCTCTTCTCCAGAGGATCTTCCCAACACAGGGTCTTCTGCATTGCAGGTGGATTCTTTACCAACTGTTGGAAGCTTGAACAATTGTGGCGCTGCATATTAAAAATAAGGTTCAACTAGTTGCTCATTAAAATTCCTGGGTTGTCAAAGATAAGAATGAGGAGCTAAGTTCCTGACATATACAATAGAAGAAAGAGTAAAGAACACTGTAAGTTTTAACAAAAGTTCAATAAGCAGTTATTAAATACCTACTAGCCAGATGATAGAATCTATGCTAATTCAAAAATACAGAAGTAATCCTATGATGTGGATACATCTTTGGTTTTTATATTTCTTCTTGATCCTTAAGTTCCATATTTCTTTTCGCAGGAATTTCAGAATCCCCATTTTATCCATTTTAGAACTTCCACATCACTGTATTTCATGCCAATTTTTATAGATATAATGGTGAACTAAGAAGGAAAAAAAAACAAAGAAAAAACCTTTCATTTAACCTTTTTATATTCATTGCTAAGGCTCTCTTCTAGTCAGAATAACTTTGAATGTGAATAACTGCCATCATGGATATATTTTTTGAATAAAATTATTATACATCTTACAAATAAGCATGTGTCTAGAACTTAGATGCAAATACAATTCCAGTCTGAAAAAGAATTGACAAAATTATAAACTATCTTACTTTCCCTCTCATTTGATATCTATGTATAATATTACCATATTTTATAATATAAATTTTCAGATATGTATGTGGAACAATGATGTCTGGTAAGCTCTGTTTATCCGTATTTATGAATGGATTCAATGGATCATAGAACTTGTTGAAAGTTCACAGTAACTAACTACTAACTACTACTACTAACTGACACACTAACTACAGAAAAACATTTTAGGACAAAAGTGGTATCAGAGAGTCTAGCTCGGCTATTGAAAAGTTGCACAGCTGATTGAGAAGTTAATATGATTCTGGAGTTCTTCATATCCAAGTGAAAGTGTCCATGAGTCATCATGGACCCAGAATATAGCTGATCCCATATAACTGGAAGCACCATGAGGAAAATCCATGCCTACTTTGATTCTGCTTGATAGTCTCCACCAATTATCTTATCCCTGATTTGCCACTACTTATTTGTATCAGTACAAAATCCCAGGGTGATCATTTGACTTCCAGGATCAAGAAGGAAGACTCTGGAGTCTTATCTATCAGCTGTTGTTGTTCACGCACTAAGTCGTGTCCGACTGCAGCACGCCAGACTTCCCTGTCCTTCACAATCTCTATGTATTGTCTATTACTCTTGCCTTTCACGAGTACTATTTTAAGCCAGTAATTGATATGTGTAGTTCACAAATGACTGGTAGTCCCTGAAATAATTTCAGGTGATTTGAAGATCAAAATTCTTTTTCTATAATGATATGAAAATATCATTTGCCCTTTATTATGATGACCTTTTCACTAGTGGTACAGAGATAATGGTGAGGAAAAAGCTGTTGTATTTTACTTTCTGCTACTTGAAAAAAATGCCTGAAAAACTATGGTTACTGAAACTTGGGATTTTGATACACATTTTTTTCCAAGTGACTGAAGTGAGCTTCTCAACCTACAGTGGTTGTTGATACAATCTGAAGCTTTCCAGTGAAAATTAGAACTTTGGAAAACTTGACTCAACCACCATGAACTTGACAGTGTTTCAGCACATGTACCAGTTTTTTTTATGTTGCAACAAAGTACCACAGATTTAGTGACTTAAAATCATAATCATTTATTAACTTTCAGGTCTGTAGATCAGAAGTCTGGGCATGGCACAGCTAAGAACTGTCTTACAAGGCTGAAATTAAGATGTCAGCCAGGGTATATTCCTGTCTGGAGCCTCATGTTCTTGTCTATAGAAATTTCCTTAGCTCCTGTGCTTGTTTGTAGAATTCACTGGTCATAGGACATACCCTATTTTCTTATTGGCTATTGTCCAGAGGTCACGGTCAATTCCCAGAAGCAACTCTCAACTCCTTTCCATGTTCCTCTCCCCTTCAACTTGCAGTCCAGGAATGGGGAATCTCCCTCCTTTCAAATATCAGCGTTTAGAACGAGACTAGTCTCTTTTATGGATTGACCGAATTAGGTCAGTCTCACCAAAGTTAAACTCCTTTTCTTAAGATCAGCTGTGCCGTATAGCATAATATAATCATTGTAGTGACTCTCATCCCATTAGTGGGCTCAGTACATACTTGAGGTGAAGGAAATGTACACGGTGTATACTGATGGTTAGGTATCCACCGCCTCACAAGCAGAACCGTATTGCTAAGAGTAGAGTGAATTTACATCTTTAGGTATGGATCACAATTTCCTTTCAACCTTCAAATTACAAATGACCTAACTGGTCCATTTCTTCTCACACATTGGGTTATTCTCCAATCTTTTTGAAAAAATTACTCTGTGTCTCCAGGAAGTTTATTTCCATCCTTCTCTGAAAATGATGCTCAACCCTGTCCTACCTATGAGATAGAGTCCTTTTAAATAATTTCAGCATAACTTTCTGATATCTATACTGGTATGAGAAAGGAAAGGACAATGATATATAAGTGCTCTTGCTGTTAGGATTCTTGAACACAAAAATGTATCTGAAGCAGTCCGTGCTCGCACCAAGGATCTTACAGTATGGCAGAAGGCAGAGCTCCAAACCTCATCCTATTGCTAAATTATCCCTGGTCTAGTTCCCATATTGGTTCTCAGAGTCTCTAAATTGCATGGAAATGATCTGTCCATGCCCTGGTAATATCATTTATTGAGCACTCCCACTTTGCTGGGTAGTTAATAATGACAATGCAAGTATAGACCGCTTACTTTCTCAGCATTATATAGTAGTGCAACATTGCTGTGGTGCTAGTATTATTCCAATTTTATACACAGGGTAACTGAGAAGTTGCATATCGTGCACAACATCCTATGGTCTCAGAGAGTAAGGGGCAAGGCCAAGTTTACAAGTAAGGTAGTCTAGTACCTGATACTGAATTCTGTCTTTACACCTTGCCACCTCTCTTAAGTCTCTGAAAATTATTCTAAAATATAAAGCTCCAATATGATAAACACTCTATATGACTATTGTTTAAAGCAAATGTCCAGTAAAAGACCTAAAGAGTCTTTCTATAACAATTTTTAGGTATCCTTGGGAGTTATACTTTGATGGGAAGAAAAATGACAGGATAAACATATTAAGCTATAACCATTGCTTGTGAATTGGACACTTTTATATGCAGTTTCTAGAACAGCTAATATTCATTCATTCATTAACAAAATTATCTGTTAATCTCCTTTAATGTAATAGAAAGCTAGGGGTCTAGGGATCTCTCCCTCACAGAAGTGAATCAGACAATCTCTTCTGAGGACTTCAAGGATAGATTATTTCCTATACAAATAATTGCTTTTTATATCACCCAAAGCAGCATTTCTCACTTTTAGTCTCTTTTCTCAGGTAAGTCTCTATTGTAGAATTAAAGTTCTGGATGTTGGCATGCTAACCAGCTGTCTTGAGTAAATGAAATGACCTCTCTCTCTCTCTCTATTTCTCTCCCTCTTTCAGAATGAAAGAAGAATAATCTGCTTTTGACTATTCAGCATCATTAAATGTCATCAGCAGAGGCTCTGAAAGCCATGTGGTCAGTGTGACTTAACGGACAGAGACACTGAGAGAGTTACATGAGTTGTTAAAGTTCACACAGCTAATTAACTGCATAACATGGATTAGAATGCAGAGCTCCTGATTCAAAGTCCAGTGGTCTTCATCAGGATTATGTGATATTCAACAAAGCCAGTATATATTAACATAATCACATTTCACAACTGATCTCCATGCTGGTATCTCACAATAGAGACTAGATTTTAAATTTATTCTCCTTCCCCTTTAAGTTTCTTAACAAAGAGTTGAAGTAAAAGAAAATCATATTCTTTTTTTTTTTTTTAACATGAAGCTTTTGTTGACTTTAGCAATCATAAAACGGTAAAAACAGAGACTCTTCTTAAACTTAATTATAGATATACTAATAGTTCTTTGTAGTCAGCTCTTCATTTGCATGTCTAATGTCTTGCATTATCTTTTCACATTTAAATTTATTAAGTGAAGAAAAAATGATTGTTAAACAAGTCTACATACATTAAGAAAAGCTTTTTTCACCCTCTCTTTGAAAAGTACCCTACTCTGTATTGGGGTTTAAATAAATGCCATATTTATTAATTCACAAAGACTTATATAGCTTTGTGATTATGAACAAGGGAAAAATATGAGAAAAGGTAAAGTTAGCAAAAAAAAATCTTTAAGGAAAATTCCATGTCAGTCAAAAGCATTAAAGCTTGATGCTTTGAAACTCCAATCGTTAAGCCTTGGGCATGAAACAAGAAAGCGACAAGGTTGACTGAATTAAACACACATTTGCCAACAGTTGGCAGGTTTTGAAAGTGCTAAGATATGAATGTTGGGCTTTATATATGTATAAATATGTATTAATGCTTGTCTATAGGTATTTAAAATTATTTAGAGGTACCATTCTTCAGGAAAATAGGGATATAAAAATATTCATAGATTGAAAATGCAATAAAAGTCACACAAAATTCAATATTTGGGACAAAATATTAACATGTGATGGCCACTAAAATTCTAAAAATGTTAAAAAGCACTTTCTTAACATTGAATATTTAGGGAGAGCTTGAAATTTAATTTTTGCTTTTACTTTAAATGCAGAAAGGCATTTTTCTTTTTCATCAATTACAGTGTTATGCCTACCAAGTAATGCCTAAGACAAGTCCGAGCTGTCATCAGAAAGCCAATTCAAAGTATGGAAGCTGAGTTTATACTTACAAAGAGAGGACAAAGGCAGGATCTTCCAGCCAGGGTTTTAGAGTTAGGCCTTGAGTGAAAAGGGTTGTTAGAGAAATTATCAATTTGGAATATGTCAATTAAGACTGCCAATCTGGAGGAATCTTTATTTATGCCATTTATTAAATTAAAATGTTATCAACTAGACCTATTGTGATTAGTGTGCAATATTTAAAAGTATCAAGTCATAATGTAATGCACTTGAAACTAACATAAATTATACCTCAATTTAAAAAATATGAAAACAGCTCTAGAAAAGTACTGTTTTAATTGTTTTCCCACCAAAGGCAAAATATTTTGGACCAAATCAAGAATGCTATGAAAGGCTTTATTATGTGAGAATCTCACCGTGCACTGGACTGGCCCCTCTTGATTCCATTGCTCCTCCTTCTACTCCGTGTTACTATTTCTTAAATCTACTTGCTTTACTCTCATCTTTCTTCTCGAATGTAAACCTCTTAAGTTGTTGCTAAATCTCTTAAATTGTGCCTGACTGTTTACGACTTAGCAAACTCCCATGGGCTGCAGCACACCAGGCTCCTAGGTCCTCCATTATCTCCGGGAGTTTGCTCAAATTCATGTCCACTGAGTTGGTGATGCTATCAAACCATCTCATCCTGTATTCCACTATAATTTGTTTATCCATCATAACCTCATAGCTTCTGAGATAGGCTCCTATTTGAACTAATCCTCTCCTTTCACTGTCCTTTAACAATGCTATTAGGACCATATTCCTGGATATTCCATAGAGTGAATTAGTGTAAGTTAAAAACAAACAAAAACACATCATAGATGCCCCCTAAGCCCTAAAAGTTCACAAGCAGATTCATATGAATGTTCACTATGTCAAACTGCCTTTTGTGTTTTTACATATTTTACTTCATATAATTTCCTATTTTATGCTTCATTCTTAGATTCAACACTGGTGTTTAATATCTTATAGATTAATTAAAAGGAAGACTTCTAGAGTTCAACAACAACAACAAAACACCTCTGTTTCTGAATCATATCCTCACATAGGTACAAAGACATAACTCATCCACTCTATTCTCTCTACAAAGCAGGAATCTTTAATTACCTCCTGAAGCATCAGCAGTCTTTTTCTGAAGGGTAAAAATTATGGAGTTTAGTACTTCTCAAAATAACCCATTCTGTTTTTGGCTCAACATCCTTGTTAGAGCATTCTTTCTTTTATTGGCTTACTTCTAGAATTTCCATTTATGATTCTATCAAATATAACAAGATGCAACTGGAACAATTTTACATTGATTATAGTTAGAATGCCTATTTACTTCTTGAATTTTTCCCTAATTTAACATTACCTAATGCCTCTATTGTTTTTGGTATAATGATGCAGTGACAGTTTTATTATTTTATAATTATTTTAACAACTTCCTCTCAATTAGGGAACTTTATTTGAAAAAAAGTGCTTTGATACTCATTATTATAATGTAGCAGCTAGGAAGGATCTCAAAGGCTATGTTGACTGGGGCCAGTTGCAAAAGAGACATGTGTGTGTCTGCTTTGCACACAAGAGAGAAATGTGTTTTATCCCAATAATGAATTTTTTATTGAGTGGAAAAGGGAGCAAGACTGAGGGAAGCTGAAAATCTTTGCTCTCCTTTGCACTCAATGCACTGAATGAAAAACCCAAAAGAAAACTTAAGGATAATGACTTTGTTACTAGAGAGTGGTTGATTCTCAGCTCATTGCAGGAGGATATCAGAGCCTAGATATGGAAGACAAGAAAGCAAAGTGAAGATTTGTTAGGTGATAGTATACTCTCAATCGGAGAGGAGTAGGCTCAGTTGAATGGCCGCCCTGAGTTTCTTTGGCAAGCTGGTTATATGAGGTATATAGATAGAAATAAGTGGGTGGAATATTCATTGAGGAGGGAGGGGTTTGGAGTGTATTCCCTGACTTTCATCCCAGCTCCACTTTCCCGAGGCCAGAAGGGATTTTGTGTTTATTTAGCCTTGATGGAAAGTGTCATGGCATTAGTGCATGATAGGAACTTCTTATCTGCAAGACTAAATCTATTGTTATAAGGGCATAATGAGCTTAAAGTTACATTCAGCATCTGGAAAGTCCTGCCTTTCCCCCCTTTCTTTCTCTACCTCCAGGACCCCCATCACCCCCAAATGTGTGGTTTCCTGTAAGTCTGGAGGTTCCTGCTTTTCTTTGTCTGCCAATAGGTCCCTGTTATTCACAAGATGTATGGTCTCCTGCCATTTGGCCCATTGTCCCCTTTCTCTAGGCTTCCTTGGTGGCTCAGATAGTAAAGAATCTTCCTGCAATGCAGGAGACTGGGGTACAATCCCTGGGTCAAGAAGATCCCCTGGAGAAGGAAATGGCAATCCATTTCAGTATTCTTGCCTAGAGAATTCAATGGAGAGAGGAGCCTGGCAGGCTACAGTCCATGTGGTCACAAGAGCTGTAAACGACTTAATGACTAACACCCCTTTGTCTGCCATAGCTAGCTAGGTTTTTACTCTGGAAACTTCAGTTCACACTTCAAGATATTTGCGGATACCAGGTTAAACCTGCCTCTCTTTGCTGCTTGATATCTTCTTTAATTTCTGCCATCTGTTCTTATATAGCATAGGCATTGTTTTGTGGAGTACAAAGTAGGTGTTGAAATTCACATCTGGGTGTATTCTGTGCAATGGGCAGTACATCATATCAAGAAGTTTGAGAAAACTGTATGAATATACATATACTGGGAAATTGTAGAAATGTTATGAGAATGCTAAATTTTCACATTCTATGGAATTCCACCTAGATTTAATGTGAGGATTATACCTAAATACTATTTTAAAAACCCCTATGTTCCTTCTCTGCATGAAGTGTAAAATGCAGTCCCCAGATAATAATGCAAAAGTGAAAAAAACAAAAAACAAACAAACAAAATGCTTCAGAGTTCCCATTTGCTTGGTGGCTACTTTATCTCATTTATGTTTCCAGATATTGAACTCTAAAAATTGAAATACACCAAAAAAAAAAAAAAAAAAAATTTGAAAAGTTCTAATTTACAGTTTTCAACTTCAAAATAAGTTAGCATCTCTCATGACATAATTTAAATGATCAGTGAGTGAGTTACACTTTGAGAAATTTATATTACCCATTTACTCATTTAACAAATATTTACTGATTGCCTACTACTCTGCTGTAAGAGTGAGGTTACAAAAATGAAGAAAACATGTTGTTCATCCCGCATACACTCAACTACTAGGGGAATGACAAGCAAATTTACTTTTTATTTCAAGCAAATTAAAGCAAGTTTCAAAACAATATGTATTGTACAATTTGATTAAAAATTTAAAAGATGTGTATATAAATCCTCGTATGAAAATGCTGAAGAGATACACAAAACACAAAATGGTGAGAACAGGGGCAGGGCAGGAAGGGATGAAAGCTATTCCATTTCTATTTATACACTTTATATCTTTCGGTACTTCTTGGATTTATTCTATTTATTTATTCTTGCAGTAATTTCATAATTTTTAATGTACATTATCTGCAGTAACATTGTGACAGCTCCATACAGTGATCTGACACACAATACTTAAAACAAATTTACCATATCTGGTCTTTAGGTAAATAATAAATGTTTTAAAATTGCCTAAATATACCATCCTGAGTTATTTCAATCCACCAGGAAAAATAAAGATTTTTTTCCTGTGTTAAAAAAATATTAAACACCAATTAACCACCTTTAATATCATTCAATACCAAGTCAATATCACACTAATTGATACAATATTGATTAAATATCAATATTGATGCAAATATTATAATTGATACAAATATTGTAATTTATACAGATATCACAGTAATTGAAGAAACATCAATTCAAAATCACAGTAATGAATGGCAATAAGCATTCAATATCACAGTAATCTAAGTCTATGCCCCAATCAGTAATGCTGAAAAAGCTGAAGTTGAACGGTTCCATGAAGACCTACAAGACATTTTAGAACTAACACCCAAAAAAGATGTCCTTTTCATCATAGGGGACTGGAATGCAAAAGTAGGAAGTCAAGAGATAACTGGAGTAACAGGTAAATTTGCACTTGGACTACAAAACGAAGCAGGACAAAGACTAACAGTGTTTTGCCAAGAGAACGCATTGGTCATAGCAAACACCTTCTTTTGGCAACACAAGGGAAGACTCTACACATGGACATCACCAAATGGTCAATACCGAAATCAGATTGATTATATTCTTTGCAGCTGAAGATGGAGAAGCTGTATACAGTCAGCAAAAACAAGACTGGGAGCTGACTGTGGCTCAGATCATGAACTCCTTATTGCCAAATTCAGACTTAAATTGAAGAACGTAGGGATCAGGTATGACCTAAATCCAATTCCTTATGATAATACAGTGAAAGTGAGAAATAGATTCAAGGGATTAGATCTGATAGACCAAGTCCCTGAAGAACTATAAACAGATGTTCATGACATTGTACAGAAGGCAGTACAAGGATCAAGACCATCCCCAAGAAAAATAAATGCAAAAAGGCAAAATGGTTGTCTGAGGAGGCCTTACAAATAGCTACGAAAAGAAGAGAAGCTAATGGTAAAGGAGAAAAGGAAAGATATACCCATTTGAATACATAGCTTCAAAGAATAGCAAGAAGAAATAAGAAAGCCTTCCTCAGTTATCAATGTAAAGAAATAGAGGAAAACAATAGAATGGGAAAGACTAGAGATCTCTTCAAGATTATTAGAGATACCAAGGGAACATTTCATGCAAAGATGGATGGATGGGGCACAATAAAGAACAGAAACAGTATGGACCTAACAGAGGCAGAAGATATAAAGAAAAGGTGGCAAGAATACACAGAGCTATACAAAAAAAGTCTTCATGACCCAGACAATCATGATGGTGTGATCACTCACTTAGAGCTAGACATCCTGGAATGTGAAGCCAAGTGAGCCTTAGGAAACATCACTATAAAGAAAACTAGTGGAGGTGATGGAATTCCAGTTGAGTTATGTCAAATCCTAAAGATGATGCTGTGAAAGTGCTGCACTCAATATGCCAGCAAATTTGGAAAAATCAGCAGTAGCCACAGGACTAGAAAAGGTCAGTTTTCATTCCAATCCCAAAGAAAGGCAATGCCAAAGAATGCTCAAACTACCACACAATTGCACTTATCTCATGCTCTAGCAAAGTAATGCTTTCAAAAATTTCCAAGCCAGGCTTCACAGTACATGAAACGTGAACTTCCAGATGTTCAAGCTGGGTTTAGAAAAGGCAGAGGAAGCAGAGATCAAATTGCATGGGGAATACATGTAAATCCATGGCTGATTCATGTCAATGTATGACAAAAACCACTACAAGATTGTAAAGTAATTAGCCTCCAACTAATAAAAATAAATGGAAAAAAAAATTGCTAACACCCACTGTGTCATTGAAAAAGTAAGGGAGTTCCAGAAAAAAACATCTACTTCTGTTTTATTGACTATGCCAAAGCCTTTGACTGTGTGGATTACAATACACTGTGGAACATCTCTTTAGATGGGAATATCAGACCACCTGACCTGCCTCCTGAGAAATCTGTATGCAGGTCAAGAAGTAACAGTTAGAACTGGACATGGAACAACAGACTGGTTCCAAATTGGGAAAGGAGTACGTCAATGCTGTACATTATCACCCTTCTTATTTAAGTTATAGGCAGAGTACATCATGCAAAATGCTGGGCTGGATGAAGCACAAGCTGGAATCAAGATTTCCAGGAGAAATATCAATAACCTCAGCTATGCAGATGAAACCACCCTTATGGCAGAAGGTAAAGAAGAACTAAAGGGCCTCTTGATGAAAGTGAAAGAGGAGAGTGGAAAAGTTGGCTTAAAACTCAACATTCAGAAAACTAAGATCATGGCATCCAGTCCCATCACTTCATGGCAAATAGATGGGGAAACAGTGAGAGACTTTATTTTTTTGGGCCCCAAAATCACTGCAGATGGTGATTGCAGCCATGAAACTAAAAGACACTTGCTCCTTGGAAGAAAAGCTATGACCAACTTAGCATATTAAAAGCAGAGACATTACTTTGCCAACAAAGGTCTGTCTAGTCAAAGCTGTAGTTTTTCCAGTAGTCATGTATGGGTGTGAGAGTTGGACTATAAAGAAAGCTGAGTGCCAAAGAATTGATGCTTTTGAACTGTGGTGGAGAACTTTTTGAGAGTCCCTTGGACAGCAGGGAGACCCAACCAGTCCATCCTAAAGGAAATCAGTCCTTCATATTAATTGGAAGGAGTGATGCTGAAGCTGAAACCCCAATACTTTGGTCACCTGATGTAAAGAACTAACTTGTTGGAAAAGACTGTAATGCTGGGAATGATTGAAGGCAGGAGGAGAAGGGGAAGACACAGGATGAGATAGTTGGATGGTATCACTAACTTGGTGGACACGAGTTTGAGCAAATTCTGTTTGTCGGTGATGGACAGGGAAGCCTGGCGTGCTACAGTCAATTGAGTCAGAAAGAGTCAGACATGACTAACTAAAATTAACTGATCTGAACCACATTTAAACAAATAATGTTATGATGATGACATTTAGAAATTCACAATAAGGCCAAAGCTCTCTATCTATTGGCATGGCTGCTTAGCTGTGATCCTTGTAACACTCTGGAAAGGTGAGTGGTTTTCTTCTGGAGGGGCATGAGGTGAGGCCAGGAAGACCTCCTACTTCTCCATCCCTCACCTTTGTTTCTTTTTCCTTTTTTGTTATTTGTAGAAGAGACGTCAGCCTTAGTGCTGGATTCAGTTCTGAAAGGGTGAGCAGTATTTCCTACTACAGATCACGAAACAACCCAGGTGTTTCCAAGAGAAAGGTGCTTGCTTCCAAGATCCGTGTAGTAACAGGCAGTTTCTGCTTCATGCAGCAGCTGCTCTTGTTGCAAGTGGTGAAAATCACAGCATTCTCCAACAGCATCATCCTGCAGCCAGCTGATCAGAGGATGCCTAGGGCTGGTGATGGTGGCACCTTACATAGCGTATGTGCCATGGAGAAATCAGTGACATGGGTTTGATAAGGGTGTGTGATGAAAGATTGACCCTCCCCCGCCCCATGAAGTAGTAATAGTGCTGTCCCTTTAAATATACACAATACGTAGGAGACTTGTTTTACTTGCAGTGGAAAATTATTTGAGGGACAAGGTCAACACCAAGAAACAAACAGCAAAAGAAGCAAGAAAGAGAAACAGGTACATGCAGCTGCACGGGCCAGCAGTTCTTTTCATCATGGTTACAAGCAGCCCTTACGTGTCCGTCTGACTGTCCTACACCCGGAAGTGGATGTGGATTAAATTCATCAGGCAGCTGCTCTAACAGGAAATTTTGCAGATATCACCATGTGGCTCCATCTGACTTTATCTGGACAGACAGAAGTCATCCATTCCTCAGGCTGAAAACAAACAACCTCCTTGCTTCTCCCCAACTGAATCCACACAAAAGGTCCCGTATGATTCTAAAATTCCCACTGTAGAAATGGAATGACCTGAAATGTTAAAGACCGCATTATTTTGTGAAGAAAGCACACTTCAGAGCGTTCTACTTTCACACAGGAGCCACAATGTATGGTCTAGGTCCCCAGCGCCGGGCAGCGTGTGGACCCCTGCCCAGGCCTGGCATGTCCGCGGGCACCAGGCGTGTCCTCCCGTTGGGGAAGGACCAGGAGGTTTCACTCGGCGCTAACTTGAGCGCAGGGCGGGGCCTGAGCCTGGCTTTGTCTCGTGGTTTTGCTCAAGTATGACGTCTGTTTAAATTAAGGAGTTTTAAGGCCACCTGGGTTTTGCGTTTTCCATGCTGAGGCGTGAAATACAACCCTACAGCCCTCTACGCAGGAAGAGGATGCTCTCCAAGCATCGCGAGAAGCAGCGCATCCCGTGCGCACCGCGCAGCTGATACTCCCGGTAGGAAGAGGGCTCAGGCCGCTGGTCTGGACACCCCCTGCCCGCGGCTGCTCGCCTGTGCCCACACTCAGCGCGATGACCGCGCTGTCGCTGCCTGCTGTCTTGCTCCCACCGGTCATGGTTCGGTGCTTGGCTGGCGGGGAGACCATCTTGAGGCCTGTGTCGCCAGCATCTCAGAGGACTCGCTGCTGCAGTGCTCACCCGGAGGGGACTGGTACCACCTAAGTCCAGCGTTGCCATGCAGTTTTTATTGGAGATTGGTGCTGACCTAGAGGCGCCTGTTGCACTGTGGTGATGATGGTCATGCCAGGAGTAGGTTCTTTCATTCTTCTATGCCTCTGTGGTTCCCGTTCTCTGGAGGCTGGCTCTGCCTTAGGAGGGCCAGCTCGGCCTCCTGAATGACCACAGCCTGCCTGGTGAGGTTGTTTGGATTTATTTTTGATGCATGCATGTCTGTAGGTGAACGGTCTAGGTATTTATTGCCTCTAGTATAAGTTATGTGGTGGAGTCTGCTTAGTTACTAAGTCATGTCTGACTGTTTTGTGATCTCCCACGGACAGTAGCCTGCCAGGCTCCTCTGTCCATGGGATTTCCCAGGCAAGAATACTGGAGTTGCCATTTCCTTCTCCAAGGGATCTTTCTCACCCAGGGATGGAACCTGTGTCTCCCACTTTGGCAGGCGGATTCTTTACCACTGAACCACCAGGGAAGCCCATAAGATATATATATATATATATATATATATATGATATTAAAATGATATTTAATATTTAAATAAATATTTAAACATGGTATTTAAATATATAATCCTGAGCAAGTATCAAGCAAATGGCTTTTAAAAAATGAATTAAAGTCTATATTTTATTCTCATTTTCTTAATTTTTCTCCAATATTACTTTTTTATTCCTGAATATCATTTAGGATATAAAACTGCATTTAGTAACTGTGTCTTCTTAGGCTCCTCTGGCTATGATATTTTCTCAGAATTTATTCTGTCTTCAGTGATTTTGACAGTTTTGAGGATTACTGCCTAGAAATTCTATACAGTGACCCTTAATAGGTCTCTCTCTCTCTCTCTCTTTTTTTTTTCATAATTAGACTCAGGCTAATTTTTGGGAGAAAGCCACACAGGTAAAGTTCCATTCTCACCGCCACATGTCAAAAGTATATATAATCAACAATGCATCACTGTTGATGTTATCTCACTGAGATAGTTTTGTCAGGTTTCTTTACTGTAAAGTGATTCCTTTTTGTCCCTTTCCACAGTAGACTCTGGAAGTAAGCCAGTATGCACAGCCCACACTTGAAAACCTTGATAGTTTATGTCTGTGAAGCCCAGCAAAGTGTGTATTTGGGGAGCTAAGTGTGAGTGTGTGTGTGTTTGTGGTGTGGCAAGAGAGCTAAGACTATGGCTCCCAAGAGTTTCTCATTGTCACCGTGGGTCACGTTAAGCCTCAAGCAATTTGGCAATATTGCTGTTTCAGTATTTCAAATAGTTTAAGGCTCTAACAGTTTCTGCCCCGTGTAAGCAGATATCAGCTCTGACTCTGGAGTCCTCTAACTTTCTAGATTCCAGGTTGCAGTTTCCCCTACAATCTTACTTTTTTGATAGGTCTGAGAAACTTCATTGAGTTTCAGTTTGTCCAGCTTTCTCTTTCTGTAAGGATGGTGTATGGATTTGCTAGAGCAGCCGTGACAAAACATCACAGACTTGGTGCCTTAAACAAGCAAAATGTATTTTCTCACAGCTCTGGAGTCTAGAAGTCAAGGTGTCAGCTGGGTTGATTTCTTCCAAGGCCTTCCTCCTCGGATTATAGATGGCCATCTCTGTCTTCGCCCTGTTTTCACATGGTCTCCCCTCGGCGTTTATCTGTACTTTCCTCTTCTTATAAGGATACCAGCCTGTCACACTGGATTAGGGCCTAGTGATCTCATTTTATCCTGGTTACCATGTCTCCAACTACAGTTGCATTTTGAGGTACTGAGAGTTAGAATTTCGACATATGAATCTTGAATGTATGCAATTCAGCTCATGCTGCTGCTGCTGCTAAACTGCTTCAGTCTTGTCTGACTCTGTGTGACCCTATGGACAGCAGCCAGATGGCAATAAACATTTTCAGCTCTTTATGTATCAGAGTTGAAACAGGGAACTACCAGTCAGCAAACTTTTAATGTCAATGTTTAATATGCAGTGCTTTGGTGTACTAAATATTATTAGTGAAAGGTCTATGATGAATTATCACTAAAGGGTCTGTACTAGTCAGGGTTTTCCAGAGAAATAGAACCAATAGGAGATCTCTAGCTCTGTCTATCACGTATCTACCTGAAAAGATTTATTATGAGATACTGGCTCACTTGACTGTAGAGGCTGAAAAGCCCCACCATCTGCCCGCTGCTAATAGATTAAGAAAAAGCCTATGATGTAATTTGAAGGCTCGAGAGCCAGAGAGCCAATAGTGCTGATTCCAATCAGAATTTGAAGCCCCAAGAACCAGTACCCAGACCAGGAGAAAATTGGTGTCCCAGAATTAGAGACAGATAATTGGTACTTACTATTAACAAAACCAAAGAGGATGATCTCTTAGAAAGGGAATATGACTATATACTGTCAGGAGCTCAGGTGATCAGAGAGAGAACTGAGCTTCCAGGTGTCGGAGTCACCAATTAAAGCAGCAAGCCATCAATGAAAGGATTCAGTTATTCATTACTTACTACGGTGGTATAAGGCAGAGTTATCAATATAAAGAACTGGAAGACGATTTCATTGTCCCCTATTGAATGGCACACCCATCAAGGGTCAGGTAGATTAGCACAGATGTGGTGGGTCATGTTACTTTTGAGGAAGCCCTGAACAAAAGACTCCAGCAGTTCTGTGGGCTATAGCATGTCGGCAGGGGAAGAGGTAGGAATGGAAAAGTACTGGATGCTGAGTTAAGGTCGGGGAAAGTCTCAGGTTTCTGCATTCTTCCCAGTAATGAGGCCTCAGGAGCTGCCAGGAAGATGTTTGCCTATTGCTTCAGATATATAGATCTGGGAATGAAAGCGCCTTGACTAGAAATGGAAATAACGTGAAAGAGTGAAGGCGAGGGGACTGTTTCCTTGACTGCAACACCCTTTAGAGACTTCTGTGCATCAAACCTGGTGTGGGGAGGGCAACTTTTCCCCAAGCAGCCTGATAGATAATTATTCCTTATGATTAGGCCTGAAAAAAATCACACATAGATTTTTAACCAGGGTTCAGATTTCTCGTATACTGAATTATTGCTAAAGAAATTGTAACTTCAGAATACAGGCAATTATAATCTTCAATATTATGATGGTTAAAAATAAGAAAGCACAGATTTTAAAATAGTTTATACATTGTTTGAAAATCTTGCTTATACTGCATAGGATGCCCTAATCAATGGGATGTTGTATTCATTCAACTTTGTCAGATTTACTAAGAATTTCAGAATAGTGATCTTTAGATCAATGAAATACAAGCTGATTTTCATTTAAAATTATGAAAGGAAATTTGGGATAATTGTAGAATCACTGAGGAATAAGTGAGCTCAAACAGGGATCTTTTTATTGTAGTACAATGAGTAAACAAGTAAATGATTTATGTTTCAAAAGGCAGTAGTTCTTAAACTTTACCTACAAAAAACTTACAAACATGCTTATTATGGTAACAGTTTCAAACTTTCTGATTCAGTATGTTATAGGTAAAGCTAACACAGGGTTTAAACAACTGGTTGAGGCCTTGAGATTAGACTTTGAGAGACATTTCTATATGATTAAGTTGAAAGGAAAATTTTTATCATGAAATGGGGTGTAGTTTGATATGGTAAAAAAAAAAAAGGGAGTTTTTAGCGGTGTTTGATCTGAGGTCTGCCAATGAATCTTGCTAAAAATTATCTAGGTAGTCTTCCTATCTCTCAGTTTCCTCATTGTAAGAATATGTGCATTTAATTTCACAGCTTCAATATATCAATAGAAATCAAGCTCTAGAATTCCAAGGGGATAACTAAATTAGATATTATAGAAAAGTTCTTTTTCAACTTTGGAATCATGCAGCCTCTCACAAATACGTGAATTCTTTTGAATATTGAATTTAAACTATGTGGTTTTTTTTTTTTTTTTCTGATTTGAGGAATATTCACAACCTTATGTGTACAAGGAGTACATTTCAGGAAACGGAAGTGCTCACAACTCTGTCAACTCCCTCTGTTTATGTCAAGGTGAACTTTGTGCTTCGTTTTTGTAGCTAAAAGTGATGACAGATTTTCCATGAAAGAGCTGGACAGTCAGTGATTTATTAATTGATTGTAGCATTTGGAGTGAGGATTATCTTAGGTTTCAATTTTATTTTTGGTTCTTACTAACAAGTAAATTATAACCAGTTGTAAACTGGTTAAAATTCACTATTCACATGTAGTGAATCTGGAATTCCCATAAGAAAAAATATGAACATCTTTTACAGTAGCATTTTATTTTTGATTTTTATCCAAGTGGCTCTCTTCCTTTTAGAAACATCATAGAGATATAGTTAGGTGTAAAGGGTTCAGTTGTCACAGTGCCCTTTGAAGGTCCCAATCTTGATGGCTATAGACGAAATGGTATCATTTTCAATAAGACTACAGCACTGAAACAGACCTGACAGCTTTGTAAGAAATTGACCATGGTTCACTAAGGATTAGGTTAATTTCTCAAGGTTCATTATTAACCTCTGCTTGTGGAAAACCCTCCCTCAGAGAGCTCAGTTATCACCTACAATTTTATTCGTGCACAGAGACCACACTTGTACTAACAAGTGTACATGTAACAAAACTGTGCTTATTATAGTACACCACTGTAGTTCAGTGTCTCCCAGAATCTCAGTAAACAGAAGTGTTTGTCAGTTCACATTTCTGCACAAGTAACCTATACAGATTACTTGCATAGGTTATATGCCAGTAATGCCTTCCCTCATCCCTGAGACTATGAATGTGATAACTCCTTTGTGATTATGTCACTTTAAATGGCAAAAGGGATTTTGCAGATGTAATTAAGGTAATTAGTCAGTTGACTGTGAGTTGAATCAAAGGGAGAGTAGCAGGTACAGGTAATCATGTGGGCCCTTTAGAAGAGTTTTCTTTGACCGATGGCCAAAGGGAGATTGAGGGAAATTCAAAGTAGAAGGACCTGAAGTAGCATTGCTGACTTGAAGGTGACAGTCACATGTGCGAGAATGTCATCTGTAGAAGCTGAAAATGGCTCCCAGCTGACAACTTCCAAGGGAAGGAGATATTTAACTTACATCTTTAAGCACTAGATTTTGATAACACCTGAGATGAGCTTGGAAAGAGATTCTTCCCAAGGTCCTTCAGATAAGAACCTCGCCCAGCAGATACCTTGATTTGACCTTGTGAGACCCGCAAGCAAGGGATCTCATTGGGCCTGTAGGACTTCTGACCTATAGATCTGTGAGCTAATGTCTGAGTGTGTTTCAACCTCCTAATGTGTAACAGTTTGTTACTCAGCAATAGAAAACCCATACAGACAATTGAGCACTCAGGCTTGTTGGAGGAGATCATCTAGAGGATGTGGCCTTTGGTTGATCCCCCAAGCTGGATCTGGGCAGTCAGAGAGTTCTCACCCTCTCCCCTGTCCTTGAAATGGATCTTTCTTCCACCATTCCGGTAGTCAGAACTTTTTTAGGCATGTAACCATGTGAGAGTGATGTGTTGTCGAAACTGTCTGGACTATGTAAATACATGACTGAATCTCATTAAGGCCTCTATATAAACTTTTAAGATTCTGGTGGGTGCAAAGACCTAGTTATATTGTAGCTAAGACAAGCCTTGAATATGAGTTCCCTTGCTTATTTATTCTATCACTTAACCAATCTGGAGTGATCTTCTCCTTCCTTCTGTCTCTCCTTTTCCTCTCTGTGCGGAGGCCAGCTTTGAATTTCACCTGGAAAACTCCAGAAGTTGCAAACCAGTGAGGTTTTCTCTGTGTTTTTGCTTTTCTGCTTCATGCAGAATTGGTGCTGTGATCATCAGAAGGTGCCCATTCTGTGGGTATAATGATTTCCACTTCTTGATGCCCAGAAGCCTTTTTTTTGCCTTGTTGGCCAGAGCCTTTTTTTTATGTAGTCAAAGTTTTGACAGTATTCTTATGTACTTGATGTTCTAGCAAGAAAACCTGCAGATTCCTTCTTTTTGTGGTAGGCATGTATGCCTCAGCCCACAACTTCCTCAGGCCAAATAAACAACTATCCTCTCATCTACTCCTTTTTTTTTTTTTCTTTTTTTAAGTGAACATCACAAAGCAGTTGGAGTAGGAAATGTCAGCCCACTCTGGAATCCTTGGTTAGAAATTTCTATGGACAGAGAAGCCAGATGGGCTACAGTCCATGGGTCACAAAGAGTTGAACATGACAGAGCATGCGCGTGTGCACGCGCGCGCGCACACACACACACACACACACACACACACACACACACACACACACACACACACACACACACACACACAGAGCAGTAGTGGGCTTTCTTTTTCATTTCTTCTAAATAAATCTTGTTAGTTTATGCTTTGCACTCCAGGTAAGGTCAGAGAGTACAACGACAACAATAGATGGGGGCCCAGAATAGGAGTTATGTAGGAAGTATTTGAAAGTTGTGGAAATTTTAGATAATTATGAAAACGGGGAAACAGTCCACACAAGTGCTTTGACTTATGATGCAAATTGTAGGCTCAAGGGGATTTCCCTAAACAACTCTCAGTTTCAGTAATTGTTAGAAAGATATGCAGAACTCACTGAAAGCTGTTTTATTTATCAATATACTGTGCAAAGGATACAGAAGAAAATTAGCAAAGAGAAGATGTGCAAAGAGCAGACACCTAACGCGGAGCTTCTATTGTTCTCCCTCCACAGAGTCATGAATGCATTACTCACAAGACATCAATATATGATAATATGCTTGGAGTGTTGCCAACCAGGTGAGCTCAACTTAGCCTTGACTCTGGAGTTTTTACTGGGTCTCTACCAAGTGTGCAGTATTAATTGATTTATTGTCCACTGGGTTCATCTCAGTCTCCAGGGCAGCTGATACTGTGTGATCCAAAGCCCCCACCCTCAATCGTATTACTGTTTTTTTCTAGCATGACCAGCCCCAACCCTGAACAAATACTCTGTAGTCAGGCATGACATTCTAAGAGTTTAGAGATTATCTCCTAGAATTTCAGGGCAAAGGCCAGATCTCTTTTTGGGCAAAATTAAATTCTTTCTTAACAAAAAAATTTTTTTTCCAAGAAAGAAGTATGGACACCTCATTATTTTACAAAATTTGCTGACATCTTTGTCTAGTATACTATTGTATAAATGTAACAGTTAAGTGATCTCACTCTGCTTTAATCAGTTGTCTGATGGTATTGTGAAATATTTTTCAATTGCCAAGTTTTTTTTTAGTGTGTTTTGATGTTTTTATTAGGCAGTATTCACAGTTAAGAGAGAAGTAAATCAGAAACCTCTGTTTAAATATTAGAGAATTTCCCTTGTGCCTCCATCATCCATTTTTAACTCTGGTTGAGGAAGATTAAGGTTCAGTACAGAATCGTTATTTAGGAATAGAGAATTTTATTTGAATTACTATTGCTGTATCCTTTCCTGACATCTCTTATTTTATTCAGATTCACACTTCCTTCAGGTTTCTCAAAGACTTTCATCTGATAAACCAGATAGATATCCTTAGTCTTCATCCATCTTCCTCTACTTCACAGTAAATTCATCCATTCCTTCTTTTCTTTAACAAACATTTATTAAACGCCAACATATGTTATATGCTAAGGTTACAGTGATGCATAAGTCACAGTTCCTGTTAGAATCCAGTAAAGGAAAAACTGTGCGAATACATAATACAGTCGGATAAGTGTTGTGAGATTCAAATGTAAAGTCTTAGTAATCCTAAAGGAAAGAGAGGCCAGCATATTTTGGATTGATGTTGGAAATGTGTGCAGTTGTCCTTGGCCCAGGATGGTAAGAGGAGGTTTAGATTTACCCAATACATGTTATGGGAGAATTTAGGGCAGAAGACTGGGGGTAAGAGGAAATAGACAGTGAGATGAGATGAGGGGACATTCTGCTAAAGAAACACATGATCCTAGTGATGGATATGGAATCAGATATTCTGTTTGTAAAGTTTAAAGATGTCTAGATTTCATGTCTAAATCAGAAGTGGTAGGAGATAATGAATAAAAAAATAAATTGCTGTTGCTGCTGATGGGGAATCATTGAAAATTTTAAATAGAAGGCTGGCATGATCAGATTGTGTTAGAAAGATTTCTATTTTCATAGGGTAAAAGGGGAGTGGTATTGCTTCCTGGCATAAAATCCTTCAGTCTCTAACATTTTTACTCAGGGTAAAATTCAAAATCTTCCTAATTGCTTCAAGTTCTTGTGCTTGCCTGCTTATGCAGCTTCATTTTCCCCATCTTTTGGCTCAGAGGTTGTGTTCCAGCATTCTGAATTTTAGCTTAGTTATGTCTTCTACCATTACTGTATCTTTCATTGAGCACCAGATCAGTCAAAAATAACATTGAATCAACAAATATGAACAGGCCCTTTAACTGGAATTTTCTTCATGTTTTATATTTAAAAGAACAGTAATTCTCTTTGGAGTCGGGGGAAGAGAGTAACTATCAAACTTTCTATTCACATTCCTGGAATCAGTAAAAATTCAGCTTCTACTTAAGGATCTGTGTTATGGCAATTCATGTTTATTGATACCTTCATTACCTACAATATTTTTATTCATAAAAAATGGCAGACTTGGATTTTTTAATGTAATTATGTTTTATAAATAAAGGAGTGGGTAATGACCACAAAAATAAGACATTCTGGGATTTTTAAAATTTAATTATATTTTATAAATAAAGGAGCAGATAATCACAAAAATAAGACATTTTGGCCAATTCCTGTATAGTGAGTACTATATACTCGGTACTTATATTGTATTCTGTATCTACTATATATTTTATCCACTATATACATGCTATATGCCATATATACTACATATAAACATGTATAATATATATACAGGTTATATATAATATGTATTATATATATCACGGGTATGAATATATGTGTATATACATACATATATATATATATATATGTTTATGTATGTAAACATTTGTACACTCAAATTTACACATAATGCCATAAGGGTACATTCTAGATTATTCTGGTTAATAGAACTGTGAATTTTATTTTGATTATGGTTAGTTAGTAAGAACTTGTCAATATTCTTAGAAGCATTCAATCAATGACCTAGCACAAGTCATGATATGTTATGATGAAAATAATACCAGCCTGGTACTGATCACAGCAAATTCTGATCACAGCATTGAACAGTAAAGTCTGGGTAACTTGAGTCATGCAAATCACTTCTCTGCGGTTCAGTTTTCTTATTGATAAAGTAATGATCTTGATAAATATGTGGTCCAAACTAGTTTTTTTCACTTAGGCCTTTTCCAGCTCATACTGTCTAAAATGTACTTCTATCATTTTTAGAATTTCAAAGCAGGCTGTGAAACTATTGTTAAAGATTTTTTCAGGTAAGATGTAAAACAGTACTTTGAGTGTGGGAGTTATAAAGAAGTCTAACATTGACTTGAATATTTTAAAACAAAGAGTAGGAGTTTAAAAAAGCAGCAGAAATTTCAACAGATGACTTTAACATGGGAGAAAGTAAATAATAAAGAAAAATACAGCAAGCTACATAGGACTTAGATTATTTAAATGCTGAAAGATAAAAGCTAGTTCAAAATAGCTCTAACTCAGAACAGTGACACATCTCTGCAAAAAGGAATATCAAACAATTGCATATCATTAAGTCTAAGGTGTCAAAATGTAAAAGAGTAAAGCTAATTTTGTGTACATTATTAAATTTGAGTGATTGATAGTAATAAGTAATAAGACTTTTAAAAAGCTGAACATTAAAAAAAAGAGCAACTGTAATTAGTAAAGGCATACAGAGTCTAAAGAGTCATTTAACATTGATAATCTCAATTATAGGAAAAAATATGAAGAAACTGGGAGAAAAGAATGTCAGAAGTGCTACTACTAATAAAACCATAAATGGTTTCCATTAGGTATACTTTATTTTAAGAAGTAAAATAAAATGTTGTGTATTTTCCAAAATTTGGGAACCTTTTTAGAAATTATGGTCTAAGTTCTTTAGTCTCAGACCAATTGAGAAGATGAATATAGCAAGAAAGCCCTGACTCTCCTATGTTTTGAAACTACATTCATATATCTGTTCATCTTTCACTAGTGTGGGCTGTCAAAAAGTAGGTGCTGGCAGTTAATAAATTGGAGGCTGTGCCTTGACCAAGTCCTAGCATTCATTCATGCAGTCTTGCACCTCAGATCCTCCCTAGGATGATCCCCTAAATGACGTCAAGAGAGTGTAGGGAACAGACCCTACCGGAACGGATAGGCACTTGCTCAAGCTGCCTAACAGTTTCTTTTCTTTCTCATTAATGTTGCTTTTGATAGTAATTTAATCTTATTTCATTTATAAATGAGCAGGCGTGTTTTACTGTGCACGTGAATGTATGTTAGGGGAACTGAAATAAAAATTGAAAACAGGTGCACTTTCCTTGAGAACTTTCACACCTACTTATTATGTGCAGGTTGGAGGTTAATCATTTGTCTCATTCTTAAATCACTCTAGAACTTTGAAAGAATTGACAAATTAGTCATTAGGAGCAGATGATAGAGGTCAATGTATGGATTTCATTAAGAATAAAACTAATTAAAGACTGGGACTTGGACTAATGGGCAAATGTGCTTCTGAATCATCACTCTCCCTAGCCTTCACACTCATTATCTTTGGCAGAACTGCTTACTGCAAAGTCAGTGGAAAACAGAGACCGAACAATGTGAGTTCTTTCCTTTGCCCAACCAGACAAATGAAGACAAGTTGTGGGTTATAAGAGGATAGAAGTGTTCTCCTGGGTAATGAAATAGAAGTTCCTTCCCATCTATGGGATAAGTTCCTCCCCTTGCTGCCCCAAATTTAGGACTAGCCCATCTCAGGACCTCAAGAGAGCATAGAAATGGACTTGCCATTTGAGTGGATCTGATTCTACTTCTTTGAAATTCTTCCTTCCTTTTTGACTTTCTGGTCATTTTACTTTAACTTTTCTGTGATTCTTATGAGGAACATTTCTTTTTAATCATGCCTGACAGACTTTTCACTTAATTATAATAGTCCGTTTGATTTCTGTGTGATCACTGAAACACTGGGTTTTGATCTACCATCTTTCTTTTCGTTTCTTATTTATCTCACAATATTACATCCCTGGGCTTCCCTGGTAGCTCAGCTGGTAAGGAATCCACCAGCAATGCAGGAGACCCCAGTTCGATTCCTGGATCAGGAAGATCCTCTGAAGAAGGGATAGGGTACCCACTCCAGTATTCTTGGGCTTCCCTGGTGGCTCAGCTGGTAAAGAATCTGCCAGCAATTCAGAGGACCTGGGTTTAGTCCCTGGGTTGGCCCGATCTCCTAGAGAAGGGAAAGTCTACCCACTCCAGTATTCTGGCCTAGAGAATTCCATGGACTGTATAGTTCATGGGGTTGCAAAGAGTTGGACATGGCTAAGCAGCTTTCACTTCACTGTTCTCATCTTGTTTTGGGTCAATTAACTGAGGTTTTATTGGTTGTTATTTTATCATTATTCCTCTCAATTAGCGGGTTAGACTTTTATTATTTAGCTGTTATTTTTAGGGGTTAGCCTAAAGATTGCAACTTGTATCCTGGGCATGCGTGTGTGCATAGTCGCTTAGTTGTGTCTGACTCTTTGCGACCTCATGGCCTGTAGCCTGCCAGGCTCCTCTGTCCATGGGACTTCGTAGGCAAGAATATTGGAGTGGGTTGCCATTCCCTTCTCCAGGGGATCTTCCTGATTCAAAGATCAAACCTGGGTCTCCTGCATTGCAGGTGGAGTCTTTACTTTCTGAACCACCAGGGAAGCCCATCCTTGGCATGTTTTGTCCTAATATAAGATAGTACTTGTACTACTTTGTAGGTAACTCTAGGGACTCATAATGGTAATTCCATCTGTACCTCTCCTGCCTTTTGTTTATTGTCATGATTTTAATCTCATATATATTTTATTCATTGTAGAGATGTTAGTATCTTTTGTATAGTCAGTGTTCTGTTATATTCATCTACATATTAACTTTTTATTTTTCCTACATTTTCATGTTTACACTTAGATTCCTGTTACTTCTGCCTGAAGAGATCCTTAAGTAATTCTGTTTGGGTAGATCTGCTGATGATAAATTACATCAGATTTTTATTTATCTAGAATCACCTTTATTTTGCCATCATTCTGTATACTGTTTCCCTAGAAAGATTTCTAACTTGGCAAATTTTTTCTACCACTTTACAAATGTCATGCAGCTATTTTCTGGATTTCATTGTTTCTGGTGAGAAATCAGATAGTCTTTTTTTTTTTTAACAACTACAATGACATGTAGTTGTTACTGTATTAATATGCAGAAGGGTTTCACTGCCCTACGCATTCTTTGTGCTCCACCTATTCATCTCTGGGGCTTGCCTCATAGCTCAGTTGGTAAAGAATCCTCCCACAATGGAGGAGACCCCAGTTCGATTCTCGGGTTGCGAAGATTCACTGGAGAAGGAATAGGCTACCCACTCCAGTATTCTTGGGCTTCCCTTGTGGCTCAGCTGGTAAAGAATCTGCCTGCAATGTGGGAGACCTGGGCTCGATACCTGAGTTGGGAAGATCCCCTGGAGAAGGGAAAGGCTACCCACTCCAGTATTCTGGCCTGGAGAATTCCGTGGACTGTACAGTCCATACAGTCCCTGGGGTCGCAAAGAGTCAGACACGACTGAGCAACTTTCGCTTTCTCTTGTTCATCGCTGCTTCTCCCCTAGCTCCTGGCAGCCACTTATCTTTTCACTATCTCCATAGTTTTGCCTCTTCCAGATTGCCATACAGTGAGAATCATATAGCAGGTAGCCTTTTCAGATTTGCTTCTTTCACTTGTGTTGGCTTAGTTGCTCAGTCATATCTGACTCTTTGAGACCCCATAAACTGTAGCCTGCTGGGTTCCTCTGTCTGTGAGGATTCTCCAGCAAGAATACTGGAGTGGGTTACCATGCCCTCCTCCAGTGGATCTTCTCAACCCAGGGATAGAACCCAGGTCTCCCAAATTGCAGGCGGATTCTTTACCAGCTGAGCCATCAGGGAAGCCCTTCTTTCACTTAGAATAATGCATTTTAGATTCCTCCATGTCTTTTCATGGCTTGATAGCTCATTTATTGTCAATGTTGGATAATATTCTATCATCTAGGTGTACCACAATTCATTTATTCATTCACTCACTGAAGGATACCTTGGTTGTTTCCAAGTTTTGGCAACTATGAATAAAACTTCCTTCTGTAAACACCTGTTTGTAGATGTGGACTTATGTGTGGACATAAATTTTCAAATACTTCAGATATACCATGTAGCAAATCTCTTTTTAAAGAAATTCATTTCTATATGTGTGTGTGAGAGTGTGTGTATCTGTGTGTGTGCGTGCACACACAATATTTTATCTTAGTTGTGGATTGACTGCCATTTTACAAAAAAAAAAAGTCTTTTTTTTTTGTGGTTTACTGTACTTGAATCCTTAATTTGTGAGGAAAATTTTCATCTATTATTTCTTTCCTGTTTTCTCTCAACATTCCTTTCTGGGACTCAATTTAAATGTGGTTATTAAGCCTTTTCACTTTGCCCCAAATGTTTGTTGCATTTTCCACTCCTTCTGCTTTCCCCTTATTATCCTGCCTATTTTCTACTGACCCATTTTCCACTTTCCCTTTTCTTCTGCTGTGTCAAATCTACAGCTAAACCCATATATTGAGTTATTTTGAGTTACAGATATTTATTTTCCTATAGATATTCCATTTAATATATTTTTTAAGGATTATAGTTAGTGATATTTCCATCTTGTCATTTATTCTCTGGAACATGTTTATTACTGTTTTTTTTTTTTTTTAGAACTGTGATTTCTAAACTTAATAGCTGGGTCACTTATAGGTCTGCTTCTGTTTTTAATGTTTTGGTATTTTTTTGGTAATATGAAAGACAAGTTTTATTTGAATATCTAGAATGGTATATAAAAAAACTACCTAGTCTCTACATGTAAATTACTCTCAAAAGTGAGTGTATCATATACTTTAATAGACAGATTGAATGGATGAAAAGCACCTAAAATCTAGTAAAATTATGAGCTGACTTGTCAGTTGGGTTAAATCGTTTATGAAGCTAGGTTCATTTCTGCTTCCTCTAATCCACGTTGCCTTTGGATCCCTGTCTTCAAACCAAAAGAAATCGTAAAATTATAGAATGTTAGATATGGTATGTACCTTAGAGATGATAAACCAAGTGCTATCATTTTTTATGGTAGAAGGAATTCAGAAAGGGTGTGTATTACTTGACAAGATTTTGTACTGATACTATGTAGAAATTTCCAAACTGGAGCCCAAATACCTTGTACCTCATGCTATTTTTACACCTACTGAAGTGGTCAATTTTGTGCTCTCCTGGTGCACTGGTCAAGATCTTGTAACCTAATTCAGAAATCAGCCCCTTTTAACTTAAGCTGATGTACAGTTTACTAGAGTTTTATATTCTAGCCCATAGCATTACTGGAAATCTGGAGAGCAAGGCTCAGAAAATGTTCCGAGTTTAAGATAGGCAGCAGAAAGTATGGACTACATCATCTGCAGGAACAATTTGCTTGGGGGCACCTCAACAATGGACCTCCTGTGTCCTGCCAGATATAGAATCATCCCCAGATCTTCGTTTGTCTTTGCCTTGCTTACTCAAAGGTCAGAATTCTGGAAAAAGCACCTTATTAGCCAAATTTTTGTCATATGATGTTTTCGTAGGAGTACAGAGTGCAGAGTTAAGAGTTATAAGTTCACATTGAATTACTATTTTAGTGTGGTGTACAGAGATCTTTCAGTGAAGAAACTTGGTTTTTCATTTAGAACCCAGATATTAAAATATTTAGACAATTAATAGGAGCTCTGATTATCTTTCTTTTCTTATCTATAAAATAGGGATAGTAATCCTTGCCTGTTTATAGCTCACAGAGATACTACACAGGTCTTAGAAGTCATACACAGTAAATGGGATAAACATAATCTTTGATATAATGGACTATGAAATAATAGCCATCTTACTGAAGTGAAGACATCATAAATTTCCTTTTTTTTCCCCTATAGCTATCTTAGCTATAAATTAAATGTGAACTCTGGCAAAATCAGCAAAGCTTTCATGAAAATTGGAGTAATAGGTTTAAACAACCATAAGTTGATTTTCAAATATTTTCAGTATATGCAAAAACCATAAAGTATGGCTAAACTGAGTATTATTTGTAGCTGAATGATGTCCATATTTTTAGCTTCATTTGAAGCCCAGTGTCCAAAATCATTTTCATTATTAAAGAGGTAGTATATCAATTTCTGGATTTCATTTTTCTCTGTTAGCTGCTAGTAAGACATTTTAGTTTCTAGGGCATCATTCTTAAATCCTCTGTACATTGTCTGTTATAAATATATCCATGTACCCACCCCTTGAGTGGGTTACTCTCCCATTCAAGCACTAGCTGGATCCAAGTGTATTGGATTACAGGATGCCCAGATACAGGTTTAAACTTTATTTCTGGGTGTATCTGTAAGGGTGTTTCTGGAACAGATTTTATTTGGATTGCCCTGTCCAATGTGGGGGCACATCATTCAATGTGAGGGCCTGAATGGAAGGAGAGGATGGAGGAAGGGAGAATTTACCCTTTCTCTGCCTGGCTACTTGAGCTGGAACGTTGATCTTCCCCTGCCCTCACCATTGCTGGTTCTCAGGCCTTCAGGCTGTTCTGGAATCTGCACCTTCTGCTCTCTGGCTCTCAGGCCTTCAGACCGTACCACTGGTCTTCCCTGGTCTGCTGCCTGTGGACATGTGACTTCTCAGGCTCCACAGATATATGAGATAGTGTGCCTTCATACTGTCACTTCAGTGATGCCTGACTCTTTGCAACCTTTTGGACTGTAGCCCACCAGGTTCCTCTGTCTGTGGGATTTTCCAGGCATGAATGCTGGAGTGGTTTGCCATTCCCTCCTCCAGGGCCATCTTCCCAACTCAGGGATCAGAGCTGCGTCTCTTACGTCTCCTGCGTTGGCAAGCAGGTTCTTTACCACTAGTACCAGCTGGGAAGCCCATATGAGCCAGTACTTTATACTAAATCACTTTATATAAATCCTTATATCCTATTGCTTCTGTTTCTCTGGAGGACCCTGAAGTCTTTCCTACCTAGAAGGAAGTTTAACTGTAGTATAACTGTAGTAGGAAGTATAACTGTAGTAGGAAGTATAACCGTAGTAGGAAGTCATAAGTGGTAAATGGAACAAGTGGTTGAATTTTCTCCTTTGAACCGCATCTTCTACTACTGTGTTACAGAAAAGAAAATAAAAATAATTTAATGGTAATTTACTGATTTTCATAGGCAATAAAAGTTTAGAAAGTTCTTCTGTGTGAAAAAAAATTAAGAAAAAACTGAAAGCTGTCACCTCAAATTTGTCCTAAAACTATAAACAAATAATTAGTGACTTCTCTCTTTGCATAATGAGTCATTAAAGTGACAGAAAGACAGTGATATAATAAAATCCATATTAACAGTCCTTGTTTAATATTTGACATTATGCCAGAAGACTAATATATTTATGTTTACTAAAATATTTTTAAAAATTCTACTGCCTTTCTTGAACAACATATATAAAATTATTAATTTATTTTTATAATCAAACTTTGGCAATGTCTTGATTTTTTACTAAAAAATCAATATGAAGCAGGATCATTGGAAAACCTGACAGAAAATGAGAACATGTTTTTGGAAATGTAGAGGCTGCTTTATTGTAATGTTTGAAGGTAGTATAATGACACATATATGTATATATGTCAGAATACATAGCATATAAAGTAGATCCAGAGTTTAGAGATTAGACATATATTCATAAAACAACAAAAATCAAAGATATAAACTGAATGCATTTTTATAGTTAATGTCCTGATTAAATACACACAAGCTAAGAATCTGTCTTCTAAGCATCGTTGCATCAAATTGACCATGTCTGGAATTTACCTGGTCATTTGAACTACACTTATACTTTCTAAGTATATAAAACCAGTTTGAGGAAAATAATTCTAAAAAATATGCAAAATTCAAAGGTTTAAATTATTTAGGTAAATGGGTAATTCAAAGAATCCTAATCTGAAAATGCTATTTTGTATTAAAAGCTGAGTGGAATTCAGACTCTTCATGGAAAGAACTAACTGAACTTAAAGATGAAAAGTCACAAAAATCTGAAATATATCCCTTACCCTATACATAGAATGCCAAGCAAACCTATTCTTCCACCATATATTGAATGATTTTATTAGTAAACGTAATTGAGAATTTTCTAGAGATCTTTGAACTGAAAATGGTAACTCTACATCACTGAGTCATTTCAGGTACCATTAAAAAGTATTTTTGGCCACACCTGTCTAACTTCAGATCATAACCTTCTCGGTGGGAGAACCTATCTTAATCCCTGACTTTAATCCTTACTTTTCTACCCAGTGCAATATTTTGGGGTTATGTTCTAAGCCTTTTCTGAAATGTCATACATTTGTGAGATAAGAACACTTTAATATGGTCCCATGAAATTTCCTTGGTCAAGTTTTCTGTGTCTAAGCTAGGTAATGAGGTTGCATTGAGTTTTCCTGGGGTTGGACACCAACTGTGCAAATTGTTCCCCAAGATTACATTCTGAGGATCCTCAGGAAAGGGAGAATTATGAAAGGAAATTGCTTAGAGAGCAAGCACAAATGTGCAGGATTTAGTGAACCATGGTTGATCTGGTGAGAATCTGCCTTACATTTTAAGGGATTTCTGGTGTTTTATACTTTTCAACTTAATAGCTGGTGAAAGACTGGGATTTCCAAAACCTTCAGAAAAAAAAAAAAAGATGACATTTTTGTTGTTGTTGTTGTTCTGGTGTCTGATTATCAAATGTTCATGGGTAGGTGAAAAAAGAATATAATTCTGAAGTTATTCTAGCATAGGTGAAAAGTCGCTCAGTTGTGTCTGACTGTTTGCGACCCCATGGACTGTAGCCTATTAGGCTCTTCCTCCATGGGATTTTCCAGGCACGAATACTGGAGTGGGTTGCCATTTCCTTCTCCAGGAATTATAGCATTAGGGATATAGTTAATAATCTGGGAATTGGGAAGATATTCATTAGAGATAGTGTGGTTTATAGCATTGGAAATATTCAAAGTGTGGTGTTTTTTGGAGTGTGTAAAGCACTAATTTAAAATTTTCCTATCTTTTCATTTGAAGTGTGACTGCATAATCAGAAAAGCATGAAATGCATCACTTGACTATAAGAAAATTTACAATATATGTGTTTCTCAAGCATCAATATCTCAAATTATATCTCTATTATACCAAAATTCTGAGAAAAGAAGCCTGACTATAATTGATTAGTATTCAGGTTTGGGATAGTGGCTGCAGTCTGACATGGGTGTGTCAGGAGAGTGTGTAATTTCCTCAGGTCTGTCTTGCCGCAGCAAAGATTTGAAATGGCAGACCAGTGTTATAGTCCGATCACAGCTCAGTTTTATTCGGCAAGCAAAGGAGAGTACACCTTCAAGGTGTGAGGGTGGGCTGACCCAAAAGGAGAGGCCCCAATCTGTTTTGGATTCCTCTTATTTGTTTGTCTCCTCCCCACTGAGCCTGCCCTCTGCAAATTAGGCTAGCCAAGAAGGGGCTGTTTTTGTTTCATGTGAAGTTCTCCAGTCCACCGGTTTTCTTTTGTTCCGTTTTCACAGGCGTTTTTCCCTTTGTCTTTTTGCCACCACCATTTTTGACTCCTTTTTCCTATTCTAACTACCTAACAGATAAAATGAGCTGAGATTCGGGGATCAAGGTAAATTTCGAGCTCTGTTATTTATTAGCTTGGTTTTGGAGAAACCCCTTAGCTGATGTGAGCTTTGGTTCTGTCTTCTATCTAGAGGAGGTAACTTTCTACCTCTTGGGGCTAATATGAATATCATGTAAATTGACATACATTTTTACTAAAGAAAATCATTTAATTTTTACTTGCACAGCCATGAAAAATGAACCTTTAATACATCTTAGTTATATAGGTATCAGCACTGTTCAACCATTTTGATTCAATCATCAATAGAATTAATATTTACTTAAAATCCATTGTTAACCCTCCTGAAGTCGCCTGATTACCAGTTTTGGTGACTTTGTTTTTTTGAGGCTAAGGAATATTCTTATCCAGTTCAATTAAATGTGTATTTATTGAGCATTTTCTAAGTATAAGGACTGAACATGGGAAGAGAAAGAGAGGGAGAGAGAGAGAGAAGAAGACAAGGAGAGAGAAAGGTTTCCTGGTGCAAAGGTATCTGGAGATACCCAGCACAAACAGATCATTTCAATAAAATAAAAAGGATAATGTGATAATAACATGAGTTTTGTATTTATTGTGCACTTTGGGCCAGGGAAAACCTAACTATATTTTCATTATAACACTAACTCCTCACAGTAAATCTATGCTGAAGATAAAAATATCTCCACATTCTGTAAATAGAGAACTAAAGCACAGATATGATTAACAAAAATGTTAGGTTGCACTGTTAGCCTGATTAATTAATTTGTGATGAACAGCTGGTAAACTGTAAAACCAGACTTCAGTCTCCAGTGTAACTGTTCGGCTATTTCAGTAGTTTTGGTTTGAGAGTTCAAAGGTCAGGGTTTCAAAACCAAATTAGAGAGGACTCGTGAGGGACTTGATATTCAAATTTGATTCTTAAAAGGAAAAAAAAATACAAAATAGGCAAATGTGTAAAAGTGGCGATTTAAGTTTGAAAACTGTATGAGAAAAGGCACTGACTAAAAGTTAAATAACTTTATGCATTCCAAAAAGAAAAAAAAAAACCAAACAGAAGGTGCTTGGGGCTGATGCTGATTAAGTGGGAAGGCTTGAGGGGTAAAAAGGATTGTTAATGCAAATTTTTCTTGAAGAGATCTCTAGTTGTTCCCATTCTATTGTTTTCCTCTATTTCTTTGCATTGATCACGGAGGAAGGCTTTCTTATCTCTCCTTGCTATTCTTTGGAACTCTGCATTCAAATGGGTGGATCTTTCCTTTTCTCCTTTGCCTTTAGCTTCTCTTCCTTTCTCAGCTATTTGTAAGGCCTCCTCAGACAACCATTTTGCCTTTTCGCATTTCTTTTTCTTGGAGATGGTCTTGATCACTGCCTCCTGTACCTTGTCATGAACCTCTATCCAAAGTTCTTCAAGCACTCTGTCTATCAGATCTAATCCCTTAAATCTGTTTCTCACTTCCACTGTGTAATCATTAGGGATTTGATTTAGGTCATAGCTGAATGGTCTACTGGTTTTCCCTACTTTCTTCAATTTAAGTCTGAATTTGGCAATAAGAAGTTCATGATCTGAGCCATAGTCAGCTCCCCATCTTGTTTTGGTTGACTATATAGAGCTTCTCCATCTTTGGCTGCAAAGAAAATAATCAATCTGATTTTGGTATTGACCATCTGGTGATGTCCATGTGTAGAGTCTTCTCTTGTGTTGTTGGAAGAGGGTGTTTGCTCTGACCAGTGTGTTCTCTTGGCAAAACTCTGTTAGTCTTTGCCCTGCTTCATTCTGTGCTCCAAGCCAAATTTACCTGTTATTCCTGGTAGCTCTTGACTTCCTACTTCTGCATTCCCACCCCCTATAATGGAAACAACATCTTTTTTGGGGTGTTAGTTCTAGAAGGTCTTGTAGGTCTTCATGGAACCGTTCAACTTCAGCTTCTTCAGCATTACTGGTCAGGACAGACTTGGATTACTGTGATATTGAATGGTTTGACTTGGAAATGAACAGAGATCATTCTTTAATTTTTGAGATTGCATCCAAATGCTGCATTTTGGACTCTTTTGTTGACTATCATGGCTACTCAATTTGTTCTAAGGAATTCTTGGGCACAGTAGTAGATATAGTGGTCATCTGAGCTAAATTCACACATTCCAGTACATTTTAGCTCACTGATTCCTAAAATGTCACTGTTCACTCTTGCCATCTGCTATTTCACCACTTCCAATTTGCCTTGATTCATGGACCTAACATTCAAAATTAGAAATACCAAGGGAACATTTCATGCAAAGATGAGCACAATGAAGGACAGAAATGGCATAGACCTAACAGAAGGAGAAGATATTAAGAACACGGTGGCAAGAATACACAGAAGAACTATACAAAAAAGATCTTCATGACTGAGATAACTATGATGATGTGATCACTCATCTAGAACCAGACATCCTGGAATGTGAGGTCCAATGTGCTTTAGGAAACATCACTACAAACAAAGCTAGTGGAGGTGATGAAATTCCAGTTGAGCTGTTTCAAATTCTGAAAGATGATGCTGTGAAAGTGCTGCACTCAATATGCCAGCAAATTTGGAAAACTCAGCAGTGGCCATAGGACTGGAAAAGGCCAGTTTTCATTCCAGTCCCAAAGAATGGCAAAGTCAAAGAATGCTCAAACTACCGCACAATTGCAGTCATCTCACATGCTACAAAGTCATGCTCAAAATTCTCCAAGCCAGGCTTCAGCAATACGTGAACCGTGAACTTCCATATGTTCAAGCTTGATTTAGAAAAGGCAGAGGAACCAGAGATCAAATTGCTAACATCTGCTGGATCATCAAAAAAGCAAGAGAGTTCCAGGAAAACATCTATTTCTGCTTTATTAACTATGCCAAAGCCTTTGACTGTGTGGATCACAATAAACTGTGGAAAATTCTGAAAGAGATGGGAATACCAGACCACCTGACCTGTCTCTTGAGAAACCTGTATGCAGGTCAGGAAGCAACAGTTAGAACTGGACATGGAACAACAGACTGGTTCCAAACTGGAAGAGTACGTCAAGGCTGTATATTGTCACCCTGCTTATTTAACTTATGTACAGAGTACATCATGAAAAATGCTGGCTTGGATGAAGCACAAGCTGGATTCAAGATAGCCGGGAGAGATATCAATAACCTCAGATATGCAGATGACACCACCCTTATGGCAGAAAGTGAAGAAGAACTAAAGAGCCTCTTGATGAAAGTGAAAGAGGAGAGTGAAAATGTTGGCTTGAAACTCAACATTCAGAAAACTAAGATCATGGCATCTGGTCCTATCACTTGATGGCAAATAGATGGGCAAACGTGGAAACAGTGGCAGACTGTTCCAAAATCACTGCAGATGGTGACTTCAGCCATGACATTAAAAGAGACTTACTCCTTGGAAGGAAAGTTATGACCAACCTAGACAGCATATTAAAAAGCAGAGACATCACTTTGCCAACAAAGGTCCTTCTAGTCAAGGCTATGGTTTTTCCAATAGTCATGTATGGATGTGACCGTTGGACTATGAAGAAAGCTGAGCTCTGAAGCATTGATGCTTTTGAACTGTGGTGTTGGGGAAGACTCTGAGAGTCCCTTGGATTTCAAGGAGATCCAACTAGTCCATCCCAAAGGAGATCAGTCCTGAGTGTTCATTAGACTGATGTTGAAGCTGAAACTCCAGTACTTTGGCAAGCTGATGAAAAGAGCTGAGTCATTTGAAAAGACCCTGATTATGGGAAAGATTGAAGGCAGAAGGAGAAGGGGATGTCAGAGGATGAGATGGTTGGATGGCATCACTGACTCAATGGACGTGAGTTTGGGTAAATCCCAGGAGTTGGTGATGGACAGGGAGGCCTGGGGTGCTGCAGTCCCTGGGGTCGCAAAGAGTCAGAGATGCCTGAGTGACTGAACTGAACTGAATAATTACCTTAGTAACTACTAGAGAGTCTGCTAGGGGCAATATTACATTACGTAGTGTGTAATCCTTTTACTATATACATATAAAATCAATATGTATATTCAATCCCTCTACTTAATTACCAGACTAGTTCTTTGCGAGCAGATTCTGACCACTGTTGGGTGGTGTTGTTCAGTTGCTAAGTCATGTCCAACTTTTTGCCACCCCGTGGACTGCAGCACTGCAGGCTCGCTATACTTCACTGTCTCCTGAAGTTTGATCAAACTGGTACATAACAAATCAATACTTTGTTAAATGAGTGATTGAAATGAACAAGACTGTGGAAAAGGCATTGTTAATAATAGAGAACAGACAAGAAAGCTAAGCACAGGGAGGAGTAAGTTCAATTAACCACAGATGATGAAGCAAAAGTGTGACGACAGGGTTAGTTCCCTCCAAAGTTCCTTATCTTTACCACCATGCTGCGTGTCGTTGCTCAGTTGTGTCCGACTCTTTGTGACCCCATGGACTGTAGCCTACGAGGCTCCTCCATCCATGGGATTTTCCAGGCAAGGGTACTGGAGTGGGTTGCCATTTCCTTCTCCAGGGGTTCTTCCCAACCCAGGGATCTAACCCGGGTCTCCTGCATTGCAGACAGATTCTTTACCCTCTAAGCCACCAGGAAGCCCCACTACCATGCTAACAGCTCCACAATTAATAGATTAACAGGAGTTATCATTTTTTTTAAGAAAAAATATTTGAAGGTATCTTAGGAATATACAGTTATCTACTTCTACTGAAGGAATGAAAATAAATATAGTTGTACAAAAATGTAAGCTTCCACGCTCCACGCCTATACAGTGTCCTCATTTATACCAATGGTATTCTCAAAAAGGATCATCACACTCTGGAAATAGTTTTTGTGGGGTGTTTAGGTGGGAGGTGAAAGGCTGGGAGAGACTGGTGTCAATGAGCTGGAAGAACCTGTCCCTAGTTTAGAAAATTATGAAGGTAAATTGAAGCATTTTGTCCTTTATTCTTTGTGACATTTTTAAATTATACTAAAAATTGTATACTGTCCAGGAACAGTGAGGAAATATGTTTAGAGAGGCAGAAAGGGATGTTCAGTTAATTTAGTTCTGAGTAGTGAGAATGCATCTGGCTTACTCTGTGAAACTTATCTGTGTTTCAGTTACCTGATTATCATTACTATTTATAAATTTCATTCACATAGGACCTTGAAGTCCCAGGACCATATTTCCACTTACTCAGTGCCCCCAAAGTCAACTTTTTTGGTCCCAACTTCGATGAGAACATGAGAGCCAGTGTAGTGTAAGAAAAAGAGTATAAACTGAGGGGTTATATAGATGCAACACTTATGATTTTCTTTATTGTTAATATGAAGAAAATTTTAAAGTATGTGAGAGTTTCTTGTTTTTGATACACATCCAATTACAAAGTAGAAAACTGGAGTTCATTTGCCTGGCTACTTACCTATTGATCTATTTACTTGGGCATTAGAAAAGATAAATTTAGAGTACATAAGAATTTGGCCTTTATTCCTAAATGTGTTTCATAAGCTCTTAAGAGAGAATACAAGGGCAAAATCATAGAGAAAATACACTGTGATCACATAAAATTAATTGATCATTGATCAACAATGCCATTCCCCAGCTATGTCAGGTAGAATAATTTCTGTTATTTTTAGAGGATTTATAATATATTTCATATAGAAGCAGCCCTGTCAATGAGTTAGAAGGCATGTTGACTTCTCTATGCATGCATTCATTCACATACATGAATGCTTGCATGCTAAGTCACTTCAGTTGTGTCTGACTCTTTGCGACCCCATGGACTGTAGCCTGCCAGCCTCCTCTGTCCAGAGGATTCTACGGGCACAAATACTGGAATGGGTTGCCATTTCCTCCTCCAGGGGATCTTCTGACCCAGGAATCAAACGTGAGTGTCCTGTGTCTCCCGCACTGCAGGTTCCACATACAACCGTGTTTATATATGCACAACAAATTAAAAGGAGAAGATTAATGAGTTTGTTTCACCAGTGGGTTATTTAGAAATCAGTGGGTTACTAATTGACAGTTTAGTTATTGGTTGAGTTTAACTAGTTGTTTTCGAAGTAAATTCGTAGAGGTCAGTCTCCATTTTTTACCACGTTGATTTGTGTGTCAAGACAAAATGAGAATGAAAAATTTATCATCAAACTTGACTGAATTAGCTGCTTGATTACTGTGCTCTGTGACTTTGGATCATCTTTAACCTTCCTAATAATTAATGTATTTGAATATTGTATCAAAGTGATGAGTAACATAGTCATTTTGTCAGGGTGAATGGGTTAATCAATCAAATAATGAATATTTACTGATTGACTTAAACTTATCACTGTGCATGAGATATCGTTATTATATTTAAATTCTCCATACAGTTCAGCAGAGAAGAAAACAGGTACCTTGAGATTTTGGTCTAATTTTTCTTCAACTAACTGTGTGATCTTGTTCTAGTCATCTATCTTTGAATGTTCTCAGTTGTATGAATAAATATCACCTGTGATAATATAACCATAGTTTGTTCTAATATGCTAAAGGATTCTATGCATGATAATCATAATTATGGAAAGGTGATAATAGCAAGTCATGCAGGTTGAATGTTTATTATGTTCCAGAAGTGTAATAAATCTTTTACATGTATTATAATATTTAATCTGCACAAAAATTTCAGGATATAAGAATAGCTAGTTTTCTTATAGAGAAGGAAACTGAATTTGAACACTTAAAAATTTAACAAATGTTCACATAAGTGCTGGGACAGATCTAAATAAATTTCTGCTCACACAAATTTTGTGATCCTTCCTCTCTATTCTACAGCCACTCTTCACACATACCACCCACTAATTTCCCCTTGTTCTAGGCATGAATAAAACATTGGTCACTGCCTCAAACTTTAGGAAGAAAAAAAAAAGTCTACTATGACGCCATCAGCTGACCATGGGGATGGTGACTTCACAATCAGAAATAAGGAGGTGGAGGAACTGACAGATGAGAGGTAGGAATTACCTCTGTGTTCAGCTTTTGCCACATGGGCATTATTCAAAAAAGACAACTGCCTAGACAATTAGTAGAGGTTTGGAAAATGTTAGAAACCCAGACACAACTGCAGAAATGAAATTCATTAAACCTAAGTACTTTAACCAAGTGGTTTGACAGCAGCTTCTTCTTAAAATTCAGAATAATTAGGCAGAACATGAGACTTCTTTATAAAGCAGGCTCTCTCTGCTGTTCACTGCTGATCTGGAATTAGAAAGCTGCTTCAGCATATATTGGCTCCTCAGAGCAAGATCGGTTCCACTGATGTATTTTCCCCTCATTGCACAGGGGAGATCCGCATAAAACCCAGCACTTTTGCTAATGCCCAGTGGAGCACAGACACCTGGAAGGCAGAAATAATTTTTACCACCTTCAGCTTTCCATTGGTGAGCAGGAAAGAGAAAGAGAACCATTGAGACCACGAGGAGGAAAAGATTAATAAGTGCTGCCATCAATTGCAGGAAAAGGGATTTTTTTTTTTTTAAACAACAATAATAAAAAGTGCCTCTAGGACACTCATACAATATTCTTTTCTTCTACTTAAAAGGATAAACATGCCAAAATAGAGAAGCAAAGAAGACTGGAAAAAGAGGTGGATGAAGTAAGAGGTCAATCTCCTGGAATTGTTTTAAAAAAAAAAAAAAAGTATAAAAGCAAAAACAGAAGAAAGTGAGAAGCAAATTTAATTTCTTTGATTAATTTTTAATTTCCTATGTATTATATATGTGCAGGTATTTGTAACTGGGGCCATGGGACTATCATAATTCTGTAGAGAAAACAGCTCTGGTTGTAAAAACAGATTATGCACATAGGAATTTATGCACTCTAGGCATTTGCGCATTCCAGACTGTCAAGTGAAGACTCTCTAAAAGATTCCAAGGCAAGACTTTGAAAACAGTAACAAGTCATTGATTTAGAAAAAAGAAACAAAACGTGATCCTTTATAACTTCTCTCACTAATGATCTGTTATTTACATGTTCTTCCTTGACAGCAAGTATTAGTTTTTCCCTCAAAATATGGTTGTTTCTCTCTCTCTTGCAGTTTTAAAATTGAGGATCACTAATTCTATATATTTTTCTAGAGGATTCTAACATAAAGTTGTTATATGCATTTAATATAAACACTGGAATGTGTTTTCCTTCTACATATTTTTTTTTTATTTTTAAAGTATAGTCTGAAATTATCATTAGAATATTTTTCACATACCTTTCAGAATCTAGTTTTTTTTTAAAACACTCATATGGATATAGTTAAAATAAAATAAAGATTCTGTGTTTAATCTAATACTGTCAACCTCTTTTTCTGTCATCAACCCATAGTAACAGTATCTCTGTTGATGAAAATTAGGCTGCCTGTCTGATATCATTAAAAAGTTAGATAACTATGCTGCTTCAGGTTGTATACCCTCTAGTTTTACATATTACAGTTACTTGATAATATATTTCACTTACTAAACAAATATGAAGTGAATTAACTGATAGTCCAGAGGCTGTGTATCATGATCTTGGAAGAAAAAAATAAGCTTCCTGGAACCTCAGAACAGACCTTTCTCGCTAGATTGTCTACAGAAAATAGAAAAGTTACATTCCAGCGATTTAATTGCTGTTCCACTCTTCATTGCATATGTGGCTTAACACAGCATATAGAACAGCAGAAATGACAGTATACATAGTCATCTCCCTCCTGTTGAAACCTACAACAAAAAGTTCTCAGTTTATTGTTGTTGCTGCAGAAATGCCCACATGTTCCCTGGAAGGAGAAAACGTGACTCAAATGCTATATTGCCAGTTTTACTAGCATATGGTACTAGGGATGCTCACATATTTCAGTGCTATTTTAAATATTAGTATAATGAGGCCTGTTTCCTGTGTCCTTTGGAATTATCAGAGACCTCTAGAATTGTTTGTTTGCAAAAGACACAAGATGTTATCAAATCTCCTCTATTTCTGCATTGTTAAGTAAAGGGGCTTGTGAATATAACCTCAGGAGTCAATACCAATTGCTAAGCACCCTTCCTGTTTATAAACAAACTTCTCTTACAAGTTGCTTACAACTTATTTCTTGGCTTCTGATATTTGCAAATGGTTTACCAGTCTGCCCCAGCTTCCTCTGCGACATTCATCTTCCTAACAAAAAGTTCTTACACTACTAAAACATTATATAAAAAAGAAACTGTATTCTTTTTCGATGCCTATTAAGTTAAGGGTGAATTCTTTCTGGTCTGCTTGCAAGCCAGAGCTGATTCTTTTTGTACCCTCTCTCACTGTCCTTGCACCATGACATGTTTCAAATTGCCCTTTATTCTCCTTTGTGGATTCCATACAACCTTCACTCTGGTTTAAGGTGATCTGCTGTTTCACTCGCCTAGAATTTTCAACCATTGTCTGCTTCCATCTCTCTTCAGGTAAGCACATCTGGCCTTTCAAGATTCTTTCAAAATATAGCAGCATGTTTATTTGTTCTGTTACTTTAACCGTCACTCACAGGCTTCTGTTCTGTAATAGGTACAACAGTTACAGTGGTGAATCATATGGATTTACCCATTGTTTTCATTTACTTATAGGCTAGGGATATTTACTCCCCCAATAGCAATTTCTTTTTTTTTTTTTTTTTTTTTCTCTTCATAGCTTCTTTAGCAATGCAGTTTACTCCTATGACCATTTCTTTCTATAGTCCATTTTGTTTTTACCTCCTTGGAGCATGTGTAACACATGATATGCACGTTTATATTAAATTTATGTTTATATCATAATGCATTTTCCCCACTTATCTATTGCTATCTGAAAGATTACCCCAAGCTAAGTGTCTTAAAATTTCATTTCCTGTCTCATAATTCTGTGAAATAGAAATTTGTTTAGGGCATGGCAGGAATAGTTTATCTCTTTCCTGTGATGACTCAGCTGAAATGGCTCAAATGCCAGGGAGCTGGGAAATCCAGGAACTAGCCAAGCATATTTCTCAACATAGTCTCTCCATGAGAAAGTTAGCTTGAGCTTTCTATAGCATGATGGACTCAGGGAGGTTGAAGTTCTTATGTAGCTGTTCAGGACTTCAAAGATAAAACTTCCAAAAAAGCCTGAATAGAAATAGAAGCTTTCCAGAAATTGAGCATCAGAAGGCACTCATTCCATAGTTTATTTCTCAGGCAAGTTAAGAAAGCTAACCCAGATTTTGGATGAGTTTAATATCTTAAAACATTAGTCAAGTATTCTGGTTGCCCATGTAAGAGTTTGGAAGTTGTCATTCAGTCCTAACAAGTAAAAAGCTAAACAGAAAATGTATTTTCAAACTATAAACAATCAAAAATGTAGAAAAAAAATTCCTAATAGAAACCAGAAAAAAGAACCTTATTTATTGAGGGACGAAGATAAAAATTCTATCCTACTTCTCCTTAGAAAGCTTACAAACAAGAAGATAGTATGGTGAAATATTTCAGGTGTTGAGGGGAAAAGCCACCAACAGAGAATTCCTGCACTATCCTTCCGAAGTGAAGGAGAAATAAACTTTAAATTTTAGAGAAGCGAAAATGCAGAGAATTTGTTTCCAATAGATCTGCCTTACAAAAATTGTGGGAAAACGTTCTTTAGACAGAAGGCAAATAATGTAGGTAGAAGCTCAGATTTACATAATGTAAGGAAGAGAAACAAAAAAGGAATAAGTGCAAGTAAAATAAAAAAAAATTTTACTCTTAATTTATATGACAAATGTGCCATGCTGTACTTAGTCACTCGGTTGTGTCTGACTCTTTGCAACCCCATGGACTGTAGCCCACCAGGCTCCTCTGTCCGTGGGGATTCTGCAGGCAAGAATACCAGAGTGGGTTGCCATGCCCTCCCCCAGGGAATCTTCCCAACTGAGGGATAGAACCTAGGTCTCCCACATTGAAGGCAAATTCTTTACAATCTGAGCCACCAGGGAAGCCCAAAAATATTGGAGTGAGTAGCCTATCCTTTCTGCAAGATCTAACAGATACATTTGTTCAAAATAACAATAGCAATAACACACTTGACTATGCATGTTTTATATATATATGTGTGTGTGTGTGTGTATACATGCTTGTGTATGCTTATATATAACAGAAATAACAACAGAGATATAAGGGACAGGAGGAATTAGGATTGTTGTGTTATTATGATACTTACACTGCCTGTGAAGGAGTATAGTGTTATTTGAAAGTAAGCTTGGATTAGCTGTAAATGTATGTTTCAAACTTTAGGGCAACCACTGAAAAGAGTAATAAAACAATAATAAGAGAGGAGAGAAAATAGAATAATAAAAAATGCTCAATTAAAACCTCAAAAGGCAGGAAAACAGTGAAAGACAAAAGAGAAAAAAAATTAAACAAGGATAAGAAAGAGAACAATAAGGAATATGGTAGTTATAATCTAACCATATCAATAATTAAAGTGGTCTAAATGCACCAATTAAAAGACACAGATAGAGTTGGTCAAACAATAAGATCGGAAAAGGCAATGGCACCCCACTCCAGTACTCTTGCCTGGAAAATCCCATGGACGGAGGAGCCTGGTAGGCTGCAGTCCACGGGGTCGCTAAGAGTCGGACAGGACTGAGGGACTTCACTTTCACTTTTCACTTTTATGCACTGGAGAAGGAAATGGCAACCCACTCCAGTGTTCTTGCCTGGAGAATCCCAGGGATGGGGTCGCACAGAGTCAGACACGACTGAGGTGACTTAGCAGTAGCAGTATATATTGTCTATAACAGACTCACTTTAAATATGAAGGCACATATAGATCAGAAATAAATGGAGAAAAATATCCCACATTAACACTAATAAAAAGAAAGCAAAAGTAGCTATATTGATTTTATACAGCGCAAACTGAAACATAAAGTTATGTAGAATATTAAACTATAAAATTATTGGGTGCTAATATATGAGAAAACCTAGATGACATTGAGGATGGTGATGGCCTACTGGATATATCACCGTACACATGGCCCATAAATATGATCGATGACCTGGACATCGTTAAAATTGAAAACATGTGCTCTGTGAAAGAACGTCAATAAGATAAGACAAGCCACGGAATGGGAGAAAATATTTGCTGTAGCACATCCGATAAAGAGGAGGTCATCCAAAGAATAAAGAGAACTCTTTAAACTCAAAAGTAAGAGAACAACTCAGTGAAACCAAAGACCTTAACAGGTATGTCACTAAAGAAGAGATACAAATATCAAATAAGCATATGAAACAGTACTCCACATCACCTGTCACCAGAGAAATGCAAATTAAAACAAAGGTGAAATCACCGCACACCTATTGGAAAGGCCAAAATCCAGAACACTGACAAGACCAAATGCTGGTGAGGATGTGAAGCAACAGGAATTCTCATTCACTGCTGGTGGGAATGCAAAGGGGTACAGCCACTTGGAAGACACGTTTATGCCGTGTCCATGTAAATTCTTCAGCTGTAACAAATGAGCCACCCTAGTGGAATCCCAGTGTTGATAATGGGCAACCTGTGTGTCTAGGGGCAGGAGTATGTGGGAAATCTCTGTACCTCCCCCTCAGCTGTGCTGTGTGCCTTTATCTGCTCTCAAAAAATTAAAGCATTAAAAAAAAGCAATCATGTTATTTCTCAGGATTTTGTGAAATAGGAATTTGATCAGGGCATAGCAGTGATGATTTATCTCAATGGTGAGAGTCCTGAAGAACTGTTGTGTGCTCAGCCTCTCAGTCATATCCAGCTCTTTTTGACCCCATGGACTGTAGCCCACCAGGCTGCTCTGTCTATGGGATTCTCCAGGCAAAAATACTGGAGTGGGTTGCCGTTTCCTTCGCCAGGGGATCTTCTTGACCCAGGGATCGAATCTACGTCCCTCAGATCTCCTGCATTGGCAGGCAGATTCTTTACCTCTGCACCACCTGGGAAGCCTTAGCCATTCTTAAGCTACTGTAGTATGTACCATGTAGAAAACTTCTTTCCATGTCTATCTGAATCGTATTTGTTTCACTTCAAGATGGTTATTAATATGGCATGTGTATGCTATGTTGCTTCAGTTGTTTTGGACTATTTGGGACCCTTATAGATCTTAGCTCTCCAGGCTCTTCTGTCCATGGGATCTCCAGGCAAGAATACTGGAGTGGGTTGCCATGACCTCCTCCAGGGGATCTTTCTGATGCAAGGACTGAACTCACACTTCTTATGTCTCATGCAGTGGCCTCTTATGTCTTCTAATATCAGTGCCACTTGTGAAGCCATTAATGTGGTGATTAACATTAAATCCCACAACAAAATCCACAGTCCCAGTGGCATACTGTAGAAAGTTAAATTTTCATTTACAGTAAATTCCAGTCCTGGCTATGAGCTGTCATTATCAGTTCAGTTCAGTTCAGTCGCTCAGTCTTGTCTGACTCTTTGGGACCCCATGGACTGCAGCATGCCAGGCTTCTCTGTCCATCACCAACTACTGGAGCTTACTCAAACTCATGTCCATCAAGTTGGTGATGCCACTCAACCATCTCATCCTCTGTTATCCTCTTCTCCTCCTGCCTTCAATCTTTCCCAGCATCAGTCTTTTCCAAGGAGTCAGTTCTTCGCATCAGGTGGCCAAGGTATTGGAGTTTGAGCTTCATCACCAGTCCTTCCAATGAAGGATTTTTCGAATGAAGGACTACAATGCCGACTTTATTGGCAAAGTAATGTCTCTGCTTTTTAATATGCTGTCTAGGTTGGTCATAGCTCTTCTTCCGAGGAGCAAGTGTCTTTTAATTTCATGGCTGAAGTCACCATGTGCAGCGATTTTGGAGCCCAAAAAAATAGTCTCTCACTGTTCCCATTGTTTTCCCATCTATTTGCCATGAAGTGATGGGATTGGATGCCATGATCTTCATTTCTTGAATGCTGAGTTTTAAGCTAGCTTTTTCACTGTCCTCTTTCACTTTCATCAAGAGACTAGTTCGTCTTTGCTTTCTACCATAAGGGTGGTGTCATCTGTGTATCTGAGGTTATTGATATTTCTCCCGGCAATCTTGATTCCAGCTTGTGCCTCATCCAGCCCAGCGCGTTGCATGATGTACTCTGCATAAGCAAGGTGACAATATACAGTCTTGACATACTCCTTTCCCAATTTGGAACCAGTCTGTTGTTTCATGTCCAGTTCTAACTGTAGCTTCTTGACCTGCATACAGATTTCTCAGGAGGCAGGTAAAATGGTCTGGTATTCCATTCTCTTGAAGAATTTTCCACAGTTTGTTATGATCTACACAGTCAAAGGTGTTGGTGTAATCAATAAAGCAGAAATAGATGTTTTTCTGGTATTCTCTTGCTTTTTTCAATATATATATTGTCACTATATATATGTGTGTGTGTGTGTGTGTGTATATATCATCTATTGTTCTTCTCCCCTATATAGTGTCTCATATGTGGGCTGCTTCAATCTTATAGTTAGGCCATTGTGAGCATGTGTCCTCTGTGTATACACAGTAGGAAGATGGAGAGCTCAAGGGTTGTGTGTGGTCTGTGAAAGTAGCTTATCTCGCTTTTACTCTCATCCCATCAGCTGAATTTAGTCCTATGTCTCCATCTCAGTGATTAGAAGACTAGAAAACATCAAGGAGCATAGAAATATTTCTACTAGCAGTTTCTGTTATGGACCTTTGTTTTGGCATATATACACATAACTTTGTTCTTTGTATATAGGTACTGTGCCTAATATCACATATGTCAGGGTAATCTCCAGTCCTTTTTATTAGCATAATCTGCTTGTGAAAATTTGTGGATATTATCTGCCTGCAATGCAGTAGACATGAGTTTGATCCCTGGGTCTGGAAGATCCCCTGGAGAAGGAAATGGCAACCTACTCCAGTATTCTTGCCTGGAAAATCCCATGGACAGAAGAGCCTGGTGGGTTATAGTCGATGGGGTTGCAAAAGAGTCAGGTATGGTTAGTGATTAAACAACCACCACCTCATTCTTACACCCAAGAGTAATCACTGTGCTAACTTACAATACCTAGATTAAATTGATTTACAATGCTTTAGATTAATTTAGATTGCTGAATTTTGAAATTTATTTAAATGGAATCCAATTGTTTATATTCTCTCCTGTCTGGCTTATTTGATTCAATATTATGTTTGTGGAGTTCAGCTATATTTTTTATGTATAGTAGTTAGGTATTATGCATAATGCTGATTAATATTCAATTTTGTGAATATTCCACAATGTATCCATTCTAATGCTGATGAACTTCTGGGTGGTTTTGAATTTATGACTGTTATGAAAGGGACTGCTATGAACATTCACATACATATATTTTAGTGAACATATATACATATTTCTGTCTCATGTATACTTGAGAGTGGAAATGCTGAGTCATAAATATATGGATATTCAGATTTTGAAAATGTTGCCAGTTTCCCAGGGTGTTTGTACTAAGTTATATGCCCTCTAGCCATATATGAGAGTTCTCTTTCCTTCAAGGCCCTAAACCTCTGTTTTCAATGATGTCTTTATTTCCTTTGATTTTTGCTTGTACTCAAGACAGCGTTTCATGATTTATGTGTTTTCTTCATGGTCTTGCCAAATACAAACAAAACATATTACAATATTTTGTTATTTGACACTCTTCCTCTAGACCTGCTGTCTTAGTAAACCCGCTTTGCCTTCTCATTTAGAACAGGCAGTAAATTTTCCAGACGCCTGTCCACATCTACCCATAGACAGCCATTTTCTCACTGCTCATATCAGTTGTCCCTCTTTCCAGTAGCCTGACCACTCATTCAGTGCTACATGTTTTAGTTTTTAAAGCACCAGTGATCGTCAAGGACTGATTCTATTACTCAGCAGCAAACTATCATTTAGTACTGTAATGAAGGAAACCTGAAGTCTTAGCTGATTAACATAATAAAGGTTTATTTCTTGCTCATGTCATAGTTTTTTGAAAAACAATTGTTTCTCTATCTGGACTCATGTGTCCTCTTTGGTCACCACAACAAAGAAAGAGAAAACTTGAAGTTCAGATGAGATATTTTGGGACTTTGTTTTTTTTTTTTTAATAGAAGTGGCTTTCATCACTTTCATCTAAATCCTAGTTTTGGGTACTCAGTTCTGTTAATTTCAACCTAAGTTCATAACTGAAAAGTTAGGCAAAACATGGATACTTGGATACTGAGCACAAGGGAACATGTAAAAATTTCATAAGCATAAGTTGAATGAATGAACATGAAGGCATAGCCTCTATGCTATACCTCATTGCAGTTGTGAAATACTAAAAAGAATTTCCCAAGCCTCTTTTGAACTACTTGCTAATTATTTTCCACTTCTAATACTGATAGATATATATGTGTGTATGTGTTTATATATGTGTGTATCCCCTGGTGGCTCAGATGGTAAAGAATCTACATGTGATATGGGAGACCCACGTTTGGTCCCTGGGTTGGGAAGATCCCTTGGAGAAGGGAATGGCAACCCATTCCAGTATTAAAGAATTCCATGGACAGAGGAACCTGGTGTTTTACACACACATATATATACATATATATATACACACATATATATATACAGAGAGAGAGTGACAGAGACAGATATCTCTCTCTATATATGTGTTGAATATGTATGTGTTTTATATAAATATATATAATATACAAATATATTAAATTTATATAAATATATAGTATGTATAAAATATATATAATATATATAAGAGTCAAACATTTTGTTAGGTTGTCAGCATGATGGAAATATCTAAATTTTAGGAGAGGACATCAATTTCACATTATTGTTTTTCTACGGAACTACCCATCAATGTTCATAATTCTAAGAACTAAATAAATGAAATCAATGAATTTTCTGGCCACTTATTATTCCTGAATCTCACTAAGAGGAAGTCAATATGAGCTGATCCCAAGTTAATAGAACTGTTCCTTTGGAGTATTTTTCTTCATGCCCTGCCTATAGGGATTAGTCCCTACTCTCCGACTCTCTATCTAATCAGAATGAGCCAGAGTTGATGACTCTTCTTAGAGCACCTTTACAATTTATTAAACCTGGTTTAATTACTATTGGTCAATGCTCACACAATTTGTTTAAAATAAGGCATTTAAAATAGCTGTACTTTATGATTTCTGCTGGTTTTACCGGTGAGATCTTCCTTACCATTGCCATTTCTTTAGTACTGCTCAGTTTTCATTACTCACTAGTCATTTCACCTTCTGTGAATTATTTGTTTCTATAATGAACTAACGCTTTTCTCTATTTCCTATAGTGTTAAGAGGAGCATTGCTTACTCAATGGTTCTTCAATGAGTGTCTAGTGAATTGCAATGAATGCAGACTCATTGTTTTTCATATGTGTTTAATGTATTATCAGTTTGTAATAGTTTGGTATGATTTAAATTAAGTTCAGTTGCATATAGCCAAAAGAAAAAAGAGTGAACGCACATCTTTGTTCTCTTTTCTAAAAGATTGCAGGGGAAGGATGTCCTGGGTTGCTTTGGAAGTACCCCAGTTGTTTCCAGGTCTCAGGCCATTTTCTTTTCTCTTCTCCATGGTTCCTGAGATGTGGTTCCTGTTCCTGTGTTTACTTTCTTTCTTTCTTTTTTTTTGGCAGTGTATCCTTCTACTTATTTATTTTTTAATTGAAGTATAGTTGATTTGTGCTAATCATAATGTTGTGCTATAATGTTGTGCTAATTTCTGCTGTCCAGCAAACTGACTCAATTTTACACATATATACACTCTTCTTTTTATATTCTTTTCCATTATGGTTTATCCTAGGAGGCTGGATTTAGTTCTCTGTGCTATTTAGTAAGTAGGACCTTGTTGTTTATCCATTCTAAATGTGTTTGTTTACATCTACTAACCTCAAGCTCTCAGACCATCCCTCTTCCTCCCCCTGCCCTTTTCCCTGGCAACAAGAAGTCTGATCTCTATGTCTGTGATTCTCTTTCTATTTTGTATATAGATTCATTTGTGCGATCCTTTATATTTCACATGCATGATATCATATTTCTCTTTCTCTTTCTGACTTGTTCCTGTGTTTTAAGATGTTTGGTGGAATATGAGTCATCACATCTACATTTCAGATACTAACACTGGGGAAGATACAAAGGAAAAATAGATAAAGGACTCTTACAAACTTTCTTTTGAGATTGTCCATAAAGGCCACATACATTCTGCTGACATCTTTCTGAAGCATATTTACAAAGTAACTCCTAATTCCAAGGGTGTTTGGAATGTGTCTTCTCCAAAGAAGAAGATTTAACTTCAGAACCAGGGACCAGGATTGATCACTCAAGAGCTTTTGTATAGCAGAGTTTTATTAAAGTGAAAAAGGAACAGAGAAAGCTTCTGACATAGACATCAGAAGGGGGACGAAGAGTGCCCCCCTTGCTAGTCTTAGAAAAGGGAGTTATATACTTTTTCAATTGGTTATTACAATAAATCAAAAGAATGTCTCAAGGCTTTAAAGATCTTACTAGACCCACTCCCATAATTCACAATTTAAGATAACAGGATTAGTCAGAAGGTTTTCAAGAAGGAGAAACTGTCCTCAAGCAGGATACATTGTTGTCATATAATCCTTAGTACAGAGTTTAAACTGAGTTGTTTGTTGTATAATCATCAACTCTGGGATTAAAGAAAAAAAGTTTTATGTGACTAAGACTAGGGAATGTAGGAAAAAAAAAAAAAAGGACATTTGTCCTTTCCTCCTCCTTGAGAATTCCAGACCCCTATCTGCTCTTTGAGAGCCCCAGACCCCTTTCTCCTCCTCGGGGACCCCAGACTTTTTATCAACCTGCCTAGGAATTGACTCTCTCAAATGCTGGGTAAAAGTATGGGGTTTTATAACTGTGGAAGGAAATTTTGAACAGATAGAGAACTAAAACACCTTTAATCTTCACCAAAGTCAGAAGTGGAAAAAAAGCCAGAATTCCAGAGTAAAGCATGAGGTTCAGAGACTTCCCTGGTGGCTCAGACGGTAAAGACTCTGCCTGCAATGCAGGAGACTTGGGTTTGATCCCTGGGGCGGGAAGATCCCCTGGAGAGGGGCATGGCAACCCACTCCAGTATTCTTGCCTGGAGAGTCCCATGTTCAGTGGGAGCCTGGCGGGCTACAGTTCATGGGGTCACAAAGAGTCGGACACTTTCATTTTCACTTTTCAGAGCAATAGTTTATGATCACTGGCTTGGGAGAAAGGATGACATAGATCTGAAATCAGGCTTGACCAGTTTTTAGCTGTGTGGTCTTGAATAATTAATTCCTGCTTAAGCTTCAGTTTTCATATATGTGTAATGAGCATAGTATTTCTCTGTTAAATTTTTGTGCATTTTGTGAGGTTTTAATGAAACTGTTTAAGATATAACAGATTCAACTAAATTTTCTTCTTAGTATCATTTTTTCTTACTTTTTTTTCAGCAATTGCTTTATTTAGTAGAAAAATTTGAAGATATATCAGCATATACCAATCATATAACCTTCCTGAGGACTGGATACTCTTATCTGTAATGTAGATCTACCAACACAGATATTGATGTGCTGAGAATTAAGTAGAATATCACATATGAGATTTTCCTCCATAGGATATGATACAAAATGCACACTTAGTAAATGTTGATGCAGTATTTTTCTCTCATATAAAATCATGTATGTTATCATTTTACATAAATATATTTAAATAGATTTATTAAATTCTCAAAAACCAGAAGTAAATTTATTGAATCCCCAAAAGTCAGAACATATAAAGACATTGGTGGTGGCTGCTGATCTGAATGGGCTTCCCAGATGACTCAGTGGGAAAGAATGCACATGCCAATGCTAGAGAGGCAGGAGACACAAGTTCAGTCCCTGGGTGGGGAAGATCCCTTGGAGAAGGAAATCGCAACCTGCTCCAGTATTCTAGGCTGGAAAACCCTATGGTCAGAGGAACCTGGTCCATGGGGTCACAAAGAGTTGGACATAACTGAGCAACTAAGCATGCACTCATGTTAATCTGAATGGTATGTAAATATTTAGAGTATGGATTAGGTCTATCAAAAATATTCTATCAGAATTTTCCTATGAAATTCAGTAGCTGGAGTTTATGAAACAGAGTAGGAATTACTCCTTATCCTTCTTTTGTAATAATTGCTGATTAGAGATCAAGAAATGATCTTTATTGCACTAAATTAATAAAAATGTGCAAACATATGCAGAGAAAAATGCCTGATGTGGCACATAGTAGAGACTTGATAAATATTTGATGAGTGAATTAACTAATCCTAGGATGGATGAATATGGAATGAGGGTATATTTTTATACCCTCTTCATAACTTCATCCCATGGGTCTTTTCTACCAAGGAATTTTCAAGAACTGATGAGTTGGACTCTGCTTGGTTGCAGTTATGTTTCTTGTGTTTATTAGATCCTAAGTCATACTGGCAGCTCTCGTCTTTACTGCTAGGTTTGGTGAATGTTACAGATTCGAATAAATGAACCATAGCAAATGTAAAATAAATCTTTGCCAAGGGGATGGTATAAATTGAGACAATTACCTCTTAGTCACATCAGTTTCTCAGTAAAAACCTCATCGCATTGGTGAACAGCACTGCAATAAAAAGGCTTGTTTTTCTGAAGACTATCAAAGTAACTTGACAACCATTGGATTATTGGCTAAATTGACTTCAGAAATCTGTATTCTTTCTTTCATTTTGATGAGTTTTAATGCTTTTCCTCACTAAATTCTGCTTCATGATATTAAGCGGATAAATTAACTTCTGTGTTCTAGTTTCTCATCTTTGAGGGGAACATAAGTGTATTATCCAAGGTTTCTTTCATCTCTAACATTCTCAGATTCTGTGACTCTAACAATTTGCTTGGGTAACCCCACAGGCGTCCCCAGATCCAATCTTCCACTTCAGAGCAACACCCTCCTTTTTAAGTCTTTGTCAGAGGGTCATACAGTTTTAGCTTGAAAAATCTCCTATGTTATAGAATACCTTTTGAGTAAAACAGATCCACTGTCAGATTCTTCTAATTATGAGACACTTCCTCATTTTGAGACACAGCTTCTTTATAAGTATTTTTTCTACCCATTTGTTACTTTTCCTCAAGGAAGCAAAACTTATATCATCTCTTTGCTCTGATATTCTATCAAATGACAAGACTTCCACTCCCCTAAGATATAACAGTTCCTACAAAATCCAGAATTAATGAGCTTCAATAAATTTGCCACAAATCTGTGCCCCCCGGAAACAAACAAATTCACCAAAACATGGCTGTATGTCATCGACAGTGAAAATGGATTATTTGTAGGTTTAGTCCTTGTATTTTGCCAAGAAAATACAGTGTGATTTGAAATGAGAAAATTGGCTCTTGATTTCACTTTATAAAACACTGCTTATCAGCTTCTCTAAGTCACTTAACCTCTCTGAGAATGCTTTCTCATCATTGTCATTGTCATATGTATTTGATCTACTATTCTGCTATAATGTTAAATGCTCTGATATTTTAAAGTGTTACACATCTGTAACTGTATAGCTTAAATGGACTTTTTTTTGTATTTGTGCTTAACATCATTGCCATGTATTTTATTTTTAAAACATTTTGAAATAATAGAAATAGAAAGTATCAGATCAAGGAATGTTCCTAAGAAGAGGGAGAGTATTTAAGCTATATATATGTGTGTGTGTATATATATATATATATATATATATATACACACACACACACACATACATACACACACACCCAAATGCTAGAACACATATATACTTCAAAGTTTTAATAGATATTTTTATAACTATTTTGTTTATAGTTGATAATCATTTAAAATTACAAACACCAAAATTAAATGGTCATAAAAACAATGTTTATATTTACTTTAGAGAATTATAATAACTACCTTGAAGCCATTAAAATAAAATCTAGAATATATGACAAATGATTTGTTTTGCAAATTGAAAAGTTCAGAATGCCATGTGGCTAATAATACACTGAAGAAAAAGGTTTCCAAACTCTGTGTGTGAATTCTTGGGGAATGTCTAGAATATAGCCTATATTCTTTATGTAAGCACCATTAAGAGGATTTCACACCACTACTCATTCAGGTTTAATTAGCATCTGACTTTATATGACTTGGCAGTTCATAGGTCAGGGAAGGGATTAAAAAAAAATCATATTCCAAATATTTCTATTGTTTTTCTAATAAAATTACATATACAACTTCTAATGCAGAGAAATTTGGTCTCTTTAATACTAAATCACTGTAGAAAAGAAAAGATGGTGATAAAAGTATTGCAGTGTTATTGTGTTGTTTAGTTGCTAAATCATGTCTGACTCTGCAACCCTGTGGACTGTAGCCTGCAAGGCTCCCCAGTCCATGGGATTTCCCAGGCAAGAAGACTGGATTGGGTTGCCTTTTCCTTCTCCAGGAGATCTTCCTGACCCAGGGATCAAGCCTGAGTCTCCTGCATTACAGGAGAATTCTTTACCGCTGAACCACTAGAGAAGAAAATCCTGTAATACATGTAATAAATACATTTACTGAGATTTCAGCCTTGATTGCAAAATTCTAATGGAATGTATTTCATAATATTTATTCTTTGTGAAAATTTGTTTTTTCATTTGTTTGTATTTTGGTCTATAAGAAGCCATTTAGATTGAAAAGAAAAGAAATGACAACTCATTCCACTATTCTTCCTGGGAAATCCTGTGAACACAGAAGCCTGTCAGGCTGCAGTTCATGGGGTCGCAAAGAGTTGGACATGACTGAAGTGACTGAGCGTGAGCATGCAAGATTGTCCATGCTGTCCTGGAGAAAGTGGTGATGACTAGCGAACTTTTATTACTTAGATGGTCTAATGCTTCCAGAGTGAGGGGCTTCATGTCTTATTCAGTATAGGGCAGATTCCAACACCACCTCCTTTCCTCAGATACCTTGAAAAGCTTCTTGCTCTCACCAATCATATGGGCAATCCCTTAAGTCATGACTAGGTTTACATCCAAATCTTTCTGACCTGATTTGCCCGAGTGTTTTTTTTTTTGTTGTTGTTGTTGTTTGTTTTGTTTTGCATTATTGTCAGAGAAAAATAATCCCTTTTTAGGGTGTTAAGTTATAAGTAAGGTTGTTTGGAATCATCTTGTTTTCTTTCCTATCTGCTGTGATATCTCCCAAGAAACAAAAAGCATCTGTAGAACGTCCAGATTCACAGAAGGCAGGGGGATACAAATAGCCTTGATTGCCCGGAGGTATGCATATCTGGGAAGTTACTAGTAGATCTGTAGGAAGATTTCTGAGTTTGTTCATCATAAATCAAGAAGTTCTCCAGAGCACTTCTTTAAATATGTCTGCCACATTATAAGCAAACTGCCCCTCATAATTCAGGACACTTTTATTTATCTGGCATAAAGCCTGAATCTAGGGTTTTATCACCTGCCATTTTTTAGCCCATGTGGTTGAGATGTGGACAATACCAGTGAAGGATGCCAAGTAAGGAGATGCACCTCAAGTCTGGATATTAATGCCTCGTATCACCCTTGCCTCAAGTTTGTATCTGGAAAACACATATGCCTCTAAATAGGTCAATCTAACTTAATCAGTATAAGTCCTGACCCTTTAACTGGAACAGGAATAAAAAGTACTGTCTCCTTGGGGCTTGCTTAAACAGTTAAAATGATACAGTGTACCTGCAAAATCATCCCATTTGACCTCCATTGGAGAAGAAAGTGCTTTAGATGAAAGAATAGACCATCCCATCTTCATGTTCTATCACATTACATCACAGCTAAAATATGGAGAACAACAGAATAAGAACATATCCCTGGACACTTGCATCAAATCATGCTTGACATGATTTGACATTAAAGAAAACATAGATTAACAAATACATTTAAATTTAGGCTAGTTTGAATGGTTGTTTAGTAATTTGCAACTAAAAATATTCTAATCTTTAGCATTAAATATGTATAAAAACCAGGTTCTGCTTCTTCATAGTTAAGTTTACTTTTCACTCTAAAAGTATACATTTTCCTTTTGCACATTTGCCTGTAGTACATAAAGTATATGGGCAGCTACTAACTAGTTTGAGTCATAAGCTCATTTCCTTTGACCAAGTTCATATTTCTCAAGGAGCTTAAACTTGAAGTAAGAAGACAAATCATAAAACACAAAGCAGTTTGAAAAAAATTATCAGGGACCACACAAATGAACACATGAAGTGAGTAGACAATGTGGATATTAAATAAGGCAAAATGGATTACAGAGTAACTAGATTAAACACACACATGTGCACACACATATTTTAATTAAGAAGTAGGTAGTTATTGTGTTTTATAAAGTGTTTTAAAAATAACTCATTTCTGTGGGAAAGAAAATATGTAAATGAATGTTTTCTGCACCCAAATTACTTGGAGTCTAGAGGAAAGAGTAAGATATATAAGGTAAATGGCTTAATAGGCTTTGTCTGCACATATTTGCATTACATGATTTTGAGTCGGGTTTATGTGCCATTTAATCCTGGTTTGCCTATTCAGTGGGTATGCGTCATTGCACCAATCACTTAACCCTCCTAAGCTTGTGCTTTCATTTGTAAAAATAGCAATAATATTTTTTCTACCTTCAAAGTATTGTTGCTGAGATAATATATGCAAAGTGTTGCTTTCTTTTAAATATTAGCACTCAGGCCATTATGCCTTATATCTTAGAGTTATATGTAAGTTAAATGATGAAAAAGTTCTACATACTGTTGTGAGATAGCAGAAATCTGTAAGAATATCATAAGATAGAGTTTTAGCCAAGGTAAATGAACTGAGTTTGCATAAAGAATAATATTTGAGAAATTAGTAACTTTAGCATGAAGATGAATAATATGAATATTGAGTAAATAGATTGCAGTTTAGCCAAATTGATACCAATTAATTGATGATGCATTGATACATCATTTATCTGTGTATAAATATATATACATTTATGTTATGCATAATGATAAAAAAATAAGTTGGACTATAGAAAAGGTTGAGCACCGAAGAATTGATGCTGCAAGGAGATCAAACCAGTCAATCCTAAAGGAAATCAACCCTGAATATTCATTGGAAAGAATGATGCTAAAGCTGGAGCTCAAATACTTTGACCACCTGATGCAAAGAGCCGACTCATTGGAGAAGACCTGATGCTGGGAAAGACTGAGGGTAGGAGAAGAGGGAGACAGAGGATGAGATGGTTGGATGGTATCACTGACTCAGTGGACATGAGTTTGAGCAAGCTCTGGGAGACAGTGAAAGACAGGAAAGCCTGGGGTGCTTCAGTCAAGGGGGTGGCAAATAGTCAGATACGACTTAGTGACTAAACAACAAGACTTATATAAAATATATTGTCTTTCATGTACATTTTTTCTTTGCATTATTCATCTTTGCATCTTGGGACCTGGCTGTCAAACAATCCACAGACCATTTTGAGGATTCTGTGTCAATGAGCCTGGTTTCCACATGAATATAAGCCAGAAAATGGTGTATTCTTATTTATAAAGTTATCCTTCTCAACATGTAGAAGGGAAAGAGTGATTGTTGAAGAGAGCATAGTTATATATCTTGATAAATATTTTAAAAGACAGAACTATTTTAGAAGGTTTTTTTTTTAAATAAGGACCATTGTCTGTTTATGTGTTTCTCATCCCTCACTTATTAAATAACTCTTGGGTTTGACAGAGAATAGCAGCTTTGAGTGCTTTGCTTTAGTCTCTTAAAATGTCCTAGTTAGCTGAGTGTTGGTTCACAGCCTCTGTAGGGCAAAGAGAGACAGAAGAGAGAGGTAGACACTCCAGATTGGTAGGTGGCAGATTTAATAAGTAAGCAGACTTACATGTGAGGCTTGTCTTGGTTGGCACAAGATGAGCAGACTGCCATGCCCTCTGGCCTGAATCATAAAAGTTTATATAGAGGCCTTAGGGTTCAGTCGTGTGTACTGTCCAGACGGTCTCAACAGCATATTGACTCTCAAGCCTGAGTCCTTAAAGCAGCACCAGCTGTGGAAATGGTGGTGGTCAGTCACTCAGTCCTGTCCAACTCTTTGTGACCGCATGGACTGCAGCATTCCAAGCTTTCCTGTCCTTCACCAACTCCCAGAGCTTGTTCAAATTCATGTCCTTTGAGTCGGTGATGCCATCCAACCATCTCATCCTCTGTCATCCCCTTCTCTTTCCGCCTTCAATCTTTCCCAGCATCAGGATCTTTTCCAGTGAGTCAGTTCTTCGCATCAGGTGGCCAAAGTATTGGAGTTTCAGCTTCAGCATCAGTCCTTCCAATGAATATTCAGGGTTGATTTCCTTCAGGATGGACTGGGGTTTGATCTCCTTGCAGTTCAAGGGACTCTCGAGTGTTCTCAAACACAACAGTTCAAAAGTATCAATTCTTCAGTGCTCAGCCTTCTTTGTGGTCCAACTCTCACATCCATGCATGACTGCTGGAAAAAACTTAGCTTTGAAGATACAGACCTTTGTTGGCAAAGTAATGTCTCAGAATTTTAACATGCTGTCTAAGTTTGTCATATCTATTCTTCCAAGAAGCAAACATCTTTTAATTTCATGGCTATAGTCACTGTCCACAGTGTAAGAAGCTTGTAAATTCCAAGTACGGGGGAACAGATGAGGAGCCCCCAGTTGCCTGGGTCCAGCACAAGGGTCTACTAGCAAGCATGTCCTTTCGATGACCTCCAACTCATGATTATTTTGGGTATAATGTGGGCAGTATTTTTTAATTAACTCTTTTAGGAAGCAAGAGAATCTTGCTCAAAATCCTAAAGTATTGTATAACAACACATATTTATTTATATGAATATATTTATACTCATATATTTAGTAAATATGTTTATTCCAAGGGACCCCTTGAAACTGCTTCATTTGGCTTCTTTTACTATGCTTAGAATTGGAGGTAATAATTTGCTTAGGTAGGTTCCAGAAGCAGTGTAAAGGCTATCACTCTGAACTATTTTCTAACTCATATACTTAATGAATATTTTTTTAAAAATGCAAATTATTTTGTTAACACCCAATGTGAATAGAAATCATTCTGTATGGAGAGTCCTAGGGTTTAATGAATAGTATAATTCAGTAACCAAATCTTTTATTAAAGAATATCTTTGCCTACATGTTACTTGAAAAACTTTAGAGTTCCAATTCATTGTGTAGTTGACCCCTTGACAATGCAGTGGTTAGGGGTGCTGACCCTACTTATGATTGAAAATCTGCATATAGTTTATAGTCTGCCCTACATGTCCTTGGGCTTCCTTGGTGGCCAGATGGTAAGGAATCTGCCTGCAGTGCAGGAGACCTAGGTTTGATCCCAGGGAAGATCCCCTGGAGAAGGGAATGACAACCCAGTTCAGTGTTCTTCCCTGGGAAATTCCACGGACAGAGGAGCCTGGTGGGCTACAGTCCATGGTGTCGCAAAGAGTTGGACACGCCAGTGACTGACACTTTCACACGTCCTCAGTTCCTCTGCATCTATGGATTACACCAACATGGAACCTATAGTACTATGTTTACTATTGAAAAAAATCTGCATTTAAGTGGACGTGTGTAGTTCAACACCACATTATTCAAGGGTCAGATGTACATAGTGTCGCCCTTCAAATCCCCTTTCCCTTCCTCCTTAATTTTCAAATGGCATAAAATTGTTTCAGGGCACCTCCTTTATCAAGTCTTTTAAATTTTCCCAGTAACTAATTCAGAAAGCTTCTTAACACCTCTTCCTCAGTTCAGATTTCCTATCTCCTTTTCTCTTTGCTTTTTACTGTGTAGATAAATCAATCTTCTCCACCTAAATACATTCTCTTCTTCACTTGTTCTGCCCTGTCTCTGGCTGAGTAAGTGCAGTTCTAATGAGATGGAAATATGGGGAAGGGATCAGAGCAGGGAGAGACAGAAAGCAATAGAAAGGAGTACTCAGACATAAATAAATTGTGTCCTGATCAGATGTATTTTAAATAGTTCTAAAAGAAGAAATGTTCAAGATGAATGGAAATAATGTCAAGAAAGCTGCATATTTCCCAATAAACTTGATGTTTTATTATTTATAAGATGTTCTACACCATACTATAAAATTCATTTAATTTAAAATGATATATTCTTGGTGACTTTTTTTTTTTTTTTGTATGTTAAAAAAGTTCACTGCAAAGTGTCTACTGTGGTTTTGCTTTGAAAATTTAGGAATCAAACCTTAATGAGCGTCAAAATGAGAAGCATCTCTTTGAAGCACCGTGCATCTTTTAATGTCTCTGTTACACTAGTTTTCAGTGATAATCAGTAACTCTAACAAGGAGCTCATCTCAAAGCCTCTGCCTGGGGCCAGGTACTTCTCACCTCCTCTGCAGGATACTGTTGCATTCAGTTGGCAAAGGGCAATCTTAAACATAGCAGTTGTATGTTTTTCTCCTTTTCTTTCAAATTGAGTTTAATTGAAATCAGTACACTTTTTATTAGTAAGGAACTTTATAATGATGATAATCCTGGCATTGAAGAAGCAATAGTCTGAAATATGACAATATTTATTACATACTTTTATTTTTGAAGGCAACAAACTGTAGTTGCATGAGTGTGAAATACCTGATTTCTCCTTACTGTTTTCAGTAAGGAGAACTTCTTGAAAATGTATTCCAAGCTCCAGAGGACAGATTGTTGCTGCTGTTGTTGCTTAGTTGCTCCATCATGTCTGACTCTTTATGACCCCATGGACTGTAGCCCACCGGGCTCCTCTGTTCATGGAATTTTCCAGGCAAGAATACTTGACTGGGTTGCCATGTCCTACTCCAGCAGATCTTCCCCACCCAGGGACTGAACCTGTGTCTCCTGCATTGGCAGGCAGGTTCTTTACCACTGTGCCACCCAGGGAGCCTAAGGGCAGATTAGGAAAGTGAAATATCAGGAGGAATAGTATATAATAGTCAAAGAGTGTGTGTTTGGGAGGCAGGAACACATTAATTTAGCTGGGATTATAACTCATGTAATAGTAATAATTTTTTATTGAGCAGTTACTGGGATACACATGAGCCCTTTGTGCATCAACTCATTTAAATGTATATCAATGCTACAAATTTGCTATTAATATTTTTCCAAATATAAAATTAGTGACTGAGTCTTAGAGAGGTAAAAGATATTACCCATTAATATATACTAAAGGAATGGAAAAGAAAGAGTTCAGACACAAGTTGAAATCCCAAAGTCCATGTTTATAATTATTAGAGTATACTGCCACTTTAATCTTGTGACTTAAATACCAGCTGTAGGAAATAGGATGTTCTCTACTTCATTTAAGCAGAAGAGCAGTTGAATAAATTGCATTGGGAAGCCATGCAAAGAGGCTCCAGAAGGGACGGAGTCAGGCTTGGAGGCTACTCTTTAAGGATAAGCTAATTACACCGTGGGGAAGTCTGGGGAGGACCCACAATAGCATCTGTTGGGCACAGGCATTGAAAGTCACTCCACTCACTTCCTCACTGCCCCCGCTGCCACTTCAAAGCATGGATTCTCTAGCTGCTTCTTCACCTTGTTCTGTCTGGTTAAATCCCCACTCAAGTGTCTGAGGGAGTCTACCTGCAAGGAAAACTTAGGAAGAAAGTTCAGGAAAAATCCTCCCCACGGCCTCCTCAGCAGCATTGTTTTCCTTAGTCCCCTGTGGTTCTTTGTATTTTCATAACTGAGCAGAGCCCCGTGAAGCATTCGTGAGACAGGTACCCTCCCCCTGCACCCACCATGTTCTCTACTTGGCTCTTGTTTGTGAAAAACAAACAAACAAACAAACAAAAAAAACTTTAGCCATAGAATAGATTTAATCCACGAAGTGAGAAAATGCGGAAGCGAAGAAAACAGTCAAGCAAGACAAAATAATAAATTTAGCCATTAAGCAACGTCACGGACCTTTAGTTCCTCCTCAAGGGCTATACATAGTTTTCTGAGCCATATCCTTTGAGCTGTTTTGCAAATACTGAAACCCCCACCTTTTGGAAGAAATTAACTACATGATGACAAGACTATAGCCATTACATAAGGTACTCCATTTTACATAATTCCAAGAACTGGCCTCAAGAAATGGGAATAAACTGACCCTGCAAGTAAAGATTAACTATACTTAAAACAATGAAGATGCTGCTGATCGGATTACCACATGACCAATTTCAAGATAATTGTTGGAGTTAGTTGTGCTGTTCTTCATGTAACTCCCTTCCACCACATCCTCCCATACCTGTGCACCCCTGAAACTCCTTTTTAAAAGCTCTTTCCCCCTGATCAGCAGCGAGAAATTGGTTCTTTGGGACATGAGTCCACTTCTCCTCAGGATTGCTAGCTTCCTTAATAAAGTTATCTTTCCTTTTATCCAATTCTTGTCTCTCAGTATTGGTTTCTTGAACAACAAACAGCTAAACCTGAGTTTGGTAACATTTTGTGTTCAAAATATGTACTCTGTACTATACCTAACCTTGTGTGCATTTGCATTTCCCAATGTAAACGTTTAGTTCAGGACTAGATATAAACATTTTTGCCTCTCCCAGCGTGGAGTACCTCGCATATAATTTATTTATCATCATTGCTTTCAGTGGATTGAGCTGAATACTGCTCTTGGAATAAGGATGAAACAAGGACAGACCTACTGGAATAATTTCTGCCAAGGGAAATGGTGAGTCATATCTCTCGATTCCTGTTCCAGAATGCTTTAACCATGCAATGGTAAATTCTACATAAATCACTTCCCTCTACCTTTCTAATCATAGGCAGAACTATTTCCCTCTTAAGTTTTTTAGTAATATCTTTCTAATTATGTGGTTAGAAGAATGGGTACACTGTCTGCTCATGATCATTGAAGGTAATAATAGAATTTCATTTGATACATTGTAGACTCTTCAGGCTAAGGGCTAAAAATCATTTATTATAATGTTTCACATTTAGAAACTTAGAGAAAAAGAAAGGCTGAGCCAAGAGATTATGAATGACCTCTATCTCCATTACTGAATTAAGCTGGGATGCTGTGTGTTCCTACTGAACTTTGTTTTTGAGTATAAGAACCCTTTCTGCTGCCAATTGCCTGTATCCGGTTAGAAGTTGTAACATGCACTAGACTCAGAATTTGATTAATTAATTAATTCTGTTTTGAGAAACTTTTATACACTTTTAAGGTTACATTATATTTACAGTTATTACAAAATATTGGTTGCACTCCCCATGTTGTTCAATACATCCTTAGCATACCTTGGGTTGTACAAATTATTGAGTGTAAGATAGAGTCAGAACTTTTTGAGATCAAGTACTGTGTAGTAGGTGTGTTAATTGTGGGTGAGAAAAAACAACCTCTTTGATTATTATGTTCTTTATGTAGCCTAGGACTGCTATCCATTATTTGTCCCTTATTTGTAAATAACTTGAATATCACAAGGACCAAAATATAAGAGATTTGATCTTAAAGAGAATTGTATAGTCTTAGACATTCTTGCTCTGGATGAGATTACTCAAGCTAAAAGACCTCTACTAAATCATATAAGGTAACATGAGGGAGACCTTTTTGGTTACAGTGATAAAGATCAGGGTGGTTCATACCAAGCTCATTGCAGCATCACTGGAGCATCAGAGGAGAGAAGTTTGGGATTCTGAATGTATTTTGAGACCAAAGCTAATTGCATTTCCTAATGAATTGATGAAGTTTGTGAGATAAAATAGGGGAATCAAGGATGCTTTTAAGATTTTTAGTCTGAGTCACTAGAAACAAGAAGGAGGAAACTTCTTGAGCTGTTGAAAAGAGCTCAAGATAAGATTTGATGGGAAGATTGGGAGTTCAGTATCAAACATGTTGAGCTTTCTCCTATTGCTCCTAAATCCTAAATTCTCCTTAGCTCCTAAATCTCCTATTTCTCCTTTGTCTGTTTCAGTTTTAGACCTAGCAATGGGCCTTAAAAGGGTCGAGGAAAACGTCTTCCTCCCCCACAACACTGGTAGGTAGTGGATGAAGAAGTTAACTTTGGAAGCTGTATTAACCTTTGCAGAGAATTAGGTTTGTACTTTTGAGGAAAGAAAAAATGATATGATGTAGTTCTGTAGGAGAGATGAATGGGTCAGGAAAACAGTCAGATTATTAGGCAGTATAAGGATCCACTTGAATTTATGGTTGTGAATTTAATGAAACCAGTCACAGTGGACATACAGCCATGTTTTAGAGGCAGGAGAACAGTCTGTTCAGTGGATCTTATTGCAGTTATGGTTTTTGCCAAATAAATACAGTGAAGCAGAAAAAAGCATGTGTTTGGATGGTTTAGACAGATGAGTGATTATAATAAATAATAGAATTAAACTGCCTAAAATGGGGGATTAAGCCATTAATGAAGGTGATATACAAAATTATTTAGTAGGGGTATCCATTCAGGTACAGAATCTGGTGTGGTGGAATGCTTAGGAATTTTGGTGTTAAATCAAGAGTGTAAACAAGAAAAACTTGCTATAACTTTTAAATACTAAGTTGGTCCAAAAAAGCAAGCAAACATGCACACCCGTGCACATGCGCGCATGCACACACACACACACACACTCTTAACATTATTATAGTATCTTTCTTTTCACTCTGTCTCAAGATATTTATTTGGAAGATTGAAATTGTGGATAGTCCTATTCATGGAGAATATCTCACATCTTTTTTAAAGAGAAAGAATGATGAGACATACTGTCATCACCACATCAAGATGGACTGAGTGGTGGAATGTGATTGCCAACAAAGAGAGCGTACAAATAAACAAGCATATCCTTGCAAAAAAAAAAAAACAAAAAAAAACCACAGAATCAAATGTTCAGTGCTGTGGTTGTTACATTCCTTTCATTTATCATTTCAAGCTGCGTTATTTTGATGGCTTTTCAGCTGTGAGATGACTGGTGCTGATGCAGAGATAATGAGATACTGAAAGCCCCAAACAACAGAAATGTCTGTAACTGGTAATGGGCATCCTCCTTCAGTTTATTAACTCCAGCTGTGCATGTTGACTATTTTTTGTGAAGAGGTACCACATGAGACGAATACTGAATGGGAAAAATAGGATCTGATGTCAGAAACAACTGGGTCGCATGAAGCCTGTATCACAAGATAGGTTGAGGAAATTGACCCTGCTACCCACCGCCACCTTGAAACACATCCCTGTGTTCATCAAGATAAAATGTGACCAATGTAAGTTTCTCTCTATGGAGGTATGTCAACCTCAGTGTTCCCAGTGCCACTAAATAATAAACCTGCTGATTATGTACCCGCCAGCACTCTGAGCAGCATCACCTAATAGTCAAGGTATTGAAGTGTAACTGAGTATTCTCTCATATCAAGATGTTCTGATAGGATAAAGCTTTAATTTCACATAGAGTAAGATTGAGAATACTTGCTACCTTATTCTTCACCTTTCTTTTAAAATTGATTATTACATTCTGATTTCATGGCCATTTTAACTACACAGAGGGGGGAAAAAAAGAAACTAAAAAGAAGTAACTTAGGGAATGGGAGGACTTCCCTGGTGAATCAGATGGTAAAGAATCTGCCAGCAATGCGGGAGAACTGGGTTCAATCCCTGGGTTGGGAGGATCCCCTGGAGAAGGGAATGACAATACACTCTAGTGTTTTTACCTAGATAATCCCATGGACAGAGAAGCCTGGCAAGCTACAGTCCACGGTGTCACAGAGAGTCAGAAATGATTGAGCAACTAAGCGTTACTCTCATGCTTACAATAAAATAACTGAACAAAGAGCAAGTTTACACCTTTTCTCAACCTCTCAGAGAGCTGAAGTTGCAGGAGAACCAGCTCTTCCCAAATCTAAGGAGAGGAAGGAGCTGGCAAGGAGGGACAGGACATGAACTTGGCATATTTGGGCAACGTGCAGTGGGACACTTGTGAGAAAAGATTATCCGGGGTGTTTGCCAACTGTTGTGAGGTCGTGCAAGTAGGCTGACCTCTTGGAAAGAGAATCCTGAGAAAATCCCTTGATGGTGCAGAACTTGGAAAAAGGAGCAACAGCCAGTGCGGGAACAATTGAAAACTCCCCTGGAACCCTCCTCCTCTTAATCTGTGGGAGCAAGGGCTACAAACACTGTTATCTTCAAGGCACTAGAAAAAGGGAAGAGTAGAAATAAATAAACAAACCAAATGTCTGCATATTCCTGGGGCTGAGTCATGAATACATGCTGAACTCAGACTTAAATGAGGGCGAGGGGAGGTTAAGAGCATCAAGAACACATCTCTGAAACCCAGTGACCTGGTGCCAACCTGCATCTAAGAATCAGAATTTATAGAATAACAGATCCTATCCTCTCTTTCATGCATATGCACACACTTCACATTAAATCCCCTGTCAGGTTATAAAGAATTGAGCCATTAGTAACTAGTAAGGTAGAATCCCTCTCTGAAGTTTATTGCAAAGGGAAGACCTACAAGTAAGGGTAGATCTGAAATGTAACACACCCACACACAGCACATTTACTCAAGATAAAAATTAAAATTAAAAACCTTTCCTTTGACACACCAGCCACTCCTCTCTCCCTCAAAGAAAGAAAAATATTAAATGTTAAAGAATATTCTTTTTGCAAAAAGAAGACTATGCCATTCAGAAGCTTGCAGGTATATAAAGAAATAAAGACAAAGATAATGGAATAAATGAAGGTAAAATCATTTGACTTCGTTTTTCATTGATGTATAACAAATTACCACAGAGCTTATGGCATAAAATATCACCCATTTATATCATACAGTTCTATAGGTTAGAAGTCTGGGAATGGCATGACTGAGTTCTCTGCTTGGATCTTCCAAGCCCGGTGCTAAGATCTCATCTGACGTTCAGGATCCTCTTCCAGATTCACCCATTATTGCCAGGATTCGGTGTCCTGAAGTTGAAGTTTTATATCCCTGTTTTCTTGCTGGTTGTCAGTCAGGTCTGCTGTCAGTTGTTAGAGGTCAGTGTCAAATTCTCATCCTGTTATACCTCCATGAATAGTTCATACCTGGCTGTTAACTGCTCCCAGGCCAGTAAGGAGGCTCTTGCAGAAATTTAACCCTTGTTCCATAACCTCGTTGTTAGTTTAGGTCCACCCAGAGCAATCTCTTTTGATTAATGGAAAGTCAAATGGTTAGGAAATCTATTTACATCTGAAAAACATTTTCTGTCATATAGTATGAAACAATCTTGGGAGTGATCTCTTCACATATGTAAGTCTTCTCCAACTCAAGAAGTGTGGATTACAGAGTATATATATATATCAGAGGCCTGGATTCTTGGAGGTCATTTTAAAATTCTGCCCACCATAACTTTTATTCTTTTTTTAATTCCCCTAAAAGGTAACTGATTGTCAAAAGCAAAAATGGTAGTGATATATTGTATATTTATAGCATATAGAAATATAGGATAAATGACAATAACAGCACAAAAGTATTGGACTTTGTAAGTTTCTTACATTATACACTCAAATAGCATATTATCTGAACATGAATATGAACACTGAAAACTCTTGGAAACAACTATTAAAATAAAAAACAAAATCAGGTATAAATAATAAGACAATAGAAGAAATAAAGTGGAATGATGTAAAAAATGCTCAATTAACTCAAGAGGAAGCAGTAAAACATAACCCTAATAGGTGAAAAAAATATAGAATATATAGTAACTTTGTAGATTTTAATTTAAAAGTATTAATACTTACATGTAAATGCTTTAAGATGCCATAAAGATTAAAATTGTAAAGCTGGTTGAAAATATAAGGTATCACTATATGCTGTCTGCAAAAAGCCTGCTATACATATAAGATTAAAGGGATGAGATGATTTGAGAGAATAGCATTGAAACATGTATATTACCATATGTAAAACAGATAACCAGTGCTAGTTCCATGCATGAAGCAGGGCACCCAATGCCGATGCTCTGGGACAATCAAGAGGAATGGGGTGGGGAGGGAGATGGGAGGGGGGGTTCTGAATGGGGGGACACATGTGTACCCATGACTGATTCATGTCATGTATGGTAAAAACCATCACAATATTGTAAAGTGATTATCCTCCAATTAAAATAAATTAATTAACTAAAAAAACAAAGAAAAAAGATGAAAGTTAAAGAATGGTGAAAGACATACCATGCAAAAACTAAACAAACTAAAGCTGGAGTATATACAAAAAAATAAGGCAAAATAAGCTTCAGAATAAAGATTAGTACTAGGGGTTAAAAAGACATTACATGATGAGAAACTTGTTCTCTAAGACACAGGATTCTAAAAATATATGTATCTAAGAGTGATTTTTTCAAATAAATATATAGGAAAACTGACAAAGCTCAAGGAAGAAATAAGAAAATCCAAAAGTTTAGCTAGAGACTTTAACAGTCATTTTTCAGTAATTGATAAAGTAGGTAGTAAACCAATGAGGGTAAGATGACCTGAACAATACTATGAACCAGTTGGACCTTGTTGGTGTAGAGTCTTTTATACCCAAATAGTGGAATATACATTCTTGTCAAGGGGGTGTAGAAAATTAGCAAGGATAACAACATACTGCATCATAAAAATAAATTTAAAGGAATACAAATCAAACAAAAATTATTCCTGTTTCATAACAGAACCAAACTAGAAGTCAATAAGCAAAAGATATCCAGAAAAATTCTCCATTATTTGGAAATTTATAAATGTAAATAACCTATGAATCAAAGAGGCTATCTCAAGAAAAATCTAAAAATATTTTTGAACTCAATGAAATTAAAGGATAACGTAAATTTGTAAGATGTGGCTAAAGCAGACAGGAAAATTTATAGCAATGCTGCTGCTGCTGCTAAGTAGCTTCAGCCGTGTCCGACTCTGTTCGACCCCATAGGTGGCAGCCCACCAGGCTCCCCCGTCCCTGGGAATTTCCAGGCAAGAACACTGGAGTGGGTTGCCATTTCTTTCTCCAATGCATGAAAGTGAAAAGTGAAAGTGAAGTCACTCAGTCGTGTCCGACTCTTCATGACCCCATGGACTGCAGCCTACCAGGCCCCTCTGTCCATGGGATTTTCCAGGCAAGAGTACTGGAGTGGTTTGCCATTGCCTGCTCCTTATAGCAATAAATACTTATAATTTAAAGGAAGAAAATTCAAATTATTAAATAAAGAGCTCATCCTATGAAACTAAAGAAGGAAGAAGTATGCTGGAAGCAGTAGAGTGAAAGAAATAATAAAGACTAGAAAACAATGAATGGTAAAGAGAATAGAAAAATAAGAAAATAAATGAAACTAAAGTCTGGTTCTTTGAAAAAGAAAATAAAATTAATAAACTATTATCAAATCTGGCTAGAATGAATGAAAAATATCAAACTTTAATAATATTAGAAATGATAAACATCACTATAGACCACACAGGCATTAAAGAATAATGAGAGAATACTATAAACAAATTTACATCCATTACTTGGAAAAAATAGACCACTTCTTTAAGTTCACAAACTACTAAAATCAAGGTGAACAAAAGAGAAAATCCCTATGTATATTGAAAAAAATTGAACTGGCTCTTGGAATCTTCTAACAAGAAAGTTTCAAGTTCAGACAGTTTCATTGCCAAACACTTAAAGAAAAAATTGATACACATTTTATACAAAAATTTCCAGAAAATAGAAGAGGAAGAAACACTTCCTAAATCATTTTCTGAGGCTGGCATTCGTGCCAGAACTGAAAAGTTGGTTTTATATTTGAAAATCAGCCAATGCATGATAATAACAGGTTAAAAAAGGAAATTTGTTTGTTCATGTCAATAGATATGGAAAAAAATTAGAAAAACATCTATTTATAATAACAATTCTCAGCAAATTAGTAATAGTAGGGAACTTCATAATCTGATAAAGAGTATCTATTAGAAGCTTTAGTCTCACATTAGTTTTCTGTTGATAGGTGGGGCTGTGTTCCCTCCCTGATGCTTAACCTGTCGCCAGACTATGGTGGAGGTAATGATATAATGGCGACCTACTCAAAAGGTCCCACGCACGCACTGCTGCTCTGAGTGCCTCTGACCCTGGAGCCGGCCACTGCCGACCCTCGCCTCCACCAGAGACTCCTGGACACTCATGGGATGTCTGGGTCAGTTTCTTGTGGAGTCACTGCTCCTTTCTCCTGGGTCCTGTTGTGCAGATTTTTGGGGGGCCCTCCAAGAGGCTGTTTTCCCAGTCCTGTGTAAATTCTGGTGACTCAATGGTAGGTTAATGGCGACCTCCTCCTAGAGGGCTTATGCCATATCCAGGCCTGCTGCACCCAGAGCCCCTGTGGCGGGCCACGGCTGACCCGTATACGGGAGACACTCAGACACAGTTCTGGCTCAGTCTCTTGGGCTTGGGCATGTGTTTTGTGCTCTTCCCAGGTCTGAGCCACTCAGGGGATCAGACTTAATCACTTTTCCAATCAACAGAAAATTGGGCTAAAGATTTACAGCACAGGGCCCTGTTCATCAGAACAAGATGCAGTTCCCCCATAGTCTCTCCCATCAGGAAGCTTCCATAAGCCCTTTTTCCTTCTCCATCAGAGGGCAGACAGAATGAAAACCACAGTCACAGAAAACTAACCAGTCTGATCACATGGACCACAGTCTTGTCTAGATCGATGAAACTATGAGCCATGCTGTGTAGGGCCACCCAAGATGGACAGGTCATAACAGAGAGTTCTGGCAAAACGTGGTCCACTGGAGAAGGGAATGGCAAACCACTTCAGTATTCTTGCCTTGAGAACCCCAATGAACAGTATGAAGAGGCAAAAACTGTAACACTGAAAGATGAATGCCCCAGGTCGGTAGGTGCCCAATATGCTACTGGAGAAGAGTGGAGAAATAACTCCAGAAAGAAGACAGAGCGTCAAAGCAAAAACAACACCCAGTTGTGGATGTGACTGGTGATGGAAATAAAGTTGATGCTATAAAGAATAATAATGCACAGGAATCTGGAATGTTAGGTAGGTCCATAATTCAAGGCATATTGGAAGTGTTCAAACAGGAGATGGCAAGAGTGAACTTTGACATTTTAGGAATCAGCGGACAAAAATGGACTAGAATGGGTGAATTTAACTGAGATACCATTATATCTACTAGTGTGGGCAAGAATCCCTTAGGAGAAATGGAGTAGCCATCATAGTCAACAAAAGAGTCCAGAGTGCAGTACTTGGATGCAATCTCAAAAACGACAGAATGATCTCTGTTCATTTCCGAGCAAACCATTCAATATCAGTAATCCAAGTCTATGTCCCAACAAGTAATGCTGAAGAAGTTGAAGTTGAATGGTTCTATGAAGACATACAAGATCTTCTAGAGCTAACACCCAAAAAAAGATGTCCGTTTCATTATAGGGGACTGGAATGTAAAAGTAGGAAGTCAAGAACTACCTGGAGTAACAGGCAAATTTGGTCTTGGAGTACAAAACAAAATAGGTCAAAGGCTCTTAGAGGTTTGCCAAAGGAATGCACTGGTCATAGCAAACACCCTATTCCAACAACACAAGAGAAAACTTTACACATGGGCATCACCAGATGGTGAATACTGAAATCAGATTAGTTATATTCTTTGCAGCCAAAGATGGAGAAGCTGGATACTGTCAGCAAAACAAGACCGGGAGCTGACTGTGGCTCAGATCATGAACTCCTTACTGCCAAATTCAGACTTAAATTGAAGGAAGTAGGGAAAACCACTAGACCATTCAAAGTGAAAATGAAAATCGCTCAGTTCTGTCCAACTCTTTGTGACCCCATGGACTGTATGGACTGTATAGTCCATGGAATTCTCCAGGCCAGAATACTGGAGTGGGTAGCCTTTCCCTTCTCCAGGGGATCTTCCCAACTCAGGGATTGAACCAAGGTTCCCCACATTGCAGGCAGATTCTTTACCAGCTGAGCCACAAGGGAAACCCAAGAATACTGGAGTGGGTAGCCTATCCCTTCTCCAGTGGTTCTTCACGACCCAGGAATTGAATGGGGGTCTACTGCATGGTGGGAGGATTCTTTACCAACTGAACTACGAGGGAAGCCCCTAGACCATTCAGGTAAGAACAAAATAAATCCCTTATGATTATACAGTGGAAGTGTGAAATAGAGTCAAGGAACTAGATCTGATAGACAGAGTGCCTGAAGAACTATGGACAGAGGTTCGTGGCATTGTACAGGAGGCAGTATTCAAGACCATACCCAAGAAAAAGAAATGCAAAAAGGTGAAATGGTTGTCTGAGGAGGCCTTACAAATAGCTGTGAAAAGAAGAGAAGCGAAAAGCAAAGGAGAAAGGGAAAGATACACCCATTTGAATGCAGAGTTCCAAAGAAAAGCAAGGAGAGATAAGAAAAATTCCTCCAGAGATCAGTGTAAAGAAAATAGAGGGAAACAATAGAATGGGAAAGACTAGAGATCTCTTCAAGAAAATTAGAGATACCAAGGGAATATTTCATACAAAGATGAGGACAATAAAGGATGAAAATGGTATGGACCTAACAGAAGCAGAAGATATAAAGAAGAGGTGGTAAGAATACACAGAAGAACTATACAAAAAAGATCTTCATGACCCAGATAACCATGATGGTGTGATCACTCACCTAGATCCAGACATCCTGGAACGTGAAGTCAAGTAGGCCTTCAGAAGCATCACTACGAACAAAGCTAGTGGAGGTGGAATTCCAGTTGAGCTATTTCAAATCCTAAAAGGTGATGCGGTGAAAGTGCTGCACTCAATATGCCAGCAAATTTGGAAAACTCAGCAGTGGTCACAGGACTAGAAGAGTTCTTTTTCATTCCAGTCCCAAAGAAGGACAGTGCCAAAGAATGCTCAAACTACCACACAATTGCACTCATCTCACACACTAGCAAAGTAATGCTCAAAATTCTCCAAGCCAGGCTTCAGCAATATGTGAACCATGAACTTGACAGATGTTCAAGCTGGATTTAGAAAAGGCAGAGGAACCAGAGATCAAATTGCCAACATCCTTTGGATCATCAAAAAAGCAGAAGAGTTCCAGAAGAACATCTATTTTTGCTTTATTGACCATGCCAAAGCCTTTGACTGTGGATCACAACAAACTGTGGATAATTCTTAATTATATGGAATACCAGACCACCTTACCTGCCTCTTGAGAAATCTGTATGCAAGTTAAGAAGTGACAGTTAGAACTGGACATGGAACAACAGACTGGTTCCAAATTGGGAAAGGAGTATATCAAGGCTGTATATTGTCACCTTGATTATTTAACTTACATGCAGAATATATCATGTGAAATTCCAGGCTTTATGAAGCACAAGCTGGAATCAAGATTGCTGGGAGAAATATTAATAACCTCAGATACACAGATGACACCACCCTTATGGCAGAAAGTGAAGAAGAACTAAAGAATCTCTTGATGAAAGTAAAAGAGGATAGTGAAACTGTTGACTTAAAAGTGCACATTCAGAAAACCAAGATCGTGGCATCCAGTCCCATCACTTCATGGCAAATAGATGGGGAAACAATGGAAAGAGTGAGATACTTTATTTTTTGGGGCTCCAAAATCATTGCAGATGGCGATTGCAGCCATGAAATTAAAAGACGCTTGCTTCTTGGAAGAAAGGTTATAACCAACCTAAACAGAATATTAAAAAGCAGAGACATTACTTTTACCAACAAAAGTCCATCTAGTCAAAGCTATGGTTTGGTTAGTAGTCATGTATGGATGTGAGAGTTGGACCATAAAGAATACTGAGTGCCAAAGAATTGGTGCTTTTGATCTGGTGTTGAAGAAGATTCTTGAGAGTCAGTTGGACAGCAAGAAGACTCAATTGGTCAATCCTAGAGGAAATCAGGCCTGAATATTCATTGGAAGGACTGATGCTGAAGCTGAAACTCCAATACTTTGGCCACCTGATGTGAATAACTGCCTCACTTGAAAAAACTCTGATGGTGGGAAAAATTGAAGGTGGGAGGAGAAGGGGACAATAGAGGGTGAGATTGTTGGATGGCATCACCAACACAATGGACATGAGTATAAGTAGGCTCCAGGAATTGGTGATGGGCATGGAGACCTGGAGTGCTGCAGTCCCTGGGGTCACAAGGAGTTGGGCATGACTGTGAGACTGAAGTAAACTGAACTGAACATTAATTTTAGCAATGAGAAATGGGATTTTTTTAAAAATCAGTAACAAATCAACGAAGTTTTCTTTCACTACTCCTGTTAATCATCATATTGAAAATTCCAGTGTTTCCTTAGCCTCTTCTTCGCACTTTTGTTCAGGGAGGGATTCTTAGCTTAAAATCTTGGGGATTGTGAGATACAGGACACCAGATGCTGGACCACCAGATGAAGTGGGCTACATTTTATTAGTAATATAAATTGTAGTCCAAGAGCAGGAGGACACTGCAGTTCATGCAGGCTACAGAGGGGTTGCACCTGGGAAATAAATAATCACCATTCTGCCCTCCATTGTTACGTGTTTGACTTCTTTAGATTTCATATAAAAAGTACATTGAATGCAACCCCAATAAAAAATCCCAGATGTTTTTAGATATTGGCAAGATGATTCTAAAATGTGTGTGAAAATGTCAAAGGAACTAGAATAGACAAAATGATTTGTAAAAATAAAATGGGAAAGATTCATATTAGATAGAATCAAGACTTACTGTAAATCTATAGTAATCAAGTAGTTTTGGATTTTTTTATATTATAGATAAAAGGATCAATGGAATATAATATAGCCCCAGAAATCCACCATTTCAAATAAGTATTATTTATAAAGAGGCAATTCAAAATATGGAAAGAATTTGAACAGGTCAGTTGAATAGTCACTTGGGAGGAACATAGACCTCAGTGAATAGCAGTGAGTAATAAGATTCTCCCTACTTGCTGCTTTCTAATGTATGTAAAAATTAGTACAATGATGGAGCTCCTCTATACTCTGTGAATGGGAAGTATCTCCTTTAAACCCACCAAAAACATTACTTGCACATGCATCCTGAGGTTTCCTCTATCACTCACCATTGGGATTCTCTGAAATGACTGATATATTTGATCACCACAATTATTTGAGAGAAAGTATGGGGGATTTTCTGAGGGCTTTCAAATCTTGTAAATATAATTCTTTTTCTGTGCTAGGCTTCTGCCTAGCTTTCTCATATTGACTCATATTGAAAACAAAACAAAACAAAACTAAAAAACTACCTTGGGTTTGCAACTGGTATCTTTAGCAATATGTATAACTACAGCTACTTTTTTTTTTTTTCACAAATGCTACGTATCCAGGGTTGTTTTCTAAAAGTGGGAGGTGAAAGGTGGGACATATTTTAGTTCATTTTTCTATTAACCATCTCGTTTTCCTTTTTGTATCCCCCATACTAAAACGCATTTTTTCTTGCATGTAATTGGAATGTTTTGACTTCATTTTCAATATACCCAATACTCCACGTAGGTGTAACTTCTTCCACTTTTTGCCTCAGAGGGCACTTTTATCTTCCAAATGGTGTGTATTCTCTTCTTTGTGTTATAGGTGTTTATATATGCAAATCATGATTCCCTATTGGATTATAAATACCTTAGTTGTAATCATTCATGTAATATGGATATGCAATACAGCACCATATAACATGCCTTGAATTTTTTTATAGGTCAAAAGATTTTTATTGAAAATAATGAAAGAAATGCACTACATTTAGGTTTCTTCTCAATAGAAATCTTTCAATAAAGAAGGTGTATCTTTTTTTCTTTTGGCAATAGTTGCTAAATTTTTTTACCCCTTGCTCTATATTCGTATCTTTTGCAAATTTGGCCTTAGAGCAGCTCTCAGGAAGAGGTAGCCTATATTTTTGTGCCCCTTAAATCTGAACTGATCTTGCGATATACTTTAAAATAAAAGATTCAGTAGAAGTGATAGTGTCCTACTCCTAGACTATAAGAGGACTTGTGCTTTTCTTCTTTCTGTCTCTTGGAATCCTTCCACTACACTGGGAACAAACCCTGGCTATCCTGCTAGAGGAGAAGATACCTGTGCATCATTTCAGTTCAGTTCAGTCACTCAGTCATGTCCGAATGTTTGTGACCCCACGGACTGCAGCACACCAGGCCTCCCTATCACCAACTCCCAGAGTTTACTCAAACTCATGTCCATTGAGTCAGTGATGCCATCCAATCATCTCATCCTGTAACATCCCCTTCTCTTCCTGCCTTTAATCTTTCCCAGCATCAGGGCCTTTTCCAATGAGTCAGTTCTTCACATCAGGTGGCCGAAGTATTGGAGCTTCAGTTTCATCATCAGTCCTTCCAATGAATATTCAGGACTGATTTCCTTTATGATGGACTGGTTGGATCTCGTTGCATTCCAGGGGACTCTCAAGAGTCTTTTCCAACACCACAGTTCAAAAACATCAATTCTTCAGCACTCAATTTTCTTTATAGTCCACCTCTCACATCCATACATGGCTACTAGACAAACCATAGCTTTGACTAGATGGACCTTTGTTGGCCAAGTAATGTCTCTGCTTTTTAATATGCTGTCTAGGTTGATCACAGCTTTTCTTCCAAAGGGCAAGCATCTTTTAATTTCATGGCTGCAGTCACCATCTGCAGTGATTTTGGAACCTCCAAAAATAAAATCTCTCACTCTTTCCATTGTTTCCCCATCTATTTGCCATGAAGTGATGGGACTAGATGCCATGATCTTTGTTTTCTGAATGTTGAGTTTTAAGCCAACTTTTTCACCATATGCATCAAGAAAAGCCAAGCCAATTGAGGCAATCCTAAACTAGATAGCACCCAACAACTCCCTGGCTGATTGCAGATGCATGTAGGTAGCCAGCCTTGATCAGCCAAGCCCAGCTGATATAACCAAATCTTCCCAATTGGTGAACTGACATGGAGCAAATACAAATATAGTTGTGTGCCACAATAGCATTATTGTGGTAATATATAACAAATATAGATATAGGAGCTGTTACTAATTTTAAGTTAAACTATGCCTACTAATTACTGACTTCCTTCCCAAACACTCTTCTTATTATAATTTCCCACTCAGTGAATCACTGCCATGTACTAGAATTATCATCATGGCTTAGTCAAAATAGGAAGCAAATTTTTAAAGAAAAATTCTCACTTAAAGGTTTTAGTGTTGACACCAAAGTTTGCATGGAATGCATTCAATTCTCAGAGTCCCATCCCCCCTTTTAACTGTTGTTTTTTTCTTGGGTCCTTAGTTAAATTGCCCATCCCTTGTGCTTTTACTGTATCATAGACTGAAAGATGATGATGATGACACATATGTAAGCTTCTTTAGGCAAAGGTCATGTCAAAAGTCATGGTAAGTGATTAGGTGGCATCTGCTGGTTCGGTGGTGCAAAATTGCTTTCATTCATTCCCTGCAGGTTTATGTCACCAGCTTTCCCAGCAAGGTACTTACATGGACTGACCACCTGTCTGGAAATTCATTGAAAATTCTTCACCTGACTACAGTCTGTCACGGGGAGTCAGATAATGTAGCCTAGTTTTAAAGAAGAGTAAAAAAAATCTGACAAAGATGAGGACATAGGGAAATACCTCTGAAGGAACATTCAGAAATTATTGCTCATTGTGCCACTTAAAAGGAACTACATTTGATTGGAGAGTAGTGCTATTAGGTAGAGATGTACAATATTGAAATTGATTTAATAAGGTAAATGACAGTTTGCCTTCTGTCCTTTCCCTGTGTGGTTGTCAAGATTCATATAGTGCTATTTCACCTTGTTTTGTCCAGTATCCAGATGATTTAGTAAGATTAGATCATTAATGACTCTAGTCCTAGAACAATGAGAGGCTATTATTGACTACTCCATCTGTACAAAACCATTGTGTGTATAAAGTCTGTGAATAGCCTTGACTATCAGAGGTTACAAAGGCTTAGGCATTGTTATAATTTTAAGAAGTGCTGGCATTGAACTAACATTTTATAGTTGTCATTTCCCCCTAGCACTCTTACCTTCCTTGGTACAGAGAAATCTGATGATATAGGCGATCAGGGAGGAAGGCAAGAGACATAAGATGTGGTTGCATTTGTCGTATGTCTTGCCTCTTCATGTCCCAGTCCCCTGAACAGTGTGAGCTACTTGACCCACCTGGAGACAGAGGTAGAATCAAGACCTGAATCTCTCTTCTAGGCATTTACGTTTTATTAAGAACCTAGTGTGCACCAGATATGGCTTTCCCGGTGACTCAGTGGTAAAGAATTCACCCAGCAGTGCAGAAGTTGCAGGAGTTATGGGTTCAGTTCCTTGGTTGGGAAGATCCCTTGGAGGAGGAAATGGCAGCTCACTCCAATATTCTTTCTTGGGGAATCTCATGGACCGAGGAGCCTGGCAGGCTTCAGTCCATGGGATCACAAAGAGTTGCAGACGACTGAGTGACTAAGCATGCATGTGTGTACAAGGTAACATATTGAACACTTTCATATTCCATCTTGGCAATGACTCTGAAAATTTGGTATTATTAATAGTATATGAGATGAATAAACAGACTAAAAATAAACATTTTTAAACAAGTTAATCCGAGCAGTAGATTAATATTTTCATAACTTTGTCTATTAAACTCATGAAGATATTGAGGGCACATAATATTAAATAATTTGGCCTGATTCGTGTCAACATATTGTCTCTTGATAATAGTAATAATGAAACACATTAATCGAACCAGGATCTCCTACATTGCAGGTGGATTCTTTACCAACTGAGCTATCAGGGAAGACCAATATTAAATAATTTGGCCAAGGTTAAAGTCCCTTTCTTTCTGTAGGCTGGTCAAACTCTTTAAGTTACATATCATCTCCCCTTGGAACTAGATGGCCTCTAAAAGGGTCTCTAGTACATAGTGACCGAGATGCAGGCTATATTGTTATTTATCCCATTCTATATAATCACGTGATTATTTTCAATTAGAGCTGACAAAAAACAAATACTGTGTGAGTATTTGGTACATCAGAATCTTTACCCTTGGAAGAAATAAGCACAGTGATTGTGACTCTGTGACTAAGGATATCTACTGAGGACACAGTGCCACTGAACATTTCTACATACCCACCCCTTCTTACTCTGATGTGATGTTCAACAGTCAGCATCTTCTCCTTCATTCCTCCCTAAACTCCTCTGTATTTGCTCCCATTCTGATTTTCCTTATATTAGTGTTTCATCATATTTCTTTACTTTTGCCTCTATTATTTTTTCATGCTTTTTAATGCCCTTCCAGCCCCGCAGCCAGCATGCAATCTTTGTCAAATACATCAGCTCTTCTCAGCAGCCCATTGTCAGCACTCAGATAGTACTTTCTAATACCTCTGTTGCACCTAGTCATATGCTACCTAATACCATTTAAAATGTGCCTGATTTATGTCAACATATTGTGTCTTGATAATACTAATAAAACACATTCAGTGAGTCTCTGGCATATAATGAAACTCTACAAATAGTAGGTGGCTCTGCAGTGCTGGAGCAGAACTCTGTTCATTTCCAAGGCAAACCATTCAATATCATGGTAATCCAGGTCTGTGTCCCAACCAGTAGTGCTGAAGAAGCTGAAGCTGAATGGTTCTATGGAGATCTACAAGACGTTTCAGAGCAAACACCCCCCAAAAATGTTCTTTTCATCATAGGGGGCTGGAATGCAAAAGTAGGAAGTCAAGAAACACCTGGAATAACAGGCAAATTTGGCCTTGGAGTACAGAATGAAGCAGGGCAAAGGCTAATAGAGTTTTGCCAAGAGAACGCATTGGTCATAGCAAACACCCTCTTCCAACAACACAAGAGAAGACTCTACACATGAACATCACCAGATGGTCAACATCAAAATCAGATTGATTATATTCTTTGCAGCCAAAGATGGAGAAGCTCTATACAGTCAGCAAAAACAAGACCAGGAGCAGACTGTGGCTCAGATCATGAACTCCAAATCAGACTTAAACTGAAGAAAGTAGGGAAAACCAGTAAGCCATTCAGATATGACCTAAATCAAATTCCTTATGACTATACAGTGGAAGTGAGAAATAGATTTAAGGGATTAGATCTGATAGACAGAGTGCCTGATGAACTATGGACGGAGGTTCGTGACATTGTAGAGGAGACAGGGATCAAGACCATCCCCAAGAAAAAGAAATGCAAAAAAGCAAAATGGCTGTCTGAAGAGGCCTTACAAATAGCTGTGAAAAGAAGAGAAGTGAAAAGGAAAGGAGAAAATGAAAGATATACCCATTTGAATACAGAGTTCCAAAGAATAGCAAGGACAGATAAGAAAGCCTTCCTCAGTGATCAAGGCAAAGAAATAGAGGGAAACAATAGAATGGGAAAGCCTAGAGATCTCTTCAAGAAAATTAGAGATACCAAGGGAACATTTCATGCAAAGACAGACTCGATAAAGGACGGAAATAGTATGGACCTAACAAAGCAGAAGATATTAAGTGATGGCAAGAATATATAGAACAGTCCAAATAAATCTTCATGACCCAGATAATCATGATATTGTGATCACTCACCTAGAGCCAGACATCCTTGAATGTGAAGTCAAATGGACCTTAGGAAGCATCACTACAAACAAAGCTAATGGAAGTGATGGAATTCCAGTTGAGCTATTTCAAATCCTAAGAGATGGTGCTGTGAAAGTGCTGCACTCAATATGCCACCAAATTTGGAAAACTCAGCAGTGGCCACAAGACTGGAAAAGGTCAGTTTTCATTCCAATCCCAAAGAAAGGCAATGCCAAAGAATGCTCAACCTACCACACAATTGCACTCATTTCACACACTAGTAAAGTAATGGTCAGAATTCTCCAAGCCAGGCTTCAGGCATATGTGAACCGTGAACTTCCAGAAGTTCAAGCTGGATTTAGAAAAGGCAGAGGAACCAGAGATCAAATGGCCAACATCCACTAGATGATCAAAAGAGCAAGAGAATTCGAGAAAAACATCTATTTCTGCTTTACTGACTATGCCAAGGCCTTTGGCTGTGTGCATTACAATAAACTGTGGAGAATTCTTCAAGAGATGGGAATACCAGACCACCTGACCTGTCTCTTGAGAAATCTGTATGCAGGTCAGGAAGCAACAGTTAAAACTGGATATGGAAAAACAGATTGGTTCCAAATAGGAAAAGGAGTACATCAAGGCTGTATATTGTCACCCTGCTTATTTAACTTATATTCAGGGTGCATCATGAGAAACACTGGGCTTTATGAAGCACAAGCTGGAATCAAGATTGCCAGGAGAAATATCAATAACCTCATATATGCAGATGACACCACCCTTATGGCAGAAAGTGAAGATAAACTTAAAAGCCTCTTGATGAAAGTGAAAGAGGAAAGTGAAAAAGTTGGCTTAAAACTGAACATCAGAAAACTAAGATCATGGCATCTGGTCCCATCTCTTCATGGCAAATAGATGGGGAAACAGTGGAAACAGTGTCAGACTTTATTTTTGGGGGCTCCAAAATCACTGCAGATGGTGACTGCAGCCATGAAATTAAAAGATGCTTAATCCTTGGAAGGAAAGTTATGACCAACCTTGACAGCATATTAAGAAGCAGAGACATTACTTTGCCGACAAAGGTCCATCTCATCATGGCTGTGGTATTTCCAGTAGTCATATGGATGTGAGAGTTGGACCATAAAGAAAACTGAGCGCCAAAGAATTGTTGCTTTTGAACTGTGGTGTTGGAGACAACTCTTGGGAGTCCCTTGGACTGCAAAGAGATTCAACCAGTCCATGCTAAAGGAGATCAGTCCTGAGTGTTCATTGGAAGGACTGATGTTGAATCTGATACTCCAATACTTTGGCCACCTGATACAAAGAACTGACTCATTTGAAAAGACCCTGATGTTGGGAAAAATTGAAGCCAGGTGTAGAAAAGGACAACAGAGGATGAGACGGCTGGATGGCATCACTGACTCAATGGACGTATGTTTGAGTAAGCTCCAGGAGTTGGTGATGGACAGGAGGCCTGGTATTCTGCAGTCCGTGGGGATGCAAAGAGTCGGATATGATTGAGTGACTGAACTGAACTGAACAGAACTGAACAACAAATAATATTTACTACTGTTATAAAACTTTCTATGTACATTATTTCATTTAATCCAAGAAGGGTTAAATTATTTCCAGTTTACCTATTAAAAAAAAAATAGAATAACAGAAATATTAAATGACTTACCTAAGACAGCACAGCTGATTCCTAAAGGAGTTAATATTAAAACCCAAATTTACTTAATTTCAAAGTTATCTTTCTAGTTATCTTATTGCACTTCATCAGATATAAGAAGAGTGTCTTATATGTCTTTTGAGTACATACTGACTGGCATAGTAATCTACATATAATCAATATTCAATAATTATAAAAAATTTTGGTAAGTATTTTGTTATTCCACTGACAAGAGAAAGTTTACTATGTTCACTGTCTCAAATTCTTAACACCTGAGTATTTAAGAATACAGCATAATAAAAATAGTGAATTAATAGCTCTGTGAGCATACCTAGGAACTTCTCATTTGGTCATCTATTCCAAGAAATCAATCCTAATTAAGGGAAAAATTATAGTTTAAGAAATGTTCATCATAGCATGATTTAATATGAAAATCTGGAAATATTCAATTCAGTAGGTTAGTTTCTAGGTATTAAAATTCTGTTTACAAAGTGGAGGGAACAACATGAAAAATAGGATCATTTTGTTGCCTTTTCCTCTAAGAAAGTATATTCTAAAGATTCATTAGTAAAATAAGTTAAAATTTAAGCTTTCCACATCTGTCACCAACTTCCAGTTCAAATGTTGAGGTTCATCTAGTACCAAGGACCCAACTCCAGAGCTTCCGTACATTAGGATACACGTCAACAGCTATTCTACGTCTTCCTTTAGACATAAAAGTATAGCTATGCTCCTTATTTTGGCAGCGCCACTTAGTTGGCAGAATGCCATGTATTACCTCATTGATCCTCCTGGAGGGGAACTTCCAAGGCCCTTCTGGACACACAGGTAATCTGCACTTCTAAGTCTTCTATGCAATTAGGTGGAACAACATGACTGAGTTTTATCCAATGGAAGTAGCAAGGGATAATGTTACGTCACTTCCTAATTTGACCATAAAACATCTTCTGCAATCTTTTGTGCTATCTTTCCTCCAGCTTTGGAGGCTAAAATCAAAAGGCTCCAAAGAAGCATAGTTATAAGAAGAAAGGAGGGAGAATCCCTTGAAGCATCGCTTAGAGGAGATCCTCTAGGAGAGCTGTCCCCAAAGACAGCTGAATTGAATGCTGTGTGAAATGAAGTTAATACTCAAAACTTTAAGATTTCAAAGTTTATACTGCCTTCCATGCCCCATGCTTATCATTATTTACATGCTTTTCATGAAGAATCTAAGGTGTAGAGAGGTGAAGAACTTGTGCAAAGACACATTCAACAGTAAAGGTAGAATAAGTAGAGTAAGTCTGACATCAAAGTCTATGTCTCTTCCATTATAAAAATCAATACTGTCACTTTAATTATAAAAATGTATATATTAGTATCTAATAATAAAGCTTGGTAAAAATTAAAAGCTCAACTAATGGGGGAATGAGGAATGTATATTGTTATAACTAAAAAATAGTGTTTCAGGAAACTTTGAAAATCAGGTTTTAAAAAACATTTTGTAAAAATAATGTTCATAGGAAAAAAGAAAGCACAATTAGGTATCTATATATGTATGTGTGTGTACATGTGTGTTCTGAATTCAGTCTTGAACTTATATGATGTAGAAAACGGCTTGAAATCAAATCTATTAATGTATTTATAGAGGAGCATGGAGCAATTTTATTTTTTTTTATTTATTATGTATTTTTCAACTTGCCTGAACTACTTTTTAATCCAAAAATTATGTATTAAATGTAAGACATTGATAGTTTATAATCCTTTGACCTCAGGCAACACTTTATTTATAGGTATATTCATATCCTCTGTGTTTCAGAAACACCTAAACATGTGAACAACAGTCCCTCTTGTTGTCCCCAGAAGCCATATTTGCAGGTGGTGATATTTTTCTAAGAAGAATTTGAAGTATTTTTTATGTACTTAAACTCCTTTCTAAGCTGTTCATGGTATGTGTCATGAATACCTTTTATTGCTCTGCCTTCATTGAACCAAAATGGATTGCTATTAATGTAGACAATATGTACATTTTTTTAACCAAGTGATTGTGAGTCTATCAGCATATATATTATTTGAGTATTTTTAATTTTCAATGCTGCTTAGAATAATCCTGCAAAACTCTTGAGATGATTTAATTTATATCTAAAACATCATGGGCAACTTTAGTGCTGACAAACTATCCCAGACCAAAACTCAACAGTGAATCAGTCAAAACTAATCCAAGGTTCATTAATCACTTAATATGCAGAACGTGCATTCCCACTACTGCATTTTGCAGAAGATGGTTAAAAGAACAGTTTTGCTGTTCTCAGTGCCTGATCTTGAGACTAAGAAAAAACACAGTATTCCGTCAATTAGCTTACAGGCAGAAGACAAAAAAAAAAAAAAAACAACAAATGTTATTTAAAGAGGATTGTTCTATTTTTCTTACTTATATTAATATTCTGATGATTTAAGTTAATTTCTTTTTAATAATATGAAACTGATCTTCAGTTTTGTTTTATTGTCTTCAGAAATTTTTGCTTTTGAAAAGAGAGAAGCTGGAGTAAATATCAAATGTGAAATTTTATCCTCAAAATTTCTCTCTGGAGGCATGCAAGTGTTTACGCATTGAAGTCAACCAAGATCAATTTTAGGACTTTTAAATAGCATTATTTAATCCTTTGAGTGAAATGCCAGACATGGAACTGAAAGATTCGAAACCAAACTAAAAGTATAGTATCACTATTCTGTTCTTCATTCTAATTCTATTAGCATTCTATATCTATTAATTTATCAATTCTATGTTTGGCAGTTCTATGTTGATCCTTTAGGCAGAAATTATTTTTTTAATTGATGTTTTTTGTGTCAGGTTGATATAATTTTTTAAAGTTACTATTCAGACATGTTATGTTCATCTCATTGAAAATTTTGGAACAAGTTTTGACTTCATTAATAGGAACTAGAAATAGGTAGTATAGCAGAGACAAACTTTTGTTTCACTCTCTTGGGGTCTTTGAATGGGTCTGAGAAATAAACTAACATAAGACATTAATTGGAGAAGGAAATGGCAACCCACTCCAGTATTCTTGCCTGGAAAATTCCATGGACAGAGTAGCCTGGCAGGATACAGTCCACGGGATCGCAGAAGAGTTGGTATGACTCAGTGACTAAACAACAAAGACATTAATAGAAGAAAAACATATGTATTTATTTAATATATGTTTTATATGATGTGGAGCCTTCATGAGGAAATGAAGATCCAAAGGAGTAGCAAAACCTAAATGTCTCTATATGAGGTTGAACAATGGAGACAATTGTGGGAAAGTACTTAAAAACATACAAGGAAGCTAAATGGTAAGAGCTATTTTAACTCCATCTGTTTGTACAGAATTCTCTTGGCCTCAAGTCTCCAGCTCTGCTATTAAGAATGTTTTTTGGCACTTCCCTGGTGATCCAGTTGTTAACACCCTTCCAGGGAAGAGTTTAATCCCTGGTCAGAGGGCTAAGATCCCACATGCCTCAGGGCCAAAAAACAAAAATATAAAACAGAAACAATATTGTAACAAATTCAATAAAGACTTTAAAGATGGTCCACATAAAAATATCTTTAAAAGAAGGTTTTCTTTTCCTAATCTAGATGTTATGGGGGATGCATCTTACACATGAGAGTTTCATCTACTTTCAGGAAGAAAATGGAAGGTCAAAATGTTCTCCTTGCACCTGCTATTTTTTTGAAAGTGCCTTTAGTTTAAAATAACTATTGTGCTAAAATGGGATATATAGGGGTGGCATAATCTCCCACCCCTTAGTGGTGAACCCAGTGCTTTGATGTTTTGAGGTTGTCTTTTCTTGTCTCATTTTTTCTCCCTTAATATTTTGTCAAGACTTGCCTTTATTCATAAGCCTTGTACTCTCACAGTCAATTGCTTCTTGACTTTTTATAGTCAGATTACTTTCCTTTCCATATATTAAAATCATGTGTATGGAGATAGTTTTAATACCTTTCTTTAAAAGCCAGACTCATTTTGATTAGTGGAAAACTACTCATAAAATGGAACACAAGTGTTCAGGGGTCCAGACTTTAGAATATGAAAAACCATGCCATGTCTTCCTCATAGTATATTATAACAAAATGAGATCTATTTTTCTTAAACTTCTTAACTTCTTTATTTTTAAACTGGAGACGATAAAAAAAAAAAGCCTATGTTATGACATTAGAATGTCATATGAGTTATGAGTCATTGACATAAAAAATCAAATAATACTTAGAAAGTGCTTCTTTGTCACATTTATACTATCATAATATACACAAATGTTGTTAGAATGCTGCACTCAATATGTCAGCAAATTTGGGAAACTCAACAGTGGCCACAGGACTGGAAAAAGTCAGTTTTCATTCCAGTCCCAAAGAAGAGCAATGCCAAAGAATGTTCAAACTACCATACAATTGCACTCATTTCACATGCTAGCAAGGTTATGCTCAAAATCCTTCATGCTAGGCTTCAATAGTATGTGAACCAAGAACTTCCAGATGTACAAGGTGGATTTAGAAAAGGCAGAGGAACCAGAGATCAAATGGCCAACAGCTATTGAATTATAGAAAAAGCAAGAGAATTCCCCCCAAAAATCTACTTCTATTTCATTGACTACGCTAAAGCCATTGACTATGTAGATCACAACATACTATGGAAAATTCTTAAAAAGATGGCAATACCAGACAACCTCACCTGTCTCCTGGGAATCCTGTATGAAGGTCAAGTACCAACAGTTAGAACCAGACGTGGAACAACAGACTGGTTCCAAATTGGAAAAGGAGTACGTTAAAGCCGTCTATTGTCACCCTGTTTATTTGGCTTATATGCAGAGTACATCATGCAAAATGCTGGGCTGGATGAAGTACAAGCTGGAATCAAGATTGCCAGGAGAAATATCAATAACCTCAGATATGCAGATTATTACCACCCTTATGACAGATAGTAAAGAAACTAAAGAGCCTCTTGATGATGGTGAAAGATGAGAATGAAAAAGCTGGCTTAAAACTCAACATGCAAAAAACAGATCATGGCATCCAGTCCCATCATTTCATGGCAAATAGATGAGTGGAAACAGTGACAGACTTTATTTTCTTGGGCTCCAAAATCACTGCAGATGCTGACTGCAGCCATGAAAATAAAAGATGCTTGCTCCTTGGATGGAAAGCTATGACAAAACTAGACAGCATATTAAGAAGCAGGGTCATAACTTCACTGACAAAGGTCCATGTAGTCAAAGTTATGGTTTTTCCAGTAGTCATGTAGAGATGTAAGAGTTGGATCATAAAGTAGGCTGAGCAATGAAAAATTGATGGTTTTGAACTGTGGTGTTGGAGAAGACTCTTGAGAGTCCCTTGGACAGCAAGGAAATCAACCCAGTCAATCTAAAGGAAATCAGTCCTGAATGTTCATTGGAAAGACTGATGCTGAAGCTGAAGCTCCAATACTTCGGCCACCTGACACGAAGAGCCGACTCATTAGAAAAGACCCTAATGGTGGGGAAGATTGAAGGCAAACGAGGGGTTGGCAGAGGATGAGGTGGTTGGATAGGGTCACCAACTCAATGCTCTTGAATTTGAGCATACTCCAGGAGATAGTGGAGAACAGAGTAACCTGGTATGTTGCAGTCCATGGGATTACAAAGAGTTGGACACCACTGAGCAACTGAACAACAACAAGCAACAATGTACACAAACTAATTTTTTAGTGTTTTCTTCTGATTCTTCCATGAGTATATCATTTCATACACTGTAGCAAACGTACCTTTGTCCATTTCCTCCTCTGAATAGTACTTTCCTTTGATTATACCAGTAGAGCTATTAGAAATTTGAGAATTCTTAAGTTATATCTTAATAGCATTATCATGACTGTGCATAGTAAATTTGGCAATGTGATAATTAATAGAAATTTCGAATTGATTAATTTCAAGTGGACTGGATTTTGCTGCATCAATAATCCTATTAAATTCCATTCTTGAGACCAACTATGCAGCCCAGAATATATTATTTCAGACAAAGCATGAGGAGGATTAAATTCAAGTAAAAACTTTACCACATGACTTTAACCCATCACTTATTTTAGGTGAATAAGACAACTTACCTATCTTCCCTCTGTATTAATTAATTTCTTCTAGCTTTCATGAAAGGGCAGTACCAAAGTTACCTCGAATTAGAAATGAACAAAAAATGAAAAAGATGTTATTTCTGCAGGAATAATTATTTCACCAAATAGACTATTGTTAAGAAATGCGTGAGACCTCCTAGTTTAAAAAAAAAAAAAAGAGTTTTGTTTTAACTGTAGGGCTATCCAGCATCCTATTAAATTGAATTGTGACTTGAATTATGAGTTTATCATTCACCTTTTGCAAATTTATACTTTATATCTTTTCCAGGAGTTGTGTTTGTGTGAAGCGCTTTGCAATATCTAGGTGTAGTCAATTACTGAAAATATGTATTGAAGTCTTTTTGTATGGTGTATACTGTTTTCAGTGCTGTGATTTCAGTGATGAGCAAGAAAGAGATGATTTCTGCTCACAAAACCTTGTAAACTAGTGAGGGAGAAAGGCAATTAGCCTGTATTAACAAAATCAGTCAGAATGGTGTTGAGTTCCTGGAAGTAAATGAAAAATGGAAGCTAAAGTGACTGGAGTCAGGCAGCCTTGTAAGGATATATTTTAGGCTGAACCTAAGTGGGTTCAATGAGGAAAAGAAGTCTGCCATCTTAGGATCTATTTGAGAAGTATTCTAGGCTGAAATGTTTAGCAAATTTGCAGGTCTAGATGGTTTAGAAGTTTATTATAAGGATACACAAGGTAGCTAGAAAGCATAGAGATTTTTCTTGCCATTAGTACAGACACTCTGGGCCTATGTAGTAAAAACACTTCTTTGAAACTGTTCCTCACTGATAGCTCCTTATAAAAATACGTACTTTGAGAGCAATTTTATAATCTTTGGTCCTAGATGATTGTATATGTAATAGACACCTGTCCAAAATGGACTGTTCAAGTGTAGAGTTTACATTTTATTTCCATTGGAAGACCAAGAAGTCTAGGTAGATGATAGTAGCCCCATGAACTTACAGGCTTAGCATGGACAGCACATGTGGCCCCATTTGTCTTCTTGATGGCAAGAGCTATTCTGACAGTTCTTTAAGCGGCTTACTGAACACTTAAGATCTGAAGCACTGACACTCTAAGTGAAGGTTCTTTAAATTCTCAATTGCCATAGGAAGTCGAATCTAATGTAAGTAAAGAGATCTCAACATACATATCCAATAGGTTTTGTGAAAAACTAGACACTGAACTGCAAGAGATCTGAAAAACAGAAATTCAACATCAAAAGATGTCTCAAGCTTTCATAAAACTACACAGGATTTTTTTTTTTTTTTCAGCTAATTGCCTGTTCTTTAGGAGATGTAAATGGATATATATGCTTCTGGTGGTCTTCATCAAATCTTCTGACATAAAATTAGGGATTCATTACTCCCAACTCCTCTTTGCTATATTCTCTTTAGGTACATGATTTTTTAAAAAAAATTGATAATACCAAATTTGAGCTGTGCACTCTCAACAAATTTTTAAATGTGCAGTGTATTATCACTGACTACAGGTATAACCACTCTTCTCTGAGTCAGATTTATAGAGTCAAAGAGTGAAATGATTGCTGCATGTGAGTTTTATATGCTAATACAAAGGGTAGCTATTGGGTGATACCTTAAGCCAAGTGACACAGAGGTGCCCTCTCATGCCTGTCCTATCCTTATTTGCCTTTTGAGTCATGCACCCATCCCTGGGACAAGAGGTTTTGTTAACTCATCAAAATCACATTGAAGAAGGCAAAAGCTTTTAGAAAGAGGCCTGAGGCCTTCTTTCCAGAAAAGAATGTGAATTTGATAGGCTCTTCATATCTCAGACATACATCATTATTGCATACCTCCACAGTGTGATTGGGGAATGTACTAGATATTCAGACAATAAAAACCAAAACTAACTTTCATTAATCATACAGCCTAGACTATATAGTGCTTTTCTCATTTGGAATATGTAATAAACTAACTCAATTCTTTACTTTGCCTAGTGCATTTAAGCATTTATCCAATTCCTTATCTTTAAACTTTGAACAAGAACTTCATTCAGTTTCTCAGGATATTTTAAAAAATAGATGACGGAATATAAAAATATGTATTTCTTTTTTCTATTTGGCCAAGTTTTTACATATTCACACATAGAAGCATATCTCATTTTGCTGAATAGATATGTTTCTGAATAGTTGCCTATGAATCAAATTCCTGTGTATTAAAATTGATTTTCTTATTGGCTTTTGTTATAAACTTATATATGCCTGGAGATATACTCCCCCAAGGAATTAAAAATAAACTGGCTCTAAAATGTAAATGAATGACATCTAAAACTGCTGCAAAAATGTTAACTCGGGCATTTAAAGAATAATATCACTTTTTAATTTTAATAGTATTTAAAATAATAACCCAAGAGAAATTTTACTTATTGCATGATTTCTTATATTCCTTATCTTAAAAGTTGGAAGGTAAAAACAAGATAAACTACCTTGAAAAAAATATGAAATAAAAAATCCCTTCCATAATTGCCATCTTCCTCCTCTGTGTTCTGTAATCAGAAAGGAAAGTGCAACCAATTTGATTCTAAGGCTCTGTGCAAACTAGTAAAGTCTGTTGAGCTGCAATAAATGGAGACTCAGAATGAGTCTGTTCAAAGTGCAGCAATAAGTGAACAACAGAAGCACATTCGGGATGATGTATAATTATTGTCAATGATGTTTGACAACTTGTGTCTTGGTGAGAGTGAGGAGCCCACAATATAAGTGCCAGTCATTGCAACCGGTTCCTAATTGTTGGTAAATGAAAGCACTCCCTTTGCTGGGCTTCAGTATCTTGTCATCGAAAACGAGAGTTTGGGGGCTAGGGAAGGAAAATAGGTAGAAGAAGGAGAAGGAGTAACATCTGTGTGAAGAACAGATCTAGGAAGACTTGAAGACCTAGAAATTTTAGAAATTCTACTTCACACAACCCTCACCACAGATTTGCTAGGAAATTATTATTTTCGTATTTATTTTTGAAAAAAACTGACGCCATCTGGGCAAGAACAAATAGCCAGGATATGAATTCAGTACTGTTGGACTGCATATTCTGTATTTTTTCCATAATAGAGACCTCATTGCAATATTTCTGAATGCAAAGTACTAGGCAAAGTAAAAATGAATTAAAAATAAAATAAAAATGGAATCCTTGAGGAATTAAATTATATAGCACAGGTCCATGGAAAGACTAAAACAATCAAAATAACAAAACCAAACATCCTTATCATACTGAGGAATACTTAATATTTCTACTAAGTAAACTGAGCCTTTCTCTGCTACACCTTGGTAACTCAGAGGTTATTTCTTACTTTACTTTCTGCTTCTGTTTTCCTTTTTGGGAAGAAGCATACACTGTCATTATTATACACTTTAGAAGTCTTGAGAAATAGGTTATCTGACATCATTTTAGACTTACTCTCCCTATTCTCACAATATACTTATTAGAAATGGGAAATGTAAAATTTAAATTGTATGTTATTTCCAAAATAAATATTTTTCTTTCAGTAGTAATAATGCAGGATCATACAATTTCAAAATGGCACAATTAGTTGAGACACCTTAGTAATAAAAACCAAGAAAGTATATGTTCTAAGAATTAACAGTTGTTATATTGGCTGAAATGTCAGAGAGAACACAGCTAGTGCCAAAATAATTTTACTGCTGAGACTTTCTGCCAGATCTGAAGTCAAAGAATGTATGCCCTGAATTTAGAATTTGTAGATAAGAGACAAAATCTTTAGATTGCAACCAATGTGAAGAATTTCCTAGAAAATTCAAACTCTCCAGCTGCAGTGTAAAGGGTGATAAAGAAATAAATCCTGCTGGGGAGAATGCAACACTCAGAGGCTTTTCTGTCTCCCACTCAAAGTTGGCACTAGAGGAGGAGGAAAAGTTATATATTTCCACTGAGAATTCATAACCGTGGGCATCTTATGCCTTTGCAGTGAAATTTAAGATTCTCCTATTTTCAAGAAATTCCAATAGGTATTTTAATTTAAAGCAGTGCCAAAGTGATGCAGCTCACGGGTAACTGGCAAAAGCCAACAGACATTATTTTTTATTTTAATTCATTTTTAACGTTTTCCTCTTTCTTACATTTTTTGGATTAATCAAATACTTGTTTTAGACTTTATCTTCTCTATTAACAAATTGATTTCTAACTTTTTCTAATATTTCAGTTATTACCCAGGGCTTTGCTGTGAAATGTAGTTTCTGTATTTCACATTGTTTTTTCATCCTTTTTAAATTCTAGATATACTTTAACTACATACTCTGATTAAAATATACAAATATATCAATTCATATATTTTCTGCCTTTTCCTTAAAGGGCAAGCAAGAATCTTATCTTTCCATGTAATTGGATATTCTGAATATTTCTCTGAACAGTGCATCAGTACTGGTTTGGATCATCCTTCCTTATAGCATTTGCTCCTCAACCGAAGCTGAGAGTGGGGACCTATACAGTAATTGTGTCTGGTAAATGTTACTTGGGAAATTACATTGATAATTCTGACTTCATTAGAGTCAAACCTAGGATGAAATTGTCTCCAGGATTTGAAGCTTCAGCAAGTGCTCCTATTCTGTGTTTTTCTTGTGACATACTTAAAATTTTTTTTTTAAATTGTTATCTAAATATCATCTCCTTTTCAAAGTTCTGTGCTGAGTTGCTCAGTCATGTCCAATTCTTTGTGACTCCATGAACTGTAGCCCACCAGACTCCTCTGTCCATGGGATTTTCTAAGCAAGAATATTGGAATGGGTTGCCATTTCCTACTCCAGGGGAATCTTCCTGACTCAGGGATTGAGCAAGCATCTCCTGCGGCTCCTGCTTTGGCAGGCGGATTCTTTAACACTGAGCCACCTGGGAAGCCATTCATAGGTGATGTCTAAATCTATATCTATATAGATAGATAGATAGATAATCTGTTTATTGGTGACATTTTATACTATCTTCAACCAGTTTAAAATCCAAACAGTAGGAAAAAGCAACACATAGAAAAGTGTTATTCTCTCTGTTTTTATCCATCCCCAGAAATTCTTTAATTTTCCATTTTAAATTGATACTGTCTTCTAGAAATATTTTTGTATTCATAGAAGAGATCATCTCAATCCTAATGTATGCCCTTGCGTGGATAAACCTGTTTATTTAACCAAGTCACAAGTGGTTGTTTCCAACATTTTTGATACTAACCACATTCCAATGAGGAGCATTACACGCAGTATTTTGTGTGTATGCAAGAAGACCAACAAGATAGAGTGCTTTAAATGAAATTGTTGCATCACAAGTAAATTTATTTGTAATCTTAATGGACAGCAGATTGCCCTCCCTAGAAGTTACTATGTTTTTTGCACTTCCAGAAGAACAGAAGCATGGGCTGAATTTTAGATTTCAGCTTCTCTGAGCTTAAAGAGTATATCTCACAGCACTTTGAATGTGTATGCCTCTTATTATGAATGATACTAAATGTTATGTATATTTGTAACAATTACTATTCTTATATTAAAGAATGCTTTCATTTTTGTTGTAATAGATTGTTTATATAAAACTTCTGTGTAATAAATTCCATCTCCACTCCATTTTTAGACAAATTCTAATGGCTCTCTAACATGAGCAAGAAGAGCATCTCTTTTCTGAAATTTAGTTAATAGGATTAACTTTGCTAGGGTTTATCATTTGACTTATAAACGTGGTTAAATATCTTCTGACATATTTGCTACTGTAATTATCTCTCAGTCTTTGCATCTTTTCTTCCTTTTTCTGAAATGTTTTTTCTCTAACTTATCAAAATCAAATTCCCCAGGGAGGAAATTACACACATATATTATAACAGACTCTAGTTGTATGAGTCTTTCAGAACTTATTTCAGTGCATTGTTATTTGAATTTTTGAACCCGGACATGGATATTTGGGTAGGTGTAGTCATATGTTAGTAAAAGTGTTGAACTGGTCCTATTCATTGCTTGCAGTATTATTGTTCAAAGGATAGCATTTGCATCTGTACATTTGGGAAATTATATGTACTTTTTATAACATAGCACCAAAAGTAGAATAATATGAGGAAATAAATATATAATCACATCAAAATAAGGGTAATGCCAACATAGTAGAGGGTTTTGATCATGCTGATCAGGGTACTAATATGCAGATTGGTATCAAACATATTTTATATCAGTTCAAAAATCTTAGCTATATTAGCCCTAACTGGGCAGTGGTTAGGGACAGAATTTTAAGCATTTATGATGGAAATGACAGGCCTAAGCCTGACAGAAAAGATCATTTTCAATACATATTTAATGTGAGTAAAATCTTCTTGGCCAAAGAAAGCATTTTTATGAAGCATAACACCTTCTTTGGTGAACAGACTTTTTACCTACAGCATGTGTCATAAACCTGAAAAGTTTCTTCACATTAGAAAGAGACCAACACATAAAAAATAGAATCAATGCTCAGGAACATCAAATATTAGTTTTATGAAAAAAATAATATCATAAGAAGAAATTAAGCTATATTAGTTCCAAGACAGAGCTAAATCCCACTGAACTTTATTTTTTATTACAGTATTAATTATAAAGGCCAAATCCATTATTGAGTAATACAAATATCATTAAAACTATATAACAGAAACTCATTATTTCTGCTTTCAAATACACCTGTGCTAATATGGCCTTTTCACCAAGCTTTTCATTTTTCTTCCCCAAATCACAATACATTAATTTTTTTCTTTCACATTTTAGAGTGACTCAAATCCATAACTTTTTATTATAATGAATACTTTAATTTTGAGTAAATTTAATTTTGAATAAACTCAGAATATTGGTCTTCTAATTCAAACACAGGGCACACATTCAGCCTTACTCCCAGTCATTCTCCTCTTCCCAAGTGTGGTTCCTAACACAGGTATCACTTCAGTGACTGCTGTCTTAGATCAGAGAAATTCTACCTGGCCAGCCTGATATCAGGCCACAATAGTGGTTTCCATAGAGTGTTTATCCTGTGTCTCATCCTATTTCTCTTATAAATTTGAGAGGTATGTATGTTTAGATAGTTCTACAAATATTTAAAACTCAAAGCGAAGGTATTTTTATCTAAAAGCATAGTTGTGGGCTTAAATACAATGCCAGAGTACCACATTAGTTGTTACTACTTAGTTTAAATTAACCATAGATAGCACTATGAAGTAGATCCCCAAATTAGTTGATATACAAAAACATGTCCCCCATTTTCTTTTTAATCAATAATAATAAAATAAAACTTTATTCTGGTAATGTACAGAATATATCTCATTTTAGTTTATCTGGACTAGTAGCTAGTCAAAGAATAACTAAATAAAAGAAACATAAAAATTAATATGTATATACCTTAAATATTTTCCCTCGAAACATATTAAAATAGAATGAAATCAGTCTTAACTGAAAAAAGCAGACATGGAGATATATATATATATCCATATATATATATGGATATATATAGCATTTTAACTTATGCAGATCTCTCTTAACTGACCTCATAATTTACCCACCTATTTTCTTAAATGCTTTTTTTTTTATTCATCATGGCTAAGATACTCATGAATATGCCTGTGTTCCCTTCAGACAAGTTAAATATTTAATGAGTCATTTGTGTTTATTTTCATATAGATTTTAAGCTCCCGACTTTAATATTATAATTAGTTAATAAAGCTAACTCAGGGCTGCCATGTAACAATACTCCAGAGAGATAATCACATTATGATGAAGTCCTGGATACTGATAAAATGTGAGGGAAACAGAGATAATATACTTTGAAAACATCTGATATAGTCAGGTAGCTTATGAAAAATTGCCAAATTACCTTTAGGTGAAACAATTATAAAACTTCAGAAACTATTTAAAAGGTAGTATTATCTTTTCATTTACAAGAAATTGAAACTAAAGTTCATCCATTATAAATGCAAGTTTTCTAACAGAATTAACTCCAAACTGGTACTGTGATATATATACATACACTTTTAGTATTTCTTCAGAAACAGATGAATATAGAATTGTTTTAAAAGCTTTTGTACAGCAAAATATATAAGCAAGATTAAAAGACGTCCCTCATAATGGAAGAAAATAGTTGCAAATGAAGCAACTGACAAAGGATTAATCTCCAGAATATATAAGCAGCTCATATAGCTCAATGTTACACAAAGGGCCTAATCAAAAAACTGGGCAGAAGACCTAAGCAGACATTTCCCCAAAGAAGACATGCAGACGGCCAATAAGCACATGAAAAGGTGCCCAGCATTGCTTATTGTTGGAGAAATGCAAATCAAAACTACAATGAGGTATCACCTCAGACCAATCAGAATGGCCATTATCTAAAAAACTACAAACAATAGAAGTGGACAGGATGTGGAGAAGTGGGACCTGCACTGCTCTGTTGGTGGAAATGTAAATTGGTACAGCCACTATGGAAAACAGTGTGGAGATTCCTTAACAAACTAGGAATAAAACTACCATAGGACCCACCAGTCCCACTACTGGGCACATACCCTGAGAAAACCACAGTTCTAAAAGACACATGCACTGTTCATTGCAGCACTATTTACAATAGCCAGGACATGAAGGCAACCTGGATGTCCATCAACAGATGAATGGATAAAGAAGCTGTGGTACCTATGTACAGTGGAATGTTACTCAGCCATAGAATGGAGCGATTTGAGTCAGTTGTGTTGAGGTGGATGAAACTGGAGCCTGTTAAACAGAGTGAAGTAAGTAAGAAAGAGGAAAAAAATATCATATATTATTGCATATATATGAAATCTAGAAAAAAATATATATATGACTGATTTATGTTGTTGTATGGCAAAACCCACCACAACATTGTAAAGCAATTGTCCTTCAATGAAAAAAAATTAAAGGTTTGAAGGGGCATTATTTGTCCAAGTGACTCTCAAAAGTTTCAAAAGTGTGTGTGTATGTTTGTGAATGAGGGAAAGAGAAAGCAAGAGAATGAGTGAATGCTGGAGTAACTGAGGCAAAATGGAAAGCAATATATTCATGCCATGTGCTCTTCCTAGATTTTTTATTCTATTTGCACTGCTAACTTCTATGCATTCTGCAGATCCAGAATTAAAAGTTAGCTTCTGTGGTCCCCTAAGTATCTCGTTAGTTCTCATAGAACACTGTTTTACCTATGTGGCTTTCAGAGTTGTGAGTACAGATGGTCCCAAACTTATGATGGTTTACTTACAATTTTTCAGCTTTACAGCAGTGCAGAAGTGATATACATTCAGTAGAAACCATACTTTGAATTCTGATCTTTCTCTGGACTCCTGATATTGATACATACCATCCTCATGGCCAGTGATAGTGAACCTCAACTCCTGGTCAGCCATAAGATCAGGAGGGGAAACAACTGATGTACCTACAACCCTTCTGTAACCATACAACCATTTTGTTTTCCACTTTCAGTATAGTATTCAATGGATTATATGAGATGTTCAAAACTTTATTATAAATTAGACTTTGTGTTAGATGATTTTGCCAATATGTAGACTAATATAAGTGTTCTGAGCACTTTTATGGTAAGCTAGTCTAAGCTATGAGGGTTAGTAGGTTAGTTCTATTAAATGCCTTTTTGAATGAGGTACTTTCAATTTATGATGCATTTATTAGGAATAATCCCATGACATCAGGAAGATCTGCTAAATTCATGTTTTTAAAAACTATTGGTCTGTTATATCTCACTTTGTTAGATAGGTGGTGAACTCTATGAAAAGAGAGTTCACAGCTTTTAATTATTTCTCTGTCCCTAAAAACTTATACATTGTTGATGCATGGTAAGCCCTTCACAAATTGGATTAAATAAGTTAATGAATATGGTCAATAGCTCTTTTCATTCTTTGAAACTTTCAGGCTCAGGAATTTGATAGATTATTCTATCAAAGAATAAAATACCTTCCTTACTCTTCTGTATTCATCCATCTCAAACCATATGTAAACCTGTGTCTCCATTAAATTTTCAAAAATTAATATTAAACTGATAGCTAATCCATTAAGGCACATGGTCAAGACTGAGCATACCTTCTATCAGGGACTGGATTTTTTAATGACACAGCTGGATTTGAGGGCTTTGTTTGCAGAGAATGGATATAGTGGAGCCAGCTCTTATTGATGAAGAATGGAGATCGTTAAGAGAAGGAAATACAGAAGGCAAAACATATTTTCCTACTGTGATACAAGACAAGTTGAAAATTGTTTGACTGTATAACTGATTTGTTTGGGCTGCTTAGTGATTTAAAAATAATTAGATTTGCTGTGAATGTTTTATAGTCAAAAAGGTTAACATGAAAATCATGGTGTCTTTTCTTAAAAATCTAATCTAAAATATTGGATTTATGTTTGTGCTTCCAATTAGTAGAACCAAGGAGGTGCCTCTCACTTTTTAAAAGAAACTGCTCTCCAGTTTACCAGATACCCAACCCTGCTGCTTTTATTCATTTTACTTGCCTGGCTCCTGCTGACATTTGAGTTTGTAAATCCTGCTATACAGGAATTTTAAAGAGAAATGAAAATAGGACTATTTTGTAATGCTAAATTTAGGTTAATCAACTTACTAGTATTTCACTGTTACAGATTTTGGAAATATTCTGCATCTTTATTTTATATATAATTACATTTTTAAGTAATTATCTATATTTACTGATCAGTGATGCTTGTAATTAAAAATAGCTCCTTTTTCTCCTTCTTTATCTCTTTTCTTTCTTTACTACTTACTATCTCCCACCCTTCCTACTTCCCTCCCCCTTTCTTTTTTTCTTTCTTTCTTAATATATACATTTAATCCTGATACAGTATTCTGGGATTTAAAATGTTCACAATATTCACCTTGCAAAAATGAACTATTGATTATAGAGTGTTACTACAATTCAGTTTGTGTTGTTTGGGGACTTAGGGAAATTTTATATCACCTTGAGAAAAGGTATAATTAAAATTTGGTTGCTGACTGCATTATTAAACAAATTACTGTCTCTTTGTGAAAGAAAATTCTGGAAGTATATCAGAAACATATCTGTAGTGAAATAGAAATTTGAGTATTTTAATACCAATCTTTTGTCTTAATTTAAGTAATAATTTCTTTTATTTTGATTGATGCTCTTATCTTTCAAAGTGTTTTCAGATTTGTGATAACATTTGATTCTTTCAATAACTTGGGTGTGTTACAAAACTTATTAGCAAGTCACAGGATGAGAAAGAAGGCCAGCAAAGTTAAACAGTATCTATCAGGATGCAAGATCATATATTTGTGGGGTCAAGAGTAGAATCCAGTTATGTCTAATACCCTTTCAAACAAAATGGACTGTCTTTGCCATTTATATGGGGTCAAGCTTTAAAATGTCCAGTAAAAATGATATATGGTGGTGATGGTGGTGGTGGTTTAGTTGCTAAGTCATGTCCGACTCTTGCGAGCCCGTGGACTGTAGCCTGCCAGGCTCCTCTGTCCGTGGGATTCTCCAGGCAAGAATACTGGAGTGGGTTGCCATTTCCTTCTCCAAGAATGATATATAATTCTAAATATATTATAAATTTCATAAAATGGTTCAATTCAGTTGCTCAGTCATGTCGAATTCTTTGCGACCCCATGGACTGCAGCACGCCAGGCCTCCCTATCCATCACCAGCTCCTGGAATTTACTCAAACACATGTCCATTAAGTCAGTGATGCCATCCAACCATCATCCTCTGTCATCCCCTTCTCCTTCCTTCAATTTTTCCCAGCATCAGGGTATTTTCCAATGAGTCAGTTCTTCATTTCAGGTGACCAAAGTATTGGAGTTTCAGCTTCAACATCAGTCCTTTCAATGAATATTCAAGACTGATTTCCTTTAGGATGAATCTCCTTGCTGGATCTCCTTGCTGTCCAAGGCTGGAGAAGGACATGACAACCCACTCCAGTACTCTTGTCTGGAAAATCCCATGGACGGAGGGGCCTGGTAGGCTGTAGTCCATGGGGTTGCAAAGAGTCAGACATGACTGAGCAAGTTCACTTTCACTTTTCATTTTCATGCATTGGAGCAGGAAATGGCAACCCACTTCAGTATTCTTGCCTGGAGAATCCCAGGGACAGAGGAGCCTGGTGGGCTACCGTCTATGGGGTCGCACAGAGTCAGACACGACTGAAGCGATTTAGCAGCAGCAGCAGCAGCAGCAGCAGCTGTCCAAGGGTCTCCTCCAACACCACAGTTCAAAAGCATCAATTCTTCGGTGCTCAGCTTTCTTCACAGTCCAACTCTCACATCCATACGGGACTATTGGAAAAACCATAGCCTTGACTTTGTTGGCAAAGTAATGTCTCTGCTTTATAGTATGCTGTCTAGGTGGGTCATAACTTTTCTTCCAAGGAGCAAGCGTCTTTTAATTTCATGGCTGTAGTCACCATCTGCAGTGATTTTGGAGCCCCCCAAAATGAAGTCTGCCACTGTTTCCACTGTTTCCCCATCTATTTGCCATCAAGTAATAGTGCTCATGAAGTAATGGTATAATACTACTCATAAAATGGAGTGCTTGTACATTAATAAAACACTAGTAGGAGAAAAATGGGAGAAGAAAATGGCAACCCACTCCGGTATTCTTGCCTAGAGAATCCAGTGGAGAGAGGAGCCTGGTGGGCTGCAGTCTCTGGGGTCGCACAGAGTCGGACACGACTGAAGCGACTTAGCAGCTGCAGCAGCAGGAGAAAAACAGATGTAATATATATATTGGAATGTTTTGATTATCAAAAGTGAATAATATAATTGGCTTTGATACTCATAACAATCAAGATAAAAATGAAAAGTATAGGTTATGTATTTCTCATATTAATTTAAAAGGAAGAATATAATATCACCCATGCTGCTGCTGCTAAGTCACGTCAGTCGTGTTCGACTCTATGAGACCCCATAGACGGCAGCCCACCAGGCTTCCCCATCCCTGGGATTCTCCAGGCGAGGACACTGGAGTGGATTGCCATTTCCTTCTCCAATGCATGAAAGTGAAAAGTGAAAGTGAGGTCGCTCAGTCGTGTCTGACTCTTAGCGACCTCATGGACTGCAGCCTACCAGGCTCCTCCGTCCGTAGGATTTTCCAGGCAAGAGGACTGGAGTGGGTCGCCAGTGCCTTCTCCAAATATCACCCATAGAGACAGTAATTTTTGCTGGAAATTGAACACTAATGGAGTTAATATATAAATGTCTGTATACCCTGTAATCTATTTAAATAGTTCATAACTTCATAAAAATATAACTTGTATAAATAAAATATATATAGTTTTGTTTGTACAAAATATAAAAATCTAAACATGTTTAAAATGCTACTAAAATATTATCCTTTTTTTATTTTTTAGCACAAATGAAAACATATGACAGTTTCTAATAATATGTTAACATTGGTTGAATGTTGGCTATTTAGTTTTGCTCAAAGTACTTTATGTGCACTAAATCACTTAATCTTCATTACTGTCTATGATATAGGTATGATATTTTATGTTTTACAGAAGGAGAAACCAAAGTGAAAATGTTAAATAACAAGGTTACAGGTGTAGTGTTCTAGTTGGTTGTATATAGTGTAGTATAATAACTCAAATGTGTGAGTGGTTTACACTCACAAAGATTTCATGCCCTTGACTCTGTAAGTTGGCTGCAGTTCATGTGAGTTTTTCTCAGCTGAACTTAGTTAGCTGAACCTCAGGCTTTGGATTCGGTTCATATCTGCTCCACATGTTTCTCATGTAGGGACTCAGTCCAAAGGGGTACTGACTTCAGCATGCTGTTCTCTTGATGGAGGTTTGGTCCCTTTAGGAGTGAAGGTACCAACCTGTCATATCTCTAAGAGACTCAGCTTGTAACTGGCATCTGCATTCCATGGTCAAACTAAGCCACATATCCATGTCAGTGTCAGATGAGCAAGTGAGTATCCTCCTAACTAAGAATATGAGACGCTTGTTGAGGAAAAAAAGAATTTTGAACAATATGGTAGAACAAGGATACCAATCTAGGTAACCTAGTTTTAGAGCCAATAAACTTTTCACTGCATTCTCTTGTCTTTCTATTATATTCTACTAATGTTAATAGATTAATTAAAAGTTAACTATCCCTACATGTATGAATTAAATACTAAGTATTATTTTATATTTTATCTTTAATGTATTTATTGGTTCTATGCTAATAATTTCATACTTACATATGAATATTCATAAAAGAGATTGGCCTATGGTTTTGTATTCTGTTTTTTTTACATTAGATTTTAGTATCATCAGGGTCATATTTGCTGTGTAGAATAAATTAGATGGCTCCATATCTTTTTGTATTGTTCTGGGAAAAACAAAAATGATACGATTGTATGAGAGAAAATGTATGTGAAAGTGTTACATAAATTGTGCATGGAAATAATTATTAAGATAACATTTACTGTGGAAGCAGTTTAAGATTATATTGGATATGGAATATGCTCATATTGTTTCTTCCTTTCTAACATAAATAATTTTTCTCTTCTAATTATCTTTCTTCAATTAATTTATAACTTCATTCTTTTTTTAACTTTATTCTTATAAATTACTTTTATATTCTGCTCCCTGAGAAGTTCTCTTAAGGTATCTGTAATTATCTTTTACTTGTTTTCCTTTTCTCTCTATAAAATTAAAAAGCGGAATGGTTGAAAACTGAGCATCATCATAGCCAACATATATATTTGTTTTCAACTTCATCAGTTTTGTATTATGACCAGTCTTCTCAAATAAACTACAGTTTAGTTTAGTACATAAAATACAATTAGCCATAACAAAACTATTTTCTTCAAGTCTTTGAAAAATACATTAAATAGAAAGTTATCAATTTCACCCAATTATTTTTACTTTTTTAAAAAGGGCAGAATTGGTGTGCTAGAGCTGGGTCATACCAAGTCCTGAGAAACTCTTCATACATCAGTTCCTAACACAACAATTAGTAATCGTATGTTGGTAGCTTGAAATTGGCCATGATGGGAGTAATTACATCATGAAAATTGCAAACGTTGTAAGTCAGTGGGCCTCCTGGTCCTCCTTGGGCTACAGTTTTGTGTATCTACTTGCATATTTATGTATCTGTGAGTTGTGTAGTATTTTCCTACCTCTGTATGGGGTTACCAAATTAGATTTTATAATCTCTTAGGGGAGTTCTATTCTGATTGGCTTAAAGATAAATAAATGTCGTTGAATGTTACTAAATTTCCCCTAAATTCAGAGAATTAAATTTGTAATGCTTTCAGTGTGAAACATGTATTCCTTGAGAAACTAACGCAAGCGTTTTAAGGGTTCATTTTCACATAATTTGAGGAACTCTTTGGCAAACAACACTTTTAAAAAAAAGTTGATATAATAAGAACAGTGTCTTCTGACTTATCAATGTCAAATAAAAAATAAACATATACTTTATTCCACTTAGATATGTTCTTTGAACTATTGGAGTTTCACTGTTTGAATAAGCTGGTATTACATCTACTAGATTTGAAAAATGTAAATTTTTGTTTAACCAAATTAAAGCATTTTTCTGCAAATATCTTTTTAACCATCATATTTTTTAGTATGTCAGCTTGAAGATAGTTTCCATGATCTTTGGGTAATTTAAAATCTTAGATTTAAGCTAATTTAAGAAAATTAGCTAATATTTATTAGCTATCTGGATAATTTCTAAATAGGAGAGAATACTGAAGTATTAAAAATAGTTTGTATATTTTTGTCTCTTATTTTTATATCTTATGGAGAGAGACTCTGTGTACCTCTGGGTTTATTAATGAATGTGCTCATTTTTGCTACCTTGAGAAGTTGCACTATAAAATATATGTATGGCTGTAAAAAATTCTGAGATGCATGTCTGTGAGCTATGCTGGTGTATGACTAACAGTTCACAGCCATCCATCTCTTAGTTTTCTCCAGGAAGTAAAAGTTACTGTGGTTAAATTGAGAATCAGTGCATGTGAGTAGCAGTGTTGTAGAAATAGTAATGCAGACTGTAACAACTTCGTGTGCAAATTATGAAGGATTCATTAAGGAAAAAGGAAGTAGTATTGTCCTAAAGTAAAATAACGTGTTCTGGAATGACAAAGAAGAAAGTGTAAGATAAAACCTGAATGCATATGCAAAGCTGTAGAAACTTTGAGGAAAGGGATTTTGTGTTTACCAATACTGACCATGGTTGATGGGTTTAGCTTCAAATATTATGCTGATGCAAAACTAAATTTAGTTTTCTCTCTTCTAAAATAACAAAAATTTCTTGGATTTTGGCTTGCTCTTAATGTAAGATCTTAAGTTGGTGCAAAAGTAACTCTAGTTTTTGAATTGTTGAAATTTGCCATTTGAAATTGGAATACATTTTAAATAAATGTGGTTATGTTATACATCAATTTAATGCACATTTCTCGCTTTATGTTTTTTGCTAATGACTTATTACTTGCTGTTTATTTTATTTTAGGCTATGTAAATGATGTTAGATAAAAAGCAAGTTCTAGTAATTTTCTTATTTGAGTTCAAAATGGATCGTAAAGCAGTGGAGACAAATTGCACCATCCACAATGCATTTGGCTCAGGAACTGCTGATGAATGTATAGTGGTTCAGGATGTTTTGCAAAGGAGTTGAGAGCCTTGAAGATGAGGAACACACTGACTAGTCATTGGAAGTTGACAACAATTGAGAGCCATTATTGAAGGTGGTTCTCCTACAACTACATGAGAAGTTGCCAAAGAACTCAATGTCGACTCTTCTATGGTCTTTTGGCATTGGAAGCAAGATGGAAATGTGAAAAATCTTGGTAAGTGGGTGCCTCTTGAGCTGACCAAAAATCAAAGAAATGTTGTTTTAAAGTGTCATTTTCTCTTATTCTATGCAACAAAAGTGAATCATTTCTCAATTGGATTGTGATAGGAAGAAAAGTGGATTGTATATGACAACCAGGGACAACCAGCTTAGAGGTTGGGCCAAGAAGCTCCAAAGTACTTCTCAAAGCCAAACTTGCACCAAAAAAATGTCATGGTCACTGTTCAGTGGTCTGTAGCCACCTGATCCAGTAGAGCTTTCTCAACCACTCCCAGGAAAACTGTTACTTCTGAGAAGTACACTGAGCAATCAGTGTACTTGCACAATCAATGAGATGCACCAAAAACTGCAATGCCTGGAGCAGGCATTGGTTAACAGAATGGGCCCGATTCTTCTCCACAATGTCCAGCTACACATTGCACAACCAGCGCTTCAAAAGTTGAATGAATTGGGCTACGAAGTTTTGCCTCATTCACCATATTCACCTGACCTCTTGCCAATCGACTACTACTTCTTCAAGCATCTCCACACCAGGACAACTTTTTGCGGGGAAAATGCTTCTGGAACCAGCAGGAGGCCGAAAATGCTTTCCAATTTATTGAATCCCAAAGCAAGGATTTTTATGATGCAGGCATAAGCGAACTTATTTCTTATTGGCAAAATTACTTTTGCACCAACTTAATTGTAAAACATTTTTCTTTATCTTCTGAGTAATCTACCTGCAAGGCAAAGTAGATATCAGATAAGAGAACAGTGCCCTCAAACTTTTGAAAGAGTTAATATTATTCACAAACATGGACCCTCCTATGTTTTCTTTTAAAATATTTTGCTCTCACTTTAAATAGGTAGCCAAGAAATTTTTTCCTCAGTGACCCATGATTCTATTAAGTGTTCAAACTTCCTGAAAACTTTTGTTATTTTGCCATCCCCAAATCAAATTGTAAAGGAGAGAGCTTATGGAAAATTCACAAATGATTTGTTTTCACCTTATGAAAATAGACATGGTAAAATGTTTCAATTTCTTTGGTATATTGCTAATCGTGAGTTGAACTGGAAGCACTATCAAATCAGAAAAGAAAATAGCATTCCCTAGGTTAAAGTTGTGTGGGTAAATGATATTTACATACATATTCCAGAAATGGTATGAAGATTTTGGTGAACTGTCCTTGCTCTTGCTGCCAGAGACATCTTTTGTTTATGAGTCTTGGTGTTTTGTGTGAAATTAGGCAGCAGTACAGTGTTATTCTAATTTCAGTTAATTTTTCTTAATGTTAAACTTGATTGCAACTGTTTCTTTAATTAAACTAGTATATTCTATGTCAGTGACTATTGATTAGGAATTCATATCATTTTCTATAAAACTTTATTAATACACAAATATTTAGGGCATATTCCAACCTTACTGAATATTTTTGCTTGATAATTTTGATATATTTTTGGTGTATTCTAACTATATAATGAGCATGGGACTTTTCAGGTGGCACATGTGGTAAAGAACCTGTCTGCTAATGCAGGAGACATAAGAGACTTGGGTTTGATCCTTGGGTCAGAAAGACACCCTGGAGGATGTCGTCATCTTCCAGTGGGAGCAGGGCAATCCAGTATTCTTGCCTGGACAGTTATATGGACAGAAGAGCCTGGTAGGATACAGTCCATAGGGAGGATCGCAAAGAGTCAGACTCTGCTGAAGAAACTTAGCATGCATGCATGCTGAGTATTTTCCTAGTATGTTATACCTCAAGTTAGACAAGCCCCAAAACCAATCACTTTCTTCATTATTAAATGCATTTCATTCAGCCCCCCAAATCTCATGAGTCCTAACATATTGTAATCATAATCCACATGTTTTCAGGATGGCTAGAAACTTTTCCAGTAGCCGTGTGTGGATGTGGGAGTTGGACCATAAAGAAAGCTGAGCACCGAAGAATTGTTGCTTTTGAACTGTGGTGTTGGAGAAGAGTCTTGAGAGTTCCTGGAACTACAAGGAGGTCAAACCCATCAATCCTAAAGGAAATCAGCCCTGAATATTCATTGGAAAGACTGATGCTGAAGCTCCAATACTTTGGCCTTGTGATGCAAAGAACTGACTCATTGGAAAAGACCCTGATGGTGGGAAATATTGAAGGCAAGAGGAGAAGGGGACGACAGAGGACAAGATGGTTGGATGGCATCACCGACTTGATGGACATGAGTTTGAGAATGTTCTGGGAGTTGGTGGGAGATGGACAGGGAATGCTGTCCGTGTGCTGCAGTTCACGGAGTCACAAAGAGTCGGACATGACTGAGTGACCTGAACTGAATGAAAAAGCTTTTCCTTGAAAATAGACTATTGTCACCACTATAACTAAGATTTACTATTTGGGACTTTCCTTTCAAATTTCTTCTTTAAAAACAGGGGCATTTACTTCACTGGTAATATTATTCTGGATATTCAACAAGTTATTTCCATTTTCACAAAGCTAAGTGTCCTTTCCACCATCAATTCTATGGAAAAATACAATGAATCAATAGCACTCTGAAGGTTAAGCTACCCAAACTCTCTGAGGCATTTAACCTGTTTTGGCCCAGAGTCTTGTCTTTATCTCTGATTACCCTTTGATTCTCAGAACTCTGCACTCTCCACCATCCTATCTACATAGATAATCCCTTATAAAATATTACAGAAAGGCCCTCTTGGATTTTAGGAGATCTAATCTCATCCATTTGGATATCCTTGAGTATGCCAGGGTTTTATTAAATACCCTTACTCTAGAACCAGACAACGGTATGAAATAGACTGCTTTTCTAAGACTCATAAAATAATCAGATTGCACCATGGAATAATCAGCCAAGAAGCTAAAACAAGATTCATCATGACACCCCTACTGCATTACTACCATCTTCCCTCTTTGTCTACACTTTGTCATATTTCTTCTTTTTCATCAACCTCTAACCAAAACCTCTGCTTATATATCCTTTGTGAGAGATCCTTATTATCCAGTCTCCTAAAATGACTTTTTTCCTCATTCTTTCTTTATCTTCCCACCAAAAGAGAAACAAAACTCATTCATTCAATTTTCTCAAACTGTTGCTCCCCCCTCAATCTCACTGATATGTCACCCCAGCCTGACCCCAGGAACAATATTTAGTGGCCATTCCCTTCAGCTCATACCAGAGAGATTTTTCTCTTGATGGTCTGTGTAGGTACATAAACTGCCCACACATCTTGAACCTTAATGTCTTGCTAAGTAATAGCTAGACTGTAACTTCACATAATGGACGCTTCTCTTGTAATCTCCAAACTGTTTTACTCCTCTTCCCTAGGACCAGGTATTGGAAAAACATAGAGGTACTTTCATTTCTGATAACCACCATTTCTCCTTCACCACGTTCCAACCAGCCTTACAGCCTTTGTTCAGTTCTGTGCAGATTCTGACCTCCTGAGATTAATCAAATATTGTATATCATACCTAATCACCTCAGATATACAGATAATACCACTCTAATGGCAGAAGGCAAAGAGGCACTAAAGAGTCTCTTGATGAGGGTGAAAGAGGAGAGTGAAAAAGCTGGCTTAAAACTCAACATTCAAAAAACTAAGATCATGGCATCCACTCCCATCATGTCATGGCAAATAAATGGGGAAAAAGAGGAAACAGTGACAGCCTTTCTTTTCTTGTGCTCCCAGATCACTGTGGACAGTGACGACAGACATGAAATTAAAAGCCGCTTGCTCCTTGGAAGAAAAGCTATGACAGATCTAGACAATGTATTAAAAAGCAGAGACATCACTTTGCTGACAAATGTCCCTATTGCCAAAGCAGGGGTTTTCCCAGTAGTCATGTATGGATGAGAGTTGGACTATAAAGAAGGCTGAGTGCTGAAGAATTGAGGTTTTTGATTTGTGGTACTGGGGAAGACTCTTGAGAGTCCTTTGGATGGAGAGGAGATCAAACCAGACAACCCTAAAGGAAATTAACCCTGAATATTCACTGGTAGGGCTGATGCTGAAGCTGAAGCTCTAATAGTTTGGCCCCCTGATGAGACGAGCCAACTCATTGGAAAAGACCCAGATGCTGGGAAGGGTTGTAGGCAGGAGGAGAAGGGGGCCGACAGAGAATGAGGTGGTTGGATGGCATCACTGACTCAAGGACATGAGTTGGTGGGAAATAGTAAAGGACAAGAAGGCCTGGTGTGTTGCAGTTCATGGGGTAACAAAGAGTCAGACACAACTCCGCTGCGGAACAGCAACACATAAATCATTGCCTGTGGCTCCCTAGAGGATACTACTTTTTGGGGGGTGGGAGTCAGCAGACTTTATATCTGTCTTTCCCACACCTTTCTCTCCTGTGTTGTTGGGATCCAAGTCCAGTATTTCCAAATATTCACCTACCATACCTATTGACTATGTATACCTTTGGAGGCTTAAGTGATCATTTCAGAAGGAAGCAACAAGGTAATTGGGAGACATCCCTGGAGGGAATCACTGCCTCTCTTTTTATGTGCATTTTAAGAGCCATTATGAAAATTGTTACTGAAATAAACTTGGATCTGCTTGTCTGCATGCAGTAAAGACAGTTTACTGACACTGGGTTGTGATGAAGGAATGTTTATTGCAGGGTACCAAGCAAGGAATCCAGAACACCAATCAAGGTGTCCAGGGCAGCTACTGCTTAAAAGACCCGAGCTCATTAAAGGCTTTTAGGGAAAAGTTTTTGAAGACAAGATGAGGGAGGGGGGTTGTAGGGTTTGTGATTGACTCGTGGACAGTCTTCTGATTGGTTGGTGATGAGGTAATCAGACGTCAACATCATCAGCCTTCCAGTTCCAACCAGTTGGGGTCTACCTGCTTGTGGGCGGCATACAGTTAACTTCTTCCATCTGATGGGGGTTTCAGTATCTGCAAAATATCTCATAGTACATGGCTCCAAATATTATTTATAGCCTTTGAGGAGGAACTAAAAGTTCTTGACTGTTTAATGGCTAAACTATTATTATTTTGTCTTATTTGACTATTTTCCTTTCTGTATTTTCTTACCTTTCTGATTAAATTTATTCTTCAACTAAAGTTTCTCTACAGAGAAAAGGCAAGCAGAAAACGTGCGGAGAGCCCTGTTCTGGGAAGGCCCCTTAGGGTCCTGATCAGTTGCAATTAGATGATTAGAAAATGTGGTTGAAAACTTCCTTACCTGTGGGTTTTGGCCTTTGACTCTGCAAAGTATAGTGGTTCTTCTCTTCCCATTAATGAATTGAACCTGACTCAGGAATGAAGCTTTTATCATAAAACTTTATTAATAAAAGACTAAGAAGCTAATACTTCACTCAGATCAAATCAAAGTACTCTGTTAGAATAGTACTCTGGGGCAATATTTCTGATAGAAGAAATGGGATCCATTTTTCAAAAGATTTTTGGACAAATAGGATCTCACAAGAGTATGACCTTCTGAGAATAGTTTGCATACCATTTAGGATTAATTTTATTTTTAATATTCAGTTGTCCTAAATTAGGGCTATTTGAATGTGAAGCTTATCTCTAAAGTTTCATTATTGTAACTGGATACTACTTTTTCAGAAGTGAAATTAGGGTTCCATAAAAAGCTCACTGGTCCAAGATGAAAATATTTCTTGAATTTTATTAAGCAAATGTCCACTTGATAAAGAATAAAAGATATTTCTTTCTTTCTATTTTTGTATGATAGGTATATATTAAATTTATGTTTATAAATATGGCATAGAGAACATCTTTAACAAATAAGAAAACCTACTTGAGAAGCAGCATTATGTAATTTTGAGGATGTTGGTCACAAGGCAGTGCTTAATCTGGTTTGCTTACATTTTTTTTATGATTTTTGAGAGTTTACCTTCTTATAGTTCAGCAGAGTTTAGAACAGTTTTTAGTATTTCTTTATATGTTGTAAAACCTTAACCCATTTGACCTTTAATATAAGTGTTTATGAAAGCTTTCAAGAAGAATTGAAGTACCTATAACATCAACTTCCTTTCTTCTACTATTTAGGAATGATGATAATTCATGGGTAGTGGTTTTTGTTGTAACAAAGAAGTGAGTGCTTGAAATTAATATCCATCTATAAGCTGAAACAGAGCTTAAGGTATTTTTTTATCAAGCATCTGATAAATCCTTTACAACTAGTCAGGTTATAAGGGTTTTGCCCACTGAGAAATTTGATGCTTTATAAGAATGTGTTGCTTCAGTTCTCCAGCACCTGGGACCGTATCTTCATCCATCACCTGGCATTTCTCATTCTTTCTCTCTGCCGCACACTCATACCCACAAGCTTCTTTTCCCTCTTTCTCTTTTTTCTTCCTTCTGTAACTTCTTTATTTCTCTCTCTTTTAGTTTTCCCCTCAGGTTTTTGATAGATATATTAAGATAATTTTTTTCTTTTATGCAAATAAAAAATGTTCAAGTAATTGCAATGATTGATGGGACAATATGATATAAAAATTAGGGGCAAACAAATAAATAATTTTTACCAGTCACAGCTTCCAGGTTTCTACCCTCATTTGACCACCCACTTCAAAACCTGTGAACTAAGGACCATACTCTTGGGGCCTATTTGTTTATGAGTTTGTAGTGTAAGTTCAGGTCTTCCCAGTTCATTAAAACTTAAGGAAAATCTGTCCTTAACCATCGTCTAAATTTGGCTCATGAGGAGGAAGAGAAAAGTCCTGTATGTAACATTTTATTTATATAAATGGTTCAAGATTTTATTAGGGACTTCCAGTATCAATAATAAGGATATAGAAATTCCACCAGTAATTTGAACAGGAAGATTTAGTGAATGATTAGTAACATTAAATAGGATAATTTTGTGGGATGCAGAGTAGTAACTGACAAAGCAATTAGCATTCCTAGCCTGAGGGAGAGTAAACAGGGAAGGAACTTGGGAAGTTGAAATGGAGTCAAGCCCCTGCATGGAGGAGCCTGATGGGCTACAGTCCGTGGGGTCCAAAGAGTCAGACAGGACCGAGCGCCTTTACTTTCACTTTCAAGCCCCCTAAACTGATGATCAGACCTCTGGAAGATGCATGGCTATTCTAGAAGCATGTAACCTTCTGGTGGAAAAGAGACTCAGTAGAGGGCTCAGACTTGGATTAAATGTCAGAGGGCATGAACTGCAGCTTGAACACACAGCAGCTGATGTGTAGTGATGAAATGAGAGGGGTGGGGTGGTAGTCTCAGGGTTGCCACTGTGGTCTCAGGAAACTTGCAGAAAGGACAAAAGCCACCCACCACATGCACACAGGGATATTCTGGATTCTGTGCCAAAAATACACTGGAGGTAGGAAGTAAGTCCTTCCCTCTGTTCTGGCCTGCGCACCCCTCTACACACATTCATACTCTTATGAGCACCTTTATACTATCAGACAACAATAAAACAATTGTGTGTGTCCACCTAAGAGGAAGCTAGTTTTTATATCTGTGAAGCACTCACTCACTCCCTCAAATAAAGGTATACATGCATGATGTCACTGTACCCTCGTTATATTTGTGCCTATTCAAGTTTATTCACATTCTCACTGCATATACCATTACCTAAAGATTAAATATGCAGATGACACCACCCTTATGGCAGAAAGTGAAGAGGAACCAAAAAGCCTCTTGATGAAAGTGAAAGAGGAGAGTAAAAACGTTGGTTTAAGCTCAACATTCAGAAAACTAAGATCATGGCATCTGGTTCCATCACTTCATGGCAAATAGATGGGGAAACAGTGGAAACAGTGTCAGACTTTATTTTTTTGGGCTCCAAAATCACTGCAGATGGTGATTGCAGCCATGAAATTAAAAGATGTGAGAGTTGGACTGTGAAGAAAGCTGAGGGCCGAAAAATTGTTGCTTTTGAACTGTGGTGTTGGAGAAGACTCTTGAGAGTCCCTTGGACTGCAAGGAGATCCAACCAGTCCATCCTAAAGGAGATCAGTCCTGGGTGTTCATTGGAAGGACTGATGTTGAAGCTGAAACTCCAGTACTTTGGCCACCTCATGAGAAGAGTTGACTTATTGGAAAAGACCTTGATGCTGGGAAGGATTGGGGGCAGGAGGAGAAGGGGACGACGGAGGATGAGATGGCTGGATGGCATCACTGACTTGATGGACATGAGTTTGAGTAGACTCCGGGAGTTGGTGATGGACAGGGAGGCCTGGTGTTCTGCAATTCATGGGGTCGCAGAGTCGGACACGACTGAGTGACTGAACTGAACTGAAAGATTAAATTAGAAAGTTAATATTAAACAACTTAAAGAAGAGAAAGGGAAAATAAAAACACAGTTGACACTAGTGAGCAAAATGAAAATATGCAAACCTACCACTATCACTTTTTATAATTTATCCCAGTATTATTGTGATATTTATTATTTGCTTTTTCCATTTCACATTTGCTTTGACAACAGCCAGAATCTCAGGTGGTTGGAGTTTTTTTTTTTAATTTGGTGTGGTAACCAACAAATTTTTCTTGACACTCTGAGGTTTTAATAGACCTACTTTTTTTTTTTTTTTTTTGGTTGCTATCATTTTCCATTAAACTTTATATTAAATATGTAAGTAAGAAGGGATTCTCCAGAGAAATGTCTTAATTCTAGATGGAGTGTGCCCTGCTCTTGTTGTATAGCAGCAAACCATCATCCCCTAGGTAATCAGCATCTGTTATTCCAGCTTGGAGAGTGCCACCCTTCATAATGTTTGTTTCCTATATAAATAGCTTTGAATTCTGATACTTTAGAGTTCTTGGTTCCCATAGGATTTTTTATGTTTCTATCAGATTTTAAGCAGTGGTTTCATTGAGTTGGAAATGAGACCACTGCCTGGTCCTTGTGACTTCACAATATCACTGAAGCAACACAGAAAGGTTGCTACTCTTAGGAATGTTAGTAAAGAAAGAAAGTGCTAATTTATAACTTCCATTTGATGGTTCATGAGGTAATGAAAGTATTTTAGAAAGTAATTTTAACAACTTTCACTACTAGCAATGCTCAGTATCATCATTTACGTTGTATTTTCAAACATGCTTGTTATAAATTTGCTACATTTACATAATGCATTATGTGTACATAAATTTAATCTTGTATAACTTGTTTTCACTTTGGATTTCCATGGCTACTAGTGGGGTTGGACTTTTATATATTTGTGACTCAGTTTTTTTTTTTCCATTTGTTTGAAATAACTATTCATTTTCTTTGTCCTTTAATAAATCTTTCTTACTGATTTGTGAAAATTCTTTATATATTTTGACAGTTTATTCTTTATTGGTTATGTGCCACATATGATTCCATTGGAACTTGTCTTTGTACTTTCATTTATATGGCTTTTGATAACATTTTGAAGGTACTTAATGTATTTGAATTGATCTATTTTTCTCTTTATGATTTAAATTTTTGTGTCTTGTTAAATAAATGTTTTCCTACACTGAGTTTTAAAAATCCTGTACATTGACATGAGTACTAGTTTGTTGATTTATATTCACTTTTTCCAAAGAATCAGCTTTCTGATAAAATATTTTATTTTTTGTATCTTATTTTCTAATTCTTTCATTTTTATTACTTTATTCAGTTTATTACGCCCTTATATTTTTTCTGAAGTGTTTGGTTTGAATTTTTATTTTTTCTTTTACTGATATAAGTATTTAGTGCAATGAATTTTCTTCTAGGCAGTTCCTCAGCTCTTGCCTAAAAATATTCTTGGGTTAAAATTTGCTTATTGTTATGTTCACAATTCCGTTTTTTATTTTTTGTTAGCCCCCAAAATTGTTTAATAAGTATTTATTTATCTGTCTACCTGCCTATATCTTCCAAATAGAAAGTTCTTAATTGTTTAACAGTTTTTTGCATTGTGTTTAGAAGATATTGGATATTATTCTTTTCTGTCTTAAAGGTTTAATTGTCTTTGTCTTTCTGGCCCAATATATCTGCTTGGGTAATTTTGGTAAATATTCCATGTGCCCTTGAAAAAAGGTGTTTTCTCTAGTCTATCAGTGTATAGTGTATGATAGATACATCAGAGTTTGAGAATGTATGGATATATGCATATATTTACTACATTAACCCTATTGATTATGCTACTTAGGTTCTTTATATGTTCATGTTTTTTAAGTCTACTTGAATTATCTAAGACCAATAACTGTTATTGTATTTGTCTTTTTGTCTGTTTTCCTGTAACTGCCTGTAGTTTCTGCTATGAAATTTGCAGCTGAGCTGTTTCAAAAATCTATCCTGCCACCGTGATCCTGACTGGAGATATTTTTATATTGATTTTTGTGTTTGGTAGGAAATAGTATACATTTTTTATTTTTTTCATATTTATAACCACACATTTTAAGCTCTGTTTTATTGAAAATATTTTACTTTTCTATGGTGCTTTGAAATATCTTCTCTCATATGTTAAAAGTTTATATCTGAGTGTACTCCAGGCTTTCTTTTCTGTTTGTCAACTTATCTGTTCTTCTGTCAAAGACCACAGTAAAAATCCCATAGCATGGAACAATTTACTGCTAGTTTATTATAAATATCTTCTCTCTCAGCTTATCTTTTTACATTTTCTGTTGTAACATGTTATGAACTTTCTACAGACAGAAGCTAATTCTCCACCTTTGAATCTGGATAGACTTTGGCTTGTTTTGACCAAAACAATATGGTGGAAGCAACTTTGTGCTAGTTCTGAGTCTAGACCTCAAGAGGGCGCATCTGTTTTCTCTCTCAGAAAACTGCCATTGAAGTGTGTACACATCCACGCTCATCTGCTGGAAGCAGAGAGATCCAAGGCTTAGGGAGCACCATTACCCCAGCCAGTAGTCAGTCAACAAGCCATTGATTCAGCAGTTGATCCGGGATATATTAAAAAGCTCAACGAGTATGCCAGATCAACCAGAATTCCTAGGTGACCCACAGGCTCACAATTAATAAAATATGCTTGTTGTTTTAAGCCAGTAAGTGTTGCAGTGGGTTTACATATGTAACCAATTACTGATATAAAATGGTAAAATTTAATTATTATTTACCAACATTTTGTTTTGTGCCTTGCACAATTTGTTTATTTTGAAAATTAAAAATTTGTTTTGCTATCTAAATAAATGTCATAAAACATTCAAGTTTTAAAAGTTTTGACATGTGCCTTTCTCATTTAAGGTTTAAATAAATTGGAATTGATATTTCATGTAAGGTGTGAAGTCTGTCACTGGTTTAATTTTTCTAATGTGGAGCATTAATTGTACTAGCAAAATTTATTGAGACTTTCTGTTCTCTTGTATAATGCTACTTCTTTAATACATTAAATCTCTATTTAAGTTTTGGGCTTTTGTGGCCTCTCCATTATGTTCTATTTATCCTTTATTTCCTTGCTACTGTGCCAATAATACCACCCATCACCACTCTATTGTTCTTGCCTATTTTGAGCCATTTAAATTTATACAAAAGTAGAGAATTAATTTATCAAGTCCTTCAAATAGTCCTAATGTCATTTTGATTGAATATGAAATACATTGAATATGAAAATATTGATAGTTCCAATTTCTTATTAGCTTCTACAAACATAATATATGTTTGCTATTTGTTTCCTGATTAATATTAAAGATTTGTGTGTGTGTGTGTTTGTATTTCATGTGTGCTTTGTTTGGTTGTTAGGTAGCTAAGTTGTGTCCCACTTTTTGCCACCCCATGGACTGCAGCACACCAGGCTTCTCTGTCCTTCGCTATCTCCTGGAGTTTGCCCAAACTCATGTCTATTGAGTTGGTGATGCTCTCTATCTCATGCTCTGTCGTCCCCTTTCTCCTCCGCCCCTCAGTCTTTCCCAACATAAAGGTCTTTTCCAATGAGTTGTCTTTTCGCATCAGGTGGCCAAAGTATTGGAGCTTCAGCTTCATCATCATTCCTTGCAATGAATATTCAGGATTGATTTTCTTTAGAATAGACTGGTTTGATCTCCTTGCAGTCCAGGAAACTCTCAAGAGTCTTCTCCAGCACCACAATTTAAAAGCATCAATTCTTCAACTCTCAGCCTTCTTTATGGTTCAACTCTCACATCCATACATGACTACTGGAAAAACCATAGGTTTGACTATATGGACCTTTGTCAGCAAAGTGATGTCTCTGCTTTTTAATACATTTTCTAGGTTTGCCCTACCTTTTCTTCCAAGGAGCAAGCACCTTTTGGAGTCAAAAAAAAAAAAATCTGTCACTGTTTCTACTTTTTCCCTATCTATTTGCCATGAAGTGATGGGACCAGATGCCATTATCTTAGTTTTTTCCATGTTGAGTTTCAAGCCAGGTTTTTCACTCTGCTTTTTCACCCTTATCAAGAGGCTCTTTAGTTCCTCTTTGCTTTCTGCCACGAGAGTGGTATCATCTGCACATCCGAGGTTGTTGATACTTCTCCTAGCAATCTTGATTCCAGCTTGTGATTCTTCCAACCTGGCATGTGTGCTTAAAAGAAATTATATACAAAATGCTTTATTTATTATTCATCTTATTAATTTCAACTTTTTTCAAAATTACAATTCATGACATATTCCAAGAAGTGTTTTTGGTTATCAATTTTGTTGTTTTCATATCTTCTACTTAATGTTCCTGACAGAAGAAATTTGCCTGTGTGCTTTCATATTCACTCTTTATTTCTCCATGCCTCTCACCTGTATTTTAGAGAAAAACATTTCAAAGGATAAATTTACAGTTGACGTCCAAGAAGTTCCAGCCAATGAGAAGAGAGAAGCAGGATATATTTGAATCTCTTCTTCTGTCTCAGCTAGTATTTCTGATGTGGGCTCTTTCCTGCTTCTGTAACTCTAGTTATCTTTCTCCACAATTTCAAATCACATCAAATCACTCTCTCTCTCCTCACATGTGGTCTAGGTCTTCCTTGTTGGACCTGGTTTATCTCCCTCGATTATCCCTCCAGCCCTCTTATGATTGTGGCTTTGTGATGTTTTTAATAGCAAGACTATCTCATTGAAACTCTTGGTTTATCAGTGTAGTGGCCAACTGACTGTATTAAAATATCTCTTTGAAAGACAAGATTTCTGTCTTTCAAAGACAAGGTGTACCTAGTGATCTCTCAATGCACTTTGGGTTTACCTCTCACATCTTTTACTCTAATAAATGGCTCACTATTTTTTCCTCTCACTAGACTATCACTACTTAATGGAAAGAACCTCATCTTGATAGTTTCTTTAAAACAAAACCTAGGAAAAATAATACAAAATTATTATGTAAATTAGAATAATATTTTACTTACAAAGTATACAAATTTCATTTAAAGTGTACCATTACCATACATTACTTTTGAAGCTCTGTTCCTTATTTCCTCAGACCTACTCAAAATTTATACTCCAGTTACACCACATTCTTTGTACTTTCCTGAATACATGAATAGCTCTTCATGCTCTTGTTCTTTTGAATCTTTGTTCCTATTTTTCCTTCTGAGTGGACTTCTTCCTTTATCCACTGATTACATTGTTCGTTAATTAATGATATCCTTTGTCCTTAATTAGACTTCTCACCTGGGAAAATATTCTAATAATTATGTGGCCAATCCAATGTTGTCTTTACAATATTTGTCAAGAAGTTCTTTTCTCTGCTCAGTTCAGTTCAGTTGCTCAGTCATGTCCAACTCTTTGCGACCCCATGGACTACAGGACGCCAGGCTTCTTTGTCCATCACCAACTCTGGAGCTTACTCAAACTCATGTCCATCAAGTCACTTATGCCATCCAACCATCATCCTCTGTCATCTACTTCTCCTCCTGCCTTCAACCTTTCCCAACATCAGGGTCTTTTCCAATGAGTTGGTTATTCACATCAGGTGGTCAAAGTATTGGAGTTTCAGCTCCAACATCAGTCCTTCCAATGAATATTCAGGACTGATTTCCTTTAGGATGGACTGGTTGGATCGCCTTTCAGTCCAAGGGACTCTCAAGAGTCTTCTCCAATACTGCCGTTCAAAAGCATCAATTCTTTGGTGCTCAGCTTTCTTCACAGTCCCACTCTCACATCCATACATGACTACCAGAAAAACCATAGCCTTGACTAGATGGACTTTTGCTGGCAAAGTAATATCTGTGCTTTTTAGTATGTTGTCTAGGTTGCTCATAGTTTTTCTTCCAAGGAGCAAGTGTCTTTTAATTTCATGGCTTTTAATTTCAAAATCATCTGCAATGATTTTGGACCCCAAAAAATAGAAGTCTCTCACTGTTTACATTGTTTCCCCACCTATTTGCCATGAAGTGATGGGACCGAAGCTGTGATTTTAGTTTTCTGAATGTTGCGTTGTAAGCCTACATTTTCATTCTCCTCTTTCACTTTCATAAAGAGGCTCTTCAATTCTTTTTAGTTTCTCTCCTACTTTCAGTTATTCTGTGTATTAATATTTTAATTTTCTTTTGAAAATGGCATTTGGTTGTATTTTATTAAATTTTGTTAAGATGCAAACTTACCACTTACTTTTTGCTATTTACCATGCATATTCTTTACTCTTATATGATTTCTTTTGGATCAAGGTGTCTTTATGCTTTAATCACTATAAGGAAATTATGCATTTTATTTTTATTATTTTTGAAGTTTTTCTTGATACTTAACCTATATGTATGACTTAATAATTCATAGTTAGCTTTATCTCTCTTTTTATACTTGAAGGATATATATGTAAATGTGCTGAGGAATCACTTTCTCTGCAAGCACTTGCCTAATATTGAATTGGCAGGTAAGGGTCGATATAAAACCAGTGCTTGATAATATCTTGACTATAAATAATTAAAACCTGATCCTGATCTTATTATGATTAGCAATAATTTGTATAGCAGAGCTTATCTGCCATGTTATAAATAATTTTTTCTTCTTCAAACACTAATTTCCTCAGGTAGCCTAAACCCCATTATTTTTATGCACATATATTAGCCCTGTAATGGGTGTGGCTTCTTGGATAGCTATCTTCTACACAAAAGACCTTGTTAAAGGTTAAAAAAAGGAAAACAGTATAATGTGAAGCAACAAAGAACAAATGACATTTAATGCTCTTTTGTCTGAAATTAAGAATGTTTGTTGATTATTTTAAAGACAGTGTTTAAATCACAGATTTTAAATGATTTGAGATTTTATTTATTTATTTTATTTATTTATTTATTTATTTTTTTATTAGTTGGAGGCCAACCACTTCACAACATTTCAGTGGGTTTTGTCATACATTGATATGAATCAGCCATGGATTTACATGCATTCCCCATCCCGATCCCCGCTCCCACCTCCCTCTCCACCCGATTCCCCCGAGTCCTCCCAGTGCACCAGGCTGGAGCACTTGTCTCATGCATCCCACCTGGGCTGGTGATCTGTTTCACCATAGATAGTATACATGCTGTTCTTTTGAAATATCCCACCCTCACATTCTCCCACAGAGTTCAAAAGTCTGTTCTGTATTTCTGTGTCTCTTTTTCTGTTTTGCATATAGGGTTATCGTTACCATCTTTCTAAATTCCATATATATGTGATAGTATGCTGTAATGTTCTTTATCTTTCTGGCTTACTTCACTCTGTATAATGGGCTCCAGCTTCATCCATCTCATTAGGACTGGTTCAAATGAATTCTTTTTAATGGCTGAGTAATATTCCATGGTGTATATGTACCACAGCTTCCTTATCCATTCATCTGCTGATGGGCATCTAGGTTGCTTCCATGTCCTGGCTATTATAAACAGTGCTGCGATGAACATTGGGGTGCACGTGTCTCTTTCAGATCTGGTTTCCTCAGTGTGTATGCCCAGAAGTGGGATTGCTGGGTCATATGGCAGTTCTATTTCCAGTTTTTTAAGAAATCTCCACACTGTTTTCCATAGCGGCTGTACTAGTTTGCATTCCCACCAACAGTGTAAGAGGGTTCCCTTTTCTCCACACCCTCTCCAGCATTTATTGCTTGTAGACTTTTGGATAGCAGCCATCCTGACTGGCGTGTAATGGTACCTCATTGTGGTTTTGATTTGCATTTCTCTAATAATGAGTGATGTTGAGCATCTTTTCATGTGTTTGTTAGCCATCTGTATGTCTTCTTTGGAGAAATGTCTGTTTAGTTCTTTGGCCCATTTTTTGATTGGGTCATTTATTTTTCTGGAATTGAGCTTCAGGAGTTGCTTGTATATTTTTGAGATTAATCCTTTGTCTGTTTCTTCATTTGCTATTATTTTCTCCCAATCTGAGGGCTGTCTTTTCACCTTACTTATAGTTTCCTTTGTAGTGCAAAAGCTTTTAAGTTTCAGTAGGTCCCATTTGTTTATTTTTGCTTTTATTTCCAATATTCTGGGAGGTGGGTCATAGAGGATCTTGCTGTGATTTATGTCGGAGAGTGTTTTGCCTATGTTCTCCTCTAGGAGTTTTATAGTTTCTGGTCTTACATTTAGATCTTTAATCCATTTTGAGTTTATTTTTGTGTATGGTGTTAGAAAGTGTTCTAGTTTCATTCTTTTACAAGTGGTTGACCAGTTTTCCCAGCACCACTTGTTAAAGAGGTTGTCTTTTTTCCATTCTATATCCTTGCCTCCTTTGTCAAAGATAAGGTGTCCATAGGTTCGTGGATTTACCTCTGGGCTTTCTATTCTGTTCCATTGATCTATATTTCTGTCTTTGTGCCAGTACCATACTGTCTTGATGACTGTGGCTTTGTAGTAGAGTCTGAAGTCAGGCAGGTTGATTCCTCCAGTTCCATTCTTCTTTCTCAAGATTACTTTGGCTATTCGAGGTTTTTTGTATTTCCATACAAATTGTGAAATTCTTTGGTCTAGTTCTGTGAAAAATACCGTTGGTAGCTTGATAGGGATTGCATTGAATCTATAGACAGCTTTGGGTAGAATAGCCATTTTGACAATATTGATTCTTCCAATCCATGAACACGGTATGTTTCTCCATCTGTTTGTGTCCTCTTTGATTTCTTTCATCAGTGTTTTATAGTTTTCTATGTATAGGTCTTTTGTTTCTTTAGGTAGATATACTCCTAAGTATTTTATTCTTTTTGTTGCAATGGTGAATGCTATTGTTTCCTTAATTTCTCTGTTTGTTTTTTCATTGTTAGTATATAGGAATGCAAGGGATTTCTGTGTGTTAATTTTATATCCTGCAACTTTACTATATTCATTGATTAGCTCTAGTAATTTTCTGGTAGAGTCTTTAGGGTTTTCTATGTAGAGGATCATGTCATCTGCAAACAGTGAGAGTTTCACTTCTTCTTTTCCTATCTGGATTCCTTTTACTTCTTTTTCTGCTCTGATTGCTGTGGCCAGAACTTCCAACACTATGTTGAATAGTAGTGGTGAGAGTGGGCACCCTTGTCTTGTTCCTGATTTCAGGGGAAATGCTTTCAATTTTTCACCATTGAGGGTGATGCTTGCTGTGGGTTTGTCATATATAGCTTTTATTATGTTGAGGTATGTTCCTTCTATTCCTGCTTTCTGGAGAGTTTTAATCATAAATGAGTGTTGAATTTTGTCAAAGGCTTTCTCTGCATCTATTGAGATAATCATATGGTTTTTATCTTTCAATTTGTTAATGTGGTGTATTACATTGATTGATTTGCGGATATTAAAGAATCCTTGCATTCCTGGGATAAAGCCCACTTGGTCATGGTGTATGATTTTTTTAATATGTTGTTGGATTCTGTTTGCTAGAATTTTGTTAAGGATTTTTGCATCTATGTTCATCAGTGATATTGGCCTGTAGTTTTCTTTTTTTGTGGCATCTTTGTCTGGTTTTGGAATTAGGGTGATGGTGGCCTCATAGAATGAGTTTGGAAGTTTACCTTCCTCTGCAATTTTCTGGAAGAGTTTGAGTAAGATAGGTGTTAGCTCTTCTCTAAATTTTTGGTAGAATTCAGCTGTGAAGCCATCTGGTCCTGGGCTTTTGTTTGCTGGAAGATTTTTGATGACAGTTTCGATTTCCTTGCTTGTGATGGTTCTGTTAAGATCTTCTATTTCTTCCTGATTCAGTTTTGGAAAGTTATACTTTTCTAAGAATTTGTCCATTTCATCCAAGTTGTCCATTTTATTGGCATAGAGCTGCTGGTAGTAGTCTCTTATGATCCTTTGTATTTCAGTGTTGTCTGTTGTGATCTCTCCATTTTCATTTCTAATTTTGTTAATTTGGTTCTTCTCTCTTTGTTTCTTAATGAGTCTTGCTAATGGTTTGTCAATTTTGTTTATTTTTTCAAAAAACCAGCTTTTAGCTTTGTTGATTTTTGCTATGGTCTCTAGAATTTAGAATAATGATAATAAAAATGATCCAAAATCTTGAAAACAAAATGGAGTTACAGATAAATAGCCTGGAAACAAAGATTGAAAAGATTCAAGAAATGTTTAATAAAGACCTAGAAGAAATAAAAAAAGAGTCAATTAAAAATGAATAATGCAATGAATGAGATCAGAAACACTTTGGAGGGAACCAAGAGTAGAATAACGGAGGCAGAAGATAGGATAAGTGAGGTAGAAGATAAAATGATGGAAATAAATGAAGCAGAGAGGAAAAAAGAAAAAAGGATCAAAAGAAATGAGGATAACCTCAGGGACCTCTGGGACACTGTGAAACTCCCCAACATTCGAATCATAGGAGTCCCAGAAGAAGAAGACAAAAAGAAAGGCCATGAGAAAATACTCGAGGAGATAATAGCTGAAAACTTCCCTAAAATGGGGAAGGAAATAGCCACCCAAGTCCAAGAAACCCAGAGAGTCCCAAACAGGATAAACCCAAGGCGAAATACCCCAAGACACATATTAATCAAATTAACAAAGATCAAACACAAAGAACAAATATTAAAAGCAGCAAGGGAAAAACAACAAATAACACACAAAGGGATTCCCATAAGGATAACAGCTGATCTATCAATAGAAACCCTCCAGGCCAGAAGGGAATGGCCGGACGTACTGAAAGTAATGAAAGAGAATAACCTACAACCTAGATTATTGTATCCAGCAAGGATCTCATTCAGATATGAAGGAGAATTCAAAAGCTTTACAGATAAGCAAAAGCTGAGAGAATTCAGCACCACCAAACCAGCTCTTCAACAAATGCTAAAGGATCTTCTCTAGACAGGAAATGCAGAAAGGTTGTATAAACGTGAACCCAAAACAACAAAGTAAATGGCAACGGGACCACACTTATCAATAATTACCCTAAATGTAAATGGGTTGAATGCCCCAACCAAAAGACAAAGATTGGCTGAATGGATACAAAAACAAGACCCCTATATATGCTGTCTACAAGAGACCCACCTCAAAACAAGAGACACATACAGACTAAAAGTGAAGGGCTGGAAAAAAATATTTCATGCAAAAGGAGACCAAAAGAAAGCAGGAGTCGCAATACTCATATCAGATAAAATAGACTTTCAAATAAAGGATGTGAAAAGAGACAAAGAAGGACACTACATAATGATCAAAGGATCAATCCAAGAAGAAGATATAACAATTATAAATATATATGCACCCAACATAGGAACACCACAATATGTGCGGCAAACACTAACGAGTATGAAAGAGGAAATTAATAGTAACACAATAATAGTGGGAGACTTTAATACCCCACTCACAACTATGGATAGATCAACTAAACAGAAAATTAACAAGGAAACACAAACCTTAAATGACACAATGGACTACCTAGACCTAATTGATATCTATAGGACATTTCACCCCAAAACAATCAACTTCACCTTTTTCTCAAGTGCACACGGAACATTCTCCAGAATAGATCACATCCTGGGCCATAAATCTGGTCTTGAAAAATTCAAAAAAATTGAAATCATTCCAGTCATCTTTTCTGACCACAGTGCAGTAAGATTAGATCTCAATTACAGGAAAAAAATTGTTAAAACTTCAAACATATGGAGGCTAAATAACACGCTTCTGAATAACCAACAAATCATAGAAGAAATCAAAAAAGAAATCAAAATATGTATAGAAATGAATGAAAATGAAAACACAACAACCCAAAACCTATGGGACACTGTAAAAGCAGTGCTAAGGGGAAGGTTCATAGCATTACAGGCTTACATCAAGAAACAAGAAAAAAAAACAAATAAATAACCTAACTCTACACCTAAAGCAATTAGAGAAGGAAGAAATGAAGAACCCCAGGGTTAGCAGAAGGAAAGAAATCTTAAAAATTAGGGCAGAAATAAATGCAAAAGAAACTAAAGAGATGATTTGAGATTTTAAATAATAGTAAAAGTGCTTTTGACAAGGCACCACATATTTTGGTCATTTATCACGACTGTTGATTTGTTGGCTTGATTCGTGTATCATTCAGATATTTGCAGCAGGCTGAGATTGTTTGATCAGTCAAGAGTAAATCCATGGGAAACTTTTTGTTCAGTACATGAACCTTGCAATATTGCACCCATCAAATGCCTTTTCACAGTAACCAAATCCTTTGAATTTGTTGTAAAGAGAGCCTTGTCTACATCAGTTTTGTCATATTGACACCCTTGACTTCTAACTAAGATTGTAATATCTCAGGAGTTCTGTAATATAGAAAACTCTGCTAAGAGCTGGAATATTAACTGAAAAAAATGTAGACAATAGTAAATTATTTTTAAATAGTACAGTTATAGTGTTTGAGTGAAAAATCAATGACTGAATCATTCTTTTAGTGAGCCTGTGTTCCTGGCCTCTGCCTTTATAACAGGTGTCCTTAGCTTCGTTGGATGAGACAGGACAACTGCTTGGGACTAGAGCTGGAAAAATGCTCTTCCCCTAGGTTGGATAAAGCTTAGGTAAAGTCTTTTATCTTGGAGAGCAAGCCTTTGTTTTAGAGGATGCTGGTCAAATTTCACATTGCTTATGTTCTCCTCTCCCTGCTAGATCCTGGAAAGACATCTTCTTTACTCTTCACTCTGAGAACCAGCCTATTGAGGTTCTTGGAAGTAAAACCCACAAATTGTTGGCACTTCCCTAAGAGTCTGGCTGCTAAGAATTTCCCACTCTTAAGCAAGTCCATACTCAGCTTCCAGGGATTTTTCACAATTGCCATTTAAATGTTCTTACCACTGTATAGATTCAATAGTTTCTGCTTGTGGTGAGGAGACCTTGGCTGTAACTCCGGATCTTCCTATCTCTCCAAACTTAGGAGAGCAGTTTTCTACTGACCTCACGAATGACAGGTATATATGGGAACTCTGTATCACTCAATGAAATGAATAATGTTGTAAAAAATTAGTAAATGGAAAACTCATTTAAGTAGATTCAATAGACCATAAGGGGGAGCTGTCACACCCTGAAATGACAGGAGAGGAAGAATGACTCTTCTTTCCTGACAAGGATTCATCCAATGACAAGCCATGAAATCTATTTACCATAGCTCTTCCAACTTTCTTTTTCTCTCTAAAAAAGGTCTTCTTTCCCTTGTATGTGGCTAATTGTGGTTGCAGACTCATAATTGCAGTTCTCTGTTTGATCCTGAGTAAGCCTGTCTTTGCTGATGTAATACCTAGCAGTCTACTGTTTTAGGTCAACCATGTCTATACCAGTGGATATTACACAGAGATATAATGCTTTACATAGTGTAAAACTGCCTCTTTGACTTGGGGTCTTTGTCAGTCCAGCAACATGGCTATATCTGTGTTATTCATGCTCCGAAAGACTGTCACATGCTATTAAATTGAGCATCAGAACCATATCCTTTGAGAAAGCCTGTGGACTCAGTTCTATCACTGGTATTGGAGAGTGTGATGGCCCTAAGAGTTAGATTATGCAACTCATCATCATGGCAACATCAGTAGGCCAGTGGTGAAGACCCCACATTTTCAGGTAAGATTTCCCTAAGTTTAATACTTACATAGTGTGTACTGCAGAGAAATTACGGAAACAGAGATTAAAAGGAGTGCTTTTACCATTCAGCTCCACCACATATTAATACCAGCTTGAATAATATTAAACAAGTGGACATCCTGCTTTACTTAGTAGCTTGTTGATTTCACTTTCTCAACTCTCTTAACCTCTTTGTAGCATTTACCTATTTCTTTTAAAAGACCTTCTTCTTAGCTTTGTATGGCCCCAATATATTTTTGTATCAAAGTCTAATCCAAAAACAGAAACCACCATTAAATGTTTGAAGTAGAGGGATTTTATTGCAGGGAGTGAGTGAAAATGTTGATAGGAAAGCCAAAGCTGACGGGAGCTGGAGAAGCAACCCAGATATTAACAAAAGCTAGAAGACCACCACCTCAGGGACAAAGAAACGAAGGATTTGTGCTGGTTCAGAAGCTTGGACTCGAGTAGCTGGTAGAGGGAGCTGGAACCCCACAGGGAGGTGGAGTTCAATGTGGCCGATAGTGTACAGGCTACCTGAGGCTTGAAAGGTTGGGAAATCGTCTTGAAAGGGGTGAGACTCTCTGTGTAAGGAGAGCCAGACTGAGGAATGTAAGTAATTGATTTGAAGATAAAGATGCCCCAAAACACTGCACTTTCAGCTTTGACTCTGCCATGTCTTTTGCTCGTCACTCATTCATTCGTCATTCATCTTAATCTTAACGCTTCATAGGCTTTCAGCCTCAGTCACTTGCTTGTCTCCCTCTGCACACTGTATTGGCATCTCACTTGCTTCCATTGTTTTCACTACTTCCAAATGCTAATAATTCCCCCAGTCGTGCCTTGGGTGAAAACCCTATCGCCAAGTATTGGGTTCCTGCATGGACTGTAAAATTAATATGTTCACAACTGAGCTCTTATGCTTTTATCTTAATCTGATATTCTTTCCAGACTCAATTAAATGCCTCCTCTCTATGTGCGTTCTTTTTCCTCTCTGCTTTTGTTGAAGTTTAAGGCATACTGTTTTTCCTTTGGGTCAGTCTTCTAGTCCTCTGGCTTCCATTTAGTTGACCTTGAAATCTGTTTTTCATTTTGTTTGGCTAACCTTTCTGTATCCTCATTCTGATTAAGCTGTTCTATTAAATATAATCTTTTTGTGTTGTAGTAAGCACCCTTACTGATGACTTGTCTTTAGATTTTCATTAATACTCTTATCACCAACCATGTTAAAATATTTAAATTTCTCTGAGAAAACTTTTAATAAGTCCTATAATTTTGTACATGTTGTTTCCTCATCCGTCACCCATTTTTCCTTATCATTTAGCTACTTAATTCCAACTTGCCCAGGAAGATACATTTTAATCGCATCTAAGGAAGGGTTTTCGTTTTGTATGTTTTTATTTACATATGTGCTACCTCACACCCCTGGTGCTGGTTATTTTCCTGTAAACTTTCATTTTACAGGAAATATCTGTGATTTTTCCCTGGCTCTGATCAGTATTCCAGTAAACCACATAAGTTTTTCTGTTGTCTGTCTTCAAGAGCTATCTCTGGCATCGATTTCTTTGGTAGCTCTGATTCCAGATGAATTATTCTACTTTCAGTGGTTTCAAATTCCATAATTCCACCTCTCACTGTGGTGTGGGCTCCCAGCAGATGGTCCCGGAGTCTGGGCCCTGGAATCACCATGGCTTCCCCTTATTTTTCCCTTCAGCCCTATCGTAGCTTCTGTGTTTTAATATCTGTTTAGCTTCTTAGCGTTTGAAATGCTCCCCCTGTTTCAATGACCATAAGTTGTTTTCCGTTTTTTTCTAAATACTTGCATAGCCCTTTAGACACACCTCTGACATTCTGTACTACAATAGCTTGCTCGCTAATTTGTCTTCCTCTTTAGGCTGTTACCTTCATGATGGAGAGAATTATATCTTATTCATTTTTCTATCTCAAGTCTAGGTCATTTTTATATCCACCAAGCCTAGTAAAACTTTTGGGTTTAAAAACTGCGTAGGTATTATCTAAGTTTACACTGGACACCTTTCTAAAGTCTTCATTTTTTCCCACAATATAGCACCATTCAAATGTTTAAGCACTATTTCCTTCCTCTCTACTACTCCCTATCCCAGTTTCCCATTAAAATTTATGGTTTGGCCATGCCACTTTCTTCTGTTATTCTAACTCACATTTTGTGCTCCAGTACCTGTGAATTTCACTACTGACACCTCATCTAGAATTTCCTTTTTATAATGCTGATGAAATGCTCTTCCCTTTACCCAGATCAGATGCCACATTTTCTTTAAAACTTCCCTCGATTGAGTTTGTTCCTCCTCCAATGCTGAGGTATCATTATATAATTATAAAACTAGTAAAAATATTTGATTATCAGTCATGTATCTAAATCACTCTACAGCATAAATGCGGATAATGTACTTTTTCATGAACAAGTAAGTTTCAAAATCATAAATGAGGTTTGGCATTTTCTAGTCTTGTTTCACATGAGATTGTATTCTCTTGAGGGTAAGGATCACCTATTGTCTTTCATTAGATTTGTGCAGTGTTTAGCAGTGTTTTGTTTTCCCTATTTTTTTATCAATATTTATTGAAATATTTTACCACCTTGTAGATAAATGGACTGGGCTCAATGCAGATCCTAAAGTGCTAAGTGGTAAATGAGTTATATCTTCAAGAATCTGATCATATGTTTGGCAAGGCAGTATTTTATACTGTCATAATGATAGGTTATTATACATGCAATATGTTCTGCAAATATAACAGAATTTAAAACAAGGCATATGTATGTGAAACAGAGCACCAAGGACTATAACGGTCCTTTGGTGTGAAGAAGTGATGCTCAGCACTGATGGTGGCAAAAGATGAATTCAAGTTAAAAGAGAGAAGGAGAAAAGGATTTTTTCCTATCATTTACTCAGCTATTAACTCATCCAAAAATACTGAGTACTCACTGTATGTCAAGAATTTATATGGGCAGTTATTAAAATAATCAAAATAAGAAGTAAAGTGAACCTACACTAAGGATGACCCTTAAATGATTGCTATGCTTTAAGCGTCCATTATGTTCAGGGAAATCCTTGGGATCCACTGGTTAAGACCGTGGACTTTCACTGCAGGGGATGAGGGTTTGATCCCTGGCAAGAAATTCAGATCTTGCAAACCTGTGCTCCCCCAAGAAAAGAATCAATTATGTTCAAATTATGATAAATGCAGTATATATATAAAGCATGTCCAAATACAGCTCTTTCTTATTAATAAGAAAGACAGTTTTGTTTATCCAGTACTTTTTTAAGCCCAAAAGTACCTTTTTTTTTGTTTGTTTGTATTTTGTTTTTTTACTATCTATGCTACTGCTTTCATTATGCCTTGAATTTTTTTCAGTAATGCCAATAATGTTCATTCATGTATTAAGATGGATTTCAGCAGTGTTGGTCATTTTAAAAGCATCAACCCATTCCAGGATATGTTTTATGCTTTATTATTCCTTGTGGACCTCTGGAAAGCACTCTGACTTCAACCTTAGGGAGACTGGGCCCATTATATTGTAATAGGCACCATGCAGGGAATTATTTTGCAGTTCAGTCTCTATCTTCTTTGGCATATAGTATAGGCTAGCATATAAAAATGAGAGAACCATGGAGCTTACCACAGGAACTCAAACTTTGTATTCCAAGTGGTGTGCATTTGACTCCAAAGCTATGCATTAAATCACTGGAACTGGACCCAATTCATATTTCTGCCATTTTAACCTAATCACTTGACCATTCCATAGCCAGGTAATTTCTTCAACTTCATTGTGATTAAAAATTAATCAATTTCAAAATGATTGTGTTATCTTAAGGAAGCACAATTTTTTTGCTACCAGAAGAAGCTATGGCTAAATTATTTAGCTGAATTTTGGATCTTTTAATACAACTTCTGGAAAGCAATGCAGCATCAGAGAAAGTATATTGAGCCAAGAGGAAATAAATAGTAGCTTGACTTTTGGAAAGATGCCTGAGAGTAGATATACATAATAAGATTCCAAAGGAACTTTAATCAATAAAATAGAATGATATGCTCTTCCAGTGTTACTCAGTTAGCTTGAAATTTTTCTTTAGTCTTTTATCGGAGTGACATAGATTGGGCAAGGGAGAAGTTCTTGCATATTAAAAAGTTACCTACAATCTCTTCTCTCCCTCCCTCCCTCCCTCCCTCCCTCCCTTCCTTCTTCATTACACTTATTTAAGCATCATTTATTGAAATATTAGGCCAGGAAATAAAATAAAAAAATTAATCAATAAGCCTACAGTGTAGAAGAGGAGAAATGTACAATGAAATAAGTGTAATTGTAGAAATATGTATAGGATGCCATGAAAATCTCACTGCCCAATATGGAGGCTGGAAATGCCAGACACCCACTTTCTGAGTCTTTTATGGTTTTATGGCACAGTCATATCAACCACCCTGATCAGTGATACTGGAGGAAATGGCTGTTGAGAGACTACTGAAAATATTTTTCTCTCAAATAAAAAATGAAACAAAACCTAAAAGCATGAAATGTTATAAGCCAATGTTAACTCAACATACACAAGTAAATAAATAAATAACAAACCAGCAAATGCTCCTCTTCTTTGCCCAAATATTGTAGAATCCATCTAAAGTACCAGAAGCTGTGACAACCACATATCCTGATCTATCATATCTTAGAACTAAGGCAAAATACTAACAGTTATAGTTGAAAGATAAGAATGGAGGGAGCCAGGTCATTAATTACAGACACTAAGTGCTTAACCAGCTCAGGAACACTTGCCCCGGGGTTCTTATTGTGTGATAAAAGGCATTTTAGCCATTTCAAGTCAGTTTAAGTTGGCTAATTATTGCAAGTAAATAAGCCTTCTGAACTGGTATAGTTTCCTTGTCTTCATGAAGGTCCAAATTCCTGTGTCATTTATGGTTTGTTTCCTCCTACTATGTAATTGTTTATAAAAGGAGCCTTAAGATATAAATTATAATGTAAAAAATATCATTTTCCATAAGTTCCTTAGATTTCCTTAAATTTTAAAATACTGTAGATTCAAAATTATTCTATTCTGTTTGTCATTTTTCTATACTCTGTGGAAACCATGTGTTTTCATGTTATAGCTGTTAATTAAAATTTAATTTTCACTAATAGTATTGGCCTAAAGCAAAATACCAAATTAAGTTCTTTATTTCATTTCAGATTCTATATAATCCATTGAATATTATAGTAAATACTATTATATTTACTGTATTGGATGGAAATTGTTCTTATTCTTAGGGGATGGAATATATAAGGTTCTGGTGCCAATTTTTGCTACTAATTATCCTCTTATTTTGGCTTTCCAGGTGGCTCAGCTTGTAAACCTGCCTGCCTATGCAGGAGACATAGGAGGCACGGGTTCAATCCCTAGGTCAGGAAGATCACTGGAGGAGGGCACAGTAACCCACTCCAACCCATTTCCTTTGCTGGAGAATCCCATGGACAGAGGAGCCTGGTGAGCTATGGTCCATAGGGTCACAAAGAGTTGAACACAACTGAGGTGACTTAACATGCACGCATATCTTATAATGATAAATTTCAAGAAGTCTGCACTGTGAGTCTGAGTCCTAGTTAATCCCCTTCTAAATATTTTTAAATATTCTAGTTCTTTTGATTGATAGGGCTGACAACCTATTAGCCTGATTTATCTGAATTTTAAACACTGATTCATGTTAATTTTATGTGTGTCTCTGGGTAGGCTTCTAGATGCCTGCATTTTCATCTGTAAATTCAATCAGTAAAAACACCTACAGAGAACCAAGCACTTACTGTACTAAATATTTGGCCTATAAAATCAGAAGGTATAGTCCCTTCCTTCAAATAATTTACCTTATCAGCTATAGATCATCAAGGAAGCAAACTATGACAAATTAAAATACAATATAGTAAGTTAATTTGATGAAGCACATGAGAGAAAAAAAGTCATTCCTTCTGGAGTGGTTGAAGGGTTAAAATGTAGTATATGTTTGAGCTCATCCTTAAAGAGTAAGTAAGATTTTGCAGGGCATAGCAGTTACAGCTAGAGAATCAGTATATGTTAGGTGCATATATAAGTGACAGGACTGAGCATTTTAAGAAAAATATGATTTTATGATGGAGTGTAGTGTAGTTGAGAAAATATTGGAAAGATAAATTCAGGACTCATTAAGAAGGACTGGTCTGTCAAGGAATTTGATCCTTATTCTGAAAGGAATCAGAACCACATAAAAACAAAAAACAAAAAACTATTCTTCAGAGTTGCAAAGAAGGTTTTGGTGATGATTACATCTATATTTTAGAAACCAAGTTTGACAAAATATTCAGATGTGATCCACTGACATATTCCAAGCAGGAGAAAATAAGAGGTTTAATTGCAAAAGGATTGTTTCATTGGATGAAGCAAGACAGAAGATATAAAACTAAGATTGTAAATAGTGAAAAAATTTTAAAGTCTTATTCCAGACCAGTCAAAGGGCTGAAACCAGCAAGATTCATTACAGTAAGGTAGGAGTTGTGTTAGTTAGACAAAGTTTAACTGTTGTAACATAGAGATTTCAAAATATAGGGGGGTAAATAAGGTATTTTTCAGACATGTTATATTCAGTCCACTCCATATTAGTGGAGTGGCTGTATTCTGTGTAGTCTTTTATAGACTCAGGTTTCTCATATCTGGTTGTTCCCCTTATTCTCTATAGGTAATTGTCATCATTTGCATATTTGATGCTGAGTCGTTTTACATGTCTCCATGCTCTAGCCTGCAGGAAAGGTAAAGAAAAAAAATGTGCAGGGCAGCAAATGTTATGCAAATGAGGTAGGTATAATTGTATCTATCACTGATATTGTACATATCACTTACTGCTCAAATTCCAATGGTTACAACTTCATCCATGGGCAGTGACTAGTTGTAAAGAAGGACGAGAAATACAATCTCCAGCAGGGTGGCCAGAGTTTTAGCTATAATTATATTACTATGAAAGGGTGAGAGAACAGATTTTAGGGCCAACTCTCTGTTGCATATAGGTCAAGCATGTACTCTGAGTTTATGATCTGGAAAGTTGAGTAGATGAAGATGTAATTCCTCAAGGCTGAAATATTTTAGGGGAAGTAGAACTGGCAATTGTGGGGATTATAAAAATTAAAGGTGAAATGCAATATTTGACTTCATTCAATTAGAAGTAATTGTGGGGCCTCCAGGTTAAAATACCCAAAGTAAATTTCTGATATGTAGATACAGGTATATAGACATCGATATATTTGAATTATAAGTGTATCTAGGACAGTTAAAGCCATGGGAATAGGTGGATTCATTGCAGAAGAGTGGATAGAATTTGAAGAGAAAATAACTGAGTGTATAATTCATGTCACTTTGACAGAAAGCCCTGTCCAGAGGTTGATGTGACTACATGAGGAGGGAAAGTGATTGCCCTAGTGTAATGGCATGAGCTTTGTGGGATGATGGGTTCATATACTAGGTGGGTGAGTATTGGTCAGCACTAGGGAATCAGAAAGAGTGGTAGCTCTATCTTCCATTTCTCCAATTATGAGTGTTGGCTATTACTACATCTCTAGTTAAGATGGATGCAGGGAAAGAGAACCCTCAAATGCACACTATTCTTTTTAGTTAAAGTGAGCAAATAGACAGTGTGTTCTCAAAAGAATTAGTTTGAATGTGTATTTCAAATGGTGATGTGGAAAGAGGAAAGATGCAACCAGGGGGTTGGGCCAAGAAGCAACTCCTAAGACTATGTAAAAAGGAACTTATGAAATAAAAGATAACCAGAGAGAATTATATTTTTGTTGGAAAAGTCTAAATAATGAATCCGTAATATAATAGACTCAATATCATTCCTCAGAAGATGAAGTTAGTTTCTTCTGGGTGTCACAAAACTAGTTAATAGCAATTTGAAGACTAGACTGCAAATCTTCTGACTCCATTATCCAAAGCTTCCTGTATATTTATGACTTCTAATAAAAGCCATTTTTCACATTGTAAGAATGAATAAATTATTCCCATTAAAATCAAATGTGGAGACCCAGAAGAGATACTGCTCAGGAGGGTCTGAAGAACTCTGATTACAGTTGTCTCAGTTCTGAGCTGTCCGCCACTGCAAATGTGGCCGGATGACCATTGGCCTTCAGATCCCTGAAGGCTATGAGTCTGTAAAGGATCTCTGATCCCTGATTAGGCCTAAGCCATAATATGCTTTTTCCCTTTCTCCCTTTCTTCTCCTGCCAAAGTACTTTCAGACTTAATTTTTTCCTTCTGCCCCTCCCTCCCTCTCTCCCTTCCTTCTTTTTAGGTTTTGCAGAACACACATTAGGACAGAGTGTATCTCGTAAGATTAGGGAGGCTGGAGTACTGGCTGTTGCAGACAGAAGCATATTTGCAAACAGAGGAGGAAAGTGTTTTCAATGTTTTTAAAGAAAGTATTTTTCTTGTAACTTGCATTAAAAATGCACATATGATAAATAACCTCACATATAGTTTTTTTAACTAAAATACTGTGATGAATTAAGAAGAATTAAAGTTCCATAGACACATTCATCTTTTCACTGGTTGTTTACTCTATAAATGGCCCTACCTCAGAGTCACTTCCAGGAAAACATGCATTGTGACCAGTGTAGCTTTCAGCTCCGGGAAGATGAACCTGGTGCTAAGATAGCATTCTTCACTTTTTTCATTTGCAACAGTTGGAACATTATCCCACTGCCTTCACCCTTCATGGTATCATTTTGTTCTTCCCGGTTTATAGCTAAATTCAGCAACTACTATTGTTTATTCTCTACTCTACTGCCTAAACTATTTTTATCTTTTTATTGGCTGTGACTCATTTAATCATTTGATAGATTCATTTGCTTCTATGTAAAGGTTCTTGTATCTCTTTACAGAGAAGCAACGATATTTTAGAATTAAGGAAAATTTACTATAAACAAAGTGATCTGACTTGATGGTTATCTGTATATTTTGATCTCTGTTTGTTCCAGTCCCATTGATACTGTGATAATGATTTGCTCCAAGAAAAGTTAGCTATAGGAAAAGAGAGGCAAATATCTGAGCGGCATTCTAGTGCTTTACTTCAGAACTTAAGCAGTCCTAGTGAATTTATCATTTTCCTACTTTTTTTTTTTTTTTCATGTAGTACCATGTTTATTGAAAATAATCATCTATAAGTGGAGCTACACAGGTCAAGCTCTTATTATTCAAAAGTCAAATATATATGCTATAAAATATAGATATGATATATATCTTTATCTGTGAAGTATTACGAAAATCAAGGTAATATACACACCCACCATTCAGCCAAAAAATTGCTTAGAACTTTTGCTTGTTGGATGTCTAAGTAGAGCCTGAAAAATGGATCCATGGAACAACTGATGGGCATTGTTGGTGAAGTGTAGCCTCTTGATATTCTTTTGTATCTAAGTTTTGCTTTTATATAAAAGTACCAAAAAAAAAAAAAAAAAAAAACACAAAAAAACCTGTTTTATGACTTGTATATTGCAAACCAGGCTTCCCTGGTGACTCAGTAGTAAAGAATCTGTCAGCCAATGCAGGAAACACAGGTTTGAGCCCTGGGTGGGGAAGATCCCCTGGAGAAGGAAGTGGCAACCCACTCCAGTATTCTTGCCTGAAAAATCCCATGGACAGAAGAGCCTGGAGGGTTATAGTTCATGGGTTACAGTTCATGGCGTTGCAGAGTTGGACATGACATAGCAACTAAACAATAACAACAACATTGCAAACCAGCTAATTTTCTCAGTAATGATGTATGATCTCAAACTATTCCTGTCTTTCTCTTCCCATGTCTTAAAACTTTATATAAGCTTTTCTTGATATTTATGCAGAAATACTAATTCCATTGACTCATGGTTTGGTAGGTTTTTTGTTAGCATTTAGTGTGAGATTGAGAGTGCGTTTAGTGTCTTTTCTCATTTTTTTAAAATGTATGGGTAACATTTTTCTTATAACTATGTTAGCATTCTAAATCTTCCAAAAGTGTTAGTGCAGAAATCAGCTTGTAGAAAGTAATTTTATGATTCTTTCAAGCATACACACTGTTTGAAATAAAAAACTAATTTTTAATTATAGGCTGTTGTTTCAAAACTTCAGATTTTTATTAGAATAAGCTTTATTTCTTTTCTTTTGAGGAAGAGAAATGGAAGTAGTCTTACTTGCATTATTGAATGAATAGGTAAATTGAAGTGAGCCAGCAATTGGATATAAAGTCTGCTGCTGCTGCTAAGTCGCTTCAGTCGTGTCCGACTCTGTGCGACCCCACAGACAGCAGCCCACCAGGCTCTGCCGTCCCTGGGATTCTCCAGGCAAGAACACTGGAGTGGGTTGCCATTTCCTTCTCCAGTATAGTCTAGATTAGAGAAATACTGATTACTGATAAAATACAGGCAAAAGAAAATATATTCCTTTTAGTGTCAATATGCCTAAACAGATTAGAAAAAACACATTTAGAACCATGATAAACCACATGTAACTTATGCTGCATTTTCTTCGTCATCATTTGTTGTTAGTCTCTCAGTCATGTCCGACTCTTTGCGACCCCATGGAATGTAGCCCACCAGGCTCCTCCATCCATGGGATTCTCCAGGCAAGAACACTGGAGTGGGTAGCCATCCTATCTCTAGGGGATCACCCCGATCCGGGGACTGAACCCACATGTCCTGCATTGTAGGCAGATTCTTTACCATCTGAGCCACCAGGGAAGCCCTAGTCAGTAAGATAAGCAGCGACTATTGTAACTACCCGCCCCCCCCCCCACATACACATGCACACCCACACACCCACACACATTGCTATATATATATATATATATATATGAATTTACCTAATGAAATAGCCAGTGGTTAAAAGTTGTTGTCCTAGTTATTGCATTATAAACTTAAGTACAATAGACTATGTTTATCATGTTCATCGAATCAGTTGGATGGTAAAACGTCTTTCAGATTAGTAATTTTTCTGAGGTTAGATACTACAACTTCAAAAGAAGATAATATTTAGAGTTTTCATGCATGAATTTATAGTAAACAAAAGGAGGTTTAAAACGGCATATGTCTTTACCACTGTACACCTTTTAGGACTGCTGTGTTGCTTCCGTCATGTCCAACTCTTTGCAACCGTGTGGACTGTAGCCCGCCAGGCTTCTCTGTCATCAGATTCTCCAGGCAAGAATACTGGAGTGAACTGCATGCCCTCCAGGGAATCTTTCCAACCCAGGGATTGAACTTGCTTCACTTATATCTCCTGCATTGGCAGGCAAGTTCTTTACCACTAGCACCACCTTTTAGGATGGCTATTATTTTTTTAAAAAGGGAAAATACCAAGTTTTGTCTACAGTATGGAAAAACTGGAAACATTGTGCGTTGTTGGTGGGAATGTAGAATAGTGAAGTCCTGAGAAAAACTGCTACTCAAAAAGTTAAAAATAGAATTACCATATGATAAGTAATCCCTTTTTTCTCTGTATATGTGTAAAATAATTGAAAGTGAAAACTCAAACAGATATTATACAGTGTTTATAACAGCATTAGTCACACGAGTCAAAATGTGAAAATAACCCGAATGTCTCAATAGATGAATGGATAAACAAAATGTGGTATATGTGTACAAGAGGATATTATTCAGCCTTCTCAAGGAATGATATTCTGAGTCATTTTACAAAATGACTGAATCTTGAAAAATGCTAAATGAAATAAGCCAGTTTTAAAGTGTTTCAGCTTATAAGAGTTACCTAGAATAGACAAATTCATAGATCTTGAAAGTATAATGAAAGTTACTAGGGATTGCAGAAAGAAGAAATATGGTTATTTTTTAGTGGCTATAGAGCTTCCATTTGGGATAATTTAAAAGTTCTGAAATTGGATAGTAGTGATGGTTGTACAACATTGTGAATGTATATAACACCACTGAGGTACACACCTAAAAATACTTAAAATAGTAAATCTTATGTATGCTGCTGCTGCTGCTAAGTCACTTCAGTTGTGTCCGACTCTGTGCGACCCATAGACGGCAGCCCACAAGTCTCCCCCGTCCCTGGGATTCTCCAGGCAAGAACACTGGAGTGGGTTGCCATTTCCTTCTCCAGTGCATGCAGGTGAAAAGTGAAAGTGAAGTCACTTAGTTGTGTCCGACTCTTAGCGACCCCATGGACTGCAGCCTACCAGGCTCCTCCGTCCATGGGATTTTCCAGGCAAGAGTACTGGAGTGGGGTGCCATTGCCTTATCTGAAATCTTATGTATATTTGTCTATAATAAAAAAGTTAACAGTGCATATATCTCTTTAAAAGTGAAATTCACTATAATATGCAAGTAAACTGAAGAATAAGTAATCTGTCATCATTATAAACCAAGTAAAAATTCTGAATGGTAGCCTTCATATGATTTTACTTAAAACTCTTCTTATTTAATGATAAATCACATTATATACATTTTATTTGCAGATTCTTACACTAAAAATTAGGATTTAAATGCATACCCATTGCCTTAAAATTGCTCAAGTATAAATTATAAAATTTACCTACAGCATTCTTCATGAAGTCTCTATGGATTTTGCTGAGATGAAAACATTTTTTCAAGATATTTTAATATTTTGTTATACTTATTTTCAAATTTTTTTGTGTGTTCCATAGTGTTTCCTTCTCAGTATTAATTATTTTAGTTTACTGAAATGTTGGAGATTTTAACATTATGAATAAAATTCCACTAGAGTCCTTGTGATATGTTTTTGTGATTGGCATCACCCTGTCCATTGTGTGTTACATCATCAGTTGGTCATTGAGTACCTGGAAGGATACATCATCACCAAAATGTTATTGTCTTGAAGGTTCTGGGTGTTGCTATGCCAGATGCACCATTTTTGTGCTTTTGAGTGCTTTCCTCATGGAGTTGTAATCATATAGAGGAGCAATCATAGTGAACTACTCTAACTAAAGAGCTTTTGGAAGGGAGTATTGAGGTGGTATCTTATCAGGATTAATTAGAGTAATAGTTCATTTCAATTCAGTTCAGTCACTCAGTCATGTCCAACTCTTTGTGACCCCGTGGACTGTAGCACATCAAGCCTCCCTGTCCATCACCAATTCCCGGAGTTTACTCAAACTCACGTCCACTGAGTCGGTGATGCCATCCAACCGTCTCATCCTCTGTCGTCCCCTTCTCCTCCCACCTTCAATCTTTCCCAGCATCAGAGTCTTTTCAAATGAGTCAGTTCTTTGCATCAGGTGGCCAAAGTATTGGAGTTTCAGCATCAGTCCTTCCAATGAATATTCAGGTCTGCTTTCCTTTAGGATGGACTGATCAGATCTCCTTACAGTCCAAGGGACTCTTAAGAGTCTTCTCTAACACTGAAACACCACAGTTCAAATTAGAGTAATAACTGATGTACAAAACTAGAGCAAAAAAAATTGGATAAGGAATGTCGTAAGACAGAAAAATATACCAATCAGGGCACCCAACTGAAAGTCTGTAGCAGGAAGGAATTAGGGCTCTCAGAATTGGTCATCAGTCAGTTGTCAGGACACATTCAGTAGCAGCAATAGTGATGTGAGGGTAGAGGGCAGATCGAGTGATAGCCTAGCTCACTTGTCAAGACCAGGGCAGTGCGGAGCCTCTTCTGACCTATGCAGTTCACTCTGCTGATGGTAGAGCTGGATTAAGCATCTGCAGAAAGCACTATGGCTACAAAAGCAAGAGTCATACATTCAGATCCAGGAACACTATGTCAGGGAATTCATTCTGGGAAAATAGCTTGAGGCAAGGGAAATCAAATCTTGGTTTAAAATTATGTTCATGTCAGAATAATTAATTAGAGGGGAAGAAAATTAATATTTTAGAGCTTCAACAAATTTGAAGGCTCAACAAAACTGGGATATTATTTTGGAAATAAGAACATTATGGAAACCACATAGAAGCATAGAAAATCTTTGAGGTCATATTAAGTGAATGAAAGTTGTATGAAAATGGCATTTTGAGACATTTTTTGTCATTTAACACATATACTTGTGCGTTGCCTAAGAATTGGATTTTATTATATGAAACTTAAAAATTAAAACATATCTGGAAGTGGTGAGATATCTTTACAAATGTCTTTGATGTCTCTGTGAGTGGATGTGTGCATATATTTATATAAGTATATGTGTGTATGATCATCAAAAATTATTTGTTATAAAATTCACATTCACAAATACAATGGATATATTTTTACATAATTTAAAATTTGGATCCCTTACTTTTAAAATTTCCCTACTTACCATAAAGAATCAACCTAATTAGTTGCAGTGAAAAGGAATTTGTTAAAAATAGATGAGTATTTCTCAGGAATTATTGCTGCAATGATATGAATGGAACAGACCATGTTATGACATTGGATCTGTAGGCAGGCCCTATCTAATATATCTTAGATAATTTTTCCTCTCTATAACTGAGGAGCATTTGAGGAGCAAAACCCTCCAGTTTTCAGTGATCAGCCTTCCAAAGAGCTTCTCAAAAAAAAAAAAAAAAAAAACAGAAGTATACAGCTAAATTGCTAACATCACCAGAAAATGTCACTTTTAATTGGATAGGAATTAGGCAGCCAGGTGTGAAAAGGAGGAAGGGGTTATCATGAGCTAATAATTTGACAGAAATGCAGCCTCATGCTTCTAATCCCTCCAGAGTGTTATCTCATGATTACCAAACACCCTGCTTAGATATGCCTTATTAGCTTCTCTTTTGGATATCTTCATTCTTAGGAAAATCATACTTCTGTATGCTAGAATATGATGATGTTAGCATTTAAAATATGAGCAGCTGTTTCAGCTGAACTAGTGGTTCACAAAGATTAATCTACCCTTTACATTAATCTGCGCACCAATCAGAATGTTTCTTGAATCCAGGGAATTTTATAATGCAGTCTCAATCACTCTGGTCCAGGTGCTTTTTGCTGCTTATAGAAAAAGTAACGAGAAAATTTAATCTGAAGATTATTAAGTATTTTAGGCTAGTGCTGGTTGGTATCACCTAGCAACTAGAGAATGTACTCAGCACATCTAACAAATAGCAACTCATCCTTCTGTCACCACAGATTGAGCAATTAGGAAAGAGTAAGTATGCTTGCTGATGGCAATAAGGAAGATCATAAGACATGAGAATTTTAAAAAGACAAAAAGTGGTTTGAGATAACAGCTTGTGGCCACTGCCATTATTAGAGTGATGATTAGCTAAATAGCATTCATGAAATCAGTTCATAAGATGACTTGCGTTTTGCAGGTGCACAATTACAGAAACTGCAGGAACACGACAGAGGCCAGAAACAAATGAGCTCAGTTAAATAATCTATTGCCAAGGAATCATCATTAGGTTAACAGAAAAAAGTCAAAGAGCTTAACATTTTACCAGATAGAATGTGGACCAGAAATGGTTCTGCTTCCTGCTAATTTTTCCCTATGGTGGTAGTTTAATTGCTTGGTCATGTCCGATGCCTGCAACCCCATGGACTGTAGCCCTCCAGGCTCCTTTTTCCCTGGGATTCTCCAGGCAAGAATACTGGAGTGGGTTGGCATTTCCTTCTCTAAGGGATCTTCCCAACCCAGGGATAGAATCTGTGTCTCTTGCATCTCCTGTACTGTAGGCAGATTCTTTACTGCTGATTTATGTTTATTATTTCTCCAATTTATTTTGTTCAGATTTCAGGCTGAAATGGAATTAGGCATGAGGGTTCAGTCCACCAATTGTAACCAAAGGCTCTAACCACTCTTCTTGTTTATTGAAATATAATTGATTTAAAATATGTTAGTTTCTGGTACACATCAAGGTGATTATATATATGCGTGTGTATATATATATATATATATATATAATGCATATATTTTTGATATTCTTTTCCAAAATGGCTTATGACAGTATATTTAATATAGTTCCCTGTGTTATACAGTAGGACCTTGTTTATCTATTTTATATATAGTAGTTTGTATCTAATAATCCCAAACTCCTAATTTATCTCTTCCCCACCCTGTTTCCTCTTTGGTAACCATAGTTTTGTTTTCTATGTCTGTGAGTCTGTTTCTTAAATAAGTTCATTTTTTTCACATTTTCAGATTCCACGTATAAGTGGTATCATTTGGTATTTGTCTTTCTAACTTATTTCACTTAAACTAATAGTCTCTAGGTTCATCCATATTGCTGCAAATAGCATTATTTCATTCTTTCTTATGGCTAGGTAGTATTCCATTGTGTGTATATATGTGTGTGTGTGTGTGTGTGTGTGTGTGTGTGTGTGTATGCATATATATATGTGTGTGTGTGTGTGTGTGTGTGTGTGTATAGTGTGTATATGTATATGTCTTCATTATGAATTCATCTGTCAGTGGTCATTTAGGTTTTTTCTGTGTGTTGGCTATTGTAAATAGTGATACTATGCACATTGAGGTGCATATATCTTTTTTATTTGGAGTTTTATTCAGATAAATGCCCAGGAATGGGATTGCTGGATCATATAGCAACTCTATTTGTGGTTTTTTGAGGAGTCTCCATACTGTTTTGCATAGTGGCTGCACCAATTTACATTTCTACCAACACTGGAGGAGTTCTCTCTTTTCACCACATCCTCTTCAGCATTTGTCATTTGGAGACTTCTGAATGGTGGCCATTCTGACTGATATGAGGTGATATTTCATTGCAGTTTTGAATTGCATTTCTCTAATAGTTGGAAATTTCAACTACTCTTCTTTGTCATCACTGCCTAAACTGTGTGATTAGGACATTGTAATCTATCCAGCAAAAAGCAGGTCTGTTCCAATGTAAAGCCACAGAGGATTCCGATACCCTTTTATCTTCTCTGTTTATGACTAAATATGGACTATCTGTTAATATCTTAGGCATTCAGATTTTTCATACTACTTGAAGTTTCACTAATCATAATGGAAAGCGACATGAACCCTTATAAGAAATGCCAACATTAATTTAATTTTACACACTTTCATTCAGAGAACATGTGTGAAGCACTAAATATGCAGGTGGTATTGCATTCAGTTTTAAGAACACTAAGAATAGCAATAATAATGATGATTATAATAATAATGGCAGCAACAGCAACAACTATAAAAAGGATATGTTCACTGCCCACACAAAATGCAATCTAGTAAGGGATATGGAAATACAAAACCATTTTGAATCAATATAACATGAGCTATTGTAGAACAGCTGATCTAGGGAATAGATTTGCCTGTGGTGATCGTAGCTGGCATCATGCATGTGTATGTGCTCAGTTGCCTCAGCAGTGTCTGACTCTTTGCACCCTTATGGACTGTAGTCCGCCAGGATCCTCTGTCCATGGCATTTCCTAGGCGAGAACAATGGAGTGGGTTGCCATGCCCTCCTCCAGGGGATCTTCCTGACCTGGGGATTGAACTTGTGTCTGCCTGTAGCTCCTGCACTGCAGGCAGATTCTTTACAAGCTGAGCCACTTAGGACACCCAGAATGCTTCATGTTGAGGGATAAATACAGTTTTGACACCCAAAACATGAAGTGTGCTTCAAAAGACAAATATGCATGCAAAACGCATCAAGTTAGTTTCAAAGAATTAGAACATGAAGTTCTACCACTGTTCAGCTGTGTGACATCTGGTAAGTTATTTAACTTCTTCATGCTCTTATTTTTTTTCCTTTGTCAGATGAAGATAATACTTTCCTCATAGATTTATTCCAATGATTATTTGAGATGATGGGCTTGACATTTAACAGAATTTCTGGCACATAATAAGTACTCAGCAAAATTTAATTAGTCATGTTATTATAATTATGGATTTCTTTGCAAAGAAGGGGTGATGTTTCTACCAAAAGAATAAATTTATGATAATATTTCAAATATAGTGGTAGCTATTGATAAGACATATTTTGGAAAGGACTGACTTTGTAATCATCCTTCAAATTACACAATATAGACAACAAAATACTTTTTCCCAACAGCTATGAATGGGCCTGATAAAGAATGATTCACACCTGGACTTTCTTGGTTTAGAATCAGGATCATCTGAATTCATGTTCATCCAAATTATTTTCACAACTTTCTTGAAAATCAATAATCTAGCTACTTATAATTTCTATTTTCCCTAGACTGATCTTATCTAGCAATTTGGATAGTGTTACCTAAAGGAAATATATCAATATATTTTCACTAGTTGTCACTACAATTTATGTTTACTTTCATTTTGCTTGATTTTTATTTTGAGAGGAAAACATCTAGCAATATCATACACAGAATTGGTTGTTAAAGAAGCATTGCAACCTTTATCGATTTAATTAGCTCTAGATTTAAAAAGATATGTGATGTAATTTTGTCCAGTTGATTTAAATTTTTTCATATTCTATCTCATTATTCTTTTATAAAAATAGACATTGTAACTGGAGATCTGGCCTATTTCTAGAGTTTAGATTCATTTCTAGTGTTGTTTAGAACTATGATATTCCAAGTTAATGAAGACAGTGAGTGGTTCTATTTTGGTCTCCTTAATAATCTACTGGAAGCATGCACAAGTGATTTTTTGGGACCTACAGAAGCAATCAGCAGGTTGTATGATCAGAGAACATCTATTTTTTTCACTTCCGGTGTCCATTTCTTATATAAACTCAAATTATGCTTTGTAGTATACCCTTTGTCCTGAACAGGTGGAGAAATTTTTTAAAGAGCCCCCTCTGTAAAGTATTAGAATTGCACAGTTAGATAACTTCCTTTCAGAATTCTTGTGACAAAATGCTTTTCTAAGCTTCTTAATCTCTCTGAACACGGCACAGCATTTTACCCATATTTAAGAAGAAATCACTTTCCATTTTGTATAAGAGAAGTTTTAAGCCAATGGAAAGTCTCCAAACTGAGCAGATATTTAAGACTTAGTGTCAGTCATTGGGATTGGAATGTAAACCATTGAAGGAAAACGTTCTTTTAACTTCTGTAAATGTCATATTGGGAGCAGACTGAGGCAAAGCAGGCTGGGGCTGCCACATCAGCAGGCTTTGACGATAAAAAGGACTAGGACTGTACCTGATTGGGGCTAGGGAAACAGACTTAGTTTCAGAGGCTGGTCCTTATGAGAGCAGCTTAGATGCCTAAAGCAGGGGGCTGATGAACTTGGCAAGCTCATGCTTAGCACTGTACTTAAGGGAAAGAGGTCACATCCATTTAGCATTTATGACATGGCCTCAAGGAGGTCTGCGTGGTGACTGCAACAGTGAAGTCATAGATTTGTTTAAAATACTCACTTTAGATTCACATTACCTCAGGAAGCTCAGTTTCTTAGTATCGGGAGAACTGATCTTGCTAATTCAAGTTAGCTTAGTTCAGTGCAGCAGTTTTTGTTATTTTTTGTCATTTAAATTTCTGATTCATATTCAACCCTACTAGTCCAATTTAAATTTTCATCACCAAGCTTCCTCCATCCTTGGGTAGACTTTATTGCAAAAGATGTTACTGCAAAAAGAGCTTGGCAAAATCACGGATGGCCGTACACGCAAGGGAAAAGGTCACGTACATTTAGTATTTATGACAGCCTCAAGGAAGTCCCTTAGGTGACTCTGCTGCAACAAAAGGTTTCTTTGGTATTGCAAAGCCAGAGGGTTTGTGTGTGTGTGTGTGTGTGTGTGTGTGAGAGAGAGAGAGAGAGAGAGAGAGAGAGAGAGAGAGAGAGAGTTTTGAGAATATTCTTGAACTTGATCTCATTTGATTTTTAACCAAAAGCAGATGACTTCAAAAAATTGGCTCTTTTAGCCTTGGCAGTTCTTGTTGGCTCTCTGGGATTTGTCTCCCAGAGTCTTTCCATTTCCATGACTCTCCAATACTTTGGCCACCTGATGTGAAGAGCCAGTTCATTGGAAAAGACCCTGATGCTGGGAAAAATTGAAGGGAAAAGAAGGGGGCAACAGAAGATAGTATGGTTGGATAGCATCACTGACCCAATGGACGTGAGTTTGAGCCAATTCCGGGAGATAACGAAGGACAGGGAAGCCTGGTGTACTGCAGTCCATGGGATGCCAAAGAATCAGACATGACTTAGTGACTGAATAGCAACTAATTTCCATGACACTGGGGACCTGGGCAGCTGTAAGTCTTTCACTCAAAAAACAGATGTCATCCACATTCCTCTGCTGCTCTGTTTTTGGTCTGCCATTCAGTCCTGGCTTGGCCTATTAGCTGTGTTGCGTCACCTTTGTTATACTTAGAACTGCATCCCTGTATGTTACCAAACTAGAATTGGCCACAAGAAAAATGTATGCATAGTTTGTAAGGCAAAAGTGAATCAGTAACCACTGCTTCTGAAGGTATTTTTGCAGTCAGATGCAGTAAAGGAGACCTAGAGGTAATAAGTGGATTTCAATTTGTTTTCACTTTCCTCTACTCTTTATGCAGTTTTTCTTCCCAGCTGCTGGCTTTGCTGAAAAAGGGCATCATCGACCCCACCACCACACACTTTCAACTGTAGACCCGTAGAGGATGGTGTGTGAGGAAACACGTTCCTATAGACCTTTGCACAAGTGGCCCCATTCATGGTCTTACTTCTGCCTCTGGAAATGCTTGGTTCTAACTAATTAATTAATTAGTATTAATTAATACTAATCAGTCATTCTTTTTCCTTCATCTTCTAACCCCTACCACTCCCTCACACTTTTAGACCTTCACTTCCCCATCTCTTCCCCGAATTGGTCTAATTCCTATAATAATTCATATCCCATAGCATTGTTAGTGATTCTGCTTGAGAGAGGTCACACTCTTGAGATGAGTGAAAACCGTCTCATTGTCAAAATGGTGTGACTTTACCTGAATTAATGAAAACATGGGTTTTCCACATCACTCTTTGCTTCCTCACCTTCATATTTGGAAGCAGAAGTCATCCTAATATTTCCAACTGGATTTCTGGATGGGCCAGGCCTGGGTGAAGGTTCAGACCATTATCCTTTCCAACATTACCTCAAACACCCAGAGGATGTCACTGCACAGCCTACCGGTCTCATGGTTATTGGAGGTGAGGGTGTAGGAAGCAGAAACACTACTGGTCCACATGCTACATTTCATCTCTCTAGCAGTTCATAGTGTCTGTGCCAGTTTTCCTTGTGTATTTCCCATTCCTTTTGTGTTACACCTGTATGTGGTGTCTTTTGAATTCCAAGACAAGATTTAGCACTTTTTTTTGTTCTGGCTGTCCTTATGAAGACTTCAGGAAAATAAAGTTAAAGCTGATGTTATATCTTCCAACACTTAATCAGCTACAGTTAGCCCTTTACCTGCTCTGAAGCAGGTGACGAGTATTGCTGAGTATGAACTTGGCTTGCAATTTCGCTCCCTTGGAGACCCAGTAGCTTCCTCCGGGAGGGGAAACAGATTCCAAGAAGACAGAAGATTGGCAAGCTATCAGGATACCAGTGTGGTATTTTCTATGAGTCATCGTCATGGTCTCTGTCTCTGATGCTTATTCCACGCTTATGTGGTCTATGATAAACTTTTAGCAGTATAAAAAATAAGTGGCTACTGAATCCACTTAGTTGGGCTATTCCAAATTCAACTTACTGCCTGGTGTCCTGAAGCCAAAGAAAATGATGATGACATCATGAGCAAGCTTGTCTGTTCTACAATATAAGATGTGAGTTTCTACTCCCTAATGAAAATGTTTGTGTAGGTGGGTTTTATAAAATAAAAAAAGTTAAACAATAATTGTCAGGAATTTTACATATATTGTCTTCTTGAAGTGATCTGAAATATGGGAAGTACACCTATTAGGAAATTTAAGTGTGAGAATAGCACACAAATTGTTCGGTAACTGTTCCGTGCTGGATCCGGGATGGAAACCTTAAGCTGTATGTTTCCAGAGTCTGTTTCTTAACTCTAAACTCTACTGCACTGTTCAGAGCATTTATTTTTGCCAACTCCCATCTAGATAACTCACTACTGATTTGCCAAAGCAAGTACTCTCGTGAAGCCGTCAGATAGTGACTCAGTGCTCTCCAGACCTCTTTTGGCTTGTGGGTCTTTGAACTGTAGCACCCACATGCCAACTCTGGGGGTCTTAACCTTGTAGTACACCTACTTTACCATCTCTACCCCAGTAAGAATTCAAAAAATGCCACTATTTGCAGATAAGAATAAAGTCAGTGAACATGTATAATACTGTTTGCAATTGATTTTTTAAAACCCTCCTTTTGTATTTCTGCTAGATTTTTCATTTAGGAGAAAGAGAAGTGGGTACTCCATGATATAAGAAAATCATTACTTAGTAGACCATGAGCAAAGACATGGGAAATATCACTTCTGATTCTCTTCCATTCTGTGATATCAGTCTCCATCAAAAGCAGCTCATGCCCTTCTTGTGCTGTAAAATCTTTTGTGACATTATCAGACCAAAGCAGTTACTTTAGTTTTAAATGTAATAGGAGGATTACTTACCCCACTCAATCAGATACATAATAAATGCTGGGAGGATCAGCTAAGCTTTGCAGGAATATGTGAGCTGTAGTGTTTTAGAGATATCTGTTTGCTGTAGACTATTGATTTCTACAAAAAAAGTACACTTTCTAAAAGGAAAAGAAATATGTGAGCAAATCCATTAAAATGAAAATAAGTCCACTCGTGAGAAGGTATTCAATGAAGTGGATTTCTCCTTCATCCTGAGTATTTTCTAAGAGATCCAGCCTGTTCATTTAAGTAATGGTAATGATACATATGTTAACAACACCTGAAAATTCATTTGTCAGATTTATGTTATCAGTGTTCTTAGTACTTTATGTATATTATATTTATTTTAGAAATCTCATGCTGCTGCTGCTTCTAAGTCGCTTCAGTTGTGTCCGACTCTGTGCGACCCCAAAGACGGCAGCCCACCAGGCTCCCCCATCCCTGGGATTCTCCAGGCAAGAACACTGGAGTGGGTTGCCATTTCCGTCTCCAATGCATGAAAGTGAAAAGTGAAAGTGAAGTTGCTCAGTCGTGTCTGACTCTTAGTGACCCCATGGACTGCAGCCTATCAGGCTCCTCCATCCATGGGATTTTCCAGGCAAGAATACTGGAGTGGGTTGCCATTGCCTTCTCTGAAACCTCATGAGGCAGATATTATTACATTTCCCATTTTGTATATAAGGAAAACATGCTTCAGTGTTGTTTACTAAATGCCTAGTAAATCTGCTAGGATTTAACGTCATATCTGCCTGATCCTAGACACTACAGTCTTAAGTACTAATTCTGCTCTGCAAACTGCAAACAGGTGAAAGTTGCACTCTGGGCATAGACTATTGTCTCAGAATTTATCTGGACTAAAACCTGCCAAAATTTCCTTTTGTTACTCTTTTCTACTTTCTCAGCTGGTTTTTCAATACTCCTCATGTGTGATGATTAAATTTTTGTGTCAACTTGACTAAGCCATAGGATACCCAGATATTGAGTCAACATTATTTTGGGTGTGTTTGTGAGAGTTCTTTGGGCAAGACTAACATTTAAATTGGTAGACTGAGAAAAGCAGATTGCCCTCTTTAAAGTAGGTGGCCCTCATCCAATCAGGTGACAGCCTGAATTAAACAAAAATTATGACCTTTCTCCAAGTAAGAGAATGCTTCCTGTCTGATTGCCTTTGAACTTGATCATTGGATTTTTTTCCTGCCTTTGGACTCAAACTGAAGCATTTTCTCTTCTTGAGTCCCAAGTTACTGCCCTTTGGACTGGAACTACACCATTTCTCAGGCCTTTGTTGAACTTAAACTTGAATTAAACCCTCAGTTTTCATGGATGTCTGGTTTGCCGATTCATCGTACAGATCTTGAGAGTTTCAAGCTTCCATATTTGCATTAGCTAATTTCTTATAATAAATCTCTCTGTGTGGGTATTTCTCATATCAATTTTATTTCTCTGGAGAGCCACAATTTATATATTTAATGCCAGATGATCTAGGATCTCAATCACAGTAACATTGCCAACCTTTCTATATTATTTGGAAACATTATTATGGCTCCATGTTGGCACTCAAATTCAAAGGAATTTTGAGTGCTTGTTGGTCATCTGTATGAGTTCTTTGGGAAAATTCCTATTTGAGTCCTCTGTCCATTTTTTAAAATCAGATTGTTTGTTTTACTGATATTGAGTTGTGTAAGTTCTTTATATTTTGGATATTAAGTCTTGACAGTAATATCATTCACAAATATTTTTCTCCCATTCAGTAGGTTGTATTTTCATTTTGTTGATGGTTTCCTTCAATGTGCAAAAACTTTTAAGCTTTACTGAGTCCGTTTTATTAATTTTTGCTCCTGTTTCCTTTGCTTGAGGAGATAGAAGCATAAAAAAAAAAAAAATTGCTAAAACCTATGTCAAAGAGTATACTGTTTTATTTTCTTATAGGAGTTTGTTTCTTTTATTTAGGTTTTTAATCAATTTAGTTTCTTTTGTATATGGTGTGATAAAATGTTCTGATTTCACCCTTTTATGTCCAGCTGTCCAGTTTTCCCAATGCCACTTACTGAAGAGCTTCTTTTCCCCATTGTGTATCCCTGCCTCCTTTGCTATAGATCAATTGACCATATGTGTGTGAGTTTATTTCTGGACTTTTTATTTTTTCTCATTTCTGGATTATTCGGATCCATTGATCTGTATGCCTGTGATTGTGCTGTTGCCACATTGTTTTGATTACTGTAGCTTTGTATTAATAGTATAATCTGAAATCCAGAAGCATGATATTTGCAGCTTTTTTTTTTTTTTTCTCAAGATTACTTTGGCTATTCAGTCTTTTGTGACTCCATAAATAATTATCAGGGACATGAAAATCAAAACCACAATAAAATATAACCTCACATCTGTCAGAATAGCCATCCTCAAAGGAAATAAGAAATAATAAGTGTAGGCAAGAATATGGAGAAAAAGGAACATTAGTCCACTGCTGATGGGAATGCACCACTGGTACAACCACTATGGAGAAAATGGAGGGAGGTTCCTCAAACAACTAAAAATAGAACTACATTATAATATAGCAATTCCATTCCTGGATATATGCTCAAAGAAAATGAAAACACTAATTTGAGAAAATGTATAAACTCCAATGTTCATAGCAACATTATTTACAATGGCCAAAATATGGAAGCAGCCTAAGTGTTCATCAATAAATGAATGAATAAATAAGATATGGAATAAATACATAATAGAATATTACTCAGTCATATAAAAGAATGAAATTTTGCCACTTTCAACAACATAGATGGACATGGAGGGTACTACACTTAGTTAAATAAGTGAGAGAGAGATAAATGCTGTATGTTATCACTTATATGTGAAATCCAAAATATAAAACAAATGAATGACAGAAACAGACTTATAAATAGAAAAAAAATTGTTTTCTAGCTGTTACCAATGCAGAGAGGGATTGGAGCAAGGGCAAGATAGGTGGATGGGGATTAAAAGACACAAAGTACTAAGTGCAAAATAAATAAGAAACAAGGATATAATGTAAGGAATATGGGGAATATTTTATAATAACTTTATATGGATTATAATACCTAAAAATTTTCAATCAAGTCAATTATAGTTAAATAAAATATGTTATGTATATATGTACTATATATATATTACATTATAATTAAAAATGTAAAGGAATTTTGTAAGTACTTTATGGATTTGAAATAATTAAGGTGAGGGTGAAACAGTGTCTGTGTTCTGGATGCAAAATGTCATATTCAGGAATTCAGAGACAACCCCAGAAACCAAGACCATGATAACAGAATAATGCACAGACAAGGTTAACCCATGGCAAAATCTTAAGATTAGGCTTCTTCTCTTGGTTGGGAGTTTCATTATTTTATATCTTAGGCCATTATATATTACCATATAGGGAAGTAATCTTAACATTAAAGAAGTTGAGAGTCCTAGGCCAGTGTTTCAAGTGATAGCTCTATAATCTGTTGATTGTATTTGAATCAGACCTTATTTCTCCAGTTCTTTGCCTATTTTTCATGTTTACTTTGCTTACTCTGTTTTTTTTTTTTTTACTTTTATTATGCCATTCACTTTTTTTTCTTTTTTATTTATTTTTATTAGTTGGAGGCTAATTACTTTACAATATTGTAGTGGTTTTTGCCATACATTGACATGAATCAGCCATGGATTTACATGTGTTCCCCATCCCAATCCCCCCTCCCGCCTCCCTTCCCATCCGATCCCTCTGGGTCTTCCCAGTGCACCAGCCCTGAGCACTTGTCTCATATGCATTTTTTAAATTGCTCAAGCACCCATTAAAGATTCTGTCACAAAATACCTCATTTCATATAATACATTCAATTAAGACTCCCAAATCTGTAACTAAAATACCAACTCCATTGACTAGAACAAGGTCTCAGACCATGTCTACTTCAAAACTGTCATCATGATTACACCTTTAAAATTGTAGAATTTCCACTAAGAAAGAAAAGCAAAGGTTTAAGTGTATACCCTATTAAACCTCTCAATTTATCTTTACATATTTCAGAAGAAATAATCAGTGGGTATTTAGGAGACTTGAACTCAGAAGAGAATATGAAAAAAAAAAAAACCAACAGTATTAACAACTTTGGAAATCTAGACAATGGAATGTTAATCCCATCTCATTGGTTCAATAACTGAAGATGTGTTACTACTCAGGAATCCAAGTCTCAATAGTCTCTCCCATATACGGTTTAATTCAGCACCATGTCACAAAGGTATCAGGAAGATTACTAGCACATTGTTGTAATATCTATCCTAAATTCAAAATAAGTGTACTGTAATAGACATCTAAAAGTTAATATACCTAAAATTCTCACTTAAATTCTTCCTTCTCTTGTCTTAGATTCAGAAAATAGCTCCCTCATTCCTCCAAATGTTTCATTCCAAAGTCTAGTGTCAGTATCTCTGTTTTTCCTCACCAAATTCCATTTCCTCAAAAAGTGTTGAGATGTATTTCAAATATCTGAGTTTTTTTTTTAATTTTTTCTCCAGTGGTTCTACTCCTACAATTATATAATTTTATCTACATTATCTTATATCTGGTCTACTGCAGTATCTTAATAATTGTCCTTTCTACTTTTGCATCCTTATAGTTTATTTTTCCAGGAGCAATCAGAATGATATGTTAACATTTAAGTAAAATTAAACTTCTCCTTGATAGAAAAATTTCCATTGGCTTTATATTAGCTTCATACTACTTCTGTAACAGAATTGATGATTTCAGTAATTTAAGTAACATAAATTTATTATCTTATAATTCTGGATATCAAAAGTTTAAAATGACTATCACTGGGCTAAAACCCAGGTGTCAACCAGACTGCACTTTTTCTAGAAATTCTGGGGAATCATCTGTTTCTTTGCTTTTTCTAGCTTCTGGAGGTTGCCTACACTCCCTGGGTCTTCGGCTCTTTCCATCTTGAGAATCAGCAATGGAATATCATGTGTCTGTCAGGTTCCATCACTCTAACACTTACTCTTCTGCCTTCTACTTTTAAGGTCCCTTATGATTACTTGGGCCCATCTGAATAATGCAGATTCAGCTCCCTAACGCAAGGTCAGCTGATTAGTAACCTTAATTCTCCTTTATTCTATAAATTCACACATTCACAGGTGCAAGGGATTAAGTCATAGATACCCACAGGCCATTATTCTGCCTACCACAGGCTAATAAAATAATATTTAAAAACATACAAAACACTTTTCAAGTTCTAAATCTCCCTGTTGCTAGGCCCCTACTCAACTCTCAGTCTCCAATTCAGACAGACATCTCCTCTGCTCAATGAATCTGTCTCACTGGCCTTGAGTGGACTCTTGCTTTAGCCAAATGTCACTTGGCTTAGGACCTTTGCATGTGCTGTTCCTTTGCGTGAAAAATTCTGTCTCCAGATGTTCATTGGCTCATTCTTGTTATTCTTAGGCAGTCTCCTCAGACAGGCTCTTCTGACTCTCCCAATAACATAGTTCCAAATCTTACACTCTTAATTTATTCCTTTTATAGAATTTACCACGAACTGAAATTGCCTCATTCATTTATTGTCACATGTAAGGTGATGCAGTTGTAAAGAATCCGCCTGCCAATGCAGGAGACACAGGAGACATGGGTTCAATACCTGGGTCGGGAAGATCCCCTGGAGTAGGAAATGGCAACCCACTCCAGTATTCTTGCCTGAAGAATCCCATGGACAGAGCAGCCTGGTGGACTACAGTCCATGTGGTCACAAAGAGTCAGACATGATTGAACAAGCACACATGTAATGCCTTTTTACTCTCCAGAAAGAAAAATACATGTGAATAAGAGTCTTGTCTGATGTTTTAACAACTTTATCTCCAGAATTTACAACTTGCCTTGCTTGCAAGTTCTCAATATATGTATTTGTTGAATAAATGATTTAATAATTTCATGAATAAATTTTAAATGAATGTCACCAAACCAGTTATTTATTTTTATTTCTTTCTTCCAGCAGGAAAATAACTTGTCAGTCTAGTTTCCATCTCCACAGAGCTAGCCATTATTTCAAAAGGAAGAAACCTTCAATTCCTTGCTCCCTCTTGGGTACTATGCATCATTCCTCTGAGGGCATTTTTAGCCCACAACAAAGTTGTCTTTATTCTTCAGTTCCCTAATCCCCCTTTCATCTCATGTTCTGGGAAACAAAAAATTAGCTGCTCTGAGAGGAATGGACTAGAGAATTACATTAATTTAGAAAACAAGAGAATTTGCTATGAGGTTCTGTAATCTAAGTGGAATGTGAAGGTCACTCTGTGCCTTGCCTTCATTTGCATAATTTGCTTATCCCATTCTTACTTGCATTTCATGCAAATTCTTACTTGTGCTGTTTAACTGCACACTTGGAAACATAGTCAATGAAATACTGTTCCAGATAAATCTGAGGCAAAAGCTACCATGTTAGCTCTATTAGAGCATCTTTGCAAAGCTTGACCTTGCCCTTTCAGGATCTGTTCTGATCAGTTTCTAGATTCTTTTTTTATTATTGTTAATTTATTTTTTCTTGAAGGAAAATTGCTTTACAGAATTTTGTTGTTTTCTGTCAAACCTCAACATGAGTCAGCCATCAACCTAGAGGGGTGGGATTTGAACCTCCCTCCCATCTCCCTTCCCATCCCACCCCTCTAGGTTGATACAGAGCCCCTGTTTGAGTTTCCTGAGCCATACAGCAAATTCCAGTCGGCTGTCTATTTTCCATATGATAATGTAAGTTTCCATATTGCTCTTTCCACACATCTCAACCTCTCCTCTATTCTCCCCGTGCCCATAAGTCTATTCTCTATATCTGTTTCTCCATTGCAGCCCTGTGAATAAATTCTATAGTAGCATTTTTTTAGATTCCATATATATGTGTTAAAATACAATATTTATCTTTCTCTTTCTGACTTACTTCACTCTGGGTAATAGGTTCTAGGTTCATCCACCTCATTAGAACTGACTCAAATGCATACCTTTTTATGGCTGAGTAATATTCCATTGTGTATATGTACCACAACTTCTTTATCCATTCATCTGTCAATGGACATCTAGGTTGCTTCCCATGTTCTAGCTATTGTAAATAGTGCTGCAGTGAACAATGGGATTCATGTGTCTTTTTCAATTTTGGTTTCCTCGTGGTATATGCCTAGGAGTGGGATTTCTGTGTCATATGGTGGTTTTATTCCTAGTTTTTTTTAAAGAAATCTCGATACCGTCTTCCATAGTAGCTGTATCAATTTATATTCCCACCAACAGTGCAAGAGCATTCCATTTTCTCCAGACCTTCTCCAGCAATTATTGTTTGTAGACTTTTTGATGATGGCCATTCTGACTGGTGTGAGGTGATATCTCATTGTAGGTTTGATCTGTATTTGTTGAGCATGTTTTCATGTGTTTGTTAATGATCTGTATGTCTTCTTTGGAAAAACGTCTGTTTAAGTCTTTTTCCCACTTTTTGATTGGGTTGTTTGTTTTTCTGGCATTGAGTGGTATGAGCTGCTTATATATTTTGGAAATTAATCCTGTCAGTTGTTTCAGTTGCTTTTATTTTCTCCCATTCTGAGGGTTTTCTTTTCACCCTACTGTGCAAAAGCCTTTAAGTTTAATCAGGTCCCATTTGTTTACTTTTTTTTAAATTTCCATTACTCTAGGGCATGGGTCAGAGAGGATCTTGCTTTGATTTATGTCATTGGGTGTTCTGCCTATTTTCCTTTAAGAGTTGTATAATTTCTAGTCTTACATTTAGGTCTTCAATCCATTTTGAGTTTATCTTTGTGTATGGTGTTAGGAAGTATTCTAATTTCATTCTTTTATGTGTAGCAGTCCAGTTTCCCCAGCACCATTTATTGAAGGGGCTGTCTTTGCCCCATTGTATATTCTTACCTCTTTTGTCAAAAATAAGGTACTCATAGGTGCATGGGTTTATTTCTGGGCTTTCCATCTTGTTCCATTGGTCTATATTTCTGTTTTCATGCCAGCACCATTCTGTCTTGATGGCTGTAGCTTTGCACTATAATCTGAACTCAGGACTGTTGATTCCTCCAGCTCCATTCCTTCTCAAGACTGCTTTGGTTATTCAGGGTCTCTTGTGTTTCCTTATGAATTGTGACATTTTCTGTTCTAGTTTTGTGAAAAATGTCATTGGTAATTTGATAGAGGTCACGTTGAATCTGTAGATTGCATTTGGTAGTATAGTCATCTTCACAGTACTGATTCTTCCTCCCCAGGAACATGGAATATCTCTCCATCTGATGTTTATGTCATCTTTGACATCTTTCAATAATGTCTTATAATTTTCTGTGTACAGTTCTTTTGTCTCCTTAGGTAAGTTTATTCTTAGATATTTAATTCTTTTTATTGCAGTGGTGAATGGGATTGATTACTTAATTTCTCTTTCTTATTTTTCATTGTTAGTATATAGAAATGCAAGTGATTGCTGTGTATTGATTTTGTATCCTACAACTTTGCTAAATTCACTGATTAGCTATAGTAATTTTCTGATACTGTATTTAAGGTTTTCTATGTACAGTATCATGTCATCTGCAAACAGTGAGAGCTTTACTTCTTTTCCAATCTGAATTCCTTTTATTTCTTTTTCTTCTCTGATTGTCGTAGCTAGGACTTCCAGAACTATGTTGAATAATGGTGAAAGTGGACATCCTTGCCTTGCTCCTGTTCTTAGGGGAAATATTTTCAGTTTTTCCTCATTGAGAATGTTTTGCTGTAGACTTATCATACATGACCTTTACTATGTTGAGGTAGGTTCCTTCTGTGCCCATTTTTTGAGGGATTTTAATCATAAATGGGTGCTGAATTTTGTCAAAGGTTTTTTCTTCATCTAATGAGATTATCATATTGCTTTTATCTTTCAATTTGTTAATATGGTTTATCACATTGTTTGGTTTCCGTATGTTGAAGAATCCTTGCATTCCTGAAATAAACCCAACTTGATCATGGTGTATGAGCTTTTTGATGTGTTGCTGAATTCTGTTTGCTAAATTTTGTTGAGGATTTTTGCATCTATGTTCATTAGTGATATTGGCCTTTAGTTTTCTTTCTTTGTGTTGTCTTTGTTTGGTTTTGTTATCAGGGTGATGGTGGCCTCATAGAATGAGTTTGGAAGTGTTCCTTCCTCTGCAATTTTTTGAAAGAGTTTTAAAAGGATGGGCATTAACTCTTCTCTAAATGTTTGATAGAATTCTCCTGTGAAGCCATATGGTCCTGTACTCTTGTTTTTTGGGGATATTTTGAATACAGCTTCAATTTCAGTGCTTGTAGTTGGATTGTTCATAATTTCTATTTCTTCCTGGTTCAGTCTTGGAAGATTCAACATTTCTAAGAATCTGTGCATTTCTTCCAGGTTATCCATTTTACTGCCATACAGTTGTTCATAATAGTCTCTATGATCCTTTATATTTCTGCATTGTCTGTTGTAACTTCTCATTTTTCATTTCTAATTTTGTTGGTTTGATTTTTCTCTCTTTTTTCTCTTGGTTAGTCTGGCTAAAGGCTTGTCAGTTTTGTTTATCTTCTCGAAGAACCAGATTTTAGTTTTATTAATCTTTACTATTGTTTCTTTCTTTTATTTTGCATTTATTTCTTCTCAGATGTTTATGATTTCTTTCCTTATACTAATTTTAGGTATTTTTTGTTCTTCTTTTTCCAGTTGTTTTAGGTATAATGTTAGGCTGTCTAATCAATGTTTTTCTTATTGCTTGAAGTAAGATTGTATTGCTATAAATTTCCTTTTTAGAACTGCTTTTGCTGCAGCCCATAGGTTTTGAGTTGTTGTGTTTTCATTTTCATTTGTTTCTAGAAATTTTTTTTATTTCCCTTTTGATTTCTTCAGTAACCTGTTGATTATTTAGAAAAGTGTTATTTAATCTCTGTGTGTTTGTGTTTCTTACATTTTTTTTTCTTGTGATTGGTATCTAGTCTCATAGCATTGTGGTCAGAGAAGGTGCTTGATATGACTTCAATTTTCTTAAATTTATTGAGGTTTTATTTGTGACCCAAGATGTGGTCTATCCTGGAGAATGTTCCATGTGCACTTGAGAAGAGGGTGTGTTCTTCTGCATTTGGATGGAATGTCCTGAAGATATCAATGAGATCCATCTAAACTAATGTATCATTTAAGGATTATTATAGGAACATATATGTCAATAATTGCTTTAAATGTAAATGGATTAAATGCTTCAACCAAAAGACCCAAACTAGCTGAATGGATACAAAAGCAAGACCCAATATATGCTGTCTACAAGAAAACCACTTCAGACCTAAAGACACATATAGACTGAAAGTGAGAGGATGAAAAATACATTCCATGCAAATGGGAAGCAAAAGAAAGCTGGAGTAGCAATCCTCATATCAGACAAATAGACCTTAAAACAAAGACTATTACAAGAGATAAGGAAGGACACTACATAATGATCAAGGGACTGATCCAAGCAGAAGACATAACAATTGTAAATATCTATGCATCCAACATAGAAGCACCTCAATACATAAGACAAACACTAACAGACATAAAAGGAGAAACTGACAGTAACACAGTAATAGTAAGAAACTTTAACACTCCACTCACACCAATGGACAGATCATTAAAACAGAAAATTAATAAGGAAACCCAAGTTTTTAGATTCTTTATTGTCTCTTGGTGTACATTTTTTTTGCATGGGCTTTAAAGTTTAGGAGAACCTGTTCCTTCTTTCCAAGATCCTGGTGGACTCATTCCTATTATATGTCTACCCTTTAAGGTGCTCAGATTATGAGGAAAGGAAAACTATTCTCATTTCACATTTGACTACATGTCATGTAGTTTAAGAATTCAGTGTGAGCAAGGCCATCTATTTCCTGCTTAGCAAGGAATGCTTAGTAAATAACAGGAACTTCTACTCAATTAATATTGCCTTTGTATACTCAGTTTATCTTAGCTTAATTAATTAATTTATGTCTGTAATACATAGCATCCTGTAAGACTTTGGAGTACATAAAATTGATTAATTTTTGTTTGTTTAAAAAGAGACAACCTAGTTGGACTGGTTACTGATCACATTGTTTTACTCCAAACTATACATAAAGAACCATATTTTAATTCTGTTCATTCTATTAAAAATTGATATACTAGTAACCTAATGTCAAAAGACAAACTTACCAAAGTCACTTCTATTAACTTCTGCTTATAAAAAGAATGTGAATATGAAAGCTGTGTTTTAATGGTACAAATAGAGCCTTGGGATAACATACTACAAAATTTCAATAGCACTTATTTTTCATTAATCTCAATTTCCCTGAGACAGATTCCATTATGTGGGTTACTCCCTGAAGAATTTGAAGTCTGGGGAAGTTCTCTTCTATATACTTGAGTGGAGTATATGATATTTATATAAGCCTACCTCCAGGGAGCTCAAAGCACTTCATAAATATCACCCCATTGATCCTATCCACTTTTATGACCAGTAAACGGCAAGAATTGGTACTACAATTTAGCAGTGGGAGAAAACTCTGGGAATGAAAAGTCAAAATACCAGTAAGAGATATGAAAGTATCTTGGTCATGGAGTTTAAGTAAAAGGTCTCCTGAGTCCTGAGAGTTTATCTTTCTTCTCTCTCTCAAATATATATATTTGTACTTAAAGAAACAGTTATTTTTACTATATGTGGCTTGATTTTTTTAAAGTATAAACCTTGATTTTAAGTCATCTTGTTGATTATAGATCTGGAAAATGTGTAATCCTTGATCATGATACACAACTTGTCTCTGAAACCCATAAAATTCTGCCCCTCCTACTTATGTTTGATTAAGAATTGCAGTTAAATAACTTGAAATAACTTGAAAAGTCACTGCCCCAAATCTTGATGTTATCAAAAATAAAAGTCTAAAATAAGAGCAAGATTTGCCTGCAGTCACATTGTATGAGAAGAGCAGAGGAGACATTGGAAACAAGACTTTCTGACCCCAGTGATTTTTGTTATCACTATGTGATAATTTAAAAAAGGGAAGGAATTATATTTAAAGGGCATTGGTGTAACCATATGGCGGGGGAAGATCTCGGACCACCTCTTCTTTAGGCCGGTTTTGTTATCATTGCGGTTGCATTTTTTTCAACATTTGTTTCCTTAGCGAAGTGAAGTCACTCAGTCGTGTCTGACTCTTTGCGACCCGTGGACTATAGCCTGCCAGGCTGATCAGTCCATGGGATTCTCCAGGCAAGAATACTGGAGTGGGTTGCCAGTTCCTTCTCCAGGGGATCTTCCCAACCCAGGGATCAAACCGAGGTCTCCCGCATTGCAGGCAGACGCTTTAACCTCTGAGCCACCAGGGAAACCCTTATTACTTAGCAAAAATCTTGGATGACTGAATAACACATTGTTCTTATAGCATTGGAAGCTAGGGTAGATGTATGATATCAATATCTTAGATGACTTTTGACATCCTAAAATGAACACAATAATGCTCTGATTTAGAATAGCCAGAACCGTTTCAGTTCTGATAGAGTTTTGTGAAATATGCTCATTTTTCCTTGACTTCTTAAGATTGCCTTTTCATGCTGTTCATGGGGTTCTCAAGGCAAGAATACTGAAGTGGTTTGCCATTCCCTTTTCCAGTGGACCACGTTTTGTCAGAATTCTTCACCATGACCCGTCCATCTTGGATGGCCCTACATGGCATGGCTCATAGTTTCATTGAGTTAGACAAGACTGTGGTCCGTGTGATCAGTTTGGTTAGTTTTCTGTGATTGTGGTTTTCATTCTGTCTGCCCTCTGATGGATAAGGACAAGAGGCTTATGGAAGCTTCTTGATGGGAGAGACAAACTGAGGGGGAAACTGGGTCTTGTTCTGATGGGCAGGGCTGTGTTCCTTCCCTGTTGTTTGAACTGAGGCCAAACTGTGGTGGAGGTAATGAAGATAGTGGGGAAAAAAAAGCTTTATTATCTTGGGCTCCAAAATCACTGAAGATAGTGACTGTAGCCATGAAAACAAAAGACGCTTGCTCCTTGGAAGAAAAGCTATGATCAACCTAGACAGCATATTAAAAAGCAGAGACATTACTTTGCCGGCAAAGACCTGTCTATTCAAAACTATGGTTTTTCCAGTAGTCATGTATGGATGTGAGAGTTGGACTATAAAGAAAGCTGAGTGCTAAAGAATTGATGCTTTTGAACTGTGGTGTTGGAGAAGACTCTTGAGAGTCCCTTGGACAGCAAGGAGATCCAATCAGTCCATCCTAAAGGAAATCAGTCCTGAATATTCATTGGAAGGACTGGTGTTGAAGATAAAACTCTAATACTTTGGCCACCTGATGCAAAGAACTGACTCATTGGAAAAGACCCTGATGCTGGGAAAGATCGAAGTCGGGAGGAGAAGGGGATGACAGAGGATGAGATGGTTGGATGGCATAAGTGACTTGATGGACATGAGTTTGGGTAAGCTCCAGGAGTTGGTGATGGACAGGGAAACATGGCATGCTGTGGTCCATGGGGTCGCAAAGTGTTGGACATGACTAAGCAACCGAACTGAACTGAACTCTGGAGATTGTCTTGAGCAATTATAAATCATTCCAAGTTAGAAACTGGGGAATAATTAGGACACTTTAGCAGGGCAAATAATTCTTCAAGTATCTTATTAATGTATTTTAATACAGATGAAAAGAGATTACAGGATACATATGTTATGTCTTTGAAAATTTTAAGTAATAAAACAGCATAGACCAGAGAGTACATTCTTTCTGTCCACTTACATGGTAAGATAGGCCCTTTGCTTTCAAGCAATTGCTGCCTGAAGGAAAGATGATTCAGAATCAAACACCTTTTCCTGTGTGTTGTCACTGAAATCAGTAATAAATTTCATTCTTGTGAGTGACTTACTATAAACTTTGCCATATTCCCCTTGATGGATGGGACCTGATGCTAAAGCAATGACACAGTTTGTCTCCACTTGAAGCTAAGCTTCATGAAAGAAGTCTCCCCCTTTTAATATTTATTGATGGATTTCCAGCAACAGAATGAGTTGCACTTTCATCGGAACCCTCAGTCAGTCAGTTCAGTCGCTCAGTCGTGTCCAACTCTTTGTAACTCCATGGATTGCAGCACGCCAGGCTTCCCTGTCCTTCACCAACTCTAGGAGTTGCTCAAACTCATGCCCATTGAGTGAGTGATGCCATCCAACCATTTCATCCTGTGTCGTCCCCTTCTCCTCTTGCCTTCAAATTTTCCCAGCATCAGGGTCTTTTCCAAGGATTCAGTTCTTCGCATCAGGTAGCTAAAGTGTTGGAGTATCACCTTAAACATCAGTCCTTCCAATGAATATTCAGGACTGATTTCCTTTAGGATGGACTGGTTGGATCTCTTTGCAGTCCAAGGGACTCTCGAGAGGCTTCTCCAACACCACAGTTCAAAAGCATCAGTTCTTCGGTGCTCAACTTTCTTTATAGTCCAACTCTCATATCCATACATGACTGCTGGAAAAACCATAGCTTTGATTAGATGAACCTTTGTCGGCAAAGTAATCTCTACTTTTTAATATGCTGTCTAGGTTGATTGTAGCTTTTCTTCCAAGGAGCAAGACTCTTTTATTTTCATGGCTGCAGTCACTATCGGCAGTGATTTTGGAACCCCCCAAAATACAGTCGCTCACTGTTTCCATTGTTTCCCCATCTATTTGCCATGAAGTAATGGGACTGGAGGCCATGATCTTTATTTTATGAATGCTGAGTTTTTTGTTTGTTTGTTTGTTTTTTCCATTTATTTTTATGTGACGTAAGCCAGAAAGATAAAGACCAATACAGTATACTAACGCATATATATGGAATTTAGAAAGATGATAACGATAACCCTATATGAGAAACAGAATGTTGAGTTTTAAGCCAACTTTTTCAGTCTCTTCTTTCATTTCATCAACAGGCTCTTTAGTTATTCTTCACTTTCTGCCATAAGGGTGGTGTCATCTGCATATATGAGGTTACTGATATTTCTCCCAGCAATCTTGATTCTAGCTTATGCTTCATCCAGTCCAGCATTTGGCATGATGTACTCAGCATGTAAGTTAAATAAGCAGGGTGACAGTATATAGCCTTGGCATACTCCTTCCCCAATTTGGAACCAGTCTGTTGTTCCATGTCCAGTTCTAACTGTTGCTTCTTGACCTGCACACAGATTTCTCAGGAGGCAGGTCAGGTGGTCTGGTATTCGCATCTCTATAAGAATTTTCCACATTTTGTTGTGATCCACCCAATTAGAAGCTTTGGCATAGCCAATAAAGCAGGAATAGCCAGGACCCTAATTCTACTTATTCTGTTGTTATCTCTCATTTCATATAACATCTAAAACACAGTCCCTTTAGCTTACCTGTGCACTAGAGGAATCTCATGCCCATAAATCTCTGCATTCTCCTAAAAAAGCAGAAGACATTCCAGAGGATGAAACTGTACAATGTAATGTTTATCACATCAGCTGGTTCTCAGAAAGTTTTTGGTAAACATATTGTGTGTCATTATTCCCCCAAATCCATGTTTTACTTCCACTCTGAGTCAAGCACCTTCATGCAGGCTTATTGTCCACTTCACTTGCTCTGTTAGCACACTTTGTTATAGATGGAGGTAGAGATATAGAGATATATAACATTCTCCTTTATTAGCATCTGAGATTCTGGAGCATAAGGCCCGTCTCATAGTAACCACCGATACCAGGACATAACTGAGGTGCTTGGCGTTAACAGGAGCCCAGGAAATGGTTATTAAATTAAACCAAACTAATGAATGTTGGCTAACTCAAGTTTGCATGTATGACAAAATTTCATACATATGGTAACTTCAGGATGTTTCTAGATGTTGTAATAAAGCTTTAATGCCACTTTATTATTAAATTGAAGCAAATGCCAAGTTCACAATTCACAGTGAATAAGAAATGCCTTCACATTGGGTTCCTACAGCTTCTGCCTCTGAGTGATCTTTTATTAGTGATGGATTATGCAAATCTCAAAATGAAGCTTTGCCCTGGGTCCTAGAGGAATTAGGTACTTTGTAGAGTATAAGTGCCAAACTTCAATTTATGTTTCCAGAATGTATCAGTATAAAACCTGCTGGTTAGTTGCCCTTAAGAAAAGAAAATTCTTCCAACTGGATTGCATTCAAACATGATAGGTGGAAAACCCAACTTTCTCTTATTGCTATTTTCATCAGTATCAATAGGTTTTTTATCTAAGGTTGTATTTTCTAATTTAAAGCCATGTGTCCTCCCAAAAATGAGAAGAAGAATGAAAGGCAAGCTTTAAATGTGACATGCTTTACTCATAGAATTACTGCTGAGCACATAGAAAATGAAAATGCTATTTAAAAGTTCAGGAAGTGTCTGATAAGAAATAAAGAGGTCAGAAAATAGTTTCTCCTGATAAGCCTACATTTTGAGTAAATTTTATAGAGCAGTAAATTGCCTGGATATTTTAAAAAATAACTAAAATGCATTACTCAAAATTTGTTTCTCCTAATTTTTGGCTTTGCAAAATTTAACTGATTGATTTCCTTGTCCCTGAACAAAATTAGTGAAATTCCTAAAATAAGAAAAGCAAAAACAAATATAGTGATTTTTCCTCATTTTCTCTCTTCATATTTAAATACATGTGTATTTACACACGTGTGTATTTACACATATTTACATATACGCATATTTACACATATTTACATATGTGTGTGTTTGTGCATGTGTGTGTTATCAGTATCTTTAAAAAATGAACTGAGATAGAAGGTAGCTTATGAAATGCAGATTATTCTAATTTTGTCTGTCTTTCAATATGATAAAAGTTGAAGGAAAATACATGGGTATGTTAACAAGCTTGCTAAGAAAATATGAATTTAAGGTTTGTTAATCCATGTCTCTTTCTGTTTTAAAGTGACTTATTTGGGAAGAAATCCAAACCTAAGTGATGATGGCTTAGGTGATCTTTTGGCAAAGGATAAAATTGAGGTTCCATCGTACATACATGTTTTATGCCCCTGTATTTTCTTCTATTATTTCAGAACCTTTATTGAGTCATTTCTATGGACTACACAAGATTGAAAAAAGGATAATAAAAATCAGGGCCACTCATTAAATCTTCTCAGTTTATTGGGGAAGATAGCAGGTACTTTATAAGTAGTACAGTAAAGATTTGAACCAGGTCATAAGAAAAGATAGGGAAAAAGTAGTTAAGAGTGATCTCAGATGCTATTATCATGGATGTCAGAGCAGGAAAGTGATGGTTATTGCTTGATCCAGGCTACTCAAGCAAAGTCATTGTAAAGGGAGTCCATGTCATATAGAAAGACATGTAGTAGAAAAATATTAACTTGTTCGGGAAATTCTTTTTAGTTTGAAATTGCAGAAGAATCTAGTATATATAGGAATGTGATAGAAGACAGAGATAGAATGGAAACTAGTTTGGTAAAGGATGCTATTTGGATAGGCAGTGTAGTAGGCACTGGGGCAGGTGGTAGATGAAGTAATCCTAAGTCAGGGGTCACATCATGAAAACTTTATATACCATGACAACAAACTTCAAGTTATCCTATAAATGAAGATAGTCATGAATGCATAGTTAGCTAAGGAATGGGATAATCAGGTTTATATTTTGGCAATATCATGCATATAGCTGTATGGAGATTGGATTTAGTAGAGAACACACTGCCAGGGGCAGGGAGACTAATTCTGCACGGGTCCTTGCGGGATAATGCTAGGATTTGATTAGAGAAGTGACAATGACAGAAAAAGATAAATTTGTCATGTGTGTAGTGCTTATCAAACACAGAACTTCGTGTGTGTGTGTGTGTGTGTGTGTGTGTGTGACAGAGAGATAGATGAAGGAGAAAGATTTGAGTATGTATTTTTCTTGCTTTGTGAATTTAGCAACTGGGTAGAAGATAGGGTAACAAACACAACAGGGATAGTGAGTTTAATAGAATTATAAATCATTTTATTTATTCATTTATAAATGCTTTCAGTATTTTCCTTTGAGGGTCTGTAAAACTGTTAATCAGGTTACAGTGCTGTATGTGGGTACATATTTAGAAGGTATGAGTATATTCATTAAAACTGCAGAAGCACTAAAATATCCCAGAAGAGGATTTAGAGCACCATATATTAATTTTTTATTGTTAGTACAGATAACTACTTTGAGAATCGGAGTAAATCTATGACTCCTACATCTTGAATTTGGCATTCATCATCAGGGAATTCATTTTCCTCTAAGAGTATTCATTGGCCCCAGGTTAAGAAACTGTTGAGTTGCATGAAGAAAGAGGAGAAATAGTAATAAAACCATCAGGGAAGCTACTCAGTAAACCATTAAAAACACTGACTTCAGTTTTGACTGAAAACATTTTCTGTGATGAACTTATCTCTGTTAGATATTTCTATTAAAGAATAAATCAACCATTGACTCCAAGTATTATTGAATCAGTTCATACATCATGATCTTGCAATCAAGAAAAACATAATTTTAAAAGGAAAACAGTGAAGGATTATTTTCCAAGTCAGAAGACTTTTTATTTTGCAATAATTCCTAAGATCTTCAAGAAAATTCATAGTGTTGCTTGCCTGAAGCCCAGACTACATTTTTTTAAAAGCATATATAAATAATACTGCTCTTTGTTGCTTAATTAAGACTTCTGGCATGCCCACCACCACCAAGCTGACTGCCAGTATAAAACAGTTTACTCCCTAGCTAAAACTAGCTCTGGCTAAATTGAAATTGACAGACAATGAATCAGTGGTTGGGAATGTTTATTGAACACCATGCCCCAATTTTGTTAATGAAGGTATATGTCATGCGCCAGTTGGTAAGCCACTTGTGAAGCCAGGAATGATTCCTGGTTTCTATAGCTGGTGTCAGGAGCTATAATTTAGTCAGTAAAGAGGAAATACTTAGTGTAGACCTGTGCCATCATAATAGTGGGGAGTCTTGAGCCGTGAGATAGAACGGGTCCAGCATGAATGTCTACCAGTTTCTAGATCTCCTCACCTCACAACAACCTACCCATTAAATTCTTTTTCTTAAAAATAATTAAAGCATTTTTCCAAATAGCACATGTCAGATAAGACACTATGTGAGGAAGAAGGTAGAAAGTCTGGAAGCAGCTATCTTAAGGTGACAGTCTCCCAACTATTTTTTTTTTTTTTCATATAACACAGAGAATTTCTCTTTCAATAGCTATACTATTGTTCTCTGGTTTGAATATTCTAAAATTTCAGTACCCCCCTCCTTTTTTTTTTTGGCACAGTATCTCTGCTAATTAAAAAGCAAAAATCAGTAAGAGAAAACCTGATTAACAGTGAAAGAGTAAGTACTTTGAATTTTAGTCATTAAAAGTCCTGAGGAATGTGATTTCTGAGTTCAAGAGCTTAAAGATATCATCAGTCTGGGAACTTCTCGCAGAATTGCTCTTCCATATTCATCATGTGAATGATATGTCCTTCTTTTCCTTAGATGTGTCCTCCCCTGGTCATAGGATGGCCATACCAGACCAGGAAGGATGATGACTTTAAAAGGAGACACCATTGTCTCAGCATCTAATCATTCAATATTTGAATAAAATGCAAAACTTTGAACACATCTTAATTAAATTAAAATTACTTACTTACAATTGTTTATAGACTTTATTGGCGACAGAGGATGAGATGGTTGGATGGCATCACCACCTCAATGGACATGACTTTGAGAGCTTAAAGACAGTGAAAGACAGAGAAACCTGGCATACTGCGGTCCATGGGGTCACAAAGAATTGAATATTAGTGACTGAACAACAATAACACTGTATATACTTACAATTGTTTACAGCAATTATTGCTCTGATCAATTTTAAGCTGATTCAAAAATCCAATTATGTAATACAGTATGCACTGAAGCAATAATTTATAGATCTACATTTTTTTTAATTGAGGAACATTTATTGAACAACTAGTATTCAAATATATAGGCAAGAAACCCTTATTTCTCATTGAGTGTAACCAAACAGTGTATGCTAATTCAAACAGTGGGACCTCTAACATTGTAGTACATCCTTACTATGAAGCTAGAATGTAGTTAAGGAAGATTGCTTTGCTGTTTTGTCTCAGAGGTTTAGTAAGAATATCTTTACTTTGTCTACCATTTGTGGGCTTCCTAGGTGGCTCTAGTGGTAAAGACTCTGCCTGCCAATGCAGGGGATACAAGAGAGGAGACTTTGATCTATGGGTTGGGAAGATCCCTTGGAGTGGAAAATAGCAAGCTATTCCAATATTCTTGCCTGGAAAATTCCATGGACAGAGGAGCCTGGCAGTCTACGGTCCATGGGACCACAAAGAGTCAGACATAACTGAGCAACTGAGCATACACTGTTTGTATTCAAAGAACTTTATGGATGTTATGTTTAGCCATAATATTATATCACTTTATGTGAATATTCATTTATTGTCTATGATTAAAACCGATAATTTCTGAATGAAAAATTCCATGTGTTGTAATACACATCCAATAACTTATGTTTTAGAAAGTTCATATAATGGTGGTTGCTGTAAATATCGATCATGACTCTAATATCATACTGTTGCACACAAAAGAATAAACCTTGCCTGTCAGTTTCTCTATAGGCAAGAGAAACTGATAGAAATGCTGTATTGCTGAGGAAATATCCAGTATAGGGTGTCCAACCCGGAAAAGAGCAGTGATCATGAATTTAAGATCTAGAATCAAACAGTTCTATACTTGCTGTTTGAACTTGGGGAAGTAACTTAATTTTTCTGTTTTACAGCTTCCTCTTCATATAATTGGGAATAAATCCTCATTACTCTTTTTTTAAATATTTTAATTTTATTGGCGTGTAGTTGATTTATACTGTTTTGTTAGTTTCAAGTGTACATTAAAGTGATTCATTTATATATATATATATATTTTCATTCTTTTTTAGATTCTTTTCTCATACAGGCTATCACAGAATATTGAGTAGAATTCTTTGTGCTATACAGATCCCATCATTCATCTATCTTACACATAATAGCGTGTGTGTGTTCATCCCAAGCTCCTGTTTTATCCCTCCCCCACACTTCCCCTTTCATTACTCTTTGTAAGAGTAATAAACATGGTAATAAAAGAGGTAATAAACATGAGATGCTTAGCACAGACCCTTGCACTAAGCAGGTCCAAGGTAACTTTTAGCCATTACGTGTTAGTTCATTAACTATATCATCTTGTCACTGGCATTAAGAAGATCTTGACATTCTCCTTTAATTCTTAAAAATTTTATTGAGCTGTAATTAACATATAAAGTTGTATTAGAGTCAGGTGTACAACATAATGATTTGCTGTAAGTATATAGTAAGAGGACCAGCAAAAGAACTCTGATTCATATCCATGCTACACATAGTTACAATTTTTTTCTTGTGTTGAGAGCTTTTAAGATTTACTCACTTAGCAACTTTGAAATATGCAATACAGTATTAACTATGGGTTGCAGGAAATGGCAACCCACTCCAGTATTCTTGCCTGGGAAATTCCGTGGACAGAGGAGCTTGGCAGGCTATAGTCCATGGGGTCACAGAAGAGGCAGACATGACTTAGCAACTAAGCAACAATTGTTAACTATATTCACCATGCTGTACATGACCTACCAGACTTTTTCATTTTGTAACTGGAAGTTTTGGCCACCTTCACCAATTTCTTTTATAATCCCTAGTTTTAAGATGTGGAAAAAAAAAAAGGAATAATAATTCCTGCTTATTCCACTCCATAGATTTCCTTTGAAAAGCAAATACAATAATAGATACAGGAGGCAGTGAGTTGTAATGAAAAGAACTAGAGCTAGATAGATTTGACCTTGAATCCTTATTTCTCGATTATTTCCCCATGAAACATTTGAAATGAAATTGTTGAAATGCAAAGCTGATCTTTTCATTTGTCCACTAGAACTTTTAATTCTCTTTATATTACCCTCATAATACAATCAATAATCCTTAGATTGTAGGTAAAGCGCTCTGAGGTGGATCCTCCTGTATCTTTAATTCCATCTATACCATTTTCCCATCATTCCCCAGACTCCAACCCTGCTGCCTTGTTTTGATTTCCTTGTCTTTGCCAGAAATTTCCTCACCTTGACAATTTTAAATTAGCTCATTGCTCTACCTGGGTTATTTTCCCTCCATGCAGTTCATCTTTCTGACTTTAACTTATATTCAAGATCTCTTCTTAACTGTCATTTTCTAAGTTATACCTTCTTCAGTTCCCTAAATTGTTGAACATTGTCTTGATTTCTCTTGACACTATTTATTTTGCTTTATAATATATCACAATATGTAATTATATATTGCTTGAATGAGTATTTGTTTTTTTCTTTTGTTCTCTCCATAAAGCAAAGGTTATGCCTATTTATATTGCAGCTGTATCACCAGTTTCTGGTGTACAATAGGCTCTCAATATAGTATACAGAATGTCAACATAATTCCTTGAAATTTATAAACCTCAGTGGAAAAGACGAATGTTAGTACCAGCTTGCAAGATTGTTTTTATATTGGAAGTGATGTGAGTAGCTGTCAAAAAATGCAACTATCACTATTAATGATATTAATGATAAGTAATTATTATTATTAATGATAAGTAATAGTATAAAGTACAGTACATTTTGAAATAGTAAGTTATTTTTGTTCTGTTGAAATAGATGGGCTCATACAAAAGGAACACAAGTATAAACATGACTGACCTTCTGTAGTACCGATTTAAGATATATTTTATTTGGGGGAAAATTTATAAGGGGAGATATAGAGAATGTGGTAACTCCCTGATCTATTTTTGTCTTGAAGAAGAGTGCAAGGGCTGAACTGAAAACACAATGGAGAAGGTGTTAGTGGAAAACTCTATAAGTACCATAGGAGGTGAGGAATAATCTAGACAACTATACAACAATGGGAGCCTCTTAGCCAAGAAAGCACCCTTTTTAGCAATAGGGAGCCTTCAGAGCCCATTGTTATTTGTTTTCAGTCTGTTCCTCTATTGAATTAACTCAATACTGACTCTTTGCAAAACTGTGAAAGGTGAGGAGAAAAATAGCCATCAGTGTCTATGCCAATTATTCTTTTGTAAGTTGGAAAATATTTCAGAATTCTCAGTGGGGAAGGTTTTGGATTATTATTCATGAATGTCTGACTTACTTTAGTTCTTTCCTTTTATCTCCCTTACTTGGTCATCTAGAGTTCTTTCTCCAAATCACTGTATTAACGTATTTTTTTAATCACTGATGACATAAATACCATACATACTATCACAGAAATGCCCAATGCGTGTTTCCTGAATGCAGTAAAAGTGGATCATAAGGGGAGGCAAAAGTATAACAATTTTGCTGTGGAGTGGAACAGGCCAAGGCTCATTTTCCAGTTTCTTTACCATGGAAAATCGAACTTCTATTTTTTTTTTCTTTCATTTATAAGATGACAGTAATACCCAATTCTTAGGATTAAAAGTGAATTAAAATAGAAATTTTAAAAAAATGCTTAATAATATAAGTGGCATACAATAAGTAAAAATTAATGAAAAAACTATTAGTTTTCACTCTATTATCAATTTTTAGTTGTTAGTATAAGTCAGGAATCTGAAAGTAGGATTTGAAAGATGAGGAAGATAAAATGTAGTCAAGTACTGTATACACTGGGAATTTCAGTGAAGAGAGGGAGCATATTGGAAAGAAAAAGTGAAGAGAGAACCCAGACACATCAGTAACAGTAGCAGGAGGTTTGAAATTGATTTTGTAATTGGGACATAGTATGGAGTTCATGGATTCTGAAAATAGCTAAACAGACACGCTTTAATGTAGCTAAACAGATGTGCTTTATATAAGGCAGAAATGTCTTTTCTCAGTTATTAATACTAAGTTACCCTGGTGGGAAGACTGAAATTGAATGATGACCTTTAGTGAAATTTTTTGTTAGCTTAAAGCAACAATCATGATTATATTCCTCAGATTATTTTGCCAATTTTTTTTTTTTCTCTCCTGGATATATCGCAAGAGAATTTTATTATGTTAAATTCACTTGAAAAAAATCACCACTCGTTTTTGTTCTTAAGCACTAAATTATACTTTGGATGAAGTAATTCAAGCAGGCCTGCAGTTTTCCAGCCTCATGTTGTTTTAATTGTAACAGTTATTGATAACATATCAGAGTGATAATGAATACAATAGGGATTGGTAGCAGAATACAATGAAAGAGAATCTCTTTATGGTCAGTAATTTTTTCCTATTATGATGATTAGAAGTGTGATTTCAAGAGTTAGTCTCCTAATTTGCCATTAAGCAGTGTACTTGACCTGTCTAAATAGCACTTGGCTCATTAGTAAACAAAAATGATAAAAGCATCATTGCATTAGTTTGTAGTAACAATCTAACTAGGAAGTGTGTGTAAAGTGCCTAGTATTCAGCATATAAATAATTTTTGACCATGTGTCCTATAAGATTCTTTCATATTGATCATTAATTAACAATGCGTTGATGTAAATGGGCTTTACTAGTAGCTCAGAGGGTAAAGAATCTGCCTGAAATGCAGGAGAACGGGGTCAGGAAGATACCTGAAGAATGGAATGGCTACCCACTCCAGTATTCTTGCCTGGAGAATTCCATGGACAGAGGAGTCTAGTGGGCTATAGTCCATGAGATTGCTGGCCACAACTAAGTGACTAACACTTTCATTTTCACTTTTGAAGCAAAAATAGCTCATATCTCTATTTAAAGAACAGGAATCTGAGGCTTAGAAAAGTTTTTCTTATTATTGGTCTTATTTATAGGACATAGCCAAAACAGGAATCAGGTATAAAAATCAAGATCCCATGATTTTTCTACTTTAATATCAACTTGTGTGTGTGTGTGTGTGTGTGTGTGTGTGTTGTTTGCTTTCTGTCCCTGAAGCAGAGAATCAGTCATCAGTGAGTCTTACTGAGAAGAATAAAGGAGGGAAATATATTAGTAATTTCATTCGGCTCAACTCTTATTGAGTACTTAGTATAAGGAATGAAATAAATAATTGAATCATGTAAAATCCTTGACTCAAAAGAAATCCCATAGTCTACTGTAAGAAATAGATATTTGTAGCATAGAATAATAAGCACAGTATGTGTGCCCCTGACAGTCTTGGCAGATAGAAACAAGAGGTTTGTTCTGTTAGGAGAGGAGTAGCTGGGAGGAGCATGTGGATTCTGAGGAGTCATGGGGAAGGTGATGCTAAAGCAATGTTTGAAAGATGAACAGAGTTTCCCACATGAAGGCTCATCCCAGGAAGTGGGAAAAAAATTACCAAGAAATAGAGGAACACGATGGTTTAGAAAATAATCAGAAGCCCAATAGCACCAAAATAGAAACCTTAAAATTTGGCAGCAATGGTGAAAAGGACTAAAACTTGCAAGACTAGCAGGGGATAGAATTTGAAAGGCCATTTACTGAAATACAAGTTAAGATCCACTGAGAGTGTGAATATTCCCAGTGGAGAAAGTGGTAAATTTTCTTTCTCTCTGCTGCATAAAATTTTCCAATAAGAAAAGTCTTCCTCATGGACTCAAGCCACTGTGTCTCTGATGTTGGGAAATTGCAGGCATGTAAGGTTAGATATTTGTTGTGCCTCATGACCAGAAAGTCTGTCTCTTTGATTTACCAACTGAGACTCAGCTACCTTGTTTTACTTCCCAAGTATCATTTAGGGAATGAATGGTGCAACGCTGGGCATATGGATGATGATGACAGAGAAATACCCTACCTGTAAGAGAACTCTCATAAGACAGAGTTAAATGGGATTTATATGTTTTCCCTTCTAACTAGCATAATCTTGGGAGGCTGTGAAATCCCTTTTAGAGCACCAGTTTAATAGAAGTCATCTAATTAAAAACCCACTAAATAATACTTGTTTTAGCTATTTCTTTAGCTTAATTGAATGTGCACCGTTTACTTTTCAAGGACTTTTAACTACTGTCCCAGTTGAGACTTTAAAAAACAGCTGTTATTATGACACAGGCTGGTGAAAGATCAGATATATTTCAGTTTATTGAGTAAATTAAACATGTAGGCCATTTAAAAATAACAGCTTATAACTGTTCTGGAACTAATTATCATACAGTATTTCATAGCAGCACTTGAAATTAAGCAAAGTGGAGACTCAGAGACTCTGTCACAGGGCATTTTGCATCTGATAGAGTCCCATTTGAAGCATAAAAATTCAAGTTCTACATCTCGAGTGGCCTCAGGCCTACATCTGCTCTTTCGTGCTACTTAATGAATGTATCTGATTTCATCAGTAGGTACTTCTGAGAAAGAGCATTCTTTGCCCAACAAACAGTGCGGCGGCACCTTGGTTAATATAATTCTTTATGTTTGTGCAGGGATTATTGGCATGACAACAAAGCTCATTATTTTCAGAAGTGTGAGGGTGTGTGGGGAGAGAGTTAAATTTGAACTTCTCTATGTGTGATAAGAAACTGATGCAGTCTTTTTAGAAATAAGACATCAACAAAAGACAAAGATCAGATGAGCCCATTCTTCATAAAGCAACAAATCTGAGCTCTGATTACAATTGATTGGATTATTGTCTACAAGGACTGATACCAATCAGTTCAGTTCAGTTCAGTCAGTCAGTTGTGTCTGACTCTTTTGCGACACCCATGGACTGCAGCATGCCAGGCTTGCCTATCCATCACCAGCTCCTGGAGCTTGCTCAGTCTCATGTCCATCAAGTTGCTGATGTTATCCACCCATCTTGTCCTCTGTCATCTCCTTCTCCTCCTGTCTTCAATCTTTCCCAGCATCAGGGTCTTTTCCAATAAGTCGGCTCTTCACATCAGGTGACTGAAGTATTGAAGTTTCAGCTTCAGCATCAGTCCTTTAGTTGAATATTCAGGACTGATTTCCTTTAGGATTGACTGGCTTGATCTCCTTGCTGTCCAAGGGACTCTCAAGAGTCTTCTCCAACACCACAGTTCAAAAGCATCAATTCTTCAGTGCTCAGCTTTCTTTATAGTCCAACTCTCACATCCATACATGACTACTGGAAAAACCACAGCTTTTGACTTTTATTGGCAAAGTAATGTCTCTACTTTTTATTATGCTGTCTAGGTTTGTCATAGCTTTTCTTCCAAGGAGCAAGCATCTTTTAATTTCTTGGCTGCAGTCATCAATACCTATGCTAAAAATTATAGCTAAATTAACTAAAAGAGTGTCAGTGTGTATTTTTTTACTATATTAAATGTATAATATTATTCAGAAGCACACAATATGAAATTGCAGTAATGAAGAACTGTATGTGCTCTAAGATTATTTCTGTTTTATTCTGAGTGTGTAGGAACTTGGTTGAGACTAAAATCATATTGTTCATGTGATTAAATATCTTCTCTAAATTTAACAGGTAATTTAATGAAAAATAGTTACACACATGCAGGAATATATTTTATGAGCTTTACATCTCATGCTTCTTGGTTATTTTCTCAGAACATCTTTAAACCATTCTTGTACCAGACAGAACTGTTAGGCATAATTTGTATTGATGGCCAGTAGGTGCATTACAGAAACACAACAGTTGTAAAAACAACTTTCAGAGGCTAATCCTCTAAGACATATGATGACATGGGGTGAGGCATTTACAATTCATTAAAAAAAGTTCATCTCCTGTCCCAGATTTCAGCACATGTCCCTAGATGTTCGTCCAGCTTACCTATCTGGATTCCTGCTTTAATTTTTGGAACCTGAAAAAAAAAATTCTTTCTCTTTCTCTCTTTGTTCTAGTCGTATATTTTTTAAAATGTGCCATAAGTATATTAAATGCAGCACTCATGTATGTTTTTAATGTATTTTGCACAATAAGATTTTTACAGGGTAGTAGTCTTCATGCTTTGACAAGTTGAAAGGTCACCTATTTCCAACTCAAAATGTAACAAGAAATCATGTGTGATTACAGAATGGCTTTCCAATGTATGTATTCAAATGCTATGTGCTCATACATAAGCTGCTCATTTTAAAAGTAAACACATATCTTACTAATATCAATATGACAAATATCATAATGTAACATATTGCTTGTGTGTGACCTACTGAATTATAATTATCAGAAGAAATGTCTTAGAAAGTCTGTGAAAAATTGAAAAATCTCTTTAGTAAAATGAATAGAGCACCTACATTGTACAACACAAAGAAAAAGCATTGTGTTTATGGGCAGATTTAAGAATAGAAAGCTGAGAATGCAGCAAGGAATGTCCACTTGGGCCTTATGATATTTACTTTAAGATTTAGGATTTTTTGTAATATATTAGAATTATTTTTGCAAAAGTTACTACATGCTCTCAGTAGCTTAGTCATGTCCAACTCTTTGTGACCCTGTAGACTGTACCCTCTCAGGCTCCTCTGTTTATGGGATTTTCCCAGCAAGAATAGAGGAGTGGGTTGCTGATTCCTGACCCAGGTCTCCTGTGTCTCTTGCATTGCAGGTGATTCTTTACTTCCGAGTCACAGGGGAAGCCCCAAAGTTACTGAGTGGTGGTGTTTTAGTCACAAAGTCATGTCCCACTCTTGTGACCCCATGGGATTTCCCAGGCAAGAATACTGGAGTCTGTTGTCATTTCCTTCTCCAGGGGGTCTTCCTAACCCAGAGACTAAATTCTAGTCTCTTGCATTGCAGGTGGATTCTTTACCAACTGAGCCACTAGGGAAGCCCCAAAAGTTACTATACTATCTTCAAAGTAATGCACCTTATTAGCAGTTCAGTTTTTATTTATGTGACTATTTCAACAGATATTTTTGATAAACTTCAGTAATCATTCATCATGAAAATTTTTAGCAAATTGATATTAGAAAGAAACTTCTTAGTCTGATAAATATATATATATATATATATATATATATTGAAACTACAACCAACCTCACACTCAATTTTGAAATATTGAAATGTTTCTCTTTAAATTCACCAGTAAGAAAAGGTTGTCCCATATTTCTGCTTCTATTTTTCTTTGTACTGGAAGCCCTGACCTTCTCAGTAAGACAGCAAAAGTAAATAAATTTATAGGGACTGATAAAGAAGAATCAAAAAAAAAAAAAAAAAGAAGAATCAAATTTGCTCTAATTTTCACATTATATTTTATATAGAACATTCAAAAATTTCAACACATATTACAAATGTTATAATTATTTTGCAGGCTTGCTAAATAGAAAAATAATACAGAATAATCATTCAATTACATATATATATATATTTGTGTACATGTCAACCAAAAACCCAGTAGAAACAGTTTTTCATAAATATTAGTATATTACAAAAATAAAACATATGTAGTAGTAAGTATATAATGAGCAAGAACTCCTAGAGGATTATTATACTTAAAGGAGATGCATTATAGGATTGAATATAGTGATATACCACATATGGATAGGAAGAGAATATTATAAACATATCTAGTCTCTTCAATTTGATTTATAATTTTAATATAATCCCAATCCAATTGCAACACTTGTTTTATGAGAAAGCTGATTCTCAAATTAATATGAAATCAATTGCAAAAGTCAGTACTTGCCGAAATAGTCTTAAAGCGGAAGAATATGGATGGAGGATTTGTTCTACAAAATATCATGATATAGTATAAAGCTATATAAATTCTGCAAGTAGTATTGGTACAAGTATAGACCATAAGAAAACCTGGAAATAGATCATAATATGCTTGGTATTTAGCAAGGTGTCCTTTAACAAGGATCACTGGAGAGCAGCTAGAAAACTAGACTGTTTTCAATAATTAATGCAGCAATCATTGGGCATCCAGAAGGGGAAACACAAGACATTTGATTCCTACTCAGATGCATCCCTGATAAACTACTTAATTAAGAAAGGGAATACATAAAGTGTTAGAAGGTAATATATGGGAATATCTTTGAGACCTCAAGCTAAGGAAAGTTTTCTTAAAACATAAAATAGCTGCCAGTTAACAAAACCAACTACATTAAAATTGAGAGTACCTAGTTGTTAAAAAATTTCATAGATTTGTTTATTAAGGCCAACTGTCTTGAAGAGTTATGTATGAAACATATTAGATACAAAGATATAACAAATAAACAGGGGATATCCAAAAATTCCAAACAAAAATATTGGGTGCACTATTTAAACAGTCACCTCACATAGGTAAATATCCAAATTCTTAACTTATGTGTAGAAAAATATTTAAATTATTGAAAATTGGGGAAATGCACATTAAAATTAAAAGTTATCACTTTAAACATCCAATAGATTGGCAAAATAAAATACTGTGCTTAGAAGTCCTATGTGTTGGCAAATGTGGAGACATGGAAACTCTACTCTCCCATCCTTTAATGATGAGAAAGAAATTAATTCAAGCACTTTGAGAAAGAGAGGAGCATTACCTAGTGAAACTGGAAACATGTAAACTCTATTAACCATAGGTTAGGATCCTTAGTACATACTCAAGAGAAAATTGTGCTTATGCACAAGAATGGTACAAAACAGTCAGCAAAAGTTTAAAAATACAGAAATAATCAAATATCAACTAATAGGGAAATAGAAGAATGAATTATCTGTTTACACAATTGACTATTAATCATCATTGAAATTGAATGAAATATATCAGTACAAATGTGCATGTGCTAAGTTGCTTAAGTCATGTCCAACTCTTTGTGACCCAGTGAACTATAGCCTGCCAGTCTCCTCTGTCCATGGGATTCTATAGGCAAGAATACTGGAGTGGGTTGCCATGCCCTCCTCCAGAGAATCTTCCCAACCCAGGGATAGAAAACACATCTCTTACCTCTCCTGCACTGGCAAGCAGGATCTTTACCAGTAGTGCCACCTGGGAAGCCCATCAGTACATATAAATATTTATTAATCTTTAAAAATTTTGAGAGAAAATGATACTTATTTAGGATACATAAATGTATAGTCCATTTATATACAGTTTAGAAATATAACTTACTGAAGACTATTTTTGTGAATACATTTTTTTTTTGAGTGAAAATAAGGAAAAGCAAGTTGAATTTACTGGGGAGATCCAAATATTGAGAATTCAAAATGTCAAATATTAATAATATTTGAAATGTTTAAAATATTGATAATATTTTCATAAGTTGCATGTGGATATTATAATGTACTTTATTGATATATTATATGGTATATATTTTATGATCAAAAATAAAAATATGTTTTTATAAAGTATGTTAGAAAAATAAGCTCACAAAATGGTATTAGGTTTTATTATTATTAAATCAGCTAATACCAATATCTCAGTAAAAAAAAGCATCTCTTTAGTTATGTTAAAAGGCTGGAAACCAAAGCTGTTACTTGGTCACTGTAGTGTTGCTTTGTTTTTCTTTACTGCCTATTTTCAAGAACACATTTGTACTACACTTACCTAGTTTGTTATTATTGTTTGTTTGTATTATCACTTTCAATAACATGCCCTTCTATATTTTTTAAAACACCTTCATGTTTTCCAAAGCAATTTTTCACTACATTTAAAAAAATGTCATCATCTGAAATTGACTCCTTTAGAAGGATACTTCTTGCTTTCCCTTTGTGAATGACCACATCATGCTTTCTTATTTCATCATGAACAAAGTTACTTGACACTACCCCAATTCTATGAAAACAAAATGTCTTATTTTGATTATGTATGCATTATTGAAAATGCAGGTGCTAAAATCTAACAATTAGATTTCCTATTTTCATACTGACTTCAGCCAAAAATCTCTCCCAAAATACTTTTGATTCTTAAAAAGGTGTGCACTCTTCATTTAGTTTCTTACAATTTTCTTTCAAAAAGAGACTACTTCAGTAAACAGAGGTGGCTTTGATGACCTTGGACTGGCCACCATGTTTATGGTCAGAGGATGCAACAGTCTAGTTTTACCTTCCTGACCATTTCTGTAATTTCTAAAAAATCTTGTTCTCAGAGCTTGATTTTGCAACAAAACATTTTCTGCCTCTTAATCTCCTTCTGTTACAGGTTGTTCAGTTCAGTTCAGTTGTTCAAGTGACCCCACGGACAGCAGTAAGCCAGGCTTCCCTGTCCATCATGAACTCCAGAGCTTACTCAAACTCTTTTCCATCAAGTCGATGAGGCCATCCAACCATCTCATTCTCTGTTGTCCCCCTTTCCTCCCACCTTCAATCATTCCCAGCATCAGAGTCTTTTCAAATGAGTCAGTTCTTCGAATCAGGTGGCCAAAGTATTGGAGTTTCAGCTTCAACATCAGTCTTTCCTATGAATATTCAGCACTGATTTCCTTTAGGATGGACTTGTTGGATTTCCTCGCAGTCCAAGGGACTCTCAATAGTCTTCTCCAACACCACAGTTCAAAACCATCAATTTTTCGGCACTCAGCTTTCTTTATAATCCAACTCTTACATCCGTACTTGACTACTGGAAAGACTATAGCCTTAATTGACAGACCTTCGTTGGCAAAGTAATGTCTCTGCTGTTTAATATGCTGTCTAAGTTGGTCATAACTTTCCTTCCAAGGAGTAAGCGTCTTTTAATTTCATGGCTGCAATCACCATCTGCAGTGATTTTGGAGCCCCCCAAAATAAATTGTCTCACTGTTCCCATTGTTTCCCCATCTATTTGCAATGAAGAGATGGGAACAGATGCCATGATCTTAGTTTTCTGAATGTTGAGTTTCAAACAAACTTTTTCATTCTCCTCTTTTACTTTCATCATGAGGCTCTTTAGTTCTTCTTCACTTTCTGCCTCAAGGGTGGTGTCATCTGCATATCTGAGGTTACTGATATTTCTCCTGGCAATCTTGATTCCAGCTTGTGAATCATCCAGCCCAGGGGTTCTCATGATGTACTCTGCATATAAGTTAAATAAGCAGGGTGTCAATATACAGCCTTGACGTACTCCTTTTCCTATTTGGAACCAGTCTGTTTTTCCATGTTCAGTTCTAATTGTTGCTTCCTGACCTGCATACAGCTTTCTCAAGAGGCAGGTCAGGTGGTCTGGCATTCCCATCTGTTTCAGAATATTCCACAGCTTGTGGTGATCCACACAGTCAAAGGTTTGGCATAGTCAATAAAGGAGAAATAGATATTTTTCTGGAACTCTCTTGCTTTTTCAATGATCCAACAGATGTAGGCAATTTGATCTCTGGTTCCTCTGCCTTTTCTAAATCCAGCTTGAACATCTGGAAGTTTATGGTTCAGGTACTGTTGAAGCCTAGCTTGGAAAATTTTGAGCATTACTTTGCTAGCATGTGAGATGAGTGCAATTGTGTTGTCTTTGGAGCATTCTTTGGCATTGCCTTTCTTTGGGATTGGGATGAATACTGACCTTTTCCAGTCCTGTGGATAATTGCTGAATTTTCCAAATTTGGTGGCATATTGAGTGCAGCACTTTCTCAGCACCATCTTTTAGGATTTGAAATAGCTCAACTGGAATTCCATCACCTCCACTAGCTTTGTTCATAGTGATGCTTCCTAAGGCCAACTTGACTTTGCATTCCAGGATGTCTGGGTGAGTGATCACACCATCATGGTTATCTGGGTCATGAAGATCTTTTTTCTATCATTCTTCTGTGTATTCTTGCCACCTCTTCTTTGTATCTTATGCTTCTGTTAGGTCCATACCATTGCTTTCCTTTATTGTACCCATCTTTGCATGAAATGTTCCCTTTGTATCTCTAATTTTCTTGAAGAGATCTCTAGTCTTTCCCATTCTATTGTTGCCCTCTATTTCTTTGCACTGATCGCTGAGGAAGACTTCCTTATCTCTCCTTGCTATTCTTTGAAACTCTACATTTAAATAGGTGTGTATTTCCTTTTCTCCTTTGCCTTTTGCTTCTTTTCTTTTCACAGCTATCTGTAAGGCCTACTCAGTCACCCACTTTGCCTTTTTGCATTTCTTTTTCTTGGGGATGGTCTTGATCCTGCCTCCTGTACTGTGCCACGAACCTCTGTGCATAGTTCATCAGGCTCTCTGTCTATCACATCTAATCCCTTGAATCTATTTCTCTCTTCCACTGTATAATCATAAGGGATTTGATTTAGGGTCATACCTGAATGGTCTAGTGGTTTCTCCTACTTTCCTCAATTCAAGTCTGAATTTGGCAATAAGGAGTTCATGATCTGAGCCCCAATCAGCTCCCGGTCTTGTTTTTGCTGACTGTATAGAGCTTCTCCATCTTTGGCTGCAAAAGAATATAATCAATCTGATTTCAGTATTGACCTTCTGGTGATGTCCATGTGTGGAGTCTTCTCCTGTGTTGTTGGAAGAGGGTGTTTGCTATGACCAGTGTGTTCTCTTGGCAATACCCTGTTAGCCTTTTCCCTGCTTCATTCCATACTCCAAGGCCAAATTTGCCTATTACTCCATGTGTTTCTTAACTTTCTACTTTTGCATTCCAGTCCCCTGTAATAAAAAAGATATCTTTTGTGGGTGTTAGTTCTAGAAGGTCTCTTAGTTCTTCATAGAACCATTCACCTTTAGCTTCTTCAACATTATTGGTAGGGGCATAGACTTGGATTACCATGATATTGAATGGTTTTTCTTGGAAACGAACAGAGATGATTCTGTTGTTTTTGAGATTGCATTCAAGTACTGCATTTTGGACTCTTTTGTTGACTATGATGGCTATTCCATTTCTTCTAAGGGATTCTTGCCCACAGTAGTAGATATACTGGTTATCTGAGTTAAATTCACCCATTCCAGTCCCATTTTAGTTTGCTGATTCCTTAAATGTTGATGTTCACTCTTGCCATCTCCTGTTTGACCACTTCCAATTTGCCTTGATTCATGGACCTAACATTCCAGGTTCCTATGCAATATTGCTCTTTACAACACTGGACTTTACTTCTATCACCAGTCACATCCACAACTGGGTGTGGTTTTTGCTTTGGCTCCCTCTCTTCATTCTTTCTGGAGTTATTTTTCCACTGATCTCCAGTAGCATTTTGGGCACCTACTGACCTGGGGAGTTCATTTCTCAGTGTCCCATCTTTCTGCCTTTTCATGCTATTCATGGGGTTCTCAGTGCAAGAATACTGAAGTGGTTTGCCATTCCCCTTTCCAGTGGACCACGTTTTTTCACGGCTCTCCATCATGTCCTGTCCATCTTGGGTGGCCCTACATGCCATGGGCTCATAGTTTCATTGAGTTAGACAAGGCTGAGGTCCATGTGATCAGACTGGTTAGTTTTCTGTGATTGTGGTTTTCAGTCTGTCTGCCCTCTGGTGGAGAAGGATAAGAGGCTTATGGAAGCTTCCTGATGGGAGAGACTGACTGAGGGGAAATTGGGTCTTGCTCTGAGCCATTATCAGTAAATCTTTAATCCAATTTTCTGCTGATGGATGGGGCTGCGTTCCCTCCCTGTTATTTAACTGTGGCCATACTATGGTGGAGGGAATGAAGATAGTGGCGACCTTCTTCATAAAGGTACTGCTACCCTCACTGCCCCCAACCTTCCAGCTGGCCACCGCCAAGCCAGCCTCTGCTGGAGACTCCTGGACACTCATTGGCAAGACTGGGTCAGTCTCTTGTGGGGTCACTGCTCCTTTCCTCTGGGTTCTGGTGCACACAGGCTCTGTTTGTGCCCTCTGAGAGTCTGTTTCCCCAGTCCTGTGTAAGTTCTGGTGGCTCTATGGTGGAGTTAACGGCTACCACCTCCAAGAGGGCTTATACCATACCAAGTCCACTGCACCCAAGTCTGCTGCTCCCTTGTGGCAGTTTACTGACCCGTACCTCCACAGAAGACATCCAAACAAGTTCTGTCTAAGTCTCTGTGGGGTCTCTGGGTGCATACAACATCTGTGTGATCCCTCTGAGTGTCTCTGGTGGCCATGTGGTTTGATTTGAAAATTAATTTTGCCCCTCCTACCGTCTTGCTGGGGCTCCTCCTTTGCCCTCGGATGTGAGGTATCTCCTCAAAGTCACTCCAGCGCCACGTAGCTGCTTCTCCAGCACTTACCATCTTGCTGGGGCTTGCACCATGTAGCCGCTGCTCCAGAAAATGGAATTATTTTGGTAAATAGACATTTTTTCTATTAATGCTATTTTTATGTATATCTCAACGTTCTGAATAGAATTGTTGGTGCCAGTTAGTTTGGGGTACTTGTTCAAGACAGATGTTTTGAAATGTTATCTTGTTACTTCATATCAGGGGCCCATAAAATTCTGATATTCTTGAAAATAAACTGTTCCCTAAAGACAGACATGAATTGAAGTTGTGAGCACATGGAGACAAGTTTGCATTTCCTCTTTCTTATAATTTAGAGGCTTGTGCTTTATAATCCAGAGAGTTGTGGTCATTATGTAGATAGAAAAGACTAAATCCAATATTTTAATGTTGGGAGAAAGCAGTCTATATCAGCTCACCTTAAACTGTGCTCTGGGGAGTCCTGGAGAATCTGAGACAATTTCAAGCAATCTACAAGGTCAAAACCATTTTTGAAATATTATTACAGTGTTATTGGCATTTTTCATTCCCATTCTCTCATGAGTATAAAGTAGAATTTTTTAGAGGTTAATGCTATGTAATAGCAGAACAGATCAAATGTAGAAACAGATATGCAAATCAGCTTTCTCCTTTTAAGTCAGGCATTAAAAAGATTTATAAAAAGAGAAAAAAAATGTCATTTTCATAGTATTTTTGTTTTGGAAAATATACTTATTTTCATAAAAAAGGAGCTTGTATGTTAAATAATATATTTTTATTTGCTCATTTAAAATTAATTAATAAAGATAAATATTAACTCATTTCTCATTTTTAAAGTATATTATAACATGTAATTGACTTAAGTCAAAGGTTTTTAGGTTCTTAGGACATTTATAGAGAGCAAATGGATGCTGAAACCAAAAAGTCTGAGAATTATTTATCTTGAATTAATTTGATATTTTATTTCTTGAGACAATGTCATTATATTGTTATTTAGTTCAACAATGCAGCTGAACCACTTCTAAGGTTATGTGAATGGCAATAGATTTTTTTTTTAAAAACTGAATACAATAGAATGATTACTTTTTCCATAGTATATACTCATTGCTTTGTGGTATTTGGTTAAATATGATTTTCATCCCAGAAAGAATTTGAATTAGGTAGTTTATTTTAATTACTCTGTTAATGCTCAGGAAACCATTACACTCCAATTCTTTGAACTTTTATATTTTTATCCATTTAACGGTCTACCACCAAATGTGTTTGTTTGAATACATGCGTTTTCCTGAAGAATGGGCTGTAAGGGGTTCTGTGACTCAAAAATAGAACCGTAAGACACTCACATATAAATACTCACAGAAAACTTGGTCAGTTGATTAAGAGTTAATTGGTCAGTTAATAGTTAATGAGTATATCAATCAGTTTGCCTGCTATAGCAGCAAATACTTAATTCTCACCATTCTGTAGGCTGATCAACGTTCCAGCAGATTCTGGTGTCTAGTGAGTGCCCACTTCCAGGTATGCAGATGGCTTTGTTCTCATTGCATCCCAAAAAGGCAGAGAGCAGACAGGGTAAGCAAGTGCTTTCATTTCTTCTTATAATGACACTGCCTCCACCGTGACGACTCTATACTCATGACCTAATTACCTCTTAAAGGCCTCATTCTCAAATATCATCACATTAAGGATAAGGGTTTCTAAACATGAATTTTGAGGGGCCAATGGCAGAGTGCCTATCTATTGAGTGATCAATATATTAAAGACTATGAAGAAATTTCACAGAAGCATTTCAGAAAGACTGGTGAGTTTTAGTTCCCTTGCCTTTTAAATGAGATAATAATACCAACCTAATCAGTAGTTGTAAAGATTAAATTATTTACTGAAATCCACAAGGCCAGAAGGTGGCAAAGTTAAGACTTAATTGTTTGTAATCCAAATACAAATATCATAAGTGTCCCCTAATAACTTCTCCTAAAATTAAACATTCACAAATGAAATGGGCATGCATAGAATATCTTAATGTAAGGGATGCTGTAAGACTCACCAGCAGTAAAGACAGGGGGTGTTCAGAAACAGACTCTAAAAATAGTTACTATTTTGATATTATATTTTCATAGATGCATTTCATCCAGTAGAATAGGTAAGTTCTGCGTTGAATATTTTTAGTCTTAAAGAATCAGCTCTGTATGATAGAGTTACTTTTAGCTATAGAACAATGGAAAACAGACAGAACTTAGTACAGAATCAATCCATTGAGCAGGACAGAGAGTACAATTAATAAGTTGGAGATAAGGTCAGAAGAGGGTTCAATTTGGAGCATTAATAAGCTCTCGAATTAATGCATTCTTATAAGCAGGGAAGCAGTGAACAATTGAATGCCCAAGGTTAGCCCATCTGGAAGTTAGAGTAGCTGGGCAGAACAAAACATGAGATAAGGCAAGAACACTCTTCCCACTGCCTGCTGTTTGGCGTCAGAGGGATTCATTAAAGGTGAAATCAGAGCTCCACCCCCTTCAACTGTCCAAATGATTTGAGACTCAAATCAAGTTTTCTGTCTTGGAAGGCTTAGAAGTATTGTCAGGGTCGTGAGTGGAATTTTTAAACAGACTAAAAATGAATAGTGGATAGGAAGGGAAGAGATGCTTAAAGTATAGCAGGATTTACTAAGACCATCCCCAAAGTGATAGGTCCCTGGAACTTACTAGCCAATTAGGAGCTTCCTGTAGTGATACAAAGTTTCAGTTTTATAGTTGGTCTTCCATACTGTTTTATTCAAAATTCCACTGAATTAAGATGCTACAGCTTCACCATCAGTCCTTCCAATGAACACCCAGGACTGATCTCCTTTAGGATGGACTGGTTGGATCTCCTTGTAGTTCAAGGGACTCTCAAGAGTCTTCTCCAACACCACAGTTCAGAAGCATCAATTTTTCGGTGCTCAGCTTTCTTCACAGTCCAACTCTCACATCCATACATGACCACTGGAAAAACCATAGCCTTGACCAGACGGACCTTTGTTGGCAAAGTAATGTCTCTGCTTTTTAATATGTTATCTAGGTTGGTCATAACTTTCCTTCCAAGGAGTAAGTGTCTTTTAATTTCATGACTGCAATCATCATCTAAAGTGATTTTGGAGTCCAAAAAAATAAAGTCTGACACTGTTTCCACTGTCTCCCCATCTATCACCGACTCGATGGGCATGAGTTTGAGTAAACTCTGGGAGCTGGTGATGGACAGGGAGGCCTGGCGTGCTGTGATTCTTGGGGTCGCAAAGAGTTGGACACGACTGAGCGACTGAACCGAACTGAACTGAAGATGCTACAGCAATACCTGAATTTGTGCAGAAGATTTAAGGTTTCTATCTAACTCTTATATGCTATGGCTTTGTAATTTTAAATGTCTGGAAGCTCTGTTTCAATTTTGATACATCCGCTACATGGCTTATCTGTAAACTAAACTTCTTTCCAGAATATGTATTTAAAATATGTGGAAAAATCAACCTCAATTTTATTTTTAATCTTTTGATTAGTATTTCAAAGCTTCTAATTATCATCACTTTTTGGGTGCAGAAGGATAGATGCTGTTGCTATTCAGTTGCTCAGTCATGTCCAATTCTTTGCAACCCTGTGGATTGCAGCATGCCAGGCTTCTCTCTCCATCACCATCTCCCATTTCTCTCTCCATCACCATCTCCCAGCGTTTGCTCTAACTCATGTCCATTGAGTTGGTGATGCCATTCAACCATCTCATCCTCTGTCTTCCCCTTGTCCTGCCTCAATCTTTCCTAGCATCAGGGTCTTTTCTAATGAATTGGCTCTATGCATCAGGTGGCCAAAGTACTGGAGCTTCAGTACTTCCAATTCAGGACTGATTTCCTTTAGTATTGATTGGTTTGATCTCCTTGTAGTCCAAGGCATTCTCAAGTGTCTTCTCCAACACCACAGCTCAAAAGCATCAATTCTTTGGTGCTTTGCCTTCTTTGTGGTCCAACTCTCACATCCATACATGACTACTGGAAGAAACAGCTTTGACTATATGGACCTTTGTCAGCAAAATGATGTCACTGCTTTTTAATATGCTGTCTAGGTTTGTCATAGCTTTTCTTGCAAGGAGAGGGTATCTTTTCACTTCAAGGCTGCAGTCATCATCCACAGTGATTTTGGAGCCCAAGAAAATAAAGTTTGTCACTGTTTCCATTGTTTCCCCATCTATTTGCCATGAAATGATGGAACTGGATGCCATGCATAGTATTTTAGGTATATTTTGGGGTAGCCTGGGAACTTAGCTGCCATATTCCTGCTTATCAGATAAAAACTTCAGAATTTCAAAATGTGAAATTTAAAAGTTACCTTGGAGGCAGTACTTTTATTTATTTTTTATTTGTGGGTTCCCTGCAAGCAGAATTACACATTTCAGATTTATACTGTAAATTTTTGCTAAGATATTGCCACTAGCATTCCGTATGTGTCAGAAGAAATTGTAGTAAGCCTTAGAAAAAGCAAAATGAGAATGGAACAAGGTAGTAGTAACTGGCCGTGTTAGCAGGGAGCAATGTCATGGAAATGGAAGGCATAAATCATGTTTCATGAAGACTGACAGTTTTGCAGGGTTTCTTAACTCACCATACTGTGCACTTTTTACTACTAAGTATGATAGCATGCTGTCAAGACACAGTCAAGTAAATGGATTAAAAGTAGTTTGGATTAGGCCAAGATTGCAATTTAGAAATTAATTATAAGTGATTTTGAAGAATGGCAGAAGAAAGTTAATAGTTGGAAGAAGTAAAGAAGAATGAACTAGTGCTACTTTTACATGCATCAGTCTACTTTCTTATATTTTCCCCTTAAGACTGATGAGTCAAGAGGACCTCAATTTTTTTTTTTTTTTGCTAAAATACAAGATTATATATCTGAAATGTTAAAATAAGTTTAAATCAACAAGGTTTTAAAAATCAAATTGGCTCATTTTTAAAGTGAGTTAAAATCAAAATGAATTACCGTCAAAGAGAGGCTGAATTGGGTCATATTAATAAAATGAAAAAAGCATGAACAGTTTGATGAAGCTTGGCAGTTTCATGATCACAAACATTCCCTGCTGAGATAATGAACTTGACAATAGCTCTTCTTATTCTTAAGATACGATAGCAAAAGTCATTGTACAAAATCTCAGAATGAGGGCAATTCATGCTGACTACAGAATCATTCTGTAGTGACTAAGAGAGTCTGTGACTGATGTGTTATCACAGAGAGGGAGCTCCTGCATTTTTGTACAAGAAGGACAAAAATAAGAATGACATTATTCTTCTTGTAATATATGGGTGATGCAGGTAGAAATCTCAAGTAATGGTGGATGATTTGAAGAAGTTGATTATTTGAATTAATTTACCCTAGCATTGAAGATGACAATGTAAATTCCCACAGAAATAATTTGTTTCAAAACGTCTGATTCAGCAAGACCTCAGCTATTCAACCCCTAACAGCACTCAGGTTTATCCAATATTTTTGATGCATAAATTATTTTGTATCATCTCCATCACCTCCAACTCCTATCACCAGCTCAAGATGTCTCAGCAGATAGACATATTAGATGGAATCTCCCTTGTTAGTTTATACCCTAAGCCATTTCTTCATCTGCTATTTTATGGTAAGGAAAGACCCAAAGTCCATCAAGAATATCCACGTTTTAAACACATAAAATAAATCATGATAATCTCAAAGAGAATTAAGTCTATATTATCCAATCTCCTAAACTAAATATTAGCTATTGCTGCTGCTGCTACTGCTGCTAAGTTGCGTCAGAGGTGTCCAACTCTGTGCAACCCCATAGACGGCAGCCCACCAGGCTCCTCTGTCCCTAGGATTCTCCAGGCAAGAACACTGGAGTGGGTTGCCATTTCCTCCTAATATTAGCTATTATTGGTCCAATATTCTGATTGTCATAGTTAACTATCAAATTTTATTTAAACTGAGATATTTATTTAAACTCCCCTTTATGGACTTTAAGGGAGACCAGTTCAGTTCAGTCATTCAGTTGTGTCTGACTCTTTGTGACCCCAATGGATTGCAGCATACCAGGCTTCCCTGTCCATCACCAACTCCCAGAGCTTGCTTGAACTCATGTCCATTGAGTTGATGAAGCCAATCAACCGTCTCATCCTCTCTCATCCCCTTCTCCTCCTGCCTTCAATCTTTCCCAGCATCAGGGTCTTTTCAAAGGAGTCAGTTATTTGCATTCAGTGGCCAAAGTACTGGAGTTTCAGCTTTAGCATCAGTCCTCCCAATGAATACTCAGGACTGGTTTCTTTTAGGATTGACTGGTTTGACCTCCTTGTCATCCAAGGGACACTCAAGAATCTTCTCCAGCACCACAGTTCAAAAGCATCAATACTTTGGCGCTCAGCTTTCTTTATAGTCCAACTCTCATATCCACATATGACTACTGGGAAAACCATATCTTTGACTAGATCCCAAAGGATTCATCTACCTATGAAAATAGCCAGGTTTGAAGGGTTATGACTAGTGATTCCAATTATATGCTTATGCATCTCAATGGTCTGTGCAGTTACAGGAGATCAAAAGAAATGGGCAATCCAGATAATATATGATTAATTGCCCTGGTACATTACTATGACCGTGAGATAGCTGTTATATACTTTACTTAACGAAGGTACAGAACAAGACTGAAACTGGCAGTTTTCCCCAACTATTCCTCTCCTGACCCAGCAGTCTTCCTTTAAGAAAATGTAGCTTCCAGGTTTGAAATGCCCTGCAGTAGTTTGACAGACTACTACAGTTACCCAAAGGACAAAGCATAGGATGCATGAGTTAGTATTTCTCATGTAAAAGAAAGAATTAGAAAACTTCCAAGGGGTGCTGTGCCAAATTCCAAGATGGATATGGAGGAAATTGTCTGTGTCCTTGGGTCTGTACCTGATTTTTCCTCCTTCTCCTTTCCCAAATTTGTACTCTCCTTCCCGAATTCCATCTGTTTCAGAATGCTGCTAGTAGACTGGCTTACTGCAGAAGACAATTAATTGAGAGGGGAAATAGTGGTACTGAGTCCATCCCTTGCTTGAATTTTCAAACCATACCATTTAACACAATGTCCTCTAATGAAAGGTACTATTTTCTGATCCACAAAACATGTAATAGGTAAGGAGAGGCCCTACTAGTAGATGAAAGTTACTTCTTTCTTTGAACAATGAGAAAAACATCTTCTAAGTAATGTTTTTCAAAATTTAGTTGAAGATTGCAACCTCTGGCCCAGATCTCCCTGAACACAGGGTTGGGTCTGTGATACAGGACGATCCTAATGTGGTGGTCTATTCTCTCAGCCATATATGCTTCTCCAGGAACAGCATAGGATCTAAGCTAGGCTGATCCAAGTCTTTCCTAGAATTTTTTAAAAATTTAATTTGTGGGCATAATCCTTATGTGAATTCAGAAACAATGCCAGTTCTCCTTACTCAACCATGAACATTATCTCCTCAACGAACCATTTCAATAAATGATTCCAGAAGTGATTCCACTGCATATATACGTCCTAATGTATAATGTTTAAATACAGACACTGGCATTTGAAAAGTCTGCATTTAAATACCAGCAGCACTCTTCTTCATATCCCTGGTGGCTCAGTGGATAAGAATCTGCCAGCCAGTGCAGGAGACACAAGAGACAAGAGTTTGATCCCTGGGTGGGGAAGATCCCTTGGATGTGGAAATGACAACCCACTCAAATATTCTTGCCTGGAAAATTCCATGGACAGAGGAGTCTGGTGGGCTACATTCCAGGGGGTCACAAAGAGCTGAGCACACATACACACATACACACAACGGTTAGTCAGTTTAGGTGAGCTACGTGATTTAACAGTCTATGGTTTGATATGTATGGAAATTACAGTTGTGTTCTTTTTTTAAATTAGAGGCATGCTGTGTTGTTATACCATTCCTGGACTACTGTATGTGTTCCATAGATATTGCAAACTTCTTACTTATGAGCTTTGTGAGGTATTATAAATGTATATCCAGTTGAAGGACACAATTCCTCTTTGCCCTTGTTTCTTTGAACTCTGAATCAAGATAAGCATTATTGTAAAACCATTTTTTTTGTTTTCAACTTGCTGGCACAGATATATTTTTAACTTCAAAATGACTTCTCTAATGCAGGCATTTTAAAAGTAACAATAATTATCTACCTGCCATTACTGAAAACTATTTCTATCCTGTTTTCTATGTCAGTTATAGACATCATACTTATTGTCATTTCAGAGGTACTAAATAAATTGCCCAAAGTAATACATTTTGAATTACATTAAGCACTTTAACTCAATTTTTTTACTTTTATCCAGAATCAGTAGTCTCTATCACCATGGTCTCTTGCTTATTTTTGCCAGTATCTATATATTCCCTGTAGCCATGAAATTAAAAGATGCGTGCTCCTTGGAAGAAAAGCTATGACAAACCTAGACAGCATATTAAAAAGCAGAGACATTACTTTATCGACAAAGGTCCATCAAGTCAAAGCTATGGTTTTTCCAGTAGTCGTGTATGGATGTGAGAGTTGGACCATAAAGAAGGCTGAGCACTGAGGAATTGATGCTTTTGAACTCTGGTGTTGGAGAAGACTCTTGAGAGTGCCTTGGATTACCAGAAGATCAAGCCAGTCAATCCTAAAGGAAATCAGTCCTGAATATTCATTGGAAGGACTGATGCTGAAGTTCCAGTACTTTGACCATCTGTTGCAAAAAGCCAATTCATTAGAAAAGACCCTGATGCTGGGAAAAATTGAAGGCTGGAGGAGAAGGGGGCGACAGAGAATGAGATGGTTGGATGGTATCACTGACTCAATGGACATGAGTTTGAGCAAGCTCTAGGAGTTGGTGAAGGACAGGGAAGCCTGGTGTGCTACAGTCCATGGGATCACAGAGTCAGACACGACTGAGTGACTTAACAACAGCAATATATTCCCTGAATTAAATACCTATCTTCTGCATCAACACTATTCTCTCAAATGAATTAAAATATTTTCCAAATTTTCTTTAGGCATAGTTTAAATATAACAAAAATTAAATATATTAATATTTTTCTGATTTATACTTTGCTTGACATAATTAGATCTTCCTGAAGTGGGTAGAATTTTCCCAGGATGGATGGAACTCTATAAAGGAAAGCCCGATTTGGATTTCAGCCCAAATGCAAACACTGATTTAAATAGACATTAAATATTAGTGTTAAACATTAGAAACACACTGAGACTGGCAATAAAATCCCATAGGAAACCCAACTCTGAGTTATAATCAGAAACAAACTCTTCAAATACATAATTAAAAACCTGATAGATGTGTTCTTTTTATTAAATAGGGTGACTGCAGATACATATATTAGTTTACTGTGGTCATTAAAGTGATAACATAGATATTACATTTCCTAAATGATTTTAAGTATAATTTCATGTATAATTACAGATACTTAAGAAAACAACAATAAGAAAATCAGTTTGCTAAAGCCAGACATTCTTTAAGAACATAGCTACCCAAACCTATTTTGATTTTTCTCTTTTAAGAGGAGTTTTTTTTTTTTTTAATTTTCAAAGTTGAGCATTTATTTCCTTTATAGCCTCTTCACTTGGAAATGTCAACTTTTGGGAAAAAGTATTCTTTCTATTTGGTACATAAGGGATATCTCATTCATTATGATTAAATTTACATTTTCCTGAGGATTATGAGGACTTTTATTTATTTATTTATTTTTAACTAGTAAGAACAGAAAGAGGGCTTCCCTGGTAGCTCAGCTGGTGAAGAATCTGCCTGCAATGCAGGAGATGCTGGCTTGATTTTTGGGTTGTGAAGATCCCCTGGAGAAGGGAACGGCTGCCCACTTCAGTATTCTGACCTGGAGAATTCCATGGACAGAGGAGCCTGACAGCTACAGTCCAGGGCTTGCAAAGAGTCAGACCTGACTGAGCAACTTTCATTACACTACAAGAACAGAAAAAAAAAATTGGTATTAGGGAATTAAAATCTATGATTTGTGAGATTACAGGGAAGTCTCTGGTTGTTTAAAATCAACTCAGATCTGTTGATCTTGAAGATTCAGCTTACAGAAATGACTAATATACCAATCATAGTCTGGAAGGACTGGCAATAAATATTGCATTCTGTTTTGTTTTGGTTTTTTTTTTTTAAACAGAAAAGATTAGCTCTTCAAAACTTTTATATTTTGAGGGAAAATGAAAGTTGGAGAAATTTGTGTCTTTCCTACACAATACATAAACTATTGATGTGATGACTTAGGTAAGTTAGAAAGAAAAAAATGATTATCTTTGGGAGCTATCATAAGCTCACCAAGAACAAGCAGGAATTGTTTTTGTTCTTCTTTAGTACAGTTGTTCAACTGGTGCCTTAGAAAATGTTTTAAAACACATTAGATGTTGGCTCAGTGTTCCCATTTTTACATTTCACAAATGTGCATTGTTTCCTTGTGTATTCTTTTAAATGAATTCACTATTGTTTTTACTTAAATACACATATTTAAAAAGAGGACTTGGTGGTAAGAGTAGGTAGGAAAGACGTGTTAAATGGAAGAAAAATGGCTTCAAAGAGAACACGTTGCACTCAAATTTAGAGGGTATAGGGAAAAAAGAAATAGAGGGCAGAATTTTAAAATGCTAGAAGCAGCTAGAGAGAAATGAGTTTGACCATAACAGAGGTTCCAATGCACCCAGAGCAAGACCTGTTGGGTAGATAAGGAATACAGGTGAGTGACAACCAGTTCTGAGATTTCTGATAGACATATGAAAGTACAGTCATGGACAGAAGAAGTTGGAGCAAGGATAGGGGTGATTAGACCAGGAATCCTCAGATATTGGGTTGCAAAAATAAAGGAGCAAAAGTCTACTTGAGAGAGTAGTGGGGGAACTATTAGTCCCCAAAGAATACTTTCTACAATTGAAGTGTTGCTTTTAGAGTTGTTATTTGGATATGATGATTTTTAAACAATGTAGAAAGATATTAGAAGAAGTGATGTGAAGGTAGGCCTCTGAGATGGACCCATTTTGCTTCTACTCTGAGATGACAGCTTTTTACATCTTTCACTTTCATCAACCCAAGAATCCCTCATTCTTCTACATGACCTTAGAAACTTGCTCAATGTCTAGTGATGAGTTCAGTCAGTTCAGTTCAGTCGCTCAGTTGTGTCCGACTCTGTGACCCCATGGACTGCAGCACGCCAGGCCTCCCTGTCCATCACCAACTTCCAGAGTTTACTCAAACTCATGTCCATTGAGTTGGTGATGCCATCCAACCATCTTATCCTCTGTTGTCCCCTTATCCTGCCCTAAATCTTTCCCAACATCAGAGTATTTTCCAATGAGTCAGTTCTTCATATCAGGTAACCAAAGTATTGGAATTTCAACTTCAGCACCAGTCCTTCCAATGAATATTCAGGACTGATTTCATTTAGGATGGACTGATTGGATTTCCTTGCAGTCCAAGAGACTCAAGAGTCTTCTCCCACACCATATTTCAAAAGAATCAATTCTTCAGTGCTCAGCTTTCTTTATGGTCCAACTCTCACATCCATACAGGACTACAGGAAAAAATCTTAGCCTTGACTAGACAGATTTTTGTCGGCAAAGTAATGTCTCTGCTTTTTGATGTGCTGTCTAGGTTGGTCATAGCTTTTCTTCCAAGGAGCAAACATCTTTAATTTCATGGCTGCAGTCACCATCTGCAGTGATTTTGGAGCCCCCCAAAAATGAAGTGTCTCACTGTTTCCATTGTTTTCCCATCTATTTGCCATGAAGAGATAGGACCAGATGCCATGATCTTAGTTTTCTGAATGTTGAGTTTTAAGCCAACTTTTTCACTCTCCTCTTTCACTTTCATCAAGAGGCTCTTTAGTTCTTCTTTGCTTTGTGCCTTAAGTATGGCATCATCTGCATATCTGAAGTTATTGATATTTCTCCTGGCAATCATGAAAGCTGTGCTTCATCCAGCCCAGAGCTTCTCATGCTGTACTCTGCATATAAGTTAGATAAGCAGAGTGACAATATACAGCCTTGATGTACTCCTTTCCCGATTTGGAACCAGTCTGTTGTTCCATGTCCAGTTCTAACTGTTGTTTCTTGACTTGCATACAGATTTCTCAGGAGGCAGGTAAGGTGGTCTGGTATTCCCATCTCTTTCAGAATTTTCCACAGTTTGTTGTGATCCTTACAGTCAAAAGCTTTGGCATAGTCAATAGAGCAAAAGTAGATGTTTTTATGGAACTCTCTTGCGTTTTCAATGATCCATTCGAGGTTGGCAATTTGACCTCTGGTTCAGTGATATGAAAAAAGAGGACATTGTTGAACGAGAGATGTATGCAGCTGGAGAAAAAGTTGAAAGGATGAGAGCTAACCTGTTGGAAAACTTTTAGAAGGTATAGCATGAAAATTAAGATCATGAAAAACTGATGGCCCATGTAAGAGATTAAAGATGAAGGGGAGCCAATGGATCTGGGACCCGGGTGCAGTCAGTAAGAATTTTAAGGAAAAGGGTATCCATATATGAAAATTGGACAATGAATGGAGACTCAATGTTTGTGCTATGGGAAAATAACTTACTTTGGGGACAGAATCTGGGAAATAGGTAACACTGAGCTCAGATCATATAGATCACCTAGTGACAGATAATCAAATATTTGCTGAAAGGCAGTCAGACAGGGTAGCCACACTTCACCAGGATGTATTGGTTATCCTGATGGACTGGAGGCTTCTCAAGTTCTATGCAAAAGTAGAATATAAAAAATGCGAAGTTAAAAACTTCAGCTGAGCATATAATTGTCCATCATTATCCTTCTAAGCGTAGAAGGCAGTGGTACCCCACTCCAGCACTCTTGCCTGGAAAATCCCATGGATGGAGGAGCCTGGTGGGCTGCAGTCCATGGGGTCTCACAGAGTCGGACACGATTGAAGTGACTTAGCAGCAGCAGCAGCAGCATCCTTCTAAGAATAAAGAAACCTTGGCTTTGTAATAAGACAGAGGAATTCCTAATTTTCCCAAAAAAAAAAAAGAAGAACTGATGTGTTAGTTTACAGTAAAAAAGAAAAAGAAATGAAACCACGTGTTATTTTAGCAGAAATCATTTAATACAAGAAACTAGTTGAAGGAATATTGGAAAAATTACAATTCAAAAGGTGAACAGTGAGATACCACATTCCTAGGGCAGTTAGCAGGAAGCAACTTGTGTTCCTCAGACTGTAAAATAAAGTGACTATTTCCAGGTTATTAGAAAGTAGAAGCTTGGAGAAGGGACCTGTGGAATAGGTACCACATCTTTGAGGAGGTGATGCTACAAAACAGGTGTTAATGTCCCAGAAACATGAAAAGGGGAGCTTCTAAAGAGCCGGAACTCAAACTTTGAGGTGAGATTGACAGTGGCTGATGCTGGCATCTCTGAGGAGACACAGTGAGGCCAATTTTGAGAGTATTGAGAGACACTTCCAAATCCGACTGGACCCAACTGCTGCTGGAATCAATTGCTGCTGTCAAGGTGAAAGCTCCTGGCTGGGATGACACAGAACTCAAACCAAAACAGACAAGTCAGTGTCTGGTCTTGACTTCCAGTTTTCTCTAGCTCTTTCTACTTGAGCAGCCTAACAGTATATTAGCTGGCAAAGGAGAAAGGTAATTTTCAGAGTCCCATCTCCAACTTCATACACACAAACGCATATATGAGGGATGGATTTGAAGCTGAGAGACAAGACCTTAATAGCTTATCTAAATGCCAACTTTGAGACACTTCACAGTTGCTTTCCTGATTTCTGTTTTCAGTAATTTCTGCTTCAAAATTTTCATAAACAATTTAAATGATAACTTGGTTGTCATCATAACTGTATATGACTGAAATAGGGGAATTTTCCTTGTCATGATAGATAATAGAAGAATCCTTAAGCATTCTCAAGGAGGCAAAATAGCTTGAATTTTTATTAATGATAAATTAAAGAACAAATAAATTGAAAACTGATGTGAGATTGGAAGGTCAACTTTTGACTATTAACTGAGTAAGAGTTAGAGTGAAATGATTGTCAGATAAGCTAAATGCAATTCCACATGTTACTAATACTTCCCTTAATGGTATCATTATGGTAGCTAATACATATTGAGTACATTCTATGCAAAGTGCTTTATGGGCATTATTTTATTAATAAAACACCCACAAACTCTCTGAGGTAGATTCAGTTAGTATCCCCATATTATCTATGAAATAATGGAGGCTTAAAATGGATAAATATTTGCCTAAATTTACACAGTAAGTGGTAAAAAGATTCAAATCTAGCTTTATACCAAACACTTAACTAGCATGTTACATATCTGTGGTAGACAGAATAACAACCCTCCAAATATGTCCAAGTCCTACTTCCTTGAACCTGTGAATATGTCACCCCACATAGTAATAAGGATTTTGAAGACCTAATTAAGGATCTTGAGATGTGATAATTAACCTGGATTTTCTGACTAGACACAGTGTAATCCCAGGGATCCTTACAAGTGAAACAGAGAGGCAGAAAACTCAGCATCAGAGAAGATATGAAAATTGAAGCAGAGTCAGACTAACCCAATGTGAGAAAGATTCAGCCAGCCACTGCTAGCTTTGCAGTTGCCACTACCTAAGACATGCAGGCAGCCTTTAGAAGTTTGAAAAGGCAAAGACAGATTTTCCAGAAGACTCTCTAGAAGAAATGCAGCCCTGCTGACTGACACATTGATTTGGGTCCAGGAAGACTCATTTCAGATGTCTGACCTCCAAAATTATAAGATAATATATTTGTGATTTTTAAGCTACTGAGTTTGTTGTAATTTGTTAAAGCTGCAATAGGAAGCTGAACAATATATTTTTGCTATAAGACAGATGGCCATCTCTTCTCCCGCTCCCAACTGATGAGACATTATGTTCTCTAATCTGCATGTTTCTCTTAAAAAAAAAAATTATAAACCCAAAGAGACACAAAATAAGCTGTTGCTGGTTTGTAAGCAAACTGATTTTTGTCTCTAACATCAAAGATATAATAGGGAATTCTGTCAGCTCTGATTTTCAAATATATCTGGATCTACTCAACACTTCTCCCTAATCCATCTGACACCAGCATTTTCCCATTGGATCCTCAGAGTAGCTTCTCAGTTGTTCACTTTGAATACTATATTGCCCTCCCCAGCTCTTTTTCAATTCAGTAGCTAAAGTTATCTTTTCAAAACCAAAATCTTAGACTGTTTCCACTTACTTTATATTTTCTGTGAATGTTAATTTGTATGAGACCTATAATTTTTGTAGATTTATTTATTAAATTGTGATTTTATTAAACTTATTATAGTTTTCATATTCATTGTTTTGGGTTCCCAGAAATTTAATTATATTAACTTTAGAGATATCTCATTTTTCGCTTTCAGTTTTTATGCTCTAAAGGTTTGATCTTGTCTAATTTCAATGGCTAATGCTCTCATTACATTGTTAAACAGTAGTGTAGAGAGATGGATTACTTGTCTTATTTTTTTTACCTTTATGAAAAAGTCTAATATTTTTCTCATAAACTAAAATATTGGCTGTAAGATCAAAATATATCATTTAACCCAAATGACAGCCAGCATTCAATATATTAAAATGATCACATATACACGATCAGGTTTAGAAGGTACTCATCAAGTTCTGTTTCACTGAGTAATTTAAACATGAGAAGGCATTGACATTGTGACGTATCTTCTTAATGCCTATTAAGATGAAAAAGTGTTATTTTTATTTTTAGTTCTATTCATATAATTATGTGATATTATTGGAATTTCTATTATTTACTACCTTTGCATTCCTGGAATAAACTTCACTTGTTTATGGCACATATTTTTAATTTTTGGATTAAAAATTTTCAGATTCTTTGGATTCTACTTGTTAAATTTTTAATTAAGATTTTGCATTGATTCTCAATAGTAAGAATGGTCCATAGCTTTTTTTTGCTTTTGTTAGCAACCTTTATTAGGTATCAATTTTAAAGTTATGCTAATTTAATAAGACAAAGTTAGAATTTTATCTTTTTATATTGTAGAATAGTTTCAGTATCATGAGAACTATTGTTTTAAGTTTATGTTTAGTATTATTTTTTCTGTTGGTTTCCATAATTTCTCTTTTTTCCTTTATGGCATTTGATCAACTAGACTCTATTCTAATCAATTTTGCTAAAATATAATTTTCTAGAAAATTATCTACTTCATCTGCTTTTCCAAATTTATGTGTAAGGATATAACAAAAGCATCTTTAAGGTAATTGAGTTTCTCTGTTACAACATTACTATTCATTATTTCTAAATGTGTATATCTGAATTTTTTATTTTGTTAAGATTATTCTTCTGATTTATTGATTTTTCAAAAGTGGTTTCTGAAAAAAATACTTGCTGTTTTATTTCCTAACATCAGCATGTGCTTTTTCTTCACTCATTGTCTTTTAGCTTCTTTTTGTTTAAATCATCTTAGTTCTTTTTAGGAAAGTATGTAATTTATTTACTTTATTACATTTTTAACTACTACTGTAATTATAATTTTAAAAGTCTTCAATTCTCCTTTGTTTCATGACTTGTTTAGTAGTGTGTTTTTCCCCTGGATGAAAAGGTTGGTTTTGTTTTCTTATCATTTCTTGTTTTATTGCTGTGTGGTCAGGAAGGGCTGTTTTTATTATTTGTCTTCTATAGAATATACTGCAGCTAACTATGCCTAAGATATTTTTAAATTTCATAATTAACCATATATATTTATTATCTGTTTCAAGCATCAGACTTCTAAACATGTATTCATGAGTAATAAGATGAAAAGTAGATTCATATACAGAGAAAAGATGAACTTAAGCATTTTATTCAAGTTTAGCACTTAATTCAAAGAGCGAAAATAAACAATTCTCTTAAACTTTATCTTAATTCATTTCTTCATCTGTTACATGAATTTACTGGGCCAAAAAATTTTTTCAGTGACTTTGTGATGCATGCAAAAATCCAAACATCTAACTAACTATAATACAGGTGATTTTTGAAAGATAATTTTCTGAATGTCTATTGATTATGCATATTTGTATTTATCCCTTCATTTATAATGTTGTATACCAAGTCCATGGTCCTGGTTTATTAAATTACCCTATTTTTTTTTAACTCAAGACACATAAAATTATGCTATAGATATCTTATCTTCTAATATCAGATATTTACAGAAAAACTATATTTTTTGCCATTTTTTCTAAGAAAAAATATAAACACAGTATAGGCATACATTGTATGTGAACACTTTCCAACTCTCAATTCTGTCTTACCCCTCTGAAACACATTTTCCTATTTTTTCTGTAAAGCAAAAATAAACAGAGTATATTAGCTACTCTGAGATAAATAGATTATTTTTGTGACTTTGGAAATGTCTAATTTAGAGATATATTTCTAAATCCAATCTAAACTTTAACTCAATGAAATACTTTTGAGGCTTTTGGATATTTACCACACAATAAAGCTAGCACATGAATAACTACTTCTACAACTTTAAATTACTTCATATTTTTATTGAAAAACTTGGTAAGGTTCATAGATGAATTTTCAATCATCAATTTGCATATACCTGACAAGGCTCCTGTACTAGCGAATTTCAGCAAAAGATATTGGGCCCCATATCTCTGTTGGAAATGATGTTGCTCAATTACTACTACCTTTGAAAACACTCATCCTGGATAACTAAAGTCATAATCCAGGGTCAACCCTGCTAAAACAGTAGAATGTCCATTTCAACTTGATTGCCAGCTGGTTCAGGATAGGTAAGCTTAAACTTGATGGTCAACAATTGTGACTTTCTCTTAGAGTTCTAAAGAATATCAAGGAGAGATAAGAATGCCTTCCTCAGTGTTCAAGGCAAAGAAATAGAAGAAAACAATAGAATGGGAAAAACTAGAGATCTCTTCAAGAAAATAGAGATACCAAGGGAATATTTCATGCAAAGAAGGGCACAATAAAGGACAGAAATGGTATGGACCTAACAGAAGAAGAAGATATAGAGAAGAGGCGGCAAGAATACACAGAAGAACTGTACAAAAAAGATCTTCATGACTCAGATAACCATGATGGTGTGGTCATTTACCGAGAACCAGACATCCTGGAATGCAAAGTCAAGTGGGCCTCAGGAAGAATCACTACAAACAAAGCCAGGTGATGGAATTCCAGTTGAGCTATTTCAAGTCCTAAAAGATGATGCTGTGAAAGTGTTGCACTCAATATGCCAGCAAATTTGGGAAACTCAGCAGTGGCCACAAGAGTGGAAAATGTCATTTTCATTCCAAACCCAAAGAAAGACAATGCCAAAGAATGCTCAAACTACTGCACAATTGCACTCATCTCACATGCTAGCAAAGTAATGCTCAAAATTCTCCAAGCCAAGCTTCAACAGTACGTGAACTGTGAACTTCCAGGTGTTCAAGCTGGATTTAGAAAAGGCAGAAGAATATGAGATCAAATTGCCAACATCTGTTGGATCATCAAAAAAGCAAAAGAGTTCCAGAAAAACATCTACTTCTGCTTCATTGACTATGCCAAAGCTTTGACTGTGTGGATCACCCCCAACTGTGGAAAATTCTGAGAGAAGAGAATACCAGACTATATTATCTGCCTCCTGAGAAATCTGTATGCAGATCAAGAAGCAACAGTTAGAACTGGACATGGAACAATAGACTGGTTCCAAATTGGGAAAGGAATATGTCAAGGCTGTATATTGTCACCTTGCTTATTTAACTTATATGCAGAGTCCATCATACAAATTGCCAGACTGGATGAAGCACAAGCTAGAGTCAAAATTGCTGGGTGAAATATCAGTAACCTCAGATATGCAGGTGACATCACCCTTATGGCAGACTATGAAGAAAAACTAAAGAGCCTCCTGATGAAAGTGAAAGAGGAGAAAGAAAAAGTTGGCTGAAAACTGAACATTCAGGAAGCTAAGATCATGGCATCCGGTCCCATCACTTCATGGTAAATAGATGGGGAAAAAATGGAAATAGTGAGAGACTTTATTCTTGGGGGGCTCCAAAATCACTGCAGATGGTGACTACAGCCATGAAATTAAAAGACGCTCCTTGGAAGGAAGGTTATGACCAACATAATTAGACAGCATATTAAAAAGCAGAGACATTCCTTTGCTGACAAAGGTCCAGCTAGTCAAAGCTATGGTTTTTGCAGTAGTCATGTATGGATGTGAGGTTTGGACCATAAGAAAGCTGAGCGCTGAAGAATTGATGCTTTTGAACTGTGTTGTTGGAGAAGACTCTTGAGAGTCCCTTGGACAGCAAGGAGATCCAACCAGCCCATCCTCAAGGAAATCAGTCCTGAATATTCATTGGAAGGACTGATGCTGAAAATGAAGCTACGATACTTTGGCCATCTGATGCAAAGAACTGACAGATTGGAAAAGACCCTGAAGCTGGGAAAGATTGAAGGCGGGAGGAGAAGGGGACGACAGAGGATGAGATAGATGGCATCACCGACTCGACAGACATGAGTTGAAGCATTCTCTGGGAGTTGATGATGCACAGGGAAGCCTGGCGTGCTGCCATGGGTGCACAAAAAGACAGACATGACTGTGCCACTGAACTGAACTGATTAAAAAAGGAAAAATCTTTTTGTAAGTAGCATCTTCTAACACAAGAGATTCCCTGGTGGCCCAGTGGTTAAAAAAAATCTGCCTGCAATGCAGGAGACACTGGTTTGATCCCTGGGTCAGGAAGATTACTTGGAGGAGGAAATGCCATCCAAATCTTATATCGTTGCTAGGAGAATCCCATGGATGAGGATACTGCTAGGCTACAGTCCATAAGGTCTCAAAGGATCAGACATGAGTTAGCATGCATGCACTTTCTAACACAGGTGTGTGTGTATGTGTGCATGTATGCTCAACTTATATGGACAGAGAAGTACATAGATAGGTCACATGACATTAGCCTTTTTAACTTAAGTGAATGTGCAAGAAAAAAAAAAGACTATGTTTTTAATCTCAGAAAACATTAGTTGAAGAGTCTAATGTACTAAACATAATAGAGAGATATCTATAGTGTAATCTTAATGATTATGCATTCTTTAATTTAGATTTCCAAAAAGTGTATTTAATCTTCCATATGTTCATTTGTGCCATTTTAATGTGCTATACCTCTGAATAGAGATCATACTTACCAACCTTATCTTTAAACATTTTAACATTTTTGTTTAATTAGTAAAAGGCAAAGAGAAACATTAAATTGAGTAGTAAATTTAAAAAGTAACTACATATATTAACCATATATCAGAAGAACTTTCCTAGCATTGTGAAGTCTAGGCATTTTGAAAATTGAAGGTATCTTTAATATAAATTAATAAATGAAATAGGAAATCAGTACAAGCCCTGATTCATTGTTGCAATGTGCGAGTAGTATTTTAACCATATTATAATTAACAAAATAAGGCAAACTAATGTTTCTGAACATGTAATGAATACTAGCAAGGTAGTGCTCAAAATCCTTTAATCTAGGCTTCAATCGCACATGAATTGAGAACTTCCAGATGTATAAGCTGAATTCAGAAAAGGCAGAGGACCCAGAAATCAAATTATCAATATTCATTAGATCATAGAAACAGAACAAAGTCTGAATCTGATCAAACAAAATCTGATCAAGAACAACAACAACAAAAAATCTGCTTCATTGACTACACTGAAGTCTTTGACTGTGTGGATTACAACAAACTGTGGGAAATTCTTAAAGAGATGGGAGTACCAGACCACCTCACTTGCCTCCTAAGAAACCTATATGCAGGTCAAGAAGCAACAGTTAGAACCAGACCTGGAAAAACGGACTGAGTCAAAGTTAGGACAGCTTGTCAAGGCTGTATATTGGCACCCTGATTATTGAACTTCTGTGCAGAGTACATCATGTGAAAAGCCAGGCTAGATGACTCACAAGCTGGAATCAAGGTAGTTGGGAGAAATATCAACAACCTCAGATATGCAGAGGATACCACTTTGATGGAAGAAAGCAAAGAGGAAGTAAAGAAACTTCAAAGATGAAGGTGAAAGATGGGAGTGATAAAGCTGACTTAAAACTTAACATTCAAAAAACTAAGATCATGGCATCCAGTTCCCTTATGCATGTGTGCATGCTAAGTCACTTCAGTCATGTCTGACTTTTTTTGACCCTATGTACTGTAACCCACCAGGCTCCTCTGTCCATGGGATTCTCCAGGCAAAAATACTGGAATGTGTTGCCTTTATCTCCTCCAGAGGGTCTTCTTAACCCAGGGATCAAACCTGGAGAATGAGGACCATTGGGACTTAGCATAAACAGTGCAGTGGATTCACAAGGGCAGAAGCTGATGGAAACTTCAGGCTACTCTGTTTCCCTGGAAGTTTTCTTGAATGAGATCAGAGCGGCACAACTTCATGGCCACCATAGCTCACCCCTTTCTCTGTGTAAATCCACTTCTTCACCCATTTTCTGGAGCCACTTCATGGTTTCCTGAAGGAAAATTTAGATGAGGGGAATTAGTGAGATGAACCATAGTTACTGTCACTGCAGTTGTTCTTGGGAACACACCTGTTACTCACTCTTTTTATTTCTCATTGCAGTATATGTTTGAAATCTTCTATAAAACTACTATAAAACTACACTTTCAACTTCAGTTATTACCTTCATGGGGTTTGGTGGCTTATGTGGTTGTGCAAACTACTTCTATGCCTCCTTTACTGTGAAGGACACTCCTGACCAGAAGCTATGTCATGTACAATTTTATGTTCGTGAATTAGGTATATCTGAGTCACTGCAAATCTACTATAAATCTCCAGATAGTAGCCTGGCTGAGGTTCTTTGGGCAGGAAAGTTACATCCATTTGTTAAATACTCACATAGCTATGAGCATGAACTGTTGGCCTTTCTAAAATGGAAGGGACTTAATAGAGTCCACTTGTCACCAAATGGATGGCTGATCTCTTTGAGATATAATTCAGTGTCAGGGATTCACTCTCTGTAGCCATGTGGATGATATGGAGAACTGGGCTACTTGCTCATGAAGCTTACAGATATTCTTGTTTCTATTTAAGTTCAGTGCCTCTGGTGGTGTTATGAGTTGGATGATGTCCTTCTTTAATATATATTGAAGCTGAATCCCCAGGACTTATGAATGTGACTTTATTTGCCATAGTGTCAGTGCAGATGTAATCAAGTTAAAATGAAGTTATGAGGGTGGGACCTACACCATGTGAAGACAGAGACATAGGGAGAATGCCATGTAATGCCAGAGGCAAAAATTGAAGTGATGCAGCTGCAAGCCAAGAAATGCCAAGGGCTCTTCCATCAGCTCTTCCATCAGAAGCTAGGAAGAAGCAAGGAAGGATTCCTCCTACAGATTTCAGAGGAAGCACATCCCTCTGGCATCTCAATTTTTCACTCCTAGTCTCAGAACTGTGAGACAGAACGTTTCTGTTGTTGTAAGCCAGTCAATTTGTGGTATTTTGTCATGGTAGCCCCAGGAAACTAATACAACTGGCTTCACAGAATATCAGTTTGGCTCAGTTGAATTATGTTTCTCAAAATACTCTTTCCTTTGTATTTCAAATTGGTGGGCCACAGAAGATACAGTTGTATAGCCCTTGTGAGATGAAAGTGGAGCAGCAGCCATTTGTTCTTTAAAACTCAGAAGGTCAGGGCAGACAATTTTGCAAGGCACACACTTTGCCATTTGTCTGCTGGGTCACCTCATTGTTTAGCCAGGCATACATGAGGCTTGTATATACTACACCTCTCCTGGATTCTACTTCAGCTGCTTTAACTTTTGGACCGATTGTTTGTTTAGCTCTGGAACAAAGTATGCCAAGTGCTCCTGGAAGACACTTGTTTTATCAACACTGAGAGCCGTGAGAGATGACACAAGTTCTGGTCTGTCCTATGAGTCACAGCCCATGCTTGTAGTTAGCTCTGGCTTCTTAACTTTAGCATGTTTTTGCTGTAGAGAAACAGCCCCACCACAGAACTCGTTTCAGTTGTTTCCACATAGACCATGCAGGCAAGGCTTTAGCTGACCTCAGACTTGGCAAAACACTCTGTATTAGTCCTGGAACAGGAGGACATGGGAAGCTTGTGAGGAACAGCTATAAGGTCATCTCCCATCCACTCCCTCCCTACCAGGAAGTTGCTAGCTCTTTTTGCCATTCAGGCACTGATGAAGTGTGAGACTTTCTGCCTCACCAACCTGAAGTGAGCCTGCAAAACATAAATCTAAAAAGTATTTGTTTTTTTAATGGCAGAATCTGTCAGCTTTGTCTGTCCTCAAGTTTTTGTTCATTTTTTCCCCTCTAATTTCCTTTCCTGTGAATCATTTGTTTAAGGTCAAATTCTTATTAAAATATGTATGTATGTATGTATGTATATATTAATGTGCATTTGTATATAGTATACGAGCTTTCCTGGTGGCCCAGGCAGTAAAAAAGCTGCCTACAATGCAGGAGACCTGGGTTCAATATCTGGGTTGGGAAGATCCCTTGGAATAGGATAATGACAACCCACTACAGTATTCTTACTGGGAGAATTCATGGACAGAGGTAGAGTCAGACATGACTGAGTGACTTTCATATAAATATAAATGTGTGTGTGTGTGTGTGTGTGCATGTGTGTGTGAAAGGGAAAGGAATTTTCCAATTTGGGGGGAATTACTGGACATGGGCACTGAATTAACACTAACCACTGAAGACCCATATCACCACTGTTGGTCCATCACTCAGATTAGAGATTTATGGAGATTAGGTAATCAATGGAATTTTGGCTTGAATTGTTTTTACAGTGAGACCAATGGATCCTCAAGTCCACCCTGTGGTTATTTTCTGAGTTTTGGAATGCAAAATTTGAATAAACTTCCTCAGCAGCTGTCATTGCTAAAGGTTTCCTGAATCATAGTGTGGAGCTCTTATTGTAGGAAAAACACGTGAAAACCACTCAAACTATTACTACCTACAAAAATGATGAGCTAAAAGCAATACTACAGTCCTTGGGAAACTGCAGAGATTACTGCCATGATCACTGACCCTGAAAGATGATGCATGATCTTTCCTACCAACTCCATTCATTTCTCTTATTAGGCCTGTGAAGGTGACAGCTAATCTTGGAGAATGAGAAAGGATCACTGTGTATATAGTCAGTGGAGACTAACTGTAGCTACTCTTCTAGATGCACTTTAATTGCCAGAGCAAATCTATACATTTCTTGGCAACTGGTGTGCAAGAATTGAGCCAACTATTGTTTTCTTGCTATATCTATTAGTAAAGATCATCCGAAGCAGTTTCATTTCAGATGACAGGTCTATCCTTAGGCTCTCTTCCCCTACTTTAGGATTATTTCAACTCTCTGGCTCAATGTCATATTCTGAATCACAGAATTAGTGATTAACTTAATTAACTTTCTTTTAACTAGCCCAAGAACAAAAGGGACTTCCCAGGTGGTGCTAGTGGTAAAGAACCCACTTGTCAATGCAGGTAGACCTAAGAGATGTGGGTTCGATCCCTGGATTGGGAAGATCTCCAGGAGGAGGGCATGACAACCCACTCTAGTATTCTTGCCCAGAGAATCCCATGGATGAGGAGTCTGGTGGGTCACAAAGAGTGGTGCGTGACTGAAGCAACTTACCAGGCACACACATGAGAACAAAAGAATCTGAAGCAGATCTAAGCTTTTATGCAAGCTGATCTGCCACTTGGGCCCTGTGAGTTAGCAGCTCTGATGTTGCTTGGAATATTAGTTGTAAATAGGGATTGTTTATGGAGCCTCATGGCCTTTAGATGAGGCACAGAGCAGATCCTTAGGACTTTTTGAGCAAATCTATATTATCTTCTGTAGATCACTGCTCTTTGAGAGAGAGCATTTGAAATTGTTACCAGGCCTCAGCATACACTGGATGCTTTACCATGGGCTATCAAGTGAACATGTGATCCAAGCTTCCCATCATGACTCTTTAATCCATAGAGTTGGGCATGCACAGCAGCATCGCACAAGATGAAAGTATCCTGGTGGCACAGAAAAAATGCAAGAAGTGGCCCATGTGTCCATTGTCTATCCTTCTTCTACACTGACTTCTCTTCCTCAATCCACACATATGTATTGATGTTGGAGGAGGTCATCGAGAAGAAGTAACTACCCTGTAGCCAGATCTGGGCAATGGAAAGCTCTTATCCTCTACCTTGTCTTGGAATGTGCACTCTGCTTGCCTTTCCTGAGCTAGGAGCTGTCCCATGGACACGTTCTTGAGAGATCAGTGTGTTATTGAGACCGTTTAGATGGTATATGTGACTGAATCCAGTTAAAGCCTCTACATAAACTTTTAAAGATTCTGAAGGGTGGGTGTGGAAATCTACACATGTTGTAACCACCTAAGACAAGCTACATGTGAAGTTCCCTTTCTCAGGAAGCCTGCCGCCTACCTATATGGTATGGCTTGCCTCTCTGTTCTCTCTTTGTCCCCTGTGGATGGGGACCAGTTTGTGAACCAACAGTTGAAAAGTAATTGAGAATTAAATCTCGGTCTTATATTCTGATGTGTGCTAAGTCACTTCAGTCATGTCCGACTCTTTGGGAACCCATGGGCTTTAACCTGTCAGGCTCCACTCTCCATGGCATTCTCCAGGCAAGAATACTGGAGTGGGTTGCGGTGCCATCCTCTTCTCTACCCAGGGGTTGAATCCACATCTCTTACATCTCCCGCATTGGCAGGCATGTTCTTTACCACTAGCACCACCTGGGAAGCCCTGTTTCCTGATGGTTCTGTGCAATATGCAGATGTCCCCCAAAAGTGGACAACTGAAGCATTGCTGCAATAATCCAGGATGGTTCTAAAAGACAGTGCTGGTGGTAAATCTTCCCAGTGGGCAGAACCTCAAGCAGCACAACGTGTTATTCATTTTGCTTGGAAGGAGAGGTGACCAGAGATGTGGCTCTTCCAAGCTTATGGGCTGTGGCTCTGCAAATACAACTATTTGATGAAGTATTCTGAAACTACAAAGTTACTCTAGTTATTAAAATTTAATAGTATCATTAAACATATTATTTCTTCATGTTTATTATTTAATCATTTTCTATATATTTTCTGTTGTGGTTAGCAATTACATTCTTAGTTTAGGAAGTTTACAGGTAGCTTTAAAAAATGAGTATGAGTAGAAAATCTTTTTTTTCATAGCCAGATTTGGAGTAAAGAACAGCATCTAAACAACAACAAAAAGAACCTCAAGAAACATCTTAGGTTTGAATAAATGAACTGAAAATAAGACTGAGAATAAGAACAAGGATAACGACAACATAACCCAGTTTGACTGAAAATCGCAGTACATTAGTGTATAAGTGTATAGATCTTTGTTGTCTGGTTGCCTTTGACTGCTCTATTGAATCTCCCATCAGTACTAACTTACAGAGACTCTTCATACTTGAGATGGTTCTCATAACTTTTCTGCTCTTTTTGGCTTTGAAAATTTAGTTTAGTCAATTTTTTAAACCTTAATCTGTTATCAAATCCGAGGTTTGTTTTTCCTCCTCCGTCATAGGCAAGTCTAATGTGTCAGAACAAATGTTTTTCTGTTAATCTCTTCTTTTTTTCCTAGTTCATCTTCTCTGAAATTGTATGTTTTTAAAGACCCTCACACTGGCATGTGGCCTTCAATTAAAAGTGGAAAAAAATAGAATAATAAGGAAAGAATAGCCTCTAAACATAATCCAGTCTACCATCTATAGAATGCTTATGAACAATTTACTTTCCCCTATCCACTGGCTGCCTGTCTGCCTATCCATCTACTTATCATCTAATAAGTGTGCATAGAAATCTCAGATTATAAATAAGGTGATTCAATTTTTTTTAATTTTTAATTAATTAATTAATTAATTTTACTTTACAACATTTTATTGGTTTTGCCACACATTGACTTGAATCAGCCATGGGTGTACATGTGTTCCCCATCCTGAACCCCCCTCCTACATCGCTCCCCATCCCATAACACTTACGCAGTTATACTCAGAACAATTATTTTTGACCCCTCATAGGATCAGAATACATTTTTATTTTCACTCTGTAAATACCACTGTTTTAAAAACACAGTGATGATTAATTCTGCCATATTGTACCACCATAGCTTTTGCACTGTGGATAAAGAAATATCTGTAGGTAAGGCTGCAGTAGACCTTAAAGATAATTTCAATAAGAGAAATGATATGAGACACCCAAACTCATCATGAGCTGCAACTAGAATTATCCTCTCCTGTTTTCCTCATGAGTTTATACAGATGGATAACAAACACATGAAAAGATGCTCAACATCACTCATTATCAGAGAGATGCAGATCAAAACCATAATGAGGTACTGTCTCATGCCAGTCAGAATGGCCGCTATCAAAAAGTCTACAAGCAATAAATGCTGGACAGGGTGTGGAGAAAAATGAACCCTCTTACACTGTTGGTGGGAATGCAAACTAGTACAGCCACTATGGAGAACAGTGTGGAGATTCCTTAAAAAACTGGAAATAGAACTGCCATATGACCCAGAAATCCCACTGCTGGGCACACACACCAAGGAAACCAGAATTGAAAGAGACACGTGCACCCCAATGTTCATTGCAGCACTGTTTACAATAGCCAGGACATGGAAGCAACCTAGATGTCCATCGGTAGACGAATGGATAAGAAAGCTGTGCTACATATACACCATGGAATATTACTCAGCCATTAAAAAGAATGCATTTGAATCAGTTCTAATGAGGGGGATGACACTGGAGCCTATTATACAGAGTGAAGTAAGGCAGAAAGAAAAACACCAATACTGTATATTAACACATATATATGGAATTTAGAAAGATGGTAACAATGACTCTATATGCAAGACAGCATAAGAGACACAGATGTAAAGAACAGTCTTTTGGACTCTGTGGGAGAAGACAAGGGTGGGATGATTTGAGAGGATAGCATTGAAACGTGTATACTATCATATGTGAAGCAGATCACTGGTCCAGGTTCGATGCATGAGACAGGTGCTCAGGGCTGGTGCACTGGGATGACCCTGAGGGATGGGACGGGGAGGGAACTGGGAGGGGGGTTCAGGGTGGGGAACACATGTGTGCCCATGGCTGATTCATGTTGATATATGGCAAAAACCACTACAATATTGTAAAGTAATTAGCCTCCAATTAAAATAAATGAATTAATTAAAAATATGAATTAATTAGTGGTGGGAAAGTATTAGCTTTATTATTCACATTTATAAAATACATGGATATAGAGCTTGGCTATTTTATATGGTATAAGTAAGAAAGGAAATGGGCTTCCCTGCTGATTCAGATGGTAAAGAATCTGCCTGCATTGTGGGAGACCTGTGTTCAATTCCTGGGTTGGGAAGATCCCATGGAGTAGGGAATGGCTACCTCTCCAGTATTTTTGCTTGGAGAATTCCATGGACAGAGAAGCCTGATCGACTGGGATTGCAAAGAGCCAGACAGGACTGAGAGAATAACATACACATACAAGAAAGGAAAGAACAATGAATAAAATATCTCCTAGTATCTTTGTCATAGACATTTTAAAATCAAGTAATTGCTAAGTCCTTAGAAGAGGTGGAAACCCTTGACACCATGGTAGATTGATACTTGGTCACAGCTTAGCAAAACGTAATTCTGAAAAACATTAGCAGAGAGAGAGAATGAATGTATCTGATGATTATTGGGAAGGAACCAAGAAATTTGAAGAAGTGATGGAAAGCAAAGACTGGAGAGGAATCCTCAGCACCTGGAATATTAGGAATTTAGTGCCAAGTCTCTCTCTCCCTCTCTTTCTGTGTCTCAACTCCCTCTCCTTTATTTTCTCTTTAAATCTGAACTTTATTCCTGTTCACTTTGGAGGAACTTTCTTTACAGAGAGTAGCCTGCACTCACATTTTTAAAACCCTACATTTAGAATGAGAAGGAACTATTGTGGCAAGCTGCAGTACAATAAAATGAGTAGGAGGTGCACAACTAAGTTTGTGGTGGGAAGATCCTACCAATTAACTATTTCCTATGACTGTGTAGGTGTAGGTGGAGTGAGTCAATCAGAAAGCAGCTTGCTTTCAGGCCTTTTCACTTTTCTAGAATACTGAAGAATATTTTCTAAAAGTAGCTGGTGTTGATAACCCATAGTCCCTGGAAGAATTAATGTGAGCTAGATAGACAGTCCTCCCCAACCAGCACCATCATCACCATTTGAGTTTACTAATCTGTTGAAAATAATGCCTTTAGATAAAAAACAGACAAACCAACCAACAAACAAAAAAACATGCTCAACATGCAAGTAGGGTTCCGACACTATAGACTACTGCTTATTTCTTAGTTACAAGCATGGGACAATTTCACTGAAATTTTTCAGTTGATTCTGTAAACGTCATTAATATTTATATTCCAAGAGAAATTGCACTGCAGCATGAAGATGCTCGGAGATTTGGAATTGATTTTGAAAGGTTTTAAGCATTCCTGCAGAATACAACAACATATTTGGACAGAGAACCATCAGGCCCCCTGCTACGCACAGCCATAGCATATATTATTACATGCCACATTAAGGATGAAATAGCAAGCTTGAAATTGGATTGGGAAAGAAGAATTCCCTCTCATATACTGCTATACGTTGATACATCATAAATACCCACCATCCAGAGTTCCCTTATCTGACTGTACCATTGTTTATTTACGCATTTACCTATGGAAAGATACCTTAGTTGCTTCCATCTTTTGGCAGTTATGAATAAACCTTCTATAAACATATATGTACACATATTTGTGTGAATGTAAGTTTTCAGTTCCTTTGGGTAAATACCAAGGAAAGCAACTACTGGATCAAATGGTAAGATTATATTTAATTTTGTAAGAAACGGCCAAACTGTCTTCCAAAGTGTCTATTCCATTTTACATTCTTTTCAGCAATTAATGAGTTTCTGTTGTTCTATATCCTCATTAGCATTTGGTATTTTCAGTGCTCTGGATTTTGGTCATTCTAAGAGGTGTGTAGTGATATTTAATTGTTGTTTTACTTTAATTTTCTTAATGACATATGATGTGAGCATCTTTTCACATGCATATTTGCTATCTGTATTTCTTTAGTGTGGTATCTGTTAAAGATTTTGGGCCATTTTAAAATCGTGTAGTTAATTTTCTTAGTGTTGAGTTTTAAGAGTTATTTTATATTTTGGAAAACAGTCTTTTATCAGATGTGTGTTTTGCAAATGTTTTCTCCCAGATTGTGGACCATCTTCCACTGTATAATTGTAAGGGATTTGATTTAGGTCATACCTGAATGGTCTAGTGTTTTTCCCTACTTTCTTCAATTTAAGTATGAATTTGGCAATAAGGAGTTCATGATCTGAGCCACAATCAGCTCCCATTCTTGTTTTTGCTGACCGTATAAAGCTTCTCCACCTTTGGCTGCAAAAAATATAATCAATCTGATTTCAGTGTTGTTCCACCTGGTGATGGACAACATCTGGTGATGTCCATGTGTAGAGTCTTCACTTGTGCTGCTGGAAGAGGGTGTTTGCTATGACCAGTGCGTTCTCTTGGCAATTCTCTATTAGCCTTTGCCCTGCTTCATTCTGTACTCCAAGGCCAAATTTGCCTGTTACTCCATGTGTTTCTTGACTTCCTACTTTTGCATTCCAGTCCCCTAAAATGAAAAGGACTTTTTTTGGGGGGAGGGGGGAGGAGGTGTAAGTTCTAGAAGGTCTTCTAGGTCCTCATAGAACCGTTCAACTTCAACTTCTTTAGCATTACTGGTCAGGAGATAGACTTGGATTACAGTGATATTGAATGGTTTGCCTTGGAAATGAAGAGAGATCATTCTGTTGTTTTGGAGATTTCATCCAAGTACTGCATTTTGGACTCTTTTGTTGACTATGATGGCTACTCCATTTCTTCTAAGGGATTCTTGCCCACAGTAGTAGATATACTGGTTATCTGAGTTAAATTTCCCCATTCCAGTCCATTTTAGTTCACTGATTCCTTAAATGTTAACGTTCACTCTTACTATCTCCTGTTTGACCACTTCCAATTTGCCTTGATTCATGGACCTAACATTCCAGGGTCCTATGCAATATTGCTCCTTACAACTTTGGACTTTACTTCCATCACCAGTCACATCCACAACTGGGTGTGATTTTTGCTTTGGCTCCCTCTCTTCATTCTTTCTGGAGTTATTTTTCCACTAATCTCCAGTAGCATTTTGGGCACCTACTGACCTGGGGATTTCACATTTCAGCGTCCTATCTTTTTGCTTTTTCATACTGTTCATGGGGTTCTCAAGGTAGGCATACTGAAGTGGTTTGCCACTGCCTTCCCCACTGGACCACAGTCTGTCAGACCTCTCCACCATGACCTGTTCATCTTGGGTGGCCTTACACGGCATGGCTCATAGTTTCATTGAGTTAGACAAGGCTGTGGTCCATGTGATCAGACTGGTTAGTTTTCTGTGATTGTGGTTTTCGGTCTGTCTGCCCTCTGATGGAGAAGGATAAGAGAATTATGGAAGCCTCCTGGTGGGAGAGACTGACTGAGGGCAAACTGGGTCTTGCTCTGATAGGCGGGGCCATACTCAGTAAATCATTAATCCAATTTTCGGTTGATGAGTGGAGCTGTGTTCCCTCACTGCTATTTACCTGGGGACATACTATGGCGGAGGTAATGAAGATAATGGTGATCTCTTTCGAAAGGTCCCAGGCATGTACTGCTACACTCTCTGCCTCCAACCATGCAGCAGACCACCACCGACCCACGCCTCCACTGGAGACTCCTAGACACTCACAGCAGGTCTGGGTCAGTCTCTTGTGGTGTCACTGTTCCTGTCTTCTGGGTCCTGGTGCACAGAAGGTTCTGTTTGTGCCCTCCAAGAGTCTCTTTCCTGGTCCTGTGTATGATCTGGCAGCTCTGTGGTGGGGTTAATGGCGACCTCCTCCAAGAGGACTTATTATACCCAAGTCTGCTGCGCCCAGAGCCTCCGCCCCTGTGGCAGCCACTGCTGACACATACCTCCACAGGGGATGCTCAACACAGTTCTGTCTCGGTCTCTGCAGAGCCCCTGGGTGCTGGTGTGCATGAGGATTGTTTGAGCCCTCTGAGCGTCTCTGGCAGGAATGAGGTTTGATTCTAAACATGAATTCACCCCTCCTACCATCTTGCTGGGGCTTCTCCTGTGCCCTTGGGCATGGGTCATCTCCTCACAGCCCCTCTAGTTCCGTCTTACTGGAGTTTCTCTGATCTTGGATGTGGGGTATCTCCTCATAGCCACTCCAGCGCCACGCGGCTGCCACTCACTCCAGCACCCCCAACCCGACCACTCAGGTATGACCTAAATCCAGTCCCTTAGGATTATACAGTGGAACTGAGAAATAGGTTTAAGGGACTGGATTTGATAGACAGAGTGCCTGATGAACTATGGATGGCGGTTCGTGACATTGTACAGGAGGCAATGATCAAGACCATCCCCATGAAAAAGAAATACAAAAAAGAAAAATGGCTGTCTGAAGTGGCCTTACAAATAGCTGTGAAAAGAAGAGAAGTGAAAAGCAAAGGAGAAAAGGAAAGATATTCCCATTTGAATGCAGAGTTCCAAAGAATAGCAAGGAGAGATAAGAAAGACTTCCTCAGTGATCAGTGCAAAGAAATAGAGGAAAACAATAGAATGGGAAAGACTAGAGATCTCTTCAAGAAAATTAGAGATACCAAGGGAACATTTCATGCATATGTAGGCTCAATAAAGAATAGAAATGGTATGGACCCAACAGAAGAAAAGATATAAAGAAAGATATGAAGATGATCCTGTGAAAGTGCTGCATTCAATATGCCGACAAATTTGGGAAACTCAGCAATGGCCACAGAATTGGAAAAGGTCAGTATTCATTCAAATCAGAGAAAGGCAATGCCAAAAAATGCACAAACTACCGCACAGATTCACTCATCTCATGTTAGCAAAGTAACACTCAAAATTTTCCAAGCTAGGATTCAACAGTACATGAACTTCAAGCTTCCAGATGTTCAAGCTGGATTTAGAAAAGGCAGAGGGACCAGAGATCAAATTGCCAACATCTGTTGGATCATTGAAAAAGCAAGAGAGTTCCAGAAGAAAAAAAAACAAAACAAAACATCTATTTCTGCTTTATTGACTTTTTAAAGCCTTTGACTGTGGATCACCATAAACTGGAAAATTCTGAAAGAGATGGGAATACCAGACCACTTGACCTGCCTCTTAGGAAATCTGTATGCAGGTCAAGAAGCAACAGTTTTAAGTGGACATGGAACAACAGACTGGTTCCACATAGGAAAAGGAGTACATCAAGGCTGCATATTGTCACCCTGCTTATTTAACTTATATGCAGGGCACATCATGAGAAACCCTGGGCTGGATGAAGCACAAGATAGACTCGAGATTGCCGGGAGAAATATCAATAACAGATATGCAGATGACACCACCCTTTTGGCAGAAAGCAATAGAATTAAAGAGAACTGAAGAGCCTCTTGGTGAAAGTAAAAGAGGAGAGTGAAAAAGTTGGCTTAAAGCTCAACATTCAGAAAACTAAGATCATGGCATATGGTCCCATCACTTCCTGGCAAATAGATAGGGAAACAGTGGAATCAGTGGCAGACTTTATTTTTGGGGGCTCCAAAATCACTGCAGATGATGACTGCAGCCATGAAATTAAAAGACGCTTACTCCTTGGAAGAAAAGCTATGACAAACCTAGACAACATATTAAAAAGCAGAGACATTACTTTGCCAACAATGGTCCATCTAGTCAAGGCTGTGGTTTTTCCGGTAGTCATGTATGGATGTGAGAATTGAACCATAAAGAAAGCTGAGGCTGAAGAATTGATGCTTTTGAATTGTGGTGTTGGAAAAGGCTCTTGAGAGTCCCTTGGACTACAAGGAGATCCAACCAGTCCATCCTCAAGGAAATCAGTCCTGAATATTCGTTGGAAGGACTGATGTTGAAGGTGAAACTTCAATACTTTCGCCACCTGATGGGAAGAACTGACTCTTTGGCAAAGACCCTGATGCTGGGAAAGATTGAAGGTGGGAGGAGAAGGGGATGACAGAAGATGAGGTGGTTGGATGGCGTCACTGACTCAATCGAGATGAGTTTGAGTTAACTCTGGGAGTTAGTGAAGGACAGGGAGGCCTGGCGTGCTGCAATCCATGGGGTCACAAAGTGTCAGTCATGACTGTGTGACAGAACTGAAATGAAGGGAACTCATGGATCATTTTGTTGTTGCTGCTGTCGTCTTTTTTTTTTTTTTTTTTTGGTATTGTCTTTTGCAGAAAATGATTGAATTTTAATGATGTCCAAATTATCAATTATTTCTTTTATCAGCATGGATTTGGTGTTATATCTTAAAATGTCATCTTTATCTGCAATGCCATCTACTTTCCCTCCTGTGTTTCTAAAGAATAGTTATGCATTTTACATTTAGATCTGTGATCCAATTTGAGTTAAGTTTTGTGAGAGGTGTAAGGTCTATGTCATTTTTTGCATGTGAATGTTCAGTTGTCCCAGCACCATTTGTTGAAAAGACTGTCTTTACTCCATTATATTGCCTTTGTCTTTTATTAAAGATTAGTTGACTATAGTTATGTGAGTCTTTTATGGTCTCTATATTTCATCCCATTAACCTATTTGCTTATTCTTTCACCATTACCACATTATCTTGATTTCTATAGGTTTATAGTAAATCTTGAAATTGGGTAGTGTCTGTCCTCTAAATTTATTCTTCTTCAGTATAGTATGGGCTATTCAGGGCCTTTTCCTTTTTCTATATAACTTTAGAATCAATTTGTCAGTATTCACAATATAATTTGGTGGGATTTTATTTGGGATTACATTGAATCCATGAAATAAATTGTAAAGAAATGAAATATCAGCATATTGATGACGTTGTCTTGTTTTATCTAAGAATGTGGACTATCTCTCCATTTGTTTATTTCTTCTTTCCTTATGTTTTTCAGATTTTTCAATATCCCTCAAAAAGATCTGCATATTTTATTGCATTTATACCTAAGTATTTTACTTTTTTTCAGAGAAGGCAATGGCACCCTACTCCAGTACTCTTGCCTGGAAAATCCCGTGGACGGAGGAGCCTGGTGTTGCGGTCCCTGGGGTCGCTGCGAGTCGGACACGACTGAGCAGCTTTGCTTTCACTTTTCACTTTCATCACTGGAGAAGGAAATGGCAACCCACTCCAGTGCTCTTGCCTGGAGAATCCCAGGAACGGGGGAGCCTGGTGGGCTGTCCTCTATGGGGTCGTACAGAGTCAGACACGACTGAAGTGACTTAGCAGCATTTTACTTTTTTGGGTACTAATGTAAATGGTATTGTGTTTTTTATTTCAAACCCTACTTGTTCATTGCTTGTGTATAGAAAAGCAGTTGACTTTTAGATATTAACCATATATTCTGCAACTTCACCATATTGCTTTTCATTCCAGCAATTTTTTGTTTTTGGTGGTGGTGTTTTTTTTTTTCAGGTTTTCTCCGTAGACAATTACATCATCTATGAACAAAGACTTTTTTTTTTTTATTTCGTCACAATCTTTTATCTTTTATTTCCGTTACTTGTCTGATAGCTCAGTTGGTAAAGAATCTGCCTGCAATGCAGGAGACCTGGGTTCGACCCCTGGGTTGGAAAGATCCCCTGGAGAAGAGAAAGGCTACCCACTCGAGTATTCTGCCCTGGAGAATTCCATGTACAGTCCATGGGGTCGCAAAGAGTCAGACAGACTGAGCAACATTCACTTTCCATTACTTGTCTTATAGCATTAGCTCAAGATTCCACTACAGTGTTGAAAATGAGTGATTAAAAGGGCCATCTATGTCTTGTATCTGAACTTAGTGTGAAAGCTTTGATTTTCTCATCATTAAGTATGGGACTAGGTGTGGATTTCTTACAGATATCTTTATCAAATTGAGGAAGTCCCCTTCTATTCCTAGTCTACTGAAAGTTCGTTAATCTTGAATAGATTTTGAATTTTTCCAAATGCTTATCCTGAACATGAGACTTTTATTTTTTAGGCTTTTGATATGAGAGATTGTACTGGTTTTCAAATGTTGAACCAGCTTTGCATACCTGGCATAATCCTGCTTGTTTGCTGCCCATCTTTAGTTCACATGTCTTTGTAAATATGTGTTCAATTCTCTCTAAGATAAACATGTTATTACTTTGGTAAAGAATTAAAATATTTAGTAAAATTAATGAAAAAAATAGCTTTATATTCATGGTTCTAAAGTAAGCAAATTAAAGATGATATTTGTTGGTGTTGTTAAGTTGCTAAATTGTGTCTGACTCTTTTGTGACTCTATGGACTCTAGCCCCCCAGGCTCCTCTGTCTATGGGATTTTCTTGTAAAGGATATTGGAGTTGGTTACCATTTCCTTCTTCAGGTACCTTCCTGACCCAGGGATCAAACCTACATCTCCTGCTTGGCAGGTGGATGATTTACCACTGAGACACCTGGGAAGTCCAAGGATGGCATAAGAGTCAAGTAGATTTTAAAATACACTGATGATTTTTAGCCATTATTATATTTGTGGCTTCCAAAGAAGTACTAATACCTTATCCTTATTTACTTTTAACTACCTGCCCTGGTATCTCTTGTTTAAGCCATTATCATCTGTCACCTGTGTTATTGCAACAAATCCTATTGACTCTCTGCCTTTACCCTTGCTTCCCTGTAATGTACCTTTAATAGAGAAGCTACAAGGGCCTTGTGAACTGAGATTTTCCAGATGTATAAGTCGGATTTAGAAAAAGCAGAGTAACCAGAGATGATATTGCCAACATCTGTTTGATCATAGATAAAGCAAGGGAATTCCAGAAAAACATCTACTTCTGCTTCATTGACTATGCTAATGCCTTTGACTGTTAGGATCACAGCAAACTGTGGAAAATTCTTAAAGAGATGGGAATACCAGACCACCTTACCTGCCTCCTGATAAACTTGTTTGAAGGTCAAGAAGAACAGTTAGAACTGGGCATGAAACAATGGACTGGTTCAAAATTGGGAAAGGAGTACATCAAGGCTGTATATTTTCACCCTGTTTATTTAACATATATGCAGAATACATTGTGTGAAATGCCAAATGAAAGGAATCACAAGCTGGAATCAAAATTGCTGGGAGAAATATCAATAACCTCAGATATGTAGATGACACCACCCTTATGGCAGAAAGCGAAGAAGAGCTAAAGAGTCTCTTGATGAAGGTAAAAGAGGAAAGTGAAAAAATGTGGCTTAAAACTCAACAACAGAAGATGAGAAGATTTGATGGCATCACCAACTCAATGAACATGAGTTTGAACAAACTCTAGGAGATACTGAAGGACAATGAAGCCTGGAGTACTTCAGTCCATGGGGTTGCAAAGAGTCAGACATGGCTGAGCAGTTGAACAACATGTGACTATATGTTAGATTCATGTTCAAAATCTCCAGTGATGACCCATCTCAATCAGAGTAAATGACAAAGACTGTACAGTGGTTTTGAAAACCTTAGATTATCTTGATTCCTTTCAGTTCAGTTCAGTCACTCAGTTGTGTCCTATTCTTTGCAACCCCATGGACTGCAGCATGCCAGGCTTCCCTCTGAACATCACCAACTCTCAGAGCTTGCTCAAACTCATGTCCATCAAGCTGGTGATGTCATCCAACCATCTCATCCTCTGTTGTCCCCTTCACCTCCTGTCTTCAATGTTTCCTGGCATCAGGGTATTTTCCAAGGAGTCAGTTCTTCATATCAGGTGGCCCAAGTATTGGAGTTTCACCTTCAGCATCAGTCCTTCCAAAGAATATTCAGGACTCATTTCCTCTAGGGTGGACTGGTTGGATCTCCTTGCAGTCCAAGGGACTCTCAAGAGTCTTCTCCAACACCACAGTTCAAAAGCATCAATTCTTTGGCGCTCAGCTTTCTTTATAGTCCAACTCTCACTATATGATTCCTTTAATTCTCACTATATGATTCCTTTAACTCTCTGAAATTGTCCAATACTACTCTCCCTTCATGACTATTGCAAACACACTGGTTGCCTTGATATCCCTGTAACATTCCAGGCTAACTCCTGCTTTAGAGTCCTTTCTCTTACTGTGTCTTGTAAATCCTAATGGGTACATTTTTGGCCTCCCCTCTTACCACTATCTACTTTCTGATCTTTACTCAGATATCACTTTCTCTGTAAGGTTTTCTGTGTTAACCATATCCTGATATGCAGCTATCTACAACAGATCCAGGATTTCCAGTCTCCATCTCCTGCTTGGTTATCTTCCACTTAAGATTTTCTAACATTATAGATACATTTGCAGATAGCGTGATAACTGATTTTATGAGTTAACTTGATATTTGTCAAACATTATTCTGCATTTTGTCTGTGTGGATGTTTTTGGACAAGATTCACATTAAAATTGGTAGATTGAGTAAAGTAGACTGCCCTCCTTAAAGTGGGCTGGACTCACCCAGAGCTTTGAAGGCCTAATAGAACAAAAACAATGGCCCTTCCCCCAGTAACATAATTTCTCTTGCCAACCTGCCTTCAGATTGGAACATTGACCTATTTCTGTACACATTCAGAATATGTATATATTTGCAAATAGCATTTGCAAAGCTGTTTCTACACATTGATAGAATGCATTATCAAACAGTCTATAATCGTCCATCATTTTCACTGAATTCCACCAAACCAGAATGTGTGAGAAAGTAAAGAAACAGAATTATGTGTGTTGGTGGAAATTTCTGGATATAGTCGCTTCAGTAATTTTGATCATATTTGCCACTACTCTCCTCACAACACGGCTTATGTAATTAATTGCCTAAAGCTGGTTTTCTGAAACAGCTGAAAAGATAAAATGGCATAAGCAATTCTAATGATTACACAGCCATAGCCAAAGGGAAGGGAAGCAAATACAGTTGTTTGTGCTTTGATGATATAAAGAGCCAATATTTCAGACTTGAATTAATTATCTTCAGTAGCGGCTTTGCCATAGTTCATTAAGAATCTATCAAATTGTGCAGAGCTGCTTGAAACCATTATATAATTATTGGTCTTAAAGATTTCTCTCTTGATTCAACAACTAGATTATCCATTACTTGGGGAGCATGACCTGTTTGCATCACCTTGACTCAGGTAGACCCTCAACAAGTTTCTATTAGAACTAGTAATAAGATTGATAATAAATGTAAACCTGCCAATAATCATACCAGACTTACTGCCTGTATGAAATCCTCCGAAGTCTTTTTTTTAACCAAAGAAAATATAAATTACTCAGCCTGTAGACAATGCTTTCTTCAGTTCTTCCTCATTTATATGTCATGACATATCTCTCAGCACTCCCTTTATTTTCCTAATGCACCAGTCAAGTAAATTCTTCTTGCTTCCTGAACATTATCCAACTTTTTTCATCTATGTATCTTTATTCAGATTGTCCCTTCCACATAAATGAGGCCAAACAAAACTAACTCCTTAAATAATCAAAACAATGTAATTTTACTGAAATAATCTCTTGATAATTGAGGCTTATTGAAGGCAGTGTTCTCAATCCTAACTCACCTTCTCAACAAGAATGTAGTCCTTCTTAATAATCCTCAGATTTATACTATTCTTAAAGCTTGTTTCAATACAAATATAAGAGCCACTTAATTGAGGTTTTAGTTTCTTAAGAATAGAATCTATATTTTGAATTGAATTGAGAAAATTATAAATAGTTATTTCAAGATATAAGGGAAGTTTTTCAATTGATTTAAAGAAAAATTGCATTTACCAGCTCTGATGGATATTTTCAACTTCTATATCAGGGAATTCACAAGGAAAATCCATGTTTACAAATAAATGAATACTGAATAAGAGTGTAAGCAAGACTTTGATAATGTTTCTATTATATCCTTTTTTTACTTTTGCTTTCTAACAAGGTTTTTCTTCTCCAACATTACAGCATGTACCACAGTGGACTAAAATGTCCCTGCTTCTGGTTGTCTTACTAGATGATAGGCTAGTTGATGCCAAGCCCTCCCTTTAGGCTCCTCATATATCCTTGAGACATAGCACCTAGCAGTTTCCTGAGGTGTAGTGGACAAGAGTACTGATTTGGGGATGAGACACCTATGTCACTGAATCCCATTTCCCTCACTTCACATTTGTGTTAATTTGCTCAGATGTCAATGTGATTAATCATTTTATTAGTTTTTAAGTTAGTTGTGTTGGTAATTTTGCTGAGATACTAATTTACAGTTTCTTTTTATGTAAAATGGGACAATAAAAGCAATCAACCTGGAGGGTTGTTGTGAGAATTCAAGTTCTTATTGCAGTGTCTGACTCATGAAACCTTCACTGTTTGCATAAAACAAGGGGTAGAAAGCAGGGACTCTGGAGCAAAATATCTATAATCAAATGACAGCTCTGTCAGGCTGGCTGAGTTACACTGGCACTCAAAAGTTATAATAGTTTATAACTTATAGAGTTATTCTAAGAATTGAATTCTACAAGGATACACTTGTTGACTAAATAAGTACTCACAACCTGAAGTTAGAAAGAAAGTGAAAGTGAAGTCACTCAGTCGTGTCTGACTCTTTATGACCCCAGGGACTGCAGCCTACCACGCTCCTCAGTCCATGGGATTTTCCAGACAAGAGTACTGGAGTGGGAGTTATTTTCTTCCATGGGAATATCTTAGGACTTCAAGCCTGGGAGGCAGCACCTCAGTAGCCCTGAGAACCTGCTCTGAGGAGGCAAGCGAAGAAGTTAGGATATACAGAAATTTTTAACAAAGGAGGTCAGGCCGTCTAAACATCAAAGATTACTGCTAATTAAGAAAACCAGATGTCTCAAGGAATTTAGCACTCTTCTATGTGTGGGAAGATGCAAAAGTCTGGAATTATCGAAGTCATTCCTTTTGTATGCTTCTCAGCTATCTGGGGCCAGCATCCACTTTTTTATTTCTCACATCCTCTCCTGTTGATGGCTGTTATGTCTTTGTTTAATGATATGACAGGAGATATTCCATTTCACACATTTAAAGTAATTATCGCTTCCTATAATAAGCATTTTATAAACATGTATTATTAATTATTTAAATATTGTGATTAGGGCTTTATTTACACCTGTACCTTCCAGTCAATGCCAGTAGACTTATTTTAATATGTACTTTCCAAATGTAAGTATACATCTACTACAACCTTAATTCACTTATGTACGGTCTGGACTAGACTGTTGCCTCGGTCTCCTAACCAGTCTCCTATGTTTCTATTTTCTGCCTCTTCAGTCTATCTTCTACCTTTCTCTGAGGTGATCTCCCTGATTATGCCATCGCCAACCTCCAAGTGCCTCAGTGAACATCTCTTGAATAAAGAGAATTCCAGTCTTAGGATGTCCAATTCTGTTATTTAGTTCTACTTTTCTCTTTTAATAACTTCTCAACCACAGTATGCCTCCTCCATTCCCTACCTAGCATTCTTACTCCTTTGGACTTTTTCATATGCGGTTTCTTCTATTTGGAATTCTTTTCTCTCATCTCTCTGCTTTTGCCTGCTTAACTCCAATCTAGCCTTCAAGACTCAACACAAATGATATTTTTTTCTCTCACTCTCTCCCCAACATAAGCCCAGTTAAGCAACCTAACCTTGTTGTCTATGAACAGGCCACTAATATTTGAGTTCATGTTTGTTTTATTGCATTTCTAATCTATGAACTTCTCAACAGTAAGCATGGAGCCTTACTTTTCTTTGCATTTGCAATATCTTCTAAAGTGCTACTTGTGAATAGATTTTCATTGAAGAAAGAATTGTCCTTGAAATTATGCAGCACTGATTAAACGATATTAATGATGACATTTAGTGTGTGTTGTGCTGTGGGCTTAGTCACTTCAGACCCTTTGTGACCCTATGGACTGTAGCCAGCCAGGCTCCTCTGCTCAATGTGATTCTCCAGGCAAGAAAACTGGAGTAGGTTGCCTTCTCCAATGTCCTTCTCCAGGGGATCTTCCCAACGCATGGATCAACCTGCATCTCTTATGTCTCCTGCACTGACAGGCAGATTGTTTACCACTAGCACCACTTGTCTTAAATCCATTTTGAAATATGTAGATTCACTATTCCACTTACTTCCCAGTAGGTCCTGAGGGATACACTTTACATAGAGTCTAAGATTTGGTACAAACTTACATAGACTCTCTGGTGTAAGGAAATTATGTGCAAATGATATTTTAATACAAAAGTGTTCATGTAACATTATGAAAAAAGCAATACACATCAAATTCTATAAATAAGACCCATGTGAATGAAAGGAGGTCTGAGGCTATTTCTCTCCCCTGCCAAGAGCATCAGGTCCATTCATGAGCCTGATGAAAATTCAAATAAACCATTTCCCTTTCAAAGTATCAATAACCTGTGATACCGAGAGAAATAAATGATCAGTCTCACATCAGAGAACCTGGGTAGCATCCATGTCTTTAAGATAATAATTGTTTAATGCAATCCAAGACCATGTCACAGGATGAGGTATTATGCTATAGAATATAGTTGTTTTTTTAAAGGTGTCCAACACAGTCTCAAATTACATTTAAATAATGATGACTGACATTTTATTTGTAGAAGAGCCTGAAAGCAATAGATCATTATCATAATTACCTCTCTTTTTCTTAATTAATCATGCAAAATACAACTGTCTTTGACATTAAACGGGCCTGTATTGCAATGAAACTCCAATAGAATTGGATATGTGACCTTGGATAAACTATATACTTTTTCCAAGCCTCAATTCCTGCATGCCTCATGAGTAAAATGAACATAACAACACCCTCAGTGAATTTGGGAAAATATAAATAATACTATTGTATTATTAAAAACTTTCAGTTTCTTTAAAAGAAAATCTCAGTATAGAGGGTAAAAGAATGTTAATTAATGCATGAGTTACTGCAAAGAAATTGAACGAATTGTGTCAAGCACCGATTCCTGAGCAAATTGCCCTGGTGACTAGCAAAATGGACTGGGCTTATTGACTGTGGCCTGGGTTACATGTCCTTCTATATCATCCAGAGTTCAATCATGGAAGCATAACTTCATATCCAGTGGGTTATAACATGCCAGGTATTAGGGATTTGACCTTGCACTATTGTTGGAGTGGGCCAGGCAGTCTCTGCAAAGCTGTTGTTTTCATCTGGTGATGATGAGCTTGAACTCAGAGCACAAGCAGTGAGGAGGTGAGATGAGTGTACAGAGACACTAGCAAACACAGATACAAACTGAAAGCCCAGGGGGAGAGACTGAGTCCTGTGCAGTCCTCCCTGTCCTGCTCTCTTGTTGGAGGAAGTTACTGGAGGAAATAACGGCCAGTTGAACCACAAGCTGACCCAGGCAATCACGCTCCTTGCCCCTGATCCCTGTCCTTGAAATGCATTTTCTGCCCACAGTTATCACAGCTGGAGCCATTTTTAGAGCTGCATCCATGTGAGAGCGATGTATGGTTGAGACCTTCTGGATGATATACAACTCTAGGCCCAGTTACAGCTTCTATATCCACATTCAAGTCTCTGACAGGTGGGTGTGGAAATCTACTCTTGTGGTTGCCCAAGGAAAGCGTCACGTATAATGTCTTGTTTATTAAACCTCCCACCTCCCAAACTGGGGTCATGTGCTTTTTTCAGTCGCTTTTTGCCCTGCATGTACAGAGGTAATTTTCACCTGAGAAGCCCCTGAGATTTCAAACCAACAATTTGTGGGCCAACCAAGAGAAGAAAGAAATGGGCAATGGGAAAAAGGCATCTGCCAGGAAAATCTAGGTTGGACATTGACCTCTATGTGAGGAAAGGCTGGTGCATAGGTTACATGTGGACTGATTTGACATGAAAGTACAGGGATGCCCCTAAAGCACAAGTTGATATGTTGAAGTCGTCTTAGGAATTTCTCATAACACACTGCAGCATAGAAGGGAAATAAACCGTGGCTGTGGGGCGGGCAGGCCTCTGAGGTGGGCAGGCCAGCTGGACACTGACAACCAGCAGGAGCTGAAGCTCTAGCGAGAAAGTTGAAGATCTGTGATTAGAGAAAGATATGTAGGCTTTTACTGCTCTCCCGGCTTCCAGGCTGGCAAATAAGGTGGGAGGGCAGGATAATACATTGAAGAATTTAGGTGCTGTTTTGTGAAGCTAGGAGGGAGCATGCTGCTGCAGCTCAAGGTCTGAGCACTTGTGACAAAGCCTACTTGGGCCAGTAAGAGATGGAACCCATGGAAAAGTGAAGAGAGCTAAGAGGAACATGTTGTGATTGGCAGTGAAAGGAACAAAATTCCGCGTGCTATCCAATCTTGAATACAGAGGAAAGTGAAAACACAACATCCCCAGCCTCGCTAAATATCTGCCTTTTCTGGGTTTTTTTTTTGAGACTGTTTATTTATTTTTTCATTTTTTTTAAATTGGAGAATAATTGCTTTACAATGTTGTGTGGTGTTTCTGCCGTACAACAACGTGAACCAGCTACAAGTATACATATATCCCCTCCCTCTTGCCCCTCCCTCCTACCACCCCAACCCACCTCTCCAGGTCTATCACTTGGGTTCATTGTAGTGAGGAGGATGAACCGAGGGTCTGTTATGGAGTGAAGTAAGTCAGAAAGAGAAAAACAAATACTGTATACTAATGCATATATATGGAGTGCAGAAAAATGGTACTTCTGAACCTATTTACAGGGGAATAATGAGACACAGACATAAGGAACAGACGTGTGGACACAACGAGGAAAGGAGAAGGGGCTACTAATTGAAAGAATAACATTGATGTATATACGTTACCATGTGTAAAATAGATAGCTAGGGGGAGGCTGTATAACATAAATATTTATCTTTTCCACTGTAGTCTTCAGCTTCTCCTGTGATGGCCAGTCATGGGATGGGCACCTGATGGAAAGGCTTTTCTACACCGTGCCCTCTTGAGTGCCAGGCAAACCATCCAACCTGTTTGATATATGAGTATACTGTAGAAGCCAGGGTTCTTCCTCATTAAGATGCTCTCACACACACATGCACACACACACACACACACACACACACACACACACACACACACACGGCCCAGGAGTTAGAGACACTGTAGAAGAATCCAGCGAAAGTTTGAGCAGTTGCCAATCCAGTGCTATTTCAACCTGAAAATCTGAGTCAGCAGACCAGCAACAATACGTATGACCTACAGAATGGCTCTTGCCTCTTTTCTGCTTTCCAGATCTTCCAAGAATATTCCATTTGACCAGAATAACTAGCAACACACATTAAAGGAAGTTCTGGGAAGTGTGGTTCAGTCTGGCTAAGCAAACAAGGCACCCATACAATTTAAACCTAGGGTGGGAATCAGCCCCCTCAAAGCAGAGAGAATGAGGCCCAGAGATGATATTTTTACTGAAAGAATGGACAATGTGGATGTGGTAGGGAGACAGCAAGGCATCCCTGGTGGATCTATTTAAATAAGATTGAGCCTGTGCTGTGCTTACTCACTCAACTGTGTCCAGCTCCTTGTGACCCCATGGAATATAGCCCGTCAGGCTCCTCTGTCCATTGGGGATTCTCCAGGCTCCACTTGACAAACACTCACTATTGCTAAAGTGAATAAAAAAGCCAATAAACCAACCATGGACTTGAAAACTTCTAGAAAATCTAAAAATGTTCAGTGAATAATATCTGCGCACTTATGAACTTCTCTGCTGTAAAAACACTTGTACTTTTTAAAAATGTGTATTGTTGAAATATAGTTGATTTATGGTGTTCAGATTGTTTCAGATTGTGAAGCAAAGTGATTCAATTATACATATATATCTTTTCTTACATTCTCTTCCATTATATGTTATTAAAAGATATTGAATATGGTTCCCTGTGCATCAGTATGTCCTTGTTGGTTATTTTATACAGAGTAGTGTGTATACTTTAATCCCAAACTCCTAATTTTCCCTCCCCCGACTTTCCTCTTTTGTTAACTATGAAAACACTGGTTCTTAAAAATCCAAAAATGATCGTATCTTTACCATAAACTTTTTAGCTTTCCTACTCTCACCCATGTTTTATTTTTGTGGTCATCATAGTATGATCTCCCTCATTAATATTACACAAATTTTAGTTCATTTGGCTGGAAAATAAAGGGTGAAATAAAGGATAACACTGTGGTTATTTTTTCAAATCTCCTGAATATTTTGGCTAAGAAAAGACAGTAAGTAATATTCATAAATTGTTTTGCTCTTTCAATTCCAATAGGAAAACTGATATTTCATTTAATGGAAATCATCTTCATAACCATCTTCTTCCCATGAAAAGAGTCTTTTGACACATTAGTACATGTGTATAGGTCCATTATAAAACCTAAACAGTTCCATTAGAGGAAAGACCTAAAATGATTATGGAAAATGTTCTTTTTCTTCCAAAGTATTCAAAATCAAACACTCAGTAGTACAATATGTTTTAGGTTAATTGCTTTAATCTAGTTTTAATTAAGTTCATGTTGCCATGCCAACAAATGGTTTTTAAATTGTTGAAATCTTGATGTTTTAGAATATGACTAAAATTAATTACCTAAGAGCATTTGACTCAATTTTTTGGAAACATGTAGTGTAATTTTAGCATCACTGTAGCAATGATTTCATTATAACAATTTTGAAAAAACTATGCTGCATTATAAGATTTACTTCTGTATTCCAAATTTTATGAATGTATTTTTTCTAATACACATCTACCTGACTATATATGATTTACAAAAATAACATTAGATAAAGGAGACACAAACACAGTCACACATTTGCCAAGTAGCTATTAGGCCCAAATGATCCCTGTTTTCAAACATTCAAAGTGTGTTTTCTGGGAACATTGTACTATTCTTCTACATTCAAATAGAAGATTAAAACCAACCAACAAACAGGTGACTTTGATCTAATTTGCAATTTCCTGTTTTCTTATTGACATAATTTGAGTCCTGAAACAAAGAGAGCCACATGAAAGCACTTGGTCTTGGGTCACTGGTAAAATATGCTCATAAGAAAATATAAGATTAATGTGCTTACTTAAGATAAGCCTCTTATCTGCAACAGACTTGAGTATTAATGAACCTTCAATTTTTCCCTCTTCTTGGAATTGTGTTTGCTGGAATAAACAGTTTGTCCCACCAGAAATGTAGCTTGCATTCCTGACTGGTGAGACACCTAAAGAGCTAAGTCAGGACCATTCCTCCCAATGGAAGCATTGCCTGAAAAGACATGACAAAATAGGACAGTGAATATCTGAGAGGAGCTTATGTATAACCACTTCAGGAATAAGCTGACACATGCCTGCAATAGAATTCAGAGTCAGAAATAGAGGCCAATCAGCATTATGCTAAGTCAAATCACTGCAGTGAAGTGAGAATAAATAACTATGTGTTTGGAACAAGATGACCTCAGGGAATCTCAATTTTAGTGGGTTGTTCCAGCTCATTTTAATATCATGAATTGTCAAATTTAAATAAAAATATAAGAGTATACAGAAGTAAAAATATCATACCGTATACATAGAGCACTGTGAGTTATTCTTTTTTGGATTTTGTCAAAAATAAAATTATGTTTGAATTTAATTGTTGACCTACATATTCTTATATCTAAAAGTCAAATAACTACAATGTCTGTTAACTTAAGAGAAAAAAATAAATTAAAATGTCCTTATAGTATTTCTTGTACATTTTTTTAATTAAGGAAAATTAATTTTTTTATATATTCATAAGAAAAAGAAAATCTGCAAATATTTAGTATTTCTGGCAATAAATGAAAGCAATTACTTGGGTAACTAAAGTATAATGCATGATAAGAGAAATTATGCTTGTCAGCTCTGATTTGAAGACTGTGCTGGTCAGCTCTGATTTAAACCAGCCCTTACAAAAATATATTCCATAGAAAATTAGTCCTAAAAAAGTGCTGTGTGAACACACATAAAATTTTTTTTAGAATTTATATTTCATCTCTGCTTCTTAGGGACTTAAAAATGAACACTAACTTTAGTCTCTGTAAATGCCTGGATTAAAGAAATGTTTAACTTTTAGTAACTCAGCATTTAGATGTGCAATGAAAAACTTTGTTCTTTCAATTCCTATTTATATCTTGTTTTGTTAATATTCTATTTCATACCTATTATGAACTACTCGTTTAACCATTTAGGAGAGAGTTTTCTAGGCTGTCCTGGCAAGCCTCACAGATAGAGGTCTTATATGACTACCTGCTAACTCATCTCATGAACTTACACCCAGTTCCCTCACTTTAATTTTCAGTTCAGTCGCTCAGTTGTGTACCACTCTTTGTGACCCCATGAACTGCAGCACTCCAGGCCTTCCTGTCTATCACCAACTCCCAGACTTTACCCAAACTCATGTCCATTGAGTCATGATGCCATCCAACCATCTCATCCTCTGTCGTCCCCTTCTCCTTCCGCAATCAATCTTTCCCAGCATCAGGGTCTTTTCAAATGAGTCAGCTCTTCGCATCTGTTGACCAAAGTATTGGAGTTTCAGCTTCAGCATCAGTCCTTCCAATGAACACCCAGGACTGATCTCTTTTAGGATGGACTGGTTGGATCTCCTTGCAGTCCAAGTGACTCTCAAGAGTTTTTTGCAACACCACAGTTCAAAAGCATCAATTCTTCGGCACTCAGCTTTCTTGATTGTCCAACTCTCACATCCATACATATGGAAAAACCATAGCCTTGAATAGACAGAACTTTGTTAACAAAGTAATGTCTCTACGTTTTAATATGCTGTTTAGGTTAATCATAACTTTCCTTCCAAGAAGTAAGCGTCTTTTAATTTTATGGCTGCAGTCACCATCTGCAGTGATTTTGGAGCCCCCAAAAATAAAGTCTCTCACTGTTTCCACTGTTTCCCCATCTATTTGCCATGAAGTGATGGGACCAGATGCCATGATCTTAGTTTTCTGAATGGAGCTTTAAGCCAACTTTTTCACTCTCCTCTTTCACTTTCACCAAAAGGCTCTTTAGTTCTTCTTCACTTTCTGCCTCAAGGGTGGTGTCATCTGCATATCTGAAGTTATTGATATTTCTCCCGGCAATCTTGATTCCAGCTTGTGCTTCATCAAGCCAAGGGTTTCTCATGATGTACTCTGCATATAAGTTAAATAAGCAAGGTGACAATATACAGCCTTGATGTACTCCTTTTCCTATTTGGAACCAGTCTGTTCTTCCATGTCTAGTTCTAACTGTTGCTTCCTGACCTGCATACAGGTTTCTCAAGAGGCAGATCAGGTGGTCTAATATACTCATCTCTTTCAGAATTTTCTACAGTTTATTGTGATCCACACAGTCAAAGGCTTTGGCATAGTCAATAAAGCAAGTAAATGTTTTTGTGGAACTCTGTTGCTTTTTCAATGATCCAGTGGATGTTGGCAATTTCATCTCTGATTCCTCTGCTTTTTCTAAAATCAGCTTGAACATCTGGAAGTTCTCGGTTCACATATTGCTGAAGCCTGACTTGGAGAATTTTGAGCATAGTACTAGCGTGTGAGATGAGTGTGATTGTGCTGTAGTTGGAGTATTCTTTGGCATTGCCTTTCCTTGGGATTGGAATGAAAACTGACCTTTTCCAGTTGTGGCCACTGCTGAGTTTTCCAAATTTGCTGACATATTGAGTGCAGCACTTTCACAGCATCATCTTTTAGGATTTGAAATAGCTCAACTGCAGTTCCATCACCTATACTGGCTTTGTTCGCAGTGATGCTTCCTAAGGCCCACTTGACTTCACATTCCAGGATGTCTGGCTCTAGGTGAGCGATCACACCATCATGATTATCTGGGTCATGAAGATCTTTTTGTACAGTTTTTCTGTGTATTCTTGCCAAATCTTCTTAATATCTTCTGCTTGGTTTAGGTCCATACCACTTCTGTCCTTTATTGAGCCCATCTTTGCATGAAATGTTCTCTTGGTATCTCTAATTTTTTTGAAGAGATCTCTAGTCTTTCCCATTCTATTGTTTTCCTCTTCTTCTTTGCATTGATCCCTGAGGAAGGCTTTCTTATCTTTCTTTGTTATTCTTTGGAACTCTGCATTCAAATGGGAATATCTTTCCTTTTCTATTTTGCTTTTTGCTTCTCTTCTTTTCACAGCTATTTATAAGGCCTCCTCAGACAGCCGTTTTTCTTTTTTGCATTTCTTTTTCTTGGATGGTCTTCATCCCTGTCTCCTGTACAATGTCACGAACCTCTGTCCATAGCTCATCAGGCTCTCTGTCCCTCACTTTAAATTGACTCTTTTGTTTAGTCTTACACAGGCTAATGATTAGTTAATTCTCACAACTTCATATTCCTCCATGGTCAGAACTTGATATCCCTTCATAATCAGCAATGTGGTAATGAAAATACTCATGGAAAGCACCTTGAAAACTAGTAATTACTTGATATTTAAGAGAAAGTTTTGTTTAGACAGTGATAGGTCCACATGCAATAGTAAAAGTAATACAAAGTAATTTCATATACTGTTTTCTGACACATACTTTGTAAAACTCTTGTATAATACAGCTATTGTCATTGATACAATCTGCCCATGTATTTTTGTTTCCTCAACTTTTCTTGTTCTCATTTATGTGTATATTTAGTTCTATACAGTGTGTTGAATCTGTAGGTTCACAAATTGCTGTGATGGTCATGATAATGACCAGCTTTCTTATCATGGATATTTTTCCTCTTGCCCTTTCATAATTATATCCATCTTTCCTACTGGAAACTCATCTAAACTACAATGTATAAAAAAAATATTTTTTATGGCTGGATACTATTCCATGGTATGCATGTCCCACAGCATTTTTATTTTTTTTGTCCCACAGCATTTTTAACCATTCATCTGTTGAAAGTTATTTGGGCTGATTCCAGACTTGGGCTATTGTGAATAAAACTTATATGTACAATGGCATAAAAGGTTTTTTATAAATGTAAGTTTCTAGTTCTCTAGAGCTCAGTTCCTGGATTTTATGATAATTGCTTCTTCCTTCCTTCCCTCCTTCCTTCCTTCCTATTTATTCTTTATTCCTTTACTTTTAAATAAACTACCAACAATATTCTAAGGCTTGTGCTTTTCCATATAAATTTTAGAATAAGCATTCCTATGTCTACAAAATAATATGTCCAGAATATTGATAAGAATTGTTTTAAAGCATAGACCAGTTTTAAGAGAATTGATCACTTTTTTTCTGATGTTTTAATGGGTTTTCCCATCCATGACCACACTATGTCTTTATCATTTTTTTTAGGTTTTTAAAATTTCTTTCACCAGCATATTTTAATTTTCAACATAGAGATTTTATACATGTTTTGTTATATGCATACTTGTATATTTCATTTTCTTTAGAGCAACTGTAAATTATTTTGTGCTGTAATTTTCAACATGTTGTTTCTAAGAAAAATGCAATAAATTTTAGTATACTGACATGGCATCCTGAAAACTTTCTGTGTTCATTATGACTAAAGGTGTTTTGTTTGTCTATTTGTTCTGTGTTGAATTTCTTTGGATTTTTACATAAAGTTATGTCATGTGAAAACAGAAATGATTTACTCCTTTCTCATCACCGTGTCTTCTATTTTGGCTTGCCTTGTTTCAGTGGTTAAAGCTTTCAGTATTATACAAATATGATTAGTAAGAGTAGATATCTTTGCCTTATTCTTGTCTGGATCTAAGAAGAAACACAGTCTCTCAGCATTAAGTGTAATGCTTGTTGTAGATTAACTGTTCAGTTCAGCTCAGTTGCTCATTTGTGCTGTTTGTGACCTTGTGGGCTGCAGCACATCAGGATTCCCTCCATCATCAACTTCTGGAGCTTGTCAAGCTCATGTCCATCGAGTTGGTGATGCCATCCAACCATCTCATCCTCTGTCATCCCCTTCTCCTTCTGCCTTCAATCTTTCCCAAGTTCTTTTGAAATGAGTCAGTTCTTCATATCAGGTGGTCAAAGTATTGGAGTTTCAGCTTCAGCATCAGTCCTTCCAATGATTATTCATGACTGATTTCCTTTAGGATTGATTACTTTGATCTCCTTGCAAGCCAAGGAACTCTCAAGAGTCTTGCCCAACACCACAGTTCACAAGCATCCGTTCTTTGGCACTCAACTTTCTTTACAGTTCAACTCTCACATCAATCCATGACTACTGGAAAAACCGTATCTTTGACCAGATGGACCTTTGTTTGCAAAGTAATATCTCTGCTTTTTAATATGCTAAGTTGATCATAGCTTTCCTTCCAAGAGCAAGTGTTTTTTAATTTCATGACTCCAGTGCACCATCTGTATCACCATCTGCAGTGATTTTGGAGCCCAAGAAATTAAGGTCTGCCACTGTTTCCACTGTTTCCCCATCTATTTGCCATAATGTGATAGGACTGGATGCTATGATCTTTGTTTTTTGAACATTGAGTATTAAGCCAATTTTTTCACTCTCCTCTTTCACTTTTATCAAGAGGCTCTTTAGTTCTTCTTCACTCTCTGCCATAAGGGTGGTGTCATCTGCATATCTGAGGTTATTGATATTTCTCCCAGCAATCTTGATTCCAGCTTGTACTTCACCCAGCCCAGGGTTTCTGATGTACTCTGCATATAAGTTAAATAAGCAGGGTCACAATATACAGCCTTGATGTATTCCTTTCCTGATTTGGAACCAGTCTGTTGTTCCATGTCCAGTTTTAACTGTTTCTTCTTGACCTGCATACAGATTTCTCAAGAGGCAGGTCAGGTGGTCTGGTATTCCCATCTCTTTCAGAATTTTCCAGTTTGTTTTGATCCACAGAATTAAAGGCTTTGGTGTACTTATTAAAGCAGAAATAGATGTTTTTCTGGAGCTTTCTTGCCTTTTCTATGATCCAGCAGATATTGGCAATTTGAACCCTGGTTCCTCTGCCTTTTCTAAATCCAGCTTGAACATTTGGAAGTTCACAGATCACGTACTGTTGAATCTTGGCTTGGAGAATTTTGAGCATTACTTTGCTAGCATGTGAGATGAGTGCAATTGTGCAGCAGTTTGAACATTCTTTGGCATTTCCTTTCTTTGGGTTTGAAATGAATATTGACCTTTTCCAGTCCTGTGGCCACTGCTGAGTTTTCCAAATTTGCTGTCATATTGAATGCAGCACTTTCACAGCATCATCTTTTAGGATTTGAAATAGCTCAACTGGAATTCTATCACCTCCACTACCTTTACTCATAATGATGCTTCCTAAGGCCCACTTGACTTTGCATTACAGGATGTCTGGCTCTAAGAGATCACACCATCATGGTTATCTGGATCGTGAAGATCTTTTCTGTATAGTTTTTCTGTGTATTCTTGCCACCTCTTCTTTACATCTTCTGCTTCTGTTAGACCCATACCATTTCTGTACAATATCAAGGGATTAGATCTGATAGAGTGCCTGAAGAACTATGGACAGAGGTTCATGACATTATACAGGAGGCAGTGATCAAGACCATTCCCAAGAAAAAGAAATGCGAAAAGGCAAAATGGTTGTCTGAGGAGGCCTTACAAATACCTGAGTAAAGAAGAGAAGCAAAAGGCAAAGGGGAAAAGATATACCCATTTGAATGCAGAGTTCCAAAGAATAGCAAGGAGAGATAAGAAAGACTTCCTGAGTGATCAATGCAAAGAAGGAGAGGAAAACAATAGAATGAGAAAGACTAGAGATCTCTTCAAGAAAATTAGAGATGCCAAAGGAAGATTTCATGCAAATACAGACACAATAAAGGACAGATTAATTATAGACACTTTCTACTAAGAAAATGTCCTTATAATGGTATAATAAATAATGCTGAGGAAATTTGTCATAACAGGTATTGAATTTTGCTAAATGCCTCTGGTGAATTAATTTATAAGTCTGTATGAGTTTTGTTGTTTAGCTTATTAATATGACAGATTGTTTTTCAAATGTTAAATCATCTTTATGTTTCTGGAATAAAACCAAGTTGACCATGGTATAAAATTCATTGTATATATTGCTGAATTCTATTTGTTAATACTTTGGTGACAGTTGTATTTTAATTCTTGATAAATGTTGGTCTGCCCTTGGGTGTTCTTTTGTTGTTATTGTTATTTAGTTTTTATACTTCTTTGACTTTTTTATATCAATGTAATCCTGGCTTCATGCAATTAATTGGGAAATCATCTTTTCCATTTTATTTTCTGGAAGAGATTGTATAGAATTTGTGTTAATTCTTTATTATTCATTAAGTAGAGCTCTCCAGTAGAGCTGTCTTGGTATAAAGCCTTGCTGTCTAATTTTTGAAATACATATATAGTTATTTTAATGGTTGTAATAATACAAACTATTGATTTTATCTTGATTCAGTTTGTAGTTTTTGTTTCAGTTTCCGATTTTGTAGTTTTCAAAGAATTGTTTTCATCTAAGTTGTTGAATTTATGAGCATACGTGTGTTGTTTCCTTATTATTCTTTTAATGACTACAGGATCTATACAGATATCCTTTATATCATTTCTGATATTGGTGATTTATGTATTAATGTCTTTCCCAGCAACCTAGATGCCCATCAGCAGATGAATGGATAAGGAAGCTGTGGTACATATACACCATGGAATATTACTCAGCCATTAAAAAGAATTCATTTGAACCAGTCCTAATGAGATGGATGAAGCTGGAGCCCATTATACAGAGTGAAGTAAGCCAGAAAGATAAAGAACATTACAGCATACTGACACATGTATATGGAATTTAGAAAGGTGATAACGATAACCCTATATGCAGAACAGAAAAAGAGACACAGAAACACAGAACAGACTTTTGAACTTTGTGGGAGAATGTGAGGGTGGGATATTTGAAAAGAACAGCATGTATACTATCTATGGTGAAACAGATCACCAGCCCAAGTGGGATGCACGAGACAAGTGCTCGGGCCTGGTGCACTGGGAAGACCCAGAGGAATCGGGTGGAGAGGGAGGTGGGAGGGGGGATCGGGATTGGGAATACATGTAAATCCATGGCTGATTCATATCAATGTATGACAAAACCCACTGGGAAAAAAAAATTATAATAATAAAAATTAAAAAAGAAAAAAAGAAAAAAAAAGAAAACAAAAAACAAAAACAAAAAAAAAAATAAAATTGACACCACTTAAATAAAGATATTAAACCAAAAAAAAAAAAAAAATTGGAAATGGGAACACTGACTGGATGTTTGATAAAATCAGGGAATCATGATTATTTAGGTTAGATAATGGCTATATTTTATTTTTTTTAAATCTATATATAATATTTTGGGAATATACTTTGAAATATTAAAATCTTAAAAAATCAAAAAAAAAAAAAAAAAAAAAAATGTCTTTCCCATTTTCAGTGTTTTTGTCAGTCTTCTTAGAATTTTATCAATTTTATTAAATTCTAAAAACAATATCTTTGTTTAATTGGTTTTGCTGTTATTTAACTATTAATTAGTAAATTAATTTTTGCCCATCTTTAGTATTTCCTTTATTCTTCTTGCTTTGGCTTTGTTTTACTCTTTTTCCCTAGTTTCTTTGGGTATGACTTAAGTTGTTAATTTGTCTTTTCTTCATTTCTAGTTTAAATATTTCATGGTATAAATTTCTTATTTTCTTCTCAGAACTTATTTAGCTATATCTCACATGTTTTGATAGGTTGTGTTTTCAATTTCATTTCAACTATATGCATTTTTAAAATTTCCTTTGAGACCTTTTTTTTAAACTACTGAATTCCTAGAAGTTTGTTTAATTGCTACATGTTTAGAAAATTTCCTGTCCCCTTTCTCTTCCTGACTGTCATTTGATCACATTATGATCAGAGAACAGACACTGTGATTTCAATTCTTTTAAATTTGTTTAAGTTCGTTTTATTGCCAGGGTATGGTTTATATTAAGGGATGTTCCATAAATACCTGGAAAAATCCAGTGTTTTGAGTGGAAGGTTGTGTAGATGTCAACTGATCCCTTTTGTTGATTGTGTTGTGCAGTTCTTATATATCTCTTCTTCATTCTCCTGTGCATAAGACAGAGATACAACGGAGGGAGAATGCAAAATGATGGATCCAATTGAAAAATTTCCTGACAAAATCCATCTCTAAGATGTTAATATTATAAAGAAGAAGAAAATAATAAAGCCTATTATCTTTAAAAATAAAGATTCTTCTTAAAGCCAGAGAGATAACGACCAATGCAGTATACTAACACATATATATGGAATTTAGAAAGACGGTAACGATAACCCTATATGCAAAGCAGAAAAAGAGACACAGATGTACAGAACAGACTTTTGGACTCTGTGGGAGAAGGCGAGGGTGGGATGTTTCGAGAGAACAGCATCGAAACATGTATATTATCTAGGGTGAAACAGATCATCAGCCCAGGTTGGAGGCATGAGACAAGTGCTCGGGCCTGGTGCACTGGGAAGACCCAGAGGGATGGGATGGGGAGGGAGGTGGGAGGGGGGATCGGGATGGGGAACACATGTAAAACCATGGCTGATTCATGTCAATGTATGACAAAAACCACTACAATATTGTAAAGTAATTAGCCTCCAACTAATAAAAATAAATGGAAAAAAAAAAAAAGATTCTTCTTAAATGATTGTATTAAGGAGAGAATTGTTTTTTGAACTTGAGGTAGGGGGGAACTCAGTAGCCTAAATTGGTCCAATGTTTACATATGTGGGTCCTGGAGAAAAATTATAAATGTGGTCCACATACCAAAGTCTAAATTATTTATAGTTATAAATCAAGGTAGTTCAGTTCAGTTCAGTCACTCAGTTGTGTCCAACTCTTCAGAACCCCATGGACCACAGCATGCCAGGCCTCCCAGTCCATCACCAACTCCCAGAGTTTACTCAAACTCATCTCCATTGAGTTGGTGATGATCTTTTTTGTACAGTTCTTCTGTGTATTCTTGCCACCTCTTCTTTACATCTTCGACTTCTGTTAGGTCCACACCATTTCTGTCAGCTATTAAAACATATGTTTCATCTTACCTGACAAATATATGTCAAGGACAATCTCAATACCCAGTGCAAGTTTAGACATGGTCATGCAGAGAGCTGGCCCCTGTCTTCTGACTTGAGATTCTGCCTCTCTTCTCTTACTCCTCTGAGTTCGTGCACTGTGTAGGGTGTTGTTTGCGCCCATGTGGATACTCCTGCTCATGCACCCAAACTTCACCACAACATCCACCAGATATATGGGAAACAGCCACCAGATATGTGATAATGCCTTTGGAAGGATGCAGATGCCCACAGGATCACTGGAAGAAAGTCTAAGGCTTTTAGGCAGTAAATGGAGACTTGTAGGCTCTGAGTGCACATGGCCTCTTGGCTCCATGTTGGGCTCAGCTTTGTGGTGGAACAGATCTTGGCTAGAATAGGTCTAGAGTGAATTCTTCTGAAAGACTCCTTGAGGGAAATTTTCTTATCTTGGTCTATGGGCAGCCTGTGTCTGTTTGCCAGTGTTTAAGTAAGACCTACACTGGTGTTTATCTCTGCTTTCCTAAGAACAGAATTTAGTCAGTGAATAGAAAGCGTGCTTCTCTTCTATACAAGAGCTTTGAATAAAACCGGAACATAGAGTATAGTGTTTTTTAAAGAAGTAAGTGTGTTGGTGCCCACCTCCTTCGGTGGAATTTTGGGCCAGCTTAGCTCCTGTTCCCAGTGGGGACCGCACAGCTTTATTGAGAAAGTTCTCTAAACCATCTGGAGTGTTACGGTGACATTTACTTTTCTCAGATTTGCTCTCCGTGTGCCATTGAGCTTTCTCTGTTCTCGAAGGACATCCCTGAGTTTTAAATTGGCTGTTTTCTTTATTCATTATCAAAGACGAACATTAAGACAACACAGAAAATAATGTTGCATTTCAAAGCAACAGCTGCTCTGTCTTCAACAGTGCTTTATTAAAAGTCTCTAAGTTGTATACCACATTGAGTTTTCAACTTTTCAGAGAATGACACCAATTTTTATCCACTTCTCCAGATTTTTAATGAGCAGTTTTTCCCCTGATGTCTGTGTCAGAGGGTGGAGAGGTATGGTTTGTGGTTTCTGATTGTTTCAATTAAGGAGATTATCATTATTTTGTGTACTCTAACATCTCTAATAAATTTGGTTAGGAGAAGTTCTGACACAGAAGGTGGCTTCGTTGACAATGATGTTTAAAAGGCGTTGGTAATTACTCCAGATTGATAAACTTCATCTCTTTCAACAACATATGCCCTTCTACAAGAAGGCCCACACAATAATTTATCTTCATTTTTTCTCCTGTATTCTCTACCCATCAACCCATGCATTCCAGAGTGTGCAGAAATAAGTAATCTTCCACAGAACAAAGGGATTAACAACAGATTCAAATCTGGATCAAGTTGTCAAAGCCCCTCACATCTCACAGTGATGCAAAGCCTACTAACTATCATTCTAAATCTAGCCACACTTCAATGCTGTTTCCTCAATAGGAATAATTGGATGATTTATATTTCCTGCTGACTTTTAAACATGACTGTCAGTGCATAAAACAAATTAGTTTTAATAAGAACTTTCACATGTGCACACAGAAATGGAGTGACAGGAACAGTAAATGGAGATTTTCAATAATTGTATTGACAGAGCTTCACCAAAAGAATATTCAGGTAATTAGGATAATTAAGCAGTAATGAGCATTCCACTTATTACTTGTATCCTATTTCAAAATGTCTAAATGAACTTATAATGAAAAGCATACTGTCTTTAAAATAAGGAGTCTTTTTTTTTTCTAAAAGTACTGAAATGTTATAGTGATGATTTTGAAAGCTAGTGAGATTTTGAAAAAATTGTTAAATGCAGACCCCACAGACTTATCTAAAATGTCATATTTCTTTATGAATCAAGTCTAAAATGAGTTACACTTTACTAAAATAGTTGGTTTTTAATATCTAAAACATTTTTTACTTTAGAAAGTATTTTTTAAATAGCATAATATTGATAAAGTTAATTATGGTTTTATGTTGAGGGAGATTGAATGGAACCATATTATTACTTTGTTATTTTATACAAGGTGTGATGGAAGAGATAACCTGATAAATAGAGTTTATAAATATTGTAATGCATAGCATTGTCACTGAGCAGAGAGATTATGATCACATGGATAGAACCTGTCTGTGATTTAGAATTGTTGAAGTGAAGTCAGGTAATTGAAGCTGGGAGAGATAGTTGGAATCAAATTGCATATTTTTTTGCTAATGCTGAGGAGGTTCATTCTGTGGGAAATCAGTTCAGTTCAGTTGTTCAATCAAGTCCAACTCTTTACTACCGCATGGACTGTAGCATCACGGGAAATAGTAAGTTATTAAACAGCGGGGAAAACATGGAGAGAAATGTCCTCTTTTCTATACTACTATGGCAAGATTGTCATGGTAAGATTAAATCACTGAAGTGTCTATATGATAAACTTAATTTTCTGGATTCTTTTATTATTAAACAGTTTAGCTACTATATTATTGATTTATCTTCATTATTTGAAGACTCAGGCTATTAAGTTATAAGACTGCTTATAGTGAGTTTCAGAAGTTTAATGACTTTTTAAATAAAATATTACTTGATAACATCTATAAATATATGTATCTCTAATAAATTTACAAATAAATTTTATATATTTGTGTTAAGCACATTACACATTATTATATAAATGTATCACTTCCCTTTTACAACATTTGTACATTTAAACTGAAAAATTCGGTTTGTCAATTGAATCCCATGAGCAGAAGCTCACCAGTGAAACTTTGATTACTTCTCAGTTTACATTGAAAAGTTACATTCTCAGTTACATTTAAAGGGGAAAACAATCTCTTATTTATTTATTACAGGAAGCTTTTCATTTCTGAGAATAAAATTCTAAACCTAATAGCATTTTCATATCTCCCTCTTCTGGAGGAGGGCATAGCAACCCACTAGAGTATGTTTGCCTGGAGAATCTCATGGACAGAAGAGCCTGGCAGGCTACAGTCCATGGGGTCGCAAAAAGTTGGACATGAATGAGGTTATTTAGGACACACTCACGCATCTCCCTCTTAGGTGTTGTGTAGGCAGTAGGGTCAAGTCTTCACTGCATCTGCTACTCTGGTCTACTTTGTTGCAGGCAAAATGGATGCAAGAGGCTCTTGTCACACCTAGAGAGTACAAACTGGAATGAGGAGAGGTGAAATGATTCCTGGGACAGAATAAGACTTGGCTTATCTGCCTGCAAAACCCTCAAACAAACTGATAATTTTTAAACCACACTTTCACTGACCCTATTCGTTGTCCTCACCAAGAGCTATGCCAGGTCGGAGAAGCTATTATGCTGAACAAGATTCAGATGATCGAAAAATAAATGAACACCAGCGTGCAAGATAACACTCCATATTTCAGATATATATCTATATCTCTATGTCTCTCTAAAATGGCATCTAGTCCCATCACTTCATTGCAAACAGATGGGGAAACAATGGAAACAGTGAGAGACTTTATTTTCTTGGACTTCAAAATCACTGCAAATGGTGACTGTAGCCATGAAATTAAAAGATGCTTGCTCCTCAGAAGAAAAGCTATGACAAACCTAGACAGCATATTAAAAAGCAGATACATTATTTTGCCAACAAAGGTCCTCATAGTCAAAGCTATGGGTTTTCCTCAAGTCATGTACAGATGTGAGAGTTGAACCACACAGAAGTCTAAGTGCCAAAGAACCAGATACATTTGAACTGTGGTGTTGGAGAAGGTTCTTGAGAGTCCCTTGGACTGCAACATGATCAAACAAGTCAATCCTCAAGGAAATCAATCCTGAATATTCAGTGGAAGAACTGATACTGAAGCTTCAATATGTCGGTCACCTGATGAAGAGATCTGACCCATTAGAAAAGACCCTGATGCTGGGAAGGACTAAAGGCAGGTGAAAGGAACGACAGAGGACGAGATGGTTGGATGACATCACCTACTCGATGGACATAAGTTTGAACAAGCTCCAGGAGATGGTGAAGGACAGGAAAGCCTGGCATGCTGCAGTCCATGGAGTTGCAAAGATTCAGATATGACTGAGAGACTGAACAACAACAACGTATGCATATATAATACATATATGTATATGCATAATATGTATGCATATATGTACATGTATAATGAATGTATTGTATATATATGCACACATATATGCATATATATATATACATATTGGTATCTGGAATGACGCAAAGCAAACTAATAAAATGGTTACTTTTAAAGAGGGTGAAGATGGTATTTCTAAGTGTCACCAAGTCAGACCTTAGCTATTTTATTTTAACTTTCTACCAGAGTATACAGTCATGTTCTGTTTTTATAGCAAGGTAATTTTAACAGATATCTGTGTCACATGAGCACAGGGGTCTTAATTGGCAGCTGGCACAATCACAATGGCTCCTTCCTTGGATATGATGGTAAAACCAAGAAAAAAATTAAAGCACATACTTTTCTCTGACATTTTCACCATAGCCCTGTGATCTTTCACACATATGTTTCTTTGGGGAAGATCTTCCATTCTCACATGATCAGCATCTGCAGTGTCATTCTTTCTTGAGTTTGCCACAGCTTCCTCACAGTTCTTCCTGGCCTCTAGCAGGAAATGCTAGTACATTCCAGGAAAGTTAAGTGTCTCATTCACGTGTTTATATCCTAATTATTGTGGTGAACTCAGGTCAAAATCCATAGGAATGTGGGGGCCCGAAAATTGAAACATAAATTAATCATTTATCAAACATGGCAAAGCTGTTTCAACTTTTAAACATGCATTATTTATCTTAATATGAAGACTTAAGATATGTATCCTATTTTATTCCTTTAAATATTTGCCTGTTTTTTTTATATTTTAATCTATTTAGTTTATCTATATACTTTAATCTATTTTTTATTTTTATGGGATAAAATGTACTAACTAGCAAGATATTTATCAAATACTTACAGCATACAGTGTACCATGAAGGAATTTAAAGCTAAACTAGTAGATTTCTGTCTTTAAAGAATGTATGTGGAAATTTGAAGAGGTAAAAGAGGTAATGAGAACTCAGAAAGATGCAATTTGGATTAATGAAGAAACTTATAAACTGAGTCTAAAATATATCAGATATCAGAACTTCTTTGTGCTAGATTTGTTTATATTAGGTAATGTGTAGTTGTATGCATGTATGTATGTTTTATACATTTATATACAAATATGAATGTTGAAGCCTTTCATAATATGCATGCATTATATATATATATGTCTATGTGTGTGTGTGTATTTACATGCATACTATACATTTATATACACTGAGTATCTTCAATGTTTCATGACATGAAACACAAACTTAGTTTCATTCTGTGTATTTGTTATTTAAGATCATATCATCTATCAGTGAATAAGTTTAGGGTCTCTGTTTATTATGAACATTTTTAGTCACAATTCTCACTATTTTGTGATTTAAATTCTCACTAAATATGATGTGATTTTTTCTAAAAAGAAAATAAGAATGTTATTGGTATCCTAGTACAAAATAAACCATAGAAATAAACACACTCACAAATCAGAACAAAACATAAGATAATGATGGAGATGAATGTTTAAAGATGTCTAAAAGAGTGATGTTTAAGGCAAAATTTACATTTTTAAAAATAAATCTGAAAGACAAATTTTATGAAAGCTATGATATTAGAAGGGAACAAAACCTCTATGCATGTTATGAACTGAAAAACAGTAATTAGTGCAGGTATTTTAAGAAAAGGCCTCAGCTGGGTTAAAATTTTCTCATCAATTTAGAAAATATTAGTGCAATTTAAAAAGACTTAAAGGTATAATATAATTCATTCATATGCCACTGGGCAAAATGAGCTTTGAAAGAGAATTTGTAGCTCAGGAAATTGTAATAATGCAAAGATCTCCAAATATGTCTTCATGAATATCAAGAAGTGATGACATCTAACAGTGAAAAATAGTAAGAGTACAATCAGAAAGTAGGGGGTCTTAAAAGTCATGAAGACTGTGGGAAGAATTTGGAATTCTGTCATAATTATAAATTTGGGGTTAGACTGAATTATTACAAAAATTTATGAATTAGGTATATTGATCAGATTTTAAATGCTAGCTCATATTCTTGCTCTTTAATTCTCATGTTGACCATTATATTCATAGTTTTCATGTTGCCTGATGGTTGTGATAAATATCAAATTATAAAGAAGCCAGCTTTTAAGGCCCAGGTTCCTGGAAGTGCATGCAGCTTACACAGTGGTTGGAGGAATGTCAGTAATGCGTGACTAGGAATGGGAGGAGTTGGCAACACAAACTAGAATCATGGGCAGCTGCTGGGACTGAATGTAAATGCTAACTCACACTAGATCTGCCCTTTTTCTCCTCAGGTTTGCTTGGTTTAATAGTACTAGTATTGTCACTGACTTGAACTTTTTGCCTTAGAAGCTTTTAATATTAGTATAATTCAAGGAAAACTTCTGATCATGTTAAAGACTTGGGCTTAAGTTCAAAGCATCTGTGTATCAAAGCTTTCAGGAGATTCCCCGACCTCCCCTCTTAAAAAGAGACGTATAGTTTGATATCAATGGTTTGAATTGGAAAGCTGTCTTGAGAGTTATTCTTTAGGGAATGAAATGATGAGGGTTTAAATGGAGAGAGGACGTTGAGGAATTTTTTTTTTTTTTTTTCTGTTCAGAATTTAGGGCAAGCTAGATCCTGCACTGTGTAATTATTTTCATTTTTAAACAACTGAACATCAATACTATTGACTTTTTGAGAGGTCATTTTTTCTAGATGATGTGTAGATGCTTCAAAAATATATCTTTTATTTTTATAATATAGATTGTCATAGTCGACTTAAGTTTGTTCAGTCCAATGGGATGCAACTACAACATATCATAAGTGAATTTATGAATAAGAGAAATAAAAAATCCTATAAAACTAAACCAATAAAGTCCAGACATAGTAAGTGAGCAGATCATCTGTAATAGAAAAATAAGAATTTATCCTATTTCTCAGTGTCAGTGTAAACATCATTTCTTTTGAAAGAAATTTCCTGATTTTTTTAATAATGCTGGGAACTTTCCTAATCATACTAGTCAGTGTACTTTGTTGTAATTATGTGCTTCATATATATTTTCCCCTTTAGAGTTTGAGGTTTATGAAGACAAAGACTGTTCCTATATCACCTTGCATAACATTATCCTCATAGGGACTAAAATAGATATTTTGACATAATAAATTCTCAGTAAATACTTCTTGAATGAAAGGATGCTGAATAAATGATCAGTAATTGTACAACCAAATAGCAATAGGACAAAAGAGCTACAGAATCCCAGACAGAATTCCAACTAAGATGACTCAGGAATAGCCTAAGTATTTAAGGAGCTGATGTACTGTAATTCGATCAGATGTTATGTTCATCTTGCTAAGAGAAAGACTGTAAGAACAGAAGACAGTAGTCAGGCCAGGTAAAATTAAAAAATGCAATTCTAAATACCAAAGATGGCAGCGCTAAGCTGAGTGTATACTGTTTGTTGGGTTGGCATGACTGTTTGCCCACAAATCAGGTTTGTTGAGTGAGAAGGCTGCATCAGGGTATAAGAATTTAGCATTCTGACATTTGAATCATAGAATTAACTCCTGTGGTCAGTTAATCAATACACCTGATAATTTGCATCCCTACATTCTTTCTTTGCACAGAGAAAATACGCTGATTGGATTGGTGCAAATGTCCATTTCATTTGATATTTTGATTTTGTCTCTAATTTCATAAATTGAGATTCCTGATTTTTTTCAGTCTTATGAGTTTTTTTAAGATGACATTTCCCTGAAGGATGCATATCAACAAAATCAAATTCCTAACTTGCAGGACTGAGACTCTAAGTTCCTGAGGCTTCCTGCTCTCACCCGTGATATGAGCTGGTGTCACTAACCCTTACCTATGATCACTGTGACATTACACAAAAAACTATCACAACCTTTCTTTTAAAGGAATTTGGTGCTCATTGTGACCACATTGTGGCTTTGTGTTGTGATGGGACTTCTATTCTCTACCACATGCAAAGCATCAAGATGCAAAATAATCAGATCACACAGATGTCTCTAGGAAACTGAACTACTATTTCAGAAAGTGAGTAGATTTGATGAATGTCAGTGAAATTAAGACATTTGACTTTTGTTTGTCCAAATTGGAGGAACTAGAAATTTTCAGTAGAGGAGAAGGCTTAAAATGTTTTTAAGATATTTCAGACACTTATTTTTAAGTTGCACAGACCCAAACAAATACCAAACTTTGGAACAAATAAAAGTAGCTCCAGTCTATTAAGTCTTGTAAACTCCACTCTTTATCAAAAGGATGATATATTCAACTATAATAATAATAGATTTCTATGGATGGGAAAATATCTTGAGTACATTTTTTTCTGTTGATTTTCTTATTCCCATTTAGTTTTGTCCTTAGGCAATGACTAATTTCTTGAAAGAGGGTCTGTAAGAATAATGTCAGATGTTGACCTAATCATCATTTCTGTTCTGCAAATTGAACAGGTGAGTTAATATTTCCTCTTGCAAGAGAGACTTAACCTTGTGTATTAAAATGGGTTGCTTTCATTAGTAGAAGCTTCAGTCTTATGTTGTTTGTGGAATACTGATGATTCATTTCATTTTTCATAGTGAATACCTTTTGAAATTGTATCTGAGGCATTTCTTGGCATTGCTGTTAGATATTTAAGTAGGGCTTATTGACCTGGCACCTGTGTGTTTTGCAAAGCATGGCAGCAGGTGAAAAGGCAAATGAAATGGAGGCATATTTTAGATGATAACACCTGGTCCCCAAATGAACTGATTTAGAGGCCAATAACTATTCAATAATAAAATAGGTGATTAGGTAAGCCAATTCAGTACTTAGAAGATTGAAATGACTAGTTTGTTTCCCAATGGGTCTGGCTAAACAGATATTTGGTGAACTAAGATTCAAAATTACACAACTGATTAACACTTACGTCTTTTTTTGTGGGACTGGCATAAGATTGTTGAGACAGGATTGAAAACACAGGACTGGCAGTTATGAAGTTCATATGAAATGTGCTTCTCTTGCCATGTTAACTTGTTCCTAGGCTGTGAGCTGGCCATTTCTCATCCCCATAGCTGGCCGGTGGGTCTCCTCCTGTATTTTATCAGGTAAATTGCCTATCTCCTTTTTGGAAAGGCCTTTTATCTTGTACTTTTGTTTGGAGCATACCCCTCTGTTCTTCATTTTGCTTGACTCTCCATGATCGTCTCTGTTCATTAAATGAAATGGCTACCTCTCCCAGTCTTGTATGAGTAGTAGCTAGATAGGGAAGGATTCATATTGTTCAACCATTCCCTAGCTCTTGGTTGTTTTTCAAACCTTTGTGATTTTCCAAGCAAACTATGTTATTTGTAATAGCTCACAGTAGTTAAGAGTGTACCAAGACCAGCCAGAGTCACAAAAGGAAGGACTTCAGTGAGCACCCAGATTCAGGCTGTTGGAAGCCAATCCCTTAGGAAGTAATTTTTAAAGAACTCAGTTACACAGTCCTGTGTAGGACCATAAGCATAGGCTCTACTGTCCTGTAGAGCCAGGCAATCTGGAGGTGTTTCCTGGCAGAAAACTTAAAATTCAGGGTGCCAGACAGTAGCATAAGCCCCTTTCTGGATGACTATTGAATTGGAACAAAGCAGAAAGAGAATTCAAAGATTGCATCCACCAGCCTTACCTCCCCTGAGAACACCTCCATAAGCTCCTTAAAGCCTGACCCTCAGGTCAAAGCTCCTGCACATGCAAACAAGCCTCTTTCTCAAAAAGTGTGGGGATGTGTTTCAGCCTGCTATCTGAGCAGCGGCTTGGAGGGGACAATCTACCAGCAGCTCTTCAGAGCCAGGTGGTGAAAGGGTGTCCCTTGGGCTGCAGCGGTGAAAACTGGGTCACTGGAAGTAAAAACAGGACACCGGATGCATGCAGACACTCCCCTCTGGGGGATACTGACATTCTGGAGTGAGATAAAGGGGGAATGTGAAGATAGTGCCTGCCACAAAAGGAAAAATGGAAGCTAAAAAATAATGCTCACCAGGGAAGTGTGTCTAGAGTTAAATAAATAAATAAATAATTTAAAAACAAAGTGAAAAATATGGTGCCCACCAGACTCTGCTGGTTGAGAATATCCCAGCACAACCCCACCCCTAACTATTTTTAAAATTACCAAATAAGCTTTTTCATATGAAGCTGGAACACCTTTTAAAGGCTGTTTCTGCCCTGTGCCCTGGGGTGAGTGAGTTTGTTTGTGAGCCCTTTAAGAGTTGTTTTGCCATTCACCACAGCCCCACTGGTCTCATAGACATGAGCCTAGTTGGTTTTCAAAGGTAAGATAATTGAGGAAACTCATCTCTCAGGCATATGTCTTAAAAGTTATGGTGCCCCATGTGGGATATGAACTCTTCACTCCACAGGCAGAAGAGCCACATTTTGAATTCCTTCACAATTATGGGTCACCATGTGGGGCAGAAGGTTGGGAAGTAGAGTTTATGGTGAGATTGTAGCTCAGTCTTTCCTACTTTTCCTTTGTCTGATGTACAAAAATTGTTCTACTAGTTTTTAGGTCTTTTTTTAGAAGATATTGTCCCACAGATAGCTTTAGATTTGGTGTGTCCTTAAAGGAGATGAGTTCAGAATCTTCCTGTTTCAACATCTTGTTCCAGAACCCACCTCTTCTCTTTTAATATCTGTAGATTTGGAGTAGGTTATTGCTCGTTATTTGTATTTCTTTTAACCACCAGCCACTTTCAAGTTGGATATTTATGTTACAAAAGTCTGAGACAAATTACTTTGTCTCAGTTATGTCATCTGTAAAATACAGAACACAATCCATAAGATAGGTAGGTGATACCTACCATATACCGTTGTTCAGAGGATTAAGCAAGTCAGTACACATAGAGATTGAGAACAGTTTCTGTTATATAGTAAATTCTTAGTAAATAAAATCTATAACCATGAAAACAATGATAATGATAGAGATGACAGTGATGAAATGACAGATATTTTATATAACCTTTGTGTTCAGGTATCTGCTGGGTTTTAATAATTCAAAACATTACCAGACATTTTTCACACTACATATAATTTTCAACTTTTCACTAATCAAGAAGAAAAACATACAGTCTCCAAGAAGTCTCAAATGTGACACTGCATTGAGTATAATGCAGGTAGGCAGAGGGGACAAAACAGTCAGGTAAAGTAGCTTACCTGTCATCTGGAGAGTTGATCTAATAATAATAGCCTTAGGAATGTTTTTCTAAAGAGAAAATGCCCTGTTGAGTAATTAAACACAGGCACCATTTCAAATAAGAATTTACTAGTTGGCTTAACAATTATTTTTGGGGAACCAAATTATTGCATCCATGTAACTAGAAGTTACATTATAGTTGGTGGAACATGACAAGCTACCAAGATTTTGCATACATGATATTTCTCATGGAGATAAGTGGTACTGAGGAAAATAAGGATTGCCATCTTTTGTTGGGTCTTAAAGAAAGAATCACTGAGAAGAGACTAGACAACCGGATAATTGGAGGAAGGGGAAGTGAGTCACAGAATTGTCAGGAAGAGCATTCCTGGTAGAGAAAACAGCAGGTCAAATGTTCTGAGGCAGTTAAGATGTGATGACACTTTAGGGTATTTCAGAAATAATAATAAACCAGTGTGGATAAAGCTGAATAATAAGTCTTAAAGCAATAGGAGATAATGTCAGTTTATGTAGGACCTTTCATTAATTAAATGAAAAACTGCTGACAGATTTTGAGCAAAGGAAAGAAATCTTTGGAAAATGAACTCTGGTGCTGTGTTAAAGATCAACTGTTAGGAAGGAGAGTAAAGACACTAGGATTAAAAATCTTTAGAAATTCTAAAATCTAAGCAAAAGCTGCTAGTTGCTTGAACCATGGTAGGAGTGGAAATATTGCAAAGGGATCTGATTGTGAATGTATTTAAATCAAAGTATATGTTTATGAAAAGATTAAATCATATAAGGGAGAAATAAGTGCTGAGTGCTTTGGGTGGAGAAATTTCGAAGGTTGCAGTCACTTTGGGGGAAATTGAGGACAGAGCAATTTGGCTGTGATGGAGGTACAGCTGGATACTGCAAACGAACAGCAACCAAGAGAGAATGAGGTTCCAGATGCCAAATGAGAAAAATAGTTCAAGCATAAAAAATTCAACTGTGCCAAATAATGTTGTCAAGACAAGAAAGGTATAAAATAAGTTATGACCACCTCATTAAACAACACAAAATCTCTGGCCACCTTGCAAGGAGTAGTGAGAATGAAAGTCTCTTCAAAAGGGGAGGGGTCAATATGAGAATTGCTTTTCTTTTCTAGGATACCTTTTTACAGACACTGCAGGATTATAACTTTGTCACATCAAGGTCACTAAACTGAGAGAGAGGTCTTTGCTATTACTGGCTCAACCTGATTCTTTTTCTTGGTCAGTGTGGATTCCATCAAAACCTAGAAGGTCTATCAGAATCTGAGGGAATGGAGGGCATGATTCCTTCTATGTTTTATTTTTCTGGTGAACTAGACCTAGCACTTGGACATGTTAGGAATCTAACAGATATGAGTGCATTTAATAAAGCAGCATATCGCATTTGTTTGGATACATATTACAACTGTCAACACTCAGTCACCTGTTTATCATTGTTTAAGTCATGCACATGGAACTTGAAGCTGTTGGGGGGGAATGTGTACTTTCTTTCGTTCTGTCTCGCTGCAGCAAAAATTTGACCCCAGTATTATAGCTTGGTTACAGCTCAGTTTTTTATGGCAAGCAAAGGAAAATATATCCTTGAGGCCTGATGATGGGCCGGCCCTAAGGAAGAGAGGAGATCAATTTTGGCTCTTCCTTTTATGTTTTTTTCTCCCCCCTCCCCCAGCCTGCTGTATGTAAACTGGGCTAGCCAGGAGGACTCTGTTTCACCTGAGGTTCTCACTCTGGTCCTCAGACCTGCCTTTGTTCTATTTTCATGGGCTTTTTCCTTTCTTTGTGTTTTAGCTGCCACTAATTTGGACTCCTATTTCCTATTCTAACTACCTAACAAAGCTAAAACTGTGGTATCAAATTTTACATCCACCAACCTAGTATTCACTATGAATGAAACATCATAATCATCTTCTTCAGTAACCTGTTGTTATAATCCAGCAAATTCAGCTTACATCAGAGTATCTCTGAGAGCTATTTCTAGATGTGAATTATGTTATTTAACAACTGACTTCTCAGTATCTCCATTTGGATATTACGGGATTGCAAGTGTAATGTGACCTAAATTTAACTCCTGGTTTTCTCTGCTAAGCCTACTTCTTCCAGAGTTTCCCCTTTTCCATTTGATGATAATTTCATCCTTCCAGGTAAGTGCTAAATCACTGAAGTCATCACTGAATGTTTGCTTTCTCCAGCATCTCAAATTCAATTCATCAGTGTATCCTGTTTTCTTGACCTTTAAGTTATATCCAAATTCAGTGACTTTTAACTACTTCCACTGGCAATATCCTGCTTGAATCACCATCAGTTCTAATCTCAATTTTATTGCAGTAGTTTCCTAGTTGGCTTTATGTTTCTATGCTTGTTCCACACCTACATGCAATTATGCAGAAAGCAGTCAAAGGAATCTTGTAAATTGTAAATCTGAGGACCTCACACCTCCAGTCTGAATCCTCCTCCCACAATGGTTCCCAAGTTCTCTCAAAGTTCAGCAAATACTTACTTTACCCTTCCTCCTTGCCCTCCTTAATTCTACAGCCTAATCTTCAGTTTCATCATTTACTCACTGTGCTCTGGCCAACTGCCCTCCTTGTTCTACTTTTTCTATTGTGCATCAGTTCAGTTCAGCTTATTATAAAATGCTAGATAATTCATGGATTTATTTTATTATTATTTGTAAACTTTTTGTAGTCCTTTTCTAGAATTTAAGCTTCATGAGGGATAAAAAATAATCCTTGTCAGCTTTATTCAGTGAAGAATGAAAGGTGCCTTGATCTCTCTGGCATCTAGAAGGAGCTTAGTGAATATTTGTTGAATAAGTTAAATAAATTATTATTTTGTTATTAAGATATTATTATTGCCATTTTGTAGATAAGGAAATATAGGCACAAAGAACTTTAAAGTGTTTATATTAATATAGCTCGTGACTGAATATGAATTAGAATATAAAAATACTACTTCTAGAATCAACAACTATGTATTCCCATACTGTTACTGAGTCCAAGCTGGCTCTGCTAACCTCAGGATAAGTCAATGAGACAATGAGATGAGGTGTTGGGACTAGGAAGGGACTTTATTTGGGAGCTAGCTGACCAAGAAGATGGCAGACTAGCACCTCAAAATAACCAATTTGTGGGTGCCTGGTTGCCCTGTTCTTTTATGGATCAGAGATGGAGGAGAGATGAAGAAATGAAGTAAAAAGACTATTCAGTCCTTGCAAACGTCCCCTAGAATGGCAAGCCTCAGGCAGGGCAATGTATTAGCTTTACTGCCTTACAGTCCTTCACAGGCGGGTAGCTCAGGTTATCTCCTCCAGGCAGGCCATCATGTATGCCTAGAACAACAAAAAGTGCCAGGATGAGGGTTAAAGTCACAGAAGAAGATCCAGCAGAAATTCAAAATTAACCCTTCCTGGTTACAATACTGCAACAGTCCGACTGTATGTGAATATAAGAGAAGAGTATTTATTTCAAAATTAAAAAGAATAAGGTAATTTCATGTAAATAGATACAAAGAGACTTCCTTGTCATGTTGTTAAGTTTAAAAAATTACAGAACAAATTCTATAGCATGATATCATATTAAATATTCATGAGCATATACATATATATTTTTTCATATGCACATACATATTTGTTGTCTAATGTTATTCACTTCCTTCCTCATGAATATGTACAAATAGAAAATTACTCTAAAAGTAGGTATAATATGGGAAAGGGGGATTTTTAGAATAATCTCTCTTATTTTTGAATATTTTGCAACCAGCACTTGTTACATTATAATTTAAATATTTGAAAAATAACCTGTATAGTAATAGAATTCCCATAAACACTAAACATAAGTTCATTTAAAAATCAGCTTCCCTTTTCCTCAGTGAATTTCATAACATTTTTGTTTACTCCAAAACAGACATACATCCTTTAGAATGGTAATTGGATTCAATAATCTGGCCCTTAATGGGAGTGAGGATGCTGCAGGAATCTTTATTACTGCTTATGTATATCATTACATTTCAGTTTCACAGTATTTTGTTCAGTAATATTCCCAAAATCCTGTGAAACATGCTGACAATGTTTCTTTCTTTCAGATGTGATTTAGGTTGAGTAATTCTACACTTAATCCCCTCACTTCCCCAAGTAGGGCATATAAACATGCAGGGTGCTCCCAACAGTAGTTAGTCAGTTCAGTAGCTCAGTCGTGTCCGACTCTTTGTGACCCCATGAATCGCAGCATGCCAGGCCTCCCTGTCCATCACCAACTCCCCGAATTTACTCAAACTCATGTCCATTGAGTCGGTGATGCCATCCAGCCATCTCATCCTCTGTCGTCCCCTTCTCCTCCTGCCCCCAATCCCTCCCAGCATCAGGGTCTTTTCCAAGGAGTCAACTCTTCGCATAAGGGGACCAAAGGATTGGAGTTTCAGCTTCAGCATCAGTCCTTCCAATGAACACCCAGGACTGATCTCCTTCAGGATGGACTGGTTGGATTTCCTTGCAGTCCGAGGGACTCTCAAGAGTCTTCTCCAACACCACAGTTCAAAAGCATCAATATTTCGGTGCTCAGCTTTCCTCACAGTCCAACTCTCACATCCCTATGTGACCACTGGAAAAACCATAGCCTTGAGTAGATGGACCTTTGTTGGCAAAGTAATGTGTGTGCTATCTAGGTTGGTCATAACTTTCCTTCCAAGGAGTAAGCATAATCCTTTAATTTCATGGCTGCAATCACCATCTGCAGTAATTTTGGAGCCCCAAAAAATAGTGTGACACTGTTTCCACTGTTTCCCATGAAGAGATGGGACCAGATGCCATGATCTTAGTTTTCTAGTAATCTCCAATAAGGGATGGCCAGGGAGCAGCATATTTGAATTCTTTATAGGTGATAATTTTTTGATAAATCCTTGAGGGCACAGGTTCCTTATTAAGAATAGCTATTCTGATATGTTAAATAGTAGGACAATTAACATGCTCCTAATTTATCCATCCTCAAATACAGAACTAATTGTAATTTTATATAATTTACAACGTAAGGTACTATCTTTACAAGTTTTGGTTGAACCAGCTTCCTATATACATAATAACTAGTTGATGGCCTCCAGATACATTTGTGAAATTCATAAATTTTAATCATAAACTCATAGATTTTAATCTTTAGGAGTGGCAAACAAGGAAAAAATCAATCATGTCATTTTCTTTTCTGAAATGAATCATTTTTTCTTCTTACTGAGTCTGTTCATATTTGTTGACATATATGTACATATGTTGGATTTTCCAGGTGAATCAGTGGATAAAAATCGTGCCTGCAATGCAAGAGACACTAGAGATATTGGTTCAATTCCTGGGTCAGGAAGATACCCTGGAGGGGGTCACCGCAACCCATTCCAGTATTCTTGCCTGGAGAATCCCATGGAGAGAGGAGCTTGGCGGGCTACAGTCCATGGGGTTGCAAAAGTTGAGCACGGCTGAAGCGACTGACCACAGCATAGCGCACAGCACATGTATGTGTTTTATCAATATAGCTTTTTATTAATGTGATCACTTTATCTGTCTATGCAATCAATTTAATGATATTAACTTTATCATAGTCCATGTTCTTAAAAATTATAATATTAACTTAGTGGTAAAGTAAAAACAATGGACTGATGGACGGGAGCAAATGTATTATCTACAGTGTTTTCTGTTGTAGACAGGCATGTGGAAGAGTGAGCCCATGCTATTTACATACATGTGACATAGAGAATGGGAGACAGGAAGAGATAAATACAGTTTGATTGGATCAATTGAAACATAAAGATCAAATTAAAATTGAAATATCATAGGGGTTCTGGTCTCTCTTTCTATATTACGTTTTGGTTTAACATCCCCCAAATTTAAGATTACATTTATAAATTTATAATTATTCCTTTTCATACTTAAAAATCAACTAATTTTTTGCTCTCTCTTTTAATGCCATTAGCTTTTGCTTGAATTGGCCATCTAAGAGCATTTCAGGGCCAAAGTTATTAAAATATTTCTAAACAAGAAGTAATTTCCCATGAAGTCTCCAAGGTGTTGAATTTTAAGCCACTACATATATTATGGTATTTAGAATGCTCTGATTTTCATTTGTGCATATCCCAATCAGCATATGATCACAGCTGGAAAAGTGAACTTGAGTAATGAAATAGATGAGATGCCAAAGCAATAGTTTTTCTTAGAATGAAGGCCATTAGTTTAATTGCCACAGATGGATGGTAATCAGGTCTCAAAGTCCTGGTACTTGAAGTAGTCTTTCAAACCCCGAATATGAATTTAACATTTTTTATATTCTTTGAGTGGTCATCAGAATGGAGCAAAAAAGAATATTCTCATGTTAAAAAGTGGTAAATTTACAGTTTCCTGAGGGAACATTCCAAGAATTGAGTTTTAAGTGATTCCTCAAAAATTTAGTTTAAATTTTTTATGCAACAGGCAGTGGAGGGCATTGTTTACCCAACGTACTCACCTGTAAAATGAATATTATCATAGTCTTCATCATCATCGTCATCATCATTATCATTATTATCATCATCATCTCTATCAGTAGTGTTGGGTTTACTGAGATAACAGATGTAAACCAATTAACATTCTCCTGATAGGTAATGACCACACACAAACGTTCTTAACAGATTCTTAAGTAAAAGTTGCATAATGTTGCTAAGTCTCAGATTCCCTATTAGTAAAATGCAGATTATAATGCCTGTTTCCAGGCTTTCAACAGTGTTAAATTTGAATTGTGACTGAATTGTACAGTACGTAAGCATTACTTGACATGTAGTACCCGCTTTAAAATTGAGTCCAACTTACTGACTTCAAAATTGAGTCAAAAATATTCTCACAAAGCAGATGGTCAAGGCTACGTAGAATTGGCTCTCAAGAGACATTCATTCTCTGAAACTAAAATCAGTAGATGTGTATTCTTTTTTTCTGTATTGCATGAATCCTCCCTGCAATCCTATTATAGACAAATATTGAAAACATGTTTTTAGTTTTATGAGAAACATCTCAAAACAGTATATCTTAAATTAAAAAAAAAAATCCAATGAACAAAAGAAGAATTTAGAGTTACTTAAAATGCAATATGTTTCCATATATCTTCAACACTTCATCAGCTCCCATCCTTCTTAGTTCTTTCTTGACTTAGTTCCCTTAGTTCTTTCTTTCTCTTAGCTCTTTTCTTAAATTAGCATTAAGAAGACAAATTTTTCATCTCAGAGAGGTAGAATAGAAACAGCAAGGACTTTGGAGTCAGACTAACTATGTTTATAATTCCATTGTCATGTAAAGATGTAAAACATACTATCATGTTAAGATACAAGTCATGTGACTTCTCAGTCTTCTTTTCTATAAAATGTGGCTAAAAGTACCAGTACTGTTATGTTCTATAAGGATTACATAGAATATATATTAAATACCTAACAATTACTAATTCAGTTATAGCTCTCATAACTCTAATTTCATGTTAAAATATACCCGGTTTCCACTTGTTACTCAGTTATTCCATAGATCAAATACCTTAGGAGCAATTATTGAGACACTTCCTCCATAGACTGTTTTCAGAGTAAATTGCCTGGTCACGTTAACTTCACTCAGTTACTTTGCTTTTCTGCAATCTCCCTCCAGAATGGGAGACTGAAAAAGAGAGTCAGTGACTTTACACAGGTAGGTATTAGAAGTTTGAAGGAGAGTGTCTTAAAACCCTGTCTCCTAAGCTGAATGTAAAAAATAATCTATTTTCTTTCTAAAAATGTAAGATCTAGGCCTTAATGGCTAGAATATTCTGAATTCCAGAAACAATGATGAGTTTTACCTCTCGGAAAAGTCTGAACTCCCTTTCCTTCCAGGCTTTACTTTCTGCTCATGCTGTCCTCCTCAGAATATTTTCTTTTCACCAACCCCATTCCCACCTAGACAAGACTTTGTCTTCCTTCAGGTCTGTTTCATAATAATGATCACAGATGTAATTATTTTATTCACATATTTTCTCCCTAATGATATGCCCAAGAGAGCCAAGGAGAGCTTGTGTGTCTTCCCGTTTCTAACATCACAAGGATAGCACCACATACAGCCCAGTCATTTTATAAATACTTGATGAGCTGGCACTGGCAGAAATAGAGAAAAGGTGAATTAGGAGTGCCAGTCATGTAACAATTTTTTGTGTGCCCTGTCCTGTGATTCTTCACTTAATCTTTGATTTATCTTTGTGGTACAGTTACATTGGCATTATTTTTCTTTTCTCATAAAATAAAACCAAACAATAAGAGAGAAGCTTAAGATAATATTCTAGTAAAAAATTGCTTCAACTAAAATATAATTGAGTAAATGTAAAATAAGATTTACTCATATAGGTCATAGAATTTTAGTTTTACCTCCATTTCTTAATATCTTTGGAAGTTTGATTATTACTTTTATTAAAAGAAGTAAAGAAAATGACACCTGCAAAGGCCAATTTAATTACTTTAATACTTTTGTTATATTTCCAACTTAGCCTCTACTGTGTGATTTGGGGCAAGTAATTAATTTCTCTGTGACCAAACCCTTGCCTATAAAATGGAGGAAGAATAGAACTTACCTCATAGAATTTTTAAGAGGTTAAAATGATTTAATATATATAAAGTATTTAGACTATTATGATTGCTGTTAGTTTTTAAAAAAATATAGTACTTGACACTATCCCTCTTCAATTTTTTATATATGACACTTACACCATCAAGAAACTCATGTGTCTTGTCATTTCACTTCTCTGTTTAGTAAAAATACATATTAAATGAGTTAGCCTTCACTTTTTAGTAACTAATTTCCTCATGGTAATTTAAACATTGGGCATATCTAATTTGCTTGAAATATAGGAAAGCTTAAAACTCAGCAAAGGTTTTGCCCTTTGTGTATTGTAGATTAAACTACATGAAATAGTCTGATTGGTTTTATTGGTGACTATAGCAAATACTAAACCTGATTCCTTATATTGGGAATTAGTTAGTCCCTTAATGAGCTTTCAGTAACAGTTCGGTTTACCAAAGAGCAACCTAAAAGATGGACAACCTGCTCCAGTGATATCTGAAAATCATGCTGGACTATGGAAGATTCTGAAACAACTGCAGTACCAATCAGCAGAACATATCCAAAATGTTAATTCAAGAAAGTCTGATAAAAGGTTAATTTAAGATCTATTTCCAGAGAGATAGGGATAGGATGAAAGGATTGAACAAAAAATGGTGAAACATCCTGGCACTAGCAGGTGCTGGACACCGTTACTACCTGTTTGCCTAAAGGAACAATGTGATGTAGGGGAGTGAGGGGGATCTAGGGCCTGCCATGTGAGAGTGGCAGTTGTGGGAATTTCATTCCCAAGGCAGAGGAAACCAGCCACCATAAAATCTGCTGCCTGGCAAGAAAGAGGGAAAGGATTAAATTCTGTCTCTCTCTCTTTCTCTCTCCCCCTTCTTCTCTTTCTTCTTTCTCTCTGTCTCTCCAGCACACTAATTCTCTGCTGCTGCCTCTATGGCCAAATCAAAACTGAGGATGGAGGACTTGGGATACTGGAAATGATGCAGTCCATGAAAGTCAACACCCTGCCACCTAGAGCAAGGTATAGATGGGAGCTCAGAGAAAGCATGTGATGTGCAAAGGGAGGTAAGTCAGCCCAACCACCTTCTGGACAATTTTGTAATTTTCAGGTACCTTTATATTATATTAAATGAATTCAGTTATTTCTCTACTTATAATAGAATTTGTATAATCAAAAAATGTGACTAGGAAGAAAACATACCTATATATGTATGCTACAATTTGTATGACAGCTTGTGTGACTAAAAATAATGCAGGAATATTTTTATTCCCTGGTAAACTAAAAGTATTTGCAAATGGAATTCAATTATTTTCTATATTAAGATTTTAAACATATTTTCAATATTACCTTGGCAGGCCACTCTCTTTGAGTGTTTAGGTTTCCTTTATTTTTATAAGCATCTACTTTCCAGGTCTTTTGATTTTAACAGGGTGATATATATTACAGATGCTTATGCTATAATTTTTTGCAGTTTTGCCCTTTATCATTCATGCCTGCAAGCATTTTCATTATTGATTAAGGCTCAGGACTGTCAATGTTTAGGACCAGAACAGAAAAGCAGCGCAGAGCAAATACCGACACATTTTCGTGGTTATCTTGCGCAGTTCTAATATACTGTTCCCCATTCCCTGTGTGTGCTCAGTCATGTCCAACTCTTTGCAACCCCATGGACTGTAGCCCACCAGGCTCCTCTATCCATGGGATTTGCCAAGCAAGAATACTGGAGTGGGTTGCCATTCCCTACTCCAAGATATGTTTCTGACCCAGGGATGGAATCTCACCTTTTGCATTTCCTGCATTGGCAGGTGGATTTTTCACCATTAGCGCAACCTGGGATTGTACTATAAGATCATCAAATTCACATAATTTTTTCTTTAGATTCCATGGCAAAGCTAATTTTAGATAATCAAAACATGGAAGTAAATTAAGGAAATGCTGTTATCTCAATAAATTAGTGATTTATCATATAATAGATACATTTTGAATATGTATATTCAATCTGAATTTTAGTTTATAAGAAAAGTAATGATAGCCTAAGCTTATGAGTGTGTGAAAAGAAGAGAAGCAAAAAGCAAAGGAGAAAAGGAAAGATGTACCCAATTGAATGCAGAGTTCCAAAGACTAGCCAGGAGAGATAAGAAAGCCTTCCTCAGTGATCAGTGCAAAGAAATATAGGAAAACAATAGAATGGGAAAGACTAGAGATCTCTTCAAGAAAATTAGGGGTACCAAGGGAACATTTCATGCAAAGATGGGTTCGATAAAAGACAGAAATGGTATGGACCTAACAGAAGCAGGAGATATTAAGAAGAGGTGGCAAAAATACACAGAAGAACTGTACAAAAAAGATCTTCATGACCCAGATAATCACGATGGTGTGATCGCTCACCTAGAGCCAGACATCCTGGAATGTGAAGTTAAGTGGGCCTTAGGAAGCGTCACTATGAACAAAGCCAGTATAGGTGATGGAATTGCAGTTGAGCTATTTCAAATCCCAAAAGATGATGCTGTGAAAGTGCTGCACTCAATATGCCAGCAAATTTGGAAAACTCAGCAGCGGCCACAGGACTGGAAAAGGTCAGTATTAATTCCAATCCCTAAGAAAGGCAATGGCAAAGAATGCTCCAACTACAGCACAATCACACTCATCTCACACTCCAGTAAATAATGCTCAAATTTTTCCAATCCAGACTTTAGCCATACATGACCATGAACTTCCAGACATTCAAGCTGGTTTTAGAAAAGGCAGAGGAACCAGAGATCAAATTGCCAACATCTGCTGGATCATCAAAAAAGCAAGAGAGTTCCACAAAAACATATATCTCTGCTTTATTGGCTATGCCAAAGCCTTTGACTTGTGTAGATCACAATAAACTGGAAAATTCTGAAAGAGATGGGAATACCAGACCACCTGACCTGCCTCTTGAGAAACCTGTATGCAGGCCAGGAAGCAACAGTTAGAACTGGACGTGGGACAACAGACTGGTTCCAAATAGGAAAAGGAGTACATCAAGGCTGTATATTGTCACCCTGCTTATTTAACTTATATGCAGAGTACATCATGAGAAACCCTGGGCTGGATGAAGCACAAGCTGGGATCAAGATTGCCGGGAGAAATATCAATAACCTCAGATATGCAGACGACACCACCCTTGTGGCAGAAAGTGAAGAAGAACTAAAGAGCCTCTTGATGAAAGTGAAAGAGGAGAGTGAAAAGTTGGCTTTAAACAACATTCAGAAAACTAAGATCGTGGCAACCAGTCCCATCACTTCATGGCAAATAGATGGGGAAACAGTGACTGACTTTGTTTTTTTGGGCTCCAAAATCACTGCAGATGGCGACTGCAACCATAAAATTTAAAGACACTTTTTCGAAGGAAAGTTATGGCCAATCTAGATAGCATATTAGAAAGCAGAGACATTTCTTTGCCAACAAAGGTCTATCTGGTCAAGGCTATCATTTTTCCAGTAGTCATGTATGGTTGTGAGAATTGGACTATAAAGAAAGCTGAGCACCGAAGAATTGATGCTTTTGAACTGTGGTGTTGGAAAAGACTCTTGAGAGTCCCTTGGACTACAAGGAGATGCAACCAGTCCATCCTAAAGGAAATCAGTCCTGAATATTCTTTGCAATTACTGATGTTGAAGCTGAAACTCCAATACTTTGGCCACTTGATGCGAAGAGCTGGCTCATTTGAAAAGACCCTGATGCTGGGAAAGATTGAAGGCAGGAGAAGGGGACGACAGAGGATGAGATGGTTTGATGGCATCACCGACTCAATGGAGATGAATTTGAGTAAACTCTGGGAGTTAGTGGTGGATAGGGAGGCCTGGCATGCTGTGGTCCATGGGCTTGTGAAGAGTTGGACACAACTGAGCAACTGAACTGAACTGAACTGAACTGTTGATTGTGGTTAATGTCAATGGGTAATCTATTTAGGTTTCGGTGCTTTTTGGCTCAAGAGTCTTATCACTCCTAATATTGTTGAACATGGCCAGAGTGGTTTTATTCATGCAGGTTAAAGCTATTAATATTTGGGGGTTAGAACTAAAACTGAGAACATTTAAACATATTCATTTATTTATTTCAAAATGATCATAAACATGTACTAATACCTTTAACAGATTTTTTTTAAACATATTTAAAAATAGAAACAAGTTAAATTGATAGTAACAGTGACCTTCTTTATATTTTTGAAAATCATTTTGATCTGTGCCTTGATAAAAGATATCTGGACTCTCATATGTACATCTCCATTCAATATACAGTGTATGTCCTCTGCAGTACACTTGGTTGAAATTTATTGGAGAAAATCTGACTTATCACACAGATAAATCAATTAGAAATACAAAACCTTTTGGACTCTGAAAGGGTCTTGAGGACTCCCAAAGCGTCATGGCACCACACTAAGCTTTAGATCATTTTTCTCAATATAAATAGTTATGGAGAACAATGGGCTGATTTCCTTGAACCCTAATCTCCTAATAATTGATTTGTAAAGGACAACAGTGTTATAGGAAATGTATATGCATTTTTTCACTTAGTAATCACACTACCCTATACATGAGATGGGTATGATAACATGCAGATTTTCGCTGCTAAACTGGAGACACATAGAGGAGCATGTCTAAAATCATAACTTATGTAAAGAGAACAAGAGATTTGGATCATATCTGTTTGATTTCAAAGACCAAGCTCTGTCCATTCTACCATCTTAAGGAAAATTCTATTCATTAGCAGCATTGACTGGTGGAAATTGAGAAGGGGATATTTTCAACTGTCAGTGTTGTTGTTTAACTTTGATGTACGACTTTTCTTACAGAATATTTGTGTTCCACTGCCTATATGTGTTTTGTCTTTTACCACTGTTCTTGTTCTCTATTGTAATTTTTCCAATATTATTTGCAAAAGAATACTTAAGTTACAACTACATGGTTAACAAGTTTGTCTTTGGTGAGCACAAAATTAGATTTACCCTTAGTTTTTACATATTTTCAATACACATGCCTTATTTCTTTGAATATATCATATGTATAAAGAAATTAGAAATGAGCTTTTCTTCTTCCTTATCAACACATTGTGTCCTCTCTCTCTACTAGCATCTCTAATATCCCATAAGATTGACTGTTACAAAATTCCAGCTCTTACTAATACCTTGCCTTAGAAGGTACTGCTATAGGGGTGTACTTTTCTCAGTTCAGAAGACCAGGTAACCTTCTATTCCAAGGGCATGAAAACAGTGACTATTCACTTGAGAAAAGAGAATCCATGGTCATGTCTTTCAGTCTAATTCCAGTAACAATCTTGTAGAAAATATCCTTTCACTGATTCCATAAGCTTTCACTGCCACCACTGCATATCAATCCCTGACTATTATTTTCCCCTTAAAATACACATGTCCATGAGGTTGGGTTTGAAGCATTTAATAATATTTGGTCATTATTTGCTTTTATGAATTGAGAGATATCATCAAACAATTTTATGCCATTTGCCTTACTTTTTCTCAACCCTTGACGTGTGACTTTTATCCCTGAAGTCGTTAGGTGACTGCTTAGCCTTCATATTTTACTTTCTCATTCCAGGCAAGGAAAAAATCAGAAATTTCAAAAGCTGTTCTTCTGAGAAGGTTCATCTTTTATTTGCAAAGGATACCCTTGTCATCAAACATCCATTCCTGTCTCACTGCCCAGAAACAGACTAGACCACATCTCACTGGAAGACAGCAGGGAGAACCGAGTATTCATTTTCTAGTTCCTCTGATAGAAGAAAGTAAAAGAGAAAGTGATTGACTGGGCAATTCTTTGTATTCATTCATTCTTACTTATGTAGGCAGGGCCTACTGTGTTTAAGGCACAAAACGAACCTTATCTTTTTGAAGTTTATATTGTAGTTCTGTGACATACGCTATTAAGGAAACATGTAAAGTAGTTAAACATGGATTGAAACGACCAAGAGGAAGGATGCCACTTGTATGACAAAACCCACTGGAAAAAAAAAATAATAATAATAAAAAAAATAATAATAAAAAAAATAAATAAATAAAAGGCAAGATGGTTTGGAATTACAAAAAATAAAAAAAAATAAAAAAATAAAGACTATGGTGATAGCAGACCTTAGTAATAAGAGAGCATCTGGATGGAGATTAAAGGCATTGAAAGATGAAGCTATTTGGATTTCTGACTTAGGAGTGTTTCAGTTAAAGGAAATGGTAAATCAGAATTCTGAGGTAGGATTATCTATGGTAATTATTGTGCCCAGTGATGTTCAGTGAGCATGATAGGGTGAAGGTGAGCAGATAGGAGTGAGTTAGAGTATTTGGAGACATGGGCAGAGATATAAAGGAGGGCTTTTTAAGACATTCTTATAAGTATGTCCTTTCTTATAAAATGATAAATTATTGAGGTGAGTGGAGGGGATTGGAGGAACTTGGAAACAGTTTCTGCCATACTGTGCTATATAACATTGAAAACTATACTTGAAATAATTTATTCATCATGTTACACTACTATGTATGTTGTTTAAAGAAATAAAGCTCAGGAAATATATATTATTTATAAAAAATTAAATACCTTATTAATAACAGAACTGGGACACAGAGCCAAATGCTGCACTTCCTGATTCTAGAAGGAATTTCCACTATACCTTACAAACCATATTTGTTTTCTCAGTGTAGATAATGTCATTCTATCTTTATATTTACTGTCTTGAAATTAAGTAAGTTTTCATTTTATTTTTGTTAATCCTTTGTCAGTTAGAATATAGTACCAATATACCAATCAGCCATGCATTTGTTCATTAAGCAACTGTTTGTAGATTGCCTAGCGATTTTCTAAGCATTTTGGGTGAGAGCAATGTCAGGCAAGTTTAAATTGAGTGAGTTAACAGAGATAATAAAAATGTAAGTACATAAAATATTAGCCAGTAATAAATTCAATTCAGAATTAGAGATTGCTGGAACATTTTAACTCCCATTAAAATAACAGGAGTAAGGCCAACACTACTGCAGTTCACTGGACAAGGAGGAAACTGCGGGGTTATACAGCTCTAGGAGTAGGCGGGTACTTCAAAGGCCAGGATGAAGAGTTAAAATTGCATGCTAATATGATGGAAAACTTTAGAATGTTTTGAGTAAGAAAGTTTCAAGATCTGATTCATATTTTAAAAGATTATTGTGTGGGGACTTTCCTGGAAGTCCAGTGGTTGAGACTTCACTTTCCAATGCAGAGGGTGTGGGTTGGATCCCTGGTCAGGAAGCTAAGATCCTACATGTCTCATGGCCAGAAAACCCAAACATCAAACATAAGCAATTTTGTAAAAAATTCAATAAAGACTTTAAAAATGATCCACATCAAAAAAAAATCTTTAGAAAAAAAGATTATTACATTTGGAGAATGTATTCGGTGGCACATTAGAAGCAGAGAAGCCACTAAGAAAGGATAGTATTTGGGACTAAGGTGGTAATAAGAGAAATGGAAAAAAGTTTTATGAGACATCTGAGACTGTTGATTTTCTTGTGGCAGACCTCTTGTAATGTTTTTTTTTTTTGCTTATTTCTGAGTATTGATTTTTTTAAATTTATTTGTGGAATTTTTCTTTCTCAATATCTCTATGGAATTGGATACTTCCTGGATACTTTCCTGGATACCAATTACTTGGATCTAATGCCTAAAGAAATTAAAAAATGTATAAAATTGGATATAACTACAAGTGGGCACAATAAAACTGAAGATTTGAAAGGTTGAGGAGTACAGTAAAGACAGAAAAGGAAGTGGGTTTATGTGGTGCCAGGAAAATACATTGATTCTCTAATGGAAATGTCAGATTTCTAGTTCTTAAAATAGTTTTTCTATTTGAAAGATGATAAAACTGTTTCATTGATTACCTATGTGTACTGGAAAAATAAGTGATGGAATTGAAAATGAAAGGAATATCAAGCTACTCATAAATGAAAAGGGGAACAGATTCTTTACTCACTGAAAAAGCCAATCTGTAAATATATATTTAATATGTACCATTTACAAATCATTCTGCTTGGGGTTATGAAATAGAAGATTATTATTTTTTTAATTGAATGCATTGAATTTGAGTACAATTGGAGAATAAGAAATACCTAATCATGATCATCACTATACCACTATAGTATGATCATCATTATACCACAAACAGGAGGAAAGATGTGTAAATTTCAGAAGATTTTATTAATGAGAACATAATGCCAGCCAGTGGTGATCAGGAATGCATAAAAGTATCAAAAGGTGCTTCTTGTCCATTTTGAGGATGGTATAAGAAAAGGACAATTATCAACAAGGCTTTGAAAGCTAGACTAGTTAGTATATTGATTTAGACTTTTCTTCTTTTACTAGAAAGAAAAGGTGATTCATACTTGAATCACCAGGAGACAGACAATTTTTGAATCTAAATCATAATTTTTTTAAGTTGGTTAAATCTAGTTCTAGAGGCACAAGCTTATATTGATGCAGAGCATAAACGAATTACTCTCAGGCCCTGGCAATTGAGTGCCGCAATAATTATAGCATAATGAGATAATGAAGAGACTCTGTCAGGCTTTTTTAGGCCGAGAGGCTTGAGGATACAAATATTTGAAAACGGAGAATACCAATTAGTTTTCATGCTGCCCTATTAGTAGGACAGATAGTTGCATTTTTTCAATTGTGCAATGAAATGAAGGCAAAAGGGAAACAAACTGCAGCTCATATAGCGGTATTTGTGTTAAACAAGTCATGGCCATTATATGCTGGAAACAACACAGTAATTAAAAATCAGATTTCCTTGCCAGCAAAAGCCACCTCTGAACCACTGTGACTCAAGTGATACATAGTATAACACTATTGCCTCAGTCCTGTAGTCTCTCTATCTGCTTGAAATTAGAATCCCAAATGTGACATTTAAAGTACTTATGTAAAAAAAAAAACAAAACTCAGCATCAATTTATGTTAATTGCCATTATATTTATGTCCTAGCTATTTGATCTCAACCAGGCCTGGAAGGATCGATTAAACTGTATTTAAATTTATTCTGCTTTGTAGGTGTCCAGTAAAATGAACATTGTAAGTAGTTCTGCTCTAGGGTTAATTTGTTCTATAAAATTACACATATTTCTCCAGAGTATTCATTAGTGGAATAAAATAGTGAACTAATCTAGATTCTGAAGGATTATCATTATTGCCATGCAGATATCTTTGATAAAATTCCAATTGGGATTACTTCCCAGGGCCTGAATAAACAAGGTAGAATACCTCAAATCTCAGTTGCGCATATATCTTACAAAACACACAGATGAAATTACTGAGAATTGCAGGCCAATCAAAAGGCTAGAAAACTACATGCTGCACTAGTTTGCTGAAGAGTTTTTCAGTGATATTTTGATGCTCAACAGATAACTCTGGTGAGTGTTATTAAGACATAAATTAAACCTAAAATTCAACTATAATACCCAGCACTTTGCAGCAATTCAAATGCATTTTCAAGCACCCTTTGGCCTTTTGAGACTAAAAATAACATCAAAACTCAACAGTTCCTATAGGACACAAATATGACACAGCCATATACAGAAATAAAAGGAAAATTAAAATTACATTAATAGTTATAAGCTTTTGAAAATAGACATAAATTTTGCTATGATTTCCTATTTTATTTTTTGTTATTTGTATTTTATTAGTTGTATTACAAAATACTCAAGTTGTAAAGATGTGTATAAAGTAAAACTTGGAAAATCCCAGCTCCTTTCTGTATTCTTCTTCTCCAAATTAGTAGGATGTGGCTTGCTATGAATTTTTCCATTTCTTGCTGTATTCATTGTCTTGCCTATACTGCACATACATAGATTTAGAATTTTTACTCAAATTGGATTAAGCCTTGTTTTGTTTTTGTTTTTTTTTTCCTGCAATTTGATCTTTTAAACTTAAGATTTTTGATTTGAAACAGTTTTCTGAAGGAGACCAATTAACTCACAGGATGGAACAAAAGAACTGAAACTTTAGGCAGTTCTGTCAGTATCAATAACAGTAGTTTGTTGATCAAACAATGCCCTGAATTTGGTGGGAAATCTCTTAATTTTTCTTTGCTAATTAAATTTTAAACTGCTAGAAAAATGTAGAACTATTTATAAACATTTATAAGTAGCTTTTTTTGTTCAATATTTTTATCACTAGTGTTTCTCCATATCATGACACTATAATTTTAAAACTTTCATGGCAGGTCATTTCTTGGCAGATTGTAGTTATCATAATTTACCTATTGCATTATTACATCATTCTACCTTTAACATTGGAGATTTACCCCTTTTTTCAGTCAATAAATCATGCTGTGATTAATATTATTAAGGATAAATCTTTTTTTCCCAGTCGAGTTCAATTTCTTAGCACAGACTCCCATGAGTGAAATTATAGTTTAAAACTATTAACACTGTCAGATCATTTATAGCTTTTCACTTAAATTGAGGTTAAAGAGAGAACTCCTTTCTTTAAAGCCCCAAAATGATATTAAGAGCAATTGTGGTTGCCTAATGAAATGAAAGCCTCTTAATAGTTTTGTTTTAAATGCTCCAGCTGATAAGATTTTCAATATTATTCTTCATTAATGCTGATTTTCTCTCATGGTTACCAAATTTATTATGTCCATGGAACTGCTATGGCTCTGTACACACTGGTAATTAAATACATTTTCTTTAGAAGCTCTGTTTATTTAGAATCCCTAGTGCATATTCAACTACACTGAAAGAAGAGATATCTCAAAAACATTATAAGGAAATTAAATCAGCTAATACTTTGCTGAATATGTTGAGAACCTTACTTGATCTACTACTAATGAGAAAAAGAAAGGCTTATAATTATATCATTTTCCCCACTATATCAAATCTTACTTTATGACTAATTGGTGTTCCTATATTTGTTAAGGTCCACTAAAAGATTTAATCTGTAAGAAAGAGATGGAATAACTCTGAAAAGTGAAGAAAGAACTGAACAATTTTGAAGATGTCTGTTGACCTCTTCAGGCAGCTTCCATTAATATAGTTATCTAGTGATAACTATAGTTATCAATTCTAGTGATCCCCCAGTTTTTGCTGTTTCCTAGTCCAAATTTTACATACTTAATAATGAATATCCAATTGGGCTATATGTGATCCAGGTATAAAAATTTTAATGCACACTAGTTATTGGGGACTGTAGAAGAGTAAGATTTGCCACCTGAAATGTCTCTTTGGCATGCAGACATTTGGAACTGAAAAGTCAAGGACCAAAACTTCAGGAAGAAACTTTGACCTTCCCTGTAACTGCCTATATGAATTTGATAGACAGAGGCTTTGTTATTGGAATAGAGCTGTCACCAGAGATACCTGCAAAGAATATGGGTGAGGTATGGTGGAAGAAGCTCAGTAGAGATCAGGTTCCACTCTGTGTCCTATTGTCTGTGCTTGGCCCAGAAAACGTTTATCTATGAAACATTTGCTTTTCCATCTTCATGTGAATTGCCTTCTTCCCCTTTGAAGTCCCAAACTATTACTCCCAACTTCTCTTGTCTTTAGCTGAAGATGGTTTTGAAGGTGACAGTTTTGTCCATTTTGATGAGTTGCTCAATGTTATCAGTCTCACCCATGTATCCATGTTAGTAAACTTTGTTTAATAGGAAATCAGTCCTGAGTGTTCATTGGAAAAACTGATGTTGAAGCTGAATCTCCTATACTTTGGCCACCTGATGCAAAGAGCTGACTCATTTGAAAAGACCCGGATACTGGGAAAGATTGAAGGCAGGAGGAGAAAGGGATGACAGAGGATGAGATGGTTGGATGGTATCACTGACTCAATGGACATGAGTTTGGGTAAACTCCAGGAGTTGGTGATGGGACACAAAGGCCTGGCATGCTGTGGTCCATGGGGTCGCAAAGAGTCAGACACCACTGAGCGACTGAACTGAACTGAACTGAACTGATGTACTGAACTGAAACTTTGTTTGATTTTTCTCTTGTTTCTCTGGTTTCATGTCAATTTAATTCTTAAAGCAACCATAACAATCTAGAAGGGTGGAAAATTTTTTCTTCCTCCCTGGTACTACACAAATCTATAAGTTGGGTGGGTGAAAGAGTTACCATGAGAAGGTCACAACGCAACTGGCTTAATCAGTATCATTGACAATTTCTAAGAGTCTTGAAAGTGATTGGGAATTTCTGGGAGTTTTTTGCAATAAGTTTATTATAAGCTTTTTAAAATGCTTTTATGGGCATATAGTTGATTTACAATGTTGTGTTAGTTTAAGTGTACAGCAAAGTAAATCAGTTATACATATATCCACTCATTTTTTAAAAAAAATTTACTTTGATTTTTGGGGGGCCATGTTGCACAGCATGAAGAATGTTCCTCGACTAGGGATCAGAACTGTGCTCCCTGAAGTAGAAGTATGGAGTCCTAACCACTGGACCTCCAGGGAATTTCAGGGAAGTATTTGTATGATATTCATCATGTAAGTGAGAAAACAAGTTCAGAGACTGGTGGCAGCAAATTTGTCAGATTTGTCTCTTGAAAACTACTGGCGTATTCAGTAGCCTCCAGGAAGTACATAACAGAGGTTTTTTCCTATTTTGGTCTTAGTCTTCAGGAGTCTTAGAAGTCTTAGAGTCAAATGAAACATTAACCTCTGCTATAAACACATTTGGTTTTCTTTATGAGTTCTGGTCTTGATTTTTCAATTATCTCATTCATTTATTAGGCATGTCATTATACAAATCTGTTCTATATATCAGAAATATAAGTAAATCATAGAAAAATATAAGTAAATCATACAAAGTATCTTTTTCATAGAGTTATATAAGTTGGGACTAATATTAAACTCTGAGATCTGTGCACCAAAATATATCTTTATTTCTATTCAGCCATCACCCGATTGAGACTCAAAAGCATCCTCAAATCACTTTAAATTTCTACTTTTTAAATTTCTACTTCACTGTTATTCCCTTAGTTTTATTTTCCTAGTTTTATTTTCTTATCATTTCTCAGGTTTAGTTACTGATAACAATAATTTTTACTAATACATTTTTAATTTGCCACTTAATCTATTTTTACTTGACTTCCTAAACACAGGTTGTTAATCTCAAATGCTGCTGGGCATTTGCCTGTTATCAGGACAAGTGTAATCTATAAAGCATAACCTGTGTTGGCAATAAAACATAGTTGGCTGTGTTTAATGATAGTTTTTATTCTAAAAAGTTAAGGTCAGCTTGAATTAGGGAAGGCTTTTTTTAAAGAAGGAAACCAAGAAACAAAATATAGTTATATGTGTTCACACATATATTCCTATACATGTGTACATTCATATTCATACACACACACACACACACACACACACACACACAGAGGCTTCCCTGGTGGCTCAGATGATAAAGAATTCTATACAGGAGACCTAGTTCAATTCCTGGGTTGGTAAGGTCCACTGAAGGAGGGTATGGAAACCCACTTTAATTCTACGGACAGAGGAGCCTGGCAGGCTACAGTCCATAGGGTTGCAAGGAGTTGGACACAACTGAGTGACTCAGTATGTATGTATGCATACACACACACATATATATACATAAATGTATGCAATCCATTGAAACATATATAAAGAGCAAGTCTACAGTTAAGAAATCGTTGGTCATCCCTGATAAAGGACTTAAGAGAGAAGCTCAAATAAATAATCTTAACAAGGTAAAAATATATTGTCTCACCTGTGTCGGAATTCTTAGATGAGAGATAATCTTTTTTATTATATAAAATGTCTTGACAAAACCATTTTGAATCTAGACCTTGAGATTCAGATGTTATTTGGAAAGAAAGATTAAAACAAAATAAAGTAAAATAAAAAGTTAGCCTAAGGACAGTGAAGTTGGAGGATATGGAGAAAGGAGGGAAGAAAACTGGTTTGAACAAATGGAAGCCATAGGATAAGACTGGATTTTGGAGACTAAAGTGGTGGGACAGCATGGTCAAGAAAGAAATCTCCTGTGACAGGTTGGCAAATGACTTTATAAAGAGAAAGTTTCTGAATATTTTAAGCTGTTTTGCTGTGATATAAACTTGCCTTCCTCCAGCTTCTCCCCAAGTATAATTAAGTTCTATGTACACAGATTTCATGGGTGCACATATTATCTTATTTAAAAAAAATTAATGGGAGAAGATCAAGCAAAGTAGGGTATATTCCACCTTCAAAATGGCACTGACTAGATAGACAAGGACATTTGCAGAATGCAGACATACAGAATCAAGTATTGGGGTAGTGACAAATAGAAAAGGCATGATTATTCCAACAGGGTGATTTGAGTAGATTTTGTTTAAATGCAAAAGAATAAACTTAACCTGGCAATGTGGTTTCATTAGGAAATGTATACATACCATCAAAGAGATTAAAAAAAAACAACAAGAATTGTATATGATCCAGAGAATTCTATTCAGAAATAGTTCAAGAACTTGATTTCAAGAGAGTACTTCAGATGATTTAGGATTCTTCAAAGTGCATGAAAACATATTCCAGAAAGCATAACATATGTTGAATACCTTCGGCTTTCAATATACTTATACCACGTCTCTGAGAGAAATAATATTAAAGCCTCACTACTAAGATGGACGATGTTTTGAATAGATATTTAATAGAGAACATCCATGTCAGTGAACCAAATGGATCCTGAAACTGTGGGGGAGACACCCATCTTATGGATATATCATCTTTATCAAAACATAATAGGGGCTATGAGCTGGGAGATCTTTTGATTTGTTTTCTCTATTGCCTAGATGAGAGATTGACTGATAGTATATTTTTTTTACTAAGGAATAGTAGCTGGTTTGTAAAAGCTACCCATCTTTCTTAGCAAAGTGGGGCCATAGAGATATTTGTAGAGTTTTGTGTGATTTTTCCAGAAATGTACATATAAGACTGCTCAGCAGGTATATGGTATTAAAGTCTGTGTAGATTGATGAAGTCACATAAATGATAGTGGTACAGATAGAAGAAAGCCAGAATCACTTCAAAATTTAAAGATAAGAAAGGGAAGATATTTCAGTAAAGACAATGGAAATTCATTTCTATGAGTTATATGGGTATTTAATCCTACTGAGGCTTAATTTTCTCATGTATAAAATAGAAACTACTTCAAAAAGATATTAAGAGGATTGAATTACTTAGTTTTTGAAAAAGTAGCTATAGTATGTTAAGCACTCAATAAATGTAGTTAACTTGAGCAAAGTCTGTATTCTTATATTTTTATTAAGTTCTCTAAGTGACTCTGATAAATGGTTAGTCACATGTTCTACCAAACTTGGCTATCATTAGGGGAAAATATTTTAAGCCATATTTTGAGTTATGTACATAATTATTTTTCCATCCTGGTGTTCTGGAAGCATGAATGTTTAATAGTGTTTCACAAGGATCATCTCAGTCTACCTATCTTATGTCAAATTCATAGGTGTTACACACTTTTATTTCATTTATATTTCCCTTCTGCCACTCTACTTTTTAATATTCTCCACGCACTCTATTCATTTCCAACTCAGATTACTCAATTTTGTGGAGGTTTTCCTTAGTATGTATAAACCTATAGTTTACCACAAAGCAAAGTGGTTAGGACAGCCTGAAGTCAACTGTATGTTGGGTGAGTGAGGTGCTTGTGAATTTTTCTTCATGTACAAACTTGTTATATAGAACAGAACTTTAAGTACATTGCTGTGGACAATAATGTTCATTTGTGTTCCTTTGAAGAAAGAACAATTTAATAAATTTCAGGGGAAAATAAAAAACCTTTTCATCAGTTAGGAAATTGTAAATTTTTAAAATTCTGCTGTAACATGTTGGAGCCTTTAGTATATAAGGTGAACATTGTTCTTATGTATTTTTTAAACTTCAAAACAAATATAAATTTGGTTTAACTTCTGTTATCTGTATATAGGGTGGTAATTTTGTAATAGAAAGTACTGACATAAATGTGAAAAGTGGCATTGACATTGCTGAAACAAAACTTTGTTATTATTATTTTCTTGTGCAAATTAGTTAAATCTAGTTGCAAAGGTTTTACATGGATATCATGGTGAACTTCTTCACTCTCACTGTTTATAGAATCAAACCAAAAAGCGTAACAATTAAGTTTTTGTGTTCTTCTTAAGTTGTTTCACCCATGAATTCCTATTCCCACCTCAGTTAGATTTGCTTTGTTGAGGGCAGGACATTTGCATAGTACTTTTATATTTCTCACAGTGTCTCTGATAATGTTCTGTGCATAGCAAATCATTTAAAAATAATTGATGGTATCATTTTGAATTACCATGTATACCTGAAGTTTTAGTTTTGATTTTATGTGAGTGGTTTGCAGAAATACTGCAAGGCCTTATTCTTATTGCAAGATAAAAATTTAAATGTCAAAATAAATAAATATTTGAAAATTTTATAATTTGATCCATTCAAACAAATTATAGTTATAACTATTTTTATTTACCCAGTGTGGTCAAAGACATTTTTCAGTCGTTTGCCTGTATTTCAGTCATATACACATATTTCAGAAAATATACACTATAAAAAAATCTAGAAAAATTCTTATAATTTTCAGCATGTGTATTTAGTTAATATTATTTGACATTGTTCTCTGGTAAAAATCAAAGGCATATTAATCATAGTCTTCAGTATTCAGAGAATATTATTTAGCAGACAAGAAGGCAGGTGAAAAATTTATAAAGTAGCGAAATTCATCCCAGATTATTTAAAACCAAATATACTTACAATGATATAACCATAGGTATAACCTCAAGAATAATGGTTAGAAAGTCTTTTAATGATAAAAGAAATAAAATCAAAGTACTGAGTTAACAGAGAGATACAGAATCTTTTTTAGGAAGAGTAGTTGAAATAGGGAAGATATCTGTTAAGTGTGAAAGTTAAACTAGCTCTTTAATGATGGCTATTGTACACAGTTGAAAGAGCAGAAGCATTCTAGGTCAAGATCAGCTGGAAAAATCATGATGGTAAAATAACAGTTGGTGAATTTGAGGGCTGGCAAGTTAGTCTGGAGGTTTTCAATTTTCTGAGCTAGGAAAGTACATTAATATTACTTTGGTGTTTTTTTCTCTCTTTCTTGGGAAAGGGCTAGGTCAGTGCCTGACCAGTTCTCAAATACATCACTTAAACTGAACTTCAACTTTAATTTCATTTCTCTGGTTTCTTTTGTCACTATTTCTATTCTTCTGTCTAACCATTCATAATGGTACATCCTTTGGATCATTTGTTTAGTTTTTGATTCTAAAAGAGTACATCCCATTACCTCCTTGGCCCCAAGTATCATAGTCCTTCAGGCCTCTGTGACTTCATGCCTAGTCGAGCCCTAAAGATAGAGTCATCAAAATGAGGGTGGAAACTGAGACTGCTGTTGGATATATATATCTAATTTATTTGCCCCATAATTGAAGTGAAAATCATAATTTCAATATCTACCAGTTGTTCAAATAATTTATGAAGATATAAAGGAAAATCTAATCTCTAAAACACATTTTGAATTATTTCCCATATTGTAATATAGCATAGAATTTATTAAATAGAAATAGGCAATCACTGAATATTTTTAGAAGGATGAACTAAATCAACTGTGACCTTGTAAAATAGTGAGGTGTCAACTGTAAATATGCTTTTTAAAAATAACTCTGACAATAGAATTTAACCTTCTTAATATCATTTCACTTAATGCATAAATTTAGCTATTTGCTAGAAAATAAAGTTCAAGTTCTTTGCTCAGTTTTGAAATTAAGGGGTTCTGTGATTTATATGAAAAGTAAAAATGTTAGTCATTCAGTTGTGTGTGGCTCTTTGCAAGCCCACGGACTGTGGCCTGTCAGGCTCCTCTATCCATGGGATTCTCCAGGCAAGAATATTGGAGTGGATTGCCGTGTCTTTCTCCAGGTTATCTTTCTGACCCAGGAATCAAACCCAGATTTCCTGCATTGCAGGCAGGTTCTTTACTGTCTGAGCCACCAGGCAAGTCATGCCTGATTTATGTATACCTTTGATGAACTCCTTCAAATTGTGTCTAACATATCTATAAAATAGTTGTGTTTTAAAATGCAGAAGACAAAGAATAAAGTTTCAAAAGATAATTATGTATACATGTGTGTGTCTGTGTGTATATGTGTGTATATATATATACATATGTGTATATTACATATGTATATATGTATATGTGTGTATATACAGAACACATATGTGTGCGTATGTATATATGTGTGTATATACAGAACACAAATGTATATATGTATGTATGTGTATATACATGTGTATATGTATGTATGTGTATGTGTATATACATGTGTATATGTATGTATATGTATGTATGTGTATATATACATGTGTGTGTGTGTGTGTGTGTGTGTGTGTGTGTGTACAGAGCACAGATTTATTGTTGTTTAGTCACTTCAGTCATGTCTGACTCTTTGTGACCCTGGTGCAACTGAAACCCACCAGGCTCCTCTGTCCATGGGATTTTCTAAGCAAGAATATTGAAGTGGGTTGCCATGGTACAATTAAAACACTTTAGAAAAAAGGGGATTGTTACCATCACTAAAAGTAAAAATAGTAAATATTTTCATTTTATCAGAAAGCAAGTAATCCCAGCTGAGTGGTCAGGGAAATAGAAATAAAAAAAAACAAAATGGAAGGAAAGTAAATATGTAATTATGTATATGGCCTCAAAGATAATACTGACTGAATTAAAAAGGCAATAATAATGTTTGTAGATGTATAGCATATATAGAAGTAAATATCCAGCAACTGTTGCATTAAAGTACAAGGAAATAGAGTAAAAGTGTTTTAAAAGAAATGATTCAAGTTATTAATTTATGGTAAACATTGATAAGTGAAGGATATTGTTGGATTCTCTAAACCATTAAAATAATAGTTAAGAGACAGGGAGTAATAAAAACATAATTCAGGAAGTAAGGAAAGAAAGTGATGAACATAGATACTTGTGGATAAGTAAAAGTTCTCTAATACTTACTGTTTTAAAAAAATTATGAAGTTTTAATATGATTTTTTTAAAGATGGCATAATAATATGAAAAATTCTCATGTAAATTAAGAAGGAAGCATATAAATTTCCACAGGTAATATATTTTCAATTGCACAAATATTGTATGAGATTAGGAAAATTAGGAACCAATAACAGATATAGATACAGGTACTGATATAGATATGTTATTTTCGGGATGGATTTGGCATCAATAAATCATTTGAAATCAATCAAAGGAGATGATTGGGGGGAAAATTGTGTGCTTCCTTTCACTGTCATCAGTGCTTTGATATTCTCATCTTTAAAGATATGGATCTATTTCCTTCCCTTTTTGTTTCACTAATATTTTTAAAAGGGGGAGAAGTGGGTGGTATTAGATGTAGCTTTCATCAATAGCACCTTCCACATAGTTTTTTGCTTTATGGAGTGATATAATATGCAGACTTATCATATGCAGTAAAATGCACATATTCATGTGTTTCTTGTAGAAGCTGCTTGTAGAAGCAGAAGCCTTGGAAAAATATTAGCATTATGCAAAAAGAAATTTAACTGTGTTTAAAGGCATCTGAATTGCTGACTTCAGTTTTATAAACTTTTCTAGAAAATAATTACAATTTTGATATATAAAGTCTGTTCTATTATGAACAGATTTATAATAGAGACCATGTTATAATAACCTAAATGCCTAACTATTCTTAAATACTTACTGTTTTAATAAAATATTATGAATTTTTAATATTGTTTTTAATGACATAATAATATGAAAAATTATCATGTAAATTAAAAATGAAGCATATGACGTTCCAGAGCTAATATATTCACAATTATGCAAATATTCTATGAGATTGGGAAAAACTAACAATGTGCAACAGTGTTTTAAGGTAGACATTATTAAAATAGATGACTTAAGTTTCTTTTTCTGTTGTTTTGTATTTTTATGTTATTATAAGTATTCATTATTCTTTTATGGAAAATATGCATTAAATCTATTCAACCTTTATATCCTCTTAGGAGAAATGCAGATTAAAAAAATGTTTGTTAGACATTTTGATAAATGAGTAAGAATCAGAGCTCTGATGTGAGGTCTGAGTTTGAACTTGGCTTCTCACTTCAAACACTCTGATACTTTGGATAAATTATTTTTCCTGCTGAATTTTAGTTCCTCATCTAAAAATGCTTATTATAATAATGTCTAATTTCTAGGATTATTGAATGAGATAATGTGTGTAAAGCACAGAGCACAGTATTTGTTAGGGGAAGCACACTGATTGAAACCGCCCACCCTGGTCAGGTACCATAGTAACCATTTGCATGAGTTGTTTTATGGCAGGAGATCCTGATAAGGAATATGGAACTAATAGGCCACCACCAGCCGGAAGAGTTCGGGAAAGATCGAGAGGAGACACTACCTGTCCGTCCACTTCCCAGAATCCCTCTTGCTAGCATCCATCTTGGCTGAGCGATGCGTGCGCCACCAGGAAAGACTCTGAATTAGAATGATTGGCCAAAGACCACCCGGAAACTAATCCCATCACCATAAAACCCAGACTGCGAGCCACGCGGCAGAGCAGTTCTCCTGGGTTCCCTTACCCTCCTGCTCTCCACCCGGGTGCCCTTTCCCAATAAAATCTCTTGCTTTGTCAGCACGTGTCTCCTCGGACAATTCTTTTCCGAGTGTTAGACAAGAGCCCAGTTTCGGACCCTGGAAGGGGGTCCCCTTTCCTGCAACAAATGGCGACCACGAAGGGACATCTTCTTCGCTGGGACTGACATCCTGACCACTCGGGGTACTCAGGGGCCAGCTTGCCTGCCGACGGACCAGACCCAGCGGCCGCAACTGGGACCCTTTTGTCCCTGGTCTCCTCCTGACGCGGACAACTGGCCAGAGTGCCCCGACCGGTAAGGAACAAGAGACTTTATTGACCTCCCTCCCCTTCCCTCTCTCTTTCCTCTCCTTAGCCCTTCCTATCCTTCCTGTTTTTCTAGTCCCCCGGTCCTGGACGCAGGAATCTGGTCGAAGGGCCTCAGCTTAAGCTGAGGATTGGAGACTGATCACCTCCTCTTGGCAGAGAACTCGAATTCTGGTTCTGGTAGGGCCGAGTTCCAGTCCTCCCTTCTCTGGAAGCCCAGGGAAAAGTCCCGTAACGCCTGGGTGTCTGCAGGTGGCAGGAGACGTCTGTAAGGCCACCCCTTTTTTCTCTTTCTCTCCCCCACTCCTAGACCTCCTGTCTCGTCCCACTCCTTTTCTCTCAACCTGGCCCTCTTCCCTCTCTTTGAAGACCCAAGTTATTTCCGCTTACTCTGTCTGTCAATACTTGGACCTGAAGTTCTGGGTCTTTGTAAGAGATTTTCAGAGAGGCTACGCCCTCTGCTCCCCATCAACTGTGCTTTCTGTTCCTGGGGAGACGATCGGGCGTTAGAAGCCCTCCATCGGGTGCCCTGTTTCTATAAATTTAGCCATTTAATTGCGCATTTGGCTGAGTGCTTCCACGTGGAAGTGATTGACGGGGTTCAGTATAGTCGCACCTGGTCTTGGGTGAAAATTAACACCCTAGATACATCCTTAGGGGTTAATTTACCTTTTGGGAGCAGCCCTACAGCCCCATTGATTGTGCTTACTACCGAACATTTCCTTTGGCGCTTATACAATCAGGCCCTTTGGGACCAGGAGAGAGCTTACAATCTCTCTAGAGTCAGATATAGAGGCATCCACCCCAGTACTGGTCCCTTGGGAACGAGATATAGGCTATACCATCGCTAAAATGGGAAATAAGCCTAGCTTCCCTCTAGACACCCCGCTCGGTTGTCTTTTGGCCAACTGGGAGGGACACCAACTGGGAGGGTTAAAAAAGAAAAAACTTATCAAATACTGTACTCAGTACTGGCCTACTTACTCCCTGGGAGGAGGGGAAAAATGGCCCCAGTCAGGATCACTTGGACACAACACCATTTTACAGCTCAGTCTATACTGCAAACGTGTGGGTAAATACAAGAAAGTTCCCTATGTTCAGGCCTTTATGGCCCTCTACCAGGATTCTGAAAAAAAAGGGAAAATATAAGCTTGAGGACTTCGATAAATGCTCTTCCAAAATCCTTTTAGCAAGGCCTGAAACAGAAGATCCCCTTGACCTTCTCTTGACCTCCCCTGCTTCAGCAGAGAGGCCACGAGGAAGGGAGGGTCAGACACGCCCGGAAGTCAGGAGCCCGGGCCCGGAAGACAAGAGATCAGAAGGGGAGTCACTCCCAGTCGCCTCGGCTCCTCCTCCATATGTCCCCTCCCCCATGGGGTTACGAGCAGGAAGTAAGCTTTGTCCTCTACAGAAGAAAAGGTCATCCTCAGACAAAATCTGCCCCCTAAGAGAGGTACCAGATGGGGAGCGGGGAACTATGCACGTTCATGTTCCGTTCTCTAAGCAAGACATTACCCAATGCAAGGAACAATTGGGTTCATATTCTGAGAACCCCCAAAAATTTAAGGATAAATTTGAGCGTCTTAGCCTTAACTTCTCCCTCACCTGGAGGGATATAATGGTCATCCTCACCCGGTGTTGTAATGATGAGGAAAAAACTCGAATCCTAGATCAGGCTAGAAAAGTGGCTGATGAAAGACAGCGGGTAGATGTCAGTCTGGCCCCTGCCGAAGAGGCAATTCCCTCGACAGAGCCAGACTGGGATCCTGATACAAGGGCAGGAAAGGAATCCTTAAGACACCTCATTACTTGCCTACTCCAGGGAATGACCCACGGTGTGCAAAAGGTTGTTAATTATAATAAGATAAAAGAGGTTACACAGGGAGAGAATGAAAATCCAGCTCTTTTTTTGGGCAGACTCACAGAAGCCTTTAAAAACTTTACCGAGACAGATTTAACAAGTATGGAAGGACGAGTCCTGTTGGCCCATTCCTTCATAACCCAGGCAGCCCCAGACATAAGGAAAAAATTACAAAAACTAAAAAAAGGACCAGAGACCCCAATTTCCGATTTGGTGGAGGAGGCAAATAGGGTGTTTTTGAACAGGGACCGGGAGGAAGAAGCAAAAAGGGAGCAAAAAGAAGTCCGAAAAGATAGGAGAATAGAGAGGCAGACCCAGGCCTTGGCCCAACAACAGGCTAAAATCCTGGCCTTGATTCATCCTGCCACTATGCGAGAGTCCCGGGGAGAGCAAGGAAGAAAAAAAGATCTTAACAATCCACCGCGGCTGAGCTGTACCCAATGTGCCTACTGCAGAGAGGATGGACATTAGAAAAGGGAGTGTCCATATCGCCCTAAGGGAAGGCGTATGGCGACCCCTACACCTGCTCCCTCTGTGTTAGTTCTGGGCGACCAGGACTGACGGTGCCCAGCAGCTCGAGAAACCCCCGCGAATGGTGAGATCCAGATCACTCCTCTCGACCCTTGGGTGACTCTACAAATAGAAGGTAAGGATGTAAACTTTCTTCTAGACACGGGGGCTGCCTTCTCCGTTCTTCCTTTCCGATTAAGACCTTTAGACTCCCAGACTAAAATGGTGATAGGGGTAGATGGAAAACCCCAAAGCCGGAATTTTACTAAGCCCCTCCATTGTAAGGTGAAAAATTGGCAAGGAACCCACCCCTTCTTATACATACCTGGTTGCCCTGCTCCCCTACTGGGGAGAGACCTTCTTTGCCGCCTCCAAACCAAAGTGACTTGGGGAAAGCTAGAAGTCGATAATTTTCTTTGCCTAGTGTCTGAATATTTACAGTCAGAGGTAGAAAAGGAAGAGTCTGTCCCTTTCCTAGATGAGGTCAATCCCCAGGTGTGGGATGTCTCCAGCCCTGGTTTAGCCATAAATGTTCCACCGGTAAAGATTTCTCTGAGGCCAAATGCTCCCTACCCCTGGAAAAGACAATATCCCTTAAAACCAGAAGCTCTTGAGGGTCTTAGACCATTAGTTAACAAATACCGAGATACTGAAATTCTAATCAGCTGTGAGTCCCCCTGCAATACTCCAATCTTGCCCGTTAAAAAACCAGATGGATCTTATCGATTCGTCCAGGATCTAAGAGCTGTTAATGAAGCTGTGGTTCCCATCCACCCCATAGTCCCAAACCCGTATACCCTCCTATCCCAAGTCCCAGGAAAAGCCAAGTACTTCTCAGTCTTGGATCTTAAAGATGCTTTCTTTTGCATTCCTCTCCATCCTGAATCCCAAAAACTCTTTGCTTTTGAGTGGCGGGACTTAGAAACGAGGGAGACCATACAACTCTGCTGGACTTGACTACCACAAGGGTTTAGGGATAGCCCTCATATCTTTGGGACTTCCTTGGGGAGAGAACTAAGGGAATTAACTTTAACGAACAGTAGTCTAATACAGTATGTGGATGACTTGCTCATAGCTAGTCCAGATTTTACCAGCTCTCAAATGGACACTATTAAAACTCTAAATTTCCTATATGAAAAGGGTTATCGAGTATCCCCCAAGAAGGCTCAGATTAGCTTAACCCAAGTAAAATACCTTAGATTTATAATTACAGAAGGAAAAAGAATGCTTGACCCCGAGAGGAAATCCCTCATCTTAAATACCCCGTACCCCCAAACAAAAAAACAGCTTAGGGGATTTTTAGGAATGACCGGGTTTTGCAGGATCTGGATTCCTAATTATGGCAATCTGGCCAAACCCCTATATGAAAAGTTAAGGGGGAAAGAGGAAGAGCCACTCGACTGGGATGAGACCTGCAAGGTGGCCTTTAATGCCCTAAAAGAGTCCATCACTACAGCCCCAGCTTTAGGCCTCCCAAACCTGGAGAAGCCTTTTAGACTCTATGTTTCTGAAAGGATAGGAACTGCTCTTGGGATGTTAGGGCAGATGATGGGGCCCGTATTACAACCCGTGGCTTATCTCTCAAAACAACTAGATGAGGTGGCCAGAGGGTGGCCCACTTGCCTCCGGGCAGTAGCAGCCACCGCTCTTATGGTTAAGGAGGCATCTAGGCTGACCCTGGGTCAGCCCACCACAGTGTATACGCCTCACCAGGTGCAAGCAGTCTTGGAAACTAAAGGGGACAGGTGGATGACAGGGGGAAGGATCACCCAATACCAAGCCCTCCTCCTTGACACTCCAGAAATAAGGTTGAGGGTCTGCCAGACTTTAAATCCAGCAACCTTACTGCCAGATCCCCCTACTTCCCCTCTGGATCACCAATGCATACAAATCATAGACGAGTTATACTCTTCTCGCCCGGACCTATCAGAGACACCTTTATCTGACCCAGAGGAAACTGGTACACAAATGGCAGCAGTTTTGTAGAAAAAGGAGAGAAAAAAGCAGGATATGCAGTAGTGAGCCTAGAAAAAACTAAAGAAAGTGGGTCTCTTCCCCCAGACACCTCAGCCCAGAAAGCTGAACTTTTTGCCCTGACGAGAGCTTTGGAGTTAGGAGAAGGAAAGAGGATTAATGTGTATACGGACTCTAAGTATGCTTTCCTCATTCTGCATGCCCATGCAGCAATTTGGAAAGAAAGAGGGATGCTCAGTGCCCGAAGCTCTCCTATTAAACACAAAGAGCTCATTCTCAGGCTCCTGGAGGCAGTCAAACTACCTGCAAAATTAGCTGTCATCCACTGCAAGAGTCACCAAAAGGGGCAAGAAAAAGAGGCCCAGGGAAATAGGAAAGCTGATCAAGAGGCAAAACGAGCTGCCAGGAAAGCTACCCCTGTCACTGCTATCTGCCCCCTTTTCCCAAGGAAACCCTGACTCCAGATTATACCCCAGAGGAACATTCCCGATATGCTGAGCGGGGGTGGGAGATTGGGTCACATGGGTGGTTTCAGACTGATCAGGCCCAAATAATACTCCCTGATTCTCAGGTTTGGAAAATTACTAACCCCTTACATAAGAGCATCCATTTTGGAAGAGATAATCTAAAAATCTTGCTTAAGTCTATTCTCTACCATCCCCAGTTAGCTAAGGTTGTTAGACAGGTCACACAAAATTGTGATACCTGTCTAAAAAAATAATTCAAAAACCAGACCCTTGCCACCTCCTCTAATTAAACCTGTCCAACATCGGGGATCATACCCAGGAGAGGACTGGCAAGTAGATTTTACAGCCATGCCAAAGACCCAAGGGTTTTCTTATTTGCTAGTCTTTATTGACACATTCACAGGATGGATCGAAGCGTTCCCTACTGAGACAGAGAGCTACAGAAGTCTGTAAGGCTCTGCTGAAGGAGATAGTGCCTAGGTTTGGGCTGCCTCGGTCACTTCAGAGTGACAATGGGCCCTCATTTACAGCCACGATATCCCAAAACCTAGCCGCATGCTTAGGCATAAAATACCGGCTCCACTCATCCTGGAGGCCTCAAGCTTCAGGAAAGGTAGAGAGAGACTTCTGCTCTGCTAGGCAGGCCTACGCCCCGACACAGCAGGAAGAAGTTACAGAAGAAAGAGACCTCCGCCCCAATTCCCAAGAAGCATCTTGAGTATGAAGTCTCTCAGGGGGGAGTTGTTAGGGGAAGCACACTGATTGAAACCGCCCACCCTGGTCAGGTACCATAGTAACCATTTGCATGAGTTGTTTTATGGCAGGAGATCCTGATAAGGAATATGGAACTAATAGGCCACCACCAGCCGGAAGAGTGGAAAGATCGAGAGGAGACACTACCTGTCCGTCCACTTCCCAGAATCCCTCTTGCTAGCATCCATCTTGGCTGAGCGATGCGTGCGCCACCAGGAAAGACTCTGAATTAGAATGATTGGCCAAAGACCACCCGGAAACTAATCCCATCACCATAAAACCCAAGACTGCGAGCCACGCGGCAGAGCAGTTCTCCTGGGTTCCCTTACCCTCCTGCTCTCCACCCGGGTGCCCTTTCCCAATAAAATCTCTTGCTTTGTCAGCACGTGTCTCCTCGGACAATTCTTTTCCGAGTGTTAGACAAGAGCCCAGTTTCGGACCCTGGAAGGGGGTCCCCTTTCCTGCAACATATTAAGTTGTTTGAAAACAAGAAAACTTGGCGGTAAATAGTCAATAAGTCAATGATGTTAATAAGTAATCGTAATTATGCTTTCAACAGGATGAAAAACATAAACTTCTTGAATCCAATTTTTAACCTAAGGAAAAACAAATATATAACTCCTTACAACTTAGACTTGGAGAAAAGTGCATAAAGAGAATAGCCAACGTTATTAGAAACCCTAACTATCCATCTTAGTTACAAAATGAATAATGGAATAATAACTGAAAATAACTCAAAGTTCACCATTCTAGGTCAGATAACTAACTGCAATGCATTCTACCATGACATTTAGCTCAACAAAACATACAACAATTCTTTTCCATAAATTTGTAATCCTGCAGTTACTGTCGAGAAAAATTCTGATATAAGAATTTCAAGTAGTAAGCAGTACAGACTACCAGTTACAAAATAAATGAATCAGAGAGATGAATTCTACAGCATGGGGAATATAGTCAATAATATTGTAACAACTTTTTGTGGTGGCAGATGGTAACTGTACTTATCATGGTGATCATTCTGTGATTATGGAAATATCAAATCACTATCCCGTGCACCCGGAACTGCCATGGTATAGGTCAGTTGTACTTCAAAAAGAAAAAATATATATATACATGTTTCGATGCTGTTCTCTCAGATCATCCCATCCTTGCCTTCTCCCATAGAGTCCAAAAGTCTGTTCTGTACATCTGTGTCTCTTTTTCTGTTTTGCATATAGGGTTATTGTTACCATCTTTCTAAATTCCATATATATGCCATTAGTATACTGTATTGGTGTTTATCTTTCTGGCTTACTTCACTCTGTATAATGGGCTTCAGTTTTATCCATCTCATTAGAACTGATTCAAATGAATTCTTTTCAATGGCTGAGTAATATTCCATGGTGTATATGTACCACAGCTTCCTTATCCATTCATCTGCTGATGGGCATCTAGGTTGCTTCCATGTCCTGGCTATTATAAACAGTGCTGCGATGAACATTGGGGTGCACGTGTCTCTTTCAGATCTGGTTTCCTCAGTGTGTATGCCCAGAAGTGGGATTGCTGGGTCATATGGCAGTTCTAATTCCAGTTTTTTAAGGAATCTCCACACTGTTCTCCACAGTGGCTGTACTAGTTTGCATTCCCACCAACAGTGTAAGAGGGTTCCCTTTTCTCCACACCCTCTCCAGCTTTTATTGCTTGTAGACTTTTGGATAGCAGCCATCCTGACTGGCGTGTAATGGTACCTCATTGTGGTTTTGATTTGCATTTCTGTAATAATGAGTGACGTTGAGCATCTTTTCATGTGTTTGTTAGCCATCTGTATGTCTTCTTTGGAGCACTGGGATGACCCAGAGGGAGGGGGTGGGGAGGGAGGTGGGAGGGGGGTTAAGGATGGGGAACACATGTAAATCCATGGCTGATTCATGTCAATGTATGGCAAAAACCACTACAATATTGTAAAGTAATTAGCCTCCAACTAATAAAAATAAATGAAAAATAAATAAAAACAACAATACTTATTAAAAAGAAAAAAAAAGAAAAAGAAAAAGCAATTCCAAGTAGGATTTAACAGAGAAATTCAAGTTCTTTGAACTTTATGTTTAAAGCTGTAACTACATATCTAGTCATTTAAACATTTATGCTTTAGAAAGAGTCCTTTGATCTGATTTTGCCTACATGGATAGATATTCTTATAAACCACTGAACTTGGTTCAGTGCTCTTTTCCTTATGTGTAAGGAGGAACTCAAGGGAGGAGAGAGGAGACATGGTGCACGAGGAAGAGTGGCAGGTGAACTGTACAGAAACCCACAAATCCTGGCAGAACAACCTCACTCTATTTGTTGAGTACATTGGGCTCTCAGTGAGGATTTCCATGGAAGAAATGTTCATGCACCAAAATTGCCTTAAAACCACTCGTCCCTATTCTATGAACTAGGACACCTGGGAGCAAGAATTTATTTCTAGAAGTGTCAAATCCATGTGGACATTGAAGAGTACCTAAAAAGCATGTGGTCCACACATGTGTGATATACTTTTCATCTTTATTGACATATGCTTGAAAAATTGTAAGATATGTAAAGGATGCATCGTGATCATTTGATATACATATGCATAGTAAAAGGATTCCTCCCATTTAATTCATTAACATCCCCACTGCAATATATGTGTGTGTGTGTGTATGTGTTTCTGTGTGTGTATAAATATATATATATATAAATATATGTATATTCATATATAAAGTGAATATATTTTTCAAATGATTGTAAGTGATATTATGTTTAATGAAAATATTTACTTATAGAGCTTTTAATCAAGGGATATTTTCCCAATTAACAGGCACAAAAGTATAATCATTGTAAAGTTTAATTTTTAAATTATTTTCTAAGAAAGAAGATTTAATACATATTACCATATATTAAAAAGATTGAGAACCCAGTATTCCAAAATCAGTGCAATACATTTTTCTCTGATAATAATCTTCTTTGATAAGGTAATTTTACTTTGATAATAAGAGGAAAACAAAGAGTTGGTATGTGTCTGTGAGTGATATAATTGTGATGTGACTATTTTTGAGTTTTCCAGGTTTCAAGTTATTGACTTATATTAGTATATATTCCCATTCACCTGTCTTTCTTCTATCACGTACACAAAATCATACACACATTCACATACCAAACTCCCACCAAATTCAGTGCTTATCATTGTGCCCAGGGTCACAGTTGTGTTAATATTTTAGAAAATGTTGATGAGGGGGCACAAAACTAATTATAAAACTAGAATATTAAAATTTTTAGTTGAGTGAAAGGGAATAAAGGAAGAAATTTTGATCTGATTTTGTTTACAAAGTTATAAGAAATGTACATCAAAACAAGGATTGAAGGGAAAGTTACTTTTTTATTCAGAAGGTTCACAGCTATTCTTTTACCGCTAAGTGCTCACTTGAGTACCTGGTCCTCTCATTATATTCCTATTGTCTGCTTTCATCTGGGTCAAATCCGAGTGTGGGCCAGAGCTTCTAATGTAAAGTCCCATACTTGAAAATGGGAGATTTTCTGGCATTGGATAATCTCTCACAAATCCACAGCAGGATGCATTGAATATTGGGGACAAATAGATAAAACAACTTTTTATCCTTAAGTGCATCCTATATGCTCATGTTCTATGGTCTAGTTTTTAGTAAATATTGCCAAGGGAAACTTCCTTGGTATCTTACAGCTTAGGGTCCAAGAAACAGTTGAACCAATTTCTCTCTGGTGCATAATTCAAAGATACGAAATTTGGGGAAGCCTGCACTCACATACTTTTGTTTCTCTGCCTGGAATAATTATTTTAAATGCAACAGCCATAATCAATATTTTGTTCAACTATGAAACAGAAAGTCCATCACTCATTAGTGGCAATACTAGAAATCCTCATATACTTCTATTTTAAAATAAGAAAATAAATGATACTAGGTTGATTTTTCTGTGCTTTAACATTTTAACCTGAATATACTTTGAGCAATTTTTATTAAAAAGTGAACTTCAAGCAGAATAATCAGTTTTAGCTCACATTTCTCAAAAAAAGATCTATAATTAATTCCATTAAATTTTTAAAACATTTCTTCTAAAGTAACTATTGAAAAGCATTAAGAAATAAAATAATGAGATTTTAAAATAGATGAAAAGTGCTACTATTAATAATTTATATACTAATTGATTGTGCTGGTATACAATATAAACGACATTTTTCTTTCAGGGAATCAATTATTTTATCAACCATAATTTCTATTCTTTTTTCTAATTATAATTCACCAGTAAAATATTGCTTAGTCCTAAATCAGCTGAAATAATAAAACATTGGAAAGTATATTTTAAAAAGCACTGGCATATAGAGGCAGACGTGTGTGTGTGTGTGTGTGTGTGTGTGTGTGTGTGTGTGTGTGTCCAACTGTTTGTGATCCATTGACTGTAGCTCATTAGGCTCCTCTGTCCATGAAATTTTCTAAGTAAGAATACTGGAGGGGGTTGCCACTTCCTCCTCCAGGGAATCTTCCCGACTCAGGATCAAACTAGTGTCCCTTACATCTCTTGCAATTGGCAGGAGGATTCTTTACCTTGGTGCCTCCTGGGAGGCCCAAACACATGTTATAGGTCTGTAAAAATAATTGACTTCTCATACTGAATTTTTCAAATTGATATCGTTTGTAGTTGTGTACTCCAGTTCTTTAACAAACACTTTGAAAATAAATATTATACATCTGCTTTCAAGAAGAATTAGAAAAAAAAAAGAATTAGTTCTTCATAAGTAACATGTTTTTATCTCTATATTTTTATACTTGTAAAAACATATTAAATATAAGGTACTATTTATTAAAATACAAAATAGATAAATAGGGAATATGTTTTAATGAAACCATTTATTTTTAGGAGTTAAGTAAAAGGAAATCCTTAGTTTTCAAATATATTAAATATGTAAAAATAAGAGAAAGTCAATCATTTATTAATTAAATTGCTCACCAGATAATGATACTTTATCTTAACATAAGTGAAATTTTAAGCAAATATGACTTTCAGTGAAACTTAAAAATAACCTTTTGAGGATTTACTTACAGGATGGTGGTATAAAACTTTCCCCAATAAGCAAAAATAACTTTAAATAGTTAGTTCTGTTCAGTTCAATTAAGTCGCTCAGTCGTGTCCAACTCTTTGCGACCCCATGAATTGCAGCACGCCAGGCCTCCCTGTCCATCACCAACTCCCGGAATTTAATCAAACTCATGTCCATCGAGTCAGTGATGCCATCCAGCCATCTCATCCTCTGTCTTCCCCTTCTCCTCCTGCCCCCAATCCCTCCCAGCATCAGGGTCTTTTCCAATGAGTCAACTCTTTTTTAGCAGCAACCATTTAAAGTTTCTGAATCTCATTCTAAAACGTACAGGAAATAAACATTAACTTTCAAAAATCTACTAAATCTCAATAAACAGTGAAAGTCTGTGGCATTTGAACTACAATTCACTCCCTTATTTTCCTCCGCCCTCCCCAGCTCAGCATAATAGAGACTTCCTTTGGGGTAGGTATAACCAATAAGATAGAATTTCTCTTTCTCTAACTCCAGAGATGGGGAGTCACCAGCATTTTTCACCCTCCTACCCGATTTCTGTATAGCAGAAACTAAATTGCCGGCAAATATTCAAGATATCAGAACCTCCCTCTTTTACCAGTCTACAGTCACAGTAGAGAGGATTTATTTCAGGGAGGACAAGCAAAGAACACTGGGAACCCTGATGCTGTCCTCACACTCACTCATAGAGAGAATGGGCCACACAGGAGGAGAAAATCCAAGACTACAGACTCCTGCTGCTGCTCAGTGCTGGCTCACAAAGCAGGCTGCACTCTGAAATGGGAAAGCCGGTCTCAGCTCCTAAGAAAAGGCTCAGAGACGCTGGCAAGGGAAAGAGGGAGGCCACAAGAATAGAGATCTCTGTCTCTGTCTCCATGGAAACTGACTTTATTTGGAACAGAATGTGCAGGAACTCAAGAGTAATGGAGTTGTAAAAAATCAGTGGATATTTGGGTGGTGAACTATCAAGATGAGGCAAGTAGTTCCGTGACAATGATAAACAAAATAATAGGCTTCCTGGTTTACCAGAGAAAACCAGGGAAAGAGACAGGTTGGAAAAGCCTTTCTTAGGTACTAACAAACTACAAAGCCTGTCCTCAAAGTAACTCCTGCAGAAAAGGAAAAGATTAGTATTGGACTATGGATGAATTTAAGTCCCAAGACGTTGAAAGGAACAGAGTGAAACAGGAAAATACTGGAGGCTAACAGCTGGGCTTAATACCCAGTGAGATAGACATCTCAAGAGAGAGATCAGAGAGAGTAAAAAGACCCCTGCTGAAACTATTGTCATCCCGCAGTGATTGCATGCATGCCTTAGGCTACACCCTCTGAGGAGCAAAGGTAGAGAATTTACACTGCAGGAGAAATATATTTTACTAAACTAGTGCAGCCTAATCGATAAAGAAAGAAACAGGCAAACAACATTAAGAATCCCAGGAAGGGGCAGTGGGTCATTAATTCCAAATTGAAATAGTATGTTATCTAAAATAGTAGTTTATTAACAATAGCAAGACAGGCAAAGAAACAAGAAAGTGTGACTCATTCATAGAAAAATAAGCAGGCAACAGAACTGGCCTGTTACACTGATGTTTGACTTAATAGGAAAAAAACTTTAAAATGTCCATGGTAAATACCTTCATAGAATGGTTATTCATCTTTTTATCAAATTCTCCTATCAGTATGTCTCACCTTTCTCTTATGAGACTCTCCAGGATTACATTGACGTCACTCAGATAATCCAGAATAATTTATCCATGTCAGAAATTTTAATTCAATCATATCTGTAAAGTCTCTTTTGCCATGTTAAGGTAACTATTCACATTTTCTGGAGATTAGGACTTCAGCATATTTAGGAGAAGGGTATCATTCTGTCTACCAAAGTGACAGAAAAATATTCAAAGAAGTAATAGCTGAAAATATTCAAAATTTGATTAAAAATATTGATCTCTAGCCCAAGAAACTTAACAAAATCTAAATAGGATAAATACAAAGTGATCTGCTTCAGACATACCATTATAAAAAATATTGAAAAACAAAGAGAAACCTTGAAAAGAACCAGGGAAAATTCATTATTCTGGATTTTAAAAAATATTTCAACCATATGCTGTCTTCAGGAAACATACTTCAGAGTTAACGAAATGAATAGGTTCAGAATAAAAAGATTAAAAAAGATATATCATGCAGTAGCAGCCATTTGGAAGCTGAAGTGGCAATACTAATTTAAAACATAAACTTTAAAGAAACCGGTGTTGCTAGAGATGAAGAGAGATAGTTTATAATGATAAAATATCAGTAGATCAGAGATCTATAACAGTTATAAACACATATCACCTAACAACACAGTTCCAAAGTATATAAAGCAAAGCAGAAAAAAAAAATGAAGAAAGAAACAAAAAACTCAACGTTAATAGAGATTTCAGTATTACACTTTCAATAATGAACAGACAAATAGGAAAATGATAACAAAGAAAGAAAATTTAATGACACTATAAAACAATTATTCTAACAGATATACAGAACACTTCACCCAACAATGGCATAGTATACATTCTTTCAAGTGTACTTTTGTTGGCCCACTGTTTTCTTGGATTGGCATTTGCAGATTCAACCAACCACCTATGAAAAACATTTGGAAAAAAAATTTCAGAAAGTTCCCAAAAGTTGAATTTGCTGTGTGAAAGCGACTATTTACACATGATTTATATTATATTCACAAATATTTAAATAGCAGTGACATTGTATTAGGTATTATAAGTAATCTAGAGATGATTCAAAGTATACTAGAAGATGTGCTGAAAGTGAAGAGGAACTAAAAAGCCTCTTGATGAAAGTGAAAGAGGAGAGTGAAAATGTTGGCTTAAAGCTCAACATTCAGAAAACTAAGATCATGGCATCTGGCCCCATCACTTCATGGGAAACAGATGGGGAAACAGTGGAAACAGTGGCTGACTTTATTTTTGGGGGCTCCAAAATCACTGCAGATGGTGATTGCAGCCATGAAATTAAAAGACGCTTACTCTTTGGAAGGAAAGTTATGACCAACCTAGATAGCATATTAAAAAGCAGAGACATTACTTTGCCAACAAAGGTCCATCTGGTCAAGGCTATGGTTTTTCCAGTGGTCATGTATGGATGTGAGAGTTGGACTGTGAGGAAAGCTGAGTGCCGAAAAATGGATGCTTTTGAACTGTGGTGTTAGAGAAGACTCTTGAGAGTCCCTTGAACTACAAGGAGATCCAACCAGTCCATCCTAAAGGAGATCAGTCCTGAATATTCACTGGAAGTACTGATGTTGAAGGTGAAACTCCAATACTTTGGTCACCTTATGTGAAGAGTTGACTCATTGGAAAAGACCCTGATGCTGGGAGGGATTGGGGGCAGGAGGAGAAGGGGACGACAGACGATGAGATGGCTGGATGGCATCACCGACTTGATGGACATGAGTTTGGGTAAACTCCAGGAGTTGGTGATGGACAGGGAGGCCTGGCGTGCTGCGATTCATGGGGTCGCAAAGAATTGGACACGACTGAGCGACTGAACTGAACTGAACTGAGAGGATGTGCATAGGTTGTATGCAGATGCTACACCATTTTTGAGCATTTGCAGAATTTGGTATCTGAGGGGCATCCTGGAATCCCCCAGGGATACCAACAGAAACCTGTGCATTAATCATTCTCTAGAATACATCATAGACAAGGCCATGAAACTTTATTGAAAATATAAGGCTTTTCAATAAATTTAGAATTATTAAAATCATACAAAGTTTGTCCTTCATACATAATGAAAATAAAATTAGAAATCAATACAGAAATATAGAAAATGAACAAATATGTGGAAATAAACACCTCACACATAAATAAGTAATGAGTCAAAGAAGAAATTGCTAAGGAAATTAGGAACTACTTGGGGATGAATGAAAACAAAAGACAGTATTTAGAAGGAAAATTTATAGCTATAAGAGCTATGTTAAGTGTGTGGAATCATCTTAAATAACAAGTTTTCACCTTAATTCACAGGGAGAAAAAGAAAAAGTCACTCTGAAGCACGCAGAACAAAAAAAATAATCAAGATTTGAGTAGAAATCAATGAAAGGAAGGACAGAAAAATAGTTACAATTGACATAACCAAAACAGATTAGAATGGTTTAAATAGAAGAAAAAATGGAATGGCAAATTCAAACTATTCACAGAAATCTGCTGAAAATTTGAGGAGGTGGATTGTATAATTCTAGTATACATTTTCTCTCCCTCAAAATGTAAAGTATTTATTATAGTTCTCATTTTAAGGATGAGAAGACTGAGATAGGAAAGCTAATTTACTCAATGTCTTGAAAGAATATGTCTATATGATCTATTATTCATTTAGCATGATTTTAAATATATATTTCCAGACAGAAATCTATGCAGATTGCAATTTCATTTATGTACTTCTCTATTTTATCCTTTCCTCTGACTTTCTGTGACTTTCCTTTAATGGAAAACTCTAAAAACTGAGGTCTGTAAAGTTATAAAAACAGTGTGGGGCAGAGTATTTAATTACAACCAAGTGTTTTGTACTGGCAGTGAAGTGAAGTCGCTCAGTCGTGTCCGACTCTTTGCGACCCCATGGACTATAGCCTACCAGGCTTCTCAGTCCATGGGGTTTTCCAGGCAAGAGTACTGGAGTGGGTTGTCATTTCCTTCTCAGAGATAATCCATTATTGATTAATTATTTATTCATTTTTACACATTCACTTATAATACAGTTTATGTAGAAAATTCCTTTACATTATCTTATTTCACTCTAAAACAAAGTATACCAGAAATTTTGCATTGCTTCTTTGCTCTGTGTAACACCAAAAGGATCACTCTACATTTTTAAAATATCTGTGTACTGAATTGCTTATTATTGCAATAACCATAACAAATTCAAGAGATTGTAGTTAGCCTCAAAAGCAAGGACAAGGCCAATCCCCTGGGGGATTGATTCCAGGCTTCCCCTCAGGTACTAAAATCTGCAAATGCCCATTCTAAACAAGTCTTCAAGTGCTCAGTCACAGAGGAAGTGGGAAGGAGCAGTTCACCCAAGGTGAGGACGAGGAAACTAGACCATCTCTAACAAGAAGTTAATAGGTTGGGAGAATGGCCAGAGACACTGATAATGATGAAGACTTATTGTGATTATTCGTATTTTAGGTAAATTCATGATTAATAGAAAATGTTTTATAAAATATTTGAAATCTTTCTGATTAGCAGTGGAACACTTTCTATCTTAATATTTATGAGTTCACTCTGCAAATATTAATTGTGCTCCTGAGTCAATGTATTCATTCATTCAATAAATATTTATTGAGCTCCTACTATGTGCTTAGTGTTGTTAGAGAAAACAATTGAAAAACAGAGGTATGTCTCTGATGCTATGGAGTTTAAACCTGACTGGGAAAGAGAGGCATTGAAGAAGTTTCAGGTTGCAGAATAAGAATGATAAAGTTTAATGAAGCAAATGGAAGTTTAGTGCATTAATTGAATGAAATTCTATGTTTTATTTGTTGTTTGCTATTAGGTATTTTAGGGCCTGCCTGGTAGCTCAGATGGTAGAGAATCTGCCTGCAATGCAGGAGACTTGTATTCAACCCCTGGGTCGGGATGTCCCCTGGAGAAGGAAATAGCAAACCACTCTGGTATTCTTGCCTGGAGAATTCCATGGACAGAGGAGCCTGGTGAGCTACACTCCATGGGGGTCGCAAAGAACTGGACACGACTAAGTTACTAACACACAGTTAGCTATGTTATTCCAGGGAACCTAGAAGAAGTGGGTGGAAGTGAAGAGCATTCACAAAAATGTTCATTAATAAAGTGACAGAGAACTGGCCTTTCATTTGCTTTCTGTAAAACTCACTCAGGGCTGACTCAACAGCAGGTATGAGACTGAGAGGGATTTGAACTTAGGTTTTTGTTTTTTTTTAATCACTTGTCACATGTCCATTTTGAAACATCACATTGTTTGTCTGCAAGTAATTTGCTATTTGTCAACAGCTTTAAGAGCAGTTGACGTTAATCATGCATTGTCTGTGAAGTGCCTTTACGTTTACTGGAAGCCTGGTTCATTCTGTATGTTTTTATTTTAAGTACATCTATGGAGTCAGACAAGAAGGTCAAGATCAGTGTAGAGAACTGATCTAAATCAATTAAAGTAACTATACTGAACCTTAAGGAACTAAATGGATTCATATAAATACACGCTTAATAGTTGACTTGATAGCTTATCACTTCATACATTGCATTAAAGACTTAATTCTGGAGCCACACCATATGTATATGGGATTACAAACCAATTCTGTTATTCATTAGCTATGATCTAGGGCATGCTATTTAACCTCTGTGTAACTCACTTTCTTCTTCTTCCAATAGATTAGTAATATCATCTACTTATCAGGTTATTGTGAGGATCAAATATGATAGATATATATGTATCTCTACATATATAGATAGATAGGCATCTACACATGTATAGATATATATCTAAAGTGTCTAACAGATAGTTGCTGCTGTTGTTTTCCTTTTTGTTGTTTTTCCTCTATAATTATTTAAAATAGGCAATTTTAATGACATAGCCACCACTATTCCTGTAAGTATGCATTTTTACTCGCAGGACATATTTATTTCTTCTGTCAGATCCTACTATAGAAATGCTTAGGCCTGTGAAACCTATCTCCTGGGACAGTACCATGTCCTTCTTTTCCCAAGTGGAGAACTGTCCTGGACAGGTTTCTCAACAGAATCTATTGCTGATGATCCTGAACCCTGCGACCCTACTGGCCTGGTGAAGATATGTTGGTATTTGCTATTTGCCCTCCAAACATTGATTGTCACCCCTCAGATATTAAAGGTTCCAGATTGTGAGAGGCATTTGTTTCTGCTCTACATATATATACATTAAACTATACTTATATACACACAAATATGTATATATGTAAGTATGTATATACATATGCATATACTAACATGATTTAATTCTAGTATTTACTTTCTTTCTGGCATTCCTCTATACTTTCAAGAAGGTTGAGCTGATTTTTTTAGACAACTGTACCTTGGTTTCTAGTTGAATCCTTTCCTTCTCTACCACAGCTACATACAGTATTGTTTGCTGGAACTGTTTGCTTTTCTTCTTTGAAAATTTTTCTGCCCTTCTTTTTAAGCCATTTATTTGTCAAACATTCTGCTCTGGATTTTGCCAAGATTATTCTCTCATACTGAGTTATATGGAATCTATGATTTTTGAACCATGAGAACCCATTCAATTCTTTAAAAAATACTGAGGTAAGAAACTGAGATACATGAAATTGAATATAATGATGATATTTTAAAATAAAAGCCTGAGAATTCAAGAATGTGAAAGCCGACTAGAATAAAACACAAATTGAACATGAAAGGTGATAAACTGAACACAAAAGGAGGGGGGTCAAAATTTTCAGCCATACAAGCAAGAGAGTTGGAACTGATACCTGTTATTAAATTGGACTAAGGTTCTATCCTTTCAGTCAAAGGATGAAACAGAAAAAATAAAATAAAATTTGTCCACTAGCAAAATGGAACTCGAGGAATCTTGTCTGCTCCTTCTTGGGCCCTGGAAACGACCCTCAAGTCCAGACACCTATGATCTCCACCTTTATTGAGCGCTTCATCCTCCTCTTATTTATGGCTTCTCTATCACCTCTTTATGCTTCATTTCTGCCTTAATTGGTTTTGGTCGCAAGTACATGCCGTTTGTGTGTGTGGGCTCAGTTGCTCAGTCATGTCCAACTCTTTGCAATCCCACGGACTATAGCCCTCTAGGCTTTACCCATGGAATTTTCCAGGCAAGAATACTGGAGTGGGTTGCCATTTCCTGCTCCAGGGCATTTTCTGGACCCAAGGATCAAGCCCACGTCTCTTGCACCTCCTGCATTGGCATGAGGATTCTCTACCACTGCACCACCTGGAAAGCCAGAATGCAATTTAGAGTTGAAGTTTATATTGTTTCTAGATTTAGCTCTAGAGATTGCATTCTCCTTATCCTTCTGAGTATATTCCTGCAAGAAAGGTGAGAAAAATCAGAACTAACCTACTGGTATATACCTACCAGAATAGAAAGACTCCAAATCAGGGTCTTCTAAGGAAATTAACTCAGCCTAATCTTTACTCAGAAATCAGATGCCTTCCTGATCTTATTTTTAATTTCCTTCCCACCTTCTAACAATGTCTCTTTCTTCTGTTTGCATATAGTTTTTGGCCTCACTTGCTTGTCCACCAGACACATTTTGAGGTTTCTTATGGCTTCTTATAGAGCCTTGGACTGACTTACAATATCACAACCAATGCTAGAAAGCCCAGGAATCCATTAGTTAAAGAAATAATTTGTGGGCATAACTGCTTTAAAAGTGATCAAAAGGTAACAGTTTAGAATATGCAAGAACGACCTAGGCCAGATAAACCTCATCTCATTTCTTAATGAGAGTAGTACAATGTCATTGATCAGTGCTCCCTAACGTTTTCGATTCAGGTAAAAATGACAAGACATTTTCATTACTTTACCACAGTAGTGCAGCTGTGCCTGGATGCTACTAGGGCTGAGGTGACAGCATCCAGCACACATATGTTCCTTTGAAGTACATGGGAAGCCCACAGAAAAATTTTGAGAATCTCTGCCACAGAATCTGCAGTCCAATAAAGAGTTTGCATATTCGTAATACAAGAGACTGCTATAATTAATTAGTATATTAAAATGTTTGAATAAGTGACAAAACCATACTTTGAAAAGCTTACCCAGGCCATTTCATGTCTATGAACAAGCAATTAATACATGGAAAAACAGATCTTCTGTAAGAATTTGGAAGCTAATGTGAGAGGGTCTTCAGTTCAGTTCTATCGCTCAGGCCTGTCTGACTCTTTGCAACCCCATGAACTGCAGCACACCAGACTTCCCTGTCCATCACCAACTCCCGGAGTTTGCTCAAACTCATGTCTAGCCAGTTGGTGATGCCATTCAACCATCTCATCCTCTGTCGTCCCCTTCTCCTTCTGCCTTCCATGTTTCCCAGCATCAGGGTCTTTTCAAATGAGTCAGTTCTTTTCATTAGATGGCGAAAATACTGGAGTTTCAACTTCAGCATTAGTACTTGCAGTAAATATTCAGGACTGATTTCCTTTAAGATTGTCTGGTTTGATCTCCTTGCAGTCCAAGGAATTCTCAAGAATCTTCTCCAACAACACAGTTCAAAAGCATCAATTCTTCAGCACTCAGCTTTATTTACAGTTCAACTCTCACATCCACACATTACTACTGGAAAAATCAAACCTTTGACTAGACAGACCTTTGTTGGCAAAGTAATGTCTCTGCTTCTTAAAATGCTGTCTAGGTTGGTCATGGCTTTTCTTCCAAGAAGCAAGCGTCTTTTAATCTCATGGCTGCAGTATCCATCTGCAGTGATTTTGGAGCCCCCCTAAATAAAAGTCTTTCAGTGTTTCTATTGTTTCCCCATCTATTTGCCATGAAGTGATGGGACCAGATGCCATGATCTTAGTTTTCTGAATGTTGAGCTTTAAGCCAACTTTTTCACTCTCCTCTTTCAGTTTCTTCAAGAGGCTCTTTGGTTCTTCCTTGCTTTCTGCCATAAAGGTGGTGTTATCTGCATATCTAAGGTTATTAATATTTATCCCAGCAATCTTGATTCCAGCTTGTGCTTCATCCAACCCAGGATTTTGTATGATATACTGTGCATGTAAGTTAAATAAGCAGGGTGACAATATACAACCTTGATGTACACCTTTCTCTATTTTTAATCAGTCTTTTGTTCCATGTTCAGTTCTAACTGTTGCTTCTTGACCTGCATACAGATTTCTCATGAAAGGGTCTTAAAAAACAATTAAAAACTGTCTAAGAATAAAACTTACAAAAATAATTTGTAAGTAAGGGTCTTTGGCAAAGAACAAATTACTATGAATCCCATGACTGTATTTACATGTGATTAGTTTCAAAATGTTTTAGGACTTAGTTACATACAAACCTCCCTCTTTCAGTCTCCCTCTTCCTTCTCTCTCTCTCTCTCTCTCTCTCCCTCTCTCTCCAGAAAGCTGGAACTTATAAAATTCGATGACTTTTCAAGAGTCCGTTTAGCTCTTTTTCAGGAAAAAAAATCTCTAGAAATTGGTTCTTTTCTTATCTTGAATTACCTATACAAGAGATAACGTAGTTGTACCCAGCAAATAGATTCAAAAAAACAGTACTTGGACTGTAAAATAAAGTAATTTGGAATACATATATGGAAATGATGCCATTAAATATAACTTTGCTAATCACTGAAAGTTTCACAAGTTTGCTTACTCATAATTTCCATATTAATGAGGGAGAATAGAAAAATGTTCAAATAAATGAGATAATAGATAATATCAAGTAATAATAACTACTCTGCATATAGTCCTTAAATTATTTTATGACATTTGAGAACATTTTTTATTTTCAGTATTAATACTGTTTTGCCAGTTATTTTTCTCTGCTTTTTTTAAACTTGCTAGGACTTTTGTTAGAACTACATTGAATTTATAAATCATATTGGAAAGAACTGACATCTTGACAGTATTGAGCCTTTCTATCCATTAACATGGTTGTAATATTGTGATTTATAGTAAACAGGTTTATTTATAGTTTTAGTTTTGGGCCAAAAACTCCTAAAAACTTTGGAATTTTCTGGGTGACAAGAGTGATAAAACTCTCTTTATATTCATAACAAACCCATTAATTTTGGTCGTTTAGCACTATTATTTTGAATTGCTGCATGAGTTAATTTGACACTTAGAATAAGAGAAATTTTATTTATTTATTTACTTTTGTTGTTGTTGTTCCATAAGATCTTTTGTTTACTTTCCATTCTTTTTTTTTCATTTATTTTTATTAGTTGGAGGCTAATTACTTTACAATATTGTAGTGATTTTTGTCATACATTGACATGAATCAGCCATGGATTTACATGTATTCCCCATCCCGATCCCCCCTCCTGAAGTAAGCCAGAAAGATAAAGACCATTACAGTATACTAACACATATATATGGAATTTAGAAAGATGGTAATGATAACCCTATATGCAAAACAGAAAAAGAGACACAGATGTACAGAACAGACTTTTCTATTTTTTTTTTAATAAGTGTTAAATGTCCAAGTACTGTTTTTTTGAATCTATTTGCTGGTTACAACTACGTTATCTCTTGTATAGGTAATTCAAGATAAGAAAAGAACCAATTTCTAGAGATTTTTTTTCCTGAAAAAGAGCTAAACGGACTCTTGAAAAGTCATCGAATTTTATAAGTTCCAGCTTTCTGGAGAGAGAGGGAGAGAGAGAGAAAGAGAGAAGGAAGAGGGAGACTGAAAGAGGGAGGTTTGTATGTAACTAAGTCCTAAAACATTTTGAAACTAATCACATGTAAATACAGTCATGGGATTCATAGTAATTTGTTCTTTGCCAAGGAATTTGGCAGTACAGAGGCAAGTCATGAAATACGGATTACGTGTTGCTTTTACTCTCTAAAAGGAGAGAAGGTCCAATATCACATGTTCTCAATTTCCAGCCATATTTCCATATAAACCAAAAGTCTACAAGCAATAAATGCTGGAGAGGGTGTGGAGAAAAGGGAACCCTCTTACACTGTTGGTGGGAATGCAAACTAGTACAGCCACTGTGGAAAACAGTGTGGAGATTTCTTACAAAACTGGAAATAGAACTGCCATATGACCCAGCAATCCCACTTCTGGGCATACACACTGAGGAAACCAGATCTGAAAGAGACACGTGCACCCCAATGTTCATCGCAGCACTGTTTATAATAGCCAGGACATGGAAGCAACCTAGATGCCCATCAGCAGATGAATGGATAAGGAAGCTGTGGTACATATACACCATGGAATATTACTCAGCCATTAAAAAGAATTCATTTGAATCAGTTCTAATGAGATGGATGAAACTGGAGCCCCTTATACAGAGTGAAGTAAGCCAGAAAGATAAAGAACATTACAGCATACTAACACATATATATGGAATTTAGAAAGATGGTAACAATAACCCTATATGCAAAACAGAAAAAGAGACAAAGTACAGAACAGACTTTTGAACTTTGTGGGAGAAGGTGAGGGTGGGATGTTTCGAAAGAACAGCATGGATATTATCTATGGTGAAACAGATCACCAGCCCAGGCGGGATGCATGAGACAAGTGCTCGGGCCTGGTGCACTGGGAAGACCCAGAGGAATTGGGTGGAGAGGGAGGTGGGAGGGGGGATCGGGATGGGGAATACATGTAAATCTATGGCTGATTCATATCAATGTATGACAAAACCCACTGAAATGTTGTGAAGTAATTAGCCTCCAACTAATAAAAATAAATAAATAAAAGAAAAATGTAAATCTAAAGTCACATATCTTTAACAATGTAATAATTTTTAAAAGGCTTATTAAAAGAACTCAGAGAATACCTGTCATTAGGACGTTCTTTCTGGTTTGCAGACTATAGATTGATTCCCAGTGGAAGGTGGACATTGATTATGAAGGACAGTTCTTGCCTTCCATAGCACTTCACCTGAAATATATATATACACATACATACTGGTGTGAATGCATGCTGAAATAATATCATATACAGTAATGAAAAGAAAAAAAAGTAATGAAAGGTCAGTTTTGCTTACTGAGAGAAGAAAAGTGGGTTATCTCTTAAAATTATCTTTAATTTTAATATTTTAAATGGACTGTATTTTCTAATCTTATAATTATTATATGTTCATGATAAAAATTAAAATAATGCACAAAAACCTCACAGAATAATTTAAATTAATTAAATTCAGCCTTTACATTCAAATTAAAATCAGCCTTTAATTCAAACATGAGGTTTGTCTCTGGTATGTACATGTGAACATGAATATGAATGTAAGTTTAGTTTAGTTCAGTCTCTCAGTCACACCCGACTCTTTGCAATCCCAGACTGCAGCATGCCAGGCTTCCCTGTCCATCACCAACTCCTGGATCTTGCTAAAACTCATGTCCATTGAGTCAGTGATACCATCCAACCATCTAATCCTCTGTCGTCCCCTTCTCCTTCTACCTTCAGTCTTTCCCAGCATCAGGGTCTTTTCCAATGAGTCAGTTCTTTGCATCAGGTGGCCAAAGTATTGTAGTTTCAGTTTCAGCATCATGGAATGTAAGTTAGAAATTGCCAAATTTACCAACATATTATAGATTTTTTTTCATGTTCATGATCAGAAATCCCCTGCATTTTACATTTATATCTAATAACTTACCTTATAAATGAGCCTATTTTATTTTAGGAGTTTTCTATTGCCAAGGTTTAAATTATACCTCATACTTGTCTATCTAAAATAACTTTGTATTAATTTTTTGTATATTTATGGTTACCATAACAGAGAAAATTCCTAAATGTAGTGTACCTGGGACAAAGAATCTTATTTTTAATTGTGCTTGATATAAACTGCCGAGTTTATTGCAGGGAATCCAGAACTATTATACCATTCTGCACTTGCAGCCATAGTATAGGGAATTGTTGATTTCTTCTTCCACCTGCTATTATTGGAATTTATGACTGTTTTCATTTTTGCAAATTGTGTTAAGGAAAAACCTCTTGACATCTATACATCTACTTTACAAATTGCCTGGATTTATTGGTTTCTTTGTCTTTTTGATTTATAATTCTCTATAATAATTTTTGATTTGTATTAAGCAAGATATATATATATATATATATGAATAAAATGTTCAGTTTATGCTTGCTCTTACCTCTATCTCCATATACACTGTAGTTTAAGGTGCACATTAAAATATTGGCATGATCATATATTGCAAAATTTTAAGTATCATGTGAAATGTCTCCCTGATCATATAAGATAAATGCATATCTATCATTTTGGCTAATTTTCCAATTATGATATTATTCTTTTACATTTAAAATATTTATTTCTAAAAGGTAAAATTTTACTTGATTTTATTTAAAACAATAAATTGTGTGTTCATGTATAATTTGGTCAGTGTTCTGCCTTTTCACACAATTTTGAGACACCATGATTTTGTGTACAGATAAAAAAATAGAAACAGAGATATATACACACATGCACAACACTGTCACTCACATATGGAATCTTTTAAGAAGCTTTTCATTCTGTTTAAAAATCAACATGTATTTTTCACAATGTAATAAAGTTTTATATACAGAAAATACAAATCTATTCTTGTTACTCTTCACCTTTATAATTTTATTGACAATTCCATTAGAAAATTTTTTCTTACATGAACTCAAGTATCACTTGGCTGGCTTACAGCAAGGTATTGGGATTTCTAATTAAAACATATGTATTTAGATATTAATCTGTGCACAACTCATATACTATAGCATAGTAGTTTCCTAGAAAAGTTACTGCACAGACTTGCAAATTACAAAATATGTATTAAACACCATCAAAGATTCTTTGGCATATGGAAAGATGCTCTTTGACTTATTGATACAATAAATGCAAATATTGCCTAATATACCTGGTGGCTCAGATGGTAAAGCATCTGCCTACAGTGTGGGAGACCTGGGTTTGATCCCTGGGTCAGGAACATCCTCTGGAGAAGGAAATGGCAACCCACTCGAGTACTCTTGCCTGGAAAATCCCACGGATGGAGGCGCGTGGTAGGCAACAGTCCATGGGGTCGCAGAGTCAGACACGACTGAGTGACTTCACTTTCACCTTCACATGTAATTAATCATATATATTAGTACAAAATTTTGAAAAATAATTAGCAAGAACAACCATCTTAAAATAAGAAAAGATATCATCTCATATCTGGAAGAGATGTTCTTTGTAATATTTGTCTGACCATTAGCCCTTCCCTGAGTTCCCAGGTGGTGCTAGCGGTAAAGAACCTGCCATCAATGCAGGAAATGCAGAACATGCAGATTCAATCCCGGGGTCAGGAAGATCCCCTGTAGGAGGGCATAGCAACCCACTTCAGTATTCTTGCCTAGACAATCCTATGGACAGAGGTGCCTGGTGAGCTACAGTCTATAGGGTCTCAAAGAGTTGGAAAGGACTGAGTGACTAACACAAACAAGCCCTCCCCAATTGGGTTTTAATCCCCACAGTTCCACAAAAATGGCCTTCATGACCATAAGAATGATGCCAAGGGATAGATCTTTTAGAACCCTGATGTCAATTTTATGTGCTCATCATAGCTTCTTAGTAGCATTCCAGATGACATTATCTTATACTGAGAAAATCCTAGCAACTGCAAAGAGAAAACTGTTAGAACTAATCAATAAATACAAGAAAGATGCAGAATACAATATCGGCATACAAAATCGATTGTGTTGCTATCTACTAACAAACTACTTAAAAGGAAGATCAGGAAAACAGTGCCATTTATAACATCATCCAAAAGAATAAACTACTGAGGTATGAACTTCCCTATGGAGATAAAAAGTATCAAACTGTGTTATGAAAACTATGAAAATTTGGTGAAAAAAATGAAAGAATACCCAAACAAATGGAAAGAAATGTCATGGTCATGGATTGGAAAATACAATATTGCTAAAATGTACACAGTACACCCAAAGTAACCCACAGATTCATTGCAATATCTGTCAAAATCCCAGGGGCATTTTTTTTTGCAGAAATAGGAAAACAATTCACAGTTCATATGAAACCACAAAAGACCAGAAATAGCCAAAGTAACAGGGAGAAAGAACTAAGCTGGAGACATTATATGTCCTGATTTCAAACTGTATTATAAAATTACAATAATCAAAAACATATTGCATTGGCACACAGATAAACTTATAGACTGATGGAATGGAATAGAGAGTCCAGAAATAATACATGAGTGTGTGGTTAACTAACCTTGGCAATGATTTTGTGATTAGGACACCAGAAGTGCAATATAAATAAATAAATAAGAAGACTGCTGCTGCTGCTGCTGCTAAGTCGCTTCACTTGTGTCCGACTCTGTGCGACCCCATAGACGGCAGCCCACCAGGCTCCCCCGTCCCTGGGATTCTCCAGGCAAGAACACTGGAGTGGGTTGCCATTTCCTTCTCCAATGCGATGACAGTGAAAAGAGAAAGTGCTCAGTCGTGTCCGACTCTTAGCGACCCCATGGACCGCAGCCTTCCAGACTCCTCCGTCCATGGGATTTTCCAGGCAAGAGTACTGGAGTGGGGTGCCATTGCCTCCTCCAAATAAGACTACATCAAACTAAAAGCTTCTGCACAGCAAAAGATACAGTCAGCAAAGTGAAAAGGCACTCTACAGAACGGGAGAAAATATTGATGAATCATACATCTGATAAGGGGCTAATCCTCAAAATATTAAGAATTCCTACAGCTTGGTAGCAAAAATCTAACATCACAATCAGAAATTGGATAAGCATGTGAACAGTTATTTCCCAAACAAGACATACTAAGAGCCAATAGATACATGAAAAATGTGCAGCTCCATAATCAGAGAAATAGAAAAAAAAAATCACAATGATATTTCAACTCATATTTGTCAGGAAGGCTTTTACCTCCAAAAGAGAAGTCACTAAGTATTGACAAACATATGTAGATCACATGCTTTCCAAATTAGAATCCCTACACACTGTTAATGGAATTTAGAAATGGTGCACAGTGTTTAAATTCTTCAGAAAACTAAAAGTAGAACAACCATATGATCCAGAAATCCCTCTTCAGAGTATTTATCCAAAAGAATAAATATCAGAATTTCAGAGAGTCTTAGCACCCCCATGTTCATTGCAATACTATTCCCAATAGCTAAGATGTATAAACAATCTAAATGTGTATTGACAGATTAATGAATAAATAAAATATAATATCTACATTTATATATATTGATAGGTAAATATAGACACACAATGAACTATATTTCAATTATTTAAAAAAAGGAAAATTTTCAATTTAAAATGTAAATGAAACTTGTAGCCATTATACTAAATGAAATGTCAGCCACAGAAAGACAAATACTGCTCAGAGTATCTATAATAATGAGATTTATAGTGGAACAGTGGTTTCAGAGAGTTGTGGAAGTGAGGAAATGGGGAGTTACTAGATCACAGGTATAAACTTTCAGTTAAGCAAAATGAGTAAGCTTCATGGATACTCTGCTCAGCAGTGTTCCTACAGTCAATTGGGCTGTGATTAGTCACTCAGCCATGTCCAACTCTTGTGACCCCATGTAGCTCGCCAGGCTCCTCTGTCCATGGGATTCTCCAGGCAAGAATACTGGAGTGGGTTGCCATGCCCTCCTCCAGGGGATCTTCCCAACCCAGGGACTGAACCCGGGACTCCCACATTGCAGGTGGATTCTTTACTGTGTGAGGCACCACAGAAGCATTATACTCATGAAAATTTAGTAAGAAGGTAGATATCATATTAAGAGTTCTTACCACAGTAAAATAGTGAAATAAATTAATAAAATAAAATAAACTGACAAAAAATCAGACCAGCAAAACCAGCTAACAAACATTTCCCCCAGTGTAACACAACAGTATAATATGTTAATAAATACTAATATATTATACTATTTACTATACCAATAAAATACTATGTATTCTAGTATTAGTATATAGTATACTGATATAATACTAGAATACTATATATCATATGTAACACTAATGTAATATAGTCTAATACACTAACACACACAAAAGTCTAATATACTGGTGTAAAACTGTATATTATTAGAGACTGCTTATTTCACATAAGGACTATATGTGGAAAAACAAGGGAATTGTTGATATGTCCAGGAAAAAGATTATTGGAGATGTGATGCAAATAGATAGGGAAATATAATAGTTATTTGAAGACCAGAAGCAACAAGTCTTGGACATTTACTATAATTATTATCTCCAAATAATTTGAAACATAAGAAAAAATAGCAAGACTATTAAAAAAGAAAAACTATATACTAGAAGAAGAGAAAAAGTAAAAGGAAATCACACTGGGGATAGGAAACCATTATAAAATTTTGTTTCAAAAGTCTTGGTTGTTAAACAAACAAAAAAGCAAGGAAGTTAGTGGAATGGCTTGCAGGGATTAAGTATCATGGAAAAAAATTTGATTTGTTTGAAACAAAAACAGAAAAGTATTGAGTGGAGTTTGCCAGCAGATTTGATGCACAGGATGAGTGATATTTCAAGTACTTATGTCTAAAGTCATTTTATTTTCCCTTCTGATTGAAACATTATTCTTTGTAGTCATTTCCCAGATTCACAGTATGATGGATTGGTTTTTAACTGCTCTCAATCTCTTTACAAGGTTACACACACACATGCACACAAACACACAAGAGATCAAAAATACATAGCAATAACAATAAAATCAAACAAGCAAAAGCTGTCACCCAGTATTTCTCATATAAGTTTATATACCAATTGCCTACCAGACTGATTCATTCATTTTCTTCTGTAAGTATTCATTGAGTTCCTAATGTGCCTATACTCGCATAGGTGCCAAGAATATAGCTCTGAGCAAGAAACCCAAAACTCTTACCTCTTGCCTTTCTTTAAGAAAAAAAAGCAAAATAGGTTTGTTTCTTGTTTACTCACACAAACCAAAACAAAAAATGAAAATACTCTGCTGTTTTCACACTCATGGAGAAAGACATGAGTGGATAGTTATATGTAGACTCACTGTGTTAAATAAATATTTGGAACATAACACATGGAAAGGTCTATTTAAATATTGGTTGCCTTAAACTGCACAATTTCTCTTTGTTAGGGGTTTTAACATTTCATACAAAGATGGGTTTGATAAAGGACAGAAATGGTATGGACCTAACAGAAGCAGAAGATATTAAGAAGAGGTGGCAAGAATATATAGAACTGTACAAAAAAGATCTTCACGACTCAGATAATCACGATGGTGTGATCATTCACCTAGAGCCAGACATCCTGGAATGTGAAGTCAATTGGGCCTTAGGAAGCATCACTATGAACAAAGCTAGTGGAGGTGATGGAATTCCAGTTGAGCTATTTCAAATCCTGAAAGATGATGCTGTGAAAGTGCTGCGCTCAATATGCCACCAAATTTGGAAAACTCAGCAGTGGCCACAGAACTGGAAAAAATCAGTTTTCATTCCGATCCCAAAGAAAGGCAATGCCAAAGAATGCTCAAACTACCACACAATTGCATTCATCTCACACGCTAGTAAGGTAATGCTCAAAATTCTCCAAGGCAGGCTTCAGCAATACGTGAACCATTAACTTCAAAATGTTCAAGCTGGTTTTAGAAAAGGCAGAGGAACCAGAGATCAAATTGCCAACATCCGATGGATCATTGAAAAAGCAAGAGAGTTCCAGGAAAACATCTATTTCTGCTTTATTGACTATGCCAAAGCCTTTGACTGTGTGGATCACAATAAACTGTGGAAAATTCTGAAAGAGAAGGGAATATCAGACCACCTGACCTGCCTCTTGAGAAACCTGTATGCAGGTCAGGAAGCAACAGTTGGAGCTGGACATGGAACAACAGACTGGTTCCAAATAGGAAAAGGGGTATGGCAAGGCTGTATATTGTCACCCTGCTTATTTAACTTATATGCAGAGTACATCATAAGAAACGCTGGGCTGGATGATTCACAAGCTGGAATCAAGATTGCCGGGAGAAATATCAATAACCTCAGATATGCAGATGACATCACCCTTATGGCAGAAAGTGAAGAACTAAAAAGCCTCTTGATGAAAGTGAAAGAGGAGAGTGAAAAAGTTGGCTTAAAGCTCAACATTCAGAAAACTAAGATCATGGCATCTGGTCCCATCACTTCATGGCAAATAGATGGGGATACAGTGGAAGAAGTGTCAGACTTTATTTTTTTGGGCTCCAAAATCACTGCAGATGGTGAATACAGCCATGAAATTAAAAGACACTTACTCCTTGGAAGGAAAGTTATGACCAACCTAGACAGCATATTAAAAAGCAGAGACATTACTTTGCCAACAAAGGTCTGTCTAGTCAAGGCTATGGTTTTTCCAGTGGTCATGTATGGATGTGAGAGTTGGACTATAAAGAAAGCTGAGCACTGAAGAATTGATGCTTTTGAGTTGTCGTTTTGGAGAAGACTCTTGAGAGTCCCTTGGACTGCAAGGAGATCCAACCAGTCCATCCTAAAGGAGATCAGTCCTGGGTGTTCATTGGAAGGACTGACGCTGAAGCTGAAACTCCAATACTTTGACCACCTCATGCGAAGAGCTGACTCATTGGAAAGGACCCTGATGCTGGGAGGGATTGGGGGCAGGAGGAGAAGGGGATGACAGAGGATGAGATGTCTGGATGGCATCACCGACTCGATGGACATGGGTTTGGGTAAACTCCAGGAGTTTGTGATGGACAGGGAGGCCTGGCATGCTGCGATTCATGGGGTCGCAAAGAGTGGGACACGACTGAGTGACTGAACTGAATTGAACTGAGGGATTTTAAAAGGAACCAGGAACCAAAGCAGGTAAGAGAATAGCCGACTTCCCTGCAGCTCAGTGGTAAAGAATCCACCTCCATTGCAGGAGAGGCGGCAGGATCCAAGGGTTTGATCACTGGGTTGGGAAGATCCCTTAGAAAAGGCAACGGCAACCCACTCCAGTATTCTTGCCTGGAAAATCTTATGGACAGAGAAGCCTGGCAGGCTACAGTCCATGAGGTTGCAAAAGAGTCGGACACGACTTAATGACTCAACAAGTCACAACCAGGGAAATGCCCATGCTATTAAAATACCCAAGAGCTTAAAAGACCTAGTGGGAGAGCAGACAATAAAGAAATGAATATATAAAGATAAAATAGAGCAAGTATTTGTAAGTCATTATAGGAGCCATGAAGAAAATGTAGAAGGTCAAGGGATTTAGAGTCATTGGGGTACTTTATTGAGCATTTCAAAGTAGGTGAACATAGGCTGATCATGGAAGCTGGTTTTGGTTGATGAAAGGTCATCAAGGGCAAGATTAGAGGGGCTCAGAGCAGAGACCATGACATGTGTGGCTGGATTATACGAGAACACCGAGGATTTTTGAGTTTTGAGACTGGAGGTTAGCCAGGAACCACTCCATGCAGGGCTTCAAAGCCAGTGCTCAGAATTCTGTCTCTTATTCTAGTTGCATTAGAACACAAAAAAAGTGTAAATCAGAGGAGAGAATATAATTACATCTTATTTGGCTTTGTAGATTCTATAGATATATATTAGATTTCTGAATATTTAATATGTATAGTTCTGTATTCTTTAAATGGAATGATTACAATGAATGTTTTCAGATCAAATAATAATTTAAAACCTGATTTATTTTTGTTAACTTATAGAAATTGAAATGGAGTTGTATTAATATGGTGAAAATATGAAGCTCTCCTACTTCATATATTTACCACTTTGATGCCATGTCAGTCACTTAAATCATCTAAGTATGAGACTGGGGTCAATCCCTTTGCAACTGAATCATCTGCAACACAACTAGAGCTTGGACAATTCTTCAAACACTGTCACTGGATTCTATTTTTAAAAGAAGAATATTCTAAGGAGTTAGGAGAGTTTCTTTGCTATCTTTCCTTTAATCTTCATAAAGCCCTGTAATAGCTAAATAGTGCCAAATTTAAAATAAATAGAAGAGAATTATTATTAGGATGCAAAATTGTGTAGTACTAGCTTCTTATATCACTATAAAATTTCTGTTTTATTTTCCTTCTGCTTATGATAACACTCTTTACAAAGCATTTTATTAGTACTTCACACAGAGTTGTGTTGGTATATAAAAATGAACGACATTCATGATGGACACTTTTCCTTTTGGTATATATATGTGGAGCTTCCAGGGCTTGCCCGGTTGCTCAGTGGTGAAGTATCTGCCTGCAATGCAAGAGCCGCAGGAGATGTGGTGCGATCCTTGGGTCAGGAAGATACCCCGGAGGAGCACATGGTGACCCACTCCAGTATTCTTGCCTGGAGAATCACATGGACAGAGGAACCTGGCAGGCTACAGCCTGTAGGGTGGCAAAGAGTCGGACAGGACTAAAGCGATACAGCACGCAGGCGTGCATGCATGGAGTTTCCAAGATATTCACATAAATGGCAAGTGAGATGTGTCTCATAACAAATGAGATATGTTAGTGCATAGTATCTCCTTGAAGTTAATAAATGCATAATCCCTGTTAATCTTAATGTGAGTTATATTCGCAATGTAGATTTTTTAAATATTCAGTTCAGTTCAGTCAGTCATGTCCAACTCTTTGTGAACCCATGGACTGCAGTATGCCAGGCTTCCCTGTCCATCACTAACTCCCAGAGCTTGCTCAAACTCATTTCGATCAAGTCAATGATGCCATCCAACCATCTCATCCTCTGTCATCCCCATCTCCTCCTGCCTTCAATCTTTCCCAGCATCAGGGTCTTTTCCAAAGAGTCAGTTCTTCCCATCAGGTGGCCAAAGTATTGAAACTTCAGCTTCAGCATCAGTCCTTCCAATGAACACTCAGGACTGATTTCCTTTAGGATGGACTGGTTGGATCTCCTTGCTGTTCAAGAGACTCTCAAGAGTCTTCTCCAACACCACAGTTCAAAAGCATCAATTCTTCAGTGCTCAGCTTTCTTTATAGTCCAACTCTCTTTGCCCCATTTTTTGATTGGGTCATTTATTTTTCTGGAATTGAGCTTCAGGAGTTGCTTGTATATTTTTGAGATTAATCCTTTGTCTGTTTCTTCATTTGCTATTATTTTCTCCCAATCTGAGGGCTGTCTTTTCACCTTACTTATAGTTTCCTTTGTAGTGCAAAAGCTTTTAAGTTTCATTAGGTCCCATTTGTTTAGTTTTGCTTTTATTTCCAATATTCTGGGAGGTGGGTCATAGAGGATCTTGCTGTGATTTATGTCGGAGAGTGTTTTGCCTATGTTCTCCTCTAGGAGTTTTATAGTTTCTGGTCTTACATTTAGATCTTTAATCCATTTTGAGTTTATTTTTGTGTATGGTGTTAGAAAGTGTTCTAGTTTCATTCTTTTACAAGTGGTTGACCAGTTTTCCCAGCACCACTTGTTAAAGAGGTTGTCTTTTTTCCATTGTATATCCTTGCCTCCTTTGTCAAAGATAAGGTGTCCATAGGTTCGTGGATTTACCTCTGGGCTTTCTATTCTGTTCCATTGATCTATATTTCTGTCTTTGTGCCAGTACCATACTGTCTTGATGACTGTGGCTTTGTAGTAGAGTCTGAAGTCAGGCAGGTTGATTCCTCCAGTTCCATTCTTCTTTCTCAAGATTACTTTGGCTATTCGAGGTTTTTTGTATTTCCATACAAATTGTGAAATTCTTTGGTCTAGTTCTGTGAAAAATACCGTTGGTAGCTTGATAGGGATTGCATTGAATCTATAGACTGCTTTGGGTAGAATAGCCATTTTAACAATATTGATTCTTCCAATCCATGAACACGGTATGTTTCTCCATCTGTTTGTGTCCTCTTTGATTTCTTTCATCAGTGTTTTATAGTTTTCTATGTATAGGTCCTTTGTTTCTTTAGGTAGATATACTCCTAAGTATTTTATTCTTTTTGTTGCAATGGTGAATGGTATTGTTTCCTTAATTTCTCTTTCTGTTTTTTCATTGTTAGTATATAGGAATGCAAGGGATTTCTGTGTGTTAATTTTATATCCTGCAACTTTACTATATTCATTGATTAGCTCTAGTAATTTTCTGGTAGAGTCTTTAGGGTTTTCTATGTAGAGGATCATGTCATAAATGGGGCAAAGAACTAAACAGACATTTCTCCAAAGAAGACATACAGATGGCTAACAAACACATGAAAAGATGCTCAACATCACTCATTATTAGAGAAATGCAAATCAAAACCACAATGAGGTACCATTACATGCCAGTCAGGATGGCTGCTATCCAAAAGTCTACAAGCAATAAATGCTGGAGAGGGTGTGGAGAAAAGGGAACCCTCTTACACTGTTGGTGGGAATGCAAACTAGTACAGCCGCTATGGAAAACAGTGTGGAGATTTCTTAAAAAACTGGAAATAGAACTGCCATATGACCCAGCAATCCCACTTCTGGGCATACACACTGAGGAAACCAGATCTGAAAGAGACACGTGCACCCCAATGTTCATCGCAGCACTGTTTATAATAGCCAGGACATGGAAGCAACCTAGATGCCCATCAGCAGATGAATGGATAAGGAAGCTGTGGTACATATACACCATGGAATATTACTCAGCCATTAAAAAGAATTCATTTGAACCAGTCCTAATGAGATGGATGAAGCTGGAGCCCCTTATACAGAGTGAAGTAAGCCAGAAAGATAAAGAACATTACAGCATACTAACACATATATATGAAATTTAGAAAGGTGATAACGATAACCCTATATGCAAAACAGAAAAAGAGACACAGAAATACAGAACAGACTTTTGAACTCTGTGGGAGAATGTGAAGGTGGGATATTTCAAAAGAACAGCATGTATACTATCTATGGTGAAACAGATCACCAGCCCAGGTGGGATGCATGAGACAAGTGCTCGGGCCTGGTGCACTGGGAAGACCCAGAGGAATCGGGTGGAGAGGGAGGTGGGAGGGGGGATCGGGATTGGGAATACATGTAAATCCATGGCTGATTCATATCAATGTATGACAAAACCCACTGGAAAAAAATATATATATATAGTCCAACTCTCACATCCATACATGACTACAGGAAAAACCATAGCTTTAACTAGATGAACCTTTGGTGGCAAAGTAATGTCTCTGCTTTTTAGTATCTTGTTTAGGTTGGCCATAGCTTTTCTTCCAAGGAGCAAGTATCTTAATTTTATGGTTGCAGTCACCATCTGCAGTGATTTTGGTCCTCCCAAAATAAAGTCTTTCACTGCTTCCATTGTTTCCCCATCTATTTGCCATGAAGTGATAGGACCAGATGCCATGATCTTAGTTTTCTGAATGTTGAGCTTTAAGCCATCTTTTTCACTCCCCTCTTTCACTTTCAACAAGAGGCTTTTTAGTTCTTCACTTTCTGCCATAAGGGTGGTGTCATCTGCATATCTGAGGTTATTGATATTTCTCCCGGCAATCTTGATTCCAGCTTGTGCTTCTTCCAGCCCAGAGTTTCTTATGATGTACTCTGCATATAAGTTAAATAAGCAGGGTGACAATAATCAGCCTTGATGTATTCCATTCCTGATGTGTAACCAGTCTGTTTTTCCATTTCCAGGTCTAACTGTTGCTTTTTGACCTGCATACAGATTTCTCAGGAGGCAGGTCAGGTGGTCTGGTATTCCCATCTCTTTAAGAATTTTCCACAGTTTGTTGTGATCCACACAACAAGGTCAGAGAGTCACAGTCAAAGTCAAAGCCAGAGTCAAAGGCTCTGGTGTAGTCACAAAAGCAGAAGTAGATGTTTTCCTGGAACTCTCTTGCTTTTTCAATGATCCAACGGTTGATGGCAATTTGATCTCTGGTTCCTATGCCTTTTGTAAATCCAGCTTGAACATCTGGAAGTTCATAGTTCATGTACTGTTGAAACCTGACTAGGAGAATTTTGAGCATTACTTTGCTAGCATGTAAGATGAGTGCAATTGTGCAGTAGTTTGAGCATTCTTTGGCATTGCCTTTCTGTGGGATTGGAATGAACACTGACCTTTTCCATTCCTGTGGCCACTGCTGAGTTTTCCAAATTTGATGGCATATTGAGTGCAGCACTTTCACAGCATCATCTTTTAGGATTTGAAATAGCTCAACTGGAATTCCATCATCTTCACTAGCTGTGTTCATAGTGATACTTCCTAAGGCCCACTTGACTTCGCATTCCAGGATGTTTGAGTAAAGCTTTCCCTTAGGCTCTTTATTAGGAGGTAAAAGTAAGGATTTCTATTTGTATGTGTGTTTGTGTATGTGTCTGTGCATGTGTCTGTTCTTAAGACCTAAATTTAGAATTGAATCATTTTCTTTAAAGTATACCAAATAACATTAAATTATTAAATTAACCATGTTAATTGTTAGTATTAATAATACCTTAATTATTAAAATACCCATGTTAATATTTAATTTAAAATTAAATTTAAATTTCCATTAGACTCTTTATTAAAAGGTAAAAGTAAGGATTTCTCTGTGTGTGCTTGTGTGTGTGTGTCTGTGTATGCATATGTCTGTTCTAAGGACCTAAAGTTAGAACTGAATCATTTTCTTTAAGGAATACCAAGAACCATGTTAATAATTTATTTTCTCTCCAATTTATCTCAGTATATCAGTCATGTAAATAGCTTTGAACAGACTTGGGGCTTAGATGTTATAGTCCACTTTAACTATTGAGAAGGTTAAGCAAACTTTTTTTAGTTACAGATGTAAGTAACTCTTTTTTTCACTAAAATCATCTGATATACTTTTTGTGTCAGAGACAAATTTTTACTGATGGAATATGAAAGTGCCCTTTGCACCTGTTTATTTTCTCCACTGGTCTACCATATAAGCTGAAATTCTCTTCATTAAAATCTCTTTTTTATCACAGCATTGTGCCTCTAGAAGGCTCCTTTAATGCAAAATTAATGTAAAATGTTGTCATTATTTAATCTGTTATATGCATATAAAATGCATATGTATTTTATAGACATATATTCATAAAATATGAATATATAGATTTATATTCAGTCCTGAATGTTCATTGGAAGGATTGATGTTGAAGCTGAAACTCCAATACTTTGTCCACCTGATGCAAATAAATGACTCATTTGAAAAGACCCTGATGCTGGGAAGGATTGAAGGCAGGAGGAGAAGGGGATGACAGAGGATGAGATGGTTGGATGTCATCATCGACTCAATGGACATGCATTTGAGTAAACTCTGGGAGTTGGTGACGGACAGGGAGGCCTGGTGTGTCGCAGTCCGTGGGGTCACAAAGAGTCGGATACAACTGAGCGACTGAACTGAACTGAACTGATTCACAAAAATTGAGAAGTAAAAATTAAACTCTCCCCAGACAGTGGGAGTATAAGAATTGCATTGTGATATGAGAACAAGACAGGTTGTCTCATGAAGATGAAAGCAGGGAAGGAAAAGTACAGATATGGGAAAGGGTCGATCCAAGTGAGAAATTGCAGTTATATCTGGGCAATGAGGAACTATTACTTTAATATCTCTCATTCAGGCAAAACATGATTCCTCCAAATATGTATGGTATTTGGTATATTTGTGAGTATATGGGTAGATGTGTATGATTGGTATAAAACTGTTCCCATTCTGTAGCATTCTGCCTTTTCAATCTGAAGAAGTGGTGTTTGACAATTCAAGTGTTCGTCCTTGACTCCCAAATAGAAGTTAATGAACTGTTGAAAATAAAAATAGTAGAATGACCCCAGCAAAGTCTTCAAAATGGAATTTATACACCCTAAGTGTACATGAAAACTTCGTACAGGCAACGATTGTTCTGGGACAGGGCTTTTTTAAATCTCAGTCCTTTTGACATTTGGGGCTGCATTATTCCTTGTTGAAAAGAATGGTCTTGTACATTGGTTATTTAGCAAGTTTCTGGTATTTACTCACTCCAGTAACCCTGTTCCTCATATTGTGACACCCAAAAATCTCTCTCTGTATCTCAAAATGTCCCCTGATAGGGAGAAAAAATTGTCTCCCCTCTATAACCACTGATTTAGAAAAATGAACTTCTAGATACTCCACTTCCACATGATCTCTTATAACAGATATACCTGAGAATTTGGGGTGTAACAGAGCATCTTTAACAAGTGAATACAAACCCACAGTGGAACTTCATGACTCAAATATATTTCTAATGATGTTGAAGCTTGATGTTAGGAACTGTGTATTTTGATCTGTATTGAGATTTTCTGAATTATGAGACCTAATGACAAGTGTCATTTAACAAAGTCAGTTTTTTCATTTGGCCTTACTAGAAATGAGAGAAGGAAGGAAGGAGGGAGAGAGGGAGGAAGGGTGGGAGGATGGGGAGGTAGGCAGGTATGGAAGAGGGAAGGAAATTAAACATTATTCCTCAGAGAGAAACTCATAAAAACTGACATTAAATATACTGAAGATATATAAATATTTAAAAAGCTATACATAATTTATTTACTTATTTTAAAAATTATATCTCAGAAATGATTTTTAAAATTGCAAAGAAACAAAAAATATTTGAAAATTCTTTTAGGAGATTTTAAAGGAAAATTTAAAGGTGACTAAATTCATTATTTTGAATCTTGCCAATCAGCAGTCTCAGCTATTTTGAATAGGAAACAAATACACATATGATTAGCAAATTAATCTTTATGAAGCTACATGACACAAGTTACAATTATAGTATCCAAATTTCATTGTAAGAATTCTTTGTACAGTTTATCAACAGGAAATTAGAACATTTCCTTATGCTAAAATTACTTATTCTTAGGTTATATGAAATAGATAATAGTTTATATAAAGTTTATCTTAGCTTGAAAATTATTGTTTGAGTTCATTCAGTTGAATATTTTAAATTTGAAAGCTTAATTTAGAGATGGATTAGAAATGACTATTTTTTAGCATCAGTTTCTCCAGTGTGTATTGTTTAAATATTCAAAGTATAGCTATTGTTTTCTAGTGTGCTCCACATCAGTTTGAAGCTATTTACAAAGTGTTGCAAACTTGAATGAGCTATTATTTCCAAACTTCCCAAGAACAAGATACTATTACTTGATTTTGAATTTCTTTTTTTACATTTCAATAAAATATTTTCTTCTTATTCAAACTCTTTAATAAGTAAGCTGACATTTTATTTTTGAATCTTCTGAGGATGAACAACTGTGATTAACATTTAGTTAACAGTGATGCAAAGGAGACAAGTAAGGTGTAATCTGATGATTTGGCATGACTATCAGAATTCAGAATTTTATAAAGCTTTGGTATCAATTTTAAAATTTAACTTTTCCTTTGCATAGGATACTTTTTTCTAAACCATATGGTGCCATTCGTCTCTGAAACTGGTAAAAGGAAAAGAATTTTTCTTCTGGTAACTCATGAAAGCATGTGTTAGGCTGGCTTTCTGGCTATTAATTTTGTATTCATCAAATGTAAATGCTTGGTTTTAATATGTTCCTAAAAAAAGCAGTACTGTATGAAAACAGTAAGAGTAGAGAATATCATCACATAAAGTTTTATTCATTATCTAAAGAAAGATTATATATATCTAAAAATAAATTCAATGATTAGCAGTTATGGGCTAAAATACTTTGAAGCACTGAATGAAAAAAAATTGCAAATTTTATCACAAAAAGAATAGCTAGCATTGCTGAGCTTTGAAATGAGGAGTAGTCCATCTTTATTGATGTGTGAGTTACCTATGCTACAAAATTTTGGTAATACGTTAAAAATGAAAATTCCCATTGTTTTCTCTCTCAGGATACCAGTTTCTGGTAATTAGGCAAAAAATTTATAGTAGTTAGCTATAGTATTCTTAGAACTACATGTCTAGAGTCTGAAAGATTTAGTTTATTATAAACCATAATCCTAAATTTGTAATAAAGAAAGGCTAGGAAGAATCCATGTGTGTACATGTATATGTGTATTGGATCTTAAAATCTCAAAAATACTATTATGTTAAACTTTTACATCATACAGTTTTCTTTCTCAACTAAAATGATTACCCTTTTGCAGTCAGGTTTTCAGAGTTGTATTCCCTTTTGTTCTATCATGAGGAAAGCTTTTTCCTTTTTTGGAGGAGAAAATAATATAATTCCTGGAAGGAAATTGTATTTGGTAGAATTTCACTATTAATAATAATTTGAAGATTTTCTAGCAACAGTTAACTGAATAAATTTGAATGCTAGCTCACTGTGAATGAGAGGCATACATTTCTGAACAATAAGACTGTGAATTTCTGATGTCACTTACAGGATGCTACTATCTACATTTCCCTTTGTGACACAAATCGCTGATCCTTTTGGGGTCTACTGATGGCCCAGTTTGAGTTCTTGGTTCCTGTCTAGCTGTGAATTTAATGATAAATCAGACCTGTGCTTACTCTCAAGGAGCTTTCAGTCTGCTTAGTAAATCTGAAAGGTCAACACCAGATCTTGGATAAGGCTTGTAAGAACTATGACAGAATAGCTTTTAAAAAAATCAAAGAAATAAGAAATTACTTTTAGCTTATAAGAAAGAAAAGAATCGGGCACAAAAAAAAAAAAAAAACACATTTGTGGAGTAGGCTGAATTTAAACTGGATATAGAGGTGAATGAGTTAGTTAATGAAAGATAGAAAAAAAGGTAAGTTCTACACCAAACAATAAAATAAACATCTAAATGGTAAGAAAAATTACTATCATATATATTGAAGAAGAAATAGGTCAAGAAAAAACATTATGAAACTATGTATATATTAAAATTATAATACTATTAGGGGAAACATTATAATTGGCCAAATAAATAATTAGTATGTCATTGCCTAATTGAGAAGAGCTTATTATCTACATAGCTTCCCTGGTGGCTCAGAGAGTAAAGCGTCTGCGTGCGTCTGCCCGCAATGCGGGAGACCTGGGTTCGATCCCTGGGTCAGGAAGATCCCCTGGAGAAGGAAATGGCAACCCACTCCAGTATTCTTGCCTGGAGAATCCCATGGACAGAGGAACCTGGTGGGATACATACAGTCTACGAGGACGCAAAGAGTCGGACACGACTGAGCGACTTCACTTTCACTTTATTATCTACATATTCTTGTTTTTCATTTATTTTAAAAAGTCATATTTTTATTGATAATTTTGGTGGGCCATATGAGAAAGTCTTAAATCAAGTTTAATGTATGTGTGAATATAGAGAAATATATGTTTGGCATGCATAATCTAACACACTAAAGAATAAAGCAGCTTACCATTAGTACCTCAAATTTGTTTCTGTCCTCTAAGTGCCTATTTTTTTTTACTTGTTGGACTAAAGAACAGAAAAGGAAGAGATAGTGGGATTATTTGGAATGTATCAATGTTTAGAATGTATCTATTTTAATGTTTGTCTTAATGATTTTTTTTTCAGTAACCTCATGTAAAAATTTTTGGACAATCTCTGAGTCTTTCACTTGCTGTTTTAGCATGCAGTTGCATGTCATGATATTTCATAAATAATACATTTCAATAAATTCTTCATAAAAAGGATATTTCTTAGTGAATTTGTGAGCTCAGGAATGAGCTTTATTTAATACCTCTTTATTATCAAAAAAGCACTAACTTTCAATGTACTTCTTTGACATATAGTAATAAACAGGACTTCTGTTTTACCTTGGGTAAATAAGTAACTAGTGAGCTCTCTTTTTCGTAATAGATCCCTATAGGGCCCATATCAATCCAAGAAAAAGATAAAATATGTAAGAGATCTTATATTATTTGTAATGAGAGCTCTGAGAAGTTGATTTTTCTTTTATCAATATTCCTGTTTACTGATTTGAAAGATTTCTTTTTCAGATTATCTGGTAAATAAAAACAACACATAAATAGTTTTATTTTTATGACCTTTTGTGCCTCCACTGAGATGAGAAAAGCTGTGTATTATTATGCATGTGTATGTACAAGACCATATATTTATATTTCCACACTGTAAGCAAGATTCGGATACTTCACAAAATCAAAGAAGGGATAATACACCCAAGATTAAAATATTAAAAATCTAATAGAATGAATCTTTTCATGTTTTGTATATGCACAGATTTTGAATACTTAAAATCTATATCTGTTAAACTAACCAGGATGGATTTCCGTATCAATTTATGTTTTGGGATATTCATGCGGAATTCAGTGGAGCTGTATTACTGAAATACAATGTCATATATCCCACATAAAAAAAAATGATAACCACATGGCAATGTATGCTAATGATCTTTATGACTCCCTTTATATGATGTTGCTAGATGGCAGATGGCATATATCTATCATCTCATTTATTTTCTTGTTCAGTCTTTCAAAAATACATATACAGCCCAAATGTGCAAACTAATTTTTGTGTATCATTTTATTAAACTCGACTCCTGGAAGACACAGACCATGGCTTTCACCTTTGTAAATTAAGACTCTTAATAAGAATGTTTCTGACATAGCAAGTACTACATGAAAGAGTTGCTCTAATAATTTATATCAGAGAGTGGAAAGCAAAATGTAATATTGAAATAAAATACTATCTATTCTACATGCAAAATTTAACAGGTAGATATACACATATTCAAATGAAATATACTAAAAATATGTATATAAAATTGTTACAAAAAGAGAGTGACAAATAAATAAATACACTGGAGGATGAGTAACTCTTAGTAATTGATAATTAAACCAGATTTTTAAAGTACCTTAGCATAGATGTTTTAAAATACACAGTTATCACATCAGATCTAACCAATACCCAATAATCAAAGAAAGCACATGGTATAAAGGTCTTGGAACACATATTTCATTAAATACTATACCTCTCTCCATGAGGGCTAAAAAAATATCAAACATTTGAAATTAAATATTTTGTTCCAAATGTAACTAAATTTAAAATCATCCATAAAACCTGATGCAAAATAGTAGAGGAAACATTTGGAGACAGAAAGGAGGTATACTTACTAAAAATAAAGTTGAAAGATTTGAATGGCACATAGTGAGTGAGAGAGGAGAAAAAGAAAAACTTAGACCCAGAAGAAAAGCTATGACCAAGCTAGACAGCATATTAAAAAGCAGAGACATTACACTGCTGGGAGTAAATATCCATCTAGGCAAAGCTATGGTTTTTCCAGTAGTCATGTATGGATGTGAGAGCTGGGCCATAAAGAAAACTGAGCACCAAAGAATTAATGCTTTTGAACTGTGTGTTGGAGAAGACTCTTGAGAGTCCCTTGGACTGCAAGGAGATCCAGTCAGTTAATCCTAAAGGAAATGAGTCCTGAATATTCATTGGAAGGACTGATGCTGAAGCTGAAACTCCAAAACTTTGGCTACCTGATGGGAAGATCTTATTCATTTGAAAAGACCCTGATGCTGGGAAAGATTGAAGGCAGGAGAGGGGGATGACAGAGGATGAGATGGTTGGATGTCATCACTGACTCCATGGACATGATGAAATAAGTCATGGAGGTGAGTTTCAGCAAGCTCCAGCAGTTGGTGATGCACAGGGAAGCCTGGCATGTTGTAGTCCATGGGGTCACAAAGAGTCGGACATGACTGAGCAACTGGACTGAATTGAGATATGTTATAATGGTATTTTAAAATATAAAGAAAAGAAGAAAATAATTTTAATATAAAATTTATTTGAGGATGCATAATATCAGTTTCAAAGGAACAAGATTTTATTTTAACATCAGATTTTTTTAACCACAGTGCTAGCAATGAGAAGATAATGAATCATTATTTTTTAAAGTATTTAAGCAATAGTACTTATAATATTTTATCTAGTTATACAATCAAGACAGTAATATTTAAAAAATAAAATACCATGATCATATTTATTTCATCATTTAAATACAAGAAAGTTTTCATACTTAAAAATCTATGAATTAAATATTCTCACATTAGCAAATGAAACAAAAAACACCACATGATTATTTTCATGAATTCAAAAACATTTGGTACATATTCTCATATGTTTATGATAAAATGATCAGTGTATTAGAAATAAGAAGGAATATACTTAATGTAACAAATATCTTTGTCAACAAGCATTATTCTAAATGAGTCAATGTAGAGAACTTCCTATTTAAAATTAAATACATGTGAAATGTATTTTTACAACTTCTGATCACAAATGTTTTGGTGACCCTAGCTTGAATAATGTTATGGTAAGAAGGAATTAAATACCTGAAGATTGTAAAGGAAGGATTGAAACTATCATCACTTATATAACATATGACCATTCACTTAGAAAAAAAAAGAAATTCATTGTTATACATAGTTACAGAGTTTATTGAGATAGCAGAACATTATGATAATATAAAAAATTCAAGTGACTTTATATTAGCGACACAATACTGATGATAATTTAAGTGACCATTTAAAGTAATATCAGAGAATATCAAGTAACTAAGAATAAGTCCAACCAAAGATATGTTAGACTTTATAAAAAATGCAATGAAGTTTTATTAAAATGTATAACACCTAAAAGCAATGGAGAATCTGTTTTCACGTGTGAGAGTAACATGACATCATGAGGATATTAATTCTTCTGAAATGCAAGTATAAAAGGAGCAGGAAACACTTACCAGTTTGCTTAATAAGGCCAGTATTTCCCTGGTGCTGCAAAACAACAAAGATATTGACACAAAAAGAAAATGATAAACTTCAATTCCTCATAAATATAAGCATTATAAATTTAAGTTAGCAATATATCTCAAGAATTTAAAGCTAATGTAACATTTAGACCAGTTATATTAATAGAAAAAAGGAGTAAATCATAAAAATAACTCAATGATCATCCATTTGTGATAAAATTTATAAAAGCTAAATATACATAGAATAATACTTCCTCAATCTAATAAAGAACATCTATGACAAATCCTACAAATAACATTATGTTTAATTGTGAAAGACAGAATGCTATCCCTCCAGATTAAGAGAAATGCATGGATGTCACCTTTCACAGCTTCCATTCAGCACTGCCTTGAATGTACTAGCTAGTGCAAGAAAGGAAGAAAAGGAAAGAAAAAGACTGAAAAGAATCAAGTCAAGCTGTCAACATAGTCTTTCAGTTGCTAAATCATGTCCGGCTCTTAGTGACCCCAAGGACTGCAGCATTCCAGGCTTCCTTATCTTTCACTCTCTCCTGGAGTTTGCTCAAGCTCATGTGCTATCCAACTATCTCATCCTCTGTTGCTGTATTTATAAATGTTTACATGAGATTTATTTATAAAATCTCAAAATTGAAACAACATGAAATTCTATCAACAAAAGAAAGGATGCCCTTTGTTCTCTATATTCATTAGTGAAGTACTTCTCAACTGTAGAAAGGTATAAACTGATTTCTTTAATAACATGTATAAATCTCAGAGATATTTCAATGAATGGTTGAAAAATACATGTGGCAAGATTTCTATTTTACAAACTTTTAAAGTTAGCAAAACTAATCTATGTTGAAAGAGTTGTCTGCAATTGTTTCTTGGCTGAAAGATACAGAGGACTGTGATTGACTGCTAAGGAACATGAATAAACCCTTGAAAGTGAAAGTGAAAATTGCCCAGTCATGTCTGACTCTTTGCTACCCAAAGGACCATACAGTCCATGGAATTCTCCAGGCCAGAATACTGGAGTGGGTAGCCTTTCCCTTCTCCAGGGGATCTTCCCAACCCAGGGATCGAACCCAGGTCTCCCACATTGAAGGTGGATTCTTCACCACGTGAGCCCCAAGGTAAGCCCAAGAATACTAGAGTGGGTAGCCTATCCCTTCTCCAGAGGATCTTCCCGACCCAGGAATCACACCAAGATCTCCTGCATTGCAGGCAGATTCTTTACCAACTGAGCTATCAGGGAAGCCAGAAGAACCCCTTAGTGTGAGGGAAACTTTCTTTATCCTGTTATCATATTCATTAAATGGGCATATCCCCTTGTTAAAACATTAAATTGCAGCTCTCAGTTTGTGACTATCTTTATATGTCAATTTTATCCTATAAAAGAAGTAAACAAATAGTAAGCTTAGTTAATACATGGAGGATAAAGGAATTAATGTTTCTCACTGTGTAAAGAGAAAACAGAGACTAAGAAAGAAAAAGAAGGAAGAATACACTTTCCAGATTTTGATTTCTGAATACTAGCTCCCATTAAAAGGACCCAGGGCTTATTAGAGAAACGGTTATTATTTCCAGATCTGAGAAAGAGCAATACAAGCCTACAACAGTCTATTGCATTGCACAACAAGAACTCAAAGAATCATGGAAAATACCAAAATGAGACATGCCTGTTGGACAATCTCATTTTTAGCTATTTTTGGAATTATGGGAGTATCAAAGTAAGTAATAAAAGGGGCAGATTATTAATTCAGTGTTGATTAAAATAATAAGCTATGTGTCCATGTATATAAACAAAATAAATAGTATCTCTTAGACCTGAATTCCAGGAGTGATAAATCACCAGTGGATATAAAATCTAGAGGCTTTGTATCAGGAACACAATGATTACATAATTTCAGAATATATCCTCACAAGCTACTTAATTTCAAAAGAAAAATAATAATACCAGCATTGAGAAATGTGTGGAGCACCACATGAACCAAACACCGAAACTAACTAGAATCACTGAAATTGGGACAAACAACGTCGTATAAGATACTCGAAGAAAGAAAGAATCTCATCCCATTGAATCTAATTATGCATGTGTGCTAAGTTGCTTCAGTCATCTCCAACTCTGTGCAACAGTGTGGACTGTAGCCAATCAGGCTCCTCTGTCCATGGGATTCTCCAGGCAAGGATACTGGAGTGGGTTGTGATGTCTTACTCCAGGGAATCTTCTCAACTCAGGCTACAGCCCATGAGATCACAAAGAGTCAGATACAACTGAACTGACTGAGCATGCACAACACGCATGTATCCTTACATTGGGAAATGAAATATGTTACTTATTGTGAATGCCACACTGTAAAATAGGAATAAAAAGAGCTTACCTGATAAAAGTTGATAACTCCATGATCATCCCTTCCATGCCATTCCATTTCTTTAACTTGCTTTTAAAATAATAGTGTCCAGGAAATGTAAATCCAGTCCTTCCCTTAAAAGCAAAATGAGAAATTGGTGAGGCTAGCAATGTCTGCCATACCCAAGATTTTGTTTTAATTTGAATGCTATAATAATAGATGAACTTCTCACCACCTTTTCCCAACTCAATTAATAGCAATTGCATTCTTAACAATTTCTCAGGCCAAAACCTTCAGTGGCATCCATGATTCCTCTTTTCATTCCCTACCACATATCTAATCTGTTAATAATACTACGAGTTTTGGGCTTTTGGGATTGTCTTCTTGGTGTGTGTGGTGTGTGTGTGCTGAGTTGCTCGGTCATATCCAAATCTTTGTGACCCCATGGACTGTAGCCTGCCAGGTTCCTCGGTCCATGGGGATTCTCCAGGCAAGAAAACCGGAGTGGGTTGCCATGCGCTCTTCCAGGGGATCTTCCCCACCCAGAGATCAAACCCAGTCTCTCGCATTGCAGGTGGATTCTTTACCTGCTGAGACACAAGCGAAGCCCAAGAATACAGGAGTGGGTAGCCTTTCCCTTTTCCAGGGGATCTTCCCAACCCAGGAATGGAACTGGGGTCTCCTGCACTTCAGGTGGATTCTTGACCAGCTGAGCTACCAGGAAGCCCCATCTTCTTAGAGCACATTGCTTTTCCCCTACTTATTTCTTACTTCATTCAAGATTTTGCAAAATTTTCTCCCTCTCTCTACCTCTCTCTCTGTCTCTCATGATGCTTACCTCTTCAATTAAAATGACAACTCATTTTTACTTTCAAATAATGAATGTACCTTATCCTGTTATTTTCCTTTTGTGGTTTGTACCTTGTAAAATATAATGTAGGGACTTCCCTGGAGGTCCAATGGTTAAGACTTTTCCTTCCAATGCAGGGGTTGTGGGTTTGATCCTGGTCAGGGAGCTAAGATCCCATGTACCTTGCAGCTAAAAAACCAAAACATAAGACAGAAACAATATTGTAACAAATTCAATAAATTCTTTAAAAATGGTCCACATCAAAAAAATCTTTTAAAAATGTATCTATAATGTATCTTTTTCTTAAGTGTAGTATTTGTCCTTCCCACTTGAATCCCTGTCCAAAGAGACAGGGATTTTCACTTTTTCTGGAACTGATGTATACAAGTATCTAAAATAATTCTGTCCACATTGTACTTTTCCTTAGTAACTATTTGTGAAATAAGTGTTTGTTTCTTGACTACACAATTCTCAAAAGAGTGACATATTTCATTTGAATCTAAACTATTAGATTTAAGGTTTTAAAAATGTTCATAGCTAGAATAACCTTTTAGGTTTTAAACTGTAGCTGCTATTTATTTAACATTTTTGTATTTGCTACTGCTTGTGCCAGATACTTCGTATTTAATTAATCCTCAAAAAATCTATATTTTCATAACAATTTTACATATCAAACAAATCTAGACTCACAGAGGTTAAACAGCTTTCCCAAGGAAACAAAGCTAATGAGTAAAAAAATGAGAAAATCCTAAGCATAGCTAAATCAATTGTTGCAAATGAACACACTCGGAAGCAAGACAAGACAAGACAAGCAAGCAAGACAAGAGGAAGACTCTGACAAGAACTCCTGTAATCCCATTGTGTCTTTGCAGTCTCTGCTCCTTCTCTCCATTTGAAAGACAAACACTAACTTCTGACACCATGGTGTACTTTTCTCTAATTTTGCAATTTATATGAATGTACTCATATATTATTTTAGGCCTTGATTATTTCAGTAGGGCTATGCTTTTATCAGTGAATAGTGTTTTAATTTATGGATGTGCCACAGTGTTTTTTATCCATTCACCTATTGAAGGACATTTTGGTTGCTTCCATATTTTGGAAATTATGAGTAGAGCTATAAATATTTGCAGGTAGCTTTTATCATGGACATAAATTTTCAAATCATTGGGTAAATATCTAGGAGCACAATGTTGGATCAAAGGGTTTTGCTTTTTAAGAAACTGCTACACTGTTTTCCAAAGTGAATGTTCCCTTTTGTATTTCTACCTGCAATCAACAAAGGTCCATATAGTCAAAGCTATGGTTTCTCCAGTAGTCATGTACAGATGTGAAAACCAGACCAGAAAAAAGGCTGAGCGCCAAAGAATTGATGCTTTCAAATTGTGGTGCTAGAGAACACTCTTGAGAGTCCCTTGGACAGCAAAGAAATCAAACTAGTCAATCCTAAAGAAAATCAATCCTGGATATTCATTGGAAGGACTGATGCTGAAGATGAAGCACCAGTACTTTGGCCATCTGATGCAAAGAACCAACTCATTGGAAAATAGTCTGATGCTGGGAAAGATTGAGGGCAGTAGGAGAAGTGGGTGAGAGAGGTTGAGATGATTGGCTGGTATGATGTACTCAGTGGACATGAGTTTGAGCAAACTCTTGGAGTTTAGTGAAGGAGATAGTAAAGGACAGGGAAGCCTGGCATGCTTCATGGGGTCACAAAGAGTTGGACAAGACTTAATGAGTGAACAAAGATAACAACAACTCACAATCAATGTGAGTTCTGAGTGCTCTGTATCACCTCCAGAAATTGCTATTGTCAGTTTTGGATTTCACTCATTCTAATCTCATAGCTATCTCAGTTTGCATTTTTCTAAACACAGATAATGTTGAATATCTTTTTATGTACTTACTTGCCATCTGTGTATCTGTTCAGATTATTTGCCCAGATTTTAACTGGTCTGGTGCCTTCTCTTTGGAAATGCTATTCATTATTGACTCAATTTCTTTAGTAGATACTAAAATTTTTTATTGATTATCTATTGAAATTTGTGTGTATTTTGGTAGCTGTATCTCTAAAAAAATTGCTACATTTCATCTAATTTATGAAATTTGTGAGCATAAATTTATTCATAGTATTCTTATGTTAATATTTTAATTTCTGTAGGACTAATGACTGTGGTCTACTCTTTCATTTCCAATACTTGCAATTTGTGTATTCTCTCTTTTAATTCTGGATTACCCATCTAGAAGTTTATCAGTTTTACATCTTTCAAAGAACAGTTTTAGATTTCATTGAGTTGCTCTTTGTTTTCCAATTTCAGTGATTTATAGTCTGATTTTTATTTTTCCACAACATGCTTTTAAGTTTCAACTATTATTTTTCTTGATGCCAAGTAAGAATATTAAGTTATTGAATTTAGATTTTTCTTCTTTTCTAACATATGCATTTAGTGCTATTAATTTCTAAGTAAACATATTTCATTGCATCAATAAATTTGATTGGTTGTAATTTTATTCTTATTAGTTAAAAATTATTTAATTGGTCTTGAGACTTTTTTGGCTAATGAATTATTTAAATGTGTTCTATATAGTTTATAAACATGTGGAGATTTTCAGCTCTCACTGAAGTCTGAAATAAACTTTGCATGTTTTTAAATTTTTTTAATTTGATAATATATTTTATAGCTTGAATGTAATTTATTTCAGTGAACATTCCATGTGAAATTGAGACACAAATATGGACTCTGCTGAGATGGTATGGGATATTCTATAAATGTCAATTAGATCAAGTGGATCAGTAGTTTTATTCAGATCAGTTACAATTTTTACTAATTTTCTGCCTGAATAATTCACCAATTATTAAAAAAGAGTATTTATCTACTATTATAGTGGTATATTAGTGATTTTTCTTTGTATTTCTAGATTTTGCTTCTGTATGTTGACATTCTATTTTTGTGTGTATATTCATCAAGGATTGTTATGTCTTCCTGGATAATTGATCCCGTTATATTATTTTTTGTTATTAATATTACCACTTGTTACTCCTGATAATATTCTTATTCCAAGTTCTGCTTTGAAATTAACACATCTTCTACAACTTTGTTTTAGTTAGCACTGTGTAATTTTCTCCATTCCGTTTCATTTAACCAATCTGAATCTTTATTATTAAGGTGGATTGATTGATTCAATCAATAGTTTGGATCTGTTTTTAAAGCCACTCTACATATTTGATTTTATTTGGTGTATTTAGACGATTCTCATTTGAAATGATTATTCATATAGTTGAATTAACATGTGCTGTGTTTCTAATTGGAAGCTTCTCAGGTGGCACTAGCAGTAAAGAACCTCCTGCCAAGGCAGGAGACAAAAGAGATGTGGGTTCAGTCCCTGGGTCAGGAAGATCCCCTAGAGAAGGTCATGGCAACCCACTCCAGTATTCTTGCCTGAAAATCCCATGGACGGAGGAGCCTGGCAGATTTGCTTTTATTCATTGCAGATATTTTTATTTCTCTTTTATCACTTTTTCTTCCTTTCCCAGTTTTAGCTTAAGATTTTGTATGACTCCAATTTATCTCCTCCCACAGCAATTGTATTTTGAAAATCAAAACCAGTGATTGTTCCAGAGTTTGCAGTATACATTTATAATTAGAACAAAGTGGTGGCTTAGATTTTCAGCTTGATTTGTACCTTCAACAAAGAACATTAAATTTGTAGAGAGATGCCTGGACAAAGGAAAACAGTTATAGGTTTCAAAGGGTAGCAAACCATGGGAAGGTAGATATTCAGGATATTCAGGAGGAAACTAATTGAGTAAGGTTGGTTTTTTGGTTCTTTGTTTCTTTCTGGTGCTCTCTATGGTTTGACAAAAGTATGTCTCTGGTTAAAGGAAATTTTATATCTTACCTTTAGGTAGCTAAGGAAGATTGCTGGACATTTTCCTGTATTTTCTACTTCTTAATTGCATCGAGCTCAGAATAATTTTCATGTCAAACAGACATATTTTTAGGTAATATAATATGCTTTCCTTCAGTTCCTCCTTTGATGCTCTTCCTTTCTCTATGCAGAAATTTCTGACTTACACTATTTTCCATCTCCATGAAGAACTTTAAACATTTCTTGCAGGGCATGTTTGCCAGTAATATATTTCTTTGGTTGCTCTTTGTTTAATAAAATCTGTATTTCTCCTTCACATTTGAAAGATAATTTTGCTGAGAATAAATTCTAGTTTGGTGAATTCTTTTTTCAACACTTTAAATATTCCATTCTCTTCTTCCATGTTTTTTGATAAGAAGTTTGACATAATTTTTATTCTTTTTTCCCCATTGGTAGGATGCCCTAACTCCACAGAATTTTTAAATAATTTTCTATTTATCTTTGGCTTTCTGCAAATTAAATATGGTATGTTTAGTTTATTTATTTTTGTTTTGGAGTGTGGTAATTATTTTGCTAAGCGTTCTCTGAGCTTCCTATCAGTTTAGGAATTTTCTCAGTAACTATAATTTTAAATATTTCTTCTGCTCTGTTCTCCCTTTATTCTGAATCTTGTATACCAATGATATATGATAAAACTTAAAATTGTGCCATAGTTTTCAGATGTTCTGGTTTTTTTTTTTTTTGGATTTTGTTTTAGAATTGTGTACTGATCTCTCTTCTAGCTTATCAGTTCTTCCTTCAGCCATGTTTAGTCTCATAACGAGTACATCAAAAGCAGCCTTTATTTCTCTATCAGTGTTTTTGACTTCTAGCATTTCCTTTTGATTCTTTCTTAGAATTTCTATCTTCCAGTTTATATTTTATATTTTTGTGTGTTGTCTACTTCAATGTTTAGATCCTTTAATTTATTAATCATAATTATTTTAAATTCTTTGATTATTACATTTCTGTTACACTAACTTTGTAACAGATATTGTAGTCTGTTACACTAACATTTCTGTCCTTCACTATCTCCCAGAGTTTACTCAGACTCATGTCCACTGAGGCAGTGATGCCATCCAACCATCTCATCCTCTGTTATCCCCTTCTCCTCTTGCCCTCAAACTTTCTCAGAATCAGGGTCTTTTACAATGAGTTGGCTCTTCTCATTAGGTGCCTAAAGAATTAGAGCTTCAGCTTTAGCATCAGTCCTTCCAATGAATATTCAGGATTGATTTTCTTTAGGATTGACTGGTTTGATCTCTTTGCTGTCCTAGGGACATTCAAGAATATTCTTCAGCACCAAAATTTGAAAGCATCAATTTCTTTGATTCTCAGCCTTCTTTATGGTCCAACTCTCACATCCATGTACGACTCCTGGAAAAATCATAGCTTTTACTATATGGATCTGGATTTTTGTTGGCAAAGTGATGTCTTTGCTTTTTAATACACAGACTAGATTTGTCATAGCTTCCCTTTCAAGAAGTGTCTTTTAATTTCATGGCTGCAGTCACTGTCTGCAGTAGCTCTCATCACTATGCAAAAGGTAGAGGGGACTGGAATGAAGAGAGTGCTTCCCTCTGCTCAAATAAAGTTCATACAAATGTTTTTTGTAGAATAGGGCTTTACTATGAAAAAATGATATTAGTATGTCTCACCTCCTGAGAAAAACCCTTGAGTCACTACTCTGGGCACTGGGAAAGGCCCATGGTCTAAATGGCTTGTCCAACCAGGTGTGAGACACATACACTATGTGTAACTTGAGATGAAGACTGTTGGCACTAAAGTATTCTCAGTCAGCTGTGACTGAGGGAGATCCTCCCATCATCTATGTGGAGCTCAGAGAAGGAAGGAAGCCTTTGATCTCTTATCTGTATTCAAGAATAATTTGGCCTGTTCAATTCTAAGTTTGAGAGGATGGTAAATGCTGATGGCCACCCCTTCCTGGTGAGATAAGATAACCCTTGGTTGGAAGCTGAGGGAAGATGAAGCCCAATTTTAATGTCTATACTCTCCTGGAGTGGAGCTTAATTCAAGTTGAGCTGGAGGCAAGGAAAGTAAAAGTCGGTATTGGTCATATACCAAAGAATTATGGTTTTCTTACCATGCTAGATTTCCTTGAATAAATTATTCTTCATTTGCTTTAGGCCCTTATCACAAATTCCAGAAACTTGAAACTATTCAAGTTTTCTTTCTTTTGCTATGGAGTTACTTTCAAGGAGCTTCTCATGCTGCAGTCCTGGAGGAAGGACTTCTATATTTGTTTTCTTACCACTGGAGTAAAGTATACTTTACTGTAGGTGGAAGACTTGGATTTGATATACAATGCTGCTGTTTATCATCTGGGTGGCCTGGGGAAGATGGCTTAATTAGGCTCAAATTTGCAAAACTAGCCCAGAGACTTTTAGAAAGATTTTGTAAAAGTGCCATTTTAAAATGTTTGAATTATTGGCATCTAAATGTCTCTATTTTCCAGTAGACCTTTCAAAGTGAAATATTTGAAGTTAAAATAGAGTAAAACAAAACACTGAACTCCATGCATACCTTCTTACAAATTTACTATCATACAGATTCTTCAAAATGAGGAATTGTTTACTAAGTAAATAGCACTTGCACACACGCTAGATCTTTTTCCCAGGATGTGCATTCAAGGAGAAGGTTGAGGAGAAAGAAGAAATGAAGCAGAGTAGAACATGATACCATATTTCCAGAACAGTATTTCCCCAAATTTCTCCATGCAGAAGAATCATCAAGGGAACTTATTAAGTAGCAGACTCTTTTATTCAACCACCAGAAATATTGACTTAGTAAATCTAAGATGGGTCCTTAAAATTTGAAATTTTAATGAGGATTTCAGGTAATTTTGATGCAAGTGCTTAGGTAACATGTTTCAAAAAGTCTAGAAACTAGAGTTCTTTTTTACAGTGACTGAAATGGAACAGTCTGGTCTGGTCATGATGGTTCAGTAATGCCATACTCAAAATATTTTTCGTGCCTTACATTTCTGCCAAACACCTCTGTTTTTTAGCAATTCTACTACATTCTTCACTTAGCAGTTACAGTAAACAGAGCTTTATTTGTTTAGAAGAAATAGAAAAGTGGTGGATGGAAATGGATTTGGAATTGTTCTGTGTTCAGTTTTAGAATCCGATGGGAAAAAATAAAGATAAAATCAAACAAATTAAAGCGCAGGGTTAGCTAGCTTTTAAAAGCACAGATATATTTTGTACAGGGTACAGATACATAATTCAAGTTTATTAAAGTGGTTCTGCTCTTAAAATGTATCATTTTGAAGAATAATCTTAAATCAATAGTTTATTAAAACAGTATTCCATATACTTTATTTTTTGAATTTTAAATTTTAATGTGACACATATTAATCTGCTTTATAGATCCTATTATAATAAAACACTCCACATGCGGCATTTTGTTATTTTATTATATGCTATTTTACAATATAATTTCTTATATCCTTTGATATTTAAAGCATCATAACAAAATACGAATGCTAGTCTAAAATTTATAAAAGCTATAGCATATATTTTCATTGTTATCCCTGGTTTACAATAGTGTCTCTAATGACAGAAATAAGAAATTACATGATAGTTTGATATTTAGTAAAATGTATATGTCTGTAGATTTTAGTTTCCCCACTGAGAAACATCCAAAGAACTGGAACTTAAAGATAGGTTGAACCAGATAACTTCCAGGTGAAGACTCTCTCTTAGGATAAAAAAAAGAATGCACACACACATACAGACACACATAAGTGCACACACATGCACAAACAATGCAAACATGATATGCATTCATAGTTAGTAGAACTTTTTTGCAAGTCTTCCATTCTGTTTTATTTTCAAAGGTTAACTTATTTCAGTTTAAACTCAAATAGTTATTTTTTTGAATGGGGAGACAAATCAAGACAACTGGAAGACATAAAAACTGAGCCATGAATTAAACAAAGATGTGAAAGCAGGATGCTTTCTAACCATTAGAATCTAAGAGGAAAATAGCAATGTGACTTTCTAGGAGCAGATGGGATAAAAGCCCTCCTTGGTCTTGCTGCTAATTCCTAACTCTTGCTGCTTCAACTTTCAATAATAATATTGTTAATAAGTTATTAATAATTTAATTTAAAGTTATACTTGCAAACATTCCTATTTGATTTCTTTTAAATTAACTCTCTGTGTAGGTCTCTGTTACACACACACACACACACACACACACACACACACACACACACATCATGTCCCCAGTTGTTTAACTTGTACTCATTCTGCAGATGTGAACTTGGAACACTTCTTTTTAGAAAGCTTCTGTTTCCTATCTGAGACTGGATTGGATCCTTTGTGAGCCCTTCAATAGCACTATTCATAATCCATTGTAGCATTTATGAGCCTTCTAATTGTATGTCTTCTCTACTAGATTATTAGCAATGTGTTACTAGAGATTGTAGTAAATTGCCTGTCATATCAGAGATGCTCAGCATTTTATCTGTATTTTAGTTAACTCCATACAATGACTATGTATCACATATTTTACTTACAAATGATTACAAAAGCTAAGGCATTTGCCCAAAATCACTTACCCAGTAACAGAAGTGGAAAGTCCTGAAAACAGACCTGGTGATTCTAAATGAAATGTTCTTTACCAGTAGAAAAAGAGGCTTGTCTCCTATTCAGGCATGAAGCTGCCCTTTACCTTCATATGTCATTAAACCAAACCTATATACACATTGAAATGTTGACCTCGAGGGTTCCAATTCCCAGGACTTTTCACTTCATTTCCTGTCACTGATTGAGGATAAATTGATTTTTAATCTCCTATAATCTCTGAGAAAGCCAGCTGGTTTGTTTTCAAATTTTATGTAGTTTTATTTTGGACAAGGAGATGCCCAGGACTCAAGTTATCATCTTCCTAACTTCATGGCACATTAACATCATTCAGTCATGCAACATCATCCATCTTTATTTATGTATTCCCTTTAAACTACCCCATTTCTTTTCATCCTCCTTCTCCACAGTCATTCAATTATTTGATATATTTGTGTCATTACAAATATATAAGTATTGCTTTGTGTTAATAGATAATATATATAAATTAATTATTTTATATATAATATATTTCATATATTACTTTTTTCACTAATCAAATTATATTTAAGGTACATACATTTAGATCATATACACAAACTTTTTTCCCTTCCAACTGTTGCATAGAACTCCATGTTTTGATTTCACCAAGTATCACTCCCTTCTTCACAGTTACTATTCATCATTGCTTACAACACAAGCAGATTGCCTCTGATTCTCTTCTATGGACAGTGATACTGCAATTAATATCATTAAAGTTTTTTTATTAAGGGTATGCCCCCAGAGGCAGAACTTTTAGATCATAGAATTGCACATACTAAATTTTTTTACAATCCCCAAAACAGAATAACTACAAAATACATGCTGCCATTTTGAAAACAAAACAGTTGAGACACAGTTCACAGAAACTCAAATACCATGGGTGGAAGTTGCAAAAGTCCCATCACACAGGGAATGCAGATGCTTAAGAAGTCCCTGATTCTACCCTTTGAAAGAATCATTCATCACATTGATATCTTTAACTTGTTGCTCCACCTTCTGGCAAATTTTTCCATATTCTTTGTCCAATTCATGTAAATATTTGATTAAGGCAAAATTTGGGGGCCTGAGGGTCATTTTCATTCTTACACAGTGAGCTGTTTTAGATTCATTCTCACTAAACTTTTGTGCTTAGAATTATTATGGCTTCTTTATGTACAAACCTCTTACAAATTTAATCAGCTTTGGTGTAATTGATTCCTGTCAGCCCCATATGGAAATATCCATATCTTCAGGGGTTTTCAAGACATTCTTCCAAGATTTGAAGCATTTCTGTATTTCTTTACCCTCAGACTTCTGTTCTCTCCAAACTGAAATAGAGGAAACTTGGGCCACTTACGTAGGCATGAAAAAGTAAAAGTGTTAGTTGCTCAGTCGTGTCTGATTCTTTGCGACCCCATGGGCTGTAAACTGCTAGGCTCCTCTGTCCATGGAATTCTCCAGGCAAGAATATTGGAGTGGGTAACCATTCCTTTCCCCAGGGAATCTTCCCGACCCAGGGATCAAACCCAGGTCTCCTACATTGCAGGCAGATTCTTTACCATCTGAGCCACCAGGGAAGCCCATAGTTAGAAGAGCAACCACATTTTAGTCTGCCTTTCCTGAGTTGTTTTGCCTAGGAAGATCTCTTAGATGCCAACAATTCTTTAAAGGTTTTATCCATGGTTGTAAAAGTCATACTTTGTATTTAATCCTTGCTTGAAAATCAATTTGAATTTGTTTTTGATGTCAAAGTGTTAGTCGCTCAGTCATGCCTGACTCTTTGTGATCCCATGGACTGCATCACACCAGGCTCCTCTGTCCATGGGATTTTCCAGGCAAGGATACTGGAGTGGTTTGCCATTTCCTTCTCCAGGGGATCTTCCCAAATTAGTGATCGAACCTGGGTCTCCTGCACTGCAGGCAGATTCTTTACTGACTGAGGTAGCAAAAATCTAATTAATTTTATCTCTTACTATTTGAGATAAAGAAACAGTTGCCTCTCCAACATGAAAGGTCCCTAACTTCATGAACTACATTCCTTTTCTCACTTCAAAACAACTAACTCTTTTCTGAGATCAGTTTCTAATAATATTTGCAACACAGCCTACTACCTTAAACATTAAATACTTTCAACATTCTGTTCTGCAACCTCTTCCCTCAAGATATAAGCTCATTAAGGTGACAGTTTTACCAAGTGTTTCACTACTATAGAACATCCATCAACATCCTTCCAGGCTCTGATGAAGACATTTTCCTTCCTGCCCTTTTCCTGTTCTAGAACTAATAACAAATATTTTAATATTTGTATTAGAGTAGTACCCTGTTTTTTTTTTTTTTCCCAACTGGTCAAGAACTTTATTTATTTATTTTATTTATTTATTTTTATTATTATTATTATTTTTTTTTCCAGTGGGTTTTGTCATACATTGATATGAATCAGCCATGGATTTACATGTATTCCCCATCCCGATCCCCCCTCCCACCTCCCTCTCCACCCGATTCCTCTGGGTCTTCCCAGTGCACCAGGCCGGAGCACTTGTCTCGTGCATCCCACCTGGGCTGGTGATCTGTTTCACCATAGATAGTATACATGCTGTTCTTTTGAAATATCCCACCCTCACATTCTCCCACAAAGTTCAAAAGTCTGTTCTGTATTTCTGTGTCTCTTTTTCTGTTCTGCATATAGGGTTATCGTTTATCACCTTTCTAAATTCCATATACATGTGTCAGTATGCTGTAATGTTCTTTATCTTTCTGGCTTACTTCACTCTGTATAAGGGGCTCCAGCTTCATCCATCTCATTAGGACTGGTTCAAATGAATTCTTTTTAATGGCTGAGTAATATTCCATGGTGTATATGTACCACAGCTTCCTTATCCATTCATCTGCTGATGGGCATCTAGGTTGCTTCCATGTCCTGGCTATTATAAACAGTGCTGCGATGAACATTGGGGTGCACGTGTCTCTTTCAGATCTGGTTTCCTCAGTGTGTATGCCCAGAAGTGGGATTGCTGGGTCATATGGCAGTTCTATGTCCAGTTTTTTAAGAAATCTCCACACTGTTTTCCATAGCGGCTGTACTAGTTTGCATTCCCACCAACAGTGTAAGAGGGTTCCCTAGTACCCTGATTCCAGTATCAATTTTTGTATCAATCAGGATGGCCTTGGTTATACTAAAGTAATAAATTATCATCAGTGACAGAGGCTAGGATTATGTTATATATCCATGGTGAATCTACTGGTGACTATGCTCTGTATATTTATTCCACATCTCAGATGGAGAGATCAGCCGCAACCACTGTTAATGGTGGTAGGAGAGGGAAGAATGATCTATGGCCCTATACCAACAAATTGATGTTTGCCTGAGAAGTGACGCTTCTCATCTGCTCACAATATATTGGATAGAGTAAGTACCATGGTCACACCTAACCAGAAGACCCAGAAGAGTAATTAACCCAGGTGTCCAAAAGGTGGGGAATTATGAGGAGAGAGCTGATGAATGTGTGTGTTGTATGTGTGTGTGCTCCGCTGTGTTTCACTCTTTGCAATTCCATGGACTCTAGCCCATTAGACTCCTTTGTCCATGGAATTTTCCAGGCAAGAATACTGGGGTAGGTTGCCATTTTCTACTCCAGGGGATCTTCCCAACCCAGGCCTACTACAAGTTCAAAGTAGGATTTATCTCAGAAATGTGAAGATGATTTAGCTGTGTAAAAATCTATTCGTATGTCAATCAGGATTCTGTATGGAGCACAGAGCCCTCTCTGCATTCCAAATATAAAATGCCTTAATATTGGGTATTGAAAGCTTGCATAGTTATTGAAAGTGTTGATGGAATAAAGATCAGAGAAGGTGGCACCAAAAGTCCATTAATATTATTGAATCAGGTGGTTTTCAAGAATTTGCTGATGACCTACCGTGACAAATCTAAAGAACCATTGGAAGGATCTTCTACTTAACTCAAGATGCATTAGCAGAGTAATTCTCAGGAATCTCACCTGGAAACTAGTGCAAACTATATGAGGATGTGTCTGTCTGCAGATACTCAGAATAATGGTCTCTCCTTTATGTCTTCAAGAGCGTCTATAAAGTCCTTTAATTGTCAGTTTTTAACCTGTAACAAGCTAGGTAAGACAATTCAGAAAATAATATTTTCTAGCTCCTCCTTTGTAAGACAGAAGAGAGCTTATTATGTTGGTGCAAACATAATCGTGGTTTCAGACCATGAATTTTAAATTATTATAACTAGGCTCAAACACATCTTTATTAATCAAAATAGGAACCATTGCAATCAATAGATTTTTGCACAAAGAAATAGCTTTGTTTATTCCTGTAGCATAAAAAATGTGTGCTTCAGGATTTGATGAAGTCTTGGAAAGCATTTTCTGCCTCTTGCTGGCTGTGAAAGCATTTTCCCTGAAAAAAGTTGTCAAGACGCTTGAAAAAGTGGTAGTCAGTTAGCAAGAGGTCAAAATAAATATGGGGAATGAGGCAAAACTTTGTAGCCTAATTTTTTCAACATCTGAAGCATTGGTTGTGCGATGTGTGGTCAGGCATCACTGTGGAGAAGAATTGGGCCCTTTCTGTTGACCAATGCCGGCAGCAGGTTTTCCTTGCATCTTATCGATTTGCTGAGCATACTTCTCAGATGTAATGGATTTGCTGAGATTCAGAAAGCTGTAGTGGATCAGATGAAAAGCAGACCACCAGTGACCGTGACAATTTTTGGTGCAAGTTTGGCTTTGGGAAGTGCTTTGGAGCTTCTTCTCTGTCCAACCACTGAGCTGGTCATCGTCAGTTGCCATGTAAATTCACAATCCAGTCAAGAAATGTTATTGTTGTTGCATAGAATAAGAGAAGATGATGCTTCAAACGATTAGTTTTTTTTGGTTTTAATTTATAGTCAGCTCATGAAGCACCCACTTATCAAGCTTTTTCACCTTTCGAATTTTCTTCAAATGCCAACCGACCATAGAATGGATGATGTTAAGTTCTTCAGCAGTTTCTCTGTATTTGTAAGCAGACAGCTTCAATGATCCTTTCAACTGGTCATTGTCAGCTTCCAATAGACAGCCACTATGCTCTCATCGTCAAGGCTCTCATTTCCTTTGTGAAATGGCTTGAACAACCACTGTATGTACTTTCATTAGCAGTTCCTGGGCCAAATGCATTGTTGATGTTGCGAGTTGTCTCTGCTGCTTTACGACCCATTTTGAACTTGAATAAGAAAATCACTTGAATTTACTTTTTGTCTAACATCATTTTCCTAGTCTAAAATAAATATAAAGTAGACAGCGTCACTGGCCAATATATATATATATATATATATAAAGTGAGAAATGTGCATTAAAATGGTGTATAACATAACCACACTTATTTAAGAATGTATTCCAATATCAAACAGCAAAGTTCAACAATGCAAAACTGTAATTACTTTTGCGCCAACCTTAATAGAATGGGATGATAGTGATATTTTATTCACAACAGAAAATTCAGCATGTAAATAAATCTGGTTATATCACTAGATATAGAAAACACATTTGACAAATATTAATTTTCCCTCATAAAAGAAAACCTCTCAGCCAATAATAGGAAAAAACTGCATAAATTTTCTATTGATCAGAAATCCACAGTAAACCTCATTCTTAATAATGAAAAAGTAGGAGCTCTCACATGAAATAAAAGTTATCCAGCATTGTAATAACAATTTAACGTTTCCCATAAGGGCCTTAAACATAAATGCCTTCATGGACCAGTGGTCCAAATGAAATATCTGTGAATTCCAGAGATTGTTAACCTAGTTAACATTTTCATTTGAATGATTAATGTCCATCTGGAACTTAACATGTGAAAAATAAAACTCAATTTCTCTCTAACCCTGTTTCTCTCACTGCTCTGCATCTCTATTACTATGTAACAAGTCATGACAATGCTTACAGATTTAAAACAACACATTGTTATTATTATTATACTCCATGGCTTTGTGAGTCAACTAGAATCAGCTAAGTGTCTTCACTCAGAAATTTTTGTGGGGTTGCAGAAAGATGGGGAGAAGCCCTTTGAAAGTTTTCATTCCTGTCTGGCACCTGAGTTGGGACATCTATGTGCTCTTTGCCTTCTCTGTCTACATGTGTCCTCTCTATATCACTTTCTCACATTACAGAGATTTGTATTAGGACCATGATGACTGGAAACTCCCAGGATTATTATCCCAACAGGCGCAGATGGAAGTCGAAAGACTTCTTTTCATCTAACTTTGGAATTACCAAACACCACTTTCCTCAACATTTAATGTTCAATCAAATCACAAAGACTTATCCAAATTCAAGATACGAGACTTATATCCCACCTCTCAAGAGGAGGGATAACAAAGTTCACTGTATTGAATGTTTCATCCATAGTCTTCCCCATTTTAATGTATTGTTGTCCAGTCACTCAGTCATGTCCGACTCTTTGCAACCCCATGGACTGCAGCATGCCAGGCTTTCTGGCTCTTTACCATCTCCTGGAGCTTGCTCAAATTCATGTCCATTGAGTCGGTGATGCCATCCAACCATCTCATCCTCTGTCATCCCCTTCTCCTCCTGCCTTCAATCTTTCCCAGCATCAGGGTCTTTTCTAATGAGTTGGCTCTTCACATCAGGTGGCCAAAGTATTGGAGCTTCAGCTTCAATTTTACTATATTTTAATGTATAGTGACTCCATATAACTCGATATACTTTATCATTTCTTTCTCATATGCTCCACTTTGAATCAACCAATTAAACCTATTGAGGCTGCCTTTGAAATAGACCAACTCTGAGCATTGTCAGCTCTTCTACTACTATCACCTTTGTCCAAGCAACCATCATACATTGCCTAAATTATAATACCCAATGCAAGGATTATCATTATATAGTCTATCGGCCACCCAATAGAATTATCCTTCTGAAATTTAATTAGATGAAATTTAGTTTTTAGTGTTCATGTCAAACGTCTAAACAACTTTCCATCTTGTTCAGAGAAAAATCAAAGTCCTTAACTAGCTATAATATCCTAAATTATCTGGCTACTTGCTAGTTTTTTGATCAAGTATCTTTCCCCTTTCCCCTTGTTTTTGTGGGTTTACCCACACATGCCTCTTTGTATCTGCATAGAACACATCATCCTTTCCTCACTTAGAGTTTTTTCACTTTTTATGTCTCTGGCCAACAGTCTTACCGCAGGTGTCCTGACACCTTCCAAGCCTCTCTCTTCCCTTACTGTACCTCAGTGGTCTTTACTGATGACCTGGAACAAACAAACTCTAGCACATATTGAATATTACATATATGTCTGGTGAAAATTCCTCACTCTGAATAAAAACAACATATTTTAATTTTTAAAAATATTGACCCATAAAATGGTTTTCAGAGCCACACTGAATAGCACTGATATAGATAAAACTGTTCTCTTCATATTATTGAATTTTTAAATCTTGTATTTACTTTAATTATTTTACTAAAAATATTGATTCTATTTTTGAAGTAATAATTGTTTTGGAACATATTTAAATTCTTAAGTGGTGAGTTTTAAATGCATTTAAAAATGTGATATACTTTTATGATACATCACTATCAGGGAATTTAAACCTTACAAATATATCTTTTTTCAATTAAAGTATTAAGATTAAATACATTTAACAAATACTGAAAAATGTTTTATGGCAACTTGAATTGTTGTATTTTTAAGTACATAAATCAATGTAGGATACGAACATTACTCTAGTTATGCTTTTACAAGCATGATCCTCTTAATGCTACATAATCAAATAAATTTTATAATTTTAAATTAGCTGATCATATTTCAATTGTAATTTTGGCAACTTCATCTACAACTCTAAAATTTTTACTTTATATAATTATTTGTAAGTGAGTAATCAGTTTTAAATTTGTACTTTCTTCAATATAATAGCAATAAAAATATTTTGTATCACTTTGTACTATATTAATATCATATTCACATTTCATTTGTTTCAGAGTGATAATTCTTTTTGCCTAACTTATTCAGAAAGTGAAAATATACAGACATTTCTTCAGCATGTAGTGTCTTCCTAATAGAATTAGTTTAAGTTTAATGCAGTTTTCATAAAATGTTGAAATAAAGCAAAGGAAAGGAATTGTCCATAATCACAGCACAAGTTAATGTAAAATGTTAAATTTTAGGGTATTTCCTTCTAGGAATCTACGTGCATATTTTGTCTCTGAGTATAGATATAAAGTTAAAGAAAATTAAAACATGCATTTGACAGTTTCTATTATGTATTTTGGTGTTTCCCTGGTGCCGCTAGTGGTAAAGAACACATCTGTCATCGCAGACTTAAGAGACGAGCGTTCCATCCCTGCGTCGTGAAGATCCCCCGGAGGAGGGCACGGCAACCCACTCCAGTATTCTTGCTTGGAGAATCCCCATGGACACAGGATCCTGGCAGGCTAGTCCAATAGGGTCGCAAAGATTTGGAGGCGACTAAAGCTACATAGCATAGCATTGTTAATTGCTCAGTCATGTCCGATTCTTTTCAACCCCATGGACTGTAGCCTTCCAGGCTCTTCTGTCCATGGGAATTCTCCAGGCAAGAATACTGGACTGTGTTGACATTTCCTTCTCCAGGGGAGCTTCCCAACCCAGAGATCAAACCTGGGTCTCCAGCATTGCAGGCAGATTCTTTACTGTCTAAGCCACCTGGGAAGCCCAGCACATTTTCATTTTTATGTATTTTATAACATTTTTAGTTTGTGAAAATTTATTGTGAAGATTGCATACTGTTGCATTATAGTATTGGGTTCTCTTGCTTTGTAGTAATTTACTCACCTTATTCCTTTGGTATTGTATGCTGTGCCTTGTCCCAAGGTTTTGCTACCATAAATAATGTTGCAATAAACATTCTTATGCATAATTCATTGTGTACATCTCGGATTATTTCCTTAGGGTGTATTCTTAAAATGGAATAAATGGGTCAAAGAGTATTGGTATTTGATGATTTGGGTAAATGTTGCCACATTGCCCTCCAAACAGTTTCCATATATTTGTATTCCCACAAGCAGGATATTAAAATTGCATTTCTTTAATTGTAAGTCATATTGAGTATTTTCCTGTGTTCATTAACCATTTGTAGTTTTTGAGATTGCTTGCATGGTTTTAGAGTTGTACTAATTGGCAGTTTGCTCATTATCTATTTCCTTTTTTATTAAGAATTTAATTTTCTGAGTGATATATAGAGCAAATTGTTTTCCAACTTGCCATTTGACAGTTAATTGTATATTCTTAAGATCTATATATTTGTATTGTGTGTATAATCAAACTTTCTCACTTTTTCTTATAAATTCCTATAATTAATAATTATTTTAATGTCATGAGATTATATATCTGCCTGTGTTTTCTTGTTAATCTTCCATTTTGTTTTTATTTCCATTTTATTTTGTTTTAATTTTCTCTGTAACTACTCTTTATGAATTCTAATATTTATGAAATTTATGGGGAAAATTAGGGAGAAAAAAGATAATTAATTTGTAGAGATCCTTACCAGAGTATGGTATCTTTTCACGTTTAGGACTGTGTCTCTATCAGAGAGTAAAAAAGGGAGAACCAGAATATCTAAGATATAGCTTTATAAGTTTAAAGATATAACCTCCAGAGTTAATTTAACAAATACTTCAGTGTCAGTCTTCATTTTTATCTAGCAAACTATTTGTTGGAGGTTAGACTGAGTCTTGTAACCATTTTTAAAGTATTACTACTCTCTCAGAGGGCTTTCCTGGTAGCTTAGGGTAAAGAATCTGCCTGCCAATGCAGGAGATGTATGTTTGATCTCTGACTAGGGAAGATCTCCTGGAGAAGGAAATGGCAACCCACTCCAGTATTCTTGCTGGGAAAATCTCATGGACAGAGGAGCACAACAGGCTATAGTTCATGGTGTTTCAAGAGTCAGGCATGACTTAATGACTAAACAACAACAACCATTCTCTCAGAAGCCTACTGATTTTTCCTGGCAGACAAAATTGAGTCTAACAAAAAGTGAGCATGGTAAAGATCTCTAATACAGCATGGTAAAGATCTCTAATCTCAATAACTTCAATACAGAATGCTTTGATTTTACTCCATTGGTGGTATTCCCTATAATATTTCAATGTCTAAAAATTGTATTGCATTTCTTTTTCCTCAGCAACTTTATATCAATCAACAACTTCTTTCTGATTTTTTTTTAAACAGAGTCACATAAAAAAAAAAAATTGAGCTTGACCAGTTCCTAGCAACGGGTTTAATCCACTGTAATAACACAAAATGCTTTTGATTAATAAAACTACTATGAAATTAAGATGAGAGACACAGTCACAATCAACTGGTCTTGTTTTATGTTAAACTTAGGTACTTTGAAAGCCTGACTTATAAAAGCTTCTACTAATGTATTATTTTCATTATTTACCAAGATCTATCAATTACCTGGACTTCCCTGGTGGCTCAATGGTAAAATATCTGCCTACCAATAAAGGAGACATAGGAGAACCATAGTTCAATCCCTGGGTTGGGAAGATCCCCCGAAGGAGGAAATGGCAACCTACTCTAGTGTTCTTGCCTGGAGAATCTCATGGGCAGAGGAGTCTGGCTGGCTGTGGTACATAGGGGAGCAAAGAGCTAAAAATGACTGAGCAACTGAGCGCACACACACATGAATTACCTAGCATTTGCAATTAATTCCCACATAACAGCACTATTTTTCCTTCAAAAGGCACCCATATATTTACAAACTAGAGTAATACCATGATAATCTGTCCTTGCCATTGAGACAAAAGTTAAGCAGAACTTACCCCATTTCTTATAGTTTTCCTGATATCCCGATATTGCTGCTAAATTCCAACTCTGTTTTAATTTTGAATTTGATGCTTCTACCTGATACACATACAGGCATAACTTGTTTTGTTGTTGCTGTTGTTCTTCTTCTCTTTATTGTTTTATAGATATTTTATTTTTTTCAAATTGGAGTTTTGTGGAACTCCATACTGAGTAAGTCTATGTGCACCATTTTTTTTTTTTTTTCAAAATTACCTCACACCATGTCTCTGTGTCATATTTTAGTAATTCTCACAGTACTTCAATTTTTCCATTATTTTTATATTTGTTATAGTGATCTATGGTCAGTGATCTCTGATATTACCATTGTAACTGTTTTAGGGTGCCCATGAACTGTACCCATGTAAGAGGCAAATTTAGATAGATGTTGTGTGTGTTCTGACTGTGTCACCAACAGGCTGTTACCTTATTTTTCTCTCTCTTTAGGTCCCCTATTATTTCTAGAAACACTACTCTACTGAAGTTAGGCCAGTTCATAACTTTACAATGGTCTCTAAGTGTTCAAGTGAAAGGAAGAATCTCATGTCTCTCACTTTATATCAAAAGCTAGAAATGATTGTGTTTAGTGAGGAAGGCTTGCCAAAAGCCAAGATACTGGGAAATTGACCTCTTAAACCAGTTAGCCAAGTTCTAAATCAAAGACAAATTTCTTGAAGGCAATTAAAAGTGCTAGTGTAGTTAACACATGAGGGATAAAGTGAAACAGCCTTACTGCAGCTATGGAGAAAGTTTAGTGGTCTGGATAGGCAATCAAACAGGCCACAACATTCCCTTAAGTCAAAGCCTAGACCAGAGCAAGGCCCTAACTCTCTTCAACTCTGCAAAGGCTGAGAGAGGTGAAGGAGCTGGAGAAGAATAGTTGGAAGTTAGCAGAGCTTGGTTTATGAGGTTTGAGGAAAAAAGCTGTCTCCATAACATAAAATTGCGAGGTGAAACAACAAGTGCTAAAGTAGAAGCTGTGACAAGTTATCCAGAAGATCTAGCTAAGATAATTGATTAAGATGGCTGCAATGTGGATGAAACAGACTTCTGTTGGAAGAAGATGCCACCCGGGACATTCATAGCTAGAAAGAAGCCGTTTCCTGGCCTCAGAGCTTCAAAGGACTGGCTGACTCTCTTCATAAGCGCTAACACAGCTGATGACTTTAAGTTGAAGCCAGTGCACAATTACTATTCTGAAAATCCTGGAGTTTTTAAGAATTATGCTAAATACACTCTGTGGTCTATAAATGGAACAACAAAGGCTAGATGGCAGAACATGTGTTGCCAATATGGTTTCCTGAATATTTTAAGCCCACTGCTGAGACCTACTGCCCATAAAGAGATTCCTTTCAAAATATTGCTACTTACTGACATTGCATCTGGTTACCCAGGAGCTCTGATGGAGAGATATGAGGAGATAGATGTTGTCTTCTTGCCTGCTAACAAAACATCCATTCTCCAGCCCACAAGTCAAGGACTAATTTTAACTTTCAAGTCTTTTTACTACTTATGTTTCCTATTGCCATAGGTATGATTCCACTGATGGACTTGGACAAAGTCAATTAAAAATTTCTGGCAAGGATTCAGCATTCTAAATAGCATAAAAACATTTGTTATTCTTAGGAGGTAGTCAAAATGTCAACACCAGCAATGGCTTGGAAGAAGTTTTCCTGCCAACTTTGGGGATTCAAGAATTCAATGGAGGAAGGAATGCAGATGTGGTGGAAATAGCAACAGAAGTGAAATTAGAAGGGGAGCCTGAGGATGACTGAATTCCTGCAATCCTGTGATCAAACTTCAGCAGTTGATGAGTGGCTTCTTACTGATGAACAAAAGAAGTGCTTTCTTGAGATGGAACCTACTCCTGGTGAAGAGGCTATGAAAATTGTTGAAGTGACAACAAAAGATTCGGACTATGATATAAACTTACTTGATTAAAGCAATAATAGGGTTTGAGAGGACTGACTACAATTTTGAAAGAAGTTCTATTGTGGGTAAAGTGCCATCAAACAGCCTTGAGAAATAGTTCATAAAAGAAGGAATCAATCAATGTGGCAAACTTCCTTGTTGTTTTAAGAAATTTCCACAGCCATCCACTCTTACAATCACTACCCTTCTCAATCAGAAGCCATCAACATAGAGTCAAGACCCTCCACCAGCAAAAGGATTATGACCCACTGAAGGCTCAGATAATGCTTAGTATTTCTTAGCAATAAAGTATTTTTTAATTAAGGTGTATACATTGTGTTTTTTTGAACCATAATGTTATTACATTTAATATACTACAGTGTAGTGTAAACATAATATGCTCTGTGAGGAGGGGCTGAGTGACTGGCTTGATTACAATATTCATTTTATTAAGGTGTTGTAGAACTGAACCAGTACTATGTCTGAGGTATGCCTGCATTTAACTGTTATGAAGTTTGCTGTCTGTTCATCATTCTGCTTTCTAATTCTCAGGCACCTAATTCTCTTGTGAAAATATATGCATAAATAGAAGGAAACAATAGAATGAGAAAGACTAAAGATGTCTTAAAGAAAATTGGAGGTATCAAAGGAACATTTCATGCAAGGATGGGCATGATAAAGGACAGAAATGGTAAGGACCTAACAGAAGCAGAATAGGTGAAGAGAATACATGGAAGAACTATACAAAACAGGTCTTAATGACCTGGATAATCACAATGGCGTGGTCACTCAGCCAGAGTGATGCATCCTGGCGTGTGAAGTCAAGTGGGCCTTAGGAAGCATCACTACAAACAAAGCTAGTGGAGGTGATGGAATTCCAGCTGAGCTATTTCAGATCCTAAAAGATGCTGCTGTTAAGGTGCTGCACTCAATATGCCAGCAAATTTGGAAAACACAACAGTGGCCAGAGGACTGGAAAGGGTGAGAGTTCATTCCATTTCCAAAGAAAGGTAATGCCAAAGAATGTTAAAGCTACCGTACACTTGTGCTTATTTCACATGCTAGCAAAGTTATACTCAAAATCCTTGAAGCTAGGCTTCAGCGGTATGTGAACCAAAAAATTCCAGATGTTCAAGTTGGGTTTTGAAGGGCCAGAGGAGCCAGAAATCAAATTGCCAACATTCAGTGGGTCATGGAGAAAGCAAGAGAGTTCCAGAAAAAATATCTATGTCTGCTTTATTGAATCTCAAAGGCCTTTGACTATGTGGATCACAAGAGAATGTGGAAAATTCTTAAAAATATGGGAATGCCAGACCACCTTTCTTGTGTCCTGAGAAATCTATATGTAGGTCAAGAAATCTACATGGGCATGGAATAACTGACTGGTTCCAAACTGGGAAAGGAGTACCACAGGCTGTATATTGTCATACTGCTTATTTAATTTATATGTAGAGTATGTCATGCAAAATGCCAGACTGGATGAATCACAAGTTGGAATCAAGATTACCAGCAGAAATATCAATACCCTCAGATATACAGATGATACCACTCTAATGGCAGAAACAGAATAGGAACTAAATGTCTCTTGATGAGGGTGAAAGAGGAGACTGAAAAAGCTGGCTTGAAACTCAACATAAAAAAAAAAAAAAAAAAACACAAAAACTAGGATCATGGCATATGATCCCATCACTTTATGGCAAATAGAAGGAAAAGAGTGGAAACAGTGACAGATTTTAAAAAGCTATGCCAAACCTAGACAGCTTATTAAAAAGCAGACTTTACCAACAAAGGTCTGTCTAGTCAAAGCTATGATTTTTCTAGTAGTCATATACAGATGTGAGAGTTGGACCATAAAGAAGGCTGAATGCCAAAGAATTGATGCTTTTGAATTGTGGTGATGGAGGAGACTCGAGAGTCCCTTGGACTGTATGGAGATCAAACCAGTCAATCCTAAAGCAAATAAGCCCTGAATATTCATTGGAAGGACTGATGCTGAAGCTGAAGCTCCAATACTTTGGCCACCTGATGCGAAGAGCCAATTCGTTGGAAAAAGTCCTGACGCTGGGAAAGATTGAGGGCAAGAGGAGAAGGGAGCAACAGAGGATGAGATGGTTGGAAGGCCTCATTAGCTTAATGGACATGAGTTTGAGGGAACTGCAGGAGATAGTGAAGGACAGGAAGGCCTCGAGCACTGCAGTCCATGAGGTTACAAAGAGTTGAACATGACTTAGTGATTAAACAACTAAAATAATGTATGTTTATGTGGTACAACTTTGAATTTCAGTTTAAATCCTCTTATTCCAGAATGTCAGAAACACATCCTTACTAGTGTCTATGGGATGAGAAATACAATAAAACTATACCATTTTTAGGACCAACTTATACCAGGAGGCATAATGCATTAGATGGTTTATTTAGTTGTTGACTGAGAGCAGAGAGTTGAGATAATTACCTACAGAGGGTTAATTTTGATAGAAAAGTGAAGAAATAGATCAGAGTGTGACCTAGGGAGATTCTATCAGACATACCTTGCATGTCATCATCTATAGGACATAGAATGATACAGGAAGGAAAGAAAGTGAAACTCCGTGAGTATAATCTTTCTTCATCTTTAAAATGAAAATGAAAAAAGTTGAATGAATGATTCTAGAATAGTTTTATCTAAGTAGCCTCACACTTTGTGAGGCTATGACAAAGTCAATGACTACCATTTACTTCACAAATGGAATATTTCCATCTCACTTTAACACTGAATTTGGTGGTCTTTAACTCACATGAAAATTGTACTGGAGCCCAGAGCTTTAAATTCTTTTCTTTTTTTCATATCTATGCATCTTCAAAACCAATACAAAATTAAGCATTTTTTATTTAATAGATATATAAAATATGAAGTATAAAAGCTTATGTTATACAATACAAGTGGAAGAATGATTTTCCTCCTGCATTGGTAAAGCAATCTATGTTGCAAGTATCCCATTTGCCTCAACATCTGATATGTCACAAAATTTTGGATAGAGTTTGCACATTTTCCTGTATACAGGCTTGCTTTGCGTTAAGTCATCATGCTAAAAAGATCACAAAGGGTGGGGCCTCTTTTGAAATAGGAGAGAGATCTGCAAAATGCCATCAAGTATTCAGTTCTTCAAGAGGTTAGATTCATCAATTAAAGCACTAATTGGTCCTTAAAGAGATTATTGCCTTCAAGGCTGCAGGTGATTGTGCTGTTTCATTCTCAAATATAATAGGAATGTCACAACATTTGAAATTACCTGCCAACTCTCAGATAATTCCATGGACTCTGAAGCTGACATCTAAAGCAATCTGGACACAAACAGCTCATATTTTATGGAAACAGTACTCCAAAGCTTATCATTGTTTATATTTAATAACTAACAGAGATTAAAAAGTTTTACTTACCTCCCAGGCACTTTATGGAAATAGATTAACTGTAGAAAGACACATTTATTTCAGAAGAAGTTAATTAAATTTGGGTCTGTGAAATTATTTTAATATCTAGATATCACCATCTTCCACAATTTTCAAAGTTCACAAACTTTTATTAATAAGTGTAACGTTCTTCAGATAAAGTATTGATATTTACTCTCATTTCATAGGATTTGAAGAGTCTATGAAACTTTATAAAAGTGTCATTCTTCTGTGAGCATTCCACAAAGAATACATATTTTATGATTATGGTGAAAGTTATTTTTTTTGCATGAAGCCTAGTGTCAGCTCTGTAGCTTTCTAAACTGCAATAAATTCATCACAGGGGAATATTTATTATCAGCTCTATTGGTCTCATTTCCTCTTAAGGAATCATTAGGCAATGGAAGAACTACTAAGATATGCATTTCACCTTTTTAAAATTATGTATGCATATAAATGATGTGTATTACTGATTTTAACAAGAATCACTTTATTAAGGCAGATTCAAATAGTCCTGTAATAATGACTGAATATATAGTAAAGAAGCTAAATATTAGAGTTGAAAATAAAGTTAGAAAAATATTTGTTCATCTCTCATTTTAGGAACAAAAATGTTGAGACCACCATATTACATTTTTATCTTTGAAAAGAGGGGCATTAAAAAAAAAAAAAAAAGAAAAGAAAAGAGGGGCATTAAACTTTCGGAGAAACTGTTTTGCATGGTGGTGAAATAAAATGTTGCTTTCATTAAAATATAAATGCAACAGCAGTTCCTTTTTCTTCTTCTTCTTCTTCTTTTTTTAAATCTGTGGGAAAATCTTCAGGGCTTCTAAACACTAAAGGGAAAGTTTTGGCTGAGACCAGTGTTCAATGTCGTGTCAAACTTGAATGGAATTCAACTTGAATAGAATTCACCTTCACTTACTAAGGAATTTCTTCATAGTTACTATCCTAATAGAATAAATTTTACTTTGCTGGATTCAACTGTCTTAAAATTTCCTGGTTCAAACAACTATGTTACTTGATTAAAAAAATATTAAAATTTAAATATATATAAATGCAATAGCATTTATGTGCTCTTGTCTTCAAAGACTGAAGGCAAGGGTGTTTGCCTTAAAATTTTCTAATGCAGAATGGATAATGTTCAAGTAAATAGGTCAAATATACACTAAAAGTACATTGAAAGTGAAAGTATTAGTCAGTCGTGTCTGGCTCTTTGTGACCCCGTGGACAGTAGCTTCCCAGGCTCCTCTGTACATGGAATTCTCCAGGCAAGAATACTGGAGTGAGCAGCCATTTCCTTATCCAGGGGCTCTTCCCAAACCAGGGATTGAACCTGCTTCCCCTGCATTGCAGGTGGATTCTTTGCCATCTGGGCCACCAGGGAAGCCCCAAAATGCATTATGTCCCCCCCTTTAAAATATCCTTAATCATATAAAACTGAAGTGTTACCCAATTTGAAAAGGTTCACATATTCCCATTTATGATCCGTTGAATTCATGAACCCAAGCTTATTAATCTCCCATATGTTATTTATTTCCTTCTGCAATTCAAACAGAAATTTAATGCTATTCTAATGGAACGTACTGTCTTGAAAAGTATTTTTTCCACTCTTGCAGACTGATTGATCTGATTAACAAAATAATAAAAGGGATACAATCAAACTGCATGGGGTCAATGAGACGTGATCTCAAAACAAAAATATTCAAACAGGAGTGTGAGTTTGGCCGTCAGGATGGCCGAGCGGTCAAAGGCGCTGCGTTCAGGAGTGTGAGTTTAGCAAAAGTATAGACCAGTGGAACACAATGGGGAACCCAGAAACTAACCAACATATGAAAATTTTATTTATAATGTGTGTCAGGCTCCCAATTTAACTTTCCCCCTCCAAATAAATACTGATTAAAACCCTCTTCATTGAGTACATGTGCATGTACTTTTCCTAATGATATGTCATACTACTTGGCGTCTATCTGATTTCTATATATGTATGGGTCTGTTTCTTATCTCTCATTTCTGTTTTGTTGGCTAGTTCTGTTTTTTTACCTCTACATACAAACCTTCAAGTTGCAAGCTTTGAAAGATGCAATCATGCGTTCACGTGTCCAATCACTTAAGTTAGTTCAGATGTCTGGTGTACCTTGTGAGGCATGAGCAGCCCCTACGAGCGGGTGCGCTTTACAGTATAGGATGGTGTAGACTACAGTAGTACAGTAATTTTATTTCAAGCCCAGGATGTCCAGAAACAAGCATAAAAACAGTACTGATATAGTTGGTACTGCTAGGAAGCACCAACTGATAATGATGGAAAAAAGGGAAAATAATTAGGAGAGTGGAGAGAGGTGAAAAGATGGTAGTCAGAGCTTGTTCTCATAATACTGAACTCCTTGCTCTGCAACAGGAAGAGCTAACTAATGAAGACCTGATGGAAGTGCAGGCACAGAGAAAGGATGAAGAGAGACAAGAGGAAGATGTAACTGAACAACCGAAGAGATTCATCATGCAGGAAATGCCTAGGGGGTTTTCTTTATTTGAGGAGGCACTGTTAGTGTTTGAGGCCCAGGACCTGGATGCAGAGCAGCACACAGAGACTGCAGCAGCCGTTCAGAATGCATTCCAGTGCTATCCTGTCATCTGTGATGAGAGAAGACCTAGATCATTTTGTTCAAGAGGGCAGACAGAATGGAAACCAGCAAGGAACCAGAACCTGTGAAATCAATGTGAGGCGTGAGTAAAGTTGCAGCTTGCCTTCTGTCTCTTATTGCTGACAATCCTTCAGCTCTACCATCTCCCACTTCCTCTCCCTCCTCCAGTCAATAATTCTTGCCCGTTTACTCATTACCAGCCCTTGTGGGCCAGCTGTTGTACTGTACTACTAGACTTTTCAAGCTTCTATACTGTAAGGTCAAAAACATTTACTTTATTTTTTGTGTTTATTTTCAATATATGCATTATCTATATGCAACTTATTACAGTATAGTATTATATAGCTGATTGTGTTAGTTGGGTACCTTGGCTAAATTTGTTGAACTTATAAATGAATTGAACTTACAAATTCACTCTCCCAACAGAACTCATTCTTACGCAGGGGACTAACTATAACACATTATGCTACTTAAGAGGCAACCTGAAAAACTGATGCTGCATCTCCACTTTTCATGGTCTTTTCCAGGCTATCCTAGTTGTACACTTTTTTTTTTTGTAAAATGTGTACCTCTTGTTAAATGTCACAAAAATCCCTGCTTGGATATTTATCAGAGGTGTTTTATCGATCACTAATGGTGTTCTTTGATCAGTTGGGAAAAATGATGCTGTATAATATTAAGCCTTCTGAACATGAGATATTTCTTCAGTTTCTGAAGTATTCTTTGATGTCTTTCAGTACATTATTTTGTTACTCATTACAGAAAAATTCTTGTGCATTACTTGCTAAATTTATTCCCAAGTGAAATACAGTTTTATTGCTATTGTAAATTATATCATATAATCTGTTCTTCAAATATTTGTTGCTGATATTCAGAAATAAAATTGGCTTTTTAAATCATATCCGGTGAGCCTTCAAATCTTCTCAATTATTTATAATGAATTGTCTGCATATCTCTTTGTGTTTCCATGTAGGAAATCATTGATGACAAATAATGACAGTTTTATTTTCCTATTTTTGTTTCCAATGCATTTATCTAATTTTAGTCTCTTATTGGACTGTATAAAGCCTCCAGTGCAATACTAAATACAAGAGGAAATAGAAGGTATACTTCTCAATTTTAGAAGAAATGCTTCTAATGTGTGCTCATTTAAGTTGTTGCTTATCAATATTTTAAGTTGAATGTGTAGCACTTATCAAAGTTTTCTTTTAGAATTCCCTTGTGGTCCAGTGGTTAGGGCTTCATGCTTTCACTGCAGGGGCCTCAGGCAGTTTCTATCCCTGACCAGGGAACTAAGATCCTGCATGCTGCATGATGCAAGTTTTCTTTTTCACTATTTGCTTTTATTTCAATCATCAACAGTTAACATTGTATTCAATGAGCAAGGAGCAGTTTCAGTATACTGAGATGATATACCAATAAACAGAATAGGTCAAACGCCTTGTCCATCTGAAACTTACATTCCAAAAGACCTAGTTCACAAATAGTTTCTTTGTTGATTTGTTTTGTTTTTCCTAATTATGAATACATATCAAATTTTATAAGAACGTTTTTCTATATCTACTGAGATGATCACATTTATTTCCTTCAATCTCTTAAAGGAGTTAATATCATTTAAAAGTAAAATATTTAAACATTCTGGCATAGCTAAGAAAATCATAGTTCCGTAAGTGTTGGCTTTTTAAAAATACATCGCAAAATTCGACTTGCTGACACAATGAGATCAACCAAATGACCTCAGTAGATCTGGGAGAGAGTCACAGAAGGATTTTCCTGCATCATTTCAATGCAAGTCCAAATTCACAGATACTGTATGATAGTTCATTTTTGATTAGGAACAAATGTGTCTGTGGTGTGTCTGCATGTGTATGCGTGCATGTGTGTATAATTTCTGTCATTTAAAAATGCCACATCCTGGACTGCTAGGACAATATGGCAGATTTCAGAATCATTCTGATTCATTAAAGCAAATATTAGTGGCCCAATCAAGAGTTACTGACCTGTGAAAATGTTAAACACAAGGACATATCTCTACACCCCTGATCCTCAAAATAAGATTTCACACCACTTCTCTAGCAGACCATTCCCCTCTCTTCATTTTCTTTCTTTTATTTGCTAAGCTACGTTTTAACCTATTTTTATTCCAGACTAAAAGAGCTGACTGTATGATGACATTAACTTACCAATTGCCTTATTTTCTAATTTGTGATATTGGAAATTTTCCTGAATTTGTATAGGAGGTATGCATCTATATTCATGTATCAAGTAAACCTATAATTATCATTTCTCAAATTATTTTTCTAGTATTGATAATCAAGGTTATATTAGCCCCATAGAATGAGATGCAGAGTATTCACTCTTTTTCAGAAAAACATTATTGATATGAGCCTGGAAAATTTGGGAGATATATGCTTTAATGCCTGGCCTTTCTTTGTAGAAAAGATGTTAAAATATGACTTCAAAAAGTTTAATAAATATAACAATATTATCAGGCTCTCAAATTCATATGAAGACAGATTGAATGTCAACAAGTTAGATTTTGTTATAACTATTATTATCTTATCAAGTATATCACCATAAACTTTGATAGTACTTTTTATTAGCCCTATAATGCCTGGTACACTGTAGTTCAGTTCAGTTTAGTTGCTCAGTTGTGTCCAACTCTTTGCGACCCCATGAATTGCAGCATACCAGGCTTCCCTGTCATCACCAACTCCCAGAGCTTACTCAAATTCATGTCCATGGAGTCGGTGATGCCATCCAACCATCTCATCCTCTATTGTCCCCTTTTCCTTCCACCTTCAATCTTTCCCAGCATCAGGATCTTTTCAAATGAGTCATCCCTTCACATCAGGTGGCCAAAGTACTGGAGTTTCAGGTTCAATATCAGTCCTTCCAATGAATATTCAGGAATGACAAAAGCATCAAATCTTCAGCGTTCAGCTTTCTTTATAGTCCAAATCTCACATCCATACATGACTACTGGAAAAACCATAGCTTTGACTAGACGGACCTTTGTTTGCAAAGTAATGTCTCTGCTTTTTAATATGCTGTGTAGGTTGGTCATAGCGTTTCTTCCAAGGGGCAAGTGTCTTTTAATTTCATAGCTATAGTCACCATCTGCAGTGATTTTGAAGCCGAAGAAAATAAGGTCTGTGACTGTTTCCTTTGTTTCTCCATCTATTTGCCATGAGTGATGGGACCGGATACCATGATCTTAGTTTTCTGAATGTTGTGTAAAGTCAACTTTTTCAGCTCCTCTTTCACTTTCATCAAGAGGCTTTTTAGTTCTTCTTCACTTTCTGCCATAAGGGTGGTGTCATCTGCATATTGATATTTCTCCTGCAATCTTGATTCCAGCTTGTGCTTCCTCCAGCCCAGCATTTCTCATGATGTACTCTGCATATATGTTAAATAAACGGGGTGACAGTATACAGCCTTGACATGCTCCTTTCCCAATTTGGAACCAGTCTGTTGTTCCATGTCCAGTTCTAACTGTTGCTTCTTCACCTCTGGACAGGTTTCTCAAGAGGCAGGTCAGGTAGTCTGGTATTCCCATCTCTTTAAGAATTTTTCACAGTTTTTTGTGATCCACACAATCAAAGGCTCTGGTGTAGTCAATAAAGCAGAAGTAGATGTTTTACTGGAATTCTCTTGCTTTTCTGATGATCCAATGGATATTGGCAATTTGATCTCTGACTCCTCTGTCTTTTATAAATCCAGCTTGAACCTCTGGAATTTCACGGTTCATGTACAGTTGAAGCCTGGCTTGGAGAATTTTGAGCATTACTTTACTAGCGTGTTAGATGAGTGCAATTGTGTGGTAGTTTGAATATTCTTTGTCATTGCTTTTCTTTGGGATTGGAATGAAAACTGACCTTTTCCAGTCCTGTGGCCACTGCTGAGTTTTCCAAATTTGGTGGCATATTGAGTGCAGCACTTTCACAGCATCATCTTTTAGGATTTGAATTAGCTCAACTGGAATACCATCACCTCCACTAGCTTTGTTCATAGTGATGCTTCCTAAGGCTCACTTGATTTTACATTCCAGGATGTCTGGCTGTAGGTGAGTGATTACACCATCATGATTATCTGGATCCTGAAAATCTTTTTTGTATAGTTCTTCTGTGTAGTCTTGCCACCTCTTCTTAGTATCTTCTGCTTCTGTTAGGTCCATACCATTTCTGTACTTTATTGAGCCCGTCTTTGCATGAAATGTTTCCTTGGAATCTCTAATTTTCTTGAAGATATCTCTGGTCTTTCCCATTTTATTGTTTTCCTCTGTTTCTTTGCACTGATCACTGAGGAAGGCCTTCTTTTCTCTCCTTGGTAATCTTTGGAACTCTGCATTCAAATGGGAATATCTTTCCTTTTCTCCTTTGCCTTTTGCTTCTCTTCTTTTCTCAGCTATTTGTAACACCTCCTCAGACAGCCATTTTGCCTTTCTTTTTCTTGAGAATGATCTTGATCACTCCCTCTTGTACAATGTCACAAACTCTGTCCATAGTTCTTCAGGAACTCTATCAGATCTAATCCCTTGAATCTATTTGTCACTTCCACTGTATAATCATAAGGGATTTGATTTAGTGGTCTTCCCTACTTCCTTCAATTTAACTCTGAATTTGGCAATAAGGAGTTCATGATCTGAGCCACAGTCAGCTCCCAGTCTTGTTTTTGCTGACTGTGTTGTCCATCTTTGGCTGCAAAGAATATAATCAATAAGATTTTGATATTGACCATTTGGTGATGTCCATGTGTAGAGTTTTCTCTTGTGTTGTTGGAAGAGGGTGTTTGCTATGACCAGTGTGTTCTCTTGGCACATCTCTGTTAGCCTTTGACATGCTTCATTTTGTACTCCAAGGCCAAATTTGCCTGTTACTCCAAGCATCTCCTGACTTCCTACTTTTGCATTCCAGTCCCCTATGATGAAAAGGATGTCTTTTATTGGTGTTAGTTTTAGAAGTTCTTGCAGGTCTTCATAGAACCATTCAATTTTAGCTTCTTCAGCATTGCTGGCTTGAGCATAGACTTGGATTACTGTGATATTGAATGGTTTGCTTTGGAAACAAACAGAGATCATTCTTTTGTTTTTGAGATTGCATCCAAGTACTGCATTTTGGACTCTTTTGTTTACTATGAGTGTGGCAGGCCACTGCTGACCTAGACCATCACAGGAGACACTCAGACACAGCTCTGGCTCCGCCTCTGTGGGGTCTCCGGATCCCAGTGTGCACAAGGCTTGTTTGAGTCCTCTGAAGGTCTCTGGCAGGTAAGGGGTTTATTCTAAACGTGATTTCGCCTCTCCTACCGTCTTGCTGGGGCTTTGCCTTTGCCCTTGGACATGGAGTATCTTTTTTTGGTGGGCTCCAACATTCTCCTGTCGACGCTTTTTCAGCAGCAGGTTGTAGTTTTGGAGATCTCTCAGGAGAAGATGAGCGCACGTACTTCTGCTCTGCCACTTTCCAGGTTTGGCTACACTGTAGTTAAGATGTTCTTTTTATGTGAAATGCTACTGACTTGTGAATTCTTTTTGCTTTTTCCTGGTTGATGTTTTAGGGGTTTGTCCACTGTTTTAAGTCTTGCCCTCCAAAATCAACTTATGTCTTGATTACTTATTTCTGTGCTACTTATATTTCATATTTTATTGGTTTCTTATTTTATTCTTTATTAGTTTTCTTTACAACTTTTGTATTTATTTTATGCTACCACCGCTATCCATTCTGTTTCAGCATACATAGACTTGAAATTAATCTTTGACTCCTCCTTATGACCTACCCATATGCATATTTTACCTTATAAATGACTCTCCAATCTGTTCTCTGCTCTCTTGTATCCCAAATGGGCCTTTATAAATACTAATTCTTCACACTGATTTCTCCTTTCCCACTTCACTCCATTAACTTCTCTTCAACCAGTAAAGATTGCTCTGGAATCTAAACCATTTCTTCAAGTATTTATCATACTTGTAATTTCTCATAATTTTGTGAATTATTTGATCAATACTCTCTTAAATCTTCAGGGAAATGGCCACCCAGTCTGTCTTGCTCACCATTTATAATACTAGAATTTGGTAATCAATAATTGTATTTTAAATGAATAAATAAATCAAAACACAGGCAAGTGAATTTGACTACTGGATAAAATTATAGAGACTCAGACTTTGGCTGTATAAAATACATTTTAATTCAAATAAATTTTTAAAATTGCTGTGTTCGGGAAGTAGTTTATCAATCAGTTGGCAGAAATATTGACAGAGAATATTTCAGAACCAAATGATGATTACACAGGTTTGTCTTATGATTACTCCAATTTGAATATATTAGGATAAGCATTAAACAACAACAAAAAATAAATAAATAAGTAACTAAAAATGGAATAGAAACATTTGCAGCTTTAGGAGTGGTTTAATTTATTCCACTCAGAGTATTTGATATGGTGTGTATTTTTCATTTATTGAGAAAGTAATTACACCCACTATATATATATATTATATATATGTTGACTAAAGTGTGTAATCTCTTTGTGTAGCCTATTAATTTAAAAAAGTTATTTCATTTTCTTTCTGATTCAAAACTCTATTCATTGGTAGATAATAGATGATAAACTGTTGGTGTGGCTTGTATGGTTTTGCTGTGCATTCTCAAAAAGTTACCATTAGAAACATCAAAAGTGATACATCTATAGAACTAGACACACTCTACTGATGAAAAGAATAGAGGGTGTTTTGTTTTACTATTATTAATGTAAGACTCATTCTTAAATCATTTTTAAGGTCATTGAAAAGTGAAATCAAAGTAAGAGTTATAGTAGAGTGTATAATGAACAATGGGAGTAATGGATAATATTTAGAAAATCTCAGGAAGATTGTTTTGATTTCCTGACTTATGTCACAGCCTTTGGGAAATCTCTAAAACTCTCACAGGCATCATGATGTAAGTGAAATAAACTCCTGTACTTTAAAATGTTGTGAATGAAATTGTTAGGTTACTTCTCTTAAAAAAATCAATAAACCCTTTTAATAATGTGGGTCTAGCTATTACCACACTAGTAGTTGAAAAAAAAATGTTACCTAAGGGAATTTTTTTTCCTTTTCTTTTTTCTATCCTAAACATTTTTGAAATAACATATACCCTGGCTCTTCAAAGGTCAAAAAGCATTCCCTCCATGTCACATGCTTGTTTCTAGAACTAGGGAAACACAGCAGGCCAACACAGCAGTACAATTTATTTATGAAAAAAAGTGAAGATTGTATCTCATATAATCAGATTACATGCAAATTATAAGTCAATTGGCTTATTGAATAACCCATGATCCCCCTTTTTTTAACAGCACAGAATATGACTTTATTTTGTGAACATAATTCAAGTTTTCTTTCTTAAGTAGAAATTGCTTACTCTTTCAACATAGAAATTATCATTGTGGATGAAAAATGGTATCTCTATAATTCCATTTAATGAAACCATTTACTTTCTGTAAGTCCATGCTGCAATTGATAATTCCATGAAACTAATTCCATGGACCACTGCCCTCATTGAAAATATGATCTAGAGAGAGTGAGACTTATAAACAATTAGAAAAAGATTCTGTTTTGAAGAATGGGTAAGGGCTATCAATAAAAGGTGAATGTTGTGAAGGCAGAATTGGAAGCTATGTTGTGGAAAAGTTTCATAAGTGATTGACTCAAGGAGAAAATTAATATGAGGAAGTGTAAAGATATTCTAGGTTTTTTTTCCCTCTTTTTCACTTTAAATCTAAATTAGATCTTTTCATTTTTTTATTACTACATCAACATATCCAGGATAATTAAAACTAGACACCAGCATATATTTTTCAATGGTTTTAATATTTTACTATTTTGTTAGATTGTAAGCTCAATGACAAAATAGATCAGGAAACTATAGTTCCTGCTATAACCTTGATTCTCACACATTTTTGACAAACAAATATTGAAAAAAGAAAGAAGCTCAAGTATCTAATATTTAACAGAATATTACTGATTAAAAATTCTAATCAACACAAGTGTATAATTGTGCTTTATAATTTTTGGTTCATTTATTTCCATGTGTTGTATTATTTGTTACATAGCATGTGGATCAATAAATTATAAATTATGGGAATATTTAGATGACTTTTATGAAGGAAACTAACAGGAAAAAAAAAAACCCTCATGACTTCAGTCTGTTACAGTTTCTTCAAAAATTACCTCTTCTGATGCAATGATGATAAAAAGCAAATTCCATCATAGTAAGTCTAATGATAGTATTTTACCTTTTGGAGTATTTGCTATGGTTCTGGCATCAGTTCAGTTCAGTTCAGTTCAGTCACTCAGTCGTGTCCGACTCTTTGCGACCCCATGAAATGCAGCAAGCCAGGCCTCCCTGTCCATCACCAACTCCCGGAGTCCACCCAAACCCATGTCAATTGAGTCGGTGATGCCACCCAACCATCTCATCCTCTGTCATCCCCTTCTCCTGCTGCCCTCAATCTTTACCAGCATCAGAGTCTTTTCCAATGAGTTAGCTCTTCACATCAGGTGGCCAAAGTATTGGAGCTTCAACTTCAACACCAGTGCTTCCAATGAACACCCAGGACTGATCTCCTTTAGGATGGACTGGTTGGATCTCCTTGCAGTCCAAGGGACTCTCAAGAGTCTTCTCCAATGCCACAGTTCAAAAGCATCGATTCTTCGGTGCTCAGCTTTCTTTGTAGTCCAGCTCTCACATCCATACATGACCACTGGCATAGTTCTAAGAATTTCACATCAATCAATTGAATACTCACACAACTATAATAACTTGGTAATATGAGTCTATTCTTACAGATGAGAAAACTGAAATATAGATGACTTAATTAAATTATCTATAGTCACCAGCTATTCAGTGATTGAACTAAGATTTGAGCCCAGAATGATGGATTCCATAGTCTGTACTTTACATTATTATATCATATAATTTTATAATTAAAGTAATGGTAACTGTAATGATAATCATGATGACAATAGTTATAAGTAAATAACACTTATTGGTCATTTATTTTCTGTAAGCTATAATGCAAAGTGCACTTTTTTTGCATATTTTGTCAATGGAAACACAGAAAACTTAAAATAGTGTTAATCTTATTATCCTCATTTTACTAATGAAGAAGCAAAAGTGTAGTGTGCTCACATTTGCACATATAGTAATGCCAAAAGTCAAAGGTTAATTTCATTTGAGTTAATGCTAACATAATTTTTAGTTAGTAAAATATACTCCTCTGAAATTGGAAGAATTCCTAAAACTGCACAAGAATATTGCATCTTATCGTGAAGTCAAGTGCTAACTTAATACCAAATAAATCCACTTTGATAAAGGTATAGCTTGATATCAATGGCAGAATCACCTCCTTTTAAAAAAGGAATGCAGGCTACATGTTATGAGAACAGGTATTCCACTTTCCAGTTCCTTGCAATGTCTTATACTTTAACACTCACATACTTGCCTGCACACATAAATCTGGTGAGTGCATCTCTAAATAATTAACATGTATGTGAAACATAATTTAATTTTCTATTCATTTCCTCTAAAAACAATTCACTTACTTATATTTATATATTTTAATTTATTTTGATGGAGTAAGAAAAGCTTAATGAAAAAGTAGATTTAAAAAATAAAAGGACAGGTCATAAAACCAAAGAAGCAAATTGTAAAAGATATTAAAATTTTCTCATTTTAACATCTCTGATATTTCAGTCACTCTACATCTCCATCAGTTTTTTGCAAGTCACTCTATTCTATTTTCAGAAGGTTGTAATTGTTACAAATGTCTTCCATATTAAAAATTTAAATCTTGATTTCTTAGTTTGTACATTTTATATAATTCTTCCCTTTGGGATAATATAAAACAAGATTATTCCTTCTTCTATAACTATCATCTTGTTAGGTAGTTAGAATAGGAAAGAGGAGTCCAGAATGGTGGTGGCTAAAAGACAAGGAAGGAAAAAGCCCTCGAAAATAGAACAAAGGAAGATCCAAGGACCAGAGTGACCTCAGGTAGAACAAACAGCATTCCTGGCTAGCCCAATTTATATAGGGCAGGCCCAGGGGGAGAAAAAAAAACATATAAAAAGAGGAGCCAAAGGGCCGGGGGTCTCCCCCCACCCCCCGCATGCTGGCACTCTCCCCTACTCTCTTCTCTTCGCGTCTTTGGGTCGGCATACCCTCATGCCTCGAGGATGGGTTTTCCTGCTATTTTCTAACTAAAATAGAGCTGTAACATGGAGCTGTAACACAGATCTGTCTAAGAGCTATAACATGGTCTGTTCGAGACCTGAGAGCTATAACATGGTTTGTCCAAGAACTGTGACACGCCGAAGTCTCTAAGGTCCATCGCTTCAATTTTTTTGCTGAGATGAGACAGAACCAAGGAGAATACACTCGCCTGACAATCTTAAAACTAAATTTTTCCTCTTGAAAGAATCACTCTCAGTTTTTTAGCCTTGAATTTGAGCCCTCAGTTTTACTTCTCCTTTCTATCTGGAGATTATGTGACTTTACTTTTCTGGTCCCAGAATTTAAATTCTACACTGTAATCATACGTTTGATTATGAATATATTTGAACAGATGAATAATACAACTGACCAACAAGAAAAACAAATAGGAAAGAGCAGATGATAGAGCTCTGAATTGTGCCATAAAACTACAGTGTCCAGAGTGTCATTGTAGAATGTGTAATGTCTACTATTCATTATAGTTCCTCCGTGATGTGAGTCTCTTTTTCTTTAATCCAGGGTGACTGACTTGACCAAACTGAGAAGGCAACATCGTGTGAACTGGAAACCTGGGTCTCAATTTCATTCCTGCGCTTTGAAGTTCTGTCTAGTGCTCAGCTGAGCTGCAGAGAACTGAGCTGAGCTGCCAGGTGTGGGACTAACCGATTAAGACGAGTCAGAATGAGAGGGCAGTCAAATCGTTAATTGCTTCCTGAAATAATGTAAGGAAGAGGCTAAACTGAAAAAGGCTTGGACTTTTCCTTTTTCCTTGAAGGCTGAGGGCCAGATGGATCAGCACAGATCAAAGGGGTCACCTCACTGCTGGAGACCCAACCAAATGTTTCTTGTAGTTTTATGGACCTGGAGTTCAAATAAGTGCTGGAGGTGGGAGGGACACAGGGGAGACAGACAAAAGTGTTAAGTACTGAGTCAAAGTGGAAACATGTCTTCGAAGTGTACTTTTCCTGTCTTGCTCTAAATAGAGGTCTTGCCAAAGATCTTGGCTTCTGCCTTTAGATAAAGAAGCCTCTGAATGGAGGCACCAGGGGTGGAAATGCAGATAAATTCAAGAGCATGGTGGGGCCTGTGCCCTTGACTGCAACTCACTTCAAAGGCTGCAAAGCACTGGCTATAACCCAAGTCTGGAGCTTGAAGGGCAACTTTTCCCTCAGGCTCATCAGGAAATGCCTTTATAACTGCCTATGATGGGGCCTAAAAATATCACATACAGATTTTTGGCAGGGGTATGTAAACAAGACTAAGATAGCCCGCTAAAGGAAGAGGAACTGATTATGGTGAACGTAAATGAACCATCTTCCAGCCAAACTGGCTGCAGGCTAGACTGATGCTTGAGTGAGTGCAACTGAACTCAGCTGAGCTTGACACTGGCTAGCACCTTCCAACCTAAGCCAACTTCAATTTATCAACGCAGGAAAGGATAAATTACAGGAGTGTTTCTAAATTTAACATTTTTGGCTTTGGTGTGTTTTGCTTTGTTACACACACGTGAAAGTTAAGTGACACAGACAATCAAAAATCTTGAAATATAATCCACTACTTTATTTACAACCACCTAATCATATTGTTATCCAGGGTAGTATTTCTTGGTTTTACATTTCCAAAGCTATTTTAAAATCAGTGTCCTGTGGCTTTCATATATTTGTCTCTTAAATTTCTATGGTTTTTTTTTTTTTTTTTTTTTTTATTAGTTGGAGGCCAATCACTTCACAACATTTCAGTGGGTTTTGTCATACATTGATAAGAATCAGCCATGGATTTACACGTATTCCCCATCCCGATCCCCGCTCCCACCTCCCTCTCCACCCGATTCCCCCGTTTTTATTAACTTCAACATCACTTTAGATACCTTCTTAATTTTTTTTTTTTTTGTTTGTTTGTTTGCTTCTCATATTTAACTTCTGCAACTTTTCCCAGCATCCAACTTTTCCACCACATCTTCCCTCCATGTCTCAGGGAAAGAGATAAGTTAAATAGTAAAACATTATACAATATATATTTCCAATGTTATAGCATATTAGTCCAAACTTGTAAGTAATAAATATTTTCCACATTTGCATATCAAGGAATTTCAAAGATGAAAATGTAGGGAAAAAATCAGTTCGGTTCCTCTCAAAAAAATAAAGTTCTCTGTCTTAGAATAAGAAAGTGAAAGTGAAGTCGCTTAGTCATGTCCAGCTCTTTGTGACCCCATGGACGGTAGCCTGCCATGGACTACAGGTTATGGACAGGCTACGGACTACAGGCTATGGACAGAGGACAGCCTCCTCTCTCCATGGGATTCTCCAGGAACGAATACTGGAATGGGTTGCTGTACCTTCCTCCAGGGGATCTTCTGGACCCAGGGATCAAGTCTGTGTCTCTTACATCTCCTGCATTGACAGGCAGGTTCTTTACCACTAGGGCCACCTGGGAAGTCCTATACATGATCTTAAATTTGGAGGTGTGCCTAGGGTAGTAATATTTACAGATTGTCTAGGTTTAATCCTTGTTTCAGTACTCATTTTCAGCAAAATCATAGGTCAGTTCTTTATCTTCCTTCACTTTATTTTCATTTGTAAAGTGGAAGTGATATTAGTACCAGAGGGTTACTATGATGATAAAATGTGATGATACATTCAGAGAGGTGATGCCAAAAGAAATGCTGTATCTGTCTTTCATGTTTCTACTTGTGTTATCCTCAATGGCTGTAGGTTCTTGAGGGCAGGGATTCCTCTGTTCAACTTGAAATCCCCAGGGTCCCATCAGACGCTGCATGCTTCTTAAATCTTTGTGGAAGGAAGTAAAGAGAGGAAGAAAAAAGGAAGGAGTGATGAAAAGTAGGAAGGGAAGGGATGAAGGAATTGAAGAACAAAGGGGAAAGAGAGGGAGAAAAGAACAGAAAAAAGAATTGTGATTCCAGAATGTCTATAAGAAATATCAGCATGTTTATTCAAGTGCTTAATGCTTGAGTTAATAAAAATTGTAAACCACTAATGAGATCGTTGAGGATAAAGAAAAAGAACTCCATATAATTGGTAGATTCCTGTAATCTTTGTTAAATAATTTGGGATTATCAATGGGAGAATGGAAGAGTAGACATCAACTTCCTAGCTCTTTGGTTTGGGACTAGAGTATAAAGCAGTGTATATTGGAGCAATTTGCAAGAGCAGTAGGTAGGTCAGGAGGAAATACACCTATCATTCCTCCCAATATTCTTACTTTACTTACCCAGTTTACATCCCACACCCAATAACTATATTTCCTTTTGCCTACACAACAATTTTTCTGTTTTGACAGGGATCATTTCACTAATTTTTTAAACTAATCAAACTTTGGTTTGGAGAGTCTATCTTTTTAATAATTTATGCTATTTTTCATTGTTTTCCTTATCTTTCTTTCAAAATAGTTTGCTGTTATTTTACCAACTTCTTGCAATGGATGATTAGATAATTTGTTTTGTCTTCCTTTTAAAAAAATATATATGTATTTGAAGGTAAATATCTTTTCTCTTCATGACCCTAATGCTTTTCCAGAATTATATTTTTATTATATTTCAGCTCAAAATACTTCTAATTTCAGCTATGACTAAGCATTTAGTATAATTATAAATTGACTTATGGGTTATTTAGCAATGTATTACTTAATTTCCAAGCATTTATCAAATAACTTTCAAACTATATATTTATTATTGTTTTTTTTTTGGCTAAATATTCTAATGTCAGAGATCATAGCCTAATGGTTTCCCTTTTCTTAAAAATTGTTTGAAACATGCTTTATGAGTCAGCATGAGTGGATCTTTTAAATATTCTACATGCATTTTGAAATAATATTTTTGCCTGCTATTGGATACAATAATTCAATTCTCCTCACAAATCTAATAAGAAATATATTATTGTAATTATCCTATTATTCACATTTTATAGGAGAGAGAAAATTGAGACAGAAAGATTAAATAATTTACCCAAATTCACACAGTTTATAAACAGTGAAGCTCCCAGATATTAGGTCCAGAGTATGATCTCTTAAACCTAAGCTTTGTTCTTTTATTTGTTATATATTATTAATATAAATATTTCATTAAAGAATGAAGGACAGATATAGGAAAACTTTTAAGTTAGGTTATAGGAAGACTCAGTGGTGAAATGATATTTAATCAGGAGAAATGAGAATTAGACTTTTCCCCTCTGTGTGACACCAAGGGGTATATTAGGAGTAAAAAATGAGATTGCAAAGAAATAAAAAGAGACAGCACTAAAATGAACTTCTAACATACAGAGCTATCCAGCAAAAATTGACTTCATTAAGAATCATAAGACTCTCCTAACCTGAGACTTCTAAATGAACTGAATGAAGAACCACTAAGTACGGTGAGTACTTAGAGAGTAGTTGAGCTTATATGTCACATATATTTTAGCCACTATCAATAACATCTCCTATAGTTAGGAGATTCAGTGAGTGTGAAAACTGGTACTATGAATTAGCTAATGTTTCATATTCTTACTGTTCCCTTACATTGCCCTTGAAATATTAGTTTTCCTAGAGAAATAACACTTGAGTTGGTAGCATTATGGTAGGTCATCAAACATTGCATTTTTGTCAGATGTTAAGTACAAGAAATATTGTGCTTATGTGTTCTGCCTTTTAGTCAATAATGAAAGCCATAAAAATGATTAACTCTTAGGAAAAATAGAGTCCCTGAGGAAAAATGAAAACAACATATATCTAAGAAAAGAGCAAGCTGAAGAGAAGCATTAAATATTAAAATATAAAACAGAAACTCATAAAGAAGTACTAAAATAATGTCTTATTCTGTTTATCTACTCCATTCCCTGAGTCATAGGTAAATCAGATTTGTAACTAGATTTAGAAATAAGGGCTTAATGTCTAAAAAGCTTGGCAAATATCTGACAAGGGACATATTTAAAGTGAATTATCAGGTACCCCAATAACTAATACCAAGAGAAGATTAAGAACTTACAGGAAAACCAAACTAACAGGCTTTACAATAATGAGAAAACTGTCTGTTACAAGCAGCTCTTAACTCTATAAGGAACTCTATTAACTTCCCAGCATTGTCTCAGAAGGGGTGAGGAGAAATTTCTTCCATGTGTTTGTGTCTTGGGGGGCAAGATGGTTGTGGTGACTGAGACTCAGAAGGTTGTTAAAATTCGTTTAGATGTGAGATGTCATTGGAGGTACAGAGTGAATCCCCATACCCTCTGCTATTCACCATGCTTGATCTCCAGACATCTGATCAATTACACCATCTCTGTTGATCAGGAGATACCTGGGATCACAGACAGTATTGTCAGTATTGGAGTCAGCCATAGGATTCATTGTCTTACAGGGGAGTAGGTGATCGCCAACCAGAAATACCAAATAGTAGCCAAAAAACACGGCAGGATAGAGAAGTGCACATGGCCCTCTGACTATCTAGCTGTGCAAGCTTGACTTAGTCATTTTACTAAGCCCAAATTTAAAAACAAACAAACAAACAAAAAAACTGACTCATTTTTTGTAGCTGAAAATTCAAAGACCATGTTTCAGGTTGAGTTAGAGTTATCCTGTACTAAAACTGGATTTCTGTAACTAATGTCAAAAGCATGATCTTGCATGTCTTAGTGGTTTTTTCTTTTATATATATACAATTTTAAAATTTGTGGCCCAAATGGAAACAGAACAGTAATTGAATATGAAAAATTATATTGTTATACTTTGTACCTTTTCATTTACTGTATTAACTTTTTTTTTCAGATCTATGGGCAAATGGGTTACTTAATAACTCTTCTTGTGAGGGGTTAAAAAGCTGCATGCTGATTTTGAATTAATGCTTATATAATTAAAGGCTGTGCAACTCTACATTATACTCCCACTATATTCTCAGTGCTCTTTTAGTAAAGAGTACCCTATATCATGGATGACTTTGACAAACTTAAGAAACTTTAGCAGTTTAATCATCAAGGACAGGATATAAGTTATAATGAGATGCAGTAGAGGAATTTAAGGAACTTAAGTTAGAAGTATTCTCAGTGATTTCAAATCAATGAAGTTGCATTGTACAGAGGAATCAAGTTTGCTTTGATTCTGATTGGAAAATCAATGATCAGAAGCAGATATTTCAGGGAGCTAGGTTTTGGTTCAAAGTAAGAATGAACTAAATATTAAAACTCATTGAAATATGTGTTACCAGAAGCTGAAGTCTAATGGCAACTTTTTAGATGCAGTTTTACTGCAAGGAGATCCAACCAGTCCATCCGAAAGGAGATCAACCCTGGGTGTTCATTGGAAGGACTGATGCTGAAGCTGAAACTCCAGTACTTTGGCCACCTCATGCAAAGAGTTGACTCATTGGAAAAGACCCTGATGCTGGGAGGGATTGGGGGCAGGAGGAGAAGGGAACGACAGAGAATGAGATGGCTGGATGGCATCACTGACTTGATGGACATGAGTTTGAGTAAACTCGGGAGTTTGTGATGGACAGGGAGGCCTGTCATGTAAGCACCGACTCTGCCCTCACAAGCGGAATGTCAAGAAAACTGCATGAGGGCAAAAGTCATAGCTTTTGAGTGGAAAAGAAAATGAAAGGTCAACTTGTTGAAATTTGAATTTTGAGGGCTATAAACTACCATGTAGAAATTAGGGCATATTTATGCAAATAAAGAGATCTTATGAAGTTGAATTAATGTCACAGTTCGTTATTCTTCAGATATTTACTAGCTGTGCAGAACAGTTCACTTGCTGCCACTAAGTCAAGAGAAACAAATTCTTCTGTGAGTGATCGAAACAATCAGAGAATCAAAGGACATTTGTTCAAACTGAAACTTCACAATCCTACAGGTTTTGTTTGGGGAAATCAATCAAGACTCAGTCAATGCATGTACAGTTAGAAAATGCATACAGCAACAGTGCCTGAGTTGTGAATACTAAATTAGATAAATCAAATAAATACAAGTGCTTATTATTTTCATTACTATTAATGCAACTACTCTAAACTATTGGATATTTATAAAATAAACCAATATTGAGTCTAACAAAATATTCTTATAGTTTCATTTAGATGTCTAATATATCTATGTTCAAATAGCTCTAATTACAAGAACATAGGCAAACATTTGTCATCTGGAATGGAAAACAGCAATCATTATGTTTGTATACTATAGTTTTTTTTTTATCTCTATTTTTGTTTCAACCCATCAGAAACTAAACTGCAGTAGTCACAACAAATATTTATTGAATGAGCACTGAATAAATGAATTAACTTCTCTTTGCAGCTGTGCTTTAAATAAATATAAGCTGATTGGGCAGATAAAGTATAAAAAAAGAAGTTCAATTATACATTTTAAGTCAAATAACTTATTTTAGTCTTCATATATCCCCATTATAAGCTTTTAGGCCATACAACTTTAAATATTATTTCATAGCATAATCCACAATCAGTAAGTAAGTGTTAGTTGCTTCAATTGCTTCTGCTCTTTGTGACCCCATGGACTGTAGCCTGCCAGGCTCCTCTGTCCATGGGATTTCCCAGGCAATGGAGTGGGTCGCCATTTCCTTCTTCAGGGGATCTTCCCAATGCAGGGATCGAACCCGGGTCTCCTGCATTGCAGGCAGATTCTTTACCATCTGAGACACCAAGGAGGTCCTAGCATAATCCATGTTCTGTAACATTTGAAAGGGTGTTATGGTTTTTCTGTTTTGTTTTGTTTTGTTATTGTTTCTATTGTGAGACACTCTTTCATTAATTTTTGCTTAGATAATACTGCCAAAGTCTCAATGGTTTACAACAACACACATTCGTCTTTCATCCTTAGTCCTGTGGATGAACTACAGATGCTCTGTTCCAGGTCTGTTGACACATCCTCATTCACCCATTTAGGCAGAAAAGGCACTACTACACGGAGTGTAGTTTTCTTACTGCAGATGAGAGTAGCCAAGAGTCTAAGTAATACGGAGCAAGAGACCACATGATGTATGTCATGCCTACTTACACATCACTTACTCAAAGCAAGTCACAAGCCCAAATACAACATCCATGAGATGGGAAAGTATAGATCCTGCATGGGGAAGGTGAATATTTACTTCCCAGTAATGCTATCAATCAGAGTCACATTTTTGAGGCCCTCTGTGCTATTCCAATAATGCAGTATTTCACATATTTTTAAAAGATGGTTTTAAATGGAAACAGTAGAAAAATATTCTTACTATTAAGCTATGTTATAATGGGACTTAGTCTTTTTTTATATTTTTATTATATGTCATGCTATACATGGTAAGTGGTGGGAATGGGAAAATAACAACATAGAATTAATCTATGTATAACATGAAATTTAAGTGTTTATTTTAATCTTCCAGAGCCAGAACTCATTTGACCTGAAAATTACAACATAAGTCTATTTCTCAAATTTAGTTTTTAAAATTTAAATTAAATGGTAGTGAGACACATATGGGCTTCCCATATGGCACTAATGGTAAAGAAGCCACCTGCAAATGCAGAAGACATAAGAGACATAGGTTCGATCTCTGCGTAAAGAAGATCATCTGGAGGAAGACATGGCAACCCACTCCAGTATTCTTGTCTGGAGAATACCATGAACAGAGGAACCTGGCAAGCTACAGTCCATAGGGTCACAAAGAGTTGGACACAATTAAGGTGACTTAGTGTGCACACATACAGTCAGACATCTTGGTCATTAATTTTTGTATTTTGTAGTACTTAGCAATTCAGAATTAAATGTTTTGGGCAATAGAGCTGCATGAACTAGGACTATTATATGAGTTTAACTGCCAGCTATGTCACATCTTATCTTCCAAAGCCACAGTGACTAATTCGAGATGACATTTATGCAATGATGATAATTAAACTCCAAGAAATAACATGTAGGGATACAAATACATCAATCTATTAACCATTTCTTACATATATTAAGCTATAAATATCTGAAAATACATTAATATAAGCTTTAGATTTATTTAGAGCTTCAGTTTGCAAGGCTTTAGTGTAGTGTGTTACGTATGAATGTGTATGTGCAAGTGTTCAGTCATTCAGTCGTATGTGACTCTTTGCAACCCCATAGACTGTAGCCCTCCAGGCTCCACTGTCCATGGGATTTTCCAGGCAAGAATATTGGAGTAGGTTGCCATTTCCTCCTCCAAGGGTTTTTCCTGACCTGGGTATCAAACCCATGTCTCCTATATTGCAGGCAGATTCTTTACTATTGAGCCATATGGGAAGCCCATGTCATATATGTGTAAATTAGTTATATAATGCAATGTATAAAATCATTCATCTAGATATCTAAGTATATGTCTACCAGTTATAAATTTGGCAGTTGGACTTAAGGTAATTTTTTTCAAATTCCACTGATGACAATACTCTAAATTATGTTCAATGCTATATATTTATTTTTAATGTATCTTTATGATTGTATATGTGTATGTATATGTGCGTGTGTGTGTGTGTAAACAGAGAACATTGTATTTATATTAATGCTGAATGCTTTCTGAGGAAATGTATAATTTTTACTATCTTCTAAATTAAAAAGACTCAATTTACTCACAAATTATTTTCACAAATGGTTTTAGTAGTTTTAACTTTGTCAAAAAATTATATAACAAATCTGAGTTGCTTACAAATTCCTTAATGAACAATATTTTCCCCAAGATCTTTACATCTGTGAACAATGAAGATTTATAGCCCTTATAATTTGCAAACATATAATGAATTTGGCCTGAATAGTTAGAATTAGACAGCATGGATTGACTATTAATGTTAAATTACAGGCAAATTATTTATCTTTACTTCTTCTTAGAATTATATAGATAGTCTCACCCACAAAATGTCTAGTGAAGACATTAATTTCTCATTATATTGAGTTTAGAATTATTCCACATTTTCTGCTTTAAAAAAGAAAAACTTCAGTAATTATGACCATATTGTGTACAACATTAAATTCTGTGTTCATAATCAAGTGATTGAAAACTTTCAATAGTTCATTTAATCAATTCCAAATACTATTCAATTCTTCCCAATGTTATGAGAACTCAAATCAGTTCCTCATTTGAAAATATGAGCATTATTGGCTTATCATTAGGTTGATGCAAAAATAATGTTTTTATATTTTTGAAATTTGTCATTTGATATTGGAAAACAATTTAAATGAATGTGGCTATGTTATATATCATTTTGATGTGAATTTCTCACTTTATGTCTTTTTGCTAATAGCTTATTACCTGCTGATTACTTTATATTTATTTTATACTTGGAAATGCTGTTAGACAAAAGCAAATTTGAGCAATTTTCTTACTTGAGTTCAAAATGGATCATAAAGCTGTGGAGACAACTCACAACGTCAATGATGCATTTGGCCCAAAAACTGCTAACGAACATATAGTGCAGTGGTGGTTCAAGAAGTTTTGCAAAGTAAATGAAAACTTTGAAGAGGAGAACATTGGCCAGCCATTGGAAGTTGACAATGGCAAATTGAAAGGATTGTAGAAGCTGATCCTCTTATAACTTCCCAAGAAGTTGTCAAAGAAAGAACTTAACTTCGAACACCCTATGCTTCTTCGGCATTTGAAGCAAGTTTGAGAGGTGAAAAAGCTCGATAAGTGGGTGCCTCATGGACTGAGCAGAAATAAAAAATAATCATCAGTTTGAAGTATCATCTTCTCTTATTTTATGCAACAACTGCAAAGCATCAACAAACCATTTCTTGATCAGATTGTGACATGTAAAGAAAAGTGGATTGTGTATGACAACCAACAGCAAACCAGCTCAGTGGTTGCATCAAGAAGCTCCAAAGCACTTCCCAAACCCAAACTTGTACCAAAAAAGGTTGTGGTTACTCTTTGGTGGTCTGCTGCCACTTCTGCTGATCCACTACAGCTTTCTGAATCCCAGAGAAACCATTACATCTTAGAAGTGTGCTCAGCAAATCAATGGGATGCACCAAAAATTGCAATGACTGTAGTTGGCATTGGTGAACAGAAAGGGCCCGATTCTTCTCTATGACAATGTCTGACTACACATCACACAACCAGCACTTCAAAAGTTGAAGGAATTGGGCTATGAAGTTTTGCCTCATCCACCATATTCACATGACCTCTCACCAACCAAATACTACTTCTTCAAGCTAGTTAATAACTTTTGCAGGGAAAACACTTCCACAACCAGCAGGAAGCAGAAAATGTTTTCCAAGAGTTTATAAATCTGGACGCATGGATTTTTTTTCTTTTTTCTTTTTCATTTATTTTTATTAGTTGGAGGCTAATTACTTTACCATATTGTAGTGGTTTTTGCCATACATTGGCATGAATCAGCCATGGATTTACATGTGTTCCCCATCCCGATCCCCCCTCCCACTTTCCTCCCCATCCCATCCCTCTGGGTCATCCCAGTGCACCAGCCCTGAGCACTTGTCTCATGCATCCAACCTGGACTGGCGATCTGTTTCACACTTAATAGTACACATGGATGCATGGATTTTTATGCTACAGGAATAAGCAAACATTTCTCGTTGGCAAAAATATGTTGATTGTAATGGTTCCCATTTTGATTTATACAGATGTTTTTGAGCCTAGTTATAAAGATTTAAAATTTATGGCCCAAAACTGGAATTTTGTTGCAATAATATAAGTTTCTAATTGAGATATTAGCATCATTTCCAGAGTAACTGATTGATAAAAACTAAAGGTAAGAGGGAGAGAGAGGAAAAGAGAGAAGTTCTGTGAAATAATTTAAGTAAATGTTAAAAGGATATTTAAAAAACAAACCTTTCAAAACTCTGAATATTTCCTTGAAATAGATTTAATGACTTTAGAATTTCCTCTAATGTAGCTTTTTAATACTCAAGGTTTTGAAAGAGAAGTTGGACTGGATTGTTGGTATCCGGATATCTAAGATGAGATTCTCAGGTAAAATACTGCCTTGGTGGAACTAAATGAATCATTCCTTAGAAATAAATGAATCCTCCCTTAACCTCTGATTGACATTTAACAGATGAGAGTGCATTCAGGTTGCCAGAGTTATGTTATATAGATGGAAATAGGGTTGATATGAAAATTCAATCATGGTGGAGTTTGACATCAATGCCATGACTAGATAAACAACAATAACTGCACAAAAGCCTTAAATGTGCTGCTATTTCTACCAACTCAATAAACCATTTGACTTTCTGTAATAAGAAGTATTATTTAATAATCAAAGCAATATCACAGTATGAACAGTATGTGAACTGACATAAATGACAACTGATTTGGCTTTAAAATGTCAGTTATTAATTATGATTACTTGTGTAATATTCAACCTTCTCAATGCATTGTTAAGTACCATGACTGAAGAGGCTGTTACAGTTTTAATATCTTGACAGTCTTCAGAATAAGTAGGCACCAAATAAATATATGTGAGATAAGATAAAAATGATTTCTACAAGTTTACATATATTTCAGTCACTTTTGAATTGTGATGTTGGAGAGAACTCTTAGAGTCAATTGGACTGCAAGGAGATCAAACCAGTCAATCTTAAAGGAAATCAACATTGACCTAAATATTCATTAGAAGGACTGACACTGAAGCTGAGGCTCCAATAATTTGATGGAAAGAGCTGATTCACTGGAAAAGACCCTGATGCTGGGAAAGATTGAAGGCAGAAGGAGAAATGGGTGGGAGAGGACTAGATGGTTAGTTAGCCTTACTGACTCAATGAACATGACTTTGAGCAAACTCCAGGTGATAGTGGAGGAGAGAGGAACCTGGCATGGTGCAGTTCATGGGGCCCCAGAGTCAGAAACAACTTAGCAACTGAACAACAATTAGCTCATTCGTTCTTTAAGTAAATATTTATTGATCACTTGCTAACCACTTAGGATATATCAGTAAGTAAGACACATAAAAAAAATCCCGCCTTATTGTACTTACAATGTATAAGGGAAAATGGAACACATGATAAGCAATGAATAAATAATTCCATAGTTTATTAGAAACCAATAGGTGATTCTGAAAAATTATAAGAAAATAGCCTACTATAGTGTGGATTAGACAGGGTCCAAGGCAGGCTACTGTATAAACCTATAGAAATGCTAGATTAAGTCCTTGGCTTTGCTACTCACTAGCTTCATGACTTCACCTCTAAAACACTTCTGCAAAATCAATTACTTGAAAATTTACCCCAAGGTGCTTACAACTACAACATTCTAGTACTCTATGTCTAAGCTCAGCAACTCTGATCTATCACTGAGGATAAATCAGTGATATAAATGATAGTTTGAATCATTTGAATAAACATTCAATGTCTATTGACATAGACAATATGTCTAAAAACCCTGACTTTGGTAATGTATGAACAAAACATATTTGTTATGCTTGAAACTCAGGATGAAATTTATTCATCACCCAGAATCTCTGCATATGGAAAATTGTTAATTATGTCATAGATTTTTTGAAGTTATTAAAATATTACAATGGTATGCCCAAAGTTCCTTCACGGTAGAACATAAAGAAAGTAATGTTTTATAATGTTATACAATATAACATTATATTTATGATGTTATATAATGTCAAGTTTGCTTGGTGTTTTCAAATACAAAACTGTGGTGTAAAAAAATGTTAGATATTCAAAGTCTAGATTTAATGTGCTGGATGTACTTGCTGCCTGTCTACATTTTTCCAGGTGATTCTTCACACTAAAGCTTAAATACTTAAGAATTTCAAATATGACAAATAGCTTTTGAAGTTGACTTTTGTGTGTGTGTCAGAACATAAATAAAAACAGCTCACGGAAACAAGGTTTAAGATCTGACATTTCTAAGCATCGGGTTTCTTCTGTCCTCAGGGAGATAAACAAAACTATTGAAAACCCCATTAGGTATATTTATAGCTCAGGTTTAATGTCCAGGATGTAAACAAAGATGCCAGACTGCCAGCTATCAGCTTTGGGATGGAAGAAAACAGCTTCTCAGAGGGAACATTTTCATCCTTTTCTCATCAATATTTGCAAAACATGGTACCTTATATTTTATGCAGCACACGGGGAGACTCCTTTTAGATTGCTTTCCATAAAAATTTTTATTTTTTTGTGAACCATTGTCTGTGGAAAATTCACTGAACTGTTTTCTCTTCTACTTACTTATTCTTGGATATGGGTATAGTAGATCAGGGAAGCAGTGTTCAGAACTTTCCATGGCTCCTCAAATGGAGAAGAAACATGTGAATTAATAACTAAAGCTGTAGGAAATGTGCCAATGAGATGTTCTAGGAAGAATATTTGTAGCTACTGGGAGGTGTTTGAAAACCAAGGAACATCTCATGCTTCAAATAATTATAGCAGTTACACGGTATGAAAAATAGACTTTTCCACTCAGTTTCAAGGGGTCTTACTTGTATATTTCATGGACTGAGTATTTGTGTACCCACAAATACATATGCTGATACTTTAATCTTCATTGTTGCTATATTTGGAGTAAGGAACTAATTAAGGTTAAAGAGGTCATAAAGATGGGGCCTTCATCTCATGGGCTTCCCTGGTGGCTCAGATAGTAAAGAATTTGCCTGCAATGCTGGAGATCTGGGTTCGATCCCTGAATCAGGAAGATCTCCTGGAGAAGGAAATAGATACCCACTCCAGTATTCTTGCCTGGAGAATCCATGGACAAAGGTGCCTGGTGGGCCATAGTCTATGGGGTTGCAAAGAGTCAGACTCAACTGAGTGACTAACACTTTCATTTTCACTTGATTTCATAGGATTGGGGTCTTTATTAGAAGAATCACCACAGAGCTCACTCTCCCCTCTGTCTTTCTCTTTTTTTTGTCTTTCTCTCCCCATGCACACACAAAGAGGTCATGGGAACTCACAGTGAGATGGTGGCCACCTACAAGCCGAGAGGAGATGCCTGAGAATGAAACTTTCCTTGCTGGTGACTTGATTTTGTACTTCCAGCCTTTAGAAATGTGAGAACTAGATTTCTGTTGTTTAAGCCATTCAGTATGTAGTACTGCATTATGGCAGCCCAAGTAAACAAATACAGTTTTTAAGATTTAGGAAACACAGCCATGTCTCTATATAAGCAAAACTCTCTGAGATAGTATTCTAAACTGGAATTGACAGTTTTGAGAGGAACCCTGAGTTCACTGTCATTAGAGATAAAAAAAAAAAGTCAAAGACTTCTGTGAGTTTTTGGCATCAACTACATAATTGAATTGAATTATACAGTTCTACTATTCTAAAACTGGATGGAAATGTCTGATTCTGTGAACTGAATTAGCAATGTTGATCAGGAAATACATTTATAAAAGTAATGTAACTATATTTTTAAAGTGTGAAAAAAGAAAAAAAAATAGTAAAGGAGACTGATAAAAAGGTAAGCTCCAATGTTGGTGAGAGAGATGGTTAAAGTGATATTGAAATGTGAAAGAAAACTTGAAGGTGTTTGTGGATTAACAACTGACCATAGTAGCTGGGGGAGAAATGATTACTACTACTTCAATAGTGCTATCTCAAAAAAACTTACATTAATCTTTTATTATTATTATTATTTTAAGAGTGAGGTCTCCATGTGTGTACTCAAAGGTACTCTTTGAAAAAAATAATCAAATTCTATGTATAGATTACAAGTCATTGATACCAAATTAGGAATGGTTTTTAAATATCTAATAATCACTGATAAATTTCAAACCATTTGGTCACTTTTGAAGACTGATTCTATAATTTATAACCTTAAATATTACCAAACATTGTTAGACTTTTAAGATGTTCTCCACATTCACTAGAAATTTAACAGGTTTTATCTTCCATTCAAGCTTCTTTTTCTCTGGGACTAATTCAGTCCATCCTAAAGGAGATCAGTCCTGGGTGTTCACTGGAAGGACTGATTCTGAAGCTGAAACTCCAATACTTTGGCCAGCTCATGCGAAGAGTTGACTCATTGGAAAAGACCCTGATGCTGGGAGGGATTGGGGGCAGGAGGAGAAGGGGACAACAGAGGATGAGATGGCTGGATGGCATCACCGGCTCGATGGGCATAAGTTTGAGTAAACTCCTGGAGTTGGTGATGGACAGGGAGGCCTGGCGTGCTGCGATTCATGTGGTCGCAAAGAGTCGGACACGACTGGGCGACTGAACAGAACTGAACTGAATTCCTTGAAATTGTTATCTTTATGCTGAATTAGTATTTGTCTCAGGAACACTCTTAATATAGCAAGAAAAATAACCTAGAGAATTCTATACCCTATGGATTAAACTAACAGTCCAAGAATCTTGGTAAGTAAGCAAAATTCACATTCAGACAAAATTTACATATTTATTAGCTTTTGTATAAACAGATATCTTTAAGTCAACTTTTTACGCACAAGTTGCCAGTTATTTTAAAATTCTTGCAGCTCTTATATGACAACCTGACAATAAAATATTTGACCTTTTGTTTAGAAAGCTGTGAATAAGAATATAGCATAGCAAGATATTTTTTCAGTTGAGATGTTTAACAGGTAAAGTTTGGTTCAAACGAATGTTTACCAAAGCTTTTTACATTCTGTCTTTACATGGGCAAAGGAAGAAATCAAAGAACTGGTTCCCACATGTTCTATGTGCCAGTTCCTTAACAACTGATTGTAAGATTTTACTGATTGTAAAACCTTGTGAAGAAGACTATCAAGTATACTTTTCCATCTAAGAGAACAAAATATTTTTATGTCTGTATCTCATGTGCCTATAAACAAAACTAATTGAAATTTTGGATGCTTTCCTTCTTTCATGTTCTTATAGTCTAACTGAACAAGTTAGTTGAAATCATCATGTAGCAATTTTGATTTGAAATTTTACATCCCAGTAATGCAGTTTCCATGTTGCTGTCACAGAAGTCTTTCAAAATGACTGGCTTAATTGTATTATTGCCAATTTAAAATAATTCAATATCACCCATTAGAAAAAGCCCACATTATTCAGTACATGGTATAAATGTGTGTGTGAGTGTGTGTGTGCTTGTATAAAATTAGGTTTTGTTTCTCCACTTTCTTTAAAAATTACTTTCTACTCATACCACACCACTTGAAGTTCATCTCATATAGGCTTTATTTTAACCTCAGACAACATAACTCCTGCCATCTAAATGCCTGCCTCTTCTCCACCATCAATAGCTTAGGAAATCAGGTTAGACTATTTTACTTACCTTAAAATTTTATTTCAAAAGTCTACTCATTTATTTCTTGTATGTCAAACACCTTACTTCTGCAAGATTAAATTATTCTAACCAACACTTGTGAGGCTATTGAACTTTGTAAATGTTTCTACCATAATACCTCTAGCATTTATTGCATTTATTTACTTTCATTGTCTAGCTCCCACTTTAAGATCAGTGACTCTCAAGAGTTGATTTATATAAGAATATCTATGTTAGTGGGTGATGATAGACATGGAGGAGGGGTGTCAAACTCCAAGATTTAATGTTCTTTATTCGTTGTCGTTTGTCACTAGAGTGAAATCCTGAGATCAACTTGAGACGAGGACAAGATTTTTTTTGTCTCTTTGTAACCAGTTCTCAGCAAAGTGTCTGGCTGCACAGTAAATACTTATTACACAAATGAATGGATGCTTTCTCATGAGAAGGAACAGATATCCTGAATGTACACAAGCATTTTATTTTTCTTCTTTTGGTAAAATTTTAATTTGTGAGATAGAGGAAGCACCTGTTATCTATATGTATACACACACACACAAATGTATATGTGTGTGTGTGTGTGTGTTTAATAAGTGTGTTTATATGATGTATATTTGTAGGTTCCATGGAGTCTGAACCCTGGAAGAGTGGAGTCTTTTCTGGTTTACTTCTTTGTATATTTGTATCTCTCAGCTTTTATCAGAATGTCAAATAGGTATTCAATAAATACTTGGTGATTAGATGAATGTATCTGCTGATACATAGTTGATGGAAAAGAATTGATGCTTTAAAAACTGCCTCTGCTTTCATTAGTTGCTCTAGGAATCGAGATAACATTCATCTTTGGAAATGCAGTTTCCATCATCAAAGAAACAAAACAAAGTACACACACATGTGCACACACAGGCACACACTCAAATGACCTTTCCCACATACAGAGGTAAGCACCAGAGTCTTGGATTTATAGTCTAGTTTAGAAAAAAATAGGTAAATTTTGCTGTGCATATTAAAGTAAAATGATTGCTTCTGTTTCACAACCAAAGCTGTGAGTTCAATGGAATTTTGATGATTTTTATCTATACACTGCTGAGCATAAATTCTGGCATTTGATACTTGCTCCATAAATCTTAGTTGTCTTGAGCTAAATGTATTGACTTGAACTTGTTTAGAATCCAACAAATGGCAACATCGATACCTCATATATATTTAAGTTTATATTTGCATTATGGTCGTTGTTGTTTAGTCGCTAAGTCATGTCTGATCCTTTTGCAACCCCACCAGGCTCCTCTGTCCATGGGATTTTCCACACAAGAATACTGGAGTGGGCTGCCATTTCCTTCTCCAGGGGATTTCTTGACCCAGGGATCAAACCCATGTCTCCTGCATTGGCAGATGGATTCTTTACCACTGAGCCACACAGCAAGTCCTTATATTTGCTTTACCATATAATCAAAATAGGAACACTTTAATATATTAGACCACCAATATTTATATAATAGTTGAAAGTATTTACTTAAAATCAAAAGATTATTGTTTGTATCCAGGTTGAAATATTTTTAATATTTATTTTTATTTATTTATTTGGCTATTGTGGTTCTTAGTGGCAGCACATGGGATCTTTAGCTATAATATATGGGATCTAGTTCCCTGACCAGGGGTCAAACCCAGGGAGCTCAGAGTCTTAGCCACTGAACCATCAGGGAAGCCCTGAATTAAACTTTTTTGAAAACCACATAACAGTAGCTTTCTGTCAATTACTATTTGCCAAACATGGCCAAACTATTTGCCAAACTTTTCCGACAAAGGTCGATAGTCAAAGCTATGGTTTTTCCAGTAGCCATGCATGGATGTGAGAGTTGGACCATAAAGCTGAGTGCCAAAGAATTGATGCTTTTGAACTGTGGTGTTGGAGAAGACTTTTGAGAGTCCCTTGGATTGCAAGGAGATCTAACCAGTCAATCCTAAAGGAAATGAGCCCTGAATATTCATTGGAAGGACTGATGCTGAAGCTGAAACTCCAGTACTTTGGCCACCTGATGGGAAGAGCCAACTCATTAGAAAAGACCCTGATGCTGGGAAAGATTGAAGGGAGGAGAAGGGGATGACGGAGGATGAGATGGTTGGATGGCATCACTGACTTGATGGACATCAGTTTGAGTAAGCTCCGGGAGTTGGTGAGGCACAGATAAGCCTAATGTGCTGCAGTCCATGGGGTCACAAAGAGTTAGACATGACTGAGCAACTGAACTGAACTGAAACATGGTCCTAAACAGTTTGTAAGCATCATTACACTTGAGCCTACAAGTCACTGTTATCCCCACTTTACAGTTAAGGAAACTGAGGCACACAAGAGTTTGAGACTATCACAAGCTGGTTCCACTAGCATATTTGCCCTATTTCACACCAAACTGCCAGTTTGGTAATATCTTGCAATGCAGGACTGAAAATGAAAGCACATATTGAGTGCCTGTGGAAGAAAACATTCTCTCTTCTGCTCTCAAAACTCTGCAATGTCTATTCTAACTTAGATATGAAGGGGAAATGGATTAGCAAACAGGATTTATAAACCACTGGTATAAATTTAATTTTTTTGTCTTTGAATATTTGCATTGAAATCTGAATAATAAAAGACCCTGTAATTGTGTTCTATATTCATTTTATACTTCTATAGTGTAATTGCTTCTTTATAATAAAATATGAAAGGGATGTTTCAGAAATTCTGATCACTATTCTTTTTCCAACTAGTCATGCCCAACAGATGTTTTCAAAATGATAAAACTGGTGTAATCAACCTCATTAACATTAATATTTGAGAAATTACTTGCTTTTAATGCCTCTAAGGCTGCTGCTGCTGCTGCTGCTAAGTCGCTTCAGTCGTGTCCGACTCTGTGCGACCCCATAGATGGCAGCCCACCAGGCTCCCCCGTCCCTGGGATTCTCCAGGCAAGAACACTGGAGTAGATTGCCATTTACTTCTCCAATGCATGAAAGTGAGAAGTGAGAAGTGAAAGTGAAGTCGCTCAGTCGTGTCGGACTCTTTGCGATCCCATGAATCGCAGCACACCAGGCCTCCCTGTCCATCACCAACTCCAGGAGTTTACTCAAACTTATGCCCATCAAGTCAGTGATGCCATTCAGCCATCTCATCCTCTGTCATCCCCTTCTCCTCCTGCCCTCAATCCCTCCCAGCATCAGGGTCTTTTCCAATGAGTCAACTCTTCACATGAGGTGGCCAAAGGATTGGAGTTTCAGCTTCAGAATCAGTCCTTCCAATGAACACCCAGGACTGCTCTCCTTTAGGATGGACTGGTTGGATCTCCTTGCAGTTCAAGGGACTCTCAAGAGTCTTCTCCAACACCACAGTTCAAAAGCATCAAGTTTTCGGCGCTCAGCTTTCCTTACAGTCCAACTCTCACATTCATACATGACCACTGGAAAAACCATAGCCTTGACCAGAGGACCTTTGTTGGCAAAGTAATGTCTCTGCTTTTTAATATGCTATCTAGGTTGACCTTAACTTTCCTTCCAAGGAGTAAGCGTCTTTTAATTTCATGGCTGCAGTCACCAATCTAAGGCTAGAGCACAGCTAATTGTTGTATTATGCAAAATTGTGAAGCACTACTAAAATCTTACCAGCTTTAGAATAAGTGAGCAGTACACCCAGAACACTGTCCCAGCATTTTTAAGGCAAAATTTGCCCCTGCTTCTTTTTTTAATATTTAATGTGAAGCACATACATTTTCCCCTCAAATAATGAAATAACTTCTTTCTCAAGTTCTTGCTCTCTCTCTCTCTCTCTCACATATGCACACACATTTTCATCTGGAAGTTGCTCCATCGTTTCTGAGTAAATGCATGCAGTGATTTATGTTTTATCTATCCCTACACCTAAATTCTAAGAGTTACAAAATACCACTTGGCAAACTTAGTGTGTCTGGTTGAAATTAGAGCCCTGCAATTTGTCTTAATGAAAGATAATATTAATTCTGATAAGAGCAGAGTCTCTTATTAAGCATAGTCATGTTAAGAGTTTTATTTCTCTTTTAATCAAGACAACTGTACAAGCAAGGTAATAATGCTGTCTTCCAAACAAAGTACTGTCTCTCATTGGACAGGGTGCTGAATTAATAATATCATATGTGACTGTGTCATCTTCATCTATTGCATTTCACTCATAATAAATAATGAAAAATCATAATAAATAATGAAATAAGTAATCTTCCATTCTTTGTTAATAGTAAATATATTATTGAGCACCTTCTATGGGCCATATGTAGCAAAGATGGAAACAGATGAAGTATCCACCCTAGAGTTTACACCCTCCTCTTTGATAGTAACATAAATAGGAACAAGCTCTATCATCCTTTGCTTCTCTCACTCATCCTTATCCCATGGCTGTTTTTCTTGCTGTATTAGAATAGACCTCAGCAGGCATTCTTGTTATTTTAATCATCTTAAACTGCACCCTAGCTCACCATGAAACTTTCATAGTGACTGCATCAAAGACCAATGAGCCATGGAGGAGTATTTGAGTCTCAGTTGGCCACATGCACATGTAGAAGTGTGTAGGGCATGCATGTCATGATCTGTAAGTATCTTACCTGTCAGACTAAATATTTTGACACCTAACTGGTTTGGTGCTGAGAACTGAGCCGGTAACTTTCCCAGTGGGATCATGAACAGAAGGCTTTTCGTGATCTACTCTTAACAGTCAAATATATCAGCAAATAGATAGCTAGAAATTTACGTTACTCACTGAATAAAGTGCAACTAATTTAAACAGCTCCATGGTGTGTATTTTTTTTGTTTGGTGCCATTATCTAATTGAAAGAGAAAGATTTGGCCTGAATAATCCTGATCATTAAATCAGTGTATCTTTATGTCTGTATAAATGGGGGTTGTTTTACCCTCAGGGGAAACTAGGCAATATTTGGAGACTTTTTTTTGACTGTCACAACTGGGTGGATGCTTTTGGCATCTCAAGGGTAGAGATGGACAAGAATGCTGCTCTTTGCTGTACAATGCATAGAACAACCAACCCCCGACAAAGAATTGTCTGGTCCCAAATGTCAATAACATTAAATCTGAGATACCTTGATCCAAATAGAGTGTGAAGGAAAAGTCAGTATTTTCGTTTCTGATATAATGTCACCATCAATAGGGTTGCCAGATTTAGAAAATTTAAAAATGCAGGATACCAGTTGAATTTATATTTGAAATAAATACCTTTTTTATATCTGTGTCACATGCACAGTTTGTTCTATCAGGGATAGGGCTGGGGAAATCACTCTGTGCTCATGTGCCCAACATCCTGCCTGAAAACAGAGCCTTTGCCTTCTGGAATATGGTCCCTCATACACACACTGTTTGGTTTTCCCCTCACTTCTTGCCACAGAATTCCTTTTTCACAGAACTCTAAGTATCAGCAAACTTACTGATATATTCTTTTGATTTGTTCTGATTAAACTCTAAGATTTGTAAAGGCAAGGATAATATTTAGGTGCATTCTGCCTTTAATATAGCAGTCAGTTAGTAATCTCTTAACAAGGCCTAGTGAAGCAGAGGTCAGGTCATGTGTGCATGGTCAGCCATGTCCAGCTCTTTTGGGACCCCATGGATTTTAGCCCACCAGGCTCCTCTCTCCATCGGGTTTGCCAGGCAAGAATTTTGGAGTGCATTGCCAATTCGGTCTCCAGGGGATCTTCCCAACCCAGAGAACAAACCTGCATTTCCCGTGTCTCCTGCATTTGCAAGTGGATTCTTTAACACTGAGCCACCTAAACAGAAGTAGGTTTTAATAATAGAAAAAGCTCAGATAGTAGAGATTAATTGAATAGGGGTTCGTGATGGACAAATACTGAAGACGGTGTGGAAAATCATCAGATTTGAAATCATGTGAATGATAAAGCAGGAGACCTGGGTTCAATTCCTGGGTTGGGAAGATCCCCTGGAGAAGGAAATGGCAACTCACCCCAGTACTCTTTCCTGGAAAATTCCATGGATGGAGGAAGTTGGTAGCCTATAGTCCATGGGATCGCAGAGTCGGACACAACTGAGCAACTTCACTAGAATGATAAAGACTTGAGGGAGGGAAAAAAATATTTTGGAAACATGTAACCATATTTTACATGATTTTAAATGTCAAAAGAGGGTTTGAAATGGTTGGGCAATGGAATGCCAAGCTAGTTCCTGGACAGAGAAGCCACTGATACAAGGGAACTTCTGGAAAAGCAATCATTGGTTTTTAAGTAAAATAAGAAAAGAGCTGGGAAATATCAGCATAAGACATCCAGATACCATGGGACCATTTGTTATTTACGCAGAGCACATATTATAACATTTAAAAGGCACATAATTTTCTTCTTCTTTTGTATTCTAATTTCTGCATCTTTCTTTTATAAAACTGCAATTCTATGAGGATGACTGCAGTTTGACAAAGAATATAAAATCTGCATAAAATAGAATATACCTCTGATTAATAAATCTTCAAAGATAAATCAGAAAACTGGAACATGGTCATTTAAGGTGCTGAAATACTTCCAAGTTCTCTAAATTGTCATGAATGCAGCTGCCCAATAATATTTTCTGATTTATGCTCAATTTTTCAAAAAGATGCATTTTTGCCTCATGGTTAAGAAAAGAGAGATGACTACGTATTTTCCAAAGACATCTATTAAAATTAGTCTTCAAAGATGTCAGATAAAAGTCTCTTTTCATTTCTAGCAGAAAAGAGGCAGATATCAGGTGAAGAATTTATTAAGTTTATGTGTCAAGTCCATTACATAAGTGTTTATAATAGTTAGCATAATATTCTGTTGCACAATCAGTGCTATCAATTGATACCATCTCTATATAATTTGATTTTTTTTTCCTTTTCAAAAGTACCCACCACTTATTTGATGTGACTGCCCCACATACATGTGTCTATAGTGAGTGTTCAAAGTAGTTCTCTCGGGTTGCTCTTTGCTCAACACAATGTAGACAATTCTATAGATAGATGTTGTGAATTTTCTGAGTCTAATCTCAAATCTCTGAAGTTTTCGCTTGGGTCTGGTCTTTGAAGAATGCCATTCACACCTTCTGTCCTTTATCTTCCTGTCTGCATTGACTTCCCTTTCATGCTATTACCAAATTCTACCTAATTCTAGATTCCTTCCCACATCATGTTTACCAGGAAAAACTTCTCATCTTTATTCCCCACAGTCCTATAGCACTTTATCTGAATAGTTATTGCATAATTTATACAAGTAAGATTTATATGATTAACAATTTATAAATACTTATCTCATTTTTTAGCTTAAGAAACTGTGATATTTTCTTAAGCTTTCTTTAAGGAGGGGAGGTAGCAGTGGGAAATATGCATGATTGATTTGTAATTAATCACAGTGTCTTAAACATCTACCTTGAAGATACTAAACTTTCAGTAAATCTTTATTGAACTAATCAAAATGTCAGAAAATCAGTTTTAATAATTTTGTTTTGAAAAGATAATTATTTTGTCAGAAAAAAATCCTGATATACATATAAATTCAAGAAATATGTGGTGGATGGTAAAACATCAGGGAACAATTCCTATCACTTGATTTTTGATCTTGAAAAAGTTACTTTGGGAGCCAATATATTGACACATGATCCTGCATATTTTTGCTATTTTCCATCTTTATGTGATGCTTGAAAATAACTACAAGTAGTTATTAGTGTTGCCATTTAAACAATTAGAAAAATAGTAGCATTTAATTTTTCCTTCTTTGTGCAATGAATGCGAGCACCAACTAGACAAAATGAGAAGAACTATAAGGACTATAAAAACTGAAATCATTTTCAGTACTACTTTCCATTTCATGATCTACTATGCTGGATTAAGAAATATTCTCCCCTTGCTTTATGTAAATTTTAATAAGATTAATAAAACAATGGTTTTAGAAAGTTTTATGTAAACCATGTTTGTGTATACTAACTCATCCCTCATAATAGACTTGGAAAATTGGGTTTATTTACACATTGCTAAAAATAGGCTCTAAAACAAAATTAAAAAATCTTAGCTATGATTTTGTATGTGTGTGTGTGTGAGAGAGAGAGCGAGCAAATGAGAGAGAGAGACTTGTCTTTTCTTCCTTTTGCCCTAAAAAATTTGCATAGTGGGTTATTTTTAGTTTATATTTGTTTTTCTTTGTGATCTTTAAGCATGGTTCGAATATTACAAAGCATAATATCTAAATATAATAGAAAATACTTACCATATTATTGCTATTTCAATAGCAAATAGAATGACTTAACATCTCAACATAAGAGCCACTTGTTATCATCATATTTAGGATGGTATTGAGAAATAATTGCCGGACATCTGTTCTATTTGAGTAACTGGAAGATCTCATACATGTGAAATAAAATCTCAACACTGCTCTTCAATATCTTCAGAAAATGAGATATTTGTATAAGCGTATCTTCCTAAAAATATTCATGTTAATTTTTTTAAACTGCGGAATAATTCTAAACCTTTAGGCTTGTTTCATATGACATAAACTCAATGATGAAATTATGCAGTTTGGTTAATCATGAAGTTAGATTTTCAAAGCCTAAAAGTCTTAAAACTAGCTAGAGGGATTCTTCTGTTTCCCAACATGGTATTGCTAATGGTGCTTTGACAAAGGTTTTATACAGTCCAAATGATGTTCTTTATTTAGTAGAGTTGATCACTTGTTGTATAAAAGCCTTAACTGAGGCAGTATTTGATGCTCTTTTCAAACTTATTTTGCAAATCAATTCCTTAATTTCTCTTTTCTGGCTTCTAGACTCATTGCAAAGCTCAGTCATGTCTTCTATAAAACTATTCTGATATTTTTCGTAATTTTACCTCTGGTCTAGATGTACTGATTTTTCAGAACTTCTCTCTTTTTAATTTCTTTTGCTAATATTCTGAATATATTTCTACAGTTTAGTTTATTTTCTATGAATTATATATTGTCAGATTTTATAATCTGAAATCTCTCTAAATGTTTATTTAGACTTACAATATCAACGTTTTGACATCAGCGCGAAGATGTCCCAATGTAATCTTCTCTGAGTATTTCAAACAACTATATCGTTTCTACCTCAAAATCTTCACTTGTTTTTTCATCTCCTTGATTTCTGTTAACTATACAAGCATTACCCTAGATATCTTCAAAAATTTAAATAAACCCTTGACATTAACATCTGGTTTTCTCTCCTGTAAAAACTTTCAACTATATGGATTCTGCTGTCTTACTACATTATGCATTTATTCATTTCGTCATTAATATTTTCATGCCTTTATTAATCCAGCAAACATTTCTCCTTTATTTCACATTTAACTGAATCTAATTAGCAGTATTCTGAGACAGCCTTCTAACTGATTTTTGTTTCTCCTTTCTACCACCATTGGAAACCACTGCAACGCACAAAGTCAGCACACACACTCACACACACACACAATTAAATCCTAAATCACCAATCATAGTTCTACTAATTTTGCTTTCTAATTAACAAACTTAATGATTTATTGTTACTTTCCAGTTTAAGCCTAGGGTCCATTGGTCTATAACTTCCCAGTGCCTCATGCATATGGTTTATGTTCAAACAAAACTAGATCATCTGCTGTGTCCTGAACACTGTTTGTACATTTGTGGTCATAATAACCCTCTTCCTATTTCATCACCACCACCCATCTGCATCTGTCAAGGCTTAAATCAAATCCCATCCTCGCTAAAGATTACTTTTGGACTAACCTTAACTCAGTGCTCTCTGTTTTCCTAGAAAGCCCAATAAATCTTTATTTTCCCATTTCTCTCTGAATCTCTCATAATTTAGGGTTTTCAAACTGAAACTTGGGGAACTAGGGTTTCCTCAGAAGTGTTGCAGAAATTGCCTCAAAGGGCCAGGGAGAGGAGTAAATGGGTATAGGTTCATGGATATATTTCTACTGTAAGTTTGTTAAGAGCAAAGGTTGTTTTGTGCTCACTTTTGCATCTTATTCTCTCCCCTAGCATTGAATGGAGCCTGGAAGGAGAAGCATAATGGAAGGCTAAGTAATCTGGCTATTTTTCAGTGGGTATGTCTGGCTGAAAAAACATATTTCTGAGTATAGTTCATGATCCATCTCAGAGGGCTGAATTGAATCTAAAAATCTTTGTTATCCACAAGGAGGGAGTTCCACATAGCATGGTCTTCAGAGGCACTCTGATTTCAAATGTTGTGTCTACCACTTGCTAGCTTAGTGATCCTGGAAAGTTCTACATCATCTCTCTGGGTTTCAATTTCCTCATCTAACAGTCAAAGGTAATAAAAATACCTACTTCACATAGTTGATGAAGAAAATAAGTGAGTTAAAATACATAAAACTTGGAGCAGTGTTTTGTCTTGTACGCAGCAAGAAGTACATGTTACGGTTTCCCTGGTGGCTCAGATGGTGAAGAATCTGCTGCGATGTGGGAGACCAGGGTTTGATCCCTAGGTCAGGAAGATCCCTGGAGAAGGGAATGGCAACCCATTCCAGTACTCTTGCCTGGAGAATCTCATGGACAGAGGAGCCTGGCAGGCTACAGTCCATGGGGTTGCAAAGATTCAGGCATGAAATATATGTTAGTTATTTTCATTTTAGTGTATTAAATACATAAATACTGTGTATATTTATATATTTTATATTTATTTATCAGTGTATATTTGCATCATTTGTAAAATTAAATTACTTTCAGTTAGAATTTTCAGGTCAGATAACTGCAATTTTATTTTTTAATATTCCATTCATATTTGATACTTATCAATTAACCAGTTCATAGTAGTAAAGTGTATATATATATATATATATACACACATATATCTTAATATTTTTCTCATTTTTTGTGTAACTAATCTCTCTACTTCTCATGTGAATAAGAACTGCATTTCATAATTATTTGATCACCACCTTAAGAAGTTAAGTCCTGTGCAGACTACTGATAAAGAAAAAACTCAACTTTAAGTAAATTCTCCTAAATTTACCAATTTTTTCTAGAAGAAATAGACTGTGGATTTTTGCCAGATAATTCTTCTATGATTATGATGATATGAGAATGTCTTGCACCAGTTATCAATGTCTTGCACCAGTAATCATTTCACAAAATAGCACTCCATATGAATGTATCTTCTCTGCATTCTTTGTAGTACTATAACAAAGTCATCTCAAAATATGCTTCAGCTATTTAATGAGTTTGTGCATGTTTGTTAGATTTGTTTTTCATTGTATTTTATCTTACTGCAGAAAGATAAAATTATAGGACTACTACTTATCATATAAGTTATTGACCAAGGAATGTCTAAATATGCAGATGATATTAATAATAAGGAACAATTTTAAGGTAATGAACTTATATTTGCTTAAAACAATCTGTTTAGATCATACATCATTCAGTGTAGCATAAGTTTTGTATATTTAAATATCCACCTGATTTTCATGTTGATTATAGTCATGTACATGCTTTTTACTTGCTTGGTCTCTTTTCTTTTAATGTAGGGAAATGGTTTTTAAATAATTATTGTGCAGAACATGTTCCATTACCAGGATCAAGGTGTTCTGCTGCTATAATTGAATAATGAGTCTTTTCCCAATTTGTAGAAAAAAACACCTAATGGATATACATATTTTTAAATTTTATGTCTTCATTTCAAATATATTTGTCTCAGATCATCAACTCTTGTCTTAGATCATCAACACATATGTGTGTGCCATATCTTATATGCCACAAAATTGTGTATTTTTGGAATTTAAATGTGCCTTTTCCTAGATATCTCAGTATTTCACAAAGAGTACTGTGACTTTAAAGTGGTAGTGAGTAACTTTGAGAATGACTGATCGAAGTAAGAATTGAAGAAAACAGAATGGAAATTATAGATGCAAAAAACATGACCTTAATATTCCTGACTAATAAAACTCTTAAGTCCTACAAGGTGTGCTAACCCATCTAGTGTAACTAAACTAAGTCATGTATCAAATGCCCTTAAAAAGTTTTCCGATAGGAAACTGATTGCCAATCAAATAGAGTGGATATTAAAGCTTGGTTTCCTAATTTGGATGAAAATGCTCTTCATGATAAAATATTTATAAAAGTTCATTTACCAACGGTAATGACAAAGAGTCCGAAATGACTGAGCAACTAAGACACACACACACACACACAATGGCAATTCAAATACTGAAGCTAATTTTATTTAAAGCGAAAAGTGAAAGTGAAAATAACTCAGTCGTGTCTGATTCTTTGCGACCCCATGGACTATACAGTCCATGGAATTCTCTAGGCTGGAATACTAGAGTCGGTAGCCTTTTCCTTCTCCAGGGGATCTTCCCAACTCAGGGGTTGAACCCAGGTCTCCCACATAGTGGGTAGATGCTTTACCAGCTGAGCCACAAGGGAAGCCCAATTTTATTTAAACATTTGCTTTTAACAAAGATCCTCGTTTTGATAGCCATGATGTTGCAGATGGGTTAGAAATTTACTTTTCATGGTGGGGACAGGAATCTCTGTTTCTAAGCCACAGAATTACAAGTAGGGGAGGGGACAAAAGTAAAAATGAGAGTGAGAAAATAAAAGCAGGAAGGCAGAAGAGGGGAAGGGAAGGGAAGAAGGAAAGGAAAGAAAGTCAAATTTGAAGAATAGCCTATGAAGAGGGTATAGAATATGAATAGAATATGAGTCATTAATATCCCTATTTCACAACGGTGTCAATAGAATGATTTTCCCCCCCAGGTTTTAAGCAAGTATACTTTATTGCTTGATTTTGCACCATTATTGAAAAGAATATTATGTCATTATTTGCATAACTGAGAAATAGAATATTCTTTCCTCCTTCTGAAAGCCACTGTCCATAATAAAGATATATACTTTAATAAGTACAGACATAAGATAAGTATTGGGGCTTCCCTGATAGCTCAGTTGGTAAAGAATCCACCTGCAATTCAGGTGACCCCAGTTCGATTCTTGAGTGGGGGTGGTCTGCTGGAGAAGGGATAGGCAACCCATTCCAGTATTCCTGGGCTTCCCTTGTAACTCACCTGGTAAAGAATCTGCCTGCAATGCAAGACATGTGGGTTCGATCCCTGGGTTGGGAAGATCCCCTGGCAAAGGAAAAGTCTACCCACTCTAGTATTCTGGCCTGGAGAATTTCATGGACTGTTTAGTCCATGGGGTAGCCAAGAGTTGGATTCAACTGATCGACTTTCTTTCACAAGTACATTTTCACTCTCTTTCACAAGTACAGACATTTATGGAAATGTAGGGAATGCCAAATTCAGGAAATCTGTGTCTATATTCATTTGACATTTAAAATAAAAGCTTCTTTTCAACTCAAAAATATGCATTTTTGCTAAAAGTAAGCATTTTAATTTTGTCATTATTAATTTTACCATTTATTCAATCATATTTAAAAAAATAATTTGAAGTTAAATTGCTCACCTCTTATGAGTAGTTTATGTGTATATTTTCTTAGATTTTTACCTACGCGTTTCCAAATATACCTGCTCTTGCTTTCCAAATGACACAACTTCTCTGTGAATAAATGTCTTATCTAAATTTACAAAGTCTCATGGGTAAAAGAAGCCATTGTCTTGGTCAATATTAGTGGAAGCTGGTCTTCCCAGGTGGCGCTAGTGGTAAAGAATCCGCCTGCCAGTGCATGAGATGTAAGAGATGCAGGTTTGATCCCTGGGTAGGGAAGATACCCTGGAGAAGAAAATGGCAACCTACTCCAGTATTCTTGACTGGAAAATCCCATGGACAGAGGAGTTTGGCAGGCTACAGTCCAGGGGGTCGCAAAGAGTCAGACAAGACTGAACGTCTGAGCACCCGCGCGGAGGTGGTTCGGTATTAAACTAATTTCCATGTTCAGAGATCTTCCTTCCAACTTTGTCCAAACTCCATTTACTATCGCACTATGGTAGAGCTGCTGGCTCTGTCTCCTAAGAGGTAATATTTTCCCTTATCCTGGGACAGCAAGAGCAACCTTGAGGAGTCTGAAATCTGCCTAAAAGTGACTCCAGGTTCCAAAGAAAAGCACCCATTCAGAGCATTGGAAGAACCCACATCAGGCATCACCCACTTAAAGTTATAATCCTTTACTGAAGGTCAGATTTTCTGACCTAAAATCCTAACAACTCAGTTTTTTATTAGTTTTAAATGAGAAACATTATAAAGTGCCACATGAATATTTAAAATGTGCAAACACCATCCACAGTGTATATAAATTCTGTAAGGTGCTAGAAAAGAAGTATGAAACTATCAGATAAAAATGCAAATTGCTTTACATTTTGCTACTTTGTATCTAATATCCAGATACAATTTTTAACAAACGGTTGTCTTATATGCAGAGACATGGACTTTTTTCATCTGCTTTGCTTCCTTCTATACAATTTCCTTCATTTTTTTTTTTTATTGTTTTTTGTCATACATTGATATGAATCAGCCATAGATTTACACGTATTCCCCATCCCGATCCCCCCTCCCACCTCCCTCTCCACCCGATTCCTCTGGGTCTTCCCAGTGCACCAGGCCTGAGCACTTGTCTCATGCATCCCACCTGGGCTGGTGATCTGTTTCACCATAGATAGTATACATGCTGTTCTTTTGAAATATCCCACCCTCACATTTTCCCACAGAGTTCAAAAGTCTGTTATGTATTTCTGTGTCTCTTTTTCTGTTTTGCATATAGGGTTATCGTTACCATCTTTCTAAATTCCATATATATGTGTTAGTATGCTGTAATGTTCTTTATCTTTCTGGCTTACTTCACTCTGTATAAGGGGCTCCAGCTTCATCCATCTCATTAGGACTGGTTCAAATGAATTCTTTTTAATGGCTGAGTAATATTCCATGGTGTATATGTACCACAGCTTCCTTATCCATTCATCTGCTGATGGGCATCTAGGTTGCTTCCATGTCCTGGCTATTATAAACAGTGCTGCGATGAACATTGGGGTGCACGTGTCTCTTTCAGATCTGGTTTCCTCAATGTGTATGCCCAGAAGTGGGATTGCTGGGTCATATGGCAGTTCTATTTCCAGTTTTTTAAGAAATCTCCACACTGTTTTCCATAGAGGCTGTACTAGTTTGCATTCCCACCAACAGTGTAAGAGGGTTCCCTTTTCTCCACACCCTCTCCAGCATTTATTGCTTGTAGACTTTTGGATAGCAGCCATCCTGACTGGCGTGTAATGGTACCTCATTGTGGTTTTGATTTGCATTTCTCTAATAATGAGTGATGTTGAGCATCTTTTCATGTGTTTGTTAGCCATCTGTATGTCTTCTTTGGAGAAATGTCTGTTTAGTTCTTTGGCCCATTTTTTGATTGGGTCATTTATTTTTCTGGAATTGAGCTTCAGGAGTTGCTTGTATATTTTTGAGATTAATCCTTTGTCTGTTTCTTCATTTGCTATTATTTTCTCCCAATCTGAGGGCTGTCTTTTCACCTTACTTATAGTTTCCTTTGTAGTGCAAAAGCTTTTAAGTTTCATTAGGTCCCATTTGTTTAGTTTTGCTTTTATTTCCAATATTCTGGGAGGTGGGTCATAGAGGATCTTGCTGTGATTTATGTCGGAGAGTGTTTTGCCTATGTTCTCCTCTAGGAGTTTTATAGTTTCTGGTCTTACATTTAGATCTTTAATCCATTCGGACCTATGGACACCTTATCTTTGACAAAGGAGGCAAGGATATACAATGGAAAAAAGACAACCTCTTTAACAAGTGGTGCTGGGATAACTGGTCAACCACTTGTAAAAGAATGAAACTAGAACACTTTCTAACACCATACACAAATATACAATTTCCTTCAATACTTCTTCAGCTTCTTTGGGACTTATTTTTTGTAATAGACAAAAATGAGGGCTAAATACAGACATAAAGAAATCATGCTCAGATAAGAACAATATGGCAGAGAAAGCCTCAGATATGGTGCATTTTGCCAGATGCATCTCTTAAGCCCACAATAAGCAAAATAAACTTTCCAGTTATTGGAATCCACAGCTTTTCAATTTTCCATATGTAAATATGACATTCTACAAATTATACTTGAAATGTAACTTGAGAATTTCTTCTCATATCCTTTTGTTAAAATGTTTTACAACAGGAAATAAATTTAAGGGAAGCAAATACAAATTGTTCTTATTTAAGCACTGATTGAATATTGAGAGACGGATACATAAAACAAAATTTAGAGTTTAGAAACAATAGGATGTTTTGTAAGTGAGAATGTTAACATATGAGATAATCTGTAGAGGTCTACCCAGATTCATACTTGGGTTAACAGAATATTAGCAAAATCTCAATTTATATACAGTAGGCCCCAGAAAATTTCCCATACATTTTCTCTATAATGCAGAGAATATGAAGATATTTATTTTGTAACTGAAATAGGGCAAGGATCTAATCTTAAAATGTTTGTTCCAGCTTTCAGAATTCCAAGCAAGTGTGCTTACATCACATTTGTTTTAATTTGTTACCCACCTTCTAAGTCCAGTATTTGATTTAAAAATTAGCGAATGCCACTGATTTTTTTAATGAACACCAAGCCCACTTCACCCATTTTGACTGCACTAAGAACAGAAAGCTTCTCTGGCCTAAGCTTTTAGCCTCATCCCATGATTAATTATCATGCCCTGGCAACACAATAGCAGTTTGGTTTAATTAGCCTTATAGTTTCATAGACAGCTGGAATCAAGACCTTCATTTTTCTGTATGAGATTTTATGCCATTAGAGAGACAAGATTTTTCCAGATGAAAATTGTCCCTGGCCATTATAAGAAAAAAAGAATCTGGCAAAATAATAACATAAATTATATATAAAATATATGTAAAAACACTGAATAATTTAATCTGAAACTATTGAAAGAGTGACTGAGTTAATGATAAAATTGTTGCCTTTCATTAATACAAACAATTAAATTGTAATTTGAGCAAAATAGTTAAACTGGTTGTGTTATATACAACCATCACATATATTTAGGAATGTTTGAGAGAAGAATGGAAACAGTTATTTCAATGTGCTTTTGAAAATAGTTATCTATCCACTGAGTACTTTTATTGATGACTCCTTATTGCATCAAGTATGCAGTTTCCAAAACAATCCACGGTTCACTAAGGATTCACCATTTTATTCTCAATTCCACAAGTTATTATATACATATGAATGATGACCAAATGAAGATATAAAAACATAAACTAATGCTTATTGATAATATATAGATAATATATAATAACTATATATACATTTATACACACATATTTATGTGATCCTTATATGTTATGCTATGTATGTAGTCTATAAGTGTTATGATCTACAGACATGACAAAGTGTTTATATCATCATTTGGTAATCATTCAGGTATTTTGAAACTTAAGAGTTGAGGATTTTTTTAAAAAAATGAGGACAGCAATAGGCCCTACTCCCCTTTAGTCTGTTTATGGTTTTAAGTTATTCATGAATCTTTAACTTTGCCATATACAAAACACATCCATAGCAACTCCAGATTAATAACATTCTAGCTAGCTACTTGGGAACAAGATACGGAGTGTCCGGTGTTTCAGTCTAGAGGTCTCAGCACCAAGGCTCCCAGAATTGAAGATTGTCACCCTGTTTCTCATTGTGATGCATAAGGATTTGATCAGTACCTAGCTCAAGCACACTTTAAACTGAATAAACTAAAAATCTTCCCAAGAGCTCCATTCATGATTTATAATGAATTTTTTAAGTACAGTCTCTCCACTTCATTTGCATAATATCACTAATCCAGGTCACTCTGATTTTTTTTATTGCTTGAACAATTAATGTTTGCTTGGTTATTGTTTTTAGTGTACATTTTTGAGAACATTTTCAAGAAATTTTGTACTCTTGGCTAACTTGTACGTCAGAATAGAAGCAGTTTTTTTTTTTTTAATGTTTTGTCTCTGTAGCTGATCTTTTGTCTTGCTCTCAAATGCATTGTTTTATCCTTTCAACTTATTCCTTTCCCCTTGTCAGTTATTTGCATGGATTTAAAAGCATTTCAGCATCTTGCCAAATCTCTTTTTATCTTAGTTTTTCTAAACCTTAATCTATTTTCCTGTACTAAGTCTGTAATTCTGCCTCCCCATTCTTTTATTCCTCCTGAACTTATCTCGAATCACAGGCATTTTTTTCTTGCATAAAACCTGCAATACCCTGTGTTACTTTTCATTCCTTGTGGTTCTCACAGATTCAGGAGATCAGCATTTATATTAGCATTCTGGGCCACACCGATCCATTTCCCCAGCTGGCAATTCTTCCTACAGGTAGCTCAGCCAAATGAAAGAGAGTGTCTGTAGGAAAGTTTGTGTGATGAATAACACAGCTAATTATATATATTTATATACATTAATCATTTGAAATAATATTATTATTTGCTTCAGGAACAACAACAACAACAAAAAAAAAAAAACAGAAAAAAATCAAACAGAATGCAAGTATTTGCTACCATTTTACTTGAACCACCTGATTCTAGCTTCTCTCCTCAGTTGAAGGCACTTGTTTTCAAACCCAGAGAGACAGCGTCAGCATTAACATCTGCCTTAAGTAAGGGGTCTAGAGAGATACTTAAACCAGCAGTCTGAACACACCTTAAATACCTACTGGTCTAACTCTTTGTTTCTTCATTTCTGGGCTTCCCTAGTGATGCTAAAGAGTCTGCCTGCAATGCAGAAGACCTGGGTTTGATCCCTGGGTCAGGAAGATCTCCTGGAAAAGGAAATGGTTACATGCTTCAGTGTTCTTGCCTGGGGAATTCCACAGAGAGAGGTACCTGGTGGGCGACAGTCCATGGGGGTCTCAAAGAGTCGTACATGACTGAGTGACTAACACTTTCACTTCTTCCTTTCCAATTTTATCAGTTTTGGAATTACCCACCTGACAAAATTTTCAAAGTAACAACAAACACGGTTATCTTTTTTTTTATTTCTAATACTTTGGTTCTCACCTCATTGTCTCCCTTCTTTCTTTTCTCTGTCAGGAAGCAGATATAAAAGCCAGCTTGTTAAAATTAGGACCATATCTCCTGTTGGCTGGGTTTCTAATAAATAACTTTGCTGACAAAGGTCTGTCTAGTCAAAGCTATGGTTTTTCCAGTGGTCATGTATGGATGTGAGAGTTGGACTATAAAGAAAGCTGAGCACCGAAGAATTGATGCTTTTGAACTGTGGTGTTGGAGAAGACTCTTGAGAGTCCCTTGGTTTGCAAGGACATCCAACCAGTGCATCCTAAAGGAAATCAGTCCTGAATATTCATCGGAGGGACTGATCTGAAGTTGAAACTCCAATACTTTGGCCACCTGATACGAAGAACTGACTCCTTGGAAAATAGTCTAATGCTGAGAAAGATTGAAGGCAGGAGGAGAAGGGGACGACGAAGGATGAGATGGTTGGATGGCATCACCAACTCGATGGACATGAGTTTGAGCAAGCTCTGGGAGTTGGTGATGGGCAAGGAAGCCTGGCGTGTTGTAGTCCATGGGGTTGCAAAGAGTCAGACACGACTTAGCGACTGAACTGAATTCCTGCTCCTGTGTTCGCCAGAGTTCTACGGTAGGATCTGTAGGGAGATCAGCGATGTGGCAGTGACCTTCCAGCCACTGCTGCTGTTCTACGTAAGCACGTGTTGCCTCTTCCTCCTGTCACCCCAGGGTTCACGCCTAGGCTGCTTACACGGCCCTCTCACATTTCCTTCTGCAGGTCCTCCAGACCTTGTGCAGTCACAGAGAGGAGGATTAATTCCAAGTGCTCCTGCTTATCCACTGACATAATAAATGTAAATGGCCTTTAGATGGTAAAGAATCTGCCTGAAATGCAAGAGACCCAAGTTCAGTCCCTGGGTCAGGAAGATTTCCTAGAGAAGGAAATGGCAACCCACTCCAGTATTCTTGCCTGAGAAGTCACACAGACAGAGGAGCCTGGCGGGCTACAGTTCATTGGGCTGTAGAGTCCCACATGATTGAGCGACTAACACTTTCACTTCATGTCTTCTGGCTGCAACATGGCCATTTGGACACTAGCTATGACTCCTTTTTCCCCCTATCTTGCATTGTTAGTGTATGCAATGCTTTTGTTTTCTTCATTTGGTTATCTCCTTGCCTTTTTTTTTTTTCTCCTTTTGAATTTAGCATTGTGGCTTTCTATTTCACTTTTATTCTCACAGGTCTGGCTTTAGTAAATCATTCATTCATTCATGCAACAAATATTTAATAAAATACACATGCCTGTACTTTATATAGCATTAGAGAAGCATAAGGGAAATAAGAGACTGCTGTCACTGAGATGATAGACTATAAAAAGTAAATCAGTAAAAATTACAATAATTTACGCTTACAATAAATGCCAATAAGAAAATAAAATGACGTGAAGTGATGGAGACTAAAAAATAGTGAGTGAAGAAAGTATCATCCTTACAGTTTACGGTCAGGAACAGTTTCTACAACAGAAGAATTTGAATAAAAACTTTGATGAAGTGAAGGGGTGGGACATTGAAATAAATAGATCATTGAAATAAACAGGAAAAAGAGAGAAAGGCGCTGTGATAGAAAAGAGTTTAGCTGTCAGAACAAGGAAAAGTTTGTTGAAGAATGACTACATAGAAGTATGGGGATGTTTGAGGATGTTATAAAAATCCTTTTGAGACATGAATAAAAGTTTCTGATTTATTTTCAATAAAATTAAGAATTAAAGACTGTTTTAAACAAGGAAGTTCAGGTGGTTGGCTTTAAAATATTACCACCAGCATAGTAGTCCAGATGAGAAATGATGGTATCTTAGGCCTAGGTGTTATTAATATTAATAACAATACATAGATATTTGCAGCTATTGGTGATGTATTTTCTTATGGCTCTTTGATGAATAGCATTCATATTTCCATGATACTTTATAATTTCTGCATCTTTAAAATGTGGACAAAGATTTCATTTCACATACAGAATGATCAGAGTAAGGTGTTCAGTTCAATGGGTCTTCAGAGACCAATTATTGTCTGGATGGAATATCGTTATTTGGGAATGGAGCACATTAACTTTAACAACAGAATAATCAAATTACAGACCAGTGAAAGATTGGGTTGTTGAAAAGGAATGAAAGAGTAAGCACTAAAATTGGCCAAATTTATAAAGAAGATAAGTAGACTTTGTAATATAATGATGCATGACCTTGAAAATGCATACAAAGTATTTAGCTTTGACATAAAAGATGCTACTGGAAAAACACTTTTTAAATATTTCCAGCTTAAACCAAAATAAAGAACATATCCTAAGACATAAAGTATGATCCTTGTGACTTCTTATTGCTTATGACATAGGATACAAAACCTCAGCATATATTTGAGGCTCTTCAAAATCTATGTTGTGCACCTTATTCCTAACACGTGGTGCATGCTTTTGTCTCCCACTTAGTTTGTAATTATTCTTTGAATGCTTAATTCTTTTGTTGAAAATACCTACCTTTGCTATTATCCCTACTTGGAATATTTCCCTCTTGCTTATCAAACTCTAAAAGTATTGCTACAAATATCACCTTCCTGTGAGAACTACTTTGAGGTTGCCGATGACTTTCTCCTCTACAATCCGATAGCACTTACTGTATATATTTACTTTGGCAGAGTCAACGGAGAAGGCAATGGCACCCCACTCCGTACGGTACTCTGGCCTGGAAAATCCCATGGACGGAGGAGCCTGGTAGGCTGCAGTCCATGGGGTCACTAAGAGTCAGACAAGACTGAGCGACTTCACTTTCACTTTTCACTTTCATGCGCTGGAGAAGGAAATGGCAACCCACTCCAGTGTTTTTGCCTGGAAAATCCCAGGGACAGGGGAGCCTGGTGGGCTGCCGTCTATGGGGTCGCACAGAGTTGGACACGACTGAAGCGACTTAGCAGCAGCAGTAGAGTCACATTTTCATCTAGCTAAGTTTACATATCTGTCTCTTCCATTAACTTAGGAGCTGCTTATTGAAACCATTGATATTACTTCTTTATGCACAATGACTATACAATATAGTAGGCTCCCAATAAGTATGTGAAGAATTTAATTAAAATCCTATTTCAGAAGAATAATCTAATCCACAAACTCCAACAGCTAAAATGATATTGTAACGGAGAAAAAAATATTTTCTCTACCCTTCTTAGTTCTTTGTCTGATCTAATAATCAAATTGACACAAAACAGGTTAATGGGATAAAAAAATTTGATTATATACATACACAGACCCCATAAAAATATGTGACCTACAGGCAGGCGATTGAGGCGTATATGCTATCCTGAGATAAGAAGCAGATCAGGGTGTGGGACTTCAACGGAAGACAGTTCACAGAGCAAATGTTTGATATGCACATGTTTTCCGTGCCATGCAGAAGAGTCTTTCTGATGTAAAAAGAAGTCATCTTTGATCATATTAATAGCTTCTTCTTGGCACAGACTCTATATCCAAATTATTGTAGAAAGTTATGGGGGGCTTCTGTTTATAACAGATATAACCAGCCCAAAACAACCCTCATGCCTAAGAATCACATTTTAGGGTGGCAAATTTTGTTCCTCTACAATGTGTAATTTGGACTGAAAGCAGAAAACATCATGTTATATTGTTCCTAGAGTTACCCATCAAAGCAAGCTATATTAGTAATTTCATGGGGACTACAGTGATGTGTACATGACATACTCATATTTTCTAGGTTGTACAAAATAGTGGGAGGATTATGTGCTTTATACATTTTTATTACAATAGTTAATCATCATGGAGGCCAAGCCATGTCCGATATTTTGCTAGTTATTCTCCTGCATTATCTCAATTAATCCTGCAGCATCAGTTTAGCTAGACAGTTGCTAATTCCATTTTGGAGGGAGAAAATAAAGAAGCTGAGAAAGATTAAACGACTTCCCCAAGATCACACAGCAGGGAGATATAATATCAGGCCTCAGTCCCCAGAATTCTTGTCCTTTCCTCTGCATTATCCAACAGGGAGGGACAAAACATTGCCTTAGAAAGGGATAGTTGTGCACATAAAGTCTCTATTTTTCTGCTCTAAGAAGCAGAGAGGAGAGCCTGCATGCTCTATTTACCTATAAGCTTGTGATGTTCAGTAGCTGTTACAAAAGTTTGCTCGTGGCCAGCCACTAAGGGGCAGTGATACATAGCAGTCAGATCACTGTGACTCTGAGCAGTGAGTCATGGCAGCTCCAAGTCCATTGCAAGGAAAAGAGTTGAATCCTCTTGGTTTTATTTCTCAGTAGAGAACTGGAGCAGAAACAAAGCAAAACACTTTATCTCCCCCCAGGATCTAGTTATACCTTTTACCAAGACAAACACATCACATTCAATTCTCCTCTCCCACTGCTGACGAGGGAGAAGAAATACATTCAGAGAACCAACCAGAACAGCCAGCTTATTCTCACCCAAAAATAAACGGTGCCTTTGTTTACAGATCGCTTTCCTGTCTTTACCCACGGTCCTGTGCTCACAGAAGCAAGCAAGTTACCATCTAGCAAGGAAAGACAGTCTCTTTTTTTTGTGGCTGAGATTTAAAATATCAAATGGGCTGTTATGTCTGAATGCTTGGCCTGTAGCAATTAGTGTCTTGGTGGCTAATATCCTCCTAGCTCTATTAGTTCCAGATCCTTTGTATAATATCCTCGGATTTTGCTTTTATGCTGGGCAAGAATGCAGTGAAATTGCTATTATAAACGTTAAGGGGAAAATCCTTGCACTCTGGTTGACACTCCGTATTGATCTAGTACAAAATCCAACCATTACTGAGACAGATGGGGGAGCTCTGAGACTCTCGATCCCAAAATTGCTTCTGCTGGTGCTGTTGCTGGTGTACATGCTGACAATAGCTATAGTCTGAAAAGCAGGGTTTACATGCCTGAAATAAATTGTTTTGATTAGAACCTTTAGGAGAGAAAGTCATAAGGTACAGTTTTATTGACTACTTGCCAAACAACACAGACCCATGCACTGTAAGCTTGTTTGGCTCATGTAAGTCAAGCACGAACTAGGATTTTATTTCCTAAGGTTATGGACTTGGAGTATAATATATTATCATTTACTTTGAATTATTGCACACATAGCATCTGAGGAAGTGGAATTAATTCTCAACTATTGCTGGCCTCTGTGTATATGTTTATTTGTTTGTTAGTTTGCTTCCTTGTGGTGAATATATTCTAATTTTGTGTGATAAAGACTGCTTTGATTACTCAGTAATCTATTAAGTGTGTGATCAAAAAATTGAGTTCAAAAGGTGCTGCTGGGCACTAAAAAAACAATTTGTAAAGAGAATATTCATATACCTAGCCATATTAATAATGTCTTCACTCCCTTTCTGCTCTTATTCTTCCCTGAAGCATATTTTTCCTCCTGCAGAGAGCTTTCTTTTAATCTGTTGCTGTTTTTCAAAAACAAGACAATTCAGTGCAATCAACCAAACAAAATTTGGACAAATTGATGTAAAATGCAAAATGAGGAGCCAACAGGCTTTTTTTTTTTTCCTTCTGAAGCTGGACCTGTGTTACATTATCTCCTAAGAAAACAAATCATTGTGATGCTTTTTTTCCCCAACAAAATACATGGAGATGATTATTCTTTCTTACTTTCTTAGCCTGCTTATATGGGTTTCATAGTTGGCTATTACAAACAGATTTGAGCATACACAAGGTTTATTATAAGTATTACCTATAATGAAACCATCTCGTTATGTCTGTTGTGCCTAGGCAAAAGCAAACATCTTGCCAAGACAGAAAATTGTGTATGTATGTTTTCCATACTCACACTTTTATGAGAACATAAAGGTAAGGATGGGAATAAAAGGAAATCATATATGTTACGGCATCTATTTTTATTACAGACACTGTTTTGTGTGTTTTACATATATTATTTAATTTCATGTCAAATTTAGCACAAAAAATACAGCTAACAAATATATACAACTATGCTTACTAAGTGAGCTTTGGTTTATCAATCTTCTGGTATTTACTAATTATACTACATCCTAACTTTGCATCAGATTAATTAATCAATTAATAAAATGAATGTAGAACATAATGACTTCCCTCTAGGAGTTTATAATCCATTTGAGAGATATGAATCATTGCATTTCATTGTTAGCTAGGAAATGCTAAATGTCAAGTGATTATTAAGGCTATGTAATAAGATACCAAGAAGGGCCAGATATTGCCAAATGAATAGAAGAATAATTTACTGGATATAACAAATGCCCATTTAAAAAAGGACATGTGTTAATTAAAATGGCAGCACCAGTATATGAGACTAACATTTGACCAATGGCTGTTCTTATTTCATAAATTATTCTTAATATGTGCTGACACTACGAGATTTTAAAGTGGTGAGATCGAGGGTCTCAATTTTTAATAACTCATTTGAATGACAAGCTGCATAGCTTTCAATTTATATGCTGTAGGAGAGCTAAAGGTGGATTAAATCAGCTAGAATCTGCACCTTGTATGGGGGGGGGGGGGGCGGCGTTTAGCTCTGCAATAAAGGACCACAAATTATAATTTTTAACAAGCAAGCAGCATTAGCAGACACTCGAAAATGCTAATTTGAAAAGTACCTCTCGTTATTCTAAATGACATAAACACAGTATTGCTATAACTTATACCGTGAACTTTGTTATCATCATTATTGCTACAAGGCAGATAAAAAGCTTACTACATGAAAGTGGCAAACATTTCCCTATATGCCAAAAATGCCAGATGTGATTGTATGGGGTTCACTTAGGTAGACTCTTACCTCATCCAGTTATGCTCTGAGAATTTGAGGCTGCTGTAGGCAGCAGGAGTAAGTAGATCTACCACTCTGGGAAGAGTTAAATGCTGTCCCTCTGCTCTTAAGCAGCCAGGAGGGTCATAAGCATTGAGATAAATGCAGCATCATTTATTACCTCTGTCTCTTTCACTGTGTTTTTGAGAGGAAATATTGGCAGTTACCTTGCAACAGATTTGATCTTCTGTTCTCTGAGGAAATGCTGTCACTGGTATTATTTACTCTCTGAGCAACAAATCCTTGTAAATTATAATGGTTCTCCAGACAACCATTTACAAATTTAATCAAGGATGATTTCTTTGCCTTTTTCAATTATCCCCAAATTATATTCAGGCACAGTAATATACTAAGTCCTGTACCATATTTATTCCAGAAATAGGACTGCAATAAGCTTCCAATCTAAAAGAGAGGCTACAGATAAGAAGCATCTATCTGATAGCCTATTAAGAAAAGTACTACTCCTCATGCCTTAAACTATGTAAGTATTGTGAGAGATTCTAAATCATGCTGCATGGCAAGACCTTTTATTACTTCCCGTAGACAACACACAGCATCCAAATAACCAGTAATCAAAAACTGTTAACACCAACTAGAGCTTTATCCCACCCTGAAGACAGATAGACCTGTTTGTGTTCTCCCACCACCACCATTTATTAGCCAGATACCCATGAAAACATTTTACCTTCCTAGGACTCAATTTCTTCAAATGTAAATGGAAAAACACTGACACAGCTCTCACCCAATTATTATTAAAATTAAATGATATGATAGATACAAATAATATAGAGAAGTCTAGACAGTTAGTGCTCAGTACATGTCATAAAGAGCTCACCCCTCCTCTGTTTTTAAAAGAAGCGACTTAGTCTGAAATAATTGAAATAATTGCCAAGGATCATATTAAGAATTGGAATAGCCTCAGGGTTTGAACATGACTCCAGTTCTGGGTCACTTTCTGTTAAACTTTTGGCTGCTGCAATTTGTATGATGTAAGACACAGACATGTAGATAATTCCCTCAGCATTTTAGTCACTGTTCAGTGGCAATCCTTCCATTTGTATACTATTTTGTTCAGGTAAGGATATGGGAGAGGAGTGGACCATCACTTTATGATGTTGCCCTAGAGATTCCAATGACATTTTAGGCTTATCCCAAACTGCTTTTGCACTTGGACATGGTGATGTTGGACACTAATGCTGGATGAAGTTGAGCTGCCTCAAAAATCAATACTCAACAAGACTGAGCTGATGTTAATAAGCTAAGTAAAGGACCCTAGGACAAGGGCCAAGAAGAGAGCAGTCTTAAGAAGCTGAAAGAATAACATTTTTCTTCCAGAAGTAGAACATGAGGAGAAGGCCACAAGTTGTGTTAATTTTTGTATTCTGTTTATAATGCAATCTGGGAGTTAAAAATGGGAGATACCAAAGAAATACATGACAGGCAGACTGAAAGCTGAAGTAGTGAAGTGAAAGTCACTCAAGCGTGTCTGACTCTCTGTGACCCCATGTATTGCAGCCTGCCAGGCTCCTCTGTCCGTGGAATTCTCCAGGACAGAATACTGGACTCACTGGAAAAGACCTTGATGCTGGGAAAGATTGAAGGCAGGAGGAGAAGGGGAAGACAGAGGATGAGATGGTTGGATGGCATCACTGACTCGATGGACATGAGTTTGAGAAAGCTCTGGAAACTGGTGATGGACAGGGAAACCTGACGTGCTGCAGTCCATGGGGTTGCAAAGAGTTGGACACGACCGAGCGACTGAATTGAACTGAACTGAGAATACTGAAGTGGGTAGCTGTTCCTTTCCCCAGGGGATCTTCCCAACCCAGGGATCAAGCTCATGTCTCCCGCATTGCAGGTGGATTCTTTACCATCTGGGCCACCAGGGAAGCCCAAGGCTGAAAGCTAAGCACACACAACTAAATACATAAGCCTTTCCTTTTTAAACAATTAGATTAACTGCTAGTCAAAATTGCAACAAACAGATATCAATAAGTTATAAAAATACAAAGATAACAATTTATCTGTCAGTGGACATCTAAGTTGCTTCCATGTCCTAGCTATTGTAAATAATACTGCTATGAACATTGGGGTACATATGTCTTTTTCAATTATGATTTTTTTCCAGGGGATTTGCCCAGTAGCAGAATTGCTAGGTCATATGATAGTTTTAGTCCTAGGTTTTTAAGAAATCCCCATACTGTTCTCCATAGTGACTGTAAAGAAATTTCAGCACATATATACAATGAAATAACACCATAAAAGCCATAAACCATAAAAAGGAACACATTTGAATCAGTTCTAAGGAAGTGAATGAACCTAGATGAACCTAGAGTCTATTATGTAGAGTGAAGTGAGTCAGAAAGAAAAAAATTTCATATATTAACACATATATATGGGATCTAGAAAAGTGGTACTGATTAGCCTGTTTGCAGAGCAGAAACAGAGATGCAAATAAACAGACTTTGGATCCAATGTGGGAAGGAGAAGATGGGACGAATTGAGAGGGTAGCACTGAAACGTGTACATTACCATGTGTAAAACGAATGGCTAATGGGAAGTCACTGCGTAGCACCGGGAGCTCAACCCAGTGTTTTGTGATGGTCAGAAGGCGTGGTACAGGGTGGGGGTTGGGGGAGAGTTTCAAGAGGGAGGAGACTTGTGCATATTTGTGGCTGATTTGCATTGTTGTACAGAAGCCAACACAATATTGTAAAGCAATTATCCTCCAATTAAAAATAAATTTAAGAAAGATAAAAATTTATAATTTGAGTACCTGTGATTGTCCCGAATCTTCTGAATTTCAAGATTTCAGAAGCCAAATAAGTAAGGTTTTTAGAATATAAAGAGGCCCAAATTCAGAAAATATTAAGATGAAAAAATTTATGCAAATAATCCATTAGTTTTATTAATAATATGCCACAGTTTGGCATAGGTTAAGTTGGGTGAAATAGTAAAGTAGTCATATTCTACTGCTGGGTCATTAATTTTGTCTATGAGATTTCATTGTACTTAAATCCCATTTTATTGATTAGGGGAAAAAGGTAATGTTAAATCTTTTCCAAATAAGAAATTGTTCAAAATATACAGACTTTCAAGTGTTGAAGTTATTTTGGTAACCTATAAAAAGTGCATATTTGTAAGTATGTACTTGGTTATATGTATTCATGAATGCTATTTTGGTATTGAAAGTGGTTTATTAAAAGATAAATACCTATACATAAAAAACAATGGAGTCTCTGATGCTCCCCAGTAAATAACACTTCTCTTCCTTGATCAAATGTTTTAAATTGATATCTAAAACAAAGGAAAAGAAGATGTAAGCCAAATGTCATCTCATCAGCTGATAAAGACTAAGCCAGAAAAATCAGTTAATGTTGGAGTTAAGTGGTTCTGCCAAGTAACCCCCAGAATAGAATAAATATAACATAGAATAGATGGTCATACTAATAGAGTGGAGTTCTGAGGACTCTTCACAACTCTTAATGATTCTATATCATAAATTTCACTCTTTTGAAATCTTTGTCTACATTAATACTGCATTAATACTACCTTGGAATGATTGATACACAATCAAGAATGTGAAAATAAGTGACTTTTTACAGAGACATGAAACGGTGTCTTAATTCAATGCAATAGAGCTAGGATTTCGCCTCACATATCTGGCCATCTCAGTCTGTGATACAGCAGCATCACTTCTCATCAATGTGCTGTCCACCACTTAGCTTAACAATTGCCTTGTATATGTATTGCTCATCAGTATCTGGTTTTGCACTGATAGTCCACCCAAGCAACATGAATATGTCACACCTGTGTAGCTCTAATGAGCATTACGTACAACATAAAAGATGGTTTCTATATCTACCATGCTCTTTTAATATCATATGAAAACCACAAGTTTAATAAACCTTAAATAATTCAATTTAGTATTTTGTTTTATACTTTACATTGTTGTCTCTACTCAAAATCTCACCTGAGAAGTAATGGAGTTTTATTGCAGTTTTCTTGGTGAAACAGCATAGACTTTCCTCATTGCCTTCAACTCCTTTCTTCAACCCATCAAACATAAAAGAGAAACAAGGGCCTGTGTGGACAGGCTATAGTGACAATTTTCAAATGTACCATCTATGTCGCATACGTTTGTCCTTCCTCTTGGCATATACCAAGCACAGTAGTCAAAGAGCTATATAATTGCTGCTAAGCATTTAATAACAATGGCTAAAACATGCATTAATTGCTGTCTCCTTTTGTAATACAATGAAAGGAATTTTCATACAAGAAAGTAATATGAAGCAGCTATTATTCTGTTGCTACATTTCCTCTAATAATCATACTGACACCGCGTGGTAACAAATGAAAATATTTAGAGAGTTCATCTACTTTATTCCAGATATAGATATGCTAAAAAAAAACTCGAGAAGTTATTGTTATTACTATTATTTTTAATTCCAGTAAGAAAATTCTTCCAGTATAGTAAAATACAGACCTCCTTCTGTCCTTAGAGTCACTTTTGACCACAAGAGGAAGAGTCACTCTGCTTGGATGAGACTGAGAGGAGAGAATTGATACATGTGATCCAGCCCTATTCTCTCTCTCTCTGGTACACCCGCAGGAGGAAAACACATGCTCCCTGCCTCACTTTCCTTAAAATTGTACAGGGACAGGACTCCATGGAAAAGTCTTGTAAGTCCCAGCCCCAGTTGAAACTGACTGGGCAAGATCAATTTCAGGATGTAGTCTGAACAAGCCCGCATAGCCAACAGACTGAAAAACAATTTCTCCAATTTAAACTTTATCAGTATTCTACATGCTCTTTTGATCTCCATCTGTCTAATCCCTGAGTCTCTCAATTGATTCCAACTTGAGCAGGAAAAAAAAAAAAAAAAAGGATGCTGTTTATTGTTCTCTCCTCAAATTGCAACATTTATTGATGTTCCATTTATTTGAATTTTATTAATTTATATGGCTCATAAACTCCACTGAATTATGATTCAGTGTTTCACAAACACTTAATTATTTACCTCTATAGAAAAGTTATAGTTTTCATTATATTTATAATAGCTTTATTAACTTTTCATTAGCTAGATGAAATTGAATTCTAATAAAATCTTAAACAATGATCATAGATAGGAAACTTAAGTGAAAACAAGCTATGGGAAATGCAGAAGAAATCAACTCAAATAACACCTAAATTGACTGGAAGATTTGGAAGGCAGAAATATAAATTGCTTTTTTATGTGCTCTAACTAGGTCTGCTTCCAGGAACACAGTACTACCAGATTTTTAGTGGAAAGATTTCCAAGTTTTTTAATCATTGAATATTATTGGAAATTTTCTAATTTTTCCTTATTTTCTTAGAACAGCTTAGAATCATTTTCCTGGTATTTCAGTCGTATAGACGGAGTGTCTCCTGCATAATATTTTAGGGTCAGAATTTATCTGGGTACCAGTTTCAAACGATCTTCAATGTTTCAAACATCTTCAATGTTTTTAATTCATTAATAAAAAACCTTCAGGAAGTGAAATGATTTGCTTTACCTATAGTCACTATTTATTGCTCTTCCTCAAGAACAAAGGTTTAGGGTGTATATTTTGATTTCCCATTTTTCAGCTTTGTACTATATTCATTACATTTTATTTTACATTTAAACTAAACCTCAATACCATCCCACCCCCCAAAAAAAATCATCAGACAATGAGAGAAAAAAAGAGAATTTTCAGATTCCCTTCAAACCCTCTTGTATTTTTTGTCCTTCAACTATAAAGTGATACATTATTTGTAGGCCAAGTGCTTTGAGTTCATTTTCCATTTTTGAAAATCCAAGCATGCAAATATCCCTGTGCTCTCAGAAATGCAAGCTCAATTTAAGCTATGTCACTGAGGAACAAAGGCAATTAAATTAGCCCTCCCTGTTCTCCTTGATGCCTTTCTCCTGACCATACTACTTTACTGATAATTTTTCTCAAAAATCATGTCAAGAGAGCTCAAGATCAAACTCACAGGGTACTAGCCATCATAAGTGAGTACCTCATTTCACCTCTGGAAGAAAAAGTCTTGGGTAAGACTGACTTATTTATATTCCATTCTGATGAGAGATTTCCTCAGGAGCCCTGGTTCTCTCCATTGATGCTAATGTGTCCTCACCCCAAACTTAACTTTTCATTTCTACTTTAACTGTCATTGAGGTGATCTCTGGGCTTCCCCCGTGGCTCAGTGGTAAAGAGTTTTTCTGCAACACAGTCACCTCAGTGACACTGGTTCAATCCCTGGGTGAGGAAGATCCCCTTGAGAAAGGCATGGCAACCCACTGCAGTATTCTTGCCTGGAGAATCCCATGGACAGAGGAACCTGGCGGGTACAGTCCATGGGTTTGCAAAGAGTCAGACACAACTGAAGCAACTCAGCGTGCACACACACACAGGTGACCTTCACAGTGAAGGCGTAGACGCTAGAACAAATCAGCGTGCTTAATATTACTTTCCATTTACTTTTGCTGATGCATATCCTTGCCCAGCTTAGAAATTTAAGCTCAGAAAGGATCTCACCAAAAGAATAGGTAAAAATCACTGTGTCATTTCTTGACTAATGTGGAACCATTTGATTAGGAATACAAATTCATAAAATGCTCTGAATGGGAAAGTTACTTAACTAGAATTTGAGAATAGTACTCAACCTATTTAAATAATATAGTAAGCAAAAAGAGAAATACAATTTTAAAATCCAGAATGTTAGTCATGAATAATCTTAACATTCTTTTCTGACTGTTTTGTACTTAAAACCGTTCATAGTTCAGGTCTGTGTAGACTAATGTATACAGCCAATCTATACTAAAACGCTTGATGCATATAAGCATTTGTTGACTTACCAACATTTTTTAGATGATTGATATTTTTATCTTTCCTAAATATTTTGGTGAAATGGCTTCATGCTATTTTTTAGACTAAGAGTACTTGTCTTCTCTAACATCTAGGAAATAATTATAAAATATGGAAAATATAATCAAATATATCAAGACATACCCTTTCATTGCAAAACCAGGAAAATGCAGAAAATTAGGTATGCATACTTCTGTCATTCTGGTGGGATTTATGTATGAGATACGGGTTCTTGTTCTCATATGGCTTTATGTGATCTTTGTTTTCTTTTTAAGAATAACAGGTGTAATGTATTGGATAATAATGGAAAGCCATAGTTAATATTGAGAATCCATATTCATAAGGTGAAAAAAAATGTGAGTCAAATTCTAAACATTGCTTTGAGTTGAATCAAGAAATGCTGAAATGTCTACCTGTCACTTTTTTAACCTTTCTGAGCCAACCCATGCAAAAGAGCAGGAAGAAATGTCAACCTAGAGACACTGTCCATCAGTTATGGCATAGTACAAGTATCTGGTAAACACAGAGGCCCATGGGCACTCACTTGAGGCACTGACACTTTATCTTTTTGCACTTATGTGAAAGATAAAATGTTAAACTCATGCAAATATCCATATATTCCTTACAAAGGCCTAAATTACTTGGGAAATGATGAAGCTGAATGACCAAGAGAGCAGTAACAAGTATTTAATGATTTTTCTCCACAGACTCACACTGCAGTACTGGACCTCTTAACACTTTCTTGCTCAAAGGGGCTACTCCCAGTGATGCCAGGAATGGCTGACAGTTCTGCTAACTGTACAAAGTTGGAGGAGGAACATAGGAACATAAATTCTTCTGCCCTGTCTTCTGAAGAGGTCATTCTTTCAAGCAGCAGCTTTAGCAATTCACTTCAATTTTGAGGAAATGAGTTTTTGTTACTTGACTACTCTGTTCTCAGAAATACCTTTGGCTTGTCAATAGGAAAGGTCCATTTTGGGGTTCAATCAATGCGTAAAGGAGATTTTTCAGTCGCAGGAGATTCTTACCTTTCAATAGAGCTCCTTTCCCACCTCTCCTTTCCCAGGCAAGTCCCAACCTCTCTTTTACAGTTGTATTGTTTGAAAACCATTACCCCTCAGTAATGGTATAAGGATTGTGATCTAAACCTTGTCTGTAACCATTTCAAAGTGCTAACGCTAGTGATAATGTCCCCTCAGTGACTAAAGGAACACCAACTGAATTGAAATGTTCTCTTGTTAATGGAAAAAAAAAAAAAAACAACTCTACAACTTCAGGGAGAGTGAGCAACAATGACATTTACAATGGTGAGAACAGCAGGGAGCTCTCTGTACATACTGGTTAAAAGAATAATGTCTTGGTTATATTGGGGATGAGTTTCTGTTACGAGATGATTTGGGTCTCTATGCTGTAGGCTTTTGGGCTCTCAAGAGGAATGAAGATGCCTCCCCGAAAAACCTGAGTACCATTAGATAAAGGGTATTTAAGTGGCCTGGGGTGCAAATATGACACATTTCCTAATATGTCAGAACAGAGTCAGAACCTGACATTAACTTCCAAATGGAGCTGATTCAGAAAGCCATTTTTTAATCAACTTGGCTATTTCCATATGTCTATTTTTATATTTTTTGCCTGTCACCATAATTTAAGGTCATTTTGCCAAGGGTGTTATTTTGGGTTTCCATTCCTGGTCTCTCTTTATGCCTTTGTGTTTTCTGTCTTTTTAATTTCAATTGTAATCTGAATTAGCTATGAGAATAATAGTTATACTGGGTTTTGCCTTATACGTTATTGGAATTCAGGAAATGGAGATGGTTTCCTACAATTATATAATTCATATCATTCCTGTAATTAATTGTGATCTCATGACTACAATAGTATCTTATTTGACTATAGATCAAAAGTCAGTATTCTGGAGGGATCAGATCTCTTGCTATAGTGGCATCAATTCTTTAGGTATTCAGTGAATATTAATTGATGGTAATAAAGAATAAATGAATGGTAAAAGATGATAATTGCTAAAAATGAGCAGATCATATCTTTTAACTTAAATTTTATATTGTTACATAATAATAATTGATAGGCTACTATTATCTGCTAGAGGAGGGAAAAAGTCCCCCCTACCCAACTCCTTTTAAAAAAGTATATTTATTTTCAGACACAGAGAGCCATCTGAAATTGAAATTGAAATCTATCCCTTAGTGAAAAATCCCTTCCTACAATTTTTACCAGTTTAATTCTGTAACCAGTCTGCTTTTAAATTGCACTGTCAAGAGGGTAAATTTCTGCACATACATTTAAGTGGTAGCATTAAGTTCAATAACCATTCTTTTAAAATGTATGGTTAACTAAACTTGCAGCAACTGTCCAATTTCAAAAAAGTATATAGGTAAACTTTCTCATTTATATTTATGGCATCTCAGAAAACATAATTGCTGTTATAAGATTCACAATAGCTATGTTGCAGATTTATAGTGCATGCATATATCTTTCAGAATGCAGAACTCTTGCACAGTATGATAAGTGCTTTGGGTATGCATCAAAAAGAATTTCCAAATTTTATATTGGCATGTGGAAGAAGAGGGTGAATTATCAGTGATATTGAGATATTAATTATTCAGTTTTACTTCCATGAGTTATGGATAATGTATATGACAGTCAACAGTAGAACAGTGGTTCCCATCACCATGAAATACTCTATAAACATATACAGGAACACCAGGATACTCCTGATGTAATTAACTGGTCCTGGTCTTAGTATGAAGACTTCACTGTCATCCAGATTGGTAGGACAAGTCTGTTTTCCTATGCCTTTGGTGTTGGCCCAGCAGATAGCATGAGATGGAGTAAAGTCAATAAGGCAAAAATGGATTAATTCTATTGATAGAGAGAGCTTAGAAAAGTTTTGAACTAGGATCTATGGCAAACTGTGGTAGAAAAAAATAACTTTCCTTCCTTGTTCTTTTTTTCTTTCTTAGCTTATTTTTTTTTTTAAATATGTTCTTACTTTTATCAGCAAATATTTGCCAGCATTTACTTAGTGTCAGAAAATAAGACTGTAGTGCTTATTATAAACTCAGATTCGGGGGCAATTTAGAGCCTTTTCCAAACCAAGTTCTAGTTTCCAGGAAACTTTATTTCTCTAATAATTTCTCTACTGGAAGAAATGGTGAAAATAACACCTAAACTAATAAGTTGATATGAAGACTAAATGAGATAATTCTTGAGGAAAAATGCTGATTAAAATTATTATTGGTATTGTTGTTAAAGAGGCACCTTCATTTTTATATGGTATGCCAGGTACTATGAGAACAACTGAGGATAAAATATCATTTGAAAGCAAGAAAGAAAGCACAATTGGGAATTAAAAAATGAACTCAAAATGAAGTAAGAGTCAATTCAAACGTGTTGAAAGTTTATGAATATATGGTGAAATAAGCTATTTTTTCTGCATTGGCTAGTTGGCATGAGCATCGTAAGAAAGATGATTAAGGGGAAAGTTCAAGTTTCTTGCAAAGAGGGCACAAAGAAGTTTATGACTCCCTCCTCAAAACTCAACTCTGGGAAAATTAAAGACAGGAGGGGAACATGGCCTTTAAGAACTAGTTGATCAAACAAACAATAACTATAAAATATGAATAAGCAACCAATATGGTTGGTTACTCAGGCAGTAAAGAATCTGCCTGTAATAGGGGAAATCTGGGATAGCTCAGTTGGTTAAGAATCTGCCTGCAATGCAGGAGACCCCGGTTTGATTCTTGGGTCAGGAAGATCCCCTGGAGAAGGAATAAGCTACCCACTCCAGTATTCTTGGGCTTCCCTTGTGGCTCATCTGGTAAAGAATCCACCTGCAATGTGGAAGACCTGGGTTCAATCCCTGGGTTGGGAAGATACCCTGGAGAAAGGAAAGGCTACCCATTCCAGTATTTTGACCATCTCCTCCAGTATTCTGGCATAGAGAATTCAATGGACTGTATAGTCCATGGGGTTGCAAAGAGTCGGACACGACTGAGCGACTTTCACTCACTCAGGTTTCAATCCCTGCGTCAGAAAGATCCCCTGGTGAAGTAAATGGCAACCCAATCCTGTATTCTTGCCTGGAGAATCCGATGGACAGAGGAGCCTGGTGGGCTATGGTCCATGGAGATGCAAAGAGTCAGACTCCACTGAGCGACCAGCTCTTTCACTTTCTTTCAACCAAACAACAACACAGTTAAAAAAAATCATAAAATGACTGAGTATTGTCTTAGACTTGGGTGTTTAGGCACATGTGACTGCAATCTGGGAAAGAAGACAGTTGAAGCCTTCAGGGAGAAGATAGCTTCAAGAAATGTTCTAGGTTTTGTTCCCACCTTAACCCCTGGTAGTCTTATTTCTTTAGAACAAAACCACACAACTATTGCCTAAATCATCTGCAGGAGTTTCCTCGGGTTATTTCTATGCATTGAAAAGCCTGGAGTTAACCATAAACAGGTGAAAATTTAGTATCCCTTGGGTATTATTGTTTCAATCTGATCATAAGATTTTCTTCATGGCCTGATAGAAAATGGGAATAAACAAACTGGCTAAAATTATCACCAAAAAAAAAAAAAAGACGAGATCTGACTTTGAAGCCTTATTCAGTCCATATCTGCAAACCATATCTGACAACCTGAAGGTAACCTAAATCCACAGAACCAGAAATTAGAAATCTGAAGAAGACAAACACCATGAAAGCAATTGGCCCACAGACAGTAAAGTAAAATTATTAAAAGAGATGTAAACATTTTTAAAGAAAACAAAGATACTGGCAGTAAAAATAGGTAATTTGAGATGCTATATATATATATATATATATACATATAAGTGTAATGATTGAAATAGAAGCAACATAGATCTCATAATAGGTAGGATACAGTAAGGAAGAAATCAGTGGATTGGAATCTCAGATTGAAGAATTCTCAGATAACTTAAGGAAATGATAGAGTTGGAAAATATATAAGGAAGCCTAAGGTATATAAGATAAAACTATGAAAATTAATAGCATTTTTCTATATCATAGATAAATAACTAAGACATAATATAAGGCGCTATTAATAAAAAGAGTGTTGTTTTGTTGGGGGCATTGATTAAAGGACTTAGAGACAGAACCATATGTACAGGAGTTGTGAAAGTGAAAGTGTTAGTCATTAAGTCATGTCTAACTCTTTGTGACCCATGGACTGTAGCCCACCAGGATCCTCTGTCCATGGAATTCTTCAGGCAAGAATACTGGAGTGGGTTGCCATGCCCTCCTCCAGGGGATCTTCCTGATCTAGGGTTCTAACCTGGGTCTCCCGCAGATTCTTTACCATCTGAGCCGTAGGCAGCATAAAATAGCATAAATATGTTGCTGCAAATTACAGGGAGGAGGGCAGGTTGTTCAGTCTACAAGAACTGGCTCACAATATGAATGAAAAACGCTAAAACTCTATCTTTACATGACACCAAGTAGCTCTTATTGAATTAATTACCTAAAAGTGAAAGATAAAACTATAAAGTTAGTAGAAAAAAGTGTGAAAACTATTTCTTCCCTAGGGAGTAGGAATTCTTATGAAAAAATTCTCACCAGTAAAGCTTTTTACAAAGATTCATTGAATCACATCACAAATAACTTTTGCCAATGAATAATACTATAGACAGAATTATTAGAAGAGTGCCAAAATGGGAGACAATATTTGCATCTCCAAAATTCAGTTATTGAATATCCCTTCCTGCCAAATTAAGGAGATCTTGTCAATGAAAAAGAATTATACAGCAGTTCCAAGGAACCTATGCGGGGTTGTAAACTGTAATTTATAGAAGAGAAATACTAAAGTACCAATACGATATGAAGAGAAGCACAATATCTTTGCAAATGCAAGTAACAATGAGATATCAGTTTATACCTATTTGTCTGGCAAAACTTTAAAAATTGAACTATTCTAAGTATGTGGGTGACTGTTAAAATATAGCAACTCTCAAGCACATGTGGTGACTCTGTAGATTATGATATCTCTTCTACACAGCAACCTGCCAGGACACAATCCAATTGCTCTAATGCATATATTTTATCCTAGCAGTTCTGCTCCTAGGAATTCATAATGTAGAACTGCTTACATACATTCAGAAAGGGTCATTTAGTAGGATGTATAATACTATGCCAAGAATGATAGTGAAGAATTACAGGCAATTGAAGTCTCCATCACTTGGAAAGCACATGGAAGTAATGGAGTGTATGCACATCATACTACAGAAGAAGGAATACACACATAACCGAGCATGGTTGGATCTTACAAATATAGCTCTGAATTAAGTACACACATACATAAATGAGTTACAAACCACAATATCACTTATGTACATTTTTAAATGACATAACCAATATGTATTTTAAAAGAATACTAAACAAAGATGCATAATAAACATATGAGAAATTTTACCTGTGGGGAGGAATGGAGAAAAATGTCCAGGAAATAAAGGAAGACAGCAAAAAAGGAAGAGATGAAGGTAAGGAGGGAGAGAGGGAAGGAAAGAGGCAGGGAGGAAGAAAGGGACTAATGAGAGGAGAGTGAGAGGGAGGTCAGAGCAAGAGAGAGGAAATTTGAATGGACCAACAATGATAAGGTATCATGAGCAGTATAATTAATTTGTTCCAAAAAAAAGGACCAGTAATTTGTAGGAGAACATCTCTCTCATCAAGGAAAGATGCATATACATACAAGTACATGTCCCACAAATACATCTCAGAGTTATGCAGAGTTAAACAAATACAGTAGAAAAAGATGGAAATCATGAAATCCATGACTCAAAACCTCTGGTATAATTTGTACATCTAGTATCATAATGTGACAAATATGGCATTTGTTAATCAATTCATTTATGCCATAATTGGTTTTTTCTTAAGTTTTATTTATTTTTCCTTTATTTTTATTCAAAATTGGTTTTTTAAAAAATGAAAAAAAGAACTTTATTCATTTACACCCTTGAAAAGCAGTAACTTTCAGGGTTTATGGCAGTGACTGAGGTTTGTATGCCTATTGCCCAAGGTAGGGTGGGTATGACTTCTCCCAGGCCCCTTTGTGCATGGTGCTGGTGACAGAACCAAATTCAAAGAAGATTGTAGCTGCATCTTCAAAGGTACAGAGCTGTTTCCAGGTCTTAGAACTGGGACCATAGTCAGAGAGTCTTTGATCTCAACGAAGCAGCTTTTGGCTGAATTTTGTCTGGTTGGTTTCCTATTTCATGATCTGCAAAGAATGTACTCATAAATAATCCATCAAATTTAAAATTTCTGCTCCTTGAGAAATGCTAGTAAGAATGAAAGTACAACTCATACATCAAAAGAGTATTTGGGGGTCAAGAACCTGGCTCTGCATGGCTCCTGTCTGGCGTCTGGTCTCCTCAGGACCCATTGAGGTATCACCTTTGGGACATTGTGGGGTTCATGCTGACAGGAGTCTGGTCTCCTCAGGATTTGCAGGGAGGTGGTGACACTGAAGGAAAAGATGAATTCAACCACTCAGATGGATTTCTTATGTGTCATTACCTCTTCAGAGATTCCTTCCTTGACTACTGTGCCTAAAACTTTCTGCTGAAAAATCAACTGGTGGCCTTATTCCTTGAGGCCTCCACCTCCAGCTTCTAGGGCTCTGCCCCCTGGTGAGCTATTGCCTACCCCTGCCTCCCCAGAAAGCCTTCCAATGTGTTTAGGAGGCTCCTCTGAGAGGGAGACACTCTTTCATCCAGGTAATGAACAAAGTGGCATCAGATGGCCTCTGCTGGGACACTGCCACAGGAACCGGGGACAGAGCAAAGCAGAAGAGGACCAACATCTGCTGCAACTAAAGCAAGGAAGAGTTTCTGCTGAGTTGGAGATCTCTGTTATGTTCTTATGCACTGGCTTTTGGAACTCAAGTCAAGGCCCTTTCATTTATGGTGAAATTCCTCCTGGTCTTTGGCAGGAGATCAAGCCCTGAGCTACTGGAGTGGGAGCACTGACTCCAAGACCCTAGATAACCAGGGAACCTAGGGAGTTTCAATCAGTGAGAACTCACACACAGGAAACCACTTGAACATAAGACCTGGCATCACCCAACCACCAGTAGCACCCTGTGCAGGACACCTCATCTAAACAATAAACAAAACAAAAATACAAACCCTATCATCAACAGACAGGATTACCACCTCACTCAGTCTTGCTCATCAGAGGAAAACAAACAAACAAAAACTCAGCACAAATCTTACCCTATATGAAGCTTACAAAACCACTGGATCAACCTTAGGAGGGAAGAAACCAAAAGGAAGAAAGAATTCAACCTTGAAGCCTGGGAAAAGGAGACCTCAAACACAATAAGTTTAAATATATGTATATTTAAATACATAAATCTAAATATATATATATGGCAGAGAAATACTACACAAATGAGGGAACAAGATAGAAACACAGAAGTCCAAATAAATAAAGAGGAAAACATAATGAAGGCCATATATGATAAGCCTACTGCAAACATTATTCTCAATGGTGAAAAACCGAAAGCATTCCCCCTAGAATCAGGAACAAGACAAGGGTGTCCCTTTTCACCACTATTAATCAACATAGTTCTGGAAGTCCTAGCTATAGCAATCAGAGAAGAAAAATAAATAAAAGGAATCCAGATCAGAAAAGAAGAAGTAGCCATCTGTATGTCTTCTTTGGAGAAATGTCTGTTTAGTTCTTTGGCCCATTTTTTGATTGCATCATTTATTTTTCTGGAATTGAGCTTCAGGAGTTGCTTGTATATTTTTGAGATTAATCCTTTGTCTGTTTCTTCATTTGCTATTATTTTCTCCCAATCTGAGGGCTGTCTTTTCACCTTACTTATAGTTTCCTTTGTAGTGCAAAAGCTTTTAAGTTTCATTAGGTCCCATTTGTTTAGTTTTGCTTTTATTTCCAATATTCTGGGAGGTGGGTCATAGAGGATCTTGCTGTGATTTATGTCGGAGAGTGTTTTGCCTATGTTCTCCTCTAGGAGTTTTATAGTTTCTGGTCTTACATTTAGATCTTTAATCCATTTTGAGTTTATTTTTGTGTATGGTGTTAGAAAGTGTTCTAGTTTCATTCTTTTACAAGTGGTTGACCAGTTTTCCCAGCACCACTTGTTAAAGAGGTTGTCTTTTTTCCATTGTATATCCTTGCCTCCTTTGTCGAAGATAAGGTGTCCATAGGTTCGTGGATTTATCTCTGGGCTTTCTATTCTGTTCCATTGATCTATATTTCTGTCTTTGTGCCAGTACCATGCTGTCTTGATGACTGTGGCTTTGTAGTAGAGTCTGAAGTCAGGCAGGTTGATTCCTCCAGTTCCATTCTTCTTTCTCAAGATTACTTTAGCTATTCGAGGTTTTTTGTATTTCCATACAAATTGTGAAATTCTTTGGTCTAGTTCTGTGAAAAATACCATTGGTAGCTTGATAGGGATTGCATTGAATCTATAGACTGCTTTGGGTAGAATAGCCATTTTGACAATATTGATTCTTCCAATCCATGAACACGGTATGTTTCTCCATCTGTTTGTGTTCATTTCTCCAAAGAAGACATACAGATGGCTAACAAACACATGAAAAGATGCTCAACATCACTCATTATTAGAGAAATGCAAATCAAAACCACAATGAGGTACCATTACACGCCAGTCAGGATGGCTGCTATCCAAAAGTCTACAAGCAATAAATGCTGGAGAGGGTGTGGAGAAAAGGGAACCCTCTTACACTGTTGGTGGGAATGCAAACTAGTACAGCCGCTATGGAAAACAGTGTGGAGATTTCTTAAAAAACTGGAAATAGAACTGCCATATGACCCAGCAATCCCACTTCTGGGCGTACACACTGAGGAAACCAGATCTGAAAGAGACACGTGCACCCCAATGTTCATCGCAGCACTGTTTATAATAGCCAGGACATGGAAGCAACCTAGATGCCCATCAGCAGATGAATGGATAAGGAAGCTGTGGTACATATACACCATGGAATATTACTCAGCCATTAAAAAGAATTCATTTGAACCAGTCCTAATGAGATGGATGAAGCTGGAGCCCCTTATACAGAGTGAAGTAAGCCAGAAAGACAAAGAACATTACAGCATACTAACACATATATATGGAATTTAGAAAGATGGTAATGATAACTCTATATGCAAAACAGAAAAAGAGACACAGAAATACAGAACAGACTTTTGAACTCTCTGGGAGAAGGCGAGGGTGGGATGTTTCGAGAGGAATCGAGTGGAGAGGGAGGTGGGAGCGGGGATTGGGATGGGGAAGACGTGTAAATCCATGGCTGATTCATATCAATGTATGACAAAACCCACTGAAATGTTGTGAAGTAATTAGTCTCCAACTAATAAAAAGATTAAAAAAAAAAAAAAAGAAGAAGTAAAGTTCTCACTGTTTGCAAATGACATGATACTGTACATAGAAAACCCTAAAGATAGTATGAGAAAATTACTAGAGCTAATCAGTGAATTTAGCAAAATTGTAGGATATGAAATCAATACACAGAAATCACTTCCATTTCTATATAGAAACAGTGAAAAATCAGAAAGAGGAATTAAGGAATCAATACCATTCACCATTGCAACAAAAAGAATTGAATATCTAGGAATAAACTTATCTAAAGAGATGAACAACAGACTGGTTCCAAATAGTAAAAAGAGTATGTCAAGGCTGTATATTGTCACCCTACTTATTTAACTCATATGCAGAGTACATCATGAGAAACACTGGGCTGGAGGAAGCACAAGCTGCAATCAAGATTACTGGGAGAAATATCAATAACCTCAGATATGCAGATGACACCACCTTTATGGCAGAAAGTGAGGAAGAACTAAAGAGCCTCTTGATGAAAGTGAAAGAGGAGAGTGAAAAAGTTGGCTTAAAGCTCAACATTCAGAAAGCAAAGATCATGGCATCTGGTCCCATCACTTCATGGCAAATAGATGGGGAAACAGTGGCAGACTTTATTTTTCTGGGCTCTAAAATCACTGCAGATGGTGATTGCAGCCATGAAATTAAAAGATGCTTACTCCTTGGAAGGAAAGTTATGACCAATCTAGACAGCATATTAAAAAGCAGAGACATCACTTTGTCAACAAAGGTCTGTCTAGTCAAGGTTATTGTTTTTCCAGTTGTCATGTATGGATGTGAGAGCTGAACTATAAAGAAAGCTGAGTGCCAAAGAATTGATGCTTTCGAGCTGTGGTGTTGGAGATGATTCTTGAGAGTTCCTTGGATTGCAGGGAGATCCAACCAGTCCATCCTAAAGGAGATCAGAACTGGGTGTTCATTGGGAAGACTGATGTTGAAGCTAAAACTACAATACTTTGGCCACCTGATGCGAAGAGTTGACTCATTTGAAAAGACCCTGATGCTGAAAGGTTGAGGACAGGAGGAGAAGAGGACAACAGAGGATGAGATGGTTCGATGGCATTGCCGACTCAATGGACATGAGTTTGGGTGGACTCCAGGAGCTGGTGATGGACAGGGAGGCCTGGTGTGCTGCGGTTCATGGGGTCACAAAGAGTCAGACACGGCTGAGCGATTGAACTGAAAGGGAGACAAAAGAACCATACACAGATAATTATAAGACACTAATGAAACAAATCAAAGATAACATAAAGACATGGAGAGATATTCCATGTTTCTGGGCAGGAAGAATCAATGTTGTGAAAATGACTACACTACCAAATGCAATTTACAGGTTAAATGTGACACCTACTAAATTACCAATGGCATTTTTCACAGAATTAGAACAAAAAATTTCACAATTCATAAGGAAACACAAGAGACCCAGAATAGCAAAAGCTGTTTTGAGAAAGAAGAATGGAGCTGGAGGAGTCAACCTTTCTGACTTCAGATTATAATGCAAAGCTACAATCATCAAGATGGTATGATACTGGCAGAAAAACAGAAATATAGACCAATGGAACAAGATAGAAAGCCCAGAAATAAACTCATGCACCTATGGGTACCTTATTTTTAACAAAGGAGGCAAGAATATACAATGGAGCAAAGATAGCCTCTTCAGTAAATGGTTCTGGGAAAACTGGACAGCTACATGTAAAAGAATGAAATTATAACACTTTCTAACACCATACACAATGATACTTTCAAAATGGATTAAGGACCTAAATGTAAGACCAGAAACCATTAAACTCTTAGAGGAAAACATAGACAGAAAATGCAATGGAATAATACAAAGCAAGGTCCTCTATGACCCAACTCCTAGAATAATGGAAATAAAAGGAAAAGTAAACAAGTGGGACCTGATTAAACTTAAAAGCTTTTACACAGCAAAGGAAACTATAAGCAAGGTAAAAAGACAACCTCAGAATGGGAGCAAATAATAGCAACTAAAACAACTGACAAAGGATTAATTCCCAAAATATATAAGCAGCCATACAACCAAATGCCAGAAAAAGAAAAAAAAAAAAAAAAAAAAAAACCCTACCAAAAAGTGAAAAAAAGACCTAAACAGACATTTCTCCATAGAAGACATACAGATGGCTAACAAATGCATGAAAAGATGCTCAACATAGCTTATTAGAGAAATGCAAATCAAAACTACAATGAGATATCACCTCACACCAGTCAGAATGGCCATCATCAAAAATTCTAGGTACAGTAAATGCTGGAGAGGGCGTAGAGAAAAGGGAATGCTCTTGCACTGCTGGTGGGAATGTAAATTGATACAGCCCCTATGGAAAATGGAATCAGATCAGTTCAGTTCAGTTGCTCAGTCATGTCCAACCCTTTGCGACCCCATGAATCACAGCATGCCAGGCCTTGCTGTCCATCACAAATTCCCGGAGTCCACCCAAACCCATGTCCATTGTGTCAGTGATGCCATCAAACCATCTTATCCTCTGTCATCCCTTTCTCCTCCTGCCCTCAATCTTTCCCAGCATCAGGGTCTTTTCCAATGAGTCTGCTCTTCACATCAGGTGGCCAAAGTATTGGATTTCAGCTTCAACATCAGTCCTAAAATGAATACCCAGGACTGATTTCCTTTAGGATGGACTGACTGGACCTCCTTGCAGTCCAAGGAACTCTCAAGAGTCTTCTCCAACACCACAGTTCAAAAGCATCTATTCTTTAGTGCTCAGCTTTCTTTATAGTCTAACTCTCACATCCATACATGACCACTGGAAAAACCATAGCCTTGACTAGACTAACCTTTATGGCAAAGTGATGTCTCTGCTTTTTAACATTCTGTCTAGGTTGGTCATAACTTTCCTTCCAAGGAGTAAGCATCTTTTAATTTCATGGCTGCAATCACCACTTATTTAACTTATATGCAGAGTACATCATGAGAAATGCTGGGTGGAGGAAGCACAAGCTGGAATCAAGATTGCTGGGAGAAATGTAAATAACCTCAGATATGCAGATGACACCACCCTTATGGCAGAAAGTGAAGAGGAACTAAAAAGTCTCTTGATGAAAGTGAAAGAGACGAGTAAAAAAGTTGGCTTAAAGCTCAACATTCAGAAAACTAATATCATGGCATCTGGTCCCATCACTTTATGGCAAATAGATGGGGAAACAGTAGAAAATGGTATGGAGATTCCTTAGAAAACTAGGAATAAAACCACCATATGACATAGAAATCCCACTCCTAGGAGTATTAGTTAGTTAGTTCAGTCTCTCATTAGTGTTCAACTCTTTGCGACCCCATGAATCACAGCATGCCAGGCCTCCCTGTCCATCACCAACTCCAGGAGTTTACTCAAACTCATGCCCATCGAGTCGGTGATGCCATCCAGCCATCTCATCCTCTGTTGTCCCCTTCTCCTCCTGCCCCCAAGTCCTCCCAGCATCAAGGTCTTTTCCGAGTTAACTCTTCACATGAGGTGGCCAAAGGATTGGAGTTTCAGCTTCAGCATCAGTCCTTCCAATGAACACCCAGGACTGATTTCCTTTAGGATAGACTGGTTGGATCTCCTTGCAGTCCAAGGGACTCTCAAGAGTCTTCTCCAACACCGCAGTTCAAAAGCTTCACATTTTTGGCGCTCAGCTTTCTTCACAGTCCAACTCTCACATCCATACATGACCACTGGAAAAACCATAGCCTTGACCAGACGGACCTTTGTTGGCAACGTAATGTCTCTGTTTTTTAATATGCTATCTAGGTTGGTCATAACTTTCCTACCTCGAGGAAAACAAATTGAAAAGAGACATGTATCCCATTGTTCATTGCAGCACTATTTACAATAGCTAGAACATGGAAGTAACCTAGATGTCATGAACAGATGAAAGTATAAAGAAGTTGTGATACATATACACAGTGGAGTATTAGCTCAACCATAAAAAGAAATGCATTTGAGTCAGTTCTGATGAGGTAGATGAACCTACAACCTATTATACAGAGTGAAGTAAATCAGAAAGAGAAAGATAAATATCATATTCTAACAGATATATATGGAATCTAGAAAATGGTACTGAAGAATTTATTTCAGGGCAGCAATGGAGAAACAGACATAAAGAATAGACTTATGGACATGGGGAGAGGGGAGGAGAGGGTGAGATGTATGGAAAGAGTAGCATGGAAGCTTATATTACCATATGTAAAATAGATAGCCAAGGGGAGGAGGTGGGAAATAGGAGGGAGGTTCCAATGGGTGGGGATATGTGTGTACCTATGACTGATTCATGTTGAGGTGTGATAGAAAACAACAAAATTCTGTAAAGCAATTATCCTTCAATAAAAAAAATAAATTAAAAAATAAAAAAGAAAGCATTTGTGTATCATATCTCTGATAAAGGCCTTATAATCTTTATAGATAAAGAACTAACAATACACAGTAACAGAAAAGAAAAAAAGTTATTTTTAAAATGGGAAAAGAAATGAATCCTTTACCAAAAAAAAAAAATATGGATGGCAGGCAAGCCTATGAGAAGATTTGCAACACCATTAGTCATCATGAAAATGCACAACAAGACAAACCTACACACCTATTAGGATGGCTAAAATTACAACAAGAAAAATAATACCCATACCAGCTATTGGTGATTTTCCAATATTTTGAAGAAAATTTTTTGCAGTTTCTTAAAGTGGTAAGCCTATACTCACCATATATTGCAGCCATCTCTACTTCTAGGAAAGTTAAAACATGTATATATACAGCTTGCATACAAACTTCCGTGGCATCTTTATTTTTAATAAAAATTTCATTATTGCTATATACAACAAAATAGATATATTTCAAAATCATTATGGTGAGTGAAAGAAGGCCAACAAAAAAAAAAAAGAGTATATATTGAATAGCTACATTTATATAAAATCCTAGAAAATGCAAACTAATTTATTATGGCTGAAAGCAGATCATTACCAGGGGAGCGGAATACAGATAGGAAGATAAATGGGTAGGCAGGACAGGAGCGAGGCCTCACAAAGGGGAATGAGGAACCTTTTGGAAGTAATAGATATGTTCATTATCCTGAGTTTCATGTTGGGTTCATGTGTGTGTTTCTATGTTTAACCTTATCAAACTGTACCTTTAAATGCATAGCATGTGAACTCTGTGGGAGAAGGTGAGGGTGGGATGTTTTGAAAGAACAGCATGTATATTATCTATGGTGAAACAGATCACCAGCCCAGGTGGGATGCATGAGACAAGTGCTCGGGCCTGGTGCACTGGGAAGACCCAGAGGAATCGGGTGGAGAGAGAAGTGGGAGGGGGGATCGGGATGGGGAATACGTGTAAATCTATGGCTGATTCATATCAATGTATAACAAAACCCACTGAAATGTTGTAAAGTAATTAGCCTCCAACTAATAAAAAAAAAAAAAAAAGAGTCTTATCTAAATGCGTAGCATGTTGTATGTAAACTATACCTCAAAAAGCTCTGTTTTTTCAAAAAGAAATGGGAAGAGGATATAAAGGTACACTAGAAGAAAATCACCCATTAGTGTCATGAGGTATGTTTATCTAACTTGAACAAATGCACCTGAGTGCCACATCTAAAATTCAGCACAGGCTTGCTAAGGTACATTTGCAGGTCAGTGTCTCCAAAGCCTGAAGAACTCCATTGGCAGTATTTCCCTGCAAAGAACAGCAGGACATAAAGCTCTTGACTTAACTACTGTTTTTCTTATCAGTATACTCTCACAGCCTAAAACCCTGAAGTCAAAAAACACAGACTCTCTTTTTGATATAAATGTATGAGATAAGGCTCACTTTCCACAAGTAGGTGATATCTCTAGTTCAAACTAATTATTTTAAAAACAATCCAATTTTAACTGTTTTCCCCTTCCTAATTGACAGGTAGAAAATCCAACTTTGGCCATGACTCTTGTTGCTTTTAGCCTCTAAGTCATGTCTGACTCTTTTGTGACCCCTATGTCCATGGAATTTCCCAGGCAGAAATACTGGAGTGGATTGCCATTTCCTTCTCCAGAAGATCTTCCCAACTCAGGGACTGAACCAGGATGTCCTGGATTGGCAGGTAAATTCTTTACTGACTGGGCCACCAAGAAACATGAGAAATCTGGACATCAGTTCAGTTCAGTTAAGTCACTCAGTCGTGTCCTACTCTTTGCGACCCTATGAGCCACAGCACGCTAAGCCTCCCTGTCCATCACCAACTTCTGGAGTCCACCCAAACCCATGTTCATTGAGTCGGTGATGCCATCCAACCATCTCATCCTCTGTCATCCCCTTCTCCTCCTTTCCTCAATCTTTCCCAGAATCAGGGTCTTTTTCAATGAGTCTGCTCTCCGCATCAGGTGGCCAAAGTACTGGAGTTTCAGCTTCAGTATCAGTCCTTCCAGTGAACACCCAGGACTGATCTCCTTTAGGATGGACTGGTTGGATCTCCGTGCAGCCCAAGGGACTCTCAAGAGTCTTCTCCAACACCACAGTTCAAAAGCATCAATTCTTTGGCATTCAACTTTCTTTATAGTCCAACTATCCAACATCCATACATGACTACTGGGAAACCCATAGCCTTGACTAGATGGACCTTTGTTGACAAAGTGATGTCTCTACTTTTTAATATGCTGTCTAGGTTGGTCATAACTTTCCTTCCAAGGAGTAAGCATCTTTTAATTTCATGGCTGCAGTCACCATCTGCAGTGATTTTGGAGCCCAGAAAAATAAAGTTAGCCATTGCTTCCACTATTTCCCAATCTATTTGCCATGAAGTGATGGGACTGGATGTCATGATCTTAGTTTTCTGAATGTTGAGCTTTAAGCCAACTTTTTCACTTTCCTCTTTCACTTTCATCAAGACATCCTGGAATGTGAAGTCAGGTGGGCCTTAGGAAACATCACTACGAACAAAGCTAGTGGAGGTGATGGAATTCCAGTTGAGCTATTTCAAATCCTAAAAGATGATGCTGTGAAAGTGCTACACTCAATATGTGAGCAAATTTGGAAAACTCAGCAGTGGCCACAGGACTGGAAAAGGTTAGTTTTCATTCCAATCCCAAAGAAAGGCAATGCCAAAGAATGTTCAAACTACTGCACATTTGTAGTCATCTCACACGCTAGTAAAGTAATGCTCAAAATTCTCCAATCCAGGCTTCAGCAATACATGAACCATGAACTTCCAGATGTTCAAGCTGGTTTTAGTAAAGGTAGAGGAACCAGAGATCAAATTGCCAACATCCATTGGATCATTGAAAAAGCAAGAGTGTTCCAGGAATGCATCTATTTCTGCTTTATTGACTATGCCAAAGCCTTTGACTGTGTGGATCACAATAAACTGTGGAAAATTCTTAAAGAGATGGGAGTACCAGACCACCTGACCTGCCTCTTGAGAAACCTGTATGCAGGTCAGGAAGCAACAGTTTGAACTGGACATGGAACAACAGACTGGTTCCAAATAGGAAAAGGAGTACGTCAAGGCTGTATGTTGTCACCCTGCTTATTTAATTTATATGCAGAGTACATCATGAGAAGCGCTGGGCTGGAGGAAGCACAAACTGGAATCAAGATTGCTGGGAGAAATATCAATAACCTCAGATATGCAGGTGACACCACCCTTATGGCAGAAAGTGAAGAGGAACTAAAGAGCCTCTTGATGAAAGTGAAAGAGGAGAATTTGGACATAGGCAGCAGCAAAAAAAAAAATCCTGGGAGATCTCCTGTGCTTGGCCATCAGAGTGCACTGCTTCCCTCTAAGAAAACTGCAGGTTCCTTTCACAAGATTTCCCACTGCTTCTCTAACTCATACACCTTTGCCCAGGCTGGAACTGCACCACTTTTACACTAGAAATTCTTGATATTTTCTTGGAAAATCTCTACACATCAGGTTAAGAGGCCTCATTGATTGTCCTCACTATGGAACTACAACCTAACTGGCTTTCTCCAATCTCCTGATTTTGCCTTTATTCTGAAAGAAATCCTTTCTTTCAGTTTATGTTTCTTTATGCCTTCTTCCTCTAGGGAACCTAGACTGATCGCGTCAGTGGACTTTGGTTTTGGGAAACAAATACCAAGTAAGACGAATGTCATGCAGACCACTGCTTTTCCTTCCTGCCAGAAATGCCTCTTAAGAAAAGTCCGCTTGGGACTTCCCGGGCTCACTCCCACTGCAGGGTGTATGAGTTCTATTCCTGGTTAAGGAACTAAGATCCCATCTGCCCAGAGTGCATGTGTGCTAAGTAGCTTCACTCATGTCCAGCTCTTTGCAACCGTATGGACTGTAGGGCTCCAGGCTCCTCTCTCCATGGGATTCTCTAGGCAAGAGTACTGGAGTGGATTGCCATTCTCTTCTCCAAGAGACCTTCTTGACCCAGGGATTGAACCCACATCCCTTACAGCTCCTGAAGTGGCAAGTGGGGTTCTTTACCAATAATGCCACCTGGGAAGCCGAATGCCTAGCAGTACGACTCCTCCCCGACCACACACCCACCACCAAAAAAAAAAAAAAAAAAAAAAGCAGCTCAGAGCCCTGCTATCTGCAGAACAGAAGAAAGACAAGGAAAAATTACAATGCAAAAGTGGAAAAATCGATGTCTCAGACATTATTCAAGGAAACAAAGCATTTGATTTCCAAATTTTTGGTGGCAATTGCCGAGATATTTTCAGAAGTCCAATTCAATGAACAAAGTATTGCACTTGCTGTGCTTCATAAGAAAGACCAGTAGAGTCAGCTTCTACTCTGGCAGAAGGCAAAATATACCAGACAACAACTGTAAGATTAGGCTGTGAAAATTCACACATGTCTATGTGTATATGAGAAAGACAGACAGACAGATGGATAGGAACTAAAACTGCACTGCTCATGAAATAAGATGTAGCTTCCATCACTTACTTTCTCAGATACTGTACTACTGTATTAGCATTTCAACCTTTGTGAGAAAGTAGTTTAATTGTAATCTCTATTTTTAAAATTAGGTTTAGAGATGTTAAGTGACTTGCCAAAATTAAAGTAACAGAGGTGAGATTTGAAATCAAATTTACCTCTTTTAAAACTCTTAGTAGTCTGGTACTATCAGCAGAACTAGGTTGAGATTCTGCTTTGATAATTTAGCACACAAGAAGCATTTTTCTCTAACTGGGGATAACCAATTTGATAACCACTATACTGACTACTTCTAAGGGAACCGTTGCCACAAATGTAATAGATTGGTAAGCCAATTTGATTTTCTTAACAAGAGCAATTGCTCTGCTTTCCCTGAAGATAATGTGAATGTGTCAATACTTTTAAATCATTTTGATCATGCATATCCTTAGAAAATTGAAATGTGTCATCTATTTGCTGCAATTCCAGACTTCTTATTAATGAGAAACTAATTTCAAGGAATACAAACTGAAGTGCTTCCTAAAAGAAATTGTTTACTCTGTTGGTGTGGTTAATTCTCTACTGCAAACACTTGTTATGGGCAAGTTTTAGTAAGTGACCAAGAAATACAACAGTAGAGGGAAAAGCTATTCACACTACAATACACTTAGTGAAGCAAAGTTGGTAGTCCTATAGTAGATTTCTTCCATGCTTCTCCAGACCTGCTTTCTACTTCTTCCTTCCTCTCAGGCTTTAAGGACGGGTTTTGTTGGGGTAGGTGTGTTGGGCCCTGTTGGAGAAGGGAGAAAGGAGAGTGAAGTCAAGATCCTTATTCAACTTGCTATCTCACAATGAGAGCAACTTAGATTGCCTATGCCCTTAAAAAGACAGCTTGTTCTAGAAGATTCTACCTCCTTTTGGCATTTTTTTTTTTTTTTTTAATTTTTATTATTATTATTTTTTTTTTCCAGTGGGTTTTGTCATACATTGATATGAATCAGCCATGGATTTACATGTATTCCCCATCCCGATCCCCCCTCCCACCTCCCTCTCCACCCGATTCCTCTGGGTCTTCCCAGTGCACCAGGCCGGAGCACTTGTCTCGTGCATCCCACCTGGGCTGGTGATCTGTTTCACCATAGATAGTATACATGCTGTTCTTTTGAAAATATCCCACCCTCACATTCTCCCACAAAGTTCAAAAGTCTGTTCTGTATTTCTGTGTCTCTTTTTCTGTTCTGCATATAGGGTTATCGTTATCACCTTTCTAAATTCCATATACATGTGTCAGTATGCTGTAATGTTCTTTATCTTTCTGGCTTACTTCACTCTGTATAAGGGGCTCCAGCTTCATCCATCTCATTAGGACTGGTTCAAATGAATTCTTTTTAATGGCTGAGTAATATTCCATGGTGTATATGTACCACAGCTTCCTTATCCATTCATCTGCTGATGGGCATCTAGGTTGCTTCCATGTCCTGGCTATTATAAACAGTGCTGCGATGAACATTGGGGTGCACGTGTCTCTTTCAGATCTGGTTTCCTCAGTGTGTATGCCCAGAAGTGGGATTGCTGGGTCATATGGCAGTTCTATGTCCAGTTTTTTAAGAAATCTCCACACTGTTTTCCATAGCGGCTGTACTAGTTTGCATTCCCACCAACAGTGTAAGAGGGTTCCCTTTTCTCCACACCCTCTCCAGCATTTATTGCTTGTAGACTTTTGGATAGCAGCCATCCTGACTGGCGTGTAATGGTACCTCATTGTGGTTTTGATTTGCATTTCTCTAATAATGAGTGATGTTGAGCATCTTTTCATGTGTTTGTTAGCCATCTGTATGTCTTCCTTGGAGAAATGTCTGTTTAGTTCTTTGGCCCATTTTTTGATTGGGTCATTTATTTTTCTGGAATTGAGCTGCAGGAGTTGCTTGTATATTTTTGAGATTAGTCCTTTGTCTGTTTCTTCATTTGCTATTATTTTCTCCCAATCTGAGGGCTGTCTTTTCACCTTACTTATAGTTTCCTTTGTAGTGCAAAAGCTTTTAAGTTTCATTAGGTCCCATTTGTTTAGTTTTGCTTTTATTTCCAATATTCTGGGAGGTGGGTCATAGAGGATCTTGCTTTGATTTATGTCGGAGAGTGTTTTGCCTATGTTCTCCTCTAGGAGTTTTATAGTTTCTGGTCTTACATTTAGATCTTTAATCCATTTTGAGTTTATTTTTGTGTATGGTGTTAGAAAGTGTTCTAGTTTCATTCTTTTACAAGTGGTTGACCAGTTTTCCCAGCACCACTTGTTAAAGAGGTTGTCTTTTTTCCATTGTATATCCTTGCCTCCTTTGTCAAAGATAAGGTGTCCATAGGTTCGTGGATTTATCTCTGGGCTTTCTATTCTGTTCCATTGATCTATATTTCTGTCTTTGTGCCAGTACCATACTGTCTTGATGACTGTGGCTTTGTAGTAGAGTCTGAAGTCAGGCAGGTTGATTCCTCCAGTTCCATTCTTCTTTCTCAAGATTACTTTGGCTATTCGAGGTTTTTTGTATTTCCATACAAATTGTGAAATTCTTTGGTCTAGTTCTGTGAAAAATACCGTTGGTAGCTTGATAGGGATTGCATTGAATCTATAGACTGCTTTGGGTAGAATAGCCATTTTGACAATATTAATTCTTCCAATCCATGAACACGGTATGTTTCTCCATCTGTTTGTGTCCTCTTTGATTTCTTTCATCAGTGTTTTATAGTTTTCTATGTATAGGTCCTTTGTTTCTTTAGGTAGATATACTCCTAAGTATTTTATTCTTTTTGTTGCAATGGTGAATGGTATTGTTTCCTTAATTTCTCTGTCTGTTTTTTCATTGTTAGTATATAGGAATGCAAGGGATTTCTGTGTGTTAATTTTATATCCTGCAACTTTACTATATTCATTGATTAGCTCTAGTAATTTTCTGGTAGAATCTTTAGGGTTTTCTATGTAGAGGATCATGTCATCTGCAAACAGTGAGAGTTTTACTTCTTCTTTTCCTATCTGGATTCCTTTTACTTCTTTTTCTGCTCTGATTGCTGTGGCCAGCACTTCCAACACTATGTTGAATAGTAGTGGTGAGAGTGGGCACCCTTGTCTTGTTCCTGATTTCAGGGGAAATGCCTTCAATTTTTCACCATTGAGGGTGATGCTTGCTGTGGGTTTGTCATATATAGCTTTTATTATGTTGAGGTATGTTCCTTCTATTCCCGCTTTTTGGAGAGTTTTAATCATAAATGAGTGTTGAATTTTGTCAAAGGCTTTCTCTGCATCTATTGAGATAATCATATGGTTTTTATCTTTCAATTTGTTAATGTGGTGTATTACATTGATTGATTTGCGGATATTAAAGAATCCTTGCATTCCTGGGATAAAGCCCACTTGGTCATGGTGTATGATTTTTTTAATATGTTGTTGGATTCTGTTTGCTAGAATTTTGTTAAGGATTTTTGCATCTATGTTCATCAGTGATATTGGCCTGTAGTTTTCTTTTTTTGTGGCATCTTTGTCTGGTTTTGGAATTAGGGTGATGGTGGCCTCATAGAATGAGTTTGGAAGCTTACCTTCTTCTGCAATTTTCTGGAAGAGTTTGAGTAAGATAGGTGTTAGCTCTTCTCTAAATTTTTGGTAGAATTCAGCTGTGAAGCCATCTGGTCCTGGGCTTTTGTTTGCTGGAAGATTTTTGATGACAGTTTCGATTTCCTTGCTTGTGATGGGTCTGTTAAGATCTTCTATTTCTTCCTGGTTCAGTTTTGGAAAGTTATACTTTTCTAAGAATTTGTCCATTTCATCCAAGTTGTCCATTTTATTGGCATAGAGCTGCTGGTAGTAGTCTCTTATGATCCTTTGTATTTCAGTGTTGTCTGTTGTGATCTCTCCATTTTCATTTCTAATTTTGTTAATTTGGTTTTTCTCTCTTTGTTTCTTAATGAGTCTTGCTAATGGTTTGTCAATTTTGTTTATTTTTTCAAAAAACCAGCTTTTAGCTTTGTTGATTTTTGCTATGGTCTCTTTAGTTTCTTTTGCATTTATTTCTGCCCTGATTTTTAAGATTCCTTTTGGCATTTGGAAGCCTCTCTTTCCCCTTATCCCTTCAACCTGGAGGTGATAACATTCCTGTGGCAGTCAACCAAAAGAAGGCAGACTCCTCTAGAGCAAAGAAAACTCACTTCCTAGCCGAAATCTGATGCAATCCACAGAGAAGAGTGCCATGGAGTCCCTTTCTTTCAGCTTTCTGTAACTATCCACTTGCTTGTAATTAATTTCTTTGTAAATAAACCTTCTTCAAATTACCTTAACTTGAGTATGTTGTTTCTTGTTTGGATGCTGAGTGACACAAATTATTATGTAAGCTTCCAGAAATTTCCTTACTTTTAGAAACTTTTATTTTTTTCCTGCACAATTAGTAGCATTTTCTGTACAACATTGATTTTTTAAAATTAATAACATATCTTGAGGTTTTCCCCCCATATTTCCATTTTTCATAACTTCAGAATCTATCAAATGAGAATTTTATGTCACCACAAGATTGAAAATTATTCACTTTCCAGAAAAGAAAGTCATTCTTTTCTTTCAACCCCATGTGCCAATGATTTTCTTTAAAGCAAATCCTTTCATAGCTACCTAGTAAAAATAGCACATTTACCACCCTAGTAAAGAGTATGTATCACTTGAAAGTAAAAAATATCAAAGCGCAGACTCCTCTGGTGGCACAGTGGAGAAGAATCAGCTTGCCAAGATAGGGGACATGGGTTCAATCCCCGTTCTGGGAACAGCTCACACGCTGTGGAGCAGCTGAGCCTGTGTGGCCCAACTGCGAAGCCTGTATGCTGTGACTACTGAAGCCTGCGCTCCCTAGAGTCTGTGCTCCATGACAAGAGAAGCCACCGTAATGAGAAGTCTGGGCACCATAAAGAGCAGCCCCTGCTTGCTGCAACTAGAGAAAGCCCATGCAAAGCAGCGAAGACCCAGCACAGTCAAAAATAAATACATAAATATCAAAGAGCAGGTGGCCCTTATTATCAATGGGATGAGGGTTGAACCATATCAAATTGTACACCTTAAACTTATACAGTATGATATGTCAGTTATATCTCAGTTTTTACATTGGAGTCTATAAAACCATTGCTGAAAACACTGATTATAAGCCTTTTTTCTACACATTTGTGTATCCTTTGAACAGACTTTGAACATTTTCAGGGAGTGGAGAGGGAAGAGACCATCTTTTGACTCAGAATGAACTGGCAAGCTGTGTGTGTCTCCTTTGTTCAACTTTCAGGCATCTGCAATGATCATCTTTCTTGTGTAGCTACTCTTCACTTACATTAACTCAGCTTCACAGGAACTTTGAATAAACACACCCACATGTTTTCAGTCTCTTGACATCTTCTTAATTCTCACTGATATATTTATTATCAGAATGTTTGAATAAAATCATTGGAATGCCTTTCCAATTATATAAATATTCTGGAGAAGTGTTAAATAGTATTAACAAATGAAATAAAGTATACTGAAATCTAAAAGGAATAACATAGCTCTGAGAAAAATTATGCTTTCACAGAAAATAAAACCATATGGCCAGCTGAGAACCACTTTGCCTTATTTATATCATCTTATTATTAAATGTTCCGTATGCTATTGTCTAGAAGACTGGAACCACATTATGTTTAAACAGATTCTATCTATTCATTTATTGAAAATGACAAAATAGGACAATTGTTTATTTCCCAAAAAAAGCATACCATTTTCTCCATGCACTCTTTTTCTCTGTGGATTACATCCGATTTGGGCTAGAAAGTGAGTTTTCTTTGCTTTAAGGGAGTCTGCATTCTTCTGGTTGACAATTATCCTTTTCTCAGAGGTTACTTCAGCATAAAGATTCAAGAATCTTGTGAAAACTATATCTATGCTCATATAATTCCTTTTACCATTTTAAATCTACATTAGTCTTTTTATGCCAAAGAAGAATGGGCATTTTCTGTGAATCTCAGTCTGAAAGTATGTTATTGCAAAACCACTTTAATTTACTAGAGAAACACATTAAAAGTCTTTCAAACTGCATATTATAGCTTCTTTAGTTAATGTACATGGTTTCCCAAAGAGTCAAGATGCCAGTACCACCTAGCCCTTTTGCCCTTGTTTGCTTTAATCCAACACCCTATGCCTCTGACCTTGTTCGCTGGGTTATGGAGTGGTGCATTGGTGCTCAGTCATTCAATCATGTCCAAGTCTTTGCAACCCCATGGATTATAGCCCACCAGCCTCCTGTGTCCAAGGTATTTTCCAGACAAGAATACTGGATTGGGTTGCAATTTCTGACTCCAGAGGGTCTTCCTGACCCAGGAAGAGAACCCAAGGCTCTTGCATCTCCTGCATTAGCAGGCAGATTCTTTACCACTAGCACCACCTGAATCTACTTAAATGTATGTGGGGGAAGAGAAGGAAGAAAAACAAGACAGAGATGGAGAAAGCCTAAGGCATTTGGGTCTATAGTCCAGTTATGCCATGTCACTTTTCTAAACTTGATGTGGGATAATAAATGACTTTTCATTTAAGCTAGGCAGAAATGGATTTTTGTCATTTACAAATGAAAAGAAACAGTGTTGAGTACTGTATTTTTAACTTATTAAGGTTGAAGTAAATTATTGCCAATAGTGGCATGTTGTTGCTGCCTTTTAGTCACAGTTGTGTCCAACTATTTCTGACAATATGCCCTGCAGTGCTCCAGGCTCCTCTGTTTCCACTATCTCCAGGAGTCTGCTCATTTATGTGAATTGAGTCAGTGATGCTATCTAACCATCTCATCCCACCCCCCTCTCCTCTTGCTTTCAATCTTTCCCAGCATCAGGGACTTTTCCAGTAAGTTGGCTTTTCCCATCAGGTGGCCAAAGATTTGGAGTTTCAGCATCAGCCTTTCCAAAGAATATTGAGTTGATTTCCTTTAGGACTGACTAATTTGATCTCCTTGCAGTCCAAGAAACTCTCAAGAGTCTTCTCCAGCACCACAATTCAAAAGCATCAACACTTCAGTGCTCAGCCTTCTTTATGGTCCAAGTCTCACATCCATACATGACTACTGGAAAAACCATAGCTTTGACTATATAGACCTTTGCTGGTAAAGTGATGTCTCTGCTTTTAAATACACTGTCTTGATTTGTCATAGCTTTGCTTCCAAAAGTAGTATCAGTTCAGTTCAGTTCATTCACTTAGTCATGTCTGACTCTTTGCGACCTCATGAACCACAGCATGCCAGGCCTCCCTGTCCATCACCAACTCCTGGAGTCCACCCAAACCCACATCCATCAAGTTGGTGATGCCATCCAACCATCTCATCCTCTGTTGTCCCCTTCTCTTCCTGCCCTCAATCTTTCCCAGCATCAGGGTCTTTTCAAATGGGTCAGCTCTTCCCATCAGGTGGCTGAAGTATTGGAGTTTCAGCTTCAACATCAGTCCTTCTAATGAACACCAGGACTGATCTCCTTTAGGATGGACTGGTTGGATCTCCTTGTAGTCCAAGGGACTCTCAAGAGTCTTCTCCAACACCACAATTCAAAGCATCAATTCTTCAGTGCTCAGCTTTCTTTATAGTCCAACTCTCATATCCATACATGACTACTGGAAAAACCATAGCCTTGACTAGATGGACCTTTGTTGGCAAAGTGATGTCTCTGCTTTTTAATATGCTGTCTAGGTTGGTCATAACTTTCCTTCCAAGGAGTAAGCATCTCTTAATTTCATGGCTGCAATCACCATCTTCAGTGATTTTGGAGCCCAGAAAAATAAAGTCTGTCACTGTTTCCATTGTTTCCCCATCTATTTGCCATGAAGTGATCTTAGTTTTCTGAATGTTGAGTTTTAAGCCAACTTTTTCACTCTCCTCTTTCACTTTCTTCAAGAGGCTCTTTAGTTCTTCACTTTCTGCCATAAGGATGGTGTCATCTGCATATCTGAGGTTATTGATATTTCTCCCAGCAATCTTGATTCCAGCTTGTGCTTCCTCCAGTCCAGAGTTTCTCAAGAGGTACTCTGCATATAAGTTAAATAAGCAGGGTGACAATATAGAGGCTTGACGTACTCCTTTTCCTATTTGGAACCAGTCTGTTGTTCCATGTCCAGTTCTAACTGTTGCTTCCTGATCTGCATAGATTTCTCAAAAGGCATGTCAGGTGGTAGTATAAAGCAACACAAATATATTATGTTACAGCTCTGTTGGACAGAAGTCTGACAAAGTTCTCACTTAGCTAAAATCAAGGTCCAAAAAGGCTATGTGCTCTTTTAGACATGCTAAGGAAGAGTATATTCCCTTGTCTTTTCCAATTACTGGAGGACAAATTCATTCCTTCTTTTGTGCCCTCTTTCCTCTATCTTCATAAGTCAGCAACATTCTGTCTTTCTGTGACTTTCTTCTATGGTCACATCTCCCACTGAGTTTTCTTCTGCCTCCCTTTTTCACTTTTAAAAATCTTGTGATTACAGTGGGCCAAAATAATCCAAACTAAATTTTATATTTTAGGGTCAAATGATTACGACACCTAATACCAATCGCAGTGTTAATTTATCACTTGCAAAGTAACCTAACGTATCCTTATGTTCTGGAGATTAGGATATGGACAGCCTTGTCTGACAAGGCACGCCTCCAAATTTAAGATCATATATGGGACTTCCCAAGTGGCCCTAGTGATGAAGAACCTGCTCGCCAATACAGAAGACATAAGAGATGCAGGTTTGATTCCTGGGTCTAGAAGATCCCCTGGAGGAGGGCACAGCAACCCACTCCAGTATTCTTACCTGGATCCCTTGGGCAGAGGACCCTGCAGGCTGCAGTCCATAGGGTTGCAGAGTCCAACATGACTGAAACACCTTAACACGCACACGTGCAAGAAAGGAAAATGTCACCAGGATCCTTGCTCAGAGGAAAGGAAGACAGTGACCAGCATAAGGGATAAAACAATGATTCTTTCATCTGCTTGATATATGCAGTACTAAAGAGAAAGGGAAAGAGGAAAAAAAAAGAAAAGCACCCATTCATTACCAACTTTATTATTTAAAATTATCTATTAGATGAGATTTTTCTAGGTCTAGTGATTTCTTTATTTTTTTAAGTTGTCCCAAATTGATATTGAAAAAAGAGAAGAACACTGCTTGCAGAGATAAAAATCAATTTAAAGGATATTTCAGTTCAGTTCAGTTGCTCAGTCGTGTCCGACTCTTTGCGACCCCATGAATTGCAACAGGCCAGGCCTCCCTGTCTATCACCAACTCCTGGAGTTTACTCAAACTCATGTCCATCGAGTCGGTGATGCCATCAAGCCATCTCATCCTCTGTCATCCCCTTCTCCTCCTGCCCCCAATCCCTCCCAGCATCAGGGTCCTTTCCAATGAGTCAACTCTTCGCATGAGGTGGCCAAAGGATTGGAGTTTTAGCTTCAGCATCAGTCCTTCTAATGAACACCCAGGACCGATCTCCTTTAGGATGGACTGGTTGGATCTCCTTGCAGTCCAAGGGACTCTCAAGAGTCTTCTCCAACAACACAGTTCAAAAGCATCAATTTTTTAGCACTCAGCTTTCTTCACAGTCCAACTCTCACATCCATACATGACCACTGGAAAAACCATAGCCTTGACCAGATGGACCTTTGTTGGCAAACTAATGCTTTTTAATATGCTGTCTAGGTTGGTCCTAACTTTCCTTCCAAGGAGTAAGCGTCTTTTAATTTCATGGCTGCAATCACAATCTGCAGTGATTTTGGAGCCCCCAAAATAAAGTCTGACACTGTTTCCACTGTCTCCCCTTCTATTGCCCATGAGAACTAACACCACCAAAAAATGTCCTTTCCATTATAGAGGGCTGGAATGCAAAAGAAGGAAGTCAAGAAATACCTGGAGTAACAGGCAAATTTGGCCTTGGAGTATGGAATGAAGCAGGGCAAAGGCTAATAGAGTTTTGCCAAGAGAACACACTGGTCATAGCCAACACCCTCTTCCAACAACACAAGAGAAGACTCTACACATGGACATCACCAGATGGTCATCACTGAAATCAGATTGATTATATTCTTTGCAGCCAAAGATGGATAAGCTCTATACAGTCAGCAAAAACAAGACCAGGAGCTGACTGTGGCTCAGATCATGAACTCCTTATTGCCAAATTTAGACTTAAACTGAAGAAAGTAGGGAAAACCACTAGACCATTCAGATATGACCTAAATCAAATCCCTTATGATTATACAGTGGAAGTGAGAAATAGATTTAAGGGACTAGATCTGATAGACAGAGAGCCTGATGAACTATGGACGGAGGTTCATGACATTGTACAGGAGACAGGAATCAAGACCATCCCCCTGGAAAAGAAAAGGATATTTAGTAATGCCTAAATAAAGTTGAAAAAAACACATACCTTGTCTATTATTTAGGACTGCCATAATGAAGCAATGCAAACTGGGTGGCTTAAATAGAAATTACTGGCTCATTGTTCTCTGTTCCATGCCTCTTACCTAGCTTCTAGTGGTTTGCTGACAATTTGGGGTATTCCTGGTGTCTCCAGTGGTAAAGAATCTGCTTGCAATGTCGGAGACCCAGGTTCAGTCCCTGTGTTGGGAAGTTCTCCTGGAGAAGGGAATGGCAGCCCTTGTCTGTATCTATATCTAGATTTCCCCTTTTCATAAGAACACCAGTTCTTTGGGATTAGAGTCTACACTAATGAACTCCTGTTAATTTTATTTCCCTCTGAAGACCCAATATCCAAATAAGATCACATTCGAAGGTACACTTGGATTTGGGAAATAAACATAGAGTATTAGAGGGACTCTATTAAACGTATTAATACCCTATAATAGAAATTTTATTTTAGGAATATAATAGAAAAGCTTTGCATAATTTCAACAGAATATAGGTTTAATGAAATTCATTGCTACATTGCTTTCAATAGCAAAAAATTGAGGAAAAATATTCACCAATATGGTAATAGATATTTCAGTTTAGTCATTCAGTCGTGTCCAACTCTTTGCGACCTCATGGACTGCAGCACACCAGGCTTCCCTGTCCATCACCAACTCCCGGAGCTTGCTCAAAATCTTATCTGTCAAATCAGTGATGCCATTCAACCATCTCATCCTCTGTCACCACCTTCTCCTCCTACCTTCAGTCTTTCCCAGCATCAGGGTCTTTTCCAATGATTCAGCTCTTCGCATCAGGTGGCCAAAGTATTGGAGCTTCAGTTTCAGAATCAGTCCTTCCAATGAATATTCAGGATTGATTTCCTTTAGGATTGACTGGTTAGATCTCCTTGAAGTTCAAGGGACTCTCAAGAGTCTTCTCCAACACCACAGTTCAAAAGCATCAGTTCTTCGGCACTCAGCTTGCTTTATAGTCCAACTCTCACATCCATACATGACTACTGGAAAAACCACAGCTTTGACTAGACGGACCTTTGTTGGCAAAGTAATGTCTCTGCTTTTTAATATGCTGTCTAGGTTGGTCATAGATTTTCTTCCAAGGAACAAGGGTTTTTTGATTTCATGGTTGCAGTCACCTTCTGCAATAATTTTGGGGCCCAAGAAAATAAAGTCTGTCACTGTTTCCTTTGTTCCTGCATCTATTTGCCATGAAGTGATGGGACCGGATGCCATGATCTTAGTTTTCTGAATGTTGAGCTTTAAGCCAACTTTTTCACTCTCCTCTTTCACTTTCATCAAGAGGCCCATTAGTTTCTCTTCACTTTCTGCCATAAGAGTGGTGTCATCTGCGTTTCTGAGGTTATTGATATTTCACCAAGCAATTTTGATTCCAGGTTGTGCTTCATTCAGATCAGCATTTTGCATGATGTACTCTGGTTATATGTTAAATAAGCAGGGTGATAGCAGACAACCTAGAAGTACTCCTTTCCCAATTTGGAAGCAGTCTGTTTTTCCATATACAGTTCTAAATGTTGCTTCTTGACCTGCATATAGATTTCTCAGGAGGCAGGTAAGGAGGTCTGGTATTCCCGTCTCAAAGAGTTTTTCCACAGTTTGTTGTGATTGACATGATTAATGGCTTTGGTGTAGTCAACAAAGCAGAAGTAGATGTTTTTCTGGAATTCTCTTGCTTGTTTGATGATTCAACAGATATTGGCGATTTGAACTCCGGTTTTTTCTAAAACCAGCCTGAACATCTGGAATTTCACAGTTCATATACTGTTGAAGCCTGGGTTGGAGAATTTTGAGCATTACTTTGCTGCCATGTGAGATGAGAGCAATTGTGCAGTAGTTTGAACATTCTTTGTCATTGCCCTCCTTTGGGATTGGAGTGAAAACTGACCTTTTCCAGTCCTGTGGCCACTGATGTGTTTTCCATATTTGCTGGCATATTGAGTGCAACACTTTAACAGCATCATCTTTTAAGATTTGAAATAGCTCAACTGGAATTCCATCATCTCCACTAGCTTTGTTCATAGTGATGCTTCCTAAGGCTCACTTGACTTCACATTCCGGGATGTCTGGCCCTAGGTGAGTGATCATACCATAGTGCTTACTTAGGTCATAAAGATCTTTTTTGTATACTTCTTTTGTGTATTCTTGGCACCTCTTCTTAATATCTTCTTCTTCTGTTAGTTCCATACCATTTCTGTCCTTTATTGTGCCCATCATTGCATGAAATGTTCTTTTGGTGTCTCTAATATTCTTGAAGAGATCTTAGTCATTTCCATTCCATTGTTTTCCTCTATTTCTTTGCACTGATCACTGAGGAAGTCTTTCTTATCTCTCCTTGCTTTTCTTTGGAACTCTTCATTCAAATGGATATATCTTTCCATTACTCCTTTGCCTTTAGCTTCTCTTTTCTCAACTATTTGTAAGGCCTCCTCAGACAACCATTTTGCCTTTTTACATTTCTTTTTCTTGGGGATGGTCTTGATCACTGCTTCTTGTACAATCTCACGAACCTCCATCCATAGTTCTTCAGGCACTCTGTCTATCAGATTTAATCCCTTGAATCTGTTTGTCACTTCTTCTGTAAAATTGTAAGGGATTTGATTTAGGTCATACCTGGATGGTCTACTGGTTTTCCCTACTTTCTTCTCTTGAAGTCTGAATTTGGCAATAAGGGGATCATGATCTGAGCAATAGTCAGCTTGCAGTTTTTTTTTGCTGACTGTATAGAGTTTCTCAATCTTCAGCTGCAAAGAATATAATCAAATCTGATTTCAGTATTGACCATCTGATGATGTCCATGTGTAGAGTCTTCTCTTGTGTTGTTGGAAGAAGGTGTTTGCTATGCCCATTGAGTTCTCTTGGCACAACTCTGTTAGCATTTGCCCTGCTTAATTTTGTACTCCAAGGCCAAATTTGCCTGTTACTCCAGGTATTTCTTGACTTCCTACTTTTGCATTTCAGTCCCCTATGATGAAAAGGATCTCCTTTTTTCGTGTTAGTTTTAGAAGGTCTTATAGTTCTTCATAGAGCCATTCAATTTCAGCTTTTTCAGCATCACTTATTGGGTGTAGTCTTGGATTACTGTGATATTGTATGGGTTTTCTTGGAAATGAACAGAGATCATACTGTCATTTTTGAGATTGCACCCAAGTACTGCATTTTGGACTCTCCTGTTGACTGTGAGGGCTACTCCATTTCTTCTAAGGGATTCTTGCCCACAGTAGTAGTCATCTACTACTACTAATGGTCATCTGAATTAAATTTGCCCATTCCAGTCCATTTTAGTTCACTGATTTCTAAAATGTCGATGTTTACTCTTGCCATCTCCTGTTTGACCACTTCCAATTTCCCTTGATTCATGCACCTAACATCCCAGGTTCCTACGCAATATTGCTCTTTACAGACTTTACTTATATCACCAGTCACATCCACAACAGGGAAGTGTTTTCTCTTTGGCTCCACCTTTCATTCTTTCTGGAGTTATTTCTCCACTCTTCCCTAGTAGTATACTGGACAACTACCAACCTGGAGCGTTCATCTTTCAGCATCATATCTTTTTGCCTTTTCATACTGTTCATGGGGTTCTCAAAGCAATTTGCACCATACACACAGCATTCAATATTATCAAGTTTATGTTTCAAGGCAAATTGCCAAAACACAATGTTGAGTGGAAAAAGAAGTTACAGTAAGAGAGCTTAGATATAATTTTCTAAGTGTACAAAGAAATGACATGCATAAAGTCTTTTTTTTTAATTGATTACAAAAGCCAATTTTATGAAAATAAGCTCAGTCTGAATGGAGGGGAAGTGGCCTGATGCGACAAACAAAGACCTCTGGTTTACCTATAATATTCTATTTTAAAAAAATATCTAAACTTTTAAACAAAATTTCATTGGAGTATAGTTGATTTACAGTGTTGTATTAGTTTCAGGTGTACAACAAAATGAATCAGTTATACATATACATGTATCTACTCTTTTTTAGATTCTTTTCCCATATAGGTCATTATAGATATTGGGTAGAGTTCCCTGTGTTATTCGATAGGTCCTTATTAGTTATCTATCCCCAGGTGACTCAGTGGTAAAGAATCTACCTGTCATGCAGGATGTGGGTTTAGTCCCTGGGTCAGAAATATGCCCTGGAGGAGGAAATCACAACCCATTCCAGTATTCTTGCTGGGATAATTGCAAGGACAAAGGAGTCTAGCACGCTACAGTCCATAGTGTTGCAAAGAGTTGGACATCACTGAGCAACTGAGCATGCACACATTCTCCTGATTTATCTCTCCTCTCCTATTTTTGCATAAACATAGGTTTGCTTTATATATTTGTAACTCTACTTTTTTGTATTAATAAGTAAGTTCATTTGTATAAAAGATCTGAACTATTAAAAATATATGCTAGTAATTCTAATATTATCATCTGGTATCTAAATTGTTATATTATTTACTATTCTGACTTTTTTTAACCTAATAAAATTTTGTAGGAGAAGGAAAAATTATATTTATAACTTCAAACTTAAAATTATTAGGTTAATATTTCTCAACATTGGATCCAGGGATAAATCATAATAAATGAGCAGGATCTTAATATCATCATTTCTATCTTAAAGTAACCAGATTTTTATGAAAGCACTAGGTAAACATATTTGCTTTTTATTTTGCATAAATATACATACAGATTTGCTTGATTTGTGAACTATTTTAAAGCAGTTTAACATCAAGTATATAAGGTAAGCTAAAATGCTATTACTTTAAAAACTGAGTTGAAAGTTCAATTTTCAAATTCAAAATTGAAACAGAATTTTAGAAGAAGCCCATCACAATAGTGTTTTGAGGGATAACATGAGAGTATTTCTCTTCTGCATAGCACAATTGGAAGCAAGAGAAAGAATGAATAGATTATTTTGGGGAAAATCATGAGAAAGTATGGTGTAATGGCTAAATACAAAATGTTAGAACTCCCATCTAACTGAACATTAGAACTCCCATCTAACTAAACCCATCGGTTTTCTGATGTATAAAAAAGGGCTAATAAAGATGGATACATCTTAAAGCTAAGATAGTCCTATTGAAACAGTTTATGTTTAAGAACCTGGCACAAAGTACTCTTAAAAAAAAAAAAAAAAAAAAGATGCTGACATGTTCATTTGTTATTCCAGGAAACTAATGCCTCATTTCTGCACTGTGGCATGGAACTGATGAAGAAATACCTTGGAGACTCAAGTAAAAAAGAAATATGGATGTAGGTAACGAGAGATTTTACTCAAATAGACTTTTGCAATAGGGAGAACACTCTGAGGGTAAGGTCTACCTTTGTCTCAAAGGCTAGGCAGAAAGGACTCTTGTCCAGAGAGGAGTAAATTAGGCTTGAAAGAAATGGGTGTTGGAGAGGGGGATGAACAGATGGTAGGATCTGATTGTTGACCCAATAATGTTTTTCCCTGAGGGCAGTCAGTTCTCAGGAGACCCCCTTTAAGGAGGAACTGTTACAAATTGGAGTACTTTCTTAAATTCAAAGGTGAGCCAAGGTCTAAGGACCTGTGGGGAAAAAAGAAGACTGACTAAAATTTGGCCAAGTTAAGTTAGAGGATATTTTGTCTAGATTGGTCAGGTCAGATAAAATCAAAGGAATGAAATAATTTTAAAAACTTATAGTAGAAACTGATTGATCCAATAGTGAGTATAATAGATTATAATTTGGAAAACACTTTTCCTAAAAAGTAGTTTTATGTGTACCCTTGTGAAAAAGTTAACTAATTTAATTAACACAGATTTGCTCATTAGCAAATAGTGCTGGATTTATATTCCATTGAAGATGTTAAAATGAAAAAATAAAAATGAAGGTAATTTTTTAAAATTAAATGTTGGTTGCAAATTATTGGCTCAACATTTATTGTAGTGATTTTAATCCAGATTTGATAAAGATGCATTGGGTTATTCCATGCCACTTCATGCCGTTTAAAACCTTACCCTCTATGTCAGACCTTTGGGTCTGACTTCCAGGTTTATCACTGCCATGTTTCATATTGTAAATTATATAGCATCCCTTTGGCATTATATTTTTATAGATAGCAGAAAGGAGAGAGAAAGCTGGCTTTGGAAAATGTAAGCCTTTGTTTAAACATGAGGAAATTTACTTCAGAAAACAGGAAATATTAGAATAGTTATAGAGGCATAATTAAGGTAAATGGAGATAAATTTGTTTAGGGATGTTCCCTCTTTCCTTTTCATGCTTGGACTCAAAATATTTAACTCAGTGACTATATTTTATTTTGCTTTTAAGTTTTACTTTCACAATTAAAAATAGTTTTATATATGAATGGAAATAACCCATTATGTATTAGCCAGATAGGTTATTGAATTTTATAAAATATATAAATAAACCCAATGCAAATATAATTCCTCAATATAAACAAAACAGGATATAACAGTTCATTCTCCTATTACAAAAAAAGCCCCAAGAAGTTATAAAAACTAAAACATAGGGGAAGGACAGAAGATGAGATGGTTGGATGGCAAAACCAACTCAATGGACATGAGTTTGAGCAACCTCCAGGAGATGATAAAGGACAGGTAAGACTGTCATGCTGCAATCCATGGGTCACAAAGTGTCAGACACAACTTAGAGACTAAACAACAAAAAGTATACAAAGAAGACTAAAAAGCACTAGTAATATATATGTAATCTAAGAGGGTGTTTTTCAGAAAAATTTCAGAAATGTATTTTATAAATTGTATTAAATATAAAAGGGATTTCTAACCATTTCTGTTTTCTATCTTGATCTGGACATCTGAAGTCTTAGTTCTATTATAAAATTCTGAAATCCTAGCTCTGTATTGTTCAGGTTTTCTAAATCTCCTTACTAGTTTAGCATAGACCTATGTGATAATGTCATTTTTAACAAACTAAGATATTAGCTTTAATGTTTTGCTATAGAGAGCTATTATATCTCATTTGAACTACAAACTTGGAATTTCTGACATTTTAGGCTGAAAGAAGTATTAAGTATAACTCTCCCTTTCTCTATTTGAATGGCGCTCCTTTCAGTAATAATCTGGACTTTTCACTTGTCAGTTGGCTAATTTGTTTGAAATAAAAGATGAAGTGATAGTGATAATAGAATAAAAGCAAATGAACTCTAAGAAAAAGCCATTCTATTGTCTAATTTAGGTCACTTGATACATAATTTCCTTCTCCTTTTATCTAATTCTTCTTTAATACAAAACCTTTGTAGCTGTGAGCTTTTTTGAATAAGTAAAATAGAACTGAAGTGGACTTAGAGATTCTCTTCCAAGTGGGAAGTATCTGTAAGTACTTTGGGCAATGATGTCTTTGAGGTCTCTTGATGACATGCTATAAATAATCTGGCCGAATTAAAAGAATCTTGAATAGTGGTAAAACACTCAATGTGAAAGCAACCACATTAACAGTCTCTTGAAATAAACCTTAACAAACCCATAGATAAATATCTTAGCATCTTTCCAACTCAGGAGAGCCAAGGCAACCTGCAGGGACTTGGCAAAATGCCTTATAGATTTGTTTCTATAGATCTATATATGAGATCATTAGCTTAATACAAGTAGAAAATGGGTCATACTCACCTTTTTGTGGTAGTTCAATTCAACCAATATTGTTAAACACCTTTACTTGTCAGACACTAATAGGTGCTTGATATCTTAATGTAGTTCAGCTTATTCAAAAGCAAGAGGTTGCTATATCAAAACAGACTTCCAATTTACTTTAAATTACATGATAAAAATACACACAGATTACTAAGAAAGTGTGGGACAAGACTCCGGTGTAGCCTAAAAAGTCAGAAACGGTTTCCTGAATGAGATGCTACTTGAGGAAAAGCATAGTATACAGATGGGTAGCCTTTTAATTACTAGAATTAACTTTATCATTTTCCTAATTATTTCTATGACTACCATTTTACAATAAATTCTTCACATTTGTAAATTTCTTATGTGTTAAGTCCAGCTCTTAAGGAGTAACCCTAAAGTTTTATGAAATGGCTAATAAGAAAGTTTAATTGTTGGCTGTTCGGAATAATTGAAAACTCAATGAAACCAGCTTGAATAATAAAAGGAAGCAATTTCAGACTATCATGCATTCTTAAGAATTTTTGTTAATGCATTGCTTTGTTTAGTTCTCTCTGCACTCTGTGTCCTCTCTGCTGCCTTTTTTTTATATAAATGTTTCAGAGTCAGGTAGCTTTTCCTGGGGCAGTAAAATGATTTCACCTGCTCCAATCCACACATTTGTACAACAAACTGTCTAGAAGAACAAAGAGCTTACCTTACTTCAACAATCAGATATAAAGCCTGGACATCAAGATTAATGTTCCAAGTTGGATACCCTGGGAACCAACCCCTTTAGATGGAGAAATGCACAGAGAGATTAGATTAATTCTAGGTTAGTGCCATCCCTGAAACAATCACAGGGACAAATAATGGGTTTATGCAGCTGGTTTAGAAGATGCATCAGCACTTGATGTGGAGTGAGATGCAATCTGGGTGAACGGAGATTACTGGGGGAGAGTGGATATCTCAGCTCCCAGAGGAGCTGAAACATCTTTCCACCTTCTGCATTGAAACTTCTCTTTAATGGCCTCTTCTGCTCTTGTGGGCTTCCCTTGTGTCTCAGCTGATAAAGAACCCGCCTGCAATGTGTGAGACCTGGGTTTGATCCCTGGGTTGGGAAGATCCCCTGGAGAAGGGAAAGGCTCCCCCCTCCAGTATTCTGGCCTAGAGAATTCCTATAGTCCATGGGAACACAGAGAGTTGGTCATGACTGAGTGACTTTCACTTTCACTTTCCGCTCTTGTATTCAACATATTTCAGCATATATTTTCTGAGCTTTTGTATGTGGAAACTAATACGTTGCTTTGGTATATATAAATTAGAAGACTTTGGAAGGTCTCCAGGTGTGTTGCTTATAAATATCTATGAAATTCTATGTGTTTTCCAACACCTCTAAGCAATTATCCAATCTCAGGAGATAATGCATACTATAAGCGAACTCAATTCTGACACTATCTATCCAAGAATTTTCATTAGAACCCACAGATTAGGGGCACCACCCCAAAGATTTCCCCAGCCCCACTCACACTCTCTGTGTTATCAATCACAAGTCCATATTGTCACATATGCTTCTGAACAGCTGGCTATAAATCAGAAATCTCTGTGATCCCCTCTTAGGTGCAATTAATTTTCACAAGCAACTCACAGAACTCAGAGAAACATTACTTACATTTACCAGTTTATACAAAGAGTATTATGAAGAATACAGATGTTAACAAGATAAAGTGATATTATACATAGGGAGAAGTAAATAGAAGTTGGATGCACCCCCTCCCAGCATGTGGATACAATTCACCAGTATGATAGTTCATCAAACTCCTTGTTCAAGAGTTTACATGAGTCTTAATTTATAGCCATATCTCTCTCCCTCCCAGAGCCTAAGATGGGGCTGAAATTTCCAACCATCTAATCACTTGGTCATTCTGGAGACCAGCCCCATCCTGAAGCAATTTAGGCACCCCAAAATAGGTTAGCTTATTATATAGGTATATAGGCTTATTAAATAGGTATAGATTTTGGTGTGTTCAGAAAAGAATTCTTATGAGTAACAAAAGATGTTCCTATCTGTCAGGAAATTTAAAAGGTTTTAGTTACTCTGGGCCAAGAAAAGGTAAAAAAAGACCTTTCTATTATTTATTATGCCTCACATACTTACATTTAATTTTAGAAATTGACTTCTAAGATGAAAGTGGATATTTACTCCTTCATTAGGTTTTCAATTGTTGCCATAATAAATAGCCACAAGCTTAGTCATTTAAAACAACATACTATTTAGAAAAAAAAAAGAAAGAAAACTTATGTCTGTAGAAGTAGAACATGTGTATAAAAAGGCTAAAATAAAATGTTAGTAGGGCTGTGCTTCTTTTTTGGAGACTAAATGAAGAATCTATTTTCTGTCCATTTGGGTTGTTAGCAGAATCTAGTTCCTTGTAGTTGTAGGACTAATGTCCCCATTTTCTTGCTAGCTGTAAACTAAGAGTTGTTTCCAAATACCAGAGGCTGCCACATTCCCAGATTCACATCCTTCTTTCTCTGTTTTCAAAGCCAGTGATAGAGGATCAGATCTCACTCACTTTGGATTACCTCCTCAGTCAGGCAAGACTCTCTACTTTTAAATAGAGATTAATATGATCTAATATGACTAACTTGGGTTCACCCAGGTATCCAGGGTATTCTCACTTAAAGATTCCTAAACTCTATGATATCTGCAAAGCTCCTTTTGCCATATTCACGGGTTTGTGGGATTAGGACAGGAATATCTTTGGGGTCCCATTATCCTGCCTGCCTTAATACAATAATATCCACTTTATTTCCAGAGTGATCTCCTTAAAATTATTACAGTTACTGTATTATTTAGGGTTCTACAGAGATTAAAGCCAATGTACATCGATTGATGGAGTGTCTCTGTTTGCCTGGGGATAAGAGTATAAGAGTGTAAGAGTGATTTAGTGTGGGGACTTTGGGTAATGTGATATTTCCTTGAAGTCTTGAAGGGCTAGAGTCTGAGATCAGTTATGTGATCAGTCAACCATGCTTATGCAATGAAGCCCAAATTCATGTTCATTGAATCAGTGATGCCATCCAACCATCTCATCCTCTGTTGCCCCCTTCTCTTCCTGCCTTGAATCTTTCCCAGCATCAGGGTCTTTCCCAATGAGCTGGTTCTTTGCATCAAATGGCCAAAGTATTGGAGCTTCAACTTCAGTACCAGTACTTGCAATGAATATTCCTTTAGGATTGACTGGTTTGATCTCCTTGCAGTCAAAGGGACTCTCAAGAGTTTCCTCCAGAACCACATTTCAAAAGCATCAATACTTTGGTGCTCAGCTTTCTTTATGGTTCAACTTTCACATCCATACATAACTATTGAAAGACCATAGTTTGACTATACTGACCTTTGTTGACAAAGTGATGTCTCTGCTTTTTAATACACTATCTTCTCCTGCAGCATACACATCCTTAAAAGGAAAGTAATACTGTACTCAGCTCCACAGAGTGAAACTTGATGTTTCATAGCTGGAATTTTCCTGGACTATGCTGTATGCAGTTCTTCTCCTGGTGAATATAAATTTGTGTCCTTTAAGAGTAATAAACCATAACCATGGGTATAACAGCTTTCCATGAGTTCTATGAATCATTCTAGCACATTAATGAGTCTCAGGGTGGTTGTGGAAACCCCCTAACTTGCAGTTGATATCAGATAAAAATTCTTACATTTCTTAATCCAATTTCTAAGCTTCCTCAAACATGTACCCTCTATTTTGACCAAAGGCGCCAAAATAATCCTGACATTTTCTCTGCCGTGGTGTATTACTGCCATAATGTCCCATGTTGTTCATATCTCTTTTTGTCCACATCTTGGTAGTCCCTTCCCATTGTGACTTCAGTTCGGTTCAGTTCAGTTCAGTCACTCAGTCGTGTCCAACTCTTTGTGACCCCATGAATCGCAGCACGCCAGGCCTCCCTGTCCATCACCAACTCTTGGAGTTTACTCAAACTCATGCCCATCGAGTCGGTGATGTCATCCAACCATCTCATCCTCTGTCGTCCCCTTCTCCTTCTGCCCCCAATCTCTCCCAGCATCAGGGTCTTTTCCAATGAGTCAGCTCTTCCCATGGTGACTTAGGGTTCACCATATTATTTGATTTGGCTAATGGGCAAGAGACAATATGATACTGAGACTTAGAAAGTACTTGCATTTCAGGATTTGCCCTATGCTGCCATGTGAACAAGGCTTGACTAATCTTCAGGATAACAAGAGTCTGTGGTGACCCAATTGCTCCTGTGACCCCAAGTGACAGTCTGCCAGCACACCTGTAAATGTGTCACACTAGATTATATAGTTAATCAGCTAAACACAGATACATAAGCAAGTCCAGCTGACATCATTACTCGAATTTCAAGAAGGCACTGAAATTAATGGGTACTGATACGTGAACAAGTGACTTATAATGGAAAAGAAGTATAATGGAGATGGTGCATATCTGGTTAATGTTAATGCCAAGGAGGTTATACAAGAAATGGGAAAGGAATAGGCTGACATCGTTCCCATTGAATGAACAGGAATTCTGTTGACTGGAAGATATATGGCTCCTTGAATAAAAGGAGTACTGGATAAATGAGTTACTTATCCATTACAGTGCCCAATACATTGTAATTAGATCTGTAATTTGTAGAGTCCACCATAGTGCAACATTATCTTAAGCAGGCGTATATAAAAATAGGTTATTTAAAGAGGTTCAGTCATATTCTAATTATATTCACCATCTAATCTACAGACTTTTATCATGGCTCCTCTAAATAGGAATCATGGCTGCAACCCTTTAAAGGACAATAGAAGAGCAGCGGTTTCTTGCTGATGGACTATTACATCAGTGAATACAGTACAAATAGTAAGGTAGGTATATTAACAGTACATTAATGTGTAGACGACTTATATCTAGTGCAACCTGTAATGTATTTTAAGTTTGTGCTTTAAATTATAATGCAAGTGTTTCTAAAATATATTCAAGAATACTACATGAGATCAAAGCTTCACTTTGATAGTTCAAAGTTCACTTTGAACTAAGCTTCACTTAGTTCGTTTGTTATGGAATGAACTATGCCTCTCTCTAATATTTGTAAGTTGAACCTACAACCCCAGTATGATATTTGATGATAGTGCCTTTAGACAGGTAACTAAGGTTAAATAAAGTCATAAGGATGGAACCCTAATTGAATTGAACTAGTATCCTTAAAAGAAGAGGAAGAGACACCAGACATCTCTCTCTCTCCACACAAGCACAGAGGAAGGCCATGTGGGATCACAGCAAAAAGGCAGACATCTACAATCCAAGGAGAGAGGTCTCACTGGACACCAATTCTCCAAGGACCATGATTTTGGATTTCCAGCCTCCAGAAAAATAGTTCCTCCTGCTGAAGCCACTAAGTCTTTTGTACTTTGTTACAGCATCCTGAGTATAGTAATATTCTCCTTCTCAGTTAAAATGGATCATTATATCTAAGGAAGCTATAACATGGGCTCCAGCTTTTTACCCATTCCACTTTCCTTTGTTGTTGCTAGGAACAGCATGATTGTTGTTTCCCTGGAACCTAATTAGAGTCTGTAGATCATTTAAATTAGACATTTTAATGAAATATTGAGTAATGGAAAATTCATTATGGCTAAACCCCATAAAAATGACAATTAGGAGCTTACTAATTCTTCAATAATATTTATGCTTGTTTTATGTGCTTAAAATAAAATAAATGATAAATGTTAGTCTTTAAGCTCCATATACATTCTGAATATTTGTGTCTAGACTTAGAAAAGTTGACAGCATATTGAAGTGAAGATAAATTTCTATGTAAGGTACAGTAGGTCTGCATGCTTTTGCTTTGCATACACTTGAAAATTAATATTATTGCAAAGTGGAAAAGCAATGGGACCCTAAGGGAAACTATGGACTTGAGGTGATTATGATATACCAATGTCGGCTCATCAATTGTAACAAATGTGCCACTCTAGAGAGGGGTAAGCTATGCATCTGTGGGGCAGGTGTTATATGGGAAATGTTTATATCTTCCCCTCAGTTATTTTCCTGTGAATTTAAAACTGCTCTCTCTCTCTCTACCAACCTAATTTATTGGTTTCCTAGATGCCTCAATAGAGAGTTCCAGAAAAACATCTGCTTCTGCTTTATTGACTATGCCAAAGCCTTTGGCTGTGTGGATCACAACAAACTGTGGAAAATTCTTAAAGAGATGGGAATACCAGACCACCTGAGCTGCCTCCTGAGAAATCTGTATGCAGGTCAGGAAGCAACAGTTAGAACTGGACATGGAACGACAGACTGGTTCCGAATCAGGAAAGGAGTATGTCAAGGCTGTATATTGTCACCCTGCTTATTTAATTTATATGCAGAGTACATCATGAGAAATGCTGGACTGGATGAAGGGCAAGCTAGAATCAAGATTGCCGGGAGAAATATCAATAACCTCAGATATGCAGATGACACCACCCTTATGGCAGAAAGTGAAGAAGAACTAAAAAGCCTCTTGATGAAAGTGAAAGAGGAGAGTGAAAAGTTTGCTTAAAATTCAACAATCAGAAAACTAAGATCATGGTATCTGGTCCCATCACTTCATGGCAAATAGATGTGGAAACAGTGGAACAGTGACAGACTTTATATTGGGGGGCTCCAAAATCACTGCAGAAGGTTATTGCAGTCATGAAATCAAAGGACCCTTACTCCTTGGAAGAAAAGTTATGCTCTACCTAGACAGCTTATTTAAAAGCAGAGACATTACTTTGCTAACAAAGGTCCGTCTAGTCAGAGCTATGGTTTTTCCAATAGTCATGTATGGATGTGAGCATTGGACTATAAAGAAAGCCGAGTGCCAAAGAAGAATTGATGCTTTTGAACTGTCATGTTCGCGAAAACTCCAACAGCAAGGAGATCCAAAGAGTCCATCCTAAAGGAAATCAGTCCTGAATATTCATTGGAAGGACTGATGTTGAAGCTGAAACTCCAATACTTTGGCCACCTGATGTGAAGAACTGACTCATTGGAAAAGACCCTGATGCTGGGAAAGATTGAAGGCAGGAGAAGAAGGGGACGACAGAGAATGAGACAGTTGGATGGCACCACCAACTCAATGGACATGAATTGAGTAAGCTCTGGGAGTTGGTGATGGACAGGGAGGCCCGGCATGCTGCAGTCCATGGGTCACAAAGAGTCAGATATGACTGAGCTACTGAACTGAACTGAACTAAACTGAGGTGCCTCGCTGGTAAAGAACTGCCTGCCAAGATAAGCAGGTTCAATCCCTGGGTCAGGAAGATCCCCCTAGAGAAGGAAATGGCAACTCACTCCAGTATTCTTGCCTGGGAAGTCCCAGGAACAGAAGAATGGACTGGTTATAGTCCACTGGGTTACAAAGAGTCAGACTCAGTTTAGGGACTTAACAGCAGGTTTATGTTGTTGTTTAGTCACTAAGGTGGTACATAAATTAATTTATTAACCCAGAAATTTCACAAAAGCAACCAACAGTCTCATAATGACAAGAGATTACATTTATAATGTTAAATTTTCACATATCAAAATTAAAAATGCCATAAATCACAGGGGGGAAAGAGAGAAATATGTAGTGTAGTTATTACCATGCAAATACGTGGATGATCTAGCATTCCCAAAGCTGTTTTGTCATTGTATTTATTCTAAATCACATATTAAGCACAAATAAAATTATAGCTTCTGTCTCAAAAATGTAATTTCTGAGATATCTGACCGTATCTTCATGGCACAGAAGGTGAAATGGGTTAAAAAGTGATTTCCTGCTCAGGGTGATTAGAAACATTATAGATTAGTGAAAATGGTGAATGTTTTAATGAAGGCCATAGAAATGTTAAGGGGCAGAGGAATAGTTTACTCATGAATCACTGGGGTGAAGAGGCCTCTAAGAGAGGAAAAGGCCTCCAAGAGAGGAAAGAATCTGAACAGAGCAGTGTGTCTGGACAACAAATGAGATATGAAGAACTTATGTATAAAGAGATTTTCTTTTCAGCAGAGAGAAACCAGTAAGCAGTGAAGTTATACATAATAGAAGAAGAAGAGTAAACTTCTGCCTAAGGCTTTGGCTGACTGTGTGGTAGAACTGAGTAGAAATCTGACAAAACCACACAATCATTTTCAACCAAAGCTCTTTGTTAACACCTAGGCAGGAAGGATCACCGTACTGAGATCCGATGTTCCTTGTCTAAAGCACGCTTTTCTTCACGTTTATAGCATTGTGTGCATAAATTCTCACAGCTTCTGCCATATTGCATTGAAATAATTTTTCTAAATCTCTGTCTTTTATGTCACATCAAATTCCACCAAAGACCAATGAGTAAGATTTTTTTTTCATTGTCACTCTAGCATCTGGCACATGATCTGATGTTCAACAGATGCCCATCAGTGTTGAGAGAAATAAACTGTGAATTCATCCTGTAATTAACTAAATAACTATTTCCACCATCCTCCTTGGATGTAGTATGGATAAATGGTATTTTTATAGAACTTCAAAGACATTAAATACAAATAATGTAAACACCTAAAATCCAAAAGGGTCCTAGAGATAAATGGGCAATCTAATGTTTCCTCTTTTAAAATGTTTTTAGCCATGGTATTTTATAACTTTATTCTTAAACTAATCTACTTATTAAACCAGATTTTTTCATTTTTGAATTCTGAATGAAATTTTAGATTAATAATTGATTTAATTATTGGCTTTTTATATGTATAAACAAATACAAATCTTTACTTGTATTCTGTGCTTCCAGTCTTTACTGTTAATATGTTGAGTGAATCATTAGCTAAATGAAGTACTTAAATGTCAGGATCAAGTACTTCAGTGACATTAATTAAAAATTAAAAAAAGAAATCTCAGATCATGTAATTTGTTTTGATTCCAATTTGCTCTGAGGTGCAAACAAACCCACTTATTTTTCATAATCTAAATTACAAGCTAATAGAAAAATACATAATATGACTATATTTAAAAATTAAGAAGAAAGTTGTTGCTGTGTAAAATTAAATATGCTATAAATAAGAAAAGGTTTTACTCTGAAATAGAATATGCCATAGAACATTTTTAAAATGTGTTTATTGTTGCAAAAGATTTTTAAATGACACTTAAGGAAGCTGAGTATATTTATTACCAAAACAGCACTGCTATGATTCCGCTTTAGACTAAAGAAAAATTGTTGGATGAACCAAGTATACACTGGCTGGATTCTCACAGTTTTGGGAAAGATTTTTAAGAGAGAGAACACACACACACACACAGACACACACACAATCACACACACAGAGGTATATGTTAGAGACATTTTAATTTGAATATTTTCTTTTGTATGATGGAATTATCTTTCTTGTATAGAAAAAAAAATCTACTTTAAGGAAAAGGGTTGGTTTCTATTCATTAACTCTCAATATACTATTTTCTAGGAGCATAGCACACAGAAAAATACATTAGATGGATTTGAAAAAACTCACTGAATTATACACTTGGGAAAAGATATAGGTATATGTTCCTTCATCTATCACCTGGTAAATAAGCCCTACCTGGTACAAAATAGGCTCCTTTAAGCCTCTGTTTAAAAAACAGAAAAACATCACTACTTCTTAAGCCAGCCCTCTTCAATTTATAACATGTTCTAGGTTTTTATAGAATAGTGAAATCTGTTTTCTCTTTCAATTTCTTTTTATTCTTTAAATATTTGTCTACTTGAATAATTTTATTTTATTATAAATTATTTTTAAATTTAAAATAAATATTTGAAACATAAAAAATACTATAGAGCAAGTCCTCTAATATTATTGTTTTAGATTATATAATATATATCTGTGTGTACTAATTAAAATAAAACCTATAGATACAGGAGGAAAGGTCAGCTGGGTGCCTTTTCATCATATTATTACCTCACTCCATTCCTCCCTAGAATTAACCATATCTTGCATTGTTTGGTCACTCTTCCATCTTTCATAATTTATTTGTTCAAATAAATAGTTGCTGAATGCCTTTTTTAAGCCTGGCATTTTCTTCGACACAGCATGAAGAGCAGAGTACAACATTTAAAAAATTTACAAAAAAAAATTTACAAAAATAACTTAAATGTTTGTAATCATAAAAATGTATATAATCATTAAAACATGTTTTCATTGTTTTTAAATACTTTTAATGATGACAGAATCATATGTCTATATTTCTATTTATTTTCAGCAACTTAAAAATTATGTTTTCTAAATGTAAAGTTTTTAATAAGTTTACAGGTAAAAAACATTCTGATGGGAAGCTAACAAGAAAAGAAAAATAGTGAATCTGGCCATATGTATTTGCCTAAGTATATATTTTTGTCAGTGGTGGAGAAAAAGATACACTGAAATGGATGATGTGTATATAATATATATTACATACACACACATATATATGTACACACACACACACACACACACACACATATACATTTCCCCCTCTTTTTCTTGTCTTTAAAGGGGCCATTTCTGTAATTGAAAGTCACACTACCAGGAATGTATGTGAACCAGATAGGATCATATTAATATTACATCTAATTTTACTACTATCTTATTATTTTATAAACCCCATCCTGGAATGGATAGCATAATAGTGATTAGAGACTCTTAGCTGCTAATCAGCAAGGACAATATTAAATAATATCTGTAATATATAGGGTGATTTCTGGCTGTAATGAAAACAATGACCTTCTGAAAGCTATTTGCTCTAATATTTTTAATATGTTTCTTATGATTTCAAAACTAAACTATTTACTAAAATAATTAAATTTAGAATGATTTTTTCAGTTTTTAAACCTACCCTTTAAATTAGTACAAACCCATATTATGATTAAATAAGCAGGCCAAGAGGTGTGAGAAGAAAACTTACGTATTGTATTCATATATTGGTGATCTCTTAATTATACAAGTGAAACCAAAGGAATTGTGTGATCTTTTTTTCTTTTGTAGAGAAATTTTGAGAATCAAAAATAGTGATGGTCTTTGAAAAACAAGGAACTGATTACATGTTTAATCAATAAGTAGAGAATGGTTGGTTACGTGTTATGTTTTGTTCATTTATTTCCCCAGCTACATTTACAAGATTTCCTTTGAAACTGTAGTAAAATGAGATGGTCTCTGGGTAGAAAATAGAGAAAACAGTGTTTTCTGTTTTTCATAATGATCCAGGACTGCAGTGCGTGACGTACAAGCGGGTTCTGAGTTGCAAGGAGAATGAGAGGACAAAGGGAAGATTTCCTGTGGTGGAGGTTATAATTTACTTTAAGAAAAGTTCTCATATGAAGGGGACCGACCTGGATGTGTGCACAGGAGCCAGGCACTTTAGGAAAGGTTGCTGGAAGAAGGACTATGGCCTTCTATATTTTCCTTTCTCAAAGATTCTGTTCATCATCCTCGTAACAGACATTTCTGCTGAAATTTCTGGGTCATTTATATAAGAAAACCAACACATGTACCTAGTCAGGAAAAGTGTGTAACCCAAGACAGGTGCGTGTGTGCTAAGTTGCCTCGGTCATGTCTGACTCTTTGAGACCCTATGGGCTGTAGCCCACCAGGCTTCTCTGTCCGTGGGATTCTCCAAGCAAGAATACTGGGGTGGGTTGCCATGTCCTCCTCCAGATCTTCCTGACCCAGGAATTGATTCTGCTTCTTTTAGGTTTCCTGCATTAGCAGTTAGGTTCTTTACCTCTAACAACACCTGGGATGACCACATCACACCAACTCCCATGGTCATTCATGGCTAGAAGAGAGCTTCAGCCTGTCACCCTGACTTCATCTGAGCTTGGATATCAGAGTATTCATGTTGGAGAATAAACCGTCTAGCTCATTTGCAGCAAAGTGAACTGTGTCTGAATACTGTGCTAGAAACTCCTGGTTTTCTGCTATTGGCTGAGTTAACGTTGCCCCCTTAGCTCTCAGCAAACTCTTGGCATTTGAATGTAGACTGAGAGAAAGGATCATTTTACCAAATGTACTTTGGTCCCATCACGAATCTGTAGTTTCTGTGTGCAGTAGTGAGGTCAGCCCTGAAGCACAGTCTGCTCTGGAGAAAAGACACTGGGGACTCAGCTTACCTCTTTCTGTTTTAGGAAGAGATGTCAATCAAGCAAACAATTAAACAAGGTCTTCAAGCGAAATAATGATAATAAAGATTAAATATGCTAACAGCCTCTTTGACCAAAAATCGTGAATTAAGCTAAGCAGAATGTAAGCAGATCATGTGTGCACATGAACATGTGTGTATGCACGCACATACACACACATACACACACTCACACACACAGAAATTTTCGTAGTCAGACAGACTATAGAAACAGTTTACTAACATAGTTCCTGTTCTGTATTTTATGATTTATATTCAGTAGATATTTTCCTTGGTGACTTAAAACTGAGAAAAGGAAAATACATATACACACTCAAGATAATAAAACATGGGCAAAGTCTGCTGAATACTTTCAATATTCCTATCATTAGAAAATATAAGAAAATAGCAGTGATCTAAACTCTTTTTTTCCATTTCTAATTTGTTTCTTTTTCTTGCCTTCCACATTTTTGGATAGTAGACTTGCTCTTTTTGTACTAGAGATTTTGTAAGGTGAATCCTACATATTTTTTTAAGTGTAATCAATTTTTTGATAATATGCTATTAGATTTTTGTATTTACACAAGCACATATACGCATACACACACATATCTCCATCTCCACATTGAATAGACATGGTTAATTTGAAAAATTTAAAGTACTTGGGATTATATTAGATATTTTATATAGAGAATCCATTTAATACTGACTTTTTGGAACAACCTGCATTCTATCATAGAGGTTTGTGAAGCTGAGATCTGAAATTTCAAATAAATGCAATTTTCCTGCATTTTTGTGAGAATCAAAGACCTTCATTGTGATTCAAACAAGAATGACAAAGGTGACTTAAGGGTTTCATTTTTTTTGACTTTTCAGGGAGTGCTCTCTTTGTTACATAGCCTTAAAGATCTCTCTTTCTATAAATCTGACAGTAGATTATTTGCCTTAAATCTAAGAGGCCTAACCGCTTGGACTTTAAAAGTCCTGCATCAGTCTGACTTGGCATCATACTGGGATGAGTCAAAAGGCCAGACACTATCTCATTGGGAAAGAAAAATTATCATGTCTGAGTACCAGGAATAAGGATTCTAAATATGGACGGGTCTAACTCATTCAACATTTCAATGATGGTCAAGTGACACATGCAGGGTGGGTTCACCCTCTGCCACTGGAGCTTTAGCTCTTTGGGAAAATGCAGATTTGTGAAGATAAATGACATATCACTTTTGGGGAATGAATGGAATGTCTAGCTCAGACAGAAACCTTTCAGAAATCTTAACCATTATATCATTTTTTTACTTAAAAGTTTAATTCTCTTCATGGAGCAAAAGCCACTGCAATACGGCCACCCACTGACCTCACACATATTTATTCTTGATATGAATCTCATACCTTCATGTTTAAAATATAACTATAAATAATCCATACTTTATCTCCTTGATAATTGCATTTGCAGTTTTTTGTGAAAAACTATTGAGAACATATGGAAAATAAATCGGTTTAAGCAAAAATTAAATGAATATGTATATTAAAAAAACCTCTCAGAGTTGCATAAAATAAATGATGTAATATCTTCTATGTATAGCTCCTCACTAAGGCAATAGACTAAGTGCTAATGACAGAGTCAATAAAAGTAAGATAATATATTACTATTGCTGATACTTCTGATGCTACCTAATGGCTACCTTTCATATCATTGTCATAGAGGAAGCATTTCTAAAGGTATTCTTCTACACTGCTTTCTGTCCCAAAATACTTTAGAGGAAAATTGATATTCAGATAAAAGAAGGGTCTTTTGCATTGTTTACATGGTCTAAGAAAATAGGATGATATGTTTCTTATGTAGTGAATTATAGTATCTCCTTGGTCAATCACAAAACAAATTGCTTAGCACTGTACCTAAAATCCTAAACTGAGACGTGTCCTACAACAATAATGAATAAAAGTACATATAGATGAACAGTTTCTACATTAGGTAAAAGTAAACTCTTAAAAACCATGTAGTATATTTAAAATGATTAATAGAAGTAGCAATAGCATGGTTAATTGTTATGCCTTATTATTTTCATATTTGGAGAAATCAAAAAAATCTGATTCTATTTATGCTAAGCATGTGTGGGGGTATATATTTTGTTCCAAATATGGAGATCAAACAATGGCTAAGGTTTAAAAAAGAGATGAAATTCTAGTAGAAAATAGGATTTTCAGGAAAAATGATTACTTTGTTTTGATTGAAGTATAGCTCACTAATGGACTTTCATGAACTATATTCTTCAGATTTTATCACTAATTTAAACTACTCATCACAAGTTTCATTAGAGAAATGTAATCAGATAAGGTTTCCAACTTACTTAAGATATTTTTATCTAGCATCTACTGTATATCTGGCTGAGTGAAAGAAGCTAAATATATAGCAATAAGCAAAGTATAAATGGTTTCTTTAGGATTTATTGAAATTAATTTTCATTTAACAATAAACATTTGCTAATGTAAATTTTTCTATGATTTATGAAATATTTTTAAAATCATTATGTAATTGATCCTTAGAGACCTATATGCATTTCAGGAAGCAACAGTTAGAACTGGACATGGAACAACAGACTGGTTCCAAATAGGAAAAAGAGTACGTCAAAGCTGTTTTTGTCACCCTGCTTATTTAACTTATATTCAGGGTGCATCATGAGAAACGCTGGGCTGGAAGAAGCACAAGCTGGAATCAAGATTGCCGGAGGAAATATCAATAACCTCAGATATGCAGATGACACCACCCTTATGGCAGAAAGTGAAGAGGAACTAAAAAGCCTCTTGAAAGTGAAAGAGGAGAGTAAAAAAGTTGGCTTAGAGCTCAACATTCAGAAAACTAAGATCATGGCATCTGGTCTCATCACTTCATGGGAAATAGATGGGGAAACAGTGGAAACAGTGACAGACTTTATTTTTGGGGGCTCCAAAATCACTGCAGATGGTGATTGCAGCCATGAAATTAAAAGATGCTTACTCCTTGGAAGGAAAGTTATGACCAACCTAGATAGCATATTAAAAAGCAGAGACATTTACTTTGCCAACAAAGGTCCATCTAGTCAAGGCTGTGGTTTTTCCAGTAGTCATGTATGGATGTGAGAGTTGGACTGTGAAGAAAGCTGAGCGCCAAAGAACTGATGCTTTTGAACTGTGGTGTTGGAGAAGACTCTTGAGGGTCCCTTGGACTGCAAGGAGATCCAACCAGTCCATCCTAAAGGAGATCAGTCCTGGGTGTTCATTGGAAGGACTGATGCTGAAGCTGAAGCTCCAATACTTTGGCCAGCTCATGCAAAAAGTTGACTCATTGGAAAAGACCCTGATGCTGGGAGGGATTGGGGGCAGGAGGAGAAGGGGATGACAGAGGATGAGATGGCTTGATGGCATCACCGACTCGATGGACATGAGTTTGAGTAACCTCCGGGAGTTGGTGATGGGAGGGAGGCCTGGCGTGCTGCGATTCATGGGGTCACAAAGATTCTGACATGACTGAGCGACTGAACTGAACTGAACTGAATGATCCATGAAAAAGTGTAAACAGTTATTATCATTATTTCCATGTTATATATGAAGTAATAAAATTCCAAGGACTTAAGTAAACATTTCTGGCTTCTAAGTAGTGGATTTGGGACTTAATGTAATTCTATACTTACTGCCTCATGCTTTGCATTTGCTCTCTGTAAGGTAAAAAATACCTGTTTATTTTCTAGATCCTCTACACTTTTTTCTTTCTTTAGCAGGAGGTCCCAGTAATGTCTTCCATTCTAACATATAGAGTTATATTATTCATATAACTTTAATTAATTATATACAAATTTATTCACAATATCATAGAATGATAAGGGAATGTATTAAATCTGGTCTAACTTCCTCCAGATAGATAAAAACATCAATAGCCTAAAATATGAAACAATTCATTTTTAACTTTTTGAAAGACTCTGACAGACTGTTTTCTTGAGTGTTCCAGATTTAGTCAATCTTGAAAAAAGTTAATTATTTTGAATACAACTTAAATCTATTATTCCTTGCCTGAAAGTTGAGAATGATTGATAAAATCTTGTTAAAATGTTACTATCTAGAATAAGATATATTTCATCTCTGACCACTCCAAATGTTAATAAACCATTTAACTCTGAATATTTATATCATTTTTGAAGTCTGTATTACACAGAGTAGTATATGTTGAATCTCATTTTGCATTCATCATTAGGGTTTTATATGCTTAAATTCCACAAATGGTAAACATAATAAGAGTTTATATTTTGCTGTATACATCCTTATCTCACCACACATTAAAAATGATGTTTTATTTGAATGATCTCTCAAATGGATTATATAAAGACAGAAATCCAAAATTATATTTAATTTCCCATTTTCCTATTTTGGCTTTAAATTAAAACCTGTTATATCCAATATTTAGTAAGGAAATCTTAGAGGCAATGCCTAATTAAGCTAACAAACTCAAGTCCAGTTATTCTCCACAGTTCCCTTGGATTACTATCATTCAAATTCATAGATGTTTGCATTTCCAAAATCAGCACATTTTGTCTTAAGGTGGTACCTGGAATCATTACAACTGTTTGGTAAATACCAATTTGTAGATTGTAGTAATTAGACAACAATCAAGAGACAATATATGGCAGAAAATTTTAAGTGCTATAACAGCAGAAGTACAGAATTTTGAAAGGAAAAATGCATAATTTTGCATTGATTAGAAGAAACTTTATAGAGGATTCTTCAGGTAGACCTTGAAGGATAAGTAACCATGAGCCATAGGTATCATGAGAAATATACCACATGGGAAATAATTGTTATTATCATTCACAGGTTTAGACAGGATTACATTCTTTTTTTTAAGGATTACATTCTTTTATTGCCATTATCTTTTCTTTTAATCATTACAACACCATCCAAAAAATGGAAAACTACTTTAGCTGTACATGTCAAGGGTGAGTGATATAGAGGAGTGCATGATAGGCAGAAAGTAAAAAGAAATGTTTTGCCCTTGATTTTATTTCTAATTAGACTTTGATGTTCATTAAATCTGTGTAGGCTCTCCAAAATTCAGTTTCCACATCTGAAAAGTAAATGAGTTAATATTCACTAACCCCCCACCAGAACACATATTCAATGTTTATAATATTTCAAAAATGTTTACAATTTCTTTTCTGCTTCCTCATTTTTAATATAACCTGGTGTTTTAATCTCAGGATCTTTCTCATTTCTCTTTGCATATGTCTCTACATAAGCCTGAATTTCACAGTGATTGTTATTCACTCCACTCTCTTCTAACTTGACTCATTGGAACTGAACCAGCTGGAAACAAGAAAAGCGAAAAGTGCTAGAAGTACAGGATGTGTTTAGGTAATTGGCATTATTTGTGTGAGGCTGGTTTGTAAGAAGTTAGACAGAGATGTACAAAAGCGGGGTAAGAAGGTAAGGATGTAACATATTATATCAAATTCCAGCTTACCCCAGCCAACCTGTCTGAGTTAAGGTCATTGGTGGTGGTGGAAAATTGAGAAGCTCATGTGAAGTTCACAGTTCAGAGACCATAATCACTCTAAAATACTGAGACTTAATCATGGGGCTGCAGAATACTCTCCGGCATCCCCTCTTACCATCCAGTTACTAAGGGTCTTCTTGAAAAATTTCTTTTTAACTAGTGCCTGTCCAACTTTAAAAGAAAAATCACAAAGTATACTAAACAGCAAAAAATGTTTGAAGAGACAAAGCAAACATTAAAAGCATACCTAAATATGGCAAAAATGTTAGAATTATGAGAATCAGACACCTACCAACCCTTCCAGATGATTCTGATGCACACTTAGGTTTGAGGACCACTGGTCTATAGGACTGATTTGGATATTAAATTTCCTATATGTGATTTCTCTATTTTTTTTTTTTTGTCAATTCACTCACAGTTCTTCTCAATAAAAGCTTCCTGTTATCCTTATCTATACAAAGATGCCATAAATCCTTTGAGTGGTATATCGTGTATGCCTTTTATATCCTTCATGACCTAATAGGGTGCTGCTAAAGAAATATTCATCAAGTGTTTAGTGAAAGAAAAGTCAATAACTTGATACATCTACTATCTAAGGCTGGTTTTGCAGACAACTTTTCTGCAGACAGTCTGACCTGGATAGAGCACTGCTCTCTGGATGATGCTGAATGTCGATGTGAAGACCTCTAAGTTCCATGAACCAGAGAAGACTCCCATTTATCCAGAGACATCAAGTCCCATTTAAGATTATATAAGCCAGGAACCCCTATTCTCTCTCTTGTTATTATACAGCAAGTATACGAAAGAGAGGAGACAAAATAAATTTGATATATTGGAATGCAGCAGTTTAGTATAAGCTCTGATAAAAGGTTTGATAGAGGATGAGCTATAAGTGTTTGATAAAAACTAAAGGTCCTGACTAAGCAGTTGGTACCTTTCATTAATCAGAGTTGTTCCTCTTGCCCTCTAGAGTTGACTGAATGTAATCCCCCTAGGAAAAATAACAACAGTTCAGGTCGATCCTTTTCTTATTCTGAAGTACCCAAAATGAATAGGTGCTTGGATTTTACCCAGAACTTGTTCATTTCTCTAATTCAATTTTGCCCATGGAAATCCTGAGTCTTGTAAGAACCAAAGAATATTGCTTCCCAGTATAGACAGTCCATCTATAATTGTACACACTTTCCAAATAAAAATTAAAACCTGTGTTCAGATTATGTTTTCTTCTTGCTTATCAAAAATGCAAACAGGCTTAATTTGAATATCCAGATTCATCAGATGCAACTTGCAATTTGTTAAGGGATTGCTATGTTCACTTGTCTTAGCAATCTTCATGTAGTTAATTTGTATGATGACCTAGTGAGAGATGTTTTGTTACTGATTAATGGGAAACAGGCCAAGAGATGTTAACTAAATTTAACAGGTTATATACACAGCTAGTAAAGAACATTAAAAAAATAAATTTATATGTATTGTGGCAGAGAGCTTGATTTCTTAGCAATATCTTGGGCCAATGTGAGCATTTATTTCTTCAGAAATTTTAGAGGATATAGCTTCAGGTGCCTTCATGAAATTTTTCAACTTCAAATTATCTTTTGGTGGAAACCTTGGGTTTTTGGCTTCCCAGTAGCAATTTTATTTAGTGTTCCTTTATTGATCAAGTCTCCTGTGACTTTTCTATTTACTTCTCTGATGGAGGGAGAGAGGGATGTTTGCTAACCTGGTTGTACACTCCATGCACTGACCTTTTAGTATCCCTTCTGGTTTTAGTTGTTGGAGAATGTTCTCTTACCACCTGCTTTTGTTTGTACTCTCTGAACCACTGTTTGCATTTAATTTCAAAATGTCTCCTTCCATTATCTTTTCTAGTTTTCCAATCATTTTTATGCCACTTTCTTTTACACCTTTGCTACTTTCCAATTCATCTAAAACTATATACGTAGAGAGAGCATGAGAAATGATGGCAACTGAAAGTGAACCCATGAAGGGGAAAAAAAGGAGAAAAAGTCTAAAGTGGACAGAAGCATCAAAAAGATTGAAATACAAGAAACAACGAGTTTAGAAAAAAATTTAGACCTACAAATGCTCTTAGAAGTAAAGGAAATAGAGTGAAATTGGGGAAAATAACATAGTAGAGAGTTTGTAACAGCAATTGCATGGATAAAGTTGCTATGGATTTGCCATTAAATTCTAGAAAACTAAATTGTGTTTCAAACTGTCTTCACATAAATACGAGATAAGAAATTGAATGGATCCAGAACAAAAATTGATGACACAGAGAATGCTGAATATTCAGATTCAGGTCACTCTGACTTCACAGCCAGAGGTAGATTCGGCTTATATGAAATATGAACCTTACAACATTAAGAAAAATAAATCAAAATTTAAAATGATAATAATTATGAGAATATTTTGGAATAAGAACAAAAAGTAAAATGTGCATATTTTAAGCTCTGCAAGCATAATAATCATTACAGAATACAGAAAAATAAAATTTTAATTAAATGGCAGTCTCATATACCTCCACAACACCTTTTTTCTATATTTTTTGACTTCATGTCACATTACAAAGATTTTATATTATCATTTTTTGTAACCATCATAGAAAATGTATTCAGTCTTTCCATTATCTAGGTTGACCATATTTGTCTTTTTAAAAAGATTTTTGAGCTTCACAACTCACTATTAGTATATTAGTCTGCTAATTAGACTGCTAGTTCAGTCATACAAAATACTCCAGATAGGGTGGCTGAAACAACAGAAATTTATCTTCTCACGGTTTTGGAATCCAGGAAGTCCAAGATAAAGTTATTGGTTTCTCCTGAGGATTCTCCTTGCTTCACAGTTGACTTCCTTCTTGCTGTGTCCTCATGTGGCATTTTCTCTGTGTGCACACATTTCTTGTGTCTCTTCCTTTTCTTATTTAAAAAACCTGTCCAATTGGATTATCAGCCCACCCTTATGAACTCATTTAATCTCAATTTTCTCTTAAAGGTCCTATGTTCAAATATAGTCACACTGAGGGTTAAACTACAATGTATGAATTTTGGGGCACAAAATTCAGCCCATAGTAATTGATATTGTCATGAAACCATTTCAAATTGTCATCAAATTATGAAAAATTATCTATCAAGATTTTTGCATATATGAGAAATATACATTTTTCATAGCACTTCTAGAAGTGTGTGCTCTATGATAACAGAAATTCTGATAAAATTATATTTCCATAATTTCTATTAAAACTATTGATGGTGCATTTATAATTACATTTGGCACATTATCAAGTAGACTACAGATAGAAGATATTATAGCACATTCTTGAAAATAACAAACCAGAAAATCCATAAACTAATCACTCTACCCTCTCTCTGGACAGTCATAAGTGCTCTAGAGTTTACTCATAGGAAATCTACAACATAATTTTAATTATACACTGGCCCACATTACTTACCCTATTTTTGGTACCGTGTCTGCTTAATTTTATCTCATTCTTTTCTCATCCATTGCTTAATATTCTCCAGTCACACTATTGTTTATTTCTTCTAACATATAAATTCCAAATCTAACTGAACATTTTTCCTGGCTGAAGTTTCTTCTCTCAGATCTTCGTTCCAACACTGCAACATAACTTTTGCAAGTGACCTCTTCTCTCAGGAAAATTCATGCAACAAGGACAAAACTAACTTCCTGCCTGAAACAATACCAATTCTTCATATAAAATAGAATTTTTTTTTTTTTTTTGCCTATTAAAACTGTGTAGAACAGTGACAACTTAGACATGAGGAAGAAATGAGGCAACCCCTAGAATTGCCTGAACTTACTATTTGGAGAGATGTTCCTTGGCAGTGGCCCAGAAAAGAATGGAGTTACAGCCTGAAAGGTTCCCCGTGATGAGGATTTGCATATGGAAGTCTAGGGAAGGCAAGGCAGGTATAATTTACAGGAGACAGCTGCAAAGAAAAAAAATAATAAAATCTGTAGAGTCCACTTCAGGTGTTAACTCAGTACCTGTGAGTGCATGTGTGAAAAGAAACTAACTACCCAATGCCATGCAGAATCTACTAAAATGGAGCAGCAGATATAATCCTGGAGCTTGTGTAGGGCTGAGAATAATTGATGTTACTATTAGCCAGGGTTGAAAATGTCATAAATTCATGGGCCATTGAGTAGAATTGTCAAAAGAGTATTGTCTCAGTAGTGTGATAAAATCAGCCCAAGAACTATGCTCTGTTCTGGTCATACTTAAAGTTTAAAAGCAAGTCTCAAAATGAGCAAACACACTGTTCAAAACTGTTCAAATATGTACTAAGAGCACGATAGAGGAAAACTCAATGAATGAGTGAGAATACAAAAGTATCCTGTTACTAACATAGTAAAATTCATGATGATTGTAAATATCAATAATAAACAGGCATATAATAAAACAAAAATATAAGCCATAATAAGGAGAAAAACAGAGGAATAGAAATATACCCAGAAATTAAATATATGATAGAGTTAGCAGGAAAGCATGTTAAAATATTAATTATAACTTGAAGCCATATACCAAGGAAAAAGAGCAAAGATTAAGCATGTTAAGTAGAGAGATGAAAACAAATCCAAAAACAAACTGAACTTCTAGAGAGGAAAATGCCTGAATTTTAAAAATTGTTTTGTTTGGATGAGATGAGGAGGAGGTTTGAATTTTAAAAATATAACAATAGAAATTATCCAAAACAAAACAAAGAGTAAAGAGACTTAAAAAATAGAGAATAAGCTGAGAAACAACTTCATGTGTATTAATACATGTTAAATTGAAGTTCCCAAGGGGAAGATTGGAACGAGAAAAACTGGGCTGATGTTTAATTTTTTAGCTATTATTTTGTGAAACCTATATTCTCTGTCATATGTGATCACTGATATCTCTATCCTAATACACTGGTGATCATCCAGTGATTTGCCAAAGATTTCTTTAAACAACTGATGCAAAAAACAAAATAACATAACCAAAATAACAAGCCAAAAACAAAATAAAAAGCCTTTCGCAGTCTGTGTGGATGGCCTCTGGGTTGGGATGCTAACTCACATCTCATCCAAGCAGTTTACAGTTCTGCCTTATCTTTCACTTCATGCATATCCTTCCAAATATCTCCTGCTCATTCTTTTTTTCCCCAGGATTTTTAATTTATTGCTTGCTTTAACTGTTTTTCTTAGTCTTAGGTGGATATAGACATGTTTGCTTTATTGATTTGACCATGAAAGTTCTCAGGTCAGCTTATTTGTTGCTTTGTGGAATTCTCTACTCTGCCATTTTCAGAAACACCACTGTTGGTTTTGTCATTTTCACTGAACAGAGTCTCTTTGAGATTTACCTGTGTTATTTGTATATCATTAATTCATTACTTATAATTGTTGAGTAATAGTCTATGGAATGGACATACCATACTTTGTTTAGCCAGTCACCTATCAAATGAACTTTGTGTTGTGTCCAGATTGTGGCTATTTGAAATAAAGATGCTGTGAGCATTTAAGTAAACCTAATTTTTCACTATTCTGGCATGAATGCTCAAGATTGCAACTTCTAGATTGTGTGGTAATTGCAGGTTTAACATTATAAGAAACAACTAGACTGTTTCCCAGAGTGGCTGTATGATACTACATTCACACCAACATGGGTAAGTGATGATATTTCTCTACATCACCAGTATTTGATGTTGTCACTGTTTTTTTTTCATTCATTCTACTAGATATGTAGTGATATCTCATTGTCCTATAATTTATAGTTCCATAATAGCCTATGGTACTGAACATTTTTTCATGTATTTATTTGTTGTATGTTTATTCTCTTCAGCAAAATTTCAGTTTATGCCTGTGACCCATTTTCTAATTATACTGATTTATTTTTCTATGGTTGGATTTTGAATGTTTAAAAGTATATATTCCAGATCCTGATCCTTTGTTGGAAATGTGGTTTTCAAGTATACTATCCTAGTCTTTAACTTTATTTTTAATACTCTTATCAGGATCTTTTGTAGAGCAAATTAATTTTATTTTGATAAAGTCCAATTTATCAAAGTTTCCTTTTTATGGATCATGCATTTGATGACAAGTTTAAGAACTGTTTTCTCAATTCTAGATTCTGACAGTTTTCTCCTATGTAATTTACCAAAAATGCAGTAGCCTTATGTTTAAGGCTGTGACCAATTTGAAGTTAATTTTTGTATGATACGTGAGGTCAGATTTATATTATTTTGTTTTCCTAATAGATGCTTTATTTCTCCATCATCATTTTTTAAAAATACTATGCTTTCCCCATTAAATTGCTTTTGTAACTATGTAAAAAATCAGTAGAGCATGTTTGTATGGGCCTATTTTGGAGTTTTCTATTCTTTTCCATTTATATATATATATAGGTCTCTTGTGCTAATACTACCTTGTCTTGATTAGCTATGTAGTAGGACTTAATTCTTAGGATGATTACTCCCATTTTATTCTCCTCTTTCAAGATTGTGTTATCTATTCTAGGCTGTATGCAATTCCATATAAATTTTAGAATGAACTTGTCTGTGTCTTAACAAAACCTTGCTGCTACTTTGATAGGAGTTGCATTAAATGTATAGGTCAATTGGGAGAATTGATAACTTTATTCTGCTGAATCATATAGGGTATAATTTGTCTAATTTTTCACTGGTTTCCACAATTGGAAAATGTTTTCGCATAGATAGAAGTTTGGCTTTTAATAGTAATTTAATCTTTAGCAAAAATTTATGCAAATTTATGCATAAGGAAATTATCTCAGGAATATAATTTTGGCAGTTTGAAAGGGGCAGATGTTCTCTTTTTAGAATTTGGCTTATTTAAATGAAAGAGATAATGGGACAAAGAGATCTTCTATGTCTAACATGAAGATCATGTAATCCTTCAGCTCATGGATCAGAAATAGCCTCCATTTATACTTCATATAATATTTTATCTTCTTACAATGCTATCAAAATTTCCTTCAACAGTTACAATTGATCTACTTCCTTGCTCCTCCATCTTGCTTGGTTTAATTGTATCAAAAATAAAAAATCCAAACACACACAAACACAATCTGGCTATATCCATAATTCCATTTGCAATTTTTTTATACTTGTTAGAGTCATTATTTTCTTACATGTAACTTTCTTACATGTAACTATAGTGCAAATGATGTTAAATACATAAAACTGCCTCATAATTTTCATCCAAAAATGATTCTTTATTCTCTCGAATTACAGTTTTCTTTACTAAATAGGTAGAAGAGCAATACATGACATATCCTGAGATAGGCATGTGATCTAAAATGATCAAATCAGATGGAAAGAACAAGCTTAAAAATTTGAGTGAGGAGAGTTCTATCTCTGATTTTTCTTCTATGTCTCTATAGCTCTCAGTCTGTCTTTCTACCTTATTCTTTCTTACTGAACAAGAGACTTTTTGGTCACAGCTGGTTCTGGAAGGCTTCTTGTAATGCCTAGAGATAAAGATGTACACATAAATTAACACATCTTTCACTTATATAGGATCAATCTATAGAACCAGGTGTGTAATCACGATCTTATTTATATTTAATAGAACTTTGCTTTTAATCTCTTTGCTTTGATTAGTTTGCTATTTGTTATGAGTACTCCATGAGTAGTTTAATAAATGTAGATGGTTGACTTATTAGTGTTGTACTTAGTTGCATAGTTGTATCGGACTCTCTGTGACCCCATGGACTGTAGCTCTCCAAGCTCCTCTGTCCATGGGGATTCTTCAGGCAAGAAGACAGGAATGGGTTGCCATGATCTGCTCCAGGGGATCTCCCTAATCCAGGGATCGAACCCAGGTCTCTCGCATTGCAGGCAGACCCTTTACTGTCTGAGCCACCAAAGAAGCCCAAGAATACTGGAGTGGCTACCTATCCCTTCTCCAGGGGACTCTCCCAAATCAGAAATTGAACCGTGTCTCCTGCATTGCAGGTGGATTCTTTACCAGGTGAGCTAACAGGGGAGCCCTGATTTATTTGTGATTTTTCCAAATCCTGACACCTTTTCTTTTGAGAAGTCCTTCAATTTTTAATTCTGATGTAATTCAAACTTTATACTGAAGATGCAAAAATAGTAAAAGGAATTCTTCTCCACTCAAATTTGATCATTGTTCACATTTTTCCTCCGCATTGTTTTGCTTCATTATTCTCTCTCAATATATTTATATTCAAAATTCTTTAGCTATGCCAAGGAGAAGGAAATGGCAACCCACTCCAGTATTCTTGCCTGGAGAGTTCCAGGGACAGAAGAGCCTGGTGGGCTGCCTTCTATGGGGTTGCACAGAGTCGGCCACAACTGAAGTGACTTAGCAGCAGCAGCAGCAGCTATGCCAATTGTGGTTGCTTAGTACCTAAGTCTTGCCAACTCTCTTGCAACCCCATGGACTCTAACCACCAGGATCCTCTGTCTATGGAATTTTCAAGGCAAGAATACTGGAGTGGGTTGCCATTTTCTTTCTTCAGGGAATCTTCCTGACCCAGGGATTGAACCAGCATTTCTTGCATTGGCATGCATATTCATTACCCCTGAGCCATCAGGGAAGCCAGCGATGTCAATAATGTCCTTTATACCTGTTGCTTATCATTGTCCAAGGTTTAATTCAGGGTCTTACAGTACACTCAGTTGTCATCTGTTTTTAGTCTCCTTTCATCTGGACCAGTTCCTCAGGCTTTCTCTGGGAAATTCAACCTTGACATTTTGAAGGATAATAAACAATTATTTTGTAATATCCCTTAATTTTAATTTTCTATTGTTTCCTCATCCTAAAGCTTTTTAAAAATAATATTTACCCATAGGGGCGACATATTAGATAGGTAAGAAGAGAATGTTGGATCACAGTGCTATACGTTGTATATATTTTAAACACCTAATTATACAATGATACCATTAAAATCTCAATTAGGGTGAGGAGTTGAATTAATCTATTTCAGGTTTGGCATTTCAAGAAAGCTAAATATATCTTAAAAAGAAGATTTTTTTAGTATAATGCTCAAATAGTCATGAAAACTTTTTTTAACATTGTATAGACCACATCTTACAACCATATGCAAATATATGAAAGTAACACTTAAAAATTTAACCTAGATTAAAAAAATAAATAAATGGAAACTAAAATCACATGCTGTTTTGAATTTAACAAAGGAAGATATCATGCAAAAGTATACAACAGAGCAAAACTTCATTTGGAGGAAAATTAAGAACCTTAAATAATTTCATAAAAATTATTTTTTAATTTAAAAAGCTATAAAATCAAAATTAATGAGTGTAGCAACAGATTGGCAAGGAGAGCAAGCAAAATCACCCATAACCCACAACAACGATAATTTGGAGACAATAATTTCTCAACAAGTTATTTTTCACATAAGTGGACCTTCTGAGATCAGCCATGTTAACTCCAGTGCATACATAGAACCAGCAAAGCAAATCAGGTTAGTTACAAAAGAAAAGAAAGGTATCAGTCAAGGTAGGAAATACTGAAACTACAATGTCATTGAATCAGGCTCCTAGACTCCAGAAATTTGAAAGAAAGAGGCTTGAAAAATGCAAGGACCAGTTATGGTTGTGTTGGAAAAGCTCCACCAGAGGAATATAGGTAACATGAAATATCCCTTAGAAAATTAGTGGTAAAGGGGAAAAAAAAAAAAAAAAAATCAGCAACAGAAGTAGGATAGTATGAATGACTCAGAAGGATGGATATCTTCATTTCCAAGAATCATTCCTCACTAAAAAGAATCAGGGCTTCTTGGAGAAATGACTACTTCCTGGATCAGGAAAGGAGAAGTGTTATGTAACACTGGGATGTCTTATATCAGAAAACAAAGAATTCAAAAACTAACAAAGAAGACATGCCAAAAAACAAAGTCAAGCCTAAAGGGCCTCCTATGGGCTCAAGCTGGATTATTTAAATAACAACATTAGTAATCTGTTACTATCATTTCTGTAACTGATAGTAAACAAACAAAACCCATGAGTCCTTTGTGTGGTATGTGTGTATGTATGAAAGACAGAGAGAGAAACGGATGCTAAAGCCAACAATTAAAGTGTTTCAGAGTATACAAATTAAAACAGTGCCAAAGCCACTCTGGAGATTATCTGAGAATTACAAAGGGGAAAAATAAGTGGGCAAGATCTGATTGCCATTTTCTCAAAAATAAAGCGATCAAATTTAACATCACAAACAGCTGAATTATGCTTCAGCGGGGGGAAGTGGGAGGGGCAGTTAATGATGAATTTCCAGAGTAAAAGGAGAAAATTTAATATAGATTTATAGTAAATAGCATTAGGGAAAAATGCTGATGTCCTTTGTGAAATGGAAGAATTGATTGAATGAAACCACAAAAATTTTTCTAATTTTTAGGAGATGCATGTAAAGTATTTCAGGGTAAAGTGTCAAGAATTATGTAACATTTTTAAATGGTCCAACAAATAAACTAAAGATGCATAGATTAAAAAATAGTAAAATATTAACAGTTAATATATGTAGGCCTTTTGTATAAAAAGGAATCATTGTATTATCATTTTTAAATTTAAAATGTACATTTTTTTTCATAGCTAATGTTGGAAAAATTTACAGGTAACAGAAAAATAAGAAAAATGGTATATTCTTGAGTTATGAAAATACAATATTAGAAAACATCAAGGTAAATAGTCATAAAATTATATAAATTAAATTATTCATATACAAAACAAAGTGAAGTATAGATATAATAAGCCAGGAGTTAAATTCACAAGCATAAAGAAAATTTTTAAAAATGTATTAAAAATACAGATACCAATAAAAAAAAAAACAGTCTGCAAATTAGTAGTTAACTCACAAAAATTTAAAAATATTAAAAAAATTATATTAGAAAGCAGGTCAAAAGCCCTTGTTATTAGAGAAATGAAAATTTAAAACAGCAAAAACTACGCTTTTTTCTTAAACCTCTTTTATTAGTGACTATTTTAAACATTGGTAGCATTCACTTCTTTTAGGTGTGTGAGGGAAGAACACAGTTATGCATCGTTGGTAAAAGTACATTTTTGATCAAATTTGGGGCAAAGAACATTGCAGTACTCAATAGGAGTAAATCTTGCTACAAAATAAGCAATAACACTGATAGATAATGATATTTATGGAAGATTGTTATGTAACTGGCAATAACCTGAATGTCAAATGATATGGAATTGTTAATTAAGGTATGCTATATTTGTAGCTAGAAAATGAAGCAGTTAAATAAGTTAGCTTGTTATTTATGCATTGACCTAGAAATACATCTGTAACACATTATTTAGCAATGAATAATTCTGTATTTGGGGCTTCCCAGGTGGCACTAGCGGTAAGGAACCCGCCTGCCAACGCAGGAGACACGAGATACAGGTTCCATCCCTGAGCTGGGAAGGTCCCCTGGAGGAGCACATGCAACCCACTCCGGTATTCTTGCCTGAAGAATCCCATGGACATGGGAGCCTGGTGGGCTACAGTCCTTAGGGTCACAAAGAGTCAGACACAACTGAAGTCTTAACACCCGTGTAAATCTGTTTTTGAAAAATAAAAACATATTTAAAAAAAGGAAAATAAACCATATGTGTGTATCTCTATGGGGAAGATCCCCTGGAGGAGGGCATGGAAACCCATTCCAGTATTCTTACCTGGAGAATCCTAGGGACAGAGGAGTGTGGCGGGCTGCAATCCATAGAGGTCACAGAGTCAGACACAATGGAAGCAACTCGGCACGTGTATCTCTGTCTCTAAACAAGGTTAAAAAAAATAAGTTTGAAAGGGGAAAAGCAAACTGCTAACATTGCTTAGTATACTTCAGTGGAGAGGGAGAGAAAAGGAGAGGAGAAGGTAAGACTATTGATATAACTTATAAATAGTTATATTTCATGAGTTGTTACAAATGTTTTCTTTTTCTAATTAAAAAATTACAAGTTTTTTTTTTTAAACCCTCAACAATAGCAACAAAAGAAACTGCTGTTGAATGAATTATATCTATTCAGGCACAAGTTATTTTCTACTATGCAGAAGTTCCACTGCAGGCATACAGCAAACAGAAAGGATTTATGAATCTTTTCATGTAAAATTAATAATGAAATATGATGTGTGGTCTTTTTACTTTAAAAGAAGGCATCACAATATGATACTTTATTACTATGCCATTTTAATTGCTGCCTCTCTGTGTGCTTTATTCTGAATATTTTTGGTTTTGAATTGTTGACCCAAGGCAATTTTATTATGAAGTAGGATACCCTTTCATAGATTAGAAAATGCTACAAATCAAAAGGAGAAATTATAAATACAATGAATTATAACTCAAACTCTTAAATTTTCTCATATTTTTCTCTTTATCTTGGTGGAACAAAGTGAACACTCAAGAAGTTAAAGTGAAATTAATAACTGAAATAAAGCTGCAAATTATTTTAGAAAGAAGTTTACTTCAACTAGAAAATTAGGAAAATCAGGAAGAAAATTATGTCTTTAAGGCTAAAACTGTTTTGAAAATGTCTAGAAAAAAGCCATGCTATAATATTTTATAAATAACTAAATGGTGAATATAACTTATAGGATTAGTAGTCCTGAAATCCTATGGTACAAACATTTGAATAGTCATATAAAGATAGTAATTATATGGAACTTTCTTATTTCAGGCCTATTTAGCTCCCTCCTTTCTTGTCCTTCCAGACACTGCAGAGATTCAAATCTGTTCTGTAAAGCATCTCCTTTCCATAATTTTAGTAAGTTATTCTTGATATTCCTTCTCCATTTGAGTGTAATATACACAAGATGTATGAATCTCTGGGAAGCACATTCAGTCTGTAGCACTGACTCCTTCCCCCTTACAAGGACCCTTGTGATTATATTGGGCCCACCAAGATAATCCAGACTTATCTCCCAAGAACTGTAATTAAATCACTATGGCAAAGTCCTTTTTGTCATTTAAGTAACACATTTACAGGGTTCTAGGGTGACTGCAGCCATGAAATTAAAAGACACTTGTACCTTGGAAGAAAATTTATGACAAACCTAGGCAGCATAGTAGAAAGCAGAGACATCACATTGCTGACAAAAGTCTATGCAGTTAAAGCTATGGTTTTTCCAGTAGTCATGGACCATAAAGAAGGTTGAGCGCCAAAGAATGGATCATTTAGAACCGTGGTCCTGGAGAAGACTCTTGAGAGTCCCTGGACAACAAGGAGATCAAACAACTTGGTCCTAAAGGAAATCAACCCCGAATATTCATTGGAAGGACAGATGCTGAAATTGAAACTCCAATACTTTGGCCACCTGATGCAAAGAGCTGACTCATTGGAAAAGACCCTGATGCTGGGAAAGATTGAAGGCAGGAGGAGAAGTGGGTGACAGATGAGATGGTTGGATGGCATCACTGACTTAATGGATATGAGTTTGAGCAAACTCCAGGTGATAGTGAAGGACAGGGAAATCTGGGCATGCGGCAGTCCATGAGGTTGCAAAGAGTGGGACATGACTGAGGAACTGAGCATCAACACCGGTGTTGTATTGGGCTTCCCAGGTGGTGCTAGTGGCAAAAAGCTCACCTGCCAGTTCAGGAGACAAGAGACACAGATTCTATCCTTGGGTTGGAAAGATCCCCTGGAGGAGGAAATGACAACCCACTCTAGTATTCTTGCCTGGAGAATCGCAGGAACATCAGAGTCTGGTGGGCTATAGTCCAGGGGTTTGCAAAGAGTCCGGCTGGACTTAGTGACAGAACAAAACAGCAAATAGAAGGAGCTGCCTCATGGAACTATCAAGACCGAGAAGTCCCAAGGTCTAGCACACTGGAGCCTGAGGAAAGTCAGTGGCAGAGTTTCAGTGTCTGAAGGCCTGAAACCAGGCCAGTAGATGATAAGATCCAGCCTGAATATGAATCTCAAGGCAGGAGAAGACCAGTGTCCCAACTCAAAGGCAGTAAGACAGGGAGAGGGAATCTTCCCTTAATCAGTCTTTCATTGTCTTCTGGCCTTCAGCAAATAGGATGAGGATCTCCCCAAACGGGGAGGACAATCTGCTTTGCTTGTTAATGTCATCCAGAAATACACTCAGATACACCCAGAATAATGTTTATACAAATACCTGAGGACCCCTGTCCAGTTAGGTACACGTAAAATTGACCATCACAGATGTAGACATCTTTGGGGAGCTATTTTTAGTCTACCACATCTCTTATAAGCATAAAACATGCTCTAGCATAATTATCTTAAGTTTCTTGATACCACATTCTCCAGTTTGCTCCATATTTCTTTACATCCATTCCCATGTGAACTTGAAAGGATTTTGTATTTTCTCTCAAGCCTTGTAACTTCATCCTCCACTAAAGCCTTCTTAAGTAGAATCTGAGCCCTTCCATTTTGCTTATTCATCTTACATCAGAGTAAAAATGACCACGTTGTCCTATGAAATGACCACTTCTCTGTTCTGGTTTTACTAAGAATCACACAAACTGCAGCCTCAAACTCTCCCTTCTTGATCTCCGTAAAGACAACTTCTCATCATCCCAATTTCAGTTTGTAATATTGACGAGGTGCTTTGTTTCACCATTTAAATTAGACCCACTCAGCTTTCAGTTTTATTTTCCAGCCCTCAGTTCTATTTTCTTGAAAATATTTATACTTATGAAATTATATGTTGTTCATGGGTTTACATAGTTACTAACTTCTGCTTTCTCCCCTAAATTAATGGAAGATGGGAAAGAAAGGAACCATGTCAGTCTTCAAAATCCTTTCTTCCAAGTGTGAAAAACAGTGTCTGAAACACATATCTGAATTAATGAATTGATTACAGAATTTTATTAGTTTGTACAATATCACTATCAAATTTTTAATCTAATAAGTATACTAAAATTAGAGTTAATCAAAAGATACAGATCTAATTTATGGTGATAACAAATTCTACTTCAACTAAGACTAATTTAAAAATTGGTTCCAGAAAAGAGTTTATGTCAAATGAAAGACAGACTCTGATGATGAAATGGATGGAATAGCCAATAAAGAATGAGTATAGACAGAGAGATAGATATAGATAGAGACAGATAAACAGGTATACATGTATATATATGTATATGTGTAAAAATATAATACACATACATATATATATGCTTACTTGTACATTTTCCTTGTATTTTATAAATAATTTTTTGTGAATATAATTTGACATCATCATCTAAGAATAGTTTTCTAAGACTATCTTCAAATTTATTCAATTCTTGGAGACAAATTGACTTTTCTGTAGGCCTACATTTGCTCCTGAAATAATATTCATTAAGGACTAAGGTTATATCTACTTGAAATTTCAATTTAATTTAAAATTTTGGAAAGAAGTCTTCTGACAATTCAGGTTATAAAATGGCCATACAGTTTTTTAATAAATGTTCAAGCTGTCAAGAAAAATTTGTCTCTGATCTTCCATGGGTTAAAATCATAATGAGAATTTCTGCAGTTAATAAGGCCAAGAGTGAAAAGCTGAAGTTTCAAATTGTCAGCAGTACATAGTGATCATTATAATGGGCAAAAAAGAATATACAAAACTGAATCTTGTCAAGCAAAAGATTTTCTAAGTGTTTTATATCATGGAACATCTAGTAAAAAACTTTTAATTTCTGCCTTTTCTTACTAGAATTTGGAAAACATTGAATGGGGTAAATAATACAGTTAAAATTATCTGAAACAAAAAGTAATGTATTTAAACAAGAGATGTATTTTACAAACAGTAATTATGATTTAATATAAAGTATGGTTTAATATTGGGCTTTCCTGTTAACTCAACTTGTAAATAATCCACCTACAATGCAGGAAACTCCGGTTTGATTCCTGGGTTGGGAAGATCCCCTGGAGAAGGGATAGGCTACCCACTTCAATGTTCTTGGGCTTCCATGGTAGCTCAGATGGTAAAGAGTCTACCTGCAATGTGGGAGACCTGGGTTTGATCTCTGGGTTGGAACCATCCCCTGAAGGAGGAACATGGCAACCCACTCCAGTATTCTTGCCTGGAGTATCCCCATGGACAGAGGAGCCTGGTGGGCTACAGTCCATGAGGTTACAAAGAGTTGGACATAACTGAGTGACTAAGCACAGCACAGCACACCATCATAGTTTAATGTTGCAAATATATAAATAAAAGCCAGAAATGTGGCTTTTATCTTCTCTAAGGGCTCCTAGTCTATCAGTGATTCTCAAAGTATGATCCATGGACCTCTAGGGACTTCTGAGGCCCCTTTAAAAGATATAGAAGGTGACATCAAAACTATTCTGATAATTGCACTAATGTTATTTTCCTTTATCAGTATGTTGATATTTGCTTGTACACAAGCAATTAGTAGATAAGACTTGTTTCCTTAGCACATGCTAAAGCAGTGGCACTAAACTCCACTAGTAGTCACTATTCTATTTACTGCTATATTCTTCCAAAAAATGCATCCTGGCAGGCAAAGAACAAACAGAAACCCACACATTCACACACATACATGCACAAACACTGACACTGGTTTCACTTAAGAATTTTCTTTATGAAGCAATAAAAGATGTTTTATAAAACTTCAACCCCTAAGGTTCAAAGCATCACTATGAACAAAGCTAGTGAGGTGATAGAATTCCAGTTGAGCTATTTCAAATCCTAAAAGACAATGCTGTGAAAGTGCTGCACTCAATATGCCAGCAAATTTGGAAAAGTCAGCAGTGGCCACAGGACTGGAAAAGGTCAGTTTTCATTCCAGTATCAAAGAAAGGCAATCCCAAAGAATGCTCAAACTATTGCACAATTGCACTCATCTCACACACTAGTAAAGTAATGCTCAAAATACTCCAAGCCAGGCTTCAAAAATATGTGAACTGTGAACTTCCAGACATTCAAGCTGGATTTAGAAAAGGCAGAGGAACCAGAGATCAAATTGCAAACATCCACTGGGTCATTGAAAAAGCAAGAGAGTTCCAGAAAAACTTCTATTTCTGCTTTATTAACTATGCCAAAGCCTTTGACTGTATGGATCACAACAAACTGTGGAAAATTCTTAAAGAGATGGCAATATCAGACAACCTGACCTGCCTCTTGAGAAACCTTGTATGCAGATCCAAAAGCAATAGTTAGAACTGAACATGGAACACCATACTGGTTCCAAATCAGGAAAGGAGTATGTCAAGGCTGTATATTGTCACTCTAGTTATTTAACTTATATGCAGAGTACATCACGAGAAATGCTGGGCTGAAGGAAGCACAAGCTGGAATCAAGATTGCTGGGAGAAATATCAATAACCTCAGATATGCAGATGACATCACCCTTATGGCAGAAAGCAAAGAAGAACTGAAGAGCCTCTTGAAGAACGTGAAAGAAGAGAGTTAAAAAGCTGGTATAAAGCTCAACATTCAGAAAACTAAGATCATGGCATCTGGTCCCATCACTTCATGGCAAATAAAAGGGGAAACAAAAGATACAGCGACAGACTTATTTTTTTTTTTTTTTTTTGCAGATGGTGACTGCAGCCATGAAATTAAAAGATGTTTGCTCCTTGGAAGAAAAACTATGACCAACCTAGACAGCATATTAAAAAGCAGAGACATTACTTTGCCAACAAATGTCCATCTAGTCAAGGCTATGGTTTTTGCAGTAGTCATGTATGGATATGAGAGTTGGAGTATAAAGAAAGCTGAGTGCCAAAGAATTGATGCTTTGAACTGTGGTGTTGGAGAAGACTCTTGAGAGTCTCTTGGACTGCAAGGAGATCCAACTAGTCCACCCTAAAGGAAATCAGGCCTGAATATTCATTGGAAGGACTGATGCTGAAGCCAAAACTCCAATACTTTGGCCACTTGATTCACAGAACTGACTCCTTGGAAAAGCCCCTGATGCTGGGAAAGATTGAAAGTGGGAGGAGAAGGGGATGACAGAGGATGAGATGCTTGGATAGCATCACTGACTCAACGGACTCAATGGAGTTTGAGTAAACTCCAGGAGTTGGTTATGGACAGGGAAGCCTGGCATGCCGCAGCCCACGAGGTTGCAAAGAGTCAGACAGGACTGAGTGACTGAACTGAACTGAGGGCGTTCTGTGTGATGAAGTGGGAAGTACATATTAAGCATTTATGCTGTTGACCAAGTGCATTGTTTGTTCAATGAAAATTACTATGTGATTGTAATATAAGCCATACTAGCCACATTTTTCAAGGAATGTCATTTTGGAAAACACAGCAGATGGACAAAACATGACTATTTCGCTTTGTGCATTTGGCAAGTATTATCTCATTGTTGGGGAGGAGAAAATTTTCCCCTTCTACCCCTCTTGAGTTCTTGTGGCTGGACTAATAATAAAATTATCACAAAACAGATTAACAGGTGAAACAGTAAATTTTAATTTTTGCACATAGAGGTCTCATAGAAATGAGGATGAAGAAGTAGCCCAAGCAGATGACTTTTACATGTTTCAGACAAAGTGAAAGTGAAAGTTGCTTAGTTGTGTCTGACTCTTCGCAATCCCATGGTTAGGCTCATCTGTCCATGGATTCTCCAAGAAAAAATATTACATACACACAATGGAATATTCCTCAGCTATTAAAAAGAATACATATGAATCAGTTCTAATGAGGTAGATGAAACTGGAGCCTATTATACAGAGTGAAGTAAGCCAGGAAAAAACAAAACAAAGCACCAATACAGCATACTAATGCATATATATGAAATTTAGAAAGATAGTAATGATAACCCTATATGCAAGACAGCAAAAGAGACACGTATGTATAGAACATATACTTTTGGGCTCTGTGGGAGAGGGCTAGGGTGGGATGATTTGGGAGAATGGCACTGAAACATGTATATTACCATATGTGAAATGAATCACCAGTCCAGGTTCGATGCATGAAACAGGGTGCTTGGGTCTGGTGCACTGGGATGACCCAGAGGGATGGGATGGGGAGGGAGGTGTGAGGGGGGTTCAGGATGGGGAATACATATACACCTGTGGCGGATTCATGTCAGCGTATGGCAAAACCACTACAATATTGTAATTAGCCTCCAATTAAAATAAATAAATTTATATTTTATTAAAAAAAAAAAACACGAATATTGAAGTGGGTAAACTTTCCCTTCTCCAGGGAATCTCCCCGACTTGGGGAATGAACCTGGGTCTCCTGCATTGAAGGCAGATTCTTTGCCATCTGAGCCACCAGGAAAGCCCGTATGTTTTAGACAAAGAAATAATAAATTTGTGAGTAGCTGACAGGACAAAAGAACTCAGGTTTGGGATACACAATTAGTGAAGAATCCAAACAGTGTTTAGAATTGGGGTAGTAAATTAACTAAGTGCCAAGGTGTGTTTACATATCTTCTTGTCACAAATTCCTCATCTCTGTCTACATGAGTGTCTTTCTATCTCCAGATGCAGGGACTGTACCTTTTACATGAAAGACTTATTTCCTGTTTTCAGGGAAATGGAGAGATGAATGAGTATTCCTCATGCATTGGTTATTTCTTATGGAGCTCTAATTCTAAATAATCAGTTTGCCTTTGTGGCAAATTTGAGGGTATCCTACCCCAAACCCCAATGTTGTAAACAAACACAATGAGCCTGTTACTTTGAAGAAAAGACTAACAATATTCATTGCTGAGAAGGGAAAACTCAGTTTCCCTGTGTTTCCCCTTGACTCTCACACTTTCCCACATTCACAGCACCTCTGATACCAGATATGTGGGTTTTTAAACCACACTGAACAGCTTTCTGTCACTCCACCTGGGGGCCTTATAATTTAACTCAATTTTGACACTATCTGGTATTAACAAAAGATTTCACAGGTTGAGGGCTCAGTCTCACAAGAATGCCCCCACCCCCAGATACCAATAGCAAAGGGTGGGTCCCCAGGTTACTAATAACTTCTGTCCAACTTGAGAGGTTCCCATGACACCATCTCCCTTGGATTCAGTTCTGACACATTCTGTGTCAGAACTCAGGGAAATATGTTTAACAGCTTATTACATAATAAAGGATATAAAAGAATAGCTAAATGATGAGATACAATGGTCAAACGCTGGGAACGTCTTGACTCCTGGAGTTTCTGTCCCTATGGATTTAGGGGGCATCACCCTCTTGGTAGGTACACACATGCGTTTACCAATCTGGAAACTCTCCAAACCCCACACTGCTAAGAATTTTATGGAGGCATTATCATGTACTCATGATCAATTACTAACTCTATTTCCAGCCCTTCCTCTGTTTCTGGGGTGTGAGGAGTGGAGCTAACACATCCAAGGTTCTAATCCTGGCTTGGTCTTTCTGGTGACCACTCAAGAGTCACCTTGTCAGAACAAAAGACTCTCCTACCACTCAGGAAATTCCAACGGACTTAGGAGCCCTGTGTCAGGAACCTGGGTTAAAGATTAAATGTAGGAAAAAAAAAATGCTTCTAGTACTCTTATCAGTTAGGAAATGACAAGGGTTTTTGTAGCTCTATTCCTGGAACTAAGGTCAAAAATTAAATGTTAGAATGAATGATTCTGCTAACATTCTATTTTCTATGATTTTAGGAAACCTGTATCAGGAATCAGGAGTAGAGATTCATATATATATATATATATTATATATGAATATATGATTCATATATAATATATATATATATAATCTCACAGTTGCCATTGATAAAAATTCAAAATTTGAAGCAAGAATTGTAATTTTGAAAGCTGTATTTAACTATCTGAGCTTGACAATTTCCCAACATGTAGAGACTTTTCTGGTGAGGTTAATGATGACATGAATAATTTTTGCATTGTGTAATAAAATGTCTTCTTTTAGAAAATCTATATGTCAGTGACAAATGAGTGATGTTATAAATTCATGCATGGGTAAGATATCCATTTTAAGCTGAAGATAAATCAATGGATTTTAATGTCACATAGTATGAAACTTTTTAAAACATGGCTTCAGGTTTTACACTGCAAGTAACTTTAAGAAAATATTGTTGTACAATCTTGGTACAGTATCAAAAAAGAATATTCACAATTATTAAAAATTCTGTGTAACTGTTCCTTTATTTTCAAAGTATTTATCTATGTCAATCTTCATTTTTTTTAATGCACTTCAACCAAGACAACATTTTGTTCTATATTAAATGCTGATCAGATAAAAGAATCCAGCATTTTTCTATTAAGCTAAAAATTAGGAAGATCTATAAAAACTTTTAAAATTCTTTTGAAGTTTGATGCTTTTTTCACCCCCAACACAATCTTTCTTGAAATTGCCACAAATCAAAGGAGATGTGAAGCTGCTCCATTGAAAGTGAGAATATCCTGGCAAATAAATAGCTTTCACTATTATGTACATAATAACTACTAACTAAATAGATATAGATAGAAGGCACTGGGTATATATGAATATACCCCTGTTCAAAAATGGTTGAACTGAATTGTTGGCAAGGCTAGTAAACATAAATGTGCATGGATTATATGAACTAATGTGAAGGCTACATGCATTTCATTACTGGATCATACTGATCTTTTGATCCATTGAAAATGTGAAAAGGCAATTATTCCATATTAGCCTGATTACAAATAGTTCATCCAAGCCTTATATGGGCAGAATGAAATTGTCTAAGCACAGACAGCAAATTAATGTAGGATTTACATAATTACTTTCTTAAATATAATTTTAGTTCAGTTCAGTTCAGTTCAGTCACTCAGTCCTGTCCGACTCTTTGTGACCCCATGAATCGCAGCACGCCAGGCCTCCCTGTCCATCACCAACTCCCAGAGTTTACTCAAACTCATGTCCATCGAGTTGGTGATTTCATCCAACCATCTCATCCTCTGTCGTCCCCTTCTCCTCCCACTTTCAATCTTTCCCAACATCAGGGTCTTTTCCAAGGAGTCAGTTCTTCACATCAGGTGGCCAAAGTATTGGAGTTTCAGCTTTGGCATTGGTCCTTCCGATGAATATTCAGGACTGATTTCCCTTAGAATGGACTGGTTGGATGTCCTTGCAGTCCAAGCGACTCTCGAGAGTCTTCTCCAACACCATAGTTCAAAAGAATCAATTCTTCAGTGCTCAACTTTCTTTATAGTTCAACTCTCACATCCATACATGACTACTGGGAAAACATAGTTTAACTTCATGAAAAATTCGTACACTAAAAGGATTAAGTTGGTAAAATCATTTGATTTTGAAACAATATGAAGTGATTTTTTTTTTTACTTAACTGTCAACATAATTCTTATCTTTTAATGAAATCAATTTTGGGGGAGGGGGCAATCAGTATGCTTTACACTATCATTCTAGATTTTTCAGCTCTTAATCAAGTTGGAAGTTTGTAAATGTACAGAATTCTAAGCATGGATTATAAAGAATACACACAGAGGTATATAACCAGGTGATGTCTTGTAGATGTTGGCGCTATGCTTTCTGTTGGCTCACAGAGGATTTTGCTCTACTGATTTGATTGAAGGTTGTCCTAGGTCGCATTTTAACAAGTTTCATTTCTGCTAACAGACGTGTTATCATTCTCTCGAGCTTTCTTTTCTGCACAGCATTTTCCAGAGGACGTGTATGCAAGTGAATGAGTCTATGTGTGTATAAAAATGCTACTCTCTTACCATGCTGGATATTCAATAGGCAAGGTCACTTTTAAAAGCAGTCCCTTTGACACTGATAGAGCTGTCTCCTCTGGCTTGTTTCTCTCAAAATATTTGCTAATGGATGTCTACAGGGGATTTTTAAAATAGGGGCATTAGTCAGGGATTAGACCTTCATAGCCTCCCTTAGTCATTTGAGAAGATGTCAGTCTGATGTGTGATGGATGATTTTGTAAAATATTAGGAGTCTTTCTTTGTTTGTATGCAATGTCTTTGATCACATGGGAAATAAAATCAATATGTGAGATAATATGGTGCTTGGGCCTATTAGAATAGACCCAATAGTTTTAAATGTTTTCTATGTAATAAATACCCACTCCAGTGTTCTTGCTTGGAGAATCCCAGGGATGGAGGAGCCTGATGGGCTGCCATCTATGGGGTCGCACAGTTGGACACAACTGAAGCGACTTAGCAGTAGCAGCAGCATGTAATAAATGCCACAAAGCAATAATAATATTGTGACTTTGAAGTCTTCAGAATGGCAGTCACATGACAGGTAATACTGTGTGGTTTGAGATTAAAGTGAGAAGAGAGATCTGCTAGTTCATTGTTCAGAGGAGCCATTTAGGGAGGTTTCTTAACTGAGTTTCCTAGGGGGCTTTCATGGTAAAGAATCTGCCTGCCAATGCAGGAGACTTTGGAGATACGGGTTTGATTCCTGGGTGGGGAAGATTCCCTGGAGAAGGAAATGACAACCCACTTCAGTATTCTTGTCTGCAGAATCCCATGCACAGAGGAGCCTGTCAGGCTAGAGTCCATGGGGTCACAAAGAGTCTGACACAACTGAAATGACTTAGCACTCTTAAAATGGTGTTAGTGGCATTATAAGCAGAGAGTTAGTGGCTGAATTGTGCCTCCGCCAATATACTTTAAAGTCTGACCACCAGAACATGAGAGTCTGACCTTAATTGGAAATAAGTTCATTTGATATGTAGTTAATACAGTTGTAGAGAAGAAAGTGAAGTTGCTTAGTTGTGTCCGACTCTTTGGGACCCCCTTGGACTGTAGCCTACCAGGCTCCTCTATCCATGGAATTTTCCAGGCAAGAGTACTAGAGTGGGAATGGGCCCCTGATCCAATATGGCTGTGCTGTGCTTAGTCGCTCAGGCATGTCCGACTCTTCATGACCCTACGGACAGTAGCCCCCCAGGCTCTTCTGTCCATGGGGATTCTCCAGGCGAGAGTACTGGGGTGGGTTGCCATGGCTTCCTCCAGGTGATCTTCCCAACCCAGGGATCGAACCCAGGTCTCCCACATTGCAGGTGGATTCTTTACCATCTGAGCCACCAGGGCTGGTGTCCTTATAAAAGAGGAAGTTGCTATGTGAATACATAGAAACACACAGGAGGAAGAAGGTGTAAGACTCAAAGGGAGAAGGCCACAGAGGCAGACATTGAAGTGATGCATTATTTACTACAGTAAATCAAAAGAAAGTCTCAAGTTTGTGAAAATTTTACCAGACCCACTCCCACAATTTACATTTTAGGATAACAAGTTTTGAATTTAACAATAGAAAGATCCTACCAGACCCATTCCCATAATATACATTCCAAGATATCAGGATTAGTCAGAAGGTTTTCAGGAAGGAGAAACTGCCCTCAAGCAGGATACATTGTTGTTGTGTAATCCCTAGTACAGAGTTTAAACTGAGCTGGGTAATCATCAGTTCAAGGTTTAAAGAAAAAAAAAACAAAAAACAAAAACGTTGTATGTGACTAAGACTAAGGAATGTAGACCAAAAAAAAAATTTGTCCTTTCTTCTTCCTTGAGAATTCCAGACCCCTATCTCCACTTTGAGAGCCCCAGACCCCTTTCTTCTCCTTGGGGACCCTGGGCTTCTTATCAATCTGCCTAGGAGTTGACTCTCTCACTAAGATCTTTCAGAAAGAATGAACCCTGCTGACACCTTGATTTCTCACTTCTAGCCTCCAGACGTGTGAGAAAATCAACTTCTGTCTTTTTATGTCACTCAATTTGTGGTACTTTGCTATGTCAGGCCTAGAAAATTAATACACAGGGATTCTAAGATGGCTGGTATGGAAGAAGAAATGGGGCACATAATTTACCAAAATAATTGTCAATTAAGTTATAACTTCAACATAATCTTTTGTGTGGATGAACAGAGTCTTATGGGGTATGTTCTTCTGAAGATCTCACAGTACAATCTGTATTAAAACTTATAAATATTGACAATTTTCATTTTTATTTGCATATATTTTCACAGCATTTATATATTGTTAAAAATGTGATGCAGTTAGGTCATGGGGAAATTTATGTCATCTGCAAATTTATTAACCGATGGAATATATATAGTTTCCCGAGGCTGAGGGGAGAAATAAGTGCAAAGAAAAATAGCCAAAATTAACTTTAAATGGATAGTCATCACACCTTTTACAAGATGAACCAGAATAAAAGTGTGATATTAGCATTTCACTATTCAAAAGTGATCCGTAATAAGAAATGCACTCACCTTCATAGGAATGATAATCTCACAATTGCATTCTCTTAGAGATCATCAACCAGCACTGTGGCTTGGCAGGGAGAACCCTTTCTCCTAACAGAGCTGTTGCTTTCACCCATTAAACTGGCCATTTACTACTGGTGCATGCAAGAGAGAACACAACTTTGCAGGAATGGCAGAGAGTGTGAAGACATTCAGAAGCCAGAAGTCTATTTGCACTTGAGAAGCTATAAATGTACAACATTACTTTTGAATTCAGGAAAATCTTTGATTTTATCATGAGCTTGGTGTTTGACTTACAGAAGTTGTTTAAATGAATAAATAAACTCATTCTTTGATTTATCTTATTATATGAATGAAATTATTTTTACTGTTTTGTGATTTAATTATCTCAATGTTATTTTGAGAGGATGGTATTTATTATGAATAACTATTTAAATCACCAGTGCTTCTTTCTTTTCTCAAATAGTAGAGCTGGATTTTCAATCACTTCTATTTCTGGCACTTTATGAAGAAAAATCTCACAGTCCCCTTGGAATACAGTTGAGAGATTATTTTTTAATACTATAGAGATCCTAGAGAAAACACAAACACCCTGCTTTTTAAGGACATTATGTTCTACATATTAGAAAAAATACTGAAATAAAACCTGTAACCATAGATGGAGAGACACTTTGGAGCGCATCAAATCCAGTCTATTTTCTTCACATTCTAGATAAGAGAACATTTAGTTCAGTTCAGTTCAGTTCAGTTGCTCAGTCTTGGCCAACTCTTTGCGACCCCATGAGTCGCAGCATGCCAGGCCTCCCTGTCCATCACAAACTCCTGGAGTTTACTCAAGCTCATGCCCATCGAGTCGGTGATGCCATCCAGCCATCTCATCCTCTGTCGTCCCCTTCTCCTCCTGCCCCCAGTCCCTCCCAGCATTAGAGTCTTTTCCAATGAGTCAACTCTTTGCATGAGGTGGCCAAAGTATTGGAGTTTCAGCTTCAGCATCAGTCCTTCCAATGAACACCCAGGACTGATCTCCTTCAGGATGGACTGGCTGGATCTTCTTGCAGTCCAAGAGACTCTCAAGAGTCTTTTCGGCGCTCAGCTTTCTTCACAGTCCAACTCTCACATCCATACATGACCACTGGAAAAACCATAGCCTTGACCAGATGGACCTTTGTTGGCAAAGTAATGTCTCTGCTTTTTAATATGAACATAAATAAGTGAGCATAAATAAATAATAAGCAAACACAGTGGGATCAAAAGAAGAATGCATGTAAAATACTTCCTGATTATTCATGAAGTGGCAGAACTGTAGTCCAGGAGACTTACCACTAGGATTTCAAGTAATCCTTAATAAAACTTAATTATCTGCAATTTGCAAATGTGTAACCCAAAATTCAGAGAAGTTAAGAAACATAATCAAAGGTCATACAGAAAGTAAGGGCAAACTCAGTTTCCTGTTTCTCCATACTATGATCATTAAAACATTAAGAAAAGTAAATTGAAAAGTAAAATCAAAGTGTCAAATGGAACAACTCTTTTTATAATTTTTCCATCTAGCTGTCTTCTTATTAATACTTAAATAGTTGTAAAAATAGCAATGTTTTAGATTTTATTTTCTGCATTTCCTCTTATCAACATATTCTCCTTTTTCTGTCTATATTCCTAAAATGCCACAGGCAATCTATTTGAAATAGTCTTTTATATAAATAGATATTCCATATCCACATTTATATCTACTTTGGTATCTACTAGTGTGCTTTTTATATTTATTTATGGCTGAAATTATCATGTCAAAAATATGAATATACTTATGGTTCATATTATTTCCAAAATGATATCACCAATTGACAAAACCATGATTCTGAACTCATTCTACTAAATATTAAAGAATCTTTTGCACTGAGAATTTGTATGTATATATATTCCTAAATTCTAAGAATAAAATTATATCTTTTAATTCTGTTCTTGAGTATCTATAGAGAGTTTTTTTTATAACTTTCATTTTCTCTAGCTAATTTTTTTTAGAAATGCAAAAATATATTTTTTATTCTTCCAGTTTTATTGAGATATAATTTACATAAAGGACTGTATGAAGTTAAGGTGTGTAGTATAATGATTTGTCTTATGTATATCACAAAATGATTATCACAGTAAGTTTCTCATGCTTGAGTGCCGTCACTTCACTTGTGTCCAACTCTTTGTGACCCCCATGGACCATAATCTGCCAGGCTCCTTTTTCCGTGGAATTCTCCAGGCAAGAATACTGGAGTGGGTTGCCATGCTCTCCTCCAGGGGAACTTCCCAACCCTGGGATGGAACCGGCGTCTCTTATGTCTCTTGTATTGGCGAGCAGGTTCTTCACCACTAGCGCCACCTGGGAAGCCCAAGTTTCTCATACTGATACAAAATCCAGTTCAGTTCAGTCGCTCAGTCGTGTCCAACTCTGCGACCCCATGAATCGCAGCACGCCAGGCCTCCCTGTCCATCACCAACACTGGGAGTTTACTCAAACTCATGCCCATTGAGTCGGTGATGCCATCCAGCCATCTCATCCTCTGTCATCCCCTTCTCCTCCTGCCCCCAATCCCTCCCGGCATCAGGGTCTTTTCCAATGAGTCAACTCTTCGCATGAGATGGCCAAAGTATTGGAGTTTCAGCTTCAGCCTCAGTCCTTCACAAAATTAAAGAAACAGAAAATCGTTTTCTTGGGATGAGGACTCAGGATTTACTCTTTTAATAACATTCATAAATAACATATAGCAGAGTTAATATTTACTGGCTGTACATCACACTGGGGATGGGAAACCCAGTGTGGGGCTCAGGCCACCAGCTCCCTGGGGAGAACCTTCACAGTTATAATTATCCTCTCATTCGTGAGTCACCCACTAGTAGTATAGGTCTCGACTATACTGCGTCTCTAACCTCCTACTTGTCCTATCTTTGGTTCCTTTTTTTGTTTTTTTCTTTTGGCCAGATCTGTTTATAAGGTCTCAGGTTAATTCATACACATTTTCATGTCTTTTAATTTAAGAAGAGATAAAGTGCACTAGATCTGGATTTCAGTCTTGGTTCTGTCGTTTGCTCATTGTCACTGTGGGCAAAGGATTTCCCATGTTTCTTTTGTGTGCATATGTTTTTGTTGCTGCTGTGGTTTAAACTTTTTCTTCTGTATTGAGGTATAGCCAGTCAACAATGTGATGGTTTTAGGTGAACAGCAAAGAGACTCAGTCACACATATACATGTATCCATTCTCCCCCAAAACTTGCCTCCCGTCCAGGCCGCCACATGACATTGAGCAAAGTTCCATGTGCCGTACAATAGGTCCTTGCTGGTTATCCATTTTAAACATAGCAGTGTGCACATGGCCATCCCAAACTTCCTAGCTATCCCTTCCCCAGCTTGTTTCCTCTGGCAACCAGAAGTTCATTCTCTTAATTCTGTGAGTCTCTTTGTTTTGTAAGTTCATTTGTATCTTTTTTTTTTTTTTTAGATTCCCCATAAAAGGGATGTCATGTGATATTTCTCCTCTGTCTGATTTACTTCACTCATTGGGACAATCGCTAGGTCCATTCATGTTGCTGCAAATGGCATTATTTAGTTCTTTTCAGTGGCCAGTTCCTTCTTTATATCTTAGTTGTACATGATCTTTTCTGTAGTTTTCCACATTTTTCATCAATAGTTGCTGTGTAAATAGTTGTAATTTTGGTGTGCCTGTGGGAGGAGGTGAACTCAGGGTCTTCTTCCTGTGTCATCTTGCTCATTTTCTAGTTAACTTTTCTATATATTTTGGTTTTTAATCTATTGGGCACTTAAACTTTGCCTAACAACATTATACATGCCAGCCATGGTGTAATTATTGTATATTACTTATCATATTAATGCAATTATTTAAATTACTTTATTTGTTAATCAGGATTTATTGTATATTCATATCTCAAATTGATATGCAATGTCATTGTCAGCATTTGAGTGCAACTTTGCACAGTATCAATTTTTGCTGTAATTCTGCTCTAAAAGGCCTCTTTTTCTTTATATGCATAAATCAAGTATCTAGGCAGCCCTAGAGGGTCTTAGAGATCCCTGAGAAATGTATACATTCTGTTATCTATGCCTCAAACAGTTACTGATGTCTATCAAAAAATCTTCTAGGCTCTCTAAAACAAAAACATCAATAGTAATTTTGGATTGTAATTTTATGATAATATTAATCTTATTTTGTTTTATTAGAAAATTTTTAAGGTAACATTAAGTTATTCTCTGAAGGGAAAAAAAAAAATACACCATACTCCTGACATATGAACCAGAGCACTGTATGCACCACATATTTGTAACTGACAGTGCCTATGGCTCCATTTAGGTCTGATTCATCAATCATGTCATCTTCTGAAAGTACTAGAAATAGTGGCAAAGCTGGAGTGCCTTTTGAGATGTCCTTTTCCACTCCCATAAGGTTACTGTACATCCATTAAAACAGATGACAAAGGAAATGTCATATGCGTTGACTGAATGGATGCCAAGACGCTAAAAGCCCCATTGTCTCAGGTGAAGGGGCAAATGTGCAGCCTTGGGAAATGGAAATTTCCAGTTCTCTATCTTATGTAGTCACACAGAATGCACACTGTCCTTACAGATTTGTGAGAAAGAGGACCATCAGCTACCAAATAACATGACATATATATCCAGACCCTGAAGTTAGCCGCCATTAGTCTTCATCTGTTTCCAGCTGATGGTCTCTCTCGTATAATAAATGTTAGCTGCCTGAGAGTGTGAAGCCACAATGGGCTTCCAGAGCCAAGATAGGCCCCAAATAAGGTCATGCTTAGAAGAACATGAGAAAGATATCAGAATTTTGTATGTGACATTATAGCAGAATTGGTTTCATGGAAATTATGTGCTGGTTAAGAGTCACATTTGAGTGAAACTAACTCTGGTGGACCAAGGATAAAAATAAAACAGAAAATATAAGATACTTGATATCAATGAACCTAATAAATAATTTCTAAAGCAGTTAGAAATAGAAATACATGAAATAAATAGAGATGTTGGAAGAAAAATATACTGAATATTTGCAATCTCTATTTTCTGGGTAAAATGAATCAAAAGTCTACTGAGCTAAGTGAAAACTTTGGACACCTAAGAACCTGAATTACTAGACTAGTTTTTTCTCTTGAATCATTCATGACTCACCTTTGGAGCAAGTTGCAAGTTCAAAATTCAGGGTCCCCTTGGGATCTAATGAATCTGAAATGTTAGGAATGAAGTCTGGAAATCTTGATTTGAAGCAAGCTTTAGTTGAGTCTTACTGAGATCCATTGTAATAAACCAATAACTGGGTGGATGGTCTCAAGGTCTCCTTGGTTCAGGCATTCCCTTTTGTCCCTACCTTCTTCCTCTGCCCCAGAACTCTCACCCTCTCCTCTATTCTGCAGTGTTCATAATAGGGGAAGTCGATATATTCTCCTATAAGTTTAGTTAAAATTGAGAAATTCTACAGATTTGCAAACAAAGATGAGTCACTTGGTGAAAAATGTGCATAAATATAAAGTAGCCATTGTATCTTAAAACAGAAGAGACTCTGTTTGTGAAGGATGTATATGGCTTATATGCTCATATTATGACCATAGAACAATGAAAAGTCAGGAGGCTGGCAAGTAGTTCTAGTAGGAATTGAGTTAAATGCAATCACTGAGTAAATTGGAAGTAAAATTTCCTTTTGGTAATTCTGGAAGCAAAAAATGTTAATAAATAGGTGGTAAAATGGATGAAGTATGAGGGTTTTGATTTTCATTAAGCTGGGATCCAGAAACAAGATTTCAAATAATTTATAAACAAAATTTTCCTCATAATGGATAGGGTTCAAGTCCTTTGAATAAGATCTAACAATTTCAGTGGGATCACAAAAAATTATATCGCTGCTGGTCTTATATAATTTATTTTTAAAACAAGTTTTAGGAGGAATTTTATAGTCATTTTTCATTCTGCATCAGTTCAGTTCAGTTCAGATCAGTCAGTCAGTCCTGTCCGACTCTTAGTGACCACAGTAAACCAAAGCTCCTGGTCCATCACCAACTCTCAGATCTTGCTCAAACTCATGTCCATTGAGTCAGTGATGCCATCCAACCATCTCATACTCTGTCGTCCCCATCTCCTCCCACCTTCAATCTTTCCCAGTATCAGGGTCTTTTCCAAGGAGTCAGTTCTTCACATCAGGTGGCCAAAGTATTAGAGTTTCAACTTCAGCATCAGTCCTTCCAATGACTATTCAGACTGATTTCCTTTAGGATGGACTGATTGAATTTCCTTGCTGCCCAGGGGACTCTCAAGAGTCTTCTCCAACACCACAGTTCATAAGCATCAGTTCTTCGGTGCTCAGCTTTCTTTATAGTCCAACTCTCACATCCATATATGGCTACTGGAAAAAACATAACCTTGACTAGAAACTAGCCTTCATTCTGCATACTGAAATAAAATGTAGAATAATATTTTGAAGAAATATAGGGTATAACTTTTAGGTTAAGTTTAGACTCTTGGTAGCTAGGCCTTAGTCTTGGGTTATCTTTCTGCTAAAATACAACTAGAAACATGAAAAATACCTAAAATTCAAAAGTCAGTATGAATTAATTTATTTGGTTTTTAAATTAATGGATAATATCAATCAATTATATACAAATATTATAACAGCAAAGCATATAATCAATCTGATTTCAGTATTGACCATCTGGTGATGTCCATGTGTAGAGTCTTCTCTTCTGTTGTTGAAAGAGGGTGATTGCTATGACCAGTGTGTTCTCTTGGCAAAACTCTGTTAGACTTTGACCTGCTTTACTTTGTACTCTAAGGCCAAATTTGCCTGTTATTCCAGATATCTCTTGACTTCCTACTTTTGCATTCCAGGCCCCTATAATGAAAAGGATATCCTTTTTGGGTGTCAGTTCTAGAAGTCCTTGTAGGTCTTCATAGAACCGTTCAACTTCAGCTTCTTCAACATTACTGGTTGGGGCATACAATTGGATTACTCTGATATTGAATGGTTTGACTTGGAAATGAACAGAGATCATTCTGTCGTTTTTGAGATTGCATCCAAGTACTACATTTGGGGCTCTTTTGTTGACTATGATGGCTATTCCATTTCTTCTAAGGGATTCCTGCCCATAGTAGTAGATATAATGGTCATCTGAGTTAAATTCACCCATTCCAATCCATTTTAGTTCACTGATTCCTAAAGTGTCAATGTTCACTCTTGCCATCTCCTGTTTGGCCACTTCCAATTTGCCTTTGTTCATGGACCTAATATTCCAGGTTCCTATGCAATATTGCTCTTTACAGCATCGGACTTTACTATCATCACCCATCACGTCCACAACTGGGTGTTGTTTTTGCTTTGGCTCTTCATTTTCTCTGGAGTTATTTCTCCAGTCTTCTCCAGTAACACACTGGGCACCTACTGACCTGGGGAGTTCATCTTTCAGTGTCATACGTTTTTGCCTTTTCATACTGTTCATGAGGTTCTCAAGGCAAGAATACTGAAGTGGATTGCATTTCCCTTCTCCAGTGGACCACATTTTGTCAGAAATCTCCGCCATGACCCATTCATCTTGGCTAGAAATTAAAAGACTCTTGCTCCTTGGAAGAAACTCTATGACCAACCTAGACAGCATATTAAAAAGCAGAGACATCACTTTGCCAACAAAGGTCCATCTAGTCAAGGCTGTGGTTTTTCCAGTAGTCATGTATGGATGTGAGAGTTGGTCTATAAAGTAAACTGAGCATCAAAGAATTGATGCTTTGAACTGTGGTGTGGGAGAAGACTCTTGAGAGTCCCTTGGGCAGCAAGGAGATCCAACCAGTCCATCCTAAAGGAAATCAGTCCTGAATATTCATTGGAAGGACTGATGCTGAAGCTGAAACTCTGATACTTTGGCCACCTGATGTGAAGAACCTACTCATTTGAAAAGACCCTGATGCTGGGAAGGATTGAAGTTGGGAGGAGAAGGGGATAACAGAGGATGAGATGGTTGGATGGCATCACTGACGCGATGGATATGAGTTTGAGTAGGCTCTTGGAATTGGTGATGGACAGGGAAGCCTGGCATGCTGCAGTCCATGGGGTTACAAAGAGTCAGAAATGACTGAGCACTGAACTGAACTGAACTGATTATAACAGCAAACTTTTTTTTCCCCTAATTTAAGGTCCTCCAAAAGGAAACAGAAATATAATACATATATATACATTTGTTTATATATTTCCATTTTATTTTTTGTATTTTAAGGTTCTCAAAAAAAACCCCAGAAATATAATATATATATTTGCATATTTGTGTAATTTATTTATATTACACATAACTTACAGTGTGGGTTTAAGAATTAAATTAGTAAGTATAATTAATTAATATAAATTTTATATGTGTGTAAATAAACATAAAGCACTGTGCCAAGCACAATATTTGCTCAACAAATACAAATTGGACTAAACAGGCTTCCCTCATGGCTCAGATGGTAAAGAATTCACCTGCAGTGCAGGAGACCCGGGTCCGATACCTGGGTTGTGATGATCCCCTTGAGAAGGGAATGGCTACCAACTCCAGTATTCTTGCCTGGAGAATTCCATGGACAAAGGAGCCTGGTGGGCTACAGTCCATGGGATTGCAAAGAGTCAGACACAACTGAGTGACCAATACTTTCACTTTTTCAAACTTTTGTATATGAACCTACTTAACCTCCAACTTAATGATCACAAATCTAAATCTGTTCTTTATGATAATTTGCTGCCATTCGAAAGTTATGCATGATAACAAACTTTAATCATAAAAATAAAGAGGCATGCAAATTATATAGGCATAGAATGAAATCTTAGTCACTCTGCAAAATGTGACTTGGCAGAATCACATTCCTAAGCCTTTGCTTTCTCATCTGTAAAATGGCTATCATGATACATACTCCATTGTGATGTCATTGTGAGGTTTACTGGTCTCCATTAGGCACTTAAAATTGAATGTATTATTATGTCTATTTTATTTATAAATTCTTAGATTATTCTAAATAGGCTTGCACCATCAGAGGGTAGTTAAACTAACTGCATCATTTTTACATCCAGAATCCTTTGTTTGTTCTGTCTCTCACCAGGTAAACTTTCCAAGGAGCACTAGGTGCTATGTATAGAATGAGAAAGTTATTATTCATAATATTAGGTGATTTAGGAATTAGAAATAACAAAGCACTATGTTTTAAAACTAAATTTGTTCTTTGGTCAAATGACGTGCTCAATATTTTACCTGTCATTCTCAGGACATGCATTTTTAAACAGATTTCTATTATAGATGTCTCTCAAGCATGGTAGCTAAACACAGAATTACTCAGCCTTTACATTCAAAAATCAGTGCACTGTACCATGGTTTCATTGATAGAACATCTTCAGTCATAATGTCAACTAATTTTTACATAGATGTAATATACAAGCTTTTTAACAGAGCTGAGAAACATTCCATAAGACTTATTGCTTCATTTAACATTTACATTTGGCTAGCACTTTGCATCTATTAAGAACATAGCAATCATTTTTATTAGTTAACACTGAGTACAGTCAATAGTTTTCCTCCCATTTTTCAGAGAAAATATTTAAGTGAAGAGAAATGGAGTGATTTCAGCAATGCAAGTAAAAAAGCGGTAATTTGTGAATTTTATTGTCAACTTTAAAGATAAGGTTAGATTATTACACTCACTTAAATTACTAACCTATTAATTGCTTGTTTTCATAACAGAAGGCGGCAAAAGTGTCCAAAGATCACACTTACAGCCCCTTTCATAGATCTATATCTATTTAGAAAGAAATAAAATTTTAAAACTACAACCCAAATTATTAAATATGTTATAGTCATATCTTTAAATCCTTTCTCTCTTACCATACGAATCACATCTAAGATGTTCTAGCTTCAGTAAGAAATTAAGTACAAAGAAAGATAGGGAAATAGAAGGGTTGACTGAACTGTAGTGTAAATTATGCTTATTGTTAGATTCACATTCCAAATTTTTTTCAGAAAATTGCAATTACATAATTTCACTCTAAATTTTAATGACACCTTCTTTCTAAATAAACTATGAAAAGATTGTGTTTGAAAAAGAGAGAGAAAGTGATTAGCCTGAAACTGTTTTTGTTTGAGGATTATAACCAAATATAGTATCAAGAAAAAACAATAAGGCTAACAAATAATCTCTTGTTAAAATGAATTTAATATAGTAGAAGATAGCTATAGAGCTTAGAAGAAATAAGCATTGCAAATAACATCAAAACTCAGAAACAGAATTTCTAGAACTATTTAATAATCTGTGATGGTAGTGTATAGTGTAATATTTTCTTATCTAAAATTACTTAAAGTCAGTCATATATTTTGAGTATTTACTATGCTGTCAGTCAAAAAGTATATAGGTAACAGATACATAAAATTATGGTTAAGAAAGAATTGAGTTAATGTATGCACAAACCAAGGATATTAGGAATAGTCTTATTGTAATCATGTTTATCTTTTATCACAATCTGTGGTGTTGGAGAAGACTCTTGAGAGTCCCTTGGACTGCAAGGAGATCCAACCAGTCCATCCTAAAAGAGATCAGTCCTGGTTGTTCATTGGAAAGACTGATGCTGAAGCTGAAACTCCAATATGTTGGCCACCTGATGTGAAGAGCTGAATCATTTGAAAAGACCTGATGCTAGGAAAGATTGAGGGCAGGAGAAGGGGACAACAGAGAATAAGATGGTTGGATGGCATCACTGACTCAATGGACATGGTTTTGGGTGGGCTCCGGGAGTTGGTGATAGACAGGGAGGTCTGGCATGCTGTGGTTCATGGGGTCGCAAAGAGTCAGGCACGACTGAGTGACTGAACTTTATTTATTTATTTAAGAAACCACTATTTGTCTTGCAAGTATACGGCTAAAATTTTGGAGCACCAGGAGTATTGAAATGAAAATCTATAAGTAGGAATGTTATGGTACAGAAAAAAGCAGGAAATCCTTTATGGTCAAATTATTAGCATAATTTTCATTTTGTTATTGTTCAGTCACTCAGTCTGGTTCAACTCTTTGTAACCCCATGAGCTGCAGCACACCAGGCTTCCCTGTCCATCACCATCTCCTGGAGTTCCATTGAGTCGGTGATGCTATCCAACCATCTAGTCTCTGTCATCCCCTTCTCCTCCGACCTTCCATCTTCCCCCGCATCAGGGTCTTTTCCAGTGAGCTGGCTGTTTGCATCAGGTGGCCAAAGCATTGGAGCTTCAGCATCAGTCTTTCTAATGAATATTCAGGGTTAATTAGGATTGACTCATTTGATCTCCTTGCAGTCAAAGGGACTCTCAGTTTGAAAGCATCAGTTCTTCAGTGCTCAGTCTTCTTTATGGTCCAACATTCACATTTGGACATGACTAATGGACTACAATAAGATCCAGCCAGTCCATCCTAAAGGAGATCAGTCCTGGGTGTTTATTGGAAGGACTGATGTTGAAGCTGAAACTCCAATACTTTGGCCACCTCATGAGAAGAGTTGACTCATTGGGAAAGACCCTAATGCTGGGAAGGATTGGGGGCAAGAGGAGAAGGGGATGACAGAGGATGAGATGGGTGGATGGCATCATCGACTCGATGGACATGGGTTTGGGTAGACTCCAGGAGTTGTTGATGGACAGGGAGGCCTGGCGTGCTGCAGTCCATGGGCTTGCAAAGAGTGGGACACAACTGAGCGACTGAACCAAACTGAACTGAATGGACAAACCATAGTTTTACCATATGGACCTTTGTTGGCAAAATAATGTTTCCGCTTTTTAATATGCTGTCTAGGTTTGTCAGAGTTTTTCTTCCAAGGTGCAAGCATCTTTTAATTTCATGGATGCAGTCGCCATTAGCAGTGAATTTGGAGCCCGTGAACATAAAATCTCCCACTATTTCCATTTTTTCCTCATCCACTTGCCATGAAATGATGGGATCAGATGCCATGATCTTAGTTTTTTGAATGCTGAGTTTTAAGCCAGCTTTTAGTTTACATAATTCCCCTTTTCCTTTATATCTAGATTTGATCTTACAAGATGTACAAACTGGTAGTTTCTCTTCCCACTTTGACATTTCTCAGAAAATTTTCTCAGTAGAGTAAGTAAAAAGGGTTAATAAAGCTGAAAGCTCCTATCTGCTCTCACAGAATAACTGCTTTTAGGTAAACCAATTAATGCCCTGGGGTTTCCATTTCCCCATCTTCACTACAGAAGTAATGACACCTTCCATGGTGAGGCAAAGAGCGTTGTTATAAGATTAATAGATATTTAGAAATGGACTAATATCCAAGGTGCATATCGAACATCAAAGAAAATATATGGCAGGCTCAGCCTGATGTCATGGAATTAACTGGGTTTTGGCACATGGATTTTAAGATTTCTAACTTCTTAGCCCCCCCCCCCCCGCCTTTTTTTTTTTTTTCACAAAGAGATAACGAAGTTTTAAAAGGAGAAAAATATGTGTTTTTACCAAAATTTATTTTCTTAATATTGCCAAAGCTATCAAAGATTTATACAATCCTCACTACTCAAGGCCAGTCTACTGATTTGGTATCAACTCTGTTTAAAGATAGTGGTGCAAAGAAAAACAGGAGCAAGAAACAAAAAATAAACAAAATATATTTTATACTAGTATTTTTAACTGAAGGCAGAAGAAGCTACTGAATGACTTGAGAGTGAAAGTCACTGAGTTGTGTCTGACTCTTTATGACCCCATGGACTATACAGTCCCTGGAATTCTCTAGCCCGGAATACTGGAGGGAGCAGCTCTTCCCTTCTCCAGGGTATCTTCCCAACCAGGGATCTAACCCAGGTCTCCTGCATTGCCGGCAGATTCTTTACCAGCTGAGCCCAAAAATACTGGAGTGGGTAGCTTATCCCTTCTCCAGGAGATCTTCCTAACCCAGGAATCAAACCGGGGTCTTCTGCATTGCAGGTGAACTCTTACCAGCTGAGCTACCAGGGAAGCCAAAGCAGGGAAATTATATAATCGGTATTTTGTGTATCACTTGGAGAGAAAATTACAAAAGAGCAAAAGTTAAGAATGTTGCCTTAACCACATGAAAAATAACAGTGGCTTAATCTAGGCCACTGACAAATATATGGAGAGAAGAAAATGATAAAGGAAAGGATAGGGGAAGGTCGGATGGAAAGTAGTTACTGAGTGATTGTCTGTTGAAATTAAAGATGAGGAAAGAGTCAAGAATGATGCTCAAATTTCTGGTAGTACTTTCCATGGAGTAGAGGGTCAAAGGAAGATCAGGTGTGGAAAGAGGTAGAGTTAATACATTCCACTTTAACTTGTATAGGTTGAGGTGCCCAAAGAAAAGCAAGTGGAATTTTCTAGTATAGGCATCTATATCTGAATATATATATCTGAAAAATGTATATGTATATATATACAAATACATACATTTTATATACTTGAATATATATTCAGTATATATATATATATGTATGTCTTTCAGTTCAATCACAGTCATGTCTGACTCTTTGTGATCCCATGAACTGCAGCACGCCAAGCTTCCCTATCACCAACTCCTGGAGCTTGCTCAAACTCATGTCCATCAACTCGGTGATGCCATCTAACCATCTCATCCTCTGTCATCCCCTTCTCCTCTTGCCTTCAATCTTTCCCATATATTTGAAGGTTAAAAAAGAGAGTGGTGTGGACTAGATCTATAGACTTAGGAATTATCCCATGGAGAGTATCTTCAGCCTTGAAGATACTTAAAGGAACCATTCAACAAATTTTCATCAGTTACCTACTATGGAAGGGCCTTAATTAAGGTGCTGGTTGACTCATAATAGAAAAGCAAAACATGAACATGGCCTTTACTCTTATGATTCCACCATATCACCTTGAATGGAAATGTATAGTAAGAGAATAAGACTAGTAGCAAGTTTCCAGCAGGACAAAATTTTGATTCTATGAGAAAAAAAAACAGTAGAATTTTGGTTGGCATACATTTTTTTTACTTTGTATATTTTTCACTTTCTGTCTGAATGTAAAGTAATTATCTTATTCATTTAGATTGAAAATTCAAAGATTCTGTTATTTTAAAAATTACTCATTCTTCATTTTTTTAATTTTCCCCTACAAACACTACTTAGCATCTCTAGGCTTCATCATAAGCGTTGTTCTAGGTGCTGGGGACACAAGGAGACTAAAGCACATTCTCTGAAGTCAAAACATGCATAATTCTTCCTCTCTTATAATTATATAATTTGTTGTATTTTGTCTCAAAATCATAGGGAATTTGGTAGTAGAAAAAATAAAAACAAACAAACTGACCTTTTGGGAACAATCTTTAAATGACAGGAGTAATGACCATGTCGTTCAGTCTCTAACTCACGTTCAACTCTTTGGACTGTAGAGTGAATGTCCAGACCCTTGGACTGTAGCATGCCAGGCTCCTCTGTCTTCCACTGAGTTGGTGATGCTATCTAACCACATCATTTTCTGCCCTAATGATAATGGAGTAGAACATTTCTGAAGGACAGGGACAATTTTTGGATAGCCATTACAGCTACCCAAACTTATTCCTGGTTCTCCTCCTACCAGGCAGCCCATGGCAGGGTTGATGTTCCTCAGTTCCCTTAAAGTGAGGCACACATGTGATGTGATTTACCCAAGAAGTGAGGCCTTTAAGTGTTAGTCCACAATCTGACATGTTCTTTTCCTCTGATGGCAAAGTTCCAGATAGTGGAGACTCCATATTGGATCCCATTTGCAAATATGAAGATTCCACTGCTTGCTCATGATAGGTGTGTAGCATGAAAAAAATAAGCTTTTGGTGCTTTAAACTTCTAGGATTGTGGAAGTTGTTTGCTGTAGCAGTATATGCAAATCTATCCTGAATGATACAAGAACCAAAGTGTGAATACAAACAATAAAGGTCAACCACCAAATGACTTTATTTAAGAGTTTTGAGCAGTGATTGCTCTGCTTACGGTATGGATAAATGGGGAGGCACAAATAAGGTGAAGAGATGTATGAGGGTGGAAATCTTCCTGCTTTTTTTCTACTACCACATTGTGATTAATTTTCGAGAAAGGCAATGTCCTCCATTGCCAGCGCTATTGAGCTGACATTTCAGTTTGCCTGTGACATAATGGAAACTTGGAGAACATGGAATTGAAATGTTTGCAGTCATTTAATTAATGTTCTCCAGAGACTGAACTTCACTGAAGAACTAGTTTCAGGGTTTTTTCCTGATTAATTGCTTGAAGAATTGTAAAAAAAAAAAAAAAAAAAAAAAGTAGTTAATGGAAATATTTTTAAGCATGTACTCTTTTGCTCAATGGGTCCAACCTATCTGACAGACAAGATGTTATGCTTATTTCTATTTCACACGTTTGAAGGTTTGAACACCAAATGTTTGATGCTTTTGCTGTGGTATCTTGACAATTCTGTGTTTGCTTGACTCTGGGATAAGCTGTAAGTCAAGAGTCTCTTGAGAACTGAATATCAGAGAGAGCCAAGTGTTTCTTTCATCAGGTCTTTGATGCATATAATAGTTTCCTGTCTCAACGTGCAGATCAATTCATCTCAAAGTGCTTGGAAGTTTAAATATCACCTCTGCACATATGTAAGAAAATAATATCCTTAATAGTGAGTGGTGACAGAGGTAATTTAAAGGGAGCATTAGTGCAGAAACATTAAAACTCTACTTGTTTAAACCAGGGAAATGTTGAGCAACTCAGTGATGCTTCATCTTCTCATTCTGCCATGTGGATGACAACACATCTTTGGTGGTTGAAATCAAGATAGCAAAGAGAGAATAGGAAGTCTAGTTAGTGGTCCACTAGAATGGTTGATGAGAAGTTCAAAACCTTATTTTATAAAATGTTAGACTCTTCTAGACCAGTGATTCTCAATGGTAGATGATTTTGTTCCCAAGGGACATTTGGTAATGTCTGGAGACATTCTTGGTTGTAGCTACTGGGAAGGGTTGGAAGGGTGCTTCTGGCATTTAATGTATAGCCCAATATGACAATAATGTCAACACTGAAAAATTCTGTTCTAGACCAACCTCCTCATTTTGCAGAGACTATATCTGACTTGTACATTCATACTACAATATTTACTAAATGCCCACTATTATCCAAGAGGCTGCACTGAGTATATGGACTACATAAAGGAACCAAAGCAGTCAAAATGCTGCCTTCAGGATGTTTTGGGCTAGAGGATGGAAAAAGAGATATTGTGATCGATTAACATTCTTTCAGCAGAAACAGCAGGTAAAAAATATCTGAAGTTTTAGAAGCCTGAAATTTTCCTATGTTCATGTGTATATCTCCCTCTTATTCTACAAGCTATAACATTCAATAACATAATAAAGGTTAATAAAAGAATAAACAAAAGAAGCCAAATTATTGTTCATTAAAATAAAAAAACCTAAAGCTCATTATTCAATTACTATTTTATAGAGCAATATGGGATCCTAAATATTTCTCTAAATTTTAGACATGTTGATATTATTAAAAGAGGCAGAAATCTCCCCTCACATGGAACTTATGCTTTAGGAGGAAGAGGCATAAAAAAACAACAAAAATAAGTAAAGTATATAATATTTAGAGCACTTAGCAAGAAGAATAAGAGCTGAGAGGAAGGAAAAGAGGTTATTTGCTAAAGGAATGATTTGAAGCAAACAATCCAACTAAAAATTACCCAGAACTTCCATGAAAATTAATAGAACAATTTTTATACCTAAAAAATATTTAAGCTTAAGATAGAGAATGATGGTAGGGAGTTCTGGGGGCGGAAACAGAGTTAAAATGCAAAACAGCGTTGTTGAGAGATAACTCACTGGAAAGATGATATCTTAGCAGAATCAAGAAGAGGAGAGACAGTGAACTAAGTAGATATGAAGACAAGTGTTGGGGGAGGTGACAGTATTCTAGGAAGAAGGAATCATGAGCAACATAAAGATGAGCTAATGTTCCTGGAGTGCAATAAAGAGAAATAGAATAGGAAATGGTTTAGTAGAGATAAAGGGACCAGGGATTTAGAGAGGAAGTTAGAATCTCACAGCTCATTGAAGTCTTTGCTTTCCACTCAAACTCACATGGGCAGCCATCATCAGGTTTAAGTAGTGGACTGAAGGCTCCCAGTCCACCTATGACAGAATCACTCTGTTTATTGCGTTGAGACAGTCTGAGGGAATGGGGATGAGGAAGAGCGGATGGAGGACCAGAGGTTCCCATTGGGAGACTATCTCCATAATCCCAGTAATGGAGGATGGTGATTTAGACCAGAGTGGGACATCCGGAGAAGTGTTCATTTTCTGCATGAACATTCTGATCATGTTGAAGATAGAGCTAAGAGAATCTGCAAGTAGTGGGTTGTGAAGTATGAGAGAAAGAGAGTCATGGGTGACACTAAAGGTTTGTCCTGGACAATTGGGTGGGGGGTGCAGCTTCCATTTACTGAGATGGTAAGATTCTGGGAGAAGCAGATTGAGCTGAGTATGGGAGGGTGATACCAGAAGCTCAGATTTGAAAACTAATCAGAGTAGATGGACTCATACAGAGTAAAGTCAGAAAGAGAAAACAAATATTGTGTATTAACAAATACATGTGGAATCTAGAAAAATGGTGCAGATGAACCTATTTCCAAGCAGAAATAGAGACAAGGATGTAGAGAGCAAATGAATGGACACTAAGGAGGAAAAGGAGGAGGGTGGGAAGAATTGAGAGATTGAAATTGATGCATAACACACCATGTGAGTGCATGCTAAGTTGCTTCGGTCAGTTGTGTCCGACTCTTTGCGACCCTATGGACTATAGCCCACCTGGCTCCTCTGTCCATGGTGATTCTCCAGGCAAAAATACTGAAGCGGGTTGCCATGTCTTCTTGCAGGGGATTTTCCTGACCCAGGGATCAAACCTGCATTTCCTGTGGCTCCTGCATAGCAGGGGAACTATTTACCACTGAGCCACCAGCGAAGCCCCACATGCACACTACTATATATAAAATAGATAACTAATGAGATAGTATCATATAGCACAGGGAACTCTGCTCAATGTTCTGTGGTTACCTAAATGGGAAGGAAATCCAAAAAAGAGGGGATATATGTTTGTGTAAAGCTGATTCTCTTTGCTGTAGAGCAGAAACTAACACAATATTGTAAAGCAGCTATACTCCAATAAATTTTTTTTTAAGTCATAGGTCTTAGGTTATTTGCTTGGAAGGGAACAGTGTAACTTGAAAGTCATCTGAAACAATACTGAACATGCAGACAGGCAGACCTCTTACACATGTATCTACAGTGTGTTTGCTTCATGTGTGTATCTTTAACTCATTTGACCCTGCATATCTCTTTTGATTTCTTTTCAGAAGAGACTAATTCTCACATGCTGCATTTCTGATTGTGCATTTTTGCATCTCTCGAGACTGAGTTCTGGCACAGATTTCTTGTAACACAATAACATATTCACTTCGAGTTTCACCACACAGCAAGGTTATATAATAAATAGTGGTTAAACTGTGACCAAAATGCTTTGTAAGACCTGACAATGCATATCCTTTGACAGTAGCCCTTGAGTTCATCCATTCTAAGGTAAAATAATCTGACACCTGAGATATTGTGCTGTTGTAAAGTTACTGAGAATCAGAAACACCCCTTTCTCAGTATATGAAAACATCTCTAATATGAAAATTAATTATTTCATGAACTTAAAAATATCTAACAACTAAAAGGAACACATTATGCAGATAAGAAACAATATAAATCCAAGGCAAACAGTTTAATTCAAACAAGTTTACAAAAAATGCTTTCTATTTTTCATTACAACTATATCTGAGGTAATGTAGGTATCTGTTTTTTGGTTTGTTTGTTTTTGCCTTGTTTTTCACTTTTTTTTTTTGGTCAAGGCTCTATGCACATGCTCAGGAAAATCATAGTTTAAGAAGAAATCCTTACATCCTTTGAGTTTTTCTTCATCCACACAAATCCATAAAATTAGTGTCATTCTTATAATTTGTATTTTGCTCATTGGTCTTCATGTTGTACATGTTGCTTAGGTTACTGGACTTATACATAATTTGCACAGCTTCTACTCACCATCATCTTTTCCTTTTGCTGAGCCTGCAAAAAGCAACATTCTCCCCTTTGTAGTATCCTCCACCCAATGTAATGGGTATAATTGCCTTGCACAATTCACCTTTTCAAAATGAATGAGGATGAAAAGGGGAGAGGAATTAGCGTGGCATATAGACCTCACAAATCTTAAAGGATACAAACTGTCCCCTTGCAGACTCTTGAGTTAAAGTATATGATCTTGTATGCTTTGTTGAATTATTGATTCACTCTCTTCTATTTCTTGATCTCATGTTTCACAGGCATAAAGCTGACCTGTGTATTAGAACCTTAATGACAGACCCTCATGAAGAAATATGAAGACAATAGATGAGATTTCCTAGAGGTTTACTGTGTGAAAATACGCTTCAAAATCAGCTCGGTGATGCACATTACATACCACAGCAGAGTTTTAAAACTGTTGGTGGGAATGCAAACTAGTACAGCCGCTATGGAAAACAGTGTGGAGATTTCTTAAAAAACTGGAAATAGAACTGCCATATGACCCAGCAATCCCACTTCTGGGCGTACACACTGAGGAAACCAGATCTGAAAGAGACACGTGCACCCCAATGTTCATCGCAGCACTGTTTATAATAGCCAGGACATGGAAGCAACCTAGATGCCCATCAGCAGATGAATGGATAAGGAAGCTGTGGTACATATACACCATGGAATATTACTCAGCCATTAAAAAGAATTCATTTGAACCAGTCCTAATGAGATGGATGAAGCTGGAGCCCATTATACAGAGTGAAGTAAGCCAGAAAGATAAAGAACATTACAGCATACTATCACATATATATGGAATTTAGAAAGGTGATAACGATAACCCTATATGCAAAACAGAAAAAGAGACACAGAAATACAGAACAGACTTTTGAACTTTGTGGGAGAATGTGAGGGTGGGATATTTCAAAAGAACAGCATGTATACTATCTATGGTGAAACAGATCACCAGCCCAGGTGGGATGCATGAGACAAGTGCTCCGGCCTGGTGCACTGGGAAGACCCAGAGGAATCGGGTGGAGAGGGAGGTGGGAGGGGGGATCGGGATTGGGAATACATGTAAATCCATGGCTGATTCATATCAATGTATGACAAAATCCACTGGAAAAAAAAATAATAATAATAGTAATTTAAAAAAAAAAATAAATAAATAAAAGCATCTTAGGAACCACAGCATTATGCCTTGACATTTAGGTCAATATGCGCTTTCTCCTGAGTGCCTGGCCCTGCTAAGATGTTATAGAAAGTCGGGTTTACATCCTTTAGTAGGGAAGGACAGACTTGGGGAAATTTGCAAAACAGTAAAGACTCTGCCATGGACAGAGGAGCCTGGTGGGATACAGTCCATGGGATTGCGAAGAGTTGGACATGTTCAGTCACGAAGTCGTGTCTGCCTCTTCGCGACCCCATGGACTGCAGCTTGCTAGGACTCCCTGTCCCTCACCATCTCCTGGAGTGTGCCCAAGTTCATGTCCATTGAATCAGTGATACTATCCAACCATCTCATCCTCTGTCACCCTCTTCTCCTGCCTTCAATCTTTTCCAGCATCAGGGTCTCTCCCAATGAGCCAGCTGTTTGCCTCATTGGACATGACTCAGTGACCAAATAGCAAAGATTCTGCAAAGTCTGAACTTATCTTAACATAGAGATGGAAGAATTTTAAAGCTCTTTGGCTTATTTTTCATCTAGTCTCATTTAAAGGGAAGCATATGTGGGCTCTGTCCCTGTAGGGGAATACATTTAATATTTAGTATTTTCTATAATACATTGGGATTATAAACCCAATTCCTCAGAAACTAGCTGATGAATCTTCATATTTAGAATTGTATCTGTTACTGAATGTGAATTCCCAGGTGGCTCAGTTGTAAAGAATCCACCTGCCAATGCAGGAGATGAAAGTTCAATCCCTGAGTCGGGAAGATCCCCTGGAGAAGGGAATGCTAACCCACTCCAGTATTCTTTCCTGGAGAATCCCATGAACAGAGGAGCCTGATGGGCTCCAGTCCATGGGGTGGCGTCACATAAAGTCTGGACACAATGGAGTGATTGAGGACTGCGACTGAATGTAAGAGTCATGAATGAGGTAGAGAGAGAGAGAGAGCAAAAGAGAGGTTCAAAGAGACACAGAGACAGAATATATTGGGACATTTCTGTGGAAGAAGTAGTACATGAGTTACAAAAAGGCAGCAAATTTGCTTGTAGCCTTTACTCACTCTTGCATATGCCCAAGTCATGCTTTGCCAACAACTTAGAGACTGAGATTTTTTTCCTGGCAAAGCAAAGTCCTAATTGGTACTTTTATGCCCTGTTCAGAGCTCTGAGGACTCTTAACAGTGTGACAGTTACTCAGTAAATGACAATGAGTAGATATCAGGCCCCTCTACTAGGTAGATAAGTCTACATATTTGAGCATCTGGGAGTATCAGAAGGCTACGTCCCTAGATTTTACAGTCTCAGAACAAGTTGGGTAAGAATTCAATTCTTACTCTAAAACTGAGAAGAGTAGTATGGAATCTTTCATAGTTCACAGTAAGAAAATAAAATTGAGGCAATGAAAGTTTGACAATCTCTAATGAAATCAAATCAAAGAAAAAGAAAAAACCTGCAAGAGCAGCAAAAGATTGTATGTCAGCAAAGCATCATTTGTTACAGGGGTTCTTCACACTGATAGTGCTACTGAATATCTGGTCCTTGCTAGTAGATAATGATGATACAGTTTTGGAATATGTGAAGTTGGAAAGAAATGAGTGCTGATTGAGGAAGAGAGATGGTTCATGAACAAGCTCTAAAAATATATATATATTTTTGACCATTAGATTGCTAATGTGCAACTAAATAAATATTTCTAGTCCTCATTTATGGAAACCTGACAATTGTTTGAGAAGACAGAATATGGCCTCGGTGATAAATGTGTTTAACACGATTAGGTTAAATTTTCACTAGAGATGCCTCAAAGTCATTTTAGAAACTAGAACTTATCTTTGTTCTTGTATACCTCAGTGCATATATTCCACAGTAAACCTCTTCTTTGGAACTGGAACAATTCCAAATTTAGTTATGTTACAGATCCATTCGTATCTTCAGCTGTCAATTCGACACCGTTAAAATAGAGGAAAGTATTATTTTGAGCACAAATTCGTTTAACTTCTAATTTAATAACACAACAGCTAGCACCATGGCATTTGGCACACTGCAGTCACACAGTTTATTTTTGCACATTCCAACATGTGAAAATGCACATATGCTTAATGATGTGTATGATGTTCATAGCATTCATGTTTGTTATATGATGAAACTAATCTATAAGTCAGTATCAAGATCACCAAACAGCTCCTTATATTTACTTAGAACAGTCTATAAAATGACAATATCACTTATGCAAACATTCATTCCTAAGTTCAAATCATGACATATTTAACCTAGACAGTCAAATTAAAAATTTCAGTGCTCACATCAAAAATTAAGTGTAAATATTGCCTTAAGCATTTATGACACCTTAAATCAAACTATGCTTAAAACATTTTAAATGTTGTTTACTATTAATCTATTATCTTTATTATTAAATAAAATTACTTTAATTTTATGTGAATCAATCTTTTTAATTTGGAGATAACCCAACCAGAAATTGAAAGCCACTATGAGCTTGTAAAAATAAAGTGTCTTTTTTAGAAGTTCCATTCACAATTCCAGGCTAGAGAATAAGATTGTCACAGATCTGGCCTCTGGTGAATTGTTGGTTATATGAGGAGGATTTACGTAATTACTCATGCTGTGATTTAGATTAAACCATTTGCAGCTTCAATTCACAAGCACTTATGAAAATTCTTACTCAGATTTCCTTAAGAGTCCCTGAAACTCCAGACTATTGTGTTAGATAATCACAGGAGCCCATTTACTTTAAGTGGCGAGTAAAGTAAACTCTAATATCACCATTACCAACTGCACAAGAGCAAAATAAAATTAGTTTGCGGCTGAAGTTTAGTAAACACCTGTTCCTACTTGGTTTAGGTGATGTTGGTTTTAGTAAGACTCACAGTAAGTAGTAAAGCAGGTCTAACTATTTATAGTATTACTCATTACATGGGCAAATAATTTACTCCCAAATCTTACATTAAATAAAAACGAATTCTTCTGTGATTTGAGTCTTTTCAATAATTATTAATAATTTATTAATTAATCCTCATACATTTCTTTATGTTCATCTGGGGCTTTTCTCTCTCAAACTCTGATGTCAGATACCATGTTCTTTTTGACCTTTTCTTCCTTTCCTCTTTCAGCAACCCTGGATGAGTGAGAAGCCTAGACAGCTAAAGCCCACAGATATGCCCATGTTTCATCTCTAAACTTGCTCTTTTTCCTCTATCCCCTGAAACAAAGCCTGACCCTTCACCTGGGGCTTCCCAGATGGTGCAGAAGTAAAGAATATTCCTGCCAATGTAGGTGATGTGGAGTCAATTCTTGGGTCAGGAAGATCCCCTGGAGTAGGAAATGGTGAAAGTGAAAGTCTCTCAGTCGTGTCTGACTCCTTGTGACCCCAAGGACTATCCAGTCCATGGAATTCTCCAGGCCAGAATACTGGAGTGGGTAGCCTTTCCCTTCTCCAGGGGATGTTCCCAACCCAGGGATCCAACCCAGGTCTCCAGCATTCTGGCAGATTTTTTACCAGCTGAGCCACAAGGGAAGCCCAAGTACACTGGAGAGGGTAGCTTATCCCTTCTCCAGCAGATCTTCCCAACCCAGGAATCAAACCGGGGTCTCCTGCATTGCAGGTGGATTCTTTACCAGCTGAGCTATCAGGGAAGCCCACTGCTCCAGTATTCTTGCCTGGAAAATTCCATGGACAGTGGAGCTTGGTGGGCTACAATCCCTGAGTTTGCCAAGAGTCAGACATGTAACTGAGCGAGTGAGCACATGCACATACACTTCACCAACATCACCTGTGATTTCACTGTGACCAGCAAGGTACTGAAGACCTCTGTAGGTCAAAGCCCCTAACTTTTGCTATTAAATCAAATATAGTGAACTGCTATCCTGCGGTGCACTCTACAGGGTAGACCTCCCAAATTTTAGTGTATGCTGCCTGGATCTCACAAATATGCCTTCAATAGAGATCTTCTCATTTCTAGGCTGTGGCATTGAATGCATAGGGGCTAGGCCAGATGAAAAGACAAGGATAGATGAAATGATTTGTTCTTGCACGGCTTATGTATTTAGATGCCTGTGTACAGTCTATGACTTCCTTGCCCAAAGGAACTTGGATTTTTATGGTGAGGGTATGAGTAAGTATTTTCTCCTCTCCATGAGGAGACATGAGAAGGCTAGGGGTATCCTGCTTTTACAGGGAAGAAAGCAGATGACTATAAACCATGTTGCAGTCCATAAAGTGTTATGAGTCAGGTTGAAGACTTTTGACTTCTTTTTTAGTGAGATTGAAAATCATTGAACTGTTTTAAATAGAGAAATGATTTAATCCACTGTATAATCTTAAGGATCTAGTGGTGGCCATGTGAAGATTAGCTTGCATAGAATTTAGAGGGAATCTAAGAGGTCTAGTTAGAAAGCTATAGCTCTTCATGAAGGGGATGATAGAGGAATGCTGTAAGATGGTAATGAGACAGAAAAATGAGTGAAGTCAGGACATGTTTGGAGGCATATCAGTAGGAATTGCATGGTGAATGGTATGTGGTGAATGAAGAAAAGAGAATACTTTATGACTGTCTTTATGTCTTCTTTCAACGATCCTTCATAAAATTAAAATTAAAGTAGGGCTTTCCATTTGCCCCTCTAAGAATGAAACCTTGTCAAAAATCTTTGTGTTTATGAAACTTGATGATTTTAAAGAAAGAGATGTCAATTCTAGGTCACTAAGTCATAGACAACTTTAAAAAAAAAATTCCAAAATATGACATGTTCTGGCCTAATGGAGCTATTAGTCATGAGAAAAAAATGACATACACTGTTTTACCTGTATTGTCATAATGTTTCCTTTTGCAATTTATCTTTTAAAAATATATAAACAAAAGTATTTTGCCTATTTGAAAGTTAAGTGTATATTTACACTTCTATTTCCATCATTGTTTACTTTTCCTCTCTCTGCTCCCATTTCTCAACTTCTCCATATTCCTATTTGAACTTCTAGTCTGGCTGCACATCAAGCTTTATAGACCATTATCTTCATTATCTCATTTCTATCTCCTCTTCTTCCACCTGCCACACCTGCCACAAAGCTTTCCTTTTGTCCTTTAGATCTTGTTTTCTCATTCTTACTAGATTGAAAAAATACTTCTTTCAATTAAATACTCTGCTAACATAATAGGTTTTAAGTTTAGTCCAATCTAAGACAAGCAGGACAAGGAAGTCCACCTAATTAACTCTATTCTAGAGAAAATGAGAGTTTGCAAGTTTTAAGAGAAGAGTCAGTTCACTTCCTGATTTTGTGATGTGGCCCAGTCAATTCAGAGGAGGAGTTTAAGTGGGAGGAAAATGGTAAGCTAGAGAGTTCCATATTCACTCATTTTGCTTTATTTTGTTTTCTCTTCTCTGTTTCTGCACTACCACATATACTACACTTAAGTGAAAATGCTAAAATCAAAGAACAATGACTGTCTATAACAACTATGCCATTCTTTCCCTCCAGTTATATGTATCAGTGGACTATTTCTGCCTATATTACACACACACACACACACACATATGAATTTATCCTCCATTTCTTCTGCTATCATGATTTTAGAAAAAAAGAAAATGAATTAAGACAGTCAATATAGTACGGTTTAAACATATAAACACACACACACACACACACACACACACACACGTTCCATATCACAGAACTGTATAAAATCCATCTTTTTGTCGTGTAAAATAGCAGGTAAAATATATTTCTTCATTCAACAACATTTGATTGAACTAGCTCAGCTGGTAAAGAATCCACCTGCAGACTCGGGTTCGATTCCTGGGTTGGGAAGATCCCTTGGAGAAGGGATAGGCAACCCACTCCAGTATTCTTGGGCTTCCCTTATGGCTCAGATGGTAAAGAATCCACCTGCAATGAGGGAGACCTGAGTTGAGCCTCTGAGTTGGGAAGATGTGCTGGAAGAGGGCAAGGCAACCCACTCCAGTATTCAAGCCTGGAGGATCCCCTTGGACAGAGGAGGCTGGTGGGCCATAATCCCCGGAGAAGCAGAGAGTCGGACACGACTAAGCACAGTACGCAGTACTATGAGAGGCAATGTACTGGGTCCTAGTGATTCAAAGATGAATTAGAGAGATGTGGTCCTGTTTGTATTGATTCTTAGAGTGAAGTAAAGTTTTTAAAAAAGCAAGTCATTACTCCCAGTATGCAGTTTGCAGTTTAGGAAGTGTAAAGACACATTTAGGTCAGGAAACCTCTCTTTGTGAGTTTCTAAATTTATTCACAAGTCCAGAAGACATTCATGTGCAGATTTTCTCTCAGCATTGTCAAAAAGAACCAGTGAGTCTTAATTTAATATCTAGGAACATCCTAGATACTCATTTTCCTTTGAAGCCTTGCTCACTTGAACACTCTCCGCAATGAAGTCGTTTCACTTGTCTTTTGCCATCTGAACCAGAAAGAGTTTTCTTGCACACTCATTGTCTTTATATGAGCAATACCAAAAAGGAATCATAACATAAATAACTACTAGTGTAATTTCTTTATGTCCTTGTAATATATTGTCATAAAGGATTATGTTCTCTGGTCATTTCCCTTCTTGCATATAACTCAGCTTTGGAAAAGAACACAGTTAATATAATTTCACTTGGAATTTGTCTAACACTGAGGACAATAATGCTCTGTTGTTTTCAAGAGTAACTGCAGAAAGAGGGCAAAAAAAAAAAAAAAAAGAAAAGAAAAAAAATCCTCGTGTTCTCAAATTTAACTGTTTTTTGAAAAGGAGTCTTTCCTTTAACTTTAAAGATATTGCAGACAGAAAATATATTTTCCAGCTGAATTTAAACTACTTGTCCCAAAGAAAACACTGAGGGTGTCTAGCAGGGTGGGTCGGATCTTCCAGAGAGTTCTATCTGTCTCCTTCCTTTTCAGAGTAATTACTGACCTGCTATTAACGCTCCAGGGAAAAATCCTTTTGGTGATTTACATTTCCAGATCACTCCTTTGTGTGTGACTACACTAAATACAGGATTTATTCTTTGTTCTGAATGTGTAGGAATAGATGCTTCAGCTTAATTCTTTGTTACATTTGGAGCATTAACAAATGAGATGCTAGTTCCTGCATAGATAGAGGCTGTCCCCTCAGCTGCAGGATCTTTTATATACCTTGGGGATGTAATTTGACAGTCTCTCTGAGCTCAGTTAGGTTAAATGGAGGAGGTACAGATTCTTACTTTCTGACCCAAGTTTCTTCTTAAAGACCCAAGGTCTTTAAGTCTTTCTCAGCTAGCACTGCTAGCTTCAGGTTCTCTAGCTTCTGTCAATTCATTAAATGTTGATTTAGATTTTTATGGCAACATTTGTCTCAGAGGAGAGTTACAGTAAAGCTCATCACTAAATCTTATAATTTTTAGTGCAGTGTGTAATTTATGGTTCCATTTAAAAATCAAATCCACCATTATAAATTGTCTTAAGACTGTGAAGATACATCACGCAGTTAGCTTTTTCTTGTAGCATCATTTATAAAGACAGGATATGACTTAATGCTTGAAGAATATATTTTATTTAGAGCACAACAATGCATTGATGGACTTGTAAATTATCTCAAATGAGAGTATCTCAGAAGAATAGTAGCACACATAATGACCTATGTCCTCATGCAACGGCACCAGGATCATTCTGGAGACACAACAGATGTTCAGGGAAGATCATTGAAAAAAAATCTTTTTTTTCTACTTAGCTTGAATTGGATCAGTTACTATGTGAAAAATCTTTCATACTCTGGGTCTAATTTACCTTTTGTGTCTTAGATCAAATTACAAAGCACAATTATTTCTTATGAATATTGTACCCCAGTTCTACTAAGGGACTTATTATTTTCATCTTTAGACAACTACAATATTTTCATGGTTATGCACTTATTTGCCATTATTACCCCATGCTCAATCCATCCTTTAAATTATTGTTAAGGTCAGTCATATAAAGTAAAATATGATTGTGAACTGGTTTGTTGAAGTACGGATTTCCATTGCATATAGGATAAAGCTTAAGCTTTTTAAATGAAATAAATAAGAACCTTTGTTAATTGGCATCATTATTCTCCTTCAAATCAAAATTCACCATGGCATAGATGTACTTAATACTTTGACAACATTATTTTGTGTCTTACCTCATTATTTTATGTATCTTTTTTTTTTTCCAAATGAAGACTTATTGTATGTCAATTCTTGTGAAATTATTGTGCTCTGCATTGCTTGATAAAAACTGGACCTGGTCTCTGAACTTATGATTCTTACGGTCTGGTGGAGAGAGAGATATTAATCAAATAACCACATAAATATGTATAAAATTTTACTGTGACAATTGGCATAAATGAGAAGAATATGGAGACATTTATACCTGTTAAAGAGGAATTTGATCAAGTCAGAGAGATCAAAGAAATCTTTCCAAGGGAAAAATTTCAGAGAAAATGTCTAAAGGATATAGACACTTTCTTTGCAAGAAGCAAAGGGGAAGAACATTATAAACAGAGTGAGCGTCACCCATTTTCTTCCAGGCTCCCATTGATTTACTTGATTTTTCTGCTGTCTGAAGTTACTTTTCCTTTGCCAACTTCTGCACTTTCACAGATTCCAAATTGACACCCTCTAGAAAGTTGTCCTTCTTCTTTTCTTATCAGACCAATAAACTTTCTTTGTGGTTCTCCCAAAATAGCAAATTATCCACATTATATGGTTTCTGTATTGAGAGGAAGAGAGAGAGAGAGAGAGAAAGAGGAGACTTGAAGAGAGGAGGGAAGGAGAGACAGTAGTAATGCTGCTCCCCAGACATTTTTGTGTTCTATTAAAAATCTACCCACTTGTTAAGGTCAAGTTAAAAAAAAAAAAAATCTAACTTTCTTTATAAAATCATTCTAGGTTTTCTGAACTAGATCTATTTCTTTTTACTTGAAACTCCAAGAATTTAGACTTACTTTATGGTGTTATACCATTCTTCTTTATGATTTTTTTTCTCCCCATCACTAAGTGGTTTCAAAATCCTTGTGGCATGATCCAGATTTACTCATCATTTAATTCAGCATTTTACATATTCTTATTGAATTCATGAGGTAAATTGACATTAAAATTATTTCTCTTTCTCTACTAATGTTTTCTTTGCATTTTAGACTGCTTTTTGTCAAAATCTCTAAACCTTTTATCAATCTCAAAAACTTTTGCATGTCCATTTGAAGTGCAACTATAGATGCAAACTGTAAGAGTCACAGGAAATACTACTCAATTCAGGATTAGGGTGACCAGATATCATGTTTTCTTTTAGGTTAAATCACCATATTGCTTCAATAATTTAAGGAAATTGTTATTAAAGACTTGAAAAAAAAAAAAAAAAAAAAACTTTGTAGTCGTCAGGAGCAAGAGGAATGAAGAGTGTCAAATTAGTTCCCTCAAATTGTATCCTGGTATAATTACAATTTCAATTATTTTCCCCAATAATGTGAACTTACCCTTTCCCCTATTGTCTGCCACATCCTACACACTCACACTGATAGTAAGATTTTGAAATGAATCCCTGTCGACTTAACATTTCAGCAGGTCAGAGAAATTAGAATCATTGGCAAACTATACTCATATTCTCTTTCTTCTGGATCATTTATAGAAATATTAAAAAAGATAAAATTTCCACCTAAGTACCAATTTCAATTCTTAAGCAATTTGTGGCAGAGAAATTTATACAACATTCCTTAAAGCAATAATTGATTCCCTCTGACCACATTTGTATACAACTCTTTAAGGAATTACTTCAAGTATTCACCATTAAGGAAAATGTTCTGTCTGAAAGATACTTTCATTAAGAGTCTTTTCCAAGCTGAGAATTAGGTGATTCCCTCATCTTCAACTAAAGCACCTACTTCTGCTCTATCGTGTTTACTCAAAACTAAATAATTGCTTGATAAAGTATCTTTTTATCTTCCTGAAATGGGTGTTGTTGTTGTTCAGTTGCTAAGTCATGTCTGATTCTTTTGTGACCCTGTCAACTATAGCCCACCAGGCTGCCCTCTCCATGGGGTTCTCCAGGTAAGAATACTGGAGTGGGCTACCAGGCCCTCCTCCAGGAAATTTCCTGACCCAGAAATCGAACACCCACTTCTTACTTCTCCTGCATTGGCAGGTGGGTTCTTTACCACACTAGTGCCACCTGGGAAGCCCCAGTCTTTTCATAAATTTTACCCCTAGTAAAGTAACATTAGTTTTGTTCTCTAGCTTAATATAGAACTGTTCTTCAAGTGTTGAAAACAACCATCTGAACAGATAGCTCAAAGCTCCTTCTGTTGTTTTAAATACACCAATATCAATAATTTCTCAAAGAGATATTCTGATTTGTCACAATTTCTTATCAATAGTTATACATGTAATTAACTGCAAATTTTCAGGCGTGATCAAATATGTGAGACCTTGGTGCTCCTGTTGTGAATATTGTATCTATGAAGCCAACCTAAGATTTTATTAACTTGAGGAAAAATTAATTCAGTTATTCAGTAATATTAATAGAGATTCTACACTAGTCATTGTATTAATTATGAAGTTAAAAGATGATTAAGACATGACTCTTGCTTTCACTTATACAGTAGGATTAATAAGTTGATATCAGTGAAAGCCAACGAAGAAGAAGAGGAGAATGATTTTACTGAAAATTGGAGCAAGTTTAAAGATTTAACATCTGATCTAAATTTCTAGAAGAAAAATATCAAGTCAAGAATAGGATAAGTTTATCCATTGTTCTCCCCAAACCCAACATCAAGTTTCTGATGGCAAAAGAAAGAAGGATGTCCAAAGGTGTAGAAAGACATGAAATGTGTATTGCACGATATTTTTTTTCTAGGAATATGCCAAAATCATCTCTGATGTATGAGCAGCTAAATATTCATTATGGTAAGCATTACCCATTATGTATAATCCTCAAAAGTTCTCTGTAAGGCATATAGTTTCAACTCCACTGTATAACTGAGGAAAATTAAATTCATCAAAGTATATGCAGAAGAGTCAGAATTTGATCCAGGCAACTATTAAACTAAAATTGATATCTTTTTTATACATTACAATGTTTTCATGAAATGATTATATTAATATTTATTTAAAGTAAACTTTAGCTCTACCTTCAAAAGAATGGTCTAGATCAATATTTATCAACCTGCCTGTACTTTAGAATCACCCTGAGAAGCTTTACAATATAGTGAGTTGTGGTCCACACCTTTAAGGCGGCTTGATTTAAAGTGCTATTAGCAAGGCTTGCACATCAGGATTTCTGAACCTTCTCATGTGATCCAAATGTGCAGCCAAGTTTAACCACTGATATAAAGAACAAAAGGAAATATGAAATAGCAATCTCACTCTGTTTTGCATCTAGGGTTTATCAGATTCTATATTAATAATAAAAAATTAAAGGTATGATATCAAAGTCAGGGACCAAATCTCCTTAAAATGGCTCATCATACATCACTGCCAACATTAAAACCTACACTTTTTTTTTTTTTTTTTTGGCATGGCTATTTACTAAGCAAAGTTGAATTAAATGGAGAGGACATAGTCACTGCCACATGATGATTTCTCTTTAGAGCCTCAGAAGAGTTCCCTTTTCCCTCCAAAAATATAATGATTGACTGGAACAAATCTGAGAAAGAAGCGAAAGTAGAGACAATGGTTTCTTTCTTTCCTCTCTGCTCTTCTCAGCTATGTTGACCAATCCTGCTGTCGCCTGCATCCATGTTCAGCATACAGAGAACGAGGCTCTGTCTTCTCAGCATCTTCATAAACATTTAGTTCTGTCCATTAGTTTCTGCCACACCCTGTCTGTAGCTCCTTTGTAGAAGCTGGTTTTGAAAAAAGGGAGATCATTATCTCTAAAAGTCTGAAATGGCGAGCAACTGTATTTTCCATCTAAATTAAAAGATAGGGGAACATAGACAAATACACTGATGTAAAAAGTAGTTGGTAAGGAACTTAGCAATGAAATAAAGTCAGACTCGGAGATCAGTACACATTTTTTTTATCATGGATAGAGTAATGTATAAAATGCCTTGAGTGAGTGCCTAAAAGCCATTTAAATTGTTACTAAAGAGAAAAACAGGGCTTGGGTTAAAATGAGCCAGTTTTATTCTCAGAGCAGTGTCATACTTCACTAGGTTAGGGTTTCAGAATATATTCTTTAAATGTATTAAAATGTATGATACTCTATTGGATATTAAATGATATTCATAGTCTCATATAAATTCCTATAATAAACTACAATAATGATAAAGTTTAATGTATTTCCTTTTTTCCCTGAAGATGCTATTTCCACAAAAAAATCATTCAAGCCTTTTCTAAGGTGCAGAGACCATTTTTAAATATTTAGTAGAAAGTGTCACTTCTTTTTGAGTCAGATAAAAGTAAGACATTTCTTTAGTCCTTTAAAGATAAAAGAAGCAATATCAGTGGCATCACTTTCTCTCTTAGAAGAGTATTTTCAAATTATCAAAATGGAAGGAAAAAAAAAAAAACCCTTTCTTCTCTAACTGAACTTAGCCTTCTGACCCCCAAAACAATATTAATCATGTGCATTTTTAATTTTATAAAGTCTCTATAGTCTGTAATTATTTTTTCTCTACAGATGGAGGATTGAGTGGTCTAATTTACTGAGAAATACCTTCATCTCTTTAAGCACCACATATCCATTGAAAATACTTAACAAAATAGAATTCAAAACCCATGTTTGGGGTACAGTGTAGAGAATGCCAGCTCATTTGGAGGTTCAAGATTCCCTCCATGTTACTGACAGATATGGACTGAGATCTTTAACATGAACCATGGAGTTTTCTAAGCAGAAGAGTGACACTAATTTATTTATATCTCAAAAGACCATGCTATTATCTTGGTGGGTAACAGCTTGAAAAAAGGCTAATATGAAAATGAGAATTTCTGTTAGAATGGTTTCAACCTTCCAAGGACACTGACCTCTAACAATCTGTTAATTTTCCACATTACATGATTAACTATTTTTGCAAATATTTCTGTAGAAAGTGTCCCCAATCCTCTCAGCATTCTTGATGTTAAACAACCTCAACCTGTGGAGTTTTTATTGCATGGGGAAAATCCAGTGGGGTATAGTGGAAATATATTTTGAATATTAGATAATAAGATACTTTTTATGTATTTGATGTTATCTTCCCAAACTGAAACTTATCCAGCCATATACTTCCTTGGACACAGAAAGATAGCTTGTAGGTTGTTTCGGGGAATCAGATACAAATAAGGTATACTTTACTATAAGAAGATAGATTCAATAACAGCTCACAAGAAATACAGTCAGATCTGGAGGTCATCTTAGAAGAAGAACAGACACATTTCCAGCTATAGGATCTAGAAAGAGAAGTGCCAGTCATATACTGGACCAAGTTCCATAAGGAACTGTCCACGGAGTAACTGTGAAAGGAGCTTCAAGGAGGAGTTAGGCTAGAGAGAAGTTCTAAGTTATTAATAATTCATTCAACATATAAGTAGTCCCCTATATACACCTGGCCCTGAGCTGGTTGTTGAGTATACAGAAATGGAAGACAAGGAAATGATGTTCATTGTTCATATCAACAAGGGAAGCTCTCAGTTTAATTTCCTAAGAGAATTATTAATATCAGTTCTAAGAGACATTGTGTACCCAGATAATATAAATATTCTTGCACTGATGGGGCTGAACAGGCAAAGAAGACCTCATTCAAGCTTACTGTAAAAGGGGAGAGAATTTGCTTTTTACTTGAAAGAAAATTGCTTTACAGAATTTGTTGTTTTCTGTCAAACATCATCATGAGTCAGGCATAGGTATACATACATCCCCTCTCTCTTGACCCTCCCTCCCAGCTCCCTCCCCATCCCACCCCTCTAGGCTGCTACAGAGCCCCTGTTTGAGTTTCCTGAGTCAGACAGCAAATTCCCACTGGCTATCTGTTTTACAAACGGAATAGTAAATTTGCATATTAGTCTCTCCATTCATCTCACCTTCACCCTCCTCTCCTCCAGGGGAGAGACTTCTCATACAGAGTGAAGTAAGTCAGAAAGAGAAAAACAAATATCATATATAAATGCATATATGAAGATCTAGAAGAATGGCATGGATAATCTTAATTTCTAAGCACAAATAGAGACACAGATGTAGAGAACAAACATACGGATACCAAGGGGGCAAGTGGAGGTGGGATGAATTGGGAGACTGAGATTAATGTATATACACTACTGATACTATGTATAAAATAGATAACCAATGAGAACCTCTTGGATAACACAGTAAACTCTGCTCAGTGCTCTGTGATGACCTAAGTGGGAAGCAAAACCAAAAAAGAGGAGATATATGTATAGCTGATTCACTTTGCTATACATTTGAAACAAACACAATATTGTAAAACAACTATATCCCAACAAAAATTAAAAATAAAATAAATAAAACACTTGCAAAATGAAACAAGAGAGAGAGAAAGAAATGGATCTGAACAACTTTCAAAACAAAAGGCTGGAGAGTTTTTAAGCAGTGTTGTGAGCTCATACAAGTTTGAAGCATATTGGCGGGGAGGTTGGTCAATGTGATCAGGCCATCTGTGTTCACTAAACCAGCACTTACTACTCCCATCTTCACACAGAGACTGAAAGATAAAGACCCTACATCCTTCTAGGGTTATATTTCAAAGAGATGGTCCCCAGGTCCCAGAGAAAAACATTCCTGGGTTATGAAACTAGCAAAAGGTTAGGAGAAGATTTGCATTTCAAAGGAGCAGTGAAAGGATTTACTATTGAAAATTTTCTAAAGTCAATGTTCTCAGAAAAGGGAGGTCAGGAAAAAACCAGTCTCAGAGTTAGTTAAACTGCAGAGAAAGTTAAAGACATGTTGATTAATATATGTGTGTGTGCTTTTGTTTTTGTTTTTCATTTTGATACTAAAACGAGGCAAGGACAGCCATAAGTGTCCCATTTTATGAATCCAAATAGAGGAAAGAGTCTCTGATCAGTAATTAGCAAACCAAGTTCAGCCTTATAGAAAAAAGGAAGGGATATATGACAGAATGAATTCAATATCTGCTTTGAAATGAGAAGTTAAGGAAACAATTTCTAATATTATAGAAATTACACGAAGGGTGTTTGAGACTGTGAGTAAATTAATGTTTGGGACCTCAGTTTTTCCTCTGTAAAATAAAAGTAGGTTTGCATTCCTTGAATGGTTGAAACCAGGATTAAGTTATGTGTTTTATGTATAATATCTAACACAGTATCTGGTTAAAAAATGCCTTAGTAAATAGATGTTAATTATAATATGCCTTCTTGAAGAAAATCTGATGAGAAGTTGAACAAGTATATATACTCAGATGTACAGGGATAGGAGAGAGTCCAGTATATTGGGAGAATCACAAATTAATGTAGCTGTATAAGAGAGTAAAAACAAGTGAGGGGTCAACAAGAAAGGTGTATGAAAAGGTAAGACTGTGTTTAACAGATGAAGGGTAGCATGTTCTGTACTTTGGAAATAAAGCAATTTATCATGTGGGTGTTTAAGATATTCATAAAGTCCTTTACATAAGAGGGTGGCACAGTGAGATCCCAATGTTAGAAAGACCACTGACGTTGATCTGGAAAGTGAGGGCAGCACAGTTATAGACCCGAACAGTGGATTGAGCATCATACACAGTCAGGGCAACTGGCAGAATCTGCTGAATGTATTAATGAATAGTGAGTGAAGCCATTAAAAACTATTATAAGTCTAGTAGGTGCCAGAATTATTGAAAGAGCTTAAGAATAGCATCAGAAATAAAATATAGACTCTTGTCCTTAAGACATTTACATTTGTGACTACCCGTCTAGAAAAAGCTACAGTTTGGGGGCAAGGTTTTATCCACTTCTCAAAGTTGGAGTCAAGGAGTAGAAAGTGGGGGGAAATATTATGGTGCTTTCTATAAATCTATAATCCATTTTATATTTTCCTAAACCATATTGTATTTCTGACCAATTCTCCTTTCCCTTCAGTTCAGTTCAGTCGCTCAGTCGCGTCCGACTCTTTGCGACCCCATGAACCACAGCACGCCAGGCCTCCCTCTCCATCACCAACTCCCGGAGTTTGCCCAAACCCACGTCCATCGAGTCGGCAATGCCATCCAACCATCTCATCCTCTGTTGTCCCCTTCTCCTCCTGCCCTCAATCTTTCCCAGCATCAGGGTCTTTTCCAATGAGTCAGCTCTTCACATCAGGTGGCCAAGTATTGGAGTTTCAGCTTCAACATCAGTCCTTCCAATGAACACCCAGGACTGATGTCCTTTCCCTTATTCCTTTGGAAAAATAATTTTTGGAGCAGGAGGGTGATATGAGGTAGAAGATTGACAGCCCAGTATGTGTTGTTAAGTCTCTAAGTCGTGTCTGACTCTTTGCAGCCCCATGGTTCCCAGTATAACATATTTTAAAATGGAACTATTTCCTTAAATGTTTTTTCCTTAACTGTTATTTCCTTAATAGTTAAGGAAACTATTTCCTTAACTACTTCCTTGACAATTTCAAGTTTTTAATATGACTTTATTTCTTGAAATAAAGTGGTTATATAGACCACAGAAAGTGCAAAAGAAATGTCATAGTATAAACAAGTCCTTCTCCAACATCATTTGTTATGTTTTCGATGCTATGACCTTGAATCTAACTACATTCCCAGCATATGCTATTAGGAGGTTAACACAGATGATCACATATTTATACACTGAAAGCCTTACACACATGTATGGGTGGTAACAGCAAAGAATATGACAATAGGTCTATTCCTTAAAGTGATAAATGATATGTTTCTCACTGTAGATTCTTCCTGGAATGTATGTGGCAGTATCAAAACCTGGAAGTAATATCATATGACCAGCAAAATAACAAATATCTTTCTGGTAGTAATAGTGTAACAAAAGTCTTATGTCTACCAATTATAAAATAATTAAAAAGCTTACTCAATGCAAGATCACCGTGCTAATAAGTGGTAGATCTGAATTTTAATCAAAATTCAAGTATTATTATTCTAATTTTTAGAAGATTATTTTATTAACAAATAGGAACTGATTGGACAATATTTTTAGAGGATCCATATAAATTGGTATTAATATTGTAAGGTGGAATTAAGTTGCATATAAATATAATTATACCTTGAGGAAAATGTGTATGTTTTTTGTAAAACACACACATTTATAATAATTTGCATCTTGATGCCAACATCAAATTGAATCATTACATTGCAGCATATTGTCATGGAGGGTGTCTAATACAATGATATAATTTTGCTAGCCATCACTAAATGTTGATGAGACGAAGGACTGTCATATGTAAAAGAGGACACATATTACTATACAGGAATACAGAACTAGAAGAAATAGTAGAAGGTTACAAGGAAGCAGATTTCACCTCAACCCAAGGCATTGTCTAAAATAAGAATTTCCTTATAACTGAGCTGGTTGCCTGATAAAAAGATAAGCAGAGAAATTTCAAGCTGAGAGTTCTAGCTTGTGAAGGTGAGAGAAGCAATTGGTGTTTGGGGAAGTCTTGGCTCTGTTCCAATACAGAGCACAAAGCTAAAACTGGAAAACAGGAGTATATTCTGTGACATATTCTAACTGTTGTTTCACAGCAAGTTTATTCATTTTCTGCATTTCAGAGTTGCAGGATGTGAATTAGGGCAATTAAGAAAGGTGGTGACAAGAGTCTGAGAGCAAGTAAACTCCATACTGAAAGCAATTAGCTGGAGGGAGAAAAGAATGTGAGGAGGGAGGTAACCAGATGCAGACATCTGGATAATGCTGATTGGCAGTTTAATGGCTCTTGCCTTCCCCAAATTAGGCATCCAGTGGCTGTTTCTATTCTTTCTTAAGTATGGGTATACACAGTGTGGCAATTCTGAGGAGGAAAAATCTAGTGAAAAGACTGTGGAGGACACTAAATACTGGGCTTTAGAAGTAATTGGAAGAATTTAGCTTGGAAGCTGGTCCAATCAATGTCCCAGCAAGGAACAAAAGGCATAATCAAATGAGATAATCAGAGGAGAGTTTTACAAAGGAACTTTGGAAAAAGGTATGGACATAATGGCAGAAAACTATAGGCATTATGCAGATGACTTCTGTTAGCATTAGAGCTGTTACTTATTACCCCTATACCCAAAAGGACTCAGCTTAGAAGAAGTACATGTCAGAATTTGAAAGAGAGAATCATGCAGAACAGAATCTGTAGTAGGCTTGCCAGAGAAAATGTATATATCTGGGACAGTTTATGTTAAACAATTTGCTCATCACTTTTCTGAAATTCAAAATTAATTGATCTATTGTATTTTTAGTTGCTAAATCTGGCAACCTTATTTGTGGCAGAAAAATCAAATTTTTGTGTTTGTTTGTTTGGTTTACTCTCTAATCCTTTGCCGACTGATATTTTTATAAAACACAGTAAAAATAAGTTATTAGAAAAGTGAAGTAAAAAAGACAAAATGGAAGCGCCACCTTTTAAAATTAATAACCAGTATACCTAAAATTTCCTTGTGATATAAGTTTTCAGGTGTGATACAAGTTTTTAGATCATTATCACTATTATTATTATTTTAATATCTTGAGGAATTCTAAGGGTTGGAATAAATTAATACATTTATTGCAAATAAATTAACTACAGAAATTTTATAGCTTTAAAATATCCAAACTTGTAATCACTCTCATATATTAAATAACGTTACAGTCTTTAGGTTCCTGGCTAAAGTGAGGTTCATAGAAAGAGAAGAAGTACACATTATTAACAATATCTGAGCAATCAATGACCTACAGCAACTTCAGACTTCGAAGCATAATTGTGTATTTTATATGTTTCTACCAATTCACTAGTGATGATTATATCAAAAAATGCTGCTGAAAATTAAGTTAAAACATCATGTTGAGTCATTTATTTCACAGAAAATAATGAGAATGAACTTGACTAAGAGTTTCAAAATGATGGACCAGAGGCTGACACTAGAGGCTGGTGTCAGCCTCTAGCTTTATTGATTTTGTTGTAATTTTACCTAGTTGCCAATTTAACATTTAAAAATTATACAAATTTGTAACACTGAACCTGCATGCTAGCAATGCAACAATCACCTAGAACTGAGTACCAGGTGCCCTATTTTGTTGAAGGGAGATGTAGATCCAACTCTCCAATACCTGACATTCTTTACTCATGAATATTGCCTTGCTAGATACTTCTATCATGATTCTTGAAATTGAGCAAAAAAGAGCCCCCTGTTTTTCTTTAGTGTGTCACATAATAAAATGGTAGGGAGGAGAGTCAGGGGAGTTCAAGCATCTAGAGAAGAATTGCATTTATTTAAGAATGACTATTCCCAAACCAGACTATGCTGATAAATTACCTAAGAAAATTGTTAACAATGCAAAGGCCTGGGCCCCACCACCTACAAATTCTGATTGAATAAGTTCAACATAGAAAGCAAGAGTCTACTTTTAGTTTTTGTCCTAGATATTTAAATACAAGTGTCTTGAACCATTGTCTGATCACAAGATGTCTCACAGCGTGAAATATACTTATACTATTTTGACATGTGCTTTACTCATGAGTGCAACTGTCCCAGTGGCAACATCACTTTTCCTATCAAAGTGCTTAGTGACTCTCTCAGTTTCCAGCCCATTAATATCTACACTGGGGCATTCGATCTGAATATGTCTGAATCTGTAATTCAACCTGCATCCACCAAACACACACACAAAAACATCACAACTATTTTCTGTGTTCTACAGCTCCGTGGCTGGTACTAGGAGCCCCCAGCCGCCCAAGCCAGAATCATTCCGGGCATCCTAACCTGTGTCCTTTACCTGACTCTCAATGCACCATCAATAACTAAATTCAGTGTTGTTTTAGGCAGGTTCTGAAGAGTGAATTGTTTCAAGACAAAAATTTTAACATGAAAGTGCTTTTAATATATTTCTAACTATTCGTAGGATAAAGATCAAACTGCTCATTTCACGTACAGATGTAGTTTACAAACCATCTTTTAAACTTTATGTTTTGTCATGGCCATGCCTTATGGTTCACTTGATAGTTTTCTTTAGTCAACTCATCATCTTAAATATATATTTCACAACACATATTATAAACTTCGGTAACATTTTATATTAAATTTTTCTTGTTATATTAAACATACATTTAAAAATATCTGAATACCTCTTAAAATTATCTGGTATACATATGACAAATGTCTGCAGGCATGGGAATATAAGGCAGTTTAACATTTTGCCTTTTCTTCCTGCTCAAGCTCCTCTCTCTCTCCCTTCTCTCCCTCCATTGCATCATACCTTCTACTCTACTGAACTGTCTGCAGTTTCCTCATGATGCCTGTTTATTTTATATCTGAATATTTTGCTCAAGTACTTCTTACCCTATGAGCTTATCTATCTCAGGGACCCTAACTCCTCTCTGATGATCCAACTGCTGGATTCTATGATGTATAAATTGTCTCTTGACTTGTATTAGTCAAGTCAAGAAGGTAGATTTGACTTCTCACCTTGATTTGCCCACTTTTCTAACAGTGGTCCTTTTGCATAGTAATCATGGTATTTGTGACACATTTTTAGAGGTATGTATTGTCTATTCTTATTGGAAGCACAGCAAGATACAATAGGGAAGACATTTGGATTTAGCGACAGACTATGCGGTTTCAATTCTCAGCTCTGACAACTACTAACCACGTGACATGTAGGAGTTACTTTACTTCTCTGGTGTACAGTTTCATAATCTACAAAAGTAGGTCATAACTTGTTTCATAGATTATGCAATAAAATTAATTCATGTAATAAGTTTACTATTGTACCAAGTTTGCAATAATTATCAGTATAGCTGATAACAAAAATAGTAATAGTTATTATTATTTTACTAATATAACACTAAACTTTGCCCAGAGATTGTATTTTCATATGCCTTATGCAATTTCCAAAACCTAATTACCTAGAATTTAGTAAAAGCTTTGTTGCTATTGTTTAGTTTCTAAGTTGTATCCACCTCTTTGCCACCTATTGGACTGAAGCATGCCAGACTTCCCTGTCCTTCACCATCTCCTGGAGTTTGTTCAAACTCATGTCCACTGAGTCAGTGATGTTAGTCAGCATCTCAACCTCTGTCACCTACTTCTCCTCCTGCCCCCAATCTTTCCCAGCATCAGGGTCTTTTCCAGTGAGTTGGCTCTTCACATCAGGTGGTCAAAGTATTGGAGCTTCAGCTTCAGCATCAGTCCTTTCAATGAATATTCAGGGTTGATTTCCTTTAGGATTAACTAGTTTCATCTCCTTGCTGACCAAAGGACTTCATTCATGCTTACTTAAGGAACAAATTAATGGTTCTGATAAGTTAGCATTTAGATAAAATATAGCAACATTAGTCAACCCTTTTTTTAAGTATTTTTATATTCAGATCTATGTGTGTGTGTATATATATATAATCTTTCTGAAAAATGATATATGGACTTTCTACAAAAGTATATATAAAATATATCTTTAAATTCCTGAAGATAATTGAGGAAACTGATTGAATTTAATCAACTGCAAGTTGAATCAACTGCAGAAGCTTAAATTTGAGATCAAGGCACCAATTTCTTAAAAGACAATATAAACAGGGAGATACGTGTCCATACTCATAGATGATGTTTGATTAATTTTTTTTTTGAGATAGACATACAGATAATATCAGATGACTGAATAAAAGGCATGAGTTGCTTCAATGAAATATCTCTACCTCATTGATTCAGATTGGTTACTTAAATATAATGTTGGACATACCTGTTTATTGATGTCAACCTCAGTGTTTTGTTCTGTTTTCTCATTTAAAGGTACAGGAAAATATGTTTGTTGAAATTCAGTTGTCTGCTTTTCTTTCCTGTTTGAGGTCCACATTGCTTGCTGAGTCACATTCACATAGGTGCACTTTTTGTTGAAATTTTCACTCCTCTATTTGAGTTCAAACGTTCATAACATCCCAGTAACCTAATTCTTGTTCTACAGTTAATCTGTCACTCTGAACTAATGAAGGTAAATTGTAAAATAATAAATAAGTAAGCAGCAATTACCCTTGGGTGACATAAGTACTGCTTTTCATTACATTAAAGCAAGCTTTTCAGAGACAATAATATGAACTCATTGTTTGACAAACACACTGGAAAAACAAAAGCTCTCATTTTGGCTTTTTATAAATTTATGAGATTACATTAATGTAAGACCTTAGTCATACAAAGCCTACTGTAATGGAGATATGTCATCCTGGTGGTAACTATATAATGAAAGCATTAACTCAATGGAAATAAAATATAGTTCTTCAACTTGCTTATCTTGCTATGAGACAAAATAATATACAATAGGAACTTTGATGAATGTATCTTGTAAATTCTGATCTTGAATTCCACAGTTATGCAGTCTGTACAAATACAATTATAATAATGAAGTAGATATGTAAATTATTTGCCTTAATGAAAATAGAAGAGTTCTTATGGCATCACCCGGTTTATTTATTATGGATTAAACACTGCATCCACTTTTGTGTTTAATAACATATTGCACAAAACATCCCCAAACTGATAATAGCAATGATAATGATGCCTATGTGCCACATTCAGAGAAAAATGACCAAAAAAAGCAACCAACTAGAGTGTTGCTTTCCATTTTTTAAGGCTGAGCAGTATTCCATTCTACAATTGGTCCTTGGAATCTGTGGATGCAAACCCCGAGATATAGAGGACTCTTTTATACAAGTGGTTTGAGCATCTTTAGAGTTTGATATCAATACCTGCAGGGGTTTTAGAGCCCATTTTCCACAGATATGGAAGAAGGACTGTATAAATATATATCAAATTTTCTTTATCCTTTCATCTGTTTATGCACATTCCTAAAATGGCCAAATTCATAAAATCAACAATTGGAATGGTGATTACCAAGAACTGAGGAGAGGGGGAAATGGGAGTTATCAATTAATAGGCATAAAGTTTCAATTATACCTATTAAAACTCTGTACTGTATGTAACTGTACAGCATAATAACTATAAAAATGAATGCAATATATTGCACACAAAATTTGTTTAAAAGGTAGATCTCATGTTAATTGTTCTTACCACAGTAAAACAAAGAGGTCAAGAATGTGGCTTCCCAGATGCTTTTGCCATCTGATAGCTTTCAGATTTTCCCAAAGAATGTCCTTTGAAACCTTAATTCAATGATTAATTTTTAGTGGCAATATATACAAACTTTTTATCCCTTGGAGATCCAATGCCTGTTGATAAGTTAATACTTGTTTAAAGTTCTATATTTATCTTTTCATTTATTTATTCAGTATGCATTGACAGGTGCTATGAGCCAGCAATGGAACATAAAAGACAAACAAATAAACAAAAAAGTAAAGATCTCCCTTATAGAAATTTTCTCAGAGAAGAAAATAAATATATTCTAAGTAGTAATACGGGCTTTGTTAAAAGTAAAGTATTGAGAGGGGATGGCACATGTTTAGGGACACTATGTTATAAAGGATGATTAGGGAAGACTGTGAGAAAAGGTCGAGCAGAGATCTGAAAGATGTGAAAGAGCAAGACACAACTATATTATGAAATGAGCTTCTCAAGCAAGAGAGGGAGCTGGTACACAAGTGCTAGGACAAGAAAAGACTTAGAACGCTTAGGAAATGATTTGGCCAGTCAGCCAGAGATGGTGTGAATAGACAGAAATGAGGCCAGAAAGCTAGCGGAGACCACAAACACCACAGCAGGGACTTATACTGAGTGCGTTGGGGCTGAGTAGGATGCCCCAAAATGTGTCTTGGTGGCATATTAGTTATTTTGAGTTAGAGTTATCTATCAAATGCCAATACTAGTGGATCACTCTAACCTTCCTTTCTGTCTCCCTGAAACCAGAAAATAAATCTCTCGTGTGAAAGGTGAACGCCTTGCATCTGGAGATAAAGGACAACGTTGTGGTCAGAGATGGGAAATTTGTGACAAGAAGCCGATATAAACATGCCTTGTCATTTCTCTAATTCACTACCTCTAGCCCAAACTCTGTTTAGATTTTTGGTTGTTTTTTTTTTTTGCTAATTGAGAAACTAAAACATGGGATTTTTTTTTCATCCTGTCAATTGCAATTCCTCACAAATTTATTGCTTTTTTGCTTGCTTAAAAAGTATAAAAGCTGCTTGCTTTGCCCACTTTTTAGGTCTCATATCTATGAGAACTCCATGAAGAAGAATTAAAATTTACTTTTCTCCTGTTAATCTTCCTTGTGTTAATTTTGTTATTAGTTCAGCCACAAGGACTCAAGAAGAGTAGGGGGGAAATCCCCCCTTCCTGACATGTGCATTTGAACATATGAGTGGCACGACATCATTTTATCTCTTAAAAGGTCATTTTTATGGATGAATGAGGAATAGATTTTAGCAGAGCAAAGATAGAAACCAGGGGAAATTTTTTTTAAATTTTGAGTAATGTAATGAGAAATAACAATGGCTAGAATCTGGTAAAGTGTGGATAACATAGTAGGATTGTGTATATAATTTGTAGATACGTGTGTGTGTTCAGTCATGTCTGATGCTTTGTGACCAATTTGTAGATATAGCTAATAAAAAAAGTTGTTGCTATATTGCATATGAAGTGTGCAAGAAATATTCCTAGGCCAGAGAAAGTGGAAAAAGATTAATTGCCAGTTTCTGAGATGAGGAAGACAATGGAAAAGTCAAGACATCTACTTTGTGAGGGACCAAATACTGTTTTTGGAAAATTAAAAATTGGAGCTGCTTATTTTACCATCTTATTCTATTTGAGTATTTGTCTCTACCACTCCAGGCTATTGCTCTTATTAAGGGCACAAAACTGGTGATTAATTTTCTGTTTTCCTTTTACCTCACCTCCCAGTAACTTTAGTTATGATGCACTAGACCTTCTTTTATGCTAATGCTTTCTATTCTTTGCTTCAGGGAAGTGACAATTCTATAATTCCCACTAACCTCATTGCACATGTCTTCTTAATCTTATTTACAGACTCTTTTTTTTTTCTTTTTTTAAAGATCAGAGTAGACTATCCCAGGGATCCTACTTTGGAACTCTGCTTTTTGCACTCTATGCTTCCTTCCTAGGCAGGCTCACTCTCTTACTTGTGTTTAATTTTTTTCAAATATATATGTGTGTGTGTATAAAGCATTTATTTCTTGTAGTTATTTTTTATTTGTTCTAATATAACAGTTTTAATTATAATCTCTATTTTATCATGGAATTTATAATGTATATACATATGTATGTATAGATTTATAACTTATCAATGAGTTTTGGCTAATCATCATGCATGTGTTTACATTTATAATTTGTGACATATTGAAATCTATGCTTGTGGAACACACATTTGGCCACATTAATGACCACAGAATAATTGAGTCTACCATTTTCTTTATTTTTTCAAAATGTTTTTTCTGAAGAGTGTTGTCACCTTTTTTTAGCATCATGGTGGTTTGGAAGAGGTCATAAATAAGATCTGTTTTCTAGTTACCACAACTGAAGCTTTTGAATTCATTTTATTATTATTATTTATCTATTTGGCTGCATCAGGTTCCAGCCACGGCCAACGAGATTCTCCTGGTTGCGTGCAGGATCTTCCATTGCCCCTCTTCTCTGCAGTTGTCGCTTAGTTGCTGCACAGCCTGTGGGATCCTAGTTCCTGTGAAAAGTGAAAGTTGCTCAGTGACTCTGTGATCCCCTGGACTGGGACCCGCCAGGCTCCTCTGTCCATGAAATTTTCCCAGCAAGAATGAGGGTGGGTTGGAGGTGCCTTCATCCATGTCCCCTGCACTCAAGCTGGACTCCCAACCCCTGGACCATCAGGGAAGTCCCTTGAATTCATTATTTTAACTCCATACCTTAATTGTGTATTGAAGAAGTCACAAGAATGAACTATTTTATTTTGAATGTGGGAACTATTTGGTACAAAAAAATGCATTTTCATTTCCCAAGGTTAGAAATCTAAGATATCTCTAGGAGTCAAATGAATCATCCTTTATACATCTTGAGGAAACTGGTTTCTATCATTCTTCACAATTGTTATATTATTCTCTGAGTCTAGTGGTTGTGATTCCTCTTTGCTAATAGTGAGGTCATCACCCAAGAATGCCCATGCTTCTGAGAAATTCAGCTATTACCCAGGAAAATCCCAAATCTGCTGCGTCTACATTGCTCCTATTTCTGGCACTATCACTGCAGACACTACACTTAGTGTTAATCAAGGACTCTCTCCTAATCAGGCAGAGATTAGGAGAAGTACATGGGGTGTGCAGGCACAACAGTGGAAATTAAGCCTAGTTCCACCATTTGTTGTCCTTGTGATGGTGGAGAAGAAAGTGGATAAAGAGCCTCCTATAATGCTGTGGCCACGCTGAGGTTGCTGTTGGTTAATAGCCTCTGATACAGGCACGATAACATACTGAGCTTCAATCGCTGACGGCCCACCTTGAGATGGGCAGCTTCAACCTTGCAGGAGGGGAAAGGAGGCATACATGCGGTTTTGTCATTTATTACACCATGTGACGTTCTAATACTCTATGTTTTGCCAAGCTTAATTTTCCTTCCCTGCCCCTAGCATAACTGTGAGAGAGGGGAGAGAGGCTGTGTAATCATTACGCCTTTAATTTCAGTGCTGAAAACTGTCTTTTAGCTTATTTGTAATATACTACTTTCCTCACATCCAATTGTCCTGAGATTTTTGCTGTTTAAAAATTTTTATTGCTATTCATAAATGAAATTGGTCTATAATTTTAATATACCATATCATCTTTTTCAGGTCTTGGGTTGTTCTTTTAAAAAATATTCAGTAGTTTTCCTGATTTTTCTGTTCTGGTAATTGTTTAAAGTAAAGTTAGGGTTAGGACTTTCTGTTCCTTTAAGGCTTCATAAAAGCCCCTGTGAGCCCATTAGGGGACCTGGAAGTGTTTTGTGAAAGGCCTTTTTGTATAATCTGTTTCCTTTTACTATGGAAATCAGTTGTCTTTTTTTTTTTTTTTTTAACTCAACTAAGGGCAATTATCTCAGTTGGTAAAGGATCCGCTTGCAATGCTGGAGACCCGGTTTGATTCCTGGGTGGGGAAGAGCCCCTAGATAAGAGATGGGCTACCCACTCCACTATTCTTGGGCTCCCCTTGGGGATCAGCTGGTAAAGAATCGGCCTGCAATGGGGGAGACCTGAGTTCCATCACTTGGTTGGGTAGATCCTTTGGAGAAGGGAAAGGCTATACGCTCCAGTATTCTAGGGGGAATACTGGACTCCATGGACTATAGTCCATTGGGTCACAAACAGTCGGACACAACCGAGTGACTTTCATTTCTTTTCTCACTTGAAGGGTAATTAGTCCTCTTGTGAAGTGAAGTGAAGTAAAAGTCATTCAGTCGTGTCCAACTCTTTGTGACCCCATGGACTGTAGCCTGCCAGGCTTCTCTGTCCATGGAATGCTCCAGACCAGAATACTGGGTAGGCTTTCCCTTCTCCAGGGGATCTTCCAAATACAGGAATCAAACCCAGTTTGATGCAGGTGGATTCTTTACCAGCTGAACTACCAGGGAAACCTCAGTTTTCTTATAGCTATGCTTAAGAAAAAATAAAAAAAAAACTTCTTGTTACTTTTATTTATTTATTTATTTTTTGTTCTTGTTAGTTTTAATATGCCACTTTTATACATTTTATTTTCTTCTAAAATTACCAGTCTTATTTAGGTTTTCAAATATATTTGCACATGAATGATTTTTTAAAAATTTCCCTTTAATTAATTTTTTTGGTATACATACCTTTTCTTTTTTAAAAACTAGGTTATTTAATGGTGTGTTTCTTTCTAATTTATCAAAACACAATTTATTTTGCTTTTTCATTTTCTAACTCAATAAATTTGGCTTTTATCTCTAATAATTTATTCTATTTTATTTTAAATTGTTTTGTCTTATCTTTATGGATGCAAGTTTTGACGTGCATTTGTTGTTTTATTGATAAAGGTATTTAATACTACGAATTTTTCTCTGAGCACTGCTTTGTACAGTGTAGTACATCAGGATAAAGATATCCTGAATTTATAGCAATTTTTCAATATTAGATTTAAATTGACTTTTGATCTAGTAGATCTGTAGATAGAATTCTGTGGTTGTTGCTTGATTTTTTCTTTCCTGGTAGAAGTGAATTTTTTGAATATTGTTATTGATTTGTAACTTTATTACATGTGGCAGACTTACATTTGTGTATGCTTATTATGTGTTTGCTTATTTGTTCGAGTTAAGGCTGTCTGAGTTTTAGTGTCTGGCAAGTTTATTGCCGCCTTAATCTACCAGAGTAAGACAGTCATGTTAAAAACTCATATTGTTATATATTTATGTTTCCCATTCTGTGTCTTTATAAATCCTGAGATTGCTAAGAACCTAGTGAGTTGCAGGAATTTCAAGATAAAAAATATGTGACTAAAGTTTTCTGAATGAGAGATGATATTCAATGATATTAAGTGATATTCAGGGGTCAGGTTAGGAGGGTTTTGTAGTGCCTGATTAAGAGTTTTGGATTTTGTTCTCAGACAAAAAGCCCTTGAGTTGTTTTTGGTCAGTAATGGGATCCTGTGACGTGTGTGACTTTTGCTTGCTACATGGATGAGGCACTAGATGATGCAGTGGACATGATGCAGTCATGTCCATTGAGTCAGTGATGCCATCCAACCACATCATCCTCTGTCATCCCCTTGTTATCCTGCCTTCAATCTTCCCCAGATTCAGAGTCTTTTCCAATGAGTCAGTTCTTCTCATCAGGTGGCCAAAGTACTGGAATTCCAGCTTCAGCATCAGTCCTTCCAATGAATATTCAGGACTGATTTCTTTTAGGATGGACTGGTTGGATCTCCTTACAGTCCAAGGGACTCTCAAGAGTCTTCTCCAACACCACCACAGTTCTAAAGCATCAATTCTTCAGTACTCAGTTTTCTTTATAGTCCAACTCTCACATCCATACATAACTACTGGAAAAACCATAGCCTTGACTAGATGGACCTTTGTTGACAAAGTAATGTCTCTGCTTTTTAATATGCTGTATAGGTTGGTCATAACTTTCTTCCAGGGAGTAAGTGTCTTTTAATTTCATGGCTGCAATAACCATCTGCTGTTATATTGGAGCCCCCCAAAATAGTCAGCCACTGTTTCCACTGTTTCCCCATCTATTTGCCATGAAGTGATGGGACCGGATGCCATGATCTTAGTTTTCTGAATGTTGAGCTTTAAGCCAACTTTTCCACTCTCTGCTTTCACTTTCATCAAGAGGCTCTTTAGTTCTTCTTCACTTTCTGCCATAAGGGTGGTGTCATCTGCATGTCTGAGGTTATTGATATTTCTCCCAGCAATCTTGATTCCAGCTTGTGCTTCATCCAGCCCAATGTTTCTCATGAAGTACTCTGCATATAAGTTAAATAAGCAGGGTGACAACATACAGCCTTGACGTACTCCTTTTCCTATTTGGAACCAGTCTGTTGTCCCATGTCCAGTTCTAACTGTTGCTTCCTGATCTGCATAGAGGTTTCTCAAGAGGCAGGTCAGGTGGTCTGGTATTCCCATCTCTTTCAGAATTTTCCACAGTTTATTGTGATCCACAGAGTCAAAGGCTTTGACATAGTCAATAAAGCACAAATAGATGTTTTTCTGAAACCCTCTTGCTTTTTCAATGATCCAAAGGATGTTGGCAATTTGATCTCTGGTTCCTCTGCCTTTTCTAAACCCAGCTTGAACATCTGGAAGTTCACGGTTCACATATTGCTGAAGCTTGGTTTGGAAAATTTTGAGCATTACTTTACTAGCGTGTGAGATAAGTGCAATTGTGAGGTAGTTTGAGCATTCTCTGGCATTCTTCCAGTTTTATTGTGATATAATTAATAAATAGCACTGTATAAGTATGTATAAGCATAATGGTTTGACTTACATCATGAAATGACGACCACAATAGTGCTACAATCTTCAGTCACTTCAATCATATCTGCCTCTGTGCAACACTGTGGACTACAACCTGCCAGTCTCCTCTGTCCATGGGATTCTCCAGGCAGGAATACTGGAGTGGCTTGCCATGCCCATCTCCAGGGCATCTTCCCCACCCAGGGACCAAACCCATGTCTCTTACATCTACCTGCATTGGCAAGCGGGTTCTTTACCTTCACCACCTTATCCATCATCTCACACATATATAAAATTTTTTAAAAAATAGAAAAATATTTTTGTTGTAATCAGAACTCTTTCATATATAATATATAGCAGTGTTAATTATCCTTATCATTTTGTGCACTATATCTCCAATACTCATTTGTCTTATAACTGGAGTTTGTACCTTTTAACTGCCTTCATCCAATTCTCTCTCCCCCACTTTCACCTCTGGTAATGATAAATCTCATCTCTCTTACTATAGGTTTATTTGATGTTGAACTTTAACTGACCTACAATACTATGACCTGCAATACTTGCATCACAGTCTTAACTACAGAACCTTCTCCTCCTCTGAGTCCTACTGAAAGTTGGTATTATTCATGTTTTGTTTTTCACGATAAGAGATGCAAGATCTAATCATTTGCCTTTGGCTTTAGGGTCATGTCCTTGTTTATACCTAACTACCTGACTACCACGAGGGCTTCCCAGGTGATACTAGATGTAAAGAACCTGCCTGTCAATGCAGGAGACATAAGATACGTAGGTTCAATCCCTGCATTGGGAAGATTCCCTGGAGGAGGGCATGGCAACCCATTCCAGTATTCTTGCTTGGAGAGTCCCGTGCACAGAGGAGCCTGGTGGGCTACAGTCCATAGGGTCACAAAGAGTCAAACACAACTGAAGTGACTTAGCATGCACACACACACATTTTATAGATGTGGGAGCACTCTGAATTTTCACATGGTTTATCTTTATATACTTGAAAACATATTTCTTATTAGGTCTCTTGAATTCAAATCATCTCCTTCTTTGGGAGAAATGTAAATGTATATTGTTGCCTGTTCCATATGAGTACGATTTTTTTTTCTTTTGCAAAAATTTTATTTTTCTGCTGATACATAAAAGAATGTTGCTTGTCAAGTTAGTTGTCACGACCCGTGTACCTGAGTTCTTAAAAATCTACTTGAGCAAATCAGACCATCTGACACTTTAGCTTAACTTTGATCTAATTCTTGTATGAACTAGCAGTAGCCTATAGTTGTTTGCCAGATTTGAACTGGATTATACAAGTAGCTTTCCAACTAGGAGAGATGGTCTGCAGGGCTGGTATTTATTGTTCATGATGATGCTTTAAGCTCTTAGCTACTCTTCAACTCATATCTTGTCTTCAAAGGTCTTTGAAACATCTGAACATTCTTCTTTTGACATGCATAGTTACCTGAGTAAATGACCAAATGTCCCTTGTAAGGGCTGGAGAACCATTACCATTTATACTTGACATGATTTTTCAGAGATCTTGTGTCTGGATATATGATCACCAACGTATGCATTAGTTTCTGGATATGAAAACTGCCTCAAATTTTAAATTTCTACATAGGATCATGGTTTTTATTGGAGTGGCTGGTCTCTGTCTTCCAGGCATTTATCTGTGAATTATTGAGCTGTCACAGTTTGAGAGTTAGCATTTGTTTTACACCCATTTCTTTTGTACTTCCACATGTTGTAAATTCTACTATCTCTAGAAATCTTATATATCAGGCCACCCTGAAGGTCATTATGATCCTGGTGGCTATTTCAATAATTAGTACCCTCGGCTTCTGGAGTTTAAAAGTTGCTACCACTTGTTTTCGGATTCTACCATCCCTATAGCCATAATAAGGCCAAGTTATTTAACAAAGTTTTATCTTCCTTTTAGGCCTAGCTGCAGAGAATCCATAACTGAATTTCTTTGTGATATTCACACAATAGTGCTTTTCTCGTGGACTTGGTAAATGATATGCTTTGATTTTCTCATGAAACATAATCATTTGATGAGTGTTTTGGATGTGCCTAGCATGCCCATATCACTGAAATTGCATGCTTCTCTTCACCTCTTTCCATGGAAACTTTGCATTTCAACTTTTCACAGTGTACCCATTGCTTTTCTCAAGATTTTAGCAGTCATTTTAGTTGTAGATTTGAACCATCCATGGGAACCTTGTCAGGGTTTTATATCTAGTTATTTTGGGAGAATACTCCTATATCAATCAATTCTTGTCTATCCAAATTTATAATTTAGCCTTCCTAATCACTCTCAACATCCAGTTGCATGTACATCTCATTTTGGGGCATAAACAATAGTGTTACCATTTATTTTTCATGACTATTCAATTTATGTATCCTTCCCAATATTCTAATTGTGTACTGGAATTATGATTGTTTATTTTATTGGAGATTTGCATTTCATTATAAACTTCATATTTAACTCCTAAAATGTGTTTGAGAATCAGAACGTAATTTAGGGCAAAGTGACTCGACCCAGGTGTTATTTGCTGAACTATATGCCCCCCAAATTCATATGTTAAAGTCCTAACTCCTAATGCCTCAGAATGTAACTGTATTAGAAAGTAGAATTTTAAAGATGCAATTAAATTAAAATAAGGTCATGATGGTGCTCCCTAATTTAATATGACTTGCCTTGATAAGAAGAGGATGTGTGGATGCAGATGGCTACAGAGGGAAGACCAGGTGAACACACCATTTACAAACTGAGAGGTTTCAGTGGAAACCAAAAGAAACCAACCTTGCCAAAACTTTGATCTTGGACCTAGCCTCCAGAATAGTGAGGAAATTAATTTCTGTTGTTTAGAAGACCCAGTATGTGGTACTTTGGGTAGCCCTAGAAAACCAATACACCAGAAATGAAATATCCTGCTTTGCTTAGAATCCCTTTTAATTCACTCAAAACATATTTTTTTTCTTTTGTTCTTGAGTTGGAAGACACATTTGTTGCACTTTCCTTGTATAAGTAGCACTTTGGAGAAGTGGGCATAATACTGATTCTTATTCTTAGGATCTGAAGTGAACTTCAGTTTTTCACTTTCTGTTAACTTTGCATTGCTTCACTTAAAACATGCCCTTGTGAAATATGAAAGGAAGAAGAGATGAATATAGACATTTAAAGAAAACAACACAGAGAATATTAAATTTGTATTGTTATGAATTACTCAGTCAGCAAAAGATTTACCAGCCCTAGGTATCTCAAATAAAGGATACATACAAAGATGCAATTATGTTACAGAAACCAGTACTGGAGAAACCAAGCAGCAGGCTTGGAGAGTTGGAGAACTCAGGTTAATTATGCCAGTGGGCCCAGAGGAGTTAACACTCTAAGCTCTGGGCCCTGAACAAAGGGACAGAGTTTTTATAGACAGACTGTAGTGGGCAACACTAACTGTTAATAGGCTGGTTTGAACTAAGGGGTTTTGCATGCACGGGAACAGTGGTCAAGATGGGGAGGGGGATGCCTGACCTGGACAGGCATGATTAAGCAGGTTTGCAGGGGCTGGGCGATTGCAAAGAGCAGGACAAAGGGGAGTGAGATAAACTCCAGTTCCTAATATTGCAGATCCCCATTTTCTGAGATTATGTGACCTACGTGATTTAGACTTTGCAAGGGGCAAGTTGAGTGACAGAGGCAGAAGGAGAAGGAGGTTATGTAAAATTTTAACTTTTCCCCTTCAATTACAGATTATTGAACTCAGATTTTAGAAGTTGTTTATTATCTGGACTTTGAAATATATATACTTAAAATGGACATTTATTGTGTGTATGCGTGTTTATCTCAAGATCATATAATAGTCCTGTAAAAATAATGCATTGGGCATGCTTGGGTGCTAAGTCGCTTCAGCAGTGTCTGACTCTTTGTGACACCATGGACTATAGTCCTGCCAGGCTTCTCTGTCAAAGGGATCCTCGTGGCAATAATACTGGAGTGGGTTTCCATGCCCTCCTTCAGGGGATCTTCCCAACCCAGGGATTGAACATGCATCTCTTAAGTCTCCTGCATTGGCAGGCATGTTCTTTACCACTGGTGCCACCTGGGAAGCCCCAAAGATAACACACTAATGGAAATCAAATTAGAGCTTAGCCAAAATGTTGGATTCTGAGATTATAACTGGGGCAATAGAACTTTGGAGATTACCTCTTTTCTACAAGTTTTTAAAGAAATGATTTTATATTTAAATCATGCACTTCAGCTATGCCTTTTTCAGCTTTCCTAACTTCATTTTAGAATCTCATTTAAAACTAGTTTAGACTCTCGATTTTGTGTATGAACCATGAAGCATAATTATATAAACCCGAGTCTGGCATGTGAGTGCTTGTTGTGTAGATTTGCTCATATGAGAAGTAGATCTATCACCAAACAGAATTGGTTCTTTGAGACATGGAACTTTACAGCTCTTAAATTACAGGGTTTTATTTGAAGCCCCTCTCCATGGTGGTTTTAATAGATGGCAGAGCTGTCCCAGTTTGCAGTCACAGAAGCCTCTCTCTGATAGCTACAAAGTTCCCACTGCCTCAGCGGCGACTGTCACCCTTTGAGGATCCTTTTGGGCAACTGCCCTATTATGACCCACAAATTTTGTGTACAAAACACAGATTACATGCCAGTTTAAGGTATCCAAATTATACATTACAAATTTGATATAAATCTGTTTAACTTTTTTTTAGGTATTACTGTTACAGAAGAAGAAAACCTAATTTCATTTGTATATATTTTCACTTTCAGCAGTTATCACAGAATTTCAAGAGCAAACCATTGGTGATTGGGTTCTATGTTTGTTAGAACTGTTGCAGAGGTATTGGCAGTATAACCTGTAGTGTGTTATCTGTGGGTAATTTATTGGGCAACAGGAATAGAACAAGCTCCAGAATTTATTTACGTAATCCATCCATTCATTATTTATGTAATCCATCCGTCCATTTACAAATTTGATTTAGACTTTAAATCAAATTACACAGAATCAAAGAATGCTGATTTTATCTTTAAGTACTTTGAAGAACCAGCAATTTTTCTTAAAATCAATTTTGAAAGATGAATAAAAGTGTCATGTGTGTTTCAATGAATAGGTTAAATCAAGATATTTTGTTCTTAACTGCAACTTTAAAAATGGATATCTTTGTGGGTAGGTAAAATTGATTATATTTGTAAATAATAAACATATTCAAATGAATTACAATTCTAGTTGGTGGTATAGTTTAATTTTATATAAGCCCTTATATAATTTCATAGGCTATCTGAGATCCATTTATTCCTAGCCAACTGTGATATGATATCACTATTAGATGTGGACAAAATAGGTACAAAGGTTTGCTTGTTTAAGTTGAACGTTTAAGTAATGTGACCTTCAGACCTTGTCTTTGGGGGTTAAGATCTTATCCTCAACAAGAAGGAAAAACAAAAGATTACTATACCATTGATTCTTTTAATTAACATTTCCTCCATTGAATACACTTTAACAAGAGAACACAGTAACAATTATAGTTGCTCACAAAGGATTATAGAAATGGTAAAAAAAAAAAGGCCAGCTTGAAAATGCCTATTTTTAATCTTCCAGAGAGAAACTGTACGCTTTCATTTCTGTTGTACTAGAGTGTAAGAAATCAATGACAGGTACATCTCTCTTTGGAATAACTTTTATAACCTTCGCTCAAAAAAAGTCTCTATTCTCAGCATGCCACCCACAGTTCACTAACTCTGAACTAGTCATGTCCATCCCCAGTGCAACTAGCTTGTTTCAGCTCTCTCTAGTGGAAAAATCCCCTGAGACTTCTTTGCTGAGCTATTTCCAGTTGCTCTTATTGTAATAAAAATGACTTTTTAGGAGCCAGCCATGTTGCTCATCAAATGAACTTCAGAACTTACTTATTTTCTGTTTTAACATTTTGAAGGTCATTTCGGTTTACTAGTATATATTTCAAAAAATAAAAATACTGCCTAAAAATTGTTCCTTTTTTTCTGTTTCTGTTTTTTATTTTATTTTTTTTAAATTTATTTATTTTAATTGGAGACTAATTACAATATATGGGGTTGCTAAGAGTCAGACACGACTGAGCGACTTCACTGTCACTTTTCACTTTCATGCATTGGAGAAGGAAATGGCAACCCACTCCAGTGTTCTTGGCTGGAGAATCGCAGGGACGGAGGAGCCTGGTGGGCTGCCGTCTCTGGGGTCACACAGAGTCGGACACGACTGAAGTGACAGCAGCAGCAACAGTAGTTAAAATTGTTCTTTTTATTCCTGTGTTTTATTGCTTCATAATTCTTATGTAATTATGTCTTATATCCTTTTATTATGTTGCAAATATGAGAGTTTCTTCTTGAAGAAATAACAGTATTTTCAGGCATGACTATCATTGGTAACACAGTGGGCTTCTTTATCATAGTATTTGTCTTAAATAAATAGTTATAATGCCAAAAATTTGACGAGGACATAACTTTGCTCCCATTATGATGCAGGTTTCCAGGTAATTTATTGCATTTCTAAAGATTAATTTGTTCCCAGGTGGCTCAGTGGTAAAGAATCTGCCTGCAGGAGACACAGGAGACCTGGGTTGGATCACTGGATTGAAGAAGATCCCTTGGAAGAGGAACAGGGAACCCACTCCAGTATTCTTGCCTGGAAAATTCCATGGACAGAGGAGCTTGGTGGGCTGCAGTCCATGGGCTTGCAAAGAGTTGCAGATGACTGAGTACATGCACACACATGCACACATACACATATGCACACATGTGCACACACACACACATGCAGTGTATGTGTGTATATTTATATACACAAAATGCACTGTTTTTTTTTATATGTATTCAAGCTGTATAAATGAAATGGTTTTTCATTATTCAGCCATTTCTGTTTTTACTTAACAAATTTTTGTCATGTATATATATATATATTCATATTTATTTATGTATATACACATGAATTGAATATATATATGGCCCTAGTTCATTCATTCAAACTAGCAATAAAGTGAGATGCATGATGTTCCACATTGTATTTATAATACCTAAACATATGTAAGCTGTTTTGTTTTTATTGCTCCAAGCAATGCTATTATTAATAGTTTTATGCATATGCTTCTGCATATGGGGTGGATATTTTCTTTAGGAGTAAAACTAATGGCTTAAGTATATGTATATTTTCAACTTTATTACATATTTTTTATTCTATCTAGTTATATTGGCTAATGTATTTTTCTGCAATGTTGAAATGCAGTGATGACTGTGGACTCCATACATGATTCATGACTTTAGTGAAAATGCATTGAGTACTTCATTATTACATTATTTATTGAACACATGTATTTCCTTATTCTGTTTTCCGATATGGCCTAGAATTAATTATATCCCAGTAGGAATATGCATATCTAGTTCCCAGATTTTGGTTTTTAATATCATTCTACAATAAAAGGAGCCAGGACTCTTATAAGTAGTGGCTGATTCAGGGACTGGGACATTGGAATATATAAGCATGGACTAACTTCTTGTGCCAGAAAGGAAGGAAACACTCAAAAACTCCAAATCCCCCAGTGATTATGGAGTCAACTGAAAAAAGCCCCTTAAAGTCAAATATGAAACAATTTTAACAATACAATAACAAAATACTGGATCATAACCTAAAGTATAAGATAAATATATGTGACTTCATACTGATATAAACAAAAAACCAAATAAGTAAACAAATAATTGAAAAAGTTAACATGGGAAAGAAGAGGCAAATGTTGATGCAGAAAAATGACCATTTATGTAAGCACTTTGCCTTGAAGAAGGAAGAACATAATGTATACTCCTTATGCATGGGCTGATCTATTGTCCTTATTCCTGAGCAAAATATGGGGGAATAATGTAACACGAAGAAAACTGACAACTACTTTCTCAGCTAGATGATCAAGGTTGGCATCACCAGAGATGTCATATTGGTACTAGGTACTCCTCATATGATGGTATGAAAATAGGACTTTATGTCAGTGGTTTTTATCCCCCAAACCTAAATCCCAGGTTATAGAGAGAAAATCATGAGCCAGATTCCAATAAAAGAACACTCTACAAAATATCTAATCAGTTCAGTTCAGTTCAGTTCAGTCACTCAGTCGTGTCAGACTTTTTGTGACCCCATGGATTGCAACATGCCAGGCTACCCTGTCCATCACCAATACCCAGAGCTTGATCAAACTCATGTCCATCGAGTCAATGATGCCATCCAACCATCTCATCCTCTGTCATCCCCTTCTCATCCTGCCTTCAATCTTTCCCAGTTTCAGGGTCTTTTTCAATAAGTCAGTTCTTCACATCAGTTGGCCAAAGTATTGAATCTTCAGCTTCAGCATCACTCCTTCCAATGAATATTCAGGACTGATTTCTTTTAGGATTGACTGGTTCAATCTCCTTGCAGTCCAAGAGACTCTCAAGAGTCTTCTCCAACACCATAGTTCAAAACCATCAGTTCTTTGGTGCTCAGAATTCTTTACAGCCCAACTCTCATATCCATACATGACTACTGGAAAAACCATAGCTTTGACTAGATGAACCTTTGTCGGCAAAGTAACGCCTCTGCTTTTAAATATGTTGTCTAGGTTGGTCATAGCTTTTCTTCCAAGGAGCAAAAGTCTTTTAATTTCACAGCTGCAGTCACCATCTGCAGTGATTTTGGAGCCCAAGAAGCTAAAGTGTCTCACTGTTTTCATTCTTTCCCTATCTATTGATCATGAAGTGATGGGATTGCATGCCATGATCTTAGTTTTTTGAATGTTGAGTATTAAGCCAGAATTTTCACTCTCCTCTTCAATTTCATCAAAAGTCTCTTTAGTTCCTCTCACTCTCTGCCATAAGGGTGGTGTCATCTGCACATCTGAGGTTATTGATATTTCTCCTGCAATCTTGATTCCAGTTTATTTCATCCAGTCTGGCACTTCGTATTATGAACTCTGCATATAAGTTAAATAAGCAAGGTGACAATATACAGCCTTGATGTACTCCTTTCTCAATTTGGAACCAGTCTATTGTTTCATGTCCAGTTCTAACTCTTGCTTCTTGACCTACATACAGATTTCTCAGGAGGCAGATTCGGTGGTCTGGTATTCCCATCTCTTGAAGAATTTCCACAGTTTGTTGTGATTCATGCAATCAAAGCCTTTAGAGTAGTCAATGAAGCAGAAACAGATGTTTTCTGGAACTCTTTTGCTTTTTTGATCATCCAATGGATGTTGGCAATTTGATCTCTGGTCCCTCTGCCTTATCTAAATCCAGCTTGAACATCTGGAAGCTCACAGTTCATGTACTGTTGAAGCCTGGCTTGGAGAATTTTGAGCATTACTTTGCTAGCATGTGAAGTGAGTGTAATTGTGCAGTAGTTTGAATATCTTTTGGCATTGCCTTTCTTTGGGATTGGAATGAAAACTGACCTTTTCCAGTCCTGTGACCACTGCCGAGTTTTCCAAATTTACTGGCATATTGAGTGCAGCACTTTCAAGCATCATCTTTTAGGATTTGAAATATCTCAACTGGATTTCCATCACCTCCACTAGCTCTGTTCAAAGTGATGCTTCCTAAGGCCCGCTTGACTTCGCATTCTAAGAAGTCTGGTTCTAGGTGAGTGATCATATGATCATAATGATCTGGGTAGTGAAGATCTTTTTTGTATAGTTCTGTGTATTCTTGCCACCTCTTCTTAATACCATCTGCTTATTTCAGCTCCATACTGTTTCTGCCCTTTATTGAGACCATCTTTGCATGAACTATTCCCTTGGTATCTCTAATTTTCCTGGAGAGATCGCTAGCCTTTTCCATTCTATTGTTTTCCTTTATTTCTTTGCATTAGTCACTTACTAAGGCTTTCTTATCTCTCTTTGCTATTCTTTTGAACTCTGCATTCATATGGATATATCTTTCCTTTTCTCCTTTGCCTTTAGCTTCTCTTCTTTTCTCAGCTATTGTAAGGACTTCTCAGACAACCATTTTGTCTTTTTGCATTTCTCCTTCTTGGGGATCATTTTGTTCATCACCTCCAGTACATTGTAGTGAGCCTCCATCCATAGTTCTTCATGCACTCTGTGTATCAGATCTAATCCCTTGAATCTATTTGCCACTTCCATTGTAAGGTATTTGATTTAGGATACTCTTCAAAACTATCAAGGCTATCAAAACAAAAATTTGAGAAAACCACCACAATGGTGGCTGGGTGGTAAAGAATCTGCCTGTCAGTGTAGGAAATGTGGGTTCATTCTCTGGGTCAGGAAGATACTCTGGAGAAGGAAATGATATCCAACTCCAATTTTCTTGCCTGAAAAATCCCATGGATAGAGGAGCCTTGTGGGCTACAGTCCATAAAGTCCCGAAAAAGTTGGACATAATTTAGGGGCTAAACATTAACAACAAGAACAGGAGCTTAAGAAAATGTGATGACTAAATGTAGTGAAGTATTTGGAATGGAATCCTGGAATAGAAAATAGAAAAAAAAAAATTAATCCTTAAGAATGGATTTGGTTAATGAAAATTGTATTAGATTTCTCCTGAGAAACAGAATCAGTCACACACCTACATACATATAGAGATTTATTATAAGAAGTAGATGATGTGTTTATGGAGCTGAAGTCCCAAGATCTGTACTCTGTAAAATCAAAAACTAAGAAAACAATGATACAACTAAGTCAGTTTAAGGCCAAGGGCCTGATAAACTAGATGGGGGAAAGTGATAGTACAAATTCTGGTCTGAATCTAAAGCCAGAGATCCAGTGGCACAAATTTTCATTTCTGACAGCAAGAAATAATTGATGTCTCAGCTCAAAGAGAGAGAGTTTGTCCTTTTCCTTTTTTAAAAACTTAAACACTCAACAGACTGGATAATAGTCACTGAAGATGGTGATCATTTTCTACTCACTTTACTAATTCAAATGCTCATCTCTTCCAGAACCACCCTCACAGACATGCCTAAAAATAGACATCTCTCTGGGTATCTCTTAGCTCAGTCAGGTTGACAGATAAAATTAACTATCACAGCAACATACCAATATTGGGTCATTAATTGAACAGATATATTAGGCTTATGTGTTGTTGTTGTTGTTCAGTCATTAAGTCGTGTCCAACTCTTTGCAACCCCAGGGACTGCAGCTTGTCAGGGTCTCCTGTCCTTCACTATCTCCCAGTTTGCTCAAATTCATGTCCATTGAATCGGCGATACTATCCAAGCATTTCATTCTCTGTCACTCCCTTCTTTCCTGCCCTCAGTCTTTCCCAGCATCAGGGTCTTTTCCAGTGAGGCAGCTCTTCCCATCAAATAGCCAAAATACTGGAGCTTAAGCTTCAGCATCAGTCCTTCCAGTGAATATTTAGGGCTGATATCCTTTAGGATGGACTGGTTGGATCTCTTTGCAGTCCAAGGGACTCTCAAGAGTCTTCTTCAACACCATAGTTTGAAAGCATCAATTCTTCGGTGCCCAGCGTTTCATACAGTCCAACTCTAACATCTGTACATGACTATCGGGAAAAACCATAGTTTTAACTATATGGACCTTTGTTAGGAAAGTGATATCTCTGCTTTTTAATAGTTATGTGAAGTATTATTAATATGGGAAACTGACAGCTACTTTCTGTACTACCCTAGCAATCTTTCTGAAAATCTAAAACTTTTTTTTAATTAAGGTTTTATTTTAAAATAGGTATTAAAAATTTTTAATGGGGTCTTCTCAAATATAAACAGGTTTTTTTTTAAATTTTCCTGCTTTACTAAGATTTTTTTTACTATGTGATGAAAGCTACTATACACTTTTATCATGTACTGATACAATCATTCTATTTCGCTTTTTGATCTGCTAAGACATGAGGAAAATTACATTAATTGCTTTTCCAATATTGAGGCATCTTCATTAGTCAGAATGTTATAGAATATGCTGAAGTAGAAAAGAAAGAAAGAAAGAAAAAAAAAAAAAACTCCCTGATTTCAGTGACTTGAAAATTAAAGGTTTCTATTTCTCTTGAACCAAATATTTATTTCATTTCAGGGGGCACTGTGATCCATGTCATTATCAAACAGGTGACCCAAGTTAGAGGACTTTTATCATCTGGATGTCACTGGACACTGTGAAAACTGATATAAGATCAAAGGCACTGGAAGACATTTTTGAAGGATATTTTTGTTGGATTGTCTCTTGTGCCATGTCGAGTCTAGAATGTAGTCTCTCCCATGAATTTTTAATTTCAGATAGTGTATTATTGTATTCTAAAAGCTCCACTTGACTTGTTTCTCATTACATTCAAGTTTTCCCCTTGATGTAGTTGCTGAGTTTTAAAATGGTGTCTGAGAGGAATGAGAAAAGTGCTTGGTAGACCCATGAAACCAAAGGGAAGAGTTCTATAAAGTGAAGATCACTGTCTCTTAAGGAGAAAGAGTCTAGAAACAACTGGAGGCATTCAACTGGGATTCATACAAGGGCTCTATACAAGGATCAAATGTGAAGTGGAATTCCAATTGTCCTTAGCAGGACTTAAGCTTATCCTTGAATACTGACATTTGCCTGATTAGATTAAAGTTACACTGAACTGCTGTTTGCCTGTGCTAGCAGCTTTTCAGAAGCAAAAATAAATCTTGTCCAGAAGAATATAAATTCATTAAGTACCTTAAATTGTAGCTATAACTTTTATTTGTAATGTCTGGTACTTAATTCATAATAATTAAGTGTATGAAAAGATGAGTCTTGACCATTAGAGCCAAAAAAAGGAAACAGACATGGACCCATAGGAAATCTGGATAATGGAGTAACATATACAGACTTTAGATTAGCCTATTTAATAAATTTCAGAATTGCAAAGTATACTGGAGAAAAGTGTGGGGTATAAAGAGGAATTCAACTTTTATAATTGAATTTTTCTATCTACTCTTAAGTTTTTCTCAGTGATGCTTAATCTGCTATTAAAGTGATCGGCTTTGGTTTATCTGAAGTTTCCTTATTTCAATTTCAACTTTAATCCATTTTGAGTTTATCTTTGTGTATGGCATTAGGAAGTGTTCTACTTTCATTCTTTTACATATAGCTATCCAATTTTCCTATCACCATTTACTGAAGAGGTAGTCTTTGCCCCATTGTAAATTCTTGCCTCCTTTGTCAAAAATAAGGTACCCATAGGTGCATGAGCTTATTTCTGGGCCTTCTATCTTGTTTAATTGGTCTATATTTCTGTTTTTATGCCAGTAACATACTGTCTTGATGACTGTAGCTTTGAAGTATAGTCTGAAGTCAGGAAGGTTGATTCCTCCAACTCCTTTCTTTTTTCTCATAACTTCTTTGACTATTTCAGGTCTTTTATGTTTCTGTATGAATTGTCAAATTATTTTTTCTAGTTCTGTGAAAAATGTCATTGGTAATTTGATAGGGACTGTACTGCATCTGTACATTGTGTTTGGTAGTATAGTCATTTTCACAGTATTGATTCTTCCTACCCAGGAACATGAAATATCTCTCCATCTGTTTATGTCATCTTTGATTTCTTTCATTAGTGTCTTATAATTTTCTGTGTACAGTTCTTTTGTCTTCTTGGGCATGTTTATTCCTAGATATTTAATTCTTTTTGTTGCAATGGTGAATGGAATTGATTCCCTAATATCTCTTTCTGATTTTTCATTGTTAGTATATAAAAATGCAGGTGATTTCTGTGTATTGATTTGTATCCTAAACTTTGCTAAATTCACTGATTAGCTCTAGTAATTTTCCCAAATGATCTTTAGGATTTTCTATATACAGTCATTGTATAATACAGTCACTGTATATAAATTCTATATACAGTATATATATGTGTGTATATTTATATATGTATGTATATGTATATATATGTGTGTATGTATATATGTATGTGTGTGTATATATATATATACACTGAAAGATTCATCATCACTGAAAGATGAACTCCCCAAATCAGTAGGTACACAATATGATACTGGAGATCAGTGGAGAAATAACTCCAGAAAGAATGAAGGGATGGAGTTAAAGCGAAAACAAAAGTTAGCTGTGGATGGGACTGGTGATAGAAGCAAGGTCCAATGCTGTAAAGAGCAATATTGCATAGGAACCTGGAATGTTAGGTCCATGAATCAAAGCAAATTAGAAGTGGTCAAACAGGTGATGAAAAGAGTGAACATCGATATTCTAGGAATGAGCAAACTAAGATGGACTGGAATGGGTGAATTTAACTCAGATGACCATTATACCTACTACTGTGGGTAGGAATCCCTTAGAAGAAATGGAGTAACCATCATAGTCAACAAAAGTGTCCGAAATGCAGTACTTGGATGCAGTCTCAAAAACGACAGAATGTTCTCAGTTCGTTTCCGAGACAAACCATTCAGTATCATGGTAATCTAAGTCTATGTCCTGATCAGTAACCTGAAGAAGCTGAAGTTGAATGGTTTTATGAAGACCTACAAGACCTTTTAGAGCTAACACCTAAAAAAGATGTCCTTTTCATTATAGCGGACTGGAATGCAAAAGTAGGAAGTCAAGAAACACCTGGAGTAACAGGCAAATTTGGCCTTGGAGTACAGAAGAAGCACAGCAAAGGCTAATAGAGTTTTGCCAAGAGAATGCACTGGTCATAACAAACACCCTCTTCCAACAACACAAGAGAAGACTCTACACATAGATATCACCAGCTGGCTAACACTGAACTCAGATTGATCATATTCTTTGCAGCCAAAGATGGAGAAGCTATATATAGTCAGCAAAAACAAGACCAGGAGCTGACTGTGGCTCAGACCATGAACTCCTTATTGCCAAATTCAGACTTAAATTGAAGAAAGTGGGGAAAAGCACTAGACCATTCAGGTATGACCTAAATCAAATCCCTTATGACTATACAATGGAAGTGAGAAATAGATTTAAGGGACTAGATCTGATAGACAGAGTGCATGATGAACTATGGACGGAGGTTCATGACATAGTACAGGAGACAGGAATCAAGACCATCCCCAAGAAAAAGAAATGCAGAAAAGCAAAATGGCTGCCTGAGGAGGCCTTACAAATAGCTGTGAAAAGAAGAGAAGTGAAAAGCAAAAGGAGAAAAGGAAAGACATATCCATTTGAATGCAGAGTTCTGAAAATAGCAAGGAGAGATAAGAAAGCTTTCCTCAGGGATGAATGCAAATAAATAGAAAAAAAAAAAATAGAATGGCAAAGCCTAAAGATCTCTTCAAGAAAATTAGAGATACCAACAGAACATTTCATGCAAAGATGGGCACAATAAAGAGCAGAAATGGTATGGACCTAAGAGAAGCAGAAGATATTAAGAAGAGGTGGCAAGAATACACAGAAGAACCGTACAAAAAAGATCTTCATGACCCAGATAATCACGATGGTGTGATCACTCACACTCACCTACAGCCATACATCCTGGATTGTGAAATCAAGTGGGCCTTAGGAAGCACCACTATGAACAAAGCTAGTGGAAGTGATGGAATTCCAGTTGAGCTATTTCAAATCCTAATGGTGATGCTGTAAAAGTGCTGCACTCAATATGTCAGCAAATTTTGAAAACTCAGCAGTGGCAACAGGACTGGAAAAGGTAAATTTTGACTCCAATCCCAAAGAAAGGCCATGCCAAAGAATGCTCAAACTATGGCACAATTGCACTCATCTCATATGCTAGTAAAGTAATGCTCAAAATTCTTCAAGGCAGGCCTCAGCAATACGTGAACCTTGAACTTACAGGTGTTCAAGCTGGTTTTAGAAAAGGCAGAGGAACCAGAGATCAAATTGCCAACATCCGCTGGATCATCGAAAAAGCAAGAGAGTTCCACAAAAACATCTACTTCTGCTTTATTGACTATGCCAAAGCCTTTGACCATGTGGATCACAATAAACTGTGGGAAATTCTGAAGAAGATGGAAATACCAGGCCACCTGACTTGCCTCCTGAGAAACCTGTATGCAGATCAGGAAGCAACAGTTAGAACTGGACATGGGACAACAGACTGGTTCCAAAGAGGAAAAGTCATACGTCAAGCCTGTATATTGTCACCCTGCTTATTTAACTTATATGCAGAGGACATTATGAGAAATGCTGGGTTGGAGGAAGCACAAGCTGGAATCAAGATTGCTGGGAGAAATATCAATAACCTCAGATATGCAGATGACACCACTCTTATGGTAGAAAGTGAAGAAGAACTAAAGAGCCTCTTGATGAAAGTGAAAGAGGAGAGTGAAAAAGTTGGCTTAAATCTCAACATTCAGGAAACTAAGATCATAGCATCTGATCCCATCACTTCATGGCAAATAGATGGTGAAACAGAGGCAGACTTTATTTTCTTGGGCTCCAAAATCACTGCAGATGGTGATTGCAGCCATGAAATTAAAAGATGCTTATCCCTTAGAAGGAAAGTTATGACCAACCTAGACAGAATATTAAAAAGCAGAGACATTAGTTTGTCAACAAAGGTCCGTCTAGTTAATGCTATGGTTTTTCCAGTAGTCATGTATGGATGTGAGAGTTAGACTATAAAGAAAGCCGAGCACTGAAGAATTGATGCTGTTGAATTGTGGTTTTGGAGAAGACTTTTGAGAGTCCCTTGGACTGCAAGGAGATCCAACCAGTCCATCCTAAAAGAGATCAATGCTGGGTGTTCACTGGAAGGACTGATATTGAAGCTGAAACTCCAATATTTTGGTCACCTGATGCGAATAGCTGACTCATTTGTAAAGACCCTGATGATGGGATAGATTGAAGGCAGGAGAAGAAGGGGACAACAGAGGATGAGATGATTGGATTCCATTACCGACTCAATGGACATGGTTTTGGGTAGACTCCAGGAGTTGGTAATGGACTGGGAGGCTTTGCGTGTTGCAGTTCATGGGGTCACAAATAGTCGGACAAGGCTGAGCTACTGAACGGGACTGAATATGTATATATGTATATTTATGTATATATGTGTATATATACATTGTAGTTATACAGTCATTGTATATACATTCTATATACAGTCGTTTTCTAAATACAGTCATTGTATATACACACATCTACATCATGTCATTGGCAAACAGTGAGAGCTTTATTTCTTCTTTTTTTTCTTTTTCTTTTCTGATTACTGTAGCTAGGACTTCTACAACTATGCTGAATAATGGTGGTGAAAGTAGACAGCCTTTTCTTGTTCCTGATCTTAGGGGGAATGCTTTCGGTTTTTCACCATTTAGAATAACTGCTTACCATATATGGCATTTACTATGTTGAGGTAGATTCCTTTTATTCCCATTTTTTGAACAGTTTTAATAATAAATGAGTGATAAATTTTCTCAAATGCTTTTTCTGCATCTATTGAGATTATCATATGGTTTTTAATCTTTCAATTTGTTAATATGCTGTATCACATTGATTGATTTGCATATATTGAAGAATCCTTGCATTCCTGGTATAAACACAACTTGATCACGGTGTATGATCTTTTTGATGTTTGTTGAATTATGTTTGCCTGAATTTTTTGAGGAGTTTTGCATCTATGTTCATCAGTGGTATTGGCGTGTAGTGTTTTTTTTTTGTTTGTTTGTTTGTTTGGTTTGGTTTGGTTTTGGTATCAAGGTGATGGTGGCCTAGTAAGATGAGTTTGGAAGTGTTCCTTCCTCTGAAATTTTTTGAAAGAGTTTTAGAAAGATAGGTATTAGCTCTTCTCTAAATGTTTGATAGAATTCTCCTGTGAAGCCATCGGGTCCTGAATTCTTGTTTTTTGGGAGATTTTTAATCATAGCTTCAATTTCAGTGCTTATTATTGTGCTGTTCATAATTTCTATTTCTTCCTGATTCAGTCTTGGAAGATTGAACTTTTCTAAGACTGTCCATTTCTTCCAGGTTATCCATTTTATTGTCATACAGTTTTTCATAATAGTCTCTTACAATCCTTTGTATTTCTTCCTTGTCTGTTGTAACCTCTCCATTTTCATTTCTAACTTTTTGGTTTGATTCTTTTTTTTTTTTTTTTTTTCCTTGATGAGTCTGGCTAAAGGCTTGTCAGTTTAGTTTATCTTGTCAAAGAACCAGCTTTTAGTTTTATTAATTTTTACTATTGTTTCTTTCATTTCTTTTCCATTTATTTCTGCTCAGATCTTTATGATTTCTTTCCTTCTACTAATTTTGCGTTTTTTTTTTTTTTTGTTGTTGTTGTTGTTGTTCTTTTTCCAGTTGTTTTAGGTGTAAAGTTAGGTTGTCTATTTGATGTTTTTCTTGTTTCTTGAGGTAAAATTTTATTGCTATAAACTTCCCTCTTAAAACTGCTTTCGTTGCCTCCCATAGGCTTTGAGTTGTCATGTTTTCATTGTCATTTATTTCTAGAACTTTTGTAATTTCCCTTTTTATTTCTTCAGTAAGCTGTTGGTTATTTAAAAATGTATTATTTAATCTCCGTGCATTTGTGTTTCTTACAGTTTTTGTCTTGTAATTGATATCTAGTCTCATAGCATAGTGGTTGGAGAAGATGCCTGATACAATTTCAATTTTCTTAAATTTACTGAGGTTTGATTTGTGACCCAAGATGTAGTCTATTCTGAGGAATATTCCATGTGCACTTGAGAAGAAAGTGTATCCTGCATTTGGATGGAATGTCCTGAAGATATCAATAAGATCCATCTCCTCTAATGTATCATTTAAGACTTGCATTTCCTTATTGATTTTATGTTTTGATGATCTGTCCATTGACGTGAGTGGGGTGTTAAAGTCTCCTACTATTAATGTGCTACTGCCAATTTCTCCTTTTATGTCTGTTAGTGTTTGACTTATGTATAGAGGTGCTCCTATGTTGGGTGCATAGATATTTACAATTGTTATGTCTTCCTCTTGGATTGATCCCTTGAACATTATGTAGTGTCCTTCATCTCTTGTTATTTTCTTTATTTTAAGGTCTATTTTGTCTGATATGAGGATTGCTACTCCAGCTTTCTTTTGCTTCCTATTTACATGGAATATATTTTTCCATCCTCTCGCTTTCAGTCTATATGTCTTCAGGTCCACTGTGGGTTTACTGTAGACAGCATATATATGGGTCTTGTTTTTGTATCCATTAAGCCAGTCTGTATATTTTGGTAGGAGCATTTAATCTATTTACATTCACAGTAATTATTGATATATATGTTACTATTGCCATTTTCTTAATTGCTTGGGGTTAATTTTCTAGATCTTTTTTCTTCTTTTTCTTCTCTTGTATTCCTTGACTATATAATTCCCTTTAACATTTGCTGTAAGGCTGATTTGGTGGTACTGGATTCTCTTAACTTTTGCTTGTCTGAAAAGCTTTTTGTTTCTCCATCAATTTTGAACGATATCAGTACAGTAATCTTGGTTGTAGATTTTTCTCTTTCAGAAATTTAAATATATCCTGCCATTCCCTTCTAGCCTGCCCAGTTTCTGCTGAAAGATCAATTGTTAAATGTATGGAGTTTCCATTGTATGTTATTTGTTGCTTTTCCCTTGCTGCTTTGAATATTCTTTCTTTGTGTTCAGTCTTTGTTAGTTTGCTTAGTATGTGTCTTGATGTGTTTCTCCTTGGGTTTATCCTGTGTGGGACTCTTTGTGCCTCTTGGACTTGATTGACTATTTCCTTTTCCATGTTGGGGAAATTTTCAACTATAATCTCTTCAAAAATTTTCTCATACCCTTTCTTTTTCTCTTCTTCTTCTGGGACCTCTATAATTTGAATATTGGTGTGTCTGATATTGTTCCAGAGGTCTCTGAGACTATCCTCAGTTCTTTTCATTCTTTTTACTTTATTCTGCTCTTCAGAAGTTATTTCCACCATTTTCTCTTCCAGCTCACTGATTCATTCTTCTGCTTCAGATATTCTGCTGTTGATTCCTTCTAGAGTATTTTTAGTTTCAATAACTGTGTTATTTGTCTCTGTATGTTTATTCCTTAATTCTTCTAGGTCTTTGTTAATTGATTGTTGCATTTTCTCCATTTTATTTTCAAGGTTTCTGATCATCTTTACTATCACTATTCTGAATTCTTTTTCAGGTAGCTTGCCTATTTCCTCTTCTTTTTCTTGGTGGGGGGGGGGCTTCTATGTTTCTAGTTTGTTCCTTCATTTGTGTAGTATTTCTCTGCTTTTTCATTAGTATTTTTTAACTTATTGTGTTTGAGGTCTCCTTTTCCCAGGCATCAAGGTTGAATTCTTTCTTCCTTTTGTTTTCTGCCCTCCTATGTTTGGTCCCATGGTTTGCGTAAATTTCATATAGGGTGAGATTTGTACTGAATTTTTTGTTTATCTGTTTGTCCTCTGATGGGAAAGGCTGGGTGAGGTGGTTTTCCTGTCTGCTGATGATTGGGTTTGTATTTTTGTTTTGTTTTTTGTTTAGATGAGGGGTCCTTCACAGGGTGCTACTGGTGGTTGGGTGATGCTGGGTGTCATATTCAAGTAGGTTCTTTTGTGCGAGTTCTCACTATTTGATACTCCCTAGGGTTAGACCACTTGATCCACCTCTTGAGAAACCTATATGCAGGTCAGGAAGCAACAGTTAGAACTGGACATGGAACAACAGACTGGTTCCAAATAGGAAAAGGAGTATGTCAAGGCTGTATATAGTCACCCTACTTATTTAACTTATATGCAGAGTACATCATGAGAAACACTGGGCTGGAAGAAGCACAAGCTGGAATCAAGATTGCTGGGAGAAATATCAATAACCTCAGATATGCAGATGACACCACCCTTATAGCAGAAAGTGAAGAGAAACTAAAGAGCCTCTTGATGAAAGTGAAACAGGAGAGTGAAAAGTTGGCTTAAAGCGCAACATTCAGAAAACTAAGATCATGGCATCCGGTCCCATCACTTCATGGCAAATAGATGGGGAAACAGTGATAACAGTGTCAGACTTTATTTTTTGGGGCTCTAAAATCACTGAAGATGGTGACTGCACCCATGAAATGAAAAGACACTTACTCCTTGGAAGGAAAGTTATGACCAACTTAGACAGAATAATAAAAAACAGAGACATTACTTTGCCAACAAAGGTCCATTTGGTCAAGGCTATGGTTTTTCCAGTGGTCATGTATGGATGTGAGAGGTGGACTGTGAAGAAAGCTGAGTGCCAAAAAATTGATGCTTTTGAACTGTGTTGTTGGAGAAGACTCTTGAGAGTCCCTTGGACTGCAAGGAGATCCAACCAGTCCATCCTGAAGGAGATCAGTCCTGGGTATTCATTGGAAGGACTGATGCTGAAGCTGAAACTCCAATACTTTGGCCACCTCATGCGAAGAGTTGACTCACTGGAAAAGACCCTGATGCTGGGAGGGATTGGGGGCAGGAGGAGAAGGGGACGACAGAGGATGAGATGGCTGATGGCATCACCGACTCAATGGACATGAGTTTGAGTGAACTCCGGGAGTTGTTGATGGACAGGGAGGCCTGGCGTGCTGCGATTCATGGGGTCGCAAAGAGTCAGACACGACTAAGCGACTGAACTGAACTGAACTGAGGGTTAGTTATCTGGTAGTCTATGGTCTTGGAGTCAGGGATCCCACTCCAAAGGCTCAGGGCTTGATCTTTGGTCAGGAATGAATAGTCCACAAGTGGTTTGTTATGGCACTGAAATTAAAACAAATTTCCAAAATGAGAAACCAAAGATGAATCCCAGACAAATGACAGTTACAAAATCAGGCAAATAATAGAATATACAAATATACATATACCAAGCAAAGTCAAAACCATCCAACAAAAATAAAGTACACTCGATTGACCTGGTGAACAAAGGAAATCAAAAATTATATTTACAAGTTAAGAACATAACTACCTAAAGCACAAACTGGAAAACAAAACTAAACCAAGATGCCAAGTGAGGACTAAACCAAGGAAAAAAAAAACTAACAAATATGTTGAGGGGAAAGGAAAGAAAGAATATATATGCAAAGTTAAATAGAGTTAGATGAAGAAGAATTATATACACTAAAGATTAACTGCAAGGAGAAAAGAAGAGTAGGAAAGACACACAAAGGAATAAATGTAGAAAAAATATAATAGGTTTAAAAAATTAAAAACATAAAAACTAGAAAAAAAAAAAGCAAGGAAGAAAGAAAACAATTAAGAAAAAAGGGAAAACTTCACAGAAAGCAAAAGCCCAATGTAGATACAGAGGTTTATAATAACAACAAAATGTGTGACTAAATATACACATATACATATACACCCATAAGCAAAATCAAAACAGTCCAACAAAAATAAAGTACAATATATTGACCATGTGAACAAAGGAACAAAAACTATATCAACCAATTAAGAACAAAACTAACTAAAGCATAAACTGGAAAGCAAATGTAAATCAAGGTGCCTATTGGAGAATAAAGTAATGAAAATAAAATTAACATATGTTGAGAGGAAAGAAAAGAAAGAAAGAATAAATATGCAAAATTAAATAGAGGTATTTAAAGAAGATTTCTATACATTAAAGATTAACCTCAAGGGGGAAAGAACAGTAGGAAAAGCAATCAAAAGAATAAATGTAGAAAAAATAATAATAGGCTTAAAAAGTTAAAGTTAAAAAAAGAGCAAAGAAAAAAAAAGGGAGGGGGGGACTCCACAGAACTGCAAAAATCCAATGTAGAGGCAGAGGTTTATAATAACAATAAAAAAAAAAAAATGTGACTGAGGATAAAAGAAAGAAAAAAAAATCTCAAAAGCTTAAATAGATTTCATAGTACCAATAAAATAGACAACAAAAAGAGTGGTGGGGGGATCCAAAAGAATCTATGGAGCAAGTCAAAACATAAGAATAATAAATGTCTTTCTTGAATCACTGCTGTCAGAGTCCTTTCCCTTGCTGGGAGTTACAGTCCACCTCACCTTCCTAGGATGCCCTCCAACACTGTGCTGATCTCTGGACCTCCTGTGGCAGCAGCTCTGATTCTAATCTGGTCCTACTCCTGTGTGTTTTTGCCTCCAAGGTCCTCAGCTATTGAACTAGTGTATTTTCTTTTGTGGGAGCTCTCAATGACCTTTTATATATTCCGTAGACACAGAGTCTGCGTAGTTGAGCTTGTGGATTTAATCTGCAGCTTGTGCAGCTGGTGGGAGGGTTTTGGGTCTTCTTCCTTAGCCACACTGCCCCTGGGTTTCAACTGTGGTTTTATTTCCACCTCTGCATGTGGGTCGTCCACTGGGGTTTGCTCCTGAGGCTGCCCTGGAGGACTGGGGTTTGCCCCTGTGAGGGCCAGGTGTGGAGGTGGTGCAGCCACTTGGGTTGCAGGGGTTCTGGCAGCACCAGGTACTTAGGGGAGTTAGCAGCTAGGGCAGCAGGAAAGAGAGTACTCTAGAAGGGTATAGAAAACAGTATTGGCCAGTACACTCCAGTATTCTTGCCTGGAGAACTCCCCTGACAGAAGTCTGGCAAGCCACAGGCTACAGGGTTGCAAAGAGTTGGATACCACCCGAGCAACCCTGTGCACACAGACGCAAGATTTTTTTTGCCTGTGGCAGTTCTGTTCCAATGAGAGTTGAGCGTGAAGGCGGTGCAGTTGCTTGGCTTGTGGGAATCCTGGCAGCGCCAAGTGTGCAGGGACACGGACTGTCTCTGCTGCAGGAGTTAACGCCCTATCAGAGTCTTTTTTTTCAGGTTCTTGTAGCTGGTGATCAGAAGGCCTCTTTGGCCAGTCTTTCTCTGTAGTTTCGCCCATTCGGGCACTGAGAGGGCTCCCTTGCTTGGGGTCCTTCTCTGTTGTTCTGCACGCACATCAGCACAGAGAGGGGCCCCCCTCGCTGGGGTCCTACTCTCTAGATCTGTGTGTCAGGCACTTAAAGGGGCACCCTGGGTGGGGGTCCTACTCTGTAGCTCCGTGCCTCAGGCATTTGATAGGCCAGCCTCTCTAGTGTTCAGCTGCTGATGCTAGCTAGAGTGTGGGGACAGGCTATGGTGATGGCTCCACCCCCATGCGTGACTCAGCAGTATTTCCTTCCTTCCATGGCTGCCTGGCCTTCCTCCACAGGCATTTCCCACCACAATCTCCTCTCTCACGTCCCATTCATCTGTCTCTCCACAGTCAACAGCAGCCCTCACCCTGGCCCTGGGATTGCTCCACAACCCCTAAATTCCAGCTACCAGCCACTACTCTTTGTAGAAGACCTGCGTCCCTGTCTGAGGTATGTTTGGCTGTGGCAAAGACTGTCTGATTCTCATGCCATTTAGGCTGCGGCGGATCAGCTGTTTCACTTTCAGCCTTGAATGTTTCTTCTCTGACTCAGACAATTGCTCCGATGTGGAGATCAGACCCTTGCTTCAGCTCCTCCACCCATCAAAGGCAGGCCCAGTCCTACTAACACTCTTGTTTTCCCCCCTAGTTCCTTAGTCTTACTGAGTTTTGTGTGGTTCTGTATAATTCTTTTCCACTGGTCAGGTACTCCTGCCGACTCTCAGCTGGTGTTCTACATGGACTTCTGCATCCAAACACATATTCCTGATGTATCCGTGGAGAGAGACGTACTCCACATCCATCTACTCCTCCGCCATCCTGTTCTCTGCTGGAATTTTTAATGTTGGTAACTTGTATCTAGTTTTTTTTTTTTTTTTTCCTCCTTTGTCTATTCTCTTTATCTTAGATTTATAGAGGTTTGACTATGATATACCTATGTGTGATTTTTGTATTTACCTTCTTTTCGAGTTACCGGGCTTCTTGTATCTGTGAGTTCTCATTTTTCACCAAATTTAGGAAATTCAAAAGCTAATATTTCTTAAGTTATTTCCTTATCTCTTTGCTTTAAAGGATACAATTGCAAGTATCCCTTCTGTAACTGAATTTTTGTGTTTTTCTTTTCCCAACTTTTTTTCCATTGACTCAGTTTGAATAATTTCTATTAATCTGAATTTCAAATTTGCTGATCATTCTGCTTTTGAATCCATCCTATAACATTTTCATATCAGATATTCTATATTTGCTTTTTTAAAGAATTAGAATTTTTGTTTATAGTCCATATATATTTTTGGGATTCTCAATTGTATTTATTTTCTTTCAAATTCTTGATCATACTTTCTGTTTTAAAATCCTTATATGCAAATTGAAACATCAGTTTCATTGTGGTGTCTGTTTCTATTAGCTCTTTTATTCTTTTGGTAGAAAAATACATATTTCTGTTTCCTTTGGCTATGGAATAAATTTTTGTTTTCTCATGTCCAGTAATAATAACTGTTTGCTATATTGTAACATGTATGGATTATTTTTCTTCTTTTAATTTTTTTTTTTTTTTTGACAGATAGCCAAATGAAAATTGATCATCATGAACCTTTATTTTAGGCTTTGTTTGAGTGGTTATGTTTCCCTACTTTGCCTTGTTCTACTGTGTGATCCTGCTTTGAAAGCATGCTTTTTCTGGAGTGTCAACAGCATTCTTGGGGTACTCAGCGAGTCTCCACTGTCGCTGGAACATACTGTAAAGTTCTCAACACTGGGGAACCTCCCCGTATCTTCATTCAGTTATTAGTGCCCAGCAGCTGTTCTCTGCCAGGTCTTACAATCTCACCCTAAGCCTTCATAGCCTTGCTTTCGGCCAAGGGACAGAGGGAATAACAGGCTCACAGAAGAGTTTTTCTCTGTACAGCTCTCCTTCTTCCTCCTGCCTCACAGCTCAGAAGCTCTGACTCTTATTTCTGCCTGCTTCCTTCATTGAGACTGCAGCTTTTGACTTGGGTTCCTCCTCTTTGTGCTGCAGTTCAAAAACAAACCTCCTAGGCAGGAAGTCAGAGTGAATGTAGGGTTCACTTGTCAGAGTTTTTCTCTTTTTTCAGGTAAAATAGGCTTGCCCTCTGTTGTCCATTCTTGAAAACAATTGCCTCATATAGTTGGTTGCTTTTTATACTTGTTTGCAAAGGGTATAGTAGTCTGATATAGTATGTCATGGCTAGATGTGAAAAATTCCAAATATATTTTATTTTTACCTAGATAAAGAAAACAAGGCATAGGGTTTACCATATTTATCTGGAAGCAGTACTTTCGAGGAAAATGCATTCTCCTTGTCTCAATCTAAAGAGGAATTTAGATTGATTTCAAATGAATTCGTTAGAATATGATCCAGAATATTACCAGGGAGACAACAACATTTAAATATTCACCTTGGATTTACAAGCTGACAAAACACCATCACAATCATTATCAGATGAATATTTGTATTATATATTCAATATTTTTACATACAGTACATTTTTAATCACTCATCTTTGAACACTATGGCAGCCTTGTGGGATGACAATATTTCATATAGCGAGACTTCAACAAAAACAGATTAAGTAATTTGCTCAAAGTGATACACGGAAGTTGCACTGGAGCCAGACATCCACCACGAGAAGCCCAAGGCCATACTCTTTAAATAGTGCGTTTTACCACAACAAAAGATGAGCCTTTTCCCTTGTGGTCTCCAAGAACACGGTTTTCTTCACTTCCTGCTATACCACCCATTCCACTCCACTGCCCCACAAAACAAGAGGAGTCTGAAGAGTGTAGAAAATGTGAAAAACACAGTTAGAATTAAAGATAGGTACAATGGAAATTTCTAGGAAATATCCTATCGGAATGATTAATTTAAGATATATCTGTACTTCCACTTCACGTTTCACATTAAGAAGGTATTATTTATATTTCAAGACTCAGTATAGATGTCATTTCTTCTATGAAAACTTTACTAAATACTCAGTTTTATCTCCCCTCCAAATTGGATGTGGTGCCCCTTTTCTGAGTGTTGGAATATTTCCTAGAGTACTCATGACAGGATACTTAATTTCCCCTTTACTTATCTAGCTTCCCTGGTGGCTTAGAAGGTAAAGCATCTACCTGCAATATGGGAGACCTGGGTTCGATCCCTGGGTTGGGAAGATCCCCTGGAGAAGGAAATGGCAACCCACTCCAGTATTCTTGCCTGGAGAATCCCATGGACAGAGGAGCCTGGTGGGCTACAGTAGTCCATGGGGTCTCAAAGAGTCAGATACAGCTGAGCAACTTCACTTACTTATCTACTTATGGACTCAGGTTCCAAAAACTTGAATCTTAACAGCTTGGACTTGTATTATTCACGGCTTTATCTCAAGAATAGAAGTATTGTCCCTAAAACTCAGAGGGCATTCAGATTTAAAAATTACACACACACACACACACACACACACACACACACACATCTTGTACAATCAAGAAGGTTGAAAAACAGCTATGCATGATAAAGACAAGATCTGTTTTCTAAAACAAGATGACTTCTACCTTCACCATCACTCTGATAGTGAAGCCCAGCTTGATTACGCTATGATTATTTTTAGCCTTTCTTCAGGATTCATTAACTAGCGCTTGTACAATAGAAGATAGGCTCATATATCCCTATCTATGAAATAGTCATAGAAAAACCGACTTCTTCATGTTAACTGTAGCTATGAAGTATTATTATTTACCAGGCGTATGATCTAATAAAAGTTTCATATGGCCATTGATTATATCAATGAATTGTTTTACGAAATAAATCACAGTTGCAATATTTGACAGAAATGCGAGTGTTGAATGTGTGTGCTTATTCTCTCAGTCATATCCGACTCTTTGTGACCCCATGGACTGTAGTCTGCCAGGCTCCTCAGTCCATGGGGATTCTCCAGGCAAGAATACTGGAGGGGGTTGCCATGCCCTCCTCCAGGGGATCTTCCCAACACAGGGATGGAACCCAGGTCTCCTGCATTGCAGGTGGATAGTTTACTGTCTGAGCCACTAGGGAAGGCAGAGAATACTGGAATGGGTAACCTATCCCTTCTCCTGGGAAACTTCCTGACCCAGGAATTGAACCAGGGCCTCCTGCATTGCAGGCAGATTCTTTACCAGCTGAGCTACCAGGATTAACAGAATAAATTTTTTAATGGAGGGCCCTTCATTAGCAAGAATGTATTTCCTTTTTCTTACAGATAGGTATTCAATTAGGGTGTTAAAACAAGTCACTAAAATTGTTTTAAAGGGTAACATAACCTATGTCACACATTTAGCAAAATATTAATGGTTTCAGGAAAATAATACTACAGAAACACCTAATTAGCTAAAAATAACATTTTTCCCCATTCTACCTTTTCCTTCTCTCCTAGTGGGTCTCACTTAGTAAACTGTTTAGGTTGCCTCAGGATATAAAAACTGTCAAGAACATTATTGAGACATGGGTAAAGTTGGTAGAATCTTCTCCGTCAGAATAGATGACAACTAATTATAGTCTAGAAACTGGAAACCCTTGGGGAAGAAGTGAAGTCTGAGTCTGCCCAGATAAGATTGTTTGAGGCTATTTTTGATGGTGATAGTATTTATGAGCTGTATTAATAATAGATGAAATAATGTTGTAGCACTAAAATATGAAAACATTCTTATTTGACCACCAGGAAGTTGCTGGCTTGGCAACAATAATAAAAATAAAACAAGCATTAAATAATAAATCGCCTCTTTAACAGAAAGATTTCATGGTGTTCTTTAATATTCATAAAGTTGTTAACAAAGGTTTTTAAAGCTTTACAGTGTATCATTCTGCAAGAGATGAGGGAATATGTTTTCCTTAACTTAAAAGAAGCTTTGGGATTTCTTTCTGTAATGATTGTGCCTTCTTGGTTCTGACATTGTTTTCTGTATATTCTGTGTTATTAAACAGTGAATATTATCTACAATAAAACACCACTACTAGCTTGGGTTTTTCTTTGAGCTAAGATTTAATAAATAATCACCCTTGAGATTTTATTCTTTTTCTTGACAAGGGAGGAAAAAAGGGGCTTCTTGGTTTCTCTCTTGAACCTTCATAAAGAGTTTTCTTTTGGGTCAGTCTGCAGACTTAGAGCGTTCACTAGAGAAGCGGAACTGGTGTGCTTTGACTCAATGTACCAGGTAATTTTCTACTCTGAAGCCTCCATCAGACTTTGGTGCCACAATGATTGATATTTTCCTGGGTGTATTAGAGCATTTGTATTAAGCAGTGTCCCTTTTCTTCAGGCTTTAGTTGCAAATATGTGTCTCCCTGAAGGAGAAGACCAATAAAGCCGCCAGTTCCCTGTGAATGAATTTATTAGATTCTATGTCACTCCATCTTAAAGCATGTGTGTAACTAACGGTCAAAAAGGTACTGGTGGAAAAGGAAAAACACATTTTGTTTTCTTCTTTGCTCACCCTACATGTAAAACTAAAAAGAGAGACAGAGGCAGATTAGATTGAGAGTGAAGAATAAAACTGAAAGGAGATATCACAATAAAATAAAACAAATAATGAAATGAAAAAGATACAAATAAATATCTTCTTATTTTATGGACTAATTCACCTTATATGTATAATTCTAACAATTTTGACTGTCAAGATAGGAAGAAAAGCTAGAGAAAACAGTATAATCCCTTTATTTATTGTTCATTTCATTATTAGACCATGGTTTCTGTTGTTATAATTGAATAGTAGAGGCACACAGAATTGAAGGACTGCATTGGAAACTCAGTAAACAAACAGAAAAAATATATTTAGCATAGGAATGGGTTTAGAATTTTAGGGTTTCATACAGATTCTGAAACATATATAAAATTTGTCTCTTTTTTTTCAAGTAATTTGAGAACTTCTGAAATAACAGGCTCAAATACTAAAAAAGAAAAAAAAATGCTACAATGAGAGTAACAGGAAAGTGTCAAAATTCTAGGAGGACAGTGAAGAGAATGGATAAGAGAAAGTCAGAAAATTTAACTCTGAGTTTCTTCAAAAACTGACAAAGAGGTGCAGAAGATGGCATAGTTATTCAGGAGGGAGACACTTTCTCATAACTCCAGGCTCTGGGCTAATTTACTTAAGTGCATAATTATTTCAAAGATGTTGAGCTCTATTGAATGCTTTTCTTGAGAGCGGCTGTACAGAAAAATTGGAGAAATTCTCTGTAAGTTCTTGGGTAAATTATTTTATGAAGCCCTAAAGCACAATTTCACCTGTCATACCAAATAAGTAGGTTCATAGAAATCAGAATAATGGTGTCCATTTTCAGAGAACTTGGACAATGTACCTTCATAAAAGGAGAAATCCTGGAGACTCTAAAAAGAGATTTCAGGTCCTAGCGCTGACAGGTGCCTGAGATAATAATTGTAAATGAGTGAAAAAAGCTGCTTCTATTAAGAGTTAACATCTGTACTGCTTACTATATACAAGGAAGTCTTTAGCAAATTTAGCAAATAAAGTACAAGACATTCAGGTAAATTTGGTGTTTCAGGTAAACAATGAGCAATCTATTTTTTAAATTTAAATATGTCCCATGTACTATTTAGGGTAGCTCAGCTGGTAAAGAGTTCACTTGCAATGCAAGAGACCCCTGTTTGATTCCTGGGTTAGGAAGATTTCCTGAAGAAGGGATCGGCTACCCACTCCAGTATTCTTGGGCTTCCCTGGTGGTTCAGTCAGTAAAGAATCATCCTGCAATGTGGGAGACCTGGGTTTGATCCCTGGGTTGGGAAGACCCCTGGAGGAGGGCATGGCAACCCATTCTAGTATTCTTGCCTGGAGAATCCCATGGACAGAGGAACCTGGCGGGCTACAGTCCATGGGGTCGCGAAGAGTGAGACACGACTGAGCAACTAAGCATAGGACAGAGTGCTATGTTGGGGACATTTTACACTGAAAGTTGTTTATCTGAAATTCAAATTTAACTGCATATTCTATATTTTATCTAGAAACTCCATTTAGCACATTAAACTATTAATTCACTTGATTCTGTAAAATATTGTTTTACTTTGTAATGTTCATTGAAGTACAGTTGCTTTACAGTATTGTGTTGGCTTCTACTGTACAGCAAAATGAGTCAGCTACACATATTCACATATCCTCTCTCTTTTTGGATTTTCTTCCCATTTAGGCCACTGCAGAGCATTGAGTAGAGTTCCCTGTGCTTCCCAGTAGGTTCTTAGGTTCTCATTAGTTACCTATTTTATACATAGTATCAATAGTGTTTATTTATCAGTCCCAACCTCCCAATTCATCTGATTCTTAAAATAACCTGGCTGGCTAGATATCTTCACTTTTTTTTTTTTCATTTTACAGATGATAAACTGAGGCAGAGAGAAGTTTTATAATTTTCCAGGTTCATGTGGATAGTGATCTATGAAGCTTGGTTCAAAACCAAAAGGCTTCAGAGACCCTGATCCTAACTGCTCTCTAAATAGCCTCTGCATCCACCCAGAAATGTGGTGCAGACCAGGCACAAAACGAAGAAAAATGGAGGACTGGTAGGCGGCAAGACCTCTGAAAAAATATTAAATTTAGAATCTGTTTTAGAACTGCTGCTTCTAATATCTCTCCACTATAATTGTCACCCTGCTGCCATATGAGTTTTCTAAAATTTAAATATAGTCATGTTGCTTACTGGTCCAGATTTGCCAGTGGCTCTTGGAACCTCATGATAAAATTCTGTGCTTTCTGCATGATAGATGAAGCCTTCATAATTGGACACCTGCCCACCTCCATTCCTTCACTTCTCACAACCTCCTTTTATTTTCCCAGATTTACATATATACACATATATGCTGTACCTCAGAAACAATGAAGTAGGTTAGTTTCCTGAATTAAAGAATATACATTCATATTATTTGAAATATTGTTCAGTTGCTAAGTTGTGTCCAATTCTTTGCAACCCCATAAATTGTAGCATTCCAGGCTTCCCTGTCCTTCAGTATCTTCCTGAGTTTGCTCAAACTAATGTCCATTGAGTCAGTGATGCCATTCCACCACCTCATCCTCTGTTGTCCTCTTCTCCTCCTTGCCTTCTATTTTTCCCCTTTTCCCAGCATCAGGGTCTTTTCCAATGGGTCTGCTCTTGGCATCAAGTGGCCAAAGTATTGGAGCTTCAGCTTCAGCATTAGTCCTTCCAATGAATATTTAGGATTGATTTCTTTTAGGATTGACTTGTTTGATCTCCTTGCAGTCCAAGGGATTCTCAGGAGTTCTCCAACACCACAGTTCAAAAGCATCTTTGGCACTCAGATTTCTTTATGGTCCACCTCTCACATCTGTACATAGGCAAACTCTTGGCACCTTTCACTCTTAGAAGGCTCTCTTCATAGGAAGCTGTGCATGGCTCTCCAAGGCCAACTTTCATATTGGTTGTTACCTAACTACTCAAAGGAAGCCATGTTTAGATTTGCTTTTCTAGATTTTGCTTTAGATTTAAAGTAGTTTGATCTTGATAGCAGACATTTAAGCGATGTTTATGAAAAAGCAGAAACAAATAAATGCTTTCCAAAGCTTTATCACTCAGTTAGTGCTTTTAGTTATCTCTTGTACAGTGTAAGGTCTCAAAAGTATCTACTAATTGAGTGAGTGATTCCCTGCTTTTTCCTGGTTATTTCTAAATTACCCTTAGTGAAAAACTACATCTTTACATAAAGTAATGCCTGTTAATAAAACTCAAGATATTGTTGGTTTGAAACCTCAGTATGTTCCCTAGCGAAATTTCAAATTGGCCCCTGTACCTGGAAGGCAAGAAGAGACTGAAGTAAGAGGCAGACCACTCCAGATTAGGCAGTGACAGTTTTAATAAGCAAGCAGGCTTAATTATGAGGCTTGTCTTGAGTGGCCACATGACCAATAGACTTCTGAACCCATCCATCAGAATTATAAATGTTTAATATAGAGTCCCTAGCTGGGTTCAGTCACACACACACTGTCTAGAAGGTCCCAAAAGCACTTTGCTCTCTCAAGGCTGTGTCCTTAGAAATGGCTCCTGCTGAGGAACCACTGGGCAGAATGTACATTCCGAGAACAGGGGAGAAGAAGAGGAGCATGTATTGCCCAGGTCCAGGTCACGGGTCAACCAGTGGTCACTTCCTCTTGATTATTTCCTCTGAAAAAGATTTATCATGTACTTATTTCCAGATATGATGTATTAAATCTGTCATCAAGACTTTATGATTTCTATGCTGAATGTTATGATGAACAAAATTTAAAATAGCTAGTAGCTGCTGAATAATTTTAATTGATTATTAACTTCCAAAAATGAGAACTTGAACGTACTTATGTAATAGTATTATATTCAGTCTTCCAGACATCAAAGGTATAATTCTCAATAATGTAAGTCACTTATACTATCTCTTCATCCCTCCTTGAAAAACAGAGTGAAACCAAGTAGAATAAATTGTTAGGGGCTCATGGGAGTGTTGGTGTTGCTTTAGTAATTCTTGCTGTTCTTCTTTCTCTTCTTCCTTTCTTTACTCTTATTCCCTCATCCCCCTCCTTCTCCTCTCAGTTATTAAGAGAAATTTAGAGAATTGCTTGGCATGGAAAAATAACAAATAGTTGGTGTCAAGAAAAAATCATACATTTGTTGTCAGAAAACACTACACAAGGCTATATATAAGCTACATAAAAAGAATATATTTTATGTACTTAATATGTTTATATATAGTATATGTGGGGACTATCTGTTGTAGCATATATGTATATATATATGTTGAAATGCATATATAAAAGATGCATATATGTGTATATGCAAAAACACACAGATATGAATGTGTGTATATATCTGTATATACATAGACATAATATGTTCTACAATAAAAACAACTTTCAATATTTAGCAAATTATGCATAGGACTTATAGTAAGAAATATACTTACAGTGGCAAATTACAAATTCAAATGTAAGTGAGATTTCTGTATGAAGCCCCTAAACATTTAGTGCTTTTCTAAATACCATGTCACACCCTTAAATTGGTTGCTATTTGCCTTTAGGTGCACTCAAACTAGGCTTACTTCAGTGTTACTCTTTGGTGGCAGCAGAGAGAAAGCAAGCTTGGGAATTAGCAATTAAGTAAATACCTAAACATACATACGGATTTCTCAAGAGGCAGATCAGATGGTCTGATATTCCCATTTCTTTCAGAATTTTCCACAGTTTACTGTGATTCACACAGTCAAAGGCTTTGCATTGTCAATAAAGAAGAAATAGATATTTTTCTGGAACTCTCTTGCTTTTTCGATGATCCAATGGATGTTGGCAATTTGCTCTCTGGTTCCTCTGCCTTTTCTAAAACCAGCTTGAACATCTGGAAGTTCACGGTTCACGTACTGTTGAAGCCTGGCTTGGATAATTTTGAGCATTACTTTACTAGCATGTGAGATGAGTGCAATTATGCAGTAATTTGAGCATTCTTTGGCATTGCCTTTCTTTGGGATTGGAATGAAAACTGACCTTTTCCAGTCCTGTGGCCTCTGCTGAGTTTTCCAAATTTGCAGGCATGTTGACTGCAGCACTTTCACAGCATCATCTTTTAGGATTTGAAATAGCTCAACTGGAATTCCATCACCTCCACTAGGTTTGTTCATAGTGATGCTTCCTAAAGTCCACTTGAACATTCCAGGTTGTCTGGCTCTAGGTGAGTGATCACACCATCATGATTATCTCGGTCATGACGATCTTTTCTGTACAGTTTTTCTGTGTATTCTTACCACCTCTTCTTAATATCTTCTGCTTCTTTCAGCTCCATACTGTTTCTGTCCTTTATTGTACCCATCTTTGCATGAAATGTTCCCTTGGTGTCTCTAATTTTCTTGAAGAAATCTCTAGTCTTTCCCATTCTACGGGAAGGCTTTCTTATCTCTCCTTGCTATTCTTTGGAAGTCTGCATTCAAATGGGTATATCTTTCCTTTTCTCCTTTGCTTTTCACTTCTGTTTTCACAGCTGTTTGTAAGGCCTCCTCAGACAACCATTTTGCATTTTGCTTTTTTGCATTTCTTTTTCTTGGGGATGGTCTTGATCCCTGTCTCCTGTACAATGTCATGAACCTATGTCCATAGTTCATCAGGCACTCTATCCGATCTAGTCCCTTAAATCTATTTCTCACTTACACTGTATAATTGTAAGGGATTTGATTTAGGTCATACTTGAATGGTCTAGTGGTTTTCCCTACTTTCTTCAATATAAGTCTGAATTTGACAATAAGGTGTTCATGATCTGAGCCACAGTCAGCTCCCAGTCTTCTTTTTGCTGACTGTATAGAGCTTCTCCATCTTTGGCTGCAAAAAATATAATCAATCTTATATTGGTGTTGACCATATGGTGATGTCCATGTGTAGAGTCTTCTCTTGTGTTGTTGGAAGAGGGTATTTGCTATGACCAGTGCGTTCTCGTTGCAAAACTCTATTAGTCTTTGCCCTGCTTCATTTTATACTCCAAGGTCAAATTTGCCTCTAACTCCAGGTGTTTCTTGATTTCCTACTTTTACATTCTATTCCCCTATAATGAAAAGGACATGTTTTTTGGGTGTTAGTTCTCTTGAGATATCTGTGTGCAGGTCAGGAAGAAACAGTTACAACTGGACATGGAACAACAGACTGGTTCCAAATAGGAAAAGGAGTACGTCAAGGCTGTATATTGTCACCCTGCTTATTTAACTTACAGGCAGAGTACATTATGAGAAACACTGGGCTGGATGAAGCACAAGCTGGGATCAAGATTGCCAGGAGAAATATCAATAACCTCAGATATGCAGAAGACACTATCCTTATGACAGAAAGCAAAGAAGAACTAAAGAGCCTCTTGATGAAAGTGAAAGAGGAGAGTGAGAAAGTTGGCTTAAAACTCAATATTCAGAAAACTAAGATTATGACATCTGATCCCATCACTTCAAGGCAAATAGATGGGGAAACAGTGACAGACTTTATTATTTTGGGCTCTAAAATCACTGCAGATGGTGACTGCACCCATGAAATGAAAAGACGCTTACTCCTTGGAAGTAAAGTTATGACCAACCTAGACAGCATTTTAAAAAGCAGAGATATTACTTTTCCAACAAAGGTCTGTCTAGTCAAGGCTGTGGTTTTTCCAGTAGTCATGTATGGATGTGAGAGTTGGACTATAAAAAAAGCTGAGTGCCAAAGAATTGATGCTTTTGAACTGTGGTGTTGGGTAAGACTCTTGAGAGTCCTTTGGACTGCAAGGGGATCCAAATCGTCCATCCTAAAGGAAATCAGTCCTAGGTGTTCATTGGAAGGACTGATGCTGAAGCTGAAACTCCAATACTTTGGCCACCTGATGCAAAGAACTGACTCATTTGAAAACACCCTGATGCTGGGAAAGAGTGAAGGTGGGAGGAGAAGGGGACAACAGAGGATGAGATGGTTGGATGGCATCATGGACTCAATGGACATGAGTTTGAGTAAATTCTGGGAGTTGTTGATGGACTGGGAGGCCTGGTGTGCTGCAGTCTATGGGGTTGCAAACAGTCAGACACGACTGAGTGAGTGAACTGAACTGAACTGAACTGAACTGAAGTTCACTAAAAGTGAACTGAACTTCACTAAAAGTGAAGTTGCTCAGTTGTGTCTGACTCTTTGCGACCCCATGGACTGTAGCCTACAGGCTCTTCCATCCATTGGATTTTCCAGGCAAGAATACCTGATTTGGTTGCCATGTCCTTCTACAGGAGATCTTCCTGACCCAGGGACTGAACCTGGGTCTCCCTCATTGTAGGCAGATGCTTTACCATCTGAGCCACCAGGGAATTCCCAAATACTTAAACAGGTAGAAATTTTAGAAGCCTAGCTTTTTAAAATGCTTGTTTATCGTGATGGGTTAATACAACTTGCCACCAAGTAGCAAATGCCTGAGACTTAACATTTGTGTATGAGTCAATTGCTTAGGACTTAGTCATTTTCCTTTTAAGGAATAATAGTCTATAAGATTGTTACTTCCTCATGCTGTATCACAAAAGACTATTTGACATAGAATGTGTTAAAATAATTTTTCAATTATGCTTAAGAACTAGGGACAAGTACACATATTTTACTTATCTTTTTATGATACTGAGAGGAAGGTTGGTGGCTTCTTATACATAGGACTCACTATTCCAAGCTAGAAAAGATTTTGACCTTCCAGCAGAGCCGGCTGTATAATAATGGGTTTTGTACTTCTAGTATCAGTGTCTCAAGGTTGCTCTCTGTTCTACAGAGAATAAATGTTCATCTGATTCTCATTTTTATATGACCTCATATTCTTATACTTTGATTCATAATTTGCCATAAAGTTTTCTCCGCTGATATTTCACTGCCTTTTTTTTTTTCAAACATTAAAGGAGAGAAGTCTATGGTTATGATGATGATGATGATGAAGAGGAGGAGGAATAAAACACTAACAAACAGCACTGCCATTCTTGAGCTTGTGTTTGGTACCAAGAACTGTGTTAAGCACCACTGCCTCTTACTTCTTACAGTAATAGTGTGAGTTATGTGATATTTCCATTTTGTAGAAGATACATATGAGTCACAGAATAGTTACCCAAGTTAGCATGACTGGTAAATGGTGAGTAAACTCACATTTTTCTGACTTCAAAGCACCCATGCTTTATTCATAGTGCTATGGCTTGGGACAAGAGTCCCATGCATATGTAGTTGAGAATTAAATATCATAGCCTATCCAAGCAATTAGTTTTAAGTGGACATTTTGAGATAATTTGATTGAAAATATCTTGCATAAAATAGCCCTATATAATGAACCAACAGGACATTAAAAATATCTTCCATTTGTCTAACACAGTTGGTTTCAGATTTTTATGTTTTTTTGTTTGTTTGTTTGTTTATATCTTGTTATTCTTACACAAACACTTTCAAGACCATCCTATCATATGGAGAATGAAAATTTCAAAAGGTTAAATTCTACAAAAAAGGCGTAAGAGGTAAAACAAATTCTCAAATGTGTATCTTTTCACTTTCTCCAATACATTTTTCCCCCAAAAATACTGTGTCAACAGTGTTTCACATTATTTTTGTCTTAAGACTTTTAAAATGATCTACTGTATTATAGATTATCTTAAAATGGAAGTGACTTAATTCTTAGGATATTTCTTTTCCTGATTCAACACATTGCAAAAAACTGCAACACTTCCTCAGTCATATTTGGTATGGCTGATATTTTACAGTGCTTATCACACTGTGGAAACTCAGAATGGTAATAATAAAAACACTGGGTAAATATACAGGTAACATGCTTTGAATGACTACTATGTACCGGTGGCTGGGCTCAGACTTTTACATGCATTGTCCTATCTCATCTACCAAAACAGGAGACTTATAGCAGAGTATCTGGCTTTCCTGAACAATATAGTCTTTTACATTTAATAGTTTCAAGGATACATGATTCTTTCCTCCCAAGTTTCAGACAATTGTGCAAAACAAATGAAATATTGCAGAAAAACAAAAATAAGGAAGCACAGTATCGCAAATGATCAAAAATACACAGGAATATGACAGAATAAATGAGGCATTAGCACTGGGTGACTGTCTCATTAGAACAAAAGGAAAAGAGGGTTGTTTACCTTAATGAGGTAATGATCCATTATTCACTCTCCAAATGACATTCATAAACTTCTGAGAAATGTCCTGGAAATTTTAGAATATCTAGCCAACCTCTACAGATTTCTATTCATTCGTTTGTATAAGAGTGCTGTAGTCACTTTTTTCAGGACCTCATCAAAAATATCTCATTGTGTTACTAAAAGGAAAAAAGGAATTGAAACTACTAGATCTTCCCATACCCTTCCAGGATCCCCACAGATGGATTTAATGTTGAATGCAAACTCTTTATGTTCACTCCCTGCTATGGAATCTGCAGTGCACACTCTTATTCTATGTACATTTTCAACATTAATTCTCACTTACTTTTAATTTTCAAATGTCTTTGTTTTAGACAGGGAGAAGTATGTAGCTGGATTTCATGTTTTGATCAAATGCCATGCATGGATAGGTCCGGCACTGGTCACAGTGGCCCCAAATCTCAGAAATAGTAACTCTGGTGTAGCAGATAAAGTATAGACTCTGACCTTCAGATAGACTGTGTTTAAATGTTTTCCTATGGTTCCTACACTCCATCTGGCTAACCAAACCTCTACAGAAAACATTTCTTCAGTTTGAAACACAAAATTAAAATAAACAGTAAAAAAGCCATGCTTTCTTTGAGGTCATTTCTTCCAGGATATCTACCTGGCACTCCACATCATGAAGAGGGGGACCCTCCCTTTGCATTTCCATGGGGCCTTGAGCTAATGTCAACAGTAAATTTCCACTATACTGATGAACATTCTTATTTATTTATCAAGTTGTCTGTTTGCCCAATACTTATCACAGGGCCTGGAACAGAGTAGTTCCAGCAGATGGAGTTCCAGTTATTTTTGGCTGTTGCTGGATGTCCGTGACTGGCAATGCCGTCTCCACCCAATCTCTGTCCCATTGCTGACTTGGATGCCCTCGACCACACTGCTCTAAACTGTGTGGGGTCTTTCCAGTGAGGTGGGGGCCCTTCTTCAGCTATGACCTCTTCGTCTACAGGTTGTCTTGTCTCTCCCTTTCTTCACTCTTTTTTATATTAAAATAGATAATTTCAGGGAGCAAGCATGGCTTCTTTTCTCTAAACAGGAATTTCTCACCATAATCCACAGTGTGGCTAAGGGTTTGGGGTGAACAGTATAGATCAACAGACTCCTGAACCATTTATGTGCCGATTCCCAAAGCTTGGACTGTCCTGGAGTTTTTAGTGAGTCAGTGGAGAGCTTTAATTAAGAGAGTGACAAGGCTAGATTCTCATTTTAGATAGATCACTCTACTGGCTCTGAAGAAGATGGACTTGAGGAGAAAAATATTAGGGAGCACGGAAATCAATAATAAGGGCATTCAATACTACAGACCTGCATATGAAGGGCCTATACCAAGGATAAGTAAACTTTTTTTCTGTGAAGGACCAGATAGTACATATTTTGGGCTTTATCACAGCTACTCGACTCTGCCTCAGGAGCTAAAAATATAGACAAAAGGTAAATGAATGAGTGTATCAGTGTTCCAATAAAACTTTCTTTATGGAAACTCAAGTTTAAATTTTATATAATTTTCATTTGTCACATACTTCCACCTCCTTCTTCTCTGTTTTCATGGACATTTATAACATTGAGACTTGTGGCTAATATGATTAATAGCTGGAGTGAAATTTAAGTATTTTATTTCTTAGTAAATATATACTAATATGCTCTGAATGGAATAATCTGAAAAATAACAGAGAAGATGGGAAAAGAACCTATCAAATTTGTCTTTGAAGAAATGTATCTGCCTATTCTCATCCATGCAAACATCTGTGGAAAATATAAGATGTCATTTTGATGCAACCAAATAAAAAGTCCAGTTTAAGTCAATGTAGGAGCTGCATTTTGACGGCTGTCACATGAACTGAGTCTGATAGGATATCACCATTGTAAGACAAGCAAGCTTTTATTGTATAAGAAATCTGTGAAATTCAGAACCATAGAGAAGCTGAAAGGCTTCTAATTAAAAAATGGCATAGGAGAATCCTATAGTCTCCTTGGATCAATTGCTGCCTAGCCTAGTTATGAATTAGAAGTACTTCTGCTTACCAATGTCATTACACAAAACATTAAAATATTTCTGCAAATCAAAGTTATGCAGATTAAGAAGAACAAAGTCTTCAAGAATCGACTATATTGTTTACAATATTTAAGCAACTACTCCTGAGTAAAAGTATGATAAATACAATATTATCATTGCATTTCATGTTTTATACAGACATTATGTTAGAATGCTTTCTAGCATTGTTTTTGCTTCTTTAGTTATCCTGAAAATAAAGTGAAGTCATTCAGTCGTGTCCGACTCTGCGACCCTTTGGGCTGTAGCCTGCCAGGCTCCTCCGTCCATGCGATTTTCCAGGCAAGAATACTGGAGTAGGTTGCCATTTCCTTCTCCAGGGGATCTTCCTGACCCAGTGATCAAACTCGGGTCTCCCAGGTTGAAGGCAGACTCTTTACTGTCTGAGCCACAGGGAAGCCCCAAAGTTATCCTAGATGATTATTATTCTTTTATTGCTTAATTTTATTCTGGCCTGTTTTCTTGTTTTGCTTTCTTTTTCAAATCATTTTTTCTCTTTTTACTTTTATATACATACAAAAAATCTAACATGTTAATTGGTTAGAACATTTTATTCTTAATGATTAAAATCAACAGTGAAATAATATAATCTTGAACATTATCCTCTCCTTCTCCCCATCACCTGAAACAAGGGAGAAAAAACAAAACACAGGATTGGAAGGCATATAGACCTCATTTGGATCCTGACTCTCTATTTTTATTTCTAAAAACTTAATTTAAACTGGTTTAAAATCTAGTAATATTTACTTATTTGGGTTAGAATTGAGTGGTTAGCCCTCTCTTTAAGTAATGCATTTATTTTTCAATACATGTTTGTTGAATCCTTGTTATGAAAAAGTCAATATGCTCAGTACCTTCAATGATAAAAAATAAATATCTAAGGCATGAGATCTACCTTTGAGGAACTAAAAAAAGGTGGATGGTATGTGTATACTTGTATATGCATATTTATATATAATTCATAGCAATATAAAACGGAAATATGAATTCCTTAAAAGACAAAAGGTAAATATTGGTCTTGAAACCATGCAAATATTTGAGTGGATAATTCAGAATGGACTTTTGAGAGAAATGTCATTTTATTTTTGACCTTCAATGGTAGAACTCATAAAGACAAGGATTAGAGGGGAGAGGTAGATGAAAAAGTATTTATTGAGGGTTCCAGGCAAGAAGACGTTTATGTAAATGAATGAAGTTTGAGAAAATAAAGCCAATAAAGTAATATAAAATTATTTTGTAAGAGTAAAAGCACAGTCTATTGAGGTTAATATTGGAACTGTGATATGGAGAGGGAAAACTCATAGCAATTGAGACATTAGAATGGTAAATTATATTAGTTCTATTTTCTTTCTGCCTCTAGCTAAAAATTATGCTGATAATTATAATAACAATATTAACACAAAAGCCACAATAAACAGTTTTAGCGTTTACTATGTGCCAAATCCTGCCAATAAACTATAAATAAGCTTCCCAGTTAAGTACTATAATTGATCCTATTTGATAAATGAATAATATGAAACACAGACATATTAACCAGGTCCTCAAAATGGTATAGTTTCAAGCAAGTATAGCCAGGAGTTAAAATGTCAAGCTCCAATCTTTTTGATATCTCAAAAAAGATGAAAATAGGTAAAGAGTGGAATAATGATGACTACAATGTGTCCAAAACCGAAAACTGAAGTCATCAGCTTTCCTTGTTCTCTTTGTGTTTCTAATCTCATCCAGAAACCTGGTGGCAACCCTTTCTTCCTTCATCTCTCTCATTCCAACATGATCTAGTCTACACTTGCATATCATTTATGAGAATTCCCTTCATTTGGCATCTATTGTGACAACTTTGTGTTAGTCCCTGATTCTCTCTTGCTTGATTTACTGTGAGCTGAATCTAGGTAGTGTCCCATCTCCAGGTTTCCTTATGTCTCCCCAACCAACCATCACTTCATAGTGTGAGTTCCCTAAAATGCAATTCAACATGACAACACCCTGCTGAAAGATGCATCTCATGTCCCTCATAGCCATGGAATAAAGTCTAATTTCCCTCCTCTGGCATAGAAAACTACCAAACTAATTAGTCTCCTCCTTTGCCCAACTCTCACCTCCAGTCATTTATAGAGACTAATGTGTTTTCTGGAAATGCTTTATGTTTTTATTTTTCCTAATGAGAAAAGTTCTTTCATATCTACAAATTTCACCATTCTCATGCTTTTTCCTGGATCCGCCTGGTGAGCTATGACTTTCATTTAAAGAATCAAACCAGGCCTGACCTTTATGAACCTTACTTGAGCTCAGAGATCAAAACTCACTTTTCTTTGTGCAAACATAGGGCACTGTACTATCTCTTCGTGGAGTACTTATCATACTGTAAAGATTCCTTCATTTAAATTCTGACTCTGCCTTTAAGGTCTACCTTTTCTTGAACTCAGAAAAAATAAAAATGTCTCACAGTTACTGGTACTCTCAAGGGCCTTGCAAAGAAATTGGCATGTACTGGGGGCTGAATAAATGAAATGTGAATTAATGAAGAAGGTTATAGATAGAATTAGGAGACCCTACTCCCTCTACAAAGAAAGAAAGAAAAAAATGCAATAATGTAAATGAAGGAAAAAAATAAAAGAGGTCTTCCATCAAAGTTTTCCGTTGTCTAACTTGTGGTATAATTTAATTATATTTTGGGTCAATGAAGCCATATAGGATAAGACAGAGGGTTTGCATTGTGTTTGTGCCAATGCTTGAGCTTTCATTACGATACTTGAAAGGTGAAAATCTGAATTAAAGTAGTTGAGAACTGTCACACATGGCTCTTCTGTGCTCCCAAAAGATGTCTGGAAAGCCAGATTTGAGGGGGTGGGAGTGGGAGGCAGAGAGTAAGGCAAAGACAGAGGAAAGAGGGTGTGGGGGCGACATGAGAGAATCCAGGAGGGCAGAAAAGAAAATGCGAGATAATTAGCTGCCATGATTAAAAGGTTTCATTTACCAAATCACTTTTCAATCTAATTCATACCTTGTGAAATGTTAAGATCTATTTCTAAGCTGAGTAATATGCTGTGGTACAAGATTTTGATAAATAATTACCTTCCTACTTTATCCATGAAAATATTAAGACATATTCTTATAATTATCATAACCAGGCATGACAGGGTGCTGGTTGGGCCCTGATGAATTGCCTTTTCCTGCCTGACCTGAGTGTACAGCCTTGAGCCTCATGTATGAACACCTAAGGGCAGAAGCCAGCCCATCTCCTCCTTTTCTGATGTACAAGTTTCACTCTTCCCTTAGGGAATGGGATTCTGACAGGCAGCTTTATCTCAAGACATTGAATCTCCTATGAAACTGTCACTTTCCCCTGCTGCCTTGCTAGTTAGTTCAATATCAAAACGAGATACCCAGAGTGAGATTTTATACAGAAGCCAAGCCAAGAGACTATTGTTTTAGGGGAAGTGCACTGTTTTATATGCATTTGCAAAGAAATAGAAATCAAGGCGGACAAGGGAAAGAAGGTGAAGCTGGGCTGTTTCACAAGAAGACAGAACTGCTTTGTTTGTACAACTCTTGGCATGTTCACACATATTATCTCAGTTAATCTTCACAAACTATCAAAGTATGCTATCATATGCTGCCCCTATTTTTATTATTGGAAGAATGAGGTTTTGGCAAAGGGCTGAGATGGAAGCATTAATTTCTAGGCAGACTCCTTTGTGTGTGGTATAATAGCTTGTAAGTGAGTTTATGCAAGTGCCCACAGCCAAATGCTGGTGATAAAAACAATACATTTAGAGGTTGAGTCTAGAACTCCTAATCACTGCTGCATGAACATTCCAATTCATGCATTTGGGGGAAATATTTATCAGTATGTATGTCATTATTTTAGGAGCTTCCCAGGTGGCTCAGTGATAAAGAATCTGCCTGCCAATGCAAGAGACACAGGAGATTCAGGTTCAATCTGTGGGTCAGGAAGATCTTCTGGAAAAGGAAATGGCAATCCACTCTAATATTTTTGCCTGGAGAATCCCAAAGACAGATAGCCTGACAGGGTGCAATTGATAGGGTCACAAAGAGATGGACACAACTGACCACACATGCATGTCACTATTTGATGTCCAAACCAGTATTTTATCTAATGGTCATTTCCTCTTGGCTACTCCACTATCTGTACCTCAATGGTTAGTTAGAATTCTAAAGAAATGTAATTTGTTTACTCTTTGGGATGGAGTATGAAGAGCATCTAGACACTTAAATTTTGAGTAGCATGATCTGTGCATGTGGAATTTATATCTTCTGATTTATATACTTATTTATTTTTCTCTTATACTGGGAAAATATCCTATTTTGTTACTGACTTTCTGCTTACTCTCCCTGACTCCCATTAAAGTACTATAAGCAGATAAGTAAAGGGATTAAGCCCCAAGGACAAAGAGAATATAAAGAATGATGGCAGTACAACTTTTAATGTTTAAGCATTATTCCATTTTATATATATAATGTATTTACATAATATTATATATACATATAGTATTATATATATATATGCCACAACTTCTTTATCCACTCATCCCTTGATGAACACTTAGGTTGTTTCTATATCTTGACTATAAACTAGAAATGCATAAAGAGATTCCAATTAGGCATTTTATTTCCTAGTTCTTTAACTGCAGTTGATAGCCAAGAATCAAAGATATTGGACAAAGTGAATTAAGACAGACTGCAACATTTTTAAAAAATGCAAATAAGAATGGTCCTCAGAGAGGTAAGAAAGACGATTACAATCTTGAAAGAAAAGAAGAAACAAATCAAAACAAACACAAACATAAAAACTCACTCAGAGATTTAAACTGATTGTGGACACACAAAATGTGAAAAAATTAAATAAAAGTTACACGATAATAATAAAAGTTAATGATATCTTCCAGAGATAAAAGCAACAAAAAATAAATGGAAGTAAAGGAAATGAAAATAAGATAAACAAAATACTTAGAGGATTAGTCCAGAAAACCTAATGTCTAAATAGTAGACTTTTCAATGTGGAGGAGAGAAAAATTATTTGAATAAATTATAAAATAATAAAATAATTTTCCTTGATTGAGTGTCATAAAATTATAGATTTTCATGACTCAAAGGCATCCAGCCAAATAAATAGATGATAAAAGATCTATCCCAAGGTCCACCAAGCTTCTTTCTTCATGTTTGTGAACACGTAAATGATCTCTTAGAAAAATTTGATTGTCAGAATGGCACTGAACTTTCCAATAACACTGAAATTTCAAAGTCAATATAATATAACTCTTCTTCAATTCAAATAATTTCAGACCTCAAATTCTATAGCCAGGCAAATTATTAATGGACATTTTCATCTGTATAAGTTCTCAATACTTTTATTTCTCAAATCCTGTTTCTAAAGGAGGTACAGAGATACTTTCTTTCCTTCTAAGAAACGGAGAAAAAAATCAGTGACACTTAAGAAAGAGAATTTTCAACATATAGAAATTTCCAACTTTACAGAAATGTAATATTGACTGAAATGTTCAAATATAATTAATTTAAAAATAATATTTAGTGATATTGATTTTCCAAATGTCAACAGGTAAGTAAAACTGTTGAAAATTCTGTAATAGCTAAATACATCAAAGTTCTTATATTCTGTTCTAGGTATTGTGTCAAGTTCTTTATATCTATCAATTAATTTTTAACACTCACAACTGTATTCTGAGATAAATATAACTACATTTATTTTGTAAGCAAGTAAATTGAGGTTTAGGGAAATTTGTCATCTATACACAGTTCAAACCTCTTCCAAATGCCTGAACTGACATTCAGGCCATGCTAAGCCTTAATATTGGCTTCCCGGGTGGTTTAGTGGTAAAGGATCCCCCTGCCAATGTAAGAGATGTGGGTTCAACTGCTGGGCTGGGAAGATCCCCTGGAGAAGGAAATAGCAACCCATTCTTGTCAGGGAAATTCCATGGATGGTGGAGCCTCGCGGGTTACAGTCCATGGGGGTCGCAAAAGAATTAGACACAATTTAGTGACTAAGAAACAACAATAAAGATTTAACATAAATAAAATATAAATGGTAATTAATTGTCTGTGGTGTTGAATGAATGGACATACATTAGTCCAGTTTGGGAGATCTTTCTAAAATTTACCTTTATTTTGATTGTGAACCTCCTACCTCTTCTCACGATGTTGAAACATTCCTAGTTGGCAAATTCATCCTCGTAAATCAAAAGGAAGACTTAAGAAACTATTGCAAAAGTAACAACTTATCATTTTCATAGTTTTGTTAATTCAGTCATTTTAATGTACATCCAACCCACTCTCTGCTCTTTCATAACATAAACAATTGACATATGTCAACAAAAACAAAGACGATTTTAAAGACCTCCTTTGCTATTAGAATTTTGACCATCATTTGAAAGCAGAGCAATCATTGCTTTGCAAATTAATTGTTTTTAAGTGCACTTTAAGACATGCATTATGACATAAATAATTAGCTAGGCTAATTATGGTTCTTTATTCACAACTAGAGTAGGAAAATTACTGTAATTTATTAGATATCATTAGACTACTCAAAACAGAAAGAAAAAAAAAAAAAGCATTTTAAGCCATTTTACCTGAAAAATTTCTGCTCTTCAAGAAGGGCTACCTGTGCTCTGAAGTAATCATCCTAGAAAGAAGATGGAAGACATACATCCATGCTATCCTGCTATTGTATATTCCACTAGCATAATTCTAATTTAGTATTGAAAGGAATTCAATGTGATCATTATTAAAGCTGACTCATAGAAAGCAAGGATGTGGCAGGAAGGATTTCAAGTACTTTCTTTTTATTTATTTATTTATTGAAGCATAATTCCTTGACAACGCTGTGTTAGTTTCTGCTATACAATGATGTGACTCAGCTATATGTATACATATGTTTCCTCCATCTCACCCCTCTAGGACATCACGGAGCACTGAGCTGCGCTCCCTGTGCTATATAGCAGCTTCTGACTAGCTATCTATTTTACACATGATAGTGTATATATGCCAAACCTTCAAGTGCTTTCAATTTAATGTCATATTTATTTTAACCTCACAAGTCTATATGATGGGTATATTATTCAGTCTTGCAGAAGAGGAGGCTAAGGTACAAAAAGAATAAGAGACTTGTTAAGGTTGCCCAAATGGTGCATGGTCAAAGCCAGAGTTTACACCTTGCCACAGTGGATCTAGAATGTGTGCTCTCAAAGCATCTCTTGAGAAAGATGAGAAATTGTAAAATAGGGCTTATACAATCATATTTTGCTATCAAGTTTATAAAGTGTCGTTGTTATTCAGTTGCTAAGTCATGTCTGGCTTTTTGCGACCCGATGAACTGCAGCATGCCAGGCTTCTCTGTCCTTCACCAACGCCCAGAGTTTGCTTATACTCATGTCCATTGAGTTGGTGATGCCATCCAACCACCTTGTCCTCTGGCCTCTCGTTTTCCTCCTGCCTTCAGTCTTTCCCAGCATCAGGGTTTTGTCCGGTGAGTCAGCTCTTTGCATCACATGGCCAAGTTTGTAAATTGAGTGACCCAAATAATATACTTTGACTCTCTGGGCCTTCATATCTTCATCTGTAGAACTGAGATAATCATGATAATCAAAGAAATGAATGACAATACATGTGTGAGCAATTTGTGTAAGCCCTTAAATCATATATAAAATACCATTTAGTTTTAAGGGAGGCAAATTCACATGATAGACGTTTTTCAAGATCCAGGTTACAAACTAAAGTAGGAAATGGCAGAAACATGTTTATAACTTCTGACCCCTGTAATTCTACAGAGTTGAACTTTGAACTCCTTTTAAATTAGGGACAATTGAATGACAGTGTTCACTGCAGTGAGGAATGCAGAGTGGTAAGATACATCAATAAGCTCACCTATGAGCCATAGAAATTGAGAACTTGGAGAGCCGATAAGATTTTTAGACTTAATAGGACAAATGTAATTAACTGAATAGTAAGTCTTCTTTCCCACAGGACTGCAGTGGAAATTGGCCTTTGACAGAATAGCATAATTCAGTCAATAATCACATTGAAGTGGTGAGTGTAGTTTTAAAAATTAACGCTGCAGTGAGATACATCAGAGAGTGAATAATACTGAATTCTGTATTCATTCTATTAGCCTCAGCATTACCAAGTAATATTTTTTCATAATTCACAAAATTCAAACTTGGGAATTACAGATTTTTGAGGTCCTAGGTGGCTATCAACCTCATAATGAAATGCAACTCTTTCAAGGTCAGGAAGGAAATCTATGTTCCAGGATGACCCACTGCCAGCTGTATTTTAAATCAAAGAAAAAAATTAAAATAGCAAATAAAACTTGAATAAAGAGTTAGGACTTTTAATCACTGAAAACTCAGATTTTACTTACTCTGTTAATTAGCAGCTGGCACATCAAATGCTATATAATGCCAATTCTGGTATAAAACAGAACGTTAAAAAATAACTTATGAGTAGGTAGGGAAAGCTTTTTAAGTAAATAAAGATCAGTGAAATTTTGCAATTGGATTGAGGTTCAAAACATGTCAATTTAATCTAACTTCAGCAGAGAATTATGTCAACTATTCGACAATTGTTATCATCAATGGAAATTACTTGGACTTCACTACCAATGCCTCCAATTGGCAATTAAGGATAAAGGAGACAATTAGTGTGAAATGTAATATTTCATTGTTGACTCAAAATTTGTTAGGTTCAAGGTAGGTCCACAAATAAGAAAATCTATTTCTGACAGCTTTTAAACTTTGCAAGCTTGATTTCTTGCTGTTTATGTATATGGTTGAAATTCCTGACAACTAAGAACATGAAAAAAAATGACAAAAACCACTACAATATTGTAAAGTAATTAGCCTCCAACTAATAAAAATAAATGAAAAAAAAAAAAAAACAGAAAGAAAACCTTTGCTAGGTACAAAGTCAAAGTTAATCTGGATTTTCTTAAGATCTTATGTATACTGCTCTTGACAGCCTTTTACCCCAATGCAATGCTGCACATGCAAAAATTCTTTAAAAAAGGATAAGAGCAGATGGAAAACTAAGTTGTGCTAAACTAGGCATTTTGGGGATGCTAGCAGCGTAGGTATGCCAAAAGTTACAGAAAAAAAAAAAGCCAACTTACAGAAATCATGCTCTTAGAATACATGCCACCTGCCTTCATAGTCAAAATGGAAAGGAAAATTGAAAAGAGAATCTAAATAATCTTAGAATTACCAAGAGCAGAATCATAGGGTCTCTCACTTTCACTTTTAACTAAAGGAATTACTTTACAAAATCTTTCTATAACTTTTTCAAAAAGCCCTGAAAACACTAAATTCTTGAAGCTGCAACCCAGTTTTTTACAGGATCTTGATGTGATAGTGTGCAAATATGAAGTTACTTTTCCTTCTATTTATTTGGTTAAAACTGGGTGCATCTCAATTTCTTGTCGCTGATTAGTCAGGGGCTTCTGTAGCAGTTTAGTCATTTAAGACAAAACAAAAGCCAAACTTTCATTCAACTTAAAAATTCCAGTCACACACACACTCACCTACTCCTTTTTCTCAGCCCACCGCTGTGTGTGTGTGTATGTATGTATGCGTCTGTGCACATGTGTGTGTGTGTGTGTGTGGTGGTAATGGATTCTGCTAGGTATTCTTTTCTACCTATTTCTGTCTCAGTCACCTAAGAACAGGAGAGAATTTAGAGGTTACCTGCCATGACTGACTGTCTCTGTAAATCCTTGTTTGACTGTTGTTTCTCTTTTGTCTTCTGTATGTCAATATCCAATGACGGCTTTCTAGTGGAGAGCATGTTTAGTTCTTCAGAGTCTGACACGGCAATACACTCTTCAGTCATCTTAAGTAGATTTACTCTTGGCTTGACCTGCTCCAGTTACCCTAGTATTGCACCCATCTTCATTTCTAGCGTCAGTGCTTGTTTTCACAGGGTGAGATTATATAAGGATATCTGTAGCATGCCCAAATGCATTAGTGTTCAGTTTAATAGTATAAAACACATGTGCAATTTTGAGCCAATCATGAAGATCCTAGTTCTTATTTTATGTGTTGGCTGTGGTAAGAAATATGTCTAGAATAATATTCATAGAATTCAACACTTTCATTACTGAAGGCAAAAAAATGAAATATATATATTATAAAATTAATGATGATTAAAGTAAGCAGAAATGATAAAAATAAAGCTAGACATTAATTATTGAATAGATTTTTAACAGTAAGACTATTAAAAGGTCAAAAACTCTTCTTTGAACAAACAAAAAAAAAATGAATTAATACAAATAAAAACGCAGAAAGTAAAGCCTTAAATATGCATTGGTGTTAAGTAATCATAATAAATAGATCTATAAAATATGTTAATTAATTTGAAACTTAAATGATGTATTCTTTTAAGATAATATTTGTCTTAAAATTTAATTTCCAAAGTTATTTGTCAAAAATAAACTATTCATCAATAATTTTTATTCAACTCCCAACAGATGATTATTTCTCAATAATTTAATTTTATACATGAGTAAAATGAGGAAAATATCCAGATTTTTTGTTTTTATAACACTGATATCAATATCTGACAGACTACAGCAGATTAAAAAACTCAAAGTACAGAAATTTCATGTTGATATTTGGCAGAAACCAACACAATTCTGTAAAGAAATTATACTTCAATTAAAAAATAAATTAATTCAAAAACATATATACATTATTTAAAAAAAACTAAAGCACAGAAATTCCATTTTATTTATATCTAAAGTGTGATGTAAATCCAAAAATATATTTTAAAAATAGAGGAATTCAAATAATGAACAAAAGAAACATACATTCTGATATATTAGGGTTTGCCCAAACAAATTCATATGAAGAATAATGTAATTCAATATACATATAATTCAAGGAAGTAAAAGTAATAAAATAATTTGGTAAGTTCAATTTCTATTTTTATTTAAAACTACAAACCATAAAATCAGAAACAAAATAATCATCAGTAATAATTTAAAAATTACCTGTCTTTTCTACTAACTATATGTTAATTCTGAAAATACTGTCAGTTAAAAATATAATTAGACAAGAAAAAGTGTAAGGACACAAAGCTGAATTTCCACTTTTTCTCACATACTATATTTTTGTTTCTCTTCTTTGCAAGTCCTAAAGTCCTACCCATTTACACTTGATGCTGTCAACTCCTCTTTGCCCAGGCTTCTTTAATTCTATCTCATTTAGGATTTTGTTCTAACTAATACACAGAAGTTGTTTTCCTCAAGGTTACCAATAAATTCTCAGTTGCTATATTAGATGCTCAATCAGAATGTATTCAGTTCAGTTCAGTCGCTCAGTCGTGTCCGACTCTTTGCAACCCCATGAACCACAGCAGGCCAGGCCTCCCTGTCCATCATCAACTCCGGGAGTCCACCCAAACCCATGTCCATCGAGTCAGTGATGCCATCCAACCATCTCATCCTCTGTCGTCCCCTTCTCCTCACACCCTCAATCTATCCCAGCATCAGGGTCTTTTCCAATGAGTCAACTCTTCGCATGAGGTGGCCAAAGCATTGGAGTTTCAGCTTCAACATCAGTCCTTCCAGTTAACACCCAGGACTGATCTCCTTTAGGATGGACTGGTTGGATCTCCTTGCAGTCCAAGGGACTCTCAAGAGTCTTCTCCAACATCGCAGTTCAAAAGCATCAATTCTTCAGTGCTCAGCTTTCTTTATAGTCCAACTCTCACATCCATACATGACCATTGGAAAAACCATAGCCTTGACTAGACAGACCTTTGTGGACAAAGTAGTGTCCCTGCTTTTTAATATGCTGTCTAGGTTGGTCATAACTTTCCTTCCAAGGAGTAAGCGTCTTTTAATTTCATGGCTGCAATCACCATCTGCAGTGATTTTGGAGCCCTAAAAAATAAAGTCAGCCACTGTGTCCACTGTTTCCCCATCTATTTGCCACTTAGATGAACTAGTTGACTATTCTCTCCACCGTGACTTACCATATCACTTGGCTTTCAGGACACCATGGTTTTTGTTCTGTCTTACTAGCTGCTGCTTTTCAGTTTATTTACTCTTTCTCAAATTCTTCCAAACTTCTTAACGTTGGAGAACTAAATTCAATTCTTGTACCTCAATTCATCTCTCTGCCATTACTCTGTTGTTGAAGGCCATTAAATAAATTTATATGTCTCAAAATTGATAATTTATATCTCCAGCTCAGATTTTTTGCTGATATTCAGATGTGCATATATAACTGCCAACTTGACATTCATTTGTCATCTCCAAATGGACAATTAATGCAGTGCAGTGTGAGTACATACATGCTCACTTGGTCTGATTCCTTGCCACTCCATGGGACTGGATTCATCCTCTGTCCATGGAATTTTCCAGGCAAGAACACTGGATTGGGTTGCCATTTCCTACTCCAGGGGATCTTCCTGACCCAGGGATTGAACCCGTATCTCTTGCGTTTCCTGCGTTGACAGGTGAATTCTTTACCACTGCACCACCTGGGAAAACTTAGTAGACATAAAAATGTGTATGACTAAAACTGTTCTTCCCTTTCACTGAAAGGAAATCTTCTAAGTTGTTGGTAATTCCACAATTCTAGCTGCACAGGTCAAAAACCTGGAAGCTATCCATGGTTCCACATTCAAATCATCATGAAATCCTATTGATTATTTCAAACTTTAGTACATCTGAAAGCTGACCACTGCTGGTATACTCCACTGCTAATATTTCCACCTGAGCCACCATTAATTTTCATTTGGCTCAGTGCAATAATTTTCTGACATATTCTTCCCAACTATGAATGACCCCACTGTCTATAATTTGGTCTCAAAATAGCAGTCAGAGTTAATATCACAAATGAATGTCAAATCATAGCCCTCCTCTGCTTAAAACTCTGCAGTATAGGGGTGAGGGAATGGGAGGAACAAACTGCAAAATGTAAGACAGGCTCAAGGACGTATTGTACAACACAGGGAATATATTCAATATTTTGTAATAACTGTAAGTGGAAAATGACCTTTAAAATTGTATTAAAGATTAAAAAGACAAAATGAACTCTGTAATCATTCTCCACCTCACTCAGAGTCAACATCTTCTTGTTGTTTAGTCGCTAAGTCCTGTCTGATTCTTTTGTGAACTGAAGCCTGCCAGGCTGTAGCCTGCCAGGCTCCTCTGTTGATGGGGTTTCCCACACAAACACATTGGAATGGATTGTCATTTCCTCCTCCAGGGGATCCTCCTCACCCAGGGTTCAAACCCACGTTTCTTGTGTTGGCAGGTGCTGAGACCCCAGGGAAACCTTACAGAAGTATAAAGTACCTTATATGATACAGTTGATCTTTTCCTTTCTCTTTTTGTCTGATATCATTTTACTATCTTTCAGTCTCTTCCAATCATATTGATCCTTTGCTATGTCTCAGTAACATCAGGGATATTCCAACATGGCCCTGCCCTTGACTGCCTGGAAGTATCCTCCCTCTTCTGAATTATTCTTTCAGTCTCTTCATGTGTGTGCATGCTAAGTCATTTCAGTCGTGTCTGACTCTTTGTGACCCTGTGGACTCTAACCCACCAGGCTCCTCTGTCTTTGGGATTCTCCAGGCAAGAAGCCTGGAATGGGATGCCATGCCCTCCTCCAGGGCATCTTCCTAACCCAGGGGTCAAACCTGTATTTCTTATGTCTCCTGAATTGGCAGGTAAGTTCTTTACCACTAGAGTCATTGGGAAGCCTCAGACTCTTCATATTTTTGCTTAAATCTTATTTTTGTTTATTTTCATAATAACATGCCAATCACCAATCTATTTCCTTACAAATTCATCCTTCATTGCTGGCTGTAAGAAAATGGGGATGGGCTCTGTAAATGATTTTTCTTTGTCTGCTGGTACAGGTTAACTTCTGCAGAAGAGGGCACTTGAGAGACATTACAAGAGAAAAGTTTTTCTTCTTGCTTTCAGTATGCTATCTCAGCAGGCTCCTGCTGGATACAAGACTGTTCCAGAGTTTGACTCCTACCATCTGGGGGGCTTCTCCAGCTCCAGGCTTCTGTGGCACAATAATTTTCTCCAACACCTGGGAACCTGCAGAGTGCCAAGCTCACCTCAACAGCATCAAGAACTTCTCCTGACATCAGCTTCAGGAAATTTGTTTGTGCACATCTTTTCCCCAAATCCAAAATGATAGATTCTAGCAAAGTGCACCAGCATCACCTCCGTGATTTCTGCACTTTTCAGAGCATCACAGCCATGTGTCCTCAGACAACACATTAATTTCCATTTTACTTTGTACTTTATACATTTATGGTAGTTTTTGAGAAATGTACAATGAAAAATAGCAGTATTACTAATAATTTAAAAATGCAGTTGTGACATATTTCTATATATCTTCTTGTGTAATTAAAAATTATTTATTTGCATCAGATAGGTGCAGCACTTTTATTGTGCTTTCAGCTACTCTATGATCAGCCATTCCATGTGCATTGAACAACACGTGAGAATTTGAAATTCACAATTTGCTGTAACCCTAAACAGTCTGTTGTATTTTTATAGTTTATTATTGTGTTCATCAATATAGTAATTGAGTATTCAGCAATATGGCCAAATATAAGTTTAGTAAATAAAATGTATTATTTTCCTGTAAATTAAATGACAAATTGTAATTTTTGTTAAAAGTATTTTCCTGTCAAATAAATGTATTCTAAATTCTATAAAAATAAAAATAAAAAAAATTCCAGCAATCTGGGCAAATGAAGATATGGAGAAAGAAGGGAAGAGAGAGAGTCAGGGATAGATAGTTACAGACAATGAGGCTATGGAGACAAATTATACTGAGCATTCTCTGCTTTCTATTATTCTTTGGACAGTTCTTTCAGGAAGCAATGGACCAGAGCTGAAAACTAGATTTTTGCTGTTGTGATTAAAACCCAGTTGCCTGATACTGCCAATGTCTTATATTCTAGAAACACATTTAAATGATAATAACACAGCAGTATTGAAGATGTTCCAGCTCATATTCATTTGACAATGAGAAAGTATAGTATGCTTTGATTGTAATTGCTGTCAGACATTCCAGTGGTTCTCCTACACATGTTTATTCTAACTTTATATTCTCTATAACTTGAAATGCTGTCACTCACCAGTCAGCAACCAGAAAACAACAGGAAACACGTCAGGTCAATTGGGAGTTTTTCATGTTGGAGATGTTAGGCCTAAAAATATAGTTCTGCCAAAAGCTGATTTATAGTGGTGATGTTGGTTATTTACTGTGTTATCGTGAAATAACTCTGTTGTATTTTTGTGATTTACCATGTGCTTTATGTAAAATTCTGGGTGGTGATTTAACACAGCTCTCTAAATAGTTCTCTTCTCTGAGGCTCCTGATACTCACTCTGATTTATGATGTCAGACTGAAGATGAGAGGCTTCCATATAAAAGAGAACATTTATAAAAGTAGGACTCTTTCTATAGCAGCCATGCTAGACATTGAAGGGGTCTCATTTTAAGAGCTAAAATGCCTACAGGCGCGGCCAGAAAGTGTCTGGTCTCCACAGCTGTCGAAATCCCATCTAATCTGCCCAGCCAAGACAATCTCTAATGCTCATTGAACTTCCCATTCATGCTGAGAAGAGCTCTAACCAAATTTGTAAGGAAGAAATAGGCTTATGTTAGGGAACAAATCAGTTTAGTATTCTCTTTTTTTCTCCTTTCCTTCCAACAAACCTAAATGATTGTGTAGGTGCATACCCTAGGTTTGAAAGAACAATGTAATTTGCTATGATACATTCTATTTAATATTTGGAAGAATATAGAAGGTAAATCAAGTTAGTTATCCCACCAGCATACCTAATAGATACTAATAATTTATTATAGAGGGAAAACTAAGTGAACAGTCAGCTATTATCTAATTAATGTGATCAATACAGGTAGGCAATAGTCCATGGCTAATTGAAACCTTACTAATGATTGATAGTAATGCTATTGTCAGATTGGCAGTGGACATAAGTTATCTGTCATTATGTTTGCCCAAATGAAGAGACTGATGCCATTTTGTGTCTATTTGTTTTTGCATATTTTAAGATATGACCAACATGAATCAATCTGTATAATTAGATTAAGATTTTTAAATGATAATAAAGAACTGTGAAATTACCCCAATTACAGGTTTGTTTAAAAAGCCAATGAATCAACAAGTATATTTTTGGGATTATTTCATTAGTTACTTTGGGAATAGCAGTCTGGCCTATATCTACTTGGAATCATGAGTACTAATTTTTGTGACCAATACTTCTTAGAAATAAGTGTAGCATGCAGTTTGATTGACTGAAAAACTTAATATGAATTTTGAGGTTACTCTAGCTGCATGTTTTCACATATAGTGTAACTTGTTATTAAATTTATAGCAATCTACCACTAATCAATAAATAATCAATAATACTATATAATTTCTAAATATGTAGATTTATCATCAGAATGAATGAATAATCTGCTTTAAAATATCTTAAATCTTAAGTTTTAAATCTTAAATTTTAAAATACCTTAATATTTTAAACAACCATATCTTATGAAAAAATATAGACCTCTGTACATTAAGCCATTCACTTTTGTATATTTGTAAATTCAAATATATGAGGTTTTATCAGCATTTATCAAATATTCAAAGGTTATATCAATAACATATATCAGTTCCCACATATAACTTTAGATAAACTACATTTTCTTCTCTCTGTAACTCTATTTCCTGTTTTATATTTCTACTTATTTCACCCAAGCACTGGTCTCTGGTGTTTCTCAGCTTCTGTTCTAATGCTGGAAACAGATTTCCTACCTTGATGAATGAGCTCTGCCAGAGCTTATATACTTTGATGCCCTGGCACCTCTTGCAGTAATAATGAAAACTGCTGCCTCCTAATAGGTATTGCTGTTAACTCTAGTGAGAAAGGGGATTTTACAAGATGATTTATTGACTACACAAAATGATTCCAAAACTGATTTGCTGGCTGACAAGTAACAATAATATTACCAGTTGATATTAAACTTACATAAATGGAAAGTTAATATAAAAATCTGATTTAAAAAATACTTCTGTACTGACATACCTAAAATGAAAAGATCTAAGTCCTATATCTTAATGGCTTGCAGGCTTGAAAATCTACTGCATGTAATATGAGTAGCCAAACACCTGGTGGTTGTGATAGCTCATAGATAACCTTGAAAGAATGATTACCTATAGACCTATCCAATTCCTGGCCTTGCTTTTCTCATCATAATAGTCCCTAAAATTGGTATTCCTATACTTATGGTAATGACACTTTTAAAAATCAGAATACAACATGAAATGCCACGTACTCATTTATTAAATGTCTTAAACTACAGCCCAGCCTTCAGAAATAAAATCCAATTATATTAAGCATACTCTAAAAAAGATATTATCTTTTTGCTCTATAAAGGTGGTGGGAAAATAAGTTTAACTGCTCCCTGCATGATGGGTGGGTGAGTGTCAGTTCTGGCAATAGAGTTATGAAGTGGGATATCTCTATCTATTTATCTATCTATTTATCTATCTGTCTATCCTAAGTGTGGACCAAAATTCCAAGAGGAAAAACAGTTTGTCCTGAACCCACAAGGCTATTAAAATCTGGAATTAAAAATCACAACCCACTCCAATATTCTTACCTGGAAACCCCATAGACAGAGGATCATGGCTGGCTATAGTCCATGGGGTCACAAAGGGTTGAACATGACTGAGCATACACACAATTTTATAACCAATGCTCTTTTCATTATATTAATACAGATATCAAAACTTTTGATTTATTACTGTGACTATTACTGATTTATTGTGGAAAGAAAATAGGCATGTTACATAAAAGCTTACAAAAAAGATGTAAATTTGCTTGCTTATGACTTCCGTGGGATTCTCCAGAAAACTAAAACTAAAAAAAAAAAAAACAACATCAAGCATCTCCTTTATTAAAGCCACAATAAAGAATATAAAAACTTTTAAAGTGTATTCTGTGAAGCAAAGTTCTTTGAAGATTCCCAAAAAGGAGAAGGTCTACTGGTTTAGTCACTGTCTTCACCACTTCCTGGCGCTCCTTTGTACTACACATCCGAAGACATTGTTTGGTAAAGACATAACTCAAAATATGCTAAGATTGAATCACTGGTCACTTATATACTCTTCACTTTGGAGATGAGGCATTTGAAGAGAATTATTTGAGCTTGCCCAGGCAGATAGAGAGCTGGGACTCCCCGTCACTCTCCTGATTCCCTGAAGAGAGCTCTTTGCACTTAACCAGGCTGCTTTCCTGATATTTGACTAGCTTTGGAGATTGCGGATTCTAAAGGCTATGAATCCAAATGCTTGTGCATTTGGCTTTTCCTTTGTACATTTTATAATAGCTCTGTGGCAGTGGAGAAGGTAATCTACTTCTCAGTATGCGTGTTCTTTTACTACCAGCGATAATCTACTGAGGTCTGGAGTTCCCATAATATAAGCAACTCCCTTTGTGACTTTAAATTGCTGTAGGTCTGTAATGGTGCTTGGCACTTTAATAATTAGTCTACAGGGAGCTTTAATAGAGTAGGGCAACTGTTTTAATTAACTTAATCCCCAGAACATGAGTTGACCATTAGACATCAAATCACATTTTAGCTCCAAGTGTATTTGAACTCTGAGGAAATCACATTTGTAACTACAGTGGGGATAACATTATCTTCTGTTATAAAACAATGCAGCTGCAGCTGACTTGGCTTCACTGGCCTCTGACATCGTGGTAAATGGAAATCATTATTTCTATTGGAATGAATATATAATAGAAACACTTTAAGAGTTTGGCTTTGGGTAGTGTAGAAATGATGTGTGCTGGTTGGCCTAATTCATAAGAAGCAAAAAACAGACAGAAAGGAAAGCCATTTTAAAACTTGCAGAGTGCATATTTTCAGCAGAGTAAAGAAATGCATGCTGCAAAGTGACTTAGAAAGTTAATTTAGCTCAAAAAGAACAATATTGCAATAAGATGTTTTTATGCTCTGATAACTTACTTTATGTTATTTTCTTAAACTATAGGACTGACTATTTTAGTCACTCATTTATTCAGGCACCTTTATTAAACATGAGCTATGTATGGGAAAAATGCCAGGTGCAGAGGACATGCAGAAAGCTATTTGCAACCATAATAAAACCACAATCTAGAGTTTACAAAATATGCTTTCATCTACATAAGGGATTTTGTTCTCACAAGTTGAAGAGACTTTTTTTCACTGGTTCATGTATTCCTTTCCACATTCTACATACAATTGAAACATCTATTATTTAGGCAGGGCAATAGACCCCGGGGCGGGTAGAAAGGAATAAGACACACAAGGTAACCTTCAAGAACTTAAAGCAAAGTGGGTAGGGCAAGCAAGTAAAAGGGCAATTGAACACTGTGTGATTAAGTCGGATACAAATGTTAATTATAGGGTGCTACAAGAGGACACAGGAAAGAGACACACTGTCTTGAGATTCCAGAAATTCTCATAGATGACACGATATTTGGATTAAAAAGCTGAAAATCAAGAGGCTGTAGTCAGACCTCAAGTTGGATAAAGTTGTTCCAAGAAAAATTAGTAAATGTGCAAGGACTCAGATTCAAAAGAAATTTGGTCTGATTTCTAATTTTAAGGAAATTTTTCTGCTGGAGAAGAAAATGTGTAACAATTATAAGGACACATTGATTATTTAAAAAAGAAGGGGAAAAGGTGGAAGCAGTGAGAGATTTCCTCTTCTTGGGCTCTAAAATCACTGTGAACGGTGACTGTAGCCATGAGATGAGAAGACAATTGCTTCTTGGAAGGAAAGCTATAATAAACCTTGACAGTGTTTTAAAAAGCTAAGTTACCACCATGCCAGCAAAGGCAGTATAGTCAAGGCTATGGTCTTTCCAGTAGTCATGTACAGATGTGAGGGTTGGACCGTAAAGAAGGCAGAACACTGAAGAACTGATTCTTTTGACTGTGGTGCTGGAGAAGTCTCTTGAGAGTTCCTTGGAAAGTAAGGAGATCAAACTAGTCCATCCTAAAGGAAATCAACCCTAAATACTCACTGGAAGGACTGATGCTGAAACTGAAGCTCCAATACTTTGGTCACCTGATATGAACAGTTGACTCATTGGAAAAGACCCTGATGCTGGGGAAGATTGCAAGCAGGAGAAGAGGATGAGATAGTTGGATGGCACCATCAATTTAATGGACATGAACTTGGGCAAACTTGGGGAGATGGTGATGGACAGAGAGGCCTGGCGTGCTGTAGTCCATGGCGTCTAAAAGAATCAGACACAATTTGGTGACTGAACAACAAACTACTGCTCAGATTTGTTCAAAATATACATACCATGTGTATGCATGATCCTAAATATTTTCACATCTAGTATAACATTTTCTTCTCCAAACTAAACTCTGAATTAAGATGATTCTACCTTAACACTTTAAAGCATGCTTTCTATTGACATGAATTACAGAATCATAGAGTCACAGAAAATCAGATATGGGAGAAATCTTCAAGTAATAGACTGTTTGAAGCCTTAATGGATTTTTATATTTCTGACAAGTCTTCTTTTAGTAAAAATTAGACTATCACTATTATAATATCAAGAATATTCATCCCATTTTGAGCATCTTCAATATTGTTAAAATTTTCTTTGGCTTTCCACACATTTTCCCAAACACTATTTCTGAAGTTACTTAAGTAAATCTAAGCTGTCTTCAAGAGTAGTTATAGTCATTTCACTTTATCAGAGGGGGATACTGTTCAAGACCCCAGGGAATGTCTGAAACCATGGATAGTACTGAACCCAATATATACTGTATTTTTCTACACATACATACCTATAATAAAGTCTGATTTATAAATTAGAGACAATAAGAGATTAACATCAGTAGCATAATAAAATAGAGCAATTGTAACAATATATTATAAAAAACGGTATGTGAATGTAAACTCTCTCTCATAATATCATATTGCACTCACCCTTCTTCTTGTGATGGTGTAAGATGATCAAATGACTAATTATGAGGTGAAGTGAGGTGAATGAAGCAGGCATTGTGATGTAGCATTAGGCTACTTCAGTTGGTGGTTCCACATCTGCAGATTTGATCCCTGATTGGTTGAATCTGTAGATGCAGAACCCCTACACAAAGGGCTGACTGTGTACACCATTTTATAAGACAGTTTGTCATCCATGGGTTTTGTTATCCGTGGGAAATTCTGGAGCCAATACCCCATGGATACTGAAGGAGGACTGTATTTACCTTCTGATGAAACCTTAGCACTGCTTTGGGTGATCCTGGATCATCTAGGCATACCCCGTTGATGGTTTGATGCCAGGAGTAGATGATGTTGATGACTGGAGATCCCAGTGGGAAGGAAGTGGGACTGAGGGTCATTTCATCACAGAACTCAGAATGGCACAAAATTTAAACTTAAAAGCTGTTTATTTATGAAATTTCCATTTAATATTTTTGGACCTCGGTTGACATCATGTAATTGAAACTGTGGAAAGTGAAACAATGAATAAGGTGGAGACAACTGGATTTGAATTTCTGAAGATGTAAATCAGGTTTCTTATAGATCTTTGCATTTCAGGTCCACATACATCCACAGGAACCTCGTTATAGTTCAGCAATTAGGTTATAAAATTTTGAAGTTGACTAATTTTGCTTTCAAGGGATGTACTATCAACAAGTGAGACAAATATGTAAAATATTAACTCTAATATTAGACAAAGTGATGTGTTGTGTCCAAAATAAATAGAACATGCCACCAAAACTCAGAACAAAGATCCATATGTTCTCACCCAGATATTAGAGGAAATGTTAGAAAGGAATGGGTATTTTTTAAGTGAGCCACACAGAATGGAAAGACTAGGCCTAGAATGAGATAAATGGAAATTCTGGGTTAAGGATGGGGTGTCCTGGGTAGCTCAGCTGGTAAAGAATCTTCCTGCAATGCCGGAGATCCCAGTGCAATTCCTGGGTTGGGAAGCTCCATTGGAGAAGAGATAGGCTACTCATTCCAGTATTCTTGAACTTCTCTGGTGAATCAGATAGTAAAGTATCCACCTGCAATGCATGAGACCTGGGTTCGGTCCCTGGGTTGGGAAGATTCCTTGGAGGAGGGCTCCAGTATTCTTGCTTAGAGGATCCCCATGGACAGAGGAACCTGGCAGGCTATATAGTTCTTGTTGATCACAAAAAGCGGGACACGATGGAGTGACTAAGCCCAGCGGGGCACAGGATAAGGAAAACTGTGTGCATGGCCTGTTCAGTGTTTATAGTGACATGTTTATTGCAGGGTGTTTTTAATAATGCAAAAGGGGACAGAATTTAAAAAAAGATTGTGAGTGCAAAATCATGGGGAAAAAAATCATGAGCTTCCAAACAAAAACAGAGAGACTGTTCTAATATATGATATCACTGACATGTGGAATTTAAAAAATAATCCAAATGAATATGTATACAAAAGAGAAACAGATTCACAGATATAAGTGAAAATCATGGTTACCAAAGGGAGGGAGAGAAAATTAGGAATATGACATTAGCAAATATAAATCACTATGCATAAAATAGATAAGTGAGATTTACTTTATAGCACAGGGAACTATGTCTAATATCTTGTAACAACTTATTAATATAATGAAATATAATTGCAAAAAAAAAATACCTGAGTCACTACACTGTACAAGTAAAACTAGAGAAATATTGTTAATCAACTGGACTTAAGTTAAAAATAAAAACCATGGAAAATTCTACTTCACCAAAGTAATATAGATCCTTCTTCCCTGGCACTTTATAATGGAAAGAATGACTGTGCTGACCAGTTAATCTTTTCTATTTTAATGTAGTGCTTCTTTGAAAGTTGGTTTTCTGAAGTAAGATTCAGACTTTGATTTTTTAGCATAAACCTTTTCACTATTATCAAATTATCCTGTTGGAATTTTGGCTTCCTCACACAGTCCCAGAAGTCCTTTAAGCAAAGCCCCAAATCTCTCCATAAATGTTCCTGAAATATTCTTAAAAACAGCTTAATGTTAAATGGTTAAAAATAGCTACTAAAATAGTCAAATCACTAAAAAAGAAAAAAAAATTGAGACAGTCTTTTAAAAATTTGAAACTTTAAGTTTCTAAATACTATTATCCAATATATAGTTACCATTCCATGGATTTAGCTTCAGCTGGGATAGCATAATGATATATTTCCAAGTGCATCCATAGCAAAGGAAAGGGAGTAATTAAAACAGTCCTTTCCTCTAGCATCAGTGACCCTCTAGCCAAGTCATTGGCTTTTCCCCCCATTTGGTCTGTTTTCAATTTAGGCAATTCTAAGTGCAGAAATTCCCATTATAGCAAAACACTGAATCTGTTGGAGTAATCTCTGTGTTTCAAAGATTCAAGGGACCTTTGTACTTCATTCAACATACATTCTGAAAGAGTATTAGAGGTAATCATTACAAGAATAAAAAATGCTACAATAAATGCTAATGGAAGTTCTTTAGGTGTGAAACACAAGGAAAGAAAAAGACAAAAACACCCCCAAAACAACTGATAACCCAAAATGATAATAGGAACACAAATATCAATAATTACTTCAAATGTAAATAGACTACAAGCTCCAACCAAAAGACACAGACAGGACGAATGGATACAAAAATAAGACCTATATATATATATATGCTATCCACAAGAGACCCACTTCAGACATAGGGACACATACAGGTTGAAAGTGAAGGGATGGTAAAAGATATTACACACAAATGGAAATCAAAAGAAAACTGGAGTAGCCGTATTCATATCAGATAAATAGATTTTAAAAAAGACTAGGAGAGAAGGAAGGATACTTCACAATAATCAAGGGATCCATCCAAGAAGACAACAAAACAACTGTAAATATTTATGCATCCAACCTATAAGCACCTCAATATATAAGGCAAATGCTAATAACCATTAAAAGGGAAATCGAGAGTAACAATAATAGTGAGGATGATTTTAACTGTCCATTTACATCAATAGATAGATTATCCAGGTAGAAAATTAATAAGAAAACATAAGTCATAAATGACATGTTAGATCAGATAGACTTAATTGATATTTATAAGACATTCCATCTGAAATCTGCAAGCTCAAAATTCTCCAAGCCAGGCTTCAACAGTACGTGAACCATGAACTTCTAGATGTTCAAGCTAGATTTAGAAAAGGCAGAGGAACCAGAGATCCAATTGCCAATATCCGTTGGATCATAGAAAAAGAAAGAGAGTTCCAGAAAAACATCTACTTCTGCTTTATTGACTGTGCCAAAGCCTTTGACTGTGTGGATCACAATAAACTGTGGAAAATTCTGAAAGAGATGGGAATACCAGACCACCTGACCTGTCACCTGAGGAATCTGTATGCAGGTCAAGAAGCAACAGTTAGAACTGGACATGGAACAACATACTGGTTCCAAATAGGGAAAGGGGTATGTCAAGGCTGTATATAGTCACCCTGCTTATTTAACTTATATGCAGAGTACATCATGAGAAACGCTGGGCTGGAAGAAGCACAAGCTGGAACCAAGATTGCTGGGAGAAATATCAATAACCTCAGATATGCAGATGACACCACCCTTATGGCAGAAAGTAAAGAAGAACTAAAGAACCTCTTGATGAAAGTGAAAGAGGAGAGTGAAAGAGTTTGCTTAAAACTCAACATCCAGAAAACCAAGATCATGGCATTCCATCACTTCACTGCAAATAGATGGGGAAACAGTGGCAAACTTTATTGTTTTAGGCTCCAAAATCACTGCAGATGGTGACTACCAGCCATGAAATAAAAAGAGGTTTGATCCTTGGAAGAAAAGCTATGACCAACCTAGACAGCATATTAAAAAGCAGAGACATTACTTTGTCAACAAAGCTCTGTCTAGTCAAAGCTTTGGTTTTTCCAGTAGTCATGTATGGATGTGAGAGTTGGGCTATAAAGAAAGCTGAGCACCAAAGAATTAATGCTTTTGAACTATGGTGTCGGAGAAGACTCTTGAGAGTCCCTTGGACTGCAAGGAGTTCCAACCAGTCCGTCCTAAGGGAAATCAATCTTGAATATTCATTGGAAGGACTGATGTTGAAGCTGAAACTCCTATACTTTAGCCACCTGATGCGAAGAACTGACTCCTTAGAAAAGACCCTGATTCTGGGAAAGGCAGGAGGAGAAGGGGACGACAGAGGATGAGATGGTTGGATGGCATCACCAACTCTGTGGACATGAGTTTGAGAAGCTCCGGGAATTGGTGGTGGACAGGGAAGCCTGGCATGCCGCAGTCCATGGGGTCTCAAAGAGTTGGACACGACTAACCGACTGAACTGAACTGACACTTCCTTCTCAAGTGCACATGGAATATTTTCACATCTTAAGTCTAAAATCAAGCCTCTGTTAATTTAAGAAAATTGAAATTATATCAAGTATCTTTTCCAACCATAACTGTATGAGACACCAATTACAGAGAAATAGTTGTAAAGTCACAAACCTTTGAAGTCTAAACAATATGTTACTAAATAACCAAAAGATCTCTGAAGATGTCAAAGAGGAAAAAAAAACAAAACACTAAAAACAAGCAACAATGTAAACATGACAACCCAAAACCTATGGGATGCAGCAAAAGCATTTATAAGAGGGAAGTTTATAGCACTACAATCCTACTTCAAGAAACAAGAATAATCTCAAATAAATAACCTCACCTACACCTAAATCAACTGGAGAAAGAACAAGAAAAACCCACAGTTAGTAGAAGGAAAGAAATTATAAAACGTCAGAGCAGAAATGAATGAAATAGAAACAAAAAAATATCAAAGATCATAAAACTAAAAGCTGTTTCTTTGAGAAGATAAACAACTTTAATAAACCTTTAGCCAGACTCATCAAGAAAAAAAGGGAGAGGACCAAATAAAGTTAGCAGTGAAGGAGAAGCCACAATTGATACCACAGAAATACAAAAAATCATAGAGACTACTACAAGCAACTATATGCCAAACTGAATTCAACAACACATTAGAAGAATCATACACCATAATCTAGTGGGACTTATCCCAGGGATACAAGGAGTTTTCAATATACAAAAATTAATCAATGCCATAGAGCATATTAGCAAACTGAAGAATAAAAACCATATGATCATCTCAATGGATACAGAAGAAGCTTTCAACCAGATTGTGCCCAGCTGTGCAAGGCATTGTAAAGGCTTGGGCTGCTACTTTGTGACAAAAAAGTTTGGTACCCAAAGGTATGAGGCAGATCAATGTTTTACCTTTTAAAAGGAACATTTTAACTTATATATTGAGAAAGGGCAGGAGAGGAGAAAGAGTACAAACTGGGAGACCAATTAAGAAGCTATTTTGATAAGCCAGAGTGATAGCTATGGGATATAGAGAGAAGCGTCCTGAGTTTTTATTGAAGTAGAGTCAATGTGATTTCTTAGCTGATTGATATGGCATATGAGAGAAAGAAAGGAGTCAAGGATGTCTTCAAAGCTTTGACTGAACTCCCATGACAACCTTAAAGTCTGAACCTGTTCCTTCAAAGCTACCGATTAGATCATGGGGAAAGAAAAAACTGAAATTGAGAGCACCGCTGAAATAACAGGAAAATTCATCTTGAAAACTCCTATTGCCTCAGGCTGAATCATAACTTTGTACTGTCCACAGGAGGCACAGATCTTTATTCAAATGAACAATATAAAAAGCAAAAATCTTAGACAAACTATCAAATGAAAGCTCTGCTAAAATAAGCCGGACTCTTTTGAAAATTCAGAATCTCAAATGACATCTAAACCCATATGTGTATAGCTTCCTACCTTGACCTTGAACCAACTCAGGAGTGCCAGCCTACCTATTGGGAACAGTAGCCATGGCATCCTAGACCCATTATAATTTTAAAGGTGTCCAAGAATGCTTTAATATATGATACAATCAGAAAAATATATTAATATAACCAATCTGAATTACATTCATCATTATACTGAAACAGCCATAAAATGCTTAGTTGAAGAAAGGACCCTCAAACACAAAAATGCTTAGGACTTAGGAAAGTCAAAACACGACCCAGAGGTCCAGATCACAGTATTACTCTTCTCCATACTACAGTAACCTAGTATTGAGTTTATTCTTTTTCACCAGAACACCCAACTCTTTATCATCAGACATTCAAAACTCCATCTATCAAACTATTATTTCAGATGGATATATTTTTATAAAAATAATGCACCTGGTTTTTAAATATTATCAATTAACTTGATTGCAATACATTTTATTTCTTTGAAACTAAACATTAGGGAAGTACAGAGAAACATAGTAATATTTTCTCTTTCAAAAGCCACTGTGTTTCTCTTTCTTTAAGAAATTTTTTTTTTATATTCTCTGTTAAGAGTTGAATTTTGGACATATGATTGAATAATCAAGGGAAATAATTGCACAAAGGTGCTGGACCAGGGCAATCTGAAACAGCAGGTAAATGTAACCCCATATCTGATACTCCACAGAATTGGCAATGCTGTATTTTGCTTACCTTAAGGAGTCTGAAAAGGATTGATGGACAATAGCACAAATGGAAAACAAAATGAAACAGTAGAGCCAAATCTATTTCTTTTTGCAAAGTGAGCCAAAAAAAAGTTTTCAACTGATTAAAAAAGGGTTCAGTCAATGCTGTGATACTTAAGGAAAGACAAATAATAAAAGTAGGCCAAAAGTTATGTTCTTCTACATTGTTTTGATTTCCTGAGAACTATCTCTCCTGTTTTAATTTTTGTTTTTGCTTTTTTTGCCTGCTTGTTAGTACATAGATGGAAGCATCAAGACTTAAGGCCTGAGGTCATTTATTGAACTTTCCAGAAATATTCACAGTGGACAGTCCAATGGTTAAAAGGCCCTTAAATGCTCATTCTCGGCACGCAGGAAGGCCTTGAACAATGTCTTGGGCTGAGGTTCTGGGAACTGGAGAAAGAAGGAGCAAGTATGCTGGGATTGCAGTGTGACTGGAGAAGGCAATGGCACCCCACTCCAGTACTCTTGGCTAGAAAATCCCACGGACGGAGGAGCCTGGTGGGCTGCAGTCCATGGGGTCGCTAGGAGTCAGACACGACGGAGCGACCTCACTTTCACTTTTCACTTTCATGCATTGGAGAAGGAAATGGCAACCGACTCCAGTGTTCTTGCCTGGAGAATCCCAGGGACGGGGGAGCCTGTAGGCTGCCGTCTCTGGAGTTGCACAGAGCTGGACACGACTGAAGCGACTTAGCAGCCGCAGCAGCAGCAGAGTGATAGTGGGATGTGCTTGAGATATTTATGAACATCAGCATTCAGAACCGAGGAGAGGGACAAGAGAGAGTGGTAAAGTTCAAAGTTAGTGGGCAAGAAATAGACATCTTAAATATAAATTGCTGCCTGAACTGAAAGAATCAAGGGCAAAAAATGTCCCTCAGGGACTTCCCTGGTGGTTCAATGGTTAAGACTCCAAGCTTCCAGTGCAAGGGTATGGGTTCGACCCTTGGTCAGGGAACTAAGATCCCACATACCATGCAGCATGGCCAAATTATATATATATCTAAATGTCCCTCAAAGCCATGCATTTACCTACACTCTTTGTGTCTACTCCTTCCTTCTTTTTTCTCTCGTCCACTGTAAGAGGCAATTTAACCCCAATAATAAGAAAGCTGACTGACCGGTTTTAAATCCAAGTTCTGAGATTTTCTGGGGTTACTTAAGCAGCATGAACTTCCCACAATAGCACATTCATTAAATAGGCATACTAAGAGTAGACACCCCATTGGTTGGTTTTCAAGTTTAAATTTGATCATTTATAATCAGCACAGAACTTCACATAGTATAAATGTTACATAAATACTATCATTATTTTTATGCTCTTTGAGAGAAAAAACTAAGTTAAATTTGAAAACAGGATACTTAAAAAATTTAAGGTTTACTTTCATGTGGAAGTTAATCTTTGGCTCCTTATCTCCCCTGCAACTCTTTTTTGAACCCACTAAATTTTATTGGAAATAATATTTAAATTATAAGGACTCCAATTTTCTTGGCTACACCCCAGGAAACAATATATACTTTTTACTAATATTTACTTAGTCTCTCTTTCTGTCATCCACTTTAATAGATTTAAAATCTTTTAACAATAAGTAGTTTATGAACAGTTGTTTTTCCAGAAGCCATCACGATAAGAAACAGCCGCAAATGGCTGAATTGGCATTTCTTGTCGTTAAAAAAAAAAAAAAAAGATTTTTGGATAGCAGCCATCCTGACTGGCGTGTAATGGTACCTCATTGTGGTTTTGATTTGCATTTCTCTGATAATGAGTGATGTTGAGCATCGTTTCATGTGTTTGTTAGCCATCTGTATGTCTTCTTTGGAGAAATGTCTGTTTAGTTCTTTGGCCCATTTTTTGATTGGGTCATTTATTTTTCTGGAATTGAGCTGCAGGAGTTGCTTGTATATTTTTGAGAGTAATCCTTTGTCTGTTGCTTTGTTTGTTATTATTTTCTCCCAATCTGAGATGCATGAGACAAGTGCTCAGGCCTGGTGCACTGGGAAGATGCAGAGGGAGCGGGTAGAGAGGGAGGTGGGAGGGGGGATCGGGATGGGGAATACATGTAAAACCATGGCTGATTCATGTCAATGTATGACAAAAACCACTACAATATTGTAAAGTAATTAGCCTCCAACTAATAAAAATAAATGAGAAAAAAGAAAAAAAAAAAAGAAAAAATGTATTTGAAAATGAATGACAAATAGACCTACAAATAAGATTCAATCAGTGTGGTTAAATTTAATGTCTATCTTTTCTAAAAAAATCATTCTGAAATTACTGAAGTACTGCTGTGGTGTATCTGTTCTTATGATTCAATTGTAATGCTTCTATTCGTTGAAAACTTTAGAACTAAAGTTTTTGATGAAAATAGGATAAAATGCTCAGCCACATTGTTTAACAGTATATAAAAAAGAAGATGAACTGAGAAAAAATGTAATTTACATTTCAAATATGAGCTGCAAAACAGAAAGCAATACTGGGTCATAGATACTATTTCCTTTTCTTTAGCCAACACTTGGCATTTTAGTTCTATGTCTGTGACTGTTATTTTACTTTAAGACTGCTTTATTCATCCCTGAATTCTTCCCTGAGCATTCTACTTGCTTTTCTTCTCACAGTTCCTGGTACTCATGTGCCCTTATGAAATGTCTTGAATGCGTGAATTATTGCAATTCATTTGAGCTTATTTAGGGAGTAAAAATTATATGTGGGCCCTGTGTTTAGAGCTGGGCATAAGACAAAGAAGAAAACAGACCAAATCCCTGCCCTCATTTTACTTGTATTGTCATAACGATACAGTCACAGCACTCGTGAGGCTAAGTCACATCCGGCCAACAGGGGAACCTGCAATCTTGAGTATAAGAAGCCCAAAATGAAGCTTTGAGATTCAGGGACCTGTGAAGGTCTTCTCAGGAATGAGCAAATTAAACCCTCATAAAACTGTTTCCCTTTCATATATGGAGTTTTCTGGGAGAAAAAAAATACAAATATCAAATAACTGAATTTCTATGTGCAAGGAGAAAAAAGTTCAAATTGCAAACCTTCTGCCCAGTTGGTGAAGAATGAAGGAGTGACTGCTTATATTGGGGATGGGGAATGTTAATGCCTCCAAATTTTTGAAAAAAAAAAAAAAAAATACTATGAGTAAATTTAAAAATTAAAGTTTCTACTGCACAGGCTGAAAATGAATTTGTAAAAGGAGAGGAATAAAACTACTCTGTGGCTTAACATAAAAGACATACTATACTTGTGGCCCATGGGGATGTCTAAGGATATCATGACTTTTGGAAAAATAGTTCTTTTCTTTATATGGTTTCACAGGATACTTGGATTATATTTATATATATAACTGGTGAGTGTCTGTGCTTTGACCAATAAGTCATAGTCACCAGAAGAATTTTTTTTTTTTTTAAGGTACATACTTTACCTCTAACTGACTGCAATACCTCCAGTGGGACTGGATCCTGTGATAACATCCTGCACAGAAACAGAACAAATAGGATATGGATATCTCTATATCTATGCATCTGTGCTCAGTCCCCAGTCATGTCCAACTCTTTGCAACCCCATTGACTGTAGTCCACCAGGTTCCTCTGTCCATGGAATTTTCCAAGCAAGAATACTGGAGCAGGTTGCCATTTCCTACTGCAGGGTATCTTCCTGGCCTGGGGATCAAACCCACATCTTCTGCGTCTCCTGAATTGGCAGGCAGATTCTTTACCACTGAGCCACCTGGGAAGCCCATATTTAGATCTGTGTCTATGTTAATGTATGCTAAGTTGTTTCAGTTGTGTCTGACTCTTTGTGGCACTATAGACTGTAGCCAGCCAGGCTTCTCTGTCCATGGGATTCTCCAGACCGGAATACTGGAATGGGTTGCCACACCCTCCTCCAGGAGATCGTCCAACCCAGGGATCAAACCCATGTCTGTTACGTCTCCTGAACTGGCAGGCAAGTTTTTTACTGCTGTGCCACCTGGAAAACCCATCTATGCCTATATCTATATATATTTATATCTATATGTCTATATCTATATATGTTGGTGTTCAGTCACCAAGTCATGGCCAACTCTGCGGCCCCATGGACGGCAGCATGCCAGCCTTTCATGTCCTTCACCATCTCCCAGTTTGCCCAAGCTTGTGTCCATTGAGTCAGTGATGCCATCCAACCATCTCATCCTCTGTTGCCCTCTTCTCTTTCTGCATCAGGGCCGTTTCCAATGAGTTAGCTGTTCACATCAGGTGGCCGAAGTATGGGAGCTTCAGCGTCAACATGAGTCCTCCAAAGAGCATTCAGGGTTGATTTCCTTTCAGATTGACTAATTTGATCTCCTTGCTTTCCAAGGAATTCTCAAAAGTCTTCTATATCTGTGTATCTATAACTATATCAATGTCTGTATCTGTATCTATATCTCTAAAAGAGAGAGGGATAGAAAGAGAAACACAGAGAAAAAAGAAAGAGAAAAAATTTATTATGAGGCATTAACTCATGTGATTATGGAGTCTAGGAAGTTCCTAAATCTACTGTTCTAGTTTGAGTCTAAAGGCTTGAGAAGAAGAAGCAGCCAATGGTTTAAGTCCCAGCCTAAAGGTAATACAAGGCACAGTTTTAGCTCAAAGTCAGCCAGGCAGAGAAAGTAATTTCTGTTACTTTGCCTTTCGGTTTGATTTGGGCCTTCAATGGATTGGATGAGGCCCATTCACATTGGAGAGAGCATCAGTTCTACTCAGTCTACAGATTCAAATGTTAATCTCCTCTAGAAACACCTTCACAGGCCCAGAATAATGTTTGGCCAAATGTCTGGGAACTCTGTGTCCCAGTCAATTTGACACATAAAATTAACCATGACGGACCTACTCCAGGGCTGTTCTGATAAAGCCCCATGGGATAATCAAGAATAATTTTGCAGAGATCATAAAATGTACTCTGTGGATTATTATGTGCCTTTGTTGGGGGAATGGAGTTGTATGGATCCTAGAGTGATACCAAGTTCTATGTATACATCTTGAGGTGCTCCAAAGAGAAGAGGGATTTATTGGTAGTATCAAAAATTAAGAGGTTTCCCTCTCTCTCTTTCTGCCACTCACACACTAATCACATATTAGTGGATAGTAGCAACTCTCAAGACTGAGACATAACTATGTGCAGCCTCTGCGCTTCACCTCTCTGCTAAGGCCAGTAATCACACTCATATCTTACCAAAAGAAGATTAATGAGCACTTTCTCTCCAGGCAGGCGCGCGGAGCTGAAAACCAAACACCGGTCTTCCGCGCTCCTGGGGGCGGGGCAGACGGGAGTAGAGTGCGTCGCCGGAGCAGGAGCCGAAGCCTTCGTGGAGTTGTTTTTTCGGTTGCGGGTCGCTGTGGCCGAGACGTCTGAGGTCGGGCTGATACGTGGGGAGCAATGGCGACCTTTGTGAGCGAGCTGGAGGCGGCGAAGAAGAACTTGAGCGAGGCCCTGGGGGACAACGTGAAACAATACTGGGCTAACTTAAAGTTGTGGTTCAAGCAGAAGAAAGTTGTGGTTCAAAGAAGAGTTTGACCTTGAAGCTCATAGACTTCTCACACAGGATAATGTCCATTCTCACAACGATTTCCTCCTGGCTATTCTCACGCGTTGTCAGATTTTGGTGTCTACACCAGAGGGTGCTGGATCTTTACCCTGGACAGGGGGTTCTGCAGCCAAACCTGGAAAACCAAAGGGAAAGAAAAAGCTTTCTTCTGTTCGTCAGAAATTTGATCATAGATTCCAGCCTCAAAATCCCCTCTCAGGAGCCCAGCAGTTTGTGGCAAAGGATCCCCAGGATGACGATGACTTGAAACTTTGTTCCCACACAATGATGCTTCCCACTCGGGGTCAGCTTGAAGGGAGAATGATAGTGACTGCTTGCGAACACGGGCTGGACAATGTCACCAAGGAGGCTGTCTCAGCTGCCGTCTACGCGGTGGAGAATCACCTTAAAGATATACTGACATCAGTTGTGTCAAGAAGGAAAGCTTACCGATTACGTGATGGTCATTTTAAATATGCCTTTGGTAGTAATGTGACTCCACAGCCGTACCTGAAGAATAGTGTAGTAGCTTATAACAGCTTAATAGAAAGCCCTCCAGCCTTCTCTGCTCCTTGCGCCGGTCAGAACCCAGCGTCCCACCCGCCCCCTGATGATGCTGAGCAGCGAGCGGCGCTCCTGCTGGCGTGTTCTGGGGACACACTGCCCGCGTCTCTGCCTCCAGTGAACATGTACGACCTTTCTGAAGCTTTGCAGGTACACAGGGAAGTCATTCCTGCCCATACCGTTTATGCTCTCAACATTGAAAGGATCATTATGAAACTCTGGCATCCAAATCATGAAGAGCTGCAGCAAGACAAAGTCCATCGCCAGCGCTTGGCAGCCAAGGAGGGGCTTTTGTTCTGCTGAATTAGGATTTGATGGTGTGGGACCCTCAGCAACCTCATTGATTATTGAAATGAATGTTTTGGGGATTCACATTTCAAGACTTAAGTGTATAGTGTACATATAATCTTTCCTATGGAAAGGAGACAGTACATTTTGTGTTGCTACTGTGACACCATTAATATAAATCTGATTTTGATAATGACCCATATCTCTCTTGTGTATGTGTGTGTGTTCCCAATTATGGGACTAGGCACTGAGAAAGTTCTGTGCCTGGAATAGCGATGTTTGGGCATCTGAGCCCTAGTATCCTATGGTCTTCATGTGAGGTAGGTGACATTCTAGAACAAAGAAGCTGTTATAACTTTGTCTCCACAATCAGGAGGATGTCTGTTCGTTCAGAGACATCATGTATTCTGTATCTGGCAAGTCTAAAATCTCTGCTTTTCTCCTGAAGAACTGTTTTTTCTTAAACTGCTTTTAACAAAGTGTTAAAAGTTGGTTATCTTTGTTAGTCATCAGTTTAGTATACTTTTTTTTCGTGACCAGTTTTAACAGATACAGTTGCCTATTACAATATCATAGAAAATAAGACTTAGAAATACTATGCTGTTCGATAAGATAAAGTCTCTTCTTTAAAAACCAAATGAGAATAATCTCTTAGGATGCAATTAACTTTATAAAAATATCTTCTCATAATTCCTTTCTTTTAGAGTTGTTAGGCCCAAAGACTTTGATTGGTAGGTTCATCTATTCCTATAGACGTCTTTAAGAAGTTCAGGTAAACATACTGGATTTATACTTGGTTAATTCTCCTGTTCTTGTGAACTATCCTTCCAAATGGCAGTGTTACTAATAACCAAGTTTGTTTCGTAAAAGATATGTTGCTTTTTTTATTCAAGAGATGTTATAGGTAGATACACTAGAATATACAGATGGGTTTAAGTAGGTCTAAATATATGTGTAGATAAGTATGTGTGGTTCATTATCTGGATCTGTGCATTTGTTTTTGTATTTTATTTTTATTTTTTTATATTCATTTTTATTATTATTATTATTTTTTTTTTCCAGTGGGTTTTGTCATACATTAATATGAATCAGCCATGGATTTACATGTATTCCCAATCCCGATCCCCCCTCCCACCTCCCTCTCCACCCGATTCCTCTGGGTCTTCCCAGTGCACCAGGCCGGAGCACTTGTCTCATGCATCCCACCTGGGCTGGTGATCTGTTTCACTATAGATAGTATACATGCTGTTCTTTTGAAATATCCCACCCTCACATTCTCCCACAAAGTTCAAAAGTCTGTTCTGTATTTCTGTGTCTCTTTTTCTGTTCTGCATACAGGGTTATCGTTATCACCTTTCTAAATTCCATATACATGTGTCAGTATGCTGTAATGTTCTTTATCTTTCTGGCTTACTTCACTCTGTATAATGGGCTCCAGCTTCATCCATCTCATTAGGACTGGTTCAAATGAATTCTTTTTAATGGCTGAGTAATATTCCATGGTGTATATGTACCACAGCTTCCTTATCCATTCATCTGCTGATGGGCATCTAGGTTGCTTCCATGTCCTGGCTATTATAAACAGTGCTGCGATGAACATTGGGGTGCACGTGTCTCTTTCAGATCTGGTTTCCTCAGTGTGTACGCCCAGAAGTGGGATTGCTGGGTCATATGGCAGTTCTATTTCCAGTTTTTTAAGAAATCTCCACACTGTTTTCCATAGCGGCTGTACTAGTTTGCATTCCCACCAACAGTGTAAGAGGGTTTCCTTTTCTCCACACCCTCTCCAGCATTTATTGCTTGTAGACTTTTGGATAGCAGCCATCCTGACTGGCGTGTAATGGTACCTCATTGAGGTTTTGATTTGCATTTCTCTGATAATGAGTGATGTTGAGCATCTTTTCATGTGTTTGTTAGCCATCTGTATGTCTTCTTTGGAGAAATGTCTGTTTAGTTCTTTGACCCATTTTTTGATTGGGTCATTTATTTTTCTGGAATTGAGCTTCAGGAGTTGCTTGTATATTTTTGAGATTAATCCTTTGTCTGTTTCTTCATTTGCTATTATTTTCTCCCAATCTGAGGGCTGTCTTTTCACCTTATTTATAGTTTCCTTTGTAGTGCAAAAGCTTTTAAGTTTTTGTATTTTAAATGCAACAAATAAATCTTTTGGGGGAAAACTTAAAAAAAAAAAAAAAAAAAAAGAAGATTGATGTTCCTGGAGGGTCTGAAATGGATTACAGGAAGCCAAAGAGAGGTAAAAGATTTGAGCACGAAAGGTGGTAGTTTGATGAACCATCTCTGGAGAAGATAAAACAAATTTTTCTCTCCTAAAAATTAGAATGAGAACATAAACTATAACAGGTTTTTATAGGCAGGTTTGTGTTAGAAAAAAAGAGACATTTGAACTTATTTGAAAAATGCATTGGCTTGTTCTGAAAGATAATCAGTACTTGGCTCCTTACCAAAAATTTCTCTGACATCAAGCAAGTGCCCAGTTCATGTTTATCCAGATAAAAGCAGAATCTATGTCTATAGGTTTAATATTACCTGACAGTGAAGGTTCTCTCAAAATAGATGCTTATTTTAAAAAGCATAAATTCTTGTAGGGTATTCTGCTCTCCTGTGTAGCCCCACCACTTAGCACAATGGTGCCTGGACCTCTGCATCCATCTCCATTGTAGAAATGCACAAAGATGTTGGGCCAGAGTCTTTGATGTTTTACATCTGTTCAAGGTACTTGCTCTTTTAAAGGAATTCTATTATCAATGCTTTTGCAAAGAAAAATGAAACTGTTGGGTCAAGAACTGTTTATCTAATTTATCTTTCATGATTATCTGGATATTTTAAAGGAAAGTAGGCCTGAAGGAAGAAGTAATGAGTAGTTTGCTCTGAGCCAAGCATATTTCATTCAAAATATACTTGGTTTTTAGCCAGGCTTTCCAGACTTTCATTTATCTTTACTTAAATTCAAGTGTGTGACTGAAGCTAAAGGTCACTTTATTTACCAAAACCAAAATGTCAACAAATAAGCATTCTCTCTCCTGCTTTTCTCAAATCAGCATGCAGGGGACAGGGCACAATGCTCTAAGACCTTCTCCACAGAGATATTAAATGAAAGAATTAATCCATACAAAATATGTTAATTCCTGGTCTACTTACCCACAGGAGCAGAAAGGATAATGTGTCAGGAATCAAAACCTGTGTTCTAAATAATCCTGAGCAGGAATCCATGGGAATAATTGTAACGATTCTGGAAGATCTGGCCTGAGAAGTAGGACACGTTGGTTCCTAGGGCGTCAGAGCTATTAAGTGCCTGTATATCTGTAGACAAACTATTCTGAACCTCTGGCCCTCACATTTAACCTCCTGAAAACTGATGATAAAACTTTCTTTGAGAGCAATTGCTATAAAATGGAACAGGACCGTGGAAATGGTGGGAATTAGATATACCACAAGAGGTAAAAAATATTATATACAATTGAATTTTAACAATAATGATTATGACAGTGTGATCATGCTAACTCTAAGTATGGACACTTTTTTTGGAATATAACTGATTTACAATGCTATGTTAGTTTCAGATGTAAAATAAAGAATCAGTTATACATATGCATATATCCAGTCTTTTTTAGATTCTTGTCCCATATAAGTTATTACAGAGTATCAAGTAGAGTTCCCTGTGCTACACAGTATATCCTTATTACTTATCTATTTTATATACAATAGTGAATGTGGACACTTATGATGAAGCTTCTGTGTCCTTGCACACATGGGGACACATCCATGAATTCTGCCATTCTGCAATCACTTTTTTGAAGCCCTATTATGTGCCATGCACTGTGATAAATGCTGGGCAAAGCAGTAGTAATAAACTATAACAACTGTTACAGAAGGAATCAATGTTTGAACTTGAGAAATCAATGGGAAGTTGTATTTGAATGTGAGCAGTGTTGTGATATAAAACCCAGGAATCTGGGGACCACCTAGGAGATACACTGAACTTAGACGTCCATGAGGAAAACATCCAGCTGAAGGGATGGACTGTTTCAGGGATGGTTGCCTGTGTTTTCAGAAGTTGAGGTTCAATTCTTAGAGAAAGACTGGTAAGTAAGAGTTAAAGTGCAACTTCCACTTTCTTTGGCTTTTAGGAGGGATAATAACTAAATTTATTCTATATTGTGATACAGCATTCTTAAAGATTGTCTATTCTGAAAAATTGTGTACAAAAAATGGGGCTTGTGGACAAAATTGGACCGATGCAGATCACTCTGAAACCTATTATAAACAGAACGCTCATAAAACACAGCTATAATCCTAATAAAAATAGCAACTTCCAGGTGGCGCTTGAGGTAAAGAATCCACCTGCCAACGTAGGAGACATAAGAGACCCGGGTTCAGTCCCTAAGTTGGCAAGATCCCCTGGAGGAGGAAATGGCAACCCATTCTAGTATTCTTGCCTGGGAAATCCCACGGAAATACCATAGCCTGATGGTCTACAGTCCATGGGATAGCAAAAAGTTGGACACAACTGAGCGTCTGGGCACACAAAGACGTATTAAATCCTGCAGAAACAAAAACTGCTCTGGAAATTATAGGACTTTATTTTAAAAAGGTAAGAGACAGGTAGCCAAAGGGAACTTATTAAAAAAAAAGGCTGGGAAGGCTGTGTCACAAGGACAAGGTTAAAATGCATACAAGTCAGGAAAACGAACAAAACAAAATAGGAGGTCAATCCAGTCCATCCTAAAGGATATCAGTCCTGGGTGTTCATTGGAAGGACTGATGCTGAAGCTGAAACTCCAGTACTTTGGCCACCTCATGCGAAGAGTTGACTCATTGGAAAAGACCCTGATGCTGGGAGGGATTGGGGGAAGGAGAAGAAGGGGTCGACAGAGGATGAGATGGCTGAATGGCATCACTGACTTGATGGACTTGAGTTTGAGTAAGCTCCGGGTGTTGGTGATGGACAGGGAGGCCTGGCATGGTGCGATTCATGGGGTCGCAAAGAGTCGGACACGACTGAGGGACTGAACTGAACTGAACTGAACTGATGAGCCCTGGGAGGATAGTGAACGTGGCTGATGAACAGGACCATTTACTCAACTGCTTGCTATGTTCAGCTGATGATTACCACAAAATTAGCTGGCTAGGAAGTATCCCTTTTGAACTAATGTAACTTCTCCATTATGCTAACATCAGCCCCTTATTTGTCAAGTGCATATGAGCTGGTTCACCTTATAAAAACTCCCATTGTTGCAGAAGAGACGAGATATTTATTAAAATGTGATGATGGATTCTGAGGAGTTCTGCCCTTGGGCACATTATCTTGCTTGCCATACTTCCTCACACTTCATGTGAGATGAATAAATATGTATTCTGTGAATGACTCTAAAATCTAGCACTCCTTGGTGCTATTGTGCAGGAAAACCTGGTCTCATTATATCCACCTTTCCCAAGCTCTGGGTGCTTGGTACTTCAATCGCTTATCATCACTCACTTACTTCTTATTCTTTTATTAGGAAAAATGTATAATTTATTTAATTTTAAGGGTTTATGCTGAGTAGGAAGTTGGGGATCAACTGCTACTTATTGATTGGGCACAGTATTATGCTTAAATAAGCTATTTAATCTTAAAGGCCAAACTGTTTGCTAAGTTTTATAAGTTCAACCAAAAAATGAAAAAAAGAGTAAACAATTGAAGTTCATGAGGATTGGCTACTTTGTCCAACGACATACTCAGGTAGTAGTTGTTGGAACTATTGTATGAATCCAGGTGTATCTTTCTCTCAACATTTACACTCTCTTCCCCATCTCTTGCTAGTGCTAAATGATAGTAGTAGAAGGCTTGAAAGTGAAAGTGAAAGTGACTCAGTCGTGTCCGACTCTGCGACACCAAGGACTACAGCACGCCAGGCCTCACTGTCCATCACCAACTCCTGGAGCTTACTCAAATTTATGGCCATTGAGTCCGTGATGCCATCCAGCCAGCTCATCCTCTGTTGTCCCCTTCTCCTCCCACCTTCAATCTTTCCCAGCATCAGGGTCTTTTCCAGTGAGTCAGTTCTTCGCATCAGGTGGCCAAAGTATTTGAGGTTCAGCTTCAGCATCAGTCCTTCCAATGAACACCCAGGACTGATCTCCTTTAGGATGGACTGGTTGGATCTCCTTGCAGTCCAAGGGACTCTCAAGAGTCTTCCCCAACCCCACAGTTCAAAAGCATCAATTCTTGGGTGCTCAGTTTTCTTTACAGTCCAACTCTCACATCCATACATGACTACTGGAAAAACCAAAGCTTTGACTAGACGGACCTTTGTTGGCAAAGTAATGGCTCTGCTTTTTAACATGCTGTTTAAGTTGGTCATAACTTTGCTTCCAAGGGGTAAGCATCTTTTAATTTCATAGTTGCAGTCACCATCTGCAGTGATTTTAGAGCCAAGAAAAAAAAGTCTGCCAGTGTTTCCACTGTTTCCCCATCTATTTGCCATGAAGTGATGGAACCAGATCCCCTGATCTTAGTTTTCTGAATGTTGAGCTTTAAGCCAAACTTTTCACTCTCCTCTTTCACTTTCATCCAGAGGCTCTTTAGTTCCCCTTCACTTTCTTCCATAAGGGTGGTGTCATCTGCATATCTGAAGTTATTGATATTTCTCCCGGTAATCTTGATTCCAGCTTGTGCTTCTTCCAGCCCAGCGTTTCTCATGATGTACTCTGCATATAAGTTAAATAAACAGGGTAACAATATACAGTCTTGACTTACTCCTTTTCCTATTTGGAACCAGTCTGTTGTTCCATGTCCAGTTCTAACTGTGGCTTCCTGACCTGCATATAGGTTTCTCAAGAGGCAGGTCAGGTGGTCTGGTCTCTTTCAGAATTTTTCACAGTTTATTGTGATCCACACAGTCAAAGGCCTTGGCATAGTCAATAGCACAGAAATAGATGTTTTTCTGGAACTCTCTTGCTTTTTCAATGATCCAGCAGATGTTGGCAGTTTGATCTCTGGTTCTGCCTTTTCTAAACCCAGCTGAAATATCTGGAAGTTCACAGTTCATGTATTTTTGAAGCCTGGCTTGGAGAATTTTGAGCATTACTTTGCTAGCATGTGAGATGAGTGCAATTGTGTGGTAGTTACAGTCCATGAAATTCTCCATTCCAGAATACTGGAGTGGGGAGCCTTTCCTTTCTCTAGGGGATCTTCCCAACCCAGGGATCGAACCCAGGTCTCCCGCATATCAGGCAGATTCTTTACCAGCTGAGCCCCAGTACTGCAGTGGGTAGCCTATCCCTTCTCCAGCAGATCTTTCAGACCCAGGAGTCGAAATGGGGTCTGCTGCATTGCAGGCAGATTCTTTACTGAGCTATCAGGGAAGGCTTATTCACATCTACATAATGTGGTTTCTTATAGAAATCAAAATCTTCATCTTAAGTGGTAAAGATTTGCATTAAAATGTTATTAATCATCTCTGATTAGATAGAAAAGGAATGTTGTTCTTTCTTAAATTTCACATCCATAGTTCCACTTAAAACAATCCGAGAGATAGATGTCTAGAGCCTTCACTGTAAGTGGACTCTATTGCCATTAATTCTTGATACAGCTCCTAAATAGAGCTGGTAAAATTTTTTATATTAATAGAAATAGAAATGGTTGATCTCAGTTTTTAAGAGCTTTAAAACATTGAAGGGTTTTTGGATTTCTGTCTAGTCATATATATTTTTATAAACACCCTAGAATTTTGATAGTATTTTTTTTCAGACACTGGAAATATAATTGAAAGGATCAATTCATTGTTTAGTACAGTATGTGTCTTAACTAAATGACCTCAGTTTTTTTGCCTGAAGAAAGAAAATAAATTTGTTCCACAGTTGGGTTCTGACTCCAAGTTCTGTCAAACTTGTTAACAAAATGATTTTCTTCTTATCTATTGTGTGTAAAGTTCTGATCTTACTTCCCTAATAATTCCTTTACTTGCTTGTAGTCATAATTGATTTTGCTTTCAATTCAGTAATTCATTCAACTGTTCTGTGTATTGGGAATATGTTGGTAGAAACAAGACATAACAAAAACAGGTTTATGTTTTCTTGTATCATATATTCTGGTGGGGGAAAAGTTTTAGAGAGAATTTATATGCAATAAAAAGTTAATTTCAGGTTTGTTTTATAAAACTGATAATTAGTTTTATTCAGTGGGGTAGTTTGAATCCATCACTATAGAATCAAAAAATACATTTTTCTTTTCCACATATTAACATTTAATGTATTTTTAAAATATTATACATGTTCAGTGACTGTATTTATCTGATTAGCCCTTACTAGGACTCTTGTCTTATAGACAACAGGGGCCTCAAGAAACGAGACACACTTTCTATAGGGTATAAAAAGTACAAGGGCTTCCCAGGTGACGCTAGTGGTAAAGAACCTGCCTGCCAATGCAGGAGACATAAGAGACATGTGGGTTCAGTCCCTGGGTCGAGAAGATCCCTGGAGGAGGGCATGGCAACCCACTCCAGTATTCTTGGCTGGAGGCTACAGTTCACAGGGTCCTGAAAAGTCAGACACATCTGAAGCGACTTAGCACACACTCACACATAAAAGTTACAAAGTATTAAGTGAACTGCTAGAGTCCCTGGCATGGTGCTGGGAGGGAACAACTTCCTCTGGCCATGTGGGTGGGCCCTATGACAGGGTGATTATCTTGGAGCATCTCTGGTTAATCGCACTTTACAAAAATGACCATAGCAATATATTTGGTGGTACGAAATTTTTCAGAACCTTGATACTCTTCTCAGCAAGTGGTGAATTCTGAATGTTGTCCCCTTAAAAAAGGAATCATATGTGGTGACATGCTTTGTGTGGTAGAAGTAACACTTCAGGAATTTCATGGCTAACAGAAGTGATAACAGCTTTTAGCTGCTTCTCCTTCTCTTTGGGGATTTGAAACTTGAGATAACATATAAGTGTCCATCTGGTGTGAAGTTTCCATATTTAAGAAGCCACATGGCAATAGATAAAGATGTCCAAGTAACCCTCAAATTTCAGTACCTAATCATTTGAGTCTTAAGTATCAATCTCTAGAAATATAAATGAACAAACCAATCTCAGCCTTCTGGCTGACCCAGCTCATGCCATATAGAACAGAGGTGAGCTATCTCCATGGAGTCTTGCCTAAATTACAGATAAGTGAGCAAATAAAATGCCATTATTTCAAATTACTCAGATTTGTGGTGGTTTACTATGCAGTGCTGCAACTGAAACACTTACATTTGTATAAATCAAGAGATAGTACCATGGACATGTTACAGAAACTTGATGTGTCTTACATAACTCAGAGGAACAGTTGAGAGACTTGCCCTGACTATCGAATGTGTTGACTCTTAAATACACAAAAAAAATGCACCTCAAATTGAGATTTCTAGAACCCTTTTTTGTTCCACTGAATATTTACCTTTCAGAATAGAAAAGTCAGAACTAGGACATGCATATTTGCTTTTAAGTCATTATCTTTGTGGCATTTTCTGGGTAAAGTTCAAGCAAAACACCAACTGGTATTTTTTTTTTTTTTTTTTTTTTTTTTTGAGTTTTGCTCTATACATTACAAACTGATTAAAAGTAAAAAAGGGAAGTGAATATGGAAAATGGATGTATTTGGCTCTAATTTTTGCCCTGCTTTAACCCATATTCTCTGTCATATAACTTTACAGTGCCAGCCCATTATGGACAAGCTGTACCGCATCTCTTGAATCTGAACTTGGCCTTATGACTCATGATCAGTGGATGGTAGTAGACTTGAAGCATGAAAAGGCTTACGAACACCTTTATATAATCTGCTTGTGTATTTGTGTCTCTGTTATTTCCATTAAAACATGACTGAGGTTACATATAGGAGGTTGGAGTCACATGCAGAAGAGCTGAAAATACCAGTAGCCTAGTCTCCCAAGAAAAGACCATCTAAATCAACTGACAGCCAGCCAACCCAGACGTGAAACTGAGGCAGGCAGAGACTGAAAACATCACCCAACCAAGGTCAATATAAATCTTTTTCTCTCGGACTCATGAGGTTATTAAAAGCATATTGCTGAAGCTTGTAGAGTTTCTGCATGGTTATTTTGCAGCACTGACACAGTGAATATAGCTTGTATTTAATTTTAACAAATGACTTTAACATTATAATGGGGAAGAAAGTTACACATGTGTAAGAATGGAATTTTTACTTGACTAATAATTTGACAATGCCTTTTTGGTGTCTATATTTGTAGTTCAGATACCTTAAAATGTCTTGTACAAGACAAGAAGTACAAGGATGTCTGAGAAAGAATAATTCACTCAGGATTGCAATGTGCAAAAGATTACAGGAAAAGATGAAATGCAACAGTATAAGAAGTAATGGGAGGAACCACTAAAAAAACTAAAAAGAAAAAAAAAAAAAAACTAAAAAGAGAGGTATAACTGATATGTTAAGAAAAGAGAGAAAGTGGAATCGTATAAAATGATCAGTTAAAACCAAAAAAGGTGATTGTGCCAAGGATTGTGGCTGCGTGGATGCCAGAGGCAAGATGCAGGGACCAGGCTCACTGCTCTTCTGTGTCCACCCTCTAGCGGCCAGCCTGCTTGGGGTTAGGTAGGGAAAGGCTTGTGGAGGACCTGGGCCTGGCCTTTTCCTCTTGTCCTTGGGTGTCAGGCGGGATACAGAGAGTTGATCACCTGCACTGACCTTCACTGTCCCAGAAACCCTGATTGTCTCCAAAGTGAAGATCAAAAAAAAAGTCCATTCACATCAGCCTCAAAAAATAGGCCCTGAAATGTGTTTTGTGCCAATGGCACCAGAAATATTATTTATAATTAAGCTTTGATTCATGAGGTCGCAAAGAGTCGGACACGACTGAGCGACTGAACTGAACTGAGTCCTGAAAAAGGATGCTTTCTTCCATCTGTATCTGGCTTGGAGTTCCTGTATATTTTTCATGATAAAGTTCTGTTGGGGTGAATCAAATGAATCACCGTTTCACTTCATTGTCTTGGAATGTCTGAGAGGACTTAGTATCTAAAAACAGTTGAATGCAAACAGGTGGTTTGATGATAAGTATTAATTAAAACAAGATAACGTTATTTTGGGTTTCCTGGGTGATGAAATGGTAAAGAATCTGCTTACCAATGTAGGAGACACAGGAGAAATGGGTTCGATCTCTGGGTCAGGAAGATCCCCTAGAGTAGGAAATGGCAACCCACTCCAGTGTTCTTGCCTGGGAAATCCCATGGACAGAGGAGCCTGGAGGGCTATAGTCAATGGGGTCATAAAGAGTCAGACATGACTGAACGACTGAGCGGCAGCATTGTTTCTTAAACCTTTAAGCTATTTAAACAACATTGAATACCTGCTGGACAGGTCGTGGTCTGTTACAGGAATATTTGTGATTCTCTGAATCTCAACCATGCTGTCAAAAGGCTTTCAAAATTTCCTAAAAATGACAAACTCTCATTTAATATATACAAGATTATTCCAAGGATTAATAAGTCAAAGGAAATTTTTAGGAACTGTACCAATACTCTGAGTACCTAGGCAAGTTGTCATTACAGGCATAGCTTAGTGACTCCTTTGAGTTGGAACTCAGCTGGTATGGGATCGTCTGTCCAGGGAGAGAGTGGAATGCTTACAGTGGCAGTGAAGAGTATCAGTATCCCTTGCAGTGTTGCACTTATGTGCCAAGAGGTTGCAATGAAGATCAATTCAATGAAAAAAGCTTTGTGCCCAAATCAGATATCAAGTGCATGTCTTCTCCCACCATTATGACCATCAGGGCTGCAGAGTTAGCCTTGAAAGATTCTAACGGCATCCTCAGTCAGAAGCCAATCGTGTGCTGCAATTGGCAAGGGAATGGTTCCTCTTGGAGTTATTTCTGAAATTGCTTTGCTGTTTCAAACAAAAGGTTACAATAAAGTCAATGCATTCTTTGTCTCTCAGATTCTGATCAATATGGCAGCAGGCCAGGTCATCATTCGATATAAAGTCAAGGGCCCCAATCAAGCATTACCCACAGCCTGTACCACAGAAATTCATGCAGTGGGAGACTTTTAGATTTATAACACATGACTCTGCTGATGTGATGGTGGCTGGAGGTACAGATTCTTGCATCAGCCATTTATCACTTGCTGGATTTTCCAGAGCCTGGGCTCTGATCCTAAGTTAGCATGTTGACCATTTCATCCAGAGATGGTTTTGTAACGGGAGGAGGTGCCGTGTGCTGGTGGGAGAAGAACAAAGCAGGGTGTACAAACAGGGGACTGGATTTACACAGACATTTTGAGCTATGGACTCTCAGGTGATGCCGGTCACATGATTGCCCCCAATCCTGTAGGAGAAGGTGCTTTAAGGTGTATGGCTGCTTCTGTAAAAGATGCAGGTGTCTAACCTGAGGAGATATCCTGTATCAACATGCATGATACTTCCACACTGTTGGGAGACACTGCCAAAAATGAAGCCATCAAACATCTTTTCAAAGGCCATGCATACTCCCTTGCCATTTCCTCCATCATCAGAGCATGGGCCACCTGCTGGGGGCTGCTGGGGTCATTGAGGAAGATTACCACCCTGGCTTGCTGTTACAGAAAAAGAGACACGGATGTACAGAACAGACTTTTGGACTCTGTGGGAGAAGGCAAGGGTGGGATGTTTCGAGAGAACTGCATCGAAACATGTATATTATCTATAGTGAAACAGATCACCAGCCCAGGTGGGATGCATGAGACAAGTGCTCGGGCCTGGTGCACTGGGAAGACCCAGAGGGATCGGGTGGAGAGGGAGATGGGAGGGGGGATCGGGATGGGGAATACATGTAACTCCATGGCTGATTCATGTCAATGTATGACAAAACCCACTTCAATATTGTAAAGTAATTAGCCTCCAACTAATAAAAAAAAAAAAAAAACTGCCATCTACTTTAAACCTGGACTGTACAGAATCACAATTTGGTCTCAATTATGTTCCATTCAAGGCATGCACAATCCCCATTGTCTGCGTCCTGAACCAGAGTGTTACATTTGGTACAACTGATGAACCTACATGGCACATTGTCATCATACAAAATCCATAGTTTACATTAGGTTTCACTCTATGTTGTGCACTCTGTGAGTTTGGACAAATGTATAATGAACTGTATTCACCGTGATAAAATCATACAAAGTACTTTTACCATCTTAAATATTCTCTGTGCTCTGCCTGTTCTTCCCTCCCTTCCCTTTAACCCCAGACAACCAGTGATCTTTTTTTTTTTTTTTTTTTACTATTTCTATAGTTTTGCCTTTTACAGATATCATCTAGTTGGAATCATACAGTATAGACTTTCAGATTGCATTCTTGCACTTAGTAATATGCATTTAAGATTCTCCGTGTCTTTTTATGGACAGAACTTTTTTTTTTTAAGATGCTGAATTCATTTTATTTCATTTTATGTGATTCACCACAGTGTATTCATGTTTCTACTGAAGAATGTTTAACTTAGATCCAAGATTTTGCAATTATGAATAAGGCTGATATAAAACATCCATATGCAGTTTTTTGTTGGAGGTAATGTATAATTCACAAAATGCCAATGACTGGTGTTGAATTATATGATGAGTATGCTTAGTTTTGAAAGAAACTACTAAATTGTGTTCCAAAGTGGCTGTATCATCTTGCATTTTGGCAAGAACAATAAATGAGAATTTACTCTCATTTATTTACCAGCAATAAATGAGAATTTCTATTGCTCCATATCCTCACCAGCATTTGGAGTTCTCAGTGTTTTGTATTTTGGCCACTCTAATAGATACACCTGACCTGTCTCTTGAGAAACGTGAATGCAGGTCAGGAAGCAACAGTTAGAACTGGACATGGAACAACAGACTGATTCCAAATAAGAAAAGGAATACATCAAGGCTGTATATTGTCACCCTGCTTATTTTACTTATATGCAGAGTACATCATGAGAAACGCTGGGCTGGAGGAAGCACAAGCTGGAATTAGGATTGCCGGGAGAAATACCAATAACCTCAGATACGCAGATGACACCACCCTTATGGCAGAAAGTGAAGAGGAACTAAAAGCCTCTTGATGAAAGTGAAAGAGGAGAGTGAAAAGGTTGGCTTAAAGCTCAACATTCAGAAAACTAAGATCACGGCATTCAGTCCCATCACTTCATAGCAAATAGATGGGGAAACAGTGGAAACAGTGGCTGACTGTATTTTTCTGGGCTCCAAAATCACTGCAGATGGTGACTGCAGCCGTGAAATTAAAAGACGCTTTCTCCTTGGAAGGAAAATTATGACCAACCTAGACAGCACATTAAAAAGCAGAGACATTGCTTTGTCAACCAAGGTCCGTCTAGTTAAGGCTATGGTTGACCTTGTAAAGAAATTTGAGTGCCAAAGAATTGATATTTTTGAACTGTGGTGTTGGAGAAGACTCTTGAGAGTCCCTTGGACTGCAAGGAGATCCAACCAGTCCATCCTAAAGGAGACCAGTCCTGGGTGTTCATTGGTAGGATTGATTTTGAAGCCAAAACTCCAATACTTTGGCCACCTGATGTGAAGAGCTGACTCATTTGAAAGGACCCTGATTTTGGGAAAGATTGAGGGCAGGAGAAGGGGACAACAGAGGATGAGATGGTTGGATGGCATCACCAACTCCATGGACATGGGTTTGGGTGGACTCCAGGAGTTGGTGATGGACAGGGAGGCCTGGCATGCTGTGGTTTATGGGGTCACAAAGAGTTGGACACAACTGAGCAACTGAACTGAACTGAACTGAATAGATACATAGGAGTTTCTCATTGTTTTTTATTTTGCAATTCTCTAATGACATATGATGTTGAACATCTTTTCATACGTCTATTTACCAAAGGTATGCTTTCTTTGGGATGTATCTTATCAGGTATTTGTCTATTTTTAAATCTGGATGTTAGTTTTTTCTTAGGGGGGGTAGTTTTATACATTCTTGGTTTTTTTGAATAACAGTTCTTTATGTTTTCACAATTTTTCCCCCCTATCTGTGGCTGGTTTTCTCATTTTCTTGACAATTATCTTTCTCAGAGCAGAAGTTTTTAACCTTAATGAAATCCAGCTTCTCAATTGTTTCTTTCATAAATTGTGCCTTTGGTGTTGTGACTTCATATTTAAGTAAGTGTTTCTCAGCCCAGAATTAAGTGGAAATTTGAAGCAATATAGTTTAAATTCTTGTTATAAAATAACATTTTGTGTGGGAAAATGAGAACTAAAGATGTTTCAAAGGAAATAAGAATTATAATAAACATTTATTTAGTATGTGTAAAGTTTCTGGAAAACACCTAAGACCTTTGCATTTAATATTTGGTTTAATCCACTCCACAGTTATATATACATGGTCCTATAATGCAACAATCTTTTTACAAATTAGAAATGTGAAACTAAGAGAGATTAATTGTATTCCCAAGGTCAGGTAGCTGGCTACTGTTAGAGCCAAGATTTAAACACAGAAAGATCCAGGACAGGGTTCTGTAACACCATCATGTTTATTCACTTCACTAATTCAAGAATGCTTCTGGAGAGCAGTGTGCACTTGTTCAGGTTCACAAGTGGATTTGGGCAAGAAAGGGTTTCAGTGGTTTGAGAAAACGAATCAAAAGTCCTTTTCGGTTTTTTTAGAGCCAGGTTCCTTGGCATCTCTCTCCTTTCATACCTTTTTATCATTTCATTATTAACAGCCTTGGATAATCACTAATTATGCACCATCAATTATGCTTATATTATCGTTTCAAATAGATACAATATCTGATTGATTTGACTAAAATAACCCCCTTGTTTAATTGTCAATTTGCATAAATTCACATGCAATGAGCTGTTACACAGTGATTCATTAAGAGTTGAAAACGGCAGCAACAACCTAAACAACAGGAAGCCTAGGCTCAAAAATAATTGTCATTTTCATCTGGAAAGGAATTGCATTAAAACTGATTTTCTTTTGTCTAAAATTGTGATGAGGAGTTTGAGAATTTATGCTACCATAGACTTCACAGGACGCTACTACCAGGGAACACAAAACCATGACCACTGGCAAAACATCTGTCCTCCAAGTAATTGAAACTCGCTCCTACGTTGGGCCAAGGCTTTGATGGCAGGGTGATGGGTTCCCATCTGGGGCTCTCTTTACAGGGCTGGCTGAATTTGACCCATAAGGCCAGGGAGTTCAATGAGCCACTTTCCCTTACTGACTGGAAGTGAGGTTTCTGTTGAAGATGAAAGAAGTGAATGGACAAATTTACTCTTAAGTCTGTTTCTCTTTGTTTCTTTGATGATAGCAATTTCACATGCCTACTATATGCTAGGCATGCATTAGGAATCATACATTGAATATTCACAATAATCTTAAGAAGTTTATGATAATAACATATTTCCATAGGCACAAATTTGGCAAGTGCCAAAGCACTAGAATCTCTGACAAGATCCTAAGTCTAATGGACTCAGATCTCTCCTATGTTATCTCCCAGAACCTCTGTGAAACTATTTAACCAGGACCTAAAAGAACCTAAAGATATTGTTATTCATGTATGGGACAGATGTGTTTTAAAAGTATATCAAGATAATTTCTTTCATTTCTAGTGGGGCTGCATTACTTAAGCACCTACTGTTCCAGAGACAATTTCAAACAAAACATGGTTACACAATATATTTTCTGGAATTTTTTCCTGTTATACTTGAATACCATTTGATATTTTTATTCTACATTTCTGAAGAACATCAAAGCTATGGTGAATAACATAGTCTCTATGGTATTTTTGAATATAAGTAATATTTTCATTCCCATTATACAAATGTGAAAATTCAGAAATTTACTTGCCCATAGTTGTAAAATTTGTAATTAAAGGACTTGACTTCTAATCTCAAGTCTATCATTTTTCCTCTACATGTTAGCACCATTATTATCTGTTGGTTTATTCCTCTGTATCTCTGATTTCATGTGATCAATGTACGCACAAAGGTTCCTTACTTTCTAGGATATTTATACAAGAACACTTACAGAATGCAGTGAATGTCACAAATGAAGATTCTTTTCTATGAAGTCCCTTACCCTATTAGAACATATGGTCCCTGAGTCTCACACTGTTAAGATCCAGAAAAATAATTATTGTTTATTTTTCTGTCTTATCTACTCTAGAGATCAAGTGCCATCATACGTTTTGAATACTGGGAAACCTCTGGCTTCTAGTCTCATTCACCAACTATTATCTGGGCAAGCTGGACATTTTCATTTTATTTCAGACTAATTTACCAATATACACCAATGATCACAATAACTTAAAAGTTAACAAAAGTCCACTAAATGTAGGTCCTCAGTATGTTTGAGGGAATAACAGTATGCATTAAAAAAGAACAAGAAGTAGTAATGAAACAAAATAAGTGGATATATATCAAGTACTGATGGGTATAAAAAGTAACCAAGAGGAAATTTGGGAAAGAAAATATATGTAACCATTAAAATAAAAAGTATCCTCAAAACTGGAATGACAACTAGCTTAGGCATAATTACAGAGAATACTAGTATATTTGTAAACTGGAAAAATACTAAAGCAGTTATTAATAAAGAAAAACCTATATAAGTGAAAAAGTTTTTTAAATGAAGAAATTAACAAAATATGAAGAGGAACCAAACATAACAGAAGTTCAATCATGTATCTTTAAACTCTTCCTTTGATGCTATTAGTTGAGGAACAGATGTGTTCAATCATCTATGTTGATGAGAGAAAAGAAAATAATAGACTGTGAATCTTTTTTTTTTTTTTCTTTTTTGGCCACACAGGAGTGAGGCATGCAGGATCTCATTTCCCTTATCACGGATTAAACTTGTTTCCCTTTCAGTAGAAGCACAGAGTCTTAACCATTAGACTGCCAGGAAGGTTCCTAGACAGAGAATGTTAATAAAGAGCAAAAGTTTGGAGTCAGCTGGAGCCTCTTTTTTAAGTACAGTCTTCTCTTATCTTTTGAATATATAAAGAAGTCAATATGCTACTTCATTGTTTTGTAGCCTTTATTTGGTTATTAAAATCTCTTTACGCAGCACTGCTAATTTCAAACACAAGGCTGAGGATTAAACCACAGAATGTTCCCCATTCTTGATGATGCCGTGGTGGTTCCAGAAATAGACATCCTCTTCTTTACTGGTTTTTTGAGGTGTGACTATCATAGCAATATGAAAATGAGGCTCTAGTTGATGAGATTTTTCTAATACAAAGAAAGTGGGAAGGATATGAGCTAAATAACAAAACCTCACTAGCTGAGGTGTTTGCTTTGGGAAATGAAATACTTTTTTTTTGCCCAGGATGAGTACTCATATGTAGTGTGAGACAATTATCAGTTCAGTTCAGTTTAGTTCAGTTGTTTAGTTGTGTCCAAGTCTTTCTGACCCCATGGACTGCAGCACACCAGGCCTCACTCTCCATCACCAACTCGGAGTTTACTCAAATTCATGTCCATTGAGTTGGCGATGTCATCCAACCATCTCATCCTCTCTTGTCCTCTTCTCCTCCCACCCTCAATCTTTCCCAGCATCAGGTCTTTTCAAATTAGTCAGTTCTTCACATCAGGTGGCCAAAATATTGGAGTTTCAGCTTTAGCATCAGTCCTTCCAATGAATATTCAGGACTGCTTTCCTTTAGGATGGACTGGTTGGATCTCCTTGCAGTCCAAGGGACTCTCAAGAGTCTTCTCCAACATCACAGTTCAAAAGCATCAATTCTTTGGTGCTCAGCTTTCTTTACAGTCCAAGTCTCACATCCATACATGACTACTGGCAACTGGGAGACAACTGTAGCCTTGCTAATATAGAGTTTCATCAACTGTGAAGTAATGTTTCTTGGAGAGCGGAGGCCACGTGGTGCTGGAGCGGCGAGTGGCCAAGAGGAGATACCCCACATCCAATGTCAGGAGCACAGGCCGTGAGGAGATACCCCATGTCCAAGATAAGAGAAACCCCAGTAAGACAGTAGGTGCTGAGAGAGGGAATCAGAGGGCAGAAAGACTGAAACCACAGTCACAGAAAACTAGCCAATCTCATCGCATTGATCACAGCCTCGTCTAACTCAGTGAAACTAAGCCATGCTGTGTAGGGCCACCCAAGGCAGACAGGTCATGGTGGAGAGTTATGACAAAAATGTGGCCCACGGAGTAGGGAATGGCAAACCACTTCAGTATTCTTGCCTTGATAACCCAATGAACAGTATGAAAAGGCAAAAAGATAGGACAGATAGATGAATTCCCCAGGTCGGTAGGTGCCGAATATGCTACTGGAGATCAGCGGAGAAGTAACTCCAGAAAGAATGAAGAGACGGAGCCAAAGCAAAAACAACACCCAGTTGTGGATGTGACTGGTGATAGAAGCAAGATCCAATGCCATAAAGAGCAATATTGCATAGGAACCTGGAATGTTAGGTCCATGAATCAAGGCAAAGTGGAAGTGGTCAAACAGGAGATGGCAAGAGTGAATGTTGACATTCTAGGAATCAGCGAACTAAAAGGGACTGGAATCTGTGAATTTAACTCAGTTGACTATTATATCTACTACTGTGGGCAGGAATCCCTTAGAAGAAATGGAGTGGCCATCATAGTCAACAAAAGAATCCAAAATGCAGTACTTGGATGCAGTCTCAAAAACGACAGAATGATCTCTGTTCATTCTCAAGGCAAATCATTCACTATCACAGCAATCCAGTCTATGCCCCGACCAGTAATGCTGAAGACACTGAAGCTGAACGGTTCTATGAAGACCTACAAAACCTTTTAGAACTAACACTCAAAAAATATGTACTTTTCATTATAGGGGACTGGAGTACAAAAATAGGAAGTCAAGAAAGACCTGGAGTAACAGGCATGTTTGGCCTTGGAGTGCAGAATGAAGCAGGGCAATGGCTAATATAGTTTTGCCAAGAGAATTCACTGGTCATGGCAAACACCCTCTTCCAACAACACAGGAGAAGACTCTACACATAGACATCACCAGATGGCCAACACTGAAATCAGATTGATTATATTCTTTTCAGCCAAAGATGGAGAAGCTCTACACAGTACACAGTCAGTAAAAGCAAGACTGGGAGCTGACTGCGGCTCAGATCATGAACTCCTTATAGCCAAATTCAGACTTAAATTGAAGAAAGTGGGGAAAAGCACCAGACCATTCAGGTATGACCTAAAGAAATCCCTTATGACTATACAGTGAAAGTGAGAAATAAATTTAAGGGACTAGATCTGATAGACGAAGCGCCTGATGAACTATGGAGGGAGGTTCATGACATTGTACAGTAAGACAGGGAGTAAGACCATCCCCAAGAAAAAGAAATGCAAAAAAGCAAAATGGCTGTCTGAGGAGGCCTTACAAATAGCTGTGAAAAGAAGAGAAGCAAAAAGCAAAGGAGAAAAGGAAAGATATATCCATTTTAATGCAGAGTTCCAAAGAATAGCAAGGAGAGATAAGAAGGGCTTCCTCAGTGGTCAGTGCAAAGAAATAGAGGAAAGTAATAGAATGGGATATTGTAAAGAGTCGGACACGACTGAGTGACTGAACTGAACTGAACTGAACTGAATAGAATGGGAAAGCCTAGAGATATCTTCAAGAAAATTAGAGATACCACGGGAACATTCTTGCAAATATGGGCTCAATAAAGGACAGAAATGGTAGACCTAACAGAAGCAGAAGATATTAAGAAAAGGTGGCAGGAATACACAGAAGAACTGTACAAAAAAGATCTTCATGACCCAGATAATCACAATAGTGTGATCACTTACCTAGAGTCAGACATCCCGGAATATGGAGTGAAGTGGGCCTTAGGAAGCATCACTATGAACAAAACGAGTGGAGCTGATGGAATTCCAGTTGAGCTATTTCAAATCCTGAAAGATGATGCTTTGAAAGTGCTGCACTCAATATGCCAGCAAATTTGGAAAACTCAGCAGTGGCCATGAGACTGGAAAAAGTCAGTTTTCATTCCAATCCCAAAGAAAGGCAATGCCAAAGAATGCTCAAGCTACCACACAATTGCCCTGATCACACATGTTAGCAAAGAAATGCCCAAAATTCTCCAAGCCAGGCTTCAGCAATATGTGAACCCTGAACTTCCAGATGTTCAAGCTGGTTTTAGAAAAGGCAGGGGAACTAGAGATCAAATTGCCAACATCCACTGGATCATCAAAAAAGCAAGAGAGTTCCAGAAAAATATCTGTTTCTGCTTTATTGACCATTTCAAAACCTTTGACTTTGTGGATCACAATAAACTGTGGAAAATTCTGAAAGAGATCAGACGACCAGACAGGTTGACCTGTTTTTTTGAGAAATCTGTATGCAGGTCAGGAAACAACAGTTAGAACTGGGCATGGGACAACAGACTGGTTCCAAATAGGAAAAAGGAGTATGTCAAGACTGTATGTTTTGACCCTTTTTATTTAACTTATGTGCAGAGTACATCATGAGAAATGCTGGGCTAGAGGAAGCGCAAGCTGGAATCAAGATTGCTGGGAGAAATATCAATAACCTCAGATATGCAGATGACACTACGCTTAAGGCAGAAAGTGAAGAAGACATAAAGAGTCTCTTGATGAAAGTGAAAGAGGAGAGTGAAAAAGTTGGCTTGAAGCTCAACATTCAGAAAACCAAGATCACAGCATCCAGTCCCATCACTTCATGGCAAATAATGGGGAAACAGTGGCTGACTTTATTTTTGGAGGCTCCAAAATCACTGCAGATGGTGACTGAAGCAATGAAATTAAAAGACCCTTACTCCTTGGAAGGAAAGTTATATTAAAAAGCAGAGACATTACTTTGTTCACAAAGGTCTATCTTGTCAAGGCAATGGCTTTTCCTGTGGTCATGTATGGATGTGAGAGTTGGACTATAAAGAAAGCTGAGCACTGGAGAAGTGATACTTTTGAACTATGGTGTTGGAGAAGACCCTTGAGAGTCCCTTGGACTGCAAGAGGATCCAATCATTCCATCCTAAAGGAGATCAGTCCTGGGTGTTCATTGGAAAGACTGATGCTGAAGCTGAAACTCCAATACTTTGGCCACCTGATGCAAAGAGCTGACTCATTTGAAAAGACCCTGATGCTGGGTAAGATGAGGGAGAGAGGAGAAGGGGATGCAGAGGATGAGATGGTTGGATCCATCACCAACCCAATGGACATGAGTTTGATTAAACCCCGGGAGCTGGTGATGGACAGGGAGACCTGGCATTCTGCAGTGTATGGGGTCTCAAAGAGTCAGCAATGACTGAGTGACTGAACTGAACTGAACTGAATATTTGGCTATTAATTAAGATTATATCACTTAAAAATCTGGGATATTAAAGTAACTTCATTTGAAAACATAAAAAATTTCTCACTTGTCTATTTTTTTTGGAAATTATATAATTTTAATGTCTCAAGTATTTAAACTATTAATACTATAATAAAATCCCCACATGAAGCTATTTTAATGTCAAAGGTAGCCACTCCCTGCTATAGTCTAGCTGTTTATACTTCTTAAATTATTATGGTTAAGATTATTTAAATATAGTGAAATGAGAGATGGATGAGAGTTTAGTTGTATAATACCTTCCAATATATTTGAATAGTAATGTGTTTAAATATTTAATAGATATGAATTACCACTACACCTTCTAAAATATTGTAATTGCATATAAAATCCTTGTTCTTCTTAAATGCATTATGGAAAAGTTATTTAAATTAAAAAAAATGGTGTTCCTAGGGTGAAAATCATGGAAATGATTCTTATGCCTCTACTTATAATGCAGTCTTAATAAGTAGTGAGTTTTTATAAGAATGAAATATTATTGTTATTCATTCCAACCAATTGGACTTAAAATGCTGTCAGTTTTCAAAAGTACATTCTGAGTTTATATCAGTACTGAATTAGGTCATACTTCTGTTAGAATACTTTTTGTTTTTCTTACTGCAAGAAGCAGTTGCATTCCGAAATAAATGTAGTTTGCTCAGCAATGTTACCATGACATAATGACATAAACACTCATTAATGTAGAGTACATTAAATATCATGTATTGTCTCTGAAGCAGTAAATGCCACCTCATTTCTGTTTCATTATATTTAACACATGGTAACTAGAGACATAGTATCTATAGGTCAAATATCTTTGATCCCTGTTGTAGAAATTGCTAATATTTTAAAAATTTAGTTGAAGTTAAAGATTTTCTCTGTCCCCTGGTTTAGAAAATACCAGTCAGGGCAATGTCATTTTGTATGATAGTGAGATTCATTGTGAAGTTATACTTATTATTTGAGGCCTGACTGAATCATATCTCTGCTTGAGGCATTTATCTTATTAATTCATGGCATACAAAGACTGGAATAAACCTTAGAACTCATCATGTCATACCCTTAGACCAGAATTTCTCAAATTTTGTATAAACCTTGCATCAGCAGCACATCTCAAAACCACCTATAACATCATATTCTTTATAGGGTGAAGCCCAGAAATCTGAATTTAAATTGGCACTCTAAGTGATATTATACATTATAAAATTGTCAAACTGCTACTCCAGCTGGGCTTGAAATTTTTCTTTGACAGCTTTCCTAATAGTTAAATATCTTTGGAGAAAAAGATGCAACTACACTACATTTTAACACAGCTCAAAATCTAGGCAGTTCTATTGTAAATATAATTATGCCCTTTTGTTTGTCAATTTCCTGCTTCCAAACGTCTATTGCAGGTTTATGAAACAACAGAGAAATTTCTAGTCCTTCAAACACATTTTGACAACTTATGTAGTATTAGTTATATCCTCGCATTATTTACTATTTTTAAAATATATTTATTGGAGTATAGCTGATTTACAGCATGTGTTAGTTTCAGGCGTACAGCAAAGTAAATCAGTTACACATGTACATGCATCCACTCTTTTTTAGATTGTTTTCCCATTACAGAGTACTGAGTAGAGTTTTCTGTACTATTAAGTTTTACCACTTTCTCATGACATGGTCTCAGGCTTCCTAACTTTCCCTAGTTATTAGTATCCTGATAAACTTTTATTTGAATATGTTAATGTAGTACATACAGAATTGAATGCAATATTTTCTATGATAGGATGGGTCCCACAAATTAAAGGAATGAACGAATGAATAAAAGAATAAATTTTAACTGGAAATGAATATCTTTGGAAAACTGCTGTGTCACTGGCACCTCCCGAGTTCTTAATATTCTTTGTTTTATGTACCCCTGCCCTAAACATATGAGGCAGGGGATTTATTATAAAGTGACTTTTAGTGTTTTCCTTTATATCACATCCTTAACTATGGTTACACTAGCATTCAAAACATGATCTGTTTGCCAGCAGGGTTTATATTTGCTTTCTACACACTGTGCTTATAAAGGGACTTATTATCTTTAGTATAAGCAATGAAATTTCTATTAACACCCATTGACCTCAATGTTGTTCATAGTTGCTCATCAAAGTGTGAGTAGTATTACTTGCAAACATATGGAAGAATGAACTCTCATGATGTCTCGTTACAATAAGAAACATTATGATCATCAGTTTTATTATCATGACAAGTATTAATTTACTGATAAAAATTAGCCAATGATTAAACAAATTTCTACCTATTATTTTATTTAATCCTCAAAATACCTTCATATGTTATTGATAGATATGAGACCCCAAAAGTAAGGACAAGATCCAAAAATCTTTCAGAGAAAATCAACAGCTCATGTACAAAAAATGAGATGAATGTCACCAGGATTCTCAGCAGTAACACTGAGAATGGAGTAGCTTCATGTTGTTTTAAAAATACAACAAAAAGAATAAAGGTTCCTGGAATATTAAGTAGGGAAATTTGGGAACTGAGAAGAGAACCAAACGTTTTATGACTACATTGGAAGACATTTGTTGGATTTGTTTCTTCCTTCTTTCTTCGCTTACTACTTTCTCTCCTTTCCTTCCTTCATTCCTTTCTTTTTTATTTAATTTAATTTTTTTTTTTTATGTTTAGCTTAGGGAAGTAAGCTACTAAAAAAAGCAATTATTAACTTGACAACAAAAACAAAGTAAGTTTTCATAAAATAAAACTTATGTGGCTCAGATAAAAAACAGTTTATTTCATTATATAGTCATTGTTTAATATTGATATATACATTAAATTTGCAATATAAATTTACTTGGCAAGATGAGAGATGTGTGTGTGTGTGTGTGTGTGTGTGTGTGTATGTGTGAGAGAGAGAGAGAGAGAGAGAGAGACTAAGGTCAATGGAAAAGAAATAAACTCTTCCAAAAGGAAAATTCATAGCCAATTTTCTAAAAAAGTAGGAAATTACCATTTATAAAGAATTTTGTGTTCAATTTCAGCTCTAACATATAAAGAACTGAAAAGTCATTACTCCTCTTACATTAAAAAAAAAAAAAAAGCTTAGAAAATAACGATCATTAATGGTTACAGAATCCATGGAAGAACTGAGTTCTCAGGGCAAACTGCCACCCTAAAATCTGGAGAGACAGACAAATAACAAAACTCACAGCTGATTGCTGCCTATCTGGATCAAAAACATTAAAACTATAAATGGATATGAACACATTAAGTAGTCACTTTTACAAGTTGCTGGAGGCTGAGTATAGACTAGTTTGAGAATAAGAAACTCCTGGTGGCTGCAGTATTGTGTGTCTATGTGTGTGTGTGCGTGTGTCTATGTGTGTGTGTGTGTGTAGAGGGAGTGGGGAGGACCACCTTCAAGAGTTTTACCCACCACACCATGTCCTCAAGGGAAAGAGTCAGGAAAGATTGCCTCAGGACTCTACAAGTTGAAATGGGGGAGTAACCATGATGAAATACACATGGTACATTCTACATGCAAAATATCTCCCAGAAAATAGTAACATGGAACATTTTCTAAATTATTTATTAAGCTTTCACCATAAAGGGGCTAAGGAACAAAAATTATATGATTGCACCAATTAATGCAGAAATACATTTAACAAAATTCAACACTCACTCATGACAAAAACATTCAGCAGACTAAGAAAGAGATTTCTCAACTAAAGCATCTCTACAAAAAAAAATAAAATAAAATAGCAGACAACATACTTAGTGGTGAGAAATGATTCTTTCACCTTAAAATTTGGAAGACGGTAACAATGTCCTTTCCCATCAATCATAGCATCATACTGGAATTCTTAACTAGCACAACAAGAAAGAAAAAGAGATAAAGAATAAGCAATAAAGATATACATATTGGAAAGGAATAAATAAAAACATCTTTGTTCACAGATGACATGAATGTGTATGTAAAAAAGTCCCCCAAACCTATGAACTAATTAATGCTAATTAGATAGATAGATAAACTTCCTAGAACTAACTAGTATAGAAAAGACACAGTATTCATGGCTAATGGAGTAAAGTCAATTACTTTCCCAAATAACAGCAATAAACAACTGGAAACTGTAATTCAAAATATACCATTTATGGTAGCCTCCCTAAAAATACAAAATTAAATATTTATAAATCTAACAAAATACCTATACAAGATTTATAGGCAGATTCCTTCAAATTCAGTATCATTAAGATGTCAGCTGAAAAGTAATGCACAGCCTGAAAGTTTAGAATTGTGTTTTATTTGGTAGACAGAACTGAGGACTTAGGCCAAGCCGGGAATGCACCCTTTCAGAGAACTCTGAGGGCCTGCTGTGCAGGGATAAGGAAGCAGCCAGGATATCTAAGAGTTTTTGCAACAAGGGTTAGGAAGGCAGAACTTCAAAGGACTACAATTAGTTAAATAAAACTAGATATTTCTATGTATGGGAAGATGCAAACCGCTGGGCTCTTTGAAATCATTCCTTTGATACGCATTTTAACTATTTAGGACCAATGCAAATCCTGCATTTGTCCATCCAAAACCCCCTCAGGGTGCAAAATGGGGGTGCACAATGGGGGGAGACTGCAGTGGCTGATTATTTGGCAGCAGGACAGTCCATCTGTCTCTATCCTGATTTCCCTTGGGACTACCCCCCTGGGGTAGCTGCTGTGGCTTGATGGATGAAATATCCTTACTCTACTGATATGGCAGGCAATGTTCTTCATTTCATAATACCAGTATTTTACACCTCTATGAATTGCTTTAATGGAACCTCAATTAAGTCTCAAGAATCTATTTTATGGGTTCAGCTCAGTTCAGTTCAGTCAGTGAGGCATGACTGACTCTTTGCAACCCCATGGACTACAACACACAAGGCCACCCTGCCCATCACCAACTCCCCCAGAGTTTATTCAAACTCATGTCCGTTGAGTCAGTTATACCATCCAACCATTTCATCTTCTGTCATCCCTTTCTCCTCCCACCTTCATTCTTTCCCAGCATCAGGGTCTTTTCAAATGGGTCAATTCTTTGAATCAACTAGCCGAATATTGGATTTCCAGCTTCAGCGTCAGTCCTTTCAATGAATATTCAGGACTGATTTCCTTTAGGATGGACTGGTTGGATCTCCTTGCTGTCCACGGGATTCTCAAGAGTCTTCTCCAACACCACAGTTCAAAAGCATCAATTATTAGGCTCTCAGCTTTCTTTATAATCCAACTCTCACATCCATACATGACTACTGGAAAAACCAAAGTTTGACTAGATGGACCTTTGTTGGCAAAGTAATGTCTCTGCTTTTTAATATGCTATTTAGGTTGGTCATAACTTTTCTTCCAAGGAGCAAGCGTCTTTTAATTTCATGGCTGCAGTCATGATCTGCAGTGATTTTAGAGCCCAAAAAATAAATGAAAAAAAAAAAAAAAAAGGCTGCCACTATTTCCACTGTTTCCCCATCTATTTGCCATGAAGTGATGGGACCGGATGCCATGATCTTAGTTTTCTGAATGTTAAGCTTTAAGACAACTTTTTCACTCTCCTCTTTCACTTTCACCAAGAGGCTCTTTAGTTCTTCTTCACTTTCTGCCATAAGGGTGGTGTCATCTGCATATCTGAGATTATTGATATTTCTCCCAGCACTCTTTATTCCAGCTGTGCTTCCTCCAGCCCAGCGTTTCTCATGATATACTCTGCTTATAAGTTAAATAAGCCTTGATGTACTCCTTTCCCGATTTGGAGCCAGTTTGTTGTTCGATGTCCAATTCTAACTGTTGCTTCCTGACCTGCATACAGATTTCTCAAGAGGCAGGTCAAGTGGTCTGGTGGTCCCATCTCTTTTAAAATTTTCATTTGTTATGATTCACACAGCCAAAGGCTATGGCATAGTCAATAAAGCAGAAGTAGATGTTTCTCTGGAATTCTCTTGCTTTTTCGATGATCCAATGAATTTTGGCAATTTGACCTATCTCTGATTCCTCTGCCTTTTCTAAATCCAGCATGAACATCTGGAAGTTCACGGTTCATTTACTGTTGAAGCCTGGCTTGGAGAATTTTGAACATCCCTTGTGGCTCAGCTTCCAGATGTTTAAGCTGGTTTTAGAAAAGGCAGAGGACCCAGAGATCAAGTTGCCAACATCTGCTGGATCACCAAAAAAGCAAGAGAGTTCCACACAAACATTTATTTCTGCTTTATTGATTATGCCAAAGACTTTGTGTGGATCACAATAAACTGTGAAAATTTCTGAAAGAGATGGGAATACCAGACCACCTAACTTGCCTCTTGAGAAACCTGTATGCAGGTCAGGAAGCAACAGTTAGAACTGGACATGGAACAACATACTGGCTCCAAAGAGGAAAAGGAGTACATCAAGGCTGTATATTGTCCCCCTGCTTATTTAACTTATATAGAGTACATCATGAGAAACGCTGGGCTGGAGGAAGCACAGGCTGGAATCAAGATTCCTGGGAGAAATATCAGTAATCTCAGATTTGCAGATGACACCACCCTTATGGCAGAAAGTGAAGAAGAACTAAAGAGCCTCTTGGTGAAAGTGAAAGAGGAGAATGAAAGAGTTGGCTTAAAGCTCAACATTCAGAAAACTAAGATCATGGCATCTGGTCTCATCACTTCATTGCAAATAGATAGGGAAACAGTGGAAACAGTGGCTGACTTTATTTTTCTGGGCTCTAAAATCACTGTAGATGGTGATTTCAGCCATGAAATTCAAAGATACTTACTCCTTGGAAGGAAAGTTATGACCAACCTAGACAGCATATTAAAAAGCAGAGACATCACTTTGCCAACAAAGGTCTGTCTAGTCAAGGCTATGGTTTTTCCAGTAGTCATGTATGGATGTGAGAGTTGGACTATAAAGAAAGCTGAGCACCAAAGAATTGATGCTTTTGAACTGTGGTGTTGGAGAAGACTCTTGAGAGTCCCCTGGACTGCAAGGAGACACAACCAGTCTATCCTAAAGGAGATCAGTCCTGGGTTTTCATTGGAAGGACTGACGTTGAAGCTGGAACTCCAATACTTTGGCCACCTGATGTGAAGAACTGACTCATTTGAAAAGACCCTGATGCTGGGAAAGATTGAGGGTGTGAGGAGAAGGGGACGACAGAGGATGAGATGGTTGGAAGGCATCACCAACTCGATGGACATGGGTTTGGGTGGACTCCAGGAATGGTGGTGGACAGGGAGGCCAGGCGTGCTGGGGTTCATTGTGTCGCAAAGAGTCAGACACGCCTGAGAGACTGAACTGAACTGAACTGTGACTCAGCTGGTAAAGAATCTGCCTGCAATGTGGGAGACCTGGGTTCAATCCCTTGGTTGGGAAGATCCCCTGGAGAAGGGAAAGGCTACCCACTCCAGTATTCTGGCCTAGAGAATTCCGTGGACTGTATAGTCCATGGGGTCACAAAGAGTCGGATATGACTGAGCAACTTTCACTTTCACTTGCTAACATGTGAGATGAGTATAGTTGTGCTGTAATTTGAGCATTCTTTGGCATTGCCTTTCTTTGGGATTGGAATGAAAAACTGACCTTTTCCAGCCTTGTGGCTGGAAATTCTTTTGGTATCTGTAGACAATAACAGCCTAGTAGCAGAGACCACATTCAGTGCACAGATCTAGATTTCTAACACAATTTTCCAATGAAAAGACCCAGATGTACTTGAAAATATTTGTTGTGTTCAGCCATTTAGTGGCTCAGTTGTGTCTGACTCTTCATGACTCCATGCGCTGTAGCACTCCAGGCTTCCCTGTCCATCACCAAGTCCTAGAGCTTGCTCAAACTCATGTCCATTGAGTTGGTGATGCCATCCAACCATCTCACCCTCTGTCGTCCCTTCTCCTCCTGCCTTCAATCTTTCCCAGCATCAGAGTCTTTTCTAAAGAGTTGGCTCTTGGCATCAGGTGGTCATAGTATTGGAGCTTCAGCTTCAGCATCAGTCCTTCCAATGAATATTCAAGATTGATTTCCTTCAGGAAGGATGATTTGACCCCCTTGCAGTCCAAGAGACTTTCAAGAGTCTTCTCCAACAGCACAGTTCAAAATCATCAATTCTTCGGTGCTCAGCCTTCTTTATGGTCCAACTCTCACATCCATACATGACTACTGGGAAATCCATAGCTTTGACTATATGGACTTTTGCTGTAAAAATATTATCTCTGCTTTTTAATATGCAGTCCTGATTGGTCATAACTTTTCTTTTAAGGAGCAAACATCTTTTAATTTCATGGCTGTACCATGCTTTCACCATCTGCAGTGATTTTGTAGCCAAAGAAAATAAAATCTGTCACTGTTCCATTGTTTCCCCATCTATTTGCCATGAAGTGATGGGACCAGATGCCATGATGTTAGTTTTTTACATGTTGAGTTTTAAGCCAGCTTTTTCACTCTCCTCTTTCACCTTCAACAAGAGACTCTTTAGTTCTTCTTCACTTTCTGTTATAAGGGTGGTCTCATCCTTGAAAAAATGGCTTATTCTAAGACTAGGGCAGGGAAGCTTTATGGAGATCCTGGAGCCAGTAGAGTGCCAGAAAGTACAGAAGCATTCCTAAGTTTAACCAAGCAAAACAAACAACAACAAAATGCCCACCTTGTTGAAAGTGAAAGTCACTCAGTCGTGTCTGACTCTTTGCAACCCCATGGACTATACAATCCATGGAATTCTCCAGACCAGAATACTGGAGTGGGTAGCCTTTCCCTTCTCCAGGGGATCTTCCCAACCCAGGGATCGAACCCAGGTCTCCCGAATTGCAGGCAGATTCTCCACCATCTGAGCCACAAGGGAAGCACACCCACATTGTTGAGAGTATGCCAAAAGGGCATGTGAATCAACTGAAAGAAGACCCAATGGCTGCAGTTGGAATTTGAATCCCACAATAAATGAAGTACTATTGAATTACACCATAAAATATAAAATAAATGTCCATGGGTCACTCTGATATACTTAAATATTTTACAAAGTAAATACATGAGAAAAAAGTGAAATACCTGTGAACAAAAATTCTAATAGTTTATGTAGCTCTATCTCCCTCAAGAGATAGAGCATAACTGCCTACATCTTAAGTGTGAACTCTACTTAGTAACTTTCTTCCAAAGAGGACAGTAGGGAATGGGGGAGCGGCAGAAACTTTCAGGAAGAAACCCGACAAACATGCACCAAATGGTTCAGGTTAACATCAGGTTGATAGTATATATCCTTGATATGATATAGTGAAAATGGCACTTTATTTCTGTAGCCGTCCTCTCCCAACCCATAACCCAGTTTAATCATAAGAAAAACACACATATATTCTACAACATATCTAACCAGTACTATTCACCACAGTCAAAATCATCAAAAACAAGGAAAAAAAAATCTGTGAAACCGGTACAGCCTTGAGGAGTCAATGACAACTACAACCAACTGTGATGTAGCCTTCTGGATGGAATTCTGGACTAGAGAAAGGATGTTAGGCTCTCATAATGTATGAATACAGGTTTATTAATTGATATTAATGCAACATACTAGTGTAAGTTGTTAACAATAGGGGAAAGTTAATGGAGAGTATATGGGAATTTTGCATACTATTATAATAGGGAAGAAAAATCTGACTCCATGTTGGATCTTTTTTCTTTTTTTTTTTTTCTTCTTTAACCTTTGTATATTATTGCTTTTGTCACAGATTAATCACTAAAGGGATATTACCTGTATTAAAGTATAAATAATGGCATATCTCCTGGGACATTGCCTCCTTTCCCATGTTTAAATGTTAGAATACAATTTCTTTGTTTAAACTCACAAGAGATATTCTGACCAGGCCCATGTGTGAATGGCTGCAGCAAAGAAGAAATTAACATATACCCTTCAGAGTCTGGCTGGAACCAGGAGATATTTGTAACAACTTATCTGGAGCTTTCCTGGTGGCCCAGATGGTAAAGAATCTGTCTGTAATACAGGAGACCTGTGTTTGATCCCTGGATTGGAAAGACTCCCTGGAGAAAGGAATAGCTACCCACTCCAATATTCTTGCCTGGAGAATTCCATGGGCATAGGAGCCTGGCAGGCTACAGTCCATGGGGTTGCAAAGAGTCAGACACAACTGAGAGACTAACACTCACTTTTACCCCCTTCTTGACTTTACTTCCTCACCTCCCACTCTACACTCTGTAGAAGAAACTAGCTTCTAAACCCAAGCAAAATGTTTGTTGGGACCCTAGTTCACCATCTTAGTCTGCTGGCTTTCCAAATAAAGTCACTATTTCTGGTGCCAACAACTCATTTCTCAATTTAATGGCCTATCATCTGGTGAACAATAGGAGCTTGGGCCCAGTAACACTATATCTCAAATTTTTCTGTAAAATTAAAAGTGTTACAAAAATATTGTATTATAAATATTATTTTTAAAAAAATCCAAGTAAGTAGAGAAGAAAGATCTTCAACTGTTTGCCTCTTAGGAGCAGGATTCAAGTATTGGAAATGGCAAGATGGAATATGATAGTTTCCCTTTTTAAATTAGTTTTTTCAATAAAATTAACTATGCATAGAATTTGTCTAGAAAAAAAAAAAAAGAGAGAAGGGGAAAAGAGGAAGGAATGAAGGAAAAAATGAAGAAAGAAAGAAAAATAAAAGTCTTAGATTATCCAGCTCCAAATTACCTAGGTAGTAGTAGGTAAACCAGAACTTAAACTCAATTCTTTCTGATGCTAAAGCCTATAGGATTAGTCACATATTTTTTTGGCCTTTCACAAAAGGAGGACAAAATGGCTAGAAGAGCAAAATAATTTCTTAATTACTTAACTGTAGTTAAAAGGTAAAAAAATTTCATTTCTCATCCTTCAGCAAATTCACTGAAAATGTATTCAGTGCCAGATGTTATGGAGCTCAATAGCTAGCTTGTTGTACTCTAAGAGAGAAACTTGGTCATCTTGCATCAACAATTGCAAGCAGTTAATTAAATTCTACCTGCTTTGCCTTTTAATGGTATTTAAGAGCTGATCTTCATAACCTCTATTGTCATATCTTCTGTTTTATCACTGGAATTTGATTTGCTAGGTCAGATTCTGGGGTGCACACTTAGTTTAGGTTGATGGGAGAACAGATTCAGCATTTTTATACAAAGTGAAAACTTGTTTGCGGAGCCTAGGAAGAAAATAACCTCTTTTGGATTGGAGTAAGAAATCTCCACTGCAATGTGTAAAAGCTGCTTTGTACGTCATTGTATTCACTTCTTAATCAGAGGAGAATAATATATGATTTTTTAGGTCAGGGCATAGTGTTTCTCTATTTCGATGTTTTATATTACCGACGTAGCCAATAGAAGAATAGGTGGGGGTCATTCCCCCACGTCCCCCCTTTTTTAAAAATAATAGTAGCCCAGAGGAATGAGGTTAATTTTATGTGTGATTATTTTAAGATTGAGTTAGATAATTCTCTTTTTCTTGATTCATTTCTCCTGTTGTGTTTTCTATCGAGAAGGAACACAACGTTTTTAATGAGTTGTGGCTATCTGGACTGGAAACAGCTCTAAAGATTTAGACCTAACTCCTGGGGTTAGTTTGGCTGTGTGTTTTAGAGCCCAGGCTGGGTTTTCATGAGGCCATGTGCGTTTCTTCTGCATCTGATGGGAAAGGGAAAAATGTCTTTAATATGAAGATTCAAAAACATGACTGGGAAAACAAAACAACAATTACTTATGTACAATAATTATTGTCTACTATATTATCTAGTTATTACAGATAATAATTAGAAAAACAGTTACTCAAATTTATCCCTCTAACAACTAATGTAAGAAAGCTACACAAAAACTTTCTCCTTTTAAAATAGCTAATATTTGCCTTTCTTTATTGTTTCAATTGATTTGATATAAAATGACATAAAGCCCACTCTTCCTTTTTAAATCACATTTCAAATATTAAAACAATACCCAGACTGTAAGCAAAGCAAAGCTTGCAATTAAATTACACGTGGATTGCCTTTTTAATTTTAATTGACACTTTAAATATATATCATTATTTATTCTTTTAAAATAAATTAATGCTCTGTGAACATGAGGGATTCTTTACATTGGGCCATAGTAACCAATATTGTATTTACTGCACAGTACGTATTATTTCATTTGGTTCTTTAAAGTCATAGAGAAAGCATCATAATGAGAGTCAAATAATTTCTGGTTTCCCTAACATTAGTCAACTGACCTTGGATAAGCTGCATGATAAAATCTTTTAGAGTTTCAATGTTTTTGAGTTTAATACAGGAATAATAGATGTTCATTGCATTTTCTAGGATCACTAACAGTGAAAACATGTGAATTATTTTTTTACAAATTTGAGGACAGCAATAATATTTTTATCAAAGATTATAATAAAATATTTGAAATATAGGCCATCATTTCATTGTAAAAGATTAAACCTTTGCAAGCATATTTAAATGTATTCATTTAAAGATATATGAAGTTTTATAGGTCAATGCATTCATATTTTATATATTAAGGGAAATTGATGAGGCCCTCAAATTAAAGACAAATTTTTTTTCTTAATTGAGAAGAAAATCAACATTATGACTCAGTATACCAAGTCCTGTAAACAGAACATGATTTATAAATGTATTATTTAGAAAAGATTTAACTTGAGAATCATTTAATAAATAAGGATATATTATTGACATATATCAATTACAAATATTCTTTTAATGCTCTTAAACACACTCGAGAACGAGTTGCTATTCCTGTATATTAAATAGCTTATATTTTTGCTTATATGAATTTTCCTTATTTCTACTTTGTATATTTTAAAATTTAACCAATGTTTAACCTTTTTAATTACCATAAATGACAATTAATACATAATAAGTATTTCAGTATGGAGAAGATTCATTATACAGGTTCTGAAAAAGTATTTCTAAGCATTATATATGAATGCATATTTCTAATACATTTTATGTAAGTGCATTTCTAAAATAATATTCTTTCAATAGTTCTGCAGCAACATTATTAGCTATTAACTTCTTTCTCTGGGATTACTATACTATAGTTTTTTCACTTGTGATGCTACAGTTTAATTTGATTCACTTCAGATTACACATTCCAAATTTATGTAAATTTACACAAAATGCTTCTTAGAAACTTATCCTTATTTATAAAACCACTTACAAATAAAGCAAGGAAGTTTCAGAGTTTCAATGTTCTTGAAATCTAGGATGATTATTTAAAGTATTTAGCAAAATTAATTGTTTTAATTGGCATAAATGTAATTTGGAGGCAATTATATACATGTTATAATATTGATATGCTAATTATGAATGTTGTTTATCAAAATAAGTTCCACAAAGATGCACCACTGCTAAGTAACATGTAACTTATCAGTAGTTACAAGTCAGATCAAATAGTCAAATTTAGGAAGAGTCCCTTCAAATAGTCAAATTCAGGAAGAGTTAGTAGTATATCTTCCATCTGTGTTGTTAGATTATAAAATTGTCAAAATATTAAATGTGCTTCTTACATCTTATTTTTATATCTATAATTTGCTTTGTATAAAAGTAAGAGGTAATACTTGAAATATAGTAATAGCATATAATTTAATACATACCTCTAGTTCATCCTCTAACTATGGCAGAAGTGAAATTCTTTGCTAATAGTCCTGGAATCAACCTCATTTTTTTTTCTAAATATTATAACACACTTTGTCATCTTTGCTTTATAACTTAACCCAATATATTTTACTTACATTCTCTCACTGGACTCTTCATTAAACTCATGCTCATGAGAAAACAAGCTTAAGATTTTGGAGTCTTTAGAAGATCACCATGTTTTTTCAGATGGATCCCTAAATAGAAGCCATGTTTTACTGTTGTCAGATTATTCCAAGTTATGTTCCCAGTTTGTAAATTTAGAAATGTTATTGTATATCCTGAAGCTATATAGTCTAGAGTGGCTGACTCCTTCTATTGAAATGCATGGAAAACTAATATATAACTCAGATCTGTGCATTAATTTCAGTGAAAATGATAACCAGTAATTAGATCAGATATTTATTTGTGCCTAGAGAGATCATCATTTTATTTTCCTCTCTGTGATCAGTCCTGGGTGTTCATTGGAGGGACTGATGTTGAAGCTGAAACTCCAATACTTTGGCCACCTGATGTGAAGAACTGACTTATTTGAAAGGACCATACTTTGGCCACCTGATGCGAAGAACTGACTTATTTGAAAGGACCCTGATGATGGGAAAGATTGGGGGCAGGAGAAGGGGACGACAGAGGATGAGATGGTTGGATGGCATCACCAACTCAATGGACATGGGTTTGGGTGGACTCTGGGAGTTAGTGATAGACAGGGAGGCTGGCGTGCTGCAGTTCATGGGGTCACAAAGAGTCAGACACAACTGAGTGACTGAACTGAACTGAACTGATGCAAGCTGGTGGGAACCAGATGACAGATGACTGCTTGGGGATAATGAAATCAGAAGGAAGAGGTTTACATATAGTATTCAGATGTCTAACAACAGCAAAATTATATACCTTGATGTAGCCCATCAGTATAGAGATCTAGCTGTCCATATAATGGCCTACCAGGTATTCTTGACCCCACTGATGATACTGGCCTTGGTCATTTTTTCCTCCTCTTTCATTCATTCTCAGTTCATCAAATAAGTTGTTAATTAATCATTTTAATTGAAATAGAACAGCTATTATTAGTTAACATTTATTTTAAATGTTTATAATGTGTTAGAAACCATTCTGAGCACTTTAAACATGAATTATTTCAGTTATTCTTCTTGGTATTTCTTGTGTTCTGTACAGAAGTGGCTCTAGTGTATTACATATCATTCCACAGATAATTGAGTATGTGGGCTCTCTTCTGTCTTGATAATCCTGTTTGTTACCAGTTAAGACATCCTGTAAGTCTTAGAGATGAACTCTGCATTCTGCTTTTGAGTCTTGTTCAGTTATAGGTGTGTAGAATTTTAAAACACATGATTTATAATCAAACATAGTTTAAAATACTTTTTTTTTTTTTTTTTTTTACAAATAGGACCTCATAAATCTACACAGTAACTTAGAAATAAGTTTATTTTCACTTTGTAGATGAGGATACAGATAGAGCATGGGCTTCCCAGATGGTGCTAGTGGTAACGAATCTGCCTACCAATGCAGGAGACCAATGCAGATTCGATTCCCAGGTTGGGAAGATCCTCTGAAGTAGGAAATGGCAACCTGCTCCAGTATTCCTCCCTGGAAAATTCCATGGACAGAGGTTCATGGTGAGCTACAGTCCATGGGGCCACACAGAGTCAGATATGACTAAGTAACTGAACACACTAGCACACATAGAGCATAATTGATCGATAAATCATTCATTTCAGTTCAGTTGCTCAGTCATGTCTGACTCTTTGCAACCCCATAGACTGCAGTACACCAGGCTTCCCTGTCCATCACCAACTCCTGGAGCTTACTCAAACTCATGTCCATTAAGTCGGTGGTGTCATCCAACCATCTCATCCTCTGATGTCCCCTTCTCTTCCTGCCTTCAATCATTCCCAGCATCCGGGTCTTTTCAAATGAGTCCATTCTTTGCATCAGGTGGCCGAAGTATCAGAGTTTCAGCTTCAGCATCAGTCTAAATCATTAATAAATGGATAAAGTAAGTTTAAAAAATTAAGCTACTTTTCTAAGGTCACATAGAAGATGAATGATTATTTCCATGTTCTAGCTTGGGAACTGGCCCATCCTATTGTTTGTGATCTACCCTTGTAGTACTGGAAATCCTGCACTGAACATAAGATATCTGGCTTTTAAAAGGAGCATTCTCAAATTTCATTTGTAAGTCAGCAAACTTGCATAAGGGCTTGGGCATCTTTCATCTCACCCACAAAGTAATAAATTATTCTTATTTACCTCAGTTCAGTTCAGTCACTCAATCATGTCTGACTCTTTGCGACCCCAAGGACTGCAGCATGCCAGACTCCTTATCCATCACCAGCTCACGGAGCTTGCTCAAACTCATGTCCATAGAGTCGGTGATGCCATCCAACCATCACATCCCTTCTCTTCCTGCCTTCAATCTCTCCCAGCATTAGGGTCTTTTCTAGTGAGTCAGTTCTAAATATTAGGTGGCCATAGTATTGGAGCTTCATCTTCAGCATCAGTCCTTCCAGTGAATATTCAGGACTGACTTACATTAGGATTGACTGGTTTGATCTCCTTGCAGTACAAGGGACTCTCAAGAGGCTTCTCCAACACCACAGTTCAAAAGCATTAATTCTTCAACACTCAGCTTGTTTACCTAGATTGTTGATTGATTGCATCTCACCTTTTTTCTTTTTATATTGTACTAAGGACCTGTAGATTTTCTGTATGTCTCTTCAATAAAACAGAATAGACTAGACCAGTAGAATTTCTGAACCACCTTAATCTGATCTATTCTCTTAGAATAAGGGTCCCACATGTTGGGGTCTCAATTTTAGCCTATCAGTTTTGCCATATTCTATTGCTCAGTTAGAGAGCTCACCTAGATTCAAGGGCAGCTTCATTGTCAACTTATTTGTGGCCATCCTTAATATTACACAACGAATAAAGAAAGTCTGTAATACTGAGGGATACTGGTAGCTATCTTGCAATCAAGAGAGAAATGAGCTTTTAGATGAATCTAACCTAGTGGACTTCAGTGGTGAAAAGGAAAATGACTTGTGTTCCTGAAAGCAATGAACTACTCCAATCAACTTATCCTAGAAACCCTGGACTTCCATTTATGTGAGATAATAGATGTACTCATTTTAAAAGCAAATATAAATTGGGGTATTTTTAGGTGCTACTTCTATGATTCTAAGCCATACACAGTCATAGCAGGATTTGGAAGATAATCTGAAAACTTTGATTTGGTTTACAATCTAAATATTGCTAGCTGGAAAAGAGTGAGAATCAATAAAAAGAGTAGGAAAACTATTTAACTTCTGTTCATTGAATGTAATATGGTTCATAGTAAACTAATTATTCAACAGCAAAAGAACAACTGAATTAGTACTAACTACTAATATGTCAATTCACGTGAACCAAACGAAAATTCCTTTATTATCACAGATGGATAGTCATTAACCTCTTGATTTGTTTGTTCTATAATCTGTGGCAAATGTTAACTACATCCTAATTAATTTACCAATGCAATTTGAACATTAATTGATATCTAATGAAGTCTTTAGAATTATAAAAATAAATGATGCTATACAAGTCTTGTTAGAAATAATTGATTTATCTGTCATTCTATCAATCAAAAATTATTTTATCAAGAATGTCTAGGGAGTTCTCTGATGGTCCAGTTATTAGAACTCTGGGCTTTCACTGCAGAGGGCCTGGGTTCAACCCCCTGATCCAAACATGCCAAATATGTAAGTGATAATAATTTGAACCTAACTTGTAGGTAAATTACCCTAAGTTCCACAAAATGAAAATTTATGTCTGTGGCATTTTTTTGTTGGCTTTGTTTTTTTTTGTTGTTGTTGTTGTTGCTTTTTCATTTCTATCTGTCTTATTGTAAAATGAAAATTTTAGCCAGAGAAATAAAAACACAACATATTAATTTTTTTCTCTCACTTTCTCTTTCCCTTTCCCTTCCTTTCTTCCATCTTTCTGCATCCCTCCAGTCCAAAAATTTAATGCTTCTTTGAGAAATAAAATGGTCTGGTAACAGCACAATTGAGTGTACTATATTTTCAAATAAATCTGGAACTGTTTCATCACTGGATCAGTCCCTCCCTTATACACACACACCACACACACACACACACATTAATTATTACCTACAATACCAGTTCTATAACAAATCACTAATGTTAATGTTAACTAGTACTAGTTCTGATCATGGGTAAATGTAAACAAGTACTGGTTCTAGCTCTGGTTGGGAATCTCAAAGCCTTGTAATCTTTCTAACATCAAGTCAGTTAAACACAAAGTACAACATTAAATTCTCAACTTGGTGAATGTTTAGGATGTTGGGATATTTTATTGACTTGTGTTAACTTTCCCTAAAAACAGGACTGGATGTAAAATAGAAGTCCCTACAAATCTGATCAGGGCTATTCCTAAGAGCCTTAATTCTAATATCCCAACCTGGGAGATGTACTTCTACTTGGAAGTCTATATGACAGTGTAATGTCAACCATAGAGTTCTTTTCAGGGAAATGCACTGGCCACAGCACCATAATATTATGAGGTCTTGTTGTGGCTAAATCTGTTGCACTAATCCCAACACCTTGAATGCTCCCCTATGGGTTTCTCATTAGCAGAAATCTCCCTTTGTTTACAGTATGAAGAAACACAAGTACCATAAAGTTAGGATCATCCCTTTCCACAGCCTTTCTCTTCAGTTAATTGGTCTCAGTATTCCCTCAACTCAAATTTCAAAAACAAAGAATTAATGATTATAATATTCTGGAAGAGAAAAGGAAGCAGAAAGCCTGGATTATTTGAATAAATCTGCCAACTATGAGATTTATAAGCTTGAGAAGTCACTTGACCTCGTTGTATTTGTTTCTTTCTCTACAAAATAGGAAAAATTTTGTCAGGGTGACAGAGTTGTTGTAAAAGAGGAATAAACAAACAAAAAAAAGTTTTGAATTGGACAGTGTAGGGAAAAAAACAAAGTTGTTTTCTGCTTATATTCTACCTAGTCAAGCTTTCAATAAACTGTACACACATGAATTAAGTGGATGATTATTTAATGGATGCATAAATACTTAAGTAAAAGAACCAGGTTTTTACTTACAACCTGTGGGTAATTTGTGTAACACGTATTTATTGATAAGATACTGTTGTTCACATATTAATGGCCCCCCAAATGTCATATCTAATCCATCAAATCTGTTAATATGTTAGCTTACATGGTAAAAGGGACTTTGCAGATGTAACCAGCTTAAGAATTTTGTGATGAGAAGGTTATTCTGGTGGGCCCAATATAATCACAAAACACCTGATAAGAGACATGCAGGAGGAACAAAATCAAAGAAGAAAGTGTGATAAAGAAAGCAGATGCTGGAATGTTAAGAGGGAAGGACCAAGAACCAAGGGATGTGTGCAAACGCTAGAAGCTGGGAAAGTTAAAGAAACAAATACTCCCTAGAGAAACAAGGAATATTCTTCTCCCTCAGAAGCAGCTCAGTCCTTGATTTAGGACTTCTGATCTCCATAGCTGTTAGATAATAAATTTCCATTTTTAGAACTGTAGAATAATAAATTTGTACTGTTTTAAGCCACTAAAGTTGTGATAATTTGTTACTACTGCATTAGGAAACTAACATAGATTTTATTATCTATTCTACTTCATCACCCATTCTAGGTGATGGAAATACATAGATGAATGAAATGGAGAACTATGCCAAACATTATGCTCTATGTTTTACATGAATTCAAGTCATTTTTTACAACTATACAAAGTAGGTATAATAAGTTCCTTCTTTAGAGATGAGGAAACTGAAATTGAGAGTACTTTGTCAATTGTCATACAAGTAATAGGTGAGCTGTCTGTCTTCAGAGTCTGGGTCCTTTATACTTTCATTGCATGCATGACACATTGCTTCAGTCACGTCCAGCTCTTTGCAACGCTATGGACTGTAGCCTGCCAAGCTCCTCTGTCAAGATTGGATTCTCCAGGCAAGAATATTGGTGTGGGTTGCCATGCCCTCCTCCAAGGGATGCTCCTAACCCAAATTTCTATGTCTCCTGCATCGGCAGGCAGGTTCTTCACCATTAGTACCACTTGGGAAGCCTGTACTTACGTTACCACCTCCAAATAACCTGATGGTACATGGCAGCATAATGTAGGCTATGCACCAAAGATTTATTTGCTGAAATACAGCTAGCTTTGAGATATGGGAGAGGAGAGCAAGTGAGAAGAAGAGGTTTATTTTGAATAGAGTCGTTTGAAGAGTTGGAATTGAGCTAACAGAACACATGATGAGTCCACATACCCAAACTACTAAAAATAAAAGTTTTCCCTTAATTCAGATTTTCTTTTAGTAGGTAGTTGCTCCATAGGCCTTCATTTCAGATTTTTATTTGTAAATGTTTTTATGAACCTTTTTATTTATAATTTGAAAAACCAAAATAAAACAGAAATGATGTAATTGTTTCATTTTGCTTAACACACTTATTACTAATAAAGTATTTGGAAAATCATCATGTTGCTATTCATGAAACTACTAATAGCACTCTTTCTCATCTCAAACACTTTTCTCTCTTAATACTATTTATTTAATTTTTCCTTTTTCTTTTTGCTCCTAGCTGTACATTTCTACTTTTGAACAGAATAATTATAGATGCATATTTCTTCTTATCATCTATGTCTATAAATAAAAGACCAATAGTAACTACTCTAATTCATGGATAACATTCAAACTGTGTGATGTTTAATGATGAAAAAATCTTATACAAACTATGAAATATTTGTTACTCAAAAGGGCTAGGAAGAACCTGGAAATTTAAGGTCAGATTCATGGTCTCAACATGTATTAACTCAATGAGAAAAATATAAGCTGATTCATTAATTTTTAGGAAAAGAAGACTCACAAAAACATAACTCTTTTCTTGAACAAGAAAGAAAAATATTTGAAGTGCAGCAAAATTATAGATATTGTTTATATTAAGGACAGGATTTTAACAAATTGATCTTTTAAACAATAGAATAGCTTGAAAGAAAAGCTAAATATATACATACATATATATATATATATATATATATATATAAAAGTGTTTATGGATAAAATTTACTAATACATTCCCAATTGTGTTGAACATTTTGAGTTTTGGTCAAAAGCAAGTTGAAGAGCCCTGAGAGCCACAGAGGTTACTTCTAGCCCCGAGTTCATCTTATTGATTTGTTTTCACTAATTGGAAAGCACATTTCTTAGAAATGAGAAAAAAAAAAGTATCCTTTTATAAAGCATATCCTGCCAGAAGATTTTTTAACGAGGGTGAAAACAGTTTTAAGTCCATTATTTTTTCCCTAAGATAATTTCTTTTAAAATATTATTAGCTTAGAAGAAAGAAACTAATAGGGGGCTTTTAAGATTTCAACTTTAATTTCAGGGATTTGCCTCATTAAAAATTAACTGCAGAACCAACTGATGTGTGTGCATATGAGGGAGTGAAAGAGAAGTTTGGAAGTAAAAATATTCCCCAGTTTTACTTAAATATTTCTGAAAATAAAATAATGTCATTTTAAATGACATTAAGAAAAACTTCTTCCTTGAGATATTTAGTTTTTCTAGTAGAAAATATGGTGTTCCCCTGGACATGCTGCTATTAAGTCTTATAGCCAGGTTAGAAATTTTACTTCCTGAAGAGTGCATGAGTGCTCAGTCGAATCCCACCCTTTGTGACCTTATGGACTGTAGTCTACCAGGCTCCTCTGTCCAAGGGATTTCCCAGGCAAGAATACTGGAGTAGGTTGCCAATTCCTACTCCAGGTGATCTTCCCTGCCCAGGGATTGGACCCATGTCTCCTGTATCTCTGGCACTGACAGGCAGATTTTTTACCACTGTGTTACCTGGGACACCTTCATTTTATGATAATTTCCTTATAAATTAAACATTAAAATTGTCTCCATTTTTTGTAGCACTCTGCTGCAAATTTAGCACTGAGTTTAATAAATTATATACATTGCCCAACAATGTATTAATATATGTCATGAAGATAAAATAAATATATGCTGACTCTGAGTTTTTCATTCTAAGAAAAGTGTTGGCTGAAAACAGAAACCTAAGAATCTTTGAAAAGGATGGTAATAGCATACTTAGCACTTTTCTAAGTAATTCTATTTCCATTATCTTAAACTATGTGAAAACTTTTGTGCTTGATAACCTGAACTCCATAAGAGGTACTATTAATATTTGGAGGATAGTGAAGAAATTGACATATTTGTTTCAACCCTGGTGGGAGACTTGATCAGCTATATTGCAATCAACTGCTGCTACTTCCAAAGGCTTCATAGTCAGAGGCCAATGACCACAAGGCCAAGGTTGACCTTGCAGTTAGACACAGAAAATGTCCACCAAAATATAATGATATCTACAGCTATTTAAGAGGAACAAAGATAATACTGGTATCAATGGCACTCCAAGTAGGTTATAACAAGGAAGTTTCCGAGGAATGCAGCAACAAATCAGAGCTACCTTAAAGACATATCTCTGTTGAGGGAGCAGGTTGAAAAGGCCAAGAAAAATTCTTTTTGGATTTTTTGAACATTTTTTGAAATGTTACCATTTATTGGGCTCCCCTGGTGTCTCAGACAGTAAAGAATCCACCTGCAGTGCAGGAGACACCAGTTTGATTCCTGGGTTGGAAAGATTCCCGAGAGAAGGGAATGGTAACCCACTCCAGGATTCTTGCCTGGAGAATCCCCTGGACAGAGGAATCCTGCAGGTGGGCTACAATCCATAACATCACAAAGAGTTGGGCATGACATGACTAGCAGGCATGCACCATTAATTAATCAGTGAAAGAAATCGTTGGAAATCCAGTTTTCCAATAGAAAAATCCAATCAACTAATAAGAATATATTGAATTCTCACTTGATTTTTAATATGAACATAGGCATCAAGATATTTTCTGCTATTGTCACTTATTCTTGAACCATGTTTTGCTAATTCCTTAGAAGAATGGAATACTAAATAATAAAATAAAAAGCAAGCAAATTTTGATTGGGTTCTAGGGAAGTTAAGAATTATGGGGCTCTGCATAATCTTATCAAACAATTACATGGTAATTTCTAATTGTTATCCATGGCCATAATCCTGGATTCTGTGTGGATAAGACTCAGAGAGTTCCGCACAGCAATATGGAGAAATAAGAAAGAGGTACAACAATACATAGGTCAGGAAGAACAATGAATATAAGTTAACCAATTCAAAAATTTCTTTACAGATAGATCTGATTTCATTAGTCAAGAATCTTACAGTTAATATATGATCATTAAATTCACTGTTGAGACAAAAATACCCTTTTAAATGTGCAAATCACTTATCTCTTCATTTTTTAAATGATGGAAATAATTTCATTTGTTTTTAGACAGCTTTCAGTCCAAAGGGGAGAGAAGAAACTCAGAAGCTAGATTGTTTGTGTTTGGTTAATATATGTGTGTAATATGTTAAAGAAATCTAATCTTGCTTCAATATTTGCAGAAAGATATGCCATTTATTAAAAACTCTGGGGCAGTCATTTTACTGCAAGTGTTCTTTGCTTAACAAAATAGATTCATTCAGCAAATATTTATGGAGCATCTTCTGAACTCCAGGCAATGAAACAGATACAAGAGATTCAGAAATGAATGGGATAAACTGCATTTTTTTGAGGAACTCATAATCCTGTGTGAGATGTACATATTGAAAATATTGCAATACAAATGCCACTCGTGTAATAGAGTGTAGTACAAAGTTTTATAGGTCCATTGAAGAGGAAGTGATAAACTCTGATAGAACAGGGTTTCAAAAGTCTTTACAAAGACATTTACATTTCTAGTGGGCATAAAGGGACAAATAGATAATTTAAACATAAAGAAGTAGCTGGTGGCATCTAGGGAAAAATCTTAGAGCCATTATTAATTCAAAAATATTATTTTCTTAATGGCTATAAAAATCAGCAAGTTTATAAAGAGTTCTCATTAACACTGGTTTGTTTTCACTTTTCTAATCTGTAGGTCATAGGAAAGTCTGATGAAACTAGTTTTATTAAGTAATATTAATCAGTATTCCCACTTGATTGAAAAAATACTGAAACTGTAGTTCCCCCCTCTTCAGAATTTTATAAGCTTACTGTATCTATGGATTATTGTTTTTGGATACATTTTGAAATTTATGTAATGTCAGTGTAGATTTATATATATGCAGAAATGCGTTCGTGCATGCTAAGTTGATTCAGTTGTGCCTGACTCTTTGTGACCTTACACTGTAGCCCACCAGGTTCCTCCGTCCCTGGGATTCTCCAGGCAAGAATCTTGGGGTGGGTTGCGGTTTCCCCCTCCATGGAATCTTCCTGCCCCAGGAATCGAATGTACGTCTCCTGCATTGCTTGTGGATTTTTTGCTGCCTAAGCCACCAGGAAAGCCCATGCAGAGATATAGGCATCTATATATAGATACATATGTGTATATATATATATTTCTATACCTATGTGTATATATATGTGTATGTATGCTGCTGCTAAGTCACTTCAGTTGTGTCCAACTCTGTGCGACCCCAGAGACGGCAGTCCACCAGGCTCCTTGGTCCCTGGGATTCTCCAGGCAAGAACACTGGAGTGGGTTGCCATTTCCTTCTCCAGTGCATGAAAGTGAAAAGTGAAAGCAAAGTCGCTCAGTCGTGTCTGACTCTTAGCGACCGCATGGACTGTAGCCCACCAGGCTCCTTTGTCCGTGGGATTCTCCAGGCAAGAGTACTGGAGTGGGTTGCCATTTCCTTCTCCAAAAAGGCTGATGAAAGTGTGTAAAATTAAGACGATAACTGTACTTAGCAGCACAGTTGCAATAAAGCATCACTGAGATCTGAGGAGGTATTATCTTCTTAGGTGTTCCTGCCTTGGCCTGAGTTAGCTTGAGACACTGAATCACCCCAGTGTCCTAAAATCCATCAACAGGAACACAGATGCTCTATTTGTCATAAATATCTATTAAACCGTTCAAACTGACAACTAAGCCATGCTGAATTAAAAAGAATCTTAGCCCACATTTTCCTTCTCTCCTGCTTTAATCATGACTGCTCAGGGAGAATAGAAACAGACGGATAGACAGATAATAGATATATAATCACAAATTCTCATGTCCAACTCTCAGCCTTCTGCAGGTGAAAGCCAGCAAACTCTCAGATTTCCTTCAGCTTTACCTCCCCCTGCCCTCTCAGTCTTTGGTTCCTGAGAAACCAAGGTGCTTTGCATCTCAGCTTTCCTTACCCCCTTTTGGTATAATGGACTCAAATAACTATAGTAGGTCCTTCGGCAAGAAACAAAAAGAGGTTGACATTTGTCCTGTGCTTGGGATATCTCAGAATTCTATTCTGCCATCCAGTGTAAAACCAGACATTAATGATTCATTAACACTTAGTTGTACTTTTTTTTTCTTCCAGTCTTTGACATGTTCATTATTTTCTCACCACTCTATCATTTTGCCAGGGATAAAAGCAGCTCCGAATCTCCTCCTTCTATAATTGGTTTGTCTTTCTCTGAAATGAAGTTTAGTTAGGTTTCCTTGAATCTTCAACTTTCTGGTAAACTTAAAATATGTTACTTTTTAGCTTATGTGTTTATCTTTTCTTGTTAGTGTGAAGACTATAGTCTCTAGCAATGTTTTAAGTTCTAACTAAAAGCAGGCATTCTCTTATTTGCTATTATTTTAGATTCAGACTCACATTCTTTTTCTCTGTAGATTGTATTTGAAAGTCTAATGTAAACAAGTTGGAGATGAACTTTTTATATCTATTTCATCCAGAGCGAAAGTATGAGGATTTAGAACTAGAATATCTGTATTAAGCCCTAGTAAATTTGGCTTATTGTATTATTGTTCAGCTGCTCAATCATGTCAAACTCTGTGACCCCAAGGACTGCAGTATGCCAGGCTTCCCTGTCCTTTACTGTCTCCTGGAGTTTGCTCAAACTGATGTCCATTGAGTCAATGAAATGTGGCTTAGTCATTACAAATTCTTGAATTTCTATATTTTTTTCAATCATGTGGGAATAATCATTAATACTACTTAGTAAAACTAGTTTTAACAGACTCCACAGATTAGAAAAGTGAAAACAAACCAGAGTTAATGAGAACTCTTTATAAAATTGTTGATTTTTATAACCATTAAGAAAATAATATTTTGAATTAATAATGACTTTAAGATTTTATCCTAGATGCTACCAGCTTGTTAAAAAGAAAAAAAAAAATCACACATTAACAATTGCCATCAGTTCTGGTGAATATCACTGACATCTTCTCAAATTTTTCATCCTCTATGACAGAATGATTTTTTTTCCCTTGAGAAATATGTACAATATAAGTGCAAGTCAGCTGACATTTCACATACTTAAGGGAATATCTCTATTAACTTATTACTAATTCATTAGTCAGTCAGAATATCATACCTATTTCTTGACTAAAATATATAGGTAAATATTTAAAGTCAACCCAAAGAAATTCCTTCAAAGTTTATAAATCTAAACCAAATATTATTTAAATTACAGATTTTCAGTTAGAAATAGGATGGAAATGAAATGGGCAGGAAATGGAAATGTAAAAGATAAATTTCATGTTACTACATTTAAAAATGTGTTTGATTTCAAAGGATGAACTTAATATTATTATTCTGTTTTAATATCTACCATAATTTATTTATAGCCCTAGTTCAATTGTCCTTTCTTTGCAACTTAGGACATTTAATATTTGCATAGTAATATTGTTTCTTGGTAGGAGTTGCATGAATTTTAGGTCACTTTGGATTGTTTGGTGTGATCTAATAATAATATTTCTGATGCCATCAATTTTCAACTATGCAAGTAAATGTTAACTGGATTAACATAGGCAATTGGAATCCATACATATGTACACAATTTCTCTCTTTCTTTATTTTATTTTTTTTGTTTCTTTACTGGTTTCAGATAATAAGTTAGAGTAAAGAGGAAACGAAAAAAAAAAAAAAAAAGAGGAAATGATTGAGCTAAATAATGTCTCCTTTCCTTTCCATCTTCAATAATGTTGCTCCTGAGAGATGTGGGAGAAGGAAGGGTGCCTAAAATAGAACCAGTAAGAGGCATGAGGCAACTAGAATGGCAGCTTGAAAAAGACATGAACAGAGACATGTATCAAAATCAACAACCTCAGATATGCAGATGACACCATCCTCATGGCAGAAAGGGAAGAGGAACTAAAGGGCCTCTTGATGAAGGTGAAAGAAGAAAGTGAAAGCTGGCTTAAAAATCAACACTCAAAAAACTAAGATCATGGAATCTAGTCACATCACTTCATGGCAAATAGACGTGGAAAAAGTGAAAACAGTGACAGATTTCACTTTGGGGGGGCTCCAAAATCACTGCAGATGCTGACTGCAGCCACAGAATTAAAACACACTTGCTCCTTGGAAGAAAAGCTATGAAAAACCTAGACAGCATATTATAAAGCAGAGATACCACTTTGCCAACAAAGATCCACATAGTCAAAGCCATGGTTTTTCCAGTAGTCATATATGGATGTGAGAGTTGGACCATAAAGAAGTCTGAGCGCTGATGAATTGACACTTTCAAACTGTGGTGCTGGAGAAGACTCTTGAGAGTCCCTTGGACTGCAAGGGGATCCAACCAGTCCATCCTAAAGGAAATCAGTCCTGAATATTCAGCCCTTCCTAAATTGGAAGGACTGACGCTGAAGCTCTAGTATTTTGGCCACCTGATGCGAAGAACTGACTCATTGGAAAAGACCCTGACGCTGGGAAAGATTGAGGGCAAGAAGAGAAGGGGGTAACCTAAGATGAGAAGATTGGATGGTATCACCGCCTCAATAGACATGAGTTTGAGCAAATTCAGGGAGACGTGAAGGACAAGGAAGCCTGGTGTGTTACAGTGTGTTTACGCTGCAAAGAGTCGGACACGACTGAGCTACTGAACGAGAACAAGTGTTTAAATTGAAATTGAATTACAAAATTCTGATAATGTTTGTAAGAACCCAATCTATATGAAACATAAGATTTTCTGAGAGATGTAAAGAGAAAAGAAAGGAAGGATCTGAAGTGCACATAATGCATTTCAACATGCTAACCCAAACACTGAGTTTAATATGAAATTACAATGATAATATCAAGCCTCAGATCTGGCCTATATAAATCATAAGTTACCATGGTAAGTATTATCATAGTTAAGAAAAAAATCCATAAATGCTTATCCTATAAAATACACAATTATCAAAATAATCAGTGCTAATGTTTCATTAACAATATTTCCAATATTAATTGTGAAAAAATTGTTTCAGTAAAGATTTCTAAATAATTTCCTAAAAATAAAAGATAATCAATGGCTAAGAGAACCAAAGAAAGAAGTATTTCTATTAAACTTTTTTATATCATGATTATAGAATATTATCAAAAGTAGGAAACAAAGGATGGATAAATAAATCCTCTTCTAAAGTATAAAAAAAAAAATAGAGCTAAAAATGACAACAAAACCCAATATGTCCATGTTGTTGTTCTTGTCCAGTCGCCAAGTCATGTGTGACTTTTTGCGACCCCATGGACTGCGGCCCACCAGGCTCCTCTGTCCATGGGAATTCTCCAGCCAAGAATGCTGGAGTGGGTTGCCATTTCCTCCTCCAGGGGATCTTCCCAACCCAGGGATTGAACTAGGGTCTCCTGCATTGCAGGCAGATTCTTTATCCCTGAGTCACTTGGGAAGCCCCATAGCTAATGTTGGTTTGGCCAAAAAGTTTGTTCAGTTTTCAATAAGATTTTATGGAAAAACCTAAATGAACTCTTTGGCCAACCCAATATTTTGTACTATAACAAAATTTAAAAACTATGTTTCTTTTAAGTAATCAGTTGTAGCTATCCTTTCTGAAAGGCATGAACTCTAGAAGGGAGCACATCAATATTCAGAGCTGGTCTACTTTTACTTTTATATTTTGGATGGCCAAATACAATGTCAATTGTGCTTCCACCATGAGGAAAGAGATTGGCATTTCATGGTGAAGCAGCTGTATGTGATACCACAGTAAGTGTTCTCTCCTTACCAAGCTGCATTTGTCTTGGTTTTGTTAGGAATGTTATCCCACCTCATCTGCAGCCTAAACTTTCTGAGCTCTGAGTATATTGTTGGTATTTTCTCTGATAAGCATGGTGCTCTTTGCCTTCATTCTTTATTTTCTTTCTAAAATTGCCTAAGCTTACAGCTAATTTTTACATGTTAATGCCTCTGCTGGCTACTATTTCAGTTTCTGAACATCTGGATGGGGAATGAGACTTTTTTTTTTTTTTTTAAACTGTATACAAGGAAAATGGTATTCTTAAACATTTTTCTTTTCATATATTATGATCTTCTTCACATTTCCAATTTCAATCTACTCAAGTCTAAACTACTGCAAATGTCTCCATAAGACTTTCTGTTTTGACCCCCCCCCATTCTAAATCATCTTATAAATTGTTGTTTCCTCATAAAGTTCTTTGATCATATTTCTTTTCTCCAGTATCTCCAGTGCCTTTCTCTAATTTCCTTTCATTTATCATGAGTCCACCCCAATCTATATTAGAACAACATTTCTAGTCTTATCTTTTACTATTTTCTCACATAATTAATGCAAATTAATTGTATCCTGTGTTTCCTTTTTCCATCGTGTTTCCTGCTCCTTTCTAACCATTAGGAATATTTTTATCTTGCTATTTATTGATATTTCATCCACTCTTTTAAGTTTAGCTGAGTGTAGTTCTCTATAATTTCTATGCAAACTTACAGAAATTTAAAATTCACTATATTATTAATTATTATTTTTAATAATTAACTTATTATTTTTAATACCCAGGACTGTATGTTTCTACCTACCTGTTTCTTGTATACCTTAGTTAATGTCATTGTTAAAAAAAAAAAGTCATCCAGGAAATAAATCTGTAAACATCCTTGTTAGAAAAAACTCCGCGGGAGGAAAAAAGCTGCCTCTAAGGACCGGTGGTAAAGGCCTTTATTGAGTGGTCACTCTTGGGCAGAACTCCCGGGGGCGGATGAGTGAGGAGACAAAGGGAGTCTGCGAGGTATGAGGGGGTGGGGAGGGGTTTTATAGCCAGGGCCGGCGTCCAAGCCAGGTCTTTTCATATAAGGAAGAAAGCGCGGGCTACAGCGGCGGTCAGTGTCCAAGGGCTCTGTGTTGGTACCTGATTGGACCAGGCTGCAGGGGGTTGGTCCCCGGAAGTTTAGCCAGCCTCCGGAATTTGCCTTGTAGCACTTTCCTGGGGCATGCCCCGACCTTTCAATCCTTAGCTTCTTTCTCTTCTATAAATCAATTCATCAATTCTGATGCATCATTTGAATATGTCCTTTCCACTACAATCCATACAAATGTTTCTTAAGTCAGGTATTTGCCAATTTTCACCAAGGTTTTATAATAATAGTCAGGGCTGACTGCTCCCTGTCAATTCCATCCACTCAATGACCACGAGCATGGGCCTCTATGTCTGGATGTCTCAGAAACAAATCATACTCAGTATATTTCAAACTAAATTCACAATTCATCTCCCTAAAAAGCTGTTTCTTCTCAATCCCCTCCATTTTTAATGACATCCTAACCAATCTGATTATGCAAGCCAGCGGCCCCAGGGAACAGTGTGCTGAAGCCAGGTCCTTCCTAACTTATGAGAATCAGTTGTGCACATTTCTCCCAACTCTGAATTGGTGACATCATGCTGGTAGGTTGAAATTCATTCACCTTCAGGGGAATATATATACCATGGAAACTGGCAAGTTGTATAATTCAGCACTTTCAATTTTTAAAATTTTTGTTTGTTTGTTTGTTTATTAGAGAGCCCATTTACCAGCACATCCCTGGGAGCATTCACCATGAAAGCTATTCTCCTTTTCCGGTTCACTTCACACAAGTCAGGATTTTAAAGATGTTTGACTTATCTCATGTTGATCTACTCTTCTAATTCTGATATGTCCATTTATACTCAGAGTGTATCACTGAAATAATTTCCTCAAAATGTGTATCCTTTCTTCATGGGAATACTCCTACAACACCACTATTAAAGTGTCCTTTCTGTAATGAAAATCTGATTATATAATTCTTCTGTTTAACAGTCACAGGAGCTCTGAAATACTAGAAAATAAGGTATCAATTCCTACTCAGGTTGTACAGGCCATTTGTAGACTCTGTGATCTTTACTTATCTCTCCAAAACACTCTTCTGTTTGGTGTCAGGTATCCAAATGTTATGCCTGTAGAATTATTTTCATCTCCCTCAGATTCAAGCAGACTTCTCATATAATTTCAAATGCCATTCTTTCTCATTTCAATGTCCATTTTGCAAGCTCAAAATGCCTTGTCTATCCAAAATCCAACTGTAAAATCTCATCTGGCAAACTATTCCAGCTTTTTTTCACTTAGGCTCATTTCCTTCTTGTCCTCTAAACAAAACTTCTGTTTCTGCTAATGTAATACATTGCAACATGAAAACACAAACATTCACATTTTTAAATTAATTTTTGTATTCTTGGGCCCTGTCCTAAACTTGGTGACTGTCCTACACATAGCAGATACTCACTCAATCTGAAACAGATCAGTTTCAATGGCAGAGATTTCTTTTGCTCCTGCTTTACTTCAGGTCAGAAGGCATTTCCTGTATGCCTTCTGTGTACCAAGAATTGCATGTATTGGTTTTAGATCTTTTGTAATATGTATACTTTTGAGTCTCTAGGTTTGATAGGGCACATAGTATGCCAATGAATTTATGAATTATGGCTAGTATATTCATTGTACCTACATACATTTATTTATTTGTCCATCTTCTATTTATATTACAAAGGAGGATTCTAACTGTTAAGTGCATATGTGCATATTCAATTAATTTTAATAATATGCCTATGAATTTAGTTTCACAGTATTATCATCCACTTTCTACAAGTGAATTAACTAGATGGAAATTAAGCAAAATTTAACAACGCCACACAGAAAATAAATGGAGAAAATAGTAGATAAACCTCTGCAGTCTGGCTCCAGAGTATCTGGTTTTAACTGCTACTTACTGACGCAGTTAGTAGTTGATAAAATAACCCAGACATTTACAGAAAAAGTGCAAAGATGGGTCTTTAAATTTTTAAATCACCTCAAACTTTTGTTTTATGTATTGTAAATATAAAACCAATTTCTTTGATGGGCTTAGGGAAAGCATCATGGTACCTGAATCAATTCTTTAGTATACCTCTTGATGGAAAAAACAGGTGTTACCAAGGAGAAGCATGTGTGGATAACAGTATATTTATGAAACACATGGAAGATTAAAAAAAATTATTTTTTCAGAAATTATATGAAATTGGAACAGGTGAGGCCCGATTTAAGTAAATGGTATTTAATTATTTTAAAGTAAAATTTGTTGAAAAAGACAAAAAAAAAGGAAAAAGATAATTTTAACATAGGCCAGTTATTTTCACTTTATGGAAGTCTACATGAATTCAATTCTTTGGGAAAAAATATATTTTTCTTTGTAGCTCAGCGCAGCATGTTCCTACGTCAGAAATATTTTGTTCTGAAAACAGTGTTTGTAAGATATCTGAAACGCACTGTTTAAACATGTGGATTTTGCTGATTTTACATTTGAAATAAGGCTCAGCTCATGCAAAGTACTAATTGATTTATAGCTAGCTCAGTTGACTGTGGATTCATGGAGCGCAAATGTACTTACAGTAAGTGTTATGACCTCCCAGGGGAGAGTCCGCAATATTGAGCAAAACAGCTACTGGAAAAATATTAAGCAATTTCTGCCTAGCTTCTAATGTGTCTAAGGGGAGCTTTTGTTTTGTAGATTATCTTGCTGCTTTTGCTATCATGTTGGATTTTAGCCAGGCTTTTATTTTCACATTATGGGGAGGAAGAAAAAGACGAAGAAATAGAACTATGAAATATTGAGATATGAGCACAGACTAGGAAAGAGAAGACAGGCAGGCAGCAAACCAAATCCCATTTATGTACCATATCAGTCTGCTCTTCCCCTATGTGCTTTACTACCAAAATTCCTTCACTTTCTTCTCTCTACTCAGGATCTCTCAGCTGGCTGGACTGAAAAGATAAGGACCCATTTCCTCAGGGGAATCAGTTCTGTAACAGCTGATCGACTCGCTAAGTATTGAAGCACCCAAAGTAAGGTGCCTGTAGATCTGGAAAGGACAACCTGCCTCACAAGAAGCATGGCTTCCCAGAGACATTTGGAAGCTTATTGATTTCAGGAAGGTTGAAATCCTGGATGTACGTGCTGTTTTCTCAGAGGAGTTTATCAGAGCACTGTGACCTTTCTGGTTCTGTGTCTCTGCTTTGGGTAACAAGAAAGAGTCATTGTCACCGCTTAAACATTGTGCTGGGAAAACAAATATCACAGAGGGATTTTAAGATATCCGAACAACAGCTCTCTTATGGAAATGTTCCCGTTATTAATAGTGACAAACGTGCTGATAATTATCTGTTTTATCCTGTCTTGTCTCTAGTTTTTACGGCCCCCAGAATGTGTCTACCTCAATTTTATAACCTGTTAAGTCCTAAGAGACTATTCTGCCTTCTTAGATTCTCAGTATGGAAAGAAGAGAGTTCTCTAAAATCAATGTGATTTTTTAAATGCTTTGATAAGAACCAAAATATCAACTCAGAAATGCACTTAAAATCAACTTCTGAATCTATTTTTTAATTTTTTAAACTAACATCAAACCCATATAATTGTCTAGCATTCTTGATTATTTTCTTTAAAAAGTTACTTTTCCATTCAGCCTACCTCAAAATATTCTTGCCAGTCTCAATATCGTTTATTTTTATTTATTTATTTATTTTGTGTACACTGTGTGACTTGTGGAATCTTAGTTCCCCAACCAGGGTTTGAACCCAGGCGGGTGGCAGTGAAAATGCAGAATCTTAACCATTGGTCCCTCAGGAAACTCCCTCATTATAATTTTTAAAGTGAAGCAACAAAGGACTTTTAACATTGAACAATAGAATTCAAACCCAGAAAGCTGGAACACATGATTAGCATTTTCATACTATATCATGCCTATATCTTTTTTTTCCCCCAAATATTTACTTTCAACAGACAACCATATTGAAGCAAAAATTTTGTTGTTTCTTTTAAATTTTAATTATATATATACATATATATTAAATGTCAGAATAAGAAAAAAATATCCATGTGGATAATGTAAGTGATGACAGGATATGAAACTTAGAATGGCTTGACACCTGGTTTTAAAGAATTTGGGGGGTGTGTGTGACTCATTCTGAAAGTGTACCAAGTAGAAGGTAGAAAACTATAGTGAAAATTGTTATAAAAAATCTATGACTGGGTTTCCCTGGTGACTCAGTGGTAAAGAATCCCCCTGCCAATGCTGGAGACACAGGCTTGATCCCTGATCCAGGAAGATCCCACATGCCCAGAACAACTAAACCCATGTGCCACAACTACTGAGTCTGTGCTCTGGAGCCAGGGAGCTGTGAATGTTGAAACCCATGTGCCTAGAACCCAACAAGAGAAGCCATGGCAATGAGAAGCCCTGGCACCCCAACTGGAGAGTAGCCCCCATTCATCACAACTAGAGAAAAGCCCCCAAAGACCAGCCACAGGCAAAAAACAAAAACAAGAACCACTACCATTAGAGGGTTTGTTGTGGACACTACCTTGCAAGTTAAGGGTGTCAGGGCAAATTCTGTTTTACGGTAAGAAATATTTATTTGCTTATCTGTTGAGCAATTGGTTAATTAAATCAAACTTTCTTGACTATTTTAATTTAGAAAGATCAATGACACATTTTTTAAAAGAATCTTTTAAGTTTATATTTTATAATTTTTTATTAATGTGATGAGTGGTTGCCTGTTTAATGTGCATCTTTTTAAGCATTTCTAGACATTGTAATGATGTTTTGCTATAACAATGAACCAAATTATCATTTGCATGATCTAGAGGACTATTGTAACTGTATTTATAATTTTTTAAAAATTGTCCCTAGGGGTCAGTGTAACTGTAATTAGAAAGATGTACCTTATTTTCAGAGCAAACATGCTGGAGAAATTTTTTTCAGACTATGATTTAGTGTGATTCAGTGATTGAGCTGATCTTGACATAGATTCTCTAATCTCTGTCTCCTCTTTTGAGATAGATGGAGTAGTTTAAGATAAGATAGACAGAGAGGACACGTAAAATGTGATAAGATAGACTAAACTGGGATACAATAGAATAAAAATAGAGTAGAAGGTATCATAATAATGAGGGTTAGTATTATTTTGTGAAAGAGTCATTTAAGTTGTGTATTCATGGCTTATATATCAGAAGGAATTCTGTCCCAGGAAGTAGAATCTGGGGCAAAGTTCAGTGTATAGGAGGATGTTTACAAGGGAATGCCTTTGGGGGAGGGATGTGAGAGGCACTTGGCAAAGGGAAGAAATACACATGGTAACTGGAAAGGTCAAGATATAAAGCAATTTCAGTAGAAACTTAGGTTGACCCTGCACAGAGAGATGAAGATATGAAGTCCAGTCTGAACTATATTGAGTATACTGTGTCTTTAACCCTTCTTTCTGTGTTAATCAGCCATTGGATGCAATCTACTTAGGGAATCTTGGGGGGAAGTGACTGTTTTCAGCTGAAGTGATTTCCAAATATTAGTTTTACTAATATTTGAAGATTATCTGCCAGCACCATACCCAGTAGGCCCTTCATTCATGAAGGGAGATCATAGTGGCATATCACAGAATCCAACAAATCTTGTAAAAGTTCTAAAATAGTCACATTTTGGATTAACACATGCAGTGTTCCCTCCCAATTCATGTCCACCTGTGATCTCAGAATATGAACTTATTTAGAAACACAGTCTTTGCAGATATAATAACGGTAAAGATAGAGGTGAAATTATACTGGCTTATTGTGAGTCCTAAATCCAGTGAGAATAACTTTATGAAAGACAGAAAAGGACATACAGAGACAGAAGGAAGGAAGCCATGTGACGATGGGGGCAGAGGTTAGAGTTAAGTGGTCACAAGATAAGGAAATTCCTGCAGACATCAGAATTTGCAAGAGGTCAAGAAGATTTCTTATATACAGCTTTTTGAGGAAGTATGGACATTCTGAAAGCTTGATTTTAGACTTCTGGTCTTTTGACTATAGAGAGGATAAATTTTGGTTGTGTTAAGCCCCCAAGTTTGTGGCTAATTTGATATGGCAGCATTAGGAAACGAACAAACATATATATATATATGTATATATACATATATATGTGTGTATATATACATATATATATATCATTTTTTGGTTTCCCTGTCCCTAAACCCTAGCTAATTATCCCTAACTCTAAAACCAAAATTTTTGTGTAATCTATTGAATCTGATCATAAAAAAGTAACATGAGTTTTCCACTATTAAACTAAATAGATTAAATAAAGAAATCTCATATAATTTATGTATTTTAATTTTTAAAGGTATGTTTATTAAGAAAATACAAACTAGTAGTTGTAAATTAATATTTTGGCCTTGATCTTGAGACAAATGAATTAAATTTTACATGAAGGAAACTATCGAGTGCAAATCCTTAATAGAGGCAAACCTTCATTCTCGTACCATAAATTCTCAACAACAGCAGCATAATAAATTACTTCTAGAATGTTCTTCACATACCACTTCTTAAATGTTTGTTGAATGAAAGAAGGAAGGGAAGAAGGAAAAAAGTAAGTAAAAAATGAAGGAAAGAATAAAAGCTAAAAAAGAAGAAAGGATGTATTTTACAGTCTATAAAAATTTGTTGTTGTTCAGTAACTCAGTTATGTCTGACTCTTTGCAGCCCCATGGACTGCAGCATGCCATGCTTCCTTGTTCTTCACCATCTCTGGGGACTTGCTCAAACTCATGTATATTCAGTCAGTGATGCATCCAACCAGCTCTTCCTCTGTCGTCCCCTTCTCCTCCTGCCTTCCATCTCCCTCAGTGTCAGGTCTTTTCCAGTGAGTTGGCTTTTGGCATCAGGTGGCCAAAGTACTGGAGTTTCAGCTTCAGCGTCAGTCCTTCTAATGAATATTCAGGACTGATTTCCTTTAGGATGGACTGGTTTGATTTACTTGCAGTCCAAGAGACTCTCAAGAGTCTTCTCCAACATCACAGTTCAAAAGCATCAATTCTTTGGTGCTCAGTTTTCTTTCTAGTCCAACTCTCACATCCACACATGATTACTGGAAAAACCATAGCTTTGACTATATGGATCTTTGTCGGCAAAAAGAAGAAAGGAAGTATTTTACAATCTGTAAAAATACTTAGTGCATTTCACCCTTATAGGGAAATGATGCTGGGCACTAGTCATAGAAAAGATGTAAAACTTAGGGAGAGATTCTGCAGAGACCTTTTCCTGATTCTTTACCTTCTTAATTCTTTTATCTCACTTGTGGGTCACAAAGAGAATTCAGGGAAGGTAATCAATCTTTTTGTTGTTCCTGGGTAGACAATGCCCTTAGTAGGAAAATATTTCTGAAAGAGGAAAATATGTATATTGCAGATTGAAATTGAAATATTTAATTAATAATAATATAGTTGTACAGCCATTCATAATATCCTTAGTGACTTTACTGGCATACATACATGAAAATACCTATGTAAAAATTTATCTGCTCACAATCTATCTGCTCTGAGTAGGTGGCACCTACTCAGTATCCTTTATTGCATCTTTCATGTCATTTCATTTCCTATTTTTGGAAGATGCTAGGGTGTGATTTTCTGCCTTTACACTGTATTTCACTGAACTAACTCATGTGACTTAAACATGACTGAAGTCACAACAAGTAAGGCTCTGCAGATAACACAAATTTTTGTTTGCATGTAATAAATTTGCTCCTTTGGGACAAAACCACAGATTCACAAATGCTCAGGACACTCCAGCTTCTCCCAGGAGGTCTGGCTCACATCTCCAAAAGACATTTCTCAGAGTGAAGGGCTTTTTAAAGAATGCTTTTAACCTTTGCTTTTGCTCACAATGCAGCTCTAAGTTCCAACTTTTCTCTTCCTATTGTAGACACTACTTGGCTGACCACAGCTAGGCAAGCAATACTTCTATGAGTGTTTGAATAATTCTAAATCCTATTTATCTAAGACGGTAATAGGGAAAGTCAAACTATTGTCATTGTTTAAGTGGACTGTTATCTCATGGTAAGCAACGGGAAAATCCACATTCTCCGATAGCCAGATCACACTCACTAATTCATGTAATCCTTTTTTTTTTTTTTTTTTAGTTTAAATTACCTCCTCAACTCCTTGTTTTAACTACCTGTTGATGTACTAAAGAATACTTGATACGAGTACTGCTCTTTACTCTTCTGTTAGGGAAGGCAATACAGAGGCTATGAATGCTGGTGAGATTGATATGGTTTTGTGCGCACACATACACACAAACACACACACAACTAGGATGCAGAAACTACTCCATGCCAGTAATCAGGAACTACAGGAAGGTTGTGGATTTTGTGGATTAAACCAAAACAGTTATCAAATACAAAAATTCTAGCACTGTGGTTTCCACTGGGAATAAAAGACTTGCCTGCTTGCCCCTACCAAATGAGTCAGAGACTTTGAATACTCATCTGAGGTTGTTGTTCCTAAAACACTTTGCCAAGTCCAGGAATCTTTTCAGTTGACAGAGATATTTTCCTCTACAAAGCAGAGTAAGTATGGCTGCCTATTCCACCATTTTGTCAGGTTCATTGTGGTGATATATTTCTTCCTTTTATAGCTGAAGCTATGATGTTCCTCTTCAGAAAGCCACTGAATTTCTACTAGAATATAATATCCATGACTCCATGAGAGTGGAGTGGTCTCTTTTGTTTACTGCTGCATTCCCAGAACTTAGAACAGCATCTGGCATATAATAGGAATTTAATACATGTATGTCAGATAAATAACTTCCGTTAGGACTGAGGTGTGCTTATACAAAATCTGCTCTAAACTTTGGTGAATCAATACTTATGCCAAAATATACACTTGACTCACCCTTTAGAACAGACTAGAGAACATTCACAATGCAATCTGAATAAAGGAAATGCTCTCATATGAATCATTTTATCCATGATTCAAAAAGTAGTTATTTTTTCATGGTTCTTATTTGCTGAGCAATGTCTATGGTGCTATGATGCCTGAAATTGAAATATTAAACTTGCTCTGTGTGGTATGTAGCCTATATTTCAATATCAAATACAAGAATGAAAATTTAAAAAATACTGATATAAACAAGTACTTTTAAGTAAGTGCCTAATAGAAGGCATACATGTAAGTAAGCATTACTCACTCCAGTTGTGCCTGACTCTTTGCGACCCCATGGACTATAGCCTGCCAGGCTCCTCTGTCCATGAGATTCTCCAGGCAAGAATACTGGAGAAGGTTGCCATTTCCTTCTCCAGGGGACCAGTTCAACCCAGGGATTGAACCTGGGTCTCCTGTACTGCAGGCAGATTCTTTACGATCTGAGGCACCAGGGAAGCCCAATGTAAGACACAGATCAGTACAATAGATGTGGGTGGAAAATTCTATATTTTCTCTCAAGAAAGGACTTGTCCTGGCTGCTGAGAATGTGGATCAGGGGACAGCCTCCAGCTGTTGGCTCCTTCAGCCTACCTGAGGATTTGCCTCAACTGCAGAGAGACACCTCGCTGCAGGTTGCTCTATGGCTTTGTCAGTCTGTATCTAGTAGACTGGATGAGTTAAGCATATAAATATTTGGCATTTTGGCACAGCAAAAATGAGCCCCACTCCAGATGCACACAGGAGATTGGCCAAAGTTTATTAAGCCTGTGTTGCAATTCAATTTCTTCTCTTGTCCAATTCTTGTTCTCTCCCCTTCCTTCCACAAGTTTGGATCCCTAACAAACATGAATCTCCATCTCAGTGTCTCCTGAGAGCACACATAACCTGTGACCTTTAGAATAGCTCAAGGATATAATGAGAGGCAAAAAACAAGCAAAAAAAAAAAAAAATGGGAAAATAAAAGGCCAATAGATTTGGAATTGGGAGCATCACTGAGTAAGCAACATTCATAAAATAATGGTAAAAATTATCCCACTGAAACAAGGTTCTGTGCCTTGCCCTATGCTACATGGTATATACAGGTTATACATACTGTTATACATATTATTTCATTTAATATCCAAAGCAACACAATGTCAGGCATTACTAGCCATATTTTATGGATGAGGAAAGTTAAGCATAGAGAAGACAACTAATTTTCCTATATTAATGAGAGATAGAGTTGCTTTTAAAACCAGTTTGCTGAGTTCAGAATTAGTTCATTTAACTAGTTTTAAAATTCAAGTTGGAATTAGTGACAAGAGAGTTTAAAGGGTAATCATTACTTATAGGATGTATGGAAAAAAGGTTTAACAGAATACTCTCAAATGCAGGCTTGTCATTTTTCTTATCCTTATTTCTCATATCTAGGACCTTAGAGCATAGGGCCTTTTTATTGGGTTAGCATTTTTACTGGATACTTCCTTTCCAGTTCTAGACTGCTTTTTGCAAAAATCTTCTGAAAATTATATCTCCTAATGATATCGATTCCATCCCATCCTCACCACTTCTCCCTCATACCTTTTGGCACCTGAATCATAGGTTAACTCCAACCCTTTGCTTTAATGATTGGTAACATTAAGATGTGTGCAAAGGGATTGAGATTTGTGCAAAGGATTTGAGAGTATAGGTTTCTTTAACATTTTCTTTTCACCCACTTCTGCTCTTTTCCACTTAAGCAATTTATTCTTAGGATAGCATCCTAAGCAATCTTACTATCTGAAGATGTAACATCTTTCATATCTTAAAATCAAATATTCCTCTGACTGATTCTAAATCACTACTCTTTAAAGTCCCCGCACTTCTCCCACTAAAGTTGGTGTTTGGCTTAACATTACCAAAATTACTCTTTAATTTTCCATTTTTAACTCTTACAAAAATCCATCTGGCTTTGTGTTACCTTCCAATTTAACCTAGAAACTTTACTTAGAATTTCAAGAATATTCTCACTAGTATCCATTATTCTTATATTTTTAAATGTAGGCATTTCTTATGTGTTGCCTCTAAATTGCCAGTGCTATGCCATCCAAACACAGTTGTTTTCTGTGATGCGAGGATGAGGCATGTCTAAAAATAACCCTAACTCTAGGTTTATTAAGACTGGGCTATCAGGACTCCTTCTCCAAGCAAAAGAGCTGCCCTCAAGCTAGATTTTCCGTGAAGCCAATGTTTTTCCTTTCTTCGCAGATGATGGGAGAATTTTACAGTCTCTAAATATCAGATGCCTGGCTTCCTCAGACCAACTCCTGGAAATAGCTGCTCCCAAACTCAGATTGCTTGTCACTTCAACAATAATTTTATTTTCGAGCTTGACCTGCAAATAGTAAAAGCAATAAAACATAGATGTTATGTCATGTTTCTAATAACTATATTTATTCCTATTTATTTTGAGAGTAGACCCGAGTTTTCTGGAGCTGAGAGAGACTATTACTATTACAACAATAACGACACTGATTCCTTGTAGGTTCAACTTTTATCTCTTCTAGAGCAATGTGATGAGAGCTAGATATCCTCCTCATGTACTGGGGTCTGTATTATAGAAGAGAAACCCTGAAAATATGAATCTTGCACATTAATTACATCTTATCTCCTTCACCTCTTGAAAGGAGAGAGCTTTTACCTCTCTAATGACAACAAATTTTCCTGGGTAAGGGAAGGGTAAAGACTCTGGGTTCTCTGTCTTTAGAATGGAATCAATGTCTCCACAGGGGAAATAGCACAAGGCTGCAGGTTTACAACTGCTGGAATTTCTCCATGGCTCCTGCGGAGAGATAAGTTTTGAACAAGAGTAGATGGCTCTAGATCTATCATGCTTGAAAATATGAAAAGCAGATAAATCTGGGGTAAAGAGGTATTCTTCAATATATCAACTCACATTGCTCAAGAAGCCAAAAAATATCTTTAAAGAAAAAATATCTTTAAAAATCTCTAGAGTTCCATAGTGCTTGGTAACATAAGTACATTCTAAGGGTTCAAATCCACCTGGTTCCACTCACATAATGAAAGAGCAGCAGACTTTTAATCTCTCTTGTTCATCTTAAACTTCTATGATTCTCTAATGAAATCAGATTTGTATCCCATTCCAGGTGATACAATGGAGATTGGCCAGGGACTGGTGCCCTCAATGTGGTGACTGAAGAATCAGGCTTGCACACATACTTTTCTGGGTTTCCTGCTCCGGTATGCCAATATTTTCCACCATGTTGTCTCTCAACATTGTTCTGCAAATATTTTGCTCAGTTTTAACCAACTGCCTTACTGACTCCCTATAATGTCTGCTTTGCAGGTTTTAAATCCTCTACAATTCAACATTATTTCAGGCTTAATAAAGCCCTTCCCTTTTTTATTACATACATACACATACACAGTTATCAATAAATATTCTTACCTTCCATCTCTTCATCATTACTTAGATCCAACACTGAGCCTTCCACAGGCCCCTTGATCCTAACTCCATCTATCAGGCACACAAGCACTGTAATAGATACTTTTTTTTTTTTTTGGTCTAACAAAATTGCATTTAAATAACCTTTTACAATGTATTAACTATGTGATCTTGGTCATATAATAAATGTTTCACTTTCCTGTTTGGAAAGCTGAAAGTATTAATACTACTCTCTGGAGAAGGAAACAGCAACCCACTCCAGTACTCTTGCCTGGAAAACCCCATGGATGGAGGAGCCTGGTAGGCAATAGAACGTGGGATTGCAAAGAGTTAGACACGGTTGAGTGACTTCACTTTCTTTCTTTCTTTCTGGGGGAAGATTACAGGAGATAAAATATATAAAGTACATGTCCTTCACTTACCTTAACCCCATTAAAAAAAAAAAAAAGTTTTCTTATTCTTAATAGATAATTCTTTGGCTCACACCACTCTCCAATTGCATGACTCTTTATTTTCTGTCTTTTCTTTCATTGCTAAATTCCTGAAATCTTGGTATTTATGTACTCATTGTGCTCACTGCATTCATGGCTTCATTTTCAATTGCTTTCTCCTTTTCTGACTGTTTTGTGCTCAGTCACTACTTTCTAATGACTAAATTCACATGACCTCATCTCAGTTCACATTGTACATCACTATTCTGTAACATTTACAAGGACTGACCACATTGCTTTAAAATCGTCCTTTCCCACGTTTTCTAAGCATTTTGTCTTCTAACTCTTCATCTACTTCACTGAGTTCCCCTTACTATTCTCTTATGTTAGCTACTTTCCCTTGAGTGTGTGTGTCGCCTGGAAGCATTAACTTCCTTGCTTGTCCCTTGCTATAGTCAATACCTGTTAGCTAATCACTAAGGACAAGGCTTCTCTTTCCTTGATTTGAAAATGCCCCTGCACGTACTTTGTTTTGTTTGGTTTGCCCATCTTGTAAACTATTGGCTTTTCAATCATTTTCAACCCTAACTAGATAACCCCATATCAAATGTATAACCTAAGATAATAGAACTCTTTTATCAAAGGATTTTTTGTGTAACCCAATTGAGCAAAGAAATAAAGGAGAAAAGGGGGAAAAAAAAAAAAAACATTAGAGAAGAAAACAAGCATAATTTTATAGTCTATCCTCTGAATTGCTGTGTGTGTATGTTTGTTTTGTAAAATTATGAGGAAAAAAGTGATACTCTTTAAGATGTTCATACTGTATTAAATCTTTTATCCTCACAAATTCTGAAAAGGCTCTGTGAGTTCTTAAGATGTTAAAATAACACTCTACTATTCACTATAAGAGCAAAATGATTATGTAGGAAAGATAAAAAGGACATGTTTTTTTATTTGACTTTTCCCGAGGAGGGGGTGGGGAGGCAGAAATAGTCTCTAAAATGTCACAAGCACAGAAATGCATGCATCCCTGACTCTGAAGAGGTCTTATTCATTGTTCCCACAATTTGCATCTATTTGACTAGTTTCATGAATCCTTAATTAAGCCTTTATTCACAGAAAAATAATGTTTGGTGAATCTAATTATTTCTTGATTTGATATGACTAAAAAAAAAGAAAAAAATTCTTGCCTCTATTTTCTCTAGCCTACTTTTCCTCCCACCTGAGCTTCCATCTTCCTATTACACAACCAGTGTTGCCTAAAAGCTACCTCTCCTACTAAAGCTGCCTTTTCCCACATCAACCTCACTTCCAGCATTTTATCTGGTGCTCTGCTCCCTGGTTTTTCTGTGACCCTGGCCTGCCTCTCCAGTGGCTTCCACTGGGTAGCTCATAGCTTCTCCCTCCTCCCAAACACAGCCGCCTCCTGGCAACATCTTCCTTCAATTATTCAGAGCTGCTGCATAGAAACAGACATGTACACAAGTGAATAAAGGCTACAGTACAAATTCTACAGCTATGAAGTATAGGATAGATCAGATATTCAAATGCAGTATTCTTTTTTTTTTTTTTTTTTTAAGCTCTAAGAAAAGATTAGACTTGCATCTTTCGCTAAGAATCAGACAAAGGAAAATATCACATTTGAGATGGCCTTGCTACAGCTCTATTGTTATTGAAAGTGGGTTCTGGCTGCCCATTGGTCAAACGCCAATAAAGGTGCAAGTTTTGTGGAAAGTAAAGCTTGCTTTGTTTTGAAGGCTGGCAATGGGGGAGGGGTGGCAAAGTAGACTCATGTCCAAAGATCTATCCCCCTCACTGATGATCTGTGGGCAAGAGATTTTGTAGACCAAGGGAGGGGGCTACATGCAGAAACAACAGTCAGCTCTGACAGTAACCTTGAAATTGGTCATGCAGTGGTCTGGCCACTGTCATCTTGATTAAGTTAATCTTCAATTCCAGAGTGAGTTTGTTCCAATTTCCTTGAGGACAATTCTTGGACTTACGGCAGCTTATGTCATGGCTATAGTCTGATCATCATGTAGTTAACTTTTACACCTCATGGGGGTTTCAATATCTACAAGACAGCTCACAGGATATGGCTCAGAATATTATCTACAGCCCTAATGAGGAACTAAAAGGTCCTTGACTTTGCTTAATGATTACTACTATTGGTCTTACTCAGCTATTTTTCTTTGCTTCAGTATTTCTCACTTCTCTGATTAAACTTTTTGTTTGGCTAAAGTTTCTCTACAAGACAAAAGGCAAGTGGAGGACATGGGGTGGGAAGAGGACCATAATGACCTGCTTTATTTTATTTTTTCTGCTTGGAATGATTTTTACTGAGATATCTGTTTGCTTCATGCCTTCATTTCCTTCACATATTTGCTCAAATCTCAGCTTGTTAATGAGATCCACTCTGACTACTCTATGCAGTATGTCACCCTGTTCCAGCTGCCTCCTCTGGCATTCTGGATTATCTTCACTTTTTCTAATTTTACTTATTTTCCCCCAAGGATAATCTGATAATATGTTAGATCATTAATTTACTACATTTTCATTTTTATTTTAAATTCTCCACTATAAAACTTAGCTCCAGTAGGACAGAGACTTTTGCTTTGTTGGATCCCAAACACAAAAGCCTGGAAATAACAGTTAAACAATGTTCTAACAATGAATGCAAAGAAGAAAGGAGGGAGAAAGAAACCAGGGAAGGATGGAAGGATAGAAGGAAAAAATAAATGAAGGATAGCAATTATAAGCCAAATAAATGAAACATTTTCTTCTTTCTGAAACTTCAATGCATATTTATTTCAGTTCAACAAATGTTTGTTAAATTCCACCATAATTTAGGTATTTCTGAGTGCTACAATACATAGATAAATGATGTATTTGTGTTAAGTTTAAGGAGCTTGTAATGATTTGGGAGTACGACTATCTCTTTATAGTGCAGTAAAGTATTATAGAGGGCTTCCCTGGTGGCTCAGATGGTAAAGACTCTGCCTGTAATGCAGGAGATCTGGCTCAATCCCTGGGTAAGGAAGATCCCCTGGAAGAGGAAATAGCAACCCACTCCAATATTCTTGCCTGGGAAATCTCATGGACAAAGGAGCCGGGTGGGCTATAGTCCATGGGGTCACAAAGAGTTAGACACGACTTTGTGACTAACACACAAAGTATTATAGATGTTGGAATACTGGGTAATGAAAATGTTATGATAGATTTGCACTTTAATCCATCCAAGTTGATTCTAGATAATATGGTTGGGATAATAATATCCCAACCCCTGGGATGGGGGTGCTATGTGAAGTGCAACAATAGAGGCAGGGAGACCAGTTAGGAGACTCAGGCAATAGTAAAGAAAGATGTGTATCTGAACTAGAAAATTAGTAATAGTGACAGGAATGGGTTTCTGAAGTATTTAGGAGATAAAATCAGAGGAACAGGGTGAATGATTAAGGATGAGAGATTTGCTGGTAGTGTGGCATGGATTTAAGAATAAGCAAATTAAATCAATTCATCATTGTGGCAACTCTGATTTGATACTGCTACATGAGAATAGAGGGATAAACACAACCCAGTGATCACAGCAAAAGCATTAGGAGAACATAATACAGAGAAAACCCAATTTGAAATGTTTGTAGTGTTTCTAGTCACTGAAATTTAACTGATGCTATCAAAACCAGGAAATGGGAAGTAATCAAGAGAAATGTCAGCTCAAAACACCAACGTTTATTCAATTTCATCATATGTGTTTATGTATTTTGTTTACTCTAGGAAAAAGTACTAATATATTTCTTTTAAATTCCCTGGATAATAAGAAAGGAGGATATGCCAATCCAGCCCATTTTCCATGAGACCAAAGACCATGAGAAATAAGTTAAAAAAAATGCGTGAAAATTGTGGCATTTATTTAAAACAAGAGTGCCATTAAAAGATTCAACACATTAACTTACATGATTTCAGAAATATCTATTAGTTACATATTATCAATGCATTCCATGAGAATGGACATGTCACCATGTTTTCTTCCGTGGTTCTGGTGTCTAGTTCAGGTCTTGGTAAGTAATAGAATCTCAATAAATATTTTTCTGATGACTGAATAAAAGAATGGGTAAAAAGATTATCAACAATGTGGATTTTGGAATTAGAAATGTTTTAAATCCTAGAACTGCCACTAACTAGTTGAGAAAGCTACTTTACTTTCTGAGCTTAGAGTCCTCATACATAATGGAAAAAAAATAATAACTGCCTCACAGAGTTCCTGACATTTAAAAATAATAATCAGTTATTATTTAAAACACTTAGCATAGTGACTAGCATGTAGTGTGTGTTCAATAAATGTTCATAATTACTATAATGGTTCTGTTTCTATGCCAGGTAGATCTTTAAGCCACAAATAAATTTGAATTTTTCAAGGCAGCTTTCAAAAACTGTTACCATTGTGTACTTAGTAAGCCAGAGGCCAAATCCCTTTGTTGGAGTCTCCATGTGGAAAACACACCTTCAACTCCTTTCCTATAATTTCTCAGTTGCATTATTTCACCATTTTTTTCTCTTGTGACTGCTCTTACTAAGAGATATGTCATATAATGAAATGTTTAAAAATGAAATTATTTGCTTTATGGGTGAAAAGTGCTTGAGAAGTGACTAGTCATTTTTAAAAATATTTTATTCTCTTAGAAAATGTGGTTGAATTATATTTCTTCAAGTCATATATGTAATGGCTTCTACAAATTTAGAGATGTCTTGGGAGTGTAATGCAAGTTTCACTGTATTCCCTGGAAACTGATGGGATCCTATATAGCTAATAATGTGGGTTTAATAATATTTAGTTATGTTCCACAATCACAATAAACCTAAAACACACTCTAACTGTTAATGAGATGGGTAAAAACTGCATGATCAGGTATAATTTTCCTTTTAAAAAGTCATATCACTTATTAACAAGGCAATTGTGGAGAGAATGTAAGAGAAACTAGTGTTAGACTCACTGACCATATGGTGGATCAAGTGAACAAGATCTAGACTAAGAAATATAAGGGGCACTAAATAGTTCTGGTAAAGGGAACGAAAACTAGCAACCAAAATGGACTCATAAGAATGAGTCTTATTTGTGTTTTTCATACATTCATTCAGGCACTTGGATATTTGGTCAGTTATGCCACCCATAGTAACTAAATGACAAATAAATGTCAAATCTTTTACTAGCTACTGTCAAAGGTAGGTGATGGCTATGAGGTCTTCTATCCAACTAATGAATTAATGCAGTCATCCAGTTAACTTGACTCATTTGTGAAACTAGTAATAATCAGAGCTACCTGATTGCTAGTGCTACCTACATGACTAAATTCTGAATTCTGATAAACAATAATAAATTCTGTTTTTGCCCCCCGCCTCCAAAAAAAATGGTATACTGGGAACAGAAACTCAAGAAGCAGAGAATTCCCTCTGAATGTTATAAAAAGGTATTAGAAATAAATAAAACAAAGTTTGGAAATAATTTATGTTTAGGAGGTGTTGCCTAAAGGCAAGAAAACTTCCCTAAAAGACTTTCCTTATGATTCCTTTTGTTACTGTGGATTATTGATAGTATTTATTCCTTTTGTTACTATGGATTATTGATAGTATTTTGATATGTTGATTGATATACTGACATTTGAAAACTTGACATTATGCTTGTAGAGTACTTTTTTTAAGGTAGTAGTCTGCCAAGAATTCTAAGGAAGATTACTAAGGCCACCTATGCATATTGCAACAATTTGATATTTATAATTGCCACTCAGGCTCCCTGTATGTGAAAAAACATTCTTATTTATCAGATTTATCATCCTGTTTTTCACTGCTTAACATAGAGTGCAGAATTAGAATTCTTCTCAACCCACCAAAATTAAAGATAAATCCTATTTGTCTCCCTTATTTCAAGAAATAGAAGAGCTGACTAGGAATGTGGAAGTTTATGTTATTGATATAATCTATCACTTCCCTGGTGGCTCAGATGGTAAAGAACCTGCCTACAACGCAGGAGACCTGGTTCGATCCTGCACCAGGAAGATCCCCTGGAGAAGGAAGTGACAACCCACTCCGGTATTCTTGAAGAATTCCATGGACAGAGGAGCCTAGTGGGCTATATTCCATGGGGTCACAAAGAGTGAAACATGACTGAATGACTTTCACTTCACTCACTCATCAATGTAAATGAACCTATATGTTTAGTATAGAGAACCACATAAAGCTCATTGTTCAATACTTTAAAGTTAATACTAAATGCAATTTTTGATTGACTGAATGTGTCAACAGTATGTTACAATGTGTGTGTGTGTGTGTGTGTATTTAAGCTTAGAATGAATGTCAGAAGCAATGAATTTACTAAAGTGTTTGTGATTTTTTTATATAATCTAAAAGTCTATGATTATCTGAAAAACATAAGAAAAATGACTTAGATAATATAGGCAAATTTACTTTCCCTTTTTGAAGGAAAGATAAAATGTAAAGCTTGGAATTCTTTCAAGCATAATGTTTCCTACATAACTAACTTTTTAGTGTTAAAATGTATTTACTTCTATAAAGCTGCTGCTGCGGCTGCTAAGTCGCTTCAGCCGTGTCTGACTCTATGCGACCGCATAGACTGCAGCTGACCAGGCTCTGCCGTCCCTGGGATTCTGCAGGCATACTTGTCTAAATAAAAGAATAACTTTAAAACATAAATCAAATATCAAACTTTTGTGATTAACATTCAGCATTTTCTAAGATAAATTTTGACTAATCAGGTGGAAAATATCAGAAATACAAATCTATTGTATAACTTTACTCTTGAAACCAGGGAAATATTAGGAATTCAAGTGAAAAATAAATTTAAACACTACACTGGAATTAATTGTATTTCAGACTGGGGGTGGAGCGGGCACTGCACGTATTTGTACTCAATTAACCAATCAATCAATGGGCTTGTTATATATATTCTATGTTTTGTTTGTTAAAATAGAGGCCAAAAACTGCCTAAACCAATGGCAAAAACTTGTAATGAAGGGTCAGATTCATCTGTTTCACTCTCAGGTAGGTGATCTTAGAAGAAACAATATCCATAAAGTACTTATGTATGATATATAGTTTTGTTCTTCCTTAATAAATTACTTTCAACTAGAAATTATATTTTTAATTACATTTACTATAAACTCTAGGCACCTCAAAAACATGTAGAGAGGTTACCAACTAGTGGAAAAAATTATAATAAAAGCTTGGAAGAAACTGATTGTTTTGAGGTTCAGGGTTTTTAAGTCTGTGTAAGCTTAGATGCACATTAAAATAGAATATATGAGTTAGATATAGGAAAAAACTAGTTTAATTAGCAATTCCAGGTGGAAGTGCCTGGTAATCTATATCTTTTATGTATATGTGATGTAATACTGATGAATAATCAACCCTGAGGAGCCTTGATGTGATAAAATTTTGATAAGATCTAGCCACTGAATAGAATGCTATTAACATCAAGGGTTACCACACGTAACCACTGGACAAAAGCTACTCTTAACTGTCATGGTCCTTAGCTTGTCTATTAAATAAAGGTATTGGATTAAAAATAATCTTCAAATATCTCTCAATACTTAATTAGGATATGAAAACAATTTTGTGTATTGTGATGAATATTATTAAGACTAACATAGAGTAGACTATAAGAGAAAACATCATAGGAGCATCACACATACTGAAGGTTAATACCGCATCATGAAACTTCATTTCTGATTAAATGTATATAAATATACTGAGATATGATTTTGTTTACAGTGAGTTATGGTCAAAAATGTCAAAATACTTGATCATTTCTAAATTATTTTCCTTTGAAAGTATTAAAAATATGGTATTTTTTCCCCTGATCTAAGGACTTCATAAGCAGAATCACCAGTGTTTAAAGTGGAAAATCAATTTACATATCATTTCTGTACCTGATATGTATTTTAATAAATCAGGCAAAAAAATGCAAAAACTTTTAAAAAATTGCCCAATTCCAGATCAATATATTTCTCTATTATAAGAGTAATGAATGAAAAAAAAATAGGGAATAAATAGTATCTACCGTAATGGTAAATGAAATATGAACACTGATGAATATATAGGGCATTTATAGATTCCATTTAAATTAAAATAGCTGTTTTAAAAAGAAAATGAATACAATATAAAGATACTTAGAAAAATATAAAAATGCCTATTTCAAATTATAGTCAAACATTAAAGAATTAACAGTAATTCAAATATTATACCAGAAATCAGTAGAACAGAAAGTCAAGAAATAAACATGTAACACTTATGTAAATATACACATACATATGTGTTCTGTGTGCTAAGTCACTTCAGTTGTGTCCAACCTTTTGGGACCCTATGGACTGTAGTCCGAGAAGCTCCTCTGTCCTTGGGATTCTCCAGGCAAGAATACTGGAGTGGCTTGCCATGCCCTCCTCCAGAGGATCTTCCTGACCCAGGAATCGAACCTACATCTTCTGTGGCTCCTGCATTGCAGGCAGATATTTCAGTGCTGAGTCACTGGGAAGCCCACACAAACACATATACATGATTTAATAAATATATAATACCACTCTGAAGCAGTGATTCTCAGCTTTAGCTGCACTTTGTAATCACCTGGGGAGCTTTAAAAAGTACTGCTAACTAGATGCCAACCCCAGAGATGCCAATTTAATTGCTCTGGGGTGTGGTTTGAGCATTGGGATTTTTAAAACTCCCCAACTAATTATACATAATATTCAACCAAAGTTGAGAATTATTGCTTAAGGGAATTGACGCCTTTATTTACAACCACACATCAAAATTTGAACTTTGACAACAAACCCCCCAGGTGCATAAAATGAACTAGATTACATATTCTAATTCAACTTGATTGTCATCTTCATGGATTTTTCTCTCCCCAGTTGTCATTACCAATTATAACTTCTAAAGCATAGTTGAGACGAATCAGAGTTTAAAAAAAAATGTTACTTTGATATATAAGGAAGTAGAACAAAAATAGTTTTTATAAAATATTTATAAAATAGTTTTTATAAAATATAAAATATATATATATTCCAAGGAGAAATTTTTAAATCACCTATATTTAACTTGCAACTAAAGCCTTCACTTCTAGGTAGTGAAGTTGCTCAGTCGTGTGAGATTCTTTGCGATCCCATGGACTGCAGCCTACCAGGCTCCCCTATCCATGGAATTTTCCAGTCAAGAGTACTGGAGTGGGTTGTCATTTCCTTCTCCAGGGGATCTTCCCAACCTGGGGATTGAACCCAGGTCTCCTCATTGCAGGCAGACGCTTTACCTTCTGCACCACCGGGAAACCCTCCCCCAAAAAGCCTTGGGGGCTTTTTGGTCTTGGTCTCATTTCATTCTTTATTCCCCATATTTCTTTGACATTTGACACCTTTCAATTAAGGCCAAGGGAATATATATTTTTGCCCACAATGGGTCTTTTTACTTTGCTCATTTTTTCATTTCTCCTAATATTCATTCATCTTTTCAGGTGAATCAAACATATCAATGGAGATATTTTTATATATTAAACATGTTTGTCCTCATTATAAGGACAGTAGTATAGTATCATGCCTATAAATTTCTTATAAAAACACACACACACACACACTGGATTTTCAAAAACTAAATATAAGAATAGCTTAGAATGCTTTCAAAATGGGAGAGGTTAAGAAAAACTAGTTTTCCATAAAAACCATTAAAAAAATTAAGAAAATGAGGCTAATAAACATTAGTATTGGTTACTAGAGATCAGTGAGGAAGGAATTTAGACATGATTCTTACTGCACACCAAAATAAATTATAATGATATTAAAATTCAGGGAAAGAAACAACAGAAATATCAAATATTAAACTAAGGAAAATTGCAGAGGACTTCAGGTTAGTAATCAACTGACCTTAAGATAGGAAATAAAAGAAATAAACTGTGTTATACAAATTAACCAATGTAGTCACTTGAGCCCTTACAAATAGAAAAGATGGCAGAAGTATGTAAAAAAAGATGAGGCAGAGAGGTCTGAGAAGTGTGAGAAGTAACTGACCAGCTATTGCTGTCTTTGAATGGGGCCATGAGCCAAGGGATATGGTTGAGACTCTAGAAGCTGAGAACGACCCCTCACTGGCAACCAGCCAGGAAGCAGGGACCTCGGTCTACCCCTATGGAAGTGAATTCTGCCATCACCTTGAAGAGACTGCAATCATGAAAGGAACACAGCTCTGCTGACACTGGATTCCAGCTTTGTGACCTCTAAGCACACAACCAACTGGACCACGGTGTGCACAGACTTCTGACTCATGTAAATCATGAGATAATAAATAGGTGTTAAGTTGCTAAATGTGTGGCAATTTGTAGTAGCAGCAACATAAAAATAACATCTCTCTCCCCCTCGTTCCATATCAAGAGGTTACTGATAACTGAAGTATATGCAATGACTCCCAGTTGTTCTCAGCTGAGGACCTAGTTCCTCACATGAATTATAAAGCACTTCAAGGTTCGATCCTCTCTTAAGTTTATTTTTTACCAGCTGAGCCACCAGGGAAGCCCGTTTTTATTCCTTATCACCTCCCAATGTCCAATTCCCAATGTATTTTTTCTTTATATGGGTTATAAATCTTTCCCCAAATTTCTCAATTCTTTCTCAATTTCCCCGCTTTGATTAGTCAGTTCTGCTTATCTTTTATATCCTTGTTTATACATTCTGTGGAAACAGGGAGTAGGTTAGGTTTAACATTTTTATTAACTATTATATAACCTGTACATATACCATCATAGTACTTTTCAAAATTATAAATGTGTTTGCTTATTTATAGTTCTTGTAGACCTATTTCTAATTCCTACAAACTGAAATCCTATTAACATATTCACCCATTTATACTGTTCAACAAACTTACAAGATACTCCAGTTGATAATATTCTGGAAGGTAAGGAACTAAGAAAATGGATTAACCAGAGATGATTTTTCTGTGGAAATGATATTTAAGAGAAAATTTTAAGTATCGGAAAGAACTAGCCATTAGAATCATTGTGGAAATGGGGACAGGCAAAAGGAATGATAAATAACCTACAGAGGTTGGAGGCAAAAATATCTGAGATTAAATTTGAGTTCCTTTTGATTTCTAGAACAGAATTTGTACTTTATTCTTATTTTAATGAAAGTGATTAAAGCTAGTAATGGGCTTTATAGAGAGTGGTTTGGTGAAACATGATAGGAGAGTTTGAACTTATTTCCTTAATCTTAGAGGGCATTCACTAACAAGTGAATCAATCTGTTAGCCATGGACAAAGGAAAAAGAATTTGGATTAAATCAAAGAAATTTATTGATTATTTTAATGTGTGTGTAATGGAGAAAAATAGATCAATGCAGGCTTGCTCTTCACTGTTATATACCCAACAAATAGCATAATGCTCACCACATAGTAGACACACAGTAAATAATTACTGAATAAATGAATGGGGGAAACATAAAATTCTTATAAGACTAAAAAGTGATCTCTTGGAGGAAAGGAAGTGTATGTCATCAAAATTTACACAAAGTAGAGTCCCCATCATTTATCTGTTGTTGTCATTTAGTCACCAAGTTGCATTGCGACCCCATGGACTGTAACCTTCCAGCCTCTTCGGTCCATGAGAGTTTTCCAGACAAGAATACTGGAGTGGGTTGCTACTTCCTTCTCCAGTCACATATTTGATGGTCGATAAATGTCTATGAGAAGAATACATGCATTTTCTGCAGAGTTAAATGTTACTTCAATTCCAAATACTCACTTTCTATGCTTACATCTTTTGTCAAACCTGAGTCATAAAGTGAAAGTATGCATATATAGTACGTGTACATATATGTTTGACATAATGGGTATTTAATAAAAAGTGATACAAAGCTGAGTAATTTTAATGAAACGCCATTTTCTTTTTGATGCCTATTATATTAATTTTCTCATTTGCTCTTTTAAAGTATGAAAGGTGAATAACAATGCACATTTTAATCATTATTTTTGTTTTGTTTTCAATTTTTGAAGTCAAAGACATAATTCTAAGTAAAAAATTGAGCAATATTTGAATATTGCAATGATTCAAAAATATTAATAATTAAAGTCTTAACCTAATTTATGATTATTACAATGTTAATATTTCTAAAGAGATTGGGAACCATTTGTTCTATAATTAATTAACATCTTTAAAAGTTATTTTTTTTAACTTAAATGGACTTAATTTTTTTTGGTTGAAGATTAATAATGACTAATATTTCTTTACATATAGATAGGCTTCTCTGGTAGCTCAGATGGTAAAGAATTTGCCTGAAATGCTGGAGACCCGGGTTTGATCCCTGGGTTGGGAAGATCCCCAGGGGAAAGGAATGGCAACCCACTCCAGTATTCTTGCCTGGACAATTCCATCTCTTAAAGGATAAAAACATTCATATAAAAAATTTCTTTATCTAAGAGAGACAAAGTAAGCAACAAGCACAAATATGAAGGGTGCTATGTGGAGAGCAGTGAGAACTCATCTGCACCCGTGATGGGAGGTGCAAAGGTCAGCAAGGTTCAGGTTTAAGTCTTAACATTGATAGAAGACTGTCATGTGTCCAAGGAAGAGGAGAATGCTTTCCAGTAGGGCAAGTATGATATACAAAACCAATGAGGTAGTATATCATGCTATGTTGAAAGTACTTCAGTAATAAACAGATTGTTGCAGATGTACCTGAGAGAGTATAAGAAACATGCAAGCTCAGTTGTGTGACTCTTTGTGACCCATGGACTGTAGCCTGCTAGGCTCCTCTGTCCATGGGCTTCTCCAGGGGAGAATATTGGAGTGGGTTGCCATTTCCTCCTCTAGGGGATCTTCACACCCAGGGATTGAACTCATCTCCTGCAGCTCCTGTGTTGGCAGGCAGATTCCTTACCACTGAACCACCAGGGAAGCCCACTATGTGGAGAAAGAATGGCCCATGTGGAGGCAAGAAATAGGATCAAATGGTTCTAATATGTAACTCAATAGATTCTGGCTTGGATCTTTGTTGATTTGGGAAACTGCTGAAGGATTTTACAAGATGGAGTTCAGAATCTGAGCATATTTTTGGGATATTATCTTATTAATATTAATTATAATAATTACTTATTTAATACTAATGTTACTATAATATAAATATTATTAATATTATCATATTAATATGAAATATTAATAGTACACAGGAGCTATATTCTGTGATTGTATACAGTGTGTTACTCCCAGAAAGTATTTAAAGTGTAAACATTGACTTTAATTAGCCCAAACGTTTGTGTTCCTATTCCCTTTGTTTGAGACAGATACACTTAAAATAATGGAAGTGCATACATGCTTAGTCGCTCATTAATGTCCAACTCTTTGCAATCCCATGGGCTGTAGCCCTCCAGGCTCCTCTGTCCATGGAATTCTCCAGACAAGAATACTGGGGTGGGTAGCCATTCCCTTCTACAGGGGTCTTCCTGTCCCAGGGATCAAACCTGGGTCTCCTGTATTGGCAAGCAGATTCTTTACCATCTGATCCACTATGAAAGTCTCATAATAACCGAGGATGAAAGCAGTGCCCTACCACTCCCTTCTGAGGATAACACCAATGTTTTGTGATTCTCCTCTCTTTCTATCCTTTAAAACAATAAATATTTACAAAAGTGGAAGTAGAAAGAACATTTTTAGAGTCAAACTGATGGGGATAGGGTTCAAACTTGAAGGAAACATCATCAATAAGAGCATCTAGATTCAATTTTTTAGATCCAGTTTCTCTCTCTCTCTCTCTGATCATTTGGATAGTGAGCTGTGTCCCAGGTTATAAAAAGACAGTCTCCTGAAAGGATTTTAAAATGCTACTTAAAAAAAAAAGGAAGAAATGTTCATGCTATTTTGTTCGGTAATAAAGTATTATTTAATTCAATAAAGTTTTATCAATTCCTATCAGGTATAAATGGTCATCTCTGGTGGCTCAGCTGGTAAAGAATCCACCTGAAATGTGGGAGACCTGGGTCAATCCCTGGGTTGGGAAGATCGCCTGGAGAAAAGAATGGCCACCCACTCCAGTATTCTGGCCTGGAGAATTCCATGGACTGTATAGTCCATGGGGTTGCAAAGAGTCAAACACGACTGAGTTACTCTCACTATTATTTTTATCAGGTATAAATAGTCTTTTAAATTGTGAGGTCCAGAGATGATGAAGAAAATTCTTAACTTCCAGTAGCACAAATCTGAGTCACAAAAAGTAACTAATGGCTTTTAATTATCAGACCATAATAGAACATAAGAAAGAGATTGAAATAATTTTCTTTCAGACAGTATATATGCTTGCTGGGGAAAGGATGACGCTAATTATGACCAATGGGAGCTGGGAAGCCTTCTTATAGGAAGTCGACTTTGTAGAAAATGCTTGGGATTGTGGAGAACTGGGAGCAGGATCATAGCATCTTTTGATGAAGGAATCTCAGAATGACAAGGTGATTGTCCTGAGCATTAGAAAAAAAATTTTGAAAATGCTGGTGGAATCAAAAAATCTGTCTTCTCATAAAATCATGCTCTTGATAGTATTTAAAAAATCTGCTAGCATGGGGATGCTGGAATAAATTGTCCTGCTTCATAGCTTCCTTCACATTTGCTAACCCCTCCTTTTACCTTTATCTTTGAAAGGTCGGAGCATGCCCCGGGAAAGTGCTGCAAGGCAAATTCCGAAGGCTGGCTAAACTTCCAGGGGCTGGCCCCCTGCAGGCTGGTCCAATCAGGCACCAACATAAAGCCCTCGGACACTGACCACCGCTGTAGCCCGCGCTTTCTTCCTTATATGAAAAGACCTGCCCTGGATGCCCGGCCCGGACTATAAAACCCCTCCCCACCCCTCATACCTTGCAGACTCCCTTTGTCTCCTCACTCACCAGCCCCCGGGAGTTCTGCCCGAGAGCGGGGCTCAATAAAAAGGCCTTTACTACCGGTCATTAGAGGCGGCTTTTTTCCTCCCGCGGCGTTTCCTAACAATCTTTACCTATGTCTTACTTATAATTCATTTGTTTATTCACCAGATTGAAGGGTTTTGCTGCAAGTTACTACAATCAAATTTAAATAATATAAGGGGAATATTTTGGATTATATTACTAAAATATTCAGAGGGTAAGGAAGGCTTCAGACTCTGTTGAATCTCATTGTTAAAACCATACTAATCTTTCTTGTTTTTTAAATTTCTTAACTCATTCCTGTTAATGCGAATCCTAATCTCATATAACTATTTATGTCTCAAATAGTTACCTGAGGTCTCAGCTGTAGAGAGTCCCACATTCAATGGTTGTTTCTGCATATCATATATTCTATCAATAGAAATTCATTTCCCCTGATGGTCCAAAAAAAAAACCACCTCCAACTTTTTTTCTGATTTGATTAATTTAGATCAAGTGCTCTTCCCTGAACCAATTCCTGGGGTTAGAAACGTAACATTAAACCTGTACAATTTCTGTACAGTTTTCAATATCTGTACTATTGACATTTCAGCCAGATAATTCTTCATGAGGAGAGGGACTATCCTCTGCACTGGAGATATGCAATAACTTCCTGGCCTGTTCCCACTCGATGCCAGTGGCAACCAATGCCACTACCTCCCTTTCCTGAAAAAAAGGCCTCCAGATATTTCTGAAGATCCCTGGAGAACAAACATGCTCCTAGTTGAGGACTACTAAGTTAGGTTGATGAAGTTAACCTTGACTCTAAGCCAAGAGTAGAGAGGGGTTCCCCTGAAGCTAGGTCCTGGAAAGATAATGGTGTAGAAAGTCTGTACTTTTTATTTGATGATAAAGTGAAAGGGGAAAAATGCTAACAGCCAAATTATTCACTAAAATACATTTTCTCATTCATTTACTGAATAGATATGAACTGCAAACCTAACAGGTAGGTGATAATATAAGAAAAGTGAAGAAAGATAAGTCTGGCAGCTATGCCTAATGGCAGAACAATCTACAATCAGTCTATATTCCAAGTCACAGAACTTTTGGAATTAAAAAACAATCCCAAGAACTTTTGTCCCTATAGTTTTCTGAGCATAAATCTGGCATAACTCTTATTAGACTTTTTAATCAAAGATTTATTTCTCTATTTTACACCTGAATACACTATAATCTTCTCAAAAGCAGATATTATTTATCCCTGCTACATATCATCAGTGCCTAAAACAAAGTAGGCTATCATTAAATGTTGTATGAAAGAAGGAAGCTCTTTTTATGCAACAACTATCATTCTCATTAATGCCAAGAATTCTTGAATAGAATCTCTATATCTTAATAATCATTGCTTTGTTGCAAAAACCGATGATTAATAATAACATATCCTATCTTATATTTTTGTTTATAGTTTGATTGTACATAAACTGTAATAAAATATTGAGAAACAAGAATTATGAGCTCCCACACAGCTGCCATAACCTGACCTAATAGATATTACTCCAAAGCTTCATCTGACAGGGACATAATTTATATTAGCCAACTACTATAACTTTTATATCACTTGTGCATATTAAGACCTGCCTTTGAATATCTATCTATCTATATGTATATATGTTTTCTTATATGTAAATTACTAGTCTCCAAAATAAAGTAACACATAGATGTTATAAAATTTCTATTGGCAGATTTATTCATTGATAATAGCAGGTGATAAGAGTAAAAAAGTACTAGGGAGTTTGGCAATATAGAGAAAAAATAGTGGTTTATTCCAAGAACATCAGGTTGAATTGGAGAGAAGTTGCATACCTTGAATGCAACTAAACTAGCAATAAAAACCCATGTATCAATGAAGATAATGTTGATCCTGCTCCTATGCCTTAAAATTTGGTTCAGCCCTTACCTAACAAGCTACCAGCATCCAATAAACAGAATTTGCCAGCTTTCAAAATTAAAATTTGTCCTTGATAACAAAATCTGAACAATCATTTCTCATTTCTGTCTTGTTCTTTTTATGGATTATTTTACTTTGAATCTCTTATTTTCTGATTTAGGCTCCATGCTTGTCCCTTAGACCTGAGAATAAGTCTTTTTTTATAGCTACCAAGTATCAAGTGGTATATGATAATCAAGATTTTAAAAATCAGTACTTATTACCCTTAATCCTCACAACTTTTTGAGATTATTGCTCACCCATTATGTGGCTGGCAGAATTCTAAAATGGTGTCCAAGATTTTCTATTCCTTATGTAGATGCTCCACAAACCACCTGGGACTATAAATAGGAAGTATTTTACTCCTGTTATCAGGTTATGATCTGTTATATTTATGTGACTTTCAAGAAGGAAGATTATCCAGGTGAGTTTGATTTAATCACATGACTGCAAGTCAGTTTTCCCTCAAACCTGTTGGCTTTCCCATCTCTGCACTTATTCCTACTGAATTAATTCAGCCAACACTGCCTTTGGAATTGAGTCTTGCATGTTTGTCCTCAGGCTGCATGGGCTTCTCATTTCAGTAGTAACTAACTTCTCCAGTTGTGGGGAGGATATCTCACAAATTAAGAGCCCTACATCGAGAAACATTAAAAATCCAAGTCCTTCCCATAAATTCTCATGTCTTTAAGGCTCTAGATCAGATCACTAACATAGCAAGTAGTCCCTGGAAACTGCTTCTCAAAAATACAGTGGGGGTTCTCTGTTTTCTACATTTTTCTGCTGGGACTCTGGGGAAAATTGCTCTTATGTGTTCTTGACCTTTTCTCTTTACCTTACTTGCTGATCTCCACCTGCCTTCAGGAAGTGTTAGCAATTAGAACCTTATCCCCAGCTATAAACAGCGCCCACAACACCGGGGAGCTTAACAGATCAGCATACAGTTGAAGTAGCCACAATTCCATAACAAGTTCTGACCTGCAGCCATTCAGAAGAAATATTTTATTTACTCATTCAAAACCATTTAAAACCCTTTGTCATGGTAAATGAAGCCCTGAAGGTGTGGTGAAACTTTTAGAAAAGAGGATGATTAAATAATTCAAGTTTTTACAATCTCATAAACCAAAAAGAGTAACTCTAAAATGGAAATTGGGACCCTACCAGCAGATTTTCTCCCCAGCCTAAAAACTGCAGTGATGAAAATGTGGACAAACTGATTGGGTTGGAAAGATAATTGTCTGCTACAAAAGTAATTGTAAAAGTTAACGAATTTAGAGTGCTCTAGTGGAGGAGAAATTGCTGCAGGCTACCAAAAAAAAAAAAAAAAAAAAAAAAAAAAGAATAAGAAGAAAGAAAGAAAATGGCTTATGCAAGTTCTGTTTCATACAAATAATTATTTCAGGAAACAGTCTTATTTATTGGCAATTGGACAAGGATTCTTGGTGATTGCCAGTGAAAAAGGAAACTGTGAAATTAATTTGTACCAAGCACAACAGCACTCAATCTGGCAAAGCTGTCCTTTGAATTTCAGTTAGTATTTAGGCAAGTTACTGTCACCTCAGGTTATTTGAACACTGTAGCCATGCTCAATGTTTTCACCACAGTTGTCCAGTTGGATATTTCATTTTTACCATGCATTGATCTATAACACATGACAAGAGTTATTACCTCTGATGTGTAATAATGAGGCTATCAACCAAGAGGGAAATACTTAAAAATTACTTCATCTCATAACAATGTTATCTAATGAATTTATTTCATGTCTCAAGAATAAACTCATTCATTAGGACCTTTCACTTATTTATTGTTATTTGTTCTGGAAGGTCCTAGAAAAGAGTAAAGGATAAAAATAATCTAAAACTACCATAACCGTGCAAACCATGCCTTCACAGACATAAAACAAAATGTAAAATATCAAGTTATTCTAGCCTAAAACACAAACATATTTTCTTTTTCTTATCAGATACCTTCTTTCAGAATTGTGTACAGTACTATAAAAACATCATTGTATAAACATTTTGAAAATGACTTAAGGGGTGATGGTGAAGGAAAGCCTTGATTTATATTTGTTTATTTCTTTGCTATAAATATCCCCCATCGTGGGCAATTTCAAGCTACCAATATGACATCATGGGAAGAAGAGTTGGGAAGAGATTCCCACCATCAGCTCACCTGAGCCTGTAGAAACTGGCTCCAACCCACTACTAGTTGTATATCCTTCTGTTATCCTAAGAGTTCAAGAGCAAATGCTCCAAGAAAAATGACTCAAACATTTCCTATTGTGCATGGTACTTCTATGATTTATGATGTTATTATTATTTTTGTCTTCTAGTCTGCATTTCTCACTATAATGAAATTTTTTTTTTGTTAGTTTACTCATAATCATAGTAGTTAGTGGAATCATTAGACATAATAAATACTCAGAAAACATTGTTCAAAATTCCCTGAATTGTCTCATTGTATTGCCTCCCAAGACTTTCAGAGGGAAGTTAGCATTGAGCTTAATGCGAAGAATTTTTCAGGTACTTTGTTGTTATTTGTGTTCAGTCGTTAAGTCATGTCAGATTCTTTGCAACACCATGCACTGCAGCACTCTTCACTCCGCTGTCCTCCACTGTCTTGCAGAGTTTGCTCAAATTCATATCCATTGAGTCAGTGGTGCTATCTAACCATCGCATCATCTGTCGCCCTTTTCTCTTTTTGCTTTCAGTCTTTCCCAGCATCAAGGTCTTTTCCAATAAACTGGCTCTTGCCAACAGATGGCCAAGTTATTGGAGCTTCAGCATCAGCACTTCCAATGAACATTCAGGATTAATTTCCTTTAGCATTTATTGGTTTGATTTCCTTACAGTCCAAAGGACTCTCAGGAGTCCCCTTTTTTAGGTGCTTTTTTTAAGTCTTTTTTTTTTTTTAGGTGCTTGGCATTGGTTAATACTTTAAGGAAAATCTCAAATGTGATATAGATCCTTCTCTCCATTAACTCCCAGACTGCCCTTATGCTTTATTGAATATTGAACACAAAACAGTTATTCTCAAACATATGTAGAATCATACTGAAGTCAATAATAATATTTTGCATGGTGATTAGGATATATTTATCACCTTTCATCTTCAAAACTCAAAGAGAGTCATATATCCTTTCACACACAATGAGGAATTATTTTCTTGAGGTTCTGAAGTTAGTTGACAGAGAACTTGAAAGTGCAAAAAAGAGTGTTCTGTGTTTAAGTTTTTATTTTTCCCCTTGTATCATATTTTGATCATTTTATCTTTTTTAACAGGCAGATCAATCACATTTAGTTCTGCTATCAAATTTTCAGCTGTCCTTGTGTTAAATGTTGAGACCACAAGTGTGTAGATAAGCTTCTGTTTTAATTCTTCAGGCATGAGCTAAAGATAGATGCATGTGACCAAATAGTATACACCGTTATTTGTGTTACAACTGAGGTATTAACATATTTTTATGAAACCAAGAACAGTGGGTGATTATTTTTACCTTGTGAATGAGGTGTCATAAAGTAATTCTGTTCAGTGATGCATAGAATGAAAACATCTAGTTTTAAATTGATTTGGAATATGGCTTGAAATTACTAGTGTCATTAAATCATATCTTTTGTTTTGGTTGAACACTTTAATTCTTTAAATATTTGCACCAAATATTGTCTATTCCCTTTGTGATCTTTGGAGAAGCTATTATCTTTTCCTGCCCCAATCTTTTTCTTTTTTAAAAATTATTTTATTGAAGTAGAGTTGATTTACAACATTGTATTCATTCCTATTGTCCAGCAAAGTAATTTAGGGTTTTTACAAAAAAAGTTATTTTATTGAAGTATAGCTGAGTTACAGTGGTGTGTTAATTTTTACTTTCTTTGTCCAAATTCTAATAAAAGTTAAGTGGTCAAGAAAAAGATGGTAATTAATTTGTAAAGAACTTCATAAATGAAGTAAACAGTTTAGCAATTTACATTGAAGTGCAAGATGTTTTTATAAACTTTTTTATTTTTTCAAAATATTTTGTGTGGCTCTTTATAATTAAATGCTCTCAAAGATATACAGACATGTGTATTATAAAATGTTCTGTGAAAATGTCACAGAATACTGAGTGTAAATTCATTAAAGTGATTCAGTATTTCTTGAATGCATTTTTTGTGCTATAGTCAGTGATTCATTTCAAGAAGTTTTTGGAGAGTTAGCATATCTCATAATGACATGTAACAAATCTAAAAGCAGGATTTTCCCTATTCCTCTTGCTGCTTGTGAGACCCCTCGCCCAGGACTCCCTATACGTGCATTCTCCTGAGTAATAACCCACATGATTACCTGTGATCCTGTGACTGGTGTGATGTTTTTTAGAATTGACACCTTTAAAGAAGGGAGAGTGGCAGACTTTGGCAGCAGTCAGAGATAGGACTAGCGGGAACCTTGAATCTTGAGGGGAAGCATGAAATAATCAGTTGGAGTTTATTCATTCTGGCAGAGGTACCCAAGGAATCCTATTGAGTACACCCTGTTACCATGACTGCTGGGTTTCTCACGTCTTTGCACTTTTCTTCATATATACATAATTTCATTTATTTATTTTTGGCTGCGCTGGGTCTTTGTTGCTGTGCAGACTTTTGTCTAGTTGTGGCAAGCGGAGATTACTCTCTAGTTGCAGTGCATGCACTTCTGATTGAGATGGCTTCTCTTGTTGCAGGGCATAGGCTCTAGGGCTCACAGGCTTGAGCAGCTGTGGCACGTGGCTCGTGGTTTCAGCTTCCGGGTTCTAGAGCAGAGGCCCAGGGGTTGTGGCGTACTGGCTTAGTTGTTCTGCAGCATTTGGTATCTCCCTGGATCAGGGATCAAACCCATGTCTCCTGCACTGGCAGGTGGATTTTTACCACTAAGCCACCTGAGAATCCCCTACATGGTTCTTTACCCTTCCATTTAATGGATTTAGTGAGACTAATTTATCTTTGGGAAAAAAAAATGAAACAAAAGCAGATTAGAGTTATTTCTGAATACCTACCCACACACATTCACACACACACACACACACAACACCCCTTAACAGCTGGGCCAAGCCAAAGGATGTTTCTACTAATCCACAAAGCTTCATCTAATTTACTCATTACCTCTTCATCTACTCAACAGACATGAGTTTGAGTAAACTCCAGGAGATCTTGAAGGACAGGGAAGCCTGGCATGATGCAGTCCATGGGGTCACAGAGTCAGACATGACTGAGTGACTGAAAAATCTGTGGCTACACTTATTTCTACTTTTATTCAAGAGAAATTTTCTTTAAAAAAAAAAAAAAAAAGAGAAACTTTTTCCCTCTTCTTAGCTCTGAACACAACCCTACATTTAGACTTTGCTTTAAGGACAATCAAAAATAATTGATATTTATCAGATAGTTACTCTATACCAGACATTGTTCTAAGAATGCTCTGGCTCCTAATGTTTTGCTCCAATTTCTTCACCAGGGAAGGCATTATTACTATTCCATTATCTAAATGAGGAAACCAAGTTCAAAGTAAGTAACTTGCCCAGAGTTTCACAGCCAGCATGGCAAAAACAGAACTTGATGTGAGCATCACTCACTTAATCATTTCCCTACATGGCATATAACTTGTATTTTTACCCTTTTCTTGTGTGATGCTCTCAACCTGTCTGGAGTAGACTGAGACAGAATGTACTGAATATTATATGTACCTAGTGCCCAGCAGAGGACTTAACACATTTTAGGAAATATGTAAATATCTGTCAAATAATTTTCTTGTAGAGTTCAAAAGAGATAACTTAAATGTTTCACTCTTCAATGAGCTATTTTGACATAATTTCAACATAGACTAAGTTTCCTTCAATGCAGGTGATAATTTTAGTTAGCAATTGCCCAAGAAAGATTCTGGGGAAAAAAAAAAATAGACACTGCATCTCTGACAAGCATTCAATGAATATAGTACATATAAACCTCTAAATGAAGGAGCTTAAATCTGCATGAAAGACAAAAGGGCAAAGGGATTTGAAGATTATCAGCTGATAATCTGAGACAGGACCACTCTAGGGAGGGTATTATTGAAAAATATCAACCACCAACAAAATATGCCCCAAAGTGCATGTATAAGACAGAGATAATTGTTCCATTTCAATTAGCAGCTAAGGGAATGTAATCTTGGAATTTCAACTCAACCCTTCAGACTTTATATACTTCTGGGGAAGCTGAAGTTCTATTGCTTAATATAGCATGACACTATGGGGATTTTTCTTAAAAAATAAATTGTATCTCAATGGTAGCAAAAGAATGTTGATGGTAAAATAGACTTGTTATAGAAAAACAAACTGCCCCTCTAGGTACAACACAGCACCACAGGCTGCAGGAGACAGGAGAAATGAACAGGGAGAGACTGGAAAATGTGATAGGCAGAGCTGACTTTAGGCACTGGGGTTGCTAAGGAAGCTGGCATGTAAGGTAAGCTCCCCAAGGATCATTTTAAGTTACTCATTTAGCATAACCTGGGGTCGAAGTGTGATGCAGATCAACAAAATCCCAGCCCTGTACCCATGGAAAAGTGCTCATTTCTCTCTCACCCAAAGCAGTTGGGCCCCATGAGCTCACACAGAGTCCTCTAAGAGCCAAAAAAGAAGTAATGAAGTTAGTAATGGAGGCAATTAAGCAGTAATAAGGTGACTTACATCTGTCACAGCCCAGATACCAGGAACTATTTATATTTAAATATCTAGACACAGATTTGGGTTACTTACCTATGGATAATGAGACTTCATGCTTTTGAGTCATTTTCACTCTCCGAATGATATGCATTCCAGGCTTTGAGGGGGTTGCAATATATTTATAAAGCTGAATATGTCTTAGTATATTTAGGCCAACTCATAACTGCAAAATCAGAAAGGAAGAGGAAATGTTCTGAATAAGCAAGATTATTAAATCTACAAATAAATCAGTGAAAGTTGACTTGAAAGGAAATATGTTTTATATTTATCAATGTATAAAGAGTGAAAATAGGCCACATTAACTCGTAACACCTATAACAAGTTGCTTGTGTATATATGGATGGATCTAAATGATGAGTGCCAGTAAAGCTGTAACAGCAAAACAAACCCTTGTACCCCCACCCCCCAAAAGAAATGCTTCCCACTTTTGATATCCACTTTAAGACTCTCTTCAGATTTGTCTTTTCTATTATCAAACTCAAATGACTGAGCAGATGCTGACCTTCATCTCACAGGCATTTATTAACAGGACAGTTTCTGCCTTTCGTGGGTATATATTATTATTTTTTTTTTCGGGTGTATATTCTTATTTGCAACTGGCATAGAAGATACGGGGAATTGTGAGACAGAAAGTAAAGCCTTAGCTCTGCACTTGTGTGTACATGTTGTCTTGTTTAGTGGTGGCACTGTGACCCAACCTGTAGGGACACACCCCACTGTTTCAGCTCCGTTTCATTAGAGTTGAGCAGCAATGCTCTCTCCTTCCTCCTCCTCAATTCTTTAGCCTGCCGGTAGGACTACAACCGGAAGCTTAAGTACGATTTATGAGAGAAAGACACTTGTGTATTTCCATCTTCTTCAGTCACTGTAATTTTGAATCTCTCTATGGCATCATCTCCTTTTCACCTTTGCTAAAAACGGTTATTAGCTGAAGGAATGGTCAAGATAAAATATGTCACCACACTTTCAGAAATGGAAGGCAAGGTGCCCTATGCCCTCGCTTCCTCTCAGGGAAGCCCCTTGTCCTTTGCTTTTTTTCCCCTTGTCTGTGTGTGTGGTTAGGGTTGGGGGCGAGGGTGGTGGTGATGCTGGGGCTGCAGGCACACACCAGTTGCTGAAAGGCAGGGCGTCCTTGCGCTGAGGCAGCTCATCCCTAAAGATTTTGCTGTGTTCCTTGTTCTGCAATGAGGGGGCCCGGCTCTCTCCTGGTTCCAAATCATTCTCCCTGTTTATCTAATTTTAGCTACCAATTGACCTTCTCACTGCTCCTATTCAGACCCACTTTTGTTGGTCTCCCTAAGGGAAAAGTCAGTACTGCAATCAATTAATATATTGAAAATACAACTCTGTAACAAGCTAGTTTGAAGCATTTTGTATCTGACCATGTTTAGTTCACTGAACATAGTAAAATATGGTAAAACTCTGTCTGTTTTTGTGACTGCTCATTGGTTTGCTGGCTAACACTATATAGACTTTAATTTGAATTTGCCTAATACATGAGTTTCATGGTCTCCAGTTAGGTACTTGACATACCAGAATCAACCTAAAAGCCATAGCATAGATGAAGTCCAAGTTGAACTTGAAACTGAAAAAAAAAGAAAAACAGTGAAGAGAACTGTGAAACAAGAGGCACACACAATCCAAAATTAGGGTGAACATTCAAGGAGATTTCATATGAGAGATTGAACACAGCAAAATTTATTTATTTGAAGTACAGATTATCAGCTATTATAAGTCTAAGGAGACTTAGAAAAGATGATCCTATGATAGATTTGTATGAGTTTTTTGTTTGTTTGTTTGTTTGTTTTTGTTTTTTAATGCTATTGATACACATTCCATATTTGGTACAAATCTAGGCCACGAGTTCAGGCAGGCATGAAGTGTGACTTTAGAACTGTGTGACAAAATCATTTCTATTTTAAACTCAGTTCTGACAGATGATGAAAAGTAAAATCAGTCACACTGAAATTTATCTCTAGCAATTGTTGTAGGAACATATGGCCATTATTGGCTATGTATTCATTCTGGTCCTCTGAAGTATACCTGGTCCTTCCCTATCCTTTGTTAAATGAAGGTTGCACTTATGTTATTCCTTCTTCCCAAATATGAAGTTTTCTAAATCTAGCTCTAGCAAAGCTCACAAGTGATTCCTTTGGGGACCATGGTAATACCTTTAGAAGCTCTCTGGTGGAGTTTAGGCCATCTCTATCTAAAGACATCAACCTTAATTTCTAGCACTAATTTCCATGTGTTTCTGGGCACAGGATTTTAATATCCCTGAAATATGTTTCTGAAGTTTCAGATCCCACAAAACCTACCTGAAGTTTCTCTACTCTTTCTAGTCCCTTGAGTTTGGGACTGAATATATATATATATATATATAGGCATAAACAAACAAATTGCATACTTAACTTGTAGGATAGTCATTGTGTCAGAGTATGTAAAGAATATCTAAACTTGGAGAACACTTCATTATATTTATCCGAAGTGTCTTGAGGCCAATGGTTTCTCTCACAATTGTTCATTATATCCATTTATGGTGTTTGAGGCATGGGTGTTATATATCACCACAACATGTTAACAAATCCAAAAAAATAGAGAATATTCCACTACAAAAATGCATCTCATCTTGTTCTATACATCCTTAGGCAATAGTTTCCCAACTTTGCTTTATATTAGAATTACATATGGAGATTTATATTTTCAGAAATTCTGATTTAATTGGTCTAAGTTGAAATCCAGGATTGAACTAGTATAAATTAGCACATCTAAATTGTTCTAAAGTGCAGTTGTGTGTTGAAAATCACTGCCTTAAAAAAATGTCTGTGTTACTCATCATTTGCCTATGTTGAACTTGAACTTCATCAGGATGCACAACAGAAAGATACTGCATTTTGTTCCTGATGAATCTCTCTGATTTCTCTCTGTCTCTCTCTCTCTGCCTTTCTATCTCTCTTGGTCATCCTGTCTGTCTCTGTCTGTCTTTCCCTCTCCTATCTCCTTCCCTCCATCAGTACCTCTGGTAGCAAAAACAACTGGTCTGCCCCCTCCGACTGGTTTGCTGAACTTTAACTTCTTGGTCACATTCTGAGTTCCGCTATCACTCTGATTCCTTTTTCATATTCTAGTGAAGCACCTATAAGGAGTGGGTAAGATGGAGGCCATCAAAAAATGAAATAAACATCATTCTAACTTAATTTTCCTTTCAGAACTTAAGACGTTCTGTCCATGCTCCAAACTCATAGACTAAAGCTGACCAAAACCCTTTTGAATCTCCTGAGTGATGATTGTTTTTGTTGTTCAGTTGTTAAGTTGTGTTTGACTCTTTGCAACTCTATCAACTGCAGCTCACCAGGCTTCCCTGTCCTTCCCTGTTCTGTATCTCCCAGAGTTTGCTCAGACTCTTGTCCATTGTGTTGATGATGTCGTCTAATCATCTCATCCTCTGGTGCCCCCTTGTCTTCTTGCCCTCAATCTTTCCCAGCATCAGGATCTTTTCCGATGAGTTGACTCTTTGCATCAGGTGGCCATAGTGTTGGAGCTTCAACTTCAGCATCAGTCCTTCCAATGAATATTCAGGGTTGATTTCCTTTAGGATTAACTGATTTGATCTCCTTGTAGTCCACGGGACTCTCAAGAGTCTTCTCCAGCACCACAATTCAAAAGCATCAATTCTTCAGCACTCAACCTTCTTTATGGTCTAACTCTCACACCCATGCATGACTACTGGAAAAGCCATGGCTTTGACTATATGGACCTTTTCAACAAAGTGATGTCTCTACCTTTTAATACACTGTCTATGTTTGGCATAGCTGCATTCCAAGCTGCATTCCAAGAGGCAAGCATTTTTTAATTTTGTGGCTGCAGTCACTGTCTGCAGTGATTTTGAAGCCCAAGAAAATAAAATCTGCCACTGTTTCCACTTTTTCCCTATCTATTTGCCATGAAGTGATGGGACCAGATACCATTATCTTGATTTCTTGAATGTTAAGGTTTAAGCCAGATTTTTCACTTTCCTCCTTTACCCTCATCAAGAGGCTCTTTAGTTCCTCCTTGCTCTCTGCCATTAGAGTGATATCATCTGCATATTTTCAGTTTTTTATATTTCTCCCAGTAATCTTGATTCCATCATGTGATTCATCCAGCATGGCATTTCCCATGATGTAATCTGCATATAAGTTACATAGGCAGGTGACAACATACAGCCTTGGCGAATTCTTTTCACAATTTTGAACAAGTCTATTGTCCCACGTCCTGTTCTGTTGCTTCTTATTATGAATACAGGTTTCTCAGGATGATCTGGTATTCCCAACACTAATAATTTTCCACAGATTTTTATGATCCACACAGTCAAAGGCTTTAGCATAGTCAATGAAGCAGAAATAGATGTTCTGCTAGAATTCCCTTGCTTTCTCTATGATCCAATAGCAATTTGATCTCTGGTCCCTCTGCCTTTTCTAAATCCAGCTTGTACATCTGGAAATTCTTGGTTCATGTACTGCTTAAGCTTAGCTTGAAGGATTTTGAGCATTACCTTGCTAGCATTTGAAATGAGCACAATTACATGGTAGTTCAAACATTCTTTGGCATTGCCCTTCTTTGGGATTGGAATGAAAACACATTTTCCAGTCCTGGGCCACTACTGAATTTTGAAAACTTGATGACATATTGAGTGCAAAACTTTAACAGTATCATTTTTGAGGGTTTTAAATAGCTCAACTGGAATTCTATCACTTCCTCTAGCTTTGTTCATAGTAATACTTCTTAAGGCTCACTTGACTCCACACTCCAGGATTTCTGGCTCTAGGTGAGTGACCACACCGTCATGGTTTTCCAGGTCATTAAGACAGTTTTTGTACAGTTCTTCTCTGTGTTCTTACCACCTCTTCTTAATCTCTCCTTCTTCTGTTAGGTCCTTACCTTTTCTGTCCTTTACTGTGCCCATCTTTGCATGAAATGTTCCCCTAGTATCTCCAATTTTCTTGAAGAGATCTCTAGTCTTTCCCATTCTGTGGTTTTTCTCTATCTCTTTGTATTGTTCATTTAGGAAGGTTTTCTTTCTTTCTTTCTTTTTTATCTCTCCTTGCTATTCTCTGGAACTCTGCATTCAGTTGTACTTATCTTTCCCTTTCTCTTTCACTTCTCTTCTTTTCTCAGCTATTTGCAAGGCCTCATCAGACAATCACTTTGTCTTCTTCCATTTCTTTTTCTTGGAGATGGTTTTGGTCTCCATTTCCTGTTTGATGTTATGAACCTCCGCCCATAGTCCTCCAGGCAGTCTGTCTACCAGAGCTAATCCCTTGAATCTATTCATCACTTCCACTGTGTAATCATGAATTATTTGATTTATGTCATACCTGAATTGTCCTAGTGGTTTTCCCTACTTTCTTCAATTTAAGCCTGAATTTTGCTATAGGGTGATCATGATCTGAGCCACAGTCAATTCCAGGTCTTGCTTTTACTGACTGTATAGAGCTTCTTTATATTTGGCTGCAAAGAATATAATCAGTCTGATTTCAGTGTCGACCATCTGGTGATGTCCATGTGTAGAGTTGTCTCTTGTGTTGTTGGAAGAGGGTATTTGCTATGACCAGTGTGTCCTCTTGAGAAAACTTTATTAGCCTTTGTCCTGCTTCGTTTTGCACTCCAAGGCCAACCTTGCCTGTTACTCCAGGTATCTCTTGACCACCTACTTTTGCATTCCAAATACAAATGAGTGATGACATTGCTACATTTGTTGGGAAGGGGTCCAGATGAACATGTGGAAAAACTGACTTGAACATGAGAGTATATTTCTAAGCCCATGGGTTGAGTCATACTATAGACTCAGCTTTGCTCTTTCATCATTGTCAGCCCTCCAAGAGCCCAGTAACCTGTGGCAGTTGAGTTATAATGTTCTTTATGAAGGCTGCTTTAACCATAGGCCTTTTTGCTGTTTTTCTTTGAGCCAGTTCCCCTCAAAGCATTTTATCATTCTATTTGCTGAAACTCCTCCACTTCTCATATCATTTCATTTATATGTTCTCTATGCAGCAGCTTCTAATGATCATGTAATAATACAGAAGAAGAGGCAGACATGTACTTGAGCAAGACCTTATTCTAAATAATGAAATAGCTGGTATAGAATTAGAAAAAAAAAGTGAACATTTCAGTTCTGGAAGTCAGAAAATCATTTCTTACTTAGCTGAACTAATCATCTGTCTCTTTGCATGCACATCCTTTCATTGTAGATACTTGTCTCTAGACAGGCCTCCACAGTTAAATAATCAGCACAGTTACAGCCACAGTTGTGTCTTATATATCTTGCTCTTCATTGTAGTACTCAGAAGCAAAGCTACCTGGGTAGAGCTAAATCTGTTGTACAGATAATCTCTGTTTTATATGTGAAATCACTCTGCACATTAGAAATACATGCGAGAATACCCTATCAACACTAGAACACATTTGTGGGTGCCAGAGTGGGGATGGGAGTGGATGTGCTGGGAGTTTGCAGCTAGAACATACAAACAATTATATAAAGAATGGATAAAAAACAATATCCTAGTTTATAGCACAGAGAGCCATATTCAGTATTCTATGATAAACCATAGTGGAAAAGAATATGAAAAGAAAGGTGTATATATGTATAACTGAATCACTTTGTTTTACAGTAGAAATTAACACAGCATTGTAGATCAACTACTTCAATAAAATAAACAAACAAACAAAAAAGAATACTCTACCAACATTAAGTAAAATTGCCTGCCTTTGTAAAGATATTCTTAGGTAGCAAATATGCAAAAAGTAAAATGATGAATCAAGAAACATGCTTGTTTCAATATTTTATGGCTAATGTATTTTGACTTTTTGTGTAAGGACTCAAAGCCACATCACTCAACCTATGCTTGATTCATTAAAGCAAATATGTGATAACATGTTTACTTTCTGTCAGTTCTTGTCATCAGGATGTAAGTGTCAGTCATCTCCCCCATGTCAAGTACACTTCAGAGAAATGTAGCTGATGTGCTTAGGAGACTTTGTGTATGTTTTCTTTCAAGCTCTTGAGGTTAAAAACTTAGCAATTTGCCTTTGTGAGAAAGTACTTGAGATTTAACATCAGAATGAAGAATGAATTCAAAAGACAAGAAGATCAGGAGGTTTGTGGGTAGTGGGAATGTTTTAAATAATAGCCTATCAATTTTCTATGAACTAGCTAGACAAGATGATGTTCACACTGTCTCTTTTTATAACCTTCAACTAATATGGTCTGAATCACAAAAAAATAAGTTCTCATTGAAGAATTTTGAGTTTTGAGAATTATTTCACATGGAGTGGATGGACACATAATTTTATTCTCTGCTAACTAATTAGATGTGCTTCTAATGAACAGTGTTCACATACGCCCTTGTCCCATCAAGCAGGTAAATTCAAGGAGCTACTTGTTACTTCTGGATACTATAAAGTTTCATCAGTCTACTCTGATTAATAACAATAACAGCAACATGCCAGATAAAAGGTGAAATAATTCTTCGATAACAACAGATTGTCTCTCACATGGTAATTTCAGGTTAAAATGCTCTAGTCTATCTATCCTCCTTAATGAGAATTTCAAAATCCTCAGAATATAGCAAAATAGACCAGCAAGCATAAACACAACAAATGTTGAGTGAATATACATAGAAAAAGCCTAATTAAGGCTGGATAAACAGATATATGAACAAATAAATTCATGAAAATAAAAAATGGTGACACTGAGACCTAACAATTATAAAGAAAAATTATTTAAAATTCAGCCATTCCTATTATTGGATCATATTATCCACATTTGTCTGTATACAGCCACAGTTTCCAACTCAAGATCATTTAAGTAGGTTTCCCATCTTGATTACAATAAAAAGTGCTATACATATTTTCTCAATTCCAACGTTTTCTTCTTTCAAAGCCACAGTTTTACATCTTTACATGAAATTTTTCTTTTGTTGGTAAAAACAGGTTTTACTTTTTCTTGTCTTTCCTATTTATAGAAATGAATATTTAACTCTACCAGTAAAAGTTTTAAGACTTCTTCAAACTCCAGTGAATTTTCACTGGGGTTGGCATTTTCTCGATGAAAGCATTCAGCCAATTTTAATAACATGTTGGTAGTGATTTTAGATTTGTTCATCCACAGTCTGTATGATCAGTGATGCTAAGGGATGTATTTAAGAAGACACATGGGATATATATCATGTGTATGATTCTGAAACCAGCTGTTCTATAAATACTTCATTTGGTTTGTAGTTTGAATATTGCTTGGGTGCCTCCAGATGGATTTAGTGGACATTTAAAATCAATTCTCTATTTTGGTCTTTCATTGACTGGTGAGTAATTATGCAAAAGCTCATACCATCAGAATCACTCACTTAAATCAAATCTGAGAGAATATGAGCATCTTTTCCACCTGTGTTCTTAATGTTTCTTCTATATTTACCTACCAAATCATATATCATATAGCACTGGACATTTTTTGTTAACATAAATGTCTTGTTTATCTTAGAAGCAGGGACTAAGCATATCCAATTCTAAATGCATATGCAATATACATAGACATGTGTGCATTGCCGTTATTGTTGTTTTTTGAATTCATTATTTACTTGATCTATATGTATTATAGCTGCAGGGATGCTAAAAAAGAAAAATAGAAAGATATGAGGCAGCTTTGAGTAATGTGGCTTGGTGCGTGCTAAGTCACTTCAGACTCATCCAACTCTTTGCAACTCTATCAACTGTAACATGCCAGGCTCCTCTGTCCATGGGATTCTCCAGGCAAGAATACTGGAGTGGGTTGCCATGCACTCCTCCAGGGGATCTTCTCTACCAGGAAATCAAATCTGACTGTCTTTGATATCCTACAATGGCAGATAGGATCCTTACCACCAGCGTCACTTGGTAAGCAAACTCACCACTGATCCGAAGTTCTATGTTTTGGATTATGGATGTGGAATAGTGCCTTAGTTAAAAGCTTGCTTACCTATGAACTAGACTTGATTAACAGATTCATACTGATCAAATTCACAAAAGTTGGCATATGTAAGTCAAGATGCATTCCCTTAACTTGCTGTTGCCTCTATGACAAGATCCTTCTTTCCATCCAAAAACCTTCTTTTGGATATCCAAAAAATGCTTCTCATCTGTGAAGCCTTCCGTGCCCTCAGGTATAGCTCAGTATCATGGTAGATACTTGTACTTGACATTTAAAGAGCACTAGTCATACTAACTGGCCTGTATTTGTCTGTTTATTCTACTACTTGAGCCCTTTGAAACCTTAACTCAGCCTTCATCAAATATCATATGCAACAGAGTACCTGACCTATTATGGGTACTCCACAGATGACATTAGTACTTAAATCTGCTTATTTACTACATAAGTAGATTTATTAGTAGTAGATTAGATTTACTGAGATTTATTAGTATATTAAGATTGATTTATTACATAAGCAGTTGAGCAACTTCTTTCTCTGTGTCTTCTCCATAAATTATTGTTGATGTACCTAAGAAGACTTCCCCAAGAACCTTGAGATAATAAGCTAGATTTTCTTGTATTTGGGGTTATATCCTTTTCCATGGATAATTCACATATAGGAAAGAGTAAATCCTTCTGCTTAAGACGAGATATATCTCTATAGACAGATAAAGCTGTGACTATCCAGCTTCCTTAATTATAAATGGGTTTTGCAGGATCTATTATTATTGTGGCTATGAATACCAGGTTTTTTGAGAGCTTCATAATTTTAACAAATGAAAGCATGAAGTAAAAAGCAGATATAGAAAATTTAGATCAGAATAAACACAGGTTCCACCTGTCTCAACCATAACATATATAAATATACCACTTGAAACATTTTGCCCCTGCAAAAGTATTTCAAATGGATCAATGGCATGTTTTTGTCTAAGTCTTTTCACAGCTGCAGTGAAAGTGGAATTATGGAAATGATTAGCCTCTAGTCTATTGTCGTTCATCTTGAGCCCAGGATGCCAGGAGTTTGCAGCTATTATTGTATCATATCCAGCAATTTACTCCAATGAAGTCTTGTAGAAATCCTATATAATGTTAGAAAGATGTGAATTTAAGCTGTATAACCATGCAGTGCACAGGATGAAAGGTAGTATAAGCTGTGATCTACAATAACTGGCATCTTAACACATGAGCATGATGAGGCCTGTGTCAATGAAGAAATCCATTCAAGACTATTAGCTTCAGTTCTGGTATATGCAAGTTATCATTATCTACTGGTAATATAATTGATGATTTAAATGATTCATTATGGATGCAGGTGCAATATGTATAACATTTGAAAATACTGAACTATTAATAAATGTAATATGGGCATCAAAGTAAATATGAAATTATTGCTAAATAGATAAAAGTATTGAATGGCATCCCCCATTTGAAAGTATTTTAAACAGCCCCGCGACTGACAAATTATGTATATAAGTCATGGAGATATATTTGTCTAGCATATCAAACTACAAAATCCACATTTGCTGAATAAAATGTAAGAAATAGAAATGTTAGGTGCATAAACTTTATAAAATTAATGCATTAAATATTAATATGAAGCCATAGTGCCAATAGGTTTTTCCTGCAAAAAGAAACTTTTTTTATTTACCTAATAAGCTTGTGTGCAAGTGTTCTCAGTAAGGACAGTTAGCACTTCTGAGAGAACATTCAATCTGCCTGGCTCTCCAAGTAATAGCAAATTGAGGGTACAGATGATAGAATCTTAGTCCTGGATGGGAGCTCAGAAATAATTTAGTCTGCATAGATGAGGGCCCTTAGGTCCAGAGCTGTTGAATGATTCACATAAGTTCATATAATTGCCTAGTGACAGAGCAGGGATTAGAACCCCTGTCCAATGACAGAGTCGAGGGCCCTGGGCTACCCCTCCCCAGGGAAGCTAGAATATGACTGCTAACATATCAGCCTGACCTTGGTGACTTAAAATTTACTTCTCAGAATATAACACGATTATGGATTAGCAACCCAGAAGCTGCTTTAAAGTTTATTTCTGTTAGAAATTAGGGGCTATTTGGGGCTTATTTTAGGAAAAGTGAATGTAAATAAGCATTTGTGTCTTTTTCCAAGGCTGTTAGGTGCCTGGGAAGGCAATTCTTGGGAGAGACAGATGGCCTTTGTGCTCTAACATCCTGTTCCATCACCAGTGGGAGGTGTGAGAGTTCACATGATCACTGAGCTCAGCTGGGTTACATTTGATTCCTGAAGTCACGTTAAGACATTGAGGAAACACTGATGCATAATGCTCCCCAGTCCCCAGACCTGCTTTCTTAAGGTAACTCAAGGGAGTTTAGACCTTTAAAAGATCAGCTCTTTCAAGTGGTTTATAACATCAGACTTACCCAAGAAACCTCAGTGGGGCTCCCTCCTCAAGCTGCCTTCTCCAGATGTTGCTAAGAGAACAGCTGTGCCGACCAGCTGATGGAAGGACTCAAGAGACTGATGGACTGTTGAGGGAAGACAGCCAGTTGCTTACAGAAGCAACATCTGGGTTTGGCTCATTGGAATCAGTGTCAATATATCAACAGGAATTTCAGATTTATCTGAGGAGACACCATGTTTCTGCAGTTTTGCTTCGTCGATCATCCCAAATTAGGGTGTGGTTCTCACATCGACTCTGTCTTGTGACTATCAAAAGGGAGGGAAGACTGTAGTTTAGATTATTTGCTACCTTTTTTTGTACTTCAGTTCACTTTGTGCTAGAGGACTTACAGGTGCAGTCTCATTAAACCATCTCAATGATCTGAGGAAGTTTCTATCAATAACTTTGTTTTGAAATAGAGAAACAGAGACTCAGACAGGGAAGTTCAGTTCAGTCACTCAGTTGTGTCCGACTTGTTGCAACTCCATGGGCTGTAGCACACCACGCTTCCCTGTCCATCACCAACTCCCAGAATTTACTCAAACTCATGTCCATTGAGTCGGTGATGCCATCCAACCATCTCATCCTCTGTCGTCCTCCTCTCCTCCCACCTTCAATCTTTCCCAGCATCAGAGTCTTTTCCAAGGAGTCAGTTCATTCCATCAGGTGGCCAAAGAATGGGAGTTTCAGCTTCAGCATCAGTCCTTACAATGAATATTCAACATGATTTCCTTTAGGATGGACTGATTGGATCTCTTTGCAGTCCAAGGGACTCTCAAGAGTCTTCTCCAACACCATGGTTCAAAAGCATCAGTTCTTCGGGGCTCAAACTTCTTTATGGTTGAAATCTCACATCCATACATGACTACTGGAAAAACCATAGCTTTGACTAGGTAAACCTTTGTCAACAAAGTAATGTCTCTGCTTTTTAATATGTTGTGTAGGTTGGTCATAACTTTTCTTCCAAGGAGAAAGTATCTTTTAATTTCATGGCTGCAGTCACCATCTGCATTGATTTTGGAGCCCCCCCAAAATAAAGTCTGTCACTGTTTCCATTGTTTCACCATCTTTTTGCCATAAAGTGATGGGACCAGATGCCATGAGCTTAGTTTTCTGGATGTTGAGCTTTAAGCCAACTTTTTCACTCTCCTCTTTCACTTTCACCAAGACCCTCCTTAGTTGTTCTCTGCTTTCTGCCATAAGTGTGGGTGTCATCTGCATATCTGAGGTTATTTTTATTTCTCCTGCAATCTTGATTCCAGCTTCATCCAGTCCAGCATTTCTTATGATGTACTCTGCATTTAAGTTAAATAAGCAGGGTGACAATACACAGCCTTGATGTACTCCTTTTCCGATTTGGAACCAGTGTTGTTCCATGTCCAGTTCTAACTGTTGCTTCTTGACCTGTAGACTGATTCCTCAAGAGGCAAGTCAGGTGGTCTGGTATCTCTTTAAGAATTTTCCACAGTTTGCTGTGATCTACACAGTCAAAGGCTTTGGCATAGTCAATAAAGCAGAAGTAAATGTTTTTCTGGAACTCTCTCTCTTTTTCTATGACCCAATGGATGTTAGCAATTTGATCTCTGGTTCCTCTGCCTTTTCTAAATCCAACTTGAACATCTGGAAGTTCACAGTTCACATACTGTTGAGGCCTGGCTTGGAAAATTCTGAGCATTACTTTGCTAATGTGTGAGTTGAGTGTAATTGTGTGGTAGTTTGAGCATTCTTTGGCATTGCCTTTCTTTGGGATTGGAATGAAAACTGACCTTTTCAAGTCCTGTGGCCACGGCTGAGTTTTCCAAATTTGCTGGCATATTGAGTGTGCACTTTCACAGCATCATCTTTCAGGGTTTGAAATAACTCAACTGGAAATCTATCACCTCCACTAGCTTTGTTCGTAGTGATGCTTCCTAAGGTCCACTTGACTTCAGATTCCAGGATGTCTGGCTCTAGGTGAGTGATCACACCATCGTGATTATCTGGGTCATGAAGATCTTTTTTGCATAGTTCTGTGTATTCTGGCCACCTCTTCCTAATATCTTCTGCTTCTGTTAGGCCCATACCGTTTCTGTCCTTTATTGTGTCCATCTTTGCATGAAATGTTCCCTTGGTATCTCTAATTTTCTTGAAGAGATCTCTAGTCTTCCCCATTCTATTGTTTTCCTCTATTTCTTTGCATTGATCACTAAGAAGACTTTCTTATCTCTCCTTGCTATTCTTTGGAACTCTGCATTCAAATGGGTATATCTTTCCTTTTCTCCTTTGTCTTTTGTTTCCCTTCTTTTCATAGCTATTTGCAAGGCCTCCTCAGGCAACCTTTTTGCATTTTTTTTTTCTTGGAGTTGGTCTTGATCACTGCCTCCTGTACAATGTCAGGAACCTCTGTCCATTGTTCTTCAGGCACTCTGACTATTGGATCTAATCCCTTGAATCTATTTGTCACTTCCACTGTATAATCATAAGGGATTTGATTTAGGTCATACCTGAATGGTCTAGTCTACAGATATGGAAGTGACTAACCTAAATTCTTTTTGGTATGATATGCAGGATTGAGATTAGAAATAGGTCTGTCCCACTCTAAAGTTCATGGTCTTCCCTCTGGACCACTCATTCCTTTATATTCTCATTCTTTTATTCTATATCTATGTTAGAAGACTGAATTGCAATTTTATAAAGCTGTGGAAATACTAACTTTGGGTTTTCAGATGATATTCTTACTCAGTTATAAGAATGCAGATACAAAATTCCAGATGGAGAGATTTAAAACAAGGTACGGCTGGTAATGTGTTGTCTTCCTAGCTCTCATTGCAGTTTCAAGTGCACGAAGAATAATTAAAGGATTTGAAAATGATAACATGACATGCTTCATTTGCTGTAGTTAGAAATCATGGAATCGCAAGTAGTAAACAGGTTACTTGGGCATGACAGAATCAGGAGCATCTTGTCTTGCTCCTTTATACATATAGGTTGCTATGGTAACAAAAGTTATTGACTCCAAGAAAGAATTGAAGAAGCTATTCTAATATTTTAGTTAGTAAGATGGAGTGAAGGTTTCTTTTTCTGAGAGTAAGTGAAAGAGCAACATTATCTTATAACCTAGTGATCACCATTTGGCTAATAAAATACTGCAAGATTAATTTTTTTCTTGGTGAAATGTTTTTTTCCCTTTATTTTTTCCTTTATATTACTCTATAGTACAAAAAGAACCAAAGCTGTGAAAGAGGAGGAGGTGTCCTAGTATCTGTGACAATGCTACTTCGAAGATCACAGAGATTAGAGTTGAGCTTAGTGGCCTGATTATGTCCACGAAGCACTTTCTCTACAATTTGCTGCCTCTTTTTTCTCTAAATAGAACCCATAATTAACACTACATTGGGTTCGCTAAGGTTCATTAAAGCTGGACTCTATAAATAATCTTTTGTTATTAAAGAATATATATATATTATATTTCTATACCCCATTTGGAGATAGAAGTCAAACAGCTGCTTTATTTTTTCTTCTTCCTCATATTGAAATCAAACTTTCAAGTTTCATATACAGTCAGAAAAACAACAGCTCTGTTGGAATAATTTTTAAAAATTATTCTAAGCACAGTTAGCATACTGATTACAGCAATTGGAGAAATAATATTTGACTTATCCTTATCAGTGTCCTATCCAATTAAGAGGATTGATGCATTTCTTGTAGACATAGGGCACATGTCTACGGGAAGCAACAGCTTACTACTTTGAAAACTAAAGGGCTATAAAACACTCTGTCACAAGATAAAGTCCTTGTATGAATAGAAAAGAGAGATTCATTTAATTTAAATATCATCCTGATTTGCATTTCAAAATAAATAAGGACTTTTTGAAGCATGCATCAAAATAGTTGTAGGGAAAACAGCATTTGAGGGAAAAAACCTAAATTATACCATTTCTGAAAAACAAACGGCTCATTTGCTGTAATCTGAAATGACCATTTCACTTATCTGTATACATTGTTTCATACAATATATGGCTATCAGGTTTCATCAAATTTTTAAAAGGATTTTTTAAAAGGAAAGATAATTGAAGTAAAAATGATGCTTCTAACCCCAGCTGATTTGATATCCCAATTAAAACTGATGTCTCTAATGAACATTCTGGATAGACAAAATCAGAGCACATTGGGTGTAAGACATTCTAGCCAGAGTATAAAATGTGTCCTTCAGAAATCCTAGATTTGTTCCCTCTCCAATTCCAGCCCCCAGGGAATTGTTTTATCTGACCAACACCCTTTCCGCTTTATTTTCTTTAAAAATGGTTTCTTTTTTTTTGGCTACACAGAATGAGAAAATTAATCTAATTTATCTCTCTTTGGTCCAAGCAATGGTCAAATGAGTTGAACCAAACCAACTAGACTTCTTCCTTCTGATTTTAAATTCTGCAACAGGAAGACTAGATTTTCTTTGTAGGCAAAAGGCTGTTAGAATAAAAGAACAAGACACCTAGTGCCATCTTTTTGATGTTCAGAAGAAGTCCACACACATAAAGGGAACATGAAGCTGATCTGTGAAGTAAAGCAGAGAGAAGACCCAGCGCTAACTCAATCCGAGTCCTGACTCCCAGGCTACCCTCAGTGCTACTCAACTGCCACTCATTTTATGGTTGGCTTACATGATCTAATAAATTTCCATTTTACCTTGACTCAACTTGTTTTATTTTAATTATAATAAAAATACTTCTTGATTAATTCCCTTAATACACTGCTTACTTCTTCCAACAAGGGGATGTGAGATCAAAGAAAAATCTCTTCACCTTCTCCACACCTCATTTTCTCATCTGTAAAATGAGGGTGTGGTTCTAAATAATTTGTCATCGTCATCTAACTTGCATAGTCTGATTCCTTCTTGACCAACAGATCTGAAAACTTGTCACACCTGAAGTTGCTGCAAGTGTGATAGCTGCTGGCAAGGATTAAAAGCAAAAAAATGCTTTGCATTATCCCATTTTTTGCAGCCATTTTTTACTCTAATATCTCTGCTTCTCAACTGTTTCTCTTATCACTGAAGAGGTAGTTACAAAAATTTACTCCAAATGTGGAATTCAAAGCTAGCCTCTGCTTTCTCCATTTGTAAGGTTGATACAAGTGTATAACGAGGGCTTCTGAACAATTGTTCAACTAAAGCTAAATCCCACTATTTTTAGGGAGTTACTCCCAAACTTTTCTACAGAAATATCTGTAATAGCCACAGATTTAACTATGTTTTCTGTAGGGTTCTAGATCTCTGTGAATCTGAAACGAACTATCACAAGGACAAAATATGCTAGAGACTTGGCTCCAACATGAAGAATCCAACATTAATTGTATATTCTACTGAATAATACAAAAGCAGTGTTTTCATTTACTTAAAATTAAGTGAAATGTATTCTTCAGACAGATACATCATGTTTTACTGTTGATGACTCTAGTGAGAAAGAGCTCACCTCCCAATGCATGAGACTTAAGAGACACAGGTTCCACCCCTGGATCTTCCAGATCCTCTGGAGAAGGAAATGGCAAACCACTCCAGTATTCTTGCCTGGAATAGTCCATGTTCAGAGGAGCCTGGAGGGTTACAGTCCATTGGATTGCACAGAACTGGACATGACTGAATTGACTTAGCATGGCTCGGCATCCTGAATATACTAAAGGACAGGTGACTGAGAGGCTTTTAGTATTGATGGCTCCTATTAAGCATGTTTTCTGAAAGTGGAATCATATAAAGCCAGTTGTACATATCAACACAGCTCAGATCATCTCATCAGGTTTTCTTCATCACATTGTTAAGAGAATCGAAAGCACAGTGTAGACATTTGAAGAAACAGAAAGCTCAGGGAAAGTTCAAAGCAGGAAGCAAACTCAAAAGGACACATAAATACCTAGGAAACAGCTTCAAAGCGGGGAGTAACTGAAGAGAAAACAGAAGCGAGAACTGCTCATGTGATGTGGGGCTGTACTCATACCCAAATCATCTCTGCTGCTATCCCAGGGGAGGAAGAGTGGACAGTAGCTATGGTGAAAACAAGCAAATGAACGAACAAAAAAACAGGTGGGAGCCACAGGGAAGACGGAAACTTAGAGAAACAGAGTGAGCCTGAGACAAATGAGAATTCCTGGAGCTTGATTTCAGAAAAACATGCCTATGGAGAATGAGAGCTATTGCTTACTTTCAGAAACTTGCTGATTTTTACTGATCACGTGGAATTAACAGATTGTGGCCTAGCTTTGAACATTTTTAAAGTAGAGGAACTTTTTGTAAGTTCTGATATGATAATTACAGAAAACACATCCTTTAACTTAACATCCTTTAATGGAATCACTTGGCCAGGAATCCAAATAGCAACATGTTTATAATACTATTCTATGTGCAATAGAAGTTATGCAACATGTTTCTTCTCAGAAAAGAGAATAAAAAGTAAAGTAAAAACCACCCCCAGGTGACCACTTTTAGCACTTTTATTTTATCAAAAGAGGTGAGGAACATGCATAAAATACATGTTTTTAAATTAATCTCCATTGGGTGCAGAGAGAAAAGAGCTCATTATCTTCTAATGGGATAAATTTGATGTTATTAACACCCTCATACTATGTCAATTGCTTAGTATATCTCCCTAGGTTGTAGTTTCACAGACTTCATTTTTTTTTTTTTACTTTGTAAATTTGTGTTATATTCCTATGGATGTCTATGCTATCTTACAATCCACTTCTGAAATTATAACTGTAATTTCAATGAAAACAATACATTACATACTCTGTCTACTACATGAGCATGTCTAATTATTTGTAAGTAGACCACACCTTGCACATATCAGGTAATAAATACATGAATTCTGTTTAAAAAAAATTGAACAATTAAGCTCGATGAAGTGAGGGTAGACATTTCTTTTTTAATTCATTTTATGTCTCCATGGACCGACTCTGTGGTTCACATCCAGCAGGTATGAAACAAACGCTTGTTAATAATGAATAAAATAATGATTATATAGATGAATCAATAAGTAAATAGTTGTATATACTAACAAAAACATTGCTGAATACAGAGTTTAATTGCTAAGTGAGATTATCTAGTTCTACCAAAATTTGACCTGGTAAACAGAAAAATGGCCCCAAAGGTGTTGAAGTTTTAATCTCTAAAACCTTACATATATTATTTTACATAACAAATACATATCACATGTGAGTAAATTAAGGATTTGAGACATCAGGCATATCCTAGATTATCCAGGTGGGCCTAATATAATCACAAGTGTCCTTAAAAGAAGGCAGCTGGAGGTCAAAAATCAAAAAAGGTCATGTGACTTTAGTACCAGGAAGAGAAAGATTTGAAGATGCGACCCTACTAGCTTTGAAGATAGAGGAGGGGGCAAAGATCCAGGGAATGCTGGAAGCCTTTAGAAGCTGGAGAAGACAAGAAAACAGGTTATTCCTAGAGCTTCCAGAACAAAAACAGCCCTGCTGACACCTTGATGTTAGCCCAGTGAGACCTATTTTTCAGACTCCGACCTCCAGAACTTGTCTTGTTTTAAGAAATTTTGTGGTTAATTTGTTATAGTAGCAAAAGGTACTGAGTAGTAGACCTTTAATGAAGTTTGGAATCTGAAATTTACCAAGTACCCTCAGTATTTCTGAGGCAGTAATTATCTAGAAAACCCTGCTATATTGCATCCCACTCATTTTGTACTTGAAAAAAACCAAATGTTAAGATCTCAACAGTATCAGTATAGACACAAGTTCCACAAGTTCAATTTGTCACATTGCAAAAACATTTTTGGAAAAACAAACCGGAAAAAACTAAGCCATTAAAAATATATTCTGCTACTATATATTGATTTTCTCCTCTTGCTTTCACAAAGAGAACAACAGCTACAGCATGTTTTCACAGAGGGTGATTTGGATAATCCCTTCTATGCATTGTTTCAAGCAGAAATTCTCCTCCATCTATCATTTCTGCTTGTATTATTTCACATCTTTCAAAGAAGTTCACATTGCATTGCAGGGAGCCACCACTGGCCTGTACTACATCTCTAACTGTAAACCATGATGCTTACTTTCCTTTTTCCTGAATATATTGTAGGTGGTTACCTTTGTCTCCTTCTTGAAGAGTATGATAAATATGTGCTATGAGGACTTTTTTTCTGTTTTATTCAAATATTGCTAAATTATACTAACTGTGATGTTATTAAATACATAGAACACATTCAGAGTTTTAACAATTTTAGAGTAATTCATTAGGTATGCTAGTACTTTTTATTTTCTAAAAATATAAAAATCAAGGATAGCATTCTATTACTATAATTAGTAACTCGGTTAAATTTAGACTTCTCTAGAAAAGACAAAAGTTATAATTGTATGAAAAGAATCTCAGAAATGACTCCTCAAAATAATAGAATCTTAAAGCAAGTATTGGGAAGTCAGGCTCTGCTACAGATTAACAACTGGAATTGACATGCTGTGTTTCCAGATCAACTCTTAATATCATTTAATGATCAGTTTAATTCCTACTGTTTGACTTTTGGACTCTGGGAGAAGGCGAGGGTGGGATGATCTGAGAGAACAGCATCAAAACATGTATATCATCACGTGTGAAACAGATCGCCAGTCCAGGCTGGATGCATGAGACAAGTGCTCGGGGCTGGGGCACTGGGATGACCCAGAGGGATGGGATGGGAGGGAGGTGGGAGGGGGGATCAGGATGGGGAACACATGCAAATCCATGGCTGATTCATGTCAATGTATGGCAAAAACCACTACAATATTGTAAAGTAATAGCCTCCAACTAATAAAAATAATTGGGAAAAAAAAATAGCACAGTCCAAAATAAAATGTTCTTTATTTCCTAAAAATAAAAAAAAAAGTTGAACTTTGAGTTAGAAAAAATAATAATAATAATTCCTACTGTTTGGTTAAGTTTAGCATCATTCCTACTTTTGCTAACATTTCCTTTGGTGCATCATTTCACACTAAAAATATCTCTTTAAAAAGGAGGTTTCTCTAGGGGGACACATTTCAGTATGGATGCCTGCTTTCCTCTTTTCAGAGTGATTATTGAACAGTAATACCTGAGACTCTCTGTTTATTATTTTCATTTTGTATTCAGAAAAATAATGGACTGAGAAATATACAGTTGTAAGGGCTTCATTGGCTCTTGAGTAGCCACTATTTTCCTCACTCTTGTTTTACTGAGTGCAGAGATTTTTCCTGCCAGACATACATGCAGTAGCAAAAACTGAAGCATCTCTTTCAGCTAATGAGCTGCAAAATATAAAAGTTTGGGACAGTCACTATGGAAACTTTTGAACATGGTGACCTACCAGTGTTGAATGGATATGAGGTGACAATTCCTCCTTGAAGGCAGATCTTTACAAATGAGAGATGGTGAGATTGTATGAGAGCCACTCCAACTATCTCTACCTCAGTTTCCATCACTGTAAAGGCAGACTCATCTAATTCACAGTTATATCATCAGAATTAATGAGAAGTCTGAGTTATATTAAATTTCTCAGATATAGGCATTACATAAATAGAAAGTGCTTATTAAATGGGAAAAAGCTCAAGAAAGAGAGGCTAAACTTGATATATAAAATGTGGTCTCAAATGTGAGTAATTGACCAGAAATCAAATCTGGAGCCCATTACTGGACATCCAATCTGTGTCATTTGAGAAAAATTGTACAGAACATCCTCTCCTCATTTTCAACATTTGCTTATTACATGAAGTAGATAATTTAACACCAAATAAGGACATAGTTATATTCCCTTCATGTATCATTGTAGACTGCTAAAAAAAATTATATTAAATTGGTAGTGAGAATCTTTCCTCAAATGACGATAATTGGATCTCAGATTCAAAAAATACCATTCAATTGGAAAGAAATGACCAGAGGAAATATAAAGGCTCTGTGATCAGTACACAGTATTTTATATTTTCTTTTTTTTTTTTTTCTTCTTTTTTTTATATAGATATGTACTTATGTATACATAAACACATGTATTCCATGAATATACATATAATAGACATACATTGTATATATTATAGACATAGGTATATTATCTATATATATATATCTATTATAAACATATATTCTGTTTTTACATATTTGAGCAATGTAATATATTTTGATATGTATACACACTTTCAGGAACTTTCTTTTATTACTTAATACTATAATTTTTTTTTTTCTTTTTTAATTTTTATTATTATTATTTTTTTTTTCCCAGTGGGTTTTGTCATACCTTGATATGAATCAGCCATGGATTTACATGTATTCCCAATCCCGATCCCCCCTCCCACCTCCCTCTCCACCCGATTCCTCTGGGTCTTCCCAGTGCACCAGGCCCGAGCACTTGTCTCGTGCATCCCACCTGGGCTGGTGATCTGTTTCACCATAGATAGTATACATGCTGTTCTTTTCAAATATCCCACCCTCACATTCTCCCACAAAGTTCAAAAGTCTGTTCTGTGATTCTGTGTCTCTTTTTCTGTTCTGCATATAGGGTTATTTTCTTAAATATTATATCAAGTACATTACACAAAGGGAGAAAACATTGATCCAAAAAATATAAATGTCATTTACCTTTAAAATGCCACTTGTTTATATTTCTATTATTATTCATGCTATAAAGTCTCCATATAGCTGATAAGAATCCTAGTTAATTTTTTAATAACTGTCCACTGAATATACAGTACTCTGCTAAGATATTGTGATGGACTTGGGGTAGAAAAACAATAAGGACAAAAGCCATCTGGATCCTTTATCACAATCTGTATGAAAATTGTTAGTATTATGTAAGAATGACTCCATCTTAAGTATTTGTGTTTTTAGCAAAAATATTGAGCCTTTTGAGTGTCTTCTATGAACTGTGATCTAAATAAAACTATATTTAATATGGAAAAGAAATAGACTCAAATAGATATGAACTCACATCTTCAAACTTTGTCACCAGTATTTTGGTAGGAAAGCTATTAATGTAGAAATTTGTTTATAACATTGCAATCTGTTTAATCATGGAAATCTTTATAAAGTTGAGAGCTGTTAAGCTCTGAGGAATGTTTTACTGGAAATATTTCTAAGAGAAGTTATATGAATTTTCCTTCAAAGAGAAAGAAAGTAAACATCATTTATCTGGGAAACAAGTTGAAGATCAATTATAACATGATAAGATGTACATAAAGCATTCAAAACAAATCAGGATAACACATGATCCCCAAATAGAATTTTTGGTTAGGTGTGATTCTGAAAACTCTTGTCTAAATGAGTCATACTGGATTTGAGTGATTTCCTCCATAATTCCTTCATGACCACTAAGAAGTCTTGTAGACGCCAAGGAAATATAAATTAAGTGGGTTCACAAATTCCATTAAGACCTGCATGTTATCCAACATAGTTGATATTTCCACACAAATAATTACTTGGTATAAATTATGGACAGGGAAGCCTGGCGTGCTGCAGTCCATGAGGTTGTAAAGAACAGGACTCGACTATGCAACTAAATAATGAACAATATAAATTGTGAAAGGAAAAAGAAGGAACAAAATTAACATATTATTCAATGAAATTTCCACATGGTTTGGGGGACAAATACAATCTCTAGAAATTTATTTATAGCTAAACATTTTACGAATTCTCCTATCCAGATATATGTTTGTTCCTGAATTAACTCTGTATGTGCCCCTATGCACTAACACACAAAGATATAAGTGCACACACACACACACACACACACACCCAACATTTTACATTATTCTAAACATATGCCAGGAATTGTGCTAGATATTTTACATATATATATATTTCACTGAATTTTTACGTCTAGAAATGTATCTTAGTCTGTTTAGGCTGCTTTATACCATACTAAAGCATCACAGACTGAATAGTTTATAAACAGACATTTATTTCTCCCAGTTTGGAAGGTTGGAAGTCCAAGATCACTGTGCATGATTACATTCTGGTCAAGGCCCTCTCCTGAGCTGCAGACTGCCTACTTCTGTGTTCTCATGTGTTGGAAGGAGGTTGGGAGCTCTCTGAGGACTCTTTGAGAACACTAATCCCCTTCATAATGGCTTGACCCTCGTGACTTAATTAACTCCCAAAGCAGCACCTCCTATTACCATCACCTTTAGGGTTAGGATGCAATATACAAATCTTGTGAGGACACAATCAGACCATAGTAAAGGGTAAAATATTGATGTAATGTTTCCAATTAATATTGGCAAAATTTAAGTGTAATGACTAGTTAATGGTTTAAGGATGATGGTACTAAAATACAGAGTGGCTAGCAAAATTTTTACATGTAAAATGCTTTAAAACCTTTTAGTAATGAAGTAAATATAACCAGAAGATCTTAAGAAACTTTATCTCAGAATGGAAAGTACTAAGTGATGCAACATATCAAACTGCTCATTCTATTTAAATATCAGACCCTCCTTTGAACCTTGGAAGTGTAACTTTGCCCCTTACATTAAAACGCAGCATTGGTTTTATTTATTGTTTCTTAAGTGTGAACATGTTTATGGAATTTCTAAGTTTTTTCCTCCAAAAGCCACTTTCAGGATTTGCTTCCTTCAGCAAAGCAGTGTCTTGATACAGAAGGGATCACGTACATTCAGGTGATCCTCCAGGCCGTTGTATTTTAAAAGACATTGTATTTAAAAAGGTTTTTTTTTGTTTTATGCTTTTTTTTTTTTAAATCTTATTGGAGTATAGTTGGTTTACAAAATTGTGCTAGTATCAAGTGTAAAGCAAAGTGAATTAGTTATGCATATACATACTAGTTAGGGCTTCCCAGGTGATGCTAGTGGTTAAAAAAAAATCCACCTGCCAATGCAGAAGAGGTTAGTGTCACGGGTTCCATTCGTGGGTCAGGAAGATCCCCTGGAGAAGGACATGGCCAACCCACTCCAGTACTCTTGCCTGGAAAAGTCCATGGACAGAGGAACCCCACGGGGGGATTACAGTCCATAAGGTCGCCGAGAGTCAGACATGGCTGAAGCACATTGACACACACATCCATACTAGTGGTTCAGATGATAAAGACTCTGCCTGCAATTCAGGAGACTTGGGTTTGATCCCTGGGTCTGGAAGATCCCCTGAAGAAGGGCATGGCTACCCACTGCAGTATTCTTGTGTTGAGAATTCCATGGACAGAGGAACCTGGCAGGCTATACTCTGTGAGGTGGCAAAGAGTTAGACACGACTAAGGGATCAACATTTTCACTTTTCACTTTCATGCACACACATTCACTTTTTCTTAGACTCTTTTACCATATAGGCCATTACAGAGTACTGAGTAGAGCTCCCTATGCTATACATAGCATAGGTCCTTATTAGTTATCTAGTTTATATGTATTAATGGTAGTGTGTATATGTCAATATCAATCTCTCAATTTATCCCTTCCACTTTCCTTACCCTTAGGTGGTTTTAAGCTTGTGTTCTACATCTGTAACTCTATTTCTGTTTTGTAGATAAGTTCATTTATACTCTTTTTTAGACTTCACATAGAAGCGTTATCATATATTTGTCTTTCTTTTTTTTTTAAGAAATGACTATAATGTAATCATACAGAAATAATGAAGTTAATGTACCTAATATTGTAGAATTTTGGTAGAATATGCAATAGCTAAAGTCAAAGGAAGATAGAGTTGTAAAAATTATTTTATATGCCTTAACTTATACATCAGCATTTCAAAAATGTCATATCCCAAAATGGTAATGTATAGATTTATTTTGGTTTTATATATGCATACATCTAAATGTGCTAAGCTTGAGTTAAAAGTCCCCTTCTGTTTACTGCAGCTGCCTTATTCCTCTCTCTAGGAAATAGTATTTTAAGAAGAATAAAAAATTATTGCTGAATATTTATTTCTGCTTGAAAGCTCACTTAAATATGTAGTTAGATATATTTGATGTATATTTATATATATGAGTTATACTTACTTATTTCCAAATACATTTTCTAACAACCACAAAAATTTGGAATATAGCAGATAATATAACAACTCAAAAGTAGTTATTTCTCACCACAGTGACTTGTGTTTTTTTTCTTCTTATATGAAGAAGGTATAGAGAAGCCTGTTTTCTTGGACATGTTTCTTTTTGAGTCATACTCACTTTTAGTGAGAAGTAATGTAGATTTCTTTATTTGGAATATTGACCTTGGGGGAAGGTATGTTTCAAAGTCAAAGTTCTTGTAGGCGTGAGTAGCTCAAATTTTAGATAAATAGTTCCAGAGATCATTTCTTTCAATTTTTTTTTTTTTCAGTTAGATAGAACTACAATGCGTTTTTAAATTCAATTCAAGTCTTTGACCCTGATCTACTAGAACATAAATATACCCAATACAAGTACATCAGTGTCCAAAGAACATTTTTTATTTCCTTGGAGGTGCTTCTTTTCATTGCTTCCAAGGAATAGACAGACTTAGTTAGTGGAAGACCATTTATGTGAGAGAATAATAGCTAACAAGGGAAATTCCGAGGTGACTCAGTGGTAAAGAATCTGCCTACCAAGCAGGAGATGTGGGTTTGATCCGTGGGTTGGGAAGTTCCCCTGGAGGAGGAAATGGCAATTGACTCCAGTATTCTTGCCTGGAAAATCTTACGGATAGAGGAGTCTGGCGGGCGACAGTCTGTGAGTAGCAAAGAGTTGGACACAGGTTAGCACCAAACAGCAACCATAATAGCTATCAAAGAAGGCTTTCCCCCAACTGCTATAGGAAGCTGATGGTAATGTGAAACAAGCATTTCAGAATCTGGAAAATAATAGAGGTATGTATATGTGTTACTAAATTACTTTGCTGTACACTGTCTGAGCCACCAGGGAAGCCCTTGAAGCTAATGCAACATTGTAAATAATTTTTATACAGTCATTAAAAAAAAAACAAAACCCATTAATAAGGGACCAGTGAGAAGAATAATAAATATTAGCAAATTAATGTGTGTTGCAAGTCATTGTTAAATTATGAATTATCTATTTATATGTGACTATTAGGACCCTTGAACATCAAACACGATTTCTTTTATGAGACATAAGCCTACTGTTTATCCCTTGAGATTATAATCAAAACACTCAGCAATCATATGAGAAGAAAGAGATTTTCTTTGAGACCATACATTCCCTCTCCCCCTTTGTTAGGGTGCCTAACTAAGTGGAAATTCTGCCTGTAATGGAGCAGACTACTTATCTGTGAGCTACTGTACCTGTTCACTTGGAGGACAAAATCAGTGGGCTCTTTAGGTCCAACCAGATCAGTGATGATGAGTTTACTTGTGCATGATTTTAGTTAACCAAGATTGTTTTTTGGAAAGTAAGCCCCAAACTTAGCTTTCAGTGACTTATAAGCTGACTTATATTTTTGGAAATGTCGTGTTCTTATTTTAATGAGTTTATAATTAAGCGAACGTGGGTTTTTTCTTTACAGAATCCCACCCACAAGGACTCTATCGATTTACTGTGCATTGTATGAAATAACATGTCAAGGTGAAGGTGAAGCAGAAAACAAATTATAATCTAATCTAAGATGTAGATCTATATTGGAGTGAGACTGCTGACCTGTGAAATACATTCAAGAAGTATTTACAAAATCATTCCTATTGTCAAAATAATGAAAGGAGATCTCCTCTGGTGTCGCAGTCAGGAGGGCAAAGTCAGGAAGTTTCTAAAGGTACTTCTGAACTTAAAACATGAAAATAATTTGCACATATTTGTAATAATGAGAGATATGGATGTTTTGATTGTAGAAGGAATAATTTAGTAACCCTTAACATGTCTTTATGTAAAGAAAAAATAGGTTTGGGTAGAACAATGTTACAAGGAGAGCAACTATTAAAATTACATGCATACATGTTGAAGACTATAGTTTAACTTTGTATGCATTTTCAAATGTCACTCTTGTCACTAAAATTATTTGGGGACTGTTATGTTGCCATAGACCTTCCTCACATGGCCACCTTCCTCAAGAAAGGAATCTTCATCTTTATCAAATGTAATAATGTCTATCTATACTCAAGGCATTTATTACTGCAAAGCAAGAAATTGATTATTAAAGCCCAAGCTGGAATCAAGACTGCTGGGAGAAATATCAATAATCTCAGATATGCAGATGACACCACCTTTAAGGCAGAAAGTGAAGAGGAACTGAAGAGCCTCTTGATGAAAGTAAAAGAGGAGAGTGAAAAAGCTAGCTTAAAACTCAACATTCAAAAAACTAAGATCATGGCATCGAGCCCAATCACTTCATGGAAAACAGATGGGGAAACAATGGAAACAGTGACAGAAAATTTTATTTTCTTGGACTCCAAAATCACTGCAGATGGTGACTGCAGCCATGAAATTAAAAGACGCTTGCTCCTCGGAAGAAAATCTATGACCAACCTAGACAGCATATTATAAAGCAGAGACATTACTTTGCTGACAAAGGTCCATCTAGTCAAAGTTACGGTCTTCCCAGTATTCATGTATGGATGTGAGAGTTGGACTATAAAGAAAGCTGAGCACCAAATAACTAATGCTTTTGAACTGTGGTGTTGGAGAAGACTCTTGAGAGTCCCTTGCACTACAAAGAGATCCACCCAGTCAATCCTAAAGGAAATCAGTCCTGAATATTCATTGGAAGGACTGATGCTGAGGCTGAAGCCCCAGTACTTTGGCCACCTGATGTGAAGAACTGACTCACTTGAAAAGACCCTGATGTGGGGAAAGATTGAAGGCAGGAGGAGAAGGGATGACAGAGGATGAGATGGTTGGATGGTATCACTGTCTCAATGGACATGAGTTTGAGAAACCTCTGGGAGCTGGTGATGGACAGAGAAGCCTGGTGTGCTGCAGTCCATGGGGTTGCAAAGAGTTGGACATGACTGAGTGACTGAACTGAACTGATTCTTTTATATCTATAATTATCTAGTCAATACTGCTGAGTATTATGTTACATAAAGGTATGTATAATTCCTGGTAGGAATTAGAATAAAAAAATAATAAAAACAGTTCCTACTGTATAGAAGTTCATAGAAATTAACAATTTAAATGTAATTAAAAACCCAGAAAAGCAACAAGCTTAGGAGTCAAGAAAACTAGATTCTAGCATAAGTATTGTGATTAAACAATTCTAAGAACACCAATCATTTTTATCATTTACAAATTAGTGGTTTAAAAGGTATATTTATATGATTTTGAACTTAGAATAATCTATAATTCTAGGATATAATACCTACATTATAAAATTACATTTGATGAAATAATGCTTGAAAGTAAGCTTACATTTAATAATCGGTATTTTGTTAGACTGACAAATGCATTTTACTTTTCAAAACGAATCACTGATGTTATTTATACTCCATTTAAAAGTGCTTTATTTAGATATATATGAACATGTTCTCAAGTTAGTTCTTATTTCTGAAACAAGATTTGGGATCCATCCACAAATGTATACTACTCCGAGAAGGTTCATTCTTATCTTAGTTGTTTGTATTTGAATTGGAACTCTGATCAGTGTAGAACATATGTATTAAAGATGTCTTCATAGAAAGAAAGAAGAAAAGAAAAATGAGGGAGAAATAAGAAATAATGAAATCACAAATTTTGTGTAAGTTTCAACAGTTTAAAGAATATATAGATTGCAAAAGAGATAAAGTGCTGTTTTTTGACGTTACTGAAATTTAAGATTTAGCCTATACTAAATCATTTTCATGATAAATCAAATTACAAAATCTATTCATGATCTTCATAGGAGATTGTAAGAAAATAAGGGAGATATAGCATACTTATGACTGAGATGGTAGAGTCTCATTTGAATTTTTAGATAAAGCACTTGTATCAGGATATATTTACATCAAGTATAATTTTGAAAGATTGCTTGTAGTAGATATTTTTGATAAGATATCATGAGAATTCCATTTAAGTTTTATGTCTCATTAATGCAAATAAGTATCAAAGAGAAACCAATTATTATTGATTTGTCCTCTCGTGGAACGTTGACTACAAACTTAATATCAGATTTAAAAACACAGAAAGAATATTATTAGTTTTGAGTAATCTGATACCTCGTTTGTTCACCACAGATAGTTATCATCCATGGGTTAAACCAGCTTCACCATAGAGAATATTAAACATGTAAATCTGTATTTATTATAAAGATAATGTGTAGTTAAAAACCTAGTTTGAAAAACATTTTTCTTTAAAAAATAAAAAAAATGATATTCTATTTGACACACCTTTAAAATAGAAACTCTTGATTTCTTGTAGTTTGAAACTGATTATTTTAATAAAGTATATCATTTACTAAGAACCTTCTAAGTGCCAAAAATAGTCATTCATTTATTCATAAGCTCATTCAAAAATAATTATTTAGTATCTACTCTGTGCTAGTTACTGTCCCAAGCAGTAAATGAAATAGTATCCTAGTTCAAGGAGAGTATATTCTAATGTGAGAAAATTAATAGTAAGTGAATAATAAATTCATATTGATTATATCAGTCTAAGTTTTATGTTGAAGAAGAAAATAGAAAATAGGAAAGATGGGCATGAGGAGGGATTAGATAGGACAGCATCTTGGCTTGGGCTGTGACAACAAATTAACATAGACAAGGGGGCTTACCCAGCAAATGTCTCTTTATCACAATTCTGGAGTGGGAAGTTTAAGATCAAGGTGCCAGCAGATTTGGTTCTTGGTGAGGGACAATTCCTGGCATGGAGATGGTCATTTCTATTTATGTCCTTATGAGGCAAATGGAGAACAAGTTAGCTCTCTTCCCCATCATGCTGCTGCTGCTGCTAAGTCGCTTCAGTCATGTCTGACTCTGTGCAACCCCATTGATGTCAGCTCACCCAGGCTCCTCTGTCCCTGGGATTCTCCAGGCAAGGATACTGGAGTGGGTTGCCATTTCCTTCTCTGCTTCCTCTTCATAGAAGGACATTAATCCCATCATGGGACTCCACCTTCATGATCTAATTACTTCTCAAAGGCACCACTTCCAAATATTATCACCATAAATCTCCCACATATGAGTTTTGGAGGGACATAAACTTTCAGTCCATAGCAGACTGCCAAAAAATGTCTGATGGAATTACATTTGTGCAGATATATGAAAGAAAGAAGAGAGTCAGACCTATAGCTAACTGGGGAAGATTATTCTGGAAAACAGTCCTAAAGTATGAACATTCAGCACTCAGCACATTAAAGCCATAAAAACAATGTCAATGAATACTGAATGGAGCCAGGGGAGATTTATGGAGGGTAGTGTAGACAGGTAGTAAGTTTACAGCATGTCTATGTTTTTGTAAGCCAGGGAAAAGCCTTTGAGAAGTAAGAGTTGAATTTTGGTTTCATATTTAACTTTAGGAAAGACAACTTTAAAGACTATGAATTGTGAGATTTGAATAGATTATACAATGTCGTCTCCAAGGTTTTGGTTGTGAAGCAACTGGTCAAATGCAGTTACCATATACCGAGGCTGGGAGGATTAGTGCATGCCTGTGTGCTAAGTTGCTTCCATGGTGTTCACCTCTTTGCAACTCTAAGGACTGTAACCTGTATGGACTGTAGATCCCAGGGGATGGTCCCTGGGAGGATTAGAAGGGAAGTTAATTGGGAAAGGCACTGAACTCAGCTTTGTAAATGTTGTTTTGAGATATGAATTAGAGATCCAAGTGGAAATTTCAAGAAAGTAGTTGCACATAAGAATCTTGAGTTTAGAGTAAGGTCAGGAATAAAGGGTATTTCAAAGGATAAAGCCTCACAAAAATTATTAATGAAAATATTATTCTTCCTAATAGACAGATGAAAAACTTAAGGTCTACATAGGATGATTTATTTTCTAAGTCCACCCAACTTGTAAATAATAGAATTCTAAGCTAATGCAGCTCTTTCTGATGGCAGACACCATGGCCTTTCTTTTAGAATGTTTAGTTACAGATATTAAATATTCAAAATAATAAACCAACTCCAATATAATGTTGAAAATAATTAATTCCTCAAATTATCCGATCTTTTTCTTTGTGACAGATCTGGCGCAAAGAAACTTGAATTCATCCATTTAGTCAATAACAGTAAAAATTGAGAAACGCTATATGCCAGACATTATTCTAGATAGTAATAGTCCCATGGTGTATAAAACAGATTATAATGTCTTCCTGCATGAAACTTATGTTTCATAAATGCATAACAAATAGTATACACTTTTAGGTTAAATTGAATGCTTTAATATCATGAAGAAAATAAATGAGGATAAGTGGTCAGGGAAAATCTCTCCTTGAGCATATTACTAAGTATTGAGAAAAATAAACATTTCTAGATCTAGAAATGAATATGAGAGAGTGGTTGAGGATGAGTATAAGCAAGATATTGCAGAAGTTTGGAATGGTCTGGAAGGAGGACGGAGGACTTCTCAAGCAGATGGAAGACCAAGTGAAAAGTTCTTGAAATAGGAGTAGCTTTGTCAGCTAAAATTCACATTTATTTCCTGCTGATTTTTTTAAATTGATGTATATTTGCTTTCCAGTGTTGTGTCAGTGTCAGCTATACAATGATGTGAATCAGCTGTATGTATAAATATATCCCCTGCCACTTGGGCCTCCCTCCACCCCACTCCCCATCCCACCCATCTAGGTCATCACAGAGCCGTGAGCTGAGCTCCCTGTGCTATAGAGCCAATTCCCATTGGCTCTTTTTAAGATGGCTGTGTATATATGTCTGTCCGAATCTCAAAATTCATCTTCCCCCCTTCTCCCTTCCCATGTCCACATATCCATCCTCTACAACTGCATCTCTGTTCCTATTCTGCAAATAGATTCATCTGTACCATTTTCTAGATTCCACACATATGCATTAATATATGGTATTTATTTTTCTGACTTCATTCTGTATGACAGACTTTAAATGTCCACTGACAGATGAATGGACAGTGATATGGACAAAATAGAATATTACTCAACTGTTTGCTACTAAATTTTTTTTTTTTTGAGATCAGCACCATTCATCGCTTTCTGGTCTATAGATTTTTTATTAAGGTTGTCTCCGATTGATTCACAAATTCCCACACTAAATCACACATGTACACATCTAAGAAATACTACCACAACTTGCAATCTTAAAGGCATGATATTAATCTTTATTTCAGCAGTGTGAGGTGGTTGGAAATACTGAGGTTTCAAGATCAGTATAAGTCATGAAAATCAGAAAACTGATAAAGCTCAACAGAAGAAGGAAACCTGAACATTACCTCCTACTGTGTTGCATTAGCAGAGAAAATGTTTTTGTGACAAATGTAATCTTGGGTCAAAATGCACTTCTTTGAAGGGATTGTGATATGTCGCATTGCTCTCTGTGGAATCCCTCTGGTGAATGAGGGCAATGAAATTTTTCTAGTTCTCAGCAGCCAGACAAATGTTTGTCTTTTCTGGATTACACTAGATGCCAAGGAATGCCACAAACTTCTGGGAGAAAGAGCACTACACTGAATATGCTTTCCATTAACTTTAGGATGCTAATCTAAATTTCTCTGCCACACAGATATGGATCCAGAATCCATGCCTCTGACTACAGTGCCAATTGAAAAGGAGAGTTTGGAAAAAAACTTTATAAAATAAATTGATAACAATGGATAAAGACATCAGTATGTACAAGAAGTCACCTGATAAATCTATGGAAAATACATATATTCTGAGTCACACAGAAGAAAACAACAAAAGATGTCCATTATTTCAGATATTAATGTAAATAAATATGCTCAATTGGTAGTTACAGTCCATGTTGTCAATAATTTTAGCATGAGCTTGGAAAATTTTCCTCAGATCAGAATATGATTAAATATTTCAAGTTTTATAGAGAAGAAATAGAAATGAACTTCAAGAAACCCAAATAAATGAAATCAACACATACAGAGAATATTCCAGTTAACAGTGCATGTGCTCATTTTATCTCACTGTTTCACATTAACACTGGCAACCTATTAGTCTCAATTTAAGATTCAAAGAGCATAAGCAAGCTTCCAGATTTGAGAAAATAATAAATGATAGATCCAAGATGCTAGATCAGATCCTAACAAAGAAGAACTCTACATTTCATAATTTCTCCCAAGTGGAAGAAAATCATTCTTTGTTAATTGCACTCACCATGCCACTTCACCATGTTCTTTCTTTCTTTTCATGTTTATTGAGCAGGGGGAAAAAGGAAAATAAACATCATAATGTTTAATTATAGTTATCTGTTACTTCCATGATTTTGCACATAATTTATAGAACTTAAAATACAATTTTTAACAATTTGGGTTATATATAGGTAAATATTTTTTCCAGTTAATCATAAAAATACTGAAATGATTGATGATGCTTTTCTTGAAGAAACTATTCTTATAGCCACATTAAGAATGCCAAGGTCCTGCTCAAATATAATAACATTTCAAAGTCAAATAAATCTCAATGTTTATAGGAAAGGCTATTCTCTTCGAAAAATATCTGCAATTGTACAGAAAAGCATACACAAACTAGTAGAGAAACCAGTTATATCCTAAATTTGAACTGGACTTTCTTCACAAGCTTTCCAATGGGGAAATGCAAAACAAAATCCAAAAATCTGGGAAATGAAGAACAAGTCCGAGAAAATGATTTATTTCCTATGGGAACAAATCTTCTATAAAGATTTTATACCAAATCACATGTGGTAATGGAATAGGGGCAAGGATGCTATTACACTCTATCCCAATTTTTCCAAGGAGAAAGAAACACAAAACCTATCCAGGTTCTCCTATGTAAAAAGTGGAAATTAAAAAAAGAAGAGAGCTGATTGCACTGCATGGAAAGGTGGAATATGAGGTGTTTTACTAGAACTGACAAAAACTGATCTCTTTTCTAGATTAGAGTAGGCTGAGTAGAAATTCTGCATAGTAAGAGCAATTCACATTCAAGTGTAACTTCCGTTAAAATTTAAGAGGAAAAAAGTTTATTAGTAATTACATATCTATGGTAATTTTTCTTAGATATATGGATAGCATTAATTTTTTTCCATTAACATAAATGTGATGTTACATCTTCTGAACTTTGCTACTTATGAACACATAAGGGTGAATCATTTCTTTCCCTGTGACAATACAGCTTATAACTATATTTAACATTGCATTGTCCTACTGTACGGGTTGCCAGGTATTTTCTGGACTAGGTTATCAAAAGCTTTTCAATCACTTTATCAAAAGCTTTTGTAATTTTTTATTCTGATTTCTTTACAGTCAACCTATTTAAAATTCAAGAGAGTAATAGTGACATCAACCAGTTTTCTAAGACTATGTCTACCCTGGCTTCAAATGGTATTCTCACAATCGACATTCTTTCCTTTAGGAGGCATGTGACTAATGGCCCATGTGATGTTAGTGAATTCTCCTGGGCCAGGATTATGCACACAAATTCCTAACTGTCTCACCTTAGTAAAGCCAGAAAAGAATGACCTGTACATTACCTAAACGAATTAAACTGAAAAATTTCTTCCTCAGCTTCCACCTTACTCTAGCCTTCAAGACAAAGCCAGCTCCTGACTGGTCCACCTTCCTGCCGGCTGTAATGTAAGAAACAGAGACTTCTGGGTAATTATTTTATACCTTTGTAAAACTAAGTCAGAGGATGGGTGTCTAATTACTATATAAGCTCAATTACTTTATTTTCCTTATTGAGACATAAGGTACCTAATACAAGAAAGAAAAAATCTTGATCTATATACAATTATCCTTGATTTCTCTTTCATTTTATACTTTAAAATAAAATATGCTCAATAGCTGACTCTAAATATAACATTAATTTATTTCCTTTTGACCCAAGTGGAAGTAAACATAATAAAAATATATGATAAATCATGAGTAAATTGCTTGCCAGTTTTGATTTTTTTTCCATTTTCCCTCCTCAAGCTGAAGTAAGCACAGACATCACACAGAAGAGGACTTCCAATCTATCTGTGATCAAGGTCTATTTCATGTATGCTTGTTTGCTTTTTTAATTCCCTGCTGATTATAGAACAGACCTATACTTGTGTAAATACAAAAACAAACAAAAAAAGGCTTGGATTTTGCTCTTATGCAAAAATAATTCTTGACGTTTCTAAATGTTCTCTCTCATAATCTGTGCTAATCACATGGCAGATCAGTAAGAGTTTGCAAACTGGAGTGAGATCATGGACCGTACTGTTAATTCATTGTCAGAGAGTATTGTAATGATTTGTTCTTGTGCCTCTTGCTCCCACAGGATGATGGCATCTTAGAGCTAGTTAGGGAGGCATTCTGTCTTATTTGTTGCATCCACAATAATTGAATAATGCCTGGAACATAGTAGGCAACTGGTAAATATTAGTGTATTGCATGTATGAGTTAAATACTCAAAGTCCTTTCAAAATACTCAAGAATCTTGGACTTCCCAAACTTGGGAAAGTCAGAAAAGTAGAATCAAACAACACAGTATTTAAAAACAAGGATAAAATTACATATTTACTCCCTTATCCCAAATTCCATATACCTCAAGAGCACTTGATTAGTACTTGATTAGAGCAATTCAGCTCTGAAAGTGCATTTGTAGATACAGTGAGTCAGTCCAAGCTATGAAATCAGAAAGGCATGGAATTGACCAAACCTAGACTGGTTTTTGTAAACAGTTGCATGAGGACTGCCATTGCAAAATATGACACATGGAGTAAGCAGGAGAAATTTATTTTCTTACAGTACTGGAGGCTGGATATCCAAGATCAAGGTGTTGGCTGGCTTTTGTTTTCCCTAGGTCCTCTTTCCTTGGCTCATAGCTGACCCCCTTCTTCCGTGTCCTCATGTGGCCTTTTCTCTGTATTCTTCTCTGTGTGCACACTCCAAGAGTGCTGCTGCTTCTTCTTAAAAGGACACCAGTCCTATTGGCTTAGGGTCCTAACTTTATGACCAGCTCTTGAAAGGGGCTCCCCAGGTGACACAGTTAAAGAATTATCCTGCCAATGCAGGAGATGTGGGTTTGATCCTTTGGTTAGGAAGATCCCCTGGAGTAGAAAATGGCAACCCACTCAAGGATTCTTGCCTGGGCAATCTCATGGGCAGAAGAGCATGGTGGGCTGCAGTCCATGGAGTCACAAAGAGTCAGACACAGCTGAGTGACTAAACAACAAGAACAATCTCCTTAAAGGCCCTGATTCCAAATATCAGAGGTTAAGGCTTCAGCATATTAATTTGGGGGCAGGGGCACCATTCAGTCCATACTATCTTGACACATTATTGTGCAAAGTTAGAGATAATCTACAAGAATCCAGTTTGACCACATTCACCTCATACTGAACTCTCATTAAGTTATCATTATTAACAATGAAATTTTTTGTTACACTATGTGGGTTGTTCACCAATGGCAAAATCATGTTCTATGAATTTTCAAATTCCCTTAAAAGCAATACCCAATTAAATGAATGCTTTAACAAGGAGGAAATAAGGGTCACTTTTAAAAAAGAAGAAATACAGTGATTTCAAGGCTATATAACTGCTGTGATACATTAGAAAGGCACATGGATAATAATAATAATATAATCATCATAAAAGCACTGGTTTAAATTGACAGACTTTGGAAGGGGAAAATGATGATCTAGGTCATCACTGATCTCACAGTTAATGACACTGACATCTTAACCTTCCCTTTGCCTAATGCATTAGCAATCCCCACCAGAGATTTCATTTTTACTAAAGTGTTTTTTTTTTTTTCTCACAGAAACCATGATGATTACTAATCAACAATCATATTTTAATAGTGTCTTCATAGTGGTTTTCTGATGCAGTATGAATAATTGCCTACCATCTGTATCACTCGACTTTCATAACAACCCTCAGCTACTGAATTGTAAACTAAATGTGCTAATCTGTTCACTGCACTGAGCTCATGCATGAAATGCAAGAGTGTCAGAGAAGTTATCCATTTCTTCGTGTATGTGTGCTCAGTCGTTCAGTCATGTCTAACTCTTTGCAATCCCATAGACTGTAGTTTAACAGACTCCTTTGTCCATGGGATTTTCCTGGCAAGAATACTGGAGTGTGTTGCCATTTCCTCTTCCAGGCAATCTTCTCAACCCAGGGATTGAACCCTCATTTCCTCTGTCTCCTGCATTGCAGATGGATTCTTTACACTAAGCCACCAAGGAATCCGTATTCTTACATAGCCTTTAAGTCTTTTTCCTTCTGTTCTCTATTAAAGATTTTCAGGATGTCAATTCCACCACTAACTACCTATATAGGAGGTGAGAATCTAGGCTTCTAGCTGATCCCATTTGTGGACACTCGATAACTAGTTCTTAACTCATAAACAGAAGTAAAACTATTGGTTAGCCCCAAACTCTGGTCTGGAATAAATGTGTTTGCATCTCTCTGGATAATTTGCATTTCTTCACTCAAAACAGGAGAGTAATTATACAGGTTGAGAACTAAGGTCAAGTGTCCTAGCAAAATGGTGAGTGAGCATTGAAAAAGTACTTACCGATAGATAGGGGAGCTTCTTCAATTCTGAGCTATTAGTTCTTCCATATATAAGCACTAAATTGATATAGCTTTCAGATGATAGCTGTGATTTTCTCAAAAACTGTTGATTTTTACAATTTGAAATAATAAAAACTGCCTCTTTCCTGAGTACATGTTTTTGGTGCATCTATAGAGTCCTCAGAAAGCAGGGAGATGATCTTCAGAGTAAACAGTGTTTATGGATCTGAAAAAGTCTTTGAACTGTAAACTATAAAAAATAGGCAGAGTGAAGTGAGTCAGAAAGATAAATGTCTTATTCTAACACATCCACACAGAATCTAGAAGAATGATACTGAAGAACTTATTTACAGGGCTCCAAGGAAGAAACAGATATAGAGAATAGACTTAGGGACATGGGGAGAGGGGAGGAGAGGGTGAAATGTATGGAAAAAGTAACATGGAACCTTATATTACCATATGTAAAATAGATAGCCAAAGGGAATTTGCTGCATGGCTCAGAAAACTCAAATAGGGGCTCTGTATCAGCCTAGAGGGGTAAGATGGGGAGGAAGATGGGAGGAAAGTTCAAAAGGAAGGGGATATATGTATACCTATGGCTGATTCATGTTGAGCTTTGACAGAAAACAACAAAATTCTATAAAGCAATTATCCTTAAATAAAAAATAAATTAAAAGAAAAATTTAAAAGAGCACTATGCGTGTGGGCACACACAGACACACACACACATACACAACAGGTATTATGATCTAGTGATGAAAGTATCAAGTGCAGGGCTTCACCTAGGGGATTTGGTGCACAGAATTTGTCTAGGACCAAACCAAAGGGTGGAATCAAGTAGAACATTTGGCAGGGTGGGCTAATAATAGCAAACTGCCTCATGCAGCGTGTCTTCTGGGGACTTTTGTTTCCTCACTTTGCAGTTTCATCCTCTTTCGGCTTACTCCTCCCTGCCCCCTACCCTTCACTTCAATAAAGAAGCATTTCCTCATAGTAGTTCCATTCAGGGATTCAGTGTTTTTGGAGTCAATCAGGCTTAAATTATAGCTCTATCTGTAACTATCTGGGTGACACTGGTGAGTTTTTGTTGTTGTTACTGCTCTTTCAAAGTTTATTTAACTAGGAAAATGTTGATAATTATAACTCCTTCATATAATGATAAATGAGATGAAACATAAATATATGTATTTATGGGTGTCCCTGATAGCTCAGTTTGTAAAGAATCTGTCTGCAATGCAGGAGACCCTGGTTTGATTCCTGGGCCAGGAAGATTCGCTGGAGAATGCATAGGCTGGCTACCCACTCCAGTATTCTTGGGCTTCCCTTCTGGCTCAGCTGGTAAAAATTAGCCTGCAATGTGGGAGATCTGGGTCTGGTCCCTGGGTTGGGAGATCCCCAGGAGAAGGTAAAGGCTACCCACTGCAGTATCTGGCCTGGAGAATTCCATGGGCTGTACAGTCGATGAGGTTGCAAGAGTCGGACATAACTGAGCAACTTTCACTTTCATATGTACTTATGAACTGATTGGCATAAAATAGGTAGCCATACCCAATAAATAGTGTCAATACTTTACCTTATCTTGTGGAGAGAAAAACAGAATCATCTATTGAAGACCTCAGTACCTCTACAGTTACCTAGATATAGATTTCCTTGGTCCAGTGGCTTTCTTTCTCATGAACAGGAGTCATGGAATATTCTATTTCTTATGGTATTAAACGGTAATATCAGCATTGGTTTACAATTTCTCTGGACAATTGAAACCATGCTGTCTTTCTAATGGAAAACAAGGTCACTTTCATTAAAACAAATGGCAGAAACTCAGACAAATGTCACAAGCACTTTTACAAAGTTTCTGTAAAAATAGGAAAAAAGATAGACTCTCTCTCCTGGTGAACATGCTAAGGTGAAACCAGCTGTGCCTGGCTCCCGTGCATCTCTCCAAAGTTGACAGAACCCATCTTGTTACCCACAACTACAGGTTGTGTCTGCGTTTACCAACGTGTACCCTTAACAGTTACACTGTTGGCCTAAGACATTTGCTGACTACATTAGTATGGTATTAAAAATGGCAAGCATCCATGGCTGATTCATATCAATGTATGACAAAACCCACTGGAAAAAATAATAATAATAATAAAAATTAAAAAAAAAAAAATAAAAATGGCAAGCATTGTGAAAAGAGTAAAAATATGTATCCCTTTGTTCCTGCCTTCCAGGTGCTTATACTTCAGGTGACTATATAATGATAAGAATGAAAATGTATAACTCCAGCCCAAACCAGCTCCCTGTAGTCTAACTCCAACATGTTCTTACATGTGTGCTCAGTTGTGTCCAACTTTTTGCAACCCCATAGTCTGTAGCCCGCTAGAACCCTCCATCTGTCAAATTTTCCAGGCAAGAACACTGGAGTGGGTTGCCATTTCCTATTCCAGGGGATCTTCCCGGCCCAGGGATTGAACCCACATTTCTTATGTCCCCTGCATTGGCAGGCAGATTCTTTATCAACTGCACCACTTGGGAAGCCCAACTCCAATATGCATTTGCCTATAGAGTAATTCCATTTGACTCCCTAAAACGTAATTCAGATTACACAGACACAAAGTCAAAATCTCAATCTTTTCCATACCTTATTCCTGTTACCTTCTAGTTTCCCGTGTGAGTAAACAACCTCCTGATCCAATTGAGTGTCCAGATCCAGGACCTTGGGCAAGTCTTATTTTCACTGTCATACACATTGAATCAATGAGAAACTGTTACTAACTCCAATCTCAAGACATATTTTGCACCCATCTAATTCCCATTATGGGCTTCCCAAGTGGCTCAGTGGTAAAGAAACCTCCCGCCAATGCAGGAGATGCAGGTTCGATCCCTGGGTTGAGAAGATCCCCTGGAGGAGGAAATGGCAACACACTCCAGTATTCTTGCTAGGAAAATCCCATGGACAGAGGAGCCTGGTGAGCTACAGTCCCTGGTGTCACAAACAGTGGAACACAACTGAGTGACTGAGCATGCACACGTACATAAAATTCCCTCTATCTCCACTACCATTGTCCTATCTGAAGTCAACATCATTTCCTGGCCACAATCTCTTGTCTTCATCCTTATACCTATCTTAGGTGGGTGGGGGCAGGCTTTGTGTACTAAGCTCCTTGCCTTGCAGACAGAATCAATGGTCCCTTGTAAGAGCTTACAGCCAGAGAGTAGGGTTTCTGGAAAGACACCTCAATTGCTTGCTCTGTGAAACATTGACAGTATGTGGAGGACCAGTTTGGCAGCATTTTGCAACCAAAGTATATCAAGTATACCAAAGTATATCAACCAAAGTATATCAACCGAGTATGTCATCATGGACTAAGATCCAGGCTCAGTTCTCATTCTTTTGAGACATATGCTTTCATGCATTTGGAAAGTCCAGAGATGACTAATACTGGACTTTGCATCAAGCCTGGTAAATGAAAACTGAACCTGATATTTGCATAAAATAAAAATATAAAATGAAATAAAATAAAACTATTTAATTAGTTAAGTCAATAAAAATAATGACCAGTTCTGAATTTATACCAGGCACCTCACTAAACATAAAGGTATCAATGGGGTATAGCAAATAAAAACATACATAGGCCCTGTCATTATGAAATTTATAAGTTAATAACAATTTTTCAAGTCTATTTTTATCCAGTGTGACTGATCCCCCAATCCAAAATTTATATTCTATATTTATTCAATCAATAATCAACTTTTTTCTATCCAATATTTTTAACATTTACTTCAGTAACTTTTCTCAATCAATTCAAATCTGTCACTTAGATTTTAAGATTCTCAATTAGCTATCTTTTAATTTCACTCCTTTTTTGTTTTACCTCTATCATCATTCTAATAATGAATTGGTTGCCATGATTATTGTTTTCACTCTAGTTGAAAGTAGTTTTGTAACATGCTTTGTTAATTTATGCCCTTCATAAAAACTCACTTCAATCTGCCAACATTTATCAATTATCTACTAAGAACAATCCAGTATGTGAAATTCTCTATGGTAACCAACCTTTTTTCAATAATTTTTGATTTACTGGTTTCTGGCATTAGAATAAAAATGCTCAAATGGCTACTGTAGATTGTTGCAATAATGGCCCCCAACTTAGCTCCATCTTAGGGAAACTTTCCCACATTGATTTTGGGCTTGACAAGTGACTTTGTTTGATCAATGAAGTGTATTAGTAATTCAGCTGTGTCTGTTTGCGACCCCAGGGACTGTAGGCCACCAGGCACCTCTGTTCATGGAAATTTCCAGGCAAGAACACTGGAGTGGATTGCCATTCCCTTCTCCAGGGGGTCTTCCTGAGCCAGGGATTGAACCTGGGGCTCCTGCGTTGCTACCAGATTCTTTACTATCTGAGGCACTAGGGACAGTAGCAAAATTGATGAAAGCAGAGACTTGAAAAGAGATTTTTTACTGGTGTTGTGGACAGGCCAAACTATATTTCTGTAATATGAGTGATCATGGGGAGGAAAGCTCAAGACTTCCAGTTGACTGTCAGCTAGCCCCCAGTGGAGCTAGCAGCCTTGTGCAGATACAATATTGAAGCCCAGTCAAAATCATTTGAGCCTGGCTCAAATCAGCAGAACTGCCTTATTGAGTCCAGGCTAACTTGCTATTTCTCTGAACTATGAACTAAATAGAACTATGAACTAAATAGAACATAAATAATATGGATGTGAGAGTAGGATTCTAAAAAAATCTGAGTGCCGAAGAATTGATGCTTTTGAACTGTGGTGTTGGAGAAGACTCTTGAGAGTCCCTTGGACTGCAAGGAGATCCAACCAATCAGCCCTAAAGAATATCAGTCCTGAATAACCATTGGAAGGACTGATGCTGAAGCTGAAACTCCAATTATTTGGCCACCTAATGTGAAGAACTGACTCACTGGAAAAGCCCTTGATGCTGGGAAAGACTGAAGGCAGGAGGAGAAAGGGATGACAGAGGATGAGATGGTTGGATGGCATCACCAACTCAATGGACATAAGTTTGAGCAGCTCCAGGAGTTAGAGATGGACAGGGAGGGCTGCGATGCTGCAGTCCATAGGGTTGCAAAGAGTTGGACACAACTGAGTGACTGAACTGAACTGACTGACGAACTAAATAAATCTTATTTTCTTAAACCACTAAATTTTGAGGTGATTTATAATGCAAGAAAAGCCAGGTGACAGAGAAACTGATAATTTAAGAATGTAGGTAACACTGTACGATATCAGCATCATAGAATTATTATGGAAAATAAATTACTACCAAGTTTACCACTTCTAGAGCCTTGAGATTTCAAATACAATTTGATATAGTTCAGATTATGAGAAAACAGACTGAATATTTTATTGCATGAATTTTTCTTAAAATAAAGCCTAAATAAAATTTTTATAAAATTTAATCTTTATGGCTTTGAAATATTTTAAGGTCTGAATGACATTTTTAGAGAGTTGTTTTACATTATTTGTCTTTGTACTCTTCCCTTGTAGCTCAGTTGGTAAAAAATCTGCCTACAATGCAGGAGACCTGGATTCAGTCCCTGGGTCAGGAAGATCACCTGGAGAAGGAAATGGCAACCCACTCCAGTATTCTTGCCTGGAGAACACCACGGACAGAGAAGCCTGGCAGGCTACAGTCCATGGGGTCTCAAGAGTTGGACACAACTTAGCACTAAACTACTTCTCTAAAAATAAGATGTAAACATTACAATAACATTTAAATAGTTTATAGTTTAGCTTCTTTAATGCTTAAGATAGATCTTTCCCACAGCTTTACATTAAAATTATGTGTGTGTATGCTTTTTAATATAATTGGGAGAAGTTTGAAAAAGCTTAGAAATAAATCTTAGGATACTTTCAGCTATTATGTCTTCCAAATAAGCCCCAAATACCACTGATATCTTAGGACTTTTGCTTTACTTTTCTATTTTAAATACTAACTGCAGTTAGTATCTAAAATAATTATAGCCTTCCCAAGTCTCTTGAAAATACACTAAAATTTATAGAAAACTAGAAATAACTCTACTTAATAAATCAAGAGTGAAATTTTGTATCTCATATCCTCCAGAATGGGTTTTACTCTTTCAAGTATATACAGGGCATATTTAGCTTCTGAGATCAGACGAGATTGGGTGCATTCAGAGTGGCATGGCCGTAGATTATACAGGGCATATTTAAAAATGCAGCTGCTGCCTAAAGGTCTGGCTATTTGTAGCCATACACTATATTTTAATAAAGCTTTAAAATAAAATCTTGGTTTCTTTGATTTTCAAAATAAAATTTCTTAGGGTTATTTAGTACTGGTATTCAGTTATGTGTAAAAATATTATAAGGTTTGTTTCTGATAATTTATTTCAAATAATAAATAGTATATTTCACTGAAATGATCAACACATTCTCAAACACTGCCAATCTAATGTTTTAACTAACTAAAACTCATTGTTATTGCAAACCCTTTGGCTCTCTGCCAGAATTTTTAAATTCTACACCAGTCTTCATGACACTGTGTGATGAAAATCTTAAGTCTGTTCAAACAATTGTTTTGCTCTTACTATATTATCCTGCTTTTCTGAGAGTTTTTCTTAACTTTGAATCCAGTAACAAATACATACTTAAAATATATTTATAAAAATAGCTTGAGTTCATAACATTGAATGTGAGGCTTTAATAGGACACTGAGTAATGTTAAATATACAAAGTAGAGTCCTGTAGTAATGTTAGGTGATATATCTTCCTTGGAAATGTACCAAAAGGTTTCTTTTACAGAATGTTATATGCACTATGTTCTCTTAAATTATAGTTTCTTGGGGGGGGGGGGGGTTAGTTCTGTGTATCTGTTCACATCATAATCTATAAAAATTATTGGTAAGAAATTAGTTACTAATTTATTAATTAAAAAAAAAACTAAGATCAAGGAATCCAGTCCCATCACTCATGGCGAATAGATGAGGAAACAATGGAAACAGTGAAAAAACTTATTTTCTTGGGCTCCAAAATCACTGCAGAGGGTGACTGCAGCCATGAAATTAAAATACACATGCTCCTTTGAAGAAAATCTATGACAAGCCTAGACAGTGTATTAAAAAGTAGAGACATTTCTTTGCTGACAAGGGTCCATCTAGTCAAACTTATGGTTTTTCCAGTAGTCAAGTATGGATATGAGAGTTGGAACATAAAGAAAGCTGAGTGATGAAGAATTGATGTTTTTAAACTGTGGTGTTGGAGAAGACTCTTGAGAGTCCCTTGGACTACATGGAGATCAAACCAGTCCATCCTAAAGGACATTAGTCCTGAGGATTCATTGGAAGGACTAATGCTGAAGTTGAAACTCCAACACTTTGGCCACCTGATGCGAAGAACTGACTCATTTGAAAAGACCCCAATGGTGGGAAAGATTGAAGTCAGGAGAAGGGGACAACAGAGGATGAGATGGTTGGATAGCATCACCGACTCGATGGACATGAGCTTGAGCAAACTCCAGGAGATAGTGAAAGACAGAGAAGCCTGGTGTGCTGCAGTACATGGGGTCACAAAGAGATGGACATGACTGAGTGACTGAAAAACAACAAAGAAATTAGTTACAGAGATTGTGTTAGATAGATTGTAGGAAGAGTTTAAGATTTATCTCTGCCCTGTAGCAGTTTTCAGTTTCAGTTCAGTTCAGCGCAGTCGTTGTTTAGTTGTCAGTTTAGAAATAGTAAAACTGAATATGGTAATGCATTTATATGTAAATCATTCCATTTATTGATAGCCCTTTCTATCTTTGGTCATTAAAGCAACAACTGACATTTAAGTATTATGTGCCAAGCAATGTGCTAATTGTTACCTTATAAATTGATTAACTCGATGCTGTTGTTATTATCACTTTATATCTTGGTGCTCATGGCAACAAACCTAGTTCTCTCTGGATCTGTAATTCAAATCCTCATTGTCTAACACAAGATTCCTCTTTGAGTTTTGTAGAGTTGCAGCAAAATATTTATTCTAAAGTTCTCTATAGCATTAGGCCACTCGCAGTGGATTTATGCTACTACAGATGTTAAACTGCATTTGACTTTAGATAATGCAGAGACAGAAAAAAAAAATGTCAGTGAGAAGATAACAAGGACATGATTTTGTCAGATGTTAAAGCTAATAATTTGTCACTCAGGTAAGCATTTTTAAAAATTGTCTTTACCGAAGAATGGGTATAAGGTTAATATGATTAATTTCCCTAAATTGTTAATCAAATCTGATAGAATCAATCTGTCCTGTATCCAGATAGGTCATCTATAGGCAAAACAATGCTTATTTGTTGTTATTCATTTTATAAAATAATCAAGTATGTGAAGAATAGAAAATTATATAATTTTAGTTCATTTTGTAAGAGAAGGTTAGGAGGAAAGATCCATAGATATTTCAGGACTGAATAAGAGGGATAAGACAGATTGTATTTCTTTACCGGTAAAGCATTTTAGATGAAACAGGAGTTTAGAAGTTTTTAGTAACATGATAGTGATGATGATTGTAAAGGTAAAACTAGGGAAAAGGAGACATTTCACAGATGGGGCAAAAATGTTCAAATTTGGTAGATTTCGGTAGAGCATCATTTTATGTGATGCTTTGAAACTGTTTTTAATTTTGTATCATAATCAAGCAGAAAGTCATTGTTGATTTTTAATTTAAAGTGTGTCATAAGAAAATTAACACAATGATGTAGCTCAAGCAAATTTTATATTGCTATTAAGCACAATTGTTAATATGGAGAAAACTGCCCGAAAAAGATGGAATACAAGCAGAAATCTTTTTTGTCCTGTCTTCATTTTCATGTAATGGTCTTAACAAATTATCTGTAATTTAAGTATAAATAAAATCTGTGAAATGTCTTGAGATTGTTTGGGGAGAATCCTTCAAGGTCTTCCAAAATCCATTTTCTATAGCCAGTTGCAGTTCAAAGAATCAGTTCTTTAGTTTGAAACATCTATAGCAATACTGTGGATTATTTTTAGTCAATTCTAACTCATGTTATTTTTGAGAACATAAAGTTTATTGTGTGATAAAATTGGAAATCACAAGATGTGTATTATGTCAGGAAGTGATGGAAGATAAATGTCTGATAAGCACATCTATTATAAAGAGATATAGAACTGAGATACAACAGCCATTTTAAGAAAATAAATTACATCTTATTCCACATTCTCATGTTCTTCCTCTGTGCTACGATATTATATGCTCTAATTTTGTTCATAAAATGTTATTTAATGCAGTATAAAGGTTCACATTTACCATTCCATATTCTTTTGCATTGTAACACAATATTAACTGAAGACTGCCTAGTGATAGGAAAGCATTTTCATTGAATTTTTCAAGCAATTTCATTTTCTTTCAGAGAAGAGAAAAAGAAGACAAAGATTTAGAGACTTGTTATTAGTTCACTTGTCAGTGATAAAGAATGAAACTCCCCAGGAGTTATTGCAAATTATAGATCATGACCTATTTTATGATTCCAGTTTAACCTTTATGGTGAACTGGTCAACTAATTAACTAGCACCTAAAACTCAGTTTCAAACTGATTAAACTGGTATAATTCTATAAGAATTCCAGAAATATAACACTGGAAAATTCTGGCACAAATTTATAGCTAAGCATCTGGATTCAGCCCCCTATCTCTAATATTGATAGTGAATCTTGCAGATTCAGCTTAAAAGACAAGTATGTAAACATTTTGTGGTCATATCCTAATCCCTTAAGACTGATATCAGTTCAGTTGCTCAGTGGTGTCTGACTCTGCAACTCCATGGACTGCTGTATGCCAAGCCTCCCTGTCCATCACCAACTCCCGGAGTTTACTCAAGCTCATGTCCATTGAGTTGGTAATGCCATTCAAATATCACATCCTCTGTCGTCCCCTTCTCCTGCCTTCAATCTTTACCAGCATCAGGGTCTTTTCAAATGAGTCAGTTCTTCACATCAGGTGGCCAAAGTATTGGAATTTCAACTTCAGCATCAGTCCTTCCAATGAATATTCCGGACCAATTTCCTTTAGGATGGACTGGTTGGATCTCCTTGCAGTCCAAGAGAGTCTCAGGAGTCTTCTCCAACACCACAGTTCAAACGCATCAATTCTTCAGCGCTCAGCTTTCTTTATAGCCTAACTCTCACATCCATACATGACTACTGGAAAAACTATAGCTTTTACTAGAAAGATTTTGTTGGCAAAGTAATGTCTCTGCTTTTTATTATGCTGTCTAAGTTAGTCATAACTTTTCATCCAAGGAGCATGCGTCTTTTAACTTCATGGCTGCAATCACCCTCTGCAATGATTTTGGAGCCCCCACCCCGCCCCCCCAATAAACTCTCTCACTGTTTCCATTGTTTCCCCATCTATTTGCCATGAAGTGATGGGGCCAGATGCCATGATCTTAGTTTTCTGAATGTTGAGTTTTAAACCAACTTTTTCACTCTTCTCTTTCACTTTCATCAAGACGCTCTTTAACTCTTCTCTTTCTGCCATAAGTGTGGTGTCATCTGCTTATCTGAGGTTATTGATATTTCTCTTGGCAATATTGATTCCAGCTTGTGTTTCATCCAGTCCAGCGTTTCTCATGGTGTACTCTACATATAAGTTAAATAAGCAAGGTGACAATATACAAGCTTGACGTACTCCTTTCCCTATTTGGAACCAGTCTGTTCCATGTTCAGTTCTAACTGTTGCTTCCTGACCTGCATACAGATTTCTCAGGAGGCAGGTCAGGTGGTCTGGTATTTCCATCTCTTTAAGAATTTTCCACAGTTTCTTGTTATAGGGGCTCTAGGTGCAGTAGACCTGGGTATGGCATACTCCCTCTTGGAGGAGGTCTCCACTGACCCCACCATAGAGCTGCCAGAACTTACACAGGACTGGGAAGCAGACTCTTGGAGAGCACAAACAGCACTTTGTGTGGACGAGGACCCAGTAGAAAGGAGCAGTGACCCCACAAGAGACTGACCAGCCTTGCCTGTGAGGGTCCAGGAGTCTCCAGCAGAGGTGTTGCTTGGCGGTGGCCTGCTGTAGCACTGAGGGCAATGAGAACATCAGTGTGTGCCTGGGACCTTGTGAAGGAGGTCACCATTATCTTCATTACCTCCAATATAGTTTGACCTCAGGTCAAATAACAGGGAGCGAACACAGCCCTGCCCATCAACACAAAATTGGATTAAAGATTTACTGAGCATGGCCCCACCCATCAGAACAAGACCCAATTTTCTGCTGAGTCAGTCTCTCCCATCAGGAAGGTTCCATAAGACTCTTATCATTCTCCATCAGAGGGCAGACAGACTGAAAACCACAATCACAGAAAACTAATCAATCTGATCACATGGACTATCAGTTCAGTTCAGTCGCTCAGTCCTGTCTGACTCTTTGCGACCCCATGAATCGCAGCACACCAGGCCTCTTCTGTCCATCACCAGCTCCCGAAGTTTACTCAAACTCATGCCATTTGAGTCGGTGATGCCATCCAGCCATCTCATCCTCTGTCATCCCCTTCTGCTCCTGCCCCCAATCCCTCCCAGCATCAGGGTCTTTTCCAATGAGTCAACTCCTCGCATGAGATGGCCAAAGTGCTGGAGTTTCAGCTTCAGCATCAGCTCTTTAAATGAACACCCAGGACTGAACTCCTTTAGGATGGACTGGTTCGATCTCCTTGCAGTCCAAGGGACTCTCAAGAGCCTTCTCCAACACCACAGTTCAAAAGCATCAATTCTTCGGTGCTCAGCTTTCTTCATAATCCAACTCTCACATCTATACATGACCACTGGAAAAACCATAGCCTTGACCAGACGGACCTTTGTTGGCAAAGTAATGTCTCTGCTTTTTAATATGCTATCTAGGTTAGATGTGATGGAATTCCTGTCAGCAGTGGCCACAGGACTGGAAAAGGTCAGTTTTCATTCCAATCCCTAAGATAGGTAATCCCAAAGAATGCTCAAACTACCGCACAATTGCACTCATCTCACACGTTAGTAAAGTAATGCTCAAAATTCCCCAAGCCAGTCTTCAGCAATATGTGAACCGAGAACTTCCAGATGTTCAAGCTGGTTTTAGAAAAGGCAAAGGAACCAGAGATCAAATTGCCAATATCTGCTGGATCATCAAAAAAGCAAGAGAGTTCCAGAAAAACATCTATTTCTGCTTTATTGACTATGCCAAAGCCTTCGACTGTGTGGATCACAATAAACTGTGGAAAATTCTGAAAGAGGTGGGAATACCAGACCACCTGACCTGTCTCTTGAGAAACCTGTATGCAGGTCAGGAAGAAACAGTTAGAACTGGGCATGGAACAACAGACTGGTTCCAAAGAGGAAAAGGAGTACATCAAGGCTGTATATTGTCACCCTGCTTATTTAACTTATATGCAGAGTACATAATGAGAAACGCTGGGCTGGCAGAAGCACAAGCTGCAATCAAGATTACTGGGAGAAATATCAATAACCTCAGATATGCAGATGACACCACCCTTATGGCAGAGAGTGAAGAGGAACAAAAGAGCCTCTTGATGGAAGTGAAAGAGGAGAGTGAAAAAGTTGGCTTAAAGCTCAACATTCAGAAAACTAAGATCATGGCATCTGGTCCCATCACCTCATGGGAAATAGATGGGGAGACAGTGGAAACAGTGTCAGACTTCATTTTTTTGGGCTCCAAAATCACTGCAAATAGTGACTGCAGCCATGAAATTAAAAGACGCTTACTCCTTGGAAGGAAAGTTATGACCAACCTAGACAGCATATTAAAAATCAGAGACCTTACTTTGCCAACAAAGGTCCGTCTGGTCAAGGCTATGGTTTTTCCAGTGGTCATGTATGGATGTGAGAGTTGGACTGTGAAGAAAGCTGAGCGCCAAAAAATTGATGCTTTTGAACTGTGGTGTTGAAGAAGGCTCTTGAGAGTCCCTTGCACTGCAAGGAGATCCAACCAGTCCATCCTAAAGGAGATCAGTCCTGGGTGTTCATTAGAAGGACTGATGCTGAAGCTGAAACTCCAGTACTTTGGCCACTTCATGCGAAGGGTTGACTCATTGGAAAAGACCCTGATGCTTAGAGGGATTGGGGGCAGGAGGAGGATTTGACGACAGAGGATGAGATGGCTGGATGACATCACAGACTCGATGGGCATGAGTTTGAGTAAACTTCGGGAGTTGGTGATGGACAGGAAGGCCTGGTGTGCTCTAATTCTTGCGGTCGCAAAGAGTCGAACATGACTGAGTGACTGAACTGAACTGAACTGAGGTTTCATAACAGTAAGAAAAGGCAAAAAAAGATAGACACTGAAAGATGAACTCCCAGTTTGGTAGGTGCCAAATATGCTACTGGAGATCAGTGGAGAAATAACTCCAGAAAGAAGGAAGAGATGGAGCCAAAGCAAATACAACACCCAGTTGTGGATGTGACTGGTGATGAAGTAAAGTCTGATGCTGTAAAGAGCAATATTGCATAGGAACCTGGAATGTTAGGTCCATGAATCAAGGCAAAGTGGAAGTGATCAAACAGGGGATGGCAAGAGTGAACATCAACATTTTAGGAATCAGCGAACTAAAATGGACTGGAATGGGTGAATTTAACTCAGATAACCATTATATCTACTACAGTAGGCAAGAATCCCTTTGGAGAAATGGAGTAACTGTCATAGTCAACAAAAGAATCCAGAAGGCAGTACTTGGATGCAATCTCAAAAGTGACAGAATGATCTCTGTTTGTTACAAGGCAAATCATTCAATATCACAGTGATCCAAGTCTATGCCCTGGCCAGTAATGCTGAAGTTGAACGTTTCTATGAAGACCTATAAAACCTTCTAGAACTTACACGGAAAACTGACATAGGTTCCTTTTATAGATTTTCATAATATCTTATACCTACCTAAAATTTGGCAGGTTGTACTATTGTAGCCTGTTTACTTGTCTGTCTCCTTTACTAGACTGAAATTTTTGGGGGACTTTGTCATTCATAATTGTTGTAAAATGAAGTAAACAAGGAGTGAAAGAAATTGAGAGGATGAAAATGAGAGTCAAAAAAGATAGAAGTGAACATGCAGAAGAGGAATGAACCAAAATCTATTTCTTAAAATACATAAAGAAAAGGAGCAAGCAGCTTTTGGTGAGAGAAACCAATATTAATCACTTGGACACATGTGTTTATGAAGGGTAAGTGTTTGGAGAAAGAAATATGTAGTGCTGTTAAATAAAAGCAGCTGTAATAAAAGATGGAATTGGTGATGGTTGATTGTTATCACAAAAATAATGATAATGATGACAATGGTGGTGATGAAAAAGAAGAAATTTAAATAATATCTTTGATTTTAGGGTAGTAAGTTTTCTATATTAGTATACAAAAGTTCCAAAAATGCTGCAATCCTTTAAAAAAATTGTAAACTCTACTAAGCATAAGAAATTAATTCATATTAGGAGATCTTGGAGACTAAGATTTTTATGTTTCAGACTGTTTTAAAGAGCTTTAATGCACATAAAGAGATAGTTATAGAAGATTATTTAATCTAAAAATCAGAAAGTAAAATATTTTGACAGCCTTTTAAATGTATTAAAACCTGAGGAAAGCACTTTTTATACTTATGCATGCCTTTTATTAGCATACTTTTATATATCATAAATATATTATTTTATATAAATATATATCAATGCTGTCTTCCCCATTTGAATAAAGCAATAATTCTACAAACCATCAAGACCACCAACTAAATATGACTAAAGGAAAATGTACTTTAATCTTGTTAATAAGTGTGTCAAAACATACTGCTTTAATGTCACTATGCTATCAGGAAAGGGGTATAAAAGAATCAACTGATTTTCTTGCTAACTTATAGCAGATACAGGCTTGTAATGACTTGGGTAATAAAAATGAAAATCAAGAAATTTTAAAATGCATGTACAGCCTCTTAAAACATATTTTCTTTATTTCTTTTTCCATCACATGACTGCAATCCATTTCCTAAAAGAATTTGTATGCTAATATATATATTTAAGGACAAAAATAAGTGTTCACTAGGTCTATGCCACATAACAAACACAAGCTTGCTTACATCTTTCATCATATAACAAAACAGTTTTTTTGGCAACAGCAAACTTTCATTGTTACTTTTTGTTAAGGTTATCCACATTCAATTAAAAGAGTTATTTTTAATTTTAGATTTTTTTAAGTAAGAGTTTGTTTCCAGTTGCATCACTTGGAATAGGAATCTTAAAGCATCATTTTCACAGTAAGATGATGGTTACTCTGGACTAGCAGCATCTTTTATTCTTCTTGACTTTCAAAACTATTTGGGTTCACAATTCTGGCAATGTCTTCAATGAAATCACCTTTTATTTTTTTGAAGTAGACAAGAAAACATCTGAAATGACCTCAATATGCTCTTATTTCTTAGAAGAAATTCTTTTACATTATGACACATTTTTCTGGGGCTAGAAACCCAATAAGGCAAAAGTGTAAATTGTTTTGCCTTGTGTGTGTGTCTGTCTGTACAGATATGAGTCAGTATGAAGCAGGGAAAAATAAGAGTTAATATAAAAATAAGAGTTAATGGAAGAGAATGTGTAATAACGCATCCTGGGTATGATTCCTAACTCCATCACTACTAGCTGTGTGATTAGGCAAGTTACTTATTTCTTCTGTCTCATTTTTTCATCAAATTCTTAGAGTTATTGTGAATATTAGTAAATTAGTTCATATTAGATATGTTGCTATTTGAAACGGTACCTGGCACAAAATAAGCTCTTAGTAAGTCTTCACTGTTATTTTAAATATAGAAATTTTTATTATACATTATTAGTGACAGATCATTTCTACTTTTAGTGGTTAGCTGAATTTTAATACTGAATAATTATTAGTTCCTTTTCACTTTTCTACTATTCTCCTTGGCTTAATAGCAGATATCAATTGAAAGTTAATGGATGTGAAATCTATTTTATAATGGCTTGTCTCTCTGATACTACTGCTTTACAACAATGCCTCAACAATTGATCAGACTTAGAAAAATTAATAATTATTTCTGTGCTAGATTTTAAAACATCAGTATTTTCAATTTGTTTACATAGACAATATAGGAGAATATAAAGTAAGCAATTTGTTTATGGACTTCTGCTCAGTGGGAGTCAGTTCGGTTCAGTTCAGTCAGTCAGTCATGTCTGACTCTTTGCAACTCCATGGACTGCAGTATGCCAATCCTCCCTGTCCATCACCAACTTCCAGAGTTTGCTCAAACTCATGTCCGTTGAGTTGGGGATGCCATCCAACCATCTCATCCTCTCTCGTCCCCTTCTCCTCCTACCTTCAATATTTTCCAGAATCAAGGTCTTTTCAAATGAGCCAGTTCTTCACATCAGATGGCCAAAGTATTGGAGCTTCAGCTTCAGCATCAGTCTTTCCAATGATTATTCAGGACAATTTCTTTAGGATGGACTGGTTGGATTACCTTGCTGTCCAAGGGACTCTCAGGAGTCTTCTCCAACACCACAGTTCAAAAGCATCAATTCTTCAGTGTCCAGCTTTCTTTATGGTGCAACTCTCACATCCATACATGACCACTGGAAAATCATAGCTTTGACTAGACAGACATTTGTCAGCAAAGTAATGTCTCTGCTTTTTAATATGCTCTCTAGTTTAGTCATAGCTTTTCTTCCAAGGAGCATGCGTTTTTTAACTTCATGGCTGCAGTCACCCTTCATGGCTGCAGTGATTTTGCAGTCCAAGAAAATAAAGTCTGTCACAGTTTCCATTGTTTCTGCATATATTTGCCATGATGTGATAGAATAAAATATTTAATTGTGAGGAATTAATTATAAAGTAAATCCAAGTTTGTAAATGTAGACATGTGCATGTAAAGCACTCTTAAGATTGTTACAAACACACTCCCCAGTGCCAAATTCCTTAGGGAGAAAGATTTTTCTCAGTGTAAATTGCTTTTTGCTCATGATTTGGAATTTCCAGAGAAGGCTTTTCTGGGTCCAGCTGGGGAAGGGAACATCCACACATCATGGATTTCCAATTCAAATTCTCAGGAAACAAGATCATCTTACTTTGGAATAAAATTGTACCAGAACTAGTGATTTTCAGCTAATATTTTCTTCAGCTTTTATAGCATACAAAGCCTAGACAAGACCTAAAAAGCAAACCATTTGAGAATGAAAATGAGAGATAAGTTTAAGGCGAAGAAAAGATAGAATTGGGGCAAACGGAGATCAAATACACCTTCATTGACCCATTCAAGCTACTTTCTTTTCCTTTTCTTCTATCTTTTATAGCAGTTAATATCTGTAATCCTTAAGTATATTGAAAAAATTTCTTTTAATTTTTTACTCTTTAACAATGACATCATAGGTACTGGTGGGACTTCTGTATCTTTGGATTCCCATGCATGGATGTGGAGGTTCAAATGTACTAATCCATTTTATTTAAAGGACTTGAGTATCTGCTGATCTTAGTGTGAGGGGTTTCTGGAACTATAACAGAGAAGAATAAATCTGACCCCATATTGGGATGCTTTTGGTCACTGTCTCATGTACAGTGTTACAAACCTCTGTCCATAGTTCCTCAGGTATTCTGTCTACCATATATGGTAATCCCTTAATATATTCATCATCTCCACTGTATAATCATAAGGGATTTTATTTAGGTCATACTTGAATGGCCTAGTACCTTTCTCTATTTTCTTCATTTAAGACTGACTTTTGCAATAAGAAGTGCTGTAGTTCATGCGGTCACAAAGAGTTGGAAACAACAGAGCAACTGAACAACAAAAGTTCATGATCTGAGTCACAGTCAGCTCCTGGTCCTGTTTTTCTTGACTGATTGCTGAAATCTGAATGTTGAAAAGGGACTCTCAGGAGAGAGAAAAAGCTGACTTAAAATTCCACCCAGAATGAACTAAAATCATAGCATTCCGTCACATCATTTCATGGCAAACAAAAGGGGAAAAAAGTGGAAATAGTGGCAGATTTAATCTTCCTGCGGTCCAAAATTACTGTGGACAGCGACTACAGATATGAAATTAAAAGACACTCTCTCCTTGGAATGAAAGCTATGACCAATCTAGACAGCATACTAAAAAGCAGAGACATCATTCTATCGACAAAGGTCCATATAGTCAAAGCTTTGGTTTTTCCAGTAGTCATGCACAGATGTGAGAACTGGACCATAAAGAAGGCTGAGTCTTAAAGAATTGATTCTTTCATACTGTGTTGCTGAAGAAGACTCTTAAGGGTCCCTTGGTCTTCAAGTAGATCAAACCAGTCCACCCTAAAGAAAATAAACCCTGAATATTCATTGGAAGGACTTTTGCTGAAGCTGAAGTTCCAATACTTTGGCCAACTGATGTGAAGAGCTGACTTGTTGGAAAAAGATCCTGATGCTGGGAAAAATTGAGGGGAGGAGGGAAAAAGTAAGATAGAAGATGAGATGGTTGGATGGCATGACCAACTCAGTGGGCAAGTGTTTGAGCAAACTCTGGAAGATGATGAAGGACAAGGAAACCTGGCGCGCTACAGTACATGTGGTCACAACATGACTTAGCACCTGAACAACAACCTGGTATCTGATAAATGTTTGGTGTCATATAATTATTTATTAATTAAATGAATGAGTAAAGATAGTTATCCCATTTTCTGAAATATGGCATGATGGGGAATTCATAATTCAATAGTCAATCATTTTTAAAAGGTAATGAATACTGCTGACCATGAGAATATTCCCCTTTATCTTTTAAATTTGGCTGACTTTTCTCATTTCATACTATCTATCCCTTACTAATCAGATAATTTAGTTAATTTTCAAATAAATCCGCTCAAACCTATCTTATTTTTCTTTTTATGCTCAGTCTTTGCCCCACTAGAAATATTTGAGGGACTTCCCTGGTGGTCCACTGGTTAAGACTCCATGTTTCCAATACATGGAACTCAGGTTCAGTCCCTGGTTGGGGAGCTAAGCTCCCACATGCAATGCAGTGCAGCCAAAAAAAGAGAGAGAGAGAAAGAGTGAAATATTTGAAATGAATATTAAAGAAGGTAAAATGTAAGACTGTAAGACATGGGAAAGTTGGGACTAGTTTTATTGGACAGCTTCCTTTTAAATACCCAATCAAATCCTACATTAAAATGTGCTTCCCACTGCTCTGGTCCGAATATGTATTTCCCTAAATTTATATATTTCCTCCTAACTCTCAACAGGGATGCTATTAGGAGGTGGGAATTTTCAGAGGTGATTAGTTTATAAAGATGGAGCCCTTTTAAATGGGATTAGTGTTCTGCTCAGAGAGACCTCACAGACTTCTCTAACTCAATACACCATGTGGATACATAGGGAGAAATTCACAGTCTGCTAGCCAGAAGGGGGCCCTCATCAGAAGCTGAGCATGTTAGCACCTTGATTTTGAAATTCCATTGCTTCAGAACTGTAAGAACACAATCTTTATTGTTCATGAGTTTCTCTATCTGTAGTATTTTGTTATAGCAGTCTAAAAAGACTAAGATATCCAAATGTTATATTACCTTCACAAATATATATTTACACATCTCATTCTTGCAAAGTACTATGACATGTTAGGGACATGATGATAAGACAAAGAAAATATCTGCCATTTTATCATATAGAAGGTAAAAAAAAAATAATAATAATTGTGATACCTGAAATGACAATATGAAGATTTAAAAGGATAAACTACGTTGAGCTTCCTAGGTAGTTCAGTGGTGAAGAATGTGACTACCAAGTAGGAAATATAGATTTGATCCCTGGGTCAGGAAGATCTCTTGGAGAGGGAAATGGCAAGCCACTCCAGAATTCTTGCCTGGGAAATCCCATGGGCACAGGAAACTAGCGGGATATCTTTATGCCACTTTAATGTTGTACTGTGAGTTGAATTCTTCAGTAAACACTCCTGGAAGTCAATATTTAAGTTAATTGTTGTGTGTGTGTGTGTGTGTGTGTGTGTATGTGTGTGTGTGTGTGTTCTTGACTTTGCTCCTATTTGCTTATTCATGTGTATGTATTTATTTTCCCTAATGAAGCAGTGGGCTTAAAATTAGGAAACGATGTAGTGTAGTTGGAAGGATGAAGAAATATTGGCCCAGACTGGAATCTATGCCAAATCAAAATTTTCTGTTTCTCTATTCTCACCCAGATCAGCATAAATGAAGGGAAAATTTACAGATCCTGAATAACCAAATTACTATTATAATCATGATGGACTTTTAATCAACTAATAAAATTATGGGCTAAAAAGACTTCTTTATTTAAAATGATTGCAAAAATAATGTAACAATTCATAAATCTGTTGTTTTTTATTAAATGAGATACTGAATATGAAATTCTTAGCAAGGTGTCTGGCAGAGTCAAAGATACTATCTACTTTTAAATTACAATATACAGGTTTTGTCATAGTGGGAAAAGATGCCCCATAGCTAGACAGAGATAGGCTAAGCAATTTATTACCCCCAGACCTCAGTTTACAGACCCTAATATTAAAGGATGCACTTGAGCTCTTAGGTACTCTTTTTGAAGCTGTATTCTGCCTCTGTATCCAGACACCAAATTAATTTCCGGAGATCCCGACCTGAAAGGTATAGTGATAAGATTTTTAGTAATGTTCAAAGAGAGCATAATCAGCTCATAGACATACTTCTGATTGGCTGCTGGTGAGATAAGTGGGAGTCAGCATTGTCAACTTGTCTGGGGTCTTTGTTCTGGTGGGCAGTATACCCCTCATTTCTCTCACCAGGTGGGAACTTCAGTATCAGCAAAACAGCTCAAAGATATTGTTATGTATATCCCTTGAGGGGAACCAGGACCTTGCCCTAATGTTGCACTATTGTTTCTCTTGACTGTTCCTCCCTCCTCTCTGAGTCCCCTCCCTTCCCTAATTAGCAACTCTTTGAACCTACCTCTTTGGAACTCAGGGAAGGTCTTGGCGGGTGAATAAAATGTATTTCCAGTGGTCATGAACTACTACTACCAGAGGTCAAGAAGTAGGAGAAACAGAAAAGCTTTTGCTCCCAGGAGTCCCACTGGGTCCTGCTCAGTATCATTTCCAAATGTCACTTTATAGCAAGAAATGGTAAACATCAGAAATAAAATAAAATTCAGGACTAGAGAAAATAACCAGGGTTTTGACAGGTTGAAAAGGTGTATCCAGTGTGTGCTCAGTCCTGTCTGACTCTTTGTAACCCTTAGGATTATAGCTCACCAGGGTCCTTTGTCCATGGGATTTTTCAGCAAGAATACTGGAGTGGGTTGCCATTAACTCCTCCAGGGGATCTTCCAGACCCAGGGATGGAACCTGTATCTCCCACATCTCCTGCATTGAAGACATATACTTTTACCTGTTGAGAAGCTGTATAAAACTGTTTTAAACTGAGTGTATAAAAGTAAAACCTGTTAAAAGATAAACTGAAGTATATTAACATTTTTTTATTTTATTTGAGCAACTTCATTCCAACTGGACATTTCCGCATTGAAAGTGGTTAGGAGGGTTGAAGACAGGAGCTGCCTGTGGGTGGGTGGGGAATGTGAAGAGACTTTTATAGAAAGAAGGCAGAAATAAAGCAAGAAAACTATTAATTGGCTATAGCTTAAATTCTAGTAGGCTATTTGTTATTGGTTGCACTTAAGTTTCAAATTTGTAACCTTGAGACAACTTTCAACTCAGATTCTGATTTTCTTCTACAGATCACCATGGCGTTAGAGCCACTTCAGTCTAATCATTTCAGTCTAATGTCCTTATGTAATTGGTTTAATAAGCTTTTCTTAAGGAACAGTGAGAAACTTCCGTTTATAAAATAAATGATCACTTTAAAAGGAAGTATCTGCCTGTGTCACCAGGTAAATTGCAGATAACCTACAATCATAGATGATTTTAATTTTAAAATATAACCCATATTAGATATAAATTGAGCACCTTAAAATTAAAGTTAGTTCTGCATAATCTGTGCTCACAGGTTTGAGAGTAACTGCTCTTGTCATTAATTTTGGAAGAAATCCTGAAAAATACTTGGGATCAATAACTTGCCACCAAGATGACTAGGATTATTATTTTTGCTTCTCATTGGCAGTAAAATGGACACACCTTAATGAATCTGAGTCAGTTGAGTCGCACTGAAATGAATTTGGAAAGCTGTCCCCTAAAATTTCCCTGCCTTTCTTTTTTTCCCCTTCTTTACTTGTTAATCTGTAGAAAGCTCTGCACATAATTATTCATGTGTAAGGACAGAAGAGATGGGATTTCATGAGAAAGGACGTTGCAACTGCCTCTAAGTGTTTCATTTTGCATACCTAAAATTCATTTGACACATATCTCTCAGAGTCACCTAGAGAATAATTGAAATGTTTCAGAAACACCTACCCATTTCAAGTTACAGAGGCTTTATTACTCTGGCAAGTGCTCCTTTGGCTATAGCAAATCTAAAATATGAATTGGAGAAATGTGTTACTGTTTGCAAAATCCATGCTGCTAAATTGTTTCTTTAAATAAAACTGAAGTCAGCAAAAATGTGCTTCTGCAGCTGCTATTTCATAGTACATTCCACTACTTAACCAGATTTGAAGAATTCTAAGCTTTCAAAGGAGAATCTACCTCTGTTTTGTTAATGATTCCTTTCTTTCAGAGTCACAATGGGAATAAAAGAAACCTAATTTTTACAAATATTTGACTATCTTGAAAGTTGACACTGAAGAACCAAAAAGAGCAGTGTTGCTGTCTGAGATATCTATAAAGTCAAGTTTCAATTTTTTGTGTGGAATTTATGTGAATATTATATCAAACTTTTAAAAAATGTGGTCAGCACTGTCTTTGGTTTATTATAAATTGGGTTCCACATGAACTGCTTTATATAGTATAATAAATTGATTGCTGCTGTATATTGGTTTGTGTTTATAATATATTGGATTGACTGAATAATAAATCTTTCTTTTCAGCAATTACTTTTATTGCTGTGAGTAAATTATACTGGTTTCACAGTAAGCCAAATGTTTTGCATATAAATTTTACTGTTTTTGGTCAGGTGATGTTGAGTTTAACATTTAATTTAAAGATTGGGGATATATGTATATATTATATATATATACAAATATTGCATTTCTTAGGGGAGTTATCATTTTTTGCAGCTAACAATAGTTTGTTCTAAAGTCTCATGTTTAATTGGAAAAGATTTGGTCAAGTTAGATAAATATTTTCATTTTCTCTCAGTTTGTCTTTGGTATATTTGATAGAAAAACTGCACTGAACATATTTTATTGCTATTCTGGACTTCTATCAAGGTGTGTAGGATATGAAAAATGACATTTCAGTCCAATATAATGAAGAACATTTTAAGAATTATAGCTTTGCCAAATGATAGGAGCTTCCTCAACTTTGAAATAATGAGTCTTTGATACAAATGGCTATATTTGATAACATGATGTTATATTACAGCTCAAATTCTTGCACCTGCATTTTAAGTCTTTTAAAATGTGAAAATTCTACCATTTCCTGTAGTTTATTTAATTCCATAATTTTTATATATCACTATGTATTTAATTATTTCAACCAACAGTAATTATGCAACCGTTTTGTTGCTTACTGCATTGGATATCACAGATAGAGAATATTTCTATCGTAGCATAAACTTCCATTGGACATCATTAATAAAAACAAAGAATTAAAAAAAAAATGATAGATTTGTTTTATTATCTTAAATTCTAAGTCTGTATATTACAAATTGTTTTCCCAGGGAAGAATGGTCCCATGGCATGTTATACATATAAATCTTTTGGTGATAGAATAATGGAATTTTTTTTAAAAAGACTATATTAGACAATGTTAAATAATTTGATTAGGCCAGGACTCCATAAGACCCAATAAGTATAATGTCTTTGAACACTGTGACTCTTCAAGATGGGATATATTGTATAATGTTCTCTAAATTTATTTGACTATAAGAATGTCATATATTCTTTTTTTCTTTTTAAGAGTCTTTTTAGAATGGCACCCGTGAAATATCAAAGAGAGAATGTTTTATATTTTGGAAAATATTTGCACCAAGACATTTATGTTATGCTCATTTTAGGTGATTATGATTCTATTTTATAAAATTCTTTACTGTGTTAATGGAGATTTTCCTCACCACTATAACTTTGGTAGATATCTATTATGAGATTAGAAAATGAATGGCATCAAATAGATACTAACTTATCACACGGTACTACTAATTCATTATATAAATACACTACATTTCTTTTTTAAGTGAAGTATGGCTCACTTAAAGATTATATTAGTTTCAGATATACAACACAGTAATTCAACATTTTTGTAGATTTTTCCATAGACTGTATTTTTAATGGAATATTTATTATAATGATTTATTTCAATTTACAGAATCAATAATAAAAAGAATACATTATAATAGCCAGGACATGGAAGCAACCTAGATGCCCGTCAGCAGACGAATGGATAAGGAAGCTGTGGTACATATACACCATGGAATATTACTCAGCCATTAAAAAGAATTCATTTGAATCAGTTCTAATGAGATGGATGAAAGTGGAGCCCATTATACAGAGTGAAGTAAGCCAGAAAGATAAAGACCAATACAGTATACTAACACATATATATGGAATTTAGAAAGATGGTAACGATAACCCTATATGCAAAACAGAAAAAGAGACACAGATGTACAGAACAGAATTTTGGACTCTGTGGGAGAAGGCGAGGGTGGGATGTTTCAAGAGAACAGCATCAAAACATGTATATTATCTGGGGTGAAACAGATCACCAGCCCAGGCTGGATGCATGAGACAAGTGCTCAGGCCTGGTGCACTGGGAAGACCCAGAGGAATCGGGTGGAGAGGGAGGTGGGAGGGGGGATTGGGATGGGGAACACATATAAATCCATGGCTGATTCATGTCAATGTATGACAAAAACCACTACAATATTATAAAGTAATTAGCCTCCAACTAATAAAAATAAATGGAAAAAAAAAAGTAAATGCCGAGAAAAAAAAAAAAAAGAATACATTAGAAGTTGTATTGGTAGAAGATGTTCTTCTACCAATTAGTGTTTCTCTCTTTCTTCCTAAATTTCTTCACAGGTTGCTTCCTCATGAAACTTAATTTTTCTCAAATTTTAATAGCTTAACTATTCTGCTGCTATCAGTAGCTAACATTGACAGAAATTTTACTAAGTTTTGGACAATGTACTAGTCTTTTTGTAATATCATTGCTTTGTGTGTTTGTGTGTGTGTGTGTGTGCTCAATCATTTCAGACTCTTTGTAACTCTTTGGACTCTAGGTCTTTTGTTCTGGGATTTTTCAGGCAAGAATATTGGGGTAGGTTGCCATTTTCTCCTCCAGGGGGTCTTCCCGTCCAGGGATCAATCCCACAACTCCTGCACTGCATGCAGACTCTTTACTGACTTAGCCACCAAGGAAGCCACAGCTTTGAGATTTGAACCTAGATCTTTTGGACTCCTTGTACTTTCCAGCCCTATACAGTGTCTCAACTATTACAAAATTATTGCCTTTTTTGCTGATACATTTTTATTTGTCTGGATAACATATTTCTGATTTATTTCAATGTTTACAGTATATTTTCACTACTCCTATGTATGTTTCATGCTTGGAAACTTTGTGACTCTGTTCTGAATTGTCCTCCCCAGAAGTATGACCACCATCCTCCAACTTAACACTTTTCACACCATTCAGCCAGATGTGTGTAACTCCAAAGCCTGGTCATTGCTTGCCTCATGCTCCTCTCTCTTGATCTTCAAAGCCAGCAACAGCAGGTTAAGCCCTTTTCTCATTGCATCACTTCAGCCTCCACATCTGTATCCACCCACTCGTATCTGTATCACCCCACTGGTGAAGAACTTATGATTATGATGGGCCTGTGTGAATGATCCAGGATAATCTTTTCATGGTAAAGTCATTAAATTAGCAATCTTCATTCCATGAGCAATCTTAATTCTCATAATATAGAAACAGTTTGCAGCAATTCGAACATCTGCATTTTTAGGGGGGCATTATTCTGCCTAATGTGGAGTGGAATATGTGTGTGTGTGTTTTCTGTCTTTTTGTTCTTGAATAAAATGTCTAGACTTCAGTGTATCTATTTAGTCTGCTTCATTTCCTCTTGTAGTAACCACATCTGGACAACCTCAGGAAAGCCTGAACATATGCCATACATTTTTTTTATTAGGCTTAAAGACTAGATTAGTGACAGGAGTATACAATTCATGAGTCATTTAGTTTCTTTATGACTTTGTATGTGTCCATGATATGATTGTATAGGGAACACTCATTTAAAAACTGCATATTGCTATTCCTTATTTATATCTCAATATTAATGTATGGCAAAATGCAATATCTGTTCTCATTGGAGTGCTTCTATTTGATAAATTAGGTAATCTCTAAGTCATGAGAGTATTATCCTCAAGAGGCAAAATAAGTCATTTCTATTTTGAAAGAAAAATATTTCACATGCATTTTTTATAACAAATTAGAATTTTGGAAAAGTGTATAATCTTTCCTTTCATTTTTCAAATCCTTGTGGGAAATGTGTTAAAATGCGCTAATGTTGATAAGCTGAATTCTACATTTATGAATCCCTTTCAATGTATTTTCTTAGGTTAGAGCTGACTAGAATTGATGCAAGATTAAGGGATGGATGGGAGCAAAAGAGTAGTTCTTGATTTTAGGAATTTATTTCTAGTGATTATCAAAAATAGATTGCTGCCAGGAGTTTTCAATAGTAGCCTTTGTTGTGGAAGTTAAGATTGCAATATGGGTACCTCATTTTCTTTTTAACCCCAATACCTTGCTTTAATCTGAGGGAAAAGACCTTGGTGGTTGAAAGCTGAGCAGAAGCTGGGTAGGAAAGAACTTTTCAGTCCAGTTCTGCCATGTACTGTCCTTTAATAATCACTCTGAAAGTTGTCACAGGTGCTTATGCTGTTCTTGGTATTCATTGTTTTTGAAACTGGAGCATCTGAATAGATAAATAATATCTAATAATAAGTACCAGATTCTTAAACAGGCATTTGAGATTTATTTTTCAGTTGAGTACATCTGCCTGCTTTGTATCTTAAGGACTCTTTATTTATTTATTTATTTTTATACTTATTTAACTTTCCCCAAGAATACATATTCTTGCTTTTTAAACTACTACTATTTTTTTATTCCACCTTTCATTTCTAGGCACTTTAAGAGAAGAAAGAACTACTTTTACATGCCTTTCCTGCTATCTAAAGTTCAATTTCAATATTTATTGACAAAATACTCTTTCACTTTAAAAGTGGTTTATGAGAGGAAGTAGCTTTAGTATATGAGGTACCCCACAGCCTGCTAAGTGTCCAATGAATTTGTGATCACTTTGGCAAAGTGGCCAGCTTACTTTTGTAAGTTGACTATATTTATCTCCAAAGTAATATATGCAAATCAAAGTGAAAAAAAAAAACTTTTTCATAGTGACTATGAAATTCAACTTCATTTTGAATACTTGAGATAATCTATTATTTCCTCATGATTTTCATTGATTTGAAGACACTTAAAACAAATCCCATGCACTTTAAATACCTAGCTGTATAAACTGTACCTCCAAAGACTGAAAATCGCATTGCAATATTTTTTTTGATGATGATTTTTTTTTTGCCAATGAAAGATCACTTTATATTGATTTTTGGAATCTGGATCTCCTTCATAGATTGATATCGCCACATGTTTGGCTGTAAAAATCTTATTTAGACATTTAAATAAATCAGTCTACCAGGTTCTATAACATGCTCTGCTACTGGCATTTATTATGAATATGTCGAATATGTAGAGATCAGTATCAGACTCGTGATCAAAACATGTCTGACTCTTTGCAACCCTATGGACTGCAGCCCTCAGGCTCTTCTGTCCATGGGATTCTCAAGGCAAGAATACTGGAGTGGGTTGTCGTTTCCTTCAACAGGGGAACTTCCTAATCCAGGGACTGAATCTGTATCTTTTGTTTTCTGCACTGGTAGGCAGGTTCTTTACCACCAGCGCCATTTGGGAAGCCCATAACCAACTGCTATGCTGCTAAGTCACTTCAGTAGTGTCCGACTCTGTGCGACCCCATAGACGGCAGCCGTAACCAACTACAGACATACTAAATTTAGCTGTCATCACTATTGTGCAATGTATCATCTAATTTCTGAACACTTACTATTAAAGGTAGTGGATTACTATAGACTTGAGATGGATTTTATAAAAATAAAAGCCTTCCTCAGTATTCCCAGAATAGGGATGTGGCTGTGCATCACGTTATGTCTGAAAAGAAGCTATGACACCTCTCATCCTTTCCTTTCTTCCTTCCTTCCTCCTTTTTCTTTCTTTCTTTCCTTCACTCTTTCATTTTGCCTTTTTGTTTTAGTGAAGATTATCTAGAAGTTTCCTTTCTGAATCCCTCTCAGGATACATTAGCCAAAACTGGGCCAAATACTCATTTCCAGTAAATAAAATGGAGTGATGCTGATTGGCTTAAACTTGGGTTAGGAATGTTTTACCATGGACCATGGACAGGGATTATCTTTGCTGAGTTATATATAGGCAAGCTGCTCATACAAATGAGAACTCCTGCAAGGAAGGCAGGTAAGTAGATGATGACAACAACCAACAGTGTAGGCTGTACATTTTTTTTCATATTTATATCGACAATATTTGAAAGCATACAAAGCATAGATGAAAATATTATTAAACCTACCCTCCTTGATTCACAAAAATTATGTTGAAGCTGCTCTGATACCCTGTTTTCATGCAATAGAATAGAATTCACAATCATCTTTAAAGCAAATATTTATTAAAGTCAGCTCAGTTCAGTTGCTCAGTCATGTCCAAAACTTTATGACCCTATGGACTGCAGCATGCCAGGCTTCCCTGTTCATCACCAACTCCCAGAGTTGCTCCAATCATTTCCATCAAATCAGTGATGCCATCCAACCATCTCATCCTTTGTCATCCCATTCTCTTCCTTCCTTGCTCCAATCATTTCCATCAAATCGGTGATGCCATCCAACAATTTCATCCTTTGTCATCCCATTCTCTTCCTTCCTTCAGTCTTTCCCAGAATCAGGGTCTTTTTAAAAAGTCAGCTCTTCACATCAGGTGGCCAAAGTATTGGAGGTTCAGCTTCAGCATTAGTCCTTCTAATGAGTATACAGGACTGATTTTCTTTAGGATGGACTGGTTGGATCTCCTTGCAGTCCAAGAGACTCTCAAGAGTCTCCAACACCACAGTTCAAAAGCATCAATTCTTCATTGCTCAGCTTTCCTTATGGTCCAACTCTCACATACATACATGACTATTAGAAAAACCATACCTTTGACTAGACTGGCATTTGTCAGCAAAGTAATGTCTGAGCTTTTTCATATGCTGTCTAGATTGGCCATACATTTTCTTCCAAGGGACAAGTGTCTTTTAACTTCATGACTGCAATCACAATCTGCAGTGATTTTAGGGCCCCCCAAAATAATGTCTCTCACTGTTTCCATTGTTTCCCCATCTATTTGCCACGAAGTGATGGGACTGGATGCCATGATCTTAGTTTTCTGAATGTTTTTAAGCCAACTTTTTCACTCTCCTCTTTCCCTTTCATCAAGAGGCTGTTTAGTTCTTCTTCACTTTCTGCCATAAGGGTGGTGTCATCTGTATATCTGAGGTTATTGATATTTCTCCCAGCAATCTTGATTCCAGCTTGTGCTTCATCCAGCCCAGGATTTCTCATGATGTGCTCTGCATATAAGTTAAATAAGCAGACAATATACAGCCTTGATGTACTCCTTTCCCAATTTAGAACTAATCCATTGTTTCATGTCCTATTCTAACTATTGCTTCTTAACCTGCATACAGATTCTTCAGGAGGCAGGTCAGATGGTCTGGTATTCCTGTCTCCTGAAGAATTTTCCACAGATTGTTATGATCCACACACACACACTCAAAGGCTTTGGCATAGTCAATAAAGCAGAAATAAATGTTTTTCTGGAACTCTCTTGCTTTTCGATGATCCAGCGGATGTCGGCAATTTGACCTCTGGTTCCTCTGCCTTTTCTACATCCAGCTTGAACTTCTGGAATTTCATGGTTCACACACTGTTTGAAGCCTGGCTTGGAGAATTTTGAGCATTAATTTTCTAGCATGTGATGTGAGTGCAATTGTGCAGTTGTTTGAACATTCTTTGGCATTGCCTTTCTTTGAGATTGGAATGAAAAATTTCCTGTCCTGTGGTGATTGCCGAATTTTCCAAATTTGCTGGCATATTGAGTGCAGCACTTTAACAGCATCATCTTTTAGGATTTGAAATAACTCAACTGGAATTTCATCACCTCCACTAGCTTTGTTCATAGTGATGCTTCCTAAGGTCCACTTGACTCTGCATTCCAGGCTGTCTGGCTCTAGGTGAGTGATCACACCATTGTGGTTATCTGGGTCATGAAGACCTTCTTTGTATAGTTCTTCTGTGTATTCTTGCTGCCTTTTCTTAATATCTTCTGCTTCTGTTAGATCTGTACTATTTCTGTCCTTTATTGTGCCCATCTTTGCATGAAATGTGCCCTTGGTATCTCTAATTTTCTTGAAGAGATCTCTCATCTTTCCCATTCTATTTTTCCCCTCTATTTCTTTGCATTGATCACTGAGGAAGTCTTTCCTATCTTCTTGCTGTCCTTCAGAACTCTGCTTTCAGATGGGTATATCTTTCCTTTTCTCTGTTGCCTTTAGCTTCTCTTCTTTATTCAGCTATTTGTAATGCCTACTCAGACAACCATGTTGCCTTTTTGCATCTATTTTCCTTGGGGATGATCTTGATCACTGCCTCCTGTACGAAGTTATGAACCTCCATCCATAGTTCTCCAGGCACTCTGTCTAACAGATCTAATCCCTTGAATCTATTTCTCACTCCCACTCTATAATCACAAGGGATTTGATTTTGGTCATATCTGAATGCTCTAGTGGTTTTCCCTACTTTCTTCAATTTAAGTCTGAATTTGTCAATAAAGAGTTGATGATTGGAGCCACAGTCAGCTCTTGGTCTTGTTTTTGCTGACCATATAGAGCTTCTCCATCTTTTGCTGTAGAGAATATAATCAATTTGATTTCAGTACTGGCTATCTGGTGATGTCCATGTGTAGAGTCTTTTCTTGTGTTGTTGGAAAAGGGTGTTTGCTATGACCAGTGTGTTCTCTTGGAAAAATTCTGTTAGCCTTTGCCCTGCTTTATTTTGTACTCCAAAGTAAAATTTGCCTGTTACTCCAGATATCTCTTGACTTCCTACTTTTGCATTCCAGTCCCCTATGGTAAAAAGGACTTCTTTTTTGCTTGTTAGTTCTAGAAGGTCTTGTAGGTCTTCATAGAACCATTCAACTTCAGCTTCTTCAACATTACTGGTTGGGGCATAGACTTGGATTACTGTGATTTTGAATGGTTTGCCTTGGAAGTGAACAGGGATCATTCTGTTGTTTATAAGACTGCACACAAGTGCTTCATTTTGGACTCTCTTGTTGACTACGAGGGCTACTTCATTTCTTCTAAGTGGTTCTTGCCCACAGTCATAGATATAATGGTCACCTGAATTAAATTTGCCCATTCCAGTCCATTTTAGTTCACTGATTCCTTAAATGTTGATGTTCACTCTTGCCAGCTCCTGTTTAACCACTTCCAATACCACAAAGAAGACCCAGTTTCCCCCACAGTTAGTCTACCATCAGAAAGCTTCCATAAGCCTCTTATCCTTGTCCCTCAGAGGGCAGACAGAGAGAAAACTATAATCACAGAAATCTAATCAAACTGATCACATGGACCACAGCCTTGTTTAACTAATGAAACTATGAGCCATGCCATGTAGGGGCACCCAAGATGGATGGGTCATGGTGGAGAGTTCTGAGAAAATGTGGTCCACTGGAGAAGGGAATGGAAAACCCTTTCAGCATCCTTGCCTTGAGAACACCATGAACAGTATGAAAAGGCAAAAAAATTATGACACTGAAAGATGAACGCCTCAGGTCGGTAGGTGCCCAATACATTACTGGAGAAGATTAGAGAAATAACTCTAGAAATAAGTAAGAGAAGGAGCCAATGTGAAAACCACCCAGTTTTGGATGTGACTGAAGATAGAAATAAAGTCTGATGCTGTAAAGAACAATATTTATTAAAGAGTGTTCAATAAAACACTGAAGGTGACTTAAAAATAAGAAAGTTGTTTCATAAAGCTGCCACACTATTTGCCCAAATAGAAATACCTTCCTCAGTTCAGCCTGTTTAAGAGAAGCTCAACTGGATATACTAAAAGAATTCTAGGACACAATGAGGTGAAGGTTTATCAAAATTTTATGGTACCAATGTATTAAGCTCTTTGAAGGATGCTTAGGAATAAAAGGTCTATTTCTTTCCCAAATTCTAACTGAATTTGCTCATAGTTTGGCAATAAGATCCCATACCAATTTCCAAGCCAAATAAAAAGAAAATTTAGTAATTTACAAGTCTAGGATACAGAAGATAATTTATTCTGTATATTATTGATTTCAATAATCAACAGAATAAACTTGTAACTTTTCATTCCAATTCATGTGTTCTTCAGGAAGCCAAATTTAAAAGAAAATCTATTTTCATCCAATAATTTCTTCTTATGACTCTTGACTTTGCTTTTCTATCACCTAGTTTAACAATCTGAAGCAACATCATTGACCAAAAAAAAAAAAAAAAGAAAGAAAGAAAAAACTGTGAAAGAACTTAAAAGCAGTTATATTTTGCTGATTTTAGAGCAACATATTAAATGGCAGAAGCTAAAATATTATAGACATAAACTTTCTTAGTTTTTGCAGAGATATGCATTGCATGTTTTAATTTTTATTTGTTTTGCTTTATTTTGTTTTGTTATGTTCTGTGTTGCTTTTAGGGGAGTTAGAAACAGCACAAAATCTCAGATCTTTTACATATATCTGGCTTTAAATAGTAGCTTTATAATCCTGGGGAATCAATTTCTCTGATTTCCAATCTCTTCATTTATAAAATGTTTTCACTAATATCCAAAGATTTTTTCAAAACACAAATAATATACATTGCATTGCCTGGGGCATAAAGTATGTTCCATAAATGGTAGTTATTTGTGTTCTATTAATTATAACTTTCCTGATAAGAGACAAACCTTGATTCAGTCTGATACATATTCAGTTCAGTTCAGTTCAGTCACTCAGTCGTGTCCGACTCTTTGCGATCCCATGAACCGCAGCACACCATGGCTCCCTGTCCATCACCAATTCCCGGAGTCCACGCAAACCCATGCCCATTGAGTCAGTGATGCCATCCAAACATCCATCCTCTGTCGTTCCCTTCTCCTTCTGCCTTCAATCTTCCCCAGTATCAGGGTCTTTTCCAATGAGTCAGTTCTTTGCATCAGGTGGCCAAAGAACTGAAGTTTCAGCTTCAACATCAGCTCTTCCAATGAACACCCAGGACTGACATCCTTCAGAGTGGACTTGTTGGATCTCTTTGCAGTCCAAAGGACTCTCAAGAGTCTTCTCCGACACCACAGTTCAAAAGCATCAATTCTTTGGTGCTCAGCTTTCTTTATAGTCCAACTCTCACATCCATACATGACAATTGGAAAAACCATAGCCTTGACTAGATGGACCTTTTTTGGCAAAGTGTCTCTGTTTTTCAATATGCTGTCTAGGTTGGTCATAACTTTCCTTCCAAGGAGTAAGCGTCTTTTAATTTCATGGCTGCAATCACCATCTGCAGTGATTTTGGAACCAGAAAAATAAAATCAGCCACTGTTTCCACTGTTTCCCCATCTCTTTGCCATGAAGTGATTGGACCAGATGCCATGATCTTAGTTTTCTGAATGTTGAGCTTTAAGCCAACTTTTTCACTCTCCTCTTTCAGTTTCATCAAGAGGCTCTTTCGTTCTTCTTCACTTTCTGCCATAAGGGTGGTGCCATCTGCATATTTGAGGTTATTGATATTTCTCCCGGCAATCTTGATTCCAGCTTGTGCTTCATCCAGCCCCGAGTTTCTCATGATGTACTCTGCATAGAAGTTAAATAAGCAGAGTGACAACATACAGCTTTGATGTACTCCTTTTCCTGTTTGGAACCAGTCTGTTGTTCCATGTCCAGTTCTAACTCTTGTTTCCTGACCTGCATACAGATTTCTCAAGAGACAGGTCAAATGGTCTAGTATTCCCATCTCTTTCAGAATTATCCACACTTTATTGTGATTCCCCACAGTCAAAGTCTTTGGCATAGTCAGTAAAGCAGAAATAGATGTTTTTCTGGAACTCTCTTGCTTTTTCCATGATCAAGCAGATGTTGGCAATTTGATCTCTGGTCCCTCTGCCTTTCTTAAAGCCAGCTTGAACATCTGGATGTTCATGGTTCACGTATTGCAGAAGCCTGGCTTGGATAATTTTGAGTACTACTTTACTAGCATGTGAGATGAGTGCAATTGTGTGGTAATTTGAGCATTCTTTGGCATTGACTTACTTTGGGATTGGAATGAAAACTGACCTTTTCCAGTCCTGTGGCCACTGCTGAGTTTTCCAAATTTGCTGGCATATTGAGTGCAGCACTTTCACAGCATCATCTTTTAGGATTTGAAATAACTCAACTGGAATTCCATCACCTCCACTACCTTCGTTCGTAGTGGTGCTTCCTAAGGCCCACTTGACTTCACATTCCAGGATGTCTGGCTCTAGGTGAGTGTGAGTGATCACACCATCGTGATTATGTGGGTCGTGAAAATCTTTTTTGTACAGTTCTTCTGTATATTCTTGCCACCTTTTCTTAATATCTTCCACTTCTCTTAGGTTCATACCACTTCTGTCCTTTATTGAGCCCATTGTTAAGGACTTATTTGACCCTTCCTATTATGTGTAGTCCTGGACAACTACTTTGTTTGTATTGATTTGCCAATAGATCACATCACAGCCTCTTCACACCAAACTCATATTTATTTCAAAAATTGTTTGTATGGCTAAATTGCAAAACCTTTAACTAGAATCTCTAAGACCATAGTACCAATACTTACTTAAAGATAAACTTTGATTGTAGGATTCTGTGAAAAGTAGAATGAACTGACATCTTCACTATATAGTATTGAAGGAAAGTGAAAAGGCAAAATTACCTGTACAAATTCAAAATATTTTCTCTAATCAGTTACACGTAGCCTGAGTTAATAGGATAGTTCTAACTTTCTAGTTTTTTAAGAAGAATTAATTTGAGACTGCCCACCCTATGAGCTTCTGATTTACAGGGCTGAATTCAACAACAAAATTCACAGCAGATTAATTGGCCAGCAATTTAGGAAGTTAATCATCATTCAGTGGTACTTATTAAGTGTCTTTATGCTCATGAAACTTGTGTTGGAATATTGGTTTGAGAGGGTTTAAATCTTGTATGACAAAACATTCTGTATGACAAAACATTTGTGGTTGGACACCCCAGTTTCAACCTAAATAATATATATCCTTGATGCTATTCATCCTTTTCACTACTATTTAAAGGTAGATATTGAATACAATACACACATGTAAGGAACATCTGATGTGTTTTAGAGCCATCATGACTTTCATGAGGGTTTGGTTAAATTATATTTCATGCTAAATATCCTGAATAATTTTCAACATTATGTTCACAATTGAACATTTCCTTTCTCTAGGGAATTTTTCACATCCTGTTTCCGTTCACAGATGAAAATCAATTTCGTGATTTCTTCCTAGAAGCTAATGGAAATTTGTTCAAATCACACAGTTACTACAGAATTTGCCCAGTTCAGCAGAAATTCCTGCCTTGGTTCATTCATTAAGGAGAAGGCATAATTTGGAACAACAAGAGAGTTTGAGGTCATGAATGAAGTAAATCCTCAGAGTCTGTAAATTATTTTCATAAATTGTGGCCAACTCAAGTCAGCCTCTTATTTTTTTATTTTTAACGCTGATATTTCCTTAAAGATTTATGTAACAATTACTGTAAATCTAAAAATAAAATATAATCATGTAGATGTATACACCCACTCATGCAGAAGCATTTGCACAGGTATCCTGGGCTGTCTTTGGAAAACTGTATAGTTTGCATTGTGAGTGAAGAGATGGGAGCCACTGCTGGCCAGCTGTGAGATCCCTCCTGGGTTTCCCTGTGTTGCATTATCTACCCCCCTTTTTTTTGCTTTTCTATATTTGTGAGAACGGAGAAAGATGATTCACTTCTACACTTTGTTTGCCATTCTTGAGCTCTTTGCAAGTAGAAATAGCTTCAGTGAAGGTGCTAACTATGAGATTTGTTCTTATATGTAGAGAATTCTAGCAAAAGGTTTTCCAAAATAGTTTTCTTTTTTAAAACTTTACCCACTTCCAAGAAATGTTTTGATTTTTTCCAACCTCCTTTGCCCATGGTGCAGTACAGAAAGGTTCCTCCTTACTTTGGCTTTAGTGTAACTTCAGAACAGCAGGCTCAGTACCACCTTTAACCTCATGTATCCTCTTGTATAAAGTGAGTGATTACAATATATTTGCTCCTTGAGGTCATTCCATAGAAGAATCTAAGAACTGACAACTTCAGAGATATAATCTCATAGACCAGCTTGCTACAATGCTCTCAGCAGAATATTTTGTGAAATTTACAGTTATCTGATTCCCTCCTGGGGAGCTGGAGCAGTGGGAGGAGAGAGGTGCAGACAAGGTGACATGACATTTACTACAATCTTACCTTCATCAGAGCTAAGATTTGTAACAATACTGATTAGTGCCACTGGTCAAGACAATAATCCATCCTAGAGTTTATTCAAAGAAATCTACTATGACTGTTTTACACATGTTTTAAACAGTTTCTTTGCGCTTAATAAATCCTATTATTATTCTCCTAAAAATTTTAATAGACTAAGGTATAAGGCAACTTGAATCTTCATATAAGAGCAGAAATCTTCTTTACAGAGTCCTATATTATTATTTTTAAAAATGAGCATGCTTTCTACACATTTTATTCCATGAGGAAAAATAAATTTTGTAAATATTTGGATAAATATTTTTTACTTCAGATATTTGCCAGATTCATACCAAAGTAAACATGCAGTGTATGATTTACTATCATTCAATAATAAAAGTTTGACAAAGTATTATCTTTACAATCCATCTTTCTTTTTGAAAGGTAATAAATGATAGTTAATGTTTCAACATTTTGAAATAGTTATTTGTAAAGTCATTTTTAGTGAATTAAGAACAACGGATAATGCTTTGGGAACAGAGGGTAAGATGTGGATAGGAAAGCGTTGTCTGCCAGATATACTAAGGAACCCAAGGTTGCACATGTGTGCCATTGATCAATGACAATTGTTTGCTATCATTAAATACTAATCTACCTTAGACTGCTTTTTTGTGAAAGTCTTTTCCTTTTGTGGTTGACCTTGGTGTTCACATTAACCTGGTTTTGTCAGTTTATAAGCATCCTGTAAAGAAAAGGTTGAATTCCTGTCATGATTTGCCACTAGCCTAAACCCAAAGAGATGCCCTTGGGCGATGCACTCCCTGTGTCCACATACTTGATAGAGAATTAAAGTGGAACATAAAATTGCTTCAGTTTTATCTGCCATGATTTACCTCTGACCATACTCCCCACTGAGGATTCAGACATGGAGTTTTACTACTTTCTTTTTGACAGTATAAGGTAAATTGAACATTTTGTAATGCATCTCCAAACCAATTCAGATTGAACTTAAAGAAATAAAAAGCAAATAAACAAAAACTATTGGTGTACATGTAAGGAAAAATGTTTTATTTTCCAATTTCATGAATTTAATTTCATAATATTCTTGAACCCACATCAACTCTTCATGTTTTCCCTAATGAAAAAAATTATCCATATGAGCCCTAAGATTTTATTATATGCCTAGTTATTTGATTTCTACAAGGTTTTGTAACAGGAGGACAAGGGACAGGGCACAACTCTTGAATAAATGACATAGCCCAAGGACACAAGATAAACTGGTTAGAATCAAATGGAACCAAGATGGCAGACAAGACTAGACCTTGATCCTCAATTGGCAAGTGAAATGACACACCCAGAGATGCCATGACAGTTCCAAGGCACAGTTAAAAGACCAAGGAGTGGGTGGTGGCCCAAATTCTAGAAGTCTCCACGCCTTCCCAAAAAGAGTTGGAATAATCCTCCCACTCATTAGCATATGAAATTACCCAGTCTATAAAAACTAGCCACACCACAGTTTGTGGCCACACTTGCCCTCTGGAATGGTCCACACTCTGTTTATGGAGTGTGCTTCTCTCTGTAAGTGAATAAATCCACTTGTTACTTATCACATTGTCTCTCACTGAATTCTTTCTGTAATGAGATATCAAGAACCTGAGCTTCATTAGGTCCTGAAACCAGGTACCGTGGGTTTTGGCTGGGTTTGAGTCCCAGCCATGTGGGTTCAAGTCCCAAGCAGGGTTTTGGCTAGGTTTGAATCACATGGGTTTGAGGCCCAAACTGGGTTTTGGTTGGGTTTAAGTCCCAGCACATGGGTTCAAGACCCAATCTGTGGTAAATTGTTTCAGTTTCATGATAACTGAAAATACAAGTTGTTCTTTGCATATCGTTCTTTGCATCTCTGCAAGGAGATCCAACCAGTCCATCCTAAAGGAAATCAGTCCTGAATATTCATTGGAAGGACTGATGCTGAAGTTGAAACTCCAATTCTCTGACCACCTGATGCGAAGAACTGACTCATTTGAAAAGACCCTGATGCTGGGAAAGATTGAAGGTGGGAAAAGGAGATAACAGAGGATGAGATGGTTGGATGGCATCACTGACTCAATTGACATGAGTTTGAGTAAACTCTGGGAGTTAGTGATAAACAGAGAGGCCTGAAATGCTGCAGTCCATGGGGTCGCAGTCAGACACAACTGAGCAGCTGAACTGAACTGAACTGAACTTGCATATAATTTCTAGGGGCATGTGTAGGATTACTATGGAACCACCCCACCCCTACCCCACCTCACCCAAAAGATCAGGCAGTATTTGACACTCTTACCAAGGAGTAAAATTATGTTCAAATTTCAAATAATTTTATACGAGAAAAAGAGTTTTGCTTGGGGTATTGATACCAAAAACTCAAGCCTCTGTGCACAGTGTTGAACTCAATGTTGGAGACAGAGTTTGGGTGAAGTAGAAAAATATAGTTTTATTTTTTTGCCAAGCAAATGGGTACAGAGGACTTGTACCATTCAAAACTGTGTGTCCCAAGCTGGAAGGATTTGGTGAGTGGTTATATAGCAGTGGTTCAAGGACAGGTTTGCTCATTAAGAATTAGTTTGTGTTCAGGGTCTGCAGCCAATTAATATGGATTCAAGAGGTCTCTGGATGATCTTCTCTGGTTTTTGAGACTATCAAAACATCACCTTCTCTGAAATGAGGATTGCTTCATCAAGTACTTCATCTTCCGTTTGTTGGGATTTTTAGTTCTGTAGAAAAGTTCAAAGATAGTGTTATGTGTATCCTTTGAGGCAGAAACAGGACTTCACCCCAAGGCTACACTGTCGTTCCTGGGCTGTTCCCCCTTATCTCTGCATCTGCTCCATTCCCTGATTAGCAACTGCTCAGATCTGCCCTTTGGAGCTCAAGGAAGGTAATGGAAACTGGAGACTATTTCCTGCAAACAAGAAAAGTGGAACAACGAAAGGCTCCAGTGCCCAGGAGCCCCATACGGTCCTGCTCGGTTTCAGTATAACTCTTTGAAACATCGTGAGAAATGTTTTATAGTAAATTACATCTGCATTATTTCCTGGAAGTAAGAAAATGCCTGACAGTCCACCTTTTTTTCCTTTTTCTTTTATTTTGGTTAGGAGTGCAAATTAGTATGCCAATGAACACATGCCTGTTAAATATTTTAGAGACTCCTGAATTAGTTGAAAACAGAAATTTAACTTACAGGCAGTTCAGAGATAAATCATGATGTTTGAAACATTTTCCTGTCTTTGCAAATTCAAAATATCCTAATTATTTTAAAAATAAGCTTAATTAAATTAATTTCCTTCCTTCTTTCTTTCTTCCCTTTCTTTCCAGAAAACTATACTGTAACTAGTTGCTTATACTTATTCTTTCCTTCAAAGACCCAAGCTGTGACCCAAGTAGTAAACAGAAAACCGGGGTAAAGGCAAGTGAAACTCTCCTTATTTCTTCCAAATAATTATTCCAGATTTATTTTATAAATTTATTTTTTCTTTCCCTCTTTTCTTCACATGTTTGGTTAGTTTATTTTTCTTCTTTATCTTGAAAATACTATAGGTTGGGGCTACATTCTGTAAACTAATTTTTAACTGGAGTTTTCTTAAGATGACTTGCCCTGAAAAGTCTTCTTGATTCCATAGACTACACATCTATGATCTGGATGACCTCACCTAGCCAGAAAAACACCAGACTTTTTTATTCTTTTTGGTCAAGCCAGGAAATCTAAAGATTGGGAAGAAAAATTAAAGTATATAAAATAAAAAGAAAAATAATGGACATGGGGAAGTTACATAATTCCTTTGTAATTTAGTTTACAGACTTGTAAACTGGATGATTTATGTAAATGGACATGAGTTTGAGTGTAAATTTGACATGAGGAGATAGTGAAGGACAGGTAAGTCTGGAGTGCTGCAGTCCATAGGGTGGCAGAGTCCAACACAACTCGACAACTGAACAACAAATCGAGGAAGAAAGGAAAGAGATTAAAATTAACATTTGTTTACTGGTTTCCCTATCGCCTTTTTTGTTTGTTTATTTGTTCCTCTTATTACCTGTTTGAAATGTTATTTTATTCTCATTTTATTGAAATGGATTATGAGAAATAGTCAATAAATTGTTCTATATAAGATAAAGACAAACAACAAAATTAGAATGTTAATTTGACACTACCTTGAGTATTCGTGTCTCCAAAATTTATATTTTTCTTCCATTTTATCACATTATAAAAAATAAGTTTGCTTGGAATCCTATACAAAAAGTAGCAGAAACAAACCACCTCCCTTTTAGGACAGAAGTGAGGAGGTTAAAAGTGCAAGATTAAGATCTTAATTAGACATTGCTTTATAAATATTAACTCTGCTGAGTCTTTATTTAACTTGCAAAGAGAGATCCAATGGTAAGATCTGGTGAAAGATAGAAGTGAATTTGATAACAGAGGAAAAGGATGGAGTAGGCCCTTTTTGTGGTTCAGTTGTGTCTGATTCTGCAACACCATGGACTGCAGCATCCCAGTCTTTCTTATCCTTCACAGTCTCCAGAGTTTGCTCAAATTCATGTCCATAGAGTGATGCTATCTAACCATTTCATCCTCTACCACCTTCTTCTCCTTTGGCTTCTATCTTCCCAGCATCAGGGTTTTTTCCAATGAGCTACCTCTTCACATCAGGTGGCCAAATTATTGGAGCTTCATCTTCGCATGAGTCCTTCCAATGAATATTCAGAGTTGAATTACTCCAGGAAATCTCCTAAGTAGGCCCTTAGGAAAGAGCAGAGCAGAGCAAAGGTGGAGACTGTGAACCAAAGATGGACCTAGATTCCTAATTTTGGAAATTATAGAGAACTCTTTTTTAAGAACTAGAATAGCTAATATTTCTGCTTTTAAATTGTTGTTAAGCTGCCTTTGTCCCTATATCTTCCTGAACATTTAATAAACTTTATTATATGGATGATTTTGCTTCATTTGGAAAGTAAGGTGATTTTCTGTTTTCAATTTCTTGGTTGTTGGACTTCAATTTGCATAATAAACATATTTGGTACCAGTTTGATAGCCTTGGGTACAGTTAAGTGATTTGTGTTTTCCAGACCACTCATTTCTATGATTAAATATAAACAATAATAGTCACAAATAGTACTTCATTGGCTCTATTTCTGACTCCTGGAGGGATTCAATTCATCATCACATTTGTGTAAAAAATTTTGGAAACCTGCCAGCCTTCTTTGGACAATGTTGATGGAAAACCCTTAGCTATTTCTGGTACCTTCCATAGCTTTTCCTTATGTTAAAATCAAAGCTGTTGCTTTGATGCTACTGACCAATGGGGACACTGCTTCTGCTACTGCCTGTTGAGGACAACCAAGCCAAATTAGTTGCTTTTGAAAGTCTGTTGATACCGGCTTTCTGACTGTCCATCAGCAATATTGAGCCTACAAATGTCTATATTCATCACCACTCCTACACAGACCTGTTCCATCCTTACAGGAATGTTTAGCACCAAGATGATTAACACTTAACACATAGCACTCTCATTATGGCTTCCCAGGTGGCACAGTGGTAAAGAATCCACCTGCCAATGCAGGAGAGGCAAGATATGCAGGTTTGATCCCTGGGTGGGAATATCCCTTGGAGCAGGAAATGGCAATGCAGTCCAATATACTTGCCTGAAAAATTCCATGGACAGAGAAACCTTGCAGGCTAGCGTTCATGAGGTCACAAACGGTCAGACACAACTGAGCACACACAAGCATGAGCCTGCACTCTCATAATACCAAAAGTTTTATAGAGAAACATAATTGTTTCCAATTAAAAATTTCCTACATTATCATCTCAGGACTCAGTCATGGGTTTTGTGCTTAAGGACAATCCGAGTCAAACCCTCCCTACTGTCCTCAAATTAGTTAGCAGACAGTCCTACAAATTTTGACAAATCAACTTGACCTATTGTTTTACAGCAAAATGCTTTGCAACTCAAAAGTAATGCATAATTTCCCCAGAAAATCATTAATTATATTTGTAAATAAGACTCGTGGTGAATGTATGTAGTAATAAATTCCCAGAAAGTACTGAATTCTGTGGATAACCCAAAGTTTCAGAAAAAAAAAGCAGCAGCTTATGTCAAGGGGAAACCATAATGTCAAAATCCCCTAAAACAACTTCATGATGGAGGTGAGGTGATGGTGTGAACAATTGGAGGTGGACATTCTCTAATCCAGAAACACACTGCCTTTTCCATTACTCACTCACAGTCACTTTTACCATTTTGATTCAAAGCCATTATGTTTATTTTGATTTAAATGAAACTCATTTAGATATAATGAGTTACAATGATATAAAATACAACCATATTAAATTGCACATTTTATAAATTGTTCCTTAGAATTAATAAGTTATGTGAAATCAAGTGAATTGAAAAGACTGGAATCTAAGATCACACTCCTTAGTTTGGGTATGTTCTTGAAAAATTTGTTGGATGAGCTATTGCAATTTTATGTATATCAAATAAAATGATTAAGTACCCTTTAATAGGTTAATTAAGTAAAATAAGATTATTTGGCAGGAACGTGGACACCAGAGCCATGACTACAGACTCAGGGAGGGAGAGAGGTTGAATTTCTTGCATCTTCTTTCAGATTATAGGTGTTTTTTTTTTTTTTTTTTTTTTTTTTTAGCTTTTCATTTATTTTTATTAGTTGGAAGCTAATTACTTTACAATATTGTAGTGGTTTTTGCCATACATTGACATGAATCAGCCATGGATTTACATGTGTTCCCCATTGGAAAGTACACTGTTTTTGTATTACCACTTACTAAAAATTTTCATTCCAAATGTAGCAGGAGGATACTCAAAATGAGTTTGAGTAAGAGCCAGGAAAATACTGAACGTGTAATAAACATTGGGCACCATATCATATTTGGTGAATTATTAACTCGATGTAGAAAATTACTAATTTTTGAGCCCCAGAATGTTTCGTCACAGTATCTTTGTAATTATGAGGTTTGTATCCAAACTCAATAATTAAAGAAGAGGAAGCAGAGGCTCAGAGAGTTACTAGAAGGGCTGGCACTTGTATGCAGCACAATCTGACCCTAAATTTTGTTAATACTGCCACATTGCAGGATTTCCTTGGTGGTTCAATGGTTAGGAATATGCCTGCCAACTTAGGGCACACGGGTTCAATTCCTGGTACGGGAATATCCCACATTCTTGCTGTGGAGCAACTAAGTCCATGTGCCACAACTATTGAAGCCCCAGCTCTAGAGTCTGCACGCCTCAATGAATAGCCGCCACTCCAGGCAACTAGAGAAAGCCCACATGCAACAATGAAGACCCAACACAGTCAGAAATAAATAATTGATTTAAAACTATATGATCATATTCCTCCAGAGCTGCACAAAGATCATTTGCTGTGTGACCTGAGATAAGTTACCTGAAATCTGGGCCTTAATTTTCTTTTCTATAAAAGTGCAAATAAAAACACTATCTCATAGAAGACTTCTGAAGATGAACTGAATTTATATGTATAAAAAACATAATGTATGACACTTTGAAAGCACTATCAGCTACTATTATCTTACATGTTAGAAGTGACAATACAGCTTTAGCAAGTATTTATAAAATAGCCTTAATTTCCCTTCCTCACTTCCTTTTTTCCTTCTTTCCCACTGATCTATTTTTTTCAGATATATAAGATACTTTATTGATAATGACTATATCTCCACTCCACATACTGGATTGTTACTTTGTATATTTTGTGTATTTTTTTCCCCTCATAAAAATCTCATGTGGCAAGTGTGTTTTGGAGACACTGCCTTCAAATGTATTATTATTATCTGAAATAGCTGACGTTATTTTTTGTTATTTCACAGAAAAAAGTCTCGATAACACTAAAGACTATATCCAAAGTTATACAATTTATAAGTGATAGACCCAAGATTACTAAGAGAGAAAACCAAGTTAAATAAGCCAAGTAAATACTCCCTTGGATATTTCAAAAATAGATCTCGCTTGCTTGCTTAGGTTGTAATGTATTGAAATTCAGGACTATTTTCTGAGTCTTCAGAGTTGAAACACAATAGAAAGAAAGAAAAGAAAGAAAGAAAGTGAAGTCTCTCAGTCGCATCTGACTCTGCAACTCCATGGACTGTAGCATATGAGGCTCCTCCATCCATGGAATTTTCCAGGCAAGAGTATTGGAGTAGGTTGGTCCCCAAATGGAATGAAATATGCTTTATATAATTACATACATTCTCATGTATACTTATATTAATATTTGACATGTATTATAATATGTAGACATGTATCTTTATATATTTTATATAAATCACTAATTTAGATAGATAATGTTTATGTGTGCATCCAGTATATATAAATCATGTTAAGTAATAGTCATTTTAAAAAATCACAAGTCAATATCTCTGATCAAAACCTTCCAATCTCAATTAGAACTTATCAGACTTAGAACAAAACCCAAACTCTATGGACTAAAATTTGTGCATAATCTGGCCTCTGAATAACTCCAAATGTAATCACTACTTCCCTATCTCTATATCTGCTCCAGCCATACTCTTCCTCATCCTGTTACTTTAAAATGCCAAGTGTCCTACTGCCTCGGTGCTTTTGTACTTGCAGTTTTCTCTGCCTTAAACCCTGTACCCAATTTTTCATGTAGCTCACTTCCACAGTTCATTTTGTCTTCACGTTTGTTATGAAGTATGTGAAGTACATACTTCACAAGTATGTACTAGGTAATCTCCTAAACGATTTAAGTGAATTATTTGAAACAAGTTATTATTTGGTGATCTGGGTTAAGAATAACGAGAAAGACAAACACGTCACGGTATCGCTTATATGTTGAATCTAAAAAGGGCTTCTCTGATGACTCAGCAGGTTAAGAGTCCACCTGTAACACAGGAGACACAGGAGACATGGGTTCAATCCCTGGTTTGGGAAGATCTCCTGCAACAGGACGTGGCAATCCGCTCCAGGAGTCTCACCTGAAAAAAATCCCAACGACAAAGGAGCCTGGAGAACTAGAGTCCATGGGGTTGCAAAGAGTTGGACATGACTTAGGAACTGAACAACAACACTATATGGTATATTTGAAATTTGCCAAGAGAGTAGATGTTCTCACCGAAAAAAAAAAAAAAAAAGCAAAGCAGTGTTTTTGTGTACTTGTGTACACAAAATACACTTGTATTTAAGAATACAACTACAGAATGCTGATCTCATTCAGTGCTAACCCAGTATCAAAGCAACTAATGAATTGGGTTAAAAACACAAATTTAGATGTGTTATTTAGTTAGCATCTCATCATTTTATGTACATGCACACCTCAAGCTGTATTATCTGAATAAATGTTTACTGACTCTTAGAATGACAAAGACACCTCAAGGTCAGACTCTCTCAATAGGAAAGGCAGTTCTAGGGAGTAGAAGTCAATTATATAAACTATCAGTTGAATATGAATCCAAAGTAAATGTCAGTCCCATTATATACCTCTGAGAAATGGATGCTGAGATACAAGAAACAGCACAGTGGCTGGCCAAGTTCTCATAAACTCTGATAAAACAAATGCCCATGTTAGTGTGCAACAAAATGAGCCATGTAACAGTGAAATCGGGCATTTGTTTTGAATAACCAAAGAAAGTGAAGTTACTCAGTCGTGTCCGACTCTTTGCGACCCCATGGACTATAGCTTACCAGGCTCCTCCGTTCATGGAATTTTCCAGGCAAGAGTACTGAAGTGGGTTGCCATTTCCTTCTCCAGGGGATCTTCCCAACCCAGGGATCGAACCAGGGTCTCCTGCATTGCAGGCAGACATTTTACCATCTGAGCCCCCAGGGAAGCAAAATCCTCATTAATTTGGAAGCATGTATGTGTATCCAAGATGGACTCTTAAACTACAGTAGAACTTTTCATTTTTCAACATTACTTTCCATGCATTGTTCCCAGCTTCTTTGAACACATCAGCGGAATTTGAGGCAAGACAGCCTGCCTTGGAGGAATTCATTGAAATTAAGGCTCAGCTTAAAGCCAGCCATTTCTGTCTTGGTAACCATTGTTTTAGCTATTTATAATTGAGGAGACAAAGCACTCTGGACATTTTAATCTTATATGCTGTGTTAACTTATTCCCATCTGCATAACATTCAAGAGATTTTTTTTTTTTTTAATGAGCTCTGCACAAGTTTTTTAACCAGACAAACATGGGTTGGAATCCTGACATTGCAGTGTTATCAGAAAGTTGCCACATTTCCTGGTTTACTCCTCTCAAAACTGAAAATGATAACTACTTCACGAAGACAATTAAGTGGGATGGTTATGAGAAACATTATCACAGATCAAGGCAGAGTAGATATTTAATGCATTAGTTTCCTTATCTTTCTTCCTTCATGAAATAATATAAAGTGGTCACACACCACTAGATAATCATGTAGAATATGCCAGCCAATTATTAATACAACATTCTTCAATATATACATTTCCTACATAGTGATTATGTCAAAATATTTATTATGGGAACTTCTAAGTACTTTCTTGATTCTTAATGAGCCAAGTGCAGAGGAAGCTGCATTACTTTCTGCTGTTACTCATTGACTCCACTAGTCCCAGGGTTTTCAGCCCATTTCTGTTAAAAGCTCCTCTGTGTCCCCAGCCTTGTTCTAACCCTTCAGCTAAAAACTTAACCTGAACATCTAATTGAGTTGTTAGATAGTAGTTCTGACATTACCTGGCCTACAAGGACTGTTGATCGATCTGCACACCCCACCCCTAACATCCCTTTGCAAATCTATCCATTTCTGTAATTGACACAATTTCTGCCCAGTTGCTCAGCCTAAAGCTGAGAAGACTGCATGATCTCTTTGGATTCACTGCTTTCCAATGACAAATTCAACCTTAAAAAGTGTATCCCCAAACAACTATTTCTTCTCATTTTCTATGTTAAAGCTACTATCATCTCTCATCTAGACTAACATAATAATCTTCTGATAAGTTTCCTTGCCTTGACTCTTAAGCCCTCTTAAAGTACATTCTTTATCCAGAGATTTTGACAGAATCTCTCTTCTTGACCAAATTAGATGGTCTCCTCTGACTCTTCTTTTGGACTAGGTCTTATCCTTGGACCCTGTCCTTGGCCTACCGAAGCAAGTTTTAGCAAGGAATCAAGCTAAGTCAGCTTGACACCCTTGATATCTGGTATCTGATCAAGATCATTATCTCTCACCTTGATGTGTAAGACCATAACCTGTCTTTAGCAGGAATCTCCTTAAATCAGTTCGGGAAGAATCTCCCTATTCTTCATGTCTCCTCTTACATTCATGCCTGCTAAGTTGCTTTACTCGTGGCTGTCTCTGTGTGACCCTATGGACTGTAGCCCGGCAGGCTCCTCTGTCCAGGGGAGTCTCCAGGCAAAAATACTGGAGTGAGTTGTCATGCCCTCCTCCAGGGCATCTTCCCAGTCCAGGGACTGAACCCACATTGTTTATGTCTCCTATAGGTGGGTCCTTCACCATCAGCGCCACCTGGGAAGCCCATATCTCCTCTTAATCATTTTCTATTCACTGACTTTCTCATTTGGCTTGTTGGCACTCAGTCCTCAACTGTCTTTCCTAAGTTGGAGGTCAGCCTAGTTTTCTTACTGCAGAAGCCTCCTTAAACTGCAAAGCTTACTTAATGAAATCTGGTCTTTATTGCTTTTACTAGCAATAAAGTTTTGTTTAGTTGTGCTAGTTGTATCTAGTTGTGTGTCTCTTAAAGATTATTCACCTTCCTTTAGAAAGTAGTCACACTTTCTAAAATACGACTCCCCTCTTTGTTAATGTCTTTTATTATTTCCCAATGAAATCCCATATTCTTTGCCAGCCTTTAAGATGATTGTATACTTTGAACCTCTTTGACTTTTTCATTTCCTTTTTTCCTTTTTTTTTTCCTCTTAGAGTCTCATATGGTTACCTCTTTCTCATCAGTTAAAACTTTTTTCAATGTCAGTTTTCTCAGAAAGCCTTCAGTGAATTCTCTACCCAAAGTTATACCCCCTCAATCTCATCACTATTATTATCATTATATTTATTTTCTGTGTTGCCATTCCCAATGTTTTAAATATTCTTCTTACTAATTTATGTTATTGTTGCCTGAGTCATTCCAGTGAAATTACAGGATTCAGTGGGTAGTGAATAAATACTTTTTCATTAACTTATCTGCCTATTTGCTTGTTTTTGTATAGAACCAGCAGGTGAAAATCATAAAGGCAAAATAACATAAAGAAATGAAGAAAGAAACCTAGAAAAAATAGTATTTTGTTCTTCAATAATGAAAAAAATTTTCAAAAATTTCCATCAGGAATTGTCCCATTAGAAATGAATAAATAATATACAGAGTAACATTCACATATTCTTAATTCAGGACAGATTTTTGTTCAAAAGTTTGACTAACCTCTTAAAATCCTTAATGTTCTAGATGAAAAGTCACTTCAGGGGGCAATTAGAGGATATACTCATTAAGCCAATTGTACAAAGGCCATGCAGCTTGGGTGTAAGAGGTTAGGCAGTACCATTAAGAAGTAACCTGGAAAACCAGTCATTTGAACGACTTTGCCTTTGAGGTTACCTCACAGCAAGCAGACAGGAGGCAACTTCATTTGGTTTTAGGTTCAAAGTTACAGAGTACAAAGGATGTGGGAACTCTGCCCTCCCTTCTTATTTAGCTAGTTCTAAATTGAACTTCAATATGGAAGTTGAGTGACAAAGAAGTATGCCATAAAGACTACAAAATCCTTAAGGTTATTCAAATTGCATAAGGTATTAAAAGCAAGTAAGTAGTTTAAGAGCAAAGGTAAGAACTCCTCCACCTCTCCCATCAATAACATCTGAAAGTGAACAAGAAATTGGTATTTAGTGGCTAAAACTGAGCCCCTAAGTTATAAAATTGACGTCTCCTTTTATATAATTGTCTATTGTACACCTGGAAAAGAAAAATCAGGCTTAAGAAGCTTTGCTAGACTTAGGCATGACAGGGAACTGCAATGGAGACATAAAATGATTTATCTTTTTATCTTGTGAACAAGATCTACGGCAAAGTAGAGATCCAAAACCTTATACAAAGCAATCATGGAGATATATCAGACAAAGTCAGAAGAAAAATGATCATTTTTCCATGCCTTTCTAACCTCTGCTACCAGTTTCAGAATTAAATTGCTCTCTCTTTCTCTCTCTCTCTTTTTTTTTTTTTTTTTTTTTGAGTTAGAAATTTGTCTCTTTGATTTCTCAGTTATTGAAAAAACAACAAAATATCATGTCTCTGAAACAGGCAGAACTTCTTTCTTTTCTGAAGGGAAGGAGACACCTTCGTGGGACAAGTCCTGCAGACAGAACTGAGAAATAACACATTTAGTAATTCTCTGGGGCTAGATGACCCAATCAATAGAACTGATAGTTTTCCCACTTATAAGCTTGAATTTTCCCACCTAGGACCTAGAGGCTTAATAAATCTATGGTATAGGGTCTGTTTTGAACAAGGCTTCAATTGACAACTGTAAGAGTAAGTGGGATAGCGACAAATCATGATTCTCTTCTTTCAAAATTATTTCTTGACACACCAAGTGTAAGATTTCAATCTGTGTGTGTGTGTGTGTTTAACTGCTGTGGCTGGTTAATATTTATGGTCTTTGAGAAGACAATATTGTTTAAGGAGAAGGAGATAGCAACATGAGTTATATCCCTAGACAAGTTTTTAAATCTCCAGAGTATGACCTTGGGCATCCTAGTGACTGATGAGTCATTGCATTGACTAGCCAATGCAATTCACATCATTGAAGTCACTGTAAATGGAAACTCCTGAGGTTATGCAGTCCTGGCTCTACATACCTAACCGAGTGGACCTGGTCATATGCCTCAATATCTATGACAGTCACTGATAAAGTGAGGGTTGGGAACACTTTAATTTCCAAAGTCCTGACTGGTTCTAAAATTATGGGGTTCTTTATGCTTTCTCAGCAATTTACAATGTTATCAAGATCTCTCAGAAAAAAGATAGGCATTTCTAACAACAGATTTCAGATTTTTAAGGATTTGTTCTTTTAATTTTGGAAAACACTCAGTCACTGTCCCTTTGAATATTATCTCCTCATCATGGTATTTTCTTTCTTTTAAAACTCTGGTTTGTTTGCTGTTTTAGTCTCTAAGCCATGCCCAATTCTTTTGCAACCTTACGGACTGTAGCTTGCCAGGCCCTTCTGTCCATGAGATTTCCCAGGCAAGAATACTGGAGTGGGTTGTCATTTCCTTCTCCAGTTACTTTTAAGTTAAAACTTTTTAGGGTCCTGTTAAATTTTAACCTCTTGATGACTATTGATCCAAAAGACACCACCAGGCCAAGGAACGGGAAATGGAAGGATTTATTACTTGCAGAAAGTAAGAAGAACACCAGGGATCTTTCTCAAAACAGTGTTTCCCAATAGCAATACTGGGGAAGTTTTAAGTTAAAGGTGCATGCATATTCATGAGCGGGCATCAGTGGTGTCATCGAATTTGGGCAAATGTTGACAGAATTCAAGCTTTAGTTGACTGAAGTTACTGGGTTCAGAAAAAGTCAATGTCATCATTCTTTAGGTTCTAATTGATCTGGTGGTTGAGTGCTTCAGGCAAATCTTTACCAATGAAACAGAACAAGGAGTCTTCACAACTGATATATTATCTTGCTACTGTTACTTTTCTTGCCTGATAACATTCATTTGTTTCTGCATTTTTTTGTACCCTTAAGATCATCAGTTACTGAGACCTGTTCAAGGATAAGCACTATGGCCAGGCTTAGGTCATAAAATGCGTTAGGTCAAAAATGGCTTCTCTCAAGTCCAGAAAGCCAGGCCTGGTTCACTTTCTCCAAGAGCCCCCTACCCTATCTGCTTTCAGAACAAAATAATGAAAAAGTATATTGTAGTATATTCAAAAAATTGAAAATTATATGGTGTTTAGAATGAAAGAACAGCAGCTACACACACACAGATGACTATTAGAAAATGAATGAGTTAAAAAAGAAAGTCACAAGAGAACAAACAGAAATTATACATATATATTTAATATATACATACTAAATAAATATGGGGCTTCCCTGGTGACTCAGAGGTTAAAGCATCTGCCTGCAATGCGGGAGACCTGGGTTCGATCCCTAGGTCGGGAAGATCCCCTGGAGAAGGAAATGGCAACCCACTCAAGTATTCTTGCCTGGAGAATCTCATAGACAGAGGAGCCTGGTGGGCTACAGTCCACAGGGTTGCAAGGAGTCGGACACGACTGAGCAACTTCACTTTCACTTTCACTTTATTAAATAAATAAATAAATATATATATATATATATATATATAAAGTCTGGTAAAGATGTAAAAAAAAAAGCAGGAGAATGATTTAGAAAATAAGTGTAAATCAGTTTTCAATGTTGTCTTTAAAGAACAGTTACAGCCATCAGGAGACAGACTGAATAAATTTAAAGATTTAATTGGCATTATTCAAAGATTCATCAGTTAGGCAGCATTCCATTTAGCAAATAGAAAGGAGCTCCAAGAAACTTACAAAGTGGGCGATTTCTTTTTATATAGAAGGAGAAAGGACAAGGAAGTTACTAGCAAAGAGTAGATTATTTTAGGGGAAGGCATAGGATTATCGGGCAGATTAGCTAACTAGTACTAAGCAGGTAGGGCTTCCCTGGTGGCTCAGAGGTTAAAGCATCTGCCCACAATGTGGGAGACCTGGGTTCGATCCCTGGGTTGGGAAGATCCCCTGGAGAAGGAAATGGCAACCCACTCCAGCATTCTTGCCTGGAGAATCCCATGGATGGGGGAGCCTGGTGGGCTACAGTCCATGGGGTCGCAAAGATTTGGACACAACTGAGCCACTTCAGTTCACTTCACTTCTTCACCAAGCAGGTAATTCCAGATTGACTGGTTTAAGGTTCCACTCGTGGGAATGGTTGAAACTGTAATTAATTTAGGTATTAATTCATGGTTTGGTGATCTGAGCTTAGAATAAATGACTCCATTTTGAGCCCATTTACTCTTTAACACATGGAACTTTAAGTTACATTATAGTTTTAGGTTTAATTTTAGGTTAATATACACTAGCCCATTAATTTAATTATAAAGCTTGGGCTTGTTACATTATAAAGGACTTTCATATGCTGTATATTATTAATCACCTTAACCTTTGCTCATATATGTATTATTTGATAACTGATAGTACTTTTCAATAAACAAATCTCTTATTTATCATTCCAATATACAGTCATATCCATATCTTCTTCTCTTCTTGTTGTGAGCAGTCTCAATAATTTCTTTCTATTTCTATAATTTTAAACTAAGTATTGTGGACTCCTTTGGATATGTAGCTTCATGTAGGTCAACTTCCCATAGGGATGCATATTAATTGCTTCCTTCTCTCTGACTGTATTTCTACCTTTGTAGTCAAGAAATACATGAATTATCCATTTTCATCTTCAAATTATTTGTTTGCTTTGTACAACACCTAAACTTTCTAGTTATTCTTAAATATGAAATAACACTAAACTGGGAATCCTATTTTAGACTGCAGAAAAGGAGATGCTTAGAAGACCAGGAGTTCCACAATAAGGTAACTTGAGAGTGTATTGTCTAATACAATTCCTTAGAGAAACAAAGATTGGAAGAACCATCCACACTATCTGCACTTTGAATATGTGTATTTAAATTTATCTATGGCTTTAATTTCCAGACTTTCCCTCAAACCAGTTCCACACTCACATTTCAAATATTTCTTGTTTGAATATATTATATAAGAAAGGGTCCCTAAGTGTCAGGAGGAAATTCAGACACATTGATCCTTTAGATGTTCCAAAACAAATGTAAAGCATTAGGCGAGCATTTTTTTTCAATCAAAAAGATGCTAGCATTTTTTCTGAAACCAATTACCAGAAGGTTGTCAGAAGAATGGATTCTCCATATTTCTGCAAACTTATTCAGTTACAATATTGTTTCAAGTACCTAATACTTTAGCTTAAATAAAATGCATTTTTTCCTTAAGCTACAATTTTTTTTTAAATTGCTTTATCAAAGTGTCCAATAAATAAGCCAGACTCTTTAATTACTAAAGTCTAGTTATGAAAGGAGAGTGATCAGAGGAAAGGAGGTTGTAGTTGGCTTTCTCTGATCTTTTGTTATCTTCTCCTCTGTTTCCTACTGCGATATAAATGATTCCCTTTAGCTTGCTACAGTAGCATTTGCTTTGGGCAAAAATAAAAAAAAAAGTATTCCTCAAAACTCTGGCTGCAAAAATGAAAGTTTGCTGTCTCAACAAATTGCAACATCTCCAAAATTCAACATTTGTCATTATCCCTCAGTTGTAATAATATGAAAAATATAGCCTTACTCTCAGTTATGGAATATCCTTAATGTTCAGCTTCTGGAATGAAGTCAAAAATGCATTAGGAAAAGCACTTAGGCTTTCATGGTAGCCCAGTTTAAATTCCATGTTCCCTATGCAGAGGGCATGAGTTCAATCCCTGGTTGGGGAATTAAGATCCTGCGTGCTGCAAGGCACCAAAAAAAGAATACCGTGTTTGCAAAGTTTGAAACGATTACATTAACAGAAGTTAAGGTTAAACACATAATACAATAAAATTACTCCGCCTTTTTGAAATCATTTAGCAACCCTGGATCATTTATTCTTTGAAAATGTATACCCTAGCTTAAGGTCACTGTCCCTGACACTGCTTCAGTCATAATTCTAGCTTTTTTCAATGCCTAGTGAAAATCATTCAGTCGTGTCTGACTGTTTGTGACCACATGGACTGTGCCATGGACAGAGGAAAATTCTCCAGGCAAGAATACTGGTTTGGGTAGCTGTTCCCTTCTCCAGGGTATCTTCCCAACCCAGGGATGGAACCCAGGTCTCCTGCATTGAAGGCAGATTCTTTAGTGTCTGAGCTACCAGGGAAGCCCTTCAATGCCTAGATTTATCCTCGTTCTTTAAGTCTTGTCTCTCTGATTTTCTTATCAACCACTCTACCTCAATTTAAGTAACACATTGGACTGCAAGGAGATCCAACCAGTCCATCCTAAAGGAGATCAGTCCTGGTTGTTCATTGGAAGGACTGATGATGAACCTGAAACTCCAATACTTTGGCCACTTCATGCGAAGAGTTGACTCACTGGAAAAGACCCTGATGCTGGGAGGGATTGGGGGCAGGAGGAGAAGGGGATGACAGAAGATGAGGTGGTTGGATGGCATCACCGACTCGATGGACATGAGTTTGAGTAAACTCTGGGAGTTGGTGATGGACAGGGAGGCCTGGTGTGCTGTGATTCATGGGGTCGCAAAGAATCAGACACGACTGAGCAACTGAACTGAACTGAACTGAAGGTTGTGATCTAAACCTTGTCATTACAAATAATTGCACCTCTCCATAATTTAAATTTTAACCACCACCATCTACTCTCTCACCAGAGGTTCTGTCTCTGAAATCTAACTACTCCAATGCTTTGACTCTATACCACTTGATTCTATTGCCATTCACTCTCCCTCACTGATGTCCTTACTTCCCTCTTTTCATAGCTTTAATTTCATGGCTAATAATTATGTATTCCCATCATGCACTCTTAGCAATATTATCACACTTGCTGTCCTGCAGTCTTAGCAAGCCTCCAAATTTTGCCTAAAACTGAACTCATTGTTTATTTAACTGTTAGCTAGGGTAAAGGACAAACTGTTTGATCAAAGAAACCTCCAAAATATAAAGACCTAAATAAAATAAAAAAATATTTTTTTCTCAACTAAAGATATCAAAATAAGTGGCCCAGTTTAGCAGGGAGCCTGGACTCCATGCTGGGACTTAGACTTCCCTTCTTCTTCCCCATTGTTACAGCATTATCTTCATCTTCCTGATTAGAGTTAGGTAACAGGTATGATGACAACTCAACTCATATTATCTGGAAAGACAGAATGTGTAGTTTAACAATGATCTTCTAAACAAGTGAGACAGGAGTTTCCCATACACTTTGCTTGTACTCCAGGTAAAATTTAGCCACATTTTCACACTTAGGTAAAAAGGAATCTGTGAAAAAGAAGTCTCTAGGAAGGATGGACATTTGCATAAATAACTTGATTATTATGAAAGGAATTTAGGTGAAAAGTTAACAGTCATTTTATTTGAGCATAGCTGGAGGAAAGCATATAACCATGTTGGCAATTATTGCATTAAATTCAGTAAGAAATGTGTATGAATTCTCTGTGATTGTAACCTAAACTCATGCATGAGTACATTAGATCTGTACTCTCTAATTTCACCTAAGACCATCTTGTTAGGAATTTTCCCTATCTTTTTTGCATTATCAGTTTCCTCTTTTTATTGGATCATCCACCTCACCATAAGCATATCTTATGGTGTATATATACGCTGTATGTTTATGGCATATGATATGGTACATTTATATATATCATCTTTAAAATAAAGGAATACTTCCTGATTTCATATACACTAGTTGTGCTACTTATATTCTTAATTACTGTAAAGCATTCTTGAAAGAGTGGCCAATAAATGTCTTTATTTCTTTCCTCTCTTGATATTCATACATGTATTATATTTTTCCTTGCCTTCAACATTCCACCAAAGTTACTATTCTCAGGATTATAAATGGCAGTCATCTTGCTAAATCTAGTGGCCAATTTTATTTTCAGTGTTCATCTTATGTGCTATTTTGCCATCATTTAACACAATTACTCTACCTAGGAACATTATATTAGATATGCATGGTATCACAATTCTCTTGTTTACCTTCTATTTCACTAGCTATACTTTCTCACTCTCATTCCTACTTCCTCCTTCTCTCTCTGCTGCTAAAGATTGGATGCACCCTAGGACTTCCTAGTTTTTTTGATTCATGCTGCTTCCTGTAGTAACTGCATCCAGTTTCATGGTTTTAAGTATTATCTATATGCTAAAGAATCCAGACTTGTGTATCTTACAATGAACTTAAAATTCTCACTTAGATGTCTAATAAGCATCTGAAATATACATGTCTAAAAGCAAACTCACTTTCATCTCTAGATCTTGTCCTCCATCTCAATTAATGGCAACTCTGTTCTCTTAGTTGGGATAGAAAACAGAGTTATCTTTGAAAACACTACATCATATCATGCATTCATTCTTTCAGCAAATACAACTGGCTTTAATTTCACAATATATACAGATTCTAAAGTTTTTTTTTCCACCATGATTATTCCTCTCATCTAAGCTACCACAATTGCTCATTTTCATTACTACAAGTGCTCCCTAAATTTCTTCCTGCTTCTGCCCTTTTCCTCACAGTCATTCTTAATAAGATAGAAAAAGTGATCCTGTCAAGGCTAATTATGACACTCCTCTTCTCAAAATATTTAAGTGGCTTTTTATCTCAAATTAAATTCTTACATGTTTATAATCACCTACTCTAACCTCATCTTTCTATTCCCATCTCATACCATGCGTGGTTCAGGGCATGGGTTCAGGAGACTGACTTCTCACTTTTCAGACATTGTTTGATCCTTGTACTCCTCAATGTTCTCTTCTGTATAGTGGGGATTACAATATCTACATCACTGGGGTTTCTCTAGGGTTGAGTTAATTAAATGTAAAGTACCTAGAATATTCCTGACATAATTACTGTGCAGTAAGGCTTAGATTCTACTGCTTTCTTCTCTCAGTCTCCTCTACCCAGTGACCTTCTTATTGCTCCTTAAATATATGGAGTTCATTGTCACCTCAAAACCCTCATTTTTTTTCCTTTTGCCTGAGTTTTACACCCCCATATAGTCTCCTAACTTCTATTCATCCTACTCTGATCTTTGCTCAAACTTCATCTTATTGGTGAGGCTCCTATGGTCACCATATTTGAAGTGGAATTTCCACTCCTACACTAGCATTTATCCTTCTCATTTCCTACATGAACTTGTCTAGGCCATGCATATATTTACTATTTTCCCCCTAAACCTAGTAATAGGTGCAGATGCTCAAAAAACACTTATTGAAGAAATGAATTAGCAAAATATAATTTAATGCATTTGTGTTCAGCTTACAGACATCATATTTTATCCTAACAGCAATCTATTAAGCAGATATAATGTCTGTTTTACAAATGCAAAACCAAAACCTCAAAGAAGTGGTTAATAATTTGCCCAGGATCACAAAGCTACAAATGGGTAGGACTGGATTCAGACTGATACCTTTCTGGACTTTAATAGATAGATAGATAGATAGATAGATATTAATGTGTGGTTCTTTAAATAGCATGGCAAGTTGATTTTTATGACTCTTTGATGCAAAAAATTGAGATCAGGTATACTTTACATCTAGACATTAATATCTGTTCTGACTAATATTTAAAATTTGAAACTTATATTTTAGGTTGCCCCATCTTTAAAAATGCTTAAAAATATTTTGTGTATGTCAACTGAAAAATATGCACAACATGAGAGCTGTGAGTTTAGTTTTATTTGGGAATTGAGGCTTACAGCCTGAAAGAAAGCCTCTCATGGATCTCTGAAGAGCTGCTCCAAAAGACTTAGAGGGGAGATCAGTATATATGGAACTTTAGAGAAGGTGTACATGCGATCATGCACATGTCTCAGTTGAAGGTTGTTTCTATTTACCAGGAATGGGTGTTTCCATTATTTTGGTGCTTTTCTAGGTATAAGAAGATAAAAGAAATTAAGTTTATAAAATTTTCTCCTGAAAATACCTAACTACCCAAAGGCTTGTTCTGTAAGCTTTCTCAGAACAGAGTGTCTCACACCTGATCATCACTCTAATCTCCTTTCAAGGGCTGTTGAAGGTCAATGACTGCTGGGACTAGCAACTTCATTCTTATAGAAGCACATGGTGAGCAACATTTTTTAGTAGTCATCTATATCTAAAAAACATTAAATCTTACTGAAAAGGAATGGACTGTTTTTAATGTATTACTCTGATGAAGATGCACACACCTTCATAATTAGAAATGTATTACTGTACTATATAATATTTTTAATATTAATGTAAATACATTCCATTGGGTGTAGAACTATATATATATATATATATATATATATATATATATATATAAAGTTTTTGAAATTCTGAGAGCATATAAAATTTTGTTCTGTGTTCCTCACAACACCTCTGTTTGAAAAAAATTGGGTCCTCAACCACCCCCTTCACAAGCAAAACAACACAAGAACACATTAGATTTCTGTCTAATTTCGAGCTCCAAAATTGCCAAATTACTAAGTAGGAAAGCTTAATTTCTGTGTCAGAACAGAAACTATTCTTTAATACCTAGAGCCAAAGGAAATATATTTGTTTGATGACTATCCAAAGAATAACACTTCCCCAGAAATTGAAAATAAGGACTATAAGCATTTGATAAGGAATGACTGCATCAAGTGTTCCTAGAAAGAGAAGATTTAGTTTAGCTCAAAATCAGGTGAATTAGTTTGAAACTGATCTAAGATTTTAAAAGGGTAAATATTTCTAGGTAGCTGACCTTTACTATTACTGAACCAAATAAATTGGTTCTCAGAAATATGACAGAAATTGAGAATTGTAATTTTCTCATTAAGGAGATAATTACCCAAATAGGAATGCAATTACCCAATGATGAACAGTTGGAAAAGATAGATTCAATTTTACTAGTGAGAATTGAAAAGCTGTCAGAGAAAGTTCCAGAGGGAACAAAAGAAGCACTCACCTTGGTCACAGATCTCCACTATTGTTAATGACAACCATGAACATTTTACCTTTGAAAAGATACCTGCTGAGCCACACAATGGAAAGAGACCTGGGAGGAATTGATGCTTTTACAAATTCAGGGCACTTTAGTACTAGATGGGATAGATAAAGTGAGAAATAAGAAAGAGAGTCAGCTACTCCATCTTCAAACATATCATATTATCTCAAACAAGGCATTTTTTCACTTTCTTGACTAATCTCTCCCTTTTCTACCCTCCAGCCATCCTCAAGCTTTCTGGTATTTCAGCAATTACTTCAGATTTTTGTTTGCTTATTGAAAACACTTCAATATTTAATAAGCTTAATAAAGTAAGATTTATAAGGCTGGTTTATAATTGCAGAGAAATCCATTTGAAAATAATGGAATTTTATCTGTTTAGATATCAGTTTGGTGGTGGTTTAATTGCTAAGTCATGTCCTACTCTTGGCAACTCCATGAACTATAGTCTGCCAGGCTCCTCTTTCCATGGGATTTCCCAGGCAAGGAAGTGAAGTTGCCTCTTCCTTCTCCAGAGGATCTTCCCAACTGAAGGATTGAACCTGGGTCTCTACTTTGCAGGCAGTCTCTTGCATTTCAGGTGGATTCTTTACTGACTGAGCCACCAGGGAGATACTGAATTCTCCAGGTAGTGTGTATCCACCAAAGTAAAAACGACCCTTGGATGGGATATTTTACAATTTTGATGAAGATAATCAATCTTCATCACAATCACAGTTATAATCATTATCAATTATGATGAAGGGTATCAGAATATGACATCTCAAACATACCTTTTTGGCATATGAGTTATTTTGAGCTAAAGGCCATTTAGAACAGCAGACCAGAAATTCTCTAAATATAGGGCACACATATTCTTAGTTTAAAGGTAATTTGCACTTATGAAGAAAAATGGTATTTGTAAAAGTTCTCCCTCTCCCATATCAAGACTCAAAACCCCTTATTAATGACAAAGCACTAACTTAAATCTGCATTGCTAAACAACTCTTGTTCACCATACTTTTATTGGTCCCCTTCCTGTAACTGAGTGGTGGCCCACAAGAATAAGAACAATGTTCAAAATGAGAACTCTGACTCCTAAAGTGTCCAGTAATAAATTTTAAAAAGTGATAGAGATAGAATTAACATGAGTGTTAATACTGACTGAAAGGGATGAATCATTTTTGCTAACTCTAATACTATGTCATGTAACTCATATTATTAATATATTTGGGCATTCCTAGATAACATTTAGGCTATGCTTGGGAAGGAGAATGAATAAAGGAATACATAGAAGAAATTTAAAATTATATCATAGAAATAACAGATAAAATAAGAATAAAATAGTACAACTTACTTCCAGAAACAGAAGCATGCACCATGGTCTGACAATTTTTCTTCCTTTATTCCTCATTTTCCCTTTTTTGCCAAGGTATACTAGCTCAAAGTTGATATCTGGAACTGTACATTTACAAGAACTTAAATAAAGGAACGTTTGGGAAATAGTTTTTCAGATGTTTACAGTGAAATTGTAAGAAGCCTGGAAAGACTAAGAAGTTTCCACTGTGACTGTTACATGCCCTTTTCTCCAACACTTGTTTCTCTCCATCTCTTCTTACACGTTTTAACTTCCTAAATCTTCCCCCTCAAAGCACTTTCCAAAAGCCAAATTGCCAAAACACTGGTTGCTAGTTTACAGCAAATAGGTCTCCTTTTTTCCAGGAGCCCTCTTTGATTAACTAGTTTCTGAAGTCAGCTGAAATATGACTGACAATTCCCTGGCTCCCAGACCAACTAAAAAATTTGCATCTGCTTTCTCCTAGATTGAATGCCCTTTCAGAGATGTCTCATGTGTAGTACTTAAAAATAATAGGTTATAATGCCAATGATGCTCTGGTTCATTTTCATCCAGAGTATGTTTTCTCTTTTTTAAAAAAAATAAATTTATTCATTTCAATTGGAGGCTAATTACTTTACAGTATTGCAGTGGTTCTGCCATACACTGACATGAATCAGCCATGGGTGTATATGTGTTCCCCATCCTGAACCCCCCTCCCACCTCCCTCCCCATCCCATCCTCTGTGTCATCCCAGTGTACCAGCTCCAAGCACCCTGTCCCATGCATCAAACCTGGAATGGCAATCCGTTTCACATATGAAATATATATGTTTCAATGCTATTCTCTCAAATCATCCCACCCTCACCCTCTCCCAAATAGTCTGAAAAGACTGTTCTATACATCTGTGTCTCTTTTGCTATCTCACATATAGGGTTATCATTACCACCTTTCTAAATCCCATATATATGCATTAGTATACTGTATTGGTGTTTATCTTTCTGGCTTACTTCACTCTGTATAATAGGCTCCAGTTTCATCCACCTCATTAGAACTGATTCAAATGCATTCTTCTTAATGGCTGAGTAATATTCCATTGTGTATATATAGCACAGCTTTCTTATCCATTCATCTGCTGATGGACATCTAGGTTGCTTTCATGTCCTGGCTATTGTAAACAGTGCTGCAATGAACATTGGGGTACATGTGTATCTTTCAATTCTGGTTTCTTTGGTGTGTATGCCCAGGAGTGGGATTGCTGGGTCATATGGCAGTTCTATTTCCAGTTTTTTAAGGAATCTCCACACTGTTCTCCATAGTGGCTGTACTAGTTTGTATTCCCACCAACAGTGTAAGAGGGTTCCCTTTCCTCCACACCCTCTCCAGCATTTATTGCTTGTAGACTTTGGATAGCAGCCATTCTGGCTGGCGTGAAATGGTACCTCATTGTGGTTTTGATTTGCATTTCTCTGATAATGAGTGATGTTGAGCATCTTTTCATGTGTTTGTTAGCCATCTGTATGTCTTCTTTGGAGAAATGTCTGTTTAGTTCTTTGGCCCTTTTTTTGATTGGGTTGTTTATTTTTCTGGAATTGAGCTGTAGGAGTTGCTGGTATATTCTTGAGATTAATTCTTTATTAGTTGCTTCATTTGCTATTATTTTCTCCCATTCTGAAGGCTGTCTTTTCACCCTGTTTATGATTTCCTTCGTTGTGCAAAAGCTTTTTAGTTTAATGAGGTCCCATTCATTTATTTTTGCTTTTATTTCCATTACTCTGGGAGGTGGGTCATAGAGGATCCTGCTGTGATTTATGTCGGAAAGTGTTTTGCCTATGTTCTCCTCTAGGAGTTTTATAGTTTCTGGTCTTACATTTAGATCTTTAATCCACTTTGAATTTATTTTTGTGTATGGTGTTAGAAAGTGTTCTAGTTTCATTCTTTTAAAGTGGTTGACCAGTTTTCCTAGCACCACTTGTTAAAGAGATTGTTTTGTCTCCATTGTATATTCTTGCCTCTTTTGTCAAAGATAAGGTGTCCATAGATGGGTGGATTTATCTCTGGGCTTTCTATTTTGTTCTATTGATCTATATTTCTGCCTTCGTGCCAGTACCATACTGTCTTGATGACTGTAGTTTTGTAGTAGAGCCTGAAGTCAGGCAGGTTGATTCCTCCAGTTCCATTCTTCTTTCTCAAGATGCTTTGGCTATTTGAAGTTTTTTGTATCTCCATACAAATTGTGAAATTATTTGTTCTAGTTCTGTGGAAAATACCACTGGTAGCTTGTTAGCGAGTGCATTGAATCTATAGATTGCTTTGGGTAGTATACTCATTTTCACTGTATTGATTCTTCCAATCCATGAACATGGTCTATTTCTCCATCTATTTGTGTCCTCTTTGATTTCTTTCATCAGTGTTTTATAGTTTTCTATATATAGGTCTTTTGTTTCTTTAGGTAGATATATTCCTAAGTATTTTAATCTCTTTGTTGCAATGGTGAATGGAATTGTTTCCTTAATTTCTCTTTCTGCTTTCTCATTGTTAGTGTATAGGAATGCAAAGGATTTCTGTGTGTTAATTTTATATCCTGCAACTTTATGATATTCATTGATTAGCTCTAGCAATTTTCTGGTGGAGTCTTTAGGGTTTTCTATGTAGAGAATCATGTCATCTGCAAACAGTGAGAGTTTTACTTCCTCTTTTCCAACCTGGATTCCTTTTATTTCTTTTTCTGCTCTGATTTCTGTGACCAAAACTTCTAAAACTATGTTTAACAGTAGTGATGAGAGTGGTCACCCTTGTCTTGTTCCTGACTTTAGAGGAAATGCTTTCAATTTTTCACCATTGAGGGTAATGCTTGCTGTGGGTTTGTCATATATAGCTTTTATTATGTTGAGATATGTTCCTTCTATTCCTGCTCTCTGGAGAGTTTTTAATCATAAATGGATGTTGAATTATGTCAAAGGCTTTCTCTGCATCTATTGAGATAATCATATGGGTTTTATCTTTCAATTTGTTAATGCAGTACATTATGTTGATTGATTTGCGGATATTGAAGAATCCTTGCATCCCTGGGATAAACCCCACTTGGTCATGATGTATGATCTTTTTAATATGTTGTTGGATTCTGTTTGCTAGAATTTTGTTAAGGATTTTTGCATCTATGTTCATCAGTGATATTGGCCTGTAGTTTTCTTTTTTTATGGCACCTTTGTCTGGTTTTGGAATTCGTGATGGTGGCCTCATAGAATGAGTTTGGAAGTTTACCTTCCTCTGCAATTTTCTGGAAGAGTTTGAGTAGGATAAGTGTTAGCTCCTCCCTGAATTTTTGGTAGAATTCAACTGTGAAGCCATCTGGTCTTGGGCTTTTGTTTACTGGAAGATTTTTTTTTACTACAGTTTCAATTTCTGTGCTTGTGATGAGTCTGTTAAGATTTTCTACTTCTTCCTGGTTAAGTTTTGGAAAGTTGTACTTTTCTAAGAATTTGTCCATATCTTTCTTCCAAGTTGTCCATTTTGTTGGCATATAGTTGCTGATAGTAGTCTCTTATGATCCTTTGTATTTCTATGTTGTCTGTTGTGATTTCTCCATTTTCATTTCTAATTTTGTTGATTTGAATTTTCTCCCTTTGTTTCTTGATGAGTCTGACTAATGGTTTGTCAATTTTATTGATCTTCTCAAAGACCAGCTTTTACCTTTGTTGATTTTTTGCTATGGTCTCTTTTGTTTCTTTTGCATTTATTTCTGCCCTAATTTTTAAGATTTCTTTCCTTCTACTAACCTTGGGGTTCTTAAGTTCTTCCTTTTCTAGTTGCTTTAGGTGTAGAGTTAGCTTATTTATTTGACTTTTTCCTTGTTTCTTAAGGTAAGCCTCTATTGCTATGAACCTTCCCCTTAGAACTGCTTTTACAGTGTCCCATAGGTTTTGGGTTGTTGTGTTTTCATTTTCATTCGTTTCTATGCATATTTTGATTTCTTTTTTTATTTCTTCTGTGATTTGTGGTTATTCAGCAGTGTGTTGTTCAGCCTACATATGTTGGAATTTTTAATAGTTTTTCTCCTGTACTTGACATCTAATCTTACTGCATTGTGGTCAGAAAAGATGCTTGGAATTATTTCAGGTTTTGTTTTTTTTTTTTTTAATTACCAAGGCTAGATTTATGGCCCAGGATGTGATCTATCCTGGAGAAGGTTCTGTGTGTACTTGAGAAAAAGGTGAAATTCATTGTTTTGGGGTGAAATGTCCTATAGATATCAATTAGGTCTAACCAGTCTATTGTTTCATTTAAAGTTTGTTTCCTTGTTAATTTTCTGTTAGTCCATAGGTGTGAGCGGGGTATTAAAGTCTCCCACTATTATTGTGTTATTGTTAATTTCCCCTTTCATACTTGTTAGCATTTGCTTTACATATTGTGGTGTTCCTATGTTGGGTGCATATATATTTATAATTTTTATATCTTCTTCTTGGATTGATCCTTTGATCATTATGTAGTGCCCTTCTTTGTCTCTTTTCACAGCCTTTATCTTAAAGTCTATTTTATCTGATATGAGTATTGCTACTCTTGCTTTCTTTTGGTCTCTATTTGCATGGAATATCTTTTCCCAGACCTTCACTTTCAGTCTGTATGTGTCCCTTGTTTTGAGGTGGGTTTCTTGTAGATAGCATATATAGGGATTTTGTTTTTGTATCCATTCAGCCAATCTTTGTCTTTTGGTTGGGTCATTCAACCCGTTTACATTTAAGGTAATTATTGATAAGTATGATCCTGTTGCCAGTTAGTTTTTTGTTTTGGGTTCGAGTTTATACACCCTTTCTGTGTTTCCTGTCTAGAGAAGATCCTTTAGCATTTGTTGGAGAGCTGGTTTGATGGTGCTGAATTCTTTCAGCTTTTGCTTGTCTGTAAAGATTTTGATTTCTCCTTCATATTTGAATGAGATCCTTGCTGGATACAGTAATCTGGATTGTAGGTTTTTCTCTTTCATCACTTTAAGTATGTCTTGCCATTCCCTTCTGGCCTGAAGAATTTCTATTGAAAGATCAGCTGTTATCCTTATGGGGATCCCCTTGTGTGTTATTTTCCCTTGCTGCTTTTAAAATTTGTTCTTTGTGTTTGATCTTTGTTAATTTGATTAATATGTGTCTTGGGTGTTTCGCCTTGGGTTTATCCTGTTTGGGACTCTCTGGGTTTCTTGGACTTGTGTAACTATTTCCTTCCCCATTTTAGGGAAGTTTTCAACTATTATCTCCTCAAGTATTTTCTCATGGTCTTTCTTTTTGTCTTCTTCTGGGACTCCTATGATTCATATGTTGGGGCGTTAAACACTGTCCCAGAGGTCTTTGAGGTTTCCTCATTTCTTTTAATTCTTTCTCTCTTTTTTCCTCTCTGCTTCATTTATTTTTACCATTCTATCTTCTACCTCAATTACCCTATCTTCTGCCTCTGTTATTCTACTGTTGATTCCCTCCAGAGTGTTTTTTATCTCAATTATTTCATTATTCATTATATATTGACTCTTTTTTTTATTTCTTCTAGGTCCTTGTTAAACATTTCTTGCATCTTCTCAATCCTTGTCTCCAGGCTATTTATCTGTAACTCTATTTTGTTTTCAAGATTTTAGATCATTTTCACTATAATTATTCTGAATTCTTTTTCAGGTAGATTTCCTATCTCTTCCTATCGTTTGGTTTGGTGGGCATTTATCCTGATCCTTTACCTGCTGAGTTTTTCTCTGCCTTTTCAGCTTGCTTTAGATTGCTGTGTTTGGGGTGACCTTTCCATATTCTGGCAGTTTGTGGTTCCTCTTTATTGTGGAGGTTCCTCATGGTGGGTGGGGTTGGACGGGTGGTTTGTCAAGGTTTCCTGGTTAGGGAAGCTTGTGTCGGTGTTCTGGTGGGTGGAGCTGGAATTCTTCTCTCTGGAGTGCAATGAAGTGTCCAGTAGGAAGTTTTGAGATGTCAGTGGATTTGGTGTGACTTTGGGCAGCCTGTATATTGAAGCTCAGGGCTATATTCCTGTGTTGCTGGAGAATTTGCCTGGTATGTCTTGCTCTGGAGCTTGTTGGCTCTTGGGTAGTGTTTGGTTTCAGTGTAGGTATGGAGGCTTTTGGGTGAGCTCTTATTGATTAATGTTCCCTGGAGTCAGGAGTTCTCTGGTGTTCTCAGGTTTTGAACTTAAGCCTCCTGCCTCTGGATTTCAGTCTTATTCTTACAGGAGCCTCAAGACTTCTCCATCTATACAGCACTGATGATGAAACACCTAGGTTAATGATGAAAAATTTCTCCACAGTGAGGGACACCTGGAGAGGTTCACAGAGTTACATGGAGCAGAGAAGAGGGAGGAGGGAGATAGAGGTGACCAGGAGGAGAAGAGGGGGAACCAAAAGGGGAGAAAGCAAGCTAGCCAGTAATCAGTTCTTTACCTGCTCTCCACTGTCTGAACCCCTCAGAGATGTTCACAGAGTTACACAGAGAAGAGGGAGGCAGGAGACAGGGGTGACCAGGAGGAGAAAAGGGGGAATCAAAAAGAGAGAAACAGATCCAGCCAGTAATTAGTTCCCTAAGTGTTCTCCACAGCCCAGAACACACAAAGAGATTCAGAGTTGGGTAGAGAAGAGAGGGGGGAGGGAGGAGATAGAGGCGACCTGGTGGAGAAAAAGGAGAGTCAAAATGGGGAGAGAGCAATGAAGCCAGTAATCACACTCCCAAGTAAAAATGGGTACTGAAGATTGGGTTCTTAAAGGTACAAAATTGATAACAAATACAAAAAAGCAAAGATTAAAATCTAGAGTAGAGGTTAGACTCTCAAAAATACAATATTAAAAAAAATCACACAAAATATAAAATATATATATGAAGTTTGCTTTAAAAATAGGGTCTTTTTTATTTGCAAGGTAATAGTAGACTATAAAAATGAAAATTAAAGGAATAATAGAGGACTTAAAAATTTTTTTAAATCTTTTAAAAAATTAAAAAAATGATAATAGTAAAAATATATCTAGGAATTTCTCTGGAGCTGTTGTGGACAGTGTGGGGTCAGTTCAGTTTCAGATAGTTCCTTGATCTGGCTTATACTTCTCCAAATCTATAGGCCTCTTCCAATGTAGTCAGCGCTAGCTACAGGTTTTTAATATATTGCACCTGTGACTTCCAAAGTGGTTCCCTCTGCTTATTTTAGCTTCTTCTGTTTGCTGGTCTCTTCAGTGTTTAATTTCTGCCCTGACACAAGGGGGTGAAGGTGGTCACTTATTTAGGTTCACTTGTTCAGTCGTGTGGTGGGAATGGAGAAACACTGGAAACAAATATCACTGGCATGTGTGGGGAGTGCTCACAGTGTCTCAGTCGCGCTGGGTTTGCCCCCGCTCACAGCATCTACACTTCTCAGGCTCTAGGTTGCTCTGCCAGGAACTCTCTGAGGTGGGCTCTGGGTTACGTGCACTTTCCAGGTCTAAGCCGCTCAGGTTCAGGTTCTTGAGTACTCCCCAAAGACACAGACTTGGTTGGACCTGCATTTTGTACCCTTCCCAGGTCCTAGCAGCTCAGATGACAGGTGCTTGGCGAGTGCAGTCACCCCCAGGTGGGCAGTGTATCTTATTGCCTCCCCCATCCCAGTCGCTCGGTTTTCTGCTGGGTGTACAACGGGCATGCCTTCTCAGGTGTGCCGTGTCTCTTCTGGGGAGCTGATCTCTGGCTGTGGCCCTCCTGGTGGCACAGAATTCCAAGAACTCTTGGTTAGCAATGGAGTCTATTTGCAGTTTGGTAGAGGATGCCTCTCTGGGGCCACAATTGCCTCTTTCCAGCTCTGGTTAAGCAACCCCCCCCCCCCCCCACCTCCCCAGCCCTCCCCCCACCCCCACCTGCTTGTCCCAGTGGGGGAGGGCCAATGAGCAGCTGGCTAGCTCTCCTCTGCTGTTTGCTCAGTCCTTTGTTCTGTGAGCCGGCCTGACAGTGCCTCAGGTTAGGGCTTTTCACAGGATAGTTCTCTCTCTCTCTCTCACTGTCTTTTTTTTTTTTTTTTTCCTCTCTCTCTCTCTCTCTTTCTCTGGCTATGCCAGAGTCTGGGTTGCTATCTCACGTTAGTTCCCTCAGATTGCCCTCAGGGCATTCAGGCCTGGTCCTTACCCTAAGCAATGCAGCCCGTGCCTCCTTGTTCAGCCCCTGCTTCCTGGTGGTGGTTGCGAGCGCTGGGAATTGCCGTTAGGTATGTAATCTGTGGGTTTTATTTACTTATTTATTTATTTTTCCTCCCAGTTATGTTGCCCTCTGAGATTCCAAGATTCTCCACAGACCCACCAGTGAGTGTTTCCTGGTGTTTGGAAACTTCTCTTTTAAGACTCCCTTCCCCTGATGGATCTCTGTCCCTGCCTCTTTTGTCTCTATTTTTATCTTTTATATTTTGTCATACCTCCTTTCAAAGACAATGGGCTGCCTTTCTGGGTGCCTGATGGTCTCTGCCAGCATTCAGAAGTTGTTTTGTGGAATTTGCTCAGGGTTCAAATGTTCTTTTGATGAATTTGTGGGGGAGAAAGTAGTCTCCCCATCCTATTCCTCCACCATCTTAGGGCCACCACCACCCCCCTCCCAAGTATGTTTTCTCATAGAGCTTCCTCTTCAATGAAACTTTCCCTCAAATTTATCCTAAGTGAGTTATAAGTGTAACCCCAGCTATTGAATTCTGTGAGTGCTGGTCAGTGTTGGCCTAGTCTGAGGGCACTTTCAGCTGTACCAATGGGCAAGAAGGATGAGCAACATCTAATACACTGAGATACTCTGCATATTCTGCAGCAGTGATCTATGTGCTCCAACAGCCAGCCTCATCTTGCCCCTCTGTCCATCAGTTCACAAGGTCCCCATGGAGCTTTTGGACAGTTCCTTGGTCCAGGTGTTAGGGAACTGTTGACTGAAACCACTCTCCTTGACCAGGCTTAGTGATATCCACTTGCCTAAGTGATCTCACAGCAGGTTTCAACAAAGAATGAGGTGCTGCCACTGGAAACTAACCAGAAAAATTTAAGACTGGCCAAACAGAGGATGGGAAGTGATAATATGTCCTACCAACCTCCCAGAAATACTCACACTGGACTCCATCTTGGCTGGAAAATGTGCACACCACCAGGGGGGACCCTGAATTAGACCATATATGGGCCAAGAAAGATGAATGACCAGAGGCAACCCAGGAACTAACCCCATTATCATAAAACTTGAGACTGTGAGTCACATAGCGGAGCAGTTTTGGGTTCCCTTCCCTTGCTGCTCTCAACCTGGATGCTCCTTCCCAATAAAATCTTTTGTTTTGTCAGTATGTGTGTGACCTTAGACAACTTATTCTGAGTGTTAGAGCATGTTCTCAAGCCCTGGAAGCTGGTCCTCTTTCTTGAAACACAGGTGTTGAGGGATGTGCTATGTAGGATGAAGAGCCACCGGTTGGAGTGAGGGGGTTGACAAAGCTCTAGCTAGTTCACTTCAATGGCTGAATTCACACTTATTAGATACTTCTGTCTCTCTATCTCTAAAGCCCCTCTACTGACAGCAAAGCTAAAGGCCTAGTGACAGAATAACAAGGCCTGCTTACTCTGGTCTTAGAGAGTCAATGATCCTTTGAAATGCAGACTTACTTTCAATCTATCCTTCTAATAGCCAGAAATTTTAACATTACATCTATCAGTGAAAGGAAAGGAATTATTATTAGATTATTTAACTAAAAATTCAAAAACTATAAACTTTGAAATGATCACAAATATCTTTTGAAAATTAAATTTGCTTTCATAACCCATTTTTTTAGTTTTCTACATTTATCTGTTTTGTTGTTGTTAACAGTGTCTTGTAAAGTTTTTAAGATATCATTATTAAAAATGTTTAATCAGATGTTACAAATAACTACTTCAACAATTAAGAAAAAAGCCATGCTCACTGATGTAAGCACATTTTTCTCATTAAAATTTTAAGAGTATTTTACTTTAAAACTTGTAGCAAATTAAATATTAATGTATTTCTCAAAACTGGATTTAGTTTATTATAAAACAAAAAGAGTCTTTTCGGCAAACCTTGTAAAAGTGGAAATACCAAATCCAGTATCCCATTGTGTCATTTCTATTGTGTAGCACAATGTAAACAACTTTGAGAAAAACTGACCTAATGGATTTGTGAAGATCTGTGGTCTCTGGGTTTTGAGTGTGTGATTACTCAAGGTTCCATATGCCTTGGCTGGAAAGACAATGTGAATAACACAGGCAACCCACGCTGGGGTAACACAGTGGCACCCATACTGTTCTTGCATATGCTGAAAATCACACCTAAATTTATTTTAAATAAGTAATAGATAGATAAATAGATGAACAAACAGATGGACAATGATAGATGATAGATATATGATATATAATAGATATGGAGAGATCAAAAAAGAAAGGTGTATTCTCAATAAACATTCATATGCTGCAGATTCATTTTTCCATCTTCTTGATTTCAACTATGTGAGGGCTGCATATTTTGGAGTGTTTTGTACATAAAACAGTTTTTGAAACTGTGCTGCTCAGAGACTTGATATAACTCACTGAAGCTTTTTCATGATTGGTGCTGTATTTTTAGTGATTTTCATTAAATTCTGGTTTATTGGCATTTAAATTATGTATATAAAAGTTGTACACAATTTATCAATCAGTAGCTTCTTTTTTCCCAGATTTGGCTCATATCTTGAAAGGGTACCTATAATCCTACGAAAATAAATAAAAGAAAGAAAGAGACAAAGAAAGAAAGAAATATACAAGGCAAATAAAAGATAACCAAAAAAACTATCCTAAATTTCTGAATTTTGTGCTCTACTATGAAAACTGTCTTACTATTTATTATTGTCTGTAACTTTTCTTCCTTATCTTGAATCACTAGCAATATTGCCTAATCTTGACTAGACCATACACTCTAAAAATAGAGAAATCATCACTCTTACCCTGGCATGTTGTTTGCTACATGATAGTTAATAAGTACTTGCTGGACATTGAATGAATATATTTTACTCTCTATTTTCTTATATCTTTTCATAAATCTCTATGAATTTATAGAATGTTTGCTTTTAATTTTATGTCAGTGTAATTGATTTAAAATGTTTAATATGCTTTAATTGCATAATTTCTAAAGTTTCTTTCAAAAATAATGTTTCACTTTAAATTTTCAGCAAAGTTTTATGTAACTTATTAGGCAATAATTCAGTTAGACTGTCATATCTGACTATGGCTATTCTTCATTCAGTTTTTTTACTCTTTAAGGTGACTGCAAGTTTTGTTTTTTTTTTTTTTATCATTTTATAAATTCCTTTTCTATGAGATAAAGTAAAAACAAACTTTTGATAAATATGTTATTATAAATTTAGCATCAGAATCACACAATTTTATTTTGTTTTAAATTTCCATTCTGGAAAAAAAGATCAGAAAAAATGTATCTCTTTAATACATAAACATCAATTATATCTGAAAATAGATGGACATTTGATTTGTTTCCTTATCAGGTAGAAAATAATTCATCTTAGTTGATGGTGCACTGTATTTTTCCTTCTGAAAACTTCTGACTGTTGGATAATTTCAACTTGGTCCTCTGATTGTTTGGTTTTTTTCCTTGTATGTTTTATGAGCTACATACCAACTTATTTCAAAATGGCCTTCAGCCAGGATGAAAATCAATGAAACTCTTTTTCTTAAAGTTTAGGAGTTGCTTGTCCCTTTGATGCTGTCTTGAGTCCCCTTTGCTGTGTATTGAGATATACGTACAACTTCATATCTGAAAACATATTAAGCTTTATATTTTGAAATGACAATTTTAATTTCAATTCAATTATTATATGTTATAGCTTAAATATCTCTGTAGAAATCTAAAAAATAAGCATATTCCCTGTCAATGAGAGCAAAATCACAGTTTGTTTATAAATCATAATTGACTTGTGCATAAATTCTGGCTTCAACATTTAGTAAGTAATACTGAAGAGTTTATGCTTCATCTTTTTAAATGCCAGATTCCTCAGATCTAAAATGGGAATAATAGTGATAACCACCTCTAAGGTTCTTCTAAGGTTTCTCTTAAACAATGAACATAAAGATAGCACATAGTAAATGACTAATAAACAATTGTGCTATAGTCATTAAATTATTATTATATAAGCAATAACTCTGTCATGCTTAAGGTAATTTTGATAAATTGAAATTCACTTACTCATTTACCTTATTTAGTATATATTTAAACATGTATCAGGCACTTCTACATTCTGTGATATAGGACTATGGACAAACCCTTACCTTTTTAACACTTACTGTCTACTAGGAAAAAAGCAAATCAAAACATGTATCAATACAATTCATTAAGAGTAAATATCAAAGCAATTTGTTTGATAATAAAATTACTATAGTATACGGTATGCATTATAGTCCTAATACTTTATGTATATTAATTCATTTAATCCTCACATGACTATCACATTTATCCTACTTTCATCACACTTTAAAGTGAGAAATATAAATCAATAAAGGTGAAGTAATTTGTCCATTGTCACAAAGACAGTATACGGTAAAACTTGGGAGCCCCTGATATTCTGTTTTTAAGCCTGACTCATAAAATTACTAAATAATTTTATTTCATTACATAAAAGAAAAAAAGGAACTGAAAAAAGTCTTCAGTATGTCAAAGTCATAGAGTAAGATTGCTGGGTCATATGGTAGTTTTATTCCTAGTTTTTAAAGGAATCTCCATACAGTTTCCCATAGTGGCTGCAACAGTTTACCTTCCCACCAACAGTGCAAGAGGGTTCCCTTTTCTCCACAACCTTTGCAGCATTTATTGTTCGTGGATTTTTTTATAACAGCCATTCTGGCTGGTGTGACGTGGTACCTCATGGCAGTTTTGATTTGCATCTCTAATAATTAGTGGTGCTGAACATCTTTTCATGTGCTTATTGTCTCCAAATAGACATTGGAAAAATGTCTATCTAGGTATTCTGCCCATTTTTTTAGCGGGTTTTTTTGTTTTGATGCTGCTAATCATCATGAGCTGTTTGTAAATTTTGGAGCTTAATCCCTTATTGATCACATCATTTGGTGGTTCTTAGGATGAGTGCTTCCTTAGACATAAAGTTGAGAAGGCAGTAGTAATGAGAGAATGGATTATCATAACTGAACTCTCTAACACCTTGTAACATTTAGAGATTATACTTAATAACACACAACTTTTCTTCTGAAAATAGGTAAAGTGAGAAATCCAGAGAAAGGAAAGATTAACAAACAGGATGAGGGCACCAATAGTTATGTTTACATATCAAACACTTTATTCATTCTTATTATCACCACATGAAACTCATTTCCAATTATCATACTTGAAATCACTTAAATAGGTAGCTAATAAGCAGCAAAAATAGTATTTGAACTTAAATCTGTCTTACTCCAAAGATAAGCTCTTTTCAGTACTCATGTTTCTTTAGTAAGGAAGTCAAATAACTCTAGCTTCATTTCCAAACCCAAACTATAACCATGGGGCTGTCTCCAGTAAACTGTGAACATAAAACTTAATGTGGTGTCCGAAGAAAGGATGAGATTCCACAGTTAACTCTGACAACTTATGATCCAGAGAATAGGGACAATCTTTCCTGCTCCCTGGAACTGTCAAAGGACAAATCCTGAAAATAAAGTTTTATAGGTAAACAGGCTTCAATATACAAAGAGAACTAGAATCTTTAGCTCAGTTTCTAAAGGTGGAGAATTCTGTTCATACCCTAATTTTATGCCTTGGACTTGTGTTTGCAATAGAAATGCCAAATCCATTATCCCAGATTTGAGAAAGGAGTCTCAAATTTATACTGCACTAAATACCTAAGAGGCCCCTAGGTAAGGTATTCTGAATCTCAGAGTTTTATCACTGGAAAGAGGCAAAGAATACAATCAAATGTCCTCATTTACAATGTGGACATTTTAAATGCCTTACAAATTTGCCTAAAATGACTAAAAGTGACAGTGACAGAGCAGGGATCAGAATTCAGTAAAGGAATCTATGTCTGCTCTAAATAGTCTAGATTTTCTTTTTTTATCCCTCAAACAAGCATATTACTTCAGCTATCTAACAATTTTCCATTTAAAAGATATTTGATTGTTTTTATTTAATTTTTTATATGTAAATAATAAAATGAATATTAACTTATAAAGAATCAGCCTTTTTAAGTGCAAATGTCTATCATACAAATGATATTGCAAATGTTTTTGAAGAATGCTTACAAACCCTGAGAATAAATTTTAAGACTTACCTTTAATTTGTCTTAAACAAATTTTTTTGATTATTCAAGACATTGAAAGAATGCCTTAGCCTTAGATTACCAATCACAAATAAACAAACAAATAGGTAAGTAGATATAGCAGAAATCAGTGACATTTAATTAAATCCTCATTTAATTTTAATTTGTTGGGAACCTATAGATTTTCATGTATAAGATCTTCCCATGTGCAACATTGTCACACCTCAGTCCTTTTAAGTTTGTTTTGATCAGTTCAAATAAGGAATCATTCTGTGTCATGTTATTTTTATATCCTCAGCTTCTAACACCATATCTTGCATGGAATAGGTGTTCAACAAAAATGTTAAACTAACAAATGATATATAGGGACAATTATGCTGGTAATATAATTACAGCAAAAATAACAATGTAGTAATACTATAAGGTTTTAATTCATAAAAGCAGCATACTCTAATATTAGTCTGTAAAAGGATTAGTTATAATGAAATATAGAAAAAGTACTTTTGTCTGAAATCTGTGAGATCCTTAGAAACAATAATCAAAATGATAATTAAGCAAGATCTTTTAAAGAATGTTTATACTTGATAAAGGAAAGATACATTTTAGTGAACAGTGGAAAGTTTCAGCACTTCCTAAAAGCAAACAATATTCAGAAGAAAAGGAAAGCATTGATTTTAGTTAATGAGTGTTTTTCAGCTTCTTGCAATACAGAATTCTTAATACTGGAGATGTTTTCTTTACAGCAACAAATACACTGAATGTTGCCTTGAAAATGCCATCTTCAGGCATCTTTCTGTTGTGAGCACTCAGTAAATGCAGTCTAGTATCTATTGTCGCCAATGTTTGTTCCATTTTTCAAATTAGAATCCATGCCCTGGAGTGGTATAGTCAAAACATGATTGACGTGGCGTGGCCATAGATGCAAGGCAGCAAAGGTGATGGGACGTATACCAGTTTAGTAGATCAATACTGGTGAGTGCAGATTTTCAGATTTCTCTATTTAACCAATTTTGGTGGGAAATGCTAATAAGCAGTGAAAGAGACAAAGCGTGGTTGAAAGTAAAAAAGCAGAAATACTGCTTGCTCTATAATTTTTCTCTTGAGTCACACAAAGTAGGCAAATTATCTCAGCTTTGGACAAAGTCCTCTCAGTTTGGGTTGCTTCAATATTTTCCATCTATGTAAATAAGGACTAACTGGATAGGAGGTGCATTGCTTTCTCAATCAGACTAGGCAATAAGTGAACAGCCACACTTTTTGGACAGTCTGACAGTCCCCTGATAGTGCATTAAGGTTTGCTCATCTGGTAGAAACTTAAGGGAATATGTACTGTCCAGATAATGCCTTTATTTTCAATTCTATTGACAGAAATCTCACTTATGTGTGTTGTATATATGTAAATATACATATGCATAATTTATTCATTGTTTCCTGAAGATGTTCTGATATTAGACTATGTTTTCTATGTGTCTCCTCCAGATTCTGATCAAGAAACAATGAAATATACTAATTACTAGTTATCATGGGTTCACTTCTTAGAATTAGAACTCCAAAGTTATCATTAAGTATAACAGAAAGGTTTTCCTCATATAGGCTATCCAATATAATTCTAGCTTGAATAATTCTAGTGTAGTATTTATCTACTATATTATTCAAAGACCTATGTGTGTCTGCCTTCTTCAACACATACTTTCTAATCCAACCCACAGTGTGATGACCAGCCAATAAAAATGAAAAAAAAAGAGAAAGTGCCCACAGGGCCATTCACAGAAGAGGGGGATGGAACAGGAGGTAGCATGGGGTGAGGGGCAACAGGGTGATTAAGGACCATGCCTGGAAGTATGCATATTATGTTGATAACATTTTATCAACTATAATGTGGCCAAATCTAAAACCAAGAGAAACTGAAACATGCGGACTACTTCTGTGCCAAGGAAGAAAAGAAAATAGGTGGTAGCGAGCAGCTAGCTATTTCTGGCACAAGTGATGTGCATAAGAAATGGGGGAGAATGCTGTGGAATGCTGAGAGCTTTCTATAGTCAGCTTTTAGTTTTGATTTAGATTATTTTATCTGTCTCAGAAACTATTGTTTCTTATTAACTCTTTGCATCAGTATTTCCCCCAGACAAAATCTCCCAGAGATATTTTTGTTTGTTTCTCTTTACCTACAAAAAAAATGCTTCCTTTAAGTAAAAATTTTATGTACATAAAAGAAAAGAACTATTTTATATTTAAATGTCTTAAATGTTTGCTTGATAATGATGCAAAGCATTCTCAATGGTGTATTTGTGAACCAGGATCCACTGTATCATATTTTTTAAAAAATCAATGAATGAACTAAATAGGTATCCCTTTGTAGCAGTGGCTTCATAAATCTATGTTGTTGACATAACCTTTTACAAAGAATGGCCAACTGAAAACACTGGTCTGAATTTCTTTCATGTTGTTCCCCTTACATAACTAGTTTAGACTTCTGGAAGCTAATTTTTTCCACACATAATTACAATTTTATGAGAAATTCACTAGCGAAAGTTATTATACATTTGGAAGAGTACTTCAGAGCCTATTTACAAACCAGGCAGGAAGTATGTAGATTTCATGCATGGAAAAGCATAAATAAAATTCATTTTTAATCATGTAATTGTACCGTTGTTTGTTTCCATGTAATTGGTGAGGAATTACATTTCTATTCATACGGTGGGTCCACTTTTGGAATAAAGCAAATGTAGTGTGAAAATGTCAGCAGCATAGTTTAAAATTACTGCTTTTAAGTGCTATAGTGTTATATTTTTTAGTGTTTGATCAAGTGTAAGAAATATCAGGTAGAAGAACATGATGCATAGTCTGAGTTTATAAGTAGGGAATTAATTAAACAATCAAAATACTGAGATACTTCTTTCACATAAAGTTGTTACAATGGGAAATTATTTTTAAAAATAAAATTATCCAATAGTTACTAGTTTAACTTTTTAAGCACAAGTGTCTGTACTGATGTGTATGGAGAGGGGTAAGGAAAGGTGTGAGCATATCTCTGCATGACTGTTCTATGTTGAAGAGGCCACATAATTCACCTAGCCTACAGTACCCTTATTTTGTAGATCAGTTAGGGAACTATCTTTTTCAGAATCACAGAGTCCTCAGTCCTAGAGAGAGGAGAAAAATAACACATGTGTCATAATTAATTTAAAGAAAGAACCTAAGTGAAGCCAAGCCCACTGCCTGGTATATCATACAAACTTTTCACAATTATTGTTCCTCCTTTTTCCATTATCATAGGCACATATGTATAGGCAGAGCCACAGCCAGAATCTGATCCTGAATTTTCTGATTCCATAGCTGAGATGTTTCTGTAACTAGCAGCCGTGATTAGAATATTTAAAATAGGTTAGTAAACTTGAATGCCGGTGTTTTCCTGGTGTAGGTGCATATATGTTAGTCGTGTTTGACTCTTTGAGACCCCATGGATTGTAACCTGCCAAGGTCCACTGTCCATGGGATATCCCAGGGAAGAATACTGGAGTGGGTTGCCATTTCCTACCGTAGGGGACCTCTCTGACCCAGGGGTCAAACCTGCATCTCTTGGGCCTCCTGCACTGACAGGTGGATTCTTTATCACTCTGACACCTGGGAAGATTTCACTGTATGACTCTATTTAAAACTTTCCTCCACCACCACTATGGGGAAAAAAAAAAAAAGATAAAAACAAATGACAAAACAACAGCAGCAAATAGGCCCAAGAGAAAATAAGCAGTATAAAAACTATTGTCAAAAGGGAGAAGAGCCATACAATATATATGGAATAAAGGTATTCATCACTTTTTCTACGTCTTAAAAATAATCTCTACTGATAAGTCAGACAGCAAAAGACAGATACCTTATGATCTCTTTCATAAGTGAAATCTAAAAAGTAAACAAAAAAGGAAAGATCATAGATACAGAGATATCAGATTAGTAGTTTTTGACAGTGGGGGGTGGGGGGGAAATGGAGGAAGTGAAAAGAAAAAAAAAGATCCCAACATCCATAGTGCCTACTATTTTCAAGGAAAGTGTCTCATTTCCATTAACAAGGAAACCTCCTAATTCACAAATATACACAGTGGGTGATGTGTGTTAATAGCACTCTTAGCAACCGATAATGTGGTGCAGTTAATGTGTCTCAGCTTGAATTAACTTTACCACAAGCCATTGTTTTCTTTTTATACAGCACAGGATCCTGTGGCAAAATCTCTTAGAATCTCACAAGGGGAATTCAATTAACATTACTCACTACTGTACAGAAACATAAAAATGGAGGCTATTTTAACCTTTCTCAAGTTTCCTGCCGGTCAATTCAATACTTTCCATTAGTTTAACTCGAGTTATTATAAACTCACCTTCATTGTTCAGGAAATACCTTTCCACTTATCGGGCAGAGTACATTTGCCAATAGGAAGACAGAATAAGATGAACAGACTAAAAAAATTTCTGAACACAGTGTGTAGGTTTGTCCTTGATGTAACATCACTTAACATGACATATTTTAAGTTCAGGAGCTTCTAATACAGAACTGATTCTTTCCTATATGTTTGTCATTAAAAATATTAAGAATTTTAGCTACCAGAAAATTATAACATAGATTTACTTGAACACACAAATTATTTATCCTCTCTGAAATATGGTTACAAGCAAGAAAATACTTTATAGGTGCTGAAAGGCTAAAGTATCCTTCTTTGTGTCCTTCCTTGGTGCCCACATTATATCCCACAGATTGTGTTACTAATTTTATTCCCCAATGCTGTCACTTTCCCCCATCCCCATAGTCACCACTCAGCTCCAAAAAGACGGACCTCCAACTGGTCTCCCACAGTCATTCTAGCACATTCTAACTCCTTCCTTGCACTGTAATAAGATATGTCTTCAAATTCAAATCTCATGACATTTGCTGTGATAAAATATCTCTATGGATTGCCCAAGCTCTTAGGTTTAAAGATCAACATCCTTGCAGACAGTCTTGCTCAGCTTAGCCCTTCCTCAGCTTCTTAAACATCACACACTTCACACTACCCTTTGATCTCTGGGCTCCAATCACACTGACTTTTTGATTTTTTAACTATGTCTAGCCTTTGTACATGTAATTTATCAGTTTGCTCTATTAACATATACACAGGGAGAAGACTGTCTTGCTATCACATTGTGGATCCTTTAGTAATGAATGAAGAGAACAGAGAAGATATATATATATACACACACACACACACACATATATATATGTGAACATATAACACATATGTGAACACATTATACATATATATAAAATCAATGATGCTTTCTATGGTTCCAGAAAGAATAGAGAAAAAATTAAATTTATTTAATCAAAACCACATTCATATCTTCCATCCCTGGTTTCCTACATTTGGATTAGTCACGCAATTCCCAGGTGCCACTAGTGGTAAAGAACTTGCCTGCCAATGCAGGAGACATAAGAGATGCAGTTTCAGTCTCTGGATGGGGAAGGTCCCCTGGAGGAGGCATGGCAACCCGTTCCAATATCGTTGCCTGGAGAATCCCATGGACAGAGGAGCCTGGTGGGCTACAGTCCATAGGTCTTGAAAAGTCTGACATGAGTGAAGTGACTTAAAACATTAATTCAACAAAGTATGAGCCAGAGAGAGATAATTGTATATTCCCACCAGGTGCTCACAGTGTATTTAGAAATACAACAATGAAATGAACTGAAAATGGGTAAAGTAAATGGGTAAAAAAAATCCATTCATGTCATCCTACTAGTTATTTTGTATTGCTAAATATTTTTCACTTCAGTATGACAATGTTAGATTGGCATATAGCTTCTCTCTCTCTCTCTCTCTCTCTTTTTAATATTAATTTATTTCTGGCTGAGCTTGGTCTTCACTGCTGTCCCAGGCTCTCCCTAGCTGTGGCAAGCGGGGACTACACTAGTTGCGGTGTGCAGGCTTTTCATTTCAGTGGCTTCCGTCACTGAGGAGCATGGGCTCTAGGCGTGTGAGTTTCAGTAGTTGCACCACTTAGGCGCAGTAGTTGTGGCTCACCAGCTTAGCTGCCCTGTGGCACATGGGATCTTCTCTGACCAGGGGTCAAACTCATGTCCTGTGCATTGGCAGGTGGATTCTAAACCACTGGGCCACTGGGCAAGCCCTAGCTTTTTAATATGAAGATACTTTAGCTCTTGGATTTAAAAGAAAGAAAAGCTTTTGAAGGACCAGACTGAACAATTGGAGTAACTAGTTACTGGAGTCTTTCCATACTTCCCTTTTCATAGTATTGATTGAGAAAAGACAGATTCATTCTGAGTTTGGAATTTGGGGGACATTGAAAACCATGGGCCACCTCTGTTTACTGCCTCTCTTTGACCATGGATGATTAATGGCTCCCAGTAGCTCTGACATGTGTTTTCTTACAGAATATGACCCATCCATTTGTTGTTCATTTATGTTGATTTACATAAGCATTTCCTGAATGTTCTATAGGCTTGATATTTTCTCGGTCCTAAAAATACAATAATGACTCAAAAAAGTAAAAATCTACGAGGACAGGACAAAATGAAAAGCTATAGTATAATATGCACTTTAGATGCAATTGGTTGTTACATGATTAAGCAATAACCCCCTAGTATTTCTTAAGTCAAGGAATGATGAAGTGTCATTTGACTTCACAATGTGTGGTTACTTTCACTTTATTTTTATTTATTTTCTTATTTGTATTTTTCCCTTTGAAACCTAATCTACAAGTATTTCTTTTCCCTGGAGAAAGTTAAATATATTGTGTTTTTCTTCACTGCAGTGTGAGAGAAGATTCTAGACAAAAGAGAGAAAAAGGAAAGGTCAGGGCATGCAGGTCAGGAAAAGCAGCAGGGTTAAGCCCTCAAACCAAAAATATTCCCAGGACTAATGAGTAAAACACATAATCAGCATTTTGCAGAGCCTATTGGAGAAAAAGAAGTAAAAGCCTCTGTGGTCTTCATGTTAGTAAGAAACATTTCCTCTGGAATAAAAGATTTTTCAGTCCTGACACCCACTTTCTGGTCTATAATCTTGCATGAGCTATTTAATCTCTCTGAGACTAATTTCTTCTACAAAAATGATGTGAAAAAATGGTACCAGCTTCATAGGATTATTGTGAGAATTAAATAAGATTACTCATGCATTATTTTCCCTACAGTTCCATATATAAAGTGAATGCTCAGCAAAAAAATTATTTTACTCTCATTACTATTAGTTTTTAAAAAATAAAATCTAGACTCAATTATATGGGCATGATTAGATAATTATAACAGACTTCAAATAGAGCATTTTTGAATAATTGTGTGACATTATCAATAGGAAAATACCGAGTTGATATAACAAAATGAAAATAGTCACTGCTTCATTTTGTTGATAATATTAAATACCTTTTTCTTATACTTTCCCTAATTTTGAAACTTGCAGCAATGTAACATAAGTTACTTTTAAGATCAATATAAAAATAAATTTGAAAAAAAATGTTTTTAATGTATCCATTCAAAAATTTTACTGTCTCTCTCTGACTGTAATAAAAAAAAATAGAGCAGCTCTTTTCTTTTAAGACAATGTTTTATTTTATTTTCTGGAGATTGAATTGCAATATCCTTCTCTTTCTTCTGAATATCATAATCATGTCATATATTGATGTATACAGACATAGCAGTCATGCTTAATAATAGGCAAAACAGTACAATTTTCAGTTCATTCCAGGTTATTGGGATTTTTTGATGAAAAGCTTTTTATATTCAAATTGAATTGTTTATATGTTAACTTATTGATATTATTGCTAGTACTTTTATAGTATTATTCTTAAAGTAATCTTAAAAGCTAAACTTTATAGCACTGAAGTCCTAACAGACATGGCTACTGATGTTTTTACTTATTTACACTTTTATTTATTACCTCTCACTGAAAGTTAGAATATAAACATCCAAAGTTATTTCAAAATATTTGACTTGACATTTTACCTCTGTTATATGATAATCATGTATTCTATAAATATTTGCAGAGTTACTAAAAATGTTCCAGGCATTTAGTGAGTACTGGGTTAAAATAATAATGTAACATGTCAAGGTGTATTTTTATTCAATAATATCTACGGGAAGGAAATGTGCTCAGTTACTTCAGTCATGTTAGGCTCTTTGCGACCCTATGGACTGTAGACAGCCAGGCTCCTCTGTCCATGGGATTTTCCCAGCATGAATACTGGAGTGGATTGTCATGCCCTCCTCCAGGGATCTTCCCCAGCCAGTAATGCAACCTGCATCTCCTGTGTCTGCTGCATTGCGGACGGATTCTTTACCGCTGAGCTACCCAGGAGGTCCAAAGGGACCATATGGATGTCAGTAAGTATACACAGCTACCGTGGGAGGTCAGATCAGTATAAACTTTTGTGTGTGTGTTGTGCATCCCCCAGATCAAATACCAGGGGTACTGTTTCAGTTATCAGTATATTGGCTCTCAGTCTCAGATTTATTCTACATTGTCTTTTCTGCACAAAGTAATGGGTCCTTTGGACAGTTGTTCTTTCTCAGAGGGCACGATGAAGCTTTGCTATTTGTGTGAGCTGGAGATGGAATGCAGTATGGTGGGGCTTTCCTTCCTCCCTCTAGCGTGCTCCTCTTACATGCCCAGAACCCAACTCCTGCATCAGGGGTGAATTCTCCAGCACCAGACATCCATAGCATGTGTACCTTCTGTAGCTCCCAGAACCTATGTGCTACACCCATCCTGTGGACAGCTTCCTCTGATAACCTCAGAAGGCAGATTTCTAGCAAGTTCCATTGCTGCAGCACCAGGGACTTCTGTGCCATTCAGTGAAGTGAAAGTGGAATCGCTCAGTCATGTCCAACTCTTTGTGACCCCATGGACTACAAAGTCCATGGAATTCTCCAGGCCAGAATACTGGAGTGGGTAGCCACCCCCTTCTCCAGGGGATGTTATCAACCCAGGAATCAAACCCAAGTCTCCCACTTTGCAGGTGGATTCTTTACCAGCTGAGACACAAGAGAAGCCCACTCATTCAGTGAGTCATGTTTATTTCCTCTCCAGTGAGATCTGGATCACAGCCCTTGGAGCAGTGGTTTTTCCTTATCTTTGCTATTCCTCTACTTCTTAGAGTTCCCCTTAACACTTAACCACCAACCCATCATTTCTCCAATCCCATGGCATAATTAGTATTCTTTATGTTCTATTTTCAAATTACCATTTTTCTGTCTCCTGAGTAGACCAGGCAGATACAGGCATCAAATCTAAGCTTAAGGTATTTGAAAAGTTTTCCCGTAAGCTGTGTGTCTTCTCAGTTGAATTTTGATATCGGTAGACACTATTAATAGCTAGGGCTTCCCTGGTTGGCTCAGTGGTAAAGAATCCACTTGCCATTGCAGGATCCTTTACCTGCATTTGATCTCTGGGTCAGGAGGATCCCCTGGAAGAGGGCATGGCAAACAACTTCAGTAGAATACAGGAAAATTCCAAGGACAAAGGAGAGTGGTGAGCTACACTCCATGGGGTAGCAAAGAGTAGGGCACAACTTAGCAACTAAACAACAGGATGCTAATTAAGAGGGTAAGGGGAGATAAATAGGATTTAGGCAAAGGAAATATCAATAACCTCAGATATATAGATCACACCACCCTTATGGCAGAAAGTGAAGAGGAACTAAAAAGCCTCTTGATGAAAGTGAAAGAAGAGAGTGAAAAAGTTGGCTTACAGCTTAACATTCAGAAAACTAAGATCATGGCATCTGGTCCCATCACCTCATGGGAAATAGATGGGGAAACAGTGGAAACAGTGTCAGACTTGATTTTTTGGGGCTCCAAAATCACTGCAGATGGTGAGTGCAGCTATGAAATTAAAAGATGCTTACTCCTTGTAAGGAAAGTGATGACCAACCTAGATAGCATATTAAAAAGCAGAGACATTACTTTGCCAACAAAGGTCCGTCTGGTCAAGGCTATGGTTTTTCCAGTAGTCATGTATGGATGTGAGAGTTGGACTGTGAAGAAAGCTGAGTGCCAAAAAATTGATGTTTTTGAACTGTGGTGTTGGAGAAGACTCTTGAGAGTCCCTTGGACTGCAAGGAGACCCAACCAGTCCATCCTAAAGGAGATCAGTCCTGGGTGTTCACTGGAAGGACTGATGCTGAAGGTGAAACTCCAGTACTTTGGCCACCTCATGGGAAGAGTTGACTCAGTTGAAAAGACCCTGATGCTGGGAGGGGTTGGGGGCAGGAGGAGAAGGGAACGACAGAGGATGAGATGGCTGGATGGCATCACCGACTCGATGGACATGAGTTTGAGTAAACTCGGGGAGTTGGTGATGGACAGGGAGGCTTGATATGCAATTCATGGGGTCACAAAGAGTCAGACACAACTGAGCGATTGAACTGACTGACTGACTGAACTAACGGCTGGGGCTTTCTAGGTGGTGCTAGTCATTACAGAACCTGCCTGCCAATGCAGGAGACATAGAAGACCCGGGTTCGACTCCTGGGTCAAGAAGATCCTCTGGAGGAGGGCACCGTAACCCACTCCAATATTCCTGCCTGGAAAACCTCATGGGCAGAGGAATCTGGTGGGCTATGGTCCGTAGGGTTGCAACGAGTTGAACACAGCTGAAGCAACTTAGCCCAGAACACACAGCAATTCGTGACTAGAATGGGAAAGTGTTTAAGTTACTGGTTCTCAAAGTTTGATCCTTAGACTAGAAGCCTCAGCATCCCTTGGGAAAGCAACAGGAACAGGAGTACCCAAGACTTACAGAATCAGAAACTCCAGGGCTAGGCTTGGCAATTTTTGTTTTAACAAGTTTTTACGAGATTGTTACACACATTGTAGACAGAGAACAGCCACTTGGATTGGAAATTATCTAGATGTGACTTTGTTCCATTCTAGTCTTACAAGTCACTCCATTAGTATTGCCAGGAGAATCCCATGGACAGAGGAGCCTGTTGGGCCACAGCTCATAGGGCTGCAAAGAGCTGGACACAACAGAAGCAACTTAGCATGCATGAATGTAGTCTTACATTACAATCATGGGTAAGTATGCGACACACTGGGTCAGAATGAAGAATATTTCAAAAAGTGACATCTGTATCTACCTTCCAAGTTCTTGGAATTTAATATTACCACAATGGGAAAAAAAAGTCAACACAAAACAAAAACAAACAAAAAATGGGAGCATGAGAAATGAAAAAAGAAAAAAAGATGAGTAAAGAAAAAAAAAAAAGAAAAAAGATGAAAGACTTTTTTTAATCAAAAAAATCAGCTTTAAAATATTAAGTATTTAATATGACATACTTCATTTCTTCTAATAATGCCATCTCCTGCCATCTCCACAGAAGATTAAACTCTGTATTAAAATCATTACTGTCTTCCAACTTACAGTAAGCCATGCATATCAACGTAACAATGTTCTCCATATAACATAGTGTTAGAAACTTCTCCATTAACAAAGTTTTGATCATTTCATTGATTTTTTTTTCCTTAGTTGCCTAAAGTCATTCAATAGATCTCTTATTATTGTAGAGTGGTAACCAGAATGTGTTTTAAGGTCATCTTATTCATGTGAATAAAATGTGAAAAGTATTTCCATTAACTAGAGTGCCATGTACTTCTCCTCAAGGTTAATTGTTTCCTCTGATCTCCAGTTAAAACTTATTATTCCTACACCAGAGATTAACAAAGCAACCGAGGAAGCATTCAATATCTGGGAAGATACTGATTGGAAGCTTTGGTTCTTTTCAGATGTGGAATAAATAGCATTCAAAAATTAGCTCAAAAGGTAAAAAATGAGGATAAATTATTTGATAGCTTTGCTCCTAGATATTCTGATTAAAACTTTTTTAGATGCTCTGCTTTTAAAAGCAAGTTAAAAAATATTTGATAGGGAAAAATAGTCAAAAAAAGAAATAAACTTATTTTCTTTTACTAATGTAACAAGTTAATCTTAGAACAACTTAAGAAGAAGATGTACGTTCCCACTATTTCACAGGTGAAAATGATTGTTATTGATAAAACAAAGTACAGTCCAGATCAAAATTTTACATGAACTAATTTAAAATACATATGCTTACAGGTTTATAGGGAAACAGTGATATTCAATTGTATGGGCACCAGAATGTGACATGCTAATAATAATTAACTTAGTGTCTGAACCAAAAGGAACAATTGTAAGCTATTACTTCAAAATGTTAAGGGTTTTTTTTCTTCAAATGCAGTCTCTGTAATTCATCTCAGTTCTGAACTTTTCTTCTCTGTATAATGGAATAGATTGCTGAGATTTATTATAAGAAGCATTTTTTTCTAACTCTCACTACTTCCATAATATTTGCCTTACACATTCATAGGTGCTTCCCTGGTGGCTCAGATGACAAAGAATCTGCCTGCAATGAGGGATACCTGGGTTCTATCCCTAGGTTGGGAAGATCCCCCAGAGAAAGGAACAGCTATCCACTCCAGTTTTCTGTGTGCACAGAGTTGGGCACGACTGAGTGACTTTCACTCACTTCACCATACATTCATAGGTATATACAATTCCAAGAGTACACACATTTCTTTTTTAATCCCATTGGAATTAAAACATCTTCAACCATTATGAAACACACATGGGGACTCTATGTATTAGAAATTTCCAAGTCAGAAGCTAAGTTTCAAAAGATAGTATCTTGTATGATAAAATTATAACTATATTAAAAGTATCTTAAGACCCCTATTTAGAAGCCTAAAACTGGTATGAGTGCAGTACAAAAGTAGCCCATCATTCCTGTGAGTATGATTTCAAATATATAATTAATCCAACTAGTTTAATGAAATAAAGTAGAGTTTGAGAAACAGTTAACTGCAATTTCCCTTTTAAAAATACACAGGCGTGGGAAAAATCTGATAGGTGATAGACCCTCAGACGAAATCAATCTTGGGTCCACATTCCCCAAAAAAGCAATATTTAAGAGCCCTGACGAAAAGCAGACAATGAATTATTCAACTTCTTGCCCATGACATCTTTCTGTCTCTACCCCCCACCAGAAAGTCTTTGAGTAAATATGGGTGATCAAAATCCCTACCCTGAGAAAGTCATATTAAAAAAATATGAGTGACTCAGTCCACCATTTTATAAATATTTGGCTAAATGATATCAAATAAGTGCTATCTCCTTGGGCCCATTTAGCTAAGCGGTAGAAACAAATAGAGAAATAACTAGAAACTATCCTCAAAGCCACAGTATCACAGCTGTAAAATGATACTGAGCAAATTGCACCCTACATCTTTGTGGTGTGAAATTGTAAGAGCTCAAACAAAAATATTGACACTGAATCACAGTGCTTCTGTTATACCAAACAGAAAAGTAGTTTTAGAAAGTCCTTTAGCTCTTAAGCACTGGAAATATTAGGCCTATACACAAAGGGACAGAAGTAGCAGAGTGGAACATTACCTTTTAACACCACCTTCATGTTCTCATCTATCTTTTGTGCATTTTGCTAAATGTACGTACCAGTTTGTGATTTTGTCCACACATGATTACTACCTTTTTTCCCTCCTCCATATATTTTATGGACCACCTTTTTGACTCATATAAATGCACCTAAAAAGGAAACTTGGAAATTCCTTGATGGTCCAGTGGTTAGGACTCTGCTCTTATTGTATAGCTAATAAAAAATAAGTAAAAATGAAAAATTAAAAGGAAGCTTTATGTTACCACTATAAAAATAAAGCCAGTATCATTTAACAGATGGAAACATGTAAAATAATTAATCAAAATTTTGTTATTAAAATGACACCTTGGCCAACTTATGGCTCTGGTCCTAAGATTTTCTGTAGTTCTGTTAATGGAGACAAGCTATTTATCATCTAATTGATAATATCTAATACTAATTAATGAATATGACTTTCTCCATCATGGTAGTAGACACATTGACAGAGAATCAAAACCCAACTATTCAACTGACTGTGAAATGTCAGAAGATAGGTGATAAGTAAGAGATCAAAACTTATTCAGTTAAAAACAAATGATTTATATGCCAAGAATTAAAGAGTAAGTTAGACTACTCAATAGCAATAGTGGATCTAGTTGGTGATAGAGCAACGCTTTCTTACTAAGGAGAAAATATTTCATCCTGGCATTCTATGCTTAGCCAAATTTTCAATCAAAAATTCCGGGAGAAAAGCATTTTCAGATATGCAAGAATTCAGAAATGATCTAATATGTACCCATTCTTTAAAAAAACAAGAAAAATGAAGTAAGATCTACATATCAAGATTTCCTACATTAGAAATTAAGAAGTTAAATTTAGGGTGTAAAATCTTCAGTAAGCCCAGAAAGTAAATAGTTAAGATTGAAGTAGAAGGACAGAGAATGGTGAGAGAGAATCTACTAGGAAAACAAAACAGATAGATGATAGCTTTAAGAACTGTAAATATTAATAGTCAGATGACATATAAACTGGTTTACTGAAATTAACAAGGGTTCTGATCCCTTGATGGGGAAGATCCCCTGGAAAAGGAAATAGCAAGCCACTCCATTATTCTTCGCTGGGGAATCCCATGGACAGAGGAGCCTGGTGAGCTACAGTCCATGGGGTCACAGAGTGGGCATGACTTAACGACTAAACAACAGCAAAAACAACGACGAAATTCCTTTGAACACAAGCAGGTAATGTTATTTGAAATTATTTTCAGTATTAATATAATTCTCATTTATTGAATGATTCCAAAAAACAAAGATATGCAAACTTTCTAATTCTTGCAGTGCCCTATGATTACATGGTAATTACCTGGTGATTACCGCTTGTTGCTGTTGTTTAGTCGCCATGTCCCGCTGACTCTTTTGTGAGACCATGGACTGTAGCCTGCCAGGCTCCTCTGTCCAGGCGATTCCTCAGGCAAGCATTCTGGAGTGGGTTGCCATTTCCTTCTCTAGGGGATCTTCCCCGACCCAGAGAATGAACCAATATTTCCTGCATCAGCAAGTGGATGCTTTACCGCTGAACCATCAGGAAAAGCCATTACTGATTACCCTTATTTTGCACATAAGACAATTGAAGCATCGAGTTACGTACCTTGCTTAAGGTCACACAAATTCATAAATGATGAGACTAGAATTTAAAACTGTGTCGGTCTCTGCTAAACTTGCTTCTAAACAAACAAAATGTAGGCTAGATGCTTCCTAATATATTTCAATGATCCAAAAGCCTAGCACCACTGTACGTGGCATTCTGGTGTACCCAGTGAGTCCTACTCTCCTGCCTCATCTGTGTCTGAGCTTTAGAGCTCTTGTCTCTAAGACGATCTCTCTATATTTGTCACTTCCTCCCCTAAGAAAATAGTAAGCTGACTCAGTTCAAATGCATGCCAGTTTAGGGATTACACTAAACTCAGGAGATGTCTAGTAGGCAGAAACATCCTCTCATGTGCATATCACAGATGGTTAGATTTGCTCATAATACTGACTTTGGACACCTCAGCTCTAATACAGAATAGGGCGTACTAGTGCCTAAACTATCTTTAATATTGAGGCTAGAGAGTTTAAATAACACACATTCTCTCACACATGCACACTCATCCCCACACCCACATTAGGAAACAACACTGGCTTTCCATAATGTCAAGTTCTATGTAAGCAAGCTCTTCACAGAAATATTGGATTGTAGACTTTTGTTAGAGATTACCTCTAATATAACATGTATTTTATAGCAATTTTATTTTATTATTATTTTTTTTAACTTCTACAAAAGAGAAACCTATACTGTGTTGGAAAATCTAAAAGTGTTTACATTTTTGGAAAATAATAAGAGCCAAAGCAATAATGGTTATCATTTGCATGATTTCATATGACAAAATATAACACAATTTTAAAGCTTTTAAGACTGCGTACTCAGTCACTTCAGGTCTGGATCTTTGCAGTTCATAAGCATTTTGGACAGAGTAGCCTGCCAGGCTTCTCTGTCCATGGGATTCTCTAGGCAAGAATACTGGAGTGGGTTGCCATGCCCTTCCTCAGGGGGTCTTCCCAAACTGAGGATTGAACCCACAGCTCTATGGTTCCTGCATTGCAGGCAGATTTTCTACCCACTGAGGTACTTGTAAAGCTCTTTAAAACTGTTCAGTTCAGTTCAGTTGCTCAGTCATGTCAGACTCTTTGAGACCCCATGAATCGCAGCTAATGGTCACTAATTTTTAAGTATCTTATCATTGTACTGGAAGAAGTTTTGCTAGAATACATTAGAACTTGAATAATCACTGCAATAATCAGGAGAATTAATTAGGAAATTCTCTGCAGTGAAACAACAGTTTTCAACTACATTTCAGACCATACTTTTCAGTGAGTGTCTTGTTTGTTTGTTATATTTCTCCTCATGGGCTACTTTGGAAGACTTATTCTTAAAAAAAAATATGCTGTAGATTTATTCAGAAGCACTTCGTAACTTTCGCATAGGTATTTATGTCAAAAGGCACACTCTGGAAGATGAAAGTTGGTAGCAAGCGTGTGGGACCTAGGGAACATTTTTTCCAGTACAAGGCTTTGCTGTTCTGTAACAATAAATAGCCTTTCTGCATTCAGTAGGTTCCAGCTCCAGAAATTAATGCTAGCACTCAAACTGGAAATCTCACTGGACTGAACACTAGAAAAAATCCTGAAAGATCATAGCAACAAGAAAAAAAAAAATATTCAAAGTCTAAAACCTGGAACTAATTTAAGCTGTTAGAAAATCGTTGCAAACTATATTTTGCCTAGTGTTGTTGTTTTTTAATCAAGAAACTGCCATCCCCAGACACATTTTATTAATGTGTCATTAATAACTTGTCATTGTTAACTTATTTATTGCCTTTTACCACACCACACCCTCCCCACTGTGCCTTCCATTCTCACCTTCCGCCTCTTCTCACAAAAGCGGAAAAAGGAAACAACAAAATAAGATGAGATTATCAGTGTATTTGTAAATAAACCAACCTGTATATGCGAAAAAAAAAAAAAAAAAAGAATTACACGTGCAATATACCAGGCAAGTAGAAGTGTTTCTTTAGCATTACATAGTGGAATAATAGTAAGTTAGGGTCTTTGATTGACTAGCAAAGAATTAAAACAATAAGTAATGAGAGATTAGAAAAGTAATGATTCATATCAATTGAGAAATAAAATTTCTGGTATGTTGAAAGTTACATACTACCAAACCTGTGAAAAGAGATAAAAGTCATTCTAATTAAAAGTCCATGCCTAAGTCTCAAGAACAACAATCTCTTTATTTTTTAAAATATATATTCGGGTCCATTAAACTGACATGAATTTCATAGAGCTAGAAGTTTTGGAACTCAAAATATTTTAGTTTTATTTTTTGATTCTCAGAAGTTAATACAAAAAAGAAAAAAAAAAGAAGTTAATACAGTCTATACACCTTACAGGACATCATTCATAAGGTTTGATTCAGCATTTAATGATTACAAATATTAATATTTTAGAAACTAACAATATCAGTATTCTCAGAAGTATAATTCTGATAGTTTAGCCACAAATGTGCCTTATATGTGAGAAAAGGTACCTAGAGGAATGGGTAAGGTTGCAAAAAGTCCTGCATGATAAACTGGGAAACAAAAAACATATAAAGTAATAAAAATTTGAGAAATGATACAAATGGAAATGAGCAAGTGTTGTTCATAGATTCAGAGAATGTTTGTGCTTGGGGAGACTTCAGAGACCATAGAACAAACACCTCATTTTTCAGCAGGGGAAATGGAAGCTCAGAGGTACTACAAAACTCAAATGATAAAGTCCTAAGGCGAGCCAATGTTGTAAAATAACTAGACTCATTATTAAAATTACCCAGTCTTGTTTACAAGACCAGAGGTATGCTCTATTTCTCACTTTCTTAGAAGATTACCTCTAAAGGGAAAGATAAGATCAGTAAGTGTTTCCCATTTACTACCTAATTTACTTAGTTTACTTGTTCTAGTTTCAGCAGAAGCTTCATACAGTGATGACCAGGAGCCCAGCTAACTTTTTTGCAAGTTCTTAATTCCTGCTAAGTGTGCTTAAAATCCAGACTACATAATCTTTACATAACCTTTAACATAATTTATACATTGTAAGTTTTATAATAGTAAATGTGTTCTAAATTTGTGACCACAAAATAGTTACCTTTTCTGATAGCTTTGTTACCTGGTATTCCATTACTGAAGGTCATTTTCTTGGTTTATTCCTTTGTCTCTGCCTACTTCTAACAACAAATATTTATCAAGGACTGCTTATGCCCCAGGCACTGTGCTAGCCATGAAGATACTAAAATCAAAACAAAATGGAAAGATTAGTAACTAATTCTGCAGTTTGGGGAAAATGACTTAAGCTCTTACATCTCATATCTGGAAATCAGAGGTCATTAACTGCATATGAGATTAGGAAAGTAGGGACTTCCTTGGTGGTACAGTGGTTAATACTCTGCATTGTCAATGCAGGTGTACAGGTTTGATTCCTGATCAGGGAACTAAGATCTCACATGCTGCATGGTGCAGCAAAAAAGATTTAAAAAAAAGAAAAAAGAAAGAAAAAGAAGATTAATTACTGTCAGGTGCTCTTCCCATCACAATTTATCAAGAATAGAGTGGACTTTGAAGTTCAGGTGAGTGAGAATGGAAGGTATTCATTTTATGGGAAACAGTATCATGAAAAGCTATTTTGCAACTAATTTTGTGGGAAATATTCAGTTATTCATGATATACTTTGTATATCGAAAGAGTGAAATTATGAAAAATGCCAAGTTAGCTTTCAAGATTTTGGCAAAGATCAAAAATAGTTAAATAATGAAGAAAAAGAAGGGATGAGATGGAGGGAAACCATCTAAACATGATTATATGGAAGAAAATAACACTTGAATACCATATACAGGCATGTATAGTTTTTCCTTTTGTTCACAAATATTTTAATCATTTCATGGACACTGTAGATGCAACAAAATGTTCCAAAGGAATAAAATTAAAACCTTGAACATGTTTTTAAGAATTACTTAGGAAATGCATGCAAAAATAAAATAATTGGCATCCTGATCCTTTGCAAAAGTTTTACTTTTTGCTGATAAACAGAAATATGAAGTTATATTGGAAATTAATTTTTATTTTACTTGTATTTTACTTTCATTTATTTTCACTCTAGGGATTATGTTTTGGCTGGATACACCATTGTGAATTGTGCCTGAGATCTTGAAACTCTGTGTACTTTTCCAAAATGTTTAGATTTTCCAAAGTACTAACAGACAAACAAAATCATAAAGGAGAGTATAAAATTGCTATAATTCAGTTTTCAAAAGGATTCACTTGTTTGGGTCTCTGTGAATCATGACTAATGATTTGGACTAATATGTCCTGCTTTCAAAATTCAACAAACAACTTTCCATAAATAAAGAACATTTTCATTGGTAATAGGATAAATTAAGGTACATATGTATAAGCAGGCATGAAACCAAAAATATTTGGTTAAAAAGTGATAGAGTTCCTTACTTGTATTTAATGGTGGTATGGAACAGTAAGAATCATTAAGCAGTACAATTTGTTCCAAGTGTTAGTCAGATATTTTAGATACAAAATATAATGTACCAAACCTCCCTTTCTTCTTTAGAATAATTCAAAAATAAAAACCTTAACAGAAATAACAGGAAAGAGCTGATTATTTTGGAACTGATAGAATAGAACTGGAAAGTGAATTGCAACTCCAAAATGAGTCTAAAAAGAAAAAAAACAAAAAATAAAACCACATTCATTAAGCCTCAAATAAATGTTCAACTTGTAATTTGTAAGTGTACTCAGATAAACATGAATTATTGTGCATTTCAGTTACACTAGAGACCTAACAGTGAACTATGTCGGCACACTGACAATAAACCAGAACTTCAGAAGGGATTTTAATTGAGGATTTTACCTTAATTATGAAAAGGAACATCTAAGACGTAGTTTAAACCTAAAAGCAATAGAATTTAACAAGAAACAGTTCAGATTCTGGCTAAAGGTGATTAACCTGAAAAAAAATCTATTTTATTTAGGAGTGCAAGCACCTAAAATTGTAGAGGTAAGGAAGCAAATATCATCTTGCTTTGAATATATAAAAATGTCCAGTCTAAAAATGAGTTGGAAAAGCTTTTCAGTTTCTTTAGAAAAATTGTACTTAAGAAAAGCTTAGTTAGCTGTCATATTATGTAAAATTATCTATAGTTCAAAGATGCTATTTTCACATGGCTGATTAATCTAGTAAAAGCTTCTTTGAATTTCTGAACTGCATTTTTGAAGTGTTTTGGCTGCTGATAATGTTCTCCTTTGAAAGTTAATCATACCAAATGCAGATAGGCATAGCCACTAACACTTTTAATATTGATTAATATTTAAGATATATCAATGCTAAATAAGGGTATGAGGCATATTGATGGGCATGACACAAATATTGACTACCAGTTTTGCACCAAAGAAGAAAAAATAGCAGTTGTTCATTAGACTTTTTTGTCTCACATGGTGTTGTGAACAGTACTGACTTTTCAAATTCTACAAATCTAGCAGTTAATAAAATAAGCTTACACAAATATTCAGTTAGAAATATTTTTGGTGAAGTTTTAAGGGCTCATTTAAAAGGATATTAAATGAATAAACCAGGAGAAAACACTGTTTTCAAATTAGTATATCTTTTGAAATTGTGGTTGCAGGGAAGAAATGGAGACACGGAAATAGAGCACAGACTTTGGACACAGTGGGGGAAGGAGAAGGTAGGATGAATTAAGAAAGTAGCATTTACATATATACACTTTCATGGTTAGTTGTTTTTGTTCACTTGCCAAGTCGTGTCTGATTCTTTGTGACTGCATGGACTGCAACATGCCAGTCCCCTCTATCTTCCACTGTCTCCCGGTGTTTGCTCAAATTCATGTCAATTGAGTCAGTGATGCCATCTAGCCATCTCATCCTCTGTCCTACCCTTCTTCTCCTGCCCTGAATATTTCCAAACTGAGTTGAAGCTTAGCATCAGGTGGCCAGAATATTGGAGACTCACTTTCAGCACCAGTCCTTCCAATGAATATTCAGGGTTGATTTCCTTTAGGATTGACCTGTTTGATCTCCTTACTTCCGAGGGACTCTCAAGAGTCTTCTCCAGCACAACAATTTGAAAGCATCAATTCTTCAGTGCTCAGACTGATTTACTCACATCTGTACATGACTACTGGAAAAACCATAGCTTTGACTATACTGATCTTTATCAGCAAAGTGATGTCTCTGCTTTTTGATATGCTATCTAAGTTTGTCATAGCTTTCCTTCCAAGGAACAAGCATCTTTTAATTTCATGGCTACAGCCACTATCCTCAGTGATTTTGGAGCCCAAGAAAAACTCTGTCACTGTTTCCACTTTTCCCCCATTTATTTGTCATGAAGTGATGGGACCAGATACCATGATTTTTTTTTTCCCAATGTTGAGTTTGAAGCCAGGTTTTTCACTCTCCTTTCACCTTCATCAAGAGGCTCTTTCATTCCTCTTCACTTTCTGCCATTAGAATAATATCATTTGCATTTCTGAGGTTGTTGATATTTTTCCAAGCAATCTTGATTCCATTTTGTGATTTATCCAGCCCTCTTTTTTTTTTTTTTTTCCCTTAATGTACTCTGAATATAAGTTAAATTAGCAAGGTGACAATATATGGTCTTGACATACTCCTTTCCCAATTTTGAACCAGTCCACTTTCAATGTCCATTTTTAACTGTTGCTTCTTGTCCGGCATACAGGTTTCTCATGAGACAGGTAAGATGGTCTGGTACTCTCATCTCTTTAAGAATCTCCCACAATTTGCTGTGATCCATACAGTCAAAGGCTTTAGTATATCAATGAAGCGGGAATAGATTTTTTTTTTTCCTGAAATGCCCTTTCTTTCTGCCTAATCCAACTAATGTGAGAGATAGCTAGTGGGAAGTTACTATATAACACAGGGACCCCAGCTTGGCCTATGGTGATGACCTAGAGGGGTAGAATGGGACAGAGAAGGGAGGGGATATATGCATAATTATGAGTGATTCGAGTTTCTATAAAGTAGGAACAAACACAACATTGTAAAGCAATTATCCTTCAGTTAAAAAATAAAATTAAAACATTAGTGTATCTGTTGACTTTCTGAGGTGTCAGTAGAGCCTTTAGATCTTAAATCAATGTAGCTTTCCAATTGTTGCTATGTGTTCAATTGTTTCTCACTTGAATACATATTTATTTAAGATTTCATATGTTTCAAGTCAAAAGGCAAGGTGCTGAGGTTGTTATCCAGAACAAGGCAGAAACTACTCTTATTCTGTGAGCAAATACAAATACAGCCTACTTGGGAAAGTTAAATTAAACCTATAATGAATAGAATACATGTCTTCTGCAACATTTTCAGAAGGTTTCTAAATACATTGACTCAGATGTGTTAATTGAATTCCATTTCTACTTTGGTTTCTAAGGTTATATTTGCAAAATGGGGATGATAATCTTTGCCATCTTTACAGGATTGTTATGACTACTAAGTGGGATAGCAAATGCAAATGTGTTTTTGTAAAACTATAAAGTGCCTTGTAAATACAGAGATGACAGTATTAGTATTGTATTGTATTAACTAGATCTCATCTGCTACCTATGTATTCTTGTCATTACACTCTGTCCCTTCCAGGTCCAGTCTTCTTTAGGAATAAGATTAGAAGGGTCACATTAAATACCTGTATTTCTGTACATTAAATATATATATATATATATATATATATAGTATAGCTTAATTACAGACATTATATGTGATATATTAATAGCATGGACAAGGGGAACACACAGGAGGAACACTCAACCTAGTCTAGGAGCATCCACAAAAAACTTCCCAATGGAAAAAACATCAATGTTACTTGAATTAAAAGTGTTCTGTTTGCTCTAGGTAGTTAAAGCAAATGTGTGGTGATAATAAAATGATCTAAAATATTAATATATGATACCTGAAAAATAACTTCTTTATTATTGACAAAACAGTTCTAATTTGTTATTCTTGGTTGCAGCATGTCTTTCTTCCCTTTAGTGATAGAGTGATTGAGGAGTCTTCCTTTTAGGGGGCTCCGGTTCCACCATCCCTTATTTCTGTATCATTATTTGCACATAGTTTTTGGAAAATAATGGGGCTTCTAAGGTGGTGCTAGTAGTCAAGAATCCACCTGCCAATGCAAGAGACATAAGAGACACAGCTTTGATCCCTGGGTCGGGAAGATCCATTGGAGAAGGAAATGGCAAGCCATTCCATATTCTTGCCTGGGAAATTCCATAGGCAAAGAAACCTGGTCTTAGAGTCCATGGGGTCACAAAGAGTCAGATATGACTGAGCGACTAAGAGTGGAAATAAGAAGACTATATGGAGGAGGCAGATTTGTGTTTCAAAGCCTTAGACCAGAACTGGGATTTCTTTGACAAAAGCTAGTCCAATGTCCAATCCAAGAGAGAACAGTGGCTAAGAAATACATCGCATGGCTAGAAAGCTATCTGTGAGTAATGACTCTGTACTATGGAAGAAGTTAATGTAAGTTAGTAGACAAATACTCATCTCAGACATAGGGCTCAAATGTTAGGAAGGTGCAAAGTGTGCAAGGCTGCAAATGTTAGGAAGAGTAGTAAGATAGAAATGTTAAAATATAAAACAGTCTAGCATGTGTCCATGCTTTATTCAAAATAAAATGAATATGGTGCATATATACTGCTCAGTGTCGAGAAAATTAGAAAACAAACATACAAAAGAAAAATTATCCGAAACATTTGCAGACTTTGATAGAAATATAATGTGAAAATGTTAATACTCAGTCATGTCTGATTCTAAAGACCCCATGGACTTTAGCCCACCAGGCTCCTCTGTCCATGGGATTCTCCAGGCAAGAATACTGAAGCGGGTAGTGATTCCCTTCTCCAGGGAATCTTCCTGACCCAGGGATTGAATCTGGGTCTCCTGCATTGCAGGCAGATTCTTTACTGTGGGAGTTACCAGGTAAGCCTAATAGAAACATATTAAAGAGCTAAAAAGAGAGTCATTTTTTGGAGATTTTTATGGAAACAAGTCATTGAGACTGTTTTTTTTTTTTTTTTTCCTAATGAGATCTTCAAGGTTTGAGAACCCAATTCTGATTGATTAGATATACATTTAAAAGATGACAAATTTTGGACTGGAGTTGGTCTGTCCTGATGATCTCAAGTTAGAATCCAGTCCACTTATATGAGAAGCACACCATTTACATATAGATCAATTCAGATATAAAACTAGTTTAAAGCACTGAGTCCCAGGAGGATTCCCTTGTGGCTAAGCTGGTAAAGAATCCTCCTGTAAAGTGGGAGACCTGGGTTCAATCCCTGGATTGGGAAGGTCCCCTGGAGAAGGGAAAGGTTACCCATTCCAGTACTCTGGCCTGGACAATACAGTGGACTGTATAGTCCATGAGGTTGCAAAGACACAGGACTGAGCAACTTTCACTTTCCCAGGAGGATTTAGGAGCCAATAGAACAATAAAGGAAGACTCTGGGGTCAGGTTTACAGAAGGTTTAACCCTCAGGATGTCCAGTAGTTAAAGTCCCAAAGACAATGATTAATGTTTTACAAAAAGGGATTGATTCCTGAGAAAAGGGCAGTGGATCCAAGCAAGAAGGGGATCAAATTCAGGATATTTATATTGACAACATACTGGACAAAAAAAATCAAAAGATCAGGTAAAATATATCACAGAAAGTTTCCTGAATCTACTCAAGAACCTAAAAGCTGAGAAGAGAGTAATAGGAAAAATAAGAAAAGTTGATATTTCACTTTCTTTTAGATCCCAGTGGGAGCATAGAACCAGCCTGTGTCCCTAGCTGTCTGCATAATACCAATTGGGTCCCATTTCCAATGCTTTACACCTAGGTTCCTGAGCAGTGCTTTGCTGTCTCTAGAGTTCCAGGCCCTACGCTTGATGGCAGGTCAAATAAAAGAAAGAAATGGAGACAAAAGAAAAAGAGAGGGAGGGATGGGGAGAGTAAAAGAGAGAGAGAGAGAGAAAAAAGAAAATCAACTTTGACAAGTCTTTCATTTTTACCTTGATTTTAATTGTATACTTAAGCTTCACTACATACTCATTCATAGGTTATTTCCTACCACATAATATAAGCTCTGTGAAACAATATTAGTGTCATTGTTTTCTTCATTGCAACAGGCACAGTAAGTTAATTTAATTGAATAAATTTTTCATAACTAGGCCGTCAAATGTTCTCCCATCCTGAGTATGAGAATCTCTAGAGCAGAACAGAGGAATCAGTAAAATTTACTTAGGACATATGCAATATAATTGATGGTTTAAAGTGCAGTCAGTGTAAAACTCTCATAGGGAGTTTATAGACAAAAGATTCCATAGTGAATTAACTTTATTTGAGATGTCTTTATTTCAAGTTTAAATATATGTGGTGAACAGTATGAGAGTTAAGTTGGGCTGGATTTGACAGAGGGCACAGGTTTTATTGCATCTTTTATTCTTGCCTGTGTGATTCTTGGTTGGTAGGAGGCTTCTTTGTATTCTGTGATTTCTGAGACCACCTTCTATTGTAGCCTGGATCCTTCCAAACAATTTGCCAATTCACAAGGCTTTGTATGTCAACTTCCATGGAGTAGTCGAGATAAGATGAAGTAATCCTGATTCTATGGAGTCAAACCGATCATCTTTGTCTTTGTCTTCTGAATTTCCACCTTCCTTAGAAAGGCCTCAGTAAACCTGATGGACAGGAGGTGAAGTTATTTTCTGGCTGTGTTGGTACATTCCAATAAGCCTGTATACATTTTCCCGTATTTTTCTGGTTAACATTATTGTACTGCAACAGGTGGCTGTTAATTATCCTTTAGAGTTAGAACCTTTAGTCTAGGCAGAACACTCAGTTTGGTCTAATCTAGTTAACCAGAGTTGTGAAGTTATTAACACAGAACCATTTCCTTTATCAACTTTTTTGTCCCCTTTGCACAGATATCTCCCTTAAGGACTTTTCAGGAAAAAGGTATCATAGAGCTAAAGCGTAATTAGAAGATTTCTGACTCCTCCAGCCTAGAATGATCTAAATATTACCACTGATATCTCACTTTGTCATTCTTATTTTTACATTTAAAATTATATAAACTGTCTAGTTTCAAACAAAACTAGTATTAATATTTTACAGTCTCAAAAACACAATAGCTCTAGCCATAAGATTCTTTTCTAACAAACTAAGATATATCAATTTACAACCTTTATAATTCTCCTAGAGATGTTGCGGGAGTGTGTGATTTCCTCAGTTCTGTCTTGTCACAACAAAAATTTGAAGTGACAGACCAGCGTTAAACCCTCATACAGACCACGTCAGAGCTCTTGGACAGACAGTGTCACAACTCAGTTTTATTTTGAAAATAAAGGAAAATTCATCCTTGAGGCATGACGGCATGCTGGCCCAAAAGACACGAAGAGAATAGAGAGAGAGGGAGAGAGAGGGGGAGAGAGGGAGGGGGGAGACAGGGAGAGAGGACACATGTGAGAGCGAGACCCCCTGGCCCTTTGGCTCCTCTTTTTATATGCTTTATCTTCTCCCCCTGGGCTTGCCCTATGTAAACTGGGCTAGCCAGGAGTGCTGTTTGTACTACCCGAGGTCCTCACTCTGGTCCTCGGACCTCCCTTTGTTCTATTTTCTCAGGCTTTTCCCTTCCTTGTCTTTTAGCCACAGCCATTCTGGACTCCTTTTTCCTATTCTAACTACCTAACATCTCCCCTCACCCCCTTAAGAGATGGGAGGCCCAATTCTTTGGGAATAGGGGCATCGAGGTCTTTCTGGCTACTTCCTGCTGGACTGGTACAGCTAGGGGCATTGGGCCTCCCCCTCTTGCTAGTCTCAGACCTCAGAGTCCTTATAGTAGTGTCCATCTAAGGGTGAGTGATATTTTCTGTAGGTGGCTGTCGTTTTATATATCCTTATTGAACTGGCATTGCATGCTGTAGCTTGTTGACCTGGGCAGAGACAAAATGGGTTAGACCATTGATAATACATGGAGTAATCATAAGCAGCATCAATATGGTATAACAGGGACTAGTAGGGGCATTAGCCAACTCCAAATTTCCATCACCAGGATGGCTCAAGTCCCTCCCTGTTCAGGGATCAGAAGATCTATTTCCTGTCTGTTTTGGAGTACAACCCCTGCCAAACTGTTTTGATTCTTTAGAGTTGTCCTGAGAAATCTTATCCCCAGAAACTAGATTTTGGGTGTTTTATTAGAATGGCACTCATCTGTAGTTCTGAAAAGGTATCAGATCTTCCAAGGGCTCTCAGGTGTATTGAGTGTCCTCTTCTGTTTTTTTCCATGGCTTGACTCATGAGTAGTGAATTCAGGAGTCATGTCCTGGTACCTTGACTGCTGTGGGGATAGAAAGTATTACAGGGTAGGGGTCCTTCCATGTGGGCTGGAGTTGAACCTTTGGGGACCCATCATTCTTGACTTTAATTAGGACTTGAGTCCATGGAGCATATACTGGTGACTCCTTAGAATCTTTTGGGTCCTGGTTCATCCTGGTTCACACTCCAAAAGCATATACCCTGTTGGAATTGCCCAACGGCCATCCAGGGTCTGAGCCTCTGGATCTAGGAAGAGGTCATTTGTCAGGGAGTGTTTGATGGGAGGATGCCTACATGCTGTCTCTCATGAGTCCTTTATCCCTCTTCAAGCGCAACAGCATGCTGCTCCCAGGGACTGAGGTCATTGTGTGAGGCAGGCTTGGGTCTCCTTTAGTAAATATTCTCTTTTTGACAAAATTGCTTAGTCTTGCTCCCCTTTCTTGAGATATGGATTGTCTCCTGACCTTGTGACTAAGATTACCGCTTGTTCCCTTGGTAACGGTTGCTGTATGTTTGGTTTTCTGATCTCTATCATTCCCAAAATGATATTTCTTGTGGTTTCTTGTACCACAGACTATATATACTCATAGAAAAATCATTAAAGCACCTTTGTTTCATCAGAGCTTAGGTGCCCAGATCTTTTTTGTCTCTCTCTCTCTCTCTCTCTTTTTCTGACTGATTCTCTGGAGCGTGGAGACCCGTCGTGCTCACTTTCCTGCCTGGGCTTCTAAGACCCTCTCGAGAAGGCACTTTGTGCCTTCACCCCCTCAAGGGGGCGCCTGGTGCCTTCATGAGCAATGCAAGTCCTGTGTCAAGGGCTTTATTGGTCCTCTGCATAAACCGGGGAATATCAGACTTTCTCTCTTTTACTTTCTTATTGTCAATTCTGTACCACCAGGTTCCACTCCATTAAAGGACCCCAACAGTCATTGACATAAATAAAAGGTCTCCCATATAGCATCTCATAAGGACTAAGACCAACCTATTCCTTAGGGGCAATAAGTGTGTGGAGGAGAGTTACTGGTAAAGCCTCTTTCCATCCCTAGGAGGTCTCCTGGGTTATCTTTTTTATCTCTGGTTTTAAGAATTGGTTGGCTCTTTCTACTTTTCCTGAAGACTGAGGCCTCCAGGCACAATGGAGATAATAAGTAATGCCCAATGCTTTAGAGACCCCTTGGGTGACCTTAGAAGTAAATGATATCCCATTGTCACTTTGTAATGACCTGGGCAGACCAAATCTCAGAATGATTTCATAGAGCAGTTTTTTGCCACCTCCTCAGCTTTCTCAGTCCTGGTGGGAAAGCCTTCAATCCATCCTGTGAGTGTATCCATCATGACTAATAGGTATTTATACCCTTGAGAAACTGGCATCTGGGTGAAGTCCATCAGCCAGTCCTCTCCTGGGTAGGTCCCACCTTGTTGGATAGGCTGGGCCAGCTGGAGTCTTCGAGCTCCTTTGGGGGTTGTTTAATTGGCAAGTGGGACAAGAGAAGACCACTTGCCTTATAGTCATTTGGAGGTCTGTTCCTCTGAAGGACCTTTCTAGTAATCTTTGAAGGGCCTTTTCCCTTAAATGAGTGGTGACATTAAGGAGTTAACCAATTTCCACTGGAGGTTCCTAGGCAGAAAAAGGAGTCCCTCCCTTTGGAACCACCCCATATGATCTCCTTGAAAGCCCTCACTCTTAGCTTTAAGAGTCTCACCTTCAGTATATGAAGGAGTTTCTGGCAAACTAAGGTGGCCACCATTAGGTCATTGTTCTGTAATGCTGCTCTCTTAGCTGCCTGAACAGCTGCTTGGTTCCCTCTTGCCACTTCTATGCTCCCTTTTTGGTGCCCTTTACAGTGGGAGACTGAAATCTCAGCGGGCAGGTGGACTGCCTCCAAGAGTCTAAGGATTTGATCACCATCTTTGACTGGGGAGCCTCGGGTGGTCAAATGGCCTCTTTCTTTCCAAATAGAGCCATGTGCATGTAGCACCAGACAGGCATACATGGAGTCAGTGTAAATGGCTAATCTTTTTCCTTTTCCCAGCTCTAAAGCTCGAGTCAGGGCTATGAGCTCAGCTAACTGGGCTGAAGTACCTGGTGACAAAGGTTTAGCCTCTATGGTCTCAAAATTGGAGTCTACCTCATATCCAGGTCTGCTGTTTCCATCCAAGACAAAGCTGTTTCCATCAGTGTACCAGATTTCCTCAGGATTGGTCAGAGGATCTTCTGACAATCCCTCTCGGGGTTTTATCCAGTGGTCCAAGGTTTCTAGACAAGACTGAAAGGGTAATCAAGTGGTCCAAGGTTTCTAGAAAAGAGTGAAAGGGTAGAGAGCCCTTGGGGGTGGGCAGGAGGGTGGCTGGGTTAAGAACCTCACAAGGGGATATAGCAAGGCCTGGATTTTCCATCAGCACTACTTGATACCCGAGGATCCTTTGATTGGACAACCATAAATGACCCCTCCCATTTAGGAGTCGTTTCACTTGGTGGCTGGTAAAAATAGTTTGCCTCTAAAAGAGAGTTTTAAAACATCTTCTATCAGGATTGCAATAGCTGCAATAGCTGCAAGTTTTCGAAGGTAAGGAGGCCAGCCTCGGGCAGTTGGGTCGAGCCTCTTGAATAAGTAAGCTACAGGCTGGAGCTCAGATCCCAACCTTTGACTTAACACAATAGAAGGCTATTCCTTCTCTTTCATGGACATAAAGTTAAAATCCTTTTTTCTGGGTCTGGCAACCTCAAGGCAGGTACTTGAGTTAAGGCTTATTTTAGTTTAGCCTCTGCCTTCTTTTGAGGAGGTCCCCACATCAGTGGGATTGAATCATCCTGTCTCTTTAAGCTTTCATATAAGGGCTAGGCAATTAGACCATAGTTGGTATCCAGATTATACGGTATCCAGATTATACAATATCCAGGAAAGCTCGCAATTGTTTTTGAGTTGTAGGGGAGGGCAACTGGAGGATTCCTTGTACCCAATCAGAGGACAGCCTCCTGTACCTGTGTGTAATCTGAACTCTCAGGTAAGTTCTAGATCACCTGTGCCTTAGCATAAAGTGAAAGTGAAGTCTCTCAGTCATGTCCGACTCATTGTGACCCCATGGACTGTAGCCTACAAGGCTCCTCCGTCCATGGGATTTTCCAGGCAAGAGTACTGGAGTGGGTTGCCATTTCCTTCTCCAGGAGATCTTCCCAACCCAGGGATTGAACCCAGGTCTCCCGCATTATAGGCAGATGCTTTACCATCTGAGCCACCAGGGAACTTTATATCCCCTCTCTGCCAAAAAGTTTAGAACCTAACGTGCATTTTTCTCATCTGGAGAGCAGATTAGTAGGTCATCTACATATTGTAATATTTTCCCATTAGGTCCCAGATTCAGATCTAGGAGATCCAGGCTAAGAGCTTGTCCAAAGAGGTGGGAATTGTCTCTGAACCCCTGAGGTAATACTTCCCAAGTCATCTGTTGGTGTTTTTCTCCTGGAGCCTCCCACATGAAGGCAAAAATATAATGGAATTCTTTGGCCAGTGCAATGCAAAAAAAAAAAAAAAAATTGCATCTTAGAGACCCAAGACCACTTGGCACTGGGTGGGATTTCTCCCAAGATTACATAGGGATTGGGTATTGTGGGATGGAGGGGGACTACAGCTTCATTTATGATCTGGAGATCTTGAACCATTCGCCAGGTTTCATCCTTTTTCTTTACAGAGAGAATTAGGCTGTTACACAGCGAATTGGTGGGGACCAATAGCCCACAAGCAAGTTTATTTATTAGAGGCTGTAGTCCCTCCTGAGCCTCTCTTCTGAGTGGATATTGTTTCCGGTTAGGAAACCAAGTGGGATTTCAGAGGAAAATGATGACTGGTTCAGCTTGGTGGGCTTGTCCAAGAGTCCCCTGGGGTTAATTTTGTCCTCCTATAGTTTTTGGTCCCTCTCTATTGGAGAGGGTGTAATGGGTTCTTCAGTAGTAAACAGAAACTGTAGGGCTCTAGGAGCTGAAAAGCTTCCCATCACAAGGGTGGTCCCCAGTTCAGTGAGTATATCTCTTCCAAATAAGGGAGCAGGACACTCAGGTACCACCAGACTGGTGGGAAAATATTTGTCCATCCCAGCAACAAAGAAGTGCTTGGGTGAATCGTTTAGTAGTTGTTTTTCCTATAGCACCTAAAATGGTACAGGTTTGGGAGGAGAAGGCTCAGAAGCAGGAGGTCAGGACAGAGTAGGTAGCCCTGTGTCAACCAAGAAATCCTCAGACCTACCTGCCACATCCAACTGCACCCTTGGCTTCAGCCCCGTGATGATTATCTGTGACAGTCAGGCTGGCTGGAGTGGACTGCTTCAGTCCTGTTGAATCATCCTGAGGGAAGGCTTGCCACTTGACCTTGAGGCTCTTGTGTCACAAGGGCAGAGTGCCATACAATGTCCCAATTGATGTCATTTATATCAAGCAGTTTTAGGGGACTTGTGATGGTTTGGACACTCTGGCCCAATGCCCTGCCTGTCTACAGATTAAGCATTTGCCTCATGCCTTGTCCTTCAAGGACTCAGGGTTTGCCATAGGGCTTCCCTGGAGGTTGGCCAGCATCTGGGCATGTCTTATCTCTTTTCTTTTCTCCCTCTCCTAGGCCTGTTCTTTGTTAAAAGGTATTGGTGGCTGTCTGGACCATCTAATCTAAAGAGGCAACAGGGTAGCTGTTGTAAGTTGATTCTGATGTCTGGTGCACATTGGGACAGGGATTTGTCCTTTAAAGTCACCTGTCCCTCATAAGAGTCTAAGCCCAGATTGGTAAACTTTTGGAGGGCCTCTGTTAGCCTTTCCAGAAAGGCAGTGGGTTTCTCATTGGGCTCCTGAGTTATTGCTGAGACTGGGCATAGTCCCACAATAATAGGCCTCCTTCTATTTCCATTTCCATGGGTGGACTTCCTTAGGGGTGAGTCTTTGTGAAGCTTATCCTACCCAGTACTGTTGCAACCTGAGAGCCAGGTATCCCTGGGGTGCAGATCCCCAGCAAGCTGAGGTATGACAGCCTCCTGGAGATTGAATCCTCAGGCAGGTCAAGGGAGGTCAGCCTCCCAAGAATTGGGTCCCTGGGCAGGTTAAGGCATGACGACCTCCTGGGACCCCTGGACTGGCGGATCCTGGAGCAGGTTGAGGCATGACAAACTTTTGAGGACCAGATCCCTAGGCAGATCGAGGCAGGTTGACCTCCTGAGACCCCCGAACTGGAGTTGGGCATCCCCAAGGTCTCCAGTATGACCAGTGCTGAATAGGATGAAGGGGTTGTAATCTTAACTTATTGCCAGTTTGTTCACCACAGATGGGAATAGATATCACGATGTAAAGCAGTTCAAGCCTGTGCCCTGAGACTGGGAACCTGGTAAAACAGTTATAAGCCTTATCCTCTTACTGGTCTAAGGGATTGTAAATCACTGATTTCCTCCCCTAGTCCTCCATAAGAGCAGGTTAAGGTGTCTCCGATGGTAAACATTTCATTGTCATAGACCCAGTTTAGGTAATAAGAGAAGTCATGACAAAGAAGTAGGTTACCTGGCCCTGTTAGGGGCATTAAGATTATTTTAATAATAAGTGGGGTGGAGCAATGTTGCCCACAAGGGGACAGGTCCTGGTTGTAGGAGTTAATAAGTGGCCTAAGAATAAATTTATAAGAGGCAACAGACCAGATGTTTCATAAAAGTGGAGTGGAGATTTGATCCAGGGGTATGTTTGTGACTTTAGGAGAAGAGTGGTAAGGGTTTGGGCCCAAATGGCCTGCAGGGCTAATTCCCAAAGTGGCAAACATTATCCATGGAAGCCCAATTGCCTTTGAAGGGGTGCCAACAGATGGACTTCTAGCAGGCATTGTGTGTCTGTCTCCCACCCTAGTGGTTTCACTGAGATTTTGATGTTGCACACGTTGTAGGAACCATGGAAGATGAAGGCCTGACTATCTAGAGGGAGCATTGTGGGCCTGGAAGGGGCTCAGGAAAAGAGCATGAAACAGGAGGGAAGGGGGCAGGGCACAACTTTTGAAAGAATGGCATAGCACAAGGGCATAACATAGACCAATTAAAACCAGTGGGTCCAAGATGACAAGTCAAATTCAAGTAAACCTTAATCCCCAATCTGCAAGCTAAATGACACACTCAGAGGTGGCAGGACAGCTCCAAGGCACTGTCAAAAGATGGTTCCACAATGGTTTGGCAGATCCTCCCACTCATTAGAATATGAATTCACCCAGCTTGCAAAACCTTGCCAGGCCACATTCCATGGCCTAAGCACTTGCCCTGTGTGATGGCCCACACCCTGCAGAGTGTGCTTCTCACGGAATCCTAACAAGTCTACCTCTTACCTATCGCTGTGTCTCTAACTGCATTTTTGCAATGAGACATCAGAGCCTGAGCTCATTATGTCCTGAAGCCAGGCATCATGCATGGGTTTTGGCTGGGTTCAAGTCCCAGGAGACAGGAGCTGAAGAACAGTAGGAAAAATCAATGGGAAAAAACGTGCCAAGGAATCTCCTTCATAACCTGCCTGAAAATCTACTAAATACCTGGTCTGTACCCACAGTTTTCATTGTCCTGATTCTTGGCACAAAGAAGATTAAGGACAGAAGACCCCACTGGCTTGGGTAACAGCTACTGGGGCTCAGCAGATAGTGGAGCCTTTGGGACATACTGAGGAGTAGTCTTTCCAGAGTCCCTCAATTGCACCCACTGCTACTTGCCTGTCCAGCAAGGTGGGTGGGGGGTGGAGGTGGGAGGGGGTTGGTGTTTAGGAAACAAGAAATGCGAGATTGTAAAGGAATTAAGATTTTGTTAGGCATATGTCCCTCCAGCCATAGGAGCAAGGATCTCCTACCTTAACTGGAGGTCTTCTGGAATCTGAGACTGAGCCGTGTGAGCTTTCTGCTGAGTTTGTTTTCCACTGTCCCAGTTTCCATCACGCTGGGCTTCTTGTCACTTCCTCTGCGCTGAGTTTTCTTCGCGTTCTGCTTCCACTGCGGGAGCTTTCGCCAGGTTGGGCTCCTACTGTGCTTGGCCTCCTCCTTGCGGGGGGCCGCGCCGAGGTTGCTTCAGCCAGGTTAAATCAGAGTCACAGCACCATAGATGTCGAGGGAGTGTGTAATTTCCTCAGTTCTGTCTCGTCACAACAAACATTTGAAGTGGCAGACCAGCATTCAAGCCCTGGGACAGACCGTGTCATAGCTCTTAGACTCAGCATCACATAGCTTAGTACTACAGCTCTGTGTCACAGCTCAGTTTTATTTAGAAAATAAAGGAAAATACATCCTCGAGGTGTGAGGGCATGCTGACCCAAAAGAAATGAAGAGAAGAGAGAGGGAGAGAGAGACGGAGAGAGTGCATGCGAGAGAGAGAGAGAGACACCCAGCCCTTTGGCTCCTCTTTTTATGTTTTTTCTCCTCCCCCTGAGCCTGCCCTATGTAGACTGGGCTAGGCAGGAGTGCTGATTTTTTTACTTGAGGTCCTCACTCCTGTCCTTGGACCTTCTTTTGTTCTATTTTCGCAGGTTTTTCCCTTCCTTGTCTTTTAGCCACCACCATTCTGGACTCCTTTTTCCTATTCTAACCACCTAACAGAATGAAGTAGCTAGTTTTGGAAACTTTTTTAAATCACCAGAATATCATTTAGAGCATTATGACTTCTTAATGTTTATAGAATAGTGCTCCAATAACCTGGAAGACACTATTCAGTTTTTAAAACCTACTTCTAGGAAGACATTGTAGATCATAAGGATTAACAAATTAAAACAAATTCAAATTAGCAAAATAAAACAGAGAACTCTCTCTGAATGATGGAAATAGGACAGACTCAGTAACTTTTTAACCTGAATATTATCAAAATGTTAAATGTAAGAGTGATTGAGAGGTTTGGAATGGCATTAATGACATTCATGCTAAGTAAATTTAAGGCAATAAAAAATTATAATATTTTAAAGTGTCTTTTTTTTTCCTTTGAAGGAATTCTTTCATGAGCCCCAAGGGAATTGCTAATTATTACTTCTTCATAGATTGTGAGAGACACAAATTGTTAGAGTTCTAAGAAAACAGTTTTTGTAATGCTTTAATGCTCCAATCTTAATGTTTAATTGATTTAATTAGTTTCTTCAAAGGCTTATGTGTTTAAAAATAATAAATTTAAACAAGTTTCACAGTTTGGGAAGAGTTTATACTATTTCATTATCAGAAATTAAATGTACCCTGAAGCTACTACATCAAATACATATGTGTTAATTGGGACATTAGAAAATGAATTTTAGCTGTGTTTCTCAGCGATAGAAACAGCAAATTACTGTGAGATTCCTAAATGTACTCTATTAAAGTGTGGGTTTACTGAAATATCCCTGGTCAACATTTAATCATATTGAGAGATGGGAGAATGTCTTATTCATCTATAAAATGCCAGCATCCAGCAAACCTTATAGTTCCTACTTGGCTTTCAACATATGTATATATATATATATATATGTATATTATATATATATATATATATATAATTAATAAAAGAAGAATGGAAAGATACACTTAGAGCACAAAAGGAGTTTATTTAGGTACATAAATGTATAATTTGTTTGTGCTTCAACTAAAACTTAATCTGCTATGATTTTGTCTATTAAACAGAATGCTAAACTGAGTTCATGCCATGATATACAGAGCAGATTATAACCTGCTATGAATGACAGTAGAGATTATGATATTTCTGTGAGGTCATATCGGGAAGTATTTTCCAGCGTATTCAATTATTTTGTGTGTACATATGGTCAGGACAATAAGCCTACTGCTAAAACATAATGAAGTGCGAGAGTTAGGAATGCTTCCATGTGTTTTTGAGACATCATTGTGTTATAAGAACACTTGAGCTCTACTTGCTCTACTTATTTGATGCTATTTTAGATCTCACTTCTTTCAAAGACACTGACAATAATTCTTATACTGAAAAGTTTTCCTTGACTTCCTAGCATCTAGCAGAAGTACTTTGTAATGCTACTACATAATGAACAAATTTATACTACAAATTGAAGAGAAATTCAAGTTACACAGCAATGAGTTAACATTAACTAATTTCATATGAATAATCACACATTATAGTTTAAATTATGTTTTACTGAAAATGCATATAGCCCAATGGGGCCAAATGTGTTATATTTGCATTTTAGGCCATAAGTGTAGGTACTCCAAAAAAAAAAAAAAAAAAAAAAAATCTAATTTCTTTAAGTTCTAGAAACTACCTTAATAATTATTTGGACCATTTTAGATTGTATAAAATAGTATGATTTAAAATCAGATACATTGTGTGCATATTTCAGTAAGTACCCTTGTCTATATTTAAAGAATTGTCCAAGTATACATTCAATTAACAGAATTATAGACACTTTTACTAGAGCAGTGTCTTAGGTGGTTGCTATAAACTTTGCCAGTCTTTGGGTTAAGCAGATTTTTAAAAAATAGGTATGTTTATTTGGCTATAAAATAAAACTCATAGAAGATATTTCATTAACAAAATTATTAGTATCATTTATAATCATGATAAATATATTTTGATATTATAGCTACTCTTTGAAAAACTGCAATTAATAGATTTGAAATTATAGAAGTGAAATTAATTTAAATTTACCTACACCATGGTCTCTGAAAGTTATATTTGCCCTTATTTAATAAAAGTTAACTTTTCCTCTCGATAGCTATATGTGGATGAAAATTTTGTTGTCATTCAGTCACTAAGTTGTGTCCAACTCTTTGTGACTTGGTGAACTGCAGCAAGCCAGGCTTCCCTGTCCTTCATTATCTCCCTGAGTTTGCTCAAACTCATGTCCATTGAGTTGGTGATACCATCTGACCATCTTATCCTCTGTTGCCCTCTTCCCCTCTTGCCCTCAATTTTTCCCAGCATCAGAGTCTTTTCCAATGAGTAGGCCCTTCTCATCAAAGTATTGGAGCTCCAAAGTATTGGAGCTTCAACTTCAGCACCAGTCTTTCCAACGATTTTTTTTTATATTGATACTATCGAATTATTTTGTGTGCTAATTAAGTGTCTGGAATGGATTTCTTTCAAAATTTTCTCCTCACCTATTTTTTGAAAGAGTTAGATATAAATCTTATGTGTAGTAATACATGGCAGGCAAACATCCTGACCAAAGCTAAATCCATCTTTGTCCGTCCTTCCTTCAATTGCATCTGTAGCCAGAAGGCAAAAATTATCCAGTGCTTACTTTGTACCATATGAGTATATTCCCTTAGTTTATATCAGACTAATAATATTTGACTTACCTAGTGGCTCAGATGGTAAAGAATCTGCCTGCAATGTGGGAGTCCCAAGATCAATTCCTGGGTCAGGAAGACCTCTTAGAGGGAATGGCAACCCATTCTAGTATTCTCACCTAGAAAAGTCCATGGGCAGAGGAGTCTGGTGGGCTACAGTCCATAGGGGTCACAAAGAGTTGGACACTTCTACACTACTGAGCAGCTAACACACTTCAACTGTATTTATGCCAAAGGTTCTCCTTCCCCTAGACTTGTAGCCGCAGAGTCAGCATTTTATGATTCTTCATTTATTGGCTTTTTTCTGTGGACTACCTTACATTCGAGAACTTTCTATCATTTGTTATTCTATTGTTATGTTTACATGTACAAAGCTTAGAAGAATACTGTACTCATTATAATTTTAGGCAATTAGTTTCATGAGATTATTTCTGTAGTTCTGCTATTAATAGTTGTAGGCAGACAAAGATTGTTGAAATAGATTTCATCAGCCATTTCTTGTACCTCCAGATACCATATTCTAATCTGACAGGTAACACAGGCAACCTGTTTCAGCAAGTGAAGGTGTGATTCTAGAAGTTCTGTGTGGTGAAATTTATAGCTGGCTTATTCTTCAGCATTGTTTCTTGCCTAAGGACTTGAAGTAAATTGTAGGATATGATGGGCAATTTTGGAAAATCCATGCTATAGAATGGCGACAGCTTAAATATTTTCTTGACCATTACACATCCATCTATATCTATCTGTGTATTATATATATATATATATATATATATATATATATATATATAGTTGTTCAATCTCTAGGTCATGTTTGACTCTTTGCAATCCCACGGACTGTAGCCTGCCAGGCTCTTCTGTCCATAGGATTTTACAGGCAAGGATACTGGATTTGGGTTGCCATTTCCTTCTTCAGGAGATCTTCCTAATCCAGGGATCATACCTACGTCTCCTGCATTGACAGACAATTCTTCACCATTGAGCCATCAGGGAAGCCATGTACATGTGTGTGTAGGTCTGCACACACATGTGCATACACATACATGTGCACATATGTGTATATGTGTGCACATGCATATATGTGCATACATATATGCATGTATATGTATATATGCACACAATATATACATATATGTATATGCACATATATATTCCCCAATACACACACACACACACACACACACATATTCCCAAATCCATATATTTGGGGGAAAAGTGAGATGAAGCTAAAATGCCAAGATCCTGAAATGAATTTTAGTCACAGTAAGGAATTTGAACTTTATTTTGAATATAAAGAAAAATCACTATTACTTTTTAATACTGAATGTATATAAAGAAACGATTGATTTTAGAAAGAATTCCTGAAAATTAACTGTTAAAGAATTGAGATAAGTAAAGCTGTGCATGCATCCATGTGTGCTCAGTCGCTTCAGTCATGTCCATCTCTCTGAGACCCCATGGGCAGTAGCCCACCAGGCTCCTCTGTCCATGGGATTCTCCAGGCAAGAATACTGGAGTGGATTGCCATTCCTTCTTCCAGCAGATCTTCCCAACTCAGGAATGGAACCCAGGTCTCCTGTGTCTCCTGCATTGAAGGTGAATTCTTTACCTCTGAGCCACCAGGGAATCTAAAGATGTAAATCTCTAAAATTAAATGATTTATGATAACATAGTTGATAGAAAATATATGATACCATGTTATCCAGAGATGGATAACATCTGTGTTCTATGGCAGAAGCATATTGAAATATACAAATCTAATGATAGAGTACAACTCTTTACACATAGAAGCCATTTATTAAATGTTTATTGAATTAATGATGAATGAAGAGTTCTAAGAACTTCTTAGGAGCCACACAAAGCAAAACCCATGTTTATTTTCAAGAAATGGAACATTGAAATATGGTGCTTTTTTATTCTTTGCTTTCTATTTTAAACAAGGATTATCTCAATTGTGGGAAAGTGTTTTAAAGTGCTATGAAATTCATTTAAAACTCCAGTATAAAGTTTGAATAAAATACCATCTATCTAAATTACATAACTGAATAATCATTTTAAAAATATCTCAGTGAATCCACTCTGATATATTCTTTGAAATAATAATGATACAAAGAACTTTAAAGAAGGATATATACAGATATTTTGAATGCACAGAGAAGTGTGTACTTAATTTCCACTTCAGGACAGATGAATGCAGGAAGGCTGTAAAGCATTTCAAAAACACATTTCAAAGAAGATAATATATTTGAATACATTTAATCGAGTACAATGTTGGAAAGTAAAGCTCTGTATCTCTCTACAATAAACTAATATCTCTTTGAAAACAGTCTCTTGAGACCTTGGAAGACTACCCCACCACTAAAAAGAAATTTGTCTGCAAAGTAAAGGTCAACCTGGAGAAACTGTCAATTTTCTTTCTGTAAAGTTAAATAAGCTTTTGTTCGGAGGGAGTGGGTGAGGAGATGACAACAAGGTTGAGTGAATCTTTATTTTATCATTCAGATTTCCAGTTGGTTTCTTCAAGCACGTAATTGCAGAGAAGTGAATTCTTTTCTCAGTAGCTAGTAATTTTTCTTATTCTTCAAGTTATGGCTTTCATATCAGTCCTAGGGGCTTTTTTGCTATTTGTATTTACTCTGACTTACAGCTAGCATTAAGGCTCTCAGTCAAGATGGACATGAAGGAGAAGTGGATGGCTTTTAGGGCTAGGAATAAGAGCTTCAGGCTTTTCTTTTAGATGTAACCACATTATTTTCCAGGATAGATTGCTTTTGTCTTTTTTTTTGCAAAATTATTTTGTAGTCTTACTCCAATTTCAGTTACAGATTAAGAAGCAAAGAACTTAACCTTTAAATTCCTGACTTAATTCTAAGGAAGCTAGGCAATTGCAAGTCTGTGTTTTCTATAATTCCAAATGCAGTGGTTAGTTCATTTTGTTGAATTCTTTAAACTAGGTTTATTTATCAGAGTTCTTCATAAAGAATATACAGTAAGAAGACTAATTATAAGGAATTGGCTCACATGATTATAGAGTCTGGCAATTCCCAAGATGTGCAGGGTTTGTGAGGGAGCTGGAGATATAGGAGACCCAATATTTGTTTTCTCTAGTTCATAGGCCAGAAATCTACAGATCCTGGAAGAGCTAATATTTCAGCTTGAGTATGAATGCAGGAAAAAGCCAATGTCTCAGTTCAAAGGCAATCAGGTAGAAAGAAATCTCTCTTACTCAGGGAACTTTCAGCTTTTCTGTTCTATTTATGTTTTCTCCTGACAAGGTAAGGCCTATACACATTATGAAGGGCAATCTGCTTTACACAGTCTACCAATTTAAATTTTAATCTCATCCAAAAATATCCTCACAGAAACAGAATAATGTTTGACCAAATAAATAGACATCCCATGGCCTACTCAAGTTAACACAGAAAATTAACCATCACATTAGAAGTAGCATTTTTTTTTTCATTGCTTCAAAGCAAACAATCAGTTAAAATAACTCAAAAACAAGCAAAAAATAGGAATTAAGAACTAGAACTTATCAAATTTATTTATTTTTCAAAACTATAAATATAAATTATAAATACATATTCTATGCATGCAAGAAATATAGCAATTATTAAAAGTAATAGAAATTACATCTGGTTTTTATTCAGTATTTTAAATGTGCCAAATATTAGGCAAACTATTTAAATTTCACTATTAGTTAGGAAACTATTCCTACTACTCAAAGAAAGACTGATGGACAGCTGGAAAATGGAGAAGTAGTGAAGTCCAGGTAGAACTGAACATTTCTTGGAGCACAGCAAATTTCCATGTTTTCATTTCTACACTGCATGAAGTATATGAATTTGGCCCAGAACCTCAGCTGAACTGTGGTTTCTGTTTATCTGAAACTTGTTAAAATGTGGGAAATGATCAAATGAAACATATCACTGCTCATTGAAGGAAGCTCTCTTCAGTTATTAATGTAGCCCAGCAACAGACAAAACCCATATACTCTCTTATCCATGCAGGTCCCGGAAAAGTACTTTTATGCATTTTACAGAGGATATTTAAGAGCTAGATAAAACATGGGATTAGAGGAAAAAGTCTATTTTTCCTTTTAATCCTAAAATTCCATCGAATGTAGAAAAGCATTTGTTTTGGTAAAAGTTTAATTCAGGGTTTTTTTTTTTTTTTTCACTCTAAAAATATACATTTTTTTTAATCTTTCAAAAATCAATTTCACATTGCATAAGGAGACTTAAAAAATATAACTCAAGGTAAACATTAAGATATACTGTAAGTTATACTTAAGGTATATTATATTTGGGTAATATGATGTGCTAATATGGGATCATCCTTCATATTAAAAAAAAAATGCCATTCTGTGGATTGATGTTGACAATGCAGGGGGCTTTGCATGTGGGTGGAGGGATATATGAGAAATCCCTATACCTTACTCTCAGATTTGTTCTATACCTAAAGTTGCTCTACAAAAAGTCTTTAAAAATGTAGCTCTACTTATCTAGTAATTCTAGTAATTCCACTTATAATCATTTATTTTTAAAATTAATCAGAGTTAAAGACTTATAAATGAAAATGCTATTTATTAATATATACTTAGTGGGTTGAAATATTGCTATAACCTAAATATTCAGTCTTTGGAAATTAGTGTAATAAATTGTTGAATAGCCATAAGATTTAATGCCCAAAAGCCTCTGTAAGTTAGGGAAAAAAAAAAAAGAGTCCTTAGTAATATTGAAAATGTTCAAATATAATGCTCAAGTTGGATAGTTTATTTGCTCATAAACCCACCTTATAATCTGGTCATTCCACTCCTAGGTATTTAAGCAAGAAAAATGAAAACACATTCAGAGGCTTATACACAAATATTCATAGCAGGAGTTCATAATGTTGTTTCCACTGTGTCCTCTGGAGTTATTTTTTCATTGCATAAATGGATCCTGAATGATGAGCTCATCATATACATCTGATGCTAGCAAGGATTTTTAATCACATGTGTAAAATCAAAGAATTTCTCACACTAATATGTAAAAAACTATAGCTCATACTCTGCTCAGGGGGAGTTCATAAAACTGCCTTGATCATGATCAAGTTATCTTTCCACATTCTGTCACTGATATTTCAAAGGGAAAGAGACTATGAGGGGCAAAACCATTAGTGTGAGTTTCACCAGACACCCTGCAGCGCCCACGTCCTGCTGGAAGAGGTTGAGTGGGGAGTTCATCACTTGAGGCATCACAAATGTGGTATTGCACAAGGAGCTTAAAGATTTTATATAAAATAATTCTTGAGCTTCAGTATGGTGAGCCTCAAATTGCAGGTACCATATTAGCCTTTCCTATTTTTATAGTTTTCTAGGATTCATTTCTTTGGGACTGTGGAGGCTGAGGACAAGCGAGAGTCCTCATGTACAGTGGATAATCCTTGCAGGGCTAGCTTCAGTCAGCACACTTTGGAGCTGAATAAGCAGGTATATAAGTAAAAATTATCAAGTTACCTATGAGGAGGCTTTTAATTTTGAGCATTGCATTTTCTAAGAAGCATGAAGCATCTAATTATTGAAACCTTGTGAGTTTTCAAATGTGAACATTCATGGGTAACTTGATAAATTCAATAAATTAACTTTTGCAAAGGTGTTAATGACATATTGGCATTGTGAAAAAGCTCATTGCTTACTGACTAATGAAGTCCTAGACATCATTTCTCATTTGAATTTTCTATCAATAAGTGTGCCTGATGCAAAGTGGACTTCATGAAGTGAGTATTTTATCTTACTAGGTTCTGATTTATAGGAAGTATCGGTTTCAAATTGGTCTGTAGATATAGCTGATGTTCAAACAGTTAGTTTAGCTCTCAAATAAAGGAAAGAGCAGTGAAAACTCACTTTCTACCTCTAGGGTTTACAATATTTATTTGGATATTTGAATTTTCAAGTTCTACAGTTACCTTAGAAAGAATTGAAGATAATACAGAGAGCCAGAACCCACAGTGTAAATCACCAAAATACTGAGGTATTCAATCTACAATTACAGATAAAAAGAAGCAATTTAGATTTTTACCCATATCAGAATGCAAAATGAAGTCATAACAAGATGCTTTGGAGATGAGTTATCCAGCCCTTTCAATATATTATTGTAGAAATATCATTTTTCTTTATACAGTATTTGAAATTATAAACTATAGATGTGTTCTGTGTGTGTGTATAATAGATTCAAGCTAGGGGCAAGGGCATCTAAACTCAATCTCTAATGTACCTTTCTTCTGCAAAACAAAAGAAAAAATAAATTGGAGAATTACCACACAAAAGTCTTCAATTTATTCAGGGAACTTTATTCATTGATATGGAAATTTTTGCTTTAGAATAATTTATGTATTTCATAAGACAAAAAATAGAATACAAATGTGGTTGTTGGATAATACCACTTTAGTCTCTCTTTTCTTCTTCTGAGTAGTTCTCTAAAGACCATGGAGAGCTCTGCCACAAAGATAGTTGCAAAAGTGTGAAAATGATTTGAGATAGTAAATAAAATGAGAATCTATAATTTTTTCTATTAATTACATGGAAAAAGGAAGAGCACATGATGATTCTGACTGAATGAAAAAGAAAGCCTTATAATTCACATTTCTTTTTAAAGTCTGGCTCCAAAGATCTAAGATATTTGCATATGAATTCCCTTCAACTTACAAGATCTCAGTTTGCAAAGTAAACTAAGAATAGAAAGAAACAGTGAAAAACTTTACTCCTCAAAGATTGTTCTCTTTTCATAAAATGATTTTTGTAATATCTTTATTTAAAGGAGTCTATTACCTTCTGAGCTATTATTTGAAGAAGTCTACTGAAAATCTATTATTTAAAATTGAAGAGTTTGGGATTGTATTATTCTATCTCCTTCGTGGATAATAAGACTTACTCCTTTATCAGATATTCCTTTCAGAGAGAGTTTACATTTATTCCATGTAAGTTTCAATTGCCATTCAGAAAATGTATTCTTTCAACAGTCCTTGTTTCTGAATAAAAACCCATTTAAAGTGTCCTCACTGGACTGAATCTCTGTAGACTTTCTTTCCTTTCCCAAAATGAGCAATATATTTTATGAAAAAAATATATTTTTGGCTCTTTGTTCATTTCATATTCTTCACTTGTGGATGTGAAAAGTGTACTCATCTTTTCCTGTTGATACAGTAGGAAAATAAAAGTTACAATTATCCAATAAAGGGCAAAAAGAATCTCATTTTCTATATACCAAGGAATTGACTTGAACATACCATTAAAAAATTTTTTTAAGAAAAGCAAATTTCACAAGCAACTGGCATACTGATTTTGAATAGTCTTGGTGAGAGGTTAGAAAAAAGCGTACAGTATATCTTTGTACCTTTATGTTTGCCTCCTGAAATATAACTTCAGTTATCAGGATTTTTCTAATGTTCTTTTTAAAATTTGTTGTTGTCTAGTCGCTAAGTCATGTCTAACTCTTTTGCAACGCCATGGACTGTAGCCTGCCAGGCTCCTCTGTCCATAGGATTTCCTGGACAAAAATACTGGAGTGGGTTGCCATTTCCTTCTCCAGGGGATCTTCTGGACCCAGGGATCAAAACTGCATATCCTTCTTTGCAGGTGGATTCTTAACTTCTGAGACACCAGGAAAGTCCAATGAAATAGAAGTATTCAGTAATTAATCTTTAGCCCTCAAACTAAATTTAGGTCTACTATGGGGCACACTTTGAGTGATTTTTAATATGAAATAGTGTAAAGATTGAAAATCATATAACATACATTAATGTAGACATGTAATAATAGACATACATTCATGTAGACATTTTGTTAATTTATGTATTTCTGGTCCAAATTGTTGTTATGTACAAAGTTTGAGTTTTGGGCCAAGTGACATCTGGTAAAAGGGCTTAGTTAACAATAATGCTTATATAACCATGGTTTTGCTTCCAAATATATTTGATGAGATAAATGTAATAGCTTTGATGAAAATGAAAAAAATAGTGTATCATAGTGTAACAAGAATCAGCTTTTCAGATAGGACCTTCTGTGTATATGTTCCAGTTCTTTTTATGCAATGCTGCATAATATTAGAAAAATTAAATTCTCTACACCTAAAACTATGGACGGAGGTTCGTGACACTGTACAGGAGTCAGGGATCAAGATCATACCCAAGAAAAAAGAAATGCAAAAAGACAAAATAGTTGTCTGAGGAGGCCTTACAAATAGCTGAGAAAAGAAGAGAAGTCAAAGGCAAATGAGAAAAGGAAAGATATACCCATTTGAATGCAGAGTTCTAAAGAATAGCAAGGAGAGATCAGAAAGCTTTCCTCAGTGATCAGTGCAAAGAAATAGAGGAAAACATTAGAATGGGGAAGATTAGAGATATCTTCAAGAAAATTAGAGATACCAAAGGAAGATCGCAAGCAAAGATGGGTGCAATAAATTACAGAAATGGTATGGACCTAACAGAAGCAAAAGATATTAAGAAGAGGTGGCAAGAATACACAGAAGAACTGTACAAAAAAGATCTTCACAACCCAGATAATCACGATGGTGGTGTGATCACTCAGGTAGAGCCAGACATCCTGGAATGCAAAGTAAAGTGGGCCTTAGGAAGAATCACTATGGACGAAGTTAGTGGAGGTGATGGAATTCCGGTTGAGCTATTTCAAATCCTAAAAGATGATGCTGTCCAAGTGCTGCACCCAATATGCCAGCAAATTTGGAAAACTCGGCAGTAGCCATAGGACTGAAAAAGGTCAGTTCTCATTCCAATCCCAAAGAAAGGCAATGCCAAAGAATGCTAAAACTACTGCACAATTGCACTCATCTCACACATTGGTAAAGTAATGCTTAAAATTCTCCAAGCCAGGCTTTGACAGTATGTGAACTGTGAACTTCCAGATGTTCAAGCTGGATTTAGAAAGGACAGAGGAACCAGAGATCAAATTGCCAACTTGCACTGGATCATCAAAAACCAAGAGAGTTCCAGAAAAACATCTACTTCTGCTTTATTGACTACGCTAAAGCCTTCGACTGTGTGGATCACAACAAACTGTGGAAAATTCTTAAAGAGATGGGAATACCAGACCACCTGACCTGCATCTTTACAAAACTGCATACAGGTCAGGAAGTGATAGTTAGAACTGGACATGACTCAGGCCTGGTGCACTGGGAAGACCCAGAGGAATCGGGTGGAGAGGGAGGTGGGAGGGGGGATCAGGATGGGGAATACATGTAACTCCATGGCTGATTCATGTCAATGTATGACAAAACCCACTGAAATGTTGTGAAGTAATTAGCCTCCCACTAATAAAAAAAAAAAAAGAAGAACAACCATAGTTATACCATCAAAAAAAAAAAAAAAAAAAACTGGACATGAAACAACAGACTGGTTCCAAATCGGGAAAGGACTACGTCAAGTCTGTATGTTGTCATCCTACTTACTTAACTTATATGCAGTGTACGTCATGAGAAACACTGGACTGGATGAAACACAAGTTGGAATCAAGATTGCCATGAGAACATCAATAACCTCAGATATGCAGATGACACCACCCTTATGGCAGAAAGTGAAGACCAAAAGAGCCTCTTGATGAAAGTGAAAGAGGAGAGTGAAAAAGTTGGCTTAAAGCTCAACATTCAGAAAAGTAAGATCATGGCATCTGGTCCCATCACTTCATGGAAAATAGATAGGGAAACAGTGACAGACTTTACTTTTGGGGGCTCCAAAATCACCACAGATAGTGACTGCAGCCATGAAATTAAAAGACACTTTCTCCTTGGAAGTGAAGTTATGACCAACTTAGACAGCATATTAAAAAGCAGAGACATAACTTTGCCAACAAAGATCCATCTAGTCAAGGTTATGGTTTTTCAGTATACATATATGGATGTGAGAGTTTCTAGAAAGTTTCTATAAAGAAAGTTTTCAGTTTCTATAAAGAAAGCTGAGCACTGAAGAATTGATGCTTTTGAACTGTGGTATTGGAGAAGACTCTTGAGAGTCTCTTGGACAGCAAGGGGATTCAACCAGTCCATCCTAAAGGAAATCAATCCTGAGTATTCATTGGAAAGACTTATGCTAAAGCCGAAACTCCAACACTTTGGCCACCTGATGCAAAGAACTGACTCATTTGAAAAGACCCTGATGCTGGGAAAGATTGAAGGTGGGAGGAGAAGAGAATGACAGAGGATGAGATGGTTGGATGGCATTGCCAACTCAATGGACATGAGTTTGAGTAAAGTCCAGTCGTTGGTGATGCACAGAGAGTCTGGCATGCCGCAGTTCATGGGTCTGCAAAGATTCGGACATGACTGAGCAACTGAACTGACTGAAACCTAAAATACATCATGCATAAAATGGGCAAAATAATGTCTACCTTTCATTGTTGTTGTGAATGACTTAATGAGATAGATTATGGCTATAAACTGCTTAGTACACTACTGGCTCCTAGAAGATATAAAAAGGATGATTATTATTTGTCACAGATATGTTAACCCTTTGTCAATTCATTTTCCTCCTTTTAAGTAAATAGATAGTGAGCATTTTCCAATGCCACTTGCGTCATGGTGAGGCTGTGTCACTGATGTCCAGTAAACAGAAGTGACAGGCATCACTTCCAGACTTGGCCCATGGAAACTGCTCAAGTGGGATTTTCCCATGCTCCCTATCATGTCATCAACTTATATAGACAAGCTCAGCACCTTTATTATGATATGTTGTAGTTGGCAGAGGCATAATGAAAGAATTTGGGAAAAACTCACTAATTAGGGTAGAACTATAGATCAAAAAGCACCTATTTTAGATTATACATAAGTTAAAAGTAAAATACTATATATTGCCTATTTTTTGAGCTTTTGTTTTGGAGTTGCTAGTTCTCACTTTCACTAGCGTTATCTTAACTGAATATGGTGTCATTAGCAGAGCTATTTACTGTATCCATTGTGTCAAAAGAAAATAAAAATAATGGGATAAATACTATTAATAGCACCAATGATATGCTGCTGAATGTCAGGTCCCAGATTCTTCATAGATTATATTCCATATCACATATTTATTGATGAGAATCAGTAATAAGCAAAATTAACTTTGATTTACTTATGTAAAAAGTAAACAATACGATGATTTTAAGTAATCCAAAGAGTCAGCAGAGAAAGCTTAGAGAATAGGGTCAGAATATGGAAAGAAACCAAGTGAAATTGATCTCAGATGGCTTCTGCCTGCAACAGCTAGGAGTGGGGCTTGGTTCCCAGACAGAGATCAGGGTCGGATGGCCGTGATGAAAACACCAGATCCTAGCTGCTAGATCAGTGGTCAGTGACCAGGGTCCAGCTAGGCCCTTCAGCTTTGCAGAAAAGAATTTCCACAAAGAGAGAAAGCAGTAAAGCAAATAAATAAAATGTGCTTTTTATTTTTTTATCTTGTGTGTTTTTTTCTTATTATTTATTAAAAGGAAAACGTATAGTACATGTGGATAAACACATGGGTGGACTCAAGGAGAGAGAGTTACAGAATTGCTTCCTCATCGCAGTTTGAATCACTTTTGTGGAGCATTTCTTCTGGGTTTCCTTTGGTTAATTGTTTCAATTTGCCTGGTTCACAGTCCATATTTGATATATTTCAGGATCCTCCCGTGTGTGAACTTGTTTCTCTTAGCCAAGATGGATTTTATTGAAAAGGCATATGGGTAGGGAATACCCTTGATATAACTTCCCTTTGACTTCCAAGGAACTTTTTTCTGTATATATTTGGTCAGGGAGGTCTCCTGACTTCGAGAAAAGAAATGTGCAGTCTGGGCAGGTCCCAACCTCCTCCCTTAATTGTCCTTCTATTCACATCTTCCCTTGTGATTCCCTTGTGGCTCAGCTGGTAAAGAATCCGCATGCAATTCGGGAGACCTGGGTTCGATCCCTGGGTTGGGAAGATCCCCTGGGGAAGAGAAAGAATTCTATGAACTGTATAACTATATAGTTCATGGGATCGCAAAGAGTTGGACATGACTGAGCAACTTTTCACTTTCATTCATGTCTTGGAGTTTCATTCCACAGGGAACAAATCTCTAATCACTTTACCCTGGAGTGAGGGGCATCTACCTCCTGCCTCCAAACCATGCATCCAAAAATCTACCCATTTTATACAATAGAAACAGTCTAAAGGGAATTCTTTCATTGGGTGTATGCCATTAGGTGGTTCATCATTCAGGGGATACTGACACCCATGCTGGACATCATCTCCATGAAATGTTGTAAGACTTTCTGTCAATAGCACTTGATCCAGACCAGTTGGGAATCTCTGCTTGACTGAAACAATGCCATAGTCCAATGTGTTAACTCCCAGCAGCTGAAGAAAGTGAGTACTGGCTCCCTTTAGCTTTGAGAATGAAAGGCATAGACTTCTCTTTTTTCCAAATTCACATATTTGGAATTATTAAAAGTAGAAAGGTAATTGAGTTTCTAGTTAAACAAAATTAAATAGAAGTTAATGCTGCACTTCACTATTTTAAACTCTAAATATTTATATACATGATTCTTCCTCTTGTAGTCCCCAAAATATGCTCTGGCCTAACTAACTCTGGGGTAATGGGACTTGGACTTACCTTTTCCTTAGTGGGAGATACATAAGGTTTCCATCAATATCTACATCAATATGCAGGAACTCTTTATTTTGGCAAAATATAATCAAATATATTAAAGGTGAATTCTACGAACAATTTTCACACATGATATTGGGAAAGAAAGGAAAAAGGTGGAAATCAGTTGGAGACTACCTTCCTCATTCTACAACGAATCAATCAACGAAAGTTTGCATTACAGCATCCCTCCTCTTTCACATCCTCCCTTTCACATTTTATTTTCCTCCAGCCATCACATAGTTGGTTGAGAGATCTTTTAATACATCTTATAATAAAAATCTGTATTCCCAAAGCATATGTGATTATTGAAGCTCTACCTGAATATGTGCTTTGGTCATCTATTATCATGTCAGGTAAAATGAACTTAAGTAGTTATTCCATCAGGGGTAAATGACTACTCTTCTGTGTCTGAAGAGGTCTGATTATAATGCATATGAACCTCTAGGCATGATGATCATAATAGGTAGTGCTTACACCATGTGTCAGGCACCGATCTGATAGCCTGTTTGGTGGGAATTGTTGTCATTTCCATTACACAGTTTTGGAATCATACTGGAGAGTGAAGTTGTTTGCTACTCAAGATAATTAGTATCAGTTTTATACTTCAGTAACAGAAGAGTCAGTCTAGTCTTGCTAAAGAGAAAGCTTTTGTTGAAACTATTCAGAGCCTACCTCTCTTTCTCACCCATCATAGTTCTTTTTGATATTAATTTCATTGGGAAAACACTGGATTTGCTGACTCCCATCCACAAAGTAGCTGAAGCTGTTGCACTTAGTAAGTAAGGTTGCACAGTGGTTAGAGTTATAATGCTGAGCATTTGCAAACCACATATTCTCACATTCTGGACCCACCTAGAAATGACCCTCTACTCCATCTTCCACTAAGTTTCTTACTGTCAATAATTCATTCTTGTTCTTTCAAAACTCTTGATTATCTTCAGAAAATTTACCTCTTTCCATGAATTGCTGGTTTCTAACATGTCAATTTTCTTCCTGGAAAAGTAAAATACAAGATGCACTTGATATTTGGCCCAAGAGAAGTTTTAACATTTCTATTTTCTTTCTTGTGACTGGGTAACTGAGAACATTTTCTTTCTATGATACTTCTGAATGCTCTCATGTAACACTTGCTCAGTTGTGTCTGACTCTTTGAGACCTCGTGAACTGTAGCCCACCAGGTTCCTCTATCCTTGGAATTTCCCAAGCAAGACTCCTGGAATGGGTTGCCATTTCCTACTCCAGGGGATCTTCCCAACACAGAAATTGAACCCATCTCTCTCACATCTCCCATATTGATGGGCAGATTCTTTACCACTGTGCTGCCAGGGAAGCCAGATACATAATAGGCTACTGTTTGTGTTGCATGTGTATTTATTGAGTATATTTGCACCACTTTTCTAATCTATATTCAAATTGTTAAATGGAGCTCTCCATGAGATTATCAAAGTAGATTGAAGGACAATCAACACTATGGCAAGAGTAGGCCAGATGATAGGATGGGCTCCATGACTATGAAATACATGTATGACTTTAGTACCTATTCAGGCTCATTCCTCACATATACTCTCACTTGAAGACAGAATTTTGTTGCTTATAGGTAATTGATGGGTCCCAGAAAGAAATAACAACCAGTGATGGTTGCTTAGCATCCACAGTCCATTGTTTCCTTTCTATCAGGGTCTACTAGCTAATCAGAAGCTATTTTTTAAATTACTTTTTAAGATTCAGATTTATAAATCCTTCCTATATTTTCATAGTTGTTTTATTTTATTTATTTATCTTTTGGCTGCACTGCACAGCATGTGGGATCTTGGTTCCTGCACCAGGGATCAAATCTGAGTCCTCTGCATTGGCAGTACACAGTCTTAAACATTGGACCATCAAGGAAGCAAGAAGAGCAATTTTTTAAAAGAATAATGATATCTTCTGTGATTCTGAGGCTTTCTATAGGTTCTATATGATGTAATGAACAGCAGATGATACTTTGAGCTTCATGGAAATTGATAACTTACAATGGCTTAGTGAAAGAGTTAATGATTTTGGAAACTGGTCCAGCCTTCTCTTGCTGTGTATTCTACTCAAGATTGAAAACTTTCAGGGTCAACAAAAAAATGTGACATAAGCAGCCAAAAGTAACATAAATTGATTCTAAAACCCATAAGTATTTAAAAATAATTATATAGAGATATAAGTTATTTGCAAAACATTCATGCCATTTCATGAAGGGAAAAAAAAAAAAAAAAACAAGTTTAGGTCCATCAGGTAATGAATGTTTTCATTATCATGCTCATTTAGCTCTTAAACCTGTTGTTTGTTTATTGTGTATACTTAACTTTTTATCTTTATCTAGTTTTCCTTCAAGGTAACTAAACTACCATATAAAGCCAGATGCAGGCCTCTGCCAAGTTGCTCCTAAAGTAAGGCAGGAGGTTTTTCCATATCATAGCTCTGGGCTCCAGTGCTTAATACTGCCAAGATAGGTTTGGGATCAAACACATAATTTCTCATATTTCTATTGAACTCAGTTACTGCTATAAATGTAAGCTTTCCACAAGTGGTATCATTGATCTCATAATTCTATAATTGTTTTCATTATAACTTCAAGGACTTAATCCTCACCCTCCACCTCCCTGTTAAACTGTCCCAGTATGCCATTGCTATGGAGGCATATCTGTGTTCCTTTTCATATGTTGAAATCTTACACCCAAGGTGACGATACTAGGAGGTGAGGTCTTTGAGAAGTGATTAGTCCATGGTGGTAAAGCCTCTGTAAATAGGATTAATGCCCTTACCAGAGAGACCCTGGAGCTCCCCAGGGCCCTTCTACCACGTGAGGACACAGAAAGAAGACACTGTTTGTCTCTCACCAGATACTGACCTGTCAGTGCTGTGACCTTGAGCTTTTCAGTCTTCAAAGCTATGAGAAATAAGTATTTATTGTTGGTGAGTCACCCAGTTTGTAATATTTTTATACCAACCTGGATAGACTAAGGTACCCATGGAATCTTGAAATGTAATCAGCAATCTTCCTTTTATTCTTTATCATTACATAGTATATACCTTTGCTGTGGCTCATTATGTAGCTCCTAAACTACAATGAGAATACATTGGTTCTGGTAAATACACAGCTGTCTCTGGAGCCGAAGCAAAATATGTTTATTTTTGCACATTTCAGATATATTAGAATCAGGGGTTGGAGCTGACAAATACTTAATTGTTCCATCTAAATATCCCTCTGAATCTATAGTACTTGGTTTTGAATTTCAGCTTTATGAAGAATAAACCTTGTGAATGGTGTTTGTTCTTTTCAAAAAGGTTCTGAGTTGATATTAAGTGAAATCAGAAACTATTCTGAGACAGACACCAAGAGTACATTTTCCATTAAAAATTTAAAGAGTACACTGAAATTTAGGTCATGGTTATACAAATAACATACTGGGATTTTAATTAGAAATGTAATATGGTTAGCTGTGCTATAAAATTCTCAATTTAGAAATGAATTAAAATATTTTAAAGAGAAGATTCATAAAAAAATCAAAAGTATAATTTTGGCTTGATTAAAGGGAACTTCTTTTAAAAAATCCTGGATTGACCCATATGTTCATTTTGACTACTGCTGATTATCAAGATACTCTGCTTCTATTGATTTATCTGCCTTTTCACAGTTTCTGCTCATTTAAGAACTTTCTTCAGTAGGTGAGAGGAGAGAAATTAAAACTCTAGGCAACCTTGTTTACTACTTACAGATTTCTAATAAAATCAAACCCCAAAATGAGTTCTTAATACTTGCAGGTTTCATTAATTAAGGAATCATCTATTTTCTTTAATACATAATAATAAAGTAATAATTGAAATATCAATAACCTCAGATATGCAGATGATACCACCCTTATGGCAGAAAGTGAAGAAGAACTAAAGAGCCTCTTGATGAAAATGAAATAGGACAGTGAAAAAGTTGGCTTAAAGCTCAACATTCAGAAAACTAAGATCATGGCATCTGATCCCATCACTTCATGGCAAGTGTATGGAGAAACAGTGGTAGACTTTATTTTTTTGGGCTCCAAAATCATGGCAGATGTGACTGTAGTCATGAAATTAAAAGATGCTTGCTCTTTGGAAGGAAAGCTATGACCAACCTAGACAGCATATTAAATGGCAGAGACATTACTTTGCCAACAAAGGTCTGTCTAGTCAAGGCTATGGTTTTTCCAGTAGTCATGTATGGATGTGACAGTTGGACTATAAAGAAAGCTGAGCACCAAAGAATTGATGTTTTTGAACTGTGGTGTTGGAGAAGAGTCCCTTGGACTGCAAGGAGATTCAATCAGTCCATCCTAAAGGAAATCAGTCCTGAATATTCATTGGAAGGACTGATGCCGAGAAAGATTGAAGGCTGAAGGAGAAGGGGACAACAGAGGATGAGTTTGTTGGATGGCATCACCAACTCAATGTACGTGAGTTTGAGTAATCTCCGGGAGTTAGTGATGGACAGGGAGGCCTGGCGTGTTGCAATCCATGGGGTCACAAAGAGCTGGACATGACTGAGCAACCGAAATGAATAATGTAATAGTAGACAAAATAAGAAAAGACTCTATCAGTAATTTAATATTATAGCACTTTCTAATAGCTCTATTCCATGCATTGTAAGATCACTGAAATAATAATTGTTTATAATTTTAATAAGTACAATCTGAATTAAAATCACCACATTTTGATGCACACACAAAAATGCCATTGCTCTTAAAAAAAAAATAATCCTGAGGTTGTTCTTCATCTTTTTGTTGTTGTTGTTTTTATCTTTTTACTTTGTGTTTGGGAATTAATACAGTAAAGACAGATCAAAAGCTTTGCAGACTTGGACACGGTTAGGAAACATTAATTTCAGTGTTTAATGGGAATTCAGTATGACCTGCTACTTAACGTTTTTCACTTGTATACATTTTTGTTGTTAGTTTGACTTTTACCTTTGGAATTGTATCTATGAAGCATTACATTGCAATGCATTCTCTGCAAAAACCTTCATAAATATTCTTTATGGCATCTTTGTTTGCATTTCCTTCTATTGCGTCAATCTATCCTTGTCCCCTATTCCCTACACACTTTAAATTTATTCATCCTAAATGTACTGCAAAACCTATAAAATTATGAAGTCTAAGGAAACTTCTTCCAGCATCTTACTCAAATTATATTATTTTTCTTACTATTCCCAATAAATTTTATCAACTTTAGGTATTCAGCAATTTCATCAATAGGCTAAATTTAAATATTTATCATGGCATTAATTTTGGTACTGCTGTATGTTAAGTGGCTAAGGTTGGTGGATGTGACTTGCTAGGGAAGTTGACTCTTTTTGATCTTCCAGACCACATCCAGTCTGAAGATCTTTATTAAGGTTAATTTAGTGGCTCTGGCTGAAAACTTTGATTTAAATTAGTTAATGAGAAATTAAAATATAAAGGTTACTGAAAATATACTGTTTTCTTCAAGGAGTTGGAGGAAATTTTGACATCTCATAATAGTTACTTTAAATGATGTGTCTTACAACTACTCAAATATACTAAAGTTTGTGATGGTTCATTTGTGATAGTGCAGTGGTTCTAGGGAGTTGTGATCAGTGGCATTCTAAATTGATCTGTCAGGAGAGAGGGATGTAATATATACATTTTTCCCCTCCAAATTCTCAATAACCTGAGGCCATTCATTCTGTTTCAAAGTGTTAAACTTTGGGGAATTTGGGGCTTGCTTATTAGCAATTCTAGGTGAGTCTGAAAGACTTTATGCACTTTATAATCTCTGTAAATTATTAAACTATAATGTGGAAAGTGTTCTAAGGTGAATCATAGCTTTTAGGTTTCAAAATAAAACCAGTACAACATAATGAAGTTAATTGAAGTATTAAGGGTTTTGTTGTTATTCCTGTTGTTTTTGTTTTAGTGATGCCATCACATGTATTCACATGCAAACATTAGGGGCATTTTTCCTTCCATATTCCAGTCCTTCCTTTCTGATGTGCTGAGAATGTAACCATCCTGACTTAGAGAATACATATCTGAACACCTAGGAAAAGAGAAAGTCCTTCTGGTAGATGAGAAATGATTTTGCTATTCAGTTTCTACCATATCTTCTGTCCTGTGATTATATTTTGTGGAATAATTTGGATGTTCTGCTTTAAAAAAGAAAACAAAATCTGAACCAAAAGCTAACATGCCAACACTTTTGAAATGTCATTTCTAGAAGGAACTCTTTTCCAAACGTATTTTGGGAAGTGATATTGTTAACAGCTCAATGGTAACAAGAAAAACGCTACAATCCAATAAAAATCCCACTTAGCGGGAGTGCAGTGTGAGAAGGGGATTTCTGGAAATACCCTCACAAATTTTATAAGCAAGATACCAGCCACTAATGTTTTCCACTAGAGGTTTGCAATTTCAACTGACTGTAGATTCCACTGCCTGCCTTTATGTTTCTGCTATAACAGAGACAACAAAAAAAACAACTATATGTACTTGCCAAGCAAGATGTTACACCATAAATTAACCATAAGCGTTTCTATGAGTATAGATATTGTACTTAGCATGTTGAATTAATCCAAAAGAAATAGAAATTTGCTAGCCTTTCCCACAAATCTAGCCCTCAATTACGTTTGTGAAAGGCATACACTAACCATTTGCCAAGTAAATAGCTCCATATAGATATTTTAAACTCTTTTCCTCAAAGGTGAGAAGAGTGTAAGACACTCAAGCATTTGCAGTCTTGACTAAGACACCCTTGGATTATAATAGTCTCAGGAGTAAGTCTTTATCCCAGCATTAATTTTCTAGGAAGTTATAAAAAATAAGCTTGAATGTAAATCCTTTCTTTTATGGTTAAAACCACAAGTTAAAAACTAAGAGCTATGCAGCAATTTCTTGTGGATCCAATTGCCAGTAAACAGTCTTTAACTGTAAAAAGATCACCACTGATAGAGATAAAGGGGCTTTGGGTTTTGTCCTTGTGTGCTATTTAGCATTTGAGGAACAGTCAGCTCTCAAGTAAGCATCTGCACAATAAAAGCTGTATTAATAGAATAATATTTTAATTATTGTAGTTATTATTATCTTTGCTTTAATCAAGTGCTAGTGGTTCGAGGCATAGAAACAAACCATGGAGAACATTTTTTTCCCCTCTGTAGTACTTAAAGATTTTTTTTCAATTTTTCATTTTATTTTGTTTTCCAGAATATTTCAGTTTCTATAGACTTTTTAATAAATATAGACATTAGGAGGATATGTAATTTGCATATATAAATTGCAATATAAATTTTATTTATAATGATGGAAAAAGTCACAAACTTTATCATTACCTCACTATTTATTAAACTGATCACATACAGCCATATAATCACTCTAATCCCATTATTGAATAACCAAAAAACACAAACAGAAAACAGACAAACAAAACCCTAGACAGGGATACACACTTTACCCAGTTGAATTTATGCAAAGCATTAACTAAATACCAAAGCCTCTTTATCCTGACCCATGTTTGTCAGTTCGAACAAATAACTTTTTAAACATGGCAATTTCCCATAGAAGAAAAAGAAATTTAGGACATGCAATTTACCCTCTTTAAAGAAAGGCAGATTGCTTAGACTAGTGCTTTATGGATATAATCATTAGGTATTTTGATGGTTTATCATACTATTTAATCTCTTCTAAGGGTCAATTTGATTCAGCAGAATATTTTTGGAGAAATTAACTATCTTCAAAGAATCTAAATAACCCACAGGTATTGGAATTGTGACATATGTTTTATTATACACATACAATACATATACTAGTACATATACAATAACTAGTATTACACATATACTAGTTGTGACTAGTCTTAAGATCTTGAGTTGCTGCTTAGCAAATATCATAACGGTAAAAATACCCCTTAAAAAAACACTTAAATTACCCATAAAATATGCTGTTCTTAAAAATCATGTTTAAATGATCAGATACTACATGCTACACAGGGATCAGCAAACTATAGTTCACGAGGCAAATCCCTTCTGTCCTCTGTCTGATTTTTCAAATAAAGTTTTATTGGGATATGGCCCGGCTATTTCTTTACTCATCTTTGAGTAGAGTAATTGTAACACAGTCTATCTAGCTGCAGAGCTTAAAAAAATTATGATTTGGCCCTTTACACAAAGTTTGTCAATCTTTGAAGTAGATTATAAGGACTGAATGAAAATTCTATTTATGATTTTCTAGTTTCTCAAAGCATTCAGCATTCTGATTTTAAATTTATACTGATGAGGAGAAGTTGCTGAAGATTTCCAAAATATTCTAGCTCATCCAGAAGTCTAACTCCATTTGGCATTAATGTTAGGTTTCTATAAACTTAGTACATGTGAATGGAGATTTAATTGTTGTCTGTTGTTGTGTAAAGCTAGTATTTGTGAAAGTACTTATGGAGAGGTGTAGCACGTTAATAGGTATTAAATAAACACTACCTACATTTGAATTGAAACCTTGCTTGGTACAATCCCCTACATTTGGCTCCTTGGAAAATTTTCTACACACTTTGCTATTACTTAGAATCATTGCCCTGTAATGCACAGATGGACTGTGTGTGAGTTCCGTGGCTTCTAAGAATCAAGTCTAAAACCCCATTATGAGTTAAAATGTGGATGGAGTGGTGTTCACGCCAAGAGTTCAGATTCTGTAAAAAGTACTCTCAATTACAAAGCAGGGGTTTGATGCTTATAAGATGACAGATTGAGTCCATAATATGTTATATTATGTTATAATATGCTAATTATAGTCCATAATATGTTAATTATAGTTATAACTAGCAATTGTAGGGTCTTTTCTCTGAGATAGAAAACACACTAACAAAAAATGCACATAGCAATTGTCACAAAAGTTTTAGTTATTGTTATCATTATGGTTATGATTATTATTCTTAGCTGAGAGCTCTTTGTATTGTATCAAGCCTTGATATTTATTTTATCTCCTTTAATTTCCCCATTTTTCATCAATTACACTAACTCATTCCTATTTCTCTCTCTTTCTCTCCCTCTCTTTTAATCCTACCGTGTAGTTCTTAAATAAAGTATAGCATGAAAAGTGGATTCACTGTGAAATTAAAGAAGCACAGATTTCAGGGCTCCACTTAAATGGACCCTTTCCAAAGCCTTGAAAGGACCTTAGGGATGACTTGGTTTTGTTTATTTGCAAGTTCTTCACAATATAATATTTTAGCTGAAGTCAGTTAAGAATACTGTCTCCTTCTACTCCAAGTTCCCTTTATTTTCTGTTGTCAGATTGGAATTTTTGTTTTTGATTAATGTAAATGATGTTGAGTTGGAAATATATTTAATTTAAATTTAATAGGTTATATTTATGTGGTTCATGTAGGTATTGTCAGTCATCTTATTAATAGTATAGGAACGGCACCTATAACATTTATACCATGCACTGTGCCAATTCAGGAGACCTGGGTTCCATCCCTGGGTTGAAAGATCCCCTGGAGAAGGGAAATGCTACCCACACCAGTATTTTAGCCTGAAGAATTCCATGGACTGTATAGTCCATGGGGTTGCAAAGAGCCGGACACGACTGAGTGACTTTCACTTGTGCCAATTCACCTATGTTAGGACTCAAAAATTTATGATCTGAGGTGTGATTGTAATAGTAGCCAGAAGTATGGCTGCTGCTGCTGCTAAGTCACTTCAGTCTACTTAAGACTACTGGAGTGGGCTGCCATTTCCTTGTCCAACGCATGCACACACGCTAAGTCGCTTCAGTCATGTCCGACTCTGTGCGACCCCATGGACAGCAGCCCACCAGGCTCCCCTGTCCACGGGATTCTCTAGGCAAGAGTACTGGAGTGGATTGCCATCTCCTTCTCCAGAAGTATGGCTGGTGGAGAAACAACAAGCTTGGACATGTTCACAGACAGAAGCTCTGGAAAATTCTCTTATTATTGGACTTGTAAAGTAGTAAGCGAGTAATTCAGTTCTATAATGTTTCTAGTTAATTCAGAAGTTCTCTTTTTGATAGAAGTTTTCCTGACTTAATAACATTTTTTAAATGAACATCTCATCCGTGATAGAATTAGAAAGCTTAAATAAACTTATGTGTTGATATCACTAACAAAAAAAAATTGTGATCAATCCTCAAAGAGAAAAATATATATTATCTTTATATTTTAAATGTAAAATCAAAATTGCAAAATCTTTTGAAAAAGCAGTCTCTGTTCAAAGGGCTGGGAAAATGAGAACTGTCAGTTAGTTAAAAATTAATGTTCTTTTTCAATATTCTGTCTTTTCCATAGTGTTTATGTCTTTTTTGTGTATTTTCAGCTTCCTCAATGGCTAAGATATCTGGCTTTGTTGGAATCCCTCTCCAGCATCAATAGCTTTATTGAAGATTGAGGTTGGTAACCACTGGAGAACAGGTCCTTGAAGAAGCTGTAAAACAAGAGACTCTGTCTTTGATTTTTAACTTGATTACAGTGGTCAGCATATTATTCATGAAGTTCAACTGAAATTGAAACTAGATAATTACATTTGTTCTCCCCAATTCACCTTAGTTCATTCTATTCCCAACCATTGTTTTAAACAGCAATACCTAATTTCAGTGTGGAAATACTCTCTCTAAGGAGCACTGACTGTAGACATTTTGAAAGTCTTTGTGTTCCAGACTTCAGTGTCCTATAAATATTTTCCTAAAACCAATTAGCTCAGTCTTGTGTCTATCATGTCATAGGAGATATAAGAGTATATAATCATGGACTGGCAAATTTCATGGTCTGAAGTCCCATGCCTTTGCCTTTTCTCTTTCTTTTCATTTAGATGTTGACCTAAAAAGGTATGGATCATTTTAAAATGTGATTTCAGCTCAGCTAACAGCATAAACTTGGGACTTGGAAAATTATTATTGTTAGCTCTGATAATAAAATATTTAAGAATGCTGACAGACTGCTAGGTGCAAATCTGCATTAAATCTGTCTTTACTGAGTTTGTTTTAAGAAGATACAGTACTGCATATGAAATGTAGGATTGTGGAATCCAAATAATCCAACTTATGTCAAAACTAAACAAATCATCTACTATGGTTCTAAGAAAATAGTAATAATAATGGTCTGTCTAGAGAACATTATCTGTAGCAACTGGTGAACAAAATTCTACGAATACATTAGCATGCAAGAATATATCTTACGATGTGTAGATTCTGCTTACTCTCAGTCCCCAGGTTTTAAAAACTTCTTTGATAACCTAATATACCAATTTGAGACCTGCATTTACTGACTAAGGAATTTCAGGCTTCAGAAATGCTGGTCTGCAAACTTTCCAGTCCTTCCTACTCTTGCATTAATTACTGCAAACTGATAGGTTGAGTTAAACAGGGCTCACTGGCAGTTGCATCAAGTACAGTATACTTGCTATCTATTATTATTATTTTTTTTACTTGCTATCTATTCTATAGCGGAAAAGCTAAATGCAGAAACTCAGAAAGAGGGATGCTATAAATATCTCCCTCACCATTCCTCTCAAATAGATTAAAGCTGTAGGGGCAGAAAAGAAAGTAAACTTCAGTTAGAGAAATCATCTTGCTATCAAGAATGTGATGACTAGAATTGTGGCGTCCATTTTGGGCTTTCCTTCTCAAAATTATCCTCAGAGACTTGGACAGGATCCAAAACAGAATAATGAGAATTATTAGGCAAGGGAAAATCTGGCATTCTTCTGCTGTAGTAGACTTGTATGTAATTACATCCAACACCATCCATATCTACTGACAGCTGCCTTTTACTTCAACTGAAAGGATGGGAATTGAGTGGGAATTTTAGTTAATATAATCTCAAGATGCTTTTGCTTGATAAGAATGAAAACTAACTTAACCATGTGTTAAAAATATGGCAATCATAATATTTGGTGGTTGCTTTTAGGGTTGCATTCTTGATTCATAGAGAATGAGGGGTGTCAAACTAGAAACAATCAAATTTGAAGAATATACCACAAAACAGTTAAATCAGCATCTTCTTTGATGAAAGTGAAAGTCACTCAGTTGTGTCGGACTCTTTATGACCCCATGGACTATACAGTCCATGAAATTTTCCAAGTCAGAATACTGGAATGTGTAGCTATCCCCTTCTCCAGCAGATCTTCCTGACCCAGGAATTGAACCAGGGTCTCCTACATTGAAGGCAGATTCTTTACCAGCTGAGCTACCAGGGAAGCCCTTTTTTTGATACTGTACCTTTTACTCATTAGTTTTTGCTTTCTGACTAATTCACATGATATAAGGATCCTTTTGATGCCTCTGGTCTTCTTGATGTTGAAGGTCATAGCTGATTTGTGTCTGAAAATGTGCAGATGGATATTGTTTGTTTCATTACCCTTGTCATCCTTGACACCCTTGAGTCCTGAGCATCAGTGTCTTAGCCACTGGTAGAGGTGGAGTTTTCCTACACACTTACAACATCAGAATGGCTCCAGACTTACAGAGAAATATCAGAGAACAAGTAAAGTAATTGATAGCTCTTGATACACTGATTTGGCAGTGTATTTTTCCAATAGGCATTTAATTTCATTTAATTCTAATCAACTGATTGTTTTGTAAACTCTAACTCAGGGGCAGGCATTGTGCTAAGAGAATAAAACACAATCCTGCCTTCAAGCAGATCATATCCTACTACATATAACAGGCAAATTCATCAAAAGTAAAATTCACCTTAAAGTAGAAATTTACTCCAGGTGTTCTGAGAGCAACCAGTTATGTACATCTCATTTAGCCAGGGTAAATCAAAGACAAATTCCTTGAGTGAATAATAGATGGACTTAGTCTTGAAAGATGAGTAGGTATTAGAAAATGAGAACTAGAGGAGAAATCCAGACAGAGGGCAACATGTATAGATGTCAATCAGCTTGAGGGATCATGATTTGCAGAAAGGAGTGTGTATAATTTGACTTGGCACATATAGATGGGTAAATAGAGAACATTTTATGGAGAGATCCAGCACTGATTTGGAAAATTGGACTTTACACCAAAAAACTGGGAACCATAGATGGACTTTAGGAGGAACGAAGAGAAAGGTCACAATGAGATTTTTATTTTAAATGTTTCACTTTGAATATTTATGAAAAATTGATAAAATAAATATGAAGTGAAGTACTTACGATGGCCCAGAGGTAAAGAATCTGCCTGCCAATTCAGGAGATGTGAATTTCATTCCTGGGTCAGGAAGATTCCTTGGAGAAGGAAATGGCTACCCACTCCAGTATTCTTGCTGGGAAATCCCATGGACAGAGGAGCCTGGTAGGCTACACTCTGTGTGGTCACAAAAAATTCAGACAAGACTTACTGACAAAAAGCAAAGCAAAAAGTTAAAATAAAGGAGACAAAGGAGTTAAGTGACAATATCCTTTATTAAATACCATATGATCCTTTTAAAAAATTGGTTGAGGATGACAATTGGTTGAGCATGGTTTGCAATTCTGGGTGTGCCATTCATTAACTGTATTATTTTCAGTCAGTCAGTTCAGTCACTCAGTCATGTCCATCTCCTTGTGACCCCATGGACTACAGCATGCCAGGCTTCCCTGTCCTTCACCAACTCCTGGAACTTGCTCAAACTCATGTCCATTGAGTCAATGATGCCATCCAACCATTTCATCCTCTGTCGTTTCCTTCTCCTCCCGCCTTCAATCTTTCCCAGCATTAGGGTCTTTTCAAATTAGTCAGTTCTTCACATCAGGTGGCCAAAGTATTGGAGTTTCAGCTTCAGTATCAGTCCCTCCAATGAATATTCAGGACTGATTTCCTTTAGGATGGACTGGTTGGATCTCCTTGCAGTCCAAGGGACTCTCAAGAGTCATCTCCAACACCACAGTTCAAAAGCATCAATTCTTCAGTGCTCAAATCTCTTTAAGTCTCAGCTTCTGCTTTCTTAAATTTTTGAGGGATTAAATACAGCAGTATATGTAATGTTGATATAATATGTAATCTTGATATAATAACTGGATTATGTTATGCAATAAATTAATTTAAGAAATCCATTTAATTATTATTTCCAATGACAATAGCAATAATGGTTAAAAATAACACTTATGAGTAATTTTTCAAATATTGTGGTAAAATACCAACCAAGTGTAGAAGTAATGTTTCTGAAGAGAATGTCACCAAGATGTTCCCTTAAGTAAAAACCCAAGCAAAAAGAAAAATTATCAAGAATCATAACCACAAACAGTGGGCTTCCTGGGTGGAGCTAGTGGTAAAGAATCACCTGCCAATGCAGGAGACGTAAAAGGCATGGGTTTGATCCCTGGGTTAGGAAGATCCCCTGGAGGAGGGCATGGCAACACACTTAGTGTTGTTGTTGTTTTTTTTTTTTTTAATTTATTCATTTATTTTAACTGGTGGCTAATTGCTTTATAATATTATGGTGTTTTTTGCCATATATTGACATGAATCAACCATGGGTGTACATGTGTCCTCCATCCCAAACCCCCCTCACCTCCCTCCCCGTTGCATTGTTATTATTCAGCTATTAAAAAGAATGCATTTGAATCAGTTCTAATGAGGTGGATGAAACTGAAGCCCATTATACAGAGTAAAGTAAATCAGAAAGTAAAACACCAATACAGTATATTAACGCATATATGCGGAATTTAGAAAGATGATAATGATGACCCTATATGCGACACGCTTAGTATTCTTGCCTGGAGAATCCCATGGACAGAGGAGCCTGGCCAGCTATAGTCCATAGGGTCACAAAGAGTTGGACATGAGTGAAGCGAGTCAGCACACACAACCACAACAATTACAACAGCAACAACCAAAATCAGCCACAACTAGAATGAATTTTATTCTTTCTTACACGTTACATCATCACAAACAGCCTATTTTCTTGTGTCATTCTTCCTTGCAAATTTGTCTAAGAATACAAAAGTAAAAAATTCAAAAGTAGCCCGAAGCAAAATGATACTTTTTAGGGGAAGCAGAGAGAAAAGAACTTAAGAGAGAGAGAGAGACCATATTCTCTAAACATTTACTTAGGATGATGCACTACTAATTTGGGCATAATGAATCTTTTTAACAGCGTTGTAAAATATAGAGAATTGTTACTATTTCATTGATCGGGAAACAAACCCCAGAAGAATAAGTTAATTATGAATAGTGAAGTTCACCAAACTGTGAGGCAGTTGTGGTCAAAAACAAAGAAAATAATAACAAAGGAACCAAAAGATGACTCTAGGATGGATCTTCTAATGTCTGAATCTGAAGTGATAGAGATTCTTCTAAGTGGTTTGATGTGGCTTAACCACCTCTGTGGGCAAAAAGTGCTGTGGGACAAATATTCTGTTTGATAAATGTATTCTGCTACCATGCTTATTGAAGTATCTACTAACCAAAGGTAAATGCCTCGATTAATAGTGAATTAAAAATCATTTAAGAAATGGGAGATACTTGATAAATTGTTGCTGTTGACTGAACCTGTATATACCACAATACTATCTTATTTTAAATGATTGCTTAGGTGCATTAGCTCAGGTAGGAAAAATAGTTGATTTCCATAGGGTAAAATATTACTCAACAGAAAACTGTTCAGTGAGGAATCACTGAAGACTATGGTGAATGAATATAGAATTTTATAATCTGTACATTAAGACAAAAGACAAAAAAAAAAAAAAAAATTGCCAGAGGCAGTTGGCAAAGAAATTACATCTGGGTGCAGTAAAGAGAATCCTAAGAGGAAAAGGTTCATTCACTGAGTGAGCTCTTTAGGGGAGCTATTATTTGATTAAGCAAGCTATTTGTTTTAAATAGAGTATGCTCTAGGACTAGTTTAATCCTGGCCCTGAAGGCTATTTTAATGGGATTGAGGATTGCTTAGGCAAAACATTCCTGATTTTTTTGATCACAGCAAATTTAATCACAGAGATAAACCCCTTTACTGTAAACCAGTTGCTCCTGATCAACTTAAGGCAACATGCACAAGGGAAGTTAAGAACTATAAAGTCTAATCTGATCCTAGGAAGCCTTTCATTTTTTCTCCTTCCAGAAGCTTTTAAGTGAACTTAATTTATTGAAGAATGAAAAAAATCTCAGAGGTAATAGAAAAATAATATTGGATTTATGTGAGACCTGCTGAGAGAGACACATCAACACAGAAAGAAAAAAAAGTAAAATCAGGGATCTCTTTTAGATCTAGATAGCATCTTTTGAACTAACAATTAAAGCATTTCTTGGGTCCCAAGATCTCTAGCCACTTGCCTTCTTCCTCTTCCAGAGTTTTCATGTTTGCTTTATGTATTATGAGCATAATATTTAATTTCCATGATTTTTAGTGGTACTTAGTGGGAAAACTCCAGGAGTTGGTGATAGACAGGGAGGCCTGGCGTGCTGTAGTTCATGGGGTTGCAAAGCGTCAGACACCACTGAGTGACTGAACTGAACTGAACTGAGAGGGAAGAATAAAAAAGGGCTTCAACTCCATTTTCATAGAAATGGAGTCCATATTGGCTTATTGGGGGAGGGCTTATTTTTAAACATCCCAGCTGAAATATAGAATTGACAACAAAGATCTAATTGTTCATAAATACAAAGAAAAATTGACAACATGCAATGTAAGATGAAAAGTGAAAGTTGCCTCCGACTCTTGGCGACCCCATGAACTATACAGTCCATGGAATTCTCCTGGCCAGAATACTGGAGTGGGTAGCCTTTCCCTTCTCCAGGGGGTCTTCCCAGCCTAGGAATTGAACCTAGGTCTCCTGCATTGCAGGAGAATTCTTTAACAACTGAGCTATGAGGGAAGCCTGATGTAAGATAAAATAAGTGAGTATTCAGTTACTTCTATATTATACATGTTAAATAATTTTACTATAAATGAATCAGTGGATAAATGAATGAGTATTCAACCAGGGCTTCCCTGGTGGCTCAGTGTTAGAGAATCCACCTGCCAAAGCAGGAGATGTGGGTTTGATCCCTGGGTTGAGAAGACCCCCTGGAGAAGGAATGGCAACCTATTCCAGTATCCTTGCCTGGGAAATGTCAAGGACAGAGGAGCCTGGCTGGCTACAATCCATGCAGTCACAAAAGAGTCAGATATGACTTAGTGGCTAAACAACAGTTCAACAACTCCTTGTAATGAATATTATCAGCAAAGAAAAACATGAAGAATTAGGTCAAGAATTTATCTTCTGGGACCATACTGTGTTTTGAGGACACATTAAACAGCAACAAGGATTATTTACACCTCTGGATTCAGACATCACTATGTCCCAGCTCATATCATTTCAGCACACCTTTTACATTATTTCTTGCTTTATTTAGCAAGCAGCTTGTCTCCAACTTCTGTCTTTGAAACTCCTACAAAATCAGTCCTTGTCTAGGGCTCACCTTGCCAGTGGCAACCAGGTCTCAGACATATATTTTACATTAGAAAAAAATAACAGAGCAAGATTATGTTTTACCTGTAGAAAGCAGTGTGTAAAATAGAGTTAGGAACAGTTGTCACATCTACTAAGTTGGGACTCAACAGCTATTTAGATTCTACCAGGTATCAGAATGAAAATATTCACCCAGGACATAAAATGACAGTAAGATTTTTTTTTTCATTTATTTTTATTAGTTGGAGGCTAATTACTTCACAACATTGCAGTGGGTTTTGTCATACATTGACATGAATCAGCCATGGAGTTACATGTATTCCCCATTCCGATCCCCCCTCCCACCTCCCTCTCCACCCGATTCCTCTGGGTCTTCCCAGTGCACCAGGCCCGAGCACTTGTCTCATGCATCCCACCTGGGCTGGTGATCTGTTTCACCATAGATAATATGCATGCTGTTCTCTCGAAACATCCCACCCTCACCTTCTCCCACAGAGTTCAAAATTCTGTTCTGTACTTCTGTGTCTCTTTTTCTGTTTTGCATATAGGGTTATCGTTACCATCTTTCTAAATTCCATATATATGTGTTAGTATGCTGTAATGTTCTTTATCTTTCTGGCTTACTTCACTCTGTATAATGGGCTCCAGTTTCATCCATCTCATTAGGACTGATTCAAATGAATTCTTTTTAATGGCTGAGTAATATTCCATGGTGTATATGTACCACAGCTTCCTTATCCATTCATCTGCTGAAGGGCACCTAGGTTGCTTCCATATCCTGGCTATTATAAACAGTGCTGCGATGAACATTGGGGTGCATGTGTCTCTTTCAGATCTGGTTTCCTCAGTGTGTATGCCCAGAAGTGGGATTGCTGGGTCATATGGCAGTTCTATTTCCAGTTTTTTAAGAAATCTCCACACTGTTTTCCATAGTGGCTGTACTAGTTTGCATTCCCACCAACAGTGTAAGAGGGTTCCCTTTTCTCCACACCCTCTCCAGCATTTATTGCTTGTAGACTTTTGGATAGCAGCCATCCTGACTGGCATGTAATGGTACCTCATTGTGGTTTTGATTTGCATTTCTCTGATAATGAGTGATGTTGAGCATCTTTTCATGTGTTTGTTAGCCATCTGTATGTCTTCTTTGGAGAAATGTCTGTTTAGTTCTTTGGCCCATTTTTTGATTGGGTCATTTATTTTTCTGGAATTGAGCTTCAGGAGTTGCTTGTATATTTTTCAGATTAATCCTTTGTCTGTTTCTTCATTTGCTATTATTTTCTCCCAATCTGAGGGCTGTCTTTTCACCTTACTTATAGTTTCCTTTGTAGTGCAAAAGCTTTTAAGTTTCATTAGGTCCCATTTGTTTAGTTTTGCTTTTATTTCCAACATTCTGGGAGGTGGGTCATAGAGGATCCTGCTGTGATTCATGTTGGAGAGTGTTTTGCCTATGTTCTCCTCTAGGAGTTTTATAGTTTCTGGTCTTACATTGAGATCTTTAATCCATTTTGAGTTTATTTTTGTGTATGGTGTTAGAAAGTGTTCTAGTTTCATTCTTTTACAAGTGGTTGACCAGTTTTCCCAGCACCACTTGTTAAAGAGGTTAAAATGACAGTAAGATATTTTATAGATGTAGGACAATTGACTTCTTAAGTGGGAAGGCAGAAATTAAATATGTAAATTTGGTAAAGAGAGCAATAATGTCAAGTCCAAGTTCACATTCAGGAGTAAAGATGGTAAATTTGAATTTCTTTAATAAATTTGAGAAAGAGGTAGAAAAGGAGAATTAAATAATTTATCTAAGAAAATATATTAGATAATACATGAATATAAAAAATAATTGTATATGGTTATAGTACTAAAATGTAGAGATAGCATATGGATTTCAGTATACTGTACAATATTTTTATTAGACTTCCCAGGATACAGTGAGAACATTGAGAATTCCACACTGAGGAACTGAGAAACTCTATATTGATTAAAATATTTATAAGTATTTAAACAATGAATGTTTAAAACATTTATTTTTCATCCCCAAACATTGTTGCAGTAAGTTTTTGTCTTTTTTGTTAAAAATATAATTATTGGTAAACCAAATACAACTCTCTCCCACTCTCTGAAGAAAAATGTTCCTTTCCTGAGCCACAAAGGCATAAAGGAAAAAAGCAATTACATCTAGAACACATCTTGCTAAGAGTGTCACAAAATTAATCGAGATGAAGCACAGATGCTCACAGACACAGTTCAAAGCTGTGGTGACTGGATGCCAAGACTCAGAGTGTAGTTCCCGGGGAAGGGACTTGGTGGTACCTATCACTCTCACGGCTTGAGGTGTATACCGCGTTTGTAATGGCTCACTGCCAAACAAACCCTGAAGGCTACTTTAGTTTTTTACCTTTTTTTTTTTTTTTTTTCTTTTCATAAAAGTGAATATTCTCTTCAGATTTTTTGGTTAGCAAACAGAGGTGCTAATGTAGGTCATTTGCAAAAGTGAAATGCATAAAGTAAAATTTGCAAAATGAGGGATACTTGCAATTATTTCAGTCATTGCAATTCATGAAACTGTCAAACTTTAAGTTGTTCTGTGAGAGTAGACAGTCAAAATGTTAATTTGTAAAATCCCTTATTTGAGACATAGTGCTACTTTTTAAAGAGATAACTATAGAAAGTCGAGTAACATTTCTAAGATACTTTCCTCCCGCCAACAATTGTCCCTTCAGAAAGGTTTTATTACCATAAAAGAGGTTTTATTACAGATGAAAATACTAACGAAATGGGCTGTCAAAGCTTCAGTGAAACAATACCTAATTTTGAGGTATTGTTTCTGTATGTGTACTTATATTGTTAACTCTCCAAAGTACAAAACTATTTTCTAATCTACTCTATATGGCAGAAATATAAATGCTTTTCCTTTTTTAACACTTAAAATAAGTTTTAAAAATAAAATTGCCTAGGACATTAGAAATAATTGCATGGATATGAATTTTTTCTGCAAGTTATTATACTAAGACATATTGGATAGGAAAACTGATTTTTATGTGAATAGAAATGAGAGGGAGTAACAATTTTTAGAAACAATTTTTTAAAAAAAAGAAAGGCAAAAGGTGATACAAGGTATTTCTGTATTCTTGTTACCTATTCCTCTCTCAGTTTCCTTCTTTTTGTACTGAAAATCAAGTGTTCTATAAGAGGCTGGAATAGCCAACAGTTCTAGCTCTGCTAGAATTCTAGCAGGTCCAATTCTCTCTCCTAAGGGTTTTGACATCTTTGAACCATCATTAGCCCCCACAAAGTGTGAGCTTTCTCCTTTATGTAGTGAGCATGGGTACTGTACTAGCTGATTATAAATTTCTGTTCTCAATGAATATTATAAAATTTATATATATTTTTCTTTTGGTTGCACCATGCAGCATGTAGAGTTTTAGTTCCCTGACCAGGGATCAAACCTGCGCCCCTTGCATTGGAAGCTCAGAGCCTTAACCACTGGAGTACCAGTGTTAGTTGTTCAGTCATGTCTGACTCTTTGTGACCCCATGGACGGTAGCCCGCCAGGCCCCTCTGTCCATTGATTTCTCCAGGCAAGAATACTGAAGTGGGTTGCCATGCCCTTCTCCAGGGGATCTTCCCAATTCAGGGATTAAACCTGGGTCTCCTGCATTGTAGGCAGATGCTTTATCATCTGAGGCACCAGGGAAGCCCCAGGAAAGTCCCCAATTTATACAGTTTTGCTCACTCTGAAGAAATATAATTTTTCATCCCGATTCACTACATATTATATTAATCTCTCAAAGGAGAAAAGAGTTACACAATAAGATATTTATAAATACCTGATGTTCAAATCAACATACCTAAACAGTGTACCTTTCTTATTTAACCGTGGCAGTCAATGCATTTTTGAGTCTTCTTGAGGAACATATGCTTGAAAATGTAGGCTTTGAAACCAAAGGTCTTGTGTAGTTGCTCATTATTCCTAATGTAATATTTATTGGCTTAGACATGAGGCATCACAAGACACACTTTTACCGGTAGAACTGCAGACGTGTCAGACACCTAAGGCATATATATGGGGACCATAGAGCAGGAACGAGGGAAGCAGGAACAGGGATCACGAGTTACTGGACTCTAGTAGATATTGGGTCCCAGTAAACCTGGGCCTACGGGAATGGAGTTCTGACCTGGGACAGTACCCAGAGGACTTAGCACCTTCCAATCAGCTGAGTTACCTCAATCTTTCTTAGCTCTTCCTTTTCCTTTTACTCAAAGCATGGGTCACTTTTTAGTTGAACCTATGACGACAGGGTCATTTTATTCCATTAAATGCAGAGGCTCTGAAATAACCATGAATTTTTTTCAAACTCAAAGAATTTTTTTGTAGCATTTATTTCACTTCAGCATCATAGCTGTCAAGAGTAGAACACATGGGATCCAAGATATGCAAAACTTTGTGCCTCAAAAAGTAGCCTGCATTTGTCCTGTGTTAAAGGATTCAGGTTGCTATATCTAATTTCCATAAAATATGGGATAACATGATTTCATATTTTTCTATTGGTCAATTTCAAAGATTTATGCACAAGAGTACACATCATAATAAGAAGCTTAAGAATCCAGTCCTTCAACCCGAAGAGAATAAAGGATATCTCTTTTGTATTTCCAGTTATTTTTATTTTGCTTATCAAAACAAAATTATAACTATGTAAATAGTGCTGTATTCTCAGGATATATTGCAGTAATGAATATTACTGACCCTTGAATGAGTATCCATGTACATGTGTCATTCAAACACTCGAAAGGTTTTTATGAAAGCTTTACTACATAGAAATTAATTCATATTAAGATTTGGAAGCTTTATTTTTAGATTTAAGTCCATGAATTCATCAGCTCTCTTAATGTACAAACTCTATTAAAACACCCTTTAGGTATCAGATATGGAAGTTACCTATGACAATTTCCTAAATGGTGGTTAGCAACAATTTTCTTTCATCTTTTAAATAAACTGTTAATCACAAATAATACTAAAAAATTTCCCCCATCATCAAACTTACCAAACAAAGCACTAATGATACTTAAGAAAACTGAAGTATGCACTTTTCTCATCACATTTTCCTTTATATCTCTCACAGGGGCCACCACCCTTAAATCTCTATTTATTGTTCCTTTGATTTTTAACAATTTTACCAGACACTTCATGCATGCGTGTGTGCTAAGTCAATTCAGTCATGTCAGACTCTTTGCGACCCTATTGACTGTAGCCTGATAGGTTCCTCTGTTCATGGGATTCTCCAGGCAAGAATACTGAAGTAGGTTGCCATGCCCTACTCCAGGGGATCTTCAGACTCTTAATAAAAGAATAAAAATAACAAATGATAATGTGAAAACAATGGTTGAAATAATTAGTTAACAAGGAAATGCTAACTAAAACCACAGTAGGATGCTACTATACATTTTTAAAAAGAGCTAAACTTAAAAAAAAAATAGGAAACATTGTGTTTGTTGTTAAGGATCCAGTGCCATGGGACCTCTTTTGCACTGTGAAGGGAAGGTGCAATGGTACAATCATATTGGAAAACGTTGGTCAGGCTCTCAAAATGTGGACATAGCCTATTGTCTGACTGAGGCAACTGACTCCTAGCAATTTAGTCAAGAGAAACAAAAGGATATATTCATACAAAAAAAAAATACTATACAAGAATGTTTGTAGCAACTTTACTTATGTGTTAGCACTCAGTCGTGTTCGACCTTTTGCATAGATTGTAGTCTGCAAGGCTCCTCTGTTCGTGGGATTTTCCAGGCAAGAATACTAGAGTGGGTTGTCATTCCCTCCTCCAAGAATGTTTATAGCAACTTTTTGCAATAGCTCAAAACTAAAAATGATCCAGCTGTTCACAATCATACATATTCTATTCCATGTCCACAAATTATAGTGTATTCTTACAATGGAATATTTCAGCAATTAAAAAATGTTAATCCACAACAGCAAAGATTATGAGTCTCAAAATTATTATGCTGAGAGAAAAAAGCCAAGCAAAAACAAATTTGTACTACATGAATCATTAATATAAAATTAGAGTATTAAATAAAATATGAATAAATATAAACAATCATAAACAACATAAAACAACATATATTTATAAATAAAAATAAAATAACAATTATAACTTGTTTAGAATGACCAAAAACAAGTTAGTCATCACCTACAGACAGAGCAGGAGAAGGAAATGGGATTAGAAAAGGGCACAAAAAACCTTTTGGGTGATGAGAATACTCTCTATCTTGATTGTGGTGATGATTTTCACAAGCTTACACATATTCCAAAACTGATCAAATTGTACAGTTTAAACCTTCTGCATTTCAATTATATATATTTCAAAAAGTTATTAAAATAGATAATCGTCTGATACCCACAGGGATGACATAGGAGTATTTTCAGATCAGCGAATTGAGAAGAGGAAAGCTCTGTTCCTTTTAATGTACCATGTTCACACTTTTCACTCACAACTAAAATATATCATTCCTATAACCCTGAATTGTATTTATGTTGTCATGTATATTCCTCGTATTTTCTTTGTATACCTCATTAATAGCAGATAATTTAACTAAATAATATATTACTTATTTACCCAGTGATTATTTACTAAGCAGGCTTTCCCAGTGGCTCAGTGGTAGAGAATCTGCCTGCCATGCAGGAGACTTGCAGGAGACCCGGGTTTGATCCCTAGGTGATCCCTGGATAAGAAACTGGCAATCCACTCCAGTATTCTTGCCTGGGAAATCCCATGGATGGAGGAGTCTAGAGAGCTACAGTTCATGGGGTCACAAAAGAGTTTGACACAGTTACATGACTAAACAAACAACAATATTTATTAAGTACCTATTTATAGCAGAAAGTGTCCTAAGCACTGGGATATAGAAGAAATTAAGTTTCATTCTGGTGAAAAGAGACAGGATTCCAAACTAAAATATGTGAAGAGGAATAATTATTAAAGAATGAATGAGTGGGTGAGTGAATGAATAAATATAAATGTGTCTTGCAAGTCCAAACATACTTTAAATTTAGCTATGTTGTAAAATTGCTTCTAACAAGGTAAAAGAAAACCTAACAGTAGTTAAAGGAAGTGTTTACTTTTATCATAAAAGGCAAACTTTGAAGCGAGACAACTGCCGTCCTTGTTCCAACTACTCAGGGTTCCATCTGTTATACAGGCTCCCACTGCCTTTCTCAGTTCTAGCCTTATTGTATTTGTTTTATTCTTTTTGCCTATTTATTCCAACATGGCTGCCATACTATCAGACATTTAGACTTGACTTAAAATGATCAATTCTCTCTCTTATTTCCAAATTCACTGGATAGATAAATACAGAAATCAGACAAGTTGAACATGTGTTCTTTGTTTCAGCTCATCCTCACTTGGTGACATGTCTCAGCACTGTAGCCAAATCAATTCTCTAAAACACACTGTTGAATTAGACACACAGACATGGGCCGTGACCAGCTCAGCTAGACTTTTGAAGGCCTCCTTTTCAAGGACAGATTTTGCTGTGGTGCATTTACCATCTGACTGAGCAGAGAAAATCTTTGTCCTGAGGGCACATGCCCCAAGAACTAGGCTAAACATGCAGTTTCTTCCCCCAATTTTTCTTTCTTTCTGGGAAAGGAATAGAACAAGCAGCAAGAGGATGTAAGCAGCCTCCAGATTATAAATCAAGAAAATTTTGTGTGGAGTGTTGAAAAAAAGTGGAGCCTGGATATTTGGGGAATGGACTTCTCAGTCTTTAAAGCTGTATCAAAATTTTTTTTTTTTTTTATTATTATTATTATTTTTTTCCAGTGGGTTTTGTCATACATTGATATGAATCAGATCTAGAAAAGACTCAAGCAATAGCTGGACCTAAGCAATAAATAGTAGTTTACAATCAAAATAGCACTGAATTCAAAGTGAAATGAAAAAGGTTTTGAGACCTTAGGCATATTGCAAGCCTCTCTATAATAGTCTGTGTTGTCGATATGTTCAAAGCAGGTATCATGTATGTGTTCATTATCTACTATCTATCTAAAATACCAGATCCTAACTATATGTGTGTATATCTTAAGTTTGCATATATATACATTTGCTGTGTGACAAAAAGTCTTGATTTTGTTCTGTAACAAAATAGCTAAACCTCAAAACTAGACCAATTGCTTTGAAAATATTGAATCTGAGTCAAGGTGATAACAAAATGAAAAAACAGTACAAAATCACCTCAAGCACTGGACAAAAAATATAAATATTCAAAGGCAGGTGATGATGTATTTTTGAACAACTAGATAAAATCTGTACATATCTCACAAAATAAGCCATTTTTATCTATCACTCAAGAGAAGAAAATCATTTGCCTTAGATAATGCTGCACTACTAAACAAAAAACCATTTTCTTAAGAGTATTATTGTTAAAATTGTAATTACCTACCAATAATTTGATCTTCCCAGGTACCTCAGTGGGTAAAGAATCTGCCTTCAATGCAGGAGATTCAGTCACACTGGGTTTGAACCCTGGTTCAGGAAGATCCCCTGGAAGAGGGCATGGCAACCCACTCCAGTATTCTTGCCTGGAGAATCCCATGGACAGATGAGCCTGGTGGCTATAGTCCATGGGGTCACAGAGAGTCTGACATACTGAAGCGACTGAGCAGGCATGCACCTACCCTGTAACAGTTAAAAAAGAGAAAACTTATTTATCTCTTGTTTTATACCACCCCTGTATACTTTTCTCATTTATTCTTAGGCTGATTTAGGATTTACTATCTGATCTTTATTACTGTATGTCTAGAATACCAGACCACCTTACCTGTCTTCTGAGAAATCTGTATGTGGGTCAAGAAGAAACAGTTAGAACAAATGACTGGTTCAAAACAGAGAAGGGAGTATGTCAACACTGTATATTGTCACTCTGTCATTTAACTTACACGCAGAGCATATCATGTGAAATGTCAGGCTGGATGAGTTACAAATTAGAGTCAAGATTGCCCAGAGAAATGTCAACAGCCTCAGATATACAGATGGTAACCACTGTAATGGCAGACAGTGAAGAGGAACTAAGAACCTCTTGATGAAGGTGAAAGAGGAGAGTGAAAAAGCCAGCTTAAAACTCAATATTAAAAAAATATATATATATAAGGTCATGGCATCCAGTCCCATCACTTCATGGCAAATAGAAGGGGGGAAAAAGTGGAAACTGTGACAGCTTTTGTTTTCTTGGTCTCCAAAGTCACTGTGGACAGTGACTGCAGCCATGAAATTAGGAGGCAATTGCTTCTTGGGAGGAAAGCTATGACAAACCTAGGTTGTGTATTAAAAACAAAGACATCACTTCGATGACAAAGGTCTGTATAGTCAAGTCTATGAGCTTTCCAATAGTTGTATACGGGTGTGAGTGTTGGACCATAAAGAAGTCTGAGTGCTGAAGAGTGATGCCTTTGAACTCTGGTGCTGGAGAAGGCTCTTGAGAGTCCCTTAGACAGCAAGAAGATCAAACCAGTCAGTCCTAAAGGAAATCAACCCTGAATACTCATTGGAAGGACCAATGCTGAAGCTGAAACTCCAATGCTTTGGCCACCTGATGAGAAGAACTGACTCATTAGAAAAGAACTTGATGCTGGGAAAGATTGAAAGCAGAAGAAGGAGAGGGCAATAGAGGATGAGATGGTTGGATGGCATCACTAATTTAATGGACATTAACTTGGACAAACTCTGAGAGATGGTGAGGGACAGGGAAGTCTGGCGTGCTGCAGTCAATGGGGGTACAAACAGTCAGACATGACTTGGCCATTGAATAACAAAAAATTGTACATCTAAAACCCAGAAAACACATCCAAAAAATTAAAGCTGAATAACTGATATGTAATGATGGATATGCAGTTTTCCAGAAAATTATGTGTATAGTGAGTAAGGTTGTGTTCGAACACACATATAAATTAGTCTGTGTCTTCCAGGAAGCTGCCTCCGAAATGAAGTAAGATATACAAGAGGTTTATGAAAGGAAAAGCCTGTGAGGGCAAATGAGGAGTGCTCCATTTGGGGGTGTGGGTGGGGGTGGGAACCTTCTGAACTTGATGCAGTTCTGCCTCTTAAGAAAGGGAAAAGGAAAGGAAGTGAGGCTAATTAAAAAAAAAAAAAAAAAAAAAGTTTGGTAAGGCTGTCAGTGCTCTTGAGCCTGAGCTGTTAATCAGAAAAATCTGTTGGCTCTCAGAAAGACAGTTGTGCTGAGTTGATGGTTGGAAGTAGCTAATGGGACATTGTTGGCTTCCCTGGTGGATCAGATGGTAAAGAATCTGCCTGTAGTGCCAGAGACCTGGGCTTGATCCCTAGGTTGGGAAGATCCCCTGGAGAAGGGCATGGCAACCCACTCCAGTATTCTTGCCTGGAGAATCCTCATGGACAAAGGAGTCCAGTGGGGTTGCAAAGAATTGGAGATGACTGAGCAACTAAGCACAATGGGACATTATGGTGTTGGTGCAAACTTGGTAATGAATTTCTGAGTATAGCAGCTAAAATAAATTTCATAACAACCAATCCCCTTCCTGCTGCGGAAAAAGATCCAAGGTGGGGATTTTCATAGCCAGCTCCTCCAAAGTTTCCATGAGCTTCTTTTAAGAGGAAACTTAAAAGAGGTTAGTGGGACCAAGTACTGATCTGCTGCTGTAGTTGATATCATAACCAAAACAGGTGCTTATAAACTCCCCCCTACAACCCTACAATATCCGTTCAAAATGCTTTCCTTTAAGCTATCACCGCCACAGTCTTGGTGGTTAATTTGGTTTTCTAACACTTCTTTTCTGAGTGTTCTTAATGTTAGATAATCATAACTTTCTGTCTTTGTTTGGGCTAATACAAGGTACAGATGAGTGGCTTGAAATCAAACATTTATTTTTTCACAGTTCTGGACATTGGAAGGGTACAAACATGGTCAAGATCTGGTGAGAATTTTCTTCCTGGTTTACAGATGATAACCTTCTTGCTATGTGCTCACATGGAGAGAAAAAGAAAGATCATCCCTCTCCTGTGTTTTCTTATAAAGGCACTAATCCCATTCATGAGGGTGCCACCCTCATGACTTGATTACCTCCCAAAGACCTCATCTCCTAATACTATCACCTTGAGGATTGAGGCTTCGACTTATGAAGTTGCAGGGAGCGGCACAAACATTCAATTCCTAGTGTCATCTTAGGCCAGGTTTGTCACATGTGTTTGTTCAAAGTTATAACATGGTAAGGGAGTGTGGAGACACCAAGGGGTTCACCCGTGTTACACAGATATTCCTCCCTGCTGCACTATATTAATGTAGCCCTGCATTCTCTTGCTGCTCAGTACAGTTAATGACTATTGCTGCCGTGGTAACTGAGCCGCTCGCTTACTGGTTCCTAGGCACCAGTAATGTTATCTTGTCCCCTATCAAGCATGCACCATTCTTGGGAACTAGAGCCTACAATTTTGTGTGGCATGCTTTTGGTTTAGTATTAGCTAAAGACTCTGTCAATCACCTATGACCCCATGGTTATAGCTGATTGCAGGACAGGTGGCTACATATCTGGGGTTCTTAATATCTTTGAAAAAAATGGACTCTTAACCACAAGAAGTCAGGAGGTCAAAATTAACAATGTCAGCAAGATAAGAAGGGCAGCTAAGGGGGCTTGACCCAGGGGATCTAAGAGCTGTCATTCCATTGCTAGTGACAAAATAGACTATTAATAAAAGTGGTGTTTGACATAGAGAGAGAGAGAAAGAATAAAGAAAGAAAGGCAAGAATGCAAGATTAGGAAACAGGAATACAATTTCACCACCTAAGAAAAGTCACAATCTAGGTTTCTGGATTTGAGTAAATTTTGTAGTCCAGAATCCCATCATTGAAGAGCAGCCCAGTCTGTAACAGGAAGGACCTTACCATAGGACCTTCTACAAAGGGAATTATGACCATGTATCCTAGTAATCATGTCCTACAGAAAAGGAAATATCCATATATTTGAAGGTTAGTGGGCACAAAGTCTCATGTCTCGAGATTCAAATACTCTCGTTAGGCTTTTATTAAAGGGAAAGCTGAAGGTGCCAAGTAATGCATGAGGCTCTAGTCTTAAGTCTGGTACATAGTGTACCTAGGGGATCCATAGAGTCACCCGCTAGCCAGTTTCCAGTCCCTAAGTGCATAACTGGAAGTGTTATACTTGGATAATTCCCACACTGAGTCTCTGAATTATATGTAATAATTATCTTACTGAAGAAGGTCAAGGAGAAATTTTAGAACTTGTCCCTTCTCCCCAACCACGATAGTACATCTAAAACCATACTGCATTCTAGACAGTGGGGGTAGCAGAGATTAGTGTCACCATTAAAGAACTAAAGCATATAGTGGTGGTCCCTATTATATCTCCATTTAATTTGCCTGTCTGATCTTTGCAGATACCAGTTGAGTCCCAGAGAATGATAGTAGATGATTATAGGCTCAATCAAGTAATGGTCCCAACCACAACTGCTATGGTAGCAAGCAGATTAATTTTTAGGAACATGATAGGTGTCCATTGATTTGTTAAATATGTTTTGAACTTCAGTTACAATAGGGGATCAGAAATAGGTTGCACTCCTCTGGGACAGACTATAATATATATTTACAGTTTTACTTCAGAGCTTTTAATAGAGTCTGAAGAGATCTGGACCTCCTAGAAACCCCCAGAGCAAACTACATTGATCCATCATGTCAGTGTGTTTATTTGGGTTGAGCAGGACTAGAAACAGATGGCTAGTATATAGGTGGCCTTGGTAGGGCACATGTATATCCCACGCAAAGGGATACAAGACTACAATGGAAAAGAACAAGTCATCGCTACTCCTCAGCGTATAGATGACTTACAAAGACATATTGTTGAACAAATGAAGCCAAACACACAAAAAAAGTGCATACTGAATGATTCCATTTACATAAAGTTCAAAAGTAGGCAAAACTAAGCTATGGTGGCAGAAATTAAAAGAGTATTAAAGAATGTGGACTCAGTAGTGAAACCAGGGAGCTCACTGGGACTGGAAATCTATTCTTCGATCTGAATGGTCCTTGCATATTTAAAAATTCCTCAAATTGTGCACTGAAGATTTGGATACTCTTATTCCTGATGCTGGGAGGGATTGGGGGCAGGAAGAGAAGGGGACGACAGAGGATGAGATGGTTGACTGGCATCACCGACTCGATGGGCATGAGTTTGAGTAAACTCCGGGAGTTGGTGATGGACAGGGAGGCCTGGCGTGCTGCGATTCATGGGGTCGCAAAGAGTCGGACACAACTGAGCGACTGAACTGAACTGAACTGATTGTATCAAGTCGGAGAAGGCAATGGCACCCCACTCCAGTACTCTTGCCTGGAAAATCCCATGGATGGAGGAGCCAGATAGGCTACAGTCCATGGGGTGGCGAAGAGTCGGACTCGACTGAGCTACTTTACTTTCACTTTTCACTTTTATGCATTGGAGAAGGAAATTACAACCCACTCCAGTGTTCTTGCCTGGAGAATCCCAGGGATGGGGGAGCCTGATGGGCTGTGGTTTATGGGGTCGCACAGAATCGGACATGACTGAAGTGACTTAGCAGCAGCAGCAGCATTGTATAAAGTTATACTTCAATGAAAAAAAAAAATCAATGGAAAGCTGTGGTAATGAAATAAACATCATCATAGAACAGCTGGCCAATTGGGGGGAAAAATAATTCAACCTAAATTCTCATTTTAGGAATAGTAATACTAAGATTCAAAGAAGTTTAAGTGATCTTCTTAAATGCATGCCATGAGTTGAGTAAAAAATTTAAACTAAAGTCTCTATCTCTTTCCTCTCTTTGATGTTATTCCTATGATAGACGTGCACCGTCAATAATTTGCAACATAAATTTGGGTTCAGAAAAAAAATAATAGTATAGAGAATCACATTTTTGGTTTTTGGTGTTGGTTATAGACAGAATGATGGCAAATGTCAAATTGTGTGTCTTACATCACTGAACAAGAACAACAAAGTCCAATAAGTCTGTATTTAAATTGCTGAGGTTGTCTGTTTGAAATGTACTGGCCAGTGATGAATTGCATATATGTTAAAGGAAAATGTATTTAAGGGAGGCCAAAAATATGGAAGCCCTGAAATATCCTCCCTGAAAAATATGGAAAAATTAATTGCTTTTTGCTGTACAGTTATACTTGGTTAAACTGGCTTCAAGTTTAACCTTATTCTTCTTGGATTTGCATCAATGCAGTTTTAACTGTTCTGCTCTAAAAATTCAGATTTACTATAAGAGCAGGCTCCTATTTAAACATAATTAGAGAATGTGCTAGAAACAGCCTCAAGCATTTAAAGTCCAGCATGTCATAAATGTCTAGCATCAGAGAAATTCAACAAGGCAGCTACTCTGATGTGCTACTTAATAGGAAGAAAATTGGGACTAGAAATAATTTGGGTGACCTCCAAAGACAAAGAAAAATATGAAAAATATTGAGCATATTGCATTTACTCTCTTTTTACATTTAACAGAAGGACTCTGAGCATTTAGAAGCTCTACAACTATTTCATAGTTAATTTAACATCTTGATAATATATTTCTTTCAAATCATACTTTGTCTTTTCTGTACAACCTGCTTCCCTAAGAAAATCAATTAAGTTGACAATAGCAATAGATGTTAAGTTTGGAGCTTCTTTCATGCTGACTTCTTTGCAAAGTATCAGGAATCTTAAATAAATTTAATTTAAAAGGTAATAAGAAGACATGTTAATAACAAAATAATTCATTAAAAAGGCCTGCTTTTTCAATTTGTGTGTAAAACTCTTTATAACTTGATTTTGAAGGTAAATGACAACACGTATTTTACAAACTGGAAGAGTTTAAGTATACCCAGGAAATTCTGAGTATGTGGCCTAACTACTACCAAGCTTGAAGTGTGCTAACTTTTTTCTAAGCCTGCATGCTCCATTGGAAATATCATTCCTTCTTGGATAATCCTTTCCTTAGGGTTGTTCAACTCTGTACCACTTAAATTATCTTGTGAAAGACAAAGAAACAGAATTCTGATTATGCAGGGGAGCTTGTGAGTTCTGTCTCCCACAGGTTCTCTACTATAGGGACTTTTCACATATTAACCTTCATTACATACCAAGAGAGGCATCTTGTCAAAGTCTTCATCTATCTTCTATGTCTATATTCATTAAAACTTTGATTAATAGGAACTTAAGATCCAAATCCTCAATTAACTGATTTTTTTTGTATGTGTTCTACTTTTAAGAGAGAAAAGTGCTTCATTAAAAGAAAAAAGATAAGTTTAAGGATTTATTATACAACCTCAACTTTCAGCCTGTTTTACAAATCAGTAAGTCTCTGTGTTTACCAGACCTTCTACATATCAGATATTGTTGATAATAAAGGAAATTCAAAGATCACTGCCTTTTAAATGCTCAGGTTCAACAGGAAGGATAGATACACACAAGTTACAGAGCCAAAGGCAAGAAAAATTAATGACTTCTACCTCGAAAAGAAGAAGAAATGTGTTAAGAAAGGCTTAAAAAGGAGTCAATTTTTCTAATATATCCTATTTCTTTTATAATTACATTATTTTAAATGATTCTGAAACTTTCAAAGTCATGAATCACCAAAGATTAAGCAAAGTTTATTTTGTACTAAGAAAAAAAAAGTATATTAAAATATAATTACATATAATTTTGCTAGATATTAGTGGAGATGATAGAATTCCAGCTGAACTATTTCAAATCCTAAAGATGTTGCTGTTAAAGTGCTGCACTCAATTTGTCAGCAGATTTGGAAAATTCATCAGCGGCTACAGAACCTGAATAGGTCAGTTTGCATTCCAATCACAAAGGACAATGCCAAAGAATGTTCAAACTAATATACCATTGTGCTTATCTCACATCCAGGCAAGGTAATGCTCCAAATCCTTCAAACCAGGCTTCAACAGTATGTGAACTAAGAAATTCCAGATGTACAAGTTGGATTTGAAAAGGCAGAGGAACCAGAGCTCAAATTGCCATTGGATCATAGAAAAAGAAAGAGAATTCCAGAAAAACATCTACTTCTGCTTCATTGCACTAAAGCCTTTGACTGTGTGCATTACAACAGACTGAGCGAACTGTGGAAGGTAGTGAAGGACAAAGAATCCTGGCATGCTTCAGTCCCTGGGGTCACAGAGAGAGGGACACTAGCTAGTGACTGAACAATAATAACATGGGTATGGAAATCAGTACACATCTTACAAGAAAACTGATCAAACACAACCTCTAACTGTGTATACCCATGAAAGATTTTGTCTCCAATGCTTCTTATTTATACCATTCTCTGCTTAATGCACATTTCAGGGGATATAATCATAAATCCACATTTTTTTCTTTTCACTAACCCTTTAAATTCATTCTCTGGAACAGGGTTTTCCCAAGTAACTGGTTGAAATTAAACATTAGTGTTATTTTATTATATATACATATATATTTATATTACTTTCAGGTAATCAAAAGTTCTCTGGGTAGCAATTAATATCTAGTGTATATTAATAATAAAATACAATTTTAAACTTTATTGCCAGCTACTCTCATTTTCTCTATTGAGAATTCTGTAGGACTATAGTGAGAGAGGGGTGATGTTAACCTCCTTTTCTCTCTCCACTTTTATTTCTTTCTATTATACAATTTGCTATCAACTTTTCTTTTCTTTTTTTTTTTTTACTTCAACAGTGTAGGGCCTGGGGTTGATGATGAGGGAAGTAGAAAAGAAGAGAGTTTGGAGAGCATGGATGGAATAGTTGGACTGACACTAAACTGTTTATTTTGGCTGCTGAAAAATTTAAATGCTGACTTTTTCTTTTAATGGTTTTTTATTGACTTTCTTAGAGATTTACTCACACACCCACTTGGAGGACGTTTTACACCTTCCATTCTATTAAGAAGCCTGAGGACCTGTCTCTGGAAATTCCATCTTACTAATTTATGCTTCCTTGTGGAGGAGATAGATAGCTAACTACCAACTCTTCTTTCACATTGTAGAGTTGTTTCTTATTGTGGTGTCTTAACCAGGGGCTACATTTTGGGGCATCCCTTTTGCATCTATGCAGGCCTTGCGATCTGAAAAGACCCAACATATACCAGTACTGAATCAAAGTGGATAAGAAGATGTGACTTTCCAGCACTCAGCTGAATGGAAAAAAAATTCTAAGAGTCTAGAAGGACCATGCAATAGAAAGACCTTGGATCCCTAAATGACTACAAGGAAGCAAGCTTCCTTCCTACCTACCTGAATTTAATATGAGCAGAAATAAAATTTCATTTTGTTAATCCTTTGAAAGTGTAGGGTGAATGTCTTTATAATAACAATCCTAGCATTATTGTAACTAAAACATCCTCCCATGAAGCTATAGGTATAAGCCTTGTTATTGCTTATGATTGTTGATTATGGTCAAAGGTAAACACTTCATACTGTCTTCTCAGAAAATTTGGGCATATAAGTTGCTCAACCTCTGCTTCCTGCCAGAAACTTTTAAATTTCACGAAACATTTATCCTACCTTATTTGTAAGCTCTTGGCAAATGTCTTACAATTTATATCAAAATGTGTCTATTTCCAATGAGCTTCAAATAAAACCTCTATTTCAAATTTCTTTTATATTCATAAAGCACTTTGAGATAGTCAAAACATTATCACATTTGCTTATTTATTTGATCTCATAACAATATCTATAAAGTAGCTTAGATTCATCCTAAAGTAGCAACCATTGCAAACACATTGGGCAAATCATTTTCCCCCAAGACTTCTTGAGTCTTCCAGTTACACTTTCTCAAAATCATTTTAAAATAACTTTCATGAATTTATGTTATTTAAAGAGAAAAGAAGAGGCCAAAAGTTTTTAAAACAATAGAAGTAACCTTTTTCTGTTTCCAGTAAATTGTGAGTGTTAGAATTGTGATGAGAAATGAAATACAGAAAAAAAGTGAGAGAAGAGCCTAACATCATATAAGACATGATATTTAAAAGGTACTCATTAAATTTCATAGCATGCTATCCAATATATTCTGTTCTTTAATTTATCCTGCGTGAAGTATCTTTTCATTTGTTCTTAGGAGGTGAAAAGAACTGTTCTCAATAATTTGTGTCCTATAATTGATTTCTAAGTAGTGCAGGGTGAAGACAGGTCAACAATAAAACAAAGAGGTAAAAAATGCCAGCACTGAGTGTGGGAATTCTATCAGGAGAAGATATAGGTCTTCTTAATTGTATTGAAGTTTAATTCTCAAGGCATTATCAACTAACCTGACAAATCAAAGCCCCCAGCATTAAGTTCAAGGACAAACAGCATTGAATTACAGAATGCTAGGCTCCTAGTAATTCAGGCAATGGTGTCTTCTAACCCCTCTGCATCCTCTCATTTAGTTTCATTTCTAAATGAGGACACAACACCTGTTCCAGCAGCAGGTGGCATTTGTTTATTATAGCTTTACCTGCTGGGTTTTAATCAGTCTGCAGCTGTAGGAACCCGCTTAAATAACAGTTTATAGGACCACGTTTTTACAGAATGGTATTTTCCATGAAGAAGCAAAGTTTCATACAGCACTTTCATCATACACAAAACGCCATATAAGTGGCTTTTATTTCTTCATTTCTCTTCCCTTAACATTCAGGACTACTAATTAGTGAACCATTTCACATGCAGAGTTGGGACGCTAAGCTCTTACTCTTCTGCCTTCAGGGAGATCGTGTGTTGTATGCTCTCATTTACAAAATCCCTGCTTCTTAGGAAGAGAACAACCAACCTTCTCTCTGCTTATACTGTTTCTCTCCTGTAAGCCTCAGAAGGATTGTTAAGACAACTTACACCTTAGAGGGGGAGAAAATAATTGGGAAAAAAAGGACAAAATCCACTAAGTCTAGATGAGAATGAATGTCCGTATTTAAACTCCATAACAACTCTTAAAAAACACCTAATAAGAGTTTGAAAATGACTCAAATACTACAAGGTAAAATAGAAAATATTTTAAAAAGTGACTTTTCCTCTTGATGATACTGAGATTTCTTATAAAGGAAGTTCTTTCTTGAATCTCTTTAAGAAAGTACATGCATTTTTTCTGCTTGTTTTGGAAGATGATTGTCAGTCCGTCAATATTAGTAGAACATTTATGTAATTGATGATTAAAACAATGAAAATATATTAGTTATTCTGAACCGCTTTAAGCACTCATACTTCAGTGTTTGGCAGACAGGCTACAAAAATTAGAACTGTTTAAAATCTTTGAAAAGTGAGTGAGTGAAAGAGTGCATCCTCAGGTCTCTCTCTCTCCTCATTAACACCTTTATTCAGATGGCATGTTTCTATAGAGAAATAAGATATTAACCCCTCATCAGATATATGATTTGTGAATATTTTTGTTCCTCTTCATTAGTTGTTTTTCCACTTTGTAGATTGTTTACTTTATGTTCAGAGATTTTAGGTTGATGTAGTCTCACTTGTGTATTTTTGATTTGTTGCTATGCTTTAGATGTCATATCCAAAGTCATTACTAAGACTCATATCAAGAAGCATTTTTCCTATGTTTTCTCATAGAAGTTTCATGGTTTCAGATATTATAGTCCATTTAGTTTTAATTTATTTGTGAGAACTATAAGATAGGGGTCTAATTTTATAACAATCTACTATTTCAAAGCAACAAAAATATCGTTTAAAAATTTGTACAAGATATGAAAACCACACAACTCAGAAATATTCAAAATGAAATAAATACTAAAAAATGAAAAGAAAAATTGTGCAATAGGGAAAAATCATAATAATAATATGTTGAAAGAGTAGAATGTGACAAAGAATAAACTTTTAAAAGCAAAAAAAAAGAAAAGAAAAGAAAAAATAGATAAAATTCGGTTCAGTTCAGTCGTTCAGTCATGTCCAACTCTTTGCGACCCCATGGATTGCAGCACGCCTGCCTCCCTGTCCATCACTAACTTTCGGAGTATACTCAAACTCATGTCCATTAAGTCGGTGATGCCATCCAACCATCTCAACCTCTGTCGGCCATCTCTCCTCCCACTTTCAATCTTTCAAAGCATCAGGATCTTTTCCAATGAGTCAGTTCTTCACATCAGGTGGCCAAAGTATTGGAGCTTCAGCTTCAACATCAGTCCTTCCAATGAACATTCAGGACTGATTTCCTTTAGGATGGACTGGTTGGATTTCCTTGCAGTCCAAGGGACTCTCAAGAGTCTTCTACAATTAGCTCAGTTCAGTCGTGTCCGACTCTTTGTGACCCCATGAACTGTAGCACTCCAGGCCTCCCTGTTCATCACCAACTCCAGAAGTCCATCCAAACCCATGTCTATCGAGTCGGTAATGCCATCCAACCATCTCATCCTCTGTTGTCCCCTTCTCCTCCTGTCCTCAATCTCTCCCAGTATCAGGTCTTTTCCAATGAGTCAACTCTTTGCATCAGGTGGCCAAAGTATTGGAGTTTCAGCTTCAGCATCAGTCCTTCCAATGGACACTCAGGACTGACCTCCTTTAGGATGGACTGGTTGGATCTCCTTGCAGTCTGAGGGACTCTGAAGAGTCTTTTCCAACTCCATAGTTCAAAAGCATCAATTCTTTAGCTCTCAGCCTTCTTTATAGTCCAACTCTCACATCTATACATGACCACTGGAAAAATCATAGACTTGACTAGACGGACCCTTACTGACAAAGTAATGTCTCTGCTTTTTAATATGCTGTCTAGGTTGGTCATAACTTTCCTTCCAAGAAGTGTCTTTTAATTTCATGGCTGCAATCACCATCTGCAGTGATTTTGAAGCCCAGAAAAGAAAGTCAGCCACTGTTTCCATTGTTTCCCCATCTGTTTGCCATGAAGTGATGGGATCAGATGCCATCATCTTAGTTTTCTGAATGTTGAGCTTTAAGCCAACTTTTTCACTCTCCTCTTTCACCTTCATCAAGAGACTCTTTAGTTCTTCCTCACATTCTGCCATAAGGATGGTTTCATCTGCATATCTGAGGTTACTGATATTTCTCCCAGCAATCTTGATTCCAACTTGTGCTTCCTCTAGACCAGCATTTCTCATGATGTACTCTACATATAAATTAAATAAGTGGGGTGACAATATACAGTCTTGATATACTCCTTTTCCTATTTGGAACCAGTCTGTTGTTCCATGTCTAGTTCTAACTGTTGCTTCCTGACCTGCATACAGGTTTCTCAAAAGGCAGGACAGGTGGTCTGATATTCCAATCTGCTTCACAATTTTCCACAGTTTATTGTGATTCACACATTCAAAGGCTTTGGTATAGTCAATAAAGCAGAAATAGATGTTTTTCTGGAACTCGTTTGCTTTTTTGATGGTCCAGTGGATGTTGGCAATTTGATCTCTGGTTTCTCTGCCTTTTCCAAAACCAGCTTGAACATCTGGAAGTTCACGATTCATGTATTGCGGAACCCTGGCTTGGAGAATTTTAAGCATGACTTTACTAATGTGTGAGATGGGTACAATTGTGTGGTAGTTTGAGCATTTTTTGGCATTGCCTTTCTTTGGGATATGAATGACAACTGACCCTTTCCAGTCCTGTGGCCACTGCTGAGTTTTCCAAATTTTGCTGACATATTGAGTGCAGCACTTTCACAGCATCCACTTCTAGGATTTGAAATAGCTCAACTGGAATTCCATCACTTCCACTAGCTTTGTTCATAGTGATGCTTCCTAAGGTCCACTTGACTTCACATTTCAGGATGTCTTGCTCCAGGTGAGTGATCATAACTTCCTGATTATCTGAGTCATAAAGATCTTCTTTATATAGTTCTTCTGTGTATTCTTGCCACCTCTTCTTAATACCTTTTGCTTCTGTTAAGTTCATAATATTTCTGTCCTTTATTGAGCCTATCTTTGCATAAAATGTTCCCTTGGTATCTCTAATTTTCTTGAACGGATCTCTAGTCTTTCCCATTCTATTGTTTTCCTCTATTTCTTTGCATTGATCACTGAGGAAGGCTTTACTTCCTTGCTATTCTTTGGAACTCTGTATTCAACGGGGTATGTCTTTCCTTTTCTCCTTTGCTTTTGGCTTCTCTTCTTTAACAGTTGTTTGTAAGGCCTCCTCAGACAGCTATTTTGCTTTTTTGCTTTTTTGCATTTCTTTTTCTTGGGAATGGACTTGATTCCTGTCTCCTGTACAATGTCATGAACCTCCATCCATAGTTCACCAGGCACTCTGTCTATCAGATCTAGTCCCTTAAATCTATTTCTCACTTCTGCTGTATAATTGTAAGGGATTTGATTTAGGTCATTCCTGAAAGGTCTAGCTGTTTTCCCCACTTTCAATTTAAGTCTGAATTTGGCAATAAGGAGTTCATGATCTGAGCCATAGTCAGCTGCCAGTCTTGTTTTGGCTGACTGTATACAGCTTCTTCAGGAGAAGGCCATGGCACCCCACTCCAGTACTCTTGCCTGGAAAATATCATTGATGGAAGAGCCTGGTGGGCTGCAGTCCATGGGATCGCTAAGAGTCAGACACGACTGAACGACTTCACTTTCACTTTTTACTTTCATGCATTGGAGAAGGAAATGGCAACCCACTCCAGTGTTCTTGCCTGCAGAATCCCAGGGACAGGGGAGCCTGGTGGGCTGCCATCCCTGGAGTCGCGCAGAGTCGGACACTATTGAAGCGACTTAGCAGCAGCAGCATAGAGCTTCTTCATCTTTGGCTTCAAAGAATATAATCAATCTGACTTAGGTGTTGACCATCTGGTAATGTTCATGTGTAGAGTCTTCTCTTGTGTTGTTGGAAGAGGGTGTTTGCTATGACCAGTGCATTCTCCTGGCAGAACTCTGTTAGCCTTTGCCCTGCTTCATTCTGTACTCCAAGGCCAAATCTGCCTGTTACTCTGGGTGTTTCTTGACCTCCTACTTTTGCATTCCAGTCCCCTATGGTGAAAAGGACATCTTTTTTGCATGTTAGTTCTAGAAGGTCTTGTAGGTCTTCATAGCACCATTCAATTTTAGCTTCTTCAGCATTACTGGTTGGGGCATAGACTTGGATTACTGTGATATTGAATGGTTTGCTTTGCAAATGAACAGAGTTCATTCTGTCGTTTTTGAGATTACATCTAAGTACTTCATTTCAGACTCTTTTTTAGACTATGATGGCTACTCCATTTCTTCTAAGGGATTCTCGCCCACGTAGTAGATATAATGGTTATCTGATTTAAGTTCACCCATTCCAGTCTTTTTTAGTTCACTGATTTCTAAAATGTTGATGTTCACTCTTGCCATCTCCTATTTAACCACGTCCAGTTTGCCTTGATTCATGGACCTAACATTCCAGGTTCCTATGCACTATTGCTCTTTATAGCATCACACCTTGCTTCCATCACCAGTCACATCCACAACTGGGTGTTGTATTTGCTTTGGCTCTGTCTCTTCCTTCTTTCTGGAGTCATTTTTCCACTGATTCAGTAGCATATTGGGCACCTGAGGAGTTCATCTTTCAGTGTCTTATCTTTTTGCCTTTTCATACTGTTCATGGGATTCTCAAGGCAAGAATACTAAAGTGGTTTGCCATTCCCTTCCGCAGTGGACCACATTTTGTCAGAACTCTCCACCATGACCTCTCCGTCTTGGGTGGCCCTACACAGCCTGGCTCATAGTTTCATCGAGTTAGACAAGGCTGAATAAAAGTCTTAAGAAAAAATAATGTAGAGTGCAATGTAACCATTATGCAAATTTTAAAAGTTGCTTGAAGCTATATTGAAATAGTGTTCATACAAAAGAAAGGGTACACTATGTACCTAAAAATACTACTACTCAGAGAAAAACTCAAATCAAGATATATTCTTTATGGCAGCCTTCATGGGAGGGGAGTATGCGGTAGAATGCTTATATATGTGTGTGTATAGCTGAGTCCCTTTGCAGTCCATCTGAAACTATCATGACGTTGCTAATTGGTCATACTTCAGTAGAAACTGCTTTTAAGAAAGATATATTCTTTAAAAATTATTGATATATTTAGAAAAGTAAAAACTTCTTGCATCTACGCAAAGTGAGGAAAAATTTACAAGAAAATTAGATTACACACTACTCTTCTTCTTCTTCTTTTTTTTTAAGAACAATGCTTTTGCCTCAGGGAAATAGAAAACAGTATTTCAGATGTTTAAAGGCAGAAAATGTCCAGGGAATTTGCATTGAATAAATGGCAAAAGTAACTCTCCATAGTAAAGGGTGGAGACAAGGTATTATCAACATGCAGGAACTTGGGAAATATTACAATGCACCATTTCTGAAAAGTATGTAGAGCCAGAGCACTGGACAACAAAATGAATAGACACACTAACAGAGAGACTGAGAGTGAGAATTAGATATATATTTACTTCTAGAACTAAGGCTATGCAATAGTAAAAGAGTGAGAATATAGTGAACAATGGCTACATCCCATAATAAAACAGGTGTCACTACATAAATGTGGAAGTGGAGATTTCAGAGAGCAAATACAAAAAAGAAATGATTTGTTATAAAAGTATTCAGAAAAAAAATGAAAATGAAATTGTTAGACTTTGACAATCAGTGAATTCCTGCCTCTGATGTATTAATGAATCTCAGCACTGAATGTCAGATATCAGACAAAAGAAAACTCTCAGACATTATATGTTTTTCGGTTACTAATTGTGTCCAACTTATGATAAAAGGAAAAAAATCAGCATCAATAAGAACTTCTAGTCGTGCCAATTAGTTAAACTTTGAAAATGAGTCTGACTAAGGCTCTGGTGACCCATTTCCAGTAAATAATGCCCATGTCCATCCACTTGCTCAGATAAAACTTCTAAGAATCATTCTGGTTTTCTTTTTTTCCTTATTCTCTTCATCTTGCATTGAATCCATCAGTCATATCCATGAGGACAAAGACATGTCTATTGATCACTCATGGATTGCTAGGCTATACACTGCTTGTTACAGAGTAGGTTTTGGTGGAAAATATGAACATATATGAATGAATAAAAATATATTGGTCATCATAAGTGATCATTTGCTCCCCCAAAATAATTCATATTACTAGGTTGTAGATATAGTTTTATAGTTGTGCCTAGGCTCCACTAAGATCCAGTATATCCTCACCATTTACAAAGTCCTAGATCAAGCAGTCTATGCATTGTTTTTCTTATCTGCCAAATGGGTATAGTATTGGTATCTATCTCAAGAAAAATTAAATGAGCTAATATGTGTAAAGAACTCAAAATGGAATTTTGGCACATGGTAAGAACAAATTAAATGTAGCTTAAAAATACATTGCATATAATCACATTGCAAATGCAAGTCTAATTATTCACAAGATTTTTGTTTAAGTCTTTATGAACATGTGATCCTGCTGTGACTGTGATAGGTTCTTTCTTCTATTACAGATTCATATTATTTGAAAATTATTTTCTCTGAGAAATAACAGGATCTATGATCAATTTACTGAATGGTTTCTGTCTGGCTGCCTGGTGATATTGAAAGTACAAGATTACTAGGAACAAAGCTAAAGGAGGTGATGGAAATCCAGCTGTGCTATTTCAAATTTTAAAAGATGATGCCGTGAAAGTGCTGCACTCAATATGCCAGCAAATTTGGAAAACTCAGCTGTGGCCACAAGACTGGAAAAGGTCAGATTTCATTCCAATTCCAAAGAAAGGCAATGTCAAGAATGTTCAAACCATCACACAATTGCACTCATTTCACATGCTAGCAAAGTAATGCTCAAAATTCTCAAACCTAGGCTTCAACAGTACATAAATCGAGAACTTCCAGATGTTCAAGCTGGTTTTAGAAAAGGCAGAGGAACCAGAGATCAAATTGCAACATCCACTGGATCATTGAAAAAGCAAGAGAGTTCCAGAAAAACATCTACTTCTGCTTTATTGACTACGCTAAAGCCTTTGTGTGGATCTCAACAAACTGTGGAAAATTCTGAAAGAGATGGGAATACCAGAACACCTTACCTGTCTCATGAGAAACCTGTATGCAGGTCAAGAAGCACCAGATAGAATAGGACATAGAACAACAGATTGGTTCCAAATTAGGGAAAGGATACATCAAGACTGTATATTGTCACCCAGCTTATTTAACCTATATGTGGAATATGTCATGTGAAATGCTGGGCTGGATGAAGCACAAGCTGGGATCAAGATTGCCTGGAGAAATATCAATAATCTCAGATGTGCAGATGGCACCATCCTTATGGCAGAAAGTGAAGAGGAACTAAAGAACCTCTTGATGAAAGTGAGAGAGGAGAGTGAAAAATCTGGCTTAAAACTCAACATTCAAAAAGCTAAAATCTGGCATCCAGTCCTATTACTTTATGGCAAATAGATGGGGAAACAGTGGAAACATTGGCAGACTTAATTTTTCTGGGCTCCAAAATCACTGCAGATGGTGATTGCAGCCATGAAATCAAAAGACACCTGCTCCTTCGAAGGAAAGTTATAACCAACCTAGACAACATATTAAAAAGTAGAGACATTACTTTGTCCACAAAGGTCTGTCTATTTGAGGCTATGGTTTTTCCAGTAGTCATGGATAGATATGAGAGTTGGACTATAAAGAAAGCTGAGCGCTGATGAATTGATGCTTTTGAATTATGGTGTTGGAAAAGACTCTTGAGAGTCCCTTGGACTGCAAGGAGATCCAACCAGTTCATTCTAAAGCAAATTAGTCCTGGATGTTCATTGGAAGGATTCTTGTTGAAGCTGAAGCTCCTGATGCGAAGAGCTGACTCATTTGAAAAGACCCTGATGCTGGGAAAGATTGAGGGCAGGAGGAGAAGGGGACAACAGAGGATGAGATGGTTGGATTTCATCACCGACTCAATGGACATGGGTTTGGGTAGACACCGGGAGTTGGTGATGGACAGGGAAGCCTGGCATGCTGCCATTCATGGGGTCACAAAGAGTCGGACATGGCTGAGCGACTGAACTGAACTGAATCTTGGAAACTGCCTAGAATTTTTGCTAACCTCTCCCTCTTCTTTTTTCAAGTTAAGGGTCACAACTTTTTCTGTAAAAGGGTAGATAGTAAAGAGTCTGAATATGGAAACCACATGATTTCCACTGCAACTACACAACTATACCACTGAAGCATGTAAGCAGCAACAGAAAGTTCAGAAATGAATGGGCATGCTTGTCTTCTAAATAATTTTGTGTACAAAGTCAAATGAGGGCTGTGTTTGGTCTGTAGGCTGGAGTTGACCTATCTCTATATTGGTTGGGTCTGTCACTTAGGAAGGAAGAAAGTGTGCCATTGTCTCTGGTTTATTTCAGAGTTTTTTTTAAATGTCACACATACTTGATATTTTAATATGCAATAAAGAAAATCCCTAAAATGTGTTGTGTTCAATACTTACGCTGATATTAAACTTTAAAACACCCTTCCTGAAATACAGGTTTTATTTTTTGCCAAATTTTCAATCTGCATTCTTTTAAAAAAATTTTTTTTGAAGTATAGTTGATTTACATTGTTGTATTACTTCCAAGTTTACAACAAAGTGAATTAGTTATGCATAGATATATATCCATTCTTTTTAAAATTCTTTTCCCGTATAGGTCATTACAGAGTATTGAGTAGAGGTCCCTGTGGTATTTAGTATGCCCTTATTAGTTATCTATTTTATACATATGTGTGTGTGTGTATGCAGTCGTGTTTGACTCATTGTGATACCATGGACTATAACCCTCCAGACTCCTCTGTCCATGGAATTTTCTAGGCAAGAAATACTGGAGAGGGATCATCCCAGCCCAGGCATCGAACCCACATCTCTCATATCTCCTACACTGGCAGGTGGATTCTTTACCACCATGTCACTTTAGAAGCCCTTATTTTATATATAGTAACGTGTATATGTCAATCTAAATCTCCTAGTTTACCTCACACCTTCCCCTTCCCCCACCCCAGTAACTATGTTTGTTTTCTACATATGAAGTATATATTTTTAAAAAATAATCTTTATGTCTGAAAAACATACAATGCAATGAGGTTAAATAATCTGAGCAAGGCAACACAGCCAAGAGTCACAGTTGGAATTTGAAAACAAAACACAAAACAGTCTTTCCACTATATCATACTTCATGTTATAGACAATCGTTTTGGTGCTTCTTTTCTGGAATATTTAAAAGAATGTGTTGGATATTGGATGCATGATTCTCTGAAATTCAGTTTCCTATCCAAAATTTTCCCTAAGTAGAGCATGAGGAAGTGTTATTGAGTCTTTGAAAGGGAAAAGTGATTTATCTTCCAGTCACAGAGATATGTTTAAAAGGATCATGCTATTATAGTTAGTCCAGAAGTTCACTCCATAAGCATTATTAACTTATAGGAACTGAAATGATTTCAAGACAGTCTTTAGTTGCTCTTGATGGAGGAAATTTGAACTCCACAAACGGTTCTGTGTGAGATTTTAAGGTTCTGTTAGTTTAGATTATTTCTGCTTTCTCTCCCTTTTTTAACCTTTATTCATTTCCCAGAGATAGAGTAAAACAAGTTTCTTTGTTCTTCACTCATTATATAACAGAAGGGAAAAAAAAAAAAAAAAGAAATTGCACTGCTTTGAACTTTTGTTTTCAGATTTACAATTGAGCAAGGATAGCACAAATTATAAAAGGAAAGGCTTTTATTGTTCTTTCACTACTTAACAAAACGAAGCATCATAACCCACGTTTTCAAAGATGTGGCCCTTTTTAGGTGTCTTTCTGTCTTCTCTGTTGTCCTTTCTCCTGGGAGAACAAAGTCATCACATAGTTCACCACATGCACTCCTTTGTCAAAGCAAATAAGATTATTAAGGTCTTGTCTGACCAGGGACCCTCTTATTTGGGCCATCTGTCTTTTTATGCTTTCCTGAGGGAATACAAAAAAAAAAAAAAAAGGATTGTTTTTTTTTTCTCTTTTTGTCTCTTATTTAGTGCTTTTTATGAAACTATGTGTTAAGACATATTTTAAGAATTTGAACAAGTAGAGACCCTGCCACTTTGAACATTTTTTTCTTTCCTTTTGTGCCTGCCATTTCAGTTGTAAAAAAATCACACTTTTTTTTTTCCTCTAATAATATTCAGGGAAAGTTTATCTTAAGATTACTGCTCTCAAGGCCAATTTTGTCTTCCCATTATCATTTTTACTTCAAGGATATGATCTTGGGATTGATGTACATAGAAGCCTAACCAGCTGGTGGAATCTCACAGAAAATTAAATGACATACACTCATTGCTCAAATGGCCAATTGCACCCACATCAAGGTGAGATATTTTGCCTCTTTGATAACAAATGGGAAGAAAAAAGAGAGTGGGGCTGGAAAAGGGGTTCCCATCTATCAAAACAAAAAACTTAGCCTTTCAGCATATCTACAGTTGTTCAAAGTTTCCTTTTCTGAACTTAGCTGAGAGAAGAATAAGGACAATCATTTGTGATTACTATTTTACTAAGAAACAAAAATAAATTAAAAACCAAATATCTTATAGGAAATATATCAATATTTATTATATGTAATAAATAATACTTAATGACTCTTAGTCCAAATGAAGTCATTACTGAAATAAGAAAAACAGAAGTGTCAGACCATGAAGCCAGATTAATTGCCATCTCCTCAATTTGGAAACTCTGCACATCACTGCACAGTTGTTTTACCGCACAGTACCCTGGGTGATCATTATGATGACATTGATCTTAACTTATCTTAAAATTCTTACAATGAGAATAATTATTTCCCCCTTACCAATGATCATGGGCTCTGGCAGTGAAAGCAGCAAGTTTTACCCACTGGACTGCCAGGAAATTCCCACAATGGGAATAGCTTTATGGCTATTAATAACATGTTGGTATTGATGCTGCTTCACTTGTATATTCAATAACAGGTATGAACCATTTCCTATGTGCCAGGGACTGTTGTAGGCCATGAGAAAGTAGAGGTGTAAAGACAGATGGGTCTCAGCAACCAGTTAGTATATGATTTACACAAGAGCACATCATTTTTTAATATCACAAGATTATTTTCATTGGTGTTTATTTGACCTATATTTATTGAGCTATACTCCAAGCACAGTGCTGTAAGAATACCATACAGTGCTGAAAGAAACATAGCTTTTGGAAAAATATTAAAAATATACAAATTAATAGACACTGGGATTTAGAACTGCTGTTAATGATTTAGTATATAATTATTGAGTAAAAACTCTGTGCTAATATTCTGGCAAGCTCTTGGAATATAATATGAAATAGGACAGATATGATTTATGTCCAAGGAAGACAAATTATAGATTTAGAGTATGATGGGAATAAGTCTCTGTGGGAATTGAAATGAACATTCTTTTATTTTTTAAAATATTGATGTATTTGTTTGGCGACGTTGAATCTTCGTTGAGGTGCACAGGCTTTAGTTGCCCTGGGGCATGTGGGATCTTAGTTCTCCTACCAGTGGTCACACCTGAGTCCCCTGCATTGAAAGGCAGAGTCTTAATCATTAGGCCAACAGGGAACTCCTTCAAAAGAACATTCTTTAGTAGTCAAGGAAGTCTTCTTATTAGAAATGATCTCATAGGAAGGAGCTAAAAACAATAAAAATCAGTCAAATAAGAAGAGGATTTCAAACCTTTTAGCATGTTTCAAGGTGATGACAAAGGTAGAGGCCTATGGGAAAGAAAGAGCATAACCACACTCATGGGGCCTGATAAGAATCACGCAGTTTACCTGGGGCTTAAATTTCAAGATGTGGTCTAATGAAATAAGTCCAGAGAGATTAGCAGAACCCCAGTCAGCCTGTAAAGGTCCTTGTCAGATATATTAAGCTGCTTGAAATTTATACTGAGGTCATTGAGAATATGAAGAAAACTAGTAGTACCATAAAGTAGGATAATGGTATCTCTTTGGGTGACTGTCAACTCATCCCAAGATTTTTCCTTGAGAAGCACCAAATATACTGATTTAGGTTTTCACCAGTCACTTCTATTATTCTGCTCTTTTGGTCACAGCTTATTTATCCAGATATAGACAACTGACCTTAATTAGACCTTTCTAAATTAACAATGAAATACACTCACAAAAATACAAACAAACGAAGAACTTATATATCATCAGAGTTAAGTCATCTTATCACTATCACAAGACAGACAAAGTCCATAAATTCCTGATTTTGAGATTACTGGAGTGATCCTGGTTGCTTTCCTTGTATATTTTTCACTGTTTATCTTTTTGTTTTAATGGATTACTTTAGTGTTTATTCAATCTCTTGTTGAATAATTAGCAGGGCTTTCCATTGTTAACAAGTAATCCTAATTACCACTAGGCATGCTGAAATGTTACCTTTTCCAAGAAACCTTCCCCAGCTCCTCAGGTTTGAATTATCTTACTCCTTCTTTGTGGTCATGTTGAAATCCATGCTTGTTTCTACCATAACAGTCATCAAATGGTCTTGTAATTAGCTTTCATTCAACTTTCTTATGACTAATCCACATTCTGTCTGATACTTTAACTTTCTTGTGGCTAGGTACCATTTCTTATTTATCTCTATGTTCCTAGAAGTTAGTAAAGAATCTAACAGATAGTGGGCACCCATTAAATGCTTGTCAAGTATTAGATAAATGAATATGATTATTTGAAAGGGAAGACCAAGTCAAACAATTTAGGCCATATCAGCAGAAACTTTAACATTTCTATTCTGTGAACCATATTCTTGGATCAAGAGAGAAACTGAAGACTCACTCATGACTTTGTATGTTCATGTTCTTGCAAAAATACATGAACAAATGAAGTATAGTTGACCCTTGAACAATTCAGGGACTGATACCTGTATAACTCATAGTTGTCTCTCCATATCTGAGGTTCCTCTTTATCTACACATTCAACTGGCCACAAACTATGTAGTACTATAGTATTTACTATTGAAAAATATCCACCTGTAAGTGGAGCAATATAGTTCAAACAAACCCCTGCTGTTTGAGGATTATCTGTAATTTAAATTTACTATGAGTGTATAATGATAAGCAAGATATAAACAAGTGGGACCTGATTAAACTTAAAAGCTTTTGCACAACGAAGAAAACTATATGCAAGGTGAAAAGACAACCTCAGAATGTGTGAAAATAATAGCAAATGAAACAACTGACAAAGGATTAATTTCTAAAATATACAAGCAGCTCATACAACTCAATACCAGAAAAACAAACAGCCCAATCAAAAAGTGGGAAAAGGACTGAAACAGACATTTCTCCAAAGAAGACCTACAGATGGCTAACAAACACATGAAAATATGCTCAACATCACTCATTATGAGAGAAATGCAAATCAAAACTACAATGAGATATCACCTCAGAATGGGTGCTTGGGTCAGAATGGGTCAGAATTGCCATCATCAAAAAGTCTACAAACAATAAATGCTGGAGAGGGTTGAGAAAAGGGACTGCTCTTGCACTGTTGGTGGGAATGTAAATTGATACAGCCTCTATGGAAGACAGTATGGAGTTTCCATATGGTGGTTTTATTCCAGCAATCCCACTCATAGGCACATACCCTGAGGAAACCAAAATAGAAAAAGACACATGTATCCCTTGTTCATTGCAGCATCATTTCCAATAGCTAGAACATGGAAGCAACCTAGATGTTCATCAACAGATGAATGGATAAAGTGGTACATATACACAATGGAATATTACTCAGCCATAAAAAGAAACACCTTTGAGTCAGTTCTGATGAGGTGGATGAATCTAGATCCTATTATACAGAGTGAAGTGAGTCAGAAAGAGAAATATACATATCATATTCTAATGCATATATATGGAATTGAGAAACATACTGAAGAATTTATTTACACAGCAGCCGTGGAGAAACAGATATAGAGAATAGACTTATGGACATGGGGAGAGGGGAGTAGAGGGTGAGATGTATGGAAAGAGTAACATGGAAACTTACATTACCATATGTAAAATAGGTAGCCAAGGGGAATTTGCTGTATGGCTCAGGGGTTCTGTATCAACCTAGAAGGCTGGGATGGGGCAGAAGACGGAAGGGAGGCTCAAAAGGGAGGGGATATATGTATACCTGTGACTGATTCACGTTGAGGTTTGACGGAAAATAGCAAAATTCTGTAAAGCAATTATCCTTCAATAAAAAATAAAAAATGATAAGCAAGATAAAATTATCTGTCTTCCCATATAAGTTCTTATCCTTCACTTATTAAATTTTGCATTATAATTTGGTTTCCTAGGCACATCACTAACTGGGAAGAAATTTAGTTTAGATTATTTCAGATCTTTTAGAAGTTTATATATATCATTCTTAATTAATGAAATAGAAACCTGACCTTTGTATCAGTAATGACATGGTTAATATGACTCTGTCCCTAAAACATGATTCATAGATATAGAAAGAAATTAAAAATTGAGATTGAATAACTCTGAACTATTTCTTGGGATACCTAAGTCACTAAGATTTTCCCTCCCACTGAGGCCCTAGAAAAAGTCTGGTCAAACCATCCTTAATTATAAACTTTTCATACAGTTATATGGAATATATTCTTTCAGAATGAATCACACTTGAAACCCTAAGGGTACAAGATGTGTGATCCAGGCCAGATGTGGTAATGGAGGATTTTGCCTTTGGAGTAAAAGCTGGAAATTGGTACCACTCATACCAAATCACATGACCAGTGAGTGGTTCCAAAATGAGCCTTGACCAATAATTTTTAAAGCAATCATTTTTGCTTATTGTTCCTGGTGACATTTTGCCTTTAGTACACAATGGAGAACTTAAGAAGAAGCTGTTTTTTTATTATCTTAAAAAAAAAAAAAACTTACCAAAAGGGTTAAATTATTTTTGTCCAAATACCACTTCCTCTTGCCACCTGAGACAGTCAGCAGTAAGCTTGAGAAAATGATAATGGAAAGAAAATACGTTAACTATACCGCATTTCCTCTCAAAGGAACAAGTTGCATATAAAATACATGTTCTTTCTGACCCTGACTTTCATTTCCTTCTTGGCTTAGAATTTAGCAGATATTGGTAGCAAACATTTCAGAAGAGGAAGTAGTGACACGTATAAGGATAACATTGAAAAAGGCCCCATGTTGGACCAAGAGTTTTGCTTCTAATAGTTCTTAACTGCTCTTTTGCTGTGAGTGATCATGGGCAATGACCTCTCTCTGACAGGTAAGTGCAGTCCCTTGCATTGGATACTTGAAATGATTTAAAGAAAAGTAGTGATTTGAAACTATTATGAAAGGAAAAAAGGACATTTCACATTATTGTTAGAATTCTAAGCAACAATGGAAATCAATACAAAAGAAGTTAACAGGTCATTTTCACAGCCACTAGACTGGGGTAAGTACTTTAAGCACATCCGGAATAGAATCCTCACAAAAGCACTAAAAATTGAATGTTATTAGTTCCATTTTACAAATGTGAAAGTGGAGGTCTAGAGAGTTTAGTTAACCTGCTTAAGATAACTTAAAACTAAGTGAAGGATCAGGGTTTCAAGACACATATGGCTGTCTATACACTAGATTACAATTCCAATATCAGCTTCTGAACACATGAAAGAGAAAGACTGAGGAAAGGGATAATTTTGAAAACATCACATGAACAAGAGAATATACTAGGATAATCACTTATGCTTAGAAATATTTTTAGGTATTATACAGTGAAAAAATTCTTTAACCAAGTAAGTTTAAGAAATCCTCAGTTAAAGAAATAAACCAAGTTTCTTTGATATAAGACTTCTTGTAACCTGTAATATGAATTATACATTTCTGGGACTTTACAATGGATATAACATTTTTCTACATATGAGACTATGAAACAATTTTTAGAAGCATCTGCCAAGATTAGTTCTCTGTTAGATATACATTGTAAGATAATCAAAGATGGGAGGGAAAAAAGACACGAAAAATTCTATGGTATTTGTACTGAATGAGGGCAATCCACATTAATTTCAGAAATCTCAGAAATGTTTTGTCCTAGGGATTGGATACGAGGGTAGAGGTCAGAATACAAATTGAATAATCTGTATTATTAACAGATCTCTTTCTAATTTATTCCTTTTTCTAGATACTGAAATAGAAAGTAAAGTGAATCAGATGTTGTCTTTAGGGATATCACAATTTAACTTAATGGTTTGTAATGAAAAGAATCACCCAAGAAGCTCTTCCAAGGTCCATGTGCTGTTACTTATGGAGTGTTTGTTTCATACATTAGCTCATTCAATTTACAGTAGCTCCATGAATTAGATGCGTTCTTTGTCTCTTTTTCACAGATGAGAAAACTAAGTAGAAATCAGATTAATTTGCCTGACATTCTATATCTCTCATGTGTGGTACTAGAATTTAAACTCAGGTCTATAACATTGCCCTTGAGAACTAGGCCAAAAGAATATAAACTTTTACAAGCAGGGGAATTCCTGGTAGTAGGTGAACGATGGCGAGAACAGTCTGACTCGGTGTATAAATGGAGATGTCTAAGAAAATACATTTTTACAAAGCACCCAAGGAAATTTTAATTCTCTTGACTCATAGATAACAGGCTGAGAAACAGTATGCTAATCCATACAGTATTCCATAAGCAAAGTCATAATTTAATTTTATAAACTATAATTTAACTTCTATAACTTTTAAGTAAGCAGCTACTTAAACTTTGCTATAAAAATACTTAGGTAGTCCTGCTATTTCAAATATGATATTTGTACTTTTTGGTTTGCTAGTGAATGTTAACCCATTCTCTGATTATAGGCAGTCTCACTAATATGTGTCATGTATATTGAAAACAAAAGACAAAGAAATAGGCTATAGATGGACACAGAAATGTACCACTTCTTTCTTTAAATTCAAGTAAAAATCTGCCATTTAAGATGAAAATATCCAAAATGATATTCTCTTGGTATTTGCTCAATAGAGACAATTATGACTTGCATATTGTTTACAAAGGAAAAGATGTGAAAAAATACTCAAGAAACTCAAGCTACCCCAATATTATTGTTAATGGCAAGTATCTGTTCAGTGTCCTTAAATGTAAGTGAATTATCAGTAATGAACCCTGAAATGTGACTTACACAGTAAAAAGGCCACCAGCATGCAATGTGACCTTGAATAAGTCACCTACCTTCTCTGAGTTCCCTTCTATGATCATTCAAATAAAAATCCAATGATTCAATTACAAAATTATCTTTTAACAAGTGTTTAATATGGATGCAACTATGTGTTAAGTGCTTTACCTATATATAGCCTGATTATTCCTTATTAGAAAGTCATGTGATACAGTTCCTTTCTTCACTTTATAGTAGGTGTCACTGTGATATAGAAGGGTTAAGTGTCCTGGCAAGTAACTTGGGCAACAAATGGTTAAGGTGGGTTTTAAACTCAGGCATTTCAGCTATAAAACCTATTTTCCAGAAAGGATATTGCAGGCTTTTCTTACATAAGAATCCCTTCCTCCCTTAGCCATATAATTCTTTGATATTAAAAGTGTTAAATAAAAACACTACCTTAATGCTTCAGGAGAGTTCTTATGACTTCTGACAATTAACTCATATTTTAAGACATTTTAGATTGAGAAAATTTGTCTCAGAATTGCATAAAAAATTAAGAAGAAATTTTGCCTTGTATTTCATACATTTTTACAACTATAATTGGTACAAATAACAAGAATAATGATATTCTTCAGTTTGATTTGTTAACTACCTATTTCCTGTCTGTAACCTTACCAAAGAGAAACATAGAAAACCTGGAGAAGGGTTTTGTTATTATAATATTAGACTTCTCTAATTTTTCTTTGACCTCTTTGAATCGGGTTTCTTATCTGGGAATCTGACCAAAACTCTTCTTGGTATTTTTAATATGTTCTAGGTACAGGAAAAGAGCCAAATTTTCAGGTTTATTATTTTAGTTCTTTTAAGTTGCTTCTGATACCAAGGCAGAAAGCAATTATATGGAGGATAGAGCACCATCCATGACATCATTGTGCAAATTCTGAGATGATGAGGGTTCTGAGTTTTCCATATTCATTTTTAGCTTATCATTGAGTATTTGAACTGGAATAAACTTTTGAGCTGTTTGATATTCCTGTTTTATAAATAGCAGCATAAAAAGGAAGGAAGTTCAGGATAAAAGGAGGCAAGAGGGGAAAGGAAAGAAGGATAGAAGATGGGAGAGCAGGAAAAAATAGTTAAAAATTGAGATTGACTTAATTTGCCAACTACTATATTACATCTGTCATATATGTTATCATAGTTAATGAATTTACTATTAATATTCAGTAATTTGTAGATGGGCTTCTCTGGCAGCTCAGATGGTAAAGAATATGCCTGCAATGCAGGAGATCTGGGTTTGAATCTTCCCTGGGTTGGGAAGATTCCCTGGAGGAAAGCTTGGCAACCCACTCCAGTATTCTTGCCTGGAGCATGCACATGGACAGAGGACCTGGTGAGCTACAGTCCATGGGGTTGCAAAGAGTTGGACCTGACTACGTGACTAAGTACACAATTTGTAGATAAAAAAGGATTTCCAATAGAACAGGAAATTTGCCATAGGTGTGTATTATGGGATGCATGAGTGCTGTGCATAGGTACTCCATGGTGTCCAAGTCTCTGTGACCACATGGACAGTAGCCTGCCAGGCTCTTTTGTCCATGGAATTTTCCAGGCAAGATTACTGGAGCAGGTTGCCATTTCTTATCCCATGGAACCTTTCTGACCCAGGGATCAAATCCTAGTCTCTTGAGTTTCCTGCATTGACAAGCAGATTCTTTACCACTCCACCACCTGGGAGGTCCATTTTATGGGTTAGTGTTGGATTAAAGTCTGAAGTGATTTTGTATAATGCTTCCTTTGTATCAAAAATTAAATAGTAAAAGATCTGCAATTTTATTAAAGACTTTTTTGACATGGATCATTTTTAAAGTCTATTTATTACAATATTGCTTCTGTTTTATGTTTTAGGTTTTTGGCCATGAGGCATGTGGGATCTTAGGTCCTTGACTGGCATGCCCTGCATCAGAAGGTGGAATCTTAACCAGTAGACCACCAAGAATGTCCCAAGATCTGTAATTTGAATTAGTGTTTCTTATTTCTTTCCTGTTGACCTTTCCATTATAACTTGTCATTTCTTTTCCATGACATGAACACCTATAATCCATTGCAGAACTTCCAAAGTCATTGGATTACATGCCAATAAAGAAAAAACAAGAATACTAAAGGGACGGGAGTAGCTCCTTTTGAAGCCAAGTTCACTCTAATTTTATGGAAAGGAAAATGGAGACTGGTGCAGTTGTAAGTTTGATAGAAGCAGATTGAACGTATGACCATCAGTATGAAAATTATTATATTTTTGTGTCTGTGTTATAGAGTGAATCAGTTTATTTGATTTTCAGAGAATTCTTAAAAAAGAGGTTTCATGTGTGTGATGCTTTATAGTGAACTGTTTTTAAAATTGCAGCAATGTTTATGATAACTCTGTGAAGATTATGTCATCCTTGATAAAAAGAGGAGAAAATAAAACATTGAGAGCTAAAATGACTTCTCTGTAGACTTAGTAAGTACCTAACTTGTGTTTGAAGCCAAGTACTCTCAACGTAGTGTACTTTTACTACATATAGACAACTCAAAATAGTTGACATTTGTACAACCTTCTACCCAAAAACAGAACATTCATTTCAGGTGCACTTGCATCCTTCACAAAATATTTCACATTTGATTTCAGAGAATTCAAGTCTTATCTTCAAATTCTTTAATAACTTTTTTGTCTATTAATATTTATATTTAAGTGAATTAAAGCTATTTATGTTCCACTCTTGGCCTTTTCTCATACATTGAACTATCTTTTCTAGCATAGACTGCTCCTTGTATTATTCGGTAGCTGGTTTTCAAGTGTAGGTAGTCAATGAATGTACTAATGTACAGTGTGAACTTTTAATTACAAAGACAGTTATACACATCATGCACACATGGTTTGCTCACTGTGACAATGTTTCATAAGTGATGCCCTCTTTCTTTTGCAGCTCCCACCCTCCCAAAATTTCTGAGGCATAGTCAGCTTATAAAATCAGATACACTAATTCACTTTGGGTAAAAATGTTGACTTGCAGCTATGTAGAAAGCCTTTCTTCATCACCTAATCTCAGCATGGTTAAATATTGTTTATCTTGCAAGTCTTTCCAGAACTGTAGCCGCAAAGAATTTCTCATTCTCTGCTATGTGGTCCTAATGTGTGTTATGTATAAACTGGATGATAGCAGTTACCATGCTCATTTTATTTACCTTTCTATAGTAAAGAAACTTCTCTGGGTTTCCTAGAAGAGATTTTATGAAATTAGAATCTATCTGGAATTGATTACTAATGTTACTATGAGAAATAGCAAAAAGGCACACATTTTGCTTATAACGTGTACCATAGGGAAGAGAGATCCTATGACATCCTAAAGGGTTACTGACATACAATTTCCTCTTTTTATGAATTAAGTGTGTCTATGCTATGCTGAGTATATCTTTCCCAGCAAAGCAGAATCTACCCAGTGACTAGATAACTTGCTTTGGTAGCCCTAGCAAGGTTCTACATGGAGCAAATCTACTAGATGATTCTAGTTCCTTATCTTACTTGACCCATCAGTGATGTCCAAGAGAATAAATTCTTCACTTTTTTCTTGAAATGCATTTTTACCTTATCATAGAACACTCTTCTTAGGGTCTCTCCCCCGTCAATGGCTACTCCTTCACCTGCTCCATCCCTGAGATCATGTTTTGACCTGATACCTAAGTCTTGAATTTCCTCCCCTTAAGATACCCCATTGATATCATGACTTTAAACATCACCTATGTGCCAATAACTCCAAAATACACATTTTTTAGTCTAGATATCTCTTTTGAACTACATTTACAACAGCTTGCTTGACATATATACTTGAACACATCTTAAATATTTCCACCTTTACATTTTTAAAACAGAATCATCACTTTTCCCTTCAATTTAATTATTGCCCAGGATTTTCATCTTAGAAAATGACGATATCCTTCAAATAATTGCTAAAGACTGTTGACCTGAGACAAACAGATTGCCAGATATCTCTCCAGTAAAGAAGAGTTTATTTGGGATCAGTAGAGAATTGCAATTCCAGATCTGCAAACATGGTGACTTATGCAAGCCACACATGGCCTGGGTAGAAGAACACTTTTATAGAGAGGAAAAGTTGGGAGAGCTATAGAAGACAGAGTTCTTGGCCTTTCTTTTACTTAGTTCTTCCCTAGAAAGAAGAGATACATTTCTTCTTCCCATTGTGCTCTGCTGTCTTTGTAGGGCATGAGAGATCTCCATCTGGTGTCTCAAGCTAACTTAGTTGAGATTCTGTTTATTAATCTTTTGCAAGACAAATCCTGGGATATAGCCTTCTCACCATCCCAATTACCACTATCCTAATGAATGGCAACATTTTTCACTAATTGATTTCTCACTTTCCTCTTTCCAGAACTAATCCATTCTTCACATAGCAACCTATACCTTATTTTCAAAATGTAAGTCAGAGAAGGTGATCCCCTGCTTAAAGTTGTTCAGCTGTTTTCTGCAGTATGAAGAATAAAATCCAAAATACTTGTTATTGGGTTCTGCTCATCCATCTCTAGCCTGTCTTCTAACCATATGGGATTCTGTGTTTTTCTTACTAAACAATAATCAGTACATTTTATCAGTTTCACTTGAGGAATAAGACATGAGGACAGGGAATCCATTTCCTACTCTCAGGACCTTGGTTTTTCTTTCCATTTCTTTGACTTGAGTGATTCAATACTGTTCATGAGGCGAGCACCCATCCCCATGGAAGCTTTACCTGATCACTGCATCTAAAGTAGACTCACTGATATCCTTTCATGCAAACATTTGCTATTTCATTGATAGTACAAATTAAAACCTGATATTATTTCACATGTTGAATAAGTATTTTTATGTATTTTATGTTTATGTTATATATGCTCATTTAAAAAGCAAGGTTTCTTTTTTTTAATGTGTGGATAAGTTTAACATTTCTTTTACTTTTAATGTATCTTAATTAATTAACTAATCTTATTTTGTAGGGTGAGCCCTTAGTTGCCCCATGGCATGTGGGCTTATTTCCCTTCCAGGGATTGAACCTGTGTCCCTGGCACTGGCAGGCAGATTCTTAACTGCTAGACCTCCAGGGAAGTTCCTAAAAATCAAGCTCTCTGACCCATCATGTCATTGTTCTCTATTTTATTTATTTTATCTAGTGCTTGTTACACTAGGCACTCAAAAAATGTGGAATAAATAAATGAATGAATATCCAGTTTGCTCATTGGAGGGGAAGCTGTGTTTCTTCATGAGGAAGAGAAGGAGCCAGAACAAATGACTGAAGATTGTGATTATTTGTGAGCTTCATGTACATTTATTTATTTATTTTATTGTTGGTTGCATTGGGACTTGGTTGCAGTGCACTGGTTTAGTTGCTCTGCGGCATGTGGGAACTTACCAACCAGACATTGACTCCACATCCCCCTCATTGGCAGATGAATTCTTAACCATTGGACCATCAGGGTCATCTCATTTGTGAGCTACATACATAGGCTTGATATAGCCATTGTGTTCAAGAAATAGGAATAAAATATTTTCTTGATATCAGTTAATGGGAAAAATGACAACTTGTTTTTACTTGTTTCTTTATAATGGAAAATTCACATATGAGTTGCTGTTCTTGAAATATAAAAGAGAAAGGGGGGAAACAAAAGAAAATAGTAGAGGTTTGAGGTGCTAAGACACAATTGCTATTCTTACATAAGTTGTTGAATTAATCTATCCATTTACATATCCATTTTCTAATTAACTGATATAAACAGTTCAGGTACTGCCTGATAGTTTATTGCTGCAGGGCAAAATGCCTCAATGGATATGCAATTATAAAAATGGTTCTGCAATTATAGTTTTATTTATCCACAAGCACTTAATGCATCAAGCAGCTTCTAATTGCTAACGAGAAAGACCTAGCCTTTCCCAGCCTGTTCTCCTCCTTGACCTATGTGTAGAACAGATATTGTCATTTTTGACAAGAAGAATGAGACCAACCACAAATAATATGTGACAAAAGTAATTAATTTGTACATGTGAGAACCTATCAATCCCTTTCAGCAAACAGTGCTTTTAGGAAGAATTTTCACAAAATTGCACATTTTCCAGCCAAGTCCCTTGATAATTGGTAAACATAAAATGTAGTACCCAAACTTTATAGAATCTGTTTCCTTTTCACATATGACCTGTGATGTCCTAAAATTAGAATAACGGGTACAGACAACAGTGACCCGACATAGAGCGAATCTCACTCACAGACAACTACCACCAAAGACATAACCTATTTAAACAAACTAACAGGGAATTGCATAGAACAAAAGAAAATAAGGATACAAATTAGGGTGATATTTTAAAATTCTGTTACAAATAATTAGCAGGTAGAAATAGCAAATAAGCTTGCTCCAAATATCTCCAGTTAGAAAGTTATCAGTAGAATTTAGATGGATCTAATATTTGGCTCTGTAAAGCCAGGTAAGTGAAGCAGGGGTTGTTAAGTTCAGGTGGAAAGAACATGAAGAAAATGTTTACTTTTCTCTTTACTTGATTCATATAAATTTTCATTGATGCAAATATCATTTTACAGAACACTGTTTATAACAAAATCATTTTGGTGTGCCAGTGCATGACTCATAGTAATAGGAATGTGAAAGTTTGATTAAAACTAATTTCCTGGTTAGAAATAATTTGTGACAAATTTTTCTTAATTTTCTATGTGTTCCTTATAGTGATAGCACCTGAGAGACAGAAGAGAAACTTGTCTTACATTGACTAATATGCAGTGTCTTTACTTTGCCATTAGCAATATTTTTTTTTGTTAAAAATTTTCATTTTCTTTCCTTAATTATCATGACGTGAAGCATTCATTGAAAACTACAAAACAACTCTCTTTCTTTTTAGAATATTTAAGACAAAGCACATACATATTACTCCTCTGTTACCACATGGAAATTTTCTAAAATCTAGGTTTTCCCCTTCATTTGTTTATGTTTTAAGATCTCTGCTAAGAACTTTTAGTCTTATAAGAACATAAACATGTCTACAGTTTGAATTTAATCTTCCACTAAGTATTAATTACATACAAATAATATTTTCATCATGTATGCTCAAATAATAAAGACTAAACAATAAATTTATTCTTCTCTAGAATATTACAAGGGCCTAAGAACAGTTTAGCGTAGTTCCCTTTTCTCCCTTTTTTCTATTCTTAGATTTTATATCTTATTTTAATCCATTGTGTGAGTTGATGGCGTCTCCTGAAAAGATATGTTTAAATTCTAATCCTCCTTACCTGAGACGCTGACTTCATTCAGAAATAGAATCTCTGCATAGTCAAGTTACAATGAGGTCCTACTGGCAGTAGCTCTGTCTGCTCAGTTGCTCAGTCATGTCTGACTCTTTTGCAATCCAATGGGCTGTAACCCACCAGGCTCTTCTGTCTATGGAGTTTTTCAGGCAAGAATACTGTAAAGCCTTGCTGTTCCTACTTCAGGGGATTTTCCTGACTCAGGGATTGAATCCAGGTCTCTTGCCTTGGCAGGCGATTCTTTACCACTAGCGTCACCTGGAAGCCCTCCTAATCCAGTAGTGGTGGTGGTTTAGTTGCTAAATCGTGTCAGACTATTTGCAACCCCATGAGTGAGACCTAAATCAAATATAACTGGTTTCTTTACAAGAGGAGAAAAGATACTCAGACATACAATGAGAATGCCTTGTGGCAATGGAACAGTGCCAAGAATGATGCATCTACAAGCCAAAGAATGCCAAGATTTGCCAGCAGTATCAGAAGCTAAGAGAACAGTATGCAACCAATAATCTTCTAGAGACTTCGGAGAGAGCTCTGAACTTTCTACCTCCCGAAGTGTGAAAGAATAAATTGCTGTTGTTTACAGCAATGCAGTTTGTGGCACTTAGCTACAGCGCTCAAAGAAATGAATACACCCCTCAAATGTGGTGATACTATCATTGTGTTGTCAAGAAATGTTTATTTATATGCCCCCATATATTTCTAATATCTTGGTTCATGAGTTTTTTGTGTGTGTATGTGCCAAACAATTTTCTATCTGGGATTTATTCCACTTTGTCTGGTGCATAATCTAGAAAATATTTATACGAAGGATTTTGATGATAAAAACAATAGAAACCAAAGCAAAAAAAAAAAAAAGAGAGAGAGAACAAACCTAAATTTGGATTCATCCAATCATGTCTTTATTTTGCCTTCATTCTTGGAAGATAGTCCAAGAATCCATTGGGATTCATTCTTAGCCTCACAGTTATTTTCTCTTAGCACAATGCATGAAATTATGCTGTCTTCTAGTTACGATTTTAGCTATTGGAAAGTCAGTTCTCAGTCTCACCATGGTGCCTCTGTAGGTAATTTATCTTATCATTCTATACAATTTTCAAGTTTTATTTTAAGCTTTTGTTTAGTGCAGATTAAACTGTGACATGTATAAGTTCTGATTTCTTTCCACTTAAAATTGTTAAGAATTGATTATATTTCTAAATCTGAGGATTACTCCAAAAGTAGAGGAAAATTATCAACTATTATCTCTTTGAATAGTGTCACGTCTCTTTCTTATGCATCTAGGCAATTATATCTTCTTAGTCATCTGCATTTATCTTCTTTTCAAAATATTTAACTTTTTTTCTTCTGTGATTCTATTTGCAAAATTTACATAATTTCAGTTTACATTTTAGTTGATCCTTCCTCTTGTCTCCTTAGATATTTGCTTTGTCTCTTAAGTATTTATATTTTAATTGCTTTATTTATTTATCTAAAATAATGTATATTCAATTAAATTATATTTTGTCTTACAACCCCCAAATCTGTACTTTTTGTCAATTTAACTTTTCTGTGTCTTGTTTCTGTAAGTTCTTGCTCATGATTGTTTCTTTTATAATTAGTTGTGTGATTTTTTAACTGTATTTTATTTCTTCTGGAACATTATTTATGGGATTATGGTCAGACCTGATTGAAAGAAGCATTTCTCTGGAGAGTACTTGCATTTGCTTCTGCCTGGTGCCTGAAGGGACTTACATGGAATCACTTAAAAATAAATTCTCAACTTGAAAGTTTTAGCTCACTAGCTGCAAATCCAGATGAGGACCAGTTTGTGAGTATGAATTCTCAGGAGAGATTTCTTTTTCTTTCCTTCCGGTGCCAAAATCCCAACAGACAAGTTTCTTTCTTATTTTTTTTTTCCCTATAGTAAATTTATTTCTCTTTTACTTTATTCTGCTAGCAGAAGTGCAATTGAGCACAACAGGCCTTGGAAACTGTTTTATTAGTAGTACTAAATTTGAATATACATATTCCCTTTGGTCTAGCAATTTTTCTTTTCTGTATATATTCAACAACAACAACAAAAAATGTGTGTATACAAATGCAACAAAATGTACAAAGTGTTGATGGATGCATTAGCCTTACAGAAAAACCAAATGTAGTGTCTAAATGCCCATCAATAATAGAATAAATAAATAAATAGAGCTATTGTTAGAATACAGAATATTATACAGGAAATAGATGGTGTATAATACTACTGCTGCAGGCAGAAACAGAATAAAATAAGTCAGACACCGAGTATTTGCTATATGATGTTATTTATACAAAATTTTAAAGAGACAAAATTAATCTAAAATGTTAAGTGTCAGGGGGATGATGGACCCTAGGAAAAGGGTAGGATAAAGATAGGAAGAAGTTACTGAAGGTGGTCTCTGGCAACAGACACAAGTTACAAAGGTGTGTTCACTTGATTATTATTATTTAATACTGTGATGGTTAATTTTGTGTGTCATGCCCATGAGGCAGAGGAGGGGACAGATTCTGGATGGGTATATGAGACCATTTCCATATAAGATTCACATTTGTGTCAGTGGGCTCAATAATGTGGGGGAGGGGCATCATTCAACCCCTTGAGTGTCTGAATAAAACAACTGGTAGAGGAAGGAGAAATTTATCCTGTTTGCTTCCTGCCTGCCTCTTTGGGCTGGGACATCTCATCCCACATTCTCCAGCCCTTTGACTGGGAAACTGGGTTTAATACCACATGGGTTGGTTCCCCTGGTTCTCAGGCCTCCAGACTTAGACTGATAATATTACTGGCTTTCCTAGATCTAGAGTTTGCAGACATCAGATCATGAGACCTCAGCCTCCATAATCATGTCAGCCAATTCTTCATCATAAATTTATCATCTATCTATCTGTCTCCTACTGTTTCTGTTTCTCTGAAGAATCCTTACTAATACAAATATACATTTATGATTTATGAACTTTATGTCTGTAAAATGTTCAACTAAAAGAAAAAGAAGATATATATTGAATCTTACCTCCAGCTTCCTTGCATCTCTTCAGTGACTCACTGTGTACTTAGGATATAATATATAATCCTCATCAAGGTATACTTAGCCACACGAGGTCAACTGCTCACCTTCATCTCCAAACTAATGGATCATCAGTTATCTCTTACTCACTCCAATAACTAAACTGATATTTTATTTCTTTCAAATAGTAACATGCTTCTCAAGTTAAGGCATTTACATGTGTTATTTCATCTCTCTGGCATTATCTTTCCTATACTTGCAATATATTTGCTTCCTACTCAAACTTTAACTCTCTTTAAATGTCACTTTTAACAGGACACTTTTGTGGATCCTTAATTTATAGTCCACCTCACCCCCAATTTTTTTTTCCATTTTTTTTTATAGGTCATATAACTTTCCTTTGTAGCTCTTACTATGATATATAATTTGTGTAGTTATTGAATGACATTTGTTTTCCTTAGCTTTGCTATCAGCTCCATAATAGCAGAGTCCACTTTTATTTTATTCTCCATTGTATACTCTGTTATGATCCTGGCCCACACCTGCTTCAGGGTGGATACACTGTTTGTGGAATGAATTAAAGATTGATCCATTTTTTATTGTAATAGAAATGAAAGAGGGAATAGGAAGTGGAAATTAATCTCCTACCACTCATCATTTTATTTTATCACTATTGTTTTAAGAAATTATGAGAATCGTTGCCAGTGATCATTATTTCTTTCTTTTATTATCTATATCTAATATACTGTGAGGCCAGAAGTAAAATAGAATCAGAAAATATTTTGAATAAATTACACTGGAGCGATGCTGAATTGGAAAAGAAAATTTTAGCATTTAACATTTATTTATAAAAGCACTTTCTCTAAAACAAAAGTTTCTTGGATTGTCCATCCAAAGTCATGGAGTCATGGATAACTTTGACTGAAGAAGAGACTGAAATAAACCGAACATGAAATTCACCAAGAAATGAGAAAGCTGAAAAGGCTGAAAAGCTTATTTTTCAATGTATAATCAATTTTATCTCAAGCCAAAAATATATAATTTCCAGACAGTAATATATGAAAAAGAAACCACTATATATATATATATATATATATATATATAACCACTATATATATTATATATAACCAATATATAATATATATATATATATATAAAACCCTGTACAATGTTGTATCATTTACATATTGCTTAGTAATAAACCTTTCCAGATGTTAATCTTTTAAGTAATAACCATCTATTTTGTTCATGATTTTCTTGATCAATAATTTAGCCTGCAAGACTTCCTTGATGGCTCATTAGTAAAGAATTCAACTGCCAATGCAGGAGATGTGGGTTAGAGCCCTGGGTTGAGAAGATCCCCTGGAGGAGGAATTGGCATCCCACTCCAGTATTCTTGCCAGGGAAAATCCCATGGACAGAGGAACTTGTGGGCTACAGTTCATATTGTCGCAAAGCGTTGGACAAAACTGAGCAACTGAACAGCTTAGCCTGTGGTCATTCTAGTGGTTCTTCTGGTATCAGTGCTCTTTCTTATGTGTCTGCTGAAAATTTGCAATCTGCTTCTAGGTATAAGCTGCCTGTAGGACAAGAGCCTCTTTCATGTTGACTCACTGCAGCAGGCTAGCCCAGAGTTTTTCTCTTGGTGGAGATGGAAGAGGGGAAAAGGGAGACAAAGGGAGAGAGAAGTGAAAAAAAGGGAGGAGGAAGGAGAGGAGAAAAATAAGACCCTTGCCTTCAAGGCTCTTAAGGACAAAACTCAGAGCATCCATTGTATTCCATTAAAAAAAAGAAATCACAAGTCCAGTATAGATTTCAGAGGTGGGAAAATTAATTTCACTTATTGAAGGAAGAAGCTTCAAAATCAAGTTGTATGGATACAAGAGATCATTAACCAGGCCATCATTGCAACCAATCTACCACATATATCACCCAACCCAAAAGTATTTACTAAATATATATATATATATATATATATATATATATAATATGCCCGTAGTACCCTAAGATATAAGGTCCACAGAAGTATGAAATGTTACTACCTTAAAAATCCTTTAAATTTAACCAATTTAGTTAATAATATGGTTTTCAATCTCTTTTTGCCCAATTTAATTTAAAAAATGTTACTATTTTATTTGTTTAAAAAAAGGAGGGGAGTGGGCTGCCAGAGACATTCAGTGAGAGAAGAGAGGTGTTAAAGTGAGAACACGTCTTACTAAGTCATATAGACATTTTAGAAGGTCAAACCAGTGGTCTCAAAAGCTGTAGGAGGTCATCTAGAGTGAGAAAACAGCCCTGAAGAATATACAAACTGGTCAACTGTAAACACAGGAAATCAAAAGAATAATGAAGACCTTAGGGCAGAGTAATACGAGAATGGAGAAGAAGGTTTGTACATATGGTTTTCTCAGCAATTCAGAGTTGATAATTCAGAGAATTATCTCCCCCCTCTATATTTTTGCATAAAATTTTGATTCCATAAGATAAAATGATCATATGACATCAGCATCAATATGTAGGTAAGAAAACAGATCAATAATCAAGACTTACTGTTTATTTGCCATGTTGAGAATCAATATGTCAAAAGAAATAAAAATCTGTGTAGAAGTTTTAAACAAATACTGCAATTATCTATCTGTATGAGGCTAGATTTTTTCACATATGCCAACCAAAATAGGATCAGGATGCCTTCTATTAAGCAAGATATTTAAAAATTTTGTAAAATATAACAATACCACTCTTTGCACTTTTTTCTTTTTAAAAAACGTACTTAATTTTCATTAAATTCCTTATAGTATCATGTAATTGATTTATTATTATAAAGGCACTAATGCATCATTACTTTTAAATAAGTTTTATTTAAAATACAATAGATGCCAATCCACATAGCTCACACAAATCTAACTGGCAACTTTACTAATTTTAAAAAATATGAAGAAGTTATGAGACCAAAAAGTCTAAGCTCTTCTTATATATACAAAGTATTTTAATAAATGAGAAATAAATTATTACTGGGCATATTCACTGCATAAATAAGGAACTTCAGGAAGACTGAAAGTTATAACATTGCCTTACGCTGAAGGAGAGCAATAAGTAATGTTTTAACATTATTCAACTTAAGCTGTAGAATATGAAAAAGCTATTTTATCATGGCTCTTTATTTTCAATTTTTCTGATATTCCAAGCAAGAATTGTGAACAAATATGCAAAACAATAAAAGGGACAAATGTTTTCTGAAGATAGTAAAATATCCAGTACACCTTTGGAGAAAAACAGAAAACAAACAGCAAAATAAGCCAGTGTTGGAGGGTCTTCTGTGCATGGGAATTGGCCTTTTTTCTGTACTGGAGGTCTTCAGAGTACAGTGCAAAGATAATGGAGAGGTCAGCTTTGAGTGTACAATGAGGATTTGTTGGCAGTGTAGAAGAGCCCACAGAACCATCAGATGGGAAGATTTTATCATAATCTTGGTGGCATGATGAGAGTCTTAACTAATCAAGGAGTGTGATAATACAAAACATGGATTTAAGCTATATAAATGACATTGATTTGATATGTATGCTTTCCTCATTAGGGGAAAAAAAAAACATTCATAATGAATGATGATCCCTTCCCACAGAAGCTAATGCAAAACTCATATTGTAAGTTTGAATATATAATTAACATTTGATAAATAACTAAAATGTATTATGTGGTAGCAAAACTTGATTACATACTCCAAGTGTTGTGGCTCAAAATATATTAAAGTTAGATTAGTCTGGAAAGGCAGGTGGGAATAAGAATGGGATATCTAGTATTATGTGGTCTTTGTAGTTCACCAAAGAGGAACTGTTGGTTTGACAGTAAAAAGGAAAGGTGGTTAAGTTGGAAATTTTAGATGGAGAAGGACTGAAAATTAGGTGGGAGTTAAGCTTCATGGAACCACTAAAGAACTAGCTAGCAAACTATAAGACTCAATACAGGTATGTTGAATGAATAAATCAATTCTGTCACATGAATAAATGACAGAAAAGGATTAGTCTGGTTAGTGGTGTGTGTAGAAAGCAAGAAACCATTAATCAAATTTCTATATTTGAATATTTTAAAGCCCAATGTAGAGGTAAACTGAACAATTTGACCTTAATAGAAAATTAATGAACTTACCTTATTGTTTATGCTTATAAAATTCAGCTTATCTCATTAACTTCCATGTTATTGCAGTATCTTTTCATATCTAATGCAAAGCATAAACCAAGTGTGGCTGTTTTTAATATTTAAATTAAAAAATAATAATTTCTAACAAGAAAGAAGTGTTAAAATGATCTTTTTATTGAAAAAAATACCTAAATTACATCATTAATCTATTTCCTTGCATTTTCAGAAATTAATACTTGCAAAGACTTATATGTATAATATATGATGTTAGTTGCTCAGTTGTGTCTGACTCTTTGCAACTCCATGGACTGTAGACTGCCAGGCTCGTCTGTCCTTGGGATTCTCCAGGCAAGAATATTGGAGTGTAATATTTAACAAATTAATTAAAAAGATAGTAATCCAAATGTTCCTATTACACGAAGAATAAATTTATATACCTGAAGGTGAGGAACTGAAAAGCTATGTTGCTTTCTACTCTTTGAAATATTCAAAATATAATTTATTCTTTGTTCTCTCATGGAAAGCATGCATTAAACAAGATTTTTACTAATGTAATAACCTCAAGTATGCATATGAAACCACCTTTATGGCAGAAAGTGAAGAGGAACTAAAAAGCGTCTTGACGAAAGTGAAGGAGGAGAGTGAAAAAGTTGGCTTAAAGCTCAACATTCAGAAAACTAAGATCATGGCATCTGATCCCATCACTTCATGGCAAATAGATGGGGAAACAGTGGAAACAGTAACTGACTTTTTTTTCTGGGCTCCAAAAATCACTGCAGATGGTGATTGCAGCCATGAAATTAAAAGACGCTTGCTCCTTGGAAGGAAAGTTATGACCAACCTAGACAGCATATTAAAAAGCAGAGACATTACTTTGTCAATAAGGGTGCATCTAGTCAAGGCTATGGTTTTTCCAGTGGTCATGTATGGATATGAGAGTTGGACTGTGAAGAAAGTTGAGCACAGAAAAATTGATGCTTTTGAACTGTGGTGTTGGAGAAGACTCTTGAGAGTCCCTCAGACTTCAAGGAGATCCAATCAGTCCATCCTAAAGGAGATCAGTCCTGAGTGTTCATTGGAAGGACTGATGCTGAAGCTGAAACTCCAATACTTTGGCCACCTCATGCGAAGAAGTGACTCCTTGGAAAAGACCCTGATGCTGGGAAAGATTGAAGGTGGGAGGAGAAGGGGACGACAGAGGATGAGATGGTTGGATGGTATCACTGACACGATGGACATGAGTTTGAGTAAGCTCCGGGAGTTGGTGATGAACAGGGAAGTCTGGCGTGCTGCAGTCCATGGGTTCACAAAGAATTGTACATGACTGGGTGACTGAACTGAACTAAACCGAACAGCATATTTAGGTTTTCCAATATGCACTGTAGCGTTCTCATTACAGTGCAAATATAACCTGCCTGCCAAAGCAGGAGACCTAAGAGACACAGGTTCTATCCCTGGGTCAGTAAGCTCCTCTGGAGAAGGACATGGCAACCCATTCCATATTTTTGCCTGGAGAATCCCATGAACAGAGGAGCCTGGCTGGCTACAGTTAATAGAGTTGCACACAGTTGGTCATGATTGAAATGACTTAGCATGCACGCACATACACATATAGCACAGATCATGCAGACACTTAAAAACAAAGTTGCAAGTATTATAACATTACTTAAAACTTTCATATTTGTCCTTAAATTGGAATGATAAAAGCAATTTTGATACCTATTTTTAAAATAATTAGAAAATTGAGGGACTTCTAAAACTATTTCCCACTGAATCTTACAAAAAAAAGCTATTTTCAAATTGAAGGTGGGCTACTGTATAGCATGGGAGGTCGGCTTATAAAGTTGTTAGAGTAAAAAGTATAAGAAATGTTGACATTAAATGATTTGGAAACTCCAAATTGTTAATTTTTATTACCCTAGATATATTTTATGTATCTCTGTAAAATGAACTGAAAACAATAGAACACTCTTTTGGTTAAATATGGATTAAAAATATTAACACTATTAAAGCTGTGAGATATCTGGATTAGTTAGCCAACGTCTTCTAGGGGATGCCATGACAACAAATTATTACATTTATAAAGCACAGGTAAATGAGCAATTTGTAGCTGAGTGCGGAGCTTTTGCTGAGCGTAATACAATGCTTGAGACTATGTAGGAAAATATACTACTATTTGCCAGCTTTACCTCATGGGCAAAGCCCTTTTCTTTTTTGAAGAACAATATCTAATTTTACACATAAGCAAAAATGCATGTTTGATGGTAATATATGAGTCACAGCAGAGGCAATACTGAAAGTAAAAGTGAAATAATATTTTGCAATGTAATGCATATGATACAGTGCACATTATCTGAGCTAATTGTCACAAGTGGGATTTAAGCTAAGAGGGAGCTTATTCAGGAAAGGAAAGGAAAGTAAAATGATCCTGTGTGATTCACTAACTTAGAACAATCATATAACATTTCTGAGAAATAAGCATTTTAATTGACATCTTATATTTCCAAATTGCACTTTAAGTCTACAGGCAATTTTCCATTTTGGAAAAGGTATCAAACGGCAGACACACTCACACAAAAGGAAAAGTGAAAGAAAAAATGTAAAGAGAGAAGTAAAATTTTAGCCAGAAATAAATATAGATAGATAGATAATGATAAACAATATGGTGTTAGGAAAGAATTACTGGTTCTGCTACTAACTCTGTGACCTTCACCAACAGAGCTAGACATTATGTAGAAGTTTAATGTAAACTCATAAAATATTGATAATCATAATCATAATAATGATATCAATAGCTACCACCACTGCCACAATGATAACAATAAACAAACATTCCTGTCCTATAGGATTTGTAAATTAGTAAATGATTGAAGGAAGAGAAAAATGATAGAATTTTAAAAGTAAACCTAATTTGTAAAAAAACAGTATTTAAATAAGTGAGTATTAAATAACTTAAAAAACAACTCAAAAAAAAAAGAAAAGATGCTTTTGGATAAGAGGGTTTAAATTGTTGGGAAGAGGACTGGGCTACTAAAAAGCGTGGTCAAGATATTTCAATAAATAATAACCCAGTCCTTCACGGTAACCGTTTGAGACAACAGTAATGTTTAGATACTTCAATTCTGTTGGATTTTGTAAAAGAGAAAAAAAAAAAAAAAAACAATCCAGGAAAGAAAAGTCACTATCTTCAGCGACAGGGAATAAATCTAATTCCTCTGCCAAGTGTCAGCTCATCCAAAAATCAAACAGACCTATAATATCTCTCAAGCCATCTCTTCTAAGCAGCTTGCGATTTAAAAGACTGCATTTCACTTTCTATGCTCAAAGTACTTCACAAGTGTAAGAGAATAATTACTGAGACACTCAATTGATCTAGGTGTTAACATTATTATCCCTATTTTATGGAAATGGAATTAGAGTTGACAAGGCTCACGGGGTCAGTCCAACTGGGAAAATAAAAACTATTAATCTAAATCAACAGCATAATGCTGGCTGGCCTAGTGCCCTTGAATAAGTCATTTAGCTTCAATCTCTTTGTCTAAAACAATGACAGAAGGTCAAAAAAATTATTCAAGAGTTTAAGTCAAATGCAGAATGAACATGAGCTTTTATGATAATATAATATCCTGACCCTGGGGTCACATGGCAAAAAGAGGTTGCACTGATTGAGAAATGGGACACTAAGTGTTTAAATAAATAGCAGAAGCAAAGCAAGTGATAGAGTTTTATAAAGTACTTTGAACTCTGACTTCCTGTCAAATATTGTCATCTGCAAACATCTCAATAGGATCACATTCCAAAATGTGAATACATGGCAATAGGGTTATTTTACCTCCTTCATAATTTATTCCAAACTAGTGTTCCAAATACCATCTTTCAAAAACAAAAAGAAACAAAAGAAGAAGGGGAAGGAGAACAAGGAGCTAATTTTTTAAAGGTTGTTTTGTTAGATTTCAAATAAGAGATGGAGTATCTTAATAAAATTTAGTTTAGTTAATGATCTTTCTGAGGGTTTCCCAGGTGGCACAGTGGTAAAGAATCTACCTTTAAACTTGGCGTCCTATTTTTCAAGTAGTGCAACATCTATGCGGGCTTCCCTGGTGGTTCAATCAGTAAGAATCTGCTTGCAATGAAGGAGAAGACATGGGTTCAATCCCTGGGTCAGAAAGATCCTCTAGAGAAGGAAATGCCAACCCCCTCCAGTATTCTTGCCTGGGAAATCCCAGGGACAGAAGAGCCGGTGGGCTACAGGCCATGTGTTCACAAGAGTTGGACACAACTTAGTGACTATACCACCAATGATCATTGCATATATGATTTATTGACCAAAACTACTTATTGGATTCACCAGGATATAGTTTGAACTAAGACAAATAATATGTAAAGTTATTTTTCCAGGAGTTCATTTGAATTTGATCAGCTGTGTGGAATATTTGACTGCCTTTTGTTATTTAGAAATTTTGACCTTTTCTAAATACTTTGTTATGTGTTAGCTATTTTAAAGTAAAATTGTTTCCTTGCAAAGCATAATTTAGCTTACCATGGAAGAAACTACTTCTATTTTACTCATTTATCCTCAGTTTTAAATAGATATAGTTTGTAATCCTATGGCCCATAATTGTGCATTGGACTAGGATCCACCCTAATTACCTTTCTTTAATTCTATTTTTAAAGGACATATCTGAAAATATAGACATTCCAAAATACTTGCGGGCTTCCCTGGTGGCTTAGATGGTAAAGAATCTGCCTGCAATAGGGGAGACCAGGTTTGATCCTTGGGTTGGGAAGATTCCCTGGAGAAGGAAATGGCTACCCACTCCAGTATTCTTGCCTAGAGAATTCCATGGACAGAGGAGCCTGGTGAGCTACAGTCCTTGGGAATCACACAGAGTCAGACACAACTGAACACCTAACACTAACATACTTGAGGTTAAACCTTCAACATATGAATTTTGTGGGGACACCGTTCAGCTCATAATGTATATTAGTTTAAGTTATTTAACTTTCTCATGCTTGTTTTACTCTGTACATAGTTGCACCGCTGCATTTCCAACTCCTGTTTGTTGATATATATATATATATATTTTAATACTAAATATTTCATAATTTCTCTCCATAGTACTCTGTGGTCTGAAAGACAAGACACGCCTCTCGTTGTTGTTGAGGCATGCATTGTTGACCAACTTTCTTACTCATAAATCATTAATAGTAAAATGAAAATCTTGAAAAATCAAATTTTCCTTCTTACATGCAGTTCAATACATACAAATATCTTGATTTTAATAAAGAGCTCTTTGGCCACAGTACATTTTCTTTAAATTTGATATTCCATATTTCTCTAACTCAGGCAGATTAATTTTTATGCTTCTCTAGACTTAGTGGTATTTATATTTCCAACTTTTTATAATCAATGTTCAAAGTATAGCACTTCTTTTTGAAAGTTTCAAATCTAACCTATTTTAAGGATAAATGCAATTCTTACAGTTTTGTTCTACTGTTCTTTTGGAAATTACTTCCAGATGCATTTATTGAATTTCTTTCATATTGACTCCTGGTAACTTTTTAGTTGAAATTTTTGAATCCTATTTCAGATTAAGCATTTTATGTGGGTTTAGTAAAATGGTTGCTCTGCATGAATGTATATTGAATGAACAGTTGAATGTATTATGTTTTATGTAACTTCAGGAGACTATTTCCTTAGATAAGTTTAATCAATTTTAATGCAATTACAGATGCTAACAACATGTAGATTCTTCATGCATGTGTTATTGATTGAATAATAATGTCTTTCAAAAACTGTTGAAAATATTGGATTTGATAATCTTCATACTTTTTTTCCTTTGTTATTACTGAAAATAGGCATTTGTTAAATGTCATATATAAAATGTTCTTTTTGTCTTGATATGCACTGAATAATTTTGAAATCACTCTTTATATTTTGCTATTTGATGTGCTTTTTCTGAGTGCTTACCCCTTTCTTATTGTCATAATCATATGTGTAGTTTTCTTATCAAATAGTGTCATTTGATGCAGCCTCCAACTATAGTCTGATTGATGAATTTCACTGTAGGATGACCTCTTACCTCTGTTAACTTAAGATTTTCACCATAAAATCATTACAGCAAACTTCAACTAAATCTTTTTACCCTATATGAAAAAGCTGATTAGAATCTATATTTTATACTGTACATTAAATTAAATTGACCTTCTCAAATAGCAATAGAATCTTTAAATCTTTGAAAAGGTTGTTAAGAGGACATGACCAGCAGTTGACCCAAGAGCTGGACTTGGGCAGTCAAAGTCTCCTCACTCCTCTTCCCCTGCCCTTAGTAATTACACTCTGCTCACCATTCCAATAGTGGGACCCGCTTTCAAGGACCCAGCCTTGGGTGAGCAATGTGTTGTTGAGACCATCTTGATGGTGCATGTTACTTAGCCTAGTTAAAATCATATATAAACTTTTAGATTCTAGCTGGTGTGTGAGGAGCTCTATTCATCTTGTAGTCATCCAAGACAAACCTTGGATGTAAGTTCCCTTGCTTATTAAACCTATCCCCTACCAATCTGGAGTGGCTTGCCTCTTTTTTTGGCATCTTTCCTTGACCTCCATGTGTGGGGGCCAACAATTGGCAAATCAGTCAGGAAACTGAAGAAATGGGCCTTGAGCAAAGGCATCCACAAAAGAAATCTTGAGTTGGCCATCGACCTCTATGCAGGGAGGGGTGGCCCATAGGTTTTAGATGCCTGTGGACTGCCACGTGAGTGTGAGGATGGCTCTGAAATGCTGGCCGGTCTGATGTGCATATTTGAGGAACTGCACCTAATGCTGCAGCAAAGAGGGGAGAAGAACCACTTCTGCACTGGTGGTCTCTACTGTGGGCAGGCTGTCTGGAAACCAATGCCCAACAAGAGTTGAATTGCTAGTTAGAAAGTTTGAAGAAGAGCTGAGGATAGGGAAGGATATGCAGGTGTCCACTGCTCTGCCAGCTTCAGGGCTGGCAGATAAAGTGGAAAAGGAGGATAATAAATTGGAGACCTTAGGTGCCATTTTGAAAAGCTTGGAGGGAGCAAGCTGACATAGTTTAAGATCTGAGCTCTTGTGACAAAGCCTGATTAGGATACTAAGAGGTAGAATCCCTGTGAAAATGAGAACAAAGAAGATGTGATGATTGACAAGTGAGAGATGGACAAGCTCCCAAAGTAATTCATTTTCTGACACAAAGAAACATTTTAAATACTAATTGCCTTGCATGCATGCTTAATCTCTAAATCATGTGCAACTCTGTGTGACCCCATGGATTGTAGCCTACCACAGTCTTCTTTCTGTGGGACTTCCCAGTCAGAAATACTGAAGTGGTTTGCTGTTTTCTTCACCAGATACTGATCTAGGTATCAAACCCATGTCTCCTGCATTGATGGGCAGGTTCTTTACTCCTAGCCACCAGGGAAGCCCTTAGTAATTGCCTTAAACTTATGGTAATAGAAAAATATACCCCAAACTTCCTAGGAGAAAACTTGCATTTTTTCTTTGCTCCTGGGAGGTGTAAATCTCATCCTCTCTGAAATGCAAACCCCCAGGAGATATCTAACACACTGCCCAGGATTGCTTGAGAATTAGAAATTCCAAAATGTGCTTTGCCAAGAGCTGATTGCTTGTGGCTGTAATCTTTGCCTCTCCTTTGTTTCTATCTGATCTTCAATGGGAAAGCCTGACGGATTTCCCCAGTGATCCCTACAAGAGGAGATCCAAGAGGCTACTGGGAACCGGAGGAGGGGGCTGGGTGTCCACCTTAGACTATTTTCCCATTGAAGGAAGCCTAGGCCTAGCCTCAGGGAGGGGCAATGCAGGCGGTATAGTTACTCCTCCACCTTCCAGTTGCTGTCCTAGGTCTCTGAGGCCCTGAGGTTGCTTCAACCTCATTCCCCGGTTCTGAGATTTTCACAGCAGTATCCTATCTATAGACATAGCTAACGCTGGCCTTCTTGTGAGGGGGACAGAAGTGGGGAACATCTTGTGTCACCTTCTTGAAGACTTCACTCTTTCTCATTTTTTCCTTTTATTTTTCATGTAGCATTCTCATTCTCTATTCATAGAAATTTTGATTTGTCAATATCCAACTCTACTCATTTTTCTGTTTCTTTGTTAAACTCCTTTATTAACTCTACCCACATTAGGCTCTTTCCAGTTGCATGAAGTTCAGGAATGTTTTCTTCTTCAGTGCAACATCATATCCTCATTGTTACAGTGGCTAAAATATATCAAATGTTCAATGAATATTATTGAATTGATGCTTTCAATAGATTAAAAGTGAAGTGTTCTATAAAAATAGTTTTACTAAACCTTCCAAGAAATAAAATTTCATGCTTTATAATACATTAAAAAATACAATGAGGAATAAATACAAATATATTTTTCTCTCAAATGGAATAAATATAGCAGTTAAAATTGATCATTGGATCTCAGTAATGACTGGTCAGCAAATCTGTGGCAAAAGAAAAATGAACTCTGAAATTATTTATGGTCAAAAAATTTATGTTTCATCACAAATATTTTCATTTATTACATTTTGAAATTCCTTTGAACAGATATAGTTATGAAAAAATATACAACCAATTATTTTCTTCAGCACTATCACTTTCCTGTCTATTATGCATCCATTTTCTTGAGACACATCACCATAAGTTAATTCAGGAAATAGAAATACGTATGGGAAAGAAAGAATGAAGGGGAAAAATCAGCAAAAGAGAAAATGATAAAAGAAAAAGAAGCAAAATCAATCAATCAATAAATAAACTTCATGCATTATACACTACTTAAAAAAAAAGACAATGCTTATTGTGTTTTGCTAGCAGTTTCAGTTTGCTCCATTTTCTTTACCAATTTAAAATATACCTTTATGTCTATCTTTCCAGAGAACTAATGCCAATGATGCAAAACCAACAATAACCTAAGAATTAAATTGTCTTAAAAATATAGAGCCTCTAATAATAGGTACTGTCATGTACTTGTATGATCTTTTGGTATCAGTATAAACCTACTTATTGATAAGAAACACTTAATTCCTAAATTCAAGGGAAATTATTTAAATTACTACCTGACATGCTAGATCACACTCATCTGGAAGCGCACAGAATAATTTCTAGTATTAATAGTAATAGTTAATCAGCTTTTGTGTTACAAAAGGATCACAAAGTAATTAATGCCTAAATGTCTAGGCAGATTTTCAAAAGCTCCAACTTTTTTGAGACAGTTTCACACACATGTATATAATCAATACTTGTTTTCCTGAGGAAAGTGAAATATGATGGCTTGGTTTTTCACTTACAGTTCTGAAAAAGTCTATATTTCAAATCTTATATTTAAAGGATGACTGTAGTAAAAAGGATTATCTTTACTGTACCCAAATGTTTGCCTGCTTACTTATTTTTTAAGCTAATAAATAACTAAAACATGAAAGTAATCTCTGCAAAGCATGTCAGTAAAATTTTAATAATAAAGGGAAGGATAAAAATATTCATATTTTAGTAATAATGTTCAGGTTCAGTTTTCTTACAATGATCACCATGAACTAAATCAGAGTACTATCCAAAAATATTTAAGTGATTATGTTTTGGCATAGGCTTGCTAAAAGGATGGATACATGCACCTTCTACCACCTAACACCCAAGATTCTCAACACAAACCACAAAGATCATCATCATCATCAAACCACAGCATTATGCAAAAATCTAAAAAATATAAAACTTCAGATATAATCTCAAATAAGCTGTGATTATTATTATTTTTTTTTTTTCGTGAGAATGGACTGTAAGCAATTTGTGCATGTGCATGTGTGTGTTTGTTACTAAGTCATGTCTGACTCTTTGTGACCCATGGATTGTAGCCTGCCAGGCTCCTCTCTCCATGGAGTTCTCCAGGCAATAATACTGAAGTGGGTTGCCATTCCCATCTTATTTAGGTAAGAGTAAGCAATTTGACTCTCACCATTTTCTGTTACTACTCATTTGTGCTATCTTGACCAAGATGACCTTAATCATTGTCTGCTTATTGAGGGAACAAAAGCCTGGAGTGTCTAATCTATCCAACTGTTAGGAAGTTTCAAAAGGTGAAATTTTAAGGATATAATTATAGAAATAAAAGTGTGACAAGATAGAACAAAATAAATAGAATAAATGAAGATGTCTAGAAGTGAAGCTATCTCTTATCTCCAGAGTATCAGTGGGTGCTTATATTTGAGGGGTCTTTTTGCCAATATTCCCTTCATGTCATCCATTCTGAGGAAAATAATCCATCCTGCTAGAGCAGAGATAAATTGTTTCCAGATCTCTGAATTTTGTTTTTACTGTCATGATTACCTCTGAAGGAATATACCCTCCACTCCTACAATCCAAAATACTATTTCTCTTTCCATAGCAAGATCAACCACATCCTAAGAAACAATAGGAAAAAATACTTAAGCTACCCTGGAAGTTCCTCTTAAGCAACTACCAATTCAATAATATATAATTTATGATGTGCATTTTTGCTTAAAATTTATTTTCTTCTAAATTTTCTATTATGATTTTATGAACATTTGCATAATTTCTACTAATGAGGAATAGTATGTAATATGCATGCATACATTCTAAGTCACTTCAGTTGTGTCTGACTCTTTGTGACCCTATGGACTGCAGCCCACCAGGTTCCTCAGTCCATGGGATTCTCCCAGCAAGAATACTGGAGTGGGTTGCTATGCCCTCCTCTAGGGCATCTTCCTGACCCAGGGATCAAACCCAGGTCTCCTGTGCCTACTGCACTGCAGGTGGAATCTTTACCACTGAGCCACCAGGGAAACCCATGAAATGTAAGTTATCCTCAAATCTTAGTATCATAGTATCAACTTTTTAGCTTCTCTCTAAAAACTTCAGTTTTAGTATCTTGAACTTAAGCACAAAATATATGCCAATAAAAATATAAAGACATTAATTTTTAAAATAGTATTCAGGGTAGCATTTCTCTTTCCCAGGACTTACAGGTTTTGTTAACAGTTTGAATGCTCAGCCCATCAAATAATTCTGCTTTATCTATAAATTGACAAGAGTTCAATTATCTATGCTTCATATCAGATGTCACCAGGTTGTACTTTTTTAAAGTTGATTCATTAGTGTTTATGAATAATTTTACTTTATGATAAACATTGTCATGTTAACAAGATGGAAAGTGTAGTTGGCAAGTAAATCTTCTTGAATCCATTCATTTCTTCCTCTTCTGAGTACCTCCTTGTTATATTTTGCACATTAGTGCATAAACCTGGCATTCCTTCTCTGTCCAGTACTCAGTCAAGTTCATTCATTCCCTGTCCTGTTACCATTGCTTCACTGAACAGGCCTTCTGTTGCAGAATCTCTTTCCACCTGCTTTATTGTGAGTGCTCTGGTGAATAACTGTGTTTTGTGTATAAAGCTCTCTTTATTCCTTCTTCCTCCTCCTCTTTTCTCCTGACCCAAAGATCTCATGGAACTATAATTCCTATTAGTCTTGTTCTAGGTTATACCAATGTCTGTATCTTAATATCCAAGCAAAGTTGTTTAATATTATGTATCTTCAGCACTGCTAATTAAATCACTTTTCTACAGTGTCTTTTTACCCTTTCTTTCGTTGGGTGCTGCTCTCTCAGAATTACAATTTGTTTATTTTTAACACAGAGTGATTTTTTTCAATTGGTTAAGAGAAATAATTCTTTCCACTGAGACGTTGCTTCTGTTTCACTTTCCCTCAGGATGTCATCTTAACTTAGGGTAGCTGTGAGCATTTTGAAAATCTGTGAAGAAGATTCTGCTGAAGAAGGATACATTTTTTATAAGTTTAGGTGGATATTTCCATGGGGTTGCAATTACTTCCCTGACTAGTATTACCAGCTCATATAGAAAGACTTCAGGAGTTTTTACATGATTTTGCAAAATTAGAAATCACCTGGAAATGTTCTACAGAACTGAGGTCTGAATTATGTAAGTAATGGAACGGGAGGGATTTTTTCAAATTACTTGGAACAGAAGCTAACCAGTGTGTGAAATTCATTTAATCAAATGTGTAAATATTGAGGAGAATTTATTTCCCTCCAATAAGTAAAAACAGATGCTCTCCCCTATCAGTAACACATTCAATGGTTTAACCTTGTTTTAAGGAACCCATTATTATGTTTCATCAGCATCAGTCCCTAAACACTTGGATCCAACTCTTACACATTTTTTTTCATGAATGAATTGCCAATATTTTAAGATAAGCCATGTTATTTATATATTCATAGCATATTTAAACCATTTTTAAATATATAATTCAGTGACTAGGTATTCACAAAGCTTGCAAACTGAAACTCTGTAACCATTAAATAATTTCCACCTTCCTCCAGCCCTTAGTAATTATTAGGAAGAATGTCCCAGCTAATTATAATATGAGCACATAGAACTGTCTCTGCCAAGGGAAAAACATTTTGGGATGACTTGGAATATATGTGTTAAGGTTGTCCCAATACTTGCTTCCCTAAAATAAGTTTTCAGATGAAATGGAGAGAATATGACATATTAGCAAGGCTGTTAATATGCAACCAAATAATTATAATTATACATGTGAATCCTAATGTCTGCAGCAACCTATTGAAATAAGAAAGTATGAGTTTAAAAAAAAAAGGGGGGGAGGGAATGAATAACAGTGTGCAATGAGTCCAAAGTAAATATATAGAGGAAAGAGCAATAGTCATTAAAAAGTCAAGAATGACAAAAATTCAGTACCAGAATTTGAGATAAAATTTGATATAAAAGGAGGAAACAACAAAACTCTACAGATGAGATTAGTGATCTGAAACAGTATAGTCTTACCTACTAGTAAAGTAAGACTATATAGGCTTCCCAGGTGGTAAAGAACCTGCGTGCCAGTGTAGGAGACATAAGAGACATGGATTTGATCCCTCGGTTGGGAAGATCTCCTGGAGGAGAGCATGACAACCCACTCCACATTTTTGCCTGGAGAATCCTATGGACAGAGGAACCTGGTGGGCTGCAGTCCATAGGGTCACAAAGAGTCAGACATGACTGAGCAACTTCCATGTACACACGCATGCAAGGTAATACTATATACTAGTTTGTTTGGAAAAACTAGTTATAGTGGTATTTCCAGCAAAATAGGGTCTCAGTTTGGATGATAAACCTTATCCTGTTCAGTAGGGTATATAGCTAAGGAAATTATCAAGTAAAGGTGAACTGATTTTTAAGAGTATTGCCTAATTAGCTTTGAAGTAAAAATCGCTTAATAAGTTTACTCAAGTTAGTTGAATAAGACTCTGTCCTTAGAAAGACAGAAAGAGGAAGTTATCATAGCATCTTAGAACAGGTGTTCCATCTAGCAAGGATATGTCAGTGTAGCTTCAATGTCAAGAGGAGATATTTCATGTAAGTTGAACTAGTCTTCCAGTCTGCTGAGCAGAATTATTCCTACAGAAATGACAGATGAATTACAAATGACTTGATGACACTTGTCATTAAAATCTTTAAGGGCTTCTCCTTGCTATGATTGTGTGCTTAACATATGATGTATCAATCATAAGCTTCTTTTCTATAGAGCTTTCTCACTGAAAGATCTTGCACTGATCTCCACCATGCACATTCGTTAGCTTGCCAGTTGTATCATTTTAAGGATATAAGAGATTGAATCTCTGGGTTTTACATCAGTTGTTTCTATTGGATTAGTGTGAATTAGGTCCCCTTAAAAACAATTGCATCTATGAAGAGTGGAAAATCTTTCCTGGGTCTGAAAAGTTGAGGCCAACTTAGTCTTGATTTCATCCAAAGAATTGTCCTCTTGAGGTACTTATCACAGAGCCAGAAGGACTTTCTGGATGAAAAAATCAATGTAGTTTTTACCTTAGTTTCATTTGGCCAATGCCAGTATTCAAAGAAATGGCAACATGTGGACTTGTGTGGGTTTAAGGATTTTCAGTGTCAGGTTTCTAAGTAGAAGCAGAAAGAAGATTGAAACCCACACAAAATAACTTTAAATCTGCCCTATATATTTATTATTATTATTATTATTATTTTTTTGTCATACATTGATATGAATCAGCCATAGATTTACACGTATTCCCCATCCCGATCCCCCCTCCCACCTCCCTCTCCACCCGAATCCTCTGGGTCTTCCCCGTGCACCAGGTCCGAGCACTTGTCTCATGCATCCCACCTGGGCTGGTGATCTGTTTCACCATAGATAGTATACATGCTGTTCTTTTGAAATATCCCACCCTCACATTCTCCCACAAAGTTCAAAAGTCTGTTCTGTATTTCTGTGCCTCTTTTTCTGTTTTGCATATAGGGTTATCATTACCATCTTTCTAAATTCCACATATATGTGTTAGTATGCTGTAATGTTCTTTATCTTTCTGGCTTACTTCACTCTGTATAATGGGCTCCAGCTTCATCCATCTCATTAGGACTGGTTCAAATGAATTCTTTTTAACGGCTGAGTAATATTCCATGGTGTATATGTACCACAGCTTCCTTATCCATTCATCTGCTGATGGGCATCTAGGTTGCTTCCATGTCCTGGCTATTATAAACAGTGCTGCGATGAACATTGGGGTGCACGTGTCTCTTTCAGATCTGGTTTCCTCAGTGTGTATGCCCAGAAGTGGGATTGCTGGGTCATATGGCAGTTCTATTTCCAGTTTTTTAAGAAATCTCCACACTGTTTTCCATAGCGGCTGTACTAGTTTGCATTCCCACCAACAGTGTAAGAGGGTTCCCTTTTCTCCACACCCTCTCCAGCATTTATTGCTTGTAGACTTTAAGAAGGAAGAAATGAAGAACCCCAGGGTTAGCAGAAGGAAAGAAATCTTAAAAATCAGGGCAGAAATACATGCAAAAGAAACTAATTCTGCCCTATATTTTAATTATAGGAAAATCACACATTCTAGTCAGAAACTTGAACGCACCTGGGAATGGTGCAGTGAGAATTTTCAATGAAATGGTGATGCCTTTAATGACAGTCAGAGTGAGATTTCACAAACCACAGCTAGTCTGAAGGAGAAAGCATTAATGTTTATGTGACAAAGCTGATCAAGTCGTCACAGCCCTCTAAATGTTAGAGACAATTTAATGATTCCCAATCATTTTTCTTCCAATTGGATTAGTCTGTAGTACTACAGAGTATTATTACTACTCTGTAGACTTCAGAACATATTCAAAAACAGCTTCTTTCCTGATGAAGACTTCGTGTACTATAAGACAGCAGATATTTCAGTGACAAAGGATACAGCAACCAGAGCAATGCCCAGTCAAGCAGACTCAAAACGCAAACGTGCCCAGTTTTCATAACATAAATTTGTTTCTTCACTGGCATCCCCAACATGGGAGATATGACAAGAACTGACACAAACAAGGGTAGCAATTCAGAATTGATATTTGTCAAATAAGAACAGAAAAGAGACACACTAGATAAGCTTTTGGCATGCACACTTAGAATTTGATGAGAAAGCCTTGTGCTGGGAGGTGGAGGAAAAGGAATGAATACATTGAGTGAGAAAGAAAGTGGATATGAATGGTTGTGCTATCAGTGCAGTAATGTAATTGCTAGTTTGGAGATAAATAACTCCTCTGTATATATTAGGGCTGGTTTGATTGATAGTGATAGCATAAATGAAGGCATTAAATATTGAGCCCAAATGTGAATTCTCTCTCTCTCTCACACACACACATAGGTATAGGCATGCAATAATACTTGAATTAAGACAGAAACTCTGTTCATATATTTGCATTTATATGTCTTTGTGTATAAACACTGATTTATCCTATATTAACTGTGGATGATATTATTTGAAAGGACCACACATATTTTGTAACAGCAAAAGATGAATATTTTAATTATTCAAACCTAAAAATGAATGTAAAATATTTTAAAAAGTGTTGACAAGATTGGTGAAATGATTGTCTGGGGCAAATAAGGTATTCTTAATGCAATATAATTAATTTTCTCAAGTATTAATCTTGAAATCAGGAAAATTTAAAAATATTTTTCTAAGTCCATTTGAACTTGTTAGCCTAACACTGCTTATATAAATTAACTTTGCCTGTGTTAAATAAAAATGTGATGTTAATGTTACAGTATTATGTTATAGTTCCATGCCAAGTATAGATTACTTTTACATGTACTAAGGTATCTGAGAAATAGTTAACTTAGGGAACTAACAACATGCATGATTCAATCAGTTTTTAAAGAAGGGTAACCATAAGCAATAAAAAAAAAGATCAGTTGATATGTCAAGAGGACAAAAGATCTGATGGAATGAATACTAGACTTGTACTATATGTTAAATATTGAAATCATTTAAAATAAACAAAATTCCTGTTTTATTGAATATGAGTTATATTGGAACTAGAAGCTTATTCCCAATTCTGTTTAACTGAAACACATTTTGGGCCACTGAAATTCAGAAAATGTCCACAGTCTTATTCATTGTCTGACTTTGTATTATAATGACATGGATTTAGGCTCCCTTAACTTAGATGGAATTATCATGAGTTAAGTGTAAATCACCTGACATCATATTGTGCCTCATCTGCCTCACCAATATTTCTCCTCTTAGCATCCTTGCTTAAATTATCTCAAAGACTTTGGGATCTTATTTAACCGAAAGTCCTCTCTGCAGAATGACAACACTTATTACCTAAGGCCATATTTCAGGGTTTCTCTGGATCCCCTGAATCAAAGCCATTTACATATGGCTCAGTCTCAGAACATGTACAGATCAAAAAAACACTAACCAGCCACTGAAATGATTCCAAAATAATTTATTTTCTTGCATACCTTCAAGCCTGTAAAAATTCTATATCAATGTTTCTTAACATTCCCAAGGTTCTATCCCATTCACATATCTCCTAGGTCAGAGCAACCTATGCCTTCATCTACCCCAAACCAATTCTTTCAGAGCAGTACTCATAGATTATCTCATGTCTACTACCATCTTATGTCACATTCACTATCCTCACGAAAGTATCAGCCAGAGTCCAGTTTCACTAGTAACTAGTCCAGAATTTTCTTTATTATTTTATTCCACCACAATCTGTATCTTATATCCATATGAACCCTCCTTTTTATTTTAAAGTGTCGAGTCACTCGAATAAAACATTAATTCAATATTGGGTTTTGATTGGATGTCATGTGAGGCATCTCCCAGATAAGACGATGCCTTATCCAACAAGAATGAGTTCTAGGGTGAAATTTTTGCAGTGTGTAATTTTAAACTATTTTGTCACAAGTTCCATGACACAAGCAAACCTATATTTCATATATGCAGAACACTGCTCTTAATACTCAAAAAGGAAGTCTCAAAAAAAAAAAAAAATACAGAGAACCGAATAAGAATGAAAATAGACTAATGTGTAGACTGAAACTGGGAGGGATGCTTATAATATTCAGTGGTTGCATTATAAAAGAGGGAAGGTCTTAGTCTAAGTTTCTATTACCCCAAACTAGAAAATGAGCAAAATAAATGCAATGCAAACAGAGAAAAGGAAATAATAAGAATATATATCTGTGAAATAACTGGTATAATTCCTTTGGCTAATGAACATCCATAAGTATTCTCTTTACATAGTTGAACTAACATAAAGCATTCACTTTTACACTGCATTTTTGTAATTCCTTGAAGATATTCATGCTTGCATGAATTTACCAGTTTATTGTTCAACTCTTCAAACTGTCCATTCCAACTGCATTAGAATGGACAGTGGATAATCCATTTATTTCTCCAGTAGTTGGAATGACAAGTCATAGAAGTTCAGTTCAGTTCAGTCACTCAGGAGTGTGCAACTGTTTGTGACCCCATAGATTGCAGCACTCCAGGCTTCTCTGCCCATCACCAACACCCAAAGTTTGCTCAGACTCATGTCCATTGAGTCGGTGATGCCATCCAACCATCTCATCTTCTGTCATCCCCTTTTCCTCTTGCCTTCAGTCTTTCTAAGAATCAGGGTCTTTTCCAATGAGTCAGTTCTTCACATCAGGTAGCCAAAGTATTGGAGTTTCAGCTTCAGCATCAGTCCTTCCAATGAACATTCAGTACTGATCTCCTGTAGGAAGGACTGGTTGGATCTTCTTGCAGTCAAGGGACTCTCAAGAGTCTTCTTCAATATCACAGTTCAAAAGCATCAGTTCTTCAGTGCTCAGCTTTCTTTATGGTTCAACTCTCATATCCATACATGACTACTGGAGAAACCATAGCTTTGACTATAACAGATCTTTGTCAGCAAAGTAATATCTCTGTTTTTTAATATGCTGTATAAGTTTATCATAGCTTTTCTTCCAAGGAACAAGCGTCTTTTAATTTCATGGCGGCAGTCACCGTTTCCATTGTTTCCCCATCTATTCACTATGGAGTGATGGGACCTGATACCATGATCTTAGTTTTTTGAGTGTGAGTTTTGAGCCAACTTTTTCACTCTCCCTTTCATCAAGAGGCTTTTTAGTTCCTCTTTGCTTTCTTCCACAAGGGTGGTGTCATCTGCATACTCGAAGTTATAGATCATAGAAGGGACACAGTAAATGTTCTGGTAAGGGCATAGAAATCTCACAGTCTCAGTTAAGCATAATTATGGCACCTAAATGGCTTCCCTGGTGGCTCAGTGTTAAGAATCCGCCTGCCAATGCAGGAGGCTCACAAGATGGCAGGTTTGATCCCTGGATCGGGAAGATCCCCTGGAGGAGGGCATGGCAACGCACTCCAGTATTCTTGCCTGGAGAATCCAGTGGACAGAGGTGCCTGGCAGGCTACATACAGTCCATAGTGTCTCAAAGAGTCAGACACGACTGAAGCGATTTAGCACACACACATGCATGACACCTAAAATTTACTAAATGTTACTCATTTTCAGATAATTTTGAAGAGCTGTTCATACCTTTATTAATTCAATTATTAAAACCACTTATAGAAGGCTCATACACAAAGAGATGTGTCATGCTAAACCTCAACAATAAACAAAGCCACTTAAGGTAGGCAGATGATACCATATATTTATGGAAGAAAGGAGAGAGGGAAAAATATATAATATAATAAGTTAACACAGGCAGGGTGATGGTAATCATATCAGTTGGAATTACCAATTGTACTTGGAATATGACATCAGGTCACTTGATTTTTTTTCAGCTGGAAAATGAATGGGTGGTGCCACATAATGTGTCTTATCCATTTTATCTCTAACAGTTTGTGATTATGGATTTTAGGGACAAGCAATCCCACTGCTGAAAATTATTATTTAATTAGGTATTCTGCAATATCTCCAGACCTACTTCATTTCAATTATGAAGACTGAAAAGTGAGTAATTTTGATATATGCAGGTGGCATAATTTTGCATTTATATTTGTGTGTGTGTTTATTTTTTCAGTTTCTCTTAGCCTTAGGTTACCTAAGTTTTTCATTGTGAACTGAGGCTCTTAGGAACCAAGATAAAACTTGAGTCTCTGGTGAAATAACTTGCAAATTCCACAAAATAACATAGATATGCTCCAAGTAAGGAATATAGCCTTAAACTATGGCTGCTGATGCCTAGAAAGGATAATGGGTATCTTCAATCTGGAGTTTATATGTGAATCACAGAAGAACTATAACAATATGATATAGGATGTATTAAAAAGCAGTTCCATGAAGATGCAATTGCAGTTGTTCAACTTCATTTCCCACAGTCTATGCAGATTTTTAATCTTAGAGATGGAGAACTATATCTGAGAAAATTCTATATGAATATGAATGATGATGTAGGTTGTGTTTTGGTTTCTTTCAGCAAGAGAGACACTCTTCATTCTTTGTTGCTTTATATTTAGTGATCAGTGTTACCTGGTATATTCTCTGTACTAGAGAAGTACTAGTGATTATTCAGGCTATCTGTAGTATTGGAAGTCTAGAGGGAGGAGACACAGAAAAGAAGAGCAGAAAACTCAATAAGCATCATAAAGGACATTGGACCATTCAAAATATAATGTATTTTGAATTTCTCGAATCCTATTATCTTGTTCATCACTCAGATTAAGATATCATTGCTTCCTTCCATTGTTCTTTGAAAAGTGAAAGTCACACAGTCGTGTCAGACCTTTGAGACCCTAGGGACTGTAGCCTGCAAGGCTCCTCTGTCCATGAAATTCTCCAGGCCAGAATACTAGTGTGGGTAGCCATTCCATTTTCCAGAGGATCTTCCCAACCCAGGGATTGAACACAGGTCTCCTGCATTGCAGGCAGATTCTTCACCCTCTGAGCCAGCAGGAAAGCCCACTCTGCAATTATCATGATTCAGCTGTATATTTTGTAGTCATTTTTGTATCTTCACCATTACTGATTCTCTTTTTATCACTATTATTGATATTTTTTTTTCTTTCTTTATTCTTAGTTTCTACAATTCTGTAACTAGTGAAGTCACAGTTGCATTTTGTGACCTATTTTCATTGCCTGGGTTTGGTTGTATAAGACCCTGGTTTTAGAATCAATTACAAGGAGTGATGGCCGCTTTATTTTTGGCAATTGTCTGTGTTACAGTTGGTTGATGAATTCTCTCCAGAGTGCTGAGTGTGATTCTGCCGCCATTTACACAAGAGGTAACTCAAATATTCAGTCTGCAACAAAAAGATCAAAGCAGACCAAATTATGTGTAACCATACACCATATTCTCTTGACACCTTCCAGAACAATGCTGGCAATGGCAAATATCTATACATATTGAATTAATGTCCTGCAACTTAACTTCATCTGCCTTGATTAAAAAAAGGGGGGGGGGTGGGGGAAGAAAAGAAACCTTTGAGCTGTTTGTCGTGGCATTAAAAACTAGGCTTTTCTCCTGTTAAACATAAAAATAAGTTCAAGTAAGGTAACTCTGTGACTCTGGATTGTGATGGGATGAGACAAAAGAAAAGACCATTTCTTAGACAAAACAGATAACTCAATGCAAATCACAGATACAACCAAGCATCTTCTCACTAGACTAACATGAGTTAGTCTCATTCTTTTTGGTAAGTAATTTGATACAGCTTTAATTTTTCTGCATTCTTCTACCAACTAGATGGAAATTATCGATTACTGATAAAATTTGCCTCTTTCTGCCAGTACCCTGTCCAAAGCAAAGTTTTGCTTCCGTGAACCTTCCCTAAAATCATTCAACACAAGTCCAGATTTTATATCCAGTCCCTTCTTCCTATGGAGATCCCCAATATTCCTCCTATAGTGTTTGATCTATTTTGCTACATGTACCAATCAGCTTAACTTCGACTGAAATAATCTAATATGAAATTCTATCAGCTATTTAAACAAGCAAGTAAAGGAGACCTGGTAGGATTTAAGTTTAAAAAATCTCACTATGACTGCTGGGTGAAGAAAGGATCATAGGGATAAAGGTGTGAAAGATGAAACTGTAAAGTATTTACTTCAGTGATCCATTTAAGACATAAGAAAGGCTTGGACTATGGCAGTACCTATGGTGAGATCTATTGAAGAAACAAATATTTTGGAGAGATTAGATTTTTTTTTTCCTTTTGTTGGACCTCAGGTTTGGAGTAATAAATAAATCATATACCTTCAGTGCATGAAATATTATCATTTATTCTTTCAAAGTTTATCTCCAGTTTTCTTTATCCTTATCCCCCCACTGCCTATCCACCTTCCACAGGCAACCATCCTGATGTTCTTAATGCATTATATGTTGATCTGTGTTCTTGTAAATGGTTATGACTCTTTTTCTTGCATGCATTTTCACTTTTTATTTGGCAATTATATATTTTATTTTTCATTTAATTTTTCACTTCAGTAACACATATTTAGGGCTTCCCTGGTGGCTCAGATAGTAAAGAATCTGCCTGCAATGCAGCAGATCCAGACTTCATCCCTGGGTCAGGAAGATTCCCTGGAGAAGGGAATGATTGCCCACTCCAGCACTTTAGTCATGGTTTGAAAAGTTCAGTTAGTTAATTGCTTTTAACTGTTGCAAATATTTTTACGCTTTATATTCACAATTACCTACCTGCTGCCCCAAAGATGTAGAAGCAGATGGCCTCCACTGCCCTGCTACCACTCATAACACTGGGTTTAGTATCTACTTATATGATTCAAAAGTGAAAACAAGAAGCTGTAAATGGTGGACAGAATTGCATTACAAAAAGACATTTCTATAACACAATTTATTTATTATTTTTATAACATGTTAATTTGACAGAAAAATATATAGAATAAACTAAGGAAAAAAAAAACTATAATATTTGGCATATCATACTCCTAGTTTGTGTTATAAACTTCTCAATCTTGCCCCAAACAATGTGAAAGGCAATACTTTGCAATTGTGACGCTACAATGTAAAATGATAATACTGTTTAGAGCAATAATTGAGCAACTAAAATTAACAATAAGCGGTCAAACAAATGTATATAAAATGTTTATTTTTAACGTCTTTATTTCTAGGTAGTGATTTTTTAAAATAAAAGAATTCTATAATAGCTATTTGGGCAGGAAAATTTCAAAATACATTAATTAATTTCTTGTTGGTGTTTAGTGGCAGCATGGCAGCATATGCTGAGTCCATATAATAACATAGTTTTTCAACATTTAGGGTATTTATATAAAACACATTTATGCTTAGACATGTGGAATTTTGTTTACTCCCTAACTGCTAAGCGGATTCATATTTAAATGTAAATATCTTTGCAGAGAGCAGTGTGTTGAAATTACTAATTTTCATACTAGACATTTCAAGATTTGCATGTATAATTGCACATTCCTTCATGCAAATAAAAACTTAGTTTTTTCCCTCCTGGAAAAGGTATTTATGTATTTATCTATGCACACTCAATGTGTATGCAAACATTTGGATTTACATATATACATATTTATTGTGTTTATGTACTTATTGGCTTTATGTAGTGTGCTCTACACATTTTAATTTTAATATGATGAACGTTGGTATACTCAATCTTTAGCAAGTTTATAGAAAGCGTGCTTGCCATTTTGTCCATAGTTTCTAAGTTTTATGGATATTTTCTCCCTTTTGAGTATATAGGGGACATTTTTAAAAAATAGATTATAAAATATCAAATATCTAAAGCTCAGAAATGTTTATTTTGAGGAATGACACTCAAATAACAATTACTTATTATATATATATAAACTGTAACTGCTACAGAAGGAGCTTATTTGGGTAGGATAAGTTAAGGACATTCTTAGGCCAAGGTGCCGTTTACTGTCAGCTTTGCAACAATATGAAAGAAAGATACATAAAATTACTCTATATATTATATATGACTATGGTCCACAGAGGATTTCCCAGTCACATATGCTTCCTGGTACATGGAATATGTCACAGCCATTTAGTACTCAATTCCTCTTTCTAACTATAAAGGCTTGGTGTTGTCATCATACATATTTAGCTTCTGAGATTGATGGATTTCTTCAGTGAACAAGATTATATGGCATTTTTTTTCTTATCTGAGTCAGTGTTTTCCTCAATACCATGAAGTAAATTAAAATAAAGTGTTTAAATCTACTACTTATGATAAAGAAGACCAAATCTCATTCTAATAAATGTGAAATACAGCTTGTCATGCTCCTTTCACTCTGTAGAAATGCTACCACAAGGCTTCGCCAGTTAAGTCTAATATGTTGACATTTATTTTTGCTGCAATAAATGTTAGGATTATATTTTTGCATTAAATTCTGGCATTTTTAAAGATCACGATGACAAGTAATTTATTCCTCAAATCACTCTGGTTTGTTTTTACTTTTTGAATATGGATTTGGCCATGTGTCTCCAAGGCACAGTACAAAGCATATTTCATATGTTTTGCAACCTATTAGTTTGATTTAAATCCACTTTTTCCATTCAGATTTATGCAAGCCTTCCTTGATGTTGTTTGCTCTGAATTATTGCCCAGAAATAATCACACTGAATCCAATTTTACATTGGCTGTGTGGCCTAGCAAGTCTGTCACTGTAAAGCTTTAAAGGTTTTTATAGTTTGTTTCAATAAAGGTAATTTCTCGGTATTTTGTATATGAATATGTAGTATGCTGTTTTGACAAACATTAACAAGTTATTTTTCTCTACATGTCCATAAATATGGAATGGATATGATGACATCTTCGAAATTACAATTGTCATAGAGATAGCAGAACAGAGCAAAATGTAAAAGTAATGCTTTTTGCATAGTCTGTATAAAACCCGTATATAATAGACTTGGTCAATCTCAATATAATTTGAATTGAAACTTTTAACATAAGTAATTTAGTGCCAAAAGCACTGATTCACTTCTTTTGCACTTTGAAGTTTTATTTTCTTTTAGTAATAAAACGGCTGAAGGAGAATGTAAATTTGAAATTCATTCTTTAGCCATATTTTTAAAAGGTCTATCTTTCTTTAACCTGAGTGAAGAGTGAAATAGAACATTTTTCAAAGTAGGTATAATAAATCTAGATAATCCATATGTAAAACCTATCTTTTGTTTTTCATTTCTTATTGGAAGATAATTTTGTCCTGTATCCTTTAGAGGAAAAAATAAATAAAATCTCAATTATTTGTACCCATATTTAGTCATTAGTTTTAATTGACCTTCAGAGAAAACCTGAAATGTTGATTAAATACCAAATTGCAGTAGAAAGCTTAGTTGTTTTCAGTCTGTGTAAAAATCCAGAGAATTTCTATTGGTTACTTTACATAGGTAAATATGTGGGTCTACTATCTAAAATTTTGGAGAAGGAAATGGCAACACACTCTAGTATTCTTGCCTGGGAAATCCCATGGATAGAGGCTGGCGAGCTATAGTCCATGCGGTCACAAAAGAGTCGGACACAACTGAAGTGACTGAGAACCATCTAATTTGCATTCTGACCACATCTGGAGAAGTTTAGACTACTTAATATTTGTTAAGTAGAAATGCATGTCAGTAATCTTTTTGGAAAAATGGTATATTTTTCTTTCTTGTGATAAGCTTACTTTCAACCTCTTTTGATGCATTGTTAGAATCAGTCGATATTGAAAAATTGCCCACAAAGTTCCATATAGTCAAAGCTATGATTTTTCCTGTAGTCATGTAGAGGTATGAGAGTTGGACCATAAAGAATGCTGATCATCAAAGAATTGACGCTTTTGATCTGTGGTGTTGGAGAAGATTCTTGAGAGTCCCTTGGACTGTAAGGAGATCAACCCAGTCAATCCTAAAGGAAATCAACTCTGAATATTTATTGAAAGGACTGATGCTGAAGTTGAAGCTTTGGTCACCTGATACCAAGAGCTGACTTACTAAAAAGACCCTGATGCTGGAAAAGATTGAAGCCAGGAGAAGGGGATGACAGAGGATGAGATAGATGGATGGCTTCATTGACTCAATGGATATGAATCTGAGCAAACTCCAGGAGATGGTGAAAGATAGGAAAGCCTGTCATGCTGCAGTTCATGGGGTCACAAAGAGTTGGACACGACTGTGTGACTGAACGACAACAATAAATTTAATTAACAAATATTTATCAAGGAAAAGAAATATGAGGGTTAGAAAATGTCCTAATTATGGATCCAAATACTTTCTTTATTTGGATGAAGGGGCTTGGCAAGGTAAAATGTACAGCAATCATTTGGATACTTTTCAATAAGGATAAATTGGCAAAGAGTAAGTCAAGTCTGCGTATTTTCACCCTGCTTATATAACTTATATGCGGAGTACATCAGGCAAATGCTGGGCTGCATGAAGCACAAGCTGGAATCAAGATTTCCAGGAGAAATATCAATAACTGCAGATACGCAGATGACACCACCCTTATGGCAGAAAGTGAAGAAGAACTAAAGAGCCTCTTGATGAAAGTGAAAGAGGAGAGTAAAAAAGTTGGCTTAAAACTCAACATTCAGAAAACTAAGATCATGGCATCTGGTCTAATCACTTTATGGCAAATAGATGGGGAAACAATGGAAAGAGTGAGAGACTTTATTTTTCTGGGCTCCAAAATCACTGCAGATGGTGACTGCAGCCATGAAATTAAAAGATGCTTGCTGCTTGGAAGAAAAAGCAGAGACATTGCCAACAAAATTCCATCTAGTCAAAGCTATAGTCTTTCCAGGAGTCAGGTAAGGATGTGAGAGTTGGACTATAAAGAAAGCTGAAGAATTTGATGTTTTGGAACTGTGAGGTTAGAGAAGACTCTTGAGAGTCCCTCAGACTGCAGGGAGATCCAACCAGTCTATCCTAAAGGAAATCAGTCCTGAATATTCATTGACAGTACTGATGTTGAAGCTGAAACTCCAATACTTTGGCTACCTGATGCAAAGAATTGACTCATTTGAAAGACCTTGATGTTGGGAAAGATTGAAGGCGGGAGGAGAAGGGGACGACAGAGGATGAGATGGCTGGATGGCATCATTGACTTGATGGACATGTGTTTGAGCAAGCTCTGGGAGTTGGTGATGAATGGGGAAGCCTGGTGTGCTGCAGCCCATGGGGTCGCAAAGAATTGGAAGGACTGAGCGACTGAACTGACTGACTGAAACATCATGGTACTGAACTCAAATATACACAGACAAAGTGAAATAAAGAAAGGAGGTAATTTTTCCTGTGATTCTAGACCTAAAAAAGGCCTCAACCCAAAATTAGAAAATTGAAAATATTTTCCCTTTTCCTTTTCTTATTTAAATAATTGCCTTAATTCTCCTTTCCATCTATTTACTATGGATAAAAGTGCTTTTCTCTTTTAGAATAATTATAATTATGTTGCTAGAAAATATCACATAAATAATTATTCAACTTAATTATCACTTGGAGATGATCATTTATAGTACTTTGCCTCCATATATCCTTCTGCATCACTGACTCAATGGATGTGAATATGAGCAAGTTCCAAGAAATTGTGGAGGACAGAGGAGTGTGGCATGCTATGGTCTCAAAGAATCGTACACCACTTAGTAACTGAATAGCAAAATTTCTGCATGATGGAGAAAAATTGCTATATTCTTCATGGGAAGTTTTGATGAATTAGCAAGGTAATTGTAGGCAAACTGGGGCATCATAAGGAACATGGTTGTGGTTTAGTCACTAAGTCATGTCCAACTCTTGCCACCCAAGGAACTGTAGCTCACCAGGCTTCTCTGTCCAGGAGATTCTCCAGGCAAGAACATTGGAGTGGGTTGCTATTTCCTTCTCCAGGGGATATTCTGGACCCAGGGATTAAACTCGGGTCTCCTGCATGGCAACCATATACTCTATAACTGAGCCACCAGGGTAGTCCTATATAGACTAAACGTGTTTTCAGTGCATCAGTCATGTCCAACTCTGTGCAACACTATGGACTGTAGCCTTACAGGCTTCTCTGTCCATGGAATTCTCCAAGGCAAGAACACTGGAGTGGGTTTCCATGCCTTCCTCCAGGGGATCTTCCCGACCCAGGGATTGGACCTGGGACTTCTCCTGCATCTTCTCATTCACAGGTGGATTCTTTAATGTTGAGCCACTCTGGAAGTCTATATAGACTATAAATAATGTGTTATACTTTATTTTGTAATGTAACTTCTTCCGCAAATCCAAAATTTGTAATGATATAAAATTGTTTAAAAAACTAATTAAAATGTATCATTTGGTGGCAAGGACTTAGTAATGTTTATTCTAAATCTTTAAAACTTGGAATAATTTTTATGTCACATTAAGATCTATATTATATAAATGTTTTCACGGTTTATCCATGTTGTATCATGTATCATACTCCAGTACTTTTTATTGGTGAATTATAGTCCATCATAAAAATTCACCACATTTTATCATCTTATTTATCCATTAATCAGCTAAAGAATATTTAGGTTGCTTTTAACTTTGGCTTAGTGATATTCTTATAAACATCAGTATACACATTTTGCATGGACTGTGTTTTCATTTATCTGGGATACATATCTGGGAATGAAATTGCTAGATCTCATAGCAACTCTATGTTTAACATTTAGAGGAAGTGTCAAACTGTTTTTTAATGCAGCTTTATCATTTTCCACTCTAACCGCAGTGTATGAAGATTCTAAATTTCTCCCTCTCCTTGACTCCATTTATCATCTAGCTCTTTTGATTATACCTATTATGGAATATGTGAAGTGGTATTTGATTGTGGTTAGATTTCCATATCCTTAATAGATAATGCTGTTGGACATATTTTTCATGTGCTCATCCACCATCTGTGTGCTTTCTTTGGAGAATTTGATAACCAGATTCTTCATCTATTTTTAAAAATATTTTCTTTATGTTATTGAGTGACAACATATTATTATTTATTATTTACCTTTGTATTATTGAGTTGTAAGCATTTTTAAATGTGTTTTGAGTACAATTTTTCATCAGACATATGACTTAAATATATGTTCCTTGTGTGTGTAATTTTGATATTTTTAATGGCATTGTTTGTAGTACTAAGGTCTTTTTTTTTTGAGTCCAGTTTATCTTTCTCTTTTTGTCATATGTTTTTGGTGTCATATCTAATCTGGTTCAGACTAATGTAGGTCAAATGTATGCCTATATTTTTGTCTAACAATGCTCTAGTTTTTATACTTCTATGTATTTCTATTGTCCATCTTGAGTTAATTTTCAAGTGAAGTATAAGAGAGGCATCCAACTTTATTCTTTGCATGTGAATATTCAGCACTATTCTTTTCCTCACCGGATTGTCTTCATTAGTATCCTATTCTTGTTGATATCAATTGACCATGAGTGAAAGTGTTTATTTCTGGATCCTCAATTCTGTCCCATTATCCATGACTATCCTTCTACCATGACCACACTTTCTTGATTGCTGTAACTTTGTAGTAGGTCTTGACACTGAGAAGTATTAGTTATTTAACTTTGTACCTCATCTTCCCTGGGAAGCTTAAATATAATGATTTCAAGTCACCATTCCCAAACAAAATAAGCAATTTAACTGCCTAGGTATGAGACTCAGAACCAGTGATTTAAAGATTAATCCAAATTAAAGAAGTAAAGATAGCTAATAGAGGTAGTTGTAGCAGTTTGACTATGAATGGAAAGAGAAAGATGAAGTAACAGTTTTAGGAGTCTGAAAAATTCAGTAGCATCTCAGTTTTGTATTTTTCTTTTCTTTTTTTTTTTTTTAATATGGTAGTAACTTGAGTGTGTTTAAATAATAAGAAAGATCTAGACAAGGCAATTTAAATTAATTCCTGAGTTTTTGGTCTGAAATTGGAGAAGTAGTGAGTTGATAACTTCAGGTTTCTGTGTGAATTATGAGAAATGATCATCTGCTAAGAGTTGGGACTAGAGAAGAGTTAGAGTTTATAAGTGAAACATGCAGAAGATTAGAAATTGTCAACGTGGTCAGTGCATCAGAACCTATCAGAAAAAAATGTAGTCAGACTGGAATTTAATTTTGGAGTTTCGGCTGAGGTTGATAAACAGATTCAGAGTAGCATTGATCTACATATTTTCTTTGCAAGCATTTAACTAACTTATTTGGCATTTCTGAAAACATTTTGAACAGTTGAACAGAATCTTCCCTCAGTTTAGTAGAATTCAAGAATTTGTTTCTTCTCTAATATTAAAAAAGAAACTACTTTGCATCAGAACATATCTTCCTTAGTTGCACAATTAGACTGTTTTCATTTAAGTTTCTTCATAGCCCTGTGAAGTACAGACTTAGTGTGGGTAATCATAAGTTAGTCATGCTGAGGACAACCTCCCTACATTGGTAAGCTCTCATTGCATTAACATCTTTGGTAAAACTATTCAAGGTCACAAATGAAATCTTTGTAAACACTTATCCAGATGTGAATATTCAATGTGACATCATATGAGTGAATTAATGGTAATTGTTTCTGATATCTGTTGAATTATAACATTCACTTGTGAAAATAGCTTTACTCACTGACTTTCTTCTATTTTACTAAAGGATCAATTTAGTAACCACAGCTCTCCTTCTTAGGATGACTGACAAGTAAAGGGCACATTCTGGCAGTTGACAATTACCAAATTGCATTTCTTCTTTTTCCTGAGGGCAGTACAGATATGATATTTTCCTACTTTTCCACTAATTAGGAATGTGTAAATCTCTTAAGGCTCTGAAACTAGATTCTGTTTGGATGTGGCTTGTCTGACTGTCAAATTGATACACGGTACGACATGAATCAGAGACATCTAAATCTCAACACCTAGCTGAATTAGTGATTCTCTTACATCCAATGATCCCACCGTCTGTCAAAAATGGACTCATTATAGCCCAATGTGAATTACTCTACTCTAACCTCCAACCTTTCTTTCAAATCTCACTTTAAATCCAAATATTATTTTTCCCTCTTTTGAGCAATAAATGATGTGTAGGTAGGTTAGGATAGCATAAATCAAGGGGAACTTAAGGCTCAAAAACCTGGAAATGAGATTGCCTTGAGAAAGAAACACTAACAATGTTTTAGATTAGTGACATGCAAATTCCTCTGTTTATGACAGATTAACTGCTGGGAGTAAGCCTTTGATTTTTAACACATTTAAATGAAAATGACATAATGAAAAGAAATTTGATGAGAAGGAAGGCAATCAAGTAAATGATTTGCCCAGTTGTATAGGTATAGACCATTGAAATTGGAGGTTATATGTGGGAAATTCTGTTAATATCAATAAAGTCCACTCACACTTACACATTGCATAACTTGTTCCAGGTCCTATTGTAAGGACTTTATGAAAATCACCTTACGTGATGTTCACAATAGCCCTATGAGTAAAATTTTCTTTCTAAATCTTAGTTGGCAGACAAGGAAGCATAGACTTGTGAATTTTAAGCAATGGGACCCAAATGCCAGAATCAGTACATCCAGACCTTATTCGTAATCATTTCTTGTACATGGTAAGATTAATGGTAAGGAGAGGAGAAGACTTTCCTTACCATTCTCAGCTGTGAAATTTGAATAGTAATATTTAGTTTTTCCTAAAATTTTTGGTTCTGATGGGCATCAAATGAGAAATAATACTGGAAAAGCACTTCGCTCAAATATTCTGCGGCTATAAATCTCAGAGCCTCTTGAATTATAACTAAGCAATTCTTAGCCTGTTAATATACTAGAAATGCACTTAGTTAGTTAGTTCAGTCCCTCAGTCATGTCCGACTCTTTCCGACCCCATGAACTGCAGCACGCCAGGCCTCCCTGTCTATCACCAACTCCGGAAGCCCACCCAAACCCATGTCCATTGAGTCGGTGATGCCATCCAACCTTCTCATCCTCTGTCATCCCCTTCTCCTCCAGCCCTCAATCTTTCCCAGCATCAGGGTCTTTTCAAATGAGTCAGCTTTTCGCATCAGGTGGCCAAAATATTGGAGTTTCAGCTTCAACATCAGTCCTTCCAATGAACACCCAGGACTCATCTCCTTTAGGATGGACTGGTTGGACTCATCTCCTTGCAGTCCAAGGGACTCTCAAGAGTCTTCTCCAACACCACAGTTCAAAAGCATCAATTCTTCAGCACTCAGCTTTCTTCACAGTCCAACTTTCACATTCATACATGACCACTGGAAAAACCATAGCCTTGATTAGATGGGCCCTTACTGAGAAAGTAATGTCTCTGCTTTTTAATATGCTGTCTAGGTTGGTCATAACTTTCCTTCCAAGGAGTAAGCGTCTTTTAATTTCATGGCTGCAGTCATCATCTGCAGTGATTTTGGAGCCCAGAGAAATAAAGTCAGCCACTGTTTCTACTGTTTCCCCATTTATTTGCCATGAAGTGGTGGGACTGGATGCCATGATCTTAGTCTTCTGAATGTTGAGCTTTAAGCCAAATTTTTCACTCTCCTCTTTCATTTTCATCAACAGGCTCTTTAGTTTTTCTTCACTTTCTGCCATAAGGGTGGTGTCATCTGCATATCTGAGGTTATTGATATTTCTCACAGCAATCTTGATTCCAGCTTGTGCTTCCTCTAGCTCTGCATACAAGAAATGTATTGGTAGAATGATTATGTGTTCTGAAGACCACACTGAATTATTACAAAAGATAGTATGGTTTGAAGGTACATGTCAGAGGGGTGGTCGAGTACAACAAGCAGTAACATAAGCATGAGAATTGTGATCATAGTGATCAGTTTGGGGCATGAAAACAAGTGGCCGAATATACACAAGCCCAGCAGTGTGTTCATGAGCTTGTTAATTAATGAAGCCCAGCATTACCATGACTATTGCTATCCATAGTTATCTACAAAAGATAAAACTATTTTCATTTCTGGTTGTATTTAATTCATTAGTAACACAAATATCTGGTAGGCACACAGATACTTCCCTTTAGGACCTTCAAATAGTCTGACATTAGCTAGGAATGAATTATAAATATTTTCAGTCAATGTTCTTTGTGTGTATGGCAATTATCATAATTGCATTTTCATTTATAAACTATCAACCCTTAAAGGTGAAACTCATATAGGTTCAATTAATATTTAAATTTTGGTTTGTATTACTACATTCTGTTTCACTCATTTCCCTGGTATTTATTAAATTATTTGAGAGGAATTTGCAACTAAGACTATTTGCTTTACAAATCCAAAGAAAATAACCTAGATTAGTGCTTTCCAATTTTTTTCTATTCATGGTACATATGACAAAATATCTTTACATGGTATCTGAAAGAAGGATCACTTTTGCGACTGAGGGAAATAGTGTCTGGGTAAATCACTATATTCTGGCTCAGTGCTTGGCAAGATCTATGAACAGCAGCAATATTTATTTAATCAAATATTTAGTGAGTTACAGTGAGTTAGAAACATACAGAGTCATTCACATGAAGAGGTCAAAAATGCTTTTACTTCTGTAAGGTGACTATAACTTTCAATTAAGTACCCCCTTCTGCTAATGAGCACACGGTTTTTTTTCAAATTAAATCATTCACTTCTGACTTAAAAAAGATAATCTATCTTGATTGATTTCAGTACGTCTAGGGGGACTTTTGTCCTAGCTTTGGTGGAAAATCTATTCAAAGAAAAATATAGCCTTTATAAGTCAAGGAAGTTGGCTTAACTGTGATATTAAAACTAAACAAAGCTTTTACAAAAGAAAATGTATCTACCCAAGTTTTATATAGATAGATTCAAAAATACAAATATGCTGTGTTTTGTAAAACCTGGATGAGAGCCATTTGTAAGGATTTGGGAAAGATCTCTAAAGGAGATAGTTAGCTGTAGACAATATTTTGGAGTTCCCAGGTGACTCAGTGGTAAAGCATCTGCCCACCAATGCAGGAAATGTAAGAGATGCAGATTTGATCCTTGGATCAGGAAGATCCCCTGGAGGAGTAAATGGCAACCCACTCCAGTATTCTTGCCTGGAGAATCCGATGGATATAGGAGCCTGGTGGGCTATAGTTCATGGGTTGGCAAAGAGTCAGACATGACTTAGTGATTGAGCACCATTTCACATTTGTGGAATTCTTCAGTGAAGAAATCAGACTAAATCTTTTTTCTTTTATGTATATAATTGTATTGATGCTAGACAAAAACTGGAAAAAAAGAAATTATGTGGTATGTTATAGAGTAATAAGTACTGGATAGAATGTATAAGGCAATGATGAAAAAAAAAAAAAAAAACTGGTTTATTGAGGGATTAGGAAGTATATTTTAAATAGGGTAGCCCAAAGTGACTTACTGAAGAGTAATTTTGACAACAGACCTGACCTCATGGTAGAGGAACTCATGGTGCTATCCATGATAAAACCCTTTCAAGAAAAGGAAAGAACAGGGGAAAAAGTCTGACAAAGAGGCCTACGCATATTTGAGAAACTTAAGGAGACCCTTGTAGCTGCACAGAGACAACTGGGATGAGAGTCATAGAATTGGAATCAGACTTTATAGAAACCATATTTGGTAAGGCCTTATAGATCAGAGATATTTTCCATGGCCTGATGTTTTAGTCCTTCCAAATTCATGTGTTTATATCCTAATCCCCAATATGATAATATTTTGAAGTGGGCCTCTGGGAGTAATTAGGTCATAAGGGTGGAGCCCTCATGAACCAGAGAAGAAATGCTATGAAAAAGAACCCAGAGAGATCACTTGCCCCTTGTGCCATATGTGGATGGAACAAGAAGATGGTCATGAAGAAGTGGGCTCTCACCAGACACTGAATCTGCTGGTACTTTGATCTTGGACTTCCTAGCCTCTAGAACTGTGAGAAATAAATTTATATTGTTTTTAGGCTACCCAGTTTGTGGTAGTTTTCTTTTCTTTTTTTTTTTTAAAAGCAGTCTGAATGTACTAAGACAATTGCGACTTTTAATCCAAGTGGATAAAAAGCCATTAGAGGGATCTTAGCATAAAGCTGGCTTGATTTAATTCACACATGAACGTAATCTCTCTGACTACTGTGTTGAGAATTTGAAAAAAGTGAAAGTGAAAGTCTCTCAGTTGTGTCCAACTCTTTGTGACTCCATAGACTATACAGTCGGAGAAGGCAATGGCAACCCACTCCGGTACTTTTGCCTGGAAAATCCCATGGGCGGAGTCTGGTAGGCTGCAGTCCATGGGGTCGCTATGAGTCGGATATGACTGAGCGACTTCACTTTCACTTTTCCCTTTCATGCATTGGAGAGGGAAATGGCAACCCACTCCAGTGTTCTTGCCTGGAGAATCCCAGGGACGGCAGAGCCTGCTGGGCTGCCCTCTATGGGGTCGCACAGAGTCGGACACGACTGAAGCGGCTTGGCAGCAGCAGACTATACAATCCGTGGAATTCTCCAGGCCAGAATACTGGAGTGGGTAGCCTATCCCTTCTCCAGTGGATCTTCCTGACCCAGGAATTGAACCAGAGTCTCCTGCATTGCAGGCAGATTCTTTACCAACTGAGCTACAAGGGAAGCCCTGAGAATATGAGAAAAGGTATAAATTGGGAAACTAGTTAGGAGTATATGGAAATAATTCAAATGTGATTTGGTAGAGAATTGGATCTATGTGGGTTTGAAGGGCTGGTGAGAGGTGGTGAAATTCTGAATATGTTCTGAAGGGTTATTCTAAATATTTGCTGAGAAACCAGATACAGTGTGGAAAGAGAAAAGACGGAGTCAAGTTTAACCCCCAAGTTTCTGATCTGGCACAATTAGAAAAATAGGATTTCAATTAATTCAGATAAAGAATGCAGTGGAAGGTACATGATAATTGAGAGGAGGAGCATATCAAGAGGTCAGTTATGAAAATTATAAGTTTGAGATGCTAATTATATGACCAAGTGTAAATGTCAAGCTGGCTTTTGAGTTTTGTTTTGTGAAGGTCTAGGGAGAGGTCTGTGTAGACATACATATTTGAAAGTCAGCCATGCATTGATGGTAATTAATGCCATGAGTTTGAATAAGATGATCATTTTACAGAAGAGCAAGAAGTAGCAAATATATGGTAATTGTATTAATGTAAATTATATAGCAATTGGTGATGATAGAATTGAAAGGTAGGACTTCTAATTCCAAATTCATTTTCCATTGTGTAAATAATTTGTTCTGCTCTCCTCACCTTCTGAGCAGATGAAAGGAGGGACTTCCCAACCTCCATTAGGGCTGGATGGGACTACCTGTCTGATTCTGGCCAATAAGCAGTGCAATTATGTTTATATAATTGCTCATGTAGGAGCTCTTTTTCCTATCTAGCACCATGCTTGGTAACCATTAAGGCGATGGTCATCAGTAACTATTAGAGACATTGACTGTTTAGTGACAATGAAGCCAAATTCACGACAGACATATATCATTTAGGCTACATAAGACTTTGCTATATAACTCACCAAGATTTGGAGTGGTCGATGAACATGAGTGTGAGTAAACTCCGGGAGTTGGTGATGGACAGGAGGCCTGGCATGCTGTGATTCATGGGGTCGCAAAGAGTCAGACACGACTGAGCGACTGAACTGAACTGAACTGATGTCCTTAGTATAATATAGACATTTGTCTTAACAACTGGCTATTAGATTTTCTGTAATTCAAACTGATAGTTTCTATATATTTTTAAAAACTCATTGAAACTCTTTAATTCCCACTTAAATCATGACTATATATTTTATAATATATAAATATATTTTTATATATATACAAATATAATTTTAATCAAAAAAAGTAAAATTAATATTTTATATTTTAAGGAGATGATTTTTTTATTATAAATTACTTAGGAAAGACATATATTTTAAAATCATAATCACAAATTTCAAAGGTATGTGAATTACCTTAGTTGTTTTCAAGTGGAAAATATTTTAAAAATAGCTTGAAAAGGTAATTCTTTTAAATGTTCATATCCACATAAAATATTTATACATCAATCTATGTTTCTATAAAAACTGGAGGAAAACTTTAAAGATGTACAACCCAACCATCAGACAGACTCTGAACTGACAAAAAGTCAACTATGTTATAAAACACCCTTTATTTTCAAGGGCAGGAAATACAAGAAGAATTTTATTTTGAGCTGTAACTGTTATAATACTTATATTTTTCTTTTTCAGTTTTGGAAAACTGAAGATGTCTGAAGTTTAACGTCAACACCTTCTTCAGTGGAGAAGTAGCTTAGCTAAGAATTATACTAGTCAGTCCATCTGAAAAGAAGAACATGTCTTGATTGAAGAGCTAGCAAAAAAACAAAACAAAACTATGCAATATATAACAGATTTGCAGCAAGGAACAGATTGAGAAAATTCAGTGGTGTGCAAGGTATAGAAACACTCATTGAACTGAAAATGTCCATTTCTTTTGAAGGACATGTATGACATCTTTCAAACAAAAAATTCAAAACTGCATACCAAGGGTAGCAGTGACAAATGAAGCACTCAGAGAGACTCACCAGAGATTCATGAGGCTCCTTCTGAAAGAGATTTACACTGGAATTAGTAGACTGAGTAAAGGACATTGTCTTCTCCAATGTGTGCAGGTGTTATCCAATTCACTGAGAACCTGAACTGGACATAAAAGCAGAAGAAAAGAGGAATCTTGGTACTTCTGGTTCTGAGGACTTCTCAATTAGAATAGAATTTTTACCATTGGGTTTTGGTTCTCAGGAATTTGTGCAATACCACAGACTTTCCAGGGTTTCCAACTTGCAGACAGATCATCTTGGCCTCCATAATTGCATTATATATATATATACATATATATGGGGGGTGGGTGGGTGTGTGTGGGTGTGTATATTGGAGAAGGACATGGTAACACACTCCAGTATTCTTGCCTGGAGAATTTCATGGACAGAGGAGCCTGACAGGCTACAGTCCATGGGGTCACAAAGAGTCAGACACATCTGAGCGACTAACTACATAACTATATATATATATATATATATATATATATACATAATATATACATATATATTTCCTTGGAAGTAAAGCTATCACAAACCTAGACAGCTTATTAAAAAGCAGAGACATCACTTTGCTGACAAAGGTCTATATAATCAAACTATGGTTTTTCCAGTAGTCAGGTATGGATGTGAGAGTTGGACCATAAGGAAGGCTGAGCACCGAAGAACTGATGCTTTCAAATTGTGGTTCTGGAGAAGACTCTTGAGAGTCCCTCGGACAGCACGTAGATCAAACCAGTCAATCCTAAAGAAAATCAACTCTGAATATTCATTGGAAGGGCCGATGCCAAAGCTGGAGCTCCAATACTTTGGTCACCTGTTGCGAAGAGCTGACTCATCAGAAAAGGCCCTGATGTTGGGAAAGATTGAGGGCAGGAGGAGAAGGAGACAGCAGAGGATGGGATGATTGGATGGAACCATTGACTCAATGGACATGAGTTTGAGCAAACTCTGGGAAATAGTGTAGGACAGGGAAGCCTGGTGTGTTGCAGTCCGTGTAGTCCCAAGCAGTCGGATATGATTTAGCCACTGAACAACAACATACATACATATATACATATAATTTCTTGGGAAAACCATGACTAATCTGTGGTCTTCCCCTGATCCAATATGACTATTATCCTTGTAAAAGAGGAAATCTGGAGACAAATGCACATAGAGGGGAGATGTGAAGAGACACAGGGAGAAGATAGCCGTTTACAAGACAACGTGTGTCTTGGAGTAGATCCTTCCCTCATAGTCACCAGAAAGAATCAGTATTTCCAGCACCTTGATCTTGGACTCTAGCCTCCAGAAGAGTGAGACAATACATTTCTGCTATGTGAGTACTCAGTTTGTTGTACTTTACTGCTACAGCTCTACTAAACTTAGAAGAAAAAAAAAAAAGATTATTTTAAATTTCACATCATTGTCATCTCTTACAGTCCAGGTTGGTTACACTCTGGCAAAAATATACTTGGTTAATTATCAGCTTGGTTCCAATTAACTCCATGCACTAGTCTTATTGCTATTTTTCTGTTCTGTTTCATCTATGCCACTTTCCCTGGAATCAACTGTAAGTTGCTCTGAGTCTATTAGTCTTACAAGGAAAAGTCACATTCTCAGTGTTTTCCCCTGAGCAATTTTTCACTTGGAAGTATTCACTGTGCATCATCTGAACCCATTTATTGCCAGGAGATTTGACTTTAATCAGTCCTTGTGACTCAAACTATTTCCTAAGGTTTTCTTTATGACTTGTAGTGAGACAAAAGTTGCCTCTTCTTGTTCAGTAAGAACCAAATTTCTGGACTCTCTTTGTTTGCCTTTAATCATATTTGTGAACTGGCCTATTTTTAATTTTTTTTTTTTTTCTGTGAGAATCTCTTTCTTGGACTACCTTGTAAAATGCAAAATAATGGGAAAGTATAACTGCTATTAACATTCTATGTTTTCAAAATTCTTTCTGTAAAATTTCAAGTTCATTAGATGCTATCTCTCCCTGCAAGCTGTTTGACCAAATAGTCCCATGAAACAGGCAAGCATTGTTCCAGCCTTCACTAACAGGTCTACCACCTGACTCTCAAGACAATAAAATATGTTTTAGGTAAATTATTACTTTTATGCCCCATTTCCTGTACTAATCTGTGCATGTATCAGGATAAGTGGGATTAGGGTTTAATAGCAACTTAAAAAAACACAGTAAATGATAGTAAGAAAAGTTTTGTGTTTCTCGGTTGATTGATTCACTGGTTTGTTTTCCTACTGGAAATATTGGAAAGTCAGCTAGGGTACTCAGACTGCAGGAACAGGAGAATATGAAATGATTCTCTCAGAGTTGCATATGATAGAAAAGTTCCTTCCTTTTTCAGAGAAGGAAGAAAATAGAGCACTGGTTGGTCTCATATAATCATTACCTTTTTAGCCTGAAAGGGAGATGTATCACTTGTGTTAAAAATTCATTGACTAGAACAGGTACATGGTCCCAGACAAGAGTCTCAAGCCATGCAGCCTACTATGAATATTGATGAGAGGATGAATTGGAATATTTGACAAATAAAACAGTATGGGGCATAATGATATTACCCCCATTTGTTAAAACAAAGTAACTGAGCTTAGGGCTTCCCAGGTGGCACTAGTGGTAAAGAACCCTCCTGCCAATGCAGGAGACAGAAGAGACACAATTTCAATCCTTGGGTTGGGAAAATCCCCTGGAAGAGGAAATGGTAACCTACTCCAGTATTTTTGCCTTGAGAATCCTACAGACTGAGGAGCCTGGCGGATTCCTGGCAGGCTACAGTCCATGGGGTTGCAGAGTCGGACACAACTGAAGTGACTTAGCACACACACAGCTGAAACTTACAGGATCTAGAAACCTTAGAAATATAATTACTGTTTGAATCATTGTCTGCTGTTCCCCCATTTTTTTTTTTTCTCATCATGAGTTTTTCCTGATATATTTTCTAAGACAAAAAAAGAAAAGAAATATAAAGCAACATATAAGGGAAAGGAATGAAGTAAAATAAAGAGGACGATGCCTTTATTACAACAATAGACTGAGATAGAGATGTGGATCCTGGAAAAAACATTCACTGATGCTTGTGAGTACTTACGCCTGGTTCATCACTAGTCACTTTCATTTCAATAATAATAGTCACTCATAAAATAGCATCGAGAAAAATACCTGTCTACAAGCAGGCATGCAATTTAGCTGTTTTGAAATAAATTCTTTTTACCAGATATAATAATGATTGAATAGAGAGAGTCAAATGTAATTCATTTATGTAGGTGGATGCGATGCACGCAAGTCTGTGGCTCACGCAGCACTTAAGCTTGAGGTGAACAGAGGCTCACCATTGCCTCCCATATTCCCAAGCATGCAAGGTGACCCTGCTCTTTCTGTGAGAATTGTCAGGAAAATGGTCTGGGCCTAAGGGGCCTTTACTATGATAAATGTATTCTCTTCAGATACAGATTTCTTCTCCCTCTCTGGTTTGCCTAGTGAGCTGCAGACTGTCCCTGATGGGAGTGTTAATAGGCCTCTCTAGCCTGAAGGCAATTTTGCCTTTTCATAGTCAATAGACTAAAAATTTTGAAAAGAAAACACTGCCTGAAATTCATATTAAAAGTGTACCGACTTTGTCTCTGTCTCTGAGAAGCCCTCATCTTGAGAACAGTTTTTTTTTTTTCCACTGCATGCCCCTATACCACTACTTTCTGCTAGCAACTTATTAGATTTTTCTCTTTTTCTCCCCTTCTTATTGGAGTTACCTTTTTTATACCTCTCCTGTCTTAAAATAACCCTTTACCTCTTAGACCTTGTCTACCTCTGGTAATTTTTTTTTTTTTTCCTTTTTTTTTCTTGACTCCTGAACTCCTTGAACATACGGTTTACTCTATCTTAATTCCCTAAATACTGTATTATCTATCTTTTAGCTCCTGAAGTTCTGTCATCTGACCTTGCAGCTCTCCTGAAAAGGTTATTAGTGATCTCATTAATTATTTCATCAAATACCTATTGAACACTAGAAGCAGCCTGCTTTTTTGATAATTAAGGGCTATGTAGTAGTGAATCAGATATAGAACATGCTCCTATATTTCCCTTCAAAAATATGTAAGTGAAAATTGCAGTTAGTACTTCATCTATTCTAACTCACATTTCTGAGACCAAATGACACAGTTTTTTCCTCTCGACATCAAAATTTTGAAGTCTTTTTCAACATTGTTTCAACTCCCTGACAAACTGGTATCCAAGAATTCAATTTAATTCTGACATTATCTACCCGGAGCTCATATCAGATCTCACAATTTAAACTGTTCAATCCGATAAAGCTGTGCCCACCTCACATCCTAATCTCCAGCCCTGCCACCTGCTCTTCTGACCAGACTGGCTGAATGCTGTGAACCCCTCTTCAGCATCTTCCCTGATAGCTCAGCTGGTGAAGAGTCCACCTGCTAGGCAGGAGACCCCCATTTCAATTCCTGGATCAAAAAGATCCACTGGAGAAGGCATAGGCTACACACCCTAGTATTCTTGGGGTTTCCTTGTGGCTCAGCTGGTAAAGAACCCACCTACAATGAGGGAGACCTGGGTTTGATCCCTGGGTTGGGAAAATCCCCTAGAGTAGAGAAAGGCTACCAACTCCAGTATTCTGGCCTGGAGAATTCCATGGACCGTATAACTTCATGGTATTGCAGAGTCAGTCATGACTGAGTGACTTTCACTTTCACTACTTTTCCTACTTGGTGTCAAAAATTTAGTAGAACAGCTCAGAGAACTCAGAGAAATAATTTACTTAAGTTTACTGTTTACTCTAAAGGATACATGTCAGGGATAGCCAAACAGAAGAGATGCATAGGGCAAGGTATGAGTGCACGCGCATGGGTGTGTGTGTGCACGCAAAGCTTCCATGACCCCTCTGGGAATATCGCCTCAGCATCTCAATGTATTCACCAACCCAGGCGCTCTCTGAAACTTGCCCTTTAAGAATTTTTGTAGAGCTCAATGGCTATCCCTCCCTTTCTCCCCAGGGGTCAGAAGTGGGAATGAGGTTTCAAATCCTTTAACCACTTTGTGTATTTGGTGTCCAGGCTAATCCTGAGATTATGTAGAGGCTATTCAAAAGTTCCTTCATTAGAACTAAATATGTTCCTATCAGCCCCATCATTTGGGACATTGCAAGGGATTCAGGAGCTCTATGCCAGGAACAAGGGATAAACACTAAACATCTTTCTGTGATCACAGCACTATAAACCAAGTGTTGACTAACTCCATGTCCCAGGCCAAACCTAAACTGTTATTGTAAATGAAGTTTTATTTTCTTGGTTCTCAAGCGAAGGCAGTTTTGTTCCCCCATGCCCTCCCCTTCCCCGACCAGAGAATATCTCACAGTACACAATATCTGGACACATTTTGGATGACCACAACTTGAGGATGTTACTGGCACCCAGTGAGTGTAATATGAAGGCTGCTAAACATTCTGCAATACACAGAACAGTCCCCACAGGACAGTTTCCACAACAAAGAATTTTCCAGATTTAAAAGCCCAATATGCAGAGATTGATGATGTGCATCACACAATCATGTCCATCCACTCATCTATCTTTTATGGCTTAGTTTGTGCTTTCATGCCTCAGTGGAGCAGCTGTGGCAGAGGTGTTATAGCCTACAAAGCCCAACATTTTATTCCCTGGTTCTTTACAGAAAAGATGCATTGAGACCTGAGATAAACTAAAACTACTATAAGTCTTATAACAGAGGTTAGGACTATGTTGGAAGACGTGAAAACCAAGGAATGCTTCTCTGATTAAGTAGAAATTTAGACTAGAGAAATTAGTACACATTGATTAGAAAAATAGAGAAGAGAAGAATATTCCAGCACTGAGAGAACACTTTATGTTGCAGACTGAGGCAGGAAAGAGGAGGACCTATTCTATAAGCTGAATATGGCTATAGGATGAAATAAATGAGCAACATGTGAGAAGAGACCAAAAACACAAGTAGGATTAAGGTCACAGAACCATGCTAAGGCATTTGAAAATGTAAGTATAAAGAGAAATGACTGGTTTTTAAGCAGGGACATAACAGATTTACACTTGAAAAGGATCAGACTGGTTTCTATACAGATAGTACAATTTAGCAAGAAAATATGAATATCATTATATATCCAGGATTAGAAAAATATCAACGTATTCTAGAAATAACAAAGGATCTTGAGTGAATGGAATAGCAAAAGGTTGGCAAGAAAGATTTAATGAAGGAGGATTCTGGTAGAACAATGAAGCATCTTTGAAAAGTGAAAGTGTTAGTTGGTCAATCATGTCTGACTCTCTGTGAGCCCATAGACTGTAGCCCACTGGGTCTGCTAACTATAGGACTTTCCAGGCAAGAAAATTAGAGTGGGTAGCCTTTTTTTTTTTTTCTTCTTCGGGGAACCTTCTCAACTCAGGGATCAAACTGGGGTCTCCTGCATTGCAGGAAGCTTCTTTATTGTCTGAGCCACAAGGAAAGCATCTTTAATTGCATGCTAAAAATGTTGGAGTTTTATCCTATCATCATTAAGAAGTCATCTTTGAAGAGAATGAGTGTGACATAACTAACAATGCTGAAGGTATATAGATTTACTGGCATTGGACAGAAAAGACTGGCATGTGGAAGGGCTGGAGAGAGTGGAGCATTCACATTAAAACAAGCAAACAACAGTCTCAGGATTCTAATAGTCCCAGCAGACATGGAAAAGAGAAGTTTTGAGATTTTGAGAGATATAAGTGTCGAAATAGAAGAGTTGGACAACTGATTGTGTTCCTGGGTATTGATTGTGATGATAGGATGAAAACATAAAGAAAAGGGACAAGACTGCAAAGTTAGTAGTCCAGGCTCAGATGTTAATTTTGTTCCAAAAAGACCTTTGAAGCACAGTGTTCTTTCTTCACTGACCAGCCACCCAGGGTGTGGCATTTATTATCATAAGTCAAGATATGAATATTCATATCCAAGGCAGGAGGATAAAACAGGCTGTAAAAAAGGTGTCATTCATATACCATGCGTGTCTGCAGGCTAAGTTGCTTCAGTTTATGTCCAACTCTTTGCAACCCCATGGATGGTAGCCAGCCAGGCTCCTCTGTCCATGAGATTTCCCAGCAAGAATAGTGGAGTGGGTTTTCATGGCCTCACCAGGGCATCTTCCCAACCCAGGGATTGAACCAGCATCTTTATTTATTTATTTATTTATTTTTTCAGTGGGTTTAGTCATACATTGACATGAATCAGCAATAGATTTACACGTATTCCCCATCCCGATCCCCCCTCCCACCTCCCTCTCCACCCGATTCCTCTGGGTCTTCCCAGTGCACCAGGCCTGAGCACTTGTCTCATGCATCCCACCTGGGCTGGTGACCTGTTTTACCATAGATAATATACATGCTGTTCTTTCACAACATCCCACCCTCACCTTTTCCCACAGAGTTCAAAAGTCTGTTCTGTACTTCTGTGTCTCTTTTTCTGTTTTGCATATAGGTTTATTGTTACCATCTTTCTAAATTCCATATATATGTGTCAGTATGCTGTAATGTTCTTTATCTTTCTGGCTTACTTCACTCTGTATAATGGGCTCCAGTTTCATCCATCTCATTAGAACTGATTCAAGTGTATTCTTTTTAACGGCTGAGTAATATCCCATGGTGTATATGTACCACAGCTTCCTTATCCATTCATCTGCTGATGGGCATCTAGGTTGCTTCCATATCCTGGCTATTATAAACAGTGCTGCGATGAACATTGGGGTGCACGTGTCTCTTTCAGATCTGGTTTCCTCAGTGTGTATGCCCAGAAGTGGGATTGCTGGGTCATATGGCAGTTCTATGTCCAGTTTTTTAAGAAATCTCCACACTGTTTTCCATAGCGGCTGTACTAGTTTGCATTCCCACCAACAGTGTAAGAGGGTTCCCTTTTCTCCACACCCTCTCCAGCATTTATTGCTTGTAGACTTTTGGATAGCAGCCATCCTGACTGGCGTGTAATGGTACCTCATTGAGGTTTTGATTTGCATTTCTCTGATAATGAGTGATGTTGAGCATCTTTTCATGTGTTTGTTAGCCATCTGTATGTCTTCTTTGGAGAAATGTCTGTTTAGTTCTTTGGCCCATTTTTTGATTGGGTCATTTATTTTTCTGGAATTGAGCTTCAGGAGTTGCTTGTATATTTTTGAGATTAATCCTTTGTCTGTTTCTTCATTTGCTATTATTTTCTCCCAATCTGAGGGCTGTCTTTTCACCTTACTTATAGTTTCCTTTGTTGTGCAAAAGCTTTTAAGTTTCACTAGGTCCCATTTGTTTATTTTTGCTTTTATTTCCAATATTCTGGGAGGTGGGTCATAGAGGATCTTGCTGTGGTTTATGTCAGAGAGTGTTTTGCCTATGTTCTCCTCTAGGAGTTTTATAGTTTCTGGTCTTACATTAAGATCTTTAATCCATTTTGAGTTTATTTTTGTGTATGGTGTTAGAAAGTGTTCTAGTTTCATTCTTTTACAAGTGGTTGACCAGCTTTCCCAGCACCACTTGTTAAAGAGGTTGTCTTTTTTCCATAGTATATCCTTGCTTCCTTTGTCAAAGATAAGGTGCCCATAGGTTCGTGGATTTATCTCTGGGCTTTCTATTCTGTTCCATTGATCTATATTTCTGTCTTTGTGCCAGTACCATACTGTCTTGATGACTGTGGCTTTGTAGTAGAGTCTAAAGTCAGGCAGGTTGATTCCTCCAGTTCCATTCTTCTTTCTCAAGATTACTTTGGCTATTTGAGTTTTTTTTGTATTTCCATACAAATTGTGAAATTATTTGTTCTAGTTCTGTGAAAAATACCGTTGGTAGCTTGATAGGGATTGCATTGAATCTATAGATTGCCTTGGGTAGAATAGCCATTTTGACAATATTGATTCTTCCAATCCATGAGCATGGTATGTTTCTCCATCTGTTTGTGTCCTCTTTGATTTCTTTCATCAGTGTTTTATAGTTTTCTATGTATAGGTCTTTTGTTTCTTTAGGTAGATATATTCCTAAGTATTTTATTCTTTTTGTTGCAATGGTGAATGGTATTGTTTCCTTAATTTCTCTTTCTGTTTTTTCATTGTTAGTATATAGGAATGCAAGGGATTTTTGTGTGTTAATTTTATATCCTGCAACTTTACTATATTCATTGATTAGCTCTAGTAATTTTCTGGAAGAGTCTTTAGGGTCTTCTATGTAGAGGATCATGTCATCTGCAAACAGCGAGAGTTTCACTTCTTCTTTTCCTATCTGGATTCCTTTTACTTCTTTTTCTGCTCTGATTGCTGTGGCCAAAACTTCCAACACTATGTTGAATAGCAGTGGTGAGAGTGGGCATCCTTGTCTTGTTCCTGATTTCAGGGGAAATGCCTTCAATTTTTCACCATTGAGGGTGATACTTGCTGTGGGTTTGTCATATATAGCTTTTATTATGTTGAGGTATGTTCCTTCTATTCCTGCTTTCTGGAGAGTTTTAATCATAAATGAGTGTTGAATTTTGTCAAAGGCTTTCTCTGCATCTATTGAGATAATCATATGGTTTTTATCTTTCAATTTGTTAATGTGGTGTATTACATTGATTGATTTGCGGATATTAAAGAATCCTTGCATTCCTGGGATAAAGCCCACTTGGTCGTGGTGTATGATTTTTTTTAATATGTTGTTGGAGTCTGTTTGCTAGAATTTTGTTAAGGATTTTTGCATCTATGTTCATCAGTGATATTGGCCTGTAGTTTTCTTTTTTTGTGGCATCTTTGTCTGGTTTTGGAATTAGGGTGATGGTGGCCTCATAGAATGAGTTTGGAAGTTTACCTTCCTCTGCAATTTTCTGGAAGAGTTTGAATAAGATAGGTGTTAGCTCTTCTCTAAATTTTTGGTAGAATTCAGCTGTGAAGCCATCTGGTCCTGGGCTTTTGTTTGCTGGAAGATTTTTGATTACAGTTTCGATTTCCTTGCTTGTGATGGGTCTGTTAAGATCTTCTATTTCTTCCTGGTTCAGTTTTGGAAGGTTATACTTTTCTAAGAATTTGTCCATTTCATCCAAGTTGTCCATTTTATTGGCATAGAGCTGCTGGTAGTAGTCTATTATGATCCTTTGTATTTCAGTGTTGTCTGTTGTGATCTCCATTTTCGTTTCTAATTTTGTTAATTTGGTTTTTCTCTCTTTGCTTCTTAATGAGTCTTGCTAATGGTTTGTCAATTTTGTTTATTTTTTCAAAAAACCAGCTTTTAGCTTTGTTGATTTTTGCTATGGTCTCTTTAGTTTCTTTTGCATTTATTTCTGCCCTAATTTTTAAGATTTCTTTCCTTCTGCTAACCCTGGGGTTCTTCATTTCTTCCTTCTCTAGTTGCTTTAGGTGTAGAGTTAGGTTATTTATTTGGCTTTTTTCTTGTTTCTTGATGTAAGCCTGTAATGCTATGAACCTTCCCCTTAGCACTGCTTTTACAGTATCCCATAGGTTTTGGGTTGTTGTGTTTTCATTTTCATTCATTTCTATGCATATTTTGATTTCTTTTTTGATTTCTTCTATGATTTGTTGGTTATTCAGAAGCGTGTTATTTAGCCTCCATATGTTTGAAGTTTTAACAATTTTTTTCCTGTAATTGAGATCTAATCTTACTGCACTGTGGTCAGAAAAGATGACTGGAATGATTTCAATTTTTTTGAATTTTCCCAGACCAGATTTATGGCCCAGGATGTGATCTATTCTGGAGAAGGTTCCGTGTGCACTTGAGAAAAAGGTGAAGTTGATTGTTTTGGGGTGAAATGTCCTATAGATATCAATTAGGTCTAGCTGGTCCATTGTGTCATTTAAGGTTTGTGTTTCCTTGTTAATTTTCTGTTTAGTTGATCTGTCCATAGTTGTGAGTGGGGTATTAAAGTCTCCCACTGTTATTGTGTTACTATTAATTTCCTCTTTCATACTCGTTAGCATTTGCCATACATATTGTGGTGCTCCTATGTTGGGTGCATATATATTTATAATTGTTATATCTTCTTCTTGCATTAATCCTTTGTAGTGTCCTTCTTTGTCTCTTTTCGCATCCTTTATTTGAAAATCTATTTTATCTGATATGAGTATTGCGACTCCTGCTTTCTTTTGGTCTCCGGTTGTGTGAAATATTTTTTTCCAGCCCTTCACTTTTAGTCTGTATGTGTCTCTTGCTTTGAGGTGGGTCTCTTGTAGACAGCATATATAGGGGTCTTGTTTTTGTATCCATTCAGCCAATCTTTGTCTTTTGGTTGGGGCATTCAGCCCATTTACATTTAAGGTAATTATTGATAGGTGTGGTCCCGTTGCCATTTACTTTGTTGTTTTGGGTTCACGTTTATACAACCTTTCTGAATTTCCTATCTAGAGAAGATCCTTTAGCATTTGTTGAAGAGCTGGTTTGGTGGTGCTGAATTCTCTCAGCTTTTGCTTATCTGTAAAGCTTTTGAATTCTCCTTCATATCTGAATGAGATCCTTGCTGGGTACAGTAATCTAGATTGTAGGTTATTCTCTTTCATTACTTTCAGTATGTCCTGCCATTCCCTTCTGGCCTGAAGGGTTTCTATTGATAGATCAGCTGTTATCCTTATGGGAATCCTTTTGTGTGTTATTTGTTGTTTCTCCCTTGCTGCTTTTAATATTTGTTCTTTGTGTTTGATCTTTGTTAATTTGATTAATATGTGTCTTGGGGTGTTTCGCCTTGGGTTTATCCTGTTTGGGACTCTCTGGGTTTCTTGGACTTGGGTGGCTATTTACTTCCCCATTTTAGGGAAGTTTTCAGCTATTATCTCCTCGAGTATTTTCTCATGGCCTTTCTTTTTGTCTTCTTCTCTGGGATTCCTATGATTCGAATGTTGGGGCGTTTCACAGTGTCCCAGAGGTCCCTGAGGTTGTCCTCATTTCTTTTGATCCTTTTTTCTTTTTTCCTCTCTGCTTCATTTATTTCCACCACTTTATCTTCTACCTCACTTATCCTATCTTCTGTCTCAGTTATTCTACTCTTGGTTCCCTCCAGAGTGTTTTTGATCTCATTCATTGCATTATTCATTTGTAATTGACTCTTTTTTATTTCTTCTAGGTCTTTATTAAACATTTCTTGCATCTTTTCAACCTTTGTCTCCAGGCTATTTATCTGTAACTCCATTTTGTTTTCAAGATTTTGGATCATTTTTATTATCATTATTCTAAATTCTTTTTTCAGGTAGATTCGCTATCTCCTCCTCTTTTATTTGACTTTGTGGGCATTTTTCATGTTCCTTTACCTGTTGGGTATTTCTCTGCCTTTTCATCTTGTTTAGATTGCTGTGTCTGGAGTGGGCTTTCTGTATTCTGGAGGTCTGTGGTTCCTTTTTATTGTGGAGGTTTCACCCAGTGGGTGAGGTTAGACGATTGGCTTGTCAAGGTTTCCTGGTTAGGGAAGCTTGCGTCAGTGTTCTGGTGTGTGGAACTTGATTTCTTTTCTCTGGAGAGCAATGGAGTGCTCAGTAATGAGTTTTGAGATGGGTCTATGTGTTAGGTTTTTCCTTGGGCAGCCTGTATGTTGACGTTTAGGGCTATGTTCCTGCGTTGCTGGAGAATTTGCTTGGTATGTCTTGCTCTAAAACTTATTGGCTCTTGGGTGGTGGTTGGTTTCAGTGTAGGTATGGAGGCTTTTGGACGGTCACTTATTACTTAAAGTTCCATGTAGTCAGGAGTTTTCTGGTGTTCTCAGGTTTTGGGCTTAAGTCTCCTGCCTCTGGATTTTAGTTTTATTCTTCCAGTAGTCTCAGGACTTCTCCAACTATACAGCACTGATAATAAAACTTCTAGGTTAATGGTGAAAAGATTCTCGCCCGTTAGGGACACCCAGAGAGGTTCACAGAGTTACATGAAGAAGAGGAGAGGGAGGAGGGAGATAGTGTTGAGCAGGAGGAGAAAAAGGGGGACTCAAGAGGAGAGAGACAGATCTATGCAGTTGTCTGTTCCCAGAGTTGAACCAGCATCTTTTATGTCTCTTGCGTTGGCAGGAGAGTTCTTCATCACTAGTGCCACCTGGGAAGCCCCACTTGTTGGTGAGAGATGTTAATAATGGGGAAAGCTATGTATGTGTTAGGGCAGAGCCTATGGGAAGTCTCTGTACTTTTCAACTTTGCTGTGAATATACAACTGTTCTTAAAAAGTCGTTGGTAAAAAAAAAAAAAAAAAAAAAAAAAAAAAAAAAAATGATGTATGTCCTCTTTGGAAATTTCTTACTTCCAAAGAAGAATACAACTATCTCTTGGACCCTAGATTTTCTGAGTTCCTGATCATCATATACTGAGGACGAAATACTTATTGTGAAGAGTAAGCAACCTTGTCTAGTCTTTCTTTCATGTGAGGCTGCAACTAGCATTGTGTAGTATAGCAAAGGCTATTATTTGAGCAACTGACTTTGATTTCACATAAACTGGAATGTACATATGACGGCTCAATAATAATGACATGATTATTATAGTGGTTCAGAAACGTATTTCTAAACACTTACTGTTCCTCACCAGTTTGTCTTTGCCACTGAGGGGTGTGAGATGCTGTTATTTAATGCATTTGACAGTGGATTATAGTAGATTTAAATGCTAGTGGAAACAAAGTTCTGTTAATGGATCTGAATAATCTAAATGTAGAAATTATTCTAGTTCAATGGAGGGTAAAATTATAGGATGCTGAATTCTTTCCAACAAGACGAATTGGGAAGATGAGATATGGAGATTAAATGCAGACAACTGTATAGATTTGTACTGTAACACCAGGAAAAAAAAATGCTGGAAGGGTAGGACAGAAAGACAAAATTCTAGAACACAGAAAAAGGGATTCCAGTTCATTAACTATAAGGCTGTCAAGGAGCTCACAAATTCTGTGACAGTACACTAAAGATAAATAGTTCTAAAAACTCCTCCTGTTCAGTGATAAAATTCCTAACTATTGAAAAGATTTTTGCGTTTGTCAATGAATGGTCTTTGCTGGATAAAGCTGAAATTATGGCATGTCAGCTCATTTAATATGCTGTGAAGTTCTTTAAAGGAAAGTTGTTGGTTTATGTTGTTGTCTTTAAAGTGGGGTAGGTGATTAAAAATATCATAATGTTTTCTGTAGTAAAAATCATGCCTTATTTTTGTTGGTTAGTCGCTAAGTCATGCTTGATTTTTTGTGACCCCATGGACTGAGGTCTGCCAACCTCATCTGTCTACGGAATTCTCCAGCGAGAATACTGGAATGGATTGCCATTTCCTTCTCCAGGTGGTCTTTCCAACCCAGGGATCAAAACTGCATCTCCTGCATGGGAAGGCAGATTTTCTACTGCCCAGCCACCAGAAAAGCACAAAACCCATGCCTACTACAGCATTAGTATATATTTGAATGTTGCTTACTAATAAGAATTAATATTTAATCTCAAAATTTATTGTTTACTGATCATTTACATGTTCAATCATATTTTATTGAATAGCTGCACAGTATACAACAGCATGCTGGGCAGTGGTAATGCAAAAGTGAATTAAACAATCTCTGTCCTCAATAAGCAGCACTCTCTCTAGTTAAGGCTCTAAATACATCAATCATATTACAATAGTATAATTTTAATAAAGTATTTGGGGCAGATGTGGGTCATATTGGGATCACAGGATTGGTGATGGTCTGGATTAAATAATTTGGGAAAGATTTCACAGAGGAAAATATAGTGTGAAATATGGGTAGTACAAGGATATGTTAAAATATGAGCAAATCATGGAAGTGTAAAAAACATGAATCTGAAATGTCATTGAGAGTGCAGGAATGTGGGGAAAGAATGTTAGATATAAAATTAGAAATATTAACAGGAGTCATATGATAAAAGGTCTGCATGCCAAACTTTAGGAGTATTATTGATTTTATAAGTGATGAGCACTGTTGTAGACGGTGGGTTTCTCTGCTGGGTTTTTGGTGAAGTATCCACCTGCAGTGTAGGAGACATGGATTCAATCCCTGAATCAGAAAAATCCTCTGGAGGAGGAAATGGCAATTCAATCCAGTATAACTGCCAGGGAAATCCCATGGACAGAGGAGCCCAGTGGGCTACAGTCCATGAGGTCTCAGAGTTAGACAAAAACTTAAACAACTTAAACAAAAACTTAAACAAAAACTGTAGCAAACACGATAGATTAGGTGATACTGTCACAGAAAGGTACTCTATTCTTCATACTAAGACCACAAAATATTTTCCCCACACAAAGATATTCAGTTCACCACACAGGGCCATGTTGTCTTCACTCGGGCTCAGGCTACCAAGAAACACTTGTCCGGCTCAATACTAGTGTTCACGGCGGCACTGATCTTAACCCTTTTAGCCATAAATGACACATGTCCATTCTATTCATATTTAATTGGCAAGTTATGTGACCATTAGTGATTTCAAAAGAAAAGGGCATCATGACAAGGGAACTGTCAATATCTGGTAAGTAGTAATAATACAATCTATCACAGAAACACAAGGATATTTACACTTTAAGAAAGGCTGATATAATAAATCATACATGTACTATCTCAAAATCATTTTGGAGCTCAGAGAGCATGGATTGGAGATTAAGAGTTTGCTGTCATGTCTATGGTAAGAGAATCTGAAAGTATCTTTGCAATGGAGAATAAAGAAAGATCTTATTTGAGGTGCCAAATTCTTAAAACTTAAGGAATTACTGAAATCTAGAAGCTTTCCAATATATCTGATGCAGGTGTCAGGGTTGATGGAGGAACCCCTGTTTGGATAAAGGAATTAAAGAAAGTGGGTAGCTTGATTAAAGAATAAGAAGATATTCAAATGCTAGAAAGCATTCTTCAGAAAGACAAAAACTTGTTCAGTTAGCAGAGTTCAGCCTTAGACCTTGAAGTTACATGTTTAATGTCACTGTATGCCAACAGTTACTTGTTAAGGTGTTGGAGTCTGGCACACCTGGCTTAAATTCTGGCCTTACCAGGGGAGTAGTTCTAAGCAAGTGACTTACCTTCTTTAAGGACTTCCCTGGTGCCTCAGATGGTAAAGAATCTGCCTGCAATGTGGGAGACCAGGGTTTGATCCCTGGAGAAGAAAATTATTACCCACTCCAGTGTTCTTGCCTGGAGAATTCCATGGACAGAGGAGGCTGGCAGGCTACAGTCCATGGGATCATGAAGAGTCAGACATGACTGAGTGACTAACACTTTCATTTTCTACCTTCTTTCAAGTAAGTTTCCTCATAAGTATAATAAGGATAATAAAGATGCTTATTTTATAGGTTTGGTCAAAGTTATAGTGCATGTAGAATATGAAATAAAATGGCATCAACTTATGACTTTACATTTTAAAAATTTTCCAAATTTTTTGACAGTTATTAATCTTTGGGATTTAGCAATAGTAAATTGGGATTTCTGGGAATTCTCAGGAATCCTAAATCATTGATTTTCTGGGCTTTCTCATCATTTTATTTACATGTTTTATATAATAATGAATGATCATAATAACAAATGACAAGTCAGTCTACAGTAGAGGGTGATAGGGTTGTATTTGAGACTATATATATATATGTGTGTGTGTATACTCATATTTAAAAGATAAGCTGAGGCTTATTAAAATTTTAAGAGTTTATTTGACCAAAAATTGATTTGAATCAGGCATCCATTCTAGCGGATAGAAAGTTCATTTAGGAAACAAAATGAAAGACATTTATAATCAGAAGGGAATAAAAACAATAGTGTCACATTAGGCAAACAAGGATTTTATTATTGCAAAGTTATTTTCCTTTAGGTAATGACAGGGGTCTATCAGGACCATGAGGTAAAAATTAGGTTAAGTCCCAGTTTAGTAACATAGAGCCAAGCATAAGCAACTCCATTTAGGGCTTATAGTCTTGTTTTTTAAATTAGATAGATAGATACCTTACCATTATAAATATGGGATATATTTTGTGATAAGGATATCTATTTCAATAAAATGAAAATTACCCATATATGCTATAGGTGGTGGGTTAGTTGCTCAATCGTGTCTGACTCTGTGATCCCATGGACTGTAGCCTGCCAGGCTTCTCTGACTTGGCTCAGACAGTAAAGCATCTGCCTACAATGCGGGAAACCCGGGTTCGATCCCAGGGTTGGGAAGATCCCCTGGAGGAGGAAATGGCAACCCATTCCAGTATTCTCACCTGGAAAATTCCATGGACAGAGGAGCATGGTGGGCTACAGCCCATGGGGTTGAGCCACTTCACTTCAGGCAAAAATACTGGAGTGTGTAAGCCATTTCATTCTCCAGGGTGTCTTCCCAACTCAGGGACTGAACCCAGGTCTCATGCACTGCAGAGTTTTTTACCATCTGAGCCACAAGGGAAGCCCCTATATATGCTGTAGATATTTGTTAGTAGAAACATTAGAAAAGGAAACGGTAGTGGTGGTTTAGTCTCTAAGTCGTGTTCGACTCTTGCTACCTCATGAACTAGCCCGCCAGGCTCCTCTATCCACGGGATTTTCCAGGCAAGTATACTGGTGTGGGTTGCCATTTCCTTCTCCAGGGGATCTTCCCGACCCAGGAATTGAACCTGGATCTCTTGCATTGCAGGCAGATCCTTTACTGACTGAGCTATGAGGGAAGCCCCAGAAGAGGGACTATTAGCACATAAAAATGGCAGTTTTTGAAATACCAAATTAAAATCGTTTAAAAATCAAAAGATGAAGCTATAACATTAAATACTTAAAATTAACATTTATTAGTCTTCAAAACAATCTTAAGCATGCAAAATATTAACTGATCTTTCTAATTATTTGGTATTCATTTAAAGCAAATATTTCAGAGATGGACTTTTTTTTCCGTCTTCTGTTGACTGAATTTTTAAGTGTGTATATTAAAGCATATTCATGTTCATTATTAGCATGCATGTTGCTTCATACATGCTTTCTATTTTTATGATAAAAATATTTGTATGCTTATACTGAGTTTGGTTCTACCTTTGAAATTAATACTGCTTTTGTTAATTCAGAACTTTGATCAATTTTTTTATTTTGTGTGTGAAAGAGGATTCCACAAGAACATGCACAGCTTCTTCACTTTGCATTTCTTCTGTTAAAAACATTTACAAAGAAGTATAGCCTAGAGCAAATTTTTAAACACTATAAAATCCCAGTAAACTTTACTGGATAGTATTCAAATAATGTATTTGATTGTACTAGTGAGGCTAATGGCACTACACAGAATTATGTGCAAAAATTGGCATTTAAGTTTGTATTTTGCTTACAAAACATTATTTTTTAGTATTGTACACATAAGATTTATATAAAGTTAACTATGTGATTAAACTTATTTCCTTTGCATAATGACTCACCATTAGCAACAGATTTCATGAATGGACATTTAGAATAGGACAACAGCTACAAGCAAAATCCTATTTTTCTCATATAAGCTCCGTCTGGGGCATGCATGCTCAGTCACTTCTGTCATATCTGACCTTTTGTGACCCTTTGGATTGTAGCCCTCCAGGCTTCTCTGTCCAGTCAAGATTCTCCAGTCAAGAATACTGGAGTGGGTTACCTCCAGGGGATCTTCCTGACTCAGGGATCCAACCCATTTCTCTTGCTTCTTTCCCTTCTCTTTTATTTTCATCCTTATGCTGATGATCATCAAAATCACCATATTTATTATGTACCAGAATAATATGGAAAAAGCATCTTGAGTCAAATGGGCCTGGTTTCTTCTGGGTTCTGCCACCAAATATATAATGCAATAAAACTAAAATTGCAATGCTGTCAACATTAAAGGAAATCATGTATTGTGACAAGTATCTAACATATGTTCAATAAATATGATCACAGCAATCAGTGTGTCTATGTTTTATAAGTATAGTAGACCAACAGATTAACTAATGTTAAAAATAAAGATTATATGAGGGAAAAAAAAGGTTTCCCCTTTTTCAATGTGACCACTTTTTAGGTATACTAGGAGTAAGGAATTGACCTAGAATTTGTCACAGAGCACAAAGTTTCCATGATTTTATAGTTTCCATGATTTTATTTTATCATAGTGATTTAACAGACATTTCTTTTGACATTGTGAACAAAATTTAAGGAATTGAGATCATATAAATTACTGGAAAAAATAAAAAATCTCCATATATAAGTTACATTCTACATTCAAACTGCATATATCCCAAATTTGTATTATTTCTATGGGTGCACTGTTCTAAATGATAAATGATGTCCCAAGAGACTATTAGGAAGCATAACTGAAATGCTGAAAAATTAAGAAAAAATTTCAGTCATTCTAAGTAGACTCTTCCTTATGCAGAAAGTTGGAATTGTATTTTATTTTCAACTACAAGATTTGATATACAAAACAAATTTGTTTTCTCACATTTATCCCAAGAATGCAGTGAGCTAGCATTCTGCCTTCCCCTGTGACTTGATCATCCCAGGTAATAAAAGCTGCATGGAATTTCCATTGTTTTAAGTATAAATATATGAATTATTAACCTCAAAAATTTTAATGAGTCCCTTTCAAGTTATTATGTTTATGCTCCTACCCCCATTTTCATGGCCATTAAAAAAAAAAAAAAAACAGCTTATTTGGCAAAAGTAGAATAATTCTTCAGATCTTTACAAAAGAAAGAAAAATTCAACTTCAAGTCATCTATTGTCCATCTCCAAAGTCTCAACTAAGAATAAGTGAAGGTAGGAGTAAAGTGACTATAGGAAAAGGAAAAAATAAAATCATAAATCAGTCCGGTCCTCCTTTCTGCCTATACATCAAATGCCATGTTCAGTGTAAACACTTTGCTCCCTGGAAAATTTGTAGCCTACAAAGTTGATCATTCTGCAAATTTCTCCTTCATGATGATATTTTTACCAAAGAAAGTCTCTCAACTCCTATTAGCCTTGGAGCAGACTTGAATTTTATTTTCAATTCCTTTGCATTAATAATTATGTGGCATAATCAAATTTACTAATCAGTTTATTCCTGTTTTCTCTTTTATGGGAATAATAATATGTGTTTTATTTCATCAACATTAATGGAGATCACATAAATCTATGCAGAAAGATAGTTATTGGAGCAAGAACTATATAATTTGTTGCAAAGTTAGGCACAGAGAAAATGGTAACAAAACCCACAAGAAAAAGAAGTTATTCTTTGCATTTTTGCTTGTTCTTTAACATTTTTTGAGAGCAGGATATGCGTCTGGCTTTTTTCTGTGTAAACGATGACTGATAGATGATAAGCATTAAAAAAACTTAATGTTGGATGAACACTGCAGATATCCTTTTTGAACTCATCTTCTATTACTCCAGTACTCTTGCCTGGAAAATCCCATGGGCCGACGGAGGAGCCTGCTGGGCTACAGTCCATGGGGTCGCTAAGAGTTGGACACAATCAAATAACTTCCTGGCTTTGCTTCCTTCTCTGCTCTGGAGAAATTCTCTTCTAGATTCTGTTGGTATAAGGCTCCTAACCAGTTTCTAACCACTTTTGATTTGATGCTACCTGAGTCAAACATAATTTCTTCCTTGCTATACTAGTTTTCTGCTCTTCCTAAAACACATCTAACTCATCTCCATCTCAGGACTTTTATATTTTTTATTACATGAGCCTGAATTAGCCTTCCTCTATATATTATGGAGCTCCATTATAGCTCAGATGGTAAAGAATTCACCTGCAATGAAGGAGGCCCAGATTTGATCCCTGGGTCAGTAAGATCCTATGGAGAAGGAAATGGCAATCCACTCTAGTATTCTTGCCTGGAGAGTATCCCTTCTCATCATTCAATTTTCTGCTTAAACATCACGGTTTTAGGAAGGCCTAGTCCAAGACCCAAAATCTAAAGCAAAACAGCTCATCAACACTCTTTGCCTTCTGCATAGTGCATAAAGCCTCCTATCTTTTTGTTTTGTATCATCCAGGTAAAGAGAAACTTCCTGAGCATAAGGGTTTGGTTGATAATGTTGTCTTATTTGTTGATTAATATCTGTAGTCAAGAAATATGAAAAGTTGTTCAGTATTATTAATGACCTGGGAAATAAAAACTAAGACTATATTACATACAATCAATTGGGAAAAATAAAAATTATGATAATAATAGGTATTGGAGAGAATGTCAGTCATAAGATCTCTTGTATATTGGAACAGAAGTGTTGCAAATATTTTGAAAAACAGACAGCATCCCATAAAGTTAAACCTCATATAAAATGGGACACATAAATTATATTACAATTTAAACATATAAAGAAGGATATATAGACAAGAATATTCTTGGAAAAAGTATGGAAATAATCCAGTTTTCTACCAGTGTGAGAAAGGATAAACAAAAAATGAATTATACACATAAAATATGATACAGAACTCTAAGTGTACATGGGTCAGGTTCACCAACGTGCTATACTATAAGTTTTTCCAGTAGTCATGTACAGAAATGAGAGTTGGACCATAAAGAAGGCTGAAGGCCGAAGAATTGATGCTTTTGAACTCTTAAGTTACTCCCCATCTTCTCTGCCATGGAGTCCAAATTAGATAGTTTGCATTTTGTGCTCTGTTTGCCTGTCTAGTAATTTGCACTTACTCTATCTTTCAATCAGACTTCTTAAAAAGTTTAATTACATGAGCTTGCAATTCCAAAATATTTTTATTTTTTCACCACCCGAGTTGCTGCTTCTACTGCTTCAAATACTTCCCAGGGGGCACAGTGGTAAATGAATCCACTTGCCAATGCAGGAGACCCAGGAGATGTGGGTTCAATCCCTGGTCAGGAAAATCCCCTGGAGTAGAAAATGGCAACCCATTCCAGTATTCTTGCTGAGATAATCCAGTGGACAATGAACCTGTTAGGCTATAGTCCATGGAGTCACAAAGAGTCGGATACAACAGAGCACACACATGCCTCATGCTATTCAAATACAGCATTTAAGCTTCATCATCTCTTGCACACATGCTCCCGTATAAGTTTAAGATCTCAACGTAGTATCTCAGCTTTGACATCATTTCATCTCTGATCTCTCCCTTATCCTTTGTCCTTCCTATTTGTATCAGACTGCATCCTCCATGACATCATTACCTCGTTGCTTGGGTGTATTCTTCACTAATATTTAGCTAAGTAAAAGCTTAATTTATAAGATTAATCATAGGAAAGGTCCTTATTTATGACCATAGTCCCAATTGTTGGCATGATGCCTGGTATGCAGTCATCCTTTTGTATATTTGTTTCATCAGTGAACAATGGACAAGAGAAGTTTGAATCACAAACAATGTGCAAGCTTTTGTGTTTGCACATGGGTAAAAACACGTTTTTGAATTATCTAAACATGTTTGATGAATATATTAACATCTCTTTGCCTGGAATGCTCACACTACCTTTATTTCTGCTTAATATGTATTACATAGTGATTTTTGCTATTTAAATGTCATGATGTAAGTTTTTGGGTAATTTTTAAATTGTTAAAGATTTATGGAAAATTAGGAAGGTAGAAGAAGCCTCTGGGCAACATTCTATAATACTAACTAAAAGTGATAATTGATCAAGTGTTTATACAAAGCAGGCTTCCTTTGTGGCTCAGTTGGTAAAGAATCCACCTGCAATGTGGGAGACCTGAGTTTGATCCCTGGGTTGGGAAGATATCCTGGAGAAGGGAGAGGCTACCCATTCCCATATTCTGGCCTGAAGAATTGCATGGACTATATAGTCCATGGGGTCGCAAAGAGTCGGATATGACAGTGAACTTCACTTTATATGCCGCTGTTTTATAAATATGTGCATGCTCAGTAAATATGTAAGAAAGTATTTTTCAAGTGGTTAGATATTGTGTTAAGTAAAGAAATATTTACTCAAAGTGTACCTTATTATATTGGTATGAAAAGACAAGAGCAACATATTACTCTCTATTATCAGGAAATGATATGCAAGTGATTGTGGCTAGTGAATACAACATAGGTAGATGTGCAGGTCATTTTAAAAATTGTGACATTACTTAAAAAAGCAATCCTTCAGGTAGGAGATAATCCTAGGCTTAGTCCAGGGCTGTGTCTTCATATTATATTAGCTCTGGGAATTGGTTAATAAGCAGTTTATGATTGTGATGGGAAGTGTGGAAACATATGATGATAATGAAGATGGGACTATTTTATTTGTCTGACATGTTTGAGAAGCTTTGAGTTAAGAAAAAAATATTCTTAGTTACTGTAATTTACAGAGCCCTTCATAATTTTCCTGAGCATCATCAATCTCCAAGGGTAAAATAGCCCAGGTAGTATACACTAAACTTAATTGAGCCTAGACTTAGTTTTTTTCATAGATCATCTTTTATGAAACTGTCATTTGTGCAACACATTCTGAAACAATGCAGGGTTGAGAAATTTAAAAAATTGTGTTCAAAGCTTGAAAAGTATGACTTGAAGGAAAATAAATGTCAAAATACATGAACACAGGAATAGAAAAATAAGCCAAAGTCTTAGCAAAGCAAGTTTGTTTAGAATAAGTCAATTTACATCAGTTCAATCATATTCATTTTGCAGTCTAGCACTGTGCTAGGCATTACAAATACGACAGTATATCACTTCTTTCAAAAGTTTTAAACAATAAAATTATAAATGGATATTTTATTATCTATTTGGCTTTAATTTTCACAATTATTCTAAAAGGTAAGAATTATTATTCTTGTTTTATATTTGAAGAAATCTCTCATTAACATTAGCATATCTGAGGTTATTTATCCAATGTATCATACTGGTATTGATAAGCTGATAATTAAAATGTAACACGATCTATGTCCACTTGCTAACCTGCATCGTAATTAAAGAAAGAGTGATAGATGCAGGTTATAAATGAAAACAGAACAAAATACTATTCCTCAAGTTATTTATATGATCTGATTATTTTAGACAGATGTTAACTCATTTAGATTTAAATCCTTTGAAAACACTCTAAATGTACACTATCAGCCCTATTTCACAAAACAGTAAATGAAAACTGGAAATCCTTACTAATTAAGGATTTGCTGATGGTGGTAAGACACAGAGTGAGTTCAGTTCAGTTCAGTTCAGTCGCTCAGTCGTGTCTGACTCTTTATGACTCCATGAGCTGCAGCATGCCAGGCCTCCCTGTCCAACACCAACTCCCGGAGCCTACCCAAACTTATGTCCATTGCATCGGTGATGCCATCCAACCGTCTCATCCTCTGTCATCCCCTTATCCTCCTGCCTTCAGTTTTTCCCAGAATCCCTGGATCTTTGGCCAGGATACCACATCAGCTGGAAAGCAGTCACATGATTACAAGGATGGCTGGGAAATGTAGGTTAGCTCAGTGCTTAGGACAAAGAGAAGAATGCTTTGGTGAGCAGAGTCTGCCGCATCCCACCTTTCCTGATATAGTGTCTCTTCCCCATGTCTCTCACATATACAGTAGACATCCTTTATCCAAGAGATATTATCAGTCTGGGATGATCAGGAAACTGAAACCTCTCCAGAATTTACAAGAGAAGAAATGATTGAATACAGGGAAATATTGGCCAATTTCTTTTTTTAAGAACTGGAGGACAAATGTCAGAAATAATTGCAGCTGAGTTCAGTAAAATCAGAAAGCTTCTGATTTGAAGTAACCCTTTCACAATTGCAATTGATCATAGCACCTGTAGTTTCTATGTGCTAAATCAGAAGCTTCTCAAAAGTCACGCCTGCTCTCTTCCCACACATCTTACTCTTGAAAGTGTCTCTTGGAATCTAAACCAGAGCTCACTAGCAATGGAGTTTGAGAAGTATGGTTTCCAAGTGTTTTGTCTCTACTGCACAGAGACAAAGTAAAAGGAGCATAGAAGTCTGCAATGTGATCAACATATAATAGTTGGCACAGGAAAAAATAAATTAAAAAAAAAATAATCCCATTGAGTCTTTGCAGCCATTTCAAAGTCTAAGGTCTTATGGGGATAAATCACACATTGCTCTTTGTGGTTTGGCATCAGAAAGACTAAACAGACAAATCATCTTCAACTCTCCACCCAATTCCCAACCATGCATTCAACATGAATGAATTCAAACTCCTTTAAAAGGAGGAAACATAGGGAACACACAGGAGTATACTGATTCACAGCAATGCTAGAATCCTGCAAGGCATAGAAGGTGAAAGCCTTCTCAACTTGATGAGAAACTGATACTACTCTCTGCTAGGCACTCTGTTCCGTACTCTGCATCTCTGGCTCTGCCTGTATGTACTATTCTGTTTGGCTCCTTCAGAAGCAAGCTTTGTAAACTTTCTGATTTTACTACACTGCATTGACAGAGAACTTACCGCTGGAGCAAAGTCATGGCCACTACAACTGCTTTTCAGGTAAACAAAGGTTTTATAGGCACAGCCTTGTAGTTCTTTAGACCACAATTAACTGAAAAAAAAAAAAAGATATTTGCTGGGATTAATTGTTTTTAATCAGTTCAATGCACTGGTTGTCAGAAAGTTTTTTTTTTTTTCCTTCCTTTCAAGTCTTTTAAAACTGATTTATTGCCTTGCTTATTGCTTATTGCTCACTGATCTTCCATGACTTAAAGAAGATATTTTGAAGTTATTTCATATATTTGGAAGCTATCTGGATGTTATCTAAAATAGGCTTGGGTGGGCCCATCTTTAATCTCATCTTTGATCCAAAGTGAAATCTTAAGTTCCTCCTCACTCAAAACCATTCTCCTCAGCCTTATTTGTTAGGTCTTAAAGTCTAAGCAGTCAGCTTTTGCAGTCCCTCAGGGAATTTCTGGTCATTCTCTACTCAGTTTCAATTATGTTTTTCAGCTGGCAAGTTGCTATGTGAACTCATCTCTGTCTAATTGTACTGTGTGATACATGCCTTACAAACACCCAATACACTTTCTAAACTGTGCTTATCATCTGCCCCTAGAGCCTCAGTGAACACATGGTCTGACATTCATATCATTGTAAGTGACTTGAACTTTGTGGTTTACTATTTATTTTCACTTAATTGTAGGTCATATTAGTAGCCTCTTTCTGTGTTAATAAAAGTATGTTAAATAATACAACAAAATTCCATACTGTCAATGGCTAAGCACAATACTATCTTGCTTCTGGTCTGGGATATATGGACAGTCCTCCAAATCATTTGTTTTGTAGTCAATGATTAAGAGATTTAAGAGTTGATGTGATGAAACCTTTCCTTTGGACTTAAAGTCCTTCCCTGCGTCTCTGCAGAGAGGTAGTGGTGGTAGTTTAGTCGCTAAGTCATGTCCAGCTTTTGTGAATCCATGGGAGGTAGCCCACAAGACTACTCTGTCCATGGGCTTTCCCAGGCAAGAATACTGGATTGGGGTGCTATTTCCTTCTCCACCCTGCAAGGTAGGGGAGGCATAAGAACAGATCATTGTGCTAGAAGTCTGCACCTGTAACATGTGACAGGACACAGTTATCTGTTCTCTCCTATTAAGGAAAATGGGGTATGTAGTTTATCTATGTTCACAAAGGAAAAAAAAATATATTTCTGAGAAAAATTAACTGATTTCTGCAACAAGTTATATCCAAATGCTTAGAATAAAATAAAGTTTATTGTATATGAAGAACAGATATATATATATATATATATATATGTGTGTGTGTGTGTGTGTGTGTGTGTGGTTTGTGTGTGTGTGTGTGTGTATAACAAGGTAACATTTTTATAAAGAAACGTGTGTAAGTGGTTGTCTTCCTTAAAAATGTTGCCACTATGGGAGGATGTACTTTGATTTTAATATTGTAGCTATTATGCATTTGACATTATATTTTTCTTTTAAGTTTTAAATCTTGAATATATTTCAAAACCACACAAAGAAATCATTTGTTACTTTATGATGATGATTCAAAGCTGTCAAAATTTCCCCTTGCTATAGTTGATATAGACAAGGTTTACATAGGTAGATTTTACCAATGGATTAAACATCATCAAAATGAAACTTGTAAGGTTAAAAAAAGAAGTTTCCATTAATAATTTTATATTTATTTCTACTGGGTTTCATTGTCAATAAATTCTGCATGCATTGAAAATAACTTTGTCAGCCTATTCTTTGAAGAATGGAAAGTGCTTTGAAATGATAGATTTATCTTCTGGCTTTGTAGGGGGACTGAATCAGATTGATACTTTCTATGGTGAAATGATAAGATATAGTTAGAAAATTTCACATTTTGGTACCTAAGACTGACTTGATAATTTGCATGAAATCTTATCCTCAAATTTTCAAAAAAAAGTTTAATTGGTAACCAAACTCCTCCTTAGTATTAAATAGAATATATCAGTTCAGTTCAGCTCAGTCTCTCAGTCATGTCAGACTCTTTGTGGCAACATGAACCGCAGCACGCCAGGCCTCACTGTCCATCACCAACTCCCGAAATTTAACCCAACTCATGATCATTGAGTCAGTGATGCTATCCAACCATCTCATCCTCTGCCGTCCCCTTCTCCTCCTGCCCTCAATCTTTCTCAGCATCAGGGTCTTTTCAAATGAGTCATCTCTTCACATCAGGTGGCCAAAGTATTGGAGCTTCAGCTTCAACATCAGTCCTTCCAATGAACACCCAGGACTGATCTCCTTTAGGATGGACTGGTTGAATCTCCTTGTAGTCCAAGGGACTCTCAGAGTCTTCTGCAACACTACAGTTCAAAAGCATCAATTCTTCAGCACTCAGCTTTCTTTACAATCCAACTCTCACATCCACACATGACTACAGGGAAAGTCATAGCTATGACTAGATGGACCTTTGTTGGCAAAGTAATGTCTCTGGTTTTTAATATGCTGTCTAGGTTGGTCATAACTTTCCTTCCAAGGAGTGTCTTTTAGTTTCATGGCTGCAGTCAACATCTGCAGTAACTTTGGAGCCCCCCCAAAAAAGTCTGACACTGTTTCCACTGTTTCCCCATTTATTTGCGATGAAGTGATGGGACCAGATGCCATGATCTTCGTTTTCTGAATGTTGAGCTTTAAGCCAACTTTCTCACTGTCCTCTTTCACTTTCTTCAAGAGGCTCTTTAGTTCTTCTTCATTTTCTGCCATAGGGTGGTATCATCTGCGTGTCTGAGGTTATTGATATTTCTCCCAGCAATATTGATTCCAGTTTATGCTTCATCCAGCCCAGCATTTCTCATGATGTACTCTGCATATAAGTTAAATAAGCAGGTGACAATATACAGCCTTGATGTACTCCTTTTCCTTTTTAAAGCAGACTGCTCTTCCATGTCCAGTTCTAACTGTTGCTTCCTGACCTGTATACAGATTTCTCAAAAAACAGGTCAAGCGGTCTGGTCTTCTCATCTCTTTCAGGATTTTCCACAGTTTATTGTGATCCACAAAGTCAAAGGCTTTGGAATAGTCAATAAAGCAGAAACAGATGCTTTTCTGGAACTCTCTTGCTTTTTCGATGATCCAGTGGATTTTGGCAATTTGGTCTCTAGTTCTTCTGCCTTTTCTAAAACTAGCTTGAACATCTGGAAGTTCACGGTTCACATATTGCTGAAACCTGGCTTGGAGAATTTTGAGCATTACTTTGCTACCATGTGAGAAGAGGGCAATTGGGCAGTAGTTTGAGCATTCTTTGGCATTGCCTTTCTTTGGGATTGGAATGAAAACTGACATTTTCCAGTCCTGTGGCCACTGCTGAGTTTTACAAATTAGCTGACATATTGAGTGCAGCACTTTCAGAGCATTATCTTTTAGGATTTGAAATAGCTCAACTGGAATTCCATCACCTCCATTAGCTTTGTTCATAGTGATGCTTTTTAAGGTCCACTTAACTTCACTTTCCAGGATGTCTTGCTCTAGGTGAGTGATCACACCACTGTGATTATCTGGGTCATGAAGACCTTTTTTGTACACTTCTTCTGTGTATTCTTGCCACCTCTTCTTAATATCTTCTGCTTCTGTTAGGTCCATTCAATGTCTGTCCTTTATTGAGTCTATCTTTGCATGAAATGTTCCCTTGGTATCTCTAATTTTTTTAAGGAGATCACTAGGCTTTCCCATTCTATTGTCTTCCTGTATTTCTTTGCACTGTTCACTGCGGAAGGCTTTCTTATTTCTCCTTGCTATTCTTTGGAGTTCTGCGTTCAAATGGGTATATCTTTCCTTTTCTCCTTTTGCTTTTCACTTCTCTTTTTTCACAGTTAATTGTAAGGCCTCCTCAGACAGCCATTTTGCTTTTTTGCATTTCTTTTTCTTGGGGATGGTTTTGCTCCCTGTCTCTTGTACAATGTCATGAACTTCTATCCATAGTTCATCAGGCACTCTGTCTATCAGATCTAGTCCCTTAAATCTATTTCTCACTTCCACTGTATAATTGTAAGGGATTTGATTTAGGTCACACCTCAATGGCCTAGTGGTTTTCCCCACTTTCTTTAATTTAAGTCTGAATTTGACAATAAGGAGTTTATGATTTGAGCCACAGTCAGCTCCCGGTCTTGTTTTTGCTGATTGTAGGGAGCTTTTCCATCTTTGGCTGCAAAGAATATAATCAATCTGATTTCAGTGTTGGCCATCTGGTAATGTCCATGTGTAGAGTCTTCTCTTATATACAAGTGACTAAATTCTCCAATTCAAAGAAAAACATTAGATTTTTAGATAACTTGGCTTTTTCATATCAGCGTGGAGTGAAATTTATTTAAAAGACCACCTTTAGTGTAAATAATAACATGTACACAGAAAAAGAAAATAAAAAGAAATAAACCACTCAAAAAATTAAAATTTTCAGAGAAAAAGAATGACAAAAATGACAAATTTGCCAAACTGATATAGAATACAAAAACTGAATTTAAATTCTACAACATATTGTTTGATCTTATAATACTATGTAAGAATTCTAAGTGCTAATTGAATAATCTTAGCAATGAGAATATCTCTTTTGGGAACCATATTGTTATGAATTTTAGATCCATAAACATGGGAAGACGTTCTTTTAAATCAAGCACTTTTTAAAATGAATAGCATTTGGAAATGAATAAAGATCTTTACTTTTAGGAAATTACAGTCTTGTGTAAGGAGTACAAAGAAAGCCAAAAATTATTATGAACCTTGGTGTATTATGATGATATTTACAGAAGGTTAGAGATGAGAGACATTGGAAGAGCATTTTGTGGAAATGAGCACATATTCCAAAGAGAGTGTTGTTGCAGCTATTTCTCAGTAAAAAAGTAGATGTTTTCAAAGAGGAGAAAAAATAGGGTATGTCAAGCAAAAGGATAAAGTCAAGAAAGGTACAAAAATGAAAATTCTGAGTATATTTATAGGAGGGCTAATGTGTTCTGATTTAGTGGCATTGAAGAGAATTTAGGAATTTGATATTTTTTGGTTGCAATGATGTTTGGAAAGTTTTTATTATTTTTTTCCTGAAAGCTATTGGAAATCAAGAAAGAATTTTAAGGCAGACACGTGACAGATAAACACTTATGCAAAGGCACTCTGCATCAGTGATAAAGTTGGAATAGGGTAAGAATAAATTCAGAGAGATCAGTTAAGTTATTTTATCCAAGTAAGACCAGATGTAGGCCTGAAACAGGTTCTCGATAAATACAGAAAGAAAGTGAAATGAAACAAATATAAAATTATGATTCAGTAGACCTCAGACATGAAAAACAAGGAGACAAGGATGTCCACATTCCCATCCTCCTACTAGAGAAACTACACAAAGAGGGGTGCTGTGTATCTTAATGGAGAAGTGAAGATGAATCAAGATGCAAATTTTAGAAAGAATTTAGTGATGCATTTTAGAGGAAATAGGAGGGCATCAAATATTATATTTTATAGAAAATGTCATCATTTAAAGAGGGTAGCAGAGCAAGATGATAACAAAGAACCAGCAAGAGGAGGAATGACAAGTCAGGTGATAGAAAGGATAAGGTGACCATATGGACGTTAAGAGGAAAATGTGGTTTAGACAGATTTTCAAGATTAAATTCTACTGAGAAATTACATAAGAGCTAAAAAGTGTCTACAGCAGCTGAAAATAATGTTAGAAGTCTTGCAGTTACATGATGATTTGCAAAAGTGCCATCAAATTGTGCTTATGTAATGAAAGGAGAAGACAATAAAACTGTCGTTACATTTTTGCACTTATAAAGAAAAACACACTTATTCATGTACAATTATTTAATGTGCATTTAGAAAATGACATCAGTGAATATTTTGTAAATAGGCCTATCACAACCTTAATTCTTCCACTGTGGATGGTTCATAGATATAGACCCTGTAGAACCTACATTTAAGAGAGAGGGAGAGAGAATGAATGAGTGAATATCAGTTGCATTAATTTTGCATAAATCCCTCAGACATACATAAAACATGCATTTATTTGCATCACTCTCCTGTAAAGTCATGGACATGAATGTGAGTTTTATTCAACCATCATTTAATTTTAAAAAAATTCTCTTAATAAGGGACTTCTTTATTATTGCCTTGGGATAATCATAGAAGCTTCAATCCATCAAGATTTCAATATATTTGGGAAAATATAAAGTATTCATTTCTAGTTATTACAATTCCAGCAATTTTAAAGTTATGAATAGAAGTTATAAAGAGGCTATGTCCCCAAATTAATTTAAGGTTATAATCCATTTTCCACAAAAAAATGATAAATGAATTTTAGCTTCCTAAATTAATACACAAAAGTGCCTATGAATGATATGGGGTAAATTTAAATAGTAGCTAATATGATTTAATATTTTTATTTTAATAACAGCATAAGTTTCATTTTCTAATCTGAAAAAGATCAAGTCATGCTTTAACTGAAAAAAAATATCTGGTCTGGAGCCACTGGAGATTATTGATATTATCTTATAGCTTTTAATAATTAGATTTCTAAAATACTTTAAAAATTAAATAACTTACTATGAAAGTTAAATGAAATTATATTTTAAAATGATAGTTTCTATATTTTATTTTAAATATTACACACAATTTTCAATAATAGTTCTATAAAGAATAACAATAACCATATTGAATTACCAATAATAAAATGATACATATATAAAATAAAACTAAAACAATAATATTAGCAAATAAAAACGAATATAGAAAAATACCAGCAAGAAATAAGAGAGAACTTAAGAATCAAGAAATAAGAGTTTTCATGGAAACAGTTGTATAAAGATGGATATTACACATTGTCCTCCTGCTTACCAGAGAAGAAAAAAATGATATAATATAAAAATACTATATAACTTTTAAAAGTGTAAACAATTAGTGATACGACCTATGAACTATGTCATTGCTGTATTTATTCTATGATATAACAATCCTTTCTTGATCAAGATAAAACAAAAGATTAAACAGAAACCATATCTCAATTCATATTAAAATATCTGTGGGAATACTGCATATTATTGTCTGTACATTGAGGGGTAAAACCCTGAAACCATCTTGCAGGCAAATTCTTATTATAAGTCATTGAGAGACATTATTGTGAGATTGGAAACTTAGAATTAAAAGACAAATTATTATTCTCAAACTCAAGTTGCAACAGGCACATGGTCTACAAAGAAGTCAGTGTTAGGTTTTCCCACAGTTAGGTTTTGCCAGGAAGGTGCTTCTTCCTGTGGATCAGTTCAGTTCAGTTGCTCAGTCATGTCTGACGCTGTACCCCACGAACTGCAGCATGCCAAGCTTACCTGTCCATCACCAACTCCCTGAGTTTACTCAAACTCATGTCCATTGAGTCAGTGATGCCATTTAACTATCTCATCCTCTGTCATCCCCTTCTCCTCCCACCTTCAATCTGTCCCACCAACATGGTCTTTTCAAATGAGTCACTTCTTCACCAAAGTATTGGCGGTTCAGCTTCAGCATCAGTCCTTCCAATAAATAATCAGAACTGATTTCCTTTAGGATAGACTGGTTGGAACTCCTTGCAGTCCAAGGGATTCTCAAGAGTCTTCTCCAATACCACGGTTCAAAACTATCAATTCTTCGGCGTTCAACTTTCTTTATAATCCAGCTCTCACATCCATACATGACTACTGGAAAAACCATAGCTTTGACTAGATGGACCTTTGTTGGCAAAGTAATGTCTCTGCTTTTTAATATGCTATCTACGTTGGGCATAGCTTTTCTTCCAAGGAACAACCGTCTTTTAAATTTCATGCCTGCAGTCATCATCTGCAGTGATTTTAGAGCCCCCCAAAATAAAGTCTCTCACTCTTTCCATTGTTTCCCCATCCATTTACCATGAAGTGATGACATGGATCTATTTGATGTGGATCTATTTGCCTTGAGCTATCAGGGAAACCCCTAAATATGAAAGTGAAAGTCATTCAGTCCTGTCTGACTCTTTGCAACCCCATGGCTAGTTCTCAAGGCCTGAATACTGGAGTGGGTAGCTTTTTCCCTTCTCCAGCAGATATTCCCAACCCAGGAATAAAACCTGGGTCTCCTGCATTGCAAGTGGATCCTTAACCAACTGACCAACTTAGACAGCATATTAAAAAGCAGAGACATTACTTTGCCAACAAATATCCATCTAGTCAAAGCTATGGTTTTTCCAATAACCATGTTTGTATGTGAGAGTTGGACTGTAAAGAAAGCTGAGCACCGAAGAATTGATGTTTTTGAACTGTGGTGTTGGAGAAGACTCTTGAGAGTCTCTTGGACAGCAAAGAGATCCAACCAGTCCATCCTAAAGGAAATCAGTTCTGAATATTCATTGAAGGACTGATGCTGAAGCTGAACCTCCAATACTTTGGCCACCTCATGCGAAGACTGACTCATTTGAAAAGACCCTGTTGCTGGGAAAGATTGAAGGCGGGGCAGAGAAGTGGATGATAGAAGATGAAATGGTTGGATAGCATCACTGATTTGATGGACATGAGTTTGAGTAAGCTCTGGGAGTTGGTGATAGACAGGGAAGGCTGGTGTGCTGCAGTCCATGGGGTCACAAAGAGTCAGACACAATTGAGTGACTGAACTGACTGTCAGACTGATTTGCCTTGAAGTGATCCTTTGGATCACCCACTGTCATATTGCAGGCAAACAAAAAACTTCCACTGACTTTTAAGCCTTTTAACCTAGCCTTTTCAGTGGTGCTATATGTATCTAATTGTTTTCCTAGTTAAGATACCTAGAGTTGCCTTATATTTTTATGTGGCTCCTGAATGAGTCATCTCTCCAGTAGTATTTCTGTTGTGTTCAATCTGAAGCTCTCTGTCAGAGTCAGTTACTCATTTTTATTTTTGGATTAGGCTCATTTTGGTCAAAAAGAGCAGCATGTGTTCCCCTATTATTAATAGTGATAATACAATGTTTAAAATGTGGCTTCAATTTTGAGAAAAGATTTTATTAAGCTCCAAAATAAAGGAAGTATTTTTGTGTAAATTCAGCTTTGAGAACCATTCAGTAAAGCTTATAATACTGAACATGATTAGTATTATATGCTTAGTTCTTATAAGAGTATGTGGGGCCTTTCCTGGTGGTGCTAGTTGTAAAGAACCCACCTTCCAATGCAAGAGACACAAGAGACGCAGTTTTGACCCCTGGGTTGGGAAGATTCCCTGGAGAAGGAAGTGGCAACCCACTCCAATATTGTTGCCTGGATAATTCCATGGACAGAGGAGCCTGGCAGGCTATAGTCCACAGGGCCCCAGAGTCAGACACAGCTGAGGGATTGAGCACAATACAATGCATTAATATAAGAGTATGTCAATGAGAATTGGATTCCTCAGGGCATGATAAAAAAAAGCTAATGCAATGATACAAATGACTTAGTTCTTTTAATATCAAACTTCAAAATATCAAAGCAAGGAGAACACTGCAAATCATGCACGAATTGACAATTAGGATCGATACAGTTATGTACAAATAAATGTATACAGACTTGTAACTAGTTAAGCATATTTTTACAAGTGGTGGCACACAGGAAATAAAATTAAATATGTAAAATAATTAGATATCTTGAGAAATGACAGAGTTAGTTTGGATTATAGTTAGAGCTGGGATATCTCTAATCTTCATGCTGGTGCTTAATGGCTGTCTAGTCTGACTCTTTGCGACCCCATGAACTGTAGCCCACTAGACTCGTCTGTCCATCGAATTCTCCAGGCAAGAATACTGGAGTGGGTTGCCATATCCTCCTCCACGGGATCTTCTGAACCCAGGAATCAAACTGTAGCCCACCAGGGGATTCTCTGTCCATGGGATTCTCCAGGCAAGAATACTAGAGACGTTGCCATGTCTTCTTTCAAGGGATCTTTTGGACCCAGAAATCGAACCTGAGTCTCCTGCATCTTCTTCATTGACAGGTGGATTCTTTACCACTAAGCCACCTAGGAAGTCCATCCCTAGCCTTTAAAGAGAGCCTTAACTAAGTTGTGGTTACATGGACCAAGTGAGCCAAAATTTAAACAGTATACAGTCTTTCAATAATAATTTAAGAGATTGTGTCATTTTCATATTTAATTATATCTACATGCTAACATATTACATATTCACTTCTTCAGCAGTTTAAAAACAAGTTTAGCAGCCACTTAGTAAGCATGATTAGTCTGAGGAGGAATCCCCTTCAACTGCTAATTGTAATACCTCATAATTTTGAACTATGTATGGGCTTCCCAGGTTGTTCAGTGGTAAAAGAATCCACCTGCCAATGCAGAAGACTCAGGAGACCCACGTTCGATTTCTGGGTCCAAAAGATCCCTTGAAGGAGGAAATGGCAACATCTCTAGTATTCTTGCCTGGAGAATCCCATGGACAGAGAATCCCCTGGTGGGCTACAGTTCATGGGATAGCAGAGCCGGGCACAGCTGAGTGACTGAGCATGCAGGCATGCATGTGAACTATGTACTTCATAAATTTAAAAAAAATATATTAATATTGCCTCTAGCACAAAAATTTAGCACCAGGGATGATAGTCAATACCCAATCTGTTGGAAACTGAATACTAGGCTAGACTGACCTTGGAATTTACCTAGGATTATGATTAGCATGTGCAAATATTTAAATCTTTTTGTATTTTAATGTTCAATTTTAGGGTTACTCCACCCATTTTTTTCTTTATTTTTCCCCATATTTTCATGTTATTTTTTTCTTCTTTATGATGTAAATATTCCTACAATAGCCAAATTCTAGCTACCTATGTGACATTGCTGAAAGTGGAATTGAGAAAGTTGCACAATGACACATCAGTATATGTTATTTTACTATATACATGAATTATGTGTGAATAACCATAGACATAAGTTAATGCAAGAAAAACAATTAGGAAATGATAAGTTTTGAGATATTATTTTATTTCTTAATGTTATTTAAGAGTAAATTTATATAATTAATCTCTAATTAATTATGTAAATGCATGGATGTGAAAGTTGAACTTTAAAGAAGGTCTAGTGCCAAAGAATTGATACTTTTGAATTGCAGTGTTTGAGAAGACCTTTGAGAGTCTCATGGAGAGCAATGAGATTAAACCAGTCAGTCCTAAAGGAAACCAGTCCTGAATATTCATTGGAAAGACTGGTGCTGAAACTAAAGTTCCAGTACTTTGGCCACCTGATACAAAGGACCGATTCATTGGAAAAGGCCCTGATTCTGGGAAAGACTGAGGGCAAGAGGAATAGGGGGCAGTAGAGGATGAGATGATTAGATAGCATAACTAGTTTGGTTCAGTAGACACGAGTTTGAACCAACTTTGGGAAATGGTGAAAGACAGGGAAGCCTGGTGTACTGCACTCCATAGGGTTGCAGAGTTGGACATGACTTAGTGACTAAATAACAACATCATTATCAGAGAAATGCAAATCAAAACCACAATGAGGTACCATTACATGCCAGTCAAGATGGCTGCTATCCAAAAGTCTACAAGCAATAAATGCTGGAGAGGGTGTGGAGAAAAGGAAACCCTCTTACACTGTTGGTGGGAATGCAAACTAGTACAGCCGCTATGGAAAACAGTGTGGAGGTTCCTTAAAAAAACTGGAAATAGAACTGCCATATGACCCAGCAATCCCACTTCTGGGCATACACACCAAGGAAACCAGATCTGAAAGAGACACATGCACCCCAATGTTCATCGCAGCTCTGTTTATAATTGCCAGGACACGGAAGCAACCTAGATGCCCATCAGCAGACGAATGGATAAGGAAGCTTTGGTATATATACACCATGGAATATTACTCAGCCATTAAAAAGAATGCATTTGAATCAGTTCTAATGAGATGAATGAAACTGGAGCCCATTATACAGAGTGAAGTAAGCCAGAAAGATAAAGACCAATACAGTGTACTAACACATATATATGGAATTTAGAAAGATGGTAATGATAACCCTATATGTAAAACAGAAAAAGAGACACAGATGTACAGAACAGTCTTTTAGATTCTGTGGGAGAAGGTGAGGGTGGGATGTTCTGAGAGAATAGCATTGAAACAAGTATACTATAAAGGGTGAAACAGATCACCAGCCCAGGTTGGATGCATGAGACAAGTACTCAGGGCTGGTGCACTGGGAAGACCCAGAGGAATCGGGTGGAGAGGGAGGCTGGAAGGGGGATCGGGATGGGGAGCACATATAACTCCATGGCTGATTCATGTCAATGTATGACAAAAACCACTACACTATTGTAAAGTAATTAGCCTCCAACTAATAAAAATAAATGAAAAAGAAAATAAACAACAACAACAAACCACCTTTACTAATATCTGTATATAGCAATTAGCAAGCAAATTTCCTGAAAAATGAATGATCAGTTTTTTTGAGGCAGGGTGGGCTGGCTTCAGTACACCATTGATTTCTGTGATAGAATACAGTGGTCCAGGAAATGTAAAGTCTTGTTTAAAAGGATCCTAAGAATTATGTTTAATCTATTCAACCAGTAAGTTCATGGTTTTTTTCAAACTATATTTTTTGCATAAAATTAAAAAGAAACAATAAAATAGGCAGAACTTATTTTTGAGAGGATGTGAATGCATAAACCATACAGTAATATGCAAATACATTTTTAATGAAAATACCTGTTTTAAAATGTAAAAATATTTATATTGGCAATACATGCATGCTAAGTTGCTCCAGTAGTGTCTAACTTTTGCAGCCCTATGGACCATAGTCTGCCAGGTTCTTCTGTCCACGAAATTTTGCAGGCATGGGTTGTCATGCCCTCTTTCAGGGGATCTTCCTGACTCAGAGATGGAAACTGCATGCATTGGCATGCGGACTTTGCCACTAATTCTACCTGGGAAGCCCTTATTGGCAATAAGGCATAAATAAAAACTTGGCAGCACGCTTCAAATAACTCAATAAAACCAACCACAGGCCAGAGTATTTTCTCTTATAATATTATGTAATCCCTTATTACAAATGACTTCATTTATAATATCAATGCCAATTCCTTTTAATATATTTTAAAATTAATTACAAATTTAGCATCATTATTTAAGTAATCAACTAATTTTTGAATATTTTATAACTACCAATCTAATGTCAGTTTAGCATAGTTGTCTGACAGAATTACAAATAAAAATAAAAAGTTTAAGAAATATTAAAAGTACTGATTCTAACCAGGGAGTCCTCAGCAAAATCTAGGGCTAAATTCAATTATTTTCTTTAACTGTAACTGTTGGGGCTTCTCTTGTAGCTCATTTGGTAAAGAATCCACCTACAGTGCATGAAACCAGGGTTTGATTTGTGCGTTGGGAAGATCCCTGCAGTATTCTTGCCTGGAGAATCCCATGGACTCTAGCCTGCCAGACTCCTCTTTCCATGGGTCCCAAGAGTCGGACACGACTTTGAGACTAAACCACCAACACCATTACTGTTAGAGTTCTTTTGCATTATTAAATATTATTGTAAGCTATTTATTCTAAAACTGAGGGAATAATTTGTGTGTTTTTTTTAAGAATAGATGATTTATTTTTGTTGATGTGCCATCTTCCCTTTCATTATTTAATAGATGTATGAGGCTACTTTAGAGATATTTTTCCCCCAATAGTTTTGCTTTTACAGAATGTCAAATAAGTTGATCAGATATTTATAATATGTAGAAACTTGTGTCTCTTTTGTTTCCATCAAGTATGATGCTTTTGAAAGTTATGTTTATGCATTTATTAGCAGCTTTGTCCTTTTTATTGCTTAGTAGTATTGAATTTTATAAATGTAGTATAGTTTCTTGTCACTCATGACAGATATTTAGATTGTTTTTGAATTTTTGGAGAATATAAGTAAAGCTGTTACAGACATTTATGTACAGGTCTTTGGGAAACATGAGTTTTCTCTTAGGCAATATCTAGGGGTAGGTTTATTGGGTGACATGGTAATTATATATGTTCAATTTTATAATAAACTACCACCTTCATTTTCTAAGTGGTTATTTCATTTTACATTTCCAACGAAATGTCAAAAATTCCAAGTTGTTCCACATCATTGTCAACACATTGGTAGTGTCCACGCCAATGTTAGTCCTTTTGTTTTGCTTTGTGTTTTGCCATTCTGAAGTAATGGTACTTCATTACAAATGAGTGAGGAATTTATCTATCCATTAACTGTGTCTTATATGCAACATATGTCTTATAAGATGTGTAAACATATATACATATGTCTTATACATATGTATAAGACCACATATGTCCTATATGCTCTGTATGTATTTTCATTAATTATTGCAAAAATTAATTTGTATTTCCTTAACAACCAATCATGTCAAACATCTGTTCATTAAACCAGTTGCCCTCATGAATATATGGTGTATTCTATCTTTAGTGAACTGTCTGCTCAGATCTCTTCTCCATTTTAAAGGTAGACTTTTGTACTTTTCCCTTGTCCTTGTTTCTTGCCATTCCTTGTTCCAGCTGTGCTCTCTGCACCTCATCGCCATGCCTCTCAAAATTGAGGAAATCTGATTACAGTCAGGAAAAAGGATGCTAAGTCTGTCAAAATCAAGAAAAACAAGGGTAATGTGAAGTTTAAAGTTGGATGCAGCATATACTTTTACACCTATTTGTTGATCACAGACAAAGAGAAAGTGCAGAAGTTGAAACAGTCCCTGCCTCCAGGTTTGGCAGTGAAGGAACTGAAATAAACCACACACACTGATTTGAACTATATTAAAATTTCTAAAATTCTCAAAAGAAATTAGACTTTTATTAAAACTTTGATATTCATTATATATTCTGGGCACAATTATTTTATCAGAAATATGTTTTGAATATTTTTTATTCTCTTAACAGTGTCTTTTGAACAGGAGACAATTTTTTACTGAAGTCCACTATGGAATTTAAAAAAAAAATTATTAGTGCTTTTTCTCTCCTAGGAAATATTTGCCTAACCCAAGATCACTAAGATTTTTTCTTTGTTTTCCAGATTTTTATGTTTTTTTCTTTTTTAACCTGTAATTCACTTCAAGGCTTGTTGTTTTTGTCATGCTGTTGCCTGAATGCATCAGCCTCATAAGTTGAGAATTCTCCTTTCTTTATTAACTGTTCAGTTCAGTTCAGTTCAGTCGCTCAATCGTGTCCGACTCTTTGCGATCCCATGAATCACAGCACGCCAGGCCTCCCTGTCCATCACAAACTCCCAGAGTTTACTCAAACTCATGCCCATCGAGTCAGTGATGCCATCCAGCCATCTCATCTTCTGTCGTCCCCTTCTCCTCCTGGCCCCAATCCCTCCCAGCATCAGGGTCTTTTCCAATGAGTCAACTCTTCTCATCAGGTGGCCAAAGTATTGGGGTTTCAGCTTCAGCATCAGTCCTTCCAATGAACACCCAGGACTGATCTCTTTCAGGATGGACTGGTTGGATCTCCTTGCAGTCCAAGGGACTCTTAAGAGTCTTCTCCAACACCCCAGTTCAAAAGCATCAATTTTTCAGCGCTCAGCTTTCTTCACAGTCCACCTCTCACATTCATACATGACCACTGGAAAAACCATAGCCTTGACCAGATGGACCTTTGTTGGCAAAGTAATGTCTCTGCTTTTTAATATGCTATCTAGGTTGGTCATAACTTTCCTTCCAAGGAGTAAGCATCTTTTAATTTCATGGCTGCAGTCACCATCTGCAGTGATTTTGGAGCCCAAAAAATAAAGTCTGACACTGTTTCCACTGTCTCCCTATCTATTTCCCATGAGGTGATGGGACCAGGTGCCATGATCTTAGTTTTCTGAATGTTGAGCTTTAAGCCAACTTTTTCACTCTCCTCTTTCCCTTTCATCAAGAGGCTTTTTAGTTCCTCTTCACTTTCTGCCATAAGGGTGGTGCCTTCTGCATATCTGAGGTTATTGATATTTCTATGTATTATTAGCTATTAACTGACCACAAATATGTGGTTCTATTTCTCAATTCTGTATTCCATTCATTGATCTCTGTTTCCACCATGTCATGATATTGCAATAATGTGCTTTTAAAGAAAATCTTGAAATCAAGTAGTGTGAGTACTACAACTTCATTTCTCATTTTCACAATTATTTTTTGGCTAATCTAAATCCTTTGTTTCATTATATAAATTTTAGAAATGTTTTGGCAATTAAAAAAAAAACTTGCTAGTGTTTTTTGATTGTAACTACACTGACTGTACATCAGTTTGAAGAGAATATCATAAATACTCTTTATAATCCATGAATGAAGTATATCTTACCATTTATTTAAATTTTCTTTGATTTTTCAAATCAAATTTTACAGCATGTAATATACAAATATTGCACATATTTTGTAAGATTTTTCCCCAAATGTTTCATGTGTTTTGATGTTATTGTAAATGGTGCCATTTTAAATTTCAGTTATAAACACACACACGCTTTCTGAAGTTAGCTCTATTATCTTTCATTCTCCTGATAATTAAAAGCAAAAGCAAATACAAAACCCCAAAACTATAAATGTATATCTTATCTGGTTTGTTTTAATTTTTAAGATTAGGGTAACAGTATCTTTTTCATTTCTAGATCATGACTTGAGGCAAACATATCACTTTCATATTATGTCCACATATTGAAACTGAGGATTATAAATTTATGCTTTAGCACCTAATTCATCCCTCATCTCTTGTTTATCTACTATTTGTGTCTCTCTGATAATAAAATTTGATGATAAGTGCTCACTAATAGTTTATATTAATGCTGCTATTGGTGAAAAATAAAATAGAAAATTACCGGAGATGGAAAAAGAAAGATACAAGGTTTGTTTATCACACAAATAATCTTGAATATGCAATGTTGTATTTTGCTTGATTCATGTTCCATTTTTATCTTTTTATGTTAGTCTTTATGTTAAATATTTCCAATAAATATACAGCATTTAAAAAGCTAGTTTACTAATAATATCACTGAAGATGACTTTGTCAATGAGGTCTTAAGAACATATTCAGTGGTACTGCTAAAATTCAGAGCATGAGGTTCAAGAAAATGAGAATTCAAATTAGCAGCTTACACTCTAAGTTTGATGATAATCTGGTTGTATTTCTTGGGATAATAAAAAAGAATTTGAAGGAAAATATCCTACAACAAATACTTCCTATTAGTAAATAGCTAATTGAAAGATTGAAAAGAAAACCATGAAGGAACTTATTATATTGAGTGAAACTAGCTTTTCATTGAATTCACTGGGTAGTCATTTGTTTTAATGAGTGCTAAATTTACCATTTTTACACTTTTTAAAAGGTAGCATAATCAGATACTTGTAATGTATCATAAACCCAGGTCTCTTGCATTGCAGGCAGATTTCCTTACCATCTGAGCCACCAGGGAAGTCCATACATTATTATATTGTAGGTATATCAGTAATATTATTTATATTAATTATAGAATCCCATAGTAGACTATCTTTGAATTAGTCCTAGAACTATTAAAGAATTCTTAATAGTATGGCCAGCATTGGAACAAAAATGATGTTGTTCTCATGCATGAGAATCACACCAATATATATTTTCTAAAACTATATAAAATTTTTATCACTGTGAATAGTATTCCTTAATTCTCTTTTACAAATTTTCTCTTTTCTATGTGTTACTTTTTAACAAGTCTCTGGAGAAGACAAATGCTAGTTTGGAGTAGCTACCAATATTGCCCCCTGAAACTTTTTGTCACAAGGAATAAAAAGTTCACCGCATAATTAAGCAATAATTTAAAAATAGGTTAAACTGGTGACATTCATGCTCTTTTGTTATTTGTTTCAATAAGCATCCTAGAATAAAAGATTTAAAACTAATACTTATGGATCTTCTAAAAAAAAATGTAGTTTATTTGGTAACTATCAAAGAAAGAAATCTACAATGTTTTTACTCAGTGAAATACATTCCCCCTACAGGCATTCATATTTTCCCTTTCTCAGAATTATTCATCATTCAATAATTACACTATAATTAATAATAGATCAGAGAACAAAAATTTTGTTTCTCCTTTAATAAATGTGCATGGCTAAAGAATAAATCAAAAGACTATTCTTTTAATTTTAATAAATATGAAGCATTTTAATGAGCCCAAACACATAAGAACAAAAATTTTTAACCCAGCACGCAAACAGAAAAATGCAAATTAATTAGGCATGCAACATATAATTATTGAGTAAAATTTTTTCCAATTAGCAGAGATACCAGTCAGTTCAGTCAGTTCAGTTGCTCAGTCATGTCTGACTCTTTGCGACCCCATGAATCACAGCATGCCAGGCCTCCCTGTCCTTCACAAACTCCCAGAGTTTACTCAAACTCATGCCCATCGAGTCGGTGATGCCATCCAACCATCTCATCCTCTGTCATCCCCTTCTCCTCCTGCCCCCAATCCCTCTCAACATCAGGGTCTTTTGGCCACCTCATGCGAAGAGATACCAGTAGTTATCTATTAATTAGATAATTTCACAAGTTATCTGATTTCTCTGTTTTATCTAAACTCCAACATGACTTAGCTAGTGTATGACTATATACAATTTTTCATCTAGAAGCCACATCTTCTGTTTTGCTTTCCTGCCTGGGCCTGCTTTGATAAAAAGAAAAATTGCTGTTTTTCTTATCTACCACCCAACTCCAGGCTTTTCTTACTGTGAAATACATCTTCTGTTTTGCCAAAAATGCCAATACATTTAAAAGCTCGAGTTCATAAGTCAAAGCAATTAGATAGCAACATAAAAAGAAAGGGACCAGAAACAGGTCCCTTCTACTTGTCTGGCCTTTTGACACTGAGGAGGTGGTCCTGCCATTTCAGCTTAGAAAATGAGACACTCAAAGACTTCAGCAATATGAAAGTAGGCTGGACCTTACACATTTTCCTTCTGAAGAGTGGTCTGCAGCTATAGATGGTTTACCAAAGACAATTAGTAAGTGACCTTCTGGCTTGGAAAATAGCTAAAACTGGGAATTTTAGTGGAAAGAAGTGAGACTATTACTATTACCTTTTTGTTGTTGAAAACAATGTAAAAAAATTTTTTTTTGCATTATAAATTTGGCTACACAGTTCAAGAGGATAATTCTGAATAGAGAGAAGTGGAAGGAGAAAAGAGTTGATAGTGAGATGTAATGAAGATCTCATACAGTTTGTTGGAAAGATATAGATATACTGTGTGTGTGTGTAAGTTGCTCAGTCATGTCCAACTCTTTGCAAGCCTGTGGACTGTAGCTCACCAAGCTCCTCTGTCCATGGGATTCTCCAGGCAAGAATACTGGAGTCGGTTGATGTTTCCTTCTCAAGATATATTAGAGAGATACAATTTAACCAGGATTGATATTGGTTACATTTGTGAATAGCAATGTGTTTCTGTCTTTATGCTGTTCTCCATCATTCTGAAATTTAGTACTGAACTGAAAGATTTTATCAGATTTGAGAAGAAGTTTTATTATACTTTGATTGTTACAAATATCTTTGAAATGTAAAATAAAAAGCCAAAGTGTCTAACATGCATTGTTAAAAAAAAATGTGTAAAAAATTCAAATGTTCTGAAGTAGGAATTGTGTTTTCTCTAACTTCATTGATTAAAAATACTAAACATTACAGACAGGTTTTTTGAAATATGTAGTTAATTTACAAAATACTTTCTCTGCCTTCTTTAGTCTCTCTTTATTATTAAGCATATCCATGAAAAATACTTTGATTTAAAAATACAGATTACCTGATATTTTACAGAAGTTAGTTCTTTAGGTGTTGATATGATTGCCTTTTCAGTTTCATAAACTGCTGGGTTAATAATGAGCATCATTGAGAAAATACCTTTTCTTTTGTACCTTAAAATATCTTGTTGTTTTTGCTGTATTAAAAGTACATTGGCAATTTTGATTTAATGCCAGATATGCAGATACCAAAAGTTGCATTTCTATACTTGCTTTTATTGGAATAAATCTAATGAGATTAGGTAGTATGACATTTTGTATGTTTACTACTCAATTAATTGAGATTTTTTTATTCAAAATATCTGTGTCTTTCAACATTGAAAGTCAGGAAATGGAGAGGAAAATAAATGACAAAAATAATTCCAATGTTTAACTCAGTCATTCTTTTGATATGATAACCTATACTTCAATCACAGAGAAAAGTGAGTGCTTTGTCCGTGTGATGTTCATATCATAAATAATTGACTATTTTTTTTTTTCTGGGGATTAAAGTGTTACATACACACTATTTGCTACATATTGCTACAATTAATTTGATTCTCAGTAAAATAATTATTTTACTTAAATTAATAATTTTTCAACTTATACTATACTAATGATTATACACTTAGATATGTTTTTCTTTAAAAGAATTAATGCAGTAGCATTTTATTACTTCAGGGCTTGACACTTTTGAGAGAGAATTAAATGATACTAGTTAATGATGGGATATTTATCTTTTTCCTTCTTTTTATGAGAATGCCTCAAAGCATTCAGAATAATGCATGATGTTCAGACTTAGTTCTTTAATATTCTCTCTTTGTAAGTCATATTATAAATCCCCTTTGGTTGTATTTCTATTATCCCCAATATGATGATGTGGATAGTATATATGAAATTAGTAATAAGATAAATTATACTGTTTAACAAAATAAATGATAAAAGACTCTGATTCAAGAAGTTGACTTTTTATCATCTGTTTTAATAACTTCTAAATTTCAGTTGCTTGTATTTTGTTAAACATCTTGTTTATATCTATATGTAAGTGATCATGCCAGATAATTAACAATATCAGCCAACACTCATATAGTGTTGACTGTGTGTTAAAATCTCTTCTAATTCCATTGCATCTATTACCTCATTTGTTCTTCACAACAGCCCTCTAAAGAAGATGTTCTATTAATATTTCATGTTTATATATGAGGGAGGTGAGTGCAATGGACTGAAATTTGTCTCTGAAAAATTCCTATGTTGAAACTGTAGCACCCACAGTGATGATATTTGGAAACGAGGCCTTTGGGAGATAATTGGGTTTAGATGAGGCCATGAAGTTGAGGCCCTTTTGATAAAATCAGTGTTATAAGAAGAGGAAGAGATGCCAGAGCTCTCTCTATCTGCCTCATGTGCAAATGAGGAAGAGGGATCTCACCAGAGTCTCACTGTAATGCCATCCTGATCTCAGACGTCCAGGTGCAAGAATTGTGAGAAAATAAATCTCTGTTGTCTATACCACTCAGTTTATTTTTTCAGTTTTTATTATATTTATGGCAATCTGAAATGACTAGTACATTTGTAATGTTACAAAGCAAATAATGTTTGAAAAGTGAATAAAGAGTGAAGTAAATAGTGAAGCGAGACTAAATTCAGTCAAGTTCATTATAAAGTACTTATTGATAGCCGCTTTTGATATCGGGACTATGCTTATTTCAGAAAACATATTGGAATGTTTTCCACAAATCCCCCACTTAAAAATAATTCTATTAGGTGAAAATTAACTGATTCTATGGAAAATCATACCTCAGAGCCTAATGATTTAGTTTTAATATTTACAAACTTTTTTTCTTCTGTGTATGTGTTTTTTGCATGTTAGATTTTCTTTGGTTTCCTTAAAAATCAAGCATTTCACTAAGATATTCACAGTGTGGTTTTGATTCCGTTATTTAATTAGTCATGTAAATCAAGGAATGATTTCATCCGTAGAGTCATTGCTTTCAATTCAGAAAATATTTTCTTTATAATAATATGAGTATTTTAATTTTCTCCACTTATTCTTGACTCTTCAGGTAATTTTAGTGATTTTGATACAGTTCCAAAGCTAACACTATCTTAATCCTTGCACTAAGTAAGTCCTATTCTAATTCTAATGCTAACCCTAACTCACCTAGGTTTCATCTTCTCCCTTCAGATGATCATTAACCATTAACCTTCCCAACATGAATTCTCAACTAACAATGCTGATTCGTTTTCTACATCACCTGAGTTTTTACATGATTGATTCTGTTGTTAGCAAGTTACAAAACATTTAAAATTAATTTTACTATATTTCACTTGTATTAAGTCACCTCCTTATTTTATAGAGTTTTAGTCTTTTCCCCAATTTTATAATTTCAATCAAATCTTTGGTCTTGTCTTCTTGCCTATATTCTTTTCTTGTTGTTTCATACATTTCATTTTTTCTTTTAGGAGCACAAACCAAAAGCTTTCTATATTAATTTCTATTTTTGATAGCACAACCTTTTCTGAAAGTAGTTATATTGCTTTATTTTGAGTGCCTGATTTTCTATCTTTGGCTTCAAAGATTCATTTTATATCTGAACATTTATTTTTATTTTATTTTTGAATGATGAAATTCTCACTCAATATATTTCCCCTAAAGCAAAATGAGTGTCTAGATTCCTTGCCCACTCCAACTGGATTTTATCATTGATCTTTAAATAGCTTAAGCCATAGGCTGTCAGATTATGAGGTTCTGTTTCTTAAAGGGGCTTAAAATAATTAGGATAAACCAAGAAATTAGCTCTTATTTTTGCAATGATTCTCTTTCCACATTTAATTCTGACCATAATGGACAGCTTGCCATTTACAGGAAGAATCAGGCTCTTCAACAATTATCTCTTTGCACTTGCTTTTTCTCTCACAAAGTGTTCGTGGCATCTTTAAGCAACCAGTTAACTCCCACTCGTCATTTAAAGGTAATTTTAAGTGTTACCTTTTGCTAGAATTGTTCTGTGATGTCTCTGCCTAAACCAGATGACTCTAATTTCAAATTCCATGGCAACCTATGTATGTTTCTATCACACATCACACATAAAAACATTTATCACTTTATGTCTCCCAAGAGAGCATATTTGGTTTACAAAATCTTTTGAGCTTTTGATTAATATAAGAATATTTCTTAAAAATGCTGAAAGGAAATGATATTAATAGAACCAATTTTACATCAGATTTTATCAGTTTCATGAACTGTCTAAAACACTCATGTTTACTACCTAACATTCCATGCACTTTCGTGAATATTTCATATAGGTTGCTTATTGTTACAGAAAACCATACAGGCTTTCTCTGTAAGATGAATATTTGTTTAGCCACAGAAACAAAACAAAGCAAAACAAACAAAAAAATGTCTCAGCGAGAAAAGATTTGGCTTCCTGATATGTAGTTCTGGGTGACAGAGTAATCTGTTCAATCTCAAAAACTTATTTTTGCCTTTTTCTTTTTCCAGGCGTTCAACTCTTTTGATAGCTAAATAGAACTTGACATCAATGAGGTAAGATCCAAGAGTAAAGAAGGGAGTCAGGCAGAGGTCAGCCCTGTGGCTTTCTGAGCCTCCTGATATCTGGAGTCTTGGAATGAGGATCTATCCACACTGGTACAGGGATACCTGTAATATAGCATCCTACATCCTATTTTCACCTTGCCTATTATCTGGTTCAGAGCTGTACATTCAAAGCATGTATCTTTGCAGAATATCCTGAACGCTCGCTACGTGTATTTTCCTTAATTTCAAGATGAAATAATTGGTTTCTTATTATTATGAATGATTTGACATATTCTAAAACTTTCTGGCCTATTTCAATTTTATGTAAAATTCAAATAATACCTAAATATCAAGGCTGCTGTAAAGTTTAGGAATAAAATATGTGAAGTGTAATCACTGAATAGAAAATCGTCAGGATGGTTGTTGTTGCTTTTATTAGAAGCATTCATCAATTTCCCCCCTCCATCAACATTGTTTTAAGCATCTACCATCCACTGGGCACTCTGTTACATGGAATGTGCATGAGTGAACTCAGTCGTGTCCAACTCTTTGCAATCCCATGGACTGTAGACCATGGGGCCCCTCAGTCCGTGGAATTTTCTAGGCAAGAATACTGGAGTGGGTTTCCATGTCCTCCTCTAGGTGAACCTTCCAGACTCCAGGATTGAACCTGCATCATTTTGTCTGCTGCATTGTAGGTGGATTCTTTACCAGTGAGCCACCTGGGCTACATGGAGATCTCATAAGAATTAATGTATTACATTTATAAGCATAGCTGTTTGCTCATATCACTATATATAGTATCTTCTCTAAGAACATAATCTAATAGTGTTACAAATGAATTTTTGGAAAAAGTTAATCAGCCCAGGGAAGTCTATGGTTTCAATTTCAGGTACTATAAAATTATAGTTTGTATTTTGAGTAAGGACAGTTCAAATGAATGAGTATTGTGCCCACACTGACTCCCTGTTTCATAGGGGAGAGAACGCTTGTGCCACTTGGGCCCTTGGAAAACATTAATAAGCAGGAGAGGGAAGTTTTTTTTTGTTTTTTTTGCTCTCCATTTTATTCGTAGTATATATTCCGGTCTCTGGTTTACAAGCAGTGTTTATTAAGTAATTTTGATTTAGTAAAATAATAACAGAACAAATGACAATATTAATGTTTAAATTTGTTACTTCCATTGTGAATATTACTTTAGTCATAAGTAAATGTTATAGGCTTCCCCAATGTCTCAGCAGTAAAGAATCACCTGCAATGCATGAGGTGCAGGAAATGCAGATTGCAGGGGGTAGGGAAGATCCCATAGAAAAGGGAGTGGCAACCCACTCCAGTACCCTTGCCTGAAAAATCCCCTGGATGGAGGTGCCTGGGAGGCTGTAGTCCAACAGGTCACAAAGAGTGGGACATAGCTGAGTGACTGAGCACACATGGAACCTATGCAACCTTAGGTAGGAAACAAACTAGGTCTGCGAAAAGCAAAACAAAATGAAGTATTTCATTATAATCTAAAATTGAACACTACCACAGGGTTCATACTATCACCATTGCCAGAATACATACTTAATTCAGGTTGTGCATGATTTCTTCCAAAGGGTTAAGTGTCACCCAGAGTCCAAAAATGAAAAAAAAAAAAAAAAAGTATTTTCTCTACATGATTCAAAAAAGCAGTATTTTTCTGAATTGCTTAATTTAATGTAAAAATTGAACTAAATGGTAACTTTGGAGTAAAAAAATTGCTGTTTCACTTAAAATAACAGTTACTTACACTTATTAAGATTTTACCATGCTCCAAGAATTTTTCCATGTGTCCCAACATCACTTAATTCTTAATACAAACTTATGAGATAAACTGTCTTTCTCTCAAATGAAGGAAATAAATCAGAGAGAGAGTACTTGATTTACTTGTAGTTATAGTTATTTGGAGAAGGAATTGGCATTGTTCTCCAGTATTCTTGCCTGGAGAATTCCATGCAGTGACCAGGCTGGAGGGTTATGGTCCATGGGGTCGCAAATGAGTTGAACACGACTGACCAACTAACACTTTCTTACTTTCACTTATAATTCTCAAGGTGTTGAACCTGGATTTTGGTCCAGTCTGTTTAACTCCATGCTCTTCAATCTTGTCTACACAGCCTTTCTACTTGTATAGACTAGCTCACTTTGTGTATTGTGTTGAACAGTATGATGCAAATTTATAAGGATATTTTACCTAATACTTACTACTGACTTCTGAAGTAGCCTCTATTTGAGTCTCATTTTTATAGAAAACTAACTGCTCAAATATGGTACTTATTATTTGTAGAGCTGCAAATATGTTGTAAGTGAAAGTCATTTAGTTGTGTCTGACTCTTTGCGACCTCATGGACTATACAGTCCATGGAATTCTCTAGGCCAGAATACTTTTGTGGGTAGCCTTTCTCATCTCCAGGTGATCATCCCAAACCAGGGATTGAACCCAGATCTCCCACATTGCAGGTGGATTCTTTACCAGCTCAACCCCAAGGAAAGCCCACGATTACATGAGTAGGTAGTCTATCCCTTCTCCAGGGAATCTTCCCAACCTAGGAATCGAACTGGAGTCTCCTGAATTGCAGGGGGATTCTTGACCAGCTGAACTATCAGGGATGCCTCATAAATTGCAAAGGACTAAATAATATGTATCATGTTCTGTGGGCACGGAATCCTTAGACATGTTGATTAGTTTTGGCATACTTTTTGAATCATGCAGTCATCAGATTAAGAAATTTATTTTGGCAGTGGGCACTCAAAGAGTGGGACAGGACTGAGCAACTTCACATTCACTTTCGCTCATAGACATGGCCTCATTCTCCCCTACTATAAATTTTACAATTAAAAATAAAAACTTGTAGGTGTTAAAGAAATACTTTTAGACTGAGAATTTTCTTTCTAGTCATTTAGTTATTTCATATTTCTTTTTGACCCCATTAATTTACATTTACACAGTGCATCTTAGGAAAGGGTTTGATAAAATGAAAGTTACTTTAATTTAAAACTTTACACCATTATTTTCAAAAATTGGCTTCTTTGTTTAGTTTCATGCATTACTGAGAATCACGTTTCTACATGTTTCTGATATAATTCTAGCCACAAACTCCACTGGAGCCTTTCAAGACTGTGATACCACAGCAGGAACACTTATTCTGGGGCCAGAACAATTTCAAACACCTGCTCAGAGGTTGCCTGGAAACGACACTTGTTTCACATTAAGCATCCTGTTAAGGCACTTTAAGTGGGATTGTTTTTTCCTCTTAAAACAAAGAATTTTGAACCACACTTGTCCAAAAATGGTTGGTATTGTTTACTCAGGTTTTTCTCTGGGTATTGTTTTTGAAATTTCACGTTTGAATTCATGTATCCAAATGCAATATTTGTTTAGAGATTTCTAAAACAAATCCAAGATTGCATTTCTGAAATTCATATTTTATATTGATATGCATCTTTATGGACTTTTCTTGTGGCTCAGTGGTAAAGAATTTGCCTGCCAATGCAGGAAACATGGGTTTGATCCCTGGGTCAGGAAGATCCCCCAGAGAAGGAAACAGTAACTCACTCCAGTATTCTTGCATAGAAAATCCCATGGATAAAGGAGCCTGGCAGCCTAGAGTCCGTGGTATTGCAAAGAGTCAGACTTGACTTAGTGACCAACCAGCAATAACAATGAATCTTTCAGAAGAAAATAATCCAAATGTCGAAAAAATGAGGAAAATAATTTGAAAAGGCACAACACAATTTGTTTAGCTCAAATTGTTATGCTAGAGCAAAGAGGGGATACTGCAAAATATGTTGAAACAGGTCTTAACTTTTCTCAGCTCATACATTTAATATTGATCTTCACATATCACATCTATCCCTGGCTCATGATTTTCATCTGCAAAATGGAATAATTCTTCACGTATACTGCATAAGATTTATTTATTAGTTGAAAAATATATGACATGCTTAGAAAGTATTTATAAATTCTGTCTTCCAAATTTAAAGTATTTTTGTTTACGTAGTCAAAGTGGTACATTCACTCATAAAAGTAGATGGTGATCTTTCCTATAATGATTAACTGCTTTGAAAAAGGGGTTGCATTTTAACAAAACAAGATGATTGAACTGAGAAGAGTTGATGTAAACTTACTCCTACAAGTGGAGAAAAATTAAAGTGCTTATTCAACCTCAGAGATTTAGCAGTGTAATTTTTCTGCATGAGGGACAGCTATCTACAGAGGCTCCACACAGTGCCTAGCAACTAGGAATTGCTCCAAAGCCAGTTATTATTGCTAAGTGCCAGTTACTATGGTAAAAATTGATAGATGACAATCTAAACTTTTACATTGCACTAATTCAATCAAGCCTCATGAGAAACTTGCGGGATTCTTGTCTATTTTATAGCGGAGAGGGAGAAACAGTGAAGCTATGCAAATTGTACATAAGCATCTCAAAAATTATTGGCATAAAACAACTATCAATGTTTTAGATCATGAAAGTCAGCAGGGATCAGATGGTATTTCTTGTGTTCCATGTGGCATCATCAGGGGCATTAGGTATCATTTAGATGGTAGCTACTCTGGCCTGGGTATTTAAGATGCCTTCATTCAATAGGTCTAGGACCTAAAGTGAACTACTAAAAGATAGGAGTCAAAGAAGCAACTCTTCTCTTCCTGTAGTTTCATATCTTTTTTTTCATGGCCTCACCATCAGGGAATTCGAGTTCCATATGCAATGGGTCAGAGCTTCAAGTGTGTAACTGCCGCACCTTATGGAGTCCTCCTGGGCAACAAAGCCTTTCTGTGTCCCCTTTTGTGCATGCAGGGAAAAGGTTTTGAGGCCTTCCTGAATACCAAAGAGTAGATTCTAAATGTTTTCAGTCAGTGAAGTAAGGGAATTCAGAAGCAAAGGAGGAAAAATGAAGAAACTACAGGGCGTACCTTTGTTCTTCTTCTTTTTTTTTGACCATAATAAAAAATGAAATAATGCTATTTGCAGCAAAATGGATGGACCTCAGTTCAGTTCAGTCGCTCAGTTGTGTCTGACTCTTTGCAACCCCATGAACCGCAGCACACCAGACCTCCCTGTCCATCACCAACTCCCGGAGTTTAACTAAACTCATGTCCATTGAGTCAGTGATGCCATCCAAACAACTCATCCTCTATCATCCCCTTCTCCTCCTGCTTTCAATCTTTCCCAGAATCAGGGTCTTTTCAAATGAGTCAGCTCTTCATATCAGGGGGCCAAAGTTGGAGTTTCAGCTTCAGCGTCAGTCCTTCCAATGAACACCCAGGACTGATTTCCTTTAGGATGGACTAGTTGGAACTCCTTGCAGTCCAAGGGACCCTCAAGAGTCTTCTCAACACCACAGTTCAAAAGCATCGATTCTTTGGTGCTCAGCTTTCTTTATAGTCCAATCTCACATCCATACATGACTATTGGAAAAACCATAGCCTTGACTAGAAGGACCTTTGTTGACAAAGTAATGTCTGTGCTTTTTAATATGCTATCTAGGTTGGTCATAACTTTCCTTTCAAGAAGTAAGCATCTTTTAATTTCATGGCTGCAATCATCATCTGCAGTGATTTTGGAGCCCAGAAAAATAAAGTCAGCCACTGTTTCCACTGTTTCCCCATCTATTTGCCATGAAGTGATGGGACTGGATGCCATGATCTTAGTTTTCTGAATGTTGAATGTTAAGCCAACCTTTTCACCCTCCTCTTTCACTTTCATGAAGAGGCTCTTTAGTTCTTCTTCACTTTCTGCCATAGGGTGGTATCATCTGCATATCTGAGGTCACTGATATTTCTCCCGGCAATCTTGATTCCAGTTTGTGCTTCCCCCAGCCCAGCATTTCTCATGATGTACTCTGCTTATAAGTTAAATAGGCAGGGTGACAATATACAGCCTTGATGTACTCCTTTTCCTATTTGGGATCTAGAGATTGTCATACTGAGTGAAGTAAGTCAGAGAAAGACAAAACATGATATTATTTATATGTGGAATGTAAAGAAAAAAAGATGCAAATGAATTCATTTACAAAACATAAATAAAGTCATTGATGTAATAAACAAACTTACAGTTTCCAGGGGTGAAAGAGGGGGAAGAACAAATTGGGCGATTGGGGTTGACATATACACACTACTATATATAAAATAGATAAGTATAAGGAATTACTGTATTAGCACAGGGAATTCTACTCAATATTCTGTAATGTCCTATATGGGAAAAGAATCTAAAAAAAGAGTGGATATGTATGTATGTATAACTGATTCACTTTGATGTACAGTAGAACCTAACACAGCATTGTAGATCAACTATACTCCAATTTTCTTTTTTTTTTTTTTTTTGTTAAGTAAAGAAACTGTAGTGCAGAGATTCAAGCAGGATCCTGCTTCTTCCACAAGGGATATAGGTATCTGTCTTTGAGTTTCTCTGGAGGAAGTAAGGCTCCCACCCAGGTGGAGGATGCTGAATGCAGAGTGAGCACAAGCTTCCTGGAACACTGCCCTCTTGCTTCATGGTCAACCAATCAGGAGCAAGTCACACACTAGGAAGCCCTCACCCCCAATTTTGCCTATAAAACCTTCTTCTCAAAAACCATCAGGAAGTTTGAGGTTTTATGAGCATGAGTAACCCATTCTTCTTGCTTTGCCCTGAAATAAACCTTTCTCTACTACAGACTTCAGTGTTTTGGACTGTTTGGCTTCAATGACTTCACAAAGTTTGGCACACACAGTTTCATTTGGTATCATGAGCAAGAAAGAAACGGTCAATGGGCTGGAACTAGATTTTCATTTCCACTGTGCTCTATTGGTCAAAGGAGTCATAACTCAATGGGTGAAAAGTATCACTTTACCACTTTTAAGGAGATAGAAAAAAATTCCATCCCTCAATGGGAGAATTTACAGTCACATGTAATTGCCACAATGTTCAAGTCATTTTGGTCAGAATACTATTTTTTCCCAAGTCACTCTTTCACATATTTAGTGAAAACACTTCCATTACATTATCTAAGGATTTTATTGGGTGATTCATCAAAGTAATATCTTCTTTCAATATTTTGTGCCATTTAAAACTTATGTCCATACAACGACCAAAGAATATGCCCTGGTTTTATCACAAACAAACCTTCAGTGAAAACAGAAAGTGACCACATAGACTTATTGGCCCAAATTTGTCTTGAGAATTGATTGGAAGTCAGAAAGAAAATCTCTAGGTCAAACATTCCGTACATTTATTCATAAGTACTCTCCATTAAGTCACAAATTATAAGATGGTTTTCTCCATAATGTTTTAATGCAATATATTTAAAATATTCTTACACTTGAAACATTAAATCTACTAAAAACATCTGTACAATTTTCAAAACTGCTTTCAAAGTTTTTTATTACTTAAAATTTCAGTCTCTTTCTATGCTCAGAGAATACACCTATAGAAGATTTATAGACAAATTTCTATCAAATCAAAGTAAACAAATTTTTATCAAATAAAAGTTATATATATATATATATAACTTTCCTCTATTAAATCTTTAACCTTGACACCACCTTGATTTTCCAGAGGTGAATAGATTTCCTCAATACTTGGTTGTTCTCTAATATCTTTCATCACCAGCAAATATATAAGCTGAATGCAAAATTATATGTGGCATTGTTTATAGCCCCTTGCCTAGCATGATTTTGTAACTGAAGACAAATTTAAGTATGGATTAACAAGTAACATAATGGGACCTGAGGAAACTTTTTGGTATTTATGTCACTTTCTAGACACTTTCTGTACAACTTGTCTAGGTATAAGGAATGAATGTTGGCTTCACAAATGCTTGGCAGTCCCTTGGGGCCCTGTTTTGGGAGACTGATATTTCCCCCAAAGTTATACATTTGTAAGAACTTGTATTAGCAAGGGAAGCATTATGCAAAGCCTGCTCCTTAGAGTATTCGGATGTTCCATTTCTTTCCTGAAGTAAGCAAGTCTGTGTTTATGTCCTCAGTAGCACCATTGTCCCCGTCACCCTTTTTTCATTTCTATCATAATTCCTATATTCCTATTAACATGACACAGTTCAGGTGCTCCATGATTTGTGACAAGTTACTCTGTCTAGCTAAACTAGAATTTTCTTTTTATAAAATGGAATGATGATAATAATATCAAATTCATAGAGCCAAAACAAGAAGCAAATATGGCAATGCTTGCAAAGTTCTTAGCAAAGTACCTCCCATACTGTAAATATGCATTATAGTTTACATAACATTTATTTTTTTAGCCTGGATATCTCCTTCTTATCTAGCCTGTTATATTTTTTATGTCAGTAAATTCTACGACTATAATATTTTTCGCAATTGTCTCTTCCTATCTTTTATCATCTACAGAGAATTTCAACTAATTATGGCAAATGTCACCTATCTTTCCTAACTCTAGATGTCCCTCTAATTAACCATTCATACTTGATTCAACTCAACTTTATAAAATGAGTATCTGGCATATTTCTCACTTGAATTACAAATGTTAATAATGTACCTTTATCTTGTACGGTCCATGTGTTAATTTCCTACGGCTGCTGTAACAAAATTTCACAAATTTAGCAGCTTAAAACAACCCAAATTTATTCTTTTTATAATTCTGGAAGTCAGAAATCTAAAATCAAGGTGATGGCAGGGCTGTATTCCTTTCAGAGACATTAAGATAAAATCATTTCCTTATTTTTCTCAGATTCTAGAGACTTCTCTCATTCCTTGACTCTTGGACTCTTCCTAGCATCACTCTGACCTCTTGTTACTATAATCACATGTCTGCTACTGAATACTGCTGTCCCCTTAAAGAGATCCCTTTATTAATATATTTAATATTGTAGTTTAATATATTAATATTTTATACCCTGGTTAACAAAAGAAATCTCCTCATCTCTAGAACCTTAATTTGATTACATCTGTAAAATTCTCTTTACCATGTTAGGTAGCATATTCATAGAATCTAAGGATTAGGGTGTGGGTATCTTGAGAGGGGTCATTGACGTCTACCATAGTATATATTCAAAATGCTTATCAAAATTTGTAAGGACCTTCATCATCTTTATCTGTTCTCAAACTGCCTGTCACTGCTTCCCTGTCATATCCTGATATACTAGTTATATCCTTGATTTTTACATTATATAACTATATATTGAATTGTCAATGCATTATTCACTTTCAGTCTATGTGAGTTTCTTCATGCTCTTTTGTCTTCTTAAAATGCTTTTTCTAAGGGTTTTACATCTAGAGAAATACTACACCTTTTTTTTTTTTTCCAAAATCCAGACTGAGTTTTGGGTGTTTTCTATGCTTCCAGAATGCACTGAAGTTTGCATTAACAAAGAACATACCATGCTATATAGCAATGAAACATATATTTGTCTACTTTTCTATAGTAACAACTTCAAAGCTAAGGTCTTTCAAAATTCTCATTTTTTTTTAAACATCAAACACAGAACATAGCCAAAAAATATTGTTGTTTATGAGATTAACAAACCTAGTTGCCACAACTTGCTTGAAAATCTAGTAGATGATGACAGCTTTGAGGGCCACTGAATATTGACTTGTTACTCATATCAGCTGGGGTCTTAGTTGAAAAAATAAATAAATAAAAAAGTAGAAATCCCCTACAGCTGGTTCTTTGAGAATGTGAATATAATAAAGAATGTTTGATAGCTCACAGAATCTCCCAAAAGACAGAGAAATAGGCTTTGGGGTCATGCAGCCAGAAATAATGACCAAATCATACCATTAGATGACTCCTGTGGGGCCCAGTGAAATGCTATTGTCTCTTACAGACACCTAGAATCACAGCATCACAAAAGTTACCACTAGACCTTGGTCACTGCTGCTTCTAAAAAAATAGACCCTTCCTGTCTCTTTTGTCAGAAAAGCATTGGAAAGACTTATTCTTCCCATGAGAGCATCTGACAGGCAAAAACCAAGAATCGCTTGCCTGCACATCAGTTATGTAGAAGGCCAGATAGCTATTTCTCATAAGTGGTTAAAGAGGTTGGTAATCTTAACAATTCCTTTTAGAGAAATAAGGTAGAACTATATGTCTTTCTTTGTAAATTTTTCTTACAGAGAGAAATAAAAAATCAAAGCTATAGCTTACAGAATATTGACAATTTTCATGAAGAGGGGAAGCCAACATTCAAAGAAAAGCTTATATTTTTCATATCATGAAAATGAAATATTCATTTTTATGTAATGGTTCAGTCAACTGGGTAATGCTATGAGACACACACTTAACGGAAGTACTGAACAGTGACTTATTTGCATTAAAAGATGATAAAATTTGGCAAGTATAGTGAAGGATAATTCATTAGATTAATAATAAATTGTGGTCCATTCTTCCTTACGTTACCAATCAAAACTCATCATTATGCTTTAGACATGAAAACAGCTCTTTCTGAAGAGGTTAATCAGTAAGTCCTGTCTGAATGGAAGTAACTTACTTTTTAAAGAACTAAACTCAGTGGGGGGGGCGGGGTAGATTTAAAAACATTGGATTTGAGGAGATGTTTTTTCTAATGCTAATTGGATACTGACTGGCTTAAAAAAAAAAAAAAAAAGGAAAAAAAAAAAATCAACTTGCCTCTGTGCTGCCATATGCAGAATTAAAGGGGGAGACTAGATCTCTTATGTCCCTGTTGGAATTAATATTCTGTGGATAGTTCAAAAGACACATTTTTCTAATCATATATTCTATAGGCTGAAAAATAAAGCACCTAATTCATTGTGAATAAAATAACTTTTACTTGAGACATTTTCTATTTTTAACAATTAGTAAAGGTGTTCTCCTTGTGTTTGTAGAATATGTAGCTGTAAGTTATTTAAAAAAGAAAGAGAGAAAGAAAGAAAAAATGTTTGACTCCTAGTCTCAATTCCTCTGACCTTGTGCAGGGAATTTATTTCTTCACTACTCAGTGTCCTCCACTATAAAATGGACATCATTATGTTGCTTTGCTTATGGCATAGGTTTCTGGTGAAAATCAAATGAATAATGCAGAAGGAAATTATTTGCAACCTGAAATTCTCTGTTATTATAAGGACATTTTCGGTGCGTGTTACTTTCACAGCTCAGCTAATGCAGAGCTTCAGAATCAAACAAATGCTCAATAATTTATTTAAGAATTTGCCCTGTAAAATCCAAAATAAGAGGGTAGACTATCACAAGTACTCCATAAATCCATTTAGCTGAGAGAGAGTTGGGGAAAAGGATTATGAAGAAAATTGTTTGTAGAATTATTTGGCTTTTCCACAAGTACACCTTTTACAATGCAGAAATATAGTGTTTAAGCAAGTCACCTTTTTTAAAATCAGCCCTCAGGATAACACATACACACATTTATGTAGATATATGTGTGTGTATATGTGGATAGATAGATAGGGATAGAAATATGTACAGACTGAAAAATAGAGACAGTAATATATAAATATACACATATAAGCAACTGTCATTTTTTAAATTAGTGAAATGTTAGAAACAAAACAAATTCTTATCAATATGGAAATAGTTGTTGTTATGTTTCATTTATATATAATATAAAATATAGATATTAAATTATTTATATTTAGATAATGGGCTTTACAGACCATGGAATTCTCCAGGCCAGAATTCTGGAATGGGTAGCCTTTTCCTTCTCCAGGGGATCTTCCCAACCAAGGGATCAAACCCAGGTCTCCCGCATTATAGGCAAATCCTTTACCTGCTGAGTCACAAGGGAAGCCCAAGAAAACTTGAGTGGGTAGCCTATTTTTCTCCCCTGGATCTTCCAGGCCCAAGAATCAAACCAGCGTCTCCTGCATTGCAGGCAGATTCTTTACCAACTGAGCTATCCGGGGACACCCATAGATTTTAAATTATATATACTAAATATATATACACTTTGAATATTATGTAACAATTAAAATTATTTAGAACTGTATCAGTTGATTATATTTGTGTCAGGGGTATAAAGGGGAGTCTTTCACTTACAATTTGTTTTTGTGGTTAGTTAGGAAGGAAGATCCTGAAAAACTGTGAAAGAAACAATGATTATAAAGAAATGTGTATAGATATATATATAGTCATAAGGCATCCTGAGAAATCTTGAGAGATAAAACAAAGTAGAAAAGTGACCTGAGGCCCAATGTAATGGGTATATGACTAAAATTTCGCAACAATAAAATAAAACACAATCAAATGAGAAGATATGACACCATCGAAGGTGGAGGGCTATGATGATAACTATCCAAGTGTTCAATCAAGGATAATGAAACTCAATTGTTTCCAGTCCAGGTTGGAGATAATGAAGTATCTAATTGATAGGTGAATGGAACAGATCATTTCCATGGACTTTCTAGGAAAAAAGAAAAAAAAAAGGTTACAGAAAGAAAATTCCGATGTCAGTTCATATGTAACTCTGGAAGTCAAGTGCCTTGGATTCCTGATTCTGTGCACCTGAAATTTACGACTGAGCTCCATTTGTAGATCTGACTTTGTGATTCCGTAGACTGTAACCTACCAGTCTCCTCTCTCTATGGAATTTTCCAGCAAGAATACAATTGAAGTGCCACTTCCTACTCCAGGGAACTTCGCAACCCAGGGATCAAACCCATGTCTCTTTCCTCTCCTGCACTGGCAGTCAGGGTCATTGCCACTAGCATCACCTGGTAAACCCAAGAGCTCCATATGCTAGTATCAAAATGTTTAACTCCTGACATCAGCTCAAGTTTTGGAGTCTCCCCCCTACAAATGTATCTTAAATTTATTTTAAGATTCTTTCTAGATTAATGGTTAGCTCTCTAAGTTACTGTTTCTTTTTGTTACTATTTTAAGATACTTATTAGGTAAAGAACTCTTCATATCCTATAAATTTTCCTAGAGGAAAAAAATGATGAACTTTGATCAGATGGGAGAGAAATGACCATGCCTCATTTATTTTATTCAGGAATTTTATAATTTTGATCTTTTAATGAAGTTAAATGGTATTTGCAGCTTATTGCAGTTATTGATACATATACCTCGGGATTGGGAATACATGTAAATCCATGGCTGATTCATATCAATGTATGACAAAACCCACTGGAAAAAAAAAAAATTAAAAAAAAAAATAAATAAAAAATAAATAAATAAAGAAAGAAAAAAAAAAAAAAAGAAATATAGAGACCACTTGACCATGTTCAATTTCCAACACAATTTTCTGTTTATGTGACTTTGGGTAACATGCTTAATTTCTCCAAAACTCACTTTTCTCACTAAAAATACTAGCCTCAATGGAATGTTGTGTGTATTAAATGAGACAATGTGAAAAAAGCACTTAAAATTTCTTGCTGAAAACTTACATGGCAAGAGTTATTATCATTAACCTGTGCCTTCATAAAGGTCTCATCTCACATATTAAAAATAGATGAAATAATTTAATTTTAATCATAAAGTTAAGAAGTGATATTAGACCTAAAGCAGTTCGAAAATGTGAGGGAAAGAGAGGTTTGGGAAAAAATTTAGTCAAACAAATTTAATGTAAATATTTTGTGAACTAGGGCTTAAAACATTACTAAGATGTGCTCCAATTTTTTATATTTAAAATTGAGATTATTGAGAGTTTCTTTATTCATTTTTCAGCTTTGAGTTAAGAATCAAATTATATAAAATGTTAAAGGACTTTTAAAATTGTAAAGCGCTATACAAATGTGAGCTATTATGGTAATTTTAAAGCTCAAAATGTCTCTATACTCACTTATTTTAAATGCCAGATTTTGTAGGTCTTTAGGAAATTCATTCATTTGATTATCATATTTTTTAAAAATTAAGGAAGGTACAGCACAAGAGATAAATGACTGTAAAACAAGGACAGTGAAGCGAACCTTTCATAAGAGCTAGTATTTTCAAGATTGCAAGAGGCTATCTGTATAAAATTTCACCCCAGTGAGGTTTTGGGATAAAAAAATCAAATATGATGGTCTGCAAGAACTGCTTATCAATTCCAATTATCCATTTCATAAAAGCATTTACCATTAATGTTATTATAATGGAGATTAAAAGTTTAATTGCATATGATTTTCAGGTAAATCCTCATATGCTATAATACTGTCTTATTATGAGAAGAAGTTGTAGAATAATTAATTCAATTTTAAATGTCAAATCTTTATGTTTAGCCATATGGCTTTCTGATGGCTCAGCGGGTAAAGAATCTCTGCAAAACAGGAGACCAGGAGATATTGGTTCGATCCCTGTATCACGAAGATCCCCTGGTCAGGAAGATCCCCTGAAGGAGGAAACAGCAACTCACTCTAGTATCCTTGCCTGAAAACTCTCAGGGAAAGAGGAGCCTGGTGGGTTACAGTCCAGAGAGTTGCAAAGAGTCAGACACAGTTGAGCAAGGAAGCACACACAGTCAGAAGAAAAAGAAAGAAGAGTTAGCTGCATATGCAGGGGGCTTACCACTGGTACTCCACTAGTGGTGGAATTAGAACTAAATACTCAGATTCAATTCCTGGGTTAGGAAGATCTCTTGGAGAAGGGAATGGCAACCCACTCCAGTATTCTTGCCTGGGAAAATCCCATAGACAGAGGATCCTGCAGGCTATAGTCCTTGGGGTCACAAAGGATCTGACACAACTGAGTGAATAAAAAAACAACAATCCTTTGAAAGAATTTTTATAAACATGACAAATCTTCTGATCTTGCATTGATTGACATGGTTGATTTTAACAAAATTTGGGTTAAAACTGAAGAGCCAAGGAAATATGAAGTATAAACTTAGAGTACTGGGAGAACTCAGTCTTACATATAAAATACTTTATGCTTTTATTCACTATATTTTTCATTGGTAGGAAAATACCAAAGTCACATGTTAAATTCACAAAACCTTTTGTGGTAGACTGTGATATAATTGGTGAAATACAAGATGTGTAATAAATGAAGTGCTGGAAGTTGGTACAGACCCACAAATGAATTATTCTATATTTTTCTCTCCAATCTATAAATACACCTTAAATTTAATGTTTAATGCATTTTCTGCACAATGAAGAGTTAGTGGTCTCTATGAGACTATTTATTTCTAGAAATCTATATCTTATGTTACCTGTGACAATTAACCAAGAGTAAAGCACAAGTAGAAAGTAGTTAATTATAGTTTTGCTATCCAACTTTCTCTGCATATTTGAAAGTTCCAATTACGATAGCTACATGTGAGCAAGCTACAAGAAAGTCACATTTAACATATGCTTACATTGACCAAAGGACAATTAAAAGCCATTAAAATGACAAACATTGGGCATGGCATTATTAACCTGAGCATAAACTGGAAAAAAAAATCCATATTCTAGCAATTTAAAAATAATTAAATGCAAAAAAAACCTCATGCATTTGAAATCATAATGATTTGAGGCCAATAAAATCCAATCACATGGTACAAAATAAAGAGAACTGGTTATTTATTTTGTGGCTGAATAAATCCTCCTAGATTCCTAGGCAAATAGTAAACTCTGAGTTTTAACTTATTTAGGGAGGAAGCAAAAAACAATGGTTTGTTCTGCAAATGTCTGATTATAAGAATGAGGGAATTGAGACTTAGGGAGATTAAAAAAATTGATTAAGGACACATCTAATTAGGGGGAAAAAAAAAACAGTGTTTGGAGTCACATCTATATGACCTAAATTTCTGTGTTCCTTGTCGTTGTATTATATATCACACAGCAGATCATTGATATTCAAGTTGCAAGGTTTGAGCCCCACTACAAACACTCACTGTCATGAGCTTAGAAAGTTCTCAGTTTCTTCATCATTAAAATGAGAATATAAATTCCACATTGGAAGACACTTTGTAGAATTGTGTCACAATTTTTAAAAGTTGAAAGTATACAAAGCAAAGCACAGCTAAAGTCATTTTAAAACTGAAAATGCTCACAGTGATCATTATATCTAACACTTTTTTACACATAGAAGACTCTTAGTTGAATAGCCTTCTTTAAATGACATTATATGCCAAATTAAATACTGATTTACTTCAAAAAAGCTTTTTTTTTTTTAAATATTATTTCACCAGGGCTTCCCTGATGGCTCAGATGGTGAAGTATCTGCCTGCAATTCAGGAGACCTGGGTTCAATCCCTGGGTCAGGAAGATCATCTGGAGGAGGGCATGGCAACCCACTCCAGTATTCTTGCCTGGAGAATCTTCATGGACAGAGGAGCCTCCTGGGCTAGAGTCCACATGGTCACAAAGAGTTGGACATGACTGAGCAACTAAGAACACACACACATTTCTAAAATACTTTAAGGGTTATTAAATACAGAGTTAATGTAAAATATGAAATATGTACAGTATAAAATAAATATTGATAATATATAAACTATATAAATACTATATAGAAATAAAATAATATGAATAAGTAACAAATTAATGAACGTTTATGAATACTTATATACAAAACAATGGTTCTTCCCAGGTGACTCAGTGATAAAGGATCTGCCAGCAAATGCAGAAAATGTAGGAGATGCCGGTTTGATTCCTGGGTTAGGAAGATCCCCCAGAGGAGGAAATGGCAACCCACTACAGTATTCTTGCCAGGAGAATTTCCAAGGAGATTCTCCAGAGGAGAATTCTCCAAAGGAGCCTGATGGGCTTCAGTCCATGGGTGGCAGAGTCATACACGACTGAGTGACTAAGCACTCATGCATATAAAACAATAATATGAAATAATGCATATAAAGACAAAAAATAGCAACGGACTAACAGAAAACTGCTAATAAAATCTGGCCAAATAGAATGTATATCATTTGAAACTTTTCCCTTTCTCTCCCCCTATTCACTCACTCCTGTCCACCTCTGCTTGCAAATGGCCATCTATTTTTACACATCTTATTTTTTTTTCATTAGAACTCTTAATTTATTAATCATAGTTGTTTTAATTTACTGACTGGACAGTTCCAACATTCCTGTCATGTCTGAGTCTGGTTCTGATGATTGTTCTTTCAAACTGTGATTTTTATCTTTTATTACACCTTGTTAATTTTTTGTGAAAGCCTGAAATGATAAAAGAGCTTCAGTAAATAGATCTTTAGTAATGTGGAGGTAAAGTATAGGGCAGGGGAAAATGTTTTACAGTTCAATGATTAAATTTATCTCCTATTGACTCTGCTCCTACAGGTAAGTGCTCCTCTGTGGGAAGGATAGAAGGGGTGGGAATTCAGAATTCCCTCTTCCTCATGTGGTGGCCTAGGAGCCTGGAATTGGATACTTCCCTTCCCTTGGGTCCAGAGAAGAGAATGGCAACCCACTCCAGTACTCTTGTCTGGAAAATCCCATGGACAGAGGAGCCTGGTGGGCTGCAGTCCATGGACTTGCGAAGAGTCCGACAAGACTGAGCGACCTCACTTTCACTTTTCACTTTCATGCATTGGAGAAGGAAATGGCAACCCACTCCAGTATTCTTGCCTGGAGAATCCCAGAGACGGGGAAGCCTGGTGGGCTGCCATCCACGGGGTCGCACAGAGTCGGACACGACTGAAGTGACTTAGCAGCAGCAGCAGCTTCCCCTGGGTCAGTTGAACTATAATAAAATCCCGATAGGTTAGCCTTTGGTGGTACTAATGGTAAAGAACCCACCTGTCAATGCAAGAGACTTAAGAGATGAAGATTCAATTCCTGAGTTGGAAAGATCCCCTGGAGGAGGGCATGGCAACCTACTCCAGTGTTCTTGCCTGGAGAATCTCATGAACAGAGGAGCCTGGTGGGCTACAATCCATAGGGTTGAAAAGTGCTCTAGTTACCCAGTTGTGTCTGACTCTTTGCAACCCCATGGATTGTAGCCCACCAGTCTCCTCTGTCCATGGTGATTCTCCCAGGCAAGAATACTGGAATGGGTTACCATGCCCTCCTCCAGAGGATCTTCCCAACCCAGGGACTGAAACCAGGTCTCCCTAATTTCAGGCAAATTATTTATCATATGAACCACCAGGGAAGCCCAGGTCAAAAAGAGTGGGACGCAATTGAAGAGATTTAGCACCCAGGCACGTATAGGTTAGTCTTTCATAAAATAGTTTTTTTCTGTGGTCTGGTCTTATTAGGCAAAACATAATAATCTGACATCTTCAAATGGTTACTTTTCCCCTCCCACTTCCAGAAGCATTAGAGGGTTTCCCTCTAATATTCAGTGCTTGAAGCTGGCAGGGCTCCGGTAAGTAAAACTCACTAACATACAGCCTCCTCATGTGACTGGGTCTCTCTAAATTGTTTTAACACTCAGACTTTTTCCCGCTGAGCCTCTTGACTAATTGTGAATTGTAGTTTCTTGGTTTCATGGTCTAGTACTAGAATATGAAATAAGGGGAAAAGATTATACTAAGGGATACTTTCTTCACCAGAGTGCTAATTTTGCATGTAGGAATAATACACATTAGTTAAGTCACAAACTTACTAAGTGGGAGATTGTACTACAATCCTAGCCAAGTATTTCAATTTCAATGCTTAGGAATCTTAGTGAATTTTTCCAATGGTTTAATATATAAACACTTAAGTGAAAATTAACAATGTTAACATTTCAAACAATATTTTTATATTAATTTTTACAAATATGGGTGAGATTGGTTGAAATATCCTAGACAATTACACGGGTATTTGTTCCTTTTAAAATACATATGATTTCTCAACTAACTTATTCAGAGTTTTAACTGAGACAAAATATGAATTGACTTGTGTGTGTGTCTATTATTTTCCTGGATTGTACCATAAAATCATAATTTAATTATCAGAATTATAATCCTACTCTCAGTTTATAAGCCAGAGAAGGAAATGGCAACCCACTCCAGTATCCCTGCCTAGAGAATCCCGTGAACAGAGGAGCCTGGTGGGCTGCTGTCCACAGGGTCTCACAGAGTCAGACACGACTGAAGTGACTTAGCAGCAGCAGGAGTTTATAAGCACCATGAACTGAGTGGTGTGTAACAATAGAAATTTGTCTCACAAATCTGGAGGTTATGGGCATCCCTGGTGGTTCAGATACTAAAGAATTGGCGTGCAATGCAGGAGACCCATGTTCAATCTCTGAGTCAGGAAGATATGCTGGGGAAGGGAATGGCTACCCACTCCAGTATTCTTGTCTGGAGAATTTCATGGACAGAGGGGCCTAGAAGGTGACAGTTGCAAAGAGTTGGACATGACTGAGCAACTAACACTTTCTGGAGATTATAAACCAGGAATCAAGGGGTTGGCAGGCCCTACTCTCTCTGAAATCTATAGATGAAGAATTTCTCTTTATGTCTTCCACCTTCTGATACGCCCAGATGTCTCTTGGCTTATGTTAGCACAACTCCCTTTTGTCTCCAAATTCACATGCTGTTTTCCCATGTGTCTCTTCTCATTATCTTCACTCTGTGTTTATTGATCCAAATTTCTCATTTTTATAAGGACTTCAGTTCTAATGTGTATGTGTGTGCTAGTCTCTCAGTTGTGTCTGATTCTTTGCTACCCCATGGACTGTAGCCCACCAGGCTCCTCTGTCCAAGGAGTTCTCCAGGCAAGAATACTGGAGTGGGTTGCCATTGCCTTCTCCATAATGAAGTATTTCAAGCAAAGATGGGTTCGATAAAGGAAAGAAATGGTATGGACCTAACAGAAGCAAAAGATATTAAGAAGAGGTGGCAAGAATACACAGAAGAACTGTACAAAAAAGATCTTCATGACACAGATAAACACAATGGTGTGATCACTCACCTAGAGCCAGACATCCTGGAATGTGAAGTCAAGTGGGCCTTGGAAAGCATCACTACAAACAAAGCTAGTGGAGGTGATGGAATTTGAGTTGAGCTATTTCAAATCCTGAAAGATGATGCTGTAAAAATGCTGCACTCAATATGCCAGCAAATCTGGAAAACTCAGCAATGGTCACAGGACTGGAAAAGGTCAGTTTTCATTCCAATCCCAAAGAAAGGCAATGCCAAAGAATGCTCAAACTACCACACAATTGCATTCATCTCACACGCTAATAAAGTAATGCTCAAAATTCTCCAAGCCAGGTTTCAGCAATATGTGAACCGTGAACTTCCAGATGTTCAATCTGGTTTTATAAAAGACAGAGGAGCCAGAGAGCAAATTGCCAACATCCGCTGGATCGTCAAAAAAGCAAGAGAGTTTCAGAAAAGCATTTATTTCTGCTTTATTGACTACACCAAATCCTTTGACTATGTGGATCACAATAGACTGTGGAAAATTCTGAAAGAGATGGGACTACCAGACCACCTGACCTGCCTCTTAAGAAAGCTGTATATAGGTCAGGAAGCAACAGTTAGAACTGGACATGGAACAACACTCTGGTTCTAAATAGGAAAAGGAGTATGTCAAGGCTGTATATTGTCACCCTGCTTATTTAACTTATATGCAGAGTACATCATGAGAAACGTTGGGCTGGAGGAAGCACAAGCTGCAATCAATATTGCTGGGAGAAATATCAGTAACCTCAGATATGCAGATGACACCACCCTTGTGGCAGAAAGTGAAGAGGAACTAAAAAGCCTCTTGATGAAAGGGAAAGAGGAGAGTGAAAAAGTTGGCTTAAAGCTTAACATTCAGAAAACTAGGATCATGGCATCTGGTCTCATCACTTCATGGGAAATAGATGGGAGACAGTGGAAATTCTGTCAAACTTTATTTTTTGGGCTCCAAAATCACTGCAGATGGTGACTGCAGCCATGAAATTAAAAGATGCTTACTCCTTGGAAGGAAAGTTATGATCAACCTAGATAGCATATTAAAAAGCAGAGACATCACTTTGCCAACAAAGGTTAGTCTAGTCAAGGCTATGGTTTTTCCAGTGGTCATGTATGGATGTGAGAGGTGGACTGTGAAGAAAGCTGAGCACTGAAAACTTGATGCTTTTGAACTATGGTGTTGGAGAAGACTCTTGAGAGTCCCTTGGACTGCAAGGAGATCCAACCAGTCCATCCTGAAAGAGATCAGTCCTGGGTGTTCATTGGAAGGACTGATGCTGAAGCTGAAATTCCAATACTTTGGCCAACTCATGCGAAGAGTTGACTCACTGGAAAAGACCCTGATGCTGGGAGGGATTGGGGCCAGGAGGAGAAGGGGACGACAGGGGATGAGATGGCTGAATGGCATCACCGACTCAATGGAAATGGGTTTGACTAGACTCCGGGAGTTGGTGATGGACAGGGAAGCCTGGCATGCTGCGATTCATGGGTTGGCAAAGAGTCGGACATGACTGAGCGACTGAAGTGAACTGAACTGAAAGACGTATAAATGAGTCCTTATAAATGAGTCCTTTTATGAAGGACTAAGTTTATTCCATAATATTTGGACTTTTTTTTTTTACTATAATAAAATATCTACTGTATTTTTGCCTTTTAAAACTCAATTAACATAAATCATAATATTGCATCTATTTTTAAAAATTATTATTTCCTAGAATTACATAAAATGTACATAATTAAACTCAGAGATGGAAGGCTGCTGACAGCTAGGGTTATTGTCTATAAAAAAAATGTGTTTTAACAAAATCAACTTACAAATAAGTTTCTTTCTGTAATGCTGAGCTACATAAAATTTTAGCTTGATTAAAAATCTTGGCCATTTCTTTAGATAGCAAAATCTCAGTTTTTTCCTAAAGCAAGTACATAATGCAAAAGAGTCAGTAAGTGTTTTGTAAGGAGGAAGCACAGGAAAAATATGGTTCCAGATATATTTTTTCTTTTCATTATCTGTGAAACTTCACTTATTTCACAGTTCAGTTCAAAATACTATAGCTTAGATTTCACATTCATGATCATCGATCTGTTTGCAGCCTGGGATGCCAACATCCCCTTTGGAATCATTAATTTTAGAATATCAATATTCTAAGGGAAGAAAAAGCTTTTTATTTCTCCTTTATCTTTATGATCTAGGTTTTAATAGACTGAAATGTAATAAAGTGTGATTGCAAGTAATTAAAAACATGATAATTTCAGTTAAATAAATAACACTGCAGTCATTAAAGTGGTATCCAATGTACTAATATATACAAAATATATGTAGCTTGCTACACAAAAAAGTAAAAAAGTGGTATATTTTGTTTGAATTTAGTAGTGTGGCATACTTCTCATATATTCATTTTGTTCTCTACTATAAGTCTATCATTAGACATGAAGTTGATTTGTTATCAAGTAACACTAAAGTCATAAATTTGTCTAGGTAAATTCTCAAAATTTTATTCTTTTGTATTTTATTCAGTGGTTAACTTGTTATACATTACATACCATCAGTACCTACTCTTGATGTTGTCATTGTCCAGTAGCTCAGTTGTGTCTGACTCTATGACCCCATGGACTGCAGCATGCCAGACTTCCCTGTCTTTCACTATCTCCTGGAGTTGGCTCCAACTCACGTCCATTGAGTCGATGATGTCACCCAACCATCTCATTCTCTGTCATCCCCTTCTCCTTATGCCCTCAATCTTTCCCAGCATCAGGGTCTTTTCCAATGAGCTGACTCTGCATCAGGTGGCCAAAGTATCAGAGCTTCAGCTTCAGCATTATTCCTTCCAATGAATATTCAGAATTTATTTCCTTTAGGACTGACGCATTTGCTCTCTTTGCTGTCCAAGAGACTCTCAATAGTCTTCTCCAGCACCACAATTTGAAACCATCAATTCTTAGGCCCTCCACCTTCTTTATGGCCCACTTCTCACATCCATACATGACTACTGGAAAAACCATAGATTTGACTATACACATCTTTGTCAGCAAAGTGATGTCTCTGCTTTTTAATATGGTGTCTAGTTTTGTTATAGCTTTTCTTCCAAGGGACAAGCTAATAGTTTGTTATCTCCACTATTAGAATATTCTCTTTCTCTCTAAAGTAAGACTACTGACATATTCTAAATGATTAGGCTAAAATAAGAAAAAATTATAAAAACTATCATTTTCAATTAAAATGAAAAATTTATATTAATTAGACATAGCATCATTTAAATATTAGTTCTACTTAAAAATATATTTTGTCAAAGTAATATTCAATTTAATAAAGACATAGTATGACAATGATAGTCACAAAATGAACTAATAGAAGCACTTTGGAATATGTTTCTTATTTTTTCCTGTATTTTGTGAAATAAAGCTCATGGACAAGTTTTGCATATATATTGAAATTTCATTGTGTGTGAGATTCTGTACTATATAAAGTATGTAACTTTCTGTCACAGTTCAATGCCAAAAAAGCTTCTCTTGATGGTTCAAATGATATAATACATGTCCTTCAACACAGACATATATTTAGATATGTTTTTGCATATGTAGTAAGTGTGATTTGCCCAACTGACTGTGCAAAGAATGTCAGTTTTTCTTTAACATCCTATTCCAAGTCAGTTATTTTTCTCATCTTGCTTCACCAAGGTGATTAAGAAATGTATTGTCAATTTATTCTTTTTTTTTAACAATTTTTTAAATTTCCTATTTTCTCTTTCATCTTAATAAAGAGACATTTAAAGTTTAGTAAATGTTATGTCCCTCCTCCGACCCTCCTGCATCCTCTCCCTTTGAAAAATCTTTCAGTCCTGTCCATTTAGAAAAGAACTTCAGTAACAAAGGCTTATTAACTCTCATAAAGATCAATTACTAAAGAGAATGTTCCGTTCTTTGTCTTAAATCTTTTGAAATCTTCTCTATATAGTTAAGATATAAATCAAACTCTTTCCCCAGCCTGTTCAAAAGCTGACTGCATATAACCTCTGACTGCCTCTTCCACCTCATCTCAGATTGCTCTTCCCTAGCCCTACTTGGCTACAGCAGAACTGTCTTTGTTATTCTTGGAAGAGGCTAAGTGAGTGCTTTTACACCACTTCACTGGAGTATTCTTCTACCTTATATTTGTCCTAGTAATCTAGGACATGTTCTTGATTTCACACACAGGTCCTCCTTTATCGGCTGACGCATCCATCCACTTGCCACTGTGGAGTTTAACTGGTAATCCTGGAAAACTGCCCTCAGCGGTATATGTCACCTTGCTCAGATATGACCAGAAGGTAAATTACCCTTTGCAGGAAGGAAGCTGACAACCAATGAGGGATGGTATGAGGGCACAAATTTCATCCTCCTGGTCTCACGAGAGTAACAACCGTGTGGTGCAATTCATGCTCCAGATCTTCCTGTGGGCTCAGGCTGAGGGCACACTTTTCACCTAGCTGCTTATCCTGACCAGTTCTGAGTCCCACCTTCCCTTCTATGTTTTACCCAAATCACATCCTTGAAGAAAAGTTTTGTACAAGAATCCTCATCTGAGGCTTGGAGAACATAACCTAAGACAGTTGATACAAGATACAGTGCAAGAAAGTGCACTTTCAGGATGGGTTTCTAGGTTGGTATAATTTGTTTCCTGGATGGCATTGATGACCTATGACAGGTGCTTTGTAGAACGCTGATGGTCCTTGGCATGCTCCACCAGTGTGACTGGTGAAACTCCTCTTATGTAAACTAGGTCAAGATAGAAGTATAAGAAGTGTTTTGCCTTGTACAATGTCTCTGATATTTGATAAATCTGAAGGAAATAACACCCATATGGCCTGTGGAATTGGGTGGATTATTAAGGCCATGGATTTGTGTCCATTATTCACAAAATATAACAAAAACGTGAGAGTCAAGGGGCCTCTTTGAGAGGATGCAAAGATATCTTAATTTCCTATAGCTGGAGGGCAGATTTTGCAGCCACCCCACAGAAATAGGTGTGAGGTAAAAGAGAAAGTGTTAGTCACTCAGGTGTGTCTAACTCTTTGTAAGTCCTTGGACAGTAGCCCATCAGGCTCCTCTGTCTATGGAATTCTCCAAGCAAGAATACTGAGTGGGTAGCCACACCCTTCTCTAAGAGATCTTCCCAATCTGGGGATTGAACCCAGTTTTCTTGCATTGCAAGGAGATTCTTCACTTTCTGAACCACTGTAACTCTACCCAAAATGTGGTTTGCTTGTTGAGGCTGATGATGCCATACACACACCAGGATACTATGGAAGATGTAATACTCAGCAATTGGGCTTTCTAGAGAGAACAGGGCAGCTTATTAGTAAGTGTAAAATGTCTTGAGAGAACAGGGAAAGGATATTGAAATAAGGATTTTATGATAGTTAGGTGTTGGTATCAGTCTTGTGGTTTGAATCCCATCAGTATCAAATGAGGGAGGGCCCAGGTTTTCTTACCAGATTTCTGCGATGTAGGACAGAAAAGGAAAGATGGAGAGGTTAAGTTTAAAAGGTGTCAGCAGCCAAACTTGCAATATTTGATTCAGACAATTATAGAAGACATAGATGAAAAATTGCTCTTACTGTAAGATAGCTAGACATTTGGAAAATGGCTGCATTTCTTAGAGTAGCTAACTCTTTCCTGCTAAAGTAAGGAGTCTTTTTTATTTTTTTAAATCCAATCAGTTACTCTATGCCTTTTAATTGGAACATTTAGTCCACTGACATTTAAAGTAATTATTAATAGATATGTGCTTATTGTCATTTTTAGACTTGTTTTCTGGTTGTTTTTGTAGGTCTTCCCTATTTTATTCTTCTTTTAATTTCTTTCCTTGAAGTTTGGTGATATTCTTTAGTGGTATGCTTGTCTGCTTGTCTTATTTTCTCTCTAAATTTTGTGTCTCAAAATTTGATTTGTGGTTGCCATGGGGTTCCTATATGTTGACCTATACCTATATCTGTTTATTTTAAACAAGCAATCCTTTAAGTTCAAACACATTCCAAAAGATCTACCTTTTTTTTCCCCTTTACCCTCACATTGTGTTTTTGTTTTCATTTTTTAAGTCTTCTTATTTATCCCTTTATTGTGGTTACAGTTGATTTTGTAACTTTTGTCTTTTAGTCTTTATACTTATTTAAGCTTATTTAAGTGGCTTATTCTCAGCTTTTACTGTGGATTTGCCTTTACTAGTGTGGTCAATCCAGCATTGAACTGCAATGAAAAGCAAATGGCACTAGAGCATTCACCAGGCTTATGCTTGGGCATGTGCCAGGGAGCTTGTGGGAGAGCAGAAAGCCAGCCACATGGTCTCAAGTCTTCCTTTCCTCCTCAATTTAGGTGCAATCAATTATCTGTGCGCTCCTCAGGAGCAGAGCCCAGGTTTCCTACAGCCCTCATATTCATCTCATCAGCCTTCCAACCAGGCAAGGGGGCTCACTTTTGCTTTGTGGGATGCCAGGCTAGGGCACCCAATATGTGGCTTGAACCACTTACTCCCCAAGGATAGTCTCTGCCCATGTAATCTCCCTTTTCCTCTGAGTCTCCTCCCAGGGACCCATTTCCTACCTGATTCTGCATGTAGCTTTCTTATAGCCTTTCTGCCAGCCTTCAGTTAGTTTTCAGTGAGAATTGTTCCCCATGTAAATGTGTTTTTAATATGTTCTTGGAGGGTGGTGATCTTCATATCCTCCTTCTCTGCCATCTTGATTCAAGTCCAGAGAAAGGTTTTTTGAAAGTACTTTCAAATATGAAGGTCTACAGTAAGAATGGGCTTCCCTTTTGGCTCAAACGGTAAAGCATCTGACTGCAATGTGGGAGACCCAGGTTTGATCCCTGGGTCAGGAAAATCCTGTGGAGAAGAAAATGGCAACCCACTACAGTACTCTTGCCTGGAAAATTCCATGGACAGAGAAGCCTGGTAGGCTACCGTCTATGGGGCCGCAAAGAGTCAGACACTACTGAAAGACTTTATTTCAGTTCACTTTACAGTAAGAGTATTGTTATAAGATAATGATATTTTCCAAGAAGTCCTCAATGTTTTAAGCAATCTATAGCTTATAAAAATCACAGTAGAATTGGAAGTGCAAAAAATAAAAAGAAAAAATATAATCATGTCCATAATGCCATATAAAAATCTTTGTTGGGTTACTCTGCTAAAATATCACTCCTGAACACTTGCCTAGCTTAACTTTTCTGATGGTTTTGTTTACACTTGTTAGAGAACAACCACCTACAGTGCTAAATTCATCCTTTAGATACAGGCTGGCAGCTCCCCTTGACTTCCATGTACTTGCAAGAGCAAAATTTGGCCTGCCGTGATTCACATGGATGGGGGGTGGGCGGGCAGAAAAACAATCTTCAAAGAATTAAAGTGGTCATGAAGCGAAGGCTCAGGAGAGGAAATGGGGGCTTAAGTGGAAAGAAAAAGGAATTTTTTTTTTTTTTTTTTTTTTACATCAGGCTTGTAGGATCTCTTACTTACACTTGTTGAACAGTAAGAACATCACAACCTCCTAGAGTTCCTAAATAGCATCCTTAACTATGAAGTCTGATATCTCAGGCATTCCTCAGGCAAAATAGTATTGGCTTAAAAGTTGTCAGTCAACAGAAGACACTCTTTAAGGGCTGTCAATGACTGACACTGTGTTTTTTGTTTTTTATTTTTCCACAGCAAAAGAAAAATACCCACCTTGTCCATTTTGATTAGCATTTCATCCAATGTAAAGAGTCATAAGGAAGGAGAGAGAGAAATAAGAAGCCTTTTGAGGATGCCAGCCTCTCTATGTCTTTCATAGGTAGTTAGGAAATGGATTCAAGTACATATAAAGCATCTTGCAGAAAGTAGCTCTTATGGAAACTCAGCTGAAGAAGTACAGCTCTGCTTTATCAGCATGATTTAGAAAAGTGATTCTTTTGAAATGGTCATATCATTCTGTTAAGCAGAGTGACTGTTTATTCTGTTTGATTTTTTTTTAATCAGGCATTTTATGGAAATTTTACCAAGTTTTTTGTTTTCTTATGTAAATATAGTAGGAAATATATCTTGTAACATTTAGTTTAAAAGTGCTTCTTAAACCTATCACTCCTTACTATCCAAACAATTCTGTGACTACACCTTGTTAAATCCACTTACACATGAAGAAACAAAAGCTTTGAGAGGTTAAGTTAATATTCTAAGATCCACAGCTATAGACTCAGCTTTAAATCTCAGCTTTAAATCTAGGTCTCAGCTTTAAATCTAGATCTCTGATATGAAACTCTATGTGATTTCCACTATCTGCAATGTTACATAGAAAAATGGTTTTAAAACACTAAGTAATTTTACAATTATGGGATGATATAATTGTATTCTTTGAAAAAAAATCAAAATAATGAACTTATTTGCAAAGTTTTGGAATCAGATCTAGAATTACGTCCAAAGGTCTTCCCCATAAAATAAAAATGAGAAGCTACTTAATCACTGAACTGCAGTTGTTTCATATAGCAATATTACATACAGCACATATGAACAGATACTTTCTCAGTGAAGCCCAATAATGTTGTGTTTTCAGTAGTTTCTAAGAACTCCTTGAATAATGTTAGCTTTAGGAGGTTGCCCATCTCCCTCAAAATGAGTTTATTTTTCGTTTTTATGTCACAGTAGCCATCTGTTCACAGAGAGTCAGAACTGTGCTATTATTCCTGTGTGATATCGTACAACGTGTGTGTGTGTGTGTGTGTGTGTGTGTGTGTGTGTATGTGTAGAAGATTTAACATAAGGCAGATATAGAAAGACAAACACTGTGTGATCTCACTTATATGAGGGAGGTAAAATAGCCAAATTCCTAGAAGTAGAGTAGAATAGTAGTTGCCAGGTTTGGATGCGAGGAGAGGGAAATGAGAAATAGTTGTCAAAGGGTACAAAGTTTTAGTTATGCAAGATGAATGAGTTCTGGACATCTGACAGACAGTATAGTGATGATAGTTAATAATACTGTATTGCATATTTAAAATGAGCTAAGAAGATAGCTCTCTAGCTGTGTCTTTCATGGATTTAATTCCTGCTGTGTGCTAAGTAACTTCAGTTGTATTAACTCTTTGTGACCCTGGACTGTAGCCCTCCAGGCTCCTCTGTCCATGGGATTCTCCAGGCAAGAAAATTGGAGTGGGTCGCCATGCCCTCCTCCAGGTTATCTTCCTGAACCAGGGATTGAACCCATGTCTCTTATGTTTCCTGGATCGACAGGTGGGTTCTTTAACACTAGTGCCATCTGGGAAGCCCCATATTTAATTCCTGAAAGTGAAAGTGTTCGCTGCTTAGTCTTGTCTGAGTCTTTGCAACCCTGCTGACTATAGCCCACCAGGCTCCTCTGTCCATGGGATTCTCTAGGCGAGAACCCTGGCATGCATTGCCACTCTCTTCTTCAGGGGGTCTTTCTGATCCAAGGATTGAACCTGGATCTCCTGCATTGCAGATGGATTCTCTGCCATCTGAGCCATGAGAGAAGCCATTTAATTCTGACAAAGAGCTAATTGAGTTCTTACTTTCTTTTCAACTTATTATATTTTCCTGCATATATATCCACATTTCCTCATCATTATCCTCTGCCAAAGTCACTGATACTTTCAGTGATATCTTTCCCATGGACAATTTTTTATTTCAACTACTGTCAGAGAAATACTTGACATACAGACAATTCTATTATGAAAACATTCATAGTATTATTTTTTTTTATCCTTTAAACACTACTTCACTTTTTCTTTTCAGTTTATGTTGACTATTTTATTCATAGTTGAGGGCAGTATCTAGGTATTTCATGTGTTCCTGAAATTTCCTTATCAAATAAATGATTTGATTATATATAGCTCTAGACCAAGTAGGCTCTTTGCTATGATCCATCATAAATGGATGTCAAGTGATGTGTGGATTAAAAAGGATATATAAATCTTCTTCTCTAACTCTGCAACAATGTTTGAGACTACAATGCTTGAAACTACAGGAAAATTGCAAATGTTTTCTTTCAAGGGTATGATGCATTTATGGACAGTTAATATTGTATTTGTCAGTGAGTTGGTATGGGAAGATATTGAGAGAATTAACGGTAGATGGAAGCTTTTAGATAGCTATTACTGGAGATTTTTTTTAATATGTAGAATTGAACTCCTTGGAAGGGAATGACGATGAGGCTTCTCCTAAGAGTATGGGCAAAGAAGCAGAAATATAATTTATTTACTTATTCAAAGAACATTTATTGAGTGTCACCTGTGTTGAAAGCAGTTCTGATGGGCATAAATGTAACAAAACCATATTGTTCCATTACTCTCAATTAGCTCACAAATAGTGAGTATGATAAATTTAAGTGACCAATTAAAATTTTAAAATAGCAATTATGAAGAATGACTTGGTAATGTGAAAAATATTTGACTATACTGTGGATTCTTGAACAATATGGTTTTGAACTGTGGGTGCACTTACACATGTATTTTTTTTTTTTTACTAAATACATATCAGAGAACTACACAATTAGCAGTTAGTTGAATCTATGGATGCTGAACTGGGAATATGAGAGCCAGCTCTAAAGTTATAGATGGATTTTTTGACTCTCTTCATGTTCCTAATCCCCCATGTTGTTCAAAGGTAAATTGTATCTATTAACATATCTATATAGGTAACTGATGTTTATAATCTATCTGTAGACTAAATGGCCCCAAAATTGCCCATTAATTTGGTTACATAAGAAAAATTTAAATTAACTTTAAAAGAAAGGATCAAAGTCAGATGCAATATAAGGAGTGTTGGAATTATTTTGTATGATGCACATCCTTTTGGAGAAATTAGAGACAGTTTTAGGGTAACTGAGTCAGGACTTAAAGGATAACAATTCTTTGGAGAGTAGAGTTTGGCTAGGTGCCACTATGAATGGTACAAATTAGTCTGATAAAGACATCCTTGGTATTACCAGATAGATTTTTTTTTCCTTTTTTTTTGTGTGTGTGTGTTTCTTTCTTTCTCAATGTTCATTTCTTAGTTGTATATCTAATACATATGACTCTCAAAGTAATTTTCAACTTTTTAATCAGTTAATGTACCAATTATTTTATGTTGCAAGATCTTTTTTTTTTTTCCTTTCTTTCTTTCTTTTTTCTCTTGAGTATACAAACAGACAAGCACAGACAGGGAGCAAACACACACACAAAGCTTGGGTTTGATGTGACAGCTCTTAATTCTATTATATGCTGTTTGAGGAAACCTTTGAAATACTGGAATGCTATTTTCAACCACAGCTCCCCTAGTAAGAAAAGAATGAGAAAAATGAGAGAAAATGATAGCATTAAGAAAATAATACTTTCTCCTTTCTAAATATGTATTTGGAATAGCAATGCACAGTCTTCCTGGTGAGCTAGATTGGAGAGCATTGAACACTGGGCCACATGTTCACCCCACACTGAATAAAGATAAGGTTGTTTATCTATCTTACCACTCCCAACCTCCAAAATCAACTTTGGAATTTAACAAAGACATGTCATGGGAAAGTGGCAGGCCCAAAACAAAACAGAGTAGAATGCTCTTCTCATGTGAAAGTAAGATCTAGCCCTTTGCCGCTCTGGTGCAATGGAGGGGGAAAAGGAGTGGGAATTAGCAAGTCTGCCGCAAAGGGCATAGGTCAGATGACCTTTTCTGAAGAATTGGTACAGTGGGAACAGCAACATCAGAGAGGGTTCTATCCCCTTCATGACATTTTACCATAAGGTAAGCACATCAAATCACAATCAGGACTAAATATTTGTCCTAGACTATAAATGACAATGTTGTAATACCTTCCTTGAAGAAGTATCATGTGGGAAAGAATAGAGAGCATGTCTGAATTTTTCTTTTAGTTTCTATGAATGATAGTATTTTTTTTTTTTTTTTTTGGTTTTTACACCTTTACTGCAAATCAAAACAAGAAAAGTGTCTTTAGGCTGAATATTTCTTTATGTACTTATTTCTACTTTAACTTTTCAATATTTAATTTTCTTCTTATGATTTGCAAAATTTCTTATATTATCATGTAACAAATATAATTGAAGACTTCTGCAAATTTTTATCATGTGCTAGTTGAAATCAACTGGGGGATTCAAATTCTGATCCCCATCCCCAGACTGATTTAACTGGACCCTAAGGTGTGGCTTGAGCATTAGGTGTTTTAAACACTTCCCAGGTGGCTCAGTGGTAAAGGATCTACCTGCCAATGCAGGAGATGCTTATTCAATCCCTGAGTCAGGAAAATCCACTGGATAAGGAAATGGCAATCCACTCCAGTATTCTTGCCTGGGAAATCCTATGGATAGAGGAGCCTGGCAGATTACAGTCCATGGAGTTGCAAAAGAGTCAGACATGACTGAACAACTGAACACACACACATACAGGAATGCATCAAAGAATAAACCAGTGTACAAGGGTAGTGTATAGTCTTGTAGGAAAAGACAAATAATTAGCTACACATATAATAAATGGTAGTTTTATTATCTTTTACAAGATAATGCATACTCTGCCAAAGTAAAATAAAATAGAACAGAATTAGGAGAATAATTGTTCCTAGTTTTGGGTACATTAAATAAATTTGTAAGTGTCAGCTTCATTGAAAAGGTGATATGTGAGCAAAGTTTTAAAGAAGATAAGGCAGTAAATTAACTTTAAATCTGAAAGCAGTGTGCTCTAAGCAGAAAGTTCAGCCAAAACAAAGCCCTAAGGATGTTGCGAGCTTGCCAGTTTCCAGGATAACCCAAAGGCCAATGTGCTAAGTTAGGAAAAGAAAAAGCAAGAATGAACTGATGCTGGAGTGATGAACTGTAACAGTAAGGCAAATGATGTTGGACCTGGGAGGCTATTTTAATCATTTTTATTTTAATTGGAATAAAATGGGACCTTGCAGAATTTTGAGCAAAGGAATAACATAATCTGATCTATATATTGATCTATTTATCTACCATCTATTTTTAATGTAAATACCTAAACTTTTATTAATATCTATGTTTACAATGAAGAAGAAAAAGAAAAATCTTGAAATAAAAACAAAAGTTTAACTTCTCATTTCTAAAGTTAAGAAAGGTGACATTAAAATGACAATGATAATGAATAGAGAAATGCATTGCATGACATTTTACTATATGGTAAGAACATCAAATCACAATTATGACTAAATATTTGCCCTGGACTATGACCGACAGGGGATCTTCCTGACCCAGGAATCAAACTCATATCTCTTGTGTCTCCTGCATTGGCAGGCAGGTTCGTTACGCATGGTTTCCATTTTGAAAGCTACTTTTATTTCTTTCTTGTCTGATGAGAAAGATGACTTTGATGCACCTCTTTGAAGTTTAGATCAGCCACATGAAATTCATCACAGCGAAAATAACATAAAGAACATTGGATTACGAATCCAGGTTTTACGGGGTGTCTGCTCCAAATGGAATATATGTAGCCAGATAAAGGAGGTTGATGGAAATGCACAAAATGAAGACCATGGTCATGAATGTTGATTAATGACTGTAGCTTTGACAAACTTAAGATACTTCAGAGATTCAAAGAACCACTACTAACTCACTATAGCTGGAAAGCTCTGTAAGTAGGCAAGAATTCCCAGTGCTTGCCCTTCAGTATAAAGGCATCACTCTGGCTGCTTTTAAGTGAAAAACCTGAGGATTGTAAGCAAGGGTATTACTTAGGAAGATGGCTGATTGTAACCTAGGCATGGCAATGACTGTGGGACAAGGGTAGCAAATTGTGATGAGAGGTTGTCAGGGTTTGGGTATATTTAAAAGTTAGAGATAACTGCATTGATTATTAAGTGAAGTTACAAGAGAGAGGGAGGAGTCAAGAAAATTTCTAAGACCTCTGAACTTCACAAGTGGAAAGAAGGAAATGTCGATTGGTATGGGGAAGATTTTGGATACACTAACTTGTGGGGAAAATTTCAAAGTTCAGTTTTTAGACTTTTCAATTTTCTGGTTTATGTTGAAATATTCTTCATCTATAATGTTTTTGTTCTAAATTTTGGGTATGTTTCTTTTTTGAGGAGGTCATTGAAAAAGCAAGAGAGTTCCAGAAAAACATCTACTTCTGCTTTATTGGCTACTCCAAAGCCTTTGACTGTGTGGATCACAACAAAGTATGGAAAATTATTAAAGAGCTGGGAATATCAGACCACCTGATCTGCCTCTTGAGAAATCGGTATGCAGGTCAGGAAGCAACAGTTAGAACTGGACATGGAACAACAGACTGGTTCCAAATAGGGAAAGGTGTACATCAAGGCTGTATATTGTCACCATGCTTGTTTAACTTATATGCAGTGTACATCATGAGAAACGCTGGGCTAGAGGAAGCACAAGCTGGAGTCAAGATTTCCAGGAGAAATATCAATGACCTCAGTTGGGCAGATGACAGCACCCTTATGGCAGAAAGTGAAGAAGAACTAAAGAGTCTCTTGAGGAAAGTGAAACAGGAGAGTGAAAATGTTGGCTTAAAACTCAGCATTCAGAAAACTAAGATCATGGCATCTGGTCCCATCACTTCATGGCAAATAGATGGGGAAACAGTGGAAACAGAGAGAGACTTTCTTTCTTTGGGCTCCAAAATTACTACAGATGGTGATTGCAGCCATGAAATAAAAAGATGCTTGCTTCTTGGAAGAAAAGTTTTGACCAACCTAGAGAGCATATTAAAAAGCAAAGACATTACTTTGCAAACAAAGGTTCATGTAGTCAAAGCTATGTTTATTCCAGTAGTCATGTATGGATATGAGAGTTGGACTATAAATAAAGCTTAGTGCTGAAGAATTGATGCTTGCGAACTGTGGTGTTGAAGAAGACTCTTGAGAGTCCCTTGGACTGCAATGAGTTCCAACCAGTCAATCCTAAAGGAAATCAGTCCTGAATATTCATTGGAAGGACTGATGCTGAAGCTGAACCTCCAATACTTTGTCTACCTGATGTGAAGAACTGACTCTTTGGAAAAGACCCTGATGCTGGGAAAGATTGATGGTGGGAGGAGAAGGGGACGACAGAGGATGAGATGGTTGGATGGCATCACCAACTTGATGGATATGAGTTTGAGCCATCTCCAGGAGATAGTGAAAGACAGGGAAGTCTGGCATGCTCCAGCCCATGGGGTTGCAAAGAGTTGAACAAAATTGAGAGACTGAACTGAAATGAATGTTTTTGTTCTGAATAATGGATTTTTTCTTTCTTTCTTTCTTTCTTTTTTGCTATATGGAACTTTTACATGTGTTTGTGCTCAGTCACTCAGTTGTGTCCAAGTCTTTGAGATACTGTGGACTGTAGCCTGCCAAACTCCTCTCTCTTGGGACTCTCCAGGCAAGAATCCTAATTGGGCTTTCATCTCCTCCTCCAGGGGGTCTTTCCATCCCAGGGACTGGGTGATTGAACCCTTGTCTATTGCCTCTTCTTGCACTGACAGGCAGATTTTTTGCCACTGCACCACCTGGGAAGCCCATAGAGATTTTATATCCACCATTAATTGTGTATTTGTTGAAAAGTTTATTATGCATCTATACATGTCAGGTACCATAGTCAATATAAATAATATACTTGCTCCCTTGGTACTAATAGTTTATTGATTGGGAAATGCTAAAGAATTAATAAATCACTATCTGATATTAATACATGTACTCCTATTTTATTTGTTTGTTGTTACATGCTGATGAGCTTAAGATAAATTTTTTTAACAGTAAGAAGTTATTCATGTATGAAGAATTTCTCTTTAATTTGAGCCCCCAGAAAAGTCCTTTCTCATGATAACAAATTTGAGCTGGCATGTATATGAAAGAAGAATCAGTCATGGAGCTAGCTAGAAGAGGATGGATATAAGCAAGCACCATGACCCCAAAGCATGATTTCTTGATATGTTAAAATTTTGGCAAGAACTCAATGAGGAAGGAAGTAAGAGATGAGTAGGGGAGCAATTAGAGAACAGCTCATGTCAGAACTTGTTAGCTCAAGAGAAAATTTGAGTATTTTTCTAACTGTGATGGGAAACCATTGGAGAAGCAGCATGATGGAAACCATTGTAGACACGTAGGCACAGGTAAAGCAGTGCAAGGTTTGGAGAGAAAGGAGTCAGCTTTGTTCTCTGTTACAAAAGTTAAAGTGCTGGCAAAAGGGAAATAACAAAGGAGAGTGATGACTGCTTCTTCAACAAGATCTCTGATTGTACCCTTTCATCTCATTGCTTGAAAGAATAGCCTTTTCATGGCAAAAGCTCATTGTTTTTAGTAAACTTTGACTCACTTCCTTCTGACACCACATTAAATGACATAATTTGGAGGGTAAGCACAGTAAAATGGATATAAACTTTGGAAAATCCTAAATTTGAAATAAAATTCCAACTGTTCTATTAAGAAACGATGTGTTACCTTAAGCATGTTATTTAACTTCTTTGACATAGTTTTCATTTTTGTAAAAAGTGGATAAATAATATTTTATTAATGGGATTGCAGTGTTAATAAAACACATGTGATATGAAGCACATGATTGCCACTGAGAAAATGAAAAAGTTTTATGGAAACTCTATATGGAAAAATTGACTTCAGCTTCTGAAATCTACTTCATATTCAAATAATTAATAAGGGGAAGGAATTTAAAGTTTGGGAGAATGAATTCAGACAGCTGAAGGTAAAAATAATCATCAAATATGTAAATTCTTAAATTTTTTGAATGCTCCTCTGATGGTGACTAACATTTATCCCTGTGCTTCTTCATTCCACAGAGTCAAATGGGTTTTTGTAAAGTTCTTTATGGGTCACAAATAATTTCCCCTGCTGAAAATTGTGTTCTTCACCGTCTGAGCAACCAGCAAAGCCCTAACTTTCTACACTGCTCCTGAAAACCACTTGGACAAATTGAAAACAATTCTGTTTTCATCAACATTGAATTACAGATATAAAATATTGTATGGGAATTATAATTTGATAAATGGGAACATTCTGGGGCCCATATTGAGTCCAGATGGTTACAGTGTCTTTAATACATGCATCCATTTGGCACTGGCACATTTGTGTATCACAGTCTCTTTCTCATTTATGTTTAATGATGGATAAATTCCAAGTACTACAAGATGCTTCTCAACATGTTAAACTTCTGGTGAGTAAGTGAGCAGACAGTGAGCTCTCTTTTTCCCAGTATACTGCACACTCTCAAAATAACTGTTCAAAGAGGATCTGAACTTCAGATTGATTAATTGGTATTTTCCAGTCTCAGGCAAAGAACAGAATAAAATGAATAACTTCTTCCTTCCAAAAAATAAATAAATAAATAAAATATATTTAGTAAGAATAAGGTAAATGTTGCAGTACATCTAAAATTCTACAATATATTTTTCAGTCTACAGTCAAATGGGGAATTCAAGGTAACTTTCAGTGAGGTATAGATTTTGGGGGCCCTGGCTGTTTTCAAACATGTCTACAGCTAAATTAAGGAAGTAGACAGATGTTGCCTTCAACACGATTCACATTTACTTATTACTTTATCTATTACTTCTAGTATAAATGAGCCATACCCCCATCAGAATTTTCTATCTTCAGTTTTCTTCTTTTTACAGCCAGTAAGTGTTTGTGATTATTTATTGTGAAAATTTCTCAGCTTTTTCAACCTACTGTAAAGTTGGATAGCTTCACATTTCCCATAAAATGCAAAATTAAATCATTTGACCTAGCCTGAAAGGTTGCCTGCATTTTTATGAATTCTAGCTTTGAAACATTATCTCTCTCTCTCTTTTTTTTTCTTTATTCCCTTTTCAACATTTTTCTTCCATTAATCCACTTGGTATTCCACCCAAATTAAAGTGTTTTCCTCCCATGTGGTTCAATAGTGCATGCATGCTTCCTAAGTCGCTCCAGTCATGCCCAACTCTGCGACCCCATGGACTGTAACCCACCAGACTCCTCTGTCCATGGGATTCTCCAGCAAGAATACTGGAGTGGGTTGCCATGCCCTCCTCCAGGGAATCTTCCTGACCAAGGGACTGAAACAGCATCTCTCATGTATCCTTGCATTAGCAGGTGGGTTCTTATCACTGAGCCATCTGGGAAGCCCCATGCTTCAATAGACTTGACAAAAAATCCTACTCTGAATGTCTACATATTGGATTCCTAGGATTGGTCCCCCAATACAACTTAATCCTCTGAATTTGTTCATCATTGTTTTATGACTTCCACTCACTATCAACCACGTTGATATGAGGAATAGAAATCAGTATTTCTAAGACAAGATATGGTCTTCCCTGGTCGCTCAGACAGTAAAGAGTCTGTCTGCAATGTGGGACACCTAGGTTTGATCTCTGGGCTGGGAAGATCCCATGGAGAAGAGTACAGCTACCTACTCCAATATTCTTGCCTACAGGATTCCATGGACAGAGGAACCTGACAGAATACAGTCCACGGAGTTGTGAAGAGTCAGACTCAACTGAGAGAGATATACTCATATCTTTATACAGTTCATACAGACTTTGCACATGACTGTACCATGGACAGAGGAGCCTGGTCAGCTACAGTCCACGGGGTTGCACAGAGTTAGACACGACTAATGTGACTTAGCACGCATGCACGTACCAGACCAAACTAATTTATATAGATTGAATGACTAGGCATCTCTCATAATAGTAGAAAATAAACATAATGGTATACAATTCTTCAACCTGAGAGTGGTAAAGGGTGTTTCTAGAAACAAACTGTTTAACTCCCACTTCATTACTTCTAGCTAAATGGAGTAAACTTTTCCAAAGGCAACATTCATTATCTAAAATTTCCTGTGTAATAGAGCACTGATCAATGTGCCTAGCTTAAAGGTTACATTTCTCAATCTCCTTTGCAGGATATAGGATCAAATGTTGGCAACACAGAAAAAGCAGAAGTGTTGAATATGCACTCTGGAAAACTCTTAAAAGACAATGGGAAGTTTATTCTGTTTCTATTTTAATTAGACAAATGTTAGGCCTTTTGAAATGGTCCCATAGTTCTTGAATATTCTGTTCTTTTATTAATTTATTATTTGTTTAATTTTTTGGCAGTGTTGTACAGTTTACAAGATCTTTGTTCCCTGACCAGAGATTGAACCCAGGCCCCTGGCAGTGAGATCACCAAGTCCTAACCCCTAGACTACCAAGTGATTTCTTGTTCTTTTATTATTATTTTTTCTCTGGATTTCAGTTAGGGAAAATTCTATTGTCCTGTCTTCCAGCTCACTGATCAATACAATAAATATGTTAAGTAGAAGTGATAAGAGTAGGTATTCTTGGCCTGTTCTTGATTTTAGAAGAAAGACTTTAAGCTTTTCATCGTTCAGTATGACATTAGCTGTGTTGTAAGTGGCCTTTATTGTAATAGTTATGTTACATATGGACCAATTTTGATGAGAGTTTTTGTCATGAATACATGTTGAATTTTTCAAAGGTATGATCCATTCCAGTGTCTGTTTGGTTGATCATGTGATTTTTATCTTTCCTTTTGTTAATGTGGTAAATCAGATTGATTTATTTGAGAATATTGAACCATTCTTGCATCCCTGGGATAAATCCCCCTTGGTCATGGTATATTATCTTGTTTATGTATTGTTGAACTTGTCTTGCTAGCATTTTGTTGAATTTTTTTTGTATCAATATTCATCAGAGATATTGGCCTGTAATTTTCCTTTTTGTAGTGTTTTTGTTTTGTTTTGGTATCAGGGCGATGGTGATCTCATAGTGACTTTGGGAATGTTCCCTCCTCTTCAATTTTTTGGAACAGTTTGAGGATAGCTATTACCTCCTCTTTATATGTTTAATACGCAGAAACATGTTGCTTATCTGTACATTAATAATGATCAGAGAGAGAATGCAGGACGAAAAAAAAAATTCCATTTAAAAATCACATCACAAAGAAGAAAATACCTAGGTATAAACTTAACTGTGGACATGAATAATTTATATTCTGAAAATGATAAAATATTGAAAGAATTTGAAAATGATTCAAATAAATTAAAAGATATCCCATATTCTTGGATTGAAAGTGTTAATGTTAAAATGTACATACTACCTGAAACAATCTAAAGATTTAATGCAATCCCTATCAAAATACCCATGCGCTGTTTACATCACAAAGAAGAAAATATCTAGGTATAAACTTAACTGTGGACATGAACAATTGATATTCTGAAAATGATAAAATATTGAAAGAACTTGAAAATGATTCAAATAAATTAAAAGATATCCCATATTCTTGGATTGAAAATGTTAATGTTAAAATGTACATACTACCTGAAACAATCTAAAGATTTAATGCAATCCTTATCAAAATACCCATGCACTGTTTTATAGAACTGGAGCTAATAATCCTAAAATTTATGAGAAACCACAAGATTCCAAAAACAATTTTGGATTAAAAAAAAAAAAAAAAAACTGGACATATCATTCTCTCTGACCTCAGACTATACTACAAATCTTCAGAAATCAAAACAGTATGGTTGGCACAAAAATAGATAGATATAGATCAATAGAATAGAGTAAGAACCTGGAAATAGACCCATACACTCAGAGTCAATTAATCTATGACAAAGGAACAAGAATTTACAATGGAGAAACAGTCTCTCCAATAAGTGATGTTGGGAAAACTGAACAGCTACATGCAAATGTAATGAATGAGAGATAAGAAAATTATTTACACTAAATACAAAAATAAACTCAATGTAGATTAAAGGTCTAAATGTAAGACCTAAAACCATAAAATTCCTAGACAAGAACACAGTAGAACACTCTTTGACATAAATTGTATTGTCTACCCCTGAATGATATATCACCTCACACTTGTCAGAATGGGTTTCATCAAAAACCCACAAATAACAAAAGTTGACCAGGATATGGAGAGAAGAGAACTCTTGTATACTATTGGTGGGAATGTAAGTTGGTTTAACCACAATGGAAAACAGTATGTGGTTAATCGGTCAGTCATGGCTGACTCTTTGGGACATCCAAGGATTGTAGCTCGCCAGTCTCCTCTGTCCATGGGATTCTCCAGGAGAGAACAGTGGAGTGGGTAGCCATTCCCTTATCCAGGCAATCTTCCTGATGCAGGGATCAAACATGCATCTCCTGCATTGCATGCAGATTCTTTACTGTTTGAGCTATCAGGGAAGCCCAGAAAACAATATGGTGTTCCCTCAAAAAGGCTAAAAATAAAGCTATCATATATCTAACAACCCACCTCCTGCATCTATATCCAAAGAAGATGAAAACACTAATCTGAAAAGGTATATACACCCCAGTGCTCATTGGTTTTAGTAGTCTTCACATCACCTCTTTTCTGACACCTAGTTAAATGACATAATCTCAGGGGTAAATGCAGTAAAATGAACATGGACTTTCCAGACAGAGACAGACAAATAATAAATTCTGAGTAGTATCACTTATATATTTTATCTAAAAAATGAAACAAACTAAAGTATATAGCAGACTCATAGATGTAAAGAACAAACTAGTGGTAACTAGAAAGGAGTGGGAAAGGGTGAGGAGCAAGATAGAGGAAGGAGCTCAAAAGATACAGAACAAGGAAATGCAGCATTGTTTTGCCAAAACTTTAAATGGTGTAGAATCTGTAAAATGTTGAGTCGCTATGTTGCACATCTGAAAGTAATATAATACTGTACACCTTTAAAAAATATTGTAAACATTAATAAAAAAATAAACATAAACCAATACATGAATTTCAGCATATGAGTTTTCTGTAGTTCTCATGAAGACACATATTGCCTAGTTCTACCCCTCAGAATATCTGATTTGTTAGGTCTGAGATGGGAACTAATATTTTGCATTTCTAACAAGTTCTTACATGATGATGAGAATCTTTGAGAAGCATATCTTAAGTCAGCTCTTGTAGGTAACTAGTTTTCTTCTCTCCTTTATATCTAGAATAGTATTATTGAATGAAGTTCAAGGGACTTCCCTAGTGGTCCAGTGGTTAAGACTCAACCTTCCAATTCAGGGGGTACAAGTTCCATCCCTGGTCAGGGAGCTAAGATCCCATATGCCTTGTCATCAAAAATAAATAAATAAATAAATAAACAAACAACAGAAGCAATGTTATAGCAAATTTTATAAAGGGCTTTAAAAATGGTCCACATAAAAAAAATCATAAAATAGATAAAGGTCTTATAAATCATTTTCAGTTCAGTTCAGTCACTCAGTCGTGTCTGACTCTGAGACCCCATGAATCGCAGCATGCCAGGCCTCCCTGTCCATCACCAACTCCCTGAGTTTACCCAAACTCGTATCCGTTGAGTTGGCGATGCCATTGGACCATTTCATCCTCTGTCATCCCCTTCTCCTCCTGCCCTCAATCTTTCCCAGCATCAGGGTCTTTTCAAATGATTCAGCTCTTCACATCAGGTGACCAAAGTATTGGAATTTCAGCTTCAACATCACTCCTTCCAATGAATGCCCAGGACTGATCTTTTTTAAGATGGACTGGTTGGATCTCCTTGCAGTCCAAGGGACTCTCAAGAGTCTTCTCCAACACCACAGTTCAAAAGCATCAATTTTTTTGGCACTCACCTTTCTCTATAGTCTAACTCTCACATCCATACATGACTAGTGGAAAAACCATAGCCTTGACTAGATGGGCCATTGTTGGCAAACTAATGTCTCTGCTTTTTAATATGTTGCCAAGGTTGGTAATAACTTTCCTTCCAAGGAGTAAGTGTCTTTTAATTTCATGGCTGCAGTCACCAACTTCAGTGATTTTGGAGCCCTCCAAAATAAAGTCAGGTGCTGTTTCTCCATCTATTTGCCATGAAGTAACAGGACTGGATGCCACGATCTTAGTTTCCTGAATGTTGAGTTTTAAGCCAACTTTCTCACTCTCCTCTTTTACTTTCATCAAGAGGCTTTTTAGTTCTTCTTCACTTTCTGCCATAAGAGTGGTGCCATCTGCATATCTGAGGTTATTATTTCTCCTGGCAATCTTGATTCCAGCTTGTGCTTCATCCAGCCCAGTGTTTCTCATGATGTACTCTGCATATAAGTTAAATAAGCAGGGTGATGATATACAGCCTTTATGTACTCCTTTTCCTACTTGGAACCAGTCTGTTGTTCCATGTCCAGTTCTAACTGTTGCTTCCTGACCTGCATACAGGTTTCTCAAGAGGCAGGTGTAGTACTCCCATTTCTTTCAGAATTTTCCAGTTTATTGTTATCCACACAGTCAAAGGTTTTGGCATAGTCAATAAAGCAGAAGCACATGTTTCTCTGGAACTCTCTTGCTTTTTCAATAATCCAGCACATGTTAGCAATTTGATCTCTGGTTCCTCTGTGACTTAATTTCTCATAAACTTCAGTTGAGAAATTTTGCCAAAAATGTCACAGTATATATGTGAAATACCATTTATCTCTTCCTACCAGCTATGTGGAAGCAATGTGAGAAACTGTAATAATGAGATTACTATTAGCATCTGTGAGATTGCTTTGAAAATTCTCAAGCATTGAATATAAATACTCATATTTAATATTGCCTAATTAGACCTCTTAGAAATGACCTATGGTTAGAGTAGCCTACACTACTTTAAAGAAAAGTGTTCACTAATTAAATACATGACCAAATTTATTATTGAAAATATTTATTCACTATTGTGGTCATTGATTTTCAGAATGTCCTACCATGTCCTTCTTCTCTGACCTGTTTTATGTCTGTAAGTACTTATGGAAACTTAACCTTGAAAACTAAACTTGAAATTCTTTCTGCTTTGAGCCCCTTATTCCCAAAGGCAGTAATAGTGAGTGAGTACAGTTTTGAGGACAGTAAAATATGTTTCTACATGTGTTTAATAAAGAATGAGAATATTTCAAGTCTCAGGTATCTTAAGATTTATGGGGTAGAACTTGCACACAATATAATATCCCTTTCCTTTTCCTAGTGTCTCTTTTCCCCTCTTCTTCTAGTGTGTCCTTTCTTGCTTGAGAAAATTAAATCTGAAATTTAAATTTTCTTTCTTTTTTTCTTCTGTATTATTCAGCTTGGCTTGATTATTTAGTTTTTGTTTTAATAAATTATTTTCATGATGGGCTACTTTTATTTGTTTTAGACCTCATTTGTCTTACTTCAGTTTGCTTTTTTCTGTGTTGGTGCATTTATTCCATGTTCAGACTTGTTTGTCAGCTTGTACTTTTTTTCCTGCCATTTATTTTCCCTTTGTTGATTCTCTGGTGCTCTTATTTTGCTGCTATAGTCAAAATAGATGTGAAACCAGTGTCTCATGACATTTTTCTGCACAACATTTTTCTTTTATGTTTTGGTTTGTTACAAATTATCATGGTTTATAAACCCTTCCAGGCTTTTCAAAGGGTTTTGTATTACTAAACATGAAAAATAGAAGGATATAGCAGTTTCAAAGGGACAGATTTCCTTTTAGAAATCACAGATGCTAAAGCAAAGCTGTAGAATGACTATTGAGTATATTTTCCAGGATCATGAGGTAATACAGTTGCTCTTATAATGTCATCGAAGTTAATGAGGCAATTTCCTGTGATGTGAAAGATGGCTCAGAGCAAACCTCATGGCACATTCTGAACAGAAAAGCAAAGGCCTTTTTGCTCACTGGAGATTACAGTTTCAAACTAATATAGAGGATAGTGTCTAATAAAGAAAAATTGAATCACTGATCTAGGTTTATCCAGGGCCTCAGATACCTGGTAGTGAGGTGGCATATATTTAGCTGGACATATTCTTTTCTAAGTACCTTGTCAACCCAAACTTGAAAGAAAGATCCTCAGCAGTCTTTTTCCATCTTAAAGTCTTGTAAGATAATATCTCATGGGTTTCTTAGTGGCAGTCCCTCGCAACCACGCCTGGCTCACTGTAAAAGAAGATTGTGGAAGTGTAGTGTTTGACACACAAAAGTTCTAGGAGACTGATAACTTCTGGTGAAAAACAAAGCAAAACAAACAAAATTACAAAGTTCAAAGGACTTCAGATTACTAGAATGCCAGCCAAAACCTTGCCAAAGAAAGACGCTGTCATGGAAACTGCTGTCGCTGCGAACACTGGTTTTGTAACAGCACACATTTTTCACTCACTTCCCAGGTGGCTCAGGTGTAAAAAGAATCTGCCTGCCAATGCGGGAGAGGCAGGAGACATCAGTTCAATCCCTGGGTCAGGAAGATCCCCTGGAGAAGAAAATGGCAACACATTCCAATATTGCCTGGAGAATCCCATGGACAAAGGAGCCTAGCAGGCTACCGTCCTTGGGGTCACAAAGAGGCAGACATGCCTGGCTCAGCACACATCCTTGCAACTTGAAACCGGAAGTTCCCGGTGGAGTGTCATGCCGGTTGAGCCTAGATTAGATACTCATGACCTAGAAGTCAGGAGAGTGGTAGAAGTATTCACCTTCTCAACTGAGAGTTGGGTACATATAAATTCTTATGGTGGAAGTTCCATTCCTTGAAGAGAAGGAATCCAAGATGCAGAAGATCCAATAAAATAATGAATATTCTTTATATACATGCATCATATATGCATTCTTGAGAATTATAATTTTATCTGTTTTTTAATTTCATAAAATTTAATCAAAATGTTCTGAGAGTAACATTCTTTTATTTAATATTATGTTTATAGGATACATAGTTATATGTGTAGCAAAGAGATTTTTTTTTTCCTGAATGATATTGTATTTCATTTTATAACGTATTTCAAGGTATATATTTATTTATTTTATTTAGAATTTTTCCAGTTTTAATTACTAAAGCTTATGTTTTGAACACTTTTTTCAATGTATTCTGACTTTCTCCAGAATATTCACCTAAGGAGTGAAATTTCTGGGTTTTAGAGGAATACTTGCGTATTTGTATTTGATAAGTAGTAAAACATTATATTCTAAAATATTTATACCACTTCACACTTCCACAATAATTTTGTGAGAGTTCCCTTTGCACCTGCATTGGTTTGTTATTGCCACAATGATGCTCTAAACAAGCCACCTCAAACACAGTGACTGAACCCAGCAATCATTTATTCTCATTATTATATTCAGTGCATTATCTCTGCTTCCCACTGTATTTTTTTTGGGTCTAAATCTGTTTCATGTGTTCCTCATTTCAGCTTCCAATAGTGATGGCAGATGCATGAGAGAGCAAGGCAATAACACACACACTTTCAAACTTCTGCTAACATTACTTTTACTAGCGTCTTGCTGACCAAAGCAAGGCATCAGGCTAATCAAAAATCAGAAGTGGAGATAGTTAGTTCACCTTTGGTGGGAAACACTGTTTGGTTATGGCAAAGATGTTTATATAGGGAGGAGCAAATAATTGGGACCTATAATTTATTGTACCTTTGCATTCTCATCAACACTTGGTATTTTCAAACTTCTTAAAATTGTTTGTAAAGGTTTTATATTGTGGTTGCAATATGTATTTGTGTTTAAGTCACTTAAGCTGTGTCCCATTCTTTGTGACCCTGTGGACTATATAGTCTGCCAGGATCCTCAGTCCTTGGGAATCTCCAGGCAAGAATACTAGAGTGGGTTGCCATTTCATCCTCCAGAGGATCTTCCCAACCCAGGGATCGAACACATGTCCCTTCTATCTCCTGCATTTGCAGGTGAGTTCTTTACCACTAGCGCCATCCTGGAAGCCTCAGTATGTATTTATCAGATCATAAATGAGAATGGACATATTTTTGTACCTTCATTGGCCTTTTATATGTCCTCTTTGTGTGAAGTGATTTGTCAAGTTTTCTGCCCCTCTTTTTAAAAAGGATTCTTTGTCTTTACTTGAGAGTCATTTTATATTTCAATATTTGTCTTCTCCCACCATCTGTATTATCAGGTCTTTTAACTTTCTTTATGATGATTTTTACCAAAAGTGCTTACTTGTAGCATAATCAGATTTTGTAACATACATCATAATCCTCTGATGTATGGTTAATGGTTTTTGCCCTGCTTAAAAAGTCTTTTTTCAGAGTGAGGTTATGAAAATATTTTCGTATATTTTATTATCTCTGAAAATCTTTATAGCTCTGTCTCACAAACTTAGTTACTCAGTGTACCTTGATAGGGCAGGTCTTTCCACTTGATCTTCTTTAAGCGTATCTTGGGCTATTCTTGCTCTTTTGTACTTGAAATAAAATTTAAAATCAGCATTCCAAAGTGCACAAAACACTGGTATATTTATTTTAATGTATAGTACAATCAAGTTACATATTAAATTATGACCATTTTTTCCAATAACAAATTTAATGAATATTTCAATTCATAAATGTTTTTTATTTTTAGAATTTTTCTAAATATTTTTGTAATTTTCTCATAAAGACCTTAAGTTTTTTCCTGGATACTCAGTCATTCTGCAGCAATGGTAATAGTGTCATTATAAAAATTTTATTTTCTAGCCATTTATTTTCTGACCACTTAATGCTGGAATATAACATTCTTTTGGGAGATTCTTTACTCTTTTATGCCCAGCAATACTTTTGAGTTCAGTCATTAATTCTAATATTATCTATTAGTAGCTTTGGGAATTTCTATGTATGTATTAATATCATCTGTGAATATTAAAGGCCTATTTCTTCCTTTCAAACTTTTATAAGATTTATTTTAATTGCTTACATTTAATGTGTTGGCTATATTTTGAAGTAGAATGTCGAATAAAAATGGTAAGAGCAGATATTTGGGCTTTAAATGATACAAAAAAGAAAGGTTTACACATTTTACCATTAAATACTATTTTTATAACTTTTGAGGATACTTTTCTATCACTTTTTGAAAAAGTCTCTCAGGTTTTCACTTTTTAAAAAGAACAAACATGAATGCTTACTTAATTTTTAAATATTTTTATGGCATCAATTCAAAAAACTATTTTTTTTTTTTACTCCTTAGTCTTTAATATGGTTAAACTTTAATTTTCTAATGTTAAATTAACTTTGCCTTCATCAGATAAATTTAATTATGATATAATATCCTTATAGATATTGCTACAACCATTTATTAATACACTATTTAGGGCCTTTGCATCAAGTTTTGATATCAAGGTAGCCTAAAATGAGTTTGAAAAGGCCTCTTAATGTTTTAATTTTAAATTGTTTTTATAGCATTGGAAATAAATTATTGTTGCAAGTTTAGAAAACCTTACTGGTGAAACATTATCAGCTATAAATTATTTCATGCAAATATTTGTGTCCACTGATTTAATGATAAATTTGATATATTTTAGAATCCTAAAATTTCAATTGTTTTTGCCTATTTATTTAAATATTCAAAATGCTTTATATTCTCTAAAATTTTCTATTTTAAAGCACTTTAAATGTTTGAAATAGCTGAGGTACTTTTTCCTTTTCATTCCTGTCCTAAATTCTGTGCCAACTCTTTTATCCTCCATTATTTCTTTGCACTCTGTTCTTAATTTTTTTTTGCTTATATAACATTTTCTATAATAATTTTTTCCAACTTCTTGAATGAATATTTAATCTACAATTTTACTTTTATAACTACCTGTATAAGTTTTATGACTATGTATTCCTCTTAAATTCTGCCTTTTTTCTAAGTTTACCTGGTGGCCCAGTGGTAAAGAATCCACCTGTCACTGCAGAAGATTCAGGTTAGATCCCCGAGTCAAGAAGATTCCCTGGAGACAGAAATGGCAATGCCCTCCAGTATTCTTGCCTGGAGAATCCCATGAATTGAGGAGCCTGGCAGGCTACAGTCCCTGGGGTCATAAAAGTGTAGACCATGCTTAGTCACTAAAAACAAACAATAGATGTTTTGACATATGATATTTTTATCATTTATTCCGAAGTACTTGCTAATTTTCACAGTGATTTTTTTTTTCCCTCAAACTAATCTGTAATTTAGAAGTGTTCACTAATTTCCAGAATTTTGGATTTTATTTTTTATTATTTAAAAAAAATTATTAGCGTATGAATGATTTACAAGAAAATTTTAAATTATCTTTTGTTTATCGATTTCTGCATTCCCTGAATCATGGTTAGAGAGTATGGCCTAGATATTTGAAAAAAAAAAATTAAACCTACTGCACATTTCAGTAAGTATAAGGTGATAATATTACTTAATTTCTGATTGGTTACACTTTTGATTGTGAAAAGATGCTATCCAGACAACTCTCCAGAAAACAGTTTGAGCAAATCAGGCTGTATAGTTATTCAAAACATGTAATGCATCTTTATAACTTTTCCATGGACGCTGAAAAATTGTGTACTTTCTATAGTTCTTGTGCAAAGTGTCCTATATACAAATTTCAGGGCGGGGGGGGAGGTTATAAGGAAGCAAAGATGTAATAAAGTCAGAGATCTATAACCTGTTCAAGATTTTCCATGTGTTATTTGCCAATTTAAAAAGGAATTATAAAAATATTCCCACCACCACATATAAAATAACTCATAAACACACATTTTGTGTGTGTGTGTGTGTGTGATTTCACATTCAGAGTTTTCAATGAAATTTTTAGAAAAAAGTTTACTTTTTAACTATAACTATAATATAATAGTTACATAATTCTGACTATAATTTTATATAATAAAATTATATAATAAAATTCCTTTATTAGTTATAAAGAGCTTTATTAGCTTTGTTATAAAGTAGGTAGAGTAACTATAGAGTAGTTAGCTAACTATAGAGTAGTTAGCTTTATTAGTTGTAGAGTAGAGAGCTAACTAATACTAAGAATATTTGCTCAAGAGGCAAATTGAGATAATGTTAATTAGCCCTCTTTTCTACATTTCTCTGTGGTCATGGCCCACATCAGTCAAACCCCCTCTTTCTCCAGTTTTTGTATGACTTCAGCTTTTGGAGAGCAGAGGTGAGAAAAAGGCAAGGTCTGATTGCTCATTGTCCTGGTTTGCTTTACCGGTTCTCAAGAAGTCAATGGCCAGTTCTCTGTACCCAAGGCCACAGCTCCCTTCTACAGCTCCTGATCTGCCTGTCTTCCCTTCCACCTGCCTCTTCAGCCTGAGGGTAGGAATGACTTTCTCTCTCCTACTTATCCCCGTGTGTTACAACATTCTATTTTTAAAACTCCATCCATGATCTTTATATTTCTTTTATTAAACAGTTTTTTTTTTTAAAACCTGGTAATCACCTGTCACAACCCTAACACAGTATATTACTATTTTTTTCCTCAAATACATGTAAAATCAATTCAGAATTATAATTAATAATTTAGAACATTTATGTGTAACACCTACAAAAATCTGAAAAAGTTTAATGAAAGTGTTAGTCCCTCAGTCAAGTATGATTGTTTGCAACCCCATGGACTGCAGTCTGCCCAGCATCTGTCCTTGGAATTCTTCAGGCAAGAATACTGGAGTGGGTAGCCATTCTCTTCTCCAGGGGATCTTCCCAACCCAAGGATTGAACCTGGATCTCCTGCACTGCAGGCAGATTCTTTACTGTCTGAGCCATTGCTAATTGTATACATAGGCATCCTTTAGGGAACACTGTCTTGTACACTACTTAAGTTTACTGAACTTTCCTAAATATAACTAAGATATGGTTTCTAAACAGGGTGTGGAGAACACCTTCCAAGAGTAAGTAACATTAATTCTAGAAAAGTGACTTTTATATAATGCAAATAATGGATATAATTTAATAAGAGCTACTAGTAAGGATAATAATATATTACTTCTATGAAGTAATGTCCAGTAGAACTAAGGTAGATTATAAAGCTACTAAAATCCTCACTGAAGACTATATATTAAATTTTACCCATAGCAAATATTTGGTACATTAAATTTTCAACAAATATCATTAATTGCTTTCAAATTTCTTACTTGTATAATTGCTTCTCTGCTTTCTTTGAAAAAAAAAAAAAGTGTTGTTTTCTATGCCTCTTATGTGTACTACTGATATCCTTAAAAACTGATGTAGAAATTTCTTATTATTTTTCAATACACAGTAAGTATTAGCTTGTTATAACTGAACAATTTAATGAGAAAAATTACACATCAATTTTTGCCCAAAGGTGAGACTTTAATAGATCCAAGTAAGAAGTTAATCATGGAAAAGTGAAAAGAGAAAGTGAGAAAATGAGTCTTCATTCTGGATATGTCATCCTCAGCATCCTTAATTGAAACAAAGTTACATTTGAAGAATACTGGAATTTGAGCATTTGAATTTTCAGGTAGAGGATTTTAACTTTCTTAATATAACTGTGTATATACCAGGAGCCAAGAGTTTGCAATGAGCCTGAACTTGAGAAGACTTTGGTACCGGCATGATAAGAGTGAACAAGTAGATATTTCTCAAAATGTGCCTCGTATAAACACTTATTCCTGCCTTCCATGGTATAAGCTCTTTAGGAAAGATGTCTTATAAAAAGACTGGGCTGCCAATTTCTTAGCAAGCTCAAATCCTAGAAATATCACCATTGATGAATCACTTCTTGCTGAGGAGCCAATTTGAAACAGAAATGGGCATGCAAGCTGCTAACTGTAGGGCAGAGGTTTCTGAGGCGTACAAGGATAGAAGAAGAGAAGAACAGCATGTTTTCACGTTAATTTGGTCCATAACCTTGGCACTACAGTGATAATGGAAATCCCATAAAGTATGAATGAAGGTCTCCAACCAAGCTAGTGAGGATATTAGATAATACATCAGCTATAAAACCTCTTTTGACTATATATATATATGTCTTATACCTCATAGCACTTAACCTACTGTTATCGTGGAGCAGTAGGACAAGCATGGATTTTGAAGTTAGATAAGTGGAAGTCAGCAAGTGAGTACAATAGGTAAGTCACTTAACCTTTCTCGCCTTTAGTATTTTCATCTGTAAAATGAGGGTATTTGACTAGATTATTTGAAAGGTCTCGTCAAGCTTCATAAAATCTATGGCTCTACATATGTGTAATGATCAGACTCAAAGAACGGTAGGTATAGTATAATGGAAAGAGAAGTAGATTTGTTTCAACAGAAAATAGCCCTGGTTTTGAGGTATATGTGTGCACGCTAAGTCGCTTCAGTTGTGTCTGACTCTTTGCAACCCTATGAACTGTATCCAGAGAGGCTCCTCTGTCCATGGGATTCTCCAAGCAAGAATACTAGAGTGGGTTGCCACCTGCCCTCCATTGACCTATCTAAATCTATTCCTTTCTTACTTTGTGATCTTGAACTTGAAACTTAAAATTCATGAGACTGCAATATCTTTTCTTCAAAATGGGCATAAAAATTCTTGGTTGAAAATGATTTTGTTAAAGGAAAAAAAAAATGGAAGAAAACATAGAGACGCACTTTCTGAAGACTATATAAATGTAAGAAATGGGCAGCTATAGATAATATTGGTCATACTGGGTCTCAAATTAAATTGGGTTGCCTAAATTTAGACCTTTTCATTTTTGTTTAAAAGAATACATATCCCTTGTTCCAGGCAGTGAAGAACAGACATGACTTTTTCTTGCTCTCTCTTCCCCTGTCAGGGATATTGTTGTGTGTTAAGATATTAGTATTAAAAGATGGTGGGTCCTCTGTCATCCTGAGACCCTGACTGACTACCAATGTCCTCGGCAACCTGAATTAGATTGGCAAAGTAGTGAGAAGTAAATCTTCCTATGACTATTATGCCACAGGAATTTGGAAGTTAGGGTCTTCCCTGTTGGCTCAGTGGTAAGAAAACTACCTCTCAATGCAGGAGGCACGGTTTCGACCCCTGACCCAGGAAGATCCCACAAGCTGTGAAACAACCAAGCCCATGTGCTACAACCATTGAGCCTGTGCCCAGAGCCCAGAGTTCAGTTGGTAAAGAACCTGCCTGAAAAACAGGAGACCCAGGTTTGATTCCTGGGTCAGGAAGATCCACTGGAGAAGGGATAGGCTACCCACTTCAGTATTCTTTTGCTTCCCCTGTGGCTCAGCTGGTAAAGAATCTGCCTGCAATATGGGGCTCAATTGAACCCAGACCCTGGGTTCAACCCCTGGGCTGGGAAGATCCCCTGGAGAAGGGAAAGGCTACTCACTCCAATACTTTGGCCTGGAGAATTCCATGGACTGTGTAGCCCATGGGGTTGCAAAGAATAAGACACAGCTGAGTGACTTTCACTCCAGTTGACTTCACTAGAGCTCAGAAACCACAACTCCTGAGCCCACATGCCGCAAGTACTGAAGCCCATGAGTCCTAGAGCCTGTGCTCCACAACAAGAAAAGTCATAACAATGAGAAGCCTGAGCATCGTAAATGGAAAAAACCCTGTGCAGCGAAGGCCTAGCACAGTCAAAAATAAATAAATGGATAAATAAAATTATATTAAAACAATCCTACAGTTAATTTACTTAATGATGAAAGATTGAATTAAAATAAAATATAAATTTAGAAGTTAATTTGGCTTTGAAGCATAATAACTGAAATTTCCTGAGCAATAGCACCCTTAATACCAGGGAAAAGCTCTTGAATTTTATTGGCCAGAGGGAAATCATGTGGAAGTAACCTGACCAAGTGTGGATATTAAGCATGCTTGAACTTCAAGGAACACAAGAACTGAGTAGATAGGTAGCAGGAAATTGTAGTGGAAGTGGTTAAAATGACACATTTTAAAGTCAATTGGTCCCCAGAGGAGTGTGATTAGTATTGGAATCACCAGAAACTGAACCAAATCCATGTCAATAAGCAAGGAAAAAAAAACTAGGAAACGTTTCTACCCAACGGAAATTGTGTTTTTAGAGTTTCCCTTTATGGAGTCTCTTTACTCCAGAAGCTCAATATTCTAAAAAAATTTATCCTGGGGGGGTGTGGGGCGAAATTATCTTGGGAACAGAAAATGTCTTACTCTGGCTCCATTCATATAGACAGGGATTCAAGACAGTCCTCTATCAATGGGAGATGGGACAGTAAAATTTATATATTTATATGTACATGTTTATAATGATATCATATACTCATATATATATATAATTTGTGTACCTGCTTATGTTAGTCTTTATAACTAAAATATTCCAGCATAGCTGGGATTTTTATCTCTTTTGTGGCTCATAGCATGAAATCACTAGGTATTTGCTTTGCTTACTTGTAAGATGAGTGGATAATTGAATGCAAAGAGCAGGTAGAGAATCAATGGATGAAATGTGAAAACTGGACACTCTGTGTTTGTGGTAGGAATCTTGGTGGCATGTGAATGCTAATTACTTAGGTTAGAAACACTGGGAACTGTATTTACGGCAGCAAAATGAATACTAGACCACATCCACCCTGGTTAACACTGGCCTCTCAATATCTTTCCGACTTTAGCCAGAATTATTTCAGGAACTGATGGAGTAGATGAATTATTTTTACACTGTAGGATTTAGTAAACTGAGTTTTGACCTTGACATTCTCTTTCTCAGGTGCCTGCAGTCTGTTCTTTCCCTTATGCAGGTTCTTTCGTAGTCTGCTTTGTTATAACATCTCACTCCCATCCCAATATGCCTGGTAAATTCCTATTCATCTTCTAGCTGCAGAAAGCTTTATTTTCATTCTCTCTGAGAACTGAATAGTTGACTTTTCTATGTATTTCACAGTAATCATGCTTTTCTATCTTTTAAGATTCACTTCTTTAACCTCTAATAATCTGGAAGCATCTACACACCCCAAGCATGTGTAGCTTGGGGTTCATAATAACCATTCAATAGATAAAATGACTGGATAAATAAATCACTAAAACCAAAATGCCCTAATATTTTAAATTCAGGGACTGTAAATTTTGTTTTCTTTAATAGATCCATTTACCCAATTGCATTTTGAATGAAGAACATGGGGGTTCTATAATGCCCTCAAAGTAAGGAAATTTATCTCAACTTTTGCCCTGCACGTGAATATACAGAAAGAGTAGGCATTTTAAATAGTTTCTTTGGAACTTACATAGAGTTTGAGGTTCTTAGGATCATACACATATCCTTGGTGAAGTTATGTAGATTAGAAATGATTTTTTCCAGGTATCTATACTATTCTGCAGTTTGTAAGCCTAACCAGTGGGGAGCCATAAGAAAGAGTGAGGTGGGAATAATCAAAAAGAGTATCAAGTCAATGTTTTTCTGGTATGAATAATGGTAGCAGATCTGTATGTGAAAAATATACACAGGTCAAACTTTTCTGGACCATGTAATGAAAGATGACAGAATTATATCCTTAATCTTAGATAACAATAATGCAATAACAAAATAAACGTGCATGTGTTTACAGTATGAAGTAGTCAGAAGAGTATGTTCAATGCATTGACATTGTGCCAATTAATATTGAAAATCGTAGCAAAAGAAAAGTAGAAAAATGATAAGAAATGGAAATTATCCAAATAGAATTTCTTAAGACATCTTTATATCTTTCTGTAGAAGTTTCTAAAGATGGCTTTTGAAAATTCTACTTAAAACACTGCAATCAACAGGTAAGAACAGAATGAATATGCAATGTCTGTCAAAGAGTAGGTGTATCACATATAAACAGATGTAACCAATTTTAAATCACTGCTCTGTAATTGCCCAAAGAATCAAATATAATACAATTGAGAATATAGTAGATTAAAAAAAAAGTTACATTTAATACATGAGTTTCAATCCTGACTCAGACAAGTACCTTTTTATGTTCCAATTACTTATTTGTAAAAAGAGGGAAAATAATAGCAGTTACCCCTTAGGTTTTTTGTAGGGATAAAGCAAATTGGTACTTGTCCACATAGAATTGAGTGTGTGCCAATGATTACATACAAAATGATCATCTTACTGCAAGTGTTAGTAAAGAGCTATCATTCTGGAGATCTGTATTCAACAATACTCGAAGGAGTTGTATTTCATTTATTGCTAATGCACAAGCTTATTTAGGATTCTGACCTTTGAGAGATTGGGTCCTTCTTCATTATATATTCTTCAAGATGTTATTCTGAAGATAATAGTTTAACATTTGTTTTGTAGTTACCATATGTCAGACAGTGTATTAATGCCTTGAATCATGAAACAAATAAATACATAACTAAAACAGAAGTACCCAGATCATCCTCATTTTAAGTTTATGGAAACTGAAATACAAAAAGGTGAATGACTTGTTCCAAGTGAAGCAATATGATCAGAGGCAGGATTTGAACTCATACGTTTGCATGTTCTTAACCCTCACATATCTTTTCTTGCCTCCTAGTGAAAATCTTTCTCTCTTCCTCAGTCTTTCTCCTCCTCCTCTTTCTTTTTTTTCCCTTCTTCTTTCTTTCTCTCTCCCTCTTATTTTTATCTCTAGTGCTGGCTCTCTTTTAAAAATTAATGTACAGTAACTTATTAATAAAACTCATCAGAAAAAAATTAATTTTCAAATGATTAAACTTGAAAAACTATTCCACTCTGTACAAAAATACTTAGCTGTAAAATTCATCTATTCATATAAGATTGATTTTGTCCCTCCTGTGAGTTAGGTTATGTTCTATGTGATAGAAATAAAATGATGAAGGATAGATGGGAGCTTTTATTCTAGTACTTTAAACAAAAATATTAACTAAAACTGAGTCAGATGCTGATAAGTGCTGTGGAGAAAGGTTACAGGGAAAAGGTGTTAGGGAATATGTGAGTGTGTGTGTGAGAGAGAGAGGAAGTGATGTACATTGTTAAACATATGTATGGACCAGGAAAAGCCTCAGCAAGATGGTGACATTTAGGCAAAGAACTGAGCAGAAAGCATGCAGAAAACCAGGGGAAGAGAATTCTGGTAAGGCAGGGGAGGCGGGAAGTACAAAGCTTTGGAGCAGGTGCATATTTCTGATGTTTGCAAGAAGTGTACAGCAGTCTTGGATATGGGTGGTTGTTGTTTAGGCGCTAAGTAGTATCTGACTTTTGTGTGGCCCCCAAGGACTACAGGTCACCGGGCTCCTCTGTGCATGGTATTCTCCAGGCAAGAATATTGGAAAGGGTAGCCATTTCCTTCTCCAGGGAATATCCATTTCCCACACTGGCAGGCAGATTCTGGGCAAGCTTTTTTTACCACTGAACCACCAAGGAAGCTCTTGGTGGAAGGAAACGGGGCATAAAGGTAGTGTCATATAGAGGCAGGGGTTTGCAGGCCACTTTAGGGACTTGAGGGGTCTCACTTGGCTCAGACAATTAACCTTTGAATAATTGTTAACATATGAGGGACACAAACTAATTCAACTTATATTTGTATCACTTCCCAGTGTCGGGTGGGAAAGGGACGGTGAAAGGTCAAGGGCAGAAGCAGGGATGCTAGTGGACCAGGGCAAAGTTCCTGAAAAGACTTAACAGTTCCTTCGGTCAGATAAACAGGGTGACAAATTAGACTCTGAATATAAGCCCAAGGTAAGGCTGAGAGTTACTTACTGTGACATTATCAGTACCCCCACACACAAAATTGGGACTTTCCAAGTGGCACAGTGGTAAAGAATCTGCCTGCCAATGCAAGAGACAGGAGATGTGGTTCGATCCCTGGGTTGGGAAGATACCCTGGAATAGGAAAGGGCAATCCACTCCAGTATTTCTTGCCTGGAAAATTCCATGGACAGAAGAGCCTGGTGGGCTACAATCCATGGGGTCACAAAGAGCTGGCCATAACTGAGCACCCTCCCAATTACTGTAGCTCCTGCAGTTGTACAGGTTAACTCTGTGGGCAATAAAAACAGGTAGCAGAGTATGGGTCACATGGTGAGCAGCTTTTCAATGATAGCTGAATTTAAACTTGATTTTTGAGAAGTTTTACAGCCATGATTTTCAATGAATTATTCTTTCTGTAGTATGGGTACCATCTGTAAGGATAATATTCCACCAAAAAAAAATGTAGGATCTAAGGAATGGGGAACAAGAAGAACTGTAGACTGAGGAGAAAAGCGTACATCATATAGAAACAAAGAAAGGGTAATGGTGACCAGACTTTGGACCTCAAAGTGTGTGGTGTGTGTGTGTATCCATGACCATAGGAATTCCACATTAGTAGTGACAGAGGCATCTATATAGGAGGTGTTAGGACTATTAGCTGTGGAAAGGATAAAAATACTGATAACTCAATGATAATCAGTGATTCTTTACCCCCATCAGATCAAGCTTCTGCAGACTGGGGGAGTGATGCAATTCTTAGTATCCTCCTTTAGAAAATGAATAAAGAATTAAAACTACAAAGTGAGGTTCAGAGTCTTGCAAATGGCTTGCACAACTGAGAGGCCCAGAAGATTAACTGTTATTACCATTAGTGTAAATCTACTGCTAAATATAGAATTTTCATATGGAATACATTTTATTTGCATTTATTCCTAATAGACTTCACTAAACATCAATCTTTAAAAATAATAAAAACAGGAATTTCTTTAAAAAATTGTAAACTGTAAAGTATATATCCTAAGTTGTTCTCAAGCTGCCCCCTGAGGCCCTGAATAAAAACATGTTTTTAAAAAAAAACATATTCTGAAAGAAGAGCATGCAATTGTGGGTTTTTTAAACATCTCTATTATCGTTTTAAAGTGAATGTTTCAATGGTTGTTCCAAATACCTACTAAAAACTCAGGGAACATTCATCTCTGGACAGCTGTTTAGAAAATGAAATACAGATCTAAAGCAATCTAAAAACTGGAAAAGAAGTTAGAATTTAATCTTTTAAGAAATGATGAGGAAACTAATACTTTTTGATAAAAGAGGAAACAAGAGCAGGCTGTTTGTACTTGACCAAGTCCCAGATGCAATCCTTTACTAATGTTCAGGAAACCCTGGGATGAGGAAGGCTGTATTTCCTAGCAATTAAAACACCCTCATTCCCATAAACTCCTACCACTGCCAATATCTAACCTGCACATTTTGTGGTTGAATTAAAGGAATAGAAACTCTCTCTCAAAATCTATTTTTATTTCCCCACGAATGTTCAACTTTCCAATTTTTATAGTCCCATTATTTTTCTAAATTCTTGTTTTCCACATATCCAAGTCTTTCCCCCTTCTTTTGGATTCTAGAAAGGAATTAAATGAATGTTTTTAATGATTATTAGGGAACAAGTTTAAATTTCTTAAGGGGTCATTCTAAGTTAGACTTCAGTGGAAAATAGGGAAAATCAAGCTCTTCTTTAGCCCCTTTAGGTTCACCCTCCAAGAAGAGTATTAATCTGGAATAGAACGGCATTCTCTGCTGTTATTCCAGCCAGATTCCTTGTGATTCATTTCAGTTCAGCTCAGTTCAGTCACTCAGTCATGTCCAACTCTTTGCGACCCCATGAACCACAGCATACCAGTCTTCCCTGTCCATCATCAACCCCAGGAGCTTACTCAAACTCCTGCTCACTGAGTCAGTGATGCCATCCAACCATTTCATCCTCTGTTGTCCCCTTCTCCTCCTGCCCTCAATCTTTCCCAGCATTAGGATCTTTTCAAATAAGGCAGTTTTTCATGTCGGGTGGCCAAAGTACTGGAGTTTCAGCTTCAGCATCAGTCCTTCCAATGAACACCCAGGACTGATCTCCTTTAGGATGGACTGGTTGGATCTCCTTGCAGTCCAAAGGACTCTCAAGAGTCTTCTCCAGCACCACAGTCCAAAAGTATAAATCCTTGTGATTACTTTTAATAATTTTGTTGATCTACTATGCTGTATGCATGTGTGTGTGAGCACACACACTCAGTCATGTCTGACTCTTTGCAACTTAGTGCTGAAGTAAACATACTCATTTTTGAATTTAGGAGAAGTAAAGAAAATATACCATGTGTCCTGGTTTATATCTTAACCATTAAGGATTAATATGAACTGAGTAAATTATTCTTCTAATATATTTGACAAAAAATCTCTGGGTCTTGCAGTGAAGCTTGGAGCTAAATCTCTAGGTAGTAGTTACATATCATTTTACCAGGTATTGCCTTGGAAGGATCAATTGTCATATTAAAATCTCTTCTTAAGTGTATTTCATATTTTGTAGCCAATAGCCTAAAAGGTACCTAACTTTACCCTCCTTCCAAACAGAGGTTATTAATTTGAAATCTAACCATAAAAATGTAACTTTTAATTTAATTGAGCAGCAGTGGAAGATATTTGCCAGAATCTATCGTCTAGCACCAAACTGACAACAAGGGCAGGTGAGCAATTTACTCTTCCTGTGAATCATGGAAAACAAAAATAAAATAGGATTTAGTAAACACAGCCACTGTCATTACTGTATTAACTAAACAAGCACTGCAGTTAGCTTTGGATGTATGACAAACTACCCCCTCCAATATAATGCTTTAAAATAGTAACAGTGATATTTAGCTCATACTTTCAAGGATTGTCTTGATAGGCTCATGATCTAAGCCAGTGCTGCTGGTCATGCTGGTCTCCCTCACTTACGCATGGTCAGCTGTCAGGCTGGCTGGTTGTGAGATCTCACAGCACCTCCGTCATATGAATAACAAGCCAGGCGTACTGGATCTGCAGGTGGGATGGTTCATCTAAGCTACCATCTAAGCTCATCCAGTGAGCTAAGTCTGCTTTGGTCACATGACCGTTTTGCTTTTAGTCACTTGCATATTTGGTCAGTCCCTTCAGTCACGTCTGACTCTGTTCCACCCTGTAGACTGCCGCCTGCCAGAACCCTCTGTCCATGAAATTCCCCAGGCAAGAACACTGGAGTGGGTTGCCATTTCCTACTCCAGGGGATCTTCCCAACCCAGGGATCAAACCTGCATCTCCTAGGTCTACCTGCATTGGCAGTCAGGGTCTTTACCACTAGCACCTCCTGGAAAGCCCCTTTAGTAGGTTATTTGTGTCCAACTCTCTATGATCCCATTGACCATAGGCTGCTGGGCTCTGCCATCCATAAGACTTTCTAGGCAGGAATACTGGAGTAGGTTGCCATTTCCTTCCCTACATGGCAGTTTAAGCATAGGCAAAATGAGCTCTGAACTCTTTTCAAACCTTTGCTGTATCACATTTGCTAATATCCATGAGCCAAGACAAGACACGTGGAAAAATCCAGATATAAAAAGTGAGGAAATTATCTTTATCTCTTGATTGGAAAGCTTTAAAATTACTTTGCAAAAGGACATGCATATATGGAAGGTAAAAATTTTTCACCATTTTTTGTAGTCTGCTCTGCAGGTTAGTGATGTGAAACTACTGTGCTATTGTGTTGAATTGAAAATCTTTGAAGGTCACTCTCCTACTTTTCCGCCTTTCTCTTGCAGCTCTCAGAGCACAGTCTTATCTTCACAGCCTCTACCTAGAGATGAAATGCTCTTGTCTTACGCTACCCTATTATTTGTGTATTTTTTAAAACTACTAATTAGGGGAAAAAATCTATTTGGCTTAATAATTCTATAACATCTTCTTTGTCTAAACACATCCTTGAGTTAAATATAGTAAAAAGATTTGAAAAATGATACTTTTTTTTTTTTTTTCCAGTGGGTTTTGTCATACATTGATTTGAATCAGCCATGGATTTACATGTATTCCCCATCCCGATCCCCCCTCCCACCTCCCTCTCCACCCGATTCCCCCGGGTCCTCCCAGTGCACCAGGCTGGAGCACTTGTCTCGTGCATCCCACCTGGGCTGGTGATCTGTTTCACCATAGATAGTATACATGCTGTTCTTTTGAAATATCCCACCCTCACATTCTCCCACAGAGTCCAAAAGTCTGTTCTGTATTTCTGTGTCTCTTTTTCTGTTTTGCATATAGGGTTATCGTTACCATCTTTCTAAATTCCATATATATGTGTTAGTATGCTGTAATGTTCTTTATCTTTCTGGCTTACTTCACTCTGTATAAGGGGCTCCAGCTTCATCCATCTCATTAGGACTGGTTCAAATGAATTCTTTTTAATGGCTGAGTAATATTCCATGGTGTATATGTACCACAGCTTCCTTATCCATTCATCTGCTGATGGGCATCTAGGTTGCTTCCATGTCCTGGCTATTATAAACAGTGCTGTGATGAACATTGGGGTGCACGTGTCTCTTTCAGATCTGGTTTCCTCAGTGTGTATGCCCAGAAGTGGGATTGCTGGGTCATATGGCAGTTCTATGTCCAGTTTTTTAAGAAATCTCCACACTGTTTTCCATAGCGGCTGTACTAGTTTGCATTCCCACCAACAGTGTAAGAGGGTTCCCTTTTCTCCACACCCTCTCCAGCATTTATTGCTTGTAGACTTTTGGATAGCAGCCATCCTGACTGGCGTGTAATGGTACCTCATTGTGGTTTTGATTTGCATTTCTCTGATAATGAGTGATGTTGAGCATCTTTTCATGTGTTTGTTAGCCATCTGTATGTCTTCTTTGAAGAAATGTCTGTTTAGTACTTTGGCCCATTTTTTGATTGGGTCATTTATTTTTCTGGAATTGAGCTTCAGGAGTTGCTTGTATATTTTTGAGATTAATCCTTTGTCTGTTTCTTCATTTGCTATTATTTTCTCCCAATCTGAGGGCTGTCTTTTCACCTTACTTATAGTTTCCTTTGTAGTGCAAAAGCTTTTAAGTTTCATTAGGTCCCATTTGTTTAGTTTTGCTTTTATTTCCAATATTCTGGGAGGTGGGTCATAGAGGATCTTGCTGTGGTTTATGTCGGAGAGTGTTTTGCCTATGTTCTCCTCTAGGAGTTTTATAGTTTCTGGTCTTACATTTAGATCTTTAATCCATTTTGAGTTTATTTTTGTGTATGGTGTTAGAAAGTGTTCTAGTTTCATTCTTTTACAAGTGGTTGACCAGCTTTCCCAGCACCACTTGTTAAAGAGGTTGTCTTTTTTCCATTGTATATCCTTGCCTCCTTTGTCAAAGATAAGGTGTCCATAGGTTCGTGGATTTTAAAAGAGAAAGTATCTTATGGTACATGAGAGTTGAGGAATACACACCAGTATTCTCATTTCTTTCTTCTTAATGTGATTTATGCATTGTCAGTCAGTTCAGTCTCTCAGTCGTGTCCGACTCTATGTGACCCCATGAACTGCAGCATGCCAGCCTCCCTGTCTGTCACTAACTCCCAGAGTTTGCCCAAACTATAGTTCATTGAATCAGTGATACCATTAAATCATCTCATCCTCTGATATCCCCTTCTCCTACTGCCCTCAATCTTTCCCAGCATCAGGGTCTTTTCAAATGAGTCAGCTCTTTGCATCAGATGGAAAAAGTATTGGAGTTTCAGCTTCAATATCAGGCCTTCCAATGAACACCCAGGACTGATATCTTTTAGGACGGACCGGTTGGATCTCCTTGCAGTCCAAGGGACTCTCAAGAGTCTTCTCCAACACCACAGTTCAAAAGCATCAATTCTTCGGTGCTCAGCTTTCTTTATAGTCCAACTCTCACATCCATACATGACTCCTGGAAAAACCATAGCCTTGACTAGAAGGACCTTTGCTGGCAAAGCTGGTAACATCTTTGCTTTTTAATATGCTGTCTAGATTGGTAATAACTTTTCTTCCAAGGAGTAAGCATCTTTTAATTTCATGGCTGCAATCACCACCTGAAGTGATTTTGGAACCCCCCAAAATAAAGTCTGACACTGTTTCCACTGTTTCCTCACCTATCTGCCATGAAGTGATGGGACTGGATGCCATGATCTTAGTTTTCTGAATGTTGAACCTTAAGCCAACTTTTTCACTTTCCTCTTTCACTTTCATCAAGAGGCTCTTTAGTTCTTCTTCACTTTCTGCCATAAGGGTGGTGTCATCTGCATATCTAAGGTTATTGATATTTCTCCTGGCAATCTTGTTTCCAGTTTGTGCTTCCTCCAGCCCAGCATTTCTCATGGTGTACTCTGCATATAAGTTAAATAAGCAGGGTGACAATATACAGCCTTGACGTACTCCTTTTCCTATTTGGAACCAGTCTGCTGCTCCATGTCCAGTTCTAACTGTTGCATCCAAACCTGCATACAGATTTCTCAAGAGGCAGGTCAGGTGGTCTGGTATGTCCATCTCTTTCAGAATTTTCCACAGTTTATTGTGATCCACACAGTGGAAGGTGTTGGCATAGTCAGTAAAGCAGATAGAGATGTTTTTCTCAAACTCTCTTACTTTTTCGATGATCCAGCAGATGTTGGCAATTTGATCTCTGGTTCCTCTGCCTTTTCTAAAACCAATTTGAACATCTGGAAGTTCACGGTTTATGTACTGTTGTAGCCTCACTTGGAGAATTTTGAGCATTGCTTTGCTAGTATGTGAGATGAGTGTAATTGTGTCATAGTTTGATAATTCTTTGGCATTGCCTTTCTTTGGGATTGGAATGAAAGCTGACCTTTTCCAGTCCTGTTGCCACTTGAGTTTTCCAAATTTGCTGGCGTATTGAGTGCAGCATATTCACAGCATCATCTTTTAGGATTTGAAATAGCTCAGCTAGAATTACATCACCTCCACTAGCTTTGTTCATAGTGATGCTTTCTAAGGCCCATTTGACTTCACATTCCAGGATGTCTGGCCCTAGGTGAGTGATCACACCATCATGATTATCTGGGTCATGAGGATCTTTTTTGTACACTTTTCTGTGTATTCGTGCCACCGCTTCTTAATATCTTCTGCTTCTGTTAGGTCCATACTGGTTCTGTTCTTTATTGTGCCCATCTTTTCATGAAATGTTCCCTTGGTATCTCTAATTTTCTTGAAGAGATTTCTAGTCTTTCTCATTCTATTGTTTTCCTCTATTTCTTTACATTGATCACTGAAGAAAGCTTTCTTATCTCTCCTTGTATTCTTTGGAACTCTGCTTTCAAATGGGTATATCTTTCCTTTTCTCCTTTGCTTTTGGTTTCTCTTCTTTTCACAGCTATTTGTATGGCCTCCTCACACAGCCATTTTGCTTTTTGCCTTTCTTTTTCCTGGGGGTGATCTTGATCCCTGTGTCCTGTACAAGGTCATGGACCTCTGTCCATAGTTCATCAGGCACTCTGTCTATCAGATCTAGTCCCTTATATCTATTTCTCACTTCCACTGCATAATCCTAAGGGATTTGATTTAGGTCATACCTGCATGGTCTAGGGGTTTTCCCCATCTGAATTTGGCAATAAGGAGTTCATGATTTGAGCCACAGTCTTCTCCCAGTCTTGTTTTTGCTGACTGTATAGAGCTTCTCCATCTGATTTCAGTCTTGGCCATCTGGTGATGTCCATGTGTAAAGTTTTTTCTTGTGTTGTTGGAAGAGGGTGTTTTGTTATGACCAGTGTGTTCTCTTGGCAAAAATCTATTAGCCTTTGCCTAGCTTCATTCTGTACTCCAAGGCCAAATTTGCCTGTTACTCCAGGTGTTCGTTAACTTCCTACTTTTGCATTCCAGTCCCCTATAATGAAAAGGACATTTTTTTGGGGGGTGTTAGTTCTAAAAAGTCTTGTAGGTTTTCATAGAACTATTCAACTTCAGCTTCTTCAGTGTTACTGGTTGGGGCATAAACTTGGATTACCATGATTTTGAATGGCTTGCCTTGGAAATGAACAGAGATTATCCTGTCATTTTTGAGATTGCATCCAAGTACTGCCTTTCAGATTCTCTTGTTGACCATGATGGCTACTCCATTTCTTCTAAGGGATTCCTGCCCACAAAGTAGACATAATGGTCATCTGAATTAAATTCCCCCATTCCAGTCCATCTTAGTTTGCTGATCCCTAGAATGTCGACGTTCACTCTTGCCACCTCCTGTTTGACCACTTCCAATTTGCCTTGATTCATGAACCTAACATTCCAGGTTCCTATGCAATATTGCTCTTTATAGCATTGTACCTTGCTTCTAACACTAGTCCCATCCACAACTAGGTGTTGTTTTGGCTTTGGTTCTGTCCCTTCATTCTTTCTGGAGTTATTTCTCCACTGATCTCCAGTAGCATATTGGGCACCTACCCACCTGGGGATAGGCTTAAACTTCTCTCAGAGGTTTCTAGGAATCCATTGAATGACGTCTACATTAATTTCCCTAATAAATCATAAATTTGAAACAGATGGGGAGTCCTTACTGTGAAGTAAGGATGATATATAGTGTCCCTACAAAGTTTTTAAATGCTGGGGCTCTTCCAAAGCAATATGACTAAATGATGTCATTTTGTAATATCCTCTCTGGAGATGGGGTAAAAGTCAACACGTGAACACTTTGCAGTTCACAGGGAGCTGATGTCCATAATATTATGATCTTGATCATTACATGGACTCAAATATTCAAATTACTGGACATGATATCAGATAAATAGAGAGGAAGGAGGGACGGAGGGAAAGAAAGAGAGATAACTTACTATAGACTCGATAGTTACCTATGGCATGGCATTCAGAAGTTTGTTTCAGAGATCATTAACCTTAAGAATATTTTTAGAAAAATTGTTAAAAATGGGAAAACAGAGTCTAATAAGGAAATAATTTGGGGAGATAACACCTATGATTTTTTCCCCTTTTATATATTTATAATCTACATCAGAATAATTAAGTAATCTAAGAAATCTTTAAAAAAACAAGTCAAATTCTCTTAATTATATTTACTGATTTATTTTAAAATAATATAATAAAGCACTTCTCAATTAAGTTGATTGGGCCAGCTGACTCCACTCTGGAGAATAGGAGCTAGATAGGGAGGGAGCCAGATAGTGGATGTTAAACCTAATCTCAGATGGCAGTGATGGCTATATTTGATTTTCTTTCCTTTTGGTATTATGAAACCCAGTGTCCCTCATACTTTCTAATGAGGAAACTTAAAAACTGAAGTAGAATACCTATCCACAAGGAGCCATTAACAAAAAATTTGGTTTATCTGAGGGGGGAGAATATGGGGAAAAATGATAATTGGAAATTTCAGTGTTTTGGTCCTACCACTCAATACATGGGATTTCCTCCCACTTTTTAAAATGTGTGTTTTAATGTATGCACAATTGCAGTGAAATCTGAGGATGATTTGGGGAGAATTCATATAAATAATTATGTAAGCTATTATTCACACTGCATAATTAGTATTTGATCAGGAAAAAATGCTTATAATACTTTCATATTGACCTAATAAAGATTCAAAAGCATGTAATATATTCATTTGTAAAAATTGGCATAAGAATTTGATATGCAAAACTCTTATGGTTTGTGCATTATAACATACTTGAATTAATTTTGTATTATATAGCAATGATTTAAAATAGGTACTAAATTTAAAAAATGAAATAAAATAGGTACTAAATATTAAGCCCTAGATGTTCCTGATTGTCTTTTATAGTTTTCATCCACCTCTCACCTAAATATCTGTCCATGAGCTACATATGTTCATCTCCAATAAGACTGATCTGCTCAAACCACTAATTCCATCTAAAGGTGATAGACCCTTTCACTGCCAGTGCTGACCTTCTTTATAGACACATGAGGTTTTGATTTTGGCTTCAGTGTGCTCATGAAGTTGATGAGCAACCCAGTACCTATTCCTCCTCTCTGTTCTGGGATTAACTTTTTATTGCATACTTGTTGACTTTTGCCTATGCACTTTGTTCCCATATAACAAATAGTCGTAGACTCCCTCTGGTCATTTTCCACAAAGCTGTTAAAGCAGAATGGAAATTTATTTTTCATTTGCTTTTTACTCGAATAATCACTCAAAAAAGAAAGATGCCTAGTCATAATTGCCTCGTATTTTTGAAACATTACAGATGGACACATTTGGTAATATTTAGAAATTAGATATGCATGGCAGATGATGTTGACCAGTACTAGCTTCGTTTTAGTCATTGCATATTTCCATTCAGTGTGGACAAAATACTGTGCTTTATTTTAATTCTCATGCACTGAGACACAGGAAAATAATGACAAATTCTGTGGAAATTGCCCTCATTAACAGGATGACCCATGTTCATTCTTCATATCTCAAGTTAGTGATCATACAAGATTTCCTCATATTCCATTTCTTAGGTCTTCTTTCAGGTAATACAGTTATCTGTAGAGATGCAAATATGCTTACAATGAAAACAACTTGTCAAACTTATATAAAATATATTTAACATCTCATTGACTGTCTCATAAAAATAACTTATTTCACATTAAAAAGGCCAAAGGGATCCCTAATGCATTTTTTTTTTTTTTTTTTTTAAATAGAACTCTCAGGCCCACGAGGATGAATTCAAACCTTTACCAATAAGCACAGAATCTATGGAATTGCACTTTTTTTTTTTTTTTTTTTTGCTTTCAAAGTGTCCAAGATTTCTGAACTTATAACCTAAATATAAGGTATAATCATAAGAGGAGCACCTCTCTCAATCCAGAAATTTTTTAAAAAATTGCTTTTCTAAGCAAATGACCTGATGGAATAGAAGGACAAGAAGGTAACACATCTAAAACTCCATTTTAAAGCAAATTTAAATGGTTGGAGTTTTCTTGTTATACATTTGTTTCCTATATAATATATTTTCTTAGATCAATAAAACTTTGCTTGTGGATAAATGAAGTGCAATTCCAACAAAAAGATAAGTCCGTAATCAATGTTAATGCTATAGACTCAACATTGAAAGAGTCTGGAATGGGGCCTTGGTGTAAAGGTGTCTCACTTAACTAGGTTTTTAAAGAAGATTGTGTTTGCCCAATATTTTCTAATGGATCTGGGGAACTTTCTAGCTCTCAGTCCCCATCCTAATCCCTGTCCAAAAGAAACCCACTTGGACAGATCATAGAAATCCCATAAATATGTTGCTACATCTGATATTGGAGATTATTGCTATCACAGAAGTATTTTCATATTATGTGATACCTGTAATAGTACAATAGTAATCATTTTGAAATAATATAACATTCCTTCAATCTGAACCTAAAACTACATCTCCTTCTGACTTCGTGTTCTAATGATCTCTAAATATCTTTTTACTTAACATAGGAACAATCAGCTGAAGCTCATATATGAAATGAAATATGTTTTGAATTGCATTAAATGCATTAGGACTAGATAATATGTCCATATTTAACATTTTATAATTGCTTAGAATCATCTACACTATACTGGATGAAGGATATTTACCCCTAAGCTAAGGCATTCTATGGAGAAGGAAATGGCAACCAACTCCAGTAATTTTGCCTGGAGAATTCCATGGACAGAGGAGCTTGTCAGGCTACAATCCATGGGGTTGCAAAGAGTCAGGCATTACTGAGCAACTATCACTCACTCACTAAGGCATTCTAAAGCTAATTTCAGCTTGAAGGCTCCTTTAAAAATGGAATCTGTAATAGAAATGCAGCCAAGGGCTCAAGAATATCTGTGTTTATGATTAACTGTGTGCATAATAATACTATTTATTCAACATTTTCACCTTTATGTATTGTTTAAATTCTAGCTGACAATCTAGAGCAAAAACGCTTGCACATCAAGATCATAAGCTGGTAAGATTGACATACTGAAGTGTGGAACATTTTTTTCCCTACATTTTGACTTTTGGCCTGCCTATCTAACACAACCAGTCTTCAAAATTATGTGAAGAACTGAGAAGTTTGAAGGAGAATGATGGAAACTTGGAGAACTTTATTGAGACATTTGTTCTAAGAATAGAAAGGGGAGAAGAAAGTATCATTTTTCTAAAGACATACCATCTTGAGCTGTGAGCTTGTCAATTCTAAGCAGCTGAGTAGGGTCAGTTCCTCTTAGTGCTTGAATGAGATCTCAGGAGATAATATAAAGGATTGAAAGAAATGGTGTTTATGATTTTTAAAATAAGTTGTAATTTTATTCTTCTTTCAGATTTCAACTAGGATTCATAATAGAGTTAGAAAACTATTGGCCATGTTAAATTAAAAAAAAAAAAAGGTTAATGAAAAGCAATATTTTATTAGAAATTCCTGGAGAGTTTTTGGAATTCATTTATGTTTTCAGTCATTTATAAAGTGACATGCCATTATTGCTTTTATCACCATAGACATATTCTCATTACAAAGTTTCATATTCTGTATCCAAGATAGGTTTAGGATAACTGTACATTTCTTGATCCAAATTATTGTCCACATATGTGAGCTGAGGGTTCTTTGCCCATGTACCCATTAAATTCTGTACTTCTGAACTTGAACTTATCCTAGTTCTATTCTCACATCTAACAAGATTTATTTGTATCTCTAGCAGAAACGAAATTTCTGTAGGGTTAATTCTTGACTTTCCCAACACTCACTTGAAAGCTTAGCTGAGAGTAGGTGCTCAATAAATATGTTGAATATATGAATTAATAAATGAATTATACCAAGATAAATAATGGTGGAAGAAAATGAAAAGGGCAAAGCTATAATTTGGGTACTTCTGAAACTATAGGCTCCTTGGAAGGAAAGTTAGGACCAACCTAGATAGCATATTAAAAAGTAGAGACATTACTTTGCCAACAAAGGTCTGTCTGGTCAAGGCTATTGTTTTTTCAGTGGTCATGTATGGATGTGAAAGTTGGACTGTGAAGAAAGCTGAGCACCGAAAAATTGATGCTTTTGAACTGTGGTGTTGGAGAAGACTCTTGAGAGTCCCTTGGACTGCAAGGAGATCCAACCAGTCCATCCTAAAGCAGATCAGTCCTGGGTTTTCATTGGAAGGACTGATGTTGAAGCTGAAACTCCATTACTTTGGCCAACTCATATGAAGAATTGACTCATTGGAACAGACCCTGATGCTGGGAGGGATTGGGGGCAGGAGGAGAAGGGGATGACAGAGGATGAGATGGCTGGATGGCATCACTGACTCGATGGGCATGAGTTTGAGTAAACTCCAGGAGTTGGTGATGGACAGGGAGGCCTGGCGTGCTGCGATTCATGGGGTCAGAAAGAGTCGGACACGACTGAGCGACTGAACTGAGCTGAACTGAACCTATAGACAGTTGATGTTCAAAACTCATGATAAAATTATGACAAAATTCTTTGCACTCTTAAGCATATTTAGGTATTTATTCTGTACTGTTTTGTGAGTTTATTTCTACTCTATATCCCATTTGAAGCAATGTCTTCAAACATAAACTTAATAAGTATATATAAAAGACAGCCTACTCAGTGATGTGATTTATAAATGCCAAAATATTTCCTCAGAGAAATGTAATTGTAATAGGGAAGAACAAATCTGATTCCACATTGGATCAGTTTCTTATATTTTAACCTTTGTATTCTATCATTTTTTCTACAAGTGTTAGTTGCTCAGTCATGTCTGACTCTTCACAGCCCCATGGACAAGGGACCGCCAGACTGCACTGTCCATGGAATTCTCCAGGCAAGATACTGAAGTGGGTAGCCATTCCCTTCTCCAGGGGATCTTCCCAACTCAGGGATGGAATCCAGGTCTTCTGGCAGATTCTTTATCATCTGATCCACCAGGGATGTTTTCCAACAAGTTAATCACTAAACTTGGTGCTGGAGCGGCTGCCGGGTGCTGGAGAGGCCCACAGCGCCTGCGCAGCGCTGAAGCAGCAAGCGGCTGGGAGGAGGTACCCCACGTCCAAGGTCAGGAGTGGCGGCGGTGAGATGGGGAAACAGTGGAAACAGTGGCTGACTTTTTTTTCTGGGCTCCAAAATCACTGCAGATGGTGATTGCAGCCATGAAATTAAAAGACACTTGCTCCTTGGAAGGAAAGTTATGACCAAACTAGACAGCATATTAAAAAGCAGAGACATTACTTTGTCAACAAAGGTCTGTCTAGTCAAGGCTATGGTTTTTCCAGTGGTCGTGTATGGATATGAGAGTTGGACTATAAAGAAAGCTGAGCACCAAAGAATTGATGTTTTTGAACTGTGGTGTTGGAGAAGACTCTTGAGAGTCCCTTAAACTGCAAGGAGATCCAACCAGTCCATCGAAAAGAGATCAGTCCTGGGTGTTCATTGGAAGGACTGATGTTGAAGCTGTAACTCCAATACTTTGGCCACCTAATGTGAAGAACTGACTCATTTGAAAAGACCCTGATGCTGGGAAAGATGAGGGCAGGAAGAGAAGGGGACAACAGAGGCTGAGATGGTTGGATGGCATCATCGAATTAATGGACATGAGTTTGGGTAAACTCCAGGAGTTGGTGATGGACAGGGAGGCCCGGCGTGTTGTGGTCCATAGGGTTGCAGAGTTGGACACGACTGAGCGGTAAACTCCAGGAGTTGGTGATGGACAGGGAGGCCCGGCGTGTTGTGGTCCATAGGGTTGCAGAGTTGGACACGACTGAGCGGCTGAACTGAACTGAACTGAATCACTAAAGGGATGTTGCCTATAGCTTAAATTATACATGACTGCCCATCTACAGGGACTCTGACTCCCATGCCTGAGCCTTAAGCTAAAATATCTGTGTTTAGCTCATAAGAAACATCCTGATGAGGCCCACCTATAGTGCATTGTGAATGGCCACAGGAGAGGAGAAACTGACACATGCCCTCCAGAATCTGGCCAGAACCTGGAAATATTTGCAATATGTCCCCTTTTTTGCTTGACCTTTTCACCTCCCCTTCTTTGTTATATAAAAGATACTAGCATTCAAGGTCAGGCAACATGGTTCTTTTGGACACTAGTCCACAATCTTCCCAAGCTGCTGGCTTTCTGAATAAAGTCACTATTGCCTCAACAGCCCATCTCTTAATTAATTGGTCTATTGGCACTTGATTTTTTTTTGTGGAGCACAGTTTGAGCTTGAACTCGGTAACATGATTATTCCTGTAATTAGAGAATTAGATTTATCACTTATAATTTTAAAATTGAAAATTTTAGGATACAGTAGAACAGCAGTTTACCTTATCTCTAATGCCCTTCCAATTATGCCAATGAAGTAAGGAATGGTCAGGGAATTAGAATAGAGTTGGATTATAATTATTGATCCACTTACTCACTGTTTTTTAGTACTGAATTGGTATCCTAGTTGTTTTCTTTTATATCTGTTAAAAACCTGTGCCTCTCATGAGTAGAAGTCCAATAAATTATTGTAATTCAACATTCTTTCCACAAGTATTTACTAAACCCATTTTTGCCTACAAAGCATTTCACCTTAGCTTCACAAATCATTGTCACTCATTTCCCGCTTTTTCAAAAAAAGAGATCAAAATATTGGTTTAAGCAGAAAAATGTTTCCTGGGATTCCTTATAAATTCAATGTTCCAGATCATTAATCAAAGCCATATTATTTGGAGTTTCTTTCATTTTAACAGTAATTATTCAAGAGTCTCCTGTAATAGAAATTGGAATTAATCCCTCTTTCCTCCCTCCCCTCAAACAAGAAATAGAAAAGCCATGAGACCTGGAATATAAGCGAAAGCAGCAGGCTTTGATACTTTTCTCTTTTCATATGCCTAGTAGTGCGTATGAGGTAGAAGATATAAACTTGTGTGGAGACTCTTAGAAGAGATCATTTTAAAAGTTGTTAAAAATAATAATAATAATAAAAGTTGTTGAAAGTGTCTCCCAGTTTAGCAATAGCTAAGGGCCCCCCCAGTGGCTCAGATGGTAAAGATTCTGCCCTCAGTGCAGGAGACCGGCGTTCGATCCTTGGGTCAGGAAGATCCCTTGGAGAAGGAAATGGCAATCCACTCCAGTATTCTTGCTGGGAAAATTCCAGGGACAGAGAAGCCTGGCAGGCTACAGTCCATGAGGTCAAAAAGAGTCGGACACGACTGAGCAACTTCACTTATCTTGGCCTCAGACTCAGAAAATTGTCCCAAAGCAAGTGATATCAAACTCATGCATACTCTAAGGATTTTGAGCTTTAGTCGTTAGATTTCAGAAAGCATATGCAAAATTCTCTCCCGAAATCAATTATATAGGAGAATAATACTGATATTGAAATATTAATAGAGATCCTAAGAGACTGTTCAGTTATTTTTGCTCCAAATATAGTAAATTTCTCCTCATGTATTATACATTGTTTAAATTTGTGTAACATAAATAATACATAACTAAGTAATTTATTTATAAGAAATGCACTTTTTCTTCACCTTCTCAAGTTCCACAGCATATTATTATTCATACTCCTCAGGTAAGCTAATCACGTATGTCAGTTGAGTATTGGTGAACATGCATAAAATGTAAAACCATTAGGATGACTCATATCAATTTTGGTAACTGCTAAGAAGCATTAGAATGTTTAATTTAAAAGGAAAAGTAAATCTGTGTGGACTGATCTTCTTATAATCTAGTTCAATTTATTTTCTTGTGTATATGCACTTCATTATTTTGAATTTAGTATAATGGTAAAATAGATAAGATTCTAATATTGAAAATATAAAGCAAATTGAAAGATCTAAATTCTTCATAGAATAGGTAATATTCTTCATTTGATTTGGAGAAATAAACTCTTAGAAATATGATGCAATGTCTTGACAAATTTCTCACAAGGATAAGTCTCATTAGTCTGAAGGGGTTCCAAATAAGGATTCCAAAATTAATGATTAGCCAATGTTAGCAGTAATGCACTTAAATCTCTTGGTATATGAACTAATCTGGAAGAGTCTTAAAGATTATCATTCAAGTGAAATTCTTTCTTTTCTTTTACTCTCCAGTAGTTAAAAATAAAAGCAAACTCTTTGTGTTCTATTCAGTCTGAATGTGAACAAATGGGTTTGTTGACTTGAACCTGATTTTATTCTCGCATGAGATGCTATAGAATAAAATCAGAAATAAGCTGGCACTGTAGTTACAATTCTATTCCCAACTTTTAACAAGATGTTTGCAGGTACTAGTATTTCAAAGCAAGTCAGTAAATGAAGAGAATGTAAGTTTTTACATTCTACGAGAAAGTAAAAATACAAACTACAAGAATGTTAGTTCTTCTTTTTTTCTTAAATTTTACAAACAGACATAAGTAGGTTTGTGGCCACAAAAAGTTTTTTTTTTTTTCTTAAGTAAACAGAAAATCAAGTAAGTGAGTATCCACTCTGTTTTGAACTACAATCTTCTGGATTCTTCTTCATTTTATTTCTGCTGTTTTTGACTTCCCTCAGCCCAGAAACTGATACAGTTCTTGCCATCAATACCTAAAATGATTATGGGATAATAATAGTGACAATACTATCAATAAATTAGTAAATAAAATTATCAAGCATTTACAAGATAAAACTAAATATTTAACTTAAAGTTTCATGTAATGAATTAATTTTGTGGATTAATTTTCAGTTAATCCACATACACACACACACACACACACACACAAAGACACTTTGAGGCAGTTACTTTTATAATCTGCATTTCACAAAAGAAGAATATGAAGTCTAGAGTGGCCATGTGGCACATCAAACTTAAAACAGCTACTACTGCAAAACAAATGTTTTTTAAAACACACACACACACAAATAATTGCTTAATTATTACATTATATTAAACTTTTGTCTCACTTTTACTATAACTCCTACAGTGAAGGACTAAATCTTATTTATCTTTAACATACTTAATACTGGGCTTCCCTGGTGGCTCAGTTGGTAAAGAATCTGCCTGCAATACGGGAGACTTGGGTTTGATCCCTGGGTTAGGGAGATCCCTTGGGGAAGAAAATGGCAACCTGCTCCAGTATGCTTGTCTGGGAAATTCCATGGACAAAGGAGCCTGGTCGGCTACAGTCCATGGAGTTGCAAAGAGTTGGACAACTGAACAATTAAGCTCAGCACAGCACAGCATACTTAATAATAAATGCTGTGTAAAATTCACAGGTCATAATAATCTATTGATGGAAGTTTTAAACATTTTTTCCTCAACAGTTATGCATTTTCAACCATTTGCTTTAGAATGACCTCTGATTATCTCTTAGTGATCAGTGGTGAAGGTGTTTTAGTCCTTCAGCAGTAATCTGTTCTGCTGCTAATTATTTTGTTTCATTACAGGCCTTTACTACAAGGTGGTTGGCATTTTCTCCTGGATCCTGCAGTTTCTCATTGGCTGGTTAGCTTTGTAAGCCAGCACACTCTCTTTTCCTCTAGTTTGATCATGAAATTCCTAATCCCTAGTTGAGGAGAGACTGTAGATCTCATAGTGGAGAAAAAGAAACTGAAGTATCTTGAAGCCCATTGAGGGCTCCAGAAGTTCAGGGGGCTTATTTTGCACTTTTTCAGATTCCCTGGGTTGCTGTTTAATCATGTTACAACTGTGAAGCAGAATTCAGATTTCCTGTGATTACTATTTAATCATTTTATGATTGTGAAGCAGAATTCAGTTTTTAACCTATTGGCAATGGGACAAATATTTTCCATGCTTCTTGAGAAAATAATAAAACTCAGAGTCAAAAGGGTGTAAAAAGCATTCACTAGAGGGAAGCTGAAAAATCATCCTTCTATGACATTCTCTGGTGGCTCAGCAGTAAAGAATCTGTGTGCAAGCAGGAGTCTCAAGTGTGATTCCAGGGTCAGGAAGATTCCCTGGAGAAGGAAATGGGAGCCCACTTCAGTATTCTTGCCTGGGAAATCCCGTGGACAAAGGAGCCTGATGAGCTACAGTCCAAAGGGTAGCAAAAAAGTCTGACCCAACTTAGCAACTAAATAACATCACTTTCTCTACATTTTTCTTCTTTTCCTTCTCGTTAATCCCCTACTGTGCCTTTTCTCTTTCTCCTCCTTTTTCGTCTTTCTATTTCTAATTACTTGTTTATAACCAAACACACATGCACATCTATAAATCTCCATAAAGATATGAAAATTGATTGATAGATTATAAATTGATGGATAGAGATAGGTAAATGGAGATAGATACGTAAATCAGAGTATCCTGGGATGTTTCATTAATTCTGGAGAAGCCTACAAAGATCAGAAAAATTTGTTAGATGATAAATGATCACACATTCTAAAACTAGGTACTTGAATGGATGTTATAAAGAACAGAATATAGATAGTGAAACTGCTTTTGCTAAGACTATTTTTTACACTAACCTAGGCTGCTTAAGTTGAAAAATTCACTGGAATGTTGAAGAAACTCATAGCAAAAATTTCATTAGAGATATTGAAGTCCATCATGAACGCTTTGTAAAGTTTGAGGAAGCAAGAAGTTGTATTTGGAATATGCCAAGTAAAATTCTCAATTGGGTAGATTGATTAGCTCAGTTTGGGACAGAAGAGCAAAGAGAGACAAAACTGCATTAGTAAAAAGCCGCACTTACAGATTCTACCAGGTTAAACAACGTTGCCTGTGTTAGAATTTACTATGGGTTACTTTGGGAAGAAAAAAAAAAAAGTAGTTCTATCCAAAACAGTTTCATGATGCTTCATGACTTCACCAAAAAGTGACTTGAGGCGGAGCATTCAGTACAGAGCTAATGGGTTGTTAGGTGCCAGCTGGATGGTATTCTGAGTGCCAAAGGAACTGCAGGCAAGAGATCCCCAAGAGTGAATGTGTATGTATCTATGTGTGCGTGTTTGTGGGCAAAAATACATGCATGAGTGAAATAGCACAAGCTCCCCTTGAATAAAAGCTTCAATAAATATTTGGTATCAGGCACTCCCAGATTACAACTGTAAATGTTCCTTAAAAACATTTGTCTCCCTTTCTTTTCTCTTCTGTCCAAACACTGCATTAAACAGCTGTTAAGGGGGAAATAGGGTAAGGGAGGCACCAACTTTACTTTCTTCCAACTGTAGGTTTCTTGGGCTGAAATTGGCTCAAGTTACACAAGGCATAAGTATACAGATGAGACTGTGAAGTTTTTACACTTCTGGACTGAAATTTGTATCAGGCAAAAATATAAACCTGTTATCTGCAGTAATCAGGAAAGCTATGAAACCGTGCCAGGGACTGGAGGGGTAGGAGTGGAGTTGAGTGGGACTGGAAGAAGGAAAAATATGTCAGCTAGGAAAATAAAACATTCATTTGAACGGGTGAAGAATTACTTCCAGTTTGACCCCTACAGACTTGGAGAATATGTTAGAAGTGTTGAAGACATATCCTGTGAAGGGATTCAGAACAAGTTTCCCAAAAACATTCCACTTTGATTTGGAGATTATCTTAGGCTGAAGACAATTCATCAAGGACCAGAAGACTTAAGAAGAGTTTTTCACCTCCCCCTCAATTACCTAAAATAATGTAGATAAGGTGACCTGAAAGTAAACAAGTTGGCTTAAATCTCAACATTCAGAATACTAAGATCATGGCATGTGGTCCCTTCACTTCATGGAAAATATATGGAAAAACAGTGGAAACAGTGACAGGCTTTATTTTGGGGGCTCCAAAACCACTGCAGATGGTGATTGCATCCATGAAATTAAAAGACACTAACTCAAAATAAATAAATAAATAAAAGACACTAACTCCTTGGAAGGAAAGTTATGGCCAACCTAGACAGCATGTTAAAAAGCAGAGCCATTATTTTGTCAACAAAGGTCCGTCTAGTCAAGGCGATGGTTTTTCCAGTAGTCATGTATGGATGTGAGACTTGGACTATAAAGAAAGCTGAGCACTGAAGAATTGATGCTTTCAAACTGTGGTATTGGATAATACTCTTGAGAGTCCCTTGGACTGCAAGGAGATCCAACCAGTCCATCCTAAAGGAAATCAGTCTTGAATGTTCATTGGAAGGACTGATATTAAAGCTGAAACTCCAATATTTTGGCCACCTGATGCAAAAGGCTGACTCATTTGGAAAGACCCTGATGCTGGGAAAGATTGAAGGCAAGAGGAGAAGGGGATGACAGAGGATGAGATGGTTCGATGGCATCACCGACTAAATGGACATGAGTTTGGGTAAACTCCAGGAGTTGGTGATGGACAGGGAGGCCTTGCGTGCTGCAATCCATGGGGTCACAAAGAGTCAGACATGACTGAGTGACTGAACTGAACTGAAGGTGGCCTGACTCAGAAAGAGAGAGAGAGATTACCAAAGATAACTTTTATCTGAATGACCCATCTGTGCCACAGGGCAAGCATCTAATTACCTAATATCTGTTGTTCCTACCATCCCTTGAATTACCCTTCTCTCCTTTGAAGCTTTAGGCCATATTCTAGTCCTTAGCTCAGGACAGCCTTTAAGCCCCAAGCGCTTGACTTGCCTTTGGGTCTTATATTTTAGGTATCCTGTATGTATAAAATTTAATTAGTTTTTCTCTGTTCATCTCTCTTATATTAATTTAATTATTTTGATCAGCCAAAGAACCCAGAAGGGTCAAGAAAATGCCTTTCCTCCCCAACATTTGTGATTATGATCTCTACTTTTCAACCACATTCCTTAAATCATCCTAAAACAAACAAACATACAAAAAGCACATTTTAAAGACAATATTTAAAAATCAGCCTTAACCAAATTATCCATGTCTATTTAAGTGAAAACAAGAAAAAAAAAAAAAAGAAAAGAAAACGGAATAAATATGTAAGACATCTCTACCTGTTTGCAAATATTTAAAATATGAGTTCCCCTTCCACCCCAAGTACTGGTAAGAACAAAATGGGGGTTTTCTGATTATTTACAGATAGGATAATTGCTATATATTTAGTAAGGACAAGTATTCTTCTTCCCTGGTGGTTCAGACAGTAAAGAAAGTGCCTGCAATTTGGGAGACCTGAGTTCGATCCCTGGGTTGGGAAGACCCCCTGAGTAGGGCATGGCAACCCACTCCAGTAATTTTTGCCTATAGAATCCCCATGGACAGAGGAGCCTGGCAGACCACAGTCCATGGGGTCACAGAATTGGACACAACTGAGCAACTAAATACAGCATGTTTTGAAAACACGTATTCATTTTTATGCCTCATATAAAATGTATGTTTCAATAATGGTAGATATTTTATTGTTCTCTTGTCATGCATATAGTATGATAATATCTTACGCTTGATCTGAAAAAAGGATGGTTGTTACAAGATGAAGTTTCAAAAAACCAGCTCTCATCAAATATAAGAAAAGGTTAATTTTGTGACCCAGCATTATTTTAAGTGCTGTTAAGAAAAAAAATAGGGCCAATCAAAATAGAACACAATGTTTTCTTATTATTTAGAATTTTTATTTTCTATTTTTAGACTCATTTTGATGTTTGCTTTTATCATATACCAGACTTGAGCCCATTTAAAACAAATAAAATGGCTCAGTGGTAAAGAATCTACCTGCCAGTGCAGAAGACACAAGAGCCTTGAGTTCAGTCTCTGGGTTGGGAAGAATCCCAAGTTGGAATACCCACTCCAATATCCCTACCTGGAAACTTTCATGGACAGAGGAGCCTGGCAAGCTACAGTCCAAGGGATCACAAAAAGTCATTCACTATTGAAGGACTGAGCACACAAACACACACATAAGTGAAATAAAGTGGTTAAAACATTCCAAAAATATCTTCTTATTCAGAGTTTGATATTACTGAATTACATTAAGTCTCAGAGTCACCAATGTCAGTTTTTCTATGTAGCATCATTCTCTGTGCCATCAAAGCATCTACAAAGTAGAATACTCATGTCTTAAATGAGTATTCCACCATTTTCTTTGAGATGTTCTTCCAAACTGATAAAATCCACATTGCAAGTTTGGATTTGCAAGCATCTGCTTGGTCAATGACAATAGCATCAACAACTTTGGCCTGGATGATTGTCATTGTAAAAATGTCCTGGATTTCATGGATGTTTAATATGAAGGATGTACACCTTGGATTTCATAAAATATTTTAGGAGAGCTTTATAGTGTCTTTTAAATGTACTCTTAGAAAAAAGGAACACCTTATATTTCCTCAGGACTTGATTTAGGATGTAAAGTGAGGGGAACAAAGTAACATTTGCATTTGAAAGATTTTCATTTAATTCCTCAGTTGTAAAGCAGGGGAAAGGTATTGTAACTTTATTCATTCTGTGCTTCCTCACACTGTGGTTCTTTAGTTTTCACATTATTATTCTTTTTATTTTTGCCTTTGCTTTGCCTCTTTTGTTTCCTCTATTCTTCTTTTTCTTACCTTTGACTATCCTAAGAATCTGAGAGCCTCTAAGACCTTTATTTACCTCTGAGAGCCTTAAAAACAGCTCCTAACACAAACCAATTAAAATAATTATTAAACACCAAAAGCCACCCTCACCATTAACTTTTAAGTTAATGCAGGGTTTTTTTCTTCCACTTCTAAGAAGGACTCAAAATTTCCTTATTCTGTGTGATCTCCTGCCAGTCTCTTAGAAAGTTCAACATTGTTGCTAATTCCTTGGAAATAAAGAATTCTGAATTCTTCAGGGTTCATTGCTCAGTAGTTTGGGAAAGGTCACAGAAGAATAATAGGTACATGAACTAGGCAGATTTTAAAAAGATGCATGCAAGTTCAGTCACTAAGTTGTATTAGACTCTGCAACCCCTATGGATTGTAATCCACCAGGCTCCTCTGTCCATGGGATTCTCCGGTCAAGAATACTGGAACGCTTGCGCTTCCTTCTCCAGGGGATCTTCCTGAGCCAGGGATTGAACCCAGGTCTCCAGCTTGTAGGAGCATTCTTTACCACTGCACGACCTGGGAAGCTCTTAAAACTGAGCTATACCACTGGTCCATCTGTTGCTTCAAGTTTTTCCTGCAGCCAGATAGAACTGAGGAAATTACACATTCCACAGACATAGTATGGTGCCATGACTCGGACTGAACCTGCCTGAAACAACCTCAGCTCAGCCCTGGCTAGGCAGAAGCCAAGCACAGCAGAAGCCAAACTCTGCGAAAGCTCCAGCCATGAAAGCTGAACATGAGGAAAACCCAGTGCAGGGGAAGTGACAAGGAGCGACAAGAAGCCCAGCATGTGGAAATGGGACAGCAAAAACAAACTCAGCAGAAAGCTCATGCGACTCAGTCTCAGATTCTAGAAGACCCCAGATTAAGGTAGGAGGTCCTCACTCCTATGTCTAGAAGGACGTATGGCTAACAAAATCTCAATTCCTTTATAATCTCTTGTCTCTTGTTTCCTTGAACCCCCCCATGAACAGGTGAGCAGCAGTGGGTGCAATTGAGGGACTCTGGCAGGGGCTACTTAGTAACTGTTGTCCAAGCAGGTGGGGGTTCTTCTGTCCTTAACATCTTTGTGTCAAGGATCAGGCCAATGAAAACTGTAAGCACAGTTCATGTATTTAGCAGATTTTCCAGCAGGTTATGAAGGTGATTCCTCAGCACATTTCTCCCACTGCTTTTGCCTTCCATTTTTCAGTTCCTCTTTCCTGGGACTTGAGCCCGGTCAAAACCCATAGTACTTGACTTCAGGACCTAATGAAGCTCAGGTTCTTGACGGCTCATTGCAAAAATTCAGTGAGAGACACAAAGATAAGTAAGAGGTAGATTTGTTTGGATTCAGAGAAAAACACACTCCAAGAGTGTGGGCCATCACAGAGGGCAAGTGCAGTGGTTATGGAAGGTGGTGTGGTTAGATTTTGCTAGCTAGGTGATTCCATACACTAATGAGTGGGAGGCTCTTCCCAACAATTAGGGAACCACCCAGTCCTTGGTCTTTTGACAGTGCTTTGAAACTGTCCTGGCACCTCTGGGTGTGTCATTTAGCTTGCAGATTGAGGATCAAAGTTTAGTTGAATTTGACTTGTCATCTGGGACCCATTTGTTTTTAATTGGTTTATGTTGTGCCTTTGGGCTATGTCATTCTTTCAAAAGTTGTGGCCTTCCCCCCACCCCCTACGGATGCATGCTGTTTTTCTGAGCTCCTTCCTGCCCACAATGTTGCCTCTACAATTTTCTGGAAGGACAACAAGAAAATAGCTGGCCCTTGGGAGAGAAATGCTATATAATATCCAATCCCTCTAGACATTCAGGCCTTCATCTTCCATGTTTCCTACAAGATGTACAACAAAAGCATCTCTCAGTGAACATGCTAATGCAGTTGACAGGCGCACAATGCCTGCTAGAAATCCATCTGTTGGTCCATCCCTTCAAGGGCAGTTGGGCTTCCAAGGATAATGTTTGCCAATTGGGGAGTTAGCCCTTCAGGCCCCTAAATAAAATCCCCACTCCACTATTGTGGAAACTCTGTTCTAGTGCCTCTTATCAATTTGTTCTTAAGCCACTTACTAACTACTACAAGCAGGACCCTGCCCCCTTATAGACAACATCTCTCCACCTCACTTACTGTTACACTACTCCTAATGACCCTAACAAGACCAGACCAGTTCAGTTCAGGTCAGTAGTTCAGTCAAGTCCGACTTTTTGTGACCCCATGGGCTGCAAAACGCCAGGCCTCCCTGCCCATCACCAACTCCCAGAGTTTACTCAAACTCATGTCCATTTAGTTGGTGATCTCATCCCACCATCTCATCCTCCATCATTTCCTTCTCCTCTAACCTTCAATCTTTCCCAGTATCAGGGTCTTTTCAAATGAGTCAGCTCTTTTCATCAAGTGGCCAAAGAATTGGAGTTTCAGCTTCAGCATCAGTCGTTCCGACGAACATTCAGGACTGATTTCCTTTAGGATGGACTGATTGGATGTGCTTGCAGTCCAAGGGACTCTCAAGAGTCTTCTCCAACACCACAGTTCACAAGCATGAATTCTTAGGCGCACAGCTTTCTATATAGTCCAACTCTCACATCCATACATGACTACCGGAAAAACCATCACCTTGACTAGAATGGACTTGGTTGGCAAAGTAATGACTCTGCTTTTTAATATGCTGTCTAGGTTGCTCATAACTTTTTTTCCAAGGAGTAAGTGGCTTTTTGTTTTCTGGCTGCAGTCACCATCTGCAGTGATTTTCAGTTCAGTTCAGTCGCTCAGTCGTGTCCAACTCTTTGCGACCCCATGAATCGAAGCACTCCAGGCCTCCCTGTCCATCACAAACTCCCGGAGTTTACTCAAACTCATGTCCATCGAGTCGGCAATGCGACCCAGCCATCTCATCCTCTGTAGTCCCCTTCTCCTCCTGCCCCCAACCCCTCCCAGCATCAGGGTCTTTTCCAATGAGTCAACTCTTTGCATGAGGTGGCCAAAGTATTGGAGTTTCAATTTCAGCGTCAGTCCTTCCAATGAACACCCAGGGCTGATCTCCTTTAGGATGGACTGGTTGGATCTCCTTGTAGTCCAAGGGACTCTCAAGAGTCTTCTCCAACACCACAGTTCAAAAGCATCAATTTTTCGGTGCTCAGCCTTCTTCACAGTCCAACTCTCACATCCATACATGACTACTGGAAAAACCCTAGCCTTGACTAGATGGACCTTTGTTGAAAAAGTAATGTTTCTGCTTATTAATATGCTGTCTAGGTTGGTCATAACTTTCCTTCCAAGGAGTAAACGTCTTTTAATTTCATGGCTGCAGTCACCATCTGCAGTGATTTTGGACCCCCAAAAATAAAGTCTGACACTGTTTCCCCATCTATTTGCCATGAAGTGAAGGGATCAGATGCCATGATCTTAGTTTTCTGAATGTTGAGCTTTAAGCCAACTTTTTCACTCTTCCTCTTTCACTTTCATCAAGAGGCTTTTTAGTTCCTCTTCACTTTCTGCCACAAGGATGGTGTCACCTGCATATCTGAGGTTATTGATATTTCTCCAGGCAGTCTTGATTCCAGCTTGTGTTTCTTCCAGCCCAGCATTTCTCCTGATGTACTCTGCATATAAGTTAAATAAGCAGGGTGACAATATACAGCCTTGACGTACTCCTTTTCCTATTTGGAAACAGTGTATTGTTCCATGTCCAGTTCTATCTGTTGCTTCCTGACCTGCATACAGATTTCTCAAGAGGCAGGTCAGGTGGTCTGGTATGCCCATATCTTTCAGAATTTTCCAGTTTATTGTGATCTACACAGTCAAAGGTTTTGGCATAGTCAATAAAGCAGAAATAGATGCTTTTTCGATGATCCAGCAGATGTTGGCAATTTGATCTCTGGTTCCTCTGCCTTTTCTGAAACCAGTTTGAACATCTGGAAGTTCACGGCTCACATATTGCCTAAGCCTGGCTTGGAGAATTTTGAGCATTTCTTAACTAACGTGTGAGATGAGTGCAATTGTGTGGTAGTTTGAGCATTCTTTGCATTTCCTTTCTTTGGGATTGGAATGAAAATTGACTCCAGTTCTGTGGCCACTGCTGAGTTTTCCAAGTTTTCTGGCATATTGAGTGCAACACTTTCACAGCATCATATTTTAGGATTTGAAATAGCTTGACTGAAATTCCATCACCTCCACTAGCTTTGTTCATAGTGATGCTTCCTAAGGCACACTTTGCTTCACATTCTAGGATGTCTTCCTCTATGTGAGTGATCACACCATCTTGATTACCTGGATTGTGAAGATTGTTTTTGTTCAGTTCTTCTGTGTATTCTTGCCACCTCTTCTTAATTTCTGCTTCTGTTAGGTCCATACCATTTCTGTCCTTTATTGTGCCTATCTTTGCATGAAATGTTCCCTTGGTATCTCTAATCATCTTGAAGAGATCTCTAGTCCTTACCATTCTATTGTTTTCCTCTATTTCTTTGCACTGATCACTGAGGAAAGATTTCTTATCTCTCCTTGCTATTCTTTGAAACTCTGCACTCAAATGGGAATATCTTTCCTTTTCTCCTTTGCTTTTGGCTTCTCTTCTTTTCACAGCTATTTGTAAGGCCTCTTCAGACAGCCATTTTGCTTTTTTGCATTTCTTTTTCTTGGGGATGTTCTTGCTCCCTGTCTCCTGTACAATGTCAAGAACCTCCGTCCATAGCTCATCAGGCACTCTGTCTATCAGATCTAGTCTCTTATATCTATTTTTCACTTCCACTATATAATCGTTAGGGATTTGATTTAGTTCATACCTGAATGAACTAGTGGTTTTCCCTACTTTCTTCAACTTAAGTCAGAATTTGGCCATAAGGAATTCATGATTTGAGCCACAGACAGCTCCCAGTCTTGTTTTTGCTGACTATATAGAGCTTCTCCATCTTTGGCTGCACAGAATATAATCAATCTGATTTTGGTGTTGACCATCTGATGATGTCCCAAGATACATGGGTCAATGTGGAGAGTTCTGACAAGATGTGGCTCACTGGAGAAGGGAATGAGAAACCCCTTCAGTATTCTTGCCTTGAGAACCCCGTGAACAGTATGAAAAGGCTAAAACATAGCACACTGAAAGATGAACTCCCCAGGTCGGTAGGTGCCCAATATGCCACTGGAAATCAGTGGAGAAATAACTCCAGGGAGAATGAAGATAGGGATCCAAAGCAAAAACAACACCCAGTTGTGGATGTGACTGGTGAAAGAAGAAAGGTCCCAATGCTGTAAAGAGCAATATTGTATAGGAACCTGGAATGTTAGGTCCATGAATCAAGGCAAATTTGAAGTCATCACACAGGAGATGGCAAAAGTAAATGTCAACATTTTAGGAATCAGCGAGCTAAAATGAACTGGAATGGTTGAATTTAATTCAGATGATCATTATATCTACCACTGTGGGCAAGAATCCCTTAGAAGAAATGGAGTAGCCATCATGGTCAACAAGAGTCCAAAATGCAGTACTTGGATGCAGTCTTAAAAATGACAGAATGCTCTCCGTTGGTTTTCAAGGCAAACCATCCAATATCACAGTAATACCAAGTCTATGCCCTGACCAGTAATGGTGAAGAAGCTGAAGTTGTATGGTTCTATGAAGACCTACAAGACCTTTTAGAACTAACACCCCCCCCCCAAAAAAAAAAAAAAAAAAAAAAAATGTCCTTTTCATTATAGGGGACTGGAATGAAAAAGTAGGAAGTCAAGAAACACCTGGAGTAACAGGTAGATTTGGCCTTGGTTTACAGAATGAAGCAGGGAAAAGGCTAATAGAGTTCTTCCAAGAGAATGCACTGGTCATAGCAAACACCCTCTTCCAATAGCACAAGAGAAGACTCTACACAGGACCAGATAACCCTCAACTTTGTCAGTTACTTCTGTTATTTCCTAAAACAGATTTATGACAATGAGATGTTTACCGTTGGGAATACCCTAAACTGTTTTATGGAGGCCTAAGGGGGGAAATCAATGACTTACATTCCCTCAGAGAAATAAGAGCATAAGTTTTATGGCTATTTCCCCAGGTTCCCAGTCTCAGAGCACAGGCTTGGATTGCTTTACATCATGATATCTGTTCCCATCTGCAGTGGACAAACCAGCATTAAGTTTGCAACCCCTTAATCTCTGCCCACCTCCCACCCCCCACCACTGGTCATGTTGGAGACCTTGGGGATGCCCAACTCCAGTCAGGAAGTCTCAGGAGATCAACTTGCCTGGAAATCTGGTCCTCAAAAGGTTGTCATGCCTCAACCTGCTCAGGGGTCTGCCAGTCCAGGGGTCCCAGGAGGTCGATATGCCTCAACTGCCCAAGTACCCAATTCTTAGGAGGCCGACCTGCCTCAACCTGCTCTGGGGATTCACTGTCCAGGAGGCTGTCATGCCTCAGCCTGCCTGGGGATCTGCACCCTGACCTGAGGATGCCTGGCTCTCAGGTTGCAATAGTACCGGGTAGGATAAGCTTCAAAAAGACTCACCCCCAAGGAAATCCACCCATGGAAATAGAAAGAGGCCTATGATTTTTTTTTTTTTTTTTTTCTTTTTCTCTCTGTCATCACTGTCTTTCAGATGGGAAATAACCAATTCACTTTCTGACAGATGTCCTTGAGATGCATCCTTCATAACTGGAAGTTGTTCGATCCTCTAACCCTAAGGAGAAGTGGCTTAAAATTATTTTGTGCCAGTGCATGGTCACGGTACCCTCTGGGGGACAAGGGACACTCACCTGAGGATAGGAGTTTAAATTACAATATCATCCTGCAGCTAGACTTATCCTGCAAAAGACAAGAGAAATGGTCAGAGATCCCCTATGTCCAAATTTTCTTCCAACTTAGAGATATGAAGGAACTCTGTTTTAAGTATGGGATTGTTGTATGCCCTAAAAGTGAGCCTACTAGGCAAATGGTGTTAGGCACAGACAACCAAGAGAAGGAAGCCGCCCATGAAGGCTCACTTCCCATGGCTCCTGAGTTGCGTGGTGCTCCTTCCTTGTATCCAAACATGACCCCATATCTACAAGCATCCCTTCACAAAAGCCAACTTGAATATGTCCCTTAGTTGAAACTGGAGGAGAATTTGGACCAACCCAGGTCCATAAGTTCTTCTCCCTCTTAGAACTAAGATGGATCAAACAAGACCTGGGAAGCTATACAGATGACCCAGGGAAATATATAGATACATTCCAACACATTACCTTAGCCTTTGACTTCACGTGAAAGGACATCATGATCATATTTAGTCAAACTTTATCTGACCCTGAGTATGCTAGGGTCTTAAAGGAAGCCCAGAGGTATGCTACGGGGCTTTACATGCCAAATGGTAAATACCCAGTAGGGCAAGCTGCAGTCCCCTCCTCAGATCCTAATTGAATTATAATGACCTTGAGCACTTCTAGGAAAACGATCATTTTCTGATCTGGGTAAAGACAGGACTGAAAGTAGCCCAGCAACAAGTAATCAGCTATGCCAGGGTCTCAGCAATAACTCAGGAGCCCAACAAGAACCCCATTGCCTTCCTGGAAAGTTTAAAAAGGCCCTCCAAATGTTTATCAATCTGGACTTAGACTCCAGATTGAGGGTCAGGTGATTTTAAAGGACAAATTCCTGTCCCATTGTGCATCAGACATCAGGGTAAAGTTACAACAACCACAGCAGCAGGACCCTGCTGCCTCTTCATAGGAGATGGTCCAGACAGTCACCAATACCTTTTATAACAGAGAGCAGGAGAGGGAGGCCAAGGCCCAGGAAAGGGAGGAAAGGAAAGAGATAAGTCATGCCCAGATGCTGGCCACCCTCCAGGGAAGCCCAATGGCAACCCCTGAGATCTTGAAGGACAAGGCATGAGGCAGATGCCCAATCAGTAGACAGGTGCGACATTGGGCCAAAGAGTGTACAAATTGTAGCAAGTCTCCTAAAATGGCTTGCTAAAAATGCTATCATTTGGGATATTGGGCAGCACTCTGCCCTCAGGACCCAAAAGCCTCAAGGTCAAGCACTAAGCCTTCCCTCATGGTGGTTCAACAGGACTGAAGCTAAAGTGGCCCACTCCAGCAAGCCTGCCTGTCACAGATAACCATCATGGGGCTGAAGCCAAGGGTGCAACTGGATATGACAAGTAGGTACGAGAATTTCTTGGTTGATACAGGGGCTAACTACTCTGTCCTGACCTCCTACTCTGGAGCCTTCTCCTCCCAAACCTGTACCATTTTGGGTGCTACAGGAAAAACAATTAGCAAAAGATTAACCCAAGCACTTCTTTGTTGCTGGGATGGACAAGTATTTCCCCACCAGCTTCTGGTGGTCCCTGAGTGTCCTACTTCCTTATTGGGAAGAGATCTTCCCCTGCCTTTGAAATCTTGCAGCTATTGCAGTCCTGATAGAAAATGCTTTAAAACTCTCTTTTGGGGGCAAATTAATTATTTTTACTAGTCATCAAGTGAAGCAACTCCTGAATGGGAGAGGCCGTTTATGGATGTCCAATCAAAGGATTCTCTGGTATCAAGTAGTGATGATGGAAAATCCAGACCTAACTATATCCCCTTGTAAGGTTCTTAACCCAGTTACCCTCCTGCCCACCCCCAAGGGATCTCTCCCCTTTCATTCTTACCTAGAAACTTTGGATCATTGGACAAAACCCCGAGAGGGGTTGTCAGAAGATCCTCTAGCCAATCCTGAGGAAATCTGGCCACTGATGGGATGGCTTTGTCTTGGATGGAAAAAGAGCTGGATATGCAGTTATCTCCAATTTTGAGATCATAGATGCTAAACTTTTGCCCCCAGGTCAATAAACTACAACATGCATGCCAGTTCAACAAGGATATATAAAACTACAGCTGACCATGGAAAATATCACGCACCCTTAGATGGACACCACTATACGGACTCTGAGGCTTGAGACCAGCAAGTGGGGGAGACCCAATGCCCCTCGCCACCCCAGTTAAGCAGGAAGTATCCATAGAGACCTCGATGCACATATCACTGAATAATTGCGCCTCCTGTCTTGAGTGGGGAATGTTAGGTAGTTAAAATAGGAAAAAGGAGTCCAGAATGGCAGTAGCTAAAAGACAAAGAAGGGAAAAGCCCACAAAAATAGAACAAAGGAAGGTTCGGAGTGAGGAGTGGAGTGAGAACCTCAGGTAAAACAAACAGCCCTCCTGTTTAGCCCAGTTTACATAGGGCAGGCTCAAGGGGAGGAGAAAAAAACATAAAAAGAGGAGCCAAAATTGAGCGGGGGCGGGGGGGGGGGGGAGGGGGACTTCTCTTTAGTCTTTTCGGCCCGCCCACCCTCATGCCTCGAGAATGTATTTTTCTTTGTTTGCCAAATAAAACTGAGCTATAACACTGGTCTGTCCATTGTTTCAAATTTTTCCTGTGGTGAAACAGAACTGAGGAAATTACACAGTCTCCCGACAAGGCCTGAAAAAATTGTCATATGACATGACATCACATGGCTGTATTTAAGAAGCACCACTGTGTTCTGCGTATTTCCAACCTAGTTATTTAGGAAATATCTGAAAGAAATTTGAGAGCCACTGTGAAAGTAATTTTGATGATCTGTAACATTATTTTGATGAGTATGTCATAATAGAAATTGGCCATGTAGGTAACAAGTTTATAAATGGTTCTAAGAGTCCCAAATGCAAATACATCCAGAAAGCGATACTTAAGGAAGGCAGACATTATTCCCCTTAAAGTGAAAGTGAAAGTTGCTCAGTCGTGTCCGACTCTTTGCCACCCCATGGACTGTGTAGCCCCTGGAATTCTCCAGGTCAGAATACTGGAGTGGGTAGCCATTCCCTTCTCCAAGGGATCTTCCCAACCCAGGGATTGAATCCAGGTCTCCCACAGGCAGATTCTTTACCAGCTGAGTCGCAAGGAACGTAGCAAACTTGAAAGGACTTGTTCCAGTCTGAACTATTCAAATTCAAACATTGTCTTAACGCTTTGGACAAATGCAATTGTAGCCTCAACAAAATCATTACAACCTCAATTCAGTCGAAACTACATCCAGGTGGCACTAGTGGTGAAGAATCCACTGGCCAATGCAGGAGGCAGAGGAGACACTGGTTCAATCCCTGGGTCAGGAAGATCCCCTGGAGGAGGGCATGGCAACCCACTCCAGTACTCTTGCCTGAAAAATTCCGTAGACATTGGCAGAGGAGACTGGCTGGTTACAGTCCATGGAGTCACAAAGGTTGGACAAGACTGAACACACATAAACACACATGCATACACACACACACACAGTATAAAACTTAGATATTACACAAATAACTTAAAAAAATTGTTTTGGATCACACTTTGCTTGGGACACAAACGAATGAAAAAAAAAAAAAAAAGATTTGGGAATTGAAGCTGTGGTTTAAGCCCTAACTTAAGGCCTACTTGTGTACTTCTTCAGTATCTGGTGAAAGCCTGAGGGCCTCGAATGACATAACCACAAGTTCCCCTCCTGACTCTGCTTCAGGAGTAAGGTCTTTAGCTATAAAATTCTCCTTACCAAGAAGACCTGGTCCAGTTCTGGCTTATCCATGAGAGCCAGGTTTCATGTTCCTTTAGACTGTGGAATTGTTTCAAAAAGCTAATCACAAGCTGCCTAGGAAGGAGAGGTCACTGCCTCCTCTTTGCACTATAAAGGCTGCTTGTTCACTGTTTCTGGGTGCAAACTTCACGGGGCTCTTTGTGTCATGCAGTGTTCTTCTTTCCTGAGCTGTGATTGAGGTAGAAAATCATTAGGTAGTCAGTGTAGGGTTAAAGCCTCAGTTTCTGTTTTTAAACAATTCAATTCTAATTTCCACTTATTTTCTCACACAGGTAAGAGAAATGGGTATGCTCCAATAACCCACACCCATATTCATTGTTCCAGTTTTCTTGACATTGAGAGGATTGACTTCCTGGCCTGTGACCGTAAAACACTCGAACCCACAACAGGACAATCAGTAACTGATGTTCAGTTTATGAGAAAGAAAACACCAGGTGAATCATCAACATTAAGACATACATCTGGTCCTTAAACAATGGCCTGAGGTCATGAGAAAAGGTCAGGGGATGGAGACTCAATGTCTTAGGAAAACTCAAGGACTGAGAGATCAAAAAAGGCCGTAAAACTGACAAACTATGCATGATGACTTTTCAACTGATTGGTCATGGATTGCACACATCAGGACCTCTAAACCAACCAAAAATGAACAGGTTAATATTGACACTGTTATAAATTGTTGTGATTCCCTCTGTTTCAGGACACTGTTCCCACTCTCAGTGTCCATGCTGAGAACTTTGTACTTCTACTCTCTAAAACAAAACTGCCTGTGTGAGTGTGTGTATGGATTCCATTCTTCAGCTTTGAGGACAAAGAGTTCAGATTCCCATTTCATTATTACATGTAACAAATAAACTGCTGTCTATCTCACCTGTCCAGGGTCATGAGTCTTACATTCAGCCATCCCTACAGCCATGGAGGAGGGAGGATCCCAAACTCATCAACAGGATGAAGAAGAATCATTAAAGCAGAGGGATTGGCTTCATACAGAATAAATGTTCGGAAACTATGTTGAATAAAAGAACAAGTATAAGAGTTACTACACAAATTTTCATCTGTGGTCATTTGCTACTTATCTGCAAATAATTTAGATGTTTCCAAATACTGAAAATTATTAATAGATAACCAAACTTCATAAAACTAACAGATCTCTATTCTATGATGGAAAAGACATTTTCTAACATTTAGAGTGTCAAAATATGCACTGAATTATTTCTGTAGGTCTGTTTTGCAAACATTCTTTCCTTGGGGCTTCTGGAAGCTTTGGTCTTTAACCCCAACAGTTAAAAACTGCCTAAGGACAGGAATGCCTTTAGTTGTTCCCTGCTTTCATAACCCTGCCTCTAGGCTGTGTTAAGAGGAAAAGATAGCCTCTAAGTTTGCTATAACTTATAGAAAGTTTGCCTGTCTTATCATGTAAAGAAAAGCACTGGGGATTTGTTTATGTGTTACTTCACAAGTCTTATCTTATTACACTAGAAAAAAAAAAGTCTGATAAATCACCAAGTGTATATCATAGAATTCTGGGTGCATTAAGGACAAGATGCTTTGTGGTTTAATCTTTGCTTTTGGGAAGCTTGTAGGTTTAATGTAAAGTAGCTGTTCAATAAATACCTGCTAACTGAATACATACACTATAATGGCCTAAGAAAATACTGTGATAGAGTGCTAGAAAATGTGTCAGCTAAGTAAACATTGCATTATTATTATGCAATTTTACTTATATTTTTAAATTATCTCCTTTGAAAAGTTCCTCACAGAATTTGTCATTATAATCAGTACATGTCATAGTTGTTATTAACCAGGTCTTTTTTCTCCTTTCTTCTTCACTGATTTTTACTAGACTATACACAGTCATGGATACTAAAGTTAGTGAACTGTGTTGCTGTCTGTTCACAGTGAGTCACTATGGATTGCAATTGGGAATGTATTTTAAATGGTTTTCTCACAATTAATGGTCCTTTAAGTTGATAAACAAATACTATCACTTTGTGCCTTTGTCATCAATAGTTTGTTTGTTTTTTTTTTTTTTTTGACTTCTGTCTTGAAACAAAAACCATAGAAAGATAAAATTACCTAGTGCACACAAAAATGTATGGCAGTAGTTAGCTAGTAAAAAGTATGCTAAATTCAAATGTAACAATAGCAAAACTTTATTGGTTACACTGTGCTAATAGGACTTATACCTCTGTTTAATTTTCTAACAGTCCTAGAAGTAAGTTATATCAAGCACATTGCAAAAGAAATGAAACTGAAGCCAAGTGAAATAAATTTTCCTTATATACTATATAGTGACTCAATTGATTAATTTTATGTGAACTTGGCTAAACCACAGTACCTGACTGTTTGGCAAAACACTATTCTAGAAGTTTCCATGAAGTTCTATTTTGGATGGGATTAGTATGTAAATCAGTAGAAGTTAGTAAAGCAGATTGTTCTCCATAAATGTGGGTACGCCTCATCCTCAGTTGAAGGTCTTTAGAGAAAGATTGGCATCCCCTGAGGAAGAAGGAAGGCTGCCAGCAGACTCCCTCCAGCCTTGAAGGCTTGAGTGTCCTCCAGCCTGCTAGTCTTCTCCCAACTTCAAACCTGCCAGCCTGCTCTGCAGATTTTTGAACTTGTCAGGCTCTACAACCACCATGAGCCAATTTATTAAACTCTTGATAGATGGGGAGAGAAAAAGAAACCTGCTTCATACCATGACAGAGTGGAATATAAAGCAAGGATTTTCTAATTGTAAATCTTGAGATCTGTATAATTCTGGGGATAATACAAACTCAAACTATGTTGTTCTATTTTATCCTTTGTTATATGCTTATCCTTCTGTAGTGTGTGTGTGTGTGTGTGTGTGTGTGTGTGTGTGTGTACCTGTTGGGCATTACTCTGGTCTACCATCCATCCACCCACCATGTCCAGTCATTGTGGCTCTGGTCAGGCCCCTATCATCCCCTGGATTAGGAGAAAGTACATGCTTCAAATTTGCCCAATTATGACAAGGTATTGTTTCTATCACAGTGATTGGTTTAGTGAAGTTCTCAACCAAATTAAGGCCAGTTCAAGCCTTCCAGGATCTCTAAAGAAAAAGGGATTTCCTTCTAAAATTATTTTCATTAAGGACAATGTAGATGCTCGTATAGCAGAAGACAAAATATACAAAGAAGAAAGCAGAGCGGAGAGACAATATTAATGGATCACTGGAGTTTTTACCAACCTCATTTAACTACATTTAGTTTTCTGATACTATATATTCTGGTGAAAGTGAAAGTTGCCATCATATTGGACTCTTTGTGACCCCATGTACTGTAGCCTGCCAGACTCCTCTGTCCATGAAGTTCTCCAGGCCAGAATGCTGGAGTGGGTAGGCATTCTCTCCTCCAGGGGATCTTCCAAACCCAGGGATCGAACCCAAGTTTCTTCATTACAGGCACTTTCTTTACCGTCTGAGCCACCAGGGAAGCCCAAGAATACTGGAAAGGGTAGCCTATCTCTTCTTCAGGGGATCTTCCCCACCCAGGAATCAAACCGGGGTCTCCTGAATTGCAGGCAGATTCTTTGCCAGCTGAGCTACCAGGGAAGCCTCTGTATATTCTGATAGTGAAAACCAATTTATCATTTAGTTTAAATTAATTGGAGTTTCTTTCTGTCATGTGATACTAAAACAACTTAGTTATACTTAATTACAGGCGTTCCCGTTGGCTCAGCAGTACAGACTCCGTCAGCAGGAGATGAGAGTTTGGTCCCTGGGTTAGGAAGATCTGGAGGAGGGCATGGCAACCCTCTCCTTTATTCTTGTCTGCAGAATCCTGTGGCCAGAGAAGCCTGGTGGGCTATAGTCCATAGGTTCCCAAAGAGTAGGACAGGACTGAAACACCTGAGCACATACACACATACTTAATTACAAGAACTTTAAAAGAATGAATATTTTGTAATACAGTTGAACATTTTTGCTTTCTTCTTCTTCTTCTTCTTTTTTTTTTTTTTTGATTCAGAAAATTTTTGATACTCTGTATACTGGTATACATCACTATGGGAGAAATTTCAGCAGACAACTATTATGTAGAAATATCTATTTAATTATCCATCACAGTAAAAGGTTCAAACCTTCCATTTTTATAGAACTTTCTGATTTTCCAAATGCTATTTTATTGGTTATTGCATTCAGGTATTCATCAAGCCCAATGATATGGTTTGAATCAGTATGATGACCTCAATGTATTGATGATGAATTTATTCTTAAGATTTTTGAATGACAAAGCTTTACTAAAGTTCTATCATTAGTTAAAGAAAATAAGACCTCAATGGAGGAATTTCAGATACATTATTTCTTGGCTGATGTTTTGAATAGTTTGAAGATTCTATAAAAATGATTCTGAGATCAATTTAAGATATACTTTTGGTAAGTCTTCTATAAGAAATATATATAATAGAATATGATTTCATAATAATGTGATATTTTTAATCCCTGAATACATCTAGAAGTAATACTACATGTTCAGAAAAGTCATTTCCTTGCTTGTCTGAATTATTGTCTCTGAAAATTAAATCTAATCAAGTCCCTCAATTACTAAGAAAAAAAAAATCCTGTCTTTCCTTTGCTCATGGGACAATATCTAAACCCTTTATAATTTGCCTTTTTTGCTCTATCTAGCACTACTCTCTTTGAATGTACTAACTGGTCATTTTAACCTTTATCACTATTTTAACAGGGCCTCTATACCGATGCAATTTTTATGTACTATTCCTCTCAACTAAATGCCCTTGATCTCCTTTCTTTGTTCGTCTCACTCCAAACAAGACCTTGTCAACTAAAAGTTGACTTCTATCACTATGCCTTCTTTGACTCCCTTAAGCCAAAAGTAAATAGTCTTTACCTTCATTTCTTGTTACTTATACTTTTAATACTATGCTTATCTCCCTGAGCTACAATAATATCTGAATTTTTCTCTTTGTCTAACAGGACAATGGGTCCATCAAGGTCTAGTTCCACATGTATTTAACTTTATATTCCTGGTATTAAGAAGTATGAATCAGACCTAGAAAATATTCATTATTTGTTAGCTATTTAAATGAACATTTGAATGAATAAATGAATACATAAATTGAATATTTTTGCTAACTCCCTAATCTATGCTTTCAGAAGTATATCCTACTTTGATGGTGTATCATAAGAGGTCTAATGAAGAAAGAGAGAAAATCTGTATATAGAAATTTAAACACTATTATTACAGAGATTCTACTTCTAGGTATTTGTCCAATAGTAATATACATGTATGTTCATCCAAAACCATGGGCAAAGATGTACACTGATGTACACTTTGTAATATCACATCTTTTTAATAATCCAAAAGTCCCATAAGCAATTAAATGAAAAAATAACTTACAATATATTCACATAATGAAATACTGTAACAATTGAAATGAACAAAACTTCACACAAGAAGGGTAATTTATGCTTATGTTCATATATCATAAACAAGTGCAATGTTGAGTGAAAAGCAACCAGATCAACCAACACACAAAACACAAACTGTGTGATTTCATTTATCTAACATTTAAAAAAGGCAAGTTAATCTAAGCTATTATATTAGACATTGTGCTATTATTATAACTTCTGTTGAAGGTAATCTGGGAGAAAAAATAGTGACTTCTAGGATGCAGCAATATTTTATTCCTTGATCTAACTGGTAAAAATTTACTAAGCTGTTGATGTAGGGTCTTTGCAATTTTTTCTATTTTTATTGTACTTCAACATAAAGTTAAAATTATAAGTTATTGCTAAAACTTTTATTACAGTATTTTAAAGTAAAATAGCTCATGGTCCTGCTTCATAGTTTAGAGTGTAGTTCTTAATCTTTCAATATTCCTTAGAGTTTGTAGCATCTCTCCCCCTTTATTTCTCCTACTAAAATATTTTTATCATTTAGAGTTTTGTCATAATTGATCTAATTGTACAAAAAATATGGATTCCCAAAGTTTAGAAATATGATCCTGTGAGAATGTGGGGGATTACCCTGAGAAGAATACTGATGACATAATCATAAGATTACTCATTTTTTAATTTGACAAATTTGACATGTTAACATTTTGTAAAGTGTACAACATGTTACTTTGGCACGTTTGTGTACTGTAATGATTGCCATCGAAGTAATATTTATCATATTGTATCATTAAAATGTTATTGTCTATATTCATTATACTGTACAGTAGATCTCTATGGTTTTTTTCTACTTGTTACAAGTTTGTACCCATAAACCTCATCAGTCTTCTCCCTTCATTTTCCATCCTCTCGTAACAACCACTTTACACTGCTTTCTTAGAGGTTTGATGTTTTTGGATTTCACATATAAGTAATACCATATAGTATTTGCTTTTTTCTGTCTCACTTAGCACAATGTGCTTAATATACTTTAATGTCATTGTAAATGAGAAGATATCCTCCTTTCTCATAGCTGAATATTTCATTATGTATATTTACAACATTTCTTATCCATTGATAGGTCTTCAGATATGGGTTATTCCTATATTTTGGGTATTAAGAATAATGCTGTGATAAATATGGTGCATATATATTTTATCAAAATCCTGTTTTCATTTCCTTCGGGTATGTACCCAGGAACAGAATTTCAGGATCATATAGTAGCTCTACTTTCAATTTTTGAGGGACCTCCGTGTTGTTTTTTATGAAGGTTGGACTATCTTACATTCTCACCAATAGGGTATAAGGATTACCTTTTTACCACATCCTTGCCAGCATTTACTGCTTCTTGTCTTCTTGAAAACATTCTAATAGGTGTGAACTGATTATATTATATATTAGCTATTATAAAACATATGCATACATAATACTTAGTGTTGCTTAATTGCTAAATCATGTCCAACTCTTTGTTACCCCATAGACTGTGCCCACCAGGCTTCTCTGCCCCTGAGACTTTTCCAGGCAAGCATACTGGAGTGGATTGCCATTTTCTTCTCCTCGGGATCTTCCCAACCCAAGGATCTAACTCACCTCTCCTGTGTACAGGAGGATTCTCTGCTGCTGAGCCATCAGGGAAGTCAATACTTCTACTAAAACTAAGTGAAGTAACCACTAGTAGTAAATAAATGTTATTTTGTAAGCATTGTGCTATTCCATTCTGCAGAATCTAAAGAGGAGATAAAATTATTATCAGTATTTTAGATATAAGGATATGAAGAAGGGAGACCAATAACTTGTCCCAGATCACATAGCTATCAGATTTAGACCAGGGTTATTTGACTTCAACACATATGGATTTAACTACCAACCTTATGCCACTTATTGTAGCTATTTATAGGCTACACTGACTTTGTACTGAAGCCTCAAACATACACATGAGAAATTGTGCTGGATCACATAGATTGCAAATAAGGGTTGCTATATCAAGGGAAATCATCCATACTTTTCTGGATTATTTTCTCTAACTACACTTGAAATATGCCTTATCAATATTTTAATTCTATATCACTAGGTCTGAAGAAAAACTAATGTGGAAAATGCAGTTTATTTAGGATATATTGGCAATAGACATAGGTCTATTAACATAAGTCAAGAGGCAAGCTCATTTATTTCCAAAAATATCTTCTTTTCTGATTTGTCTTCAGCTTATTTCTGCTACCTGTTCTGCAAACTGTTCATCTTCTGAATAGCACTTAGGTGTTTTGTGGGAAGGAAATTATTCCATTTAAGTGCTACATTCTAAATTAATTATCCACTAATGTCTGAATAACCGTCCTTATTTTTGAAATTATATTTAAAAATTATCTACTGCCTCAATTATTTTTGTTCTCCCTAGAATTTTCTTTCAACTTGTATGATACCTTTTCATTAAAGTAAGGCCTGATATATTAAAGTTAAGTATCTTAAAAGACAATTTAAATCACCTTCCATATGTCACTGGAAAACGTATAACCACCAAGGGGAAGGGGAAAATTATTAATTTCACTGGCCTATCACATAAATACATTGAAAGTTTTACTTTAACAATTACAAAACTTTGCTAAAAAAGAAGATATATGGGACAACAAGAGCCTTTTTATCTCTAGATCCTTTTCATGAAAAATCTCAAGAGAAAGCTCATAACCGTTTCTATATTCATCTGAAGGGGAGGAAGAGGACAAACAATTGAAGGTGATTTCAACAAGACTTCAAGCAGTAGCACTGGAATTAAATGTTGAAACAGAAAGGCTGTAATATCAGGGTACTTCTGAAGAAATAGGAGTCAAAATACATCTTCATTTAACTTGCAGCTTAAGCTTTTTAAAGTTGAGTGAAATATTTTACTATTGCAAATACTCAAAAATCATGAATTAGATTATTGGAAATTTTGTTAGAGTCTATTTTTTAGAAATTACATTTCCAAAATTCTATTTATCATAAGTAATTTAAATGATGGTGGCACATGTTGTGACTAACTCTAAGAATAATAAAAATATCATATAGCTTTGCTTTGATAAGGGTTGCCAGGAGTTATAAAATTGAATCAAAGCAGCAGCTGTAGGGAAATATTCAGAAGACTATGAAAATACTTTTTTTTTTTTTTTTAATTTAGGGATTACTAAAGAACTTTAAAAATTATGTCCAATCCTTTCTTATGCCTCCTCTTATATTCCATCTTAGACAGTATTACATACTCTCTGGGAAAGAAAATATCTGCATGAAATTACTTCTGGTGGCCTTTCTAACATTTTTTTTTTTCACTGTTCTCCTCCCTGAAAGTGACACTCCAGATATTCCATAACTTCTTAAGTTCAGTAGATGTGACCAAACTCTCTGAGCTCTATGCCTCCTGCAAGCACACACATACACGTATACCTGTGCCTTTTATCTCAGAGGAAACAATCTGGTTATTTGTGGACTATCTCTGGATCACAGATACATTCTCTAATATTGTTTGAAACACATTAATTTTAATTAATTTCCTACAGTTAAACATAAAGGGAGCTGATATAAAAATCTGAATTTCTGACTTTTCTTGAAAAATTAGAAGTTCTGATAAGATTAGGCCTGTATTCCTTTAATTGACATTATCTGAACCATGATCACTTGGATCCTCTACAGTGAGGTCTAGTACTATTATAATTTGCTGATTCATAGCTAGTTCATTTCACTCATTTAGATTACCTGACTGATACCTCAATGTATTCCATAGTTGTTTCTATTTTATACGCTTCTCACTTGAAAATAATAGTATTTTATTATACATACATATTATTATACATGGGGCTTCTCGGGTGGCACTAGTGGTGAAGAACTGTCTGCCAATGTAGGAGACACAAGAGACATCAGTTTGCTCCCTGAATGGGGAAGATCTCCTAGAATAGGAAATACTTACTCCAGTATTCTTGCCTAGAAAATTATATGGGCAGAGAAGCCTGGTGGGATACAGACCATGGGGCAGCAAAGAGTTGGACACAGCTAAGTGACTGAGCACAGACCTAGGAGATGGTTCAGTCCCAGAGCTGAGAGGCTCAGAGTCATTATTATGCATACCATTTTTGTGATTAAGTGTATAGGCAGACTTTGAAACATAAATATCTGGGTCAAATTTTGGCTTTACCAATTAACAGCTATCTAAACATTTTATTGTTATTTAAATTTCTATGTTCTAGTTTCTTCAACAATATAAAAAGTACAACAGTGATAAATATCTCAAAAACTATCTAAACATACAGAATTACATGTCGTCATGTGTATCATCCTTGAGTACTATGGATGAACCTCATAAGTGTGCATTTTTATTATACCTCTGTTCATTTAAATAGGATACTTATTATCTTTGTTTTTTCAGTACACAGTAATTTGGCACATATGTGATACTCAAAGCTTACTGATTCAATCTGATAAATGCAAAACAAGTCAGAGCTGCAGGAAATAGTTTTCTAATGTAAATTATGACACTTTTATAACTAAAAAATAGAGAATGATTCCCATCTGACTCAACACAGTTCCCTACCCCCCAATTATTAATTTGATTGCTAATTTATGTATTTTTGCACTACCTGGATTATAAGGTGAAGTATTCTTGCCTGGAGAATCCCATGGACAGAGGAGCCTGATGGACTACAGTCCATAGGGTCGCAAAGAGTTGGACACGACTGAGGACTGAGTACACCACAGCAAGGCCATGAGAGTGACTCACTGTTCCCTAGTTTTTCTGTGTGCTTTATAGGGAGTGTCCATGCTTTCAGGTGTAGTCTCTGGTCCTGTTTGGGAGAAAAGAATGCATGGGTGATTTGTTCAAATAGATCTTTTTTTTTTTTTCTCCCTACAGGAAGCTGTAACTTCTTTTCTAAAAGTCATGTGTGCTAAGTCACTTCAGTCATATCCTACTCTTTGTGACCCTATGAATTATAGCCTGCCAGACTCCTCTGTCCGTGGGATTTTTCAGGCCAAAATACTAGAGTGGATTGCCATGCTCTTCTCCAGGAGATCTTCCCAACCCAGGGATCTAACCCATGTCTCTTATGTCTCCTGCATTGACAGGAGGTCTACCAGTGGGGCCACCTAGGAAAAGTCAGTGTCTAACTATTTCTTGATGTAACTCCTCACTATTCCATCTATGTAGTATGTGTTATCAAACACAGTGGTATTCATCCTATACAGTACTATTTATGGAGTCTTAGTTCATCCTACATTTGCATACATGCTTGCAATTCTAGAGCTTTTCACATAGAGTATATGACTAGCTCAGCCTATTCTCCCAAAATTGGTTCAAAATAATTTTTAATACATTGAAAATATGAATATATTCTAGAATGAATTGATGAATTGCTTATAAAATCCATTTGTGAAATAATAAATTTTTCTGTGTGAAACATTCCCTGGAGTTCTCAAGATAAGTCATAGTACTTGAACTCAGCCAGATGGAAAGTTAGATATAGAAACACAAGAAAGAAACAAGTGTTCAAGAGATTTATAAGCTATATCTATGAAATACAGGTGTGGGAGTATAAAGAAATAGTTCTTGGATTTTAGTAAATACCTACATAGCAGTGGTTTGATGGTCCATGATAAAAACAAAGTCTAGAAAAAATATTCCAGGCAAAGAGCACAGTTTTTTAAGGTTCTTACTTGCCCAAATTTGAAGAATTTGCAAGAATAAAACAGGAAAGTCCTAGAAAAATGGGGATAATTTTGTCATGCTAAGTAGAACAATGAGAAGATGGTGATAGAACACTATCTTAATAGATACAGTAGGTTAGCCAGTGGGAATTTGCTGTGTGACTCAGAGAGCTCAAACTGGTGCTCTGTGACAACCCAGACAGGTGGGATTGGGTGGGAGGTGGGAGGGAAGTTCAAGAGGGAGGGGGGATATGTATACCTATGACTGATTCATGTTGATATGTGGCAGAAACCATCATAATTTTGTAAAGCAATTTTCCTTCAGTTAAAAATGTGTGTGTATGTATTAGTCACTCAGTCATGTCCGACTCTTTGTGGCTCCATGGACTGTAAACCCACCAGGTTCCTCTGTCCATGGAATTTTCCAGGCAAGAATACTGGAGTGGGTTACCATTCCCCTCTCCAGGGGATCTTCCCAACCCAGGGATCAAACCTGAATCTCCTCCATTTCAGGCAGATTCTTTATAGTCTGAGCCACCAGGGAAGTCCTCAATTAAAAGTAAATAAATTTAAAAAAAATTCTATCCCTGGTGAAAAATGATGAAGACACAGACAGTTGCATTCCTTGTTTCTACCTGCAGATATTAACTCAATACATATCAGTTCAGTTCAGTCATTCAGTCGTGTCTGACTCTTTGTGACCCCATGGACTGCAGCACATCAGGCTTCTTTGTCCTTTACTATCTCTTTGAGTTGGCTCAAACTCATATCTATTGAGTCAGTGATGCCATCCAACCATCTCATCCTTTGTTGTCCTCTTCTCCTCCTGTCCTCAATCTTGCCCAGAATCAGGGCCTTTTACAATGAATCAACTCTTCCCATCAGTTGGCCAAAGTATTGAAATTTCAACTTCAGCATCAGTCCTTCCAATGAATATTCAGGGTTGATTTCCTTTGGGAATGTCTAGTTTAATCTCCTTGCAGTCCAAGAGACTCTCAAGAGTCTTCTCCAGCACCACAGTTCAAAAGCACCACTTCTTTGGTCCTCAGCATTCTTTATGGCCCAACTCTCACATCTGTACATGACCACTGGAAAAACCATAGCTTTGACTATAACTCAATTCATCTATAGCCTAACTAATCTGAAGTCATCAGTTTTAGAACCATCATCTTTAAATTACTACTACTTAAGTTTTGGCAGGAAAAGCTGAGCTAGGATCTCACTTATCTGTTAAGATTTTTTAATTCTAAATTATAAATGAATCATATAAGTTTTATATGATTAATTTATGAAATACCTACTTATAAGAATTCTTGGGAATCATTTATACCTTTTCTCACACTCATGAACAATTTGACTTTTCATAAACTTTCATTTTATCTCATGAATTCTGTTAATTCTATCATTTACTGGGTTTTCTCCTTCCTTAAGGTTGTTAGAAAACTTTGGCCTATTATCTACATAGAAGCATAATGTTCCATAACATACAATTTGTAGATAACCACCAATGAGCACTTTTTCCCTACTTTTGGGTTTCTAGTGTTTCATCATTTTTTTAAAATATTTTTAACATTGTCAATTGCTTATAACTTTGTGATAATATATTTTTCTTGGAACAAGATAAGGCATAAATAAAAAAAAAGTATTTTATGATTTGCATTTGTCACCTTGGGAATCACAGAAAAACTTGATTGGTAGGATATTAAAATCCATTTCATTGACATATTCAAAATAGGTCTCTCATGTTAATACAGTTGGGAGATGAAAAGAGAAAACTTAATTATAGTTTTAGGGAAAAATATTGTTTAAATTGAAAGATAAGATTTTCCTTAATGAGAATTATTTTTTTCACCCAAATTCCCTGTCCATTCAAGGTAAACACAGCATAATCAACAAAATAAAAACAAAATATCTCTTTCCGGTGATTCTTCATATTTGTACAAAGGCCTAGTGCCTGATAAGAGGTCCACATTGCCTAGTGCCTGATAAGAGGTCCACATTGCTATTAAATGCTATTGGAGAACACTCTATAACCCGTGACCTACTAGTGCCATTAGCAATTCCTCCGAAGATCCCATTGAAGAAAAGTGTACTAGCAACCTGGGACGAGAAGCAAGGAAGTAAACCAATGATCCAAAGTATTGTGGGTTTCCCCGGTGGTTCAGATGATAAAAACTCTGTCTGTACTATGAGAGACTCAGGTTCAATCCATGGGTTGGGGAGATCCCCTGGAGAAGGGGATAGCAGCCCACTCCAGTATCCTTATCTGAAAAATTCCATGGACAGAGGAGCCTGGAAAGCTACAGGTCACAGGGTTGCAGAGTCAGACACAACTGAGTCACACACACACACACACACACACACACACACACACACACACACACAGCATTGCACTTAGTAATAGGATCCATCATAGGCCTTTGCACATTAAGGTGAGTTTTCAACATGACGTTAAACTCTTTGAAAGGCTGCCAGTGAATTTAGGACTTGCCTGATAGCTCAGTTGGTAAAGAATATACCTGCAATGCAGGAGACCCTGGTTCAATTCCTGGGTTGGAAAGATCTGCTGGAGAACGGATAAGCTACCCACTCCAGGATTCTGGCCTAGAGAATTCATGGACTGTACAGTCCATGGGGTCGCAAAGAGTCCCACACAACTGAGTGACTTTCATTTTCAGCTTATTTAGGAAGATACTCCTGTCACATGGTTCAGTGGTTGGATCTATTTCAGGGACCTAGAACAATACTGATTAAAGTCTGTATCCTTCATGAAGGGCCCATGAATGACCCATCAAAGACAGAATTTAGACATGAATGATTACCTTACCATATTGTGATGAAGTGGTACTTCAATATTATTTAATTTTTTTTTAAATATCAGTTTCTTTTGTCTTCTTTGTTTATGGTTGGCATTAATATCCCTATAATTGCACTAAAGGATTACAAACCTTCTGGGAATGAGTTTCTTTTAACTTTTTTTTGATTCCTTGGTGGCACAGTGGTAAAAAAAAATCCACTTGCCAATGCAGGAGATGCAGGTTAGATCCCTGGGTTGGGAAGATCCCTTGGAAGAAGAGGTAGGGAAGATACCCTGGTAGAGATCCCACATTACAGGCATATTCTTTACCACCTGAGCCACCAGGGAAGCCCTTCGTGATTTGAATCATTCATTTATTTGCTTGCTTCTCATCCCAGGTTGCTAGTACCCTCTTCTTCAATGGAATCTTAGGAGGAATTGCTAATAACACTAGTAGGAAGATCCCCTGGAGAAAGGAATAGCAACCCACTCCAGTATTCTTGCTTAGAAAATTCCACGAACAGAGGAGCCTGGTGGGCTACAGTCCATGGAGTCACAAATAGTCCCACACGACTGAGCACACATGCACACTTTTCTTTATCCATATAGAAATTGATTTAAAAGGAAGCTTAAAAGAAAGTAAAACAAAAACGGATGATAGCAACAATGATAAATAAATTTAACTTTAGGTTAATGAGTATAAAAATATATAGACTGGATGGGTAGCTTCCCTAAAAGTGAAGCCACTTGGAAACTGAGAGTTAAGTTAGTGGTATCAGCTGAGCATTGGCTTCTTAGGGAAGAGGAGAAAAATACAAGTATGAGGGAATCATTTCATATCTGGTACATAACTTACTGAATCCTTTCTTCAAACTTTTGACCCTGTTTAGAAGTGCATATGGAAAAATGGACTGGTTCCAAATTGGGAAAGGAGTACATCAAGGCTGTATATTGTCACCCTGCTTATTTAACTTATATGCAGAGAAATGCTGGGCTGGATGAAGCACAAGCTGGAATCAAGATTGCCGGGAGAAATATCAATAACCTCAGATATGCAGATGACACCACTCTTATGGCAGAAAGTGAAGAAGAGCTAAAGAGCCTCTTGATGAAGGTGAAAGAGGAGAGTGAAACAGTTGGCTTAAAGCTCAACATTCATAAAACTAAGATCATGACATCTGGTACTATCACTTCAGAGCAAATAGATGGGGAACAATGGAAACAGTGACAGAGTTTCTTTTCTTGGGCTCCAAAATCACTGCAAATGGTGACTGCAGCCATGAAATTAAAAGACACTTGCTACTTGGAAGAAAAGCTTTGACCAACTTAGACAGCATATTAAAAAGCAGAGAGATTACTTTGATGACTAGTCAAAGCTATGTTTTTTTTTTTTTCAGTACTCATGTATGGATGTGAGAGTTGGACTATAAAGAAAGCTGAGCACCGAAGAATTGATGTTTTTTTGAACTGTGGTGTTGGAGAAGACTCTTGAGAGTTCCTTGGACTGCAAGGAGATCAAACCAGTCTGTCCTAGAAGAAATCAGTCCCGAATATTCATTGGAAGGACTGATGTTGAAGCTGAAACTCCAATACTTTGGTCACCTGATGAAAATAACTGACTCATTTGAAAAGACGCTGATGAAAGGGTAACAGGCAGGAAGGCCAGGGGTCTCCAAATGGAGGAAAGAGGCTGCAAGTGCCAGACATTTTTATCTCTCTTAAGCGGCAGGAAGAAACAAACCAGCGATATGTTTTTCCTTCTCTCTACAAATTTAAAAAGAGGTTTCTCTTAAAAAGCTGTGTTGCCATGACACCTGGTCTCACCTAAAGCTAACTACTCTCAAACCTTGAGTTAACCAATACTTTTCTTTTTCTTACGGAAATGTTGTCTTAAGCTATGTTAATGTACCCCAGACTCTATCTTCAAGTTGGTTCCGCCAAACGGCCTAACTTACTTACTCAGGTACTGTTCCCCTAATCTATGTAAATGAAACTATTTGTTGGTATTCTGCCCTTCTACAAGATTCATGTCAATCATTTTATGGCCAGGGATGAATTATCTGGTGCCATTTTAAATTTTATGACATTCCTTTCTTTTCATTGACAGACGGTGGGTGACTATATAGCATACAGCTAAAGACTAGGAGGTGGTTACTTTTTTTGCCCTCTTCTGATGCTTATGTCAGAAGCTTTCTCTATCTCCTTTATACTTCAATAAAACTTTATTACACAAAAAGCTCTGAGCGATCCAGCCTCGTCTCTGGCCCCAGATTGAATTCATCTCCTCCGGAGGCCAAGAATCCCGCGTCTTATCGTTCAGCAACAACCTTTCACTAAAGATGGTTAAGATTGAAGACAGAAGAAGAAGGGGACAACAGAGGATGAGATGGTTGGATAGTATCACTGACTCAATAGACGTGAGTATGAGAAAGCTCCGGGAGTTGGTGATGGATAGGGAAGTCTGCCGTACTGCAGTCCATTGGGTTGCAAAGAGTCGGTCACAACTGAACGACTGAACTGAGATATTTTAAAGATACTATTATTATAAAAAGTCTCCAGAAGGTATCCATGAAGTAAGTAACAACTAATCACTTAAAAGAGATTTGCAGAAAATGAAATGAAGGTTATGTTTGTTCTTGCCGGATTTGTGTTATGTAGAACCAAGTGTAATTTCTAGTTCTCCATATCTTCCAGTTAATGACAAAGCCAACACAGGAAGCTGTTGCTTCTAGGGTATTCTAAGCACTCTTTTTAAATAATAATTAAATGCAAATTTCTATATTGGTGAAAAGTTATTGTATTTCACATTTACAGAATTTTAATAAAATTTTTCTTTCTCTACTTCATCTTTATACACACACACACACATACAAATGTGGTTGCAAATTGTCCTTAATTTCAGCTATAAGTAAGCATATTAAGGTACATTTGATGCATTATAAATTTTAATTGTTTAAAATATGATGACTTGTATTTATTTGCAAAGAAGCTATTGATATTTTCTTATATATGTTCTAGGTCATCACAAGTTCCATTTTGATGTCAGATACATCAAACTGAGAGCTAAATTTCCTACTATGATGATATTGAATATATCAATATATTTGATATTTTGACAGACATAATTCTTTGTTAGGAACTTTATGTTAACAGCATAGTACAAAGTTACAAGTTCTTTTATTTATTTATTTTTACAAGTTCTTTTAAAAGAAACAAAATTTGTAGTCTTCATAGTTTGACATTCATTCTGTAAGCAGATTGCCATGGCTAACTTTTTTGTTTATAACCACTTCTCAATGATTAATCATATAGAGACAACATTTAAAACTGAGTTATGGGTTTTTTCAAACCTTAGCTTTCAGTATTTTTTTTTTTTCTTTCAAAATTCCATTATTTCAAAAATATAACCACATAGTGACTCCTACATTAAAATAAGAATTGTGGTACAGGGCCATACAGCAGCAATTAAACCATCTTCAGTGACATTTTTTTGTGCACTGCCCACCGTGCATCAACACTCTTTTTAAAACTGATATTAAAGTTATATTTAATCCCCAGTTTTATAGGAGGAGCTCAGAATTCCATGAATAATTGTTGAGGTGACAAGTGGAGGTCCCACTTATAACATCTATAAGAAAGGAATATTTGTGAAAATATATGGAATAATAAGGAGGCTCATTTTTATGGCTAGGTATAGGACTCTTCCATGCATATTTTAACAAAGAAAAATGTGATGACTTAAATAAGGTGTTTGACATTAGCTACAAAAATAAGCAAGATATGTCCCAGTTATGAAGTCACTTCTTGATAACAAATTAAGTAGAAAAGATGCATTTGCTTCTGCACTTTGGAAATAATAAGACTCTATACTTCTACTAGACACTAGTGCACAGAGTAATTACAGTATCAGGAGAAACATTAGATATTGCCTGGTCCATATTTTTTCAATGGAACTTCTGTAGCATGTGTCATAACTAGTTGCAAGATTAGCAACAAATAATCTGTACCTAGAAGTCGTTAAAGTATTGAATTTTAATTAAATTACTTTTTCATTATATGAGTAGAAATAATTCAAGATTGTCAACAATAGCTTATCTCACTTAATCATCTATATCTCTGTATTTACCTGAATGAGAAAAAAAAAAAAATGATGCAGTTATAGCTAAAATTGTGTAGAAATGTAAACAGTCACCAAATGATCTTACCTATACTGAGGCAATACATATGACCAGCATTTTATGGCACAGTGGTAACTAATCTTCCTACCAATGCAAGAGATGCAAGAGACACAGGTTTGATCCCTGGGTGAGGAAGATCACCTAGAGTAGGAAATAGCAAACCACTCCAATATTCTTACTTGGAAAATTCCATAGACCAAGGAGTCTGGTGAGCTACAGTCCATGGTGTTGCAAAGACTCGGACATGACTGTGCACAAGCACATGTTCACTTTTAAATAATGAATAATAATAATAACAATAAATATTTATAATAAAAAAGTCCAGACAGAAGAAGGAAGCCTAAGGCACAGCTGAAATATATTTTTCTGACTAATTATTTCATATTTATTTTTATCTACCCCGTATGATCTTCCTACAGTTTCTTAGGTAGTGACAGAAGGCATGGATGTATTAAATATGAGACAAAGGACTTTATTACTCATGGCACAATAAAGTGCATGAACTTCCTGTTTGCATTGGTTTTCTTTGCACCCTTTCACCAAGTCCCACAGAGATGATGTGGAGGCAGGAACAGGTACAGTGAGTGTGTATCAACCACTGAATGCTAAACAGAGAATCCCGACTCTAAAAAGAATTACCAGCAAACCTGTCCAACCATTACCCCAGAGGAAGACGTTATCTTTATCTTTATCATCCTAGTCAGAAATCAAATCTGTCCTACTCCTCAGAGGGAGACCCTATTTGTACCTTCTAACAATGCTTGTTATACAAACAATCTTGAAAAGATAGTTACAAACAAGAGCTGATCATGCACAAATGTCATAGAACAATGTCACTTAACAGAACTTTGTTACAACATGGTCTTCAAGGGAGCTGCAAACTATGGATGAGATTAGGTCCTAATGTGAGGGTCTAAGTAAAATATGTCCATCACATGACTACAATACCATGATCATAGTCAACTCTCCAGCTAAACAATCACAGAAATATTAGGTTGTGCTTACAGACTTCTAAGGACCCTAAGAGCCTGCTTGATTTTGGCACTGGGATGAAAGCTGGCGGTAGGCTCTTATGGCAAATAAGAAAGAAAATGCCCTTTAGCCTTGTTATCTTTCCTTACATTAAGTCTGAGCTGCCTGCGGCAGAATTGGGCAGGTCAGATTGTCCTAGAATGTCATTTGTCAGATGTATTATACATAATCAACTGAATTACTTTCTCAAGTTTGCTTGTGAATACCCCTAGGTAGAAATCTTTAGCCTGTAATTGTTAGAGTGTCATGAGATTAACTCTTTCCTTTAAATATAAATTAATTAACTTTAATTGCTTCTGATACATAACCCTGGAAGAGAAATAAGAGAGTATAGGTTAGTGTTCAAAATTATGCTCACATGGGTCAGCTTCAGTGATTCTCCTTGCACTCTATTTCCTAGAAAATATTTGACTCTTTCTGAAGACTCTAGTTAGGATGGTGGAATTTGTATATTCATTTGCTACACTCAGAAAATTTTCCTTTTAACTCAGAAAACTTTTTCTTCAGAAAAATATACACTTGACAATTAAATCTGCTTTTTGTGTGGATTTATTCATCAAATGTCTTATAAGAACCTGTAATGTGCAAGAGGAAAGCATGGTAAACACAATTTATGTGATCTCTGAATTCAAGAAACTTATCCTTTGGGGAAAATGTGACCTTCCCAAAATAAGTAAAAACTAAATAATGAGACATTTTCTGAGATTAGTAAAATAGTGAAAAGAGAGTATAATGGACAGGAAATGAAAGTTGGGGCTATTTTTTTTTTTTTCCTTTTTAAATTAGTTTTTATTGAGGTATAGTTCCTTTACAATGTGCTAGTTTCTGCTGTATAGCAAAGTGAATCAGCTACACATGTGCGTGAAAAGTGACAGGCACTCAGGCGAGTCTGACTCTTTGTGACCCCATGGACTGTAGCCCAGCAGGCTCCTCTGTCCATGGAATTCTCCAGGCAAGAATAATGGAATAGATTGTCATTCCCTTCTCCAGGGGATCTTCCTGACCCAAGGACTGAACCTGGATCTTCTGCACTGCAGACAGATTCTTTACGCCTGAGACACCAGGGAAACCCATGCTTATGCATATATCCCCTCTTTGGATTTCCTTCCCATTTAGGTTACCACAGAGCATTGGATAGAGTTCCTGTACTATACAGTACGTTCTCACTAGTTATCGATTTTATACGTAGTATCAACAGTGTGGAGAAGGCAACCAACTCCAGTATTCTTGCCTGGAGAATCCCTGTGGACAGAGGAGTCCATGGGGTCGCAGGAGTTGGACATTACTGAGTGATTAACACACACACACACACAAACATCAGTAGTGTATTTTTAATTGTATATGAAAGAAATGTTTTTGAGATATTTAAGCAAAACATGAGTAATAAATACAAGCATAGAATTTGAGAATTATGGTATAGATAATAAAAATGTTCTAAGGTGGGAAATGGCTGAGCATTACAGAGAGACAGAAAAAAGTCAGTATGACTGCGTTGAAAGTTTTGCGAACAATGGTTTACAAAATGAGAACTTTCACTTTATTTTGTCTCTAGGTTCTGGTGGAAGTGTTTGAGCTTATTGTACAAAAGGCTGAAAACTTATTGCTATTGAAGTTACTGAGAAAGAGAAAACTCTCCTACATCTGGTGCTGGCTTGGTATTGCTTGCTAGACCATAGTGTTGCTGTGAGCTGGCCTGGTACTCTTAGTTAGATCTTGGTGTCCGCCTGTTGAACATACACAATTTCTCACAACATCAACATCAAGTTAGGCCATTCTCTAACCCTGGTGGATCAAGATAAAAATAAGACTTCTCCACTATTGCTTGTGAACACAGACAAGATGATCAAACATCCCCTTATTTATTTGAGTGACTGCTGCTTCTTTTCCATTACAACTTCAACTTCTTTTCCAATTACAACTCCAATTACCTTCTAGGTAATATTTGTTAGGATATCAAATTGAAGTATATCCCTGCTTCCCAACACCATCTAAGCCAGAACAGAGCTCTATCCTGATATTGTCTCCCAAATAATCTAACACAAAGCAAAATCTAATAAGTCTTTTGTAACATCCACTTACTGAGATGTCCCACAATTTCTCATGCAAGTCACACTGTGACCATCATTTAGTTCAACACAGAGTTTTGTACGTCCCAAGACAGCAAGCCTCTTTTCCTTAGAGACCCATAGACCAGAGCCAAACCAAATGTGCAGATAGGCAAGCGCATAATGAAATTGACCCCAGCCCTCGAATGTTTTGCTCTTCTCCCACAGCCTTCAAGCTTTTAATTGCCTTTCTGGTGTGAGATTTGGGCATCTAGGAAGATACTCACATATGAGGCTTAAGGATGGTAGAGGTGGGATCTAGACTTCACTGAGAAGCAGGTGCTGCCTCTAACAATGATTAATACCTTTTATTGAACACATGCACTATGGGTCTTCCACTATATAAAGTGGGTATTTACAAACTATGGGTAGTCCACATTTAGATTCACTTTATGTGTGTGTACTAAGTCGCTTCAGTTGTGTTTTTGTGTTTAGGACTCTTTGGGACCTTATGGACAGTAGTCTGCCCAGCCTCCTTTGTCTATGGAATTTTCCAGGGAAGAATACTGGAGTGGGTTGCTGCGTCCTCCTCCAGGGGATCTTCCAGATCCAGGGGTTGAACCCGCGTCTCTTACATCTCCTGCATTGTCAGGCAGGTTCTTTACCACTAGCATCACCTGGGAAGCCAGATTCACGTTTAAGATGAAGAAACTGAGGCTCTCAGAGAGTGAATCTACCGTCACAGGGCTGATGAGAATCTCCTTATACTGCCCCTTCCATGAGACCTCCAATTCCTGGCAGAGCTGAGTGGGGGAGGGGAACACTGTCTAATTTGCATCACTTAGGAGCAAAGAAACCCTAATTGTAAGTCTTCACTCCCATATATGCAATGCGTAATAAACCCAAAGTGTTCAACTACTGGTGTATTCCCAGTGGTCTTTCACTGGAGGGCATTTATACAACTACATCCATTTCTTACACAGAATATAAACCCAAGAGTAGACAAGGATTTTATTTGCTGATGTACTTTCTTGGTAATGCATATTTTAAATTATTTTTACAACTTTTATCTGGGGGAGGGGAGGAAATGAGAATTTTTTCCAGACTGGTGATGTTCTTTAGATCCATGTAATATCAATATTACTAAGAATTTAAGTTATTGTGTTCTGAACACATTATTAAAGAGACCAACTGGTATTGCATATGATGTAAATGAATTATAAAATATCTAATGGAAAAAAGGTTATCAAGAAAAAGACAATTTTTCTTAAGAGAAACATTTCCAAGTACCCCAATTTGGGTATAATTACCAATTAGCCTACAAGAACATAATAACGGTATAACATATGGAAATTGTCTGAAAATTACGGGGAACTGGCAGTTCATGCTTATTATATGGGGTGCTTGGAGAAATGTACTCATGAAAATGACTTAAATTAAAATTTTGAGAGGAAAGAATGGTTGAAACATATTTACTCACTAAAAGAGGGAGATAGATTCAAAGTTACCCAAATATTAAATTATTGGAAAAATTTGACTTAGTTTCAAAAAACTTCAATGTGACTCTTTAATACCAAGAAACACTGAAAACCAGAGGATCCTTATTTGAGAAAGAGAATACATTTAATGCAATTGGAGCTAAAATGCACAGGTTACAGAAATAAAATACCCTCTCACATTAGCTTTATTTCTCTGAAAAGAGAGACATTACCATTCTCAGAAGAATGACTACTCAAGAATTGAAGATGTAAAATTAAAAGCACAAATATTTTTCAGGAATAAATGAATGGCCACAATCTAGGGTTAAGACTGTCTATGTCTGTGTTCAGTTCAATACAAATATAGGCACATATACTAAACTTGTAGTTAGCATAATGTGATATCTATGAGACTTACATACTATGAGTCAAACAAATTGTATCAGTTCAGTTCAGTTCAGTCGCTCAGTCATGTCCGACTCTTTGCAACCCCATGTAGCGCAGCATGCCAGGCCTCCCTTTCCATCACCAACTCCTGGAGTCCACCCAAACCCATGTCCATTGATTCGGTGATGCCACCTAACCATCTCATCCTCTGTTGTCCCCTTCTGCTCCTTCCCTCAACCTTTCCCAGCATCAAGGTCTTTTCAAAAGAGCCAGCTCTTCACATCAGGTGGCCAAAGTATTGGAGTTTCAGCTTCAACATCAGTCCTTCCAATGAATGCCCAGGACTGGTCTCCTTTAGGATGGACTGGTTGGATCTCCTTGCATTCCAAGAGACTCTCAAGAGTCTTTTCCAACACCACAGTTCAAAAGCATCAATTATTCAGCTCTCAGCTTTCTTTATAGTCCATCTCTCACATCCATACATGACCACTGAAAAAACCATAGCCTTGACTAGACAGACCCTTGTTGGCAAAGTAATGTCTCTGCTTTTTAACATGCTGTCTAGGTGGATCATAACGTTCCTTCCAAGGAGTAACCATATTTTAATTTCATGGCTGCAATCACCATCTTCAGTGATTCTGGAGCCCAGAAAAACAAAGTCAGCCACTGTTTCCCCATCTATTTGCCATGAAGTTATGGGACCAGATACCATGATCTTAGTTTTCTGAATGTTGAACGTTAAGCCAACTTTTTCACTCTCCTCTTTCACTTTCATCAAGAGGCTCTTTAGTTCTTCTTCACTTTCTGCCATAAGGGTAGTATCATCTGCATATCTGAGGTTATTGATATTTCTCCCGATAATCTTGATTCCAGCTTGTACTTCCTCCAGCCCACCGTTTCTCATGATGTACTCTGCATATAAGTTAAACAAGCAGGGTGACAATATACAGCCTTGATGTACTCCTTTTCCTATTTGGAACCAGTCTATTGTTCCATGTCCAGTTCTAACTGTTGCTTCCTGACCTGCATACTGGTTTCTCAAGAGGCAGGTCAGGTGGTCTGGTATGCCCCTCTCTTGCAGAATTTCCCACAGTTCGTTGTGATCCGCAGAGTCAAAGGATTTGGCATAGTCAATAAAGCAGAAATAAATGGTTTTCTGGAACTCTCTTGCTTTTTCAATGATCCAGTGATGTTGGCAATTTGATCTCTGGTTCCTCTGCCTTTTCTAAAACCAGCTTGAACATCTGGAAGTTCATGGTTCACATATTGCTGAAGCCTGGCTTGGAGAATTTTAAGCATTACTTTACTAGCATGTGAGATGAGTGCAATTGTGTGGTAGTTTGAGCATTCTTTGGCATTGCCTTTCTTAGGGATTGGAATGAAAACTGACCTTTTCCAGTCCTGTGACCTCTGCTGAGTTTTCCAAATTTCCTGGCATATTGAGTGCAGCACTTTCATGGCATCATCTTTTAGGATTTGAAATAGCTCAACTGGAATTCCATCACCTCCACTAGCTTTGTTCATAGTGATGCTTCCTAAGGCCCACTTGACTTCACATTCCAGGATGTCTAGCTCTAGGTGAGTGATCACACCATCGTGATTATCTGGGTCATGAAGATCTTTTTTGTACATTTCTTCTGTGTATCCTTGCCACCTCTTGTTAATATCTTCTGCTTCTGTTAGGTCCCTACCATTTCTGTCCTTTATTGAGCCTATCTTTGCATGAAATGGTCCCTTGATATCTCTAATTTTCTTGAAGAGATCTCTAGTCTTTCCCATTCTCTTGTTTTCCTCTATTTCCTTGTATTGATGCTGAGGAAGATTTTCTTATCTCTTCTTGCTGTTCTTTGGAACTCTGCATTCAAATGGGTATCTTTCCTTTTCTGCTTTGCTTTTCGCTTCCCTCCTTTTCACAGCTATCTGTAAGGCTTCCTCAGACAGACATTTTGCTTTTTTGCATTTCTTTTCCTTGGGGATGGTCTTGATTCCTGTCTCCTGTACAATGCCACAAACCTCCACCCATGGCTCATCAGGTACTCTGTCTATCAGATCTAGTCCCTTAAATCTATTTCTCACTTCCACTTTATAGTCATAAGGGATTTGACTTAGGTCATACCTGAATCATCCAGTGGTTTTCCCCACTTTCTTCAATTTCAGTCTGAATCTGGCCATAAGGACTTCATGATCCAAGCCACAGTGTGTTCCTGGTCTTGTTTTTGCTGACTGTGTAGAGCTTCTCCATCTTTGACTACAAATAATATAATCAATCTGATTTTGGTGTCAACCATCTGGTGGTGTTCATGTGTAGAATCTTCTCTTGTGTTGTTGGAAGAGGGTGTTTGCTATGACCAGTGCGTTCTCTTGGCAGAACTCTCTTAGCCTTTTCCCTGCTTCATTCTGTACTCAAAGGCCAAATTTGCCTGTTACTCCAGGTGTTTCTTGACTTCATACTTTTGCATTCCAGTCCCCTATAATGAAACGGACATCTTTTTTGGGTATTAGTTCTAGAAGGTCTTGTAGGTCTTCATAGAAATGTTCAGCTTCAGCTTCTTCAGTCTTATTCGTTGGGGCATAGACTTGGATTACCATGATATAGAATGGTTTGCCTTGGAAATGAACAGAGATCCTTCTGTCGTTTTTGAGACTGCATCCAAGTACTGCATTTCAGACTCTTTTGATGACTATGATGGCTACTCCATTTCTTCTAATCAAAATATCATGATAGAAATTTTTACATTATGAGGAAATGTTTGGTTCAAAAAAATGTATGTCTGATTCTTTTTTAGAAATATCCAATTCTGAAAGTGCTAGAGAAATAAGTAAGAGGGAGCCTGGAGCCATTTATTCTCATTCTTGAATGAAAGACTCAAAAATATCCCTTGCCATATAATTTTTCTTCCTAAAATTTCAAAAAGAAGAGAAATGTATCAAGAAAAGCCATTCTTTTTTTTCTGATAAAAAAATGAGTCTCAAACTTGGACATGTGTCCCATGATCACCCAGTGAGAAGTGTCAGACTTTTAACTTCTATTATTAACCAAAAGCTCAGTCTTTACTTGTCCGCTTTACTGTACAACAGAAACTAACACAACATTATGAATCAACTATACTCCAGTAAAATTAATTAAAAATAGATGAACAAGGACCTACTCTGTAGCATGGGAGCTATATTTATGTCTTTTAATGACCTATAATGGAAAACAATCTGAAAATTATATATGTGTATATGTATCGGTATATAACTGAATCACTTTTCTGTACATCTGAAACTAACAAGACTTATAAGTCAACTATACTTTAATTAAAAAGAAAACAAGATAACAGAAAAAAATCCTAATCTTTAATCTCAACTAGTTCTCTTAATTATGAGGTTAAATTTGTGTATGTGTGTGTGTGAATACCTTTTTATACCTCCAAGCTGATTTATCTCAAAAATCTGTGGTCTTGTCCATGTTGTGAAAGAATAAGTAATGAATTACATGTTTGGAACATATCTGAATTTTACAGGATGTGTAATTAGAGAAAAGGACTCAGTTTAACATGCTTCATGATAACCAAACATGAAAATAAAAGAATACATTAAAGTATAAAAGCCCCATTTCCAGATGTAGTCACATTGAGGGTTAAGATTTCAATATGTGAATTTTAGGGGAACACAAATTCATTTCATAACAGTATCATTTTGTTTTTCTCTTTTGTTGTGGAGTTTTGTTCCTTAGGAAACAGAGATTTTGTGTGTAAACAAATATATGTGAAAAAAACATTCAGATATCATGCAAGCCATGTCAAGTGTAGCACACTGCATTTGCAGCAAATGAAAAAAAAATATTACTTTTTGGGTTTTTCTGGCTCTTGGACTAAGGTCTTTCATATTAGTCATTTTACTGAACAATTTTTAAATCTTTTCTATGCAAACTCATGCCTCTCATTTTAGACAAACTTTATAGCCATTTTAATAATTCTGGTGTCCTTACCAAAAGAGAAAATGATCCTAAACACAATTATCTGTACCTGTTTTCTGATTATGCTTCAGCTAACATTCTAAGTATTGAATACTAAGAGCTTTTTTACATGTTGTTGTTGTTTTGCTGTTTAGTAGCTCAGACACGTCCCTTTCTGCAACCCCAGGGACTGTAGCCCTCCAGGCTCTTCTGTCCATGGGATTTTCCAGGCAAGAATACTGGAGCAGGTTGTCATTTCCTTCTCCAGGTGATATTCCTGACCCAGAGATCAAACCTGTGTCTCGTGCGTCTTCTGCTTCGGCAGGCAAACTCTAACCACTGAGCAACCTGGGGAGTCCATTTTTATATATTAGACCTTTTGTTTTCTAATTATGGAAGAAAATGTTTATATTTTATATGACTTTCAACCATCCAAAAAAATGTACTTTTTTTTTTTAAACTTGCAAATTACTATAAATGAGGGTTTATGAAATCAACCTGTGATTACCAAATTAAGCTTAATTTGCTCAGCTTAGATTATGTGCAAAAGTGCTAGGGGCTCCATCATATAGCCTAAAATCATTAACGGTCATTTTTGAGTTTTCTCACAAATGTTATCAAAGATCTTGTAACACTTTAGTCCCTGCAACTCCCATATTTCCTGTGCTTCAAAAATATCTAGCAGACTATAGGTGTCTTATACAATTGACACTTTCTTCTTTAATATTAACTAGTATTTTGTTCTATAGCTTATCATATTTGGACATCCAAAAAAGAGTCGTCTCAAGCCTTGTATTTTAACTATGTTCTCACAAGTAAGGGCCATTTGTACTATTTCTTATGTTAACAGGAACCATTACATTCAGTTCAGCTTCTGCTGTTTAGTCAGATTGTTTCTTAATACAACAGACTTAACATCCTGTGAGTTTACAATGATTTTAGACCTGAAAAGGAAAAAAAAAAAATTAAAAAATAAAAAGATAAGAAAACTCTAATTCTAAAATTAAATTCTTTAGTTCCTTAAAAAAAGAAAGCAATGGAAAAATGATGTTATATTAAGGAAAAAAAAATTCATGCTGGAATCCACACTGAAACGAGCATCCCACAATACTTAATGTATAAGAATACACATTGAATACTTCTTCCAGAATACAAAACTGAAGGTCACATGGAGAGAGAAATATGTAGGTAAACCTCTTCATAAAAGGGAATCCACTTGACAATTATTGTTTAAGCAATAATATATGCAATAAGTATAAGAAACTACAGGTATATTAATTGAAAATACATTTTAACACACGCAGAATTATTTAGAATTTACACTGATAAATATCACCAATAGGTGGTGCTGCTGTAGTTGAATTTGACTAAACTACATGCAAATCTGACCCTAGATTTTACTATTTTTAGTTTCCTATATCCCTCTCTCTTACAGTCTACTTAGCAACTGTTCAATAGAGAATTGGTGATAAAATGTCACCAAGAATAAAATGCTTTCAGTATTTGGGAGGCATTTTCTATCATCACTATTTAAAAAGATGAGAAGTAAGTCAGAGATCATAGCTATAAAAAATAGACTGCTTAAGGTGGTACTTATCTGATGAATGAATATACAAGTGCTTGACTCAAATGGAAGTTATGAATTTTGCATAAAGCCCTTCATCAAGGTTGAATTACATAATGTCTCATTTAACAGCATATCTATGTGACATTCCTTGTCAAGCATTATTTTTCTTTGTCTGACTAAACATTTGATTTGTAAGATATAAAGTGAATTTCACTGACAGTATAAAAAGCATCTTTGCAATGTACAATTAAACACGTATGATAAGACTAGGGAATGCATAATCTATTACTATAAAAACCTATGACTTTGGATGTGTGATATTTATAGTAAAACACCAAAACTGTTAGTGTTACTTGGACTTTATTTTAAAAACATTTAATTATAAACAGATTTAAAAATTAACACAGACAACTGCTATCAGAATTATTGTGATAAAATATGCTGCGTGCCATGATGTATCCAAATACAAATCATTTCTCAAAATTAAATATTAATAACATACCTTTAATATGACATATATATGGTAAGTTAAAGGTGCATTTATTTAAATTATGATTGACCATTAAAAATTAACTACTAAACCAATTCAAAGTGGGTATTCCAATACTGAATTGTTTTAATTATTGCTTTCCTTATTTGAATAAATTTATGCAGAGAAATTAAAATTTCTTTGGCCACTAAAAATGAGATTTTTAAAGAATAAATTGTAAGTTTACCCAGTGGTGTTTTATCTCTTAGATTTCTCAGTTTTGCCTGGTTTGTCTCCTTTCTCTTAGGCACGTTTTGACCACTCTGCCATATAAGACCAAAGAGTATTATTTATTTCAGCTGCTAAAAATAAAGTTTCTTTAAAATAAAGAATGACTTATACCACACATTCCCTTAGTTACATGACATATGAAATGCTATGAATTTAATCGGGTCCTCTCCCCAGTTCATATGTTGATGTCCTAACTCTCAGTAGCTCAGAATTCACGTTATTTATAGATAAGGTCTTTACACAGGCAACCAAGTTAAAATTAGGTCATTAGTTGGGCTTCTCCAGTGGCTCGGTGGTAAGGACTCTGCTTTCCAATGCAAGAGAGTCAAGAGATGTGGATTTGATCCTTGGGTCGGGAAGATCCCCTGGAGAAGGACGTGGAAACCCATTCCAATATTCTTGCCTGGAGAATCCCAAGGACAGAGGAGCCTGGTGGGCTACAGTCCATAGAATCTAAAAGAGTCAGACATGACTGAAGTGACAAAAGGAGGAGGTGGCCCCAAACCAATATGTCTACTGTGTTTATAAAAAGAGGAAACTGGGGACAGATACACTTAGACAAAGCCTAGTGTGAAGAGGAGAGAGAAGACAGTGATCTAGAAACCAAGGAGAGGAGCCTGGGACAGACCCTTCCCTCAGGTCTTTAGAAGGAACCAATCCTGTCAACAACTTGGTCCTGGACACCTAGCCTTCAGAACTGTGAGACCACACATTTTTGATGTTTAAGCCATTCAGTTTGTGGTAATTTGTGTGTAGTTCTATCAAGCGAAATTGCATTAATTGCCATCTATAATCTTTGGGGAAACTTTGAAACTATATAATTCAAAAAAGTTTACAATGTCAGGAAAAAATGCTACTTCAAAATTATAACTTCTGATATAATTTTATACATTACCACATTTATCACATATATTTTCCATCTCTTGAGTGCTTTTAATTTTTTTCTAGTTTCATTTCATTGAAAAATAAATTAGGGGGCCATGAAAATTATATGTTAATAATACATAGGTTATGACTTTCTAAAAAAAGTGAAGTATTCTTGTTTTTTTAAAGTTGTAAATAAATTGTTCTTATTCCACAAGATGCCATGAACAACTTGCAAAGAAACTCCATAAAATATAAAATATATTAAAATCCCTATGAATATATCTTTTCATGATGATTTAGGTTTAGTGTAATCAACAAATACTGTTAAAAAGAATAGCAAATTTTGAGGGCAATTACTGATATTTGTAAACCTCTTTTTATTCCATTAAGAAGATAACAGGCTTCTAAATTTCTGTGTTCCTATTATCCTTTCATTGTCAATGTGCTAATCTAAAGAAAACTCCCCAATTCTTCCAATATGCTCTGGAATATACATTTCCTGTCTGAACGTTGCATGCATTTGCTTTTATAATAAATCTGGAATAAGTAAATATATTAAGATGATGCATATTTTTAGTTGCTCACATTCGAACAGAGAAGACTTGAGATATGTGCACAGTGAGCTGAGTGAAAGTTTATAAGCTTGGGAAGGAAAAGGCAAAAGTTATCATAAATAACATTTCTCTTTGAAATTGTACCTAATTTCAGTTCCAATTTGTCCATCATTTTCTTATACTTTTTCTGCAATGCAGATGGCATGCAAAGTTGCTCTATATACTTTCTATTTAATTTTTAAAAGTCACTTTTGAAATAGTTTAGGCCAGTTTTTCTACTTTTATGTTTTGTCTTGGGATGCTTGTTAGACAACATCCAAAGTAAACTCAGACAACTTATGTATTTTAGATAATTACTAATAAAAATAGTAGAAGTAATCAAGAGTTTTAAGAGTCACCAGGAAATTCACAGCAAACATAAACATCATCTTTTTTTTTTGTTTTATAAAAATAAGACAAAAAGGCCCTACTGCTCAGAAAGATCATACGGTTGATAGATGAAAATAACCCCTGGCTTCTTCAGGATTAAACACAATTCAAGTCTCTATAAAGTTCTCAGCTATCAAGACAAGCCTCTTAGGGACTTTTAAATCTCATTCTGGAGAGCAGAATACACTCTGAAACTTGAAGTCTCTAATGCAAAATCAATGTAAAAAATATGTAAGTATATATTTTAAGGGGTAGAAAGAAAAAAATGACTCTTTTGGTGATAGTTATAATTCTGTTAGAAAAGTCTAGGTAATTTATATCTTTAATTCTTGTTCCAATATTGTTTTATTTTTAAATAGATTGTTGGGATAGCATAAGAAATACTTAATTGCATTCTATTAATTATGTGTTATAATTTCAAGCACTCAAAATAGTTACAAAACCCACACATTTCTACTGATTGTTTAGTATGCAATGTATAAGATCTCAGACACTGGGAATACTATTTAAACATACAAAATAAAAACTTAGACAGCAAGTCCCCTTCCTCAAAGACAGAGTATGATATATATGGGGTAAGGTAGAGCATAAAGTAAATAAATTCAAATTAAACAAGAAATAGAAATGTTGAAAGCAAGAGTTTTAATGATATTGTCAAAGGCAGATGCAAGGCAAGGTTGTTTCTGATTTAGGATGTCAATATTTCTGGAGAATCTCTACCAGAAAAGAAAGGAACAATGGAGATAGCATTCTAATTTAAAATTTTAATCATGTCAATAACAATTTAAGCAATTGCTAAGTCTCTACTCCATACAGCTTCCCTAGCTTTCCCTTAATTTCCACTCTAGTGCTACCTCTTCCTGCTATTTCTTACTGTGGTATTACCTGATCCACTAAACATTAATTTTCCCCAAATGTAATATTGTTGTTGCCTCTATAACTTTTAAAGTATTATTTATTTTAGGTAATAATTTTCATCTGGCTAAATGAAGAACAGTCATATATCTAGAGCCTTTATTAAAAGCAAAACAAGGGCTTCCCTGGAGGCTCAGTGGTAAAGAATTCACCTGCCAATGAAGGAGACACAGGTTCGATCCCTGATCTAAGAAGATCCCAGCCACAACAATTGAGCATGTGCGCTAGAGCCCAGGAACTATAACCGCTGAAGTCCGCGGTCCCTAGAGCCGGTGCTCCGCAACGAGAACCCATGGCAATGAGAAACCCGCACACTGCAGCTAGTGAGTAGCCCCAGCTCATAGCAGCTAGAGAAATGCCTACGTGGCAGCAAAGACGAACAAACACAGCCAAAAATTAATTAATTAATTAATTAAAAAAATAAACAATAAAAGGCAAAGAGTCAAAAACCATTTCCAATTTCATGCTGCTTTGTCACTTTGAACTTTATCTAACTACACTATTAAGGATGAGATCCAAGCCAGTTTGCTTAGAAACAGAGTCAGGGATTATAGATGATTATTAGACAAATGATTTCTTAGCGGAGTACATTTTGGAGAAAACTATAAAAAAAAAACAAAAACTTGTGAAACCAGACAGGACAGGAAAGAAGATAGGTAAAGAGGTGTTTCCAAGTACAGATTAGAGTCTTACTAATTCCAGAGATAGCTATGGCTGTAAACAGCACCTTGATATTTGTATTACCCTGAAGCCTGGGGCCATACCACCCTATAGAGTTACTGGCATCTTTTATAAAATTGTCTCCATTAATCAAAGGACAATTCTCTATGAAAGCAAGAAGATGGAGGAATTTTAGCAACAATTGTTTAGGTATGGAATGACGTTGACAGTGGAGATAGACAAAAACAGGAAAAAAAATATAAGATGTATTTTCCATGTACAAATAATAGTTTTGCAAATGTATTTCATATAGAAAATGAGGGAAAGTAAAGAATCAAAGCTGGAGATCAGTTTGTGTCTTGAGCTATTTGTGATACTGATTATTTTTGTCCCTGAAATGGTTTAGATTACAGCAGACTTGGAAGCATAAATCAAGGCTTCCAATTTAGACAGAAGCTTTCAAATCCGTTCTAAACATGTAGATTAATATGTCAAATGAGGAGTTGAATATAAATTATTGAACTCAGGGAAGAGACCAAGTGTAGAGTTACAACTTAGGGGGTCTTTAGCATATAGATGATGTGTGAAACTATGGAAAAAGAATAAACTACCTGCATGATAATTGGTTAGAGAGGAGGACCAATACTGATTCCTAAGATATTTCAATATTTGGAGCTCAGGTAGAAGAGGGAGAGCAAAGAAATAAAACTGAAAAGGACTGACCATAAACTTAGGGAATAATCCTGGTGAGTATGGTGTCAATGAAGCTAAAGCAAAATTTTTCACCAAAACTATGAAGTGATCTTGAGAGACTAAGTAAATTGGGAACAGAGAAGTGTCCTTTGCACTTGTCAGGTAGATATTGTTGGAAATCTTATAAAGAACATTTTCAAGACAGTGGTGTTATTAAAACATCAATGAGAATAGATAAATAGTTGAGGGAAGAGAAGGGACATAGAGAATAAAAGTGAAAGTACCTGAAAAATCTTTTCCTGTGGAGGGGAGAAGGATGAGAGAGTTTATGAAAGATGAAAGGTAGTGAAAAGTCAATGATGTTGTATTAGTTTATTATAATAGAAAGTAATAAATTATAATTATACATTGGTGGGGAAAAATCAGTAGATTGATGGAACCATTTTTCCTTTCAGGATTTCTTAATTTTAAACTTAGATAGTCCCAAAACTTAAACCGAATATTTAATAAATTTATTTAGTTTACCTATATTTGCTTAGTTGGTCAGTTGTGTCTAACTCTTTGTGACCCCATGGACTGTAGCCTTCCAGGCTCTTCTGTCCATGGGGATTCTCCAGGCAAGAATACTGGAGTGGGTTGCCATGCCCTCCTCCAGGTTATTTATACTTACCTACATTTAATTATATATTCACTATGTTTTATCTATTTAATTTTATTCTTTTTGTATTTTTAGGTGCATTGCTTTTAATATTAATTAAAAACTTCCATTTCCCCCCACTATTTTAGAAGGCATTTTCAATGTGTTAAATTTTAAACTATACTTTTTTCCTGTATCTGAACTTATTTTATTGTTTCTATTTCTCTCTAGATGCTGAAAATTTTCATTACTGTAGTTTCATGAAACATGTTAATACCTAGTAGTGTGCGTCCCTTGATACATTCCTCGTTATTAACATTATGCCATTTATTTGTTTTTCTTTATGAACACTGAAAAATTATTTTGCAAAGCACACCAAAGTAAATTTTATAGTGAAATAGAAATATTCTAGTACAGAAGATGATTGTTAAAAAACAAACACACATATCCTACATGCTTTAAAAAGGATTTACTACAAACTTGCCCATAGTTAGAAATATGCAAGTTAAAATGATAAGAAGAAACTATCTTTCACTTATTAAATTGATTAAGCTAAAAAGTGTGATATAGCATTGTTGAAGATTATTTAGGAGGAAAGATGATGTAATATTTCATTGCTGAATGTATATATCTATACACATATATAGATATAAAATAAGCATTTTTTGTAGATAAATTTTGAATACTTCAATTGTTAAATGTTCATACTATATAGAGATAGATATAGTATGTATTCATAGACAAAAGGCAACTGTTGAAGTGTTATTTTTAATGACAAAGTCCAAGAAATCCATTGGGAATGGCACTGAATTATAAGTCCAGAAAATTAGAAATGAATCCATGTTTGTTCTATTCCTTCAAGACTTAGAACAGAAAATAACAGGTGGCAGAAGCTTCCATTGCCTCTAAAAGGTATGGTAGAAAATGGCAAAAGTCAAATCTGTTCACATTCCACTGGCCACAGTAAGCTCGGAGGCAAAACTTAAAGTCAGTGAGGCAGAGAAAGTGAAAGTGAAAGTCGCTCAGTCTCGTCCGACTCTTTGCAACCCCCTGGATATACAGTCCTTGGAATTCTCCAGGCCAGAATACTGGAGTCGGTAGCTATTTCCCTCACCAAGGGATCTTTCCAACCCAGGGATCAAACCCAGGTTTCCCACATTGCAGGTGGATTCTTTACCAGCTGAGCTATCAGGGAAGCCCAGGCAGGAATAACAAAGATGCAAATGAAAGGGAATGAATGAATAATTACAAACAGATAACACATTCCACAAAGCATCCATAAGAATCATGACTGAAATTAATCTAAACCTATAAAGCATATAAAAATCCATGATTTCACAATGACAATTCCAAGTTAAAATAACCTTTCACCTTTTAAAGAGATGAAAACAGTAAATCATTATTCTAAGATGGTAAGTAAAGGAAAATAGGAAAATCAGGCATTTCACTGCATTTCCTCCACAACCTGTATGTCACCATAACTGAATAATTTATGATAAAAAAACTCACTCTTCAGTATATTTCAACTTATATTGTGAGGGAAAATTTCATGAAATTAGAATATGGCATTTTCAAACTCCTAGAGAAATAGTGGATGTAGGCAGTGGTCGTAGTGGTGACCAATATCACATAGACAGACAACTATACCATATGTCCTTATGGTTGAAGGACACAATATTGCCCTTACCCCAACATACACACCATATGTTAGCCAGGAGAACATGTTAAATGATATTATGGGGAAACAATTTGTGAAATCCAGAATATACTAACTCCTCAGGAAAAATGATCCAGTTTCCTTAATAAGTAGATTGCAAGGAAAACCAAAAGGAGATGAGGAGTTATTCATATATTAAGAGATTTTCTTGATATATTAACAAAATTCAATATACTGTATTGATTTATCCAATTTGTATATTTTTTCTGCTTCTAGCAAATTGCTGTTTTTTCAAAAAGCACTTTAAGGGTAATGAAAAAAGTTGACCACTATCATATTTGATAATATGAAACAATTCTTAGTCTACTGAAAGCTTAATAATGACACCGTTATTATGTTTTTAATAAGTTTATTGGTTGTAAAGAAGTGTTTTACAACATTTATGGATAAAAAGGTACAATGTTTGAGAATTTCCTTTAAATAAATCCAGTAAAGGTAGAAATGAAACAAAATTAAGCTTGAATTGGCAACTTATGGCATGATTTGCATATGGAAGTTCATTTATAATGTTCTCCATTTACAAGATTGTAAATCAGTTCTATTTCAATAAAATTAAAAAAAAAACTTTATGTATATATTTGACTTTTTATAATTAAAGGTTTTCATAAAAGTGTCTTTGAGATATGTATAAAGTAGAAAACAACAAATGACAACCAACTTATAATGATAAAGTAAATAATTAAATGTAGACACACTTAATTTTATATTTGTTGTCATTTGAAATAGCTAATTAATTTTAAGTGTTTTTATATGTTGAAAAGAAGTAAAACTTTTAGTGATAATAAAGTTTTGGAGTTTAGAATTTTGTTAAGGATTTTTGCATCTATGTTCATCAGTGATATTGGCCTGTAGTTTTCTTTTTTTGTGACATCTTTGTCTGGTTTTGGAATTAGGGTGATGGTGGCCTCATAGAATGAGTTTGGAAGCTTACCTTCCTCTGCAATTTTCTGGAAGAGTTTAAGTAAGATAGGTGTTAGCTCTTCTCTAAATTTTTGGTAGAATTCAGCTGTGAAGCCATCTGGTCCTGGGCTTTTGTTTACTGGAAGATTTTTGATTACAGTTTCTATTTCCTTGCTTGTGATGGGTCTGTTAAGATCTTCTATTTCTTCCTGGTTCAGTTTTGGAAAGTTATACTTTTCTAAGAATTTGTCCATTTCTTCCAAGTTGTCCATTTTATTGGCATAGAGCTGCTGGTAGTAGTCTCTTATGATCCTTTGTATTTCAGTGTTGTCTGTTGTGATCTCTCCATTTTCATTTCTAATTTTGTTAATTTGGTTCTTCTCTCTTTGTTTCTTAATGAGTCTTGCTAATGGCTTGTCAATTTTGTTTATTTTTTCAAAAAACCAGCTTTTAGCTTTGTTGATTTTTGCTATGGTCTCTTTAGTTTCTTTTGCATTTATTTCTGCCCTGATTTTTAAGATTTCTTTCCTTCTGCTAACCCTGGGGTTCTTCTTTTCTTCCTTCTCTAGTTGCTTTAGGTGTAGAATTAGGTTATTTATTTGGTTTTTTTCTTGTTTCTTGATGTAAGCCTGTAATGCTATGAACCTTCCCCTTAGCACTGCTTTTACAGTGTTCCATAGGTTTTGGGTTGTTGTGTTTTCATTTTCATTCATTTCTATACATATTTTTATTTCTTTTTTGATTTCTTCTATGATTTGTTGGTTATTCAGAAGCGTGTTATTTAGCCTCCATATGTTTGAAGTTTTAACAATTTTTTTCCTGTAATCAAGATCTAATCTTACTGCACTGTGGTCAGAAAAGATGACTGGAATGATTTCAATTTTTTTGAATTTTCCAAGACCAGATTTATGGCCCAGGATGTGATCTATTCTGGAGAAGGTTCCGTGTGCACTTGAGAAAAAGGTGAAGTTGATTGTTTTGGGGTGAAATGTCCTATAGATATCAATTAGGTCTAGCTGGTCCATTGTGTCATTTAAGGTTTGTGTTTCCTTGTTAATTTTCTGTTTAGTTGATCTATCCATAGTTGTGAGTGGGGTATTAAAGTCTCCCACTATTATTGTGTTACTATTAATTTCCTCTTTCATACTCGTTAGTGTTTGCCGCACATATTGCGGTGCTCCTATGTTGGGTGCATATATATTTATAATTGTTATATCTTCTTTTTTGATTGATCCTTTGATCATTATATAGTGTCCTTCTTTGTCTCTTTTCACATCCTTTATTTGAAAGTCTATTTTATCTGATATGAGTATTGTGACTCCTGCTTTCTTTTGGTCTCCGTTTGCATGAAATATTTTTTTTCCAGCCCTTCACTTTTAGTCTGTATGTGTCTCTTGCTTTGAGGTAGGTCTCTTGTAGACAGCATATTAACAAAGTTCAATATGACATTTTATTTTTAAGTACATAACTAATACATAATTATACATGGCCTTAGATTTTGATCATTTCTTCTTAGGGATGTTTAACTGTTCTTCCAGCAGGATATAATTTAGGTGCTCTTTTTCATGGGACACAAGCATCATCCTCAACCATAAATATAGAACTAAAGAGGGGAATAATAGCACCACTAGCAGAGTATCCTTATTTAGCTTACCATACACATATATTATTAATTATGTTAAAATTAATTATATCATCTTTGATTATAGAAAGAATTTAGGATGACATGTAAAGTTTCAATAAATATTATGATTTTCTAAAAAAATTGTTTTATGGGTTTGGAGACTGAAATCTAGGTCTATTACAATCTAGAATTCTGCCTCCTACACCTTTTCCACCACATGAAATGAACCTAGTGATTTGCTATCCAAATGAATGTAATCATTTTCCCAGTCTCTAGGTCAGAGACAAGTAAAAAAATTTAGCCTCAGCTATACAATAAAATCCTATAGTATTCAGGATACGCAAGTAGTTCTATTTTGCTGTAAAATAGGAAATCTGAGGTCTAAATCATACTGTATCAGGCACATGAGAAACCAGTGTTTATCAGCGTGTCTGAAGGGGTGACTTCCCTGGTGGCTCAGATGGTCAAGTAAATGCCTACAATGCGGGAGACCCGGGTTCAATCCCTGGGTCAGGAAGATCTCCTGGAGAAGGAAATGGTAACCCACTCCAGTATTCTCGCCTGGAAAATCCCATGGATGGAGGAGCCTGGTAGGCTACAGTTCATGGGGTTGCAAAGACTTGGACACAACTGAGCGACTTCACTTTCACTTTCACTGGAGAGGTGAACATGCTAGAACAAAAGGGCCAGTGGAAGTTGTGAGGAAAAGCATGAGGAATAAGAATGGCTCCTCTCTTTGTTGGAAAGCATGATTAAAAGGAAAGCTAAAGGTGACTAGAAATGAACTTCTTGTGGACTTTTCCATGACACCTCCATTATGTACCTTTCAGATGCATTCATTCACTTTGGAAATTTGTCTACATTGAGTAGCCCCTAGAATTTTATGAGTTCATGAATGCCGAAATTGGAGTGGATAAGCAAGTTTCAACAATAAATAAAATCCAGTAGGAAACTTGTAGGACTGGTTAATAAAAAATAATAAATACAATATTAAAAATTAATTAATAAGTTATTTTAAGGAAAGATACAGAGGTAATAATGTTTTGAATTTTTATTCAGAATTCTACATCTCACAGAATTACGTTTAACTAAGGCAACCTCAGGTAAACAAGTAGAAATCATTAAAGTTTCTTAAATTTGATTAAGATTTTCACCAAATTCCAACTAAAGTCACAGTTTTAACTTGACAGTTAAATACTTTTCATTTTTTCTATGGTGGAAATTCATTAGTGTGTTTACAGTACCACCACCCAAATGGACGTATTGAATATGTGATTGTTATTTAGTACTGAGTTCCATCTCTGCTTTCAGTATTCTGACAAAAGATGATGATTGTCTTGAAAAAATTCTAAAATTAGATTCTGCATTTTATTTTTTATCCTGCTAAATATTCAGTGTCTCATATATTTAATTCATCAAGATGATACTGTTTGCAAAAGTTATTAACACACCAAATGCTATTCTTTGAGAGTGGTGATGTATTGATGTCTAGATTATATTTATAACATATATGAGAAAACTATATAGTACAGTGTGTATGTGCATGCTCAGTGGTTCATTCAAGTCCAACTTTTGTGACCCCCATGGACTGTAGCCCACCAGGCTCCTCTGTCCATGGAATTTTCCAGGCAAGAATACTGGAGTGGGTTACCATTTCCTTCTCCAGGGATCTTTCAACCCAGAGACTGAACTTGCATCTCTTGCATCTTCTGTGTTGGCAGGCAGATTGTCTACCATTGGTGCCAGTTGGGAAGCCCCAATATAGTCCAATGGAGGACTACAGAAAAATTTATAAATGAAACCTACCCATTTAAAAGATTCTAAGTACACAATTAAAAATATATTTATATTAACTCAGTCATATTAAAAATCAGATTTAACAAACACCTGCAAAACAAAAATAATTTAACATGATGGTATACCTATAACTTATGCATTAATTGACATTTGAATATTGATTTGAAAATTACTCTGTTTTGTTTGCAAAAGTTTGGAGAATAAAGAAGATGACAGATGCAAGGAATAAGAAAAAGATGTTGCAAAAACTCATCAAAACTTGAGAATTCGTAGTCAAGTCTCTAATGAGGGAAAAAAATGTATTTGTGCAAGTTCAACACATAGATAATTAAAACTTAATCACATTTCCTTTCTGCCTGACACTGTGCAAAATTTTCTGATCAGGACAACTGTTTTAGGAAATAATAATTTCAATGAAACAATCAATTAAAATTGTTTCAGCAGAATAAACAAGTAATGAGGAATCATGATTAAGTTTGTCCAAAGGAACATATTTGTCACTAGTTCATATTTTTATCTGAAAATATGAGGCCCACATATCAACTCCCTAAGAGTTTTAATAGAATCCAAAAAGCAAAATGGAAACAGCAAGATTTCTCATAAAGTTCATAGCAGAATATCCATTTAGTACTTTAGTTTTCTAGAAAGAGAAAGAAAATGCCTTCTATTTGTAACTCTTCAAATTTTTATTACTATTTATCCAATTAAAATTATTCCAGCTACAAATCTGTCTTCAATATGCTGTAAATATTATTAATAAACTATTTCTAATCCCACAAGCTTCTTACTTCAGTCTTTCAAAATATGATTTAGTGATGAAAACATTTACAAAAGATATGATCCAGACTTTTTAGTCTGATATTGAAGGGTAATTTATTACAATGTAAGTCCTTGTCTTTACTTCCCTTAACATTATTATACAACTCATAGTCCATATCAAGTTGATTATCTTCATTTCTTAATAAGCATGGCTTTTATATGTCTGTTTCCTTGCTTCTGTTCACCACTGAAATTTCATTTGAAATGAATTACCCTTGGCTTTTTTTTCTGTCATGATACTTGTTGGACTTTCTTTTTCCTGCATGAAAAGATCTATGATTTTTATATTCATGAATAAAGGAAAACACAATAATTAAAATATAGTAACTGTTTCTATTACTGTGTTTTCCTTTTATATGTTATTTGAAAATCAAAATTTGGAAAATATTTTGGAAGTTTTAATGCTGAAACTTGACTGGATACTGAAGTAATAGACATTAAATTAGGGATACATTTTAAGAGTGTCAAGATGCTAAATTTCTTCAAAAATGAAAGTAATATTTATAAGCAAGAGAAAATATGGAATCTAAAAGAAAATTTTGAATATGGAATGAATTATATAAATATAACCTCTACTTTTGTTTCAGAATTTCCTAAATCATTTGATAAAAGTACATTGCTTCCAGTTATAATTATGTGGTATGTGATATGTTATTTTGTGATATGTTAGTCATTAGAGCCACTACAATGACTTTAAAAATCAGAGGACTATGCTTGGGACCAGTCTACTCAGAAGTATAAATCATAGGAGCTACAGCTTGTCAGCAGGGCAATATCAAATGCTCTCTGAATGGCAGTCCTTGCAGTATCCCACAGGAGAACATAGGGCTGTCTGGGAGCCACCTGTTCTAGAAGCTCTGACCCAAATGCCAAGGTTAAAATCCACTGGTGGGCATGGAAGCCACTATGGCTTAAAAGTCGCAGGTGCCATGAAGGGTGATATGTCTTGAAACAATTCCATAGATATAACTTCTAATTTTATGTAACCATTTATAAAGTGTGTGCCCATTTATAAAGGACTCTACTCTCAGAGAAATTCACAACAAGGAGCCCCTACCAAGAACTTATAGTTCTCCCAACAGAGATGTTGTTTTAACTAAAGCAATATTGCATAATCACATAGTTGACACAAAACATCTTATCTGTTTCCAGAGATTAAAAATTCCAAAGAACAATTACCTACACATAACAATGGAAAGGTTTTTATTAACCGTTCACTCTCAATTATTACAAGCAAGGATGGTGTTCTATTACACCTGACTGAGAGCTCTTTCAATACAGAGGATGCTAAGTATTATAATGTTAGAAACAAAAACAGAGAAGTATTAATAACCTATGAAAAATTCAAAAGAAGATAAAAATTGGGTTTTTAAATGATTAATTAGGTATTAATAATATTTACAGAAAATGAGAGTATTTAATTATTTATTAAAAACTAAGAATTAGATTTTCACAATTAAATCAGAAAATTCAGAAGCAAACACAATTAAATGTTTTATATTTTGTGTATTTTGAACCATGTCTCATTATAAAAATTATTTTGCAAAATACTATAACATTGAAGAGCTACACAAATTATGGACAATCAATAGTTTTAAACAGTCTGTTTATTCTCAATAACTTTGTTACTGAGTGAACAAACATTAAAAAATAATTTCTTCTTAGTACAAAGGATTTTTGCTTGTATAAGTAAATATATAATAAAAATCCTATTCCTATAGTTTAAAATTTACTTTATAACTGGACATTATGGACTGAAAATACTGTTTCTGTAGTACCATAAGTGGTATAATAGAGGTATTTAAAAATACTATGGTAAGAACAGATTTGTGGTTGCCAAGAAAGAGGAAGAGTGGGAGAGGGTTGGGTTGAGAGATTGGGATTAACAGATGCAAACTATTATATATAGAATTGATAATCAACAAGGTCCTACTGTATAGCACAAGGATCTATATTCAAAATGCTGTGGTAAGCCACACACAGATATTGAAAAGAATATGAAAAAGAATGTATATATATGTGTGTGTGTATATATATTAACTGAATCATTTTTCTGCACAGCAGAAATTAACATAACATTATAAATCAACTATGCTTCAATAAAATGAATTTTTAAAAGTAGAAATAGAAATGCCATGGGAACAATTAAAAGGAAAAGATTACTTATATTTGCAGGTTCAAGAAAGATTTCACTGAAGGACTGGCATTTGATCTTGACATTGGAAAAAGTAGAGGTTACTAGATACTGAAGGCTATTTCATCCAAAGAAGAAAGTAGAGTAACTTCAGAGAGATATAGAAACATTTATCATGTCTGTGAAAACGTAATTATTTCTTAGAGTGTAGAGCAAAATCATTGGAGACTAGGAGTTGAAGCTGAAAAAAATCAAAAAAGTAGTAAGGAAAAGCGAACAATTTTAAGGAACATCAAATTTGCATGAGGTATATTCTCTACAAGAATCCTACGCAGAGGCTTTGCAATCTGTGTTATAAATAATAAACCTGAGACCCGAGGATTTTAAGTCATTTTTTCAAGGTCAATTTTCATTAAATATCATCACTAAATTTAAACTTTGGTCTGTCTGACTTCAAGATTCAACATCTTTCCACTAATCCATTCAACCAGATTGAGATGGGCATGCTTATATATCATGCTAATATGCTCAGGTTTCCGCATGTAGGATTTATGGAGTCAGTTAAATTATTTAAAAAAATATTAAAGTGTGGTCATGTGAAACAGAGCAAAAAATAATAATCCTGCAAGGGAATGACATAATTCAAATGGTGTAATATTTTTGTGTGTTAGTTGCCCAGTCATGTCCAACTCTTTGTGACCCCATGGTCTGTCCATGGAACTCTCTAGGCAAGAATACTGGAGTGGCTTACAATTCCCTTCTCCAGGAGATCTTCCCAACCCAGGGATCTAACCCAGGTCTCCTGCATTGCAGGCAGATTCTTTGCTGTCTGAGCTACAAGGGAAGCCCAATATTTTTAGTCCCCAAAAAAGACACTTTAAAACACTGCTACAGATTTATAGGTATTTCCTTTGTTTGATTACATAATTCTTAAGAAATTTATGTTCAGTAATTTGTTCGTCCTTTTGGGGGAAGGTAGGAAGTTCATTGATCTTTGGAAGCTCAAGTTAACAAAATGTAAAATAGATAAAAATTTAAATCCACCACTCCATGTTTTTTTTTTGTTGTTGTTGTTGTTCCATTGGTTCAACATTCATTTTCTTTTGTGTGCACACACACACTGCCAGCATCTCACAGTATATTTTAACATTGAGAATTGAGATAAGACTGCAAAGAGTGGGCAATTTATTTAATCATCCTCTTAGTATACATAACAATTTAGACAATGTAGATTGTCTGAGGTGCAATACTTAAGGAAAATGTCCTAAATCAATCAGACCAGGTAAATCTTCAATGTACAGTGTGTCTGAAGCATGCTTGAGAGAGAAAACTCCTTGTCAGAATTTTCTCCTATCTCTTTTCATTGCAGTATTTGATCAGTTTGGGTGAATCCTTATCATTGCTAAAATCATAGACAGGAAATAGGATGAATAATATCTTACTCTAAGACTGCCAGAGTCAGAGAATATGGCTGTCATCAGTAAAAACATTATTACTCTTACAAGAGCAGATATTGTGCTGCTTTGTACAAGAACTCAAATTTCCTGATTCAGATTGATAATAGACTGACCCAGACATTTATATTTAAATATAAATTTATTATATTTATATAATAAATATTTACTCTTTTAGACACTGGCCGGATTACATCATGGGGACAAATCATTCCAAAAAGATCACGAAGGTGGATTGGGAGCAAATGTATCAGAGATTCTTTTATCTTTCCTGGATTTGATCTAAAGTAATTGGTAAGCAAGTAAAATGACTCCCATTCAACTAAATTGGCCTTTCATGTTTGCCATTTGCAAGGTTTATCTCTATGGAAAGCTATAGCAACACAAGGAATTTGAATAAAAAAAATCAACTTTGGAAAGGACCTGCATTCAGGATAATCAAAAACTTCTGAAATGAGTCCTGCTCATTTTCAGGCTATTTGCTGCTGCATCTGTTCAGCCACTGTTCCAACTGGCTGGTGTTTTAACCATTCCCTCAACACTTGATTAAGAACATGTCTTTATCAAACAGGTTGGGAGGCTCTCACACGTGTATATGAGTTTAGATTTCTTTCTTTCAGAGGATGATCTTAAATTTTGTGCAGAAAATTTGGAACTCAGTTATTTCTCTGCATCTGTCTCAGAGGACGTTCTATTGTAGCAGATACATGTTACCACCACCTCATACAAGCAACAGGAAGACATAAATTGTCTTCACCAGATATTTAGCCTCCTTTATTTGTCCCAATTTCTGAGAGAGACAGTAGTCATATTTTGGGGAGCATCACCTTTTTTGTCAGGATCACCTGAAGTTAAAATTCCAACTCTGTAATTTATTGGCTGTGAAGCCTAGTATTGAGCTGTTTAGCTCTTTAAAACTTCATTTTACTTCTCTGTAAATGGGTATAAATATTAATTAATCCCATGATTTAAAGATTAAGAGAAATTATGTATTAATTAAGCATTCTAACAGAATTCTGAGGCATTGGAAACTCTGAATAAATTGAGGTACAAAATGTTCTTTAATTTTAAGCCCAGGGAGACTTAAACAAACTTGCACTCTTAATTAGGGCTTCCCTGGTGGCTCAGCAGTAAAGAATCCACCTGCAATGCATGAGTGGCAGGAGACTGGAATTCCATCACCGGGTCAGAAGATCTCTTGGAGAAGGGCATGGCAACCCACTCCAGTATTCTTACCTGGAGAATCCCATGGACAGAAGAGCCTCGTGGGCTACAGTCCATGGGGTTGCAAAGAGTTGGACATGACTGAAGCAACTTAGCATGCATGTAGCATGCATGCACACTCAATTTTTATAGCCCAATATTGAATTTATTCCTAAAATGTCTCTATTCCTGTTTAAAAGTGATCAGCAGATTCTTTTCCATTCGACCACCCATATCTCTTCATGCACACTGGTTTTCTATCACCATATAACTTTTTAAAAAGTCAAATACAAATATATAGAGAACTTGAAGGGAAAATATGATATTTTATAACTGTATCTTACACTAATTTTATAAATTGAAAAATCATTGTGTTTCACACTGAATCTCCACACTTCCTTATTAGACCTGATAACAGAACATCACAAGGTAGATTACATTAGTACTTTAGTATTTATGATATCTATGCAAGTCTATACAATATATGCTGTTATCCCATAAGCAATGAAATACCTGGAGAATCCCATTTCAACACAATTGCCCTGAAGTAACTCAAAGTTACTAACTACAACTATATCTGCTATAATATATACCTCTGTAATATATCTGTGACTATAATATATCTATGACTTTTGATGTCCCAAGCCAGGATAGAAACTCTTATTTAAAAGAAAAAACCTACAGCAAGAGGAACCAGTTATTTTTAGATCTTGTGTGTTTTTAGTTCTTCAGGGTGTGTACTGTTTGAGGATGAGAGATACACATTTAGTGTTCTAACCAAGAACATTATGTAATTATTTTTTTGGATACCTAGTAATTATGTATTTGATTTTTTAACAAAATCATTTAAATTTCATATCATTTCTCCTTCTCTAAAATATTGACAGAACATTATCTTCCAGACTATAGTGGTGGATTAAAATATAAACAGATGTTCAATTCAGTTCAGTCACTCAGTCATGTCGACTCTCTGCGACTCCATGGACTGCAGCATGCCAGGCTTCCCTGTCCATCACTAACTCCTCGAGCCTACTCAAACTCATGTCCATTGTGTTGGTCATGCCATCCAACTATCTCATCCTCTGTCATGCCCTTCTCCTCCTGCCTTCAATCTTTCCCAGCATCAGGGTCTTTTCCAATGAGTGGATTCTTCACATCAAGTGCACAAAGTATTGGAGTTTCAGCTTCAGCATCAATCCTTTCAATGAGTATTCAGGACTGATTTCTTTTAGGATTGACTAGTTGGATCTCCTTGCAGTCCAAAGGACTCTCAAGAGTCTTCTCCAACACCACAGTTCAAAAGTGTCAATTCTTCAGTGCTCAGCTTTCTTCATAGTCCAACTCTCACATCCATACATGACTACTGGAAAAACCATAGCTTTGACTAGATGGGCCTTTGTTGGTAAAGTAATTTCTCTGCATAAATATCTGAAAAGCCTGGCTTTAAAGCATGCTATTTTTAATGGATGACTTTTGGCTATTTTATGCTATTTTATGCATGCTATTTTTAAAGGATGACTTTTGGCTAGTAAACATGTTTCATAATAATAATAATACACAATAGCTTAGCAAAGTTTTGATAATTTTCTTCTACATGCATATTTGTGTCATAAAAACATAACCTCTTATTTCTGTAAACATGACTTTATCCCTTGCAACCTACTTTTCTTGGTGGGTTTTGTTCTTTTTTCAGCTCGTTGAATTTTGAATTTTGCCATATTTTTACCATTCCTGTGGTTAAAGGCAACATCTTAGTTTTGTCTGTTTTTATGTGATTAGCTACATCATGATTTCAAAATAATGTTTCTTTGTAATATGAACTCATCAGAATTTTCTTTTTAGGATAGCACTTTTAAGATCTGTAAAATAAATGCAGATGATGTTTTCACTGAAAAAAAACCCAAAAAACTTTTAAAAGAATAATATGCTTCTAGACTTTTGGATATATAATAATTTGAGTTAAGATTGTCACTCATACTATGCCTTTTACTGGTTGTTGAGTTTCTTGAAGGCAGTGACTAAGGCACATTACCCAGGGCATAGGGACACTATAAAATGTTGGCTGACTTATTCAGTCAATGAGAGACTTGGATTTTGAAGAGTGATTGAATTTTCACAAGATTCCACAATAAGAGGTAAAAAGGACATTTTTATGGTTCTCGATGCAGTACTCTTTATACTGTAGCATGCCACTTCCTGAATGAGATTTTGGTACAACATGAAGCTTTGAAAGGAGACATGATCATATTATTTCAGTGGGAAATAATGTTATCCATGCCTCCAAGATTCATGACAGGTTATCAAGGAGGAACTCTGTCTGACCTGAAATGAATTTTTATTCAATCATCACTAGATAAAAATGAAACTTAGTGGGCAAGAGCTTTTTACTGTCTCTTGAAAGAAGAAGTAGCATGGGCACTTGAGAAGACTTATATTGAGGACATTCCCTGAATCACATATATTTGGCCTTTAATCAAAAACCCAGCTCCTTTAGCAGCTCAATCTCTGGATTTTTATCCCAGTGACTTCTCATCTTAGATTAGTGCAGAGGAACTAGATGAGCGACAGAGATTTTGAACTCTAAATGGGAAGCTAATTATTTATTGTTGATTTTCTATTCAGTCAGTCTTCTATTCATTCCTGGAGAAGGAAATGGCAACCCACTCCAGTATTCTTGCCTGGAGAATTCCACAGACAGAGGAGCCTGGCAGACTATAGTCCCTGGGGTCCCAAAGAGTCAGACACGACTGAGCAACTATCACTCACTCACTCACTCATTCACTCACTCTATTCATTAGGATGCTTTGACCTTTCCTGAGAGCAGCAATAGAACAAACAAGGTGACAAACTTCTACTCTTGCATGTCCCAAGCTAATTAACCAAAGCCACCAAACAAGAGAATGAGCCTTTCCTGGGGATTCCTCTCATATAGTACTGTTACTGTGTTGAACAGCTGAGCAAAGTGAATTCAGTGATTCCTGGCTTAAACTGGTTATGTAAAGACCATTTCAATAGAGGACCTGGCAGGTCTGCCTAAGATGCTCATAAACTCACAAATTAAGTTTCATATCTTTTATATTCAATTTATCATCTTTTTGTAATATACTTTCTCCACTCCAATGGCCTCTTCAAACAAACACACAAAAACCTTCCCTGAGATAGAGTTTTTCATACCATGTATTTTTCTCTCTTTAATTAATGTTTAATTAATTTGGCTGAAGCTTTCCTCACTGTAGTAGCATTAACATATATAAAAGGCTTTGTAAACAGGACAAAGAGAATTGAGGCTGGAAAAAAATATTCTCAGCTGGACTCAATGCTTCTTCTTATACGATGTCATATGTGTTATTTGATCACCTCACTCCTATGGTTTTGACAGAGTCAAAACCCTACAGTTTTTATTTGCTTTCTCTTTGTCAGAACAACTTGTTAATGATACACGTTTTCCTTAAATTAATAATACAACAAAACCCACTTCTACTAATTAAACCTAATCTATTTGGACCTTAGGCTCAGATATGTTTTGCCACTTATAAATTGTATCTAACAATGATCATTTCCTAGTTTAATAAAATGGTCTGGGGCAGGGATTGGCAATTCATGGCTATAAGCCAAATCTAATGTATTGCCTATGTTTAGAAATAGAGTTTCACTGAAACACAACCAAATCTGTTCATTTTCTCTATTTTTGAACTGCAATGACATTGTCCAGTCATTCTGACAGGGACAATGTGACCTATGAAGTCTAAAATACTTTGTATTTTGTCCTTTACAGAAAAGATTTGCTGACCCCTGGTCTGAGGTGGTCCATTGAGATTTTATTATTTGTGTAATCCACCTGCATAATTATATTATAAACATTTTATACTAATGCCCTATAAAACAATTTATCTTGATTAAAAGGTATAGAAGCATATTGTAAGGATGTTATTATAGACTGAGTACTATTAGGAAATGTTACTAGTTGAGAGGCAGCAATAGTGTTTTAGATTGACCAGACAGGGATGAAATGAAGCAGACACAATAGTTGTGTTTCCTCTTTCAGCATGTTCAAAAACCAGAGAACTGTAGAACCTCTTCTGTATTTTTCATGCTATTAATGCAAGCTGAGTTATTCAACTGACTGCACCATTACAAGAAAGCAGTTCTTCTTGCTTTTAAGAATACTAAAGAAGAAAGATAAGATTCTTAGAAAGGATGCCATGAAATAGTCAAGGTGAAGAGTGAATTCATCAAGTCTCCTTAAAAGTTTACACTTAAGGCACGCCTCCCTTCTGCCAATACGAAGAACAGTGCAAGCAAACTTTTTGGAAGATATCTGCAGTCCCAGTGAGCAGAAAATGTCAAGAAACATACAGAGATAAATGGGAACAACTAGAAATCTAACTGAACTTATTTATTTATTCACAAATTCCAAAACATTGATTAAATTACTAGGAACCATGCTATGCCAGCTGTTGAGGATACAGAGTTGCATGAAAAGATTTTTGTTGTGAAGCATATGTAGTTCTCTGCGTTGAAATGTGTGATAAGGGGATGGAAGTTTAGATGAGAACAAGAGGAAGATAAAAGCAAATGGGAAGGATCGCTTGTTCTCATTCCAAGGTGTATTAAAGATCTCTGAAGAAGTTTAAGCTTAAGAATTCTTCACACACACAAAATGTTAGTTTGGAGAACACTGAAGAAACAATTAGATCTTTTGTGTGTGTGTATTCAACAAATAAATGTTCAATCATATTTATGATATGGTATGCATCTCTCTATGTATACATATATATTCATAAACAGGTAGAATCACTTGACATTTTATTTCACCCTTATTCTTAATTATAATCTTTAAGTTTTGAAGTTTCTGTGATGCAGCGTACTAAACTCAATGGGGTTCAAGAACTCAGTGGGGCTATGTTTCTGCCATCTCAAAACTGTGACTTCAAAGGAAATCTTCAGTGTTAACATTTGGTCAACAGCAGGTAAGAGTAAGGCAGTGGAGGCTCATACAGAGGTTTTATAAAAACTCATGACCCTGTCCCACGTGGTTTGCAAATGTAGCCTCTGGCTAAGCAGTCACTTTTTAGCAATTACTTTACACTACAGAGACTTCCCCGGTGGCTCAGACAGTGAAACCTCTGCCTACAGTGCAGGAGACCAGGGTTCCATCCCTGGGTCAAGATGTCACCTGGAGAAAGGTCACCTACTCCAGTATTCTTGCCTGGAAAATCCCATAGACGCTAGAGCCTGGTAGGCTACAGTCCATGGGGTCTCAAACAGTCAGACACGACTGAGCAACTTCACTTTCTTTTGCTTTCTTTCGTTACACTACAGAACAGATCTCTCTCTGGTAGAGCTGTCTCTCTATCACGTGTTTGACAAGTTGCTGTATCTTAAAGAGCTAAAGAATAATCCCAAGGACCATCAGTTGACTTTGTTTTCCTACAGCTTTTGGAATTCCTCTTAGATTTTCTATGCTCATCTATCTGATATCATGATTGTTTATAAATATATTTCATATTCCATAATGAAATGAATATTCTTGAAGACAGGAATTCTGTGTTCATTTGGAAAAATTTTCTTCAAAGGTATACGCTATCCATGACTATTCAAAGTTATAGGATCACTACTATTTTAGTTTCAACTGGTTATTTCAGTGGTTAGGCCTGATGGATATCTACTTAATTTGAGTTAAGTTTATTGGGCTCATTCTATGACATAATCCCTACACATTCTTATATTTATAGAACTTGAAGATTGTTGCATATTACTGACATCAGCTAACTTTTGTGAGCCTGATAGCAATTCTGGGAAGTCACTTTTGAAGGCTATGGACGTGATGCTCTATTATGGTAAAACAATCAAGAATGTCTTAGGAGATTGCATCATTAAGCTATTATTGCCTTACTCTGGCGTGAGATCATAGTTTACTTTTACTTTGCTTTTGATATTCAGAAGCAGTTTTTTTCTGGCCACTTAACTGACTCTTGACAAGACTCTTAGGAGTGCATTGATTTTGTTTTTCATAAAGAATTTTCAAACAAAGTAGCCATAAACTTGAACCTATTCCAGAGAAGTATGGTGTTGGCATCAGGATTCCAAAAGGACATATATTGCTAGAAACATAAATATTATTTTAATTGATTTAATATAATGAGAGCAAGTATATAAAATGATATAATAATGTGAAATTAAGAAAGGAAGTAATTTGAGTCATATATTGCTTATTATTTTTCCTCCCAGGTTGTTGAGATATTGACGTACAGTATTGCATAAATCTAAGGTGTCCAGCATAATAATTTGACTTATATACATTGTGTTATGATTACCACAATAATTTTAGTGAAAATTCATCATATCATATGGGTAAAAAATAAAAGAAAAAATACTTTTTCTTTTTGATCAGAACTTCCAGGATCCACTCTCTTAACTGTCATAAGCAACACTAGCACTGTTAATTATATTTATAATGTACATTACAATCCTAATTTATCTTATAATCGGAAATTTGTACTTTTTGACTTCCTTCATTAAATTCCCCACCCCCTTAAACTCTGCCTCTGGTAAATACAAGTATGATCTCTTTTTTTTATTAGTTTTTGTAGCATAATTAATAATACATATATCAATTATGCAAAAGTATTAAAATTAGAGATAAAGGCACATTTCATGCAAAGATGGGCACAATAAAGAACAGAAATGGTATGGACCTAACAGAAGCAGAAGATATTAAGAAGAGGTGGCAAGAATACACAGAAGAGTTATACAAAGAAGATCTTCAGACCCAGAAAACCATGAAGTGTGATCACTCACCTAGAGCCAGACATCCTGGAATCCAAAGTAAAGTGGGCCTTAGGAGGCATCACTATGAACAAAGTTAGCCGAGGTGATGAAATTCCAGTTGAGCTAATACAAATCCTAAAATATGATGCTGTGACAGTGTTGCACTCAATATGCCAGCAAATTTGGAAAACTCAGCAGTGGCCACAGGACTGAAAAAGGTCAGTTTTCATCCCAATCCCAAAGAAAGGCAATGCCAAAGAATGCTCAGACTATCACACAGTCACACTAATCTCAGACGCTAGTAAAGTAATGCTCAAAATTTTCCAAGCCAAGCTTCAACAGTATGTGAACCATGAACTTATAGATGTTCAAGCCAGATTTAGAAAAGGCAGAGGAACCAGAAGTCAGATTGCTAACTTCCATTGAATCATCAAAAAAGCAAGAGAATGCCAGAAAAAACATCAACTTCAAATTCACTGAATACACCAAAACCTTTGACTCTGTAGACAACAAACTGGAAAATTTTTCAAGAGATGGGAATACCAGACCACCTGATCTGTCTCTTGAGAAATCTGTATGCAGTTCAAGAAGCAACAGTTAAAACCAGGAAACAAGTATGTCAAGGCTGTATATTGTCACCCTGCTTATTTAACTTATATGCACAGTACAACATGCAAAATCTCAGACTGGCTGAAACACAAGCTGGAATCAAAATTTCCAGAAGAAATATTAATAACCCTAGATATGCAGATGACACCACCCTTATGGCAGAAAGCAAAGTAGAACTAAAGAGCCTCTTGATGAAAGGGAAAGAGGAGAGTGAAAAAGTTGACTTAAAATCTCAACATTCTAAAAATGAAGGTCATGATATCCCTTCCCATCACTTCATGGAAAATATATGGGGAAACAATGGAAACAGTGAGAGACTCTATTTTGGGGGGCTCCAAAATCACTGCAGACGGTGACTGTAGTCATGAAATTAGAAAGTGCTCACTCCCTGGAAGAAAATCTATGACCAACCTAGACAGCATATTAAAAAGCAGAGTCATTACTTTGCCAACAATGGTCCATCTAGTCAAAGCTATGGTTTTTCCAGTAGTCATGTATGGATGTGAGAGTTGGACTATAAATAAAGCTGAATCCTGAATAATTGATGCTTTTGAACTGTGGTGCTGGAGAAGACTCTTGAGAGTCCCTTGGACTGAAAGGAGATGCAACCAGTCCATCCTAAAGGAAATCAATCCTGGATATTCATTGGAAGTACTGATGCTGAAGATGAAACTCCAAAACTTTGGCCACCTTATGCAAAGAACTGTCTCACTGGAAAAGACCCTGATGCTGGAAAAGATTGAAGGCAGGAGGAGAAGGGGATGGCAGAGAATGAGATGGTTGGATGGTATCACCGACTCAATGGACATGAGTTTGAGTAAGCTCCAGGAGTTGGTGATGGACAGGGAAACCTGGCATGCTGCAGATCATGGGATCGCAAAGAGTCAGACACGAATGAGCAACTGAACTGAAACAGTTACAGAAGTGTAATTGTTTACAGTAATCTGTCACTATATAAAGATAATACTTATTTGTAAAGGAAAATAATAACATGCCAATCACTTATAAAACTTTCCTTTCCCTGGTAGAGTAATAAAAAATTAATATAAACAGGATGGTCAATATGATGTATTTCATACAACAGAGGATGAAAGGAAACCAGCTCTACTTTGACCGTGAACCAAACATGGAGGATATTCAACTTTTGTCTTTAAAGAGATCAAACTAGCGTAAGATATAAAGCATCACATAAGTAAAATTCTATCTAAAACAGAACACTTCAATCTTGCAAATGTGAACCACCAATTCTGAGCCAAAACTCAAGAAAAAATTGTCATACAATTAAAACATGGGTTAACAACTTGATTTTCTTCTTCTGGCAAATATCATCTTTTAGAATTGAGAACTGAAAATTTCAATAAAATAGATCCCTTCCATGTATTTGCCTCCATCTAGCCTATTATAATAATCTCCTAACAGATGCTGTTGTCCTCTATATTTCATTATCCAACACAGAGCGGGTTTGTTTCCTCTAGGTGGTTTCCCAGACAGAGTTAGGGATGTAAGGTTTTTGTAAGGAATTGGTACCTCTGAAAAGCTGTAGGAGGATGCCAGATTGCAACCAAGGAAGAAATTCAACTGTGACGCAGGAACAACAAGCCTTTGTCATCAGAGTTCTAGAGGAATACTGCATGTAGAATTTCTCCTTTGTTGGCTGAAACATCTAGGTCTTCCTGCCCCTGGGCTATGGACTACCCAGAAAAGGCTACAGTTTCAGATGAAGTGGCCCTCTGGAGATCCTGAAGGAGCTGATCGGTGGAGGCTGTTTGCTGACTAATCCTTGAAGCTAGAATTGTTTCCTAAAGGGTGATCTAAGCACCATATCTCGTGCCTACTGCAAAACAGGAGTCAAATCAAAGTTTTCAAAATATAAAGCAGTTGTATCTTTGCTAACACATATCTCTTTAATGGTGTCTTCTGCAGTTAGTGCTTACAAGTGTATCATAAAATACAAAAGGTGGCATCTATTAACATCTCAATGCTATCTCCTTCCTCTCTTCCCCTTTTGTAGCCTAATATTTAGTCTTAGAATTCTTCAATGAACATTTACTCTTTCCAGCTTAATGAATAATCATTCCCTTTGTGTTAAAGTTGTTCAGTCATGTCTGACTCTTTGGGACCCCATGCGCTATACTGTCCATGGAATTCTCCAGGCCAGGATACTGGAGGGTAGCCTTTCCCTTCTTCAGGGGATTTTTCCAACCCAGAGACAGAACCCAGATCTTCCGCACTGAAGGCAGATTCTTTTTTTTTTTTTTTTTTTTTGTGAGTTTGGGTTGTTTTTTTTTTTTTTTAAATTTTTATTATTATTATTTTTTTTTTCCAGTGGGTTTTGTCATACATTGATATGAATCAGCCATGGATTTACCAGCTGAGCCACCAAGTCCTGTAGTCTATCTAGGAATTTACTAGGAGTTTCCTTCTCTCCCTGTTCTATGTCAGCCAATTTAGCATATTTTAAAGTCTTAGCATGCACTGGCTTGAGTGCTTCAAGAATTCATCTGGCAAAGTGGCTCTGTTATGGGAACTGCTTGGCTCCCAGTAGGGAGGAGGGCTATTTTGCATTCCCTTTCCCCTTGCTTTCAAGCCAAGGCGCTCCCTTTGTGTACAATAGTCTATAACCTGACTTTATCTATATGTGTTTCAGCTAGGTCTCAGTGGTTGATACAAAATAACATATAAAAGCACACTAGGGTTGCAAATGAAATATAGAAATATTTAAAACTGAATTATAATAAAACTGTTATCAAAATCTGTGGATCATGGTTAATATAATATTAATTAGTGCATAATAGGAGATGAATAAATAAATGTGAAAGAAAATAAACTAGATCTCTCAAAATTTCATTCAGTCATATCAAACAGATAATTTTGAGTCATATTTATAAAATTTTCAAGGTACAATTAATTTTTAATCAAATTGTACCAATAATATTTTTAAAAATCTAATTTATCAATTAATTTAAAAGTCCTTACAATTATGTTTCCAAAACTAGATCAAGGCTAAACAAACAAAAACATTTCACTGAGAAATATAGATATTAAAATTCAAAGGAAATTAGTAAGTAATCAATTCTAATAGTATAATTATACTTTATGGATAAAGAGCTTTATTCCACAGATGTGAAAATGTTTCAATAGCAGAAAAAAAATGGATTAGTGCATTTAATAATCATAACAGATTAGGGAAGAAAATCCATTTTGTTTTATAAATTCTTTCAGAAAAATGACACAAATAAGTTCTTCACTTATTTGTGATACAAATGCTTAGTAAAAGAATAGATACTTCTTAAGTACATAGAAGTTGACTTCATTTACCAAAACCTGGTAACAAATATTACATTATACTTAATAAGTATACTTTATACATATTTCTTTTAACATCAGGAATAAAGAAAAGAAAGTCTAATGTTACTTTCCTACTACATTGTAATCAAGATCCTAACCAATGTTATCCATAACAAAGCAAAAGAGAAGTTTAATTTATTTGAAAATGACAGACTAATTTAACTAGAAAAGCCAATAGAGTCAATGAGATATTAGAGTTAACTAAAAGTTTAACAAGACTTCAGAAATGAAATAAAACTTATCATGCCCAACTCAGTACTGTTTTTTTCTACAGCAGCAATTATATGCTGGAAAATACAAATGAGAGTAAGATATACAAAGAGCAAGTAAAAATGTAAAATATCTAGGAATCATGTTACTAAAAATTAATAGACATTTCATGAAAAACCTTTAAATATCTAATAAAGGAAAGGTAATGTTAGGATTAATGACACTTTGTAACATAATTCTTCATCAGATAGAATAGGCCTGTGCACTGTAGGCTGTGCATCCTTGCCTAGGTTTCAGTAGCATCTCTCCAGCTGTAACAACAAAAATACTAAATATCTCCAGAAATTGCCAAATGTCTCCAAAAAGACAAGACTGCCACTGATCTAAAAGAATGAGGAGATTATTCATACTTTTAGAGAAGATAACTTAATAATATAAAAAGATGATTTATCTCCACAAAGCAATCCCAAAAGCAATTACATTTGTATTTGTAAGATTCTTTATAAACTTACACTTATATACATAGAAATACAGAACAGTGGGTAACTGAGTCAATCTTGTAAAAGGAAATAAAGATGGTGACTTTTCTGGAGATGTGACAAACACTTTCAAAGTCAGAACAGTGATAATAAGAACGACAACAGCAATAATAAACTTCCTTAATGAATAAAAGAAAGAAACTATTGGAAAAACAAAGAGCAAACAGTAGATAGATGCACAAGTGCAAATTTATAATATCCTAAAGGGGCACCAATGCTGTATGCTAGGGGCATTTTATAAAGTTTAGTATATGGTATTAAAAAAACTGGATTAGCATACTGAGAAAAGTAACACTGCATTATTTTCTAAAATTCTGAATGATATTGGATTCTATTTTCTACACACAAGTGGATTCTAGTTGGATTAAAGACTTACTATATAATTAATAAACATGTAAACTACTTTTCTGTCCTGGATTGGAAAGAGGTTTTTTAAAAGAAACTTCAAAACATAAAAATTAAGCCAGAGATGATTAATAGATTACATCAGATTTTTATGTTTTTGTTCATAGGATGAAAGAATGGTGAAAGTGAAAAGATATGTAAGAAAATATGAAAATATACTCTAGATATCTAGAAATGACAACAAATTACCATCCAGAATAGACAGAGAACTGCTGCAAATCAACAAAGAAAAGACTAAATAAAAATACTTTAAAAATGCAAAGAAGTAAAACAAAGTTTACAGAAGAAAAATCTGCCAGAGCTAATGAATATATGAAAATGTTCATAATTATAAGTTAGCAGAGGAAAGAAAATTAAAGCAGCAAAATATGGCTTTGCCTATTGGACTGGCCATAGTCAAAAAGCTGGAAAATGTCAAGCGCTAGTGGGGATGTGAGTCTCACTGCTGGTAAGACTGTGGGCATGGCAGTCAATCTAGAAAGCTCATATAGGGACATGGGCAAGGTCATTCACTGCAGCAGTGTTCTTCGCCAGGGAAAGGAATTGGAAGCAAACTGACTGCTCATCTTTTGGAGACTGGATGGATAAAATGTGGCAGATGACACCATGGAGTGTTATAAAGAAGTTAGAATTTGTGACTTAGATGCATAAGCGTAATGGAGAGATCATAGATATATAATGCTTTTTGAAAAACAGAAAAAAAGCGTGAGAGAGATATAATAATATTTAATTCTTAACCAGAAACTTACAACACATAGTTTAGGCAAAATGCCTTTCTTGTAGGAAATTTTGTTCTATGTCATTTGTAAACGTCATGTATTTATGTCCTCCTGGCCACCTCCCTCCTTTGGATTTAAGTTGCCTACTCATTTATATTTCTAATCACATTTTTATAACTATAGCTAGAATAAACCAGAGTGTACATTGTTTCTGTTCAAATTGCATACTATCATTTTATCATTCTTGTATCTCTATTTGCTTTTCCTCTGGTACCCTCCAAAATGTATAAACAGAAAGTACAATACCAAGTATGCGGGGCTTTCAAAATCTGTTCTATTGTCTACTTCCTTTACATGTTGGCCACATGTCCTAGAAAGTCCTACACAACAAAGAATACACAAATTATCACAAAGTGTGTATATTTTTCTTACTATTTCTCACAAAATGTAGAAAACTGAGGGACCCTTGTATGGATTCTTTTTTTTTTTTTTTTTTAATTTTTATTATTATTATTTTTTTTTTCCAGTGGGTTTTGTCATACATTGATATGAATCAGCCATGGATTTACATGTATTCCCAATCCCGATCCCCCCTCCCACCTCCCTCTCCACCCGATTCCTCTGGGTCTTCCCAGTGCACCAGGCCCGAGCACTTGTCTCGTGCATCCCACCTGGGCTGGTGATCTGTTTCACCATAGATAGTATACATGCTGTTCTTTTGAAATATCCCACCCTCACATTCTCCCACAAAGTTCAAAAGTCTGTTCTGTATTTCTGTGTCTCTTTTTCTGTTCTGCATATAGGGTTATCATTATCACCTTTCTAAATTCCATATACATGTGTCAGTATGCTGTAATGTTCTTTATCTTTCTGGCTTACTTCACTCTGTATAATGGGCTCCAGCTTCATCCATCTCATTAGGACTGGTTCAAATGAATTCTTTTTAATGGCTGAGTAATATTCCATGGTGTATATGTACCACAGCTTCCTTATCCATTCATCTGCTGATGGGCATCTAGGTTGCTTCCATGTCCTGGCTATTATAAACAGTGCTGCGATGAACATTGGGGTGCACGTGTCTCTTCTTAATCACATGAGTCATGAGAAGGAATAATTACTGTGAGTTATTGAAAAAAATTGAATGAATTATTAAGAAAACAGACATCATCTCCCAAATTTTCATGATACAAATGACTTTTTGAGTCAAAGGGCAGAAGGGATTGGAAAACTAAGACATCTTTGCATATTTTCAAGTTTTCTATTTCATGTAATTTATCAGAGTTACCATGTTAACATTCATGAAAGCCAGTATGTATTTTCCCATAATCTAGGTATATCTGTTATCTAAAGAGCATCCTTGTATTTAAAATGTTTTTCTTTCCCTCTCTGTGCATGAAAAAAACATTGTATATATATATATATAAATTTAAATTTGATTTATGTATAATACAAAATATAAAATATATTACAAAGTACTATATATAAAAATTACGAATAAGACAAATGCTAACATCATAGATACACCAAAATTTTTTGTAGAAATTATATGTAGAAATTTAGATTACATATATATTTTCCAATTATATGTATATATATATACATATAATAGTCTAAAAAATGAGTTATCTCTGCTTAGAGCTTTAAGCATAAAGCCAGTTGCATCCCTTTTTCTATTTCGTGCTACCCTGTTGTTTTCATTCCCTCATATACCTGCTTAAGCTTTTTGGACTCCTGATTCCAATAATCTATATTACTCTCAACTTTGTTTTAATCAATGATATGAATATTACATCTTAATCTACATAATTGGAAAAAAACAGTAGGCAGTGAAGAGTAAAGGACTTAGGATTCTAGAGCTCTCTTTTTAATTTGCCATAAATCTAAATCTGGGTGGGTAAATATGGTCAAGATGAATCCATCTAACTTCACTGTCAGATCAGCATCTGTTACTTCATCAATACTTAATTGACAGTTCCACTGTTCAAAAAAATCATTCAATTAGGAGCCAGCACTGTTCTATGAACTGAAAATATAGAATAAAGTGAATAGACAAGATCTCTGCTCTCATAGACCTTTCATTTTAATAAGCCAGTCAACAAATAAACACAATCATTTCATAAATTGAAAAGGGCTACAGAGAAAAATGACACAGAGTTTTGTGATAGTAAGTACATGCCAGGCTTGTGTATGGATACATAGCAAAGAGGAAACTGCTTGGAACTGGGTTATGAAGAAAGACCCAGTACAAATGTAATATTTGAGTGGAAACCAATGGAAAAGGAAACCCAGCCACAGGAAGACCCACAAGAGATAGAGGATGGAACATAAAGAAGGCTAAGTGCAGAAGAACTGATGCTTTTGAAGTGTGGTGCTGGAGAAGACTCTTGAAAGTCCCTCAGGCTACATGGAGATCAAACCAGTCAATCTTAAGGGAAATCAATCCTGAATATTCATTGGGAGGACTGATGCACAAGCTGCAATAATTTGGCCTACTGATGTGAAGAGCTACCTCATTGGAAAAGACCCTGATACTGGGAACAATTGAAGGCAAAAGGAGAGGGGGATGGTAGAGGATGAGATGGTTAGATAGCATCACTGACTCAATGGATACGAATTTGAGTGCAATCCAGGAGAGAGTGGAGGACAGAGGCACCTGTCATGCTGCAGCCTATGGGGTCACAAAGATTCAGACATGACTGCTGCTGCTGCTGCTATAAGTCACTTCAGCCGTGTCCGGCTCGGTGCGACCCCACAGACGGCAGCCCACCAGGCTCCCCCGTCCCTGGGATTCTCCAGGCAAGAACACTGGGGTGGGTTGCCATTGCCGTCTCCATCAGACACGACTAAGTGACTGAAAAACAAATATAATTTGGAAATATGTAAAAAATATATTTACAAAATATATTAATTTTGTAGTTCTATGTTTTTCCTCAAATTGTTGTGAAAGGGGAGATTGCTGAAATAAAAAAAGTATGGAATTACCATATTCATTATTTCAGTTAGTCATCCTTTAATAAATGCTATAGGATACAAATTCTCTAAAAGAAACAAGGAAATATTTTAATTTGTACAGTTGAAAGACATATCAAATATATACATATATATGTTGGTCACTATGTAGATAGGACAAAATTTGTAACTCAATTCCCCACTCTTTTTTAACTGTTCAGTTTTAAGTTTTGTTTGTTTATTTGGTTTGGGATGACCATAAAGCAATCAGAAATATTTCGATAGGGTGGCCTTATTGGAGGAAAGTTGTGTTAAGATACTTGAAAAAGAATATAAGAAATTTAATTTATTTTCTTCATTTAGAATTATTCTGTTAGATGAATTGCATAGACAATCATGCTTGCCACCTGTGACTTCTTTCCTCAAAGGACAAGGAAGAGAACAAAAGATTATTTATGCCAGTAGAAAGCATCAGTCCCCCATTCTCCTATCTCCTATTTTTAAATTAATCAATAAAGTAGGCATCTTCCAATGTTTGTGTGGGAGAATTTTAAAGTGGGATTTCTAAATATTCTAGGAAATGGTTTTCAGATGAATTGATAAGATTGGTGAAATTCAACATGCAAAAAAAAAAAAATGCTGAGAAATCAACTTAGGAATCCAAATATAAACATTTAAATGGGACAGTAGTATTCAATTTCATAAATGTACAATAATTAGGTTAGAAGCAAAATATGTGACAGCAGAGAACAATCATATGTTAACATAGCCTGATGCTCAGAGAATACTCTCAGATTCACTTGAATATTTGCAACTGTTCATAAGTGTTTTAGATTGCTTTCATGCTTAGTTCATCAGTTTGAAAAAAGTTATGCACATATTGTAAAATTCTTGTGCATATGTTACCAGCTCTTCTTCTGCTGTTTATATCACCACTAATTAACATTTTTAATTAAGACAAAAAACACTGTTAGCATAATACATGAAAAACTGGAGCAGGTGTTTAGGGTAATAATTTGTATAAATAGCTATTGCCCTGCACTAGCAACTAAATTATAATCATTAACTAGCTTTTTAGTGGATCAAAGTGAAATTCTTCCTTTTATTTAAGAAGAAAATGGGAAGGAAAAATACACCACAAAAATAAATGCAGACACTACAAAATTCTATCTTCTCATTATAACCCTAGTGTGTTGCTGCTGCTGCTAAGTCGCTTCAGTCGTGTCTGACTCTGTGCGACCCCACAGACGGCAGCCCACCAGGCTCCCCCGTCCCTGTGATTCTCCAGGCAAGAACACTGGAGTGGGTTGCCATTTCCTTCTCCAATGCATGAAAGTGAAAAGTGAAAGTGAAGTCGCTCAGTCGTGTCCAACTCAGTGACCCTAATGTACACTATGTTTAAAACAGCTTTCTTGAAGTCCATCTGGTTCTCTTCCCCTCCACCACCTCTGACCTTGTACTCTTCAATCCATTCTTTTTTTTTTTTTTTTTTTTACATGATACTCTTTTTCTTTTCTTTTTTTAATTTTTTTTTCATTTATTTTTATTAGTTGGAGGCTAATTACTTCACAACATTGCAGTGGATTTTGTCATACATTGATATGAATCAGCCATGGAGTTACACATATTCCCCATCCCGATCCCCCCTCCCACCTCCCTCTCCACCCGATTCCTCTGGGTCTTCCCAGTGCACCAGGCCCGAGCACTTGTCTCATGTATCCCACCTGGGCTGGTGATCTGTTTCACTATTCAATCCATTCTTAAAAGCATGGTTCTAAACAGAAATGTCCTTCCTGACGTTCTCTGCTCTCCAACTTTCTTCTCCCATTGCAAGTGTGAGTGTGTGCTAAGTCGCTTCAGTTGTGTCAGACTCTTTGCAACCCTACGGACTGTAGCCCGCCAGGCTCCTCTGTCCATGGGATTCTCCAGGAAAGAATATTGGAGTAGGTTGCCATGCCCTCCTCCAGGGGATCTTCCAGACCCAGGGATCAAACCCACCTCTCTTATGTCTTCTGCATTAACAGTGGGTTCTTTATCACTAGTGCCAGAAGCAAGGTAGGTTTTTATAGCACTTTGTAGTATATTCCATTAAAACAGGTACTCACCAAATTAAAATCAGTTAATAAATATGTCCATTTTTTTTCTCATAAAAGAGCAAAGATTAGAAGACTTATATCACCAACGCATTGCTAAATTAAGTTGATTTCACTCATTGAAGTAAATTAAATTAGCTATTTAAACAGAGCTACGTAAGTACATGCATCACATGTGATATACCAAATTATCTGGTTTTAAACTTACCTAAAACTCAAAAGCTTTGTTTCTTATTCCTCTTGAAAAGGCTTTTCTTCTGCCTGTGTTCAGAATCTATGCTAATGACACCATTGGCCTCCTAGTTGCCCAGGAAGAGACTGCAGATTTATCTATAATGTTTTTTTTTTCTCTCTCATCTCTGATAGTCAGTGCTCACAATCCACCATGACAACTAAAATTATGTGAACATGTACTATGCTCAGGGCTGGAGAGTATAATAAAATATAAAATACTGTACTCTAGCCACACTCTTTTCAAATGTCTCTGTTATCACCACTTCTATCACTTCAGTCCTTTGTCCTGCTTATATTCTTATCATTTGCCTAGGTGATTTTAATAGCTGTGATTTGAGATTCTAGCTCTCAGTCTTTAAACCTTCACATCTGGCCAAATTATTTTTTTCTAAGTTTTTTCTTATAAAAATTGTTATACTTTACATACTTTGTCGCTCAGTCATGTCCAATTCTTTGTGATCCCATGGAATGTAGCTTGCCAGACTCCTCTGTCCATGGGATTCTCCAGGCAAGAATACTGGAGTGGGTTGCCATGCCCTCCTCCAGGGGATTTTCCCAACCCAAGGATTGAACCCAGGTCTCCCTCATTTCAGCCTGATTATTTACTGTCTGAGCCACCAAGCAAGCCCCTAAGAATTGTTAATTTATCTTTTTTTCTATAGCTAAGTAGTAGCTATAGTTGTCATTTCTATGTAGCAACTTAAGTATATCACATATTCAATTTCTGACAATTTAATTTTTAAATATTCTAAACAGCTTTAATCTGACCATAGCTTATTTCTCTAGGTTTATTTCTCATTCCATTATTCTCTGGTATACACAGAACTCTGCATCATCACCACAACACAGTATTATGTATAATTACCCATGGAAGTTTGGTCAGATACTCAGACTGAATTAAAGAATAATAATCACCATATTAGTCAGGGTTCTTCAGAAAAAGAAAAACAATGTGCTATATGCATGTAGATATAGTAGATATAAATAGGTAGAGATATAGTAGATATAAATATAAGAGGAGACATTGCAGGAATTGGCTCATGTGGCTATAAAGACTACAGTTCTGTGTATTCTTGCAACCTCTTCTTAATATGTTCTGCTTCTGTTAGGTTTATACCATTTCTATCCTTTATTGTGCCCATCTTTGCATGAAATGTTCCCTTGGTATGTTTAATTTTCTTGAAAAGATCTCTAGTTTTTCCCATTCTATTGGTATCTTCTATTTCCTTGCACTGATCACTGAGGAAGGCTTTCTTATCTCTCCTTTCTATTCAGATTCAGAATGTTTGCATCCAATACCCATACTAAGAAATCACAAGCTAGACTGTTCCTCCTACTGGGTTCCCACATGAGTCTACACCTGAAGTGTACACCACACTGAAGTGTACCCCTTATTTTAATCATGGTAAAAGTTCAACTACAGTACCTCATAACTCTGCTTTCAGTAGGCTTACACAAGAACGAGGCAGTGCTTTATATGATAGGGTACTTTTTGTATTTATTAAAATGGGGTGGCTATACCACAATATATTTTTTGATGTCAAATGAATGATGTTGTATTTAATACATTCAGAGACAGTGTTAGATATGACTATTATATACCAATATGCCTAATGAAAAAGGAGAAATATTAAAACAGTAATCAAAGTGTATGATGGATGATTCAAATTATGTCCACTCCAAATTGCATTATGCATATTAATGATTTTCAATGCTCAGTTGTAATATCTTCAGATATTTGCAAGTTAGTGACATATAAAACAACTTTGAGGATTTTCTCTGTATTCATTCCACAGATATTTTTAAGTTTGTAATTGTTAAATACATTTGTCTTTTTTTATGTATCTCATTGTCAATTTTTCTGTAAGCTGAGGCAAACAAACATAAGTAATTTTCTAAAAGTGAAAAAATGATATTCTAAACTTCTACCATGTCCTTTTGACTGAAATAACACTTTAGTGTAAATTCATTACTTTATGTGATTTTAGCCTGTTAATTCAAAGAAGAAAAGAAAATCATTCCACATATTGTATAGTTTTATTTTTCATAGTAGTTACCACTCTTTGAAGTCATGTTTATTTACTTGAGCATTTCTCTATTATCTGTCCCATAAGTATAATATAAGTTTCCTAAAGCCATCATTTTGTTTGTCATATTCACCATTGAATAACCAGAATTTGGAATAATTTTTGGCCCGATACAGATATTAAGGGAACAGTAGGATGAAAGATACTTCAGTTTTTACACCCAGAGTAAGTGAACTTGACTTAAGGTCAGGATGTTTGTGTTTTCTAAAAAGTCATAAGCTGAAATTCAACCCCAAGATGATGATATTAGGAATGGGGCCTTAGGGAGGTGATTAAGTCATGAAGGTAGAATGCTCAAAATGGGATTAGTGTTCTTGTAGGAGAGACCCCAGAGAGCTCATTGCTACTTATTCCATGTGAGGATATCTTAAAAAGATAGCTGTTTCCAAACCAGTAAGCAAGCAGGCATCAGACACCAAATCTGTTGGTGATTAATCTTGGACTTCCCAGCCTCCACACAGTGAGAAGTAAAAGTTTGCTGTTTAAACTAGTCAGTCTATGTTATTTTGGTATAGCCGATTTCATGGACTGAGTTGGAATCTGTGTAGCTTCACAAGGATTCATAAAACAATCAAGACACTGAGAAGATCCTATATATAAAATTGTATGTCCATTTTCTTGCAGCGTAAGTGGACATGTGATTTTTATAAAAGTACAAAAGACATTTAGAAATTATACTATATTTATTTCACAACCAAATCTACTTACACTTGTTCTGTTACCTCAAAATCAGAAAAGACAAAAACCCAACAGAAATAAACAATTTTGAATTAAGTTGTTACAAATAAACAAATATCATGATTAAAGATAAACAAGAACTCCTCAAGGGTGTGTACTATGGATAAACCACCACAGATTCTGATGTTTGTATTATTAATGTATTTCATGCAGTGGTTCAGATTTAGTTACTTGTATGTTTGCTACAATTTTATTTTAGATGATAATCTTTGTAGTCAGTGTTTAGCTAGTACACACTGTGTGTTAAAATTTGCTAAAGGAATATTTCTCTAAAGTAATTTACCCAGTTGAATTCATTAATGATTCCATTCAATATTCATAAATGATATTATATCAACAGAATTTGAAATTAAAAACCTGAATCACAATTGCACTTTGTCATACCAACTATTCACTTTTACTAATATTCTGTTAATGATATCACTGTTCATATTAGTGTGCTTTTGTCTATATGCATTAATTTATGATTTAACTGGAAGTAGTCACAGAATAAATGTCTTTACATTGTTACATTATCTTAATAGATATTATTGCTATAATCTAATTTTTTTTAACCATGTTATATTGTTCAAGGACTAGCTGCTTCTGAACAAAGATAAGATTGCAATGGATATCTTCAGATATTATGCTATTCCTCTATTTTGAATGATTATCTTGGGATAATTTATAATTAATAATATTAAAAATATATAAAGCTTTATAAGATTCTATCAGTTCAGTTCAGTTCAGTCATTCAGTCATGTCTGACTCTTTGCGACCCCATGGACTGCAGCACATTAGGCTTCCCTGTCCATCACCAATTCCTGGAGCTTCCTCAAACTCATGTCCATTGAGTCCGTGATGCCATCCAACAATCTCATCCTCTGTCATCCCCTACTCCTCCCGCCTTCCATCTTTCCCAGCATCAGGGTCTTTTCAAATGGGTCAGTTCTTCACATCAAATGGCCAAAGTATTGAAGTTTCAGCTTCAACATCAGTGCTTCAAATGAATTTTCAGGACTGATTTCCTTTAGGATGGACTGGTTTGATCTCCTTGTAGTCCAAAGGCCTCTTAAGAGTCTTCTCCAACACCATAATTCAAAAACATAAATTCTTCAGCACTCAGCTTTCTTTATAATCCAACTCTCACATCCATACATGACTACTGGAAAAACCATAGCTTTGACTAGATGGACCTTTGTTGGCAAAGTATTGTCTCTGCTTTTTAATTTGCTCTCTAGGTTGGTCATAGCTTTTCTTCCAAAGAGCAAGTTTGTTTTAATTTCATGGCTGCAGTCTCCATCTGCAGCGATTTTGGAGCCCCAAACATAGTCTCACTGTTTCAACTGGTTCCCCATCTATTTGCCATGAAGTGATGGGACCAGATGCCATGATCTTAGTTTTCTGAATGTTGAGCTTTAAGCCAACATTTTCACTCTCCTCTTTCACTTTCATCAAGATGCTCTTTAGTTCTTCTTCACTTTCTGCCATAAGGGTGGTGTCATCTGCATATCTGAGGTTATTGATATTTTTCCCGATAATCTTGATTCCAGCTTGTGCGTCCTCCAGCCCAGCATTTCTCATGATGTACTCTGCATATAAGTTAAATAAGCAGGGTGACAAAATACAGCCTTGACATACTCTTTTCTGAATTTGGAACCAGTCTGGTGTTCCATGTCTGGTTCTAACTGTTGCTTCTTGACAGGAAGACAGATTTCTTAAGAGGCAGGTGAGGTGGTCTGGTATTCCCACCTATTTCAGAATTTTCCACAGTTTGCTGTGATCCACACAGTCAAAGGCCTTGGTGTAGTCAATAAAACAGAAATAGATGTTTTTCTGTTGTTCTCTTGCTTTTTCGATGATCCAACGGATGTATGGTAATTTGGTCTCTTATTCCTCTGCCTTTCGTAAATCTGGCTTGAACATCTGGAATTTCATGGTTCACATACTGTTGACACCTTGCTTAGAGATTTTTGGTCATTACTTTACTAGTATGTGAGTTGACTACAGTTGTGTGGTAGTTTGAACATTCTTTGACACTACCTTTCTTTGGGGTTGGAATGAAAGCTGATCTTTTCCAGTCCTGTGGCCATGGCTGCATATTCCTAATTTGCTCGCATATTGAGTGCAGCACTTTCACAGCATGATTTTTTAGGATTTGAAATAACCAGACTTCTATCACTTCCACCAGCTTCGTAGTGATGCTTCCTAAGGTCCACTTGACTTTGCATTCCAGGATGTTTGGCTCTAGTTGAGGCACTACCTTTAGTTGAGTGATTACCTTTGTGGTTATCTGGGTCATGAAGATCTTTTCTGTACAGTTCTTCTGTGTATTCTTGCCACCTCTCCTTAATATCTTCTGCTTCTGTTAGGTCCATACCATTTCTGTCCTTTATTGAACCCATCTTTGAATAAAATGTTCCCTTGGTATCTCTAATTTTCTTGTAGAGATCTCTAGTCTTTCCCATTCTAGTTTCCCTCTATTTCTTTACATTGATCACAGAAGAAGATTTTCTTATCTCTCCTTGCTATTCTTTGGAACTCTGCATTCAAATGGGTATATCTTTCCTTTTCTCGTTTGCCTTTTGCTACTATAATTCTAGATTCTAGAATTAAGGTTCTATAATCACTGTCAAATCACGTTCCAAAAAAAAGTTTTAACCTTTACATTTCATTTTGCCTTTCTGTTATCATTGACATTGAAAAATGATTACACTACTTAATGGGGGAAAAAAAAAGAAAGAAAGAAAGAAATACTAGTCCCTGGAGAACATGTTCACAAGTCAAGTATCGTTCTTGGAAACCACATCTACTATGGGTTGACACTGAGTTCCCAAAGACTGGAGACAATGTTCAGTTACAACTAGAATATTGTAGGACAGGTGATGACTTAATAAACATTTGGAGGATGTAAACATTAATAAAAGTTGAGGTGAATAAAATTCAGAGATAAATAATAAAGGCAGGAAGAGAATCATTATTCAGACAGTGTGGTTTACCCAAATGCAATACAAAAGAAGATTCCTCAGGAAGAAATCCACCAAGGATCACACTTAAACTTCCATTAGATAAGAAAGCTTATGAATCCAATCCATGTAGACAATGGCACAAACATTCAATAGTCTGCCTTTTTCTTGGGTATATTTATGATTTGTTGTCTTTGGTTGATATACAAGACAATGACAACTCTCTTTTAGTTTAAAAGGGTAAACTATTTAAAATGCTCTCTGAAAGGGATCTCACTGGTTCCTGAGAAGATATGGGTCATATCTGGAAAAGACATCTTGCAGAACACAGACAGGAGAGCTGGAGCTGGAAGGAGGAAAGAAAGGGTGACATTACGATCATCTACAAAAACATGTAAAAGCATCTTTAAGATCCATTTTAAGGAAAGGAGTGATAGTGTCCTGTTGTCTTACTTGGAAATTAGTTTATAATTATTTCTAAAGTCTCATTTAAAAAGTAATTATAGTCTTTTTGTTTTAGATATTTCCAGAAGTACTTTCAATCACCACAGAAAATATTATCAGCAAAGTCAGTGTGTGTACCTGAAAAAAGGGAGAAAAGAGGGAGAGAGAAAGAGAGAATCAATCTTTTAAAAAATGGGCAAAATCTATAAGATTTCTTGAGGCAGCTATTCACCATTCCTCCAAGCTCTATTTATAACTGCTATAAAATAATAATCCCCTTTTCTTGTTCACTTTTATAGGCCTGTCTACAAGCCTTAGAAATATTGTGTTTGGATGAAGAGGTAGAAATCTTAAAAACAGTAAAATCTAAGTTTGAGCTTTTGAGCTTTAGCTGAGGAACCTGCTGGCAGAGGGTGGTATTTGCATTGAACCCCCAAAGGAAAGATTTATTATCAAATATCTGTGAGTTTTGAACAAACTTTTATCAAGCTGGTCTGTCCTGTATGTACAAATACAGTAAGAATTCCAAAATGTGTGCAGTAATTTATTTTCTATTGTGCTTCTAAATTATTTATCAATTAAGTCAGTTAAGTTTTCAGGTCATTTTGAGACTTAGTTGGCTCCCACTTATGACCTAAGGTAACTTAACCTGTGTAACCTACAGTCTTCCCATTAAAAAATAATGTTTTATAAGAGCCTTGAGAATTGTTCAGTTGCTAAGTCATGCCCGATTCTTTGTGACTCCATGGACTGCAGCACACCCCCAGGTAGTAAGTAGGAAGCATAATCTCCTGAAAATGATAGGGTGACAATATTCTGTTTTGTTTGCTTTCTCTACCCTTCCTTCAAATTCAGTTAGCCCACATTAAATATTAACTTTAAAATCAACAGAAGCTTATCTTTCATAGTTTACAGGTGTACTAAGAATAAAGAATAGTTTTATTTGAATTTGTCAGAATATGCAGACAGCCCATGAACTACTAAACTGAATGCTCTTAGATATAAACCCTTGGAATTAAAACAATATATTAACCTAAGTAGGTGCTATGAGAGTCCTGAAGCAATAGAAGTATTGCTGGGGAAAGCAATCCATTTATATGTGCTCCAGGTAGATTCAGCAAGTGTAAAGATCTATCAGGTACATTTAAAATGGTTAAGAACTAGGAAATCTTCGGTCCTATGTATCTACATAGTGAAAGTAAAAGGCAATAAAGTGTTAGATAGTGTTCTGAGTTTCGAAGTTAGACAAATCTAGAGAGTGTTCTGGCTCTGCTTTTCAGAGGACATTTGATTTTAATCTCACTGAGCATCTTCAATTTTGTCTTCTAAAGAGTGAAGAAAGCATCTGTTTCATACATTTACCATGAGGCTTAAATAAGCAGTGTGAATATATATACTGCAGTGTGGTGCTTGAGGTAGTTGTTAAATAAACAATGGTGATACAATTATTTAGGACACACAGATTATTGGGCTTAACTGTTTGGAGAAATATTACAGATGATACATAATATTAAAATGTGACAATATATTTTAGCTTATTATATGTATATTATATACTTTTCATATAACTTTATTTGAGGTATCTACCTGATTTCTACACACGGGCTTTCTCTGGTTGCGGAGATCAGGGGTACTCTTCATTGTGGGTGCACAGGTTTCTTATTGAAGTGGCGTCTCTGGTTTTGAAACACAGGCTCGAGGCATACGGGCTTCAGTAATTGCAGCATGTGGGCTCTAGGGCACAGGCTCGGGAGTTGTGGCACATGGCTTAGCTGCTATGAGGCATGCAGAATCCTTCGAGACCAGGGATTGAACCCACATCCCCTGCACTGACAAGCAGATTCCTATCCACTGTGCCACCAGGGGAGATCACCGAACTTACATTTTGTGAACTAATTTGATATATCATATGTATTGTCTTATTCTTCACATTCTATAGAATTCTCTCTCTTGTCTGTCTTATGCTAGATAATGACTAGTACTCTAGGCTCCTATAATACTGTGAGTATTTCAAATCAAGTTACATTTTACATTTAATTGCAATGCTGGCTTAATTATGCATAATTCATTTTTTAAAAATGTGGCAAATGGCATAAAGCACAAGATGGCTTCAAACACAAGCTAGAATCAAGAATACCAGGAGAAATATCAATAACCTCAGATATGCAGTTGACACCATTTTTATGTCCGAAAGTAAAAGGTAACTAAAGAATCTCTTGATGAAAGTGAAAGAGGAGTGTGAAAAAGCTGGCTTAAAAGTCAACACTCAAAAAACGAAGATCACGGGATCTGGTCCCATCATTTCATGGCAAATAGATGGCAAAACAATGGAAACAGTGACAGACTTTATTTTCTTGGGCTCCAAAATCACTGCAGATGGTGACTGCAGCCATGAAATTAAAAGATGCTTGTTCTTTGGAAGAAAAGCTATGACCAACATAGAAAACATACTAAAAAACAGATACATTATTTGCCAACAAAAATCCATCTAGTCAAAGCTATGGTTTTTCCAGTAGTCATGTATGGATATGAGATTTGGACTATAAAGAAAGCTGAGAGCTAAAAAATTGATGTTTTTGAATTGTGGTGTTGGAAAAGACTCTTGAGAGTCTCTTGGACTGCAAGAAGATCAAACCAGTCAATCCTAAAGAAAATCATTCCTGAATATCCATTGGAAGGACTGATGCTGAAGCTGAAATTCCAATGCTTTGGCCACTTGATGGGAAGAACTCACTCATCAGAAAAGACCCTGATGCTGAGAAAGATTGAAGGCAGAAGGGGATGACAGATGATAAGATGGCTGAATGGTATCACCGACTTGATGAACATGAGTTTGAGCAAGCTCTGGGAGTTGGTGATGGACAGGGACTCCTGGCATGCTACAGTCCATGGCATTGCAGAGTCAAACATGACTGAGTGACTGAACTGATGGCATAAATCTTCTGTGTGTGTGCTACTCTTACAGTGTCTGACCAAGAGAAGGAACTCCATAAAAGTCACTGTCTGAACTGAGATGGTTTGGGCTATTCAATAACACTTATAGTGATGAAACCAAAAAATTTCAACTCATTAAAAAATGAAGGTGGATTATGCTTGCTCATATTTTGTGGATAAAATATTTTGTATTAAATAGTTGGATCCTGCATATATGTAAATGTTTGCATCTCCTCAAACTGTTGAAACAGAGAGGAATCAATACTGGTGCTTTCAGGGAAAAAACATCAACTATGAAATAAATGTGCTCAATTGCTCAGTTGTGGTTGACTCTTTTGGACCACAAGAATTGGTGGTCCTGTAGATTGTACCACGATCTCTGCCCAAGGAATTTTCTAGGCATGAGTACTGGAGTGGTCTACCATTTCCTGCTTCATGGGATCTTCTTGACCCAGTGATCGAAGTCTTGTCTCTTGAGTCTCCTGCATTGGCGGGTAGATTCTTTACCTGGGAAGTTGTAAAATAAATTCATAGGGAAATTTTTCTTTGGTTTTCAATTATTATTCCCTTTATCAGTCGGTTCAGTTCAGTCACTCAGTCATGTCTAACTCTTTGCGACCCCATGAATTGCAGCACGCCAGGCCTCCCTGTCCATCACTGACACCCTTTATACCAAAGGTTAAAATACATAAATCATCGTTTAAGAGGAATTTTGTTGAAGTTTCTAAAAGAATCCCATAAAATGTACACCTTAACTTATACATTATTATATGTCAATTATATCTCAATAAGGTTGATAAGAAAGAGAATCCCATAGTAAATTATATATCCTCCAGGAAAATATTTTAGTATATTATATGAATAAATATTAAACAGGAAGGTTGTATATGTTACAAAATATTCTTGCAACTTCTTCCCCAGGTATTTGAAAAAAAAAATACATAATCCTCTGAAAATTCTCAGTATCATAGGGAAATAAAAGAAGACCTCCTCTCATCTCCACCCACCTAATGAGGCAGAAACTTTTCAGACAATTTGAGAAAATGCCTTGCTTATTTGTTTTTATATTTAAAAGCTATCATCAGATGGATATCTACTACACAGTTGATTTTCCTTCAAATAATAAATCTGGTCTGGCCTGACACTTCCCAGCACTAATAATATGTGATGGGTAAGAAGTTGGAGTGGAAAACCCTGTGTAAACCCCCTCTGCAGTACATTTGTCAGTTTCATGTTTTTAACTCCTGACTGTTACTGTTGGGAATTTTCTAATTCATTCTCATTTGAGAGTCCTCATTTTATCTACTTTTCAGAGTGCAGTGTTATCTGATGTTATTTCAGATGTTATTTCACGCTGAGATGAAACACTGACTGTATCAGTGGGGATAACTGCTGAGAAGAAAGAACAAAAGAATTGCACATATCTAACAGTCCAGAATTTTCAGTGGGGTTGTGCTGAGTTAGAGGATTTACTTATATCCCAAAAGGATTGTTTCATAATATATAGGTTCCTATAAACTTTGAGACTTGTAAAGGAAGTAAGAACTCAACCACAAGTTTCACATTCAGGTGAAATTTTCAAAGTGATCTTATGTTTGTCACTTTCTTTTTATTTCCCATAAGAAAACAGTTTTGCATATGCAACAAAATTGTCCTTGGAAACTTTTGATCTAAAGAATAAATCTTGAGGGTTTAATCCTTGAAAATAGGCAAAAAACTACCTTTATTGATCTGATTACTTTGCAAAAGTGCTCACAAAAGTGCAGTTGGGAATAAACATTTCAAAAGACTGTGACACAATAAAAATGATTGCTAAGACTATGCAATCCACAGTTTAAAAAATTAACTATGAGTTAGCTTTTTCTCTTGTATTATAGTTATGATTCCATGCCTAGAATACATTGCAAAACAAGTTTAATTTTAGTGACCTCAATAGAAGAATATTAAAGAGTTTAAAATATCTGAAGTATCTGTAAAGTCTCTCTGGAAATCATGCGATGAAACCCCTATCAAATTTTAGCTTTATCCCTATTTGAGACTATACATAACGATTTTCAAAATGCTACATCATCACTCCAGTTTGAAGGTAAATAAGATAATACCTAAAAAACTCCTCACATCAATCTTGAAACATACCTAACATGTTTAATAGTGTAAAATAGAAATCAAGGTCGTAGTAGTGAAGTAGCAATAATAATAATTTTGGAAAATTTCTTTTTTAAAAGCTAGTTTAAAAGATAATAATAACATTTGACATCAGCAATTATCAGAGTCACTAATGAGAAGATTAGATTTGTCATTTCTATTCTATAATTCATGTTTGTATGCAAATTGTGTTATTATAATTATAGCCATTTGCTTATTAAGACAAAGCTATTTTATGTGTTAGGTTAATGTTTAATTGACATGCATAGAATTATAAACAAATGCAAAAATGTAGTGGTATGCTTCATCTTAATTACATTCATGTTTTTAAGGATTTTCTCTTTTTCCTCTCTCATAGAAAAAAGGAAATATTTCATAACAACCTTCATAATATGAAACACCATATGGTTCATTATTCAATCCATTGGAAAAAACTGAAAAGAACAGGTTGTTCTCTTGTGATGCAGTGATCCTTACTTCACCTTCCATTACAGTGAAATTCTGACCTCAGAGTTCAAGTCTGATACCAGATCTTTGATCATGGTTACCAATTTGTCAGTTACCAATTTGTTAACCCTCAGTGGAGATTCCCTGATGGCTCAGACAGTAAGGGATCCCTCTGCAATGCAAGAGACACAAGTTCAATCCCTGGATCAGGAATATCCCCTGGAGAAAGAAATATTCTCCCCTGGAGAATAACCCACTCCAGTATTTTTGCTTGGAGAATCCCATGGGACAGAGAAGCCTGATAGGCTACAAACAGTTGGACACAACTGAACAACTAACACTTTAATCCTCAGTAATGCATCTATTGCACTTCTAGATTTCACCATGTATATAAGAAAGGTAGCACTCTTACCTGTCAAAATAATAATTAAATATTCATTAGTAGACATATTCATATTTTATTATGTGGTAAGTGACAAAATAAAAAATAAAGATGATAGTACAGTCCAATGTTACTTTTAAACTTAACATATACATATATCTTGGAAGACTCTAATGTATCAAACACTGTGCTGTGGTGGATATGCCTTAGAAACCTTCACTTATGAAGCATGTGATTGGATGGGGAAAATGCAGAAGTAAATTAAATATTTGATTAAAATCAATATAAAATAAGTGCTCAAGTACTTACATGAAGAGGTGAAACATTGCAGGTCATAAATAAGTATAAGTCATAATGTAAACATGAACTATAGGCACAAATAGAATAGTATTAGGATCACTTAATATGATGGAAACTACTCCCCTGGTGGCTCAGGTGTGAAAAATATGTCTGCAGTGCAGGGGATGTGGGTTTGACCTTTGGGTCAGGAAGATCCCTTGGAGAAGGAAATGGCAGCTCATTCCAGTATTCTTTCTTGGGGTAGCCCATGGGCAAAGGAGCCTGGAGGGCTACAGTGCAAGGGATCCAAAAGAGTCAGACATGACTTAGCAGCTAAACAGCTGCAACGATAGTATAAGTGAATAGAAAGTCAGTTGGTAAACCATTCAGTATTAACCTGAGTCCATAGCTTATATTAGCTTTCACTCTTTGTCTTGATTGTCTATGGGTTTGAACAAATGTATGATGGCATGTATCCATTATTATAATATCATACAGAATAAATTAAAATGCCCTAAAAATTCTCAGTGTCTTGCCTCCTCATCCCTTCTGTTTACTTAATCTCAGAATCTACAGATTTTGCCTTTTCAAGAATGCCGGTTGTATAGTTAGAATGAAGCAGTGTGTAACCTTTTACCTTGCTTCTTTCAGTTAGTAATATACATCAGAATTTCCTCCATATCTTATTATGATTTGACAGCTCATCTATTTTTGGCCCTGAATAATATTTCTTTATCTGCATGTACCACAGTTTGTTTGACCATTCATTTACTGCAGGGCATGTGGGTTGCTTCCAAGTTTTAGAAATTAAAAATAAAGCTACAGCAAATGTGTGTGCAGGTTTTAGTGTAGACCAGTTTTCAGCTCCTTTGTGTAAATATCAAGGAGTTTATGGTATGTTGAGTTTATGGTAAAGTATAGTTACATCTGTAAAGAGAAGGAAATGGCAACCCACTCCAGTGTTCTTGCCTGGAGAATCCCAGGGACGGGGGAGCCTGGTGGGCTGCCGTCTATGCGGTCACACAGAGTAGGACACGACTGAAGCGACTTAGCAGCAGCAGCAGGCTAACTGTCTTCCAATGTGGCTCTATTATCTTGTTTTTTTTACAAACAATGAATGTGAGAGTTCCTGTTGCTTAAATCCTCACCACATTTGGGTGTTTTCAGTGTTTTCAATCTCATTCATTCTAATGAACGTGTAATGATATCAACCTAGTGTTTTAATTTGAAGCTCCCTAATGACAGATGTTCAAGCTGGTTTTAGAAAAGGCAGAGGAGCCAGAGAGCAAATTGCCAACATCTGCTGGATCATCAAAAAAGCAAGAGAGTTCCAGAAAAACATCTATTTCTGCTTTATTGACTACGCCAAAGCCTTCGACTGTGTGGATCACAATGAACTGTGGAAAATTCTGAAAGAGATGGGAATACCAGACCACCTGACCTGCCTCTTGAGAAACCTGTATGCAGGTCAGGAAGCAACAGTTAGAACTAGACATGGAACAACACACTGGTTCCAAATAGGAAAAGGAGTACATCAAGGCTGTATATTGTCCCCCTGCTTATTTAACTTATATGCAGAGTACATCATGAGAAAGGCTGGGCTGGAGGAAGCACAAACTGGAATCAAGATTGCCAGGAGAAATATCAATAACCTCAGATATGCAGATGACACCACCCTTATGGAAGAAAGTGAAGATGAACTAAAAAGTCTCTTGATGAAAGTGAAAGAGGAGAGCGAAAAAGTTGGCTTAAAGCTCAACATTCAGAAAACTAAGATCATGGCATCTGGTCCCATCACCTCATGGCAAATAGATGGGGAAACAGTGGAAACAGTGGCTAACTATTTTTCTGGGCTCCAGAATCACTGCAGATGGTGACTGCAGCCATGAAATTAAAAGACACTTATTCCTTGGAAGGAAAGTTATGACCAACCTAGATAGCATATTAAAAAGCAGAGACATTACTTTGCCAATAAAGGTCTGTCTGTTCAAGGCTATGGTTTTTCCAGTGGTCATGTATGGATGTCAGAGTTAGACTGTCAGGAAAGCTGAGCCCCAAAAAATTGATGCTTTTGAACTATAGTGTTGGAGAAGACTCTTGAGCATCCCTTGGACTGCAAGGAGAGCCAACCAGTCCATCCTAAAGGAGATCAGTCCTGGGTGTTCATTGGAAGGACTGATGCTGAAGCTGAAACTCCAATAGTTTGGCCACCTCATGCGAAGAGTTGACTCATTGGAAAAGACCCTGATGCTGGGAGGGATTGGGGGCAGGAGGAGAAGGGGATGACAGAGGATGAGATGGCTGGATGGCATCACCGACTCGATGGGCATGAGTTTGAGTAAACTCCGGGAGTTTGTGATGGACAGGGAGGCCTTCGTGCTGCGATTCACATGGGGTCACAAAGAGTCGGACATGACTGAGTAACTGAACTGAACTGAACTGAATGACATATGATGCTGAGCACCACTTCATATGCTATCTGCTCTGTCTTCTTTGATGAAATGTCTGTTCATGTCTTTTGCCCATTTTTAATTGGGTCGTCTGTTTTCTTATTGTTTAGTTTGATGTGCCCTTTGACTCAGATGGTAAAGAATCTGCCTGCAATGCAGGAGACTTGGGTTTGATCCCTGGGTTGGGAAGATCCTCTGGAGAAGGGATGGTCTCTCCCCTCCAGGATTCTTGTCTGGAGAATTTCATGGAGAGAGGAGCCTGGTAGAGGAGCCTGCTATTTACAGTCAATTGGGTCTCAAAGAGTTGGACAAGTGAGTGACTTTCACTTTCACTTTTGTATATTTTGGATAATAGTTGCTTATCAGATATTCTTTTGCAAATATTTTCTCCCAACCTGTGGCTTAGCTTCTAATTCTCCTGACATTGTATTTCATGGAGCAGGTTTTTAATTTTAATGAAATCTAGCTTAAGATTTTTTTTTTTCTGTCATGGTTCGTGACTTTGGTGTTATATTTAAATAGTCATAGCCATACCCAAGGACATTTAGATTTTCTCCTATACTATCTTCTAGGAGATTTACAGTTTTGCATTTTATAATATTAGATATGCCCTATTTTGAGTTAATTTTTATGAAAAGTGTAAGATCTGTGCTTAGAATCTGTTTTAAGGTGGATGTGCAGTTGTTCTAGCACTATTCATTGAAAAGACTATCTTTGTTCCATTTATCTCATTTAACTGCCATTTCTCCTTCTCAAGGATCATCTGACTATGTATGTGCATCTATTTCTCATTTATTCACTTCTTTTGAACTCCTTGTCTATTCTCTTGAAAGTACCATACCACTTTGATTACTATAGCTTTATGGTTAAGTCTTGAGGTCACGTAGTATCCATCCTCAAACTTGGTACTTCTTGTTCAACATTATGTTGACTATTGTGGTCTTTTGCCAAATCAATCTGCTTTTACATATTTAAAAAGTAGTTATTTTTAATATTATGTATCCCAACACCATATAGTCCATATTAAACATCTTTGCAAACTATTTTTAGCCCACATACTGTAAATGTGTAAAGCCTGCCCCAGTATATTGATATAGTGTCTGGAAAATTTTCTAAATAATTTACTATTATGGTTGGAGAAGAAGAAAATTTGAATTCTCTTCAAAACTGCTATTTAGAAGGACTAGAAAAGAACTGATAATTTAAGAGTTGTCCTAGTGGACAAGACTTCATGATGAGGCTATGTTTACTGAAATAGAAGCAGAGACTGTGCTCACCTAGGGTTATTGTAACCAACCACAACTACATTCAAAGGAAGCGGATCCCAAGAGGGACTCTTGGCTGCTTAGAATAGAAATAACTACTGGAACCATAGATGGCAGTATCATTGAAAGATGGAAATATGACAAAAAATCTTTTTTGTTATATTTTAATGTGACCTTGTATAATTTTCTGGATCTCAAGTCAATAAATAAATAACTCCTTGAATTTACCATATCTCTACTTGATTCAGGCTCTTTGAGAGAACTTTATATCCTGCCATGTAGACAATTTTCTCTTACCCTACACCAAAAAAAAAAAAAAAAAAAAAAAAACCAAGCCCTATTTCCTTAAATAATCTTTTGCTGAACACCAAGATCATACCAAGATTTTCTATCATAGACTGTCATGGTCCCTTATACTTCCACTCCATACATTTGTTATTATTTACATGTCCCCATCAGAGTATAAACTTCCATAGAGGCCAGAGTCACAATATATTTATTTTACCTAACACAGTCTTTGCATATAGTCATGATAATGTTTATTGAGTTCATGAATGAATATAAATGAAATATATTTTTGGTCTTTGTGGATGTATTCTTTCATACATAGTAAAAAGCCATTATTCTATTTAAATACTTGGTGGAATTAAAAATGGAAAAAGAAACCCTGGAAGTGAACTCAAGAAATTGCAGATGACTCTAGCATAAACAGAGAGGGCAATGGCACCCCACTCCAGTACTCTTGCCTGGAGAATCCCATGGTCGGAGGACCCTGGTAGGCTGCAGTCCATGGGGTCCCTTTGAGCCGGACACGACTGAGCAACTTCACTTTCACCTTTCACTTTCATGCATTGGAGGAGGAAATGGCAATCCACTCCAGTGTTCTTGCCTGAAGAATCCCAGGGATGGGGGAGCCTGGTGGGCTGCCGTCTATGGGGTCGCACAGAGTCGGACACGACTGAAGCGACTTAGCAGCAGCAGCAGTATAACATAAACAAAAGAATTCTTTCAATTTCTAATCATCATAGCATAACTTGAAAATGATTGCCAAATACCAATAAATCAATTAGAAACTAACACTGTACTTGTCATCTCGTTGTGGAGTTGAACTTTACTCCCCTTTATATGCACCTATGTCTATGATAACATTAATTCAAGAAATTCTTAATGGAAGCTTTATCTTACAAAATTAGTTCCTCACTTTAAGTGGGCAAGTCCGGAATCATGATATGGTTTTCCTTACATTTTTACAAAGCTCTGGATTATTATGTCAGAATTTTATTTTCTTGAAATTTCTAATAATAAAACAGAATTTTCACTTTAACAGCTGTGATGGCTCCTTGGTTTCCATAGAAGAGTTTTTTTTTTTGTTTTTTTTAATAAAGCAATGACTGAGAATCTATTCATATTCAAATGTTCCCCTTTCATGATGGCTCAATTATTATTGTTGGTACTAATCATCTCAGTACTTGGCAAGACTCATTCATACTTCAGGAAAGCAAACTTTCCCAGAAATCAAAACACCAAATGTTCTGAACAAAATAATTGGAGGATAAGAGGCCCCTTAGAATCTGAAATTTTCACTTGACAGAACCTTGACAAATGTGAGTGGGTGTTTAATCAAAATGATATTTGTCATAGAGCATAGCTCACAATTTTCAACACAGCAAAGGAAATATTTGGTTCCTATGGTGCAATTGGAGCTTAAATCCAGGCAGACCATTCCAAGTCTGTGATCTACGTTGCTTTTTAATTCAGAACTCAATGGCTTGAAGATTCAGTTTCTGGTATTTGCACAGATTTGAAGGCAAAGGCTTACTTTCCCACCAAATGTAGTGATTTTAGAATTGGTGCATGGCTATACTCAACAGGTTCCAAGAGCTGAGGCAGAGTGCCTGAATTAAAAAAAGATGCCGTGTTCCTTTCTGCATATTTGTAAAATGGAAATGATATCAGAGATGTAATGTTTATGTTATACACATTCACCTTTTGGAAATGATTTAAAAAGAGAGAGGATGTGAATGTTCAATTTACATTTTTCTGACAAACAAATTACTGAAACTTATGATTTTAGACCAACTCACACATTGGAAGATGCCACTTATTTAGTGTGAGTTAGAATAACCTCAGAAATTGTTTAAAGCTACTAACATATTCTAATAGAATATACCCAGCTATTAGAATAACACTCTTTTGTCTAACTTGTTTTTCTCCTCATAAATGTTTATTAATTAGAAAGGTTAGAAGAAGCTTTAAAAAGAGTATAAAATCAAGAAAACGTTATTCTTGAAAAACGACTGTGTGTACATGTGTGTCTGTGTTAGTTGCTGAGTCGTATCCAACTCTTTGCAGCTCCATGGACTGTAGGCCACCAGGTACCTCTGTCCATGGAATTCTCCAGGCAAGAATATTGGAGTGTGTTGCCATTCCCTTCTCCAAGGGATCTTCCTGACCCAAGATCAAACCCGGGCCTTCTGCATTGCCGGCAGATTATTTACTGACTGAGCCACCAGGGAAGCCCATGTGTACACATGTAATACTATATATTTAGATTACTTTTGGAAAAACAATGCAATTCTTTATAATTTATATTGCATATGATATATTTTATTACATGCATTCAAATTATTTACTTTGGGAGAAACAAAAGAGTTTATAGTTGTGGAGCCCTTACTAAGTATTGAGCTTATTAAAAATAATCTTATTTTATGACTGAACATATTTTAAAGTACACAGTGGTTACAGCAAGATAATGAAAGGGCTTGGATCCCAATCCAGATTATCTCATAGGTAGGTTTTTCATTCAATAATAGTATTTTCATGTAACTCTTCTTCCCATGGATGTGTTATTGCTTTTCACTGATTGGTGGATCAAACTGTATCTCAAATAGATATGTCACGATTTTCCTGAACTTTTTTTTTTTTAACAAGCAGAACACGTGGACTGATTACTGCCAGGAAAGGACTTCAACTACATGAAATGTAGTAAACATCATCACAGTAGCATCCTTCAGGATTAGAAGTCCAACTATACCTACCCATTGCATCTTGGCATCACAATAGCCAAGGAAAACACAACACAGTCAAGCATTGGAAGGAACAATGCCTTTAGTCACAGGGAAGTGACAGAGCAAGATCAACCCTGGTAGGGTTCACTGGTCGCTCATGACTAGCAACGCCCAAATATACATCCGTTGTCCCAGTCCCCCTCCAAGCTGATGCAGGGCAATTGGTATATATGCACTCCCTAGTGCTACAAAAAAGGGACTCCTCTTCCTTCCCCATGAAGTCTGAAATACTGAAAGTCAGAGAGCCACTGAGGCATATGAATAAGCAGAACAAAGGAACACCCACTGACTATAAAACATGGCACAAAGTTGCTAACCCCAGCACAGGCTGTATGTTCTCTTTATCTCTTGGTAAGGGATTGTTTGCATGGGTCAAATGACTGCATGCATGATTTCCCTTATTCTTGTACAGTATGAGAAAAAAATATTTTTTTTTCTTTTTTTCTTTTTTAATTTTTATTATTATTATTTTTTTTTCCCAGTGGGTTTTGTCATACATTGATATGAATCAGCCATGGATTTACATGTATTCCCAATCCCGATCCCCCCTCCCACCTCCCTCTCCACCCGATTCCTCTGGGTCTTCCCAGTGCACCAGGCCCGAGCACTTGTCCCGTGCCTCCCACCTGGGCTGGTGATCTGTTTCACCATAGATAGTATACATGCTGTTCTTTTCAAATATCCCACCCTCACATTCTCCCACAAAGTTCAAAAGTCTGTTCTGTGTTTCTGTGTCTCTTTTTCTGTTCTGCATATAGGGTTATCGTTATCACCTTTCTAAATTCCATATACATGTGTCAGTATGCTGTAATGTTCTTTATCTTTCTGGCTTATTTCACTCTGTATAATGGGCTCCAGCTTCATCCATCTCATTAGGACTGGTTCAAATGAATTCTTTTTAATGGCTGAGTAATATTCCATGGTGTATATGTACCACAGCTTCCTTATCCATTCATCTGCTGATGGGCATCTAGGTTGCTTCCATGTCCTGGCTATTATAAACAGTGCTGCGATGAACATTGGGGTGCACGTGTCTCTTTCAGATCTGGTTTCCTCAGTGTGTATGCCCAGAAGTGGGATTGCTGGGTCATATGGCAGTTCTATTTCCAGTTTTTTAAGAAATCTCCACACTGTTTTCCATAGCGGCTGTACTAGTTTGCATTCCCACCAACAGTGTAAGAGGGTTCCCTTTTCTCCACACCCTCTCCAGCATTTATTGCTTGTAGACTTTTGGATAGCAGCCATCCTGACTGGCGTGTAATGGTACCTCATTGTGGTTTTGATTTGCATTTCTCTAATAATGAGTGATGTTGAGCATCTTTTCATGTGTTTGTTAGCCATCTGTATGTCTTCTTTGGAGAAATGTCTGTTTAGTTCTTTGGCCCATTTTTTGATTGAGTCATTTATTTTTCTGGAATTGAGCTGCAGGAGTTGCTTGTATATTTTTGAGATTAATCCTTTGTCTGTTTCTTCATTTGCTATTATTTTCTCCCAATCTGAGGGCTGTCTTTCACCTTACTTATAGTTTCCTTTGTAGTGCAAAAGCTTTTAAGTTTCATTAGGTCCCATTTGTTTAGTTTTGCTTTTATTTCCAATATTCTGGGGGGTGGGTCATAGAGGATCTTGCTTTGATTTATGTCGGAGAGTGTTTTGCCTATGTTCTCCTCTAGGAGTTTTATAGTTTCTGGTCTTACATTTAGATCTTTAATCCATTTTGAGTTTATTTTTGTGTGTGGTGTTAGAAAGTGTTCTAGTTTCATTCTTTTACAAGTGGTTGACCAGTTTTCCCAGCACCACTTGTTAAAGAGGTTGTCTTTTTTCCATTGTATATCCTTGCCTCCTTTGTCAAAAATAAGGTGTCCATAGGTTCGTGGATTTATCTCTGGGCTTTCTATTCTGTTCCATTGATCTATATTTCTGTCTTTGTGCCAGTACCATACTGTCTTGATGACTGTGGCTTTGTAGTAGAGTCTGAAGTCAGGCAGGTTGATTCCTCCAGTTCCATTCTTCTTTCTCAAGATTACTTTGGCTATTCGAGGTTTTTTGTATTTCCATACAAATTGTGAAATTCTTTGGTCTAGTTCTGTGAAAAATACCGTTGGTAGCTTGATAGGGATTGCATTGAACCTATAGACTGCTTTGGGTAGAATAGCCATTTTGACAATATTAATTCTTCCAATCCATGAACACGGTATGCTTCTCCATCTGTTTGTGTCCTCTTTGATTTCTTTCATCAGTGTTTTATAGTTTTCTATGTATAGGTCCTTTGTTTCTTTAGGTAGATATACTCCTAAGTATTTTATTCTTTTTGTTGCAATGGTGAATGGTATTGTTTCCTTAATTTCTCTGTCTGTTTTTTCATTGTTAGTATATAGGAATGCAAGGGATAAGTGAATTAACCTAAGTGGTTTTCATTCTGCCCGCCCTCTGACAGATAAGTCTATGAAGCTTATAGAAGCTTCCTGATGGGAGAGACTGGCTGTGGGGGAAACTGGGCCTTGTTCTGATGGGCGGGGTCATGCTCAGTAAATCTTTAATCCAACTTTCTGTTGTTTGGCAGGGCTGTGTTCCCACCTCACCCTGCCCCACTCAGTGCCTGCGACCCTGCAGCAGGCCACTGCTGACCCATGCCTCCTCCAGGGACTCCTGGACACTCACAGGCAAGTCTGGGTCAGTCTCCCGTGGGGTCACCATTCCTTTCTTCTGGATCCTGGTATGCACAAGATTTCGTCTGCGCCCTCCAAGAGTCTGTTTCCCCAGTCCTGTGTAAGTTCCGTAATCAAATCCACTGTCCTCCAAAGTCAAATTCTCTGGGGGTTCTCAGTCCCTTTGCCAGATTCCCAGGTTGGGAAATCTGTTGTGGGTCCTAGAACTTTCTTAACAGTGTAAGAATTTCTTTGATATATTGTTCTGCAGTTTGTAGGTCGTCTGCTCGGTGGGTCTATGGTGGGGTTAATGGCAATCTCCTCCAAGAGAGCTTATGCCACAGACTGGGTAACCCAGGTAGCTGCACCCAGAGCCCCTGACCCTTGCAACTGGCAAATGCTGACCCGTACCTCTACAGGAGACACATACGATCTGGCTCAGTCTCTGTGGAGTCTCTTGGTCCTGGTACACATAAGGTTTTGTTTGATCCCTATGAGTGTTCTTTTCATCATAAAGGACTGGAGGTAGGAAGTAGGAAGTCAAAAGAAACCTGGAGTAACAGGCAAATTTGGAGTACAAAATGAAGCAGGGAAAAGGTTAACAGAGTTCTGCCAAGAGAATGCACTGGTCATAGAGAACACCCTCTTCCAACAACACAAGAGAAGACCCTACACATGGACATCAACAGATAGTCAATATCGAAATCAGATTGATTATATTCTTTGCAGCCAAAGATGGAAGAACTCTATACAGTGAGCAATAACAAGACCAGGAGCTGACTGTGGCTCAGATCATGAACTTGTCACTGCCAGATTCAGACTGAAATTGAAGAAAACAGGGAAAAGCACTAGACCACTCAGGTTTGACCTAAATCAAATCCCTTACAATATATAGTGAAAGTGATAAATGGATTCACGGGATTAGATCTGATAGACAGAGTGCCTGAAAAACTATGGACAGAGGTTCGTGACATTGTACAGGAGGCAATATCAAGAAAATACCCCCCCAAAAAGAAATGCAATGAGGCAAAATGGTTTTCTGAGGAGCCCTTACAAATAGCTGAGAAAGGAAGAGAAACAAAAGGCAAAGGTGAAAAGGAGAGATATATCCATTTGAATGCAAATTTCCAAAGAGTAGCAAGGAGTTAAGGAAGCCTTCCTCAGTGATCGATGCAAAGAAATAGAGGAAAACAATAGAATGAGAAAGACTAGAGATCGGGATGGGGAATACATGTAAATCCATGGCTGATTCATGTAAATGTATGACAAAACCCACTAAAATATTGTAAAGTAATTAGCCTTCAACTAATAAAAATAAATGAAAAAAAGAAAAAGAAAGAAAAAAAGAAAATCAGAGATACCAAGGGAACATTTCATGCAAAGATAGGCACAATACAGGACAGAAATAATATGGACCCAACATAAGCAGAAGATAGTAAGGAAAGGTGGCAAGAATACACAGAAGAACTGTACAAAAAAGATCTTCATGACCCAGATAACCACAATGGTATAATCATTCACCTAGAGCCGAACATCCTGCAATATGAAGTCAAGTGGGCCTTAGGAAGCATCACTAGGAACAAAGCTAGTGGAGGGTGATGGAATTCCGGTGGAGCTATTTCAAATCCTAAAAGATGATGTGAAAGTGCTGCACTCAATATGTCAGCAAATTTGGAAAACTCAGCAGTGGCCACTGAACTGGAAAAGGTCAGTTTTCATTCCATTCCCAAAGAAGGTCAATACCAAAGAATGTTCAAACAATGATTTGAGCACAATTGCACTCATCTCACATGCTAGTAAAATAATGCTCAAAATTCATGAAGGGAGGCTTCAACAGTATGTGAACTGTGAATTTCCAGATGTTCAAGCTTTATTTAGGAAAGATAGACAAACCAGAGATCAAAATGCCAACATCAGTTGAATCATCAAAAAAGCAAGTGAGTTCTAGAAAAACATCTACTACTGCTTTATTGATTACACCAAAGCCTTTGACTCTGTAGATCACAACAAACTGTGGAAAATTCTACAAGAGATGGGAATACCAGACCACTTGACTTGCCTCTTGAGAAATCTGTATGCAGGTCAAGAAGCAACAGCTAGAACCGGACACGGAACAACAGACTGGTTCCAAATCAGGAAAGGAGTAAGTCAAGGCTGTATATTGTCACCCTGCTTATTTAACTTATATGCAGAGTGCATCATGTGAAATGCCTGGCTGGATGAAGCACAAACTGTGAACAAGATTGCCAGGAGAAATATCAATAACTTCATATACACAGATGATACCACCCTTATGGCAGAAAGAGAAGAAGAACTAAAGAGCCTCTGGATGAAAGTGAAAGATGAAAGTGAAAAAGTTGGCTTAAAACTCAATATTCAGAAAACTAAGATCATGGCATCTGATCCCATCACTTCAGGGCAAATGGATGGGGAAACAATGGAAACTGTGACAGACTTTAGTTTCTTGGGCTCCAAAATCACTGCAGGTGGTGACTGCAGCCATGAAATTAAAAGACACTTTCTCCTTGGAAGAAAAGTATGACCAACCTAGGCATCATATTAAAAAGAAGGACAGTACTTTGCCAACAAAAGTCCATCTACCAAAGCTATGGTTTTTCCAGTAGTCATGTATGGATGTGAGAGCTGGAGTATAAATGAAGCTGAATGCTGAAGAATTGATGCTTTTGAATTATGGTGTTGGAGAAGACTCTTGAGAGTCTCTTGGTCTGCAAGGAGATCCAACCAATCCTAAAGGAAGTCAGTCTTGAATATTCATTTGAAGGCCTGACGCTGAAGTTGAAACTCTAATACTTTGGCCACCTGATGTGAAGAACTGACTCATTGGTAAAGTTCCTGATGCTGAGAAAGACTGAAGGCAGGAAGAGAAGGGGACGACAGAGGATGACATGATTACATGGCATCACCAACTAGATGGACATGAGTTTGAGCAAGCTCTGGGAGTTGATGATGGACAGGGAAGCATGGTGTGCTGCAGTTCATGGGGTCGCAAAGAGTCGGACATGTCTGAGCAACTGAAGTGTACTGAACCTAAGTGGATATTAAGTGATTTGTCTTCATTATGTATGAACAGGTTGCAGATGGAATATTTAGACTAATCAGCCTCATATTTAATCTACACTCTTAGGAATTCCTGTCATATTTAACATGGAAACTCACCTTAAAAATGAAGAAAAAAAAAGGCAAAAAACTTAAACTGAATTTTGGTTGCATGCAACAGACATTTTTACGAGAGTTAGTGAGTTTAAGATAATCACTTTCAATAAATATCCTGTTAGATAGGTTCTGTGACATTTTACAAGCAATGGTGGCAAACTAATAACATATTTGCATGTAAATGACAACCCAACCTCAATTATACTTTATCATTTGTCCATATTTCCTCTTTGGTATATCATCTTTTCTTCCATAATTAGAAGTTTATCATCTCATCACACTGTAAGATCTTTGAAACAATGAACAAATACCTTCTCCTTGGACACACCTCATCACCTGTCTGATACACAGTGATTTTGGGCCAGCAGCAGACAATAAAATTGGGTGGATTAATGAAATAGTTTCAGATGCAGTTACAAGTCCTTCTCACACTCAAGGCAAGAGAATTACACTTGGATGTGCATAATTGATATTCTTCTGCCACAAAGGAAAGATTGAGAAAATTTTACCGATGAAGTTTATGACTCTTCTTAGTGGATTTTTAGTCTAATTTATTTAATTGTATATCTATCTCTATCTATATGTTTCCCAGTGGACCTGGGTCTATTTAACCAACAGAGTAAAAGACTATTAATTACTAATAGTTTGACAAAGCCAAGTGTCTATTTTTTTCTTCTGATATTGACCTTTTAAATGAAGAATTTAAACTGACAAAATTTAAATAGATTGGCCAAATGATTGAAGTCTTTTTTAAGACAATATTTTAACCCATTTTCATACATTCTATTTATACACATATTAATTAGCCTGGGAATAAGTGGCCAGAAAAACACAGGGTTTTAAGGTTTTAGAATACAGAATATTAGTATATCTGACTGGGATATCTGTTTTTTGTGAGATATTGCCTGCTCACCAAAGAAATTCCTCACTGTCTATCTATCGTGGACTTCAATTTTCCAGCAGAATAGCCTGACTCATTACTGTTATGCTAGTGACATCTGCTCTATCTGTCATTGCCTACTGATTCCCCTGGGGAAACTCTCATATTTCAGACTTATATAGAAGGTATTAAGTTTGATATTACAGAATATGTTGCACCTAAGAATTACTAGAAGAGAAGATATGCATTGACTTTGACTATTCATACAGGAATTTTAGACAGTTAAAGTTGAAAAGGATCTCAGAGAATTTATTGTTAAAAAAAAATTCCAAGGTAAAATTGAAGCTCAAGGAGGAAATATTACTTGGCCCTGACCACCAAACCAATTAGATAAAGGAGCCAAACCTACATTTTCTAATTTGAAAGCAGAGACTGTGCCCTTTCTGGACAAGGAAATGGCAACCCACTCCAGTACTCTTGCCTGGAAAATTCCATGGATGGAGGACCCTGGTAGGCTACATCCCATGGGGTTGCAAAGAGTCAGACATGACTGAGCAACTTCACTTTCACTTTCTGTGCAGTTTATTAAACATTATAAATACCTTTCACCCCAGCACATCAGGGAGAATTTATAGCTCTAATGTTATAATGGTACCATGATTCAGTTCAGGAAAGTCCTTTGTGTCTCAGTGGTAAAGAATCCATCTGCCAATGTAGGAGACACAGAGTCCATCCCTGAGTTGAGAAGATACCCTGGAGAAGGAAATGGAAACCCACTCTAAAATCCTTGCCTGGGAAATCCCATGGCCAGAGGAGGCTGTCAGGCTATAATCCGTGGAATCACAAAGAGTCAGGCAAGACTGAGAGACCAAACAACAACAACATGAGAAAGTTGCATGACGCTGACAGCATTTTTTTTTTTTTTTTTTAATGGCCTTTACATTTGGATCACTCTACCCTCTCCTGGATCTCTGCATCCTTTTCAACCTTTCCTCTGGGTATTTCTTATTCTAACAACTTACAAAAGGGCTTCTCTGGTGGCTCAGATGATAATGAACATGCCTGCAATTCAGGAGACTGAGGTTTGATCCCTGGGTCAGGAAGATCCTTTGGAGAAGAAAATAGCAACACACTCCAATATTCTTGCCTGGAGAATTTCATGGAGAGAGAAACATGGCTAAGCAACGAACACTTTCAACATACAAAATACAATTTTTTAAGGAATTCTATCAGTTGTCAACAAAGTTTTACTCTAATAGGGACCAATTCAGCGTCTTCTGTTGTCTCTGTGCTATTATCACTCTGTATGTTGCCTTTTCTCACCTATGCATACTTATATTCCACTAGCCACTATTGTTGACTGCTGTATTCTCCGATTTCTGGTCCTCTGCTTTCTAAAACTAGCCTTCTAACTTTTTGAGCATGACAATCATGAACATTCATTGTCCTGTCCTCCAACACTTGGAGATTCCACCTATGAGAGTGGAATTTTGGTGAAGAAAGGAACATGGAAACTTTGGAACTACACCATTTATATGTTCATTCATTTACATGGACATGGATCTCAGTGGGTATGGAAATGATCTTTAGGAAAGCCATATAGCCAGGAAAATTCAAAAATTTTTGTCCTCAAAACATTTATATTCTAGTGAGGGGTGTAAATAATCAACAAATAAAAATATAAATGGCTATAAATACAATATTAAGGGATTTTCTTTGTGGAAAAAATAATCAAAGCCATGGTGACAAGACAGGGACAATATAATACATAAACAATGTGGATGAGTCACTTAAACCTAATGTTTAACAAGATAAATTACTACCTGATTACATTTATAAGAAGTTCAAAAATGGACAAAATAATTTATGGTGTTAAAATAATAATTTATTGTAGGGTAAAGAAGTAAACAAGGTGATTCCTTCTAAGAAGTTTAGAGTATTTCATTTTCTGAACATGGAATATTTCTTTCATAAAAACTCATTGAGCTGTACATAATTAATGTTCTCTTCTGTGACAACAGAAGCAGAAGATATTAAGAAGAAGTGGCAAGAATACACAGAAGAACTGTACAAAAAAGATCTTCCTGACCTAGATAATCATTACGGTGTGATCACTCACCTAGAGCCATATCCTGGAATTAGAAGTCAAGTGGGCCTTAGGAAGCATCACTATGAACAAAGCTCATGGAGGTGATGGAATTCCAGTTGAGCTATTTCAAATTCTAAAAGATGATGTGAAAGTGCCATACTCAATATGCTAGCAAATTTGAAATATGGAGCAGTGGCCACGGAACTGGGAAAGATCAGTTTTCATTCCAATCCCAAAGAAAGGCAATGCCAAAGAATGCTCAAACTACCACACAATTGCATTCCTATAAAACGCTAGTAAAATAATGCTCAAAATTCCCCAAGCCAGGCTTCAACAGTATGTGAACCATGAACTTCCAGATGTTCAAGCTGGTTTTAGAAAAGGCAGAGGAGCCAGAGAGCAAATTGCCAACATCCGCTGGATCATCAAAAAAGCAAGAGAGTTCCAGAAAAACATCTATTTCTGTTTTATTTACTATGCCAAAGCCTTTGACTGTGTGGATCACCACAAACTGTGGAAAATTCTTCAAGAGATGGGAATACCAGACCACCTGACCTGCCTTTTGAGAAACCTGTATGCAGGTCAAGAAGCAACAGTTAGAACGGGACATGGAACAACAGACTGGTTCCAAATCAAGAAAGGAGTACATCAAGGCTGAATAATGTCACCCTGCTTATTTAACTTATATGCAGAACACAGCATGAGGAATGCTGGGCTGGATGAAGCACAAGCTGCTATCAAGATTGCCAGGAATAATATCAATAACCTCAGATATGCAAATGGCAACCACCCTTATGACAGAAAGCCAAGAACTAAAAAGTCTCTTGATTAAAGTGAAAGAGGAGAGTGAAAAAGTTGGCTTAAAGCTCAACATTCAAAAAACTAAGATCATGGCATCTGATCCCATCACTTCATGGCAAATAGAGGGGGAAACAGTGGAAATAGTGAAAGACTTTATTTTGGGCGGCTGCCAAAGCAATGCAGATGGTGACTGCAGCCATGAAATTAAGACTCTTACTCCTTGGGAGGAGAGGTTATGTCCAACCTATACAGCATATTAAGACGCAGAGACATTACTTTGCCAGCAAAGGTCCCTCTAGTCAAGGCTATGGTTTTTATGAGTCTTAAAGGTGGCTCAGACTATAAAGTGTCTGCCTACAATGTGGGAGACCCAGCTTCAATGTCTGGGTCGGGAAGATCTCCTGGAGAAGGAAATGGTAACCCACTCCAGTATTATTGCTTGTAAAATCCCATGGACAGAGGAGCCTGATAGGCTACACTTCATGGGGCCATAGAGTCGGACATGACTGAGTGACTTCACTTCTTCACTTCATGGTCTTCCCAGTAGCCATGTATGGATATGAGAGTTGGACTAAAAGGAAAGCTGAGCACCGAAGAATTGATGCTTTTGAACGGCGGTGTTGGAGAAGACTCTTGAGAGTCCCTTGGACTGCAAGGAGAACTAATCAGTCCATCCTATACGAGTTCAGTCCCAAATATTCATTCAAAGGACTGATGTTGAAGATGAAACTCCAGTACTTTGGCTACCTGATCCGAAGAGTTGACTCATTTCAAGAGACCCTGATGCTGGGAAAGATTGAAGGCAGGAGGAGAAGGGGACAACAGAGGATAAGATTGTTGGATTACATCACCGCCTCAAGGGACATGAGTTTGAGTAAACTCCGGGAGTTGGTGATAGACAGTGAGGCCTGGCATGCTGCAGCCTATGGGGTCGAAAAGAGTCGGACGTCACTGAGTGACTGAAGTGAACTGAACTGAATTGTGACAACTTTACTACATTAGGCAAATTTAAAAAATACCTTTAAGTACCAGTAGAAGTAGCTAAGGCAGACATTGGGGGAAATAAATCATTATGAGTAGAGCAGCCTCCCAATCTAGATCCTGGAATGGAAACACCACAGTATATAGTAGTATTTCAACAGCCATTTAAGCACATATTAGGTGATAGATGCTCTTCCAAAGAGCAGCACCCTTCAGGTTCTAACAGGAAGGACCTTACCAAGTGATTAAGAGATAAATCAGACAATTGAAATAAATTTTTATAAACCAAGGAGTTTTCTAAAGTGTTGGCATTCATACTATTCTGTGGAGAATAGTATAAAGCTACTCTTCAATGGAAGGACTGATGCTGAAGCTGAAACTCCAATACTTTGGCCACCTCATGCGAAGAGTTGACTCATTGGAAAAGACCCTGATGCTAGTAGGGATTGGGGGCAAGGAGGAGAAGGGGATGACAGAGGATGAGATGGCTGGATGGCATCACCAACTCGGTGGACATGAGTTTGAGTAAACTCCAGCAGTTGGTCATGGACAGGGAGGCCTGGCATGCTGCGATTCATGGGGTCGCAAAGAGTCGGACATGACTGAGCAACTGAACTGAACTGAACTGAACTGTTCAATAGAAGACAGACTATATTTGAAGCAAGTGAAGACCTATTCATTAAGAAGTTTAGGAACACAGTTATTAATGAGCTGACATGATGTTCCACTACGTAAGGTCCGTGGTTTATTTCTATATACCCTCTGGATAAGATCTCAATTCTTTATGATGACTTATTCCTCTTTTTGTCCTGTGCTCATCTTTCACCAAATATACACATTCTGAAAATTCCTTCTATTATCTTATCATTATACCTTTACATACTGTTATTTTTGTATTGAAATCTTCTCAAATCTTCATCTGGCTCAATCTTGTTCTTCACCTATGTATCTGTTTCTTAGTTTTGGATATAACTAAATTTAAGCCAAAATATTGACTTTTGTCCCTTGTTTGAAACTTTAACACGGGACAGTGACATGGTAACCATCACTTTGTGTTATCACTGTTTTGTATCAGCCGTTATTCCTGACTAAAAACTGTATTTTGATTGAGAACAAATGCTATATCTTTTTCACTGCTGTATGCATACCACCAAGTGCAATGGCTATCACACAAGAGAAACTTGATTCATTTTTTCTGAATAATGAAATAGAAAAAGGAAAGAAGAAACAAAGGCATGATTAGAGCTTCCCTGGTGACCCAGTGGTTATGAATCTACCTTGCAACGCAGGGAACACCAGTTCGATCCCTGATCCTGGAAGATCCCACATATTATGAGGCCACTAAGCCTGTGCCCCATAACTACTGAAGCCCACATGCCCTACAGCCTGCGCTCTGCAATGAGAAGTCTGTACACTACAACCAGAGAGTTGTCTCAGCTCACTACAATTAGAGAAAGCAATGAAGACCCAGAACAGCCAAAAATAAAAATAAATGAATGAATTGATTAAATAAATTAACTTTTTTCTTTTAAAGAAATTAAGGTAGGATCAGATGGTGGAAAGATAGAAAGACTAGACTAGAAATCACATATTTTTACTCCTCATCTGAATATTTTCCTTTAAGAATGACATACTCAAATGGATCTGGGACAAGCAAAAGTAAAAATCACTTAAATAATTCAAAAGGGAGTTTGAGGGCTCTGATGAATGTGAGCATGCACTCTTTAAAGGGAAAGCAGCTCTTCAATACAAGTTTACTGGTGTCATCTGAGAATGCTACCGATCAATGTGGCCAGGTACCCTGATCTGTGTTTGTTTGCTTAAAGATAATCCATAGGAGTTGATTTTGAAATGGTGGCTGGCAATTCCAAACACCGCCAACATCATCTTTATTATTAAAATATAAATGGTATGCTTACCAACAATGTGAAATATTTCTGTCTCATTTCTATACAAAACTCATTGATATCTTCTTCCCAGAGCCCATGTTAGCCATTTTCAGAATAATAATTCTATCTTCAATTTTTTTAAAGCACTTTTCTAAATTACTGTGGTTTTATTTGGAATATTTTCATGTGTTATAGAAAAGGTCAATTGTGGTCAGTCTCCTTCATATGACAGAAACTATGTTCTTTATTTAATATGATATTTTAAGAAAATAATTTCATAAATAGTGAAGCATTTTTTAATGTTCCTTAGTTTGCTTCCCCCACACACAAATTTTAAAGACTATGATATATGCTCTCTTGTCTTCTAATGATTCATTTTCTTTAATTATTTCAACATATCATTGGAAAAATTTCTGAGTTACATTCGAGTTCACTTTTTTCTTAGATTTGAATATGCATTTCTCTTGTATATGTTACAATATTTTTTGTGGTCCATTTTGGAAAAAATATTTTAGACATAACCTTAACAAGTAAAAAAAGTAACCTGTTTTAGTTTTTGCCTACCAGACCATAGATGGTTGTCTCCACTGTAAGTTAGAAATACAGTAAAAACTTGTTTGTAATAATAGACTGTCTACCAAAAAAGAAGTATTCATTTGGCTTATTCTAACTCTCATTTTATTATTCTGAGCATTTAACAGAATATTCACAGTTATAATTAGGCTAACAAAAGAAATTCTCCTATATTTATGAACTTTAAGTTCATAAATTTGAAATCTTGTATCAGGCTGTAAGCTGGGGTTAAAGGTATATTTTCAGACAAGAGTAATTAAGTAGTAATAAAATAGGCACATTTCTAGGGTATAATAACAGACATTAGACAAGGAAATTTTTCAGGCTCATGTAACACAGGATATATATATATATATATATATATATATATATATATATATAATATACATATATATGTAAGTCATCTTTTGCCTCTAAAATAATAAGTAATGTTTGATATTTTCTCAGAATTCCCTATAACCCCAATTTACCTGTGTTAATTTACTCTGGGACTCACTTCTAAATTGTATGGCATATAATGTTTCTAAGAACTTCTCACTGTTTTTATTCTTAGTGCTCCCAACATTTGTTTCTATGGAGGTTAATGGGCAAAGATGGACATACTAAGGAGAAAGTATTTATTATGAGGATCTCTCACAGAATAGCCTTAATAAAACTTTTAAACATATATTTGTAATTTAGTCTCACTATGCTCAGTCATCTACAGTAATCCAAGACAAAAGACATGGATAAGCTAAAATCATCGATTTTCATTTCCTTTCTATTATATTAATATTACATAGATTAGTTGCTATTTCTTGGCAGAAAGCCAAGAACTACTATTTCATTTTTTTTTCTTTTCTGAAAAAAATTTCAAAATTACTTTAGCAAAATTTTTATCGATTAACTTTATTTTTAACTTACTGTCTTAAGCTGATACTTGAAAGGCAAAGGAGAAACAAGAAACTTAATGGAGGCACAAGCCAGATATGTGAAATACCAACTGGAATCTTTTGAAGTGATCTACAGATTACACTAGAATGACAGTTACCATGGTTAACTTCAGAGGAAATATTGAGGATAAAATAAAAAACATTAAAAAAAAAAAAACAACAGGCTATTTGCCTTTCTGTTACTACTATGTTATTAATAACTATTTTTGTCTTTTTTATGATTGAGAAAAACATATCCAAGAAGAGAATATTTGCTTCATTAAAAGAGAAGTAGGAGAAAAGAATTACTACCTCTTCATGAACATTTAAGAATTCATTATTTATAGGAGGATATATTCCTAACTCAGAGATGTAGTTCTCACCTAGCTAATACAAAGCTTAGCCTCCAACTATTCCAAGCTTGTGATTTCTACTGTGTATATCAGTTAGATATTGTTTTGTAGTGAGAAATGAATATAATTTAGCAATTTAAAGCAATGCATGAACCAGGATTCTATGGCTATACAGCAAATTATCAAAATACAATTTCAAGATGTCTCAGGTTGTTGGCGGAAATCAGTTCCTTGTAGGTGCAGAACCAAGGCCCCCATTGTCTTACGAGGTATTGATTATTTACTGCTTTCAGTTTTTAGAAGTTGTTCTCAGTTCTTTGCTTTGCAGTCCCTTCTGACTTAGCCGTAAAGCAACTCTCCTGAGTCAAAATCCTCTCTTGCTTTGATCTTATTAAGCATTCTCTTTTGAGAATAGCAATAGAAAACTCTTAAAGGGCTTATCCAGATAATTTCTGAAGTTAGCTGTCAAACAGCAAAACTTAATTATGGAAGGAAAATCCATCAAATTTAAAATCCTAGGGATGGAGTGTGCGTATATCAGACAAGTGAGAAATCCTGCTTGTCATAACCTAATTGTAAATCTCATGAACCTGCAAGGCTGAGCTCAGCTAAGTGATTCTTCATATGGAATATTACTGGAGTTTCATATGCAAGTATGATCTGCTGGACATTAGCTGTGGTCAGATGGACTAGATTTTTTTCGGAGAACTTCTATAAAGTTTTATGGAGAGGCAATGGGGCAGCCTTTCTCACCCATGATTATCATCCTCAAACAGGGTTGTCTAGTGCTTCTTACTAGTTTTGAGAAAGAGAACACAACTGTACAAAGTCTCCTGAGGCCTAAATTCTAAATTCATACATTGTCCCTTCTACCATACTTTGGCCAAAGTAAGTCACAAGTCCTATCCAGATTAAGTGAGTGGAGAAATAGCTCCACATATTTAAGGAAAAGGAAGATTCTGTGTTTAGTTTTCCTGTCTACCATGGTTGTTTCAGGATAAAATTAATTAGGACAGAGAAGAAAAAAAATTTTTAAAGGAAAATATATATTTATAAATATACAATTAGCTAGCATTTATATATATTCTAAGAATTAAGACTAAAATTCGTAAGTATTTTTAGATTGGAAAAGTTGGAAAAATTAAAATTTAGAAGAGCCAAATAAATAAAACTCCAAAAAAGATCAATTTTACAGCTATCTTGATATAAGAAGATAGGTAAAAAAGGATATTTTTAGATGAAACTACATGCATTTCCTCTATTTCAACTTTGATTTGAGAATATTTTTCATATTTCAAAAGGTAGAATAAAAATCTTTGATGCATCTTTCACATTTATTCTCTGGGAGGTGTGCATATATAATGAAAATAAAAGTTGCTGAATATCCTTCTTCTCCAACCACCATTTTAGTTTTTAAAAGTATTTTTGTTTTTGTTTATCATAGAAATTTGAAGGAAATTTGCAAAATCTGAATGGCATTTTCCCATCTAATCAGGATTTGATATGTGTGTCAAATTTGTTCTCCTGCTTTATCCACTATCACAGAAAGATAGTGGATAAATGAACTGAAGGAGACAGGTATATTTATTCACTAGACTCATAGTCTGTCTTAGATAATGATTTTCAATTTACATCATAATTCAAGAGGGAGAAACTGAACATCTATTCACCTCTATAATCAACAACAGCATCCTTAATAGCCAAAGGGTAGGAGTATGGCATGTAATGAATTTTGGAGCCATTTAAAATTTTATCCCTCTTGGAAGTAAAAAAAGCCACCTTGTTTTCAGAACATTTCAAAGTTTTGTAATACTACAAAGGCTTATATAATTTCAGTGTAAATATTGGCTATTTATCCCTTGGCTAGAATACGGGCATCACTCATTCAATGGACATGAACTTGGGCAAACTCCGGGAGATGACGGGGCATAGGGAGGCCTAGTGTGCTGCAGTCCATGGGGTCACAGAGTCGGACACAACTTGGTGACTGAACACCAACAGAATACAGGACACTGAGAGGGCATATAGCTTGTCTTGTTGGACCAAAGTAGACAAATGCAATGTTCCTCTTCAGTTATTTAAAAAGAGTTGATGCTGCATAGTCAGCATAACATTTGTCACTTCCGTCTTTAAAATGAGAACCATCAGTGAACCCTGAGAAACTGGCATTATCTAAAGGATTTTCCAGTAAGTTGTTGTATATAGTCAAAGGGTGATCTGTCAGTGTTGAGCAGACATGAGTAGTCTCTTTTGCAGGGGAAGGAAGAAAGGCAGCAGGAATAAAGCTATTAGGGTGACAAACAGTTAAATGAGGAACAGTTAGCAAGAGAATCTCATAGGAGGTAAGGCAACTGGGCAAAATGCACGGAGTGTGATGAAAATTTAGGAGGGCTTTTCCTGTATGGGTTACAAAATGGTTAAAAGTGACCCTATTATCATTTCCCCAGCAACATTAAAATTACAGCAGCAGGAACAGCTCTGAGGCAAGGGAGTATCCTCTTGCCAAAGGGTCTATTTGTTAGCTACAATACTCTGCTTGACGGTGATCCCCATGTTTTCAGGTGAATAACCTAAGGGCATTTACTTTCTTTCTATATACAAAAGAAGAAAGAGTTATAATTAGGGTGTTCAAGTAAAGGGGGATCTATCAAATTTTCCTTTAACATATTGAAACTTATATCACCCTGATTTTTCTGAGTAATATGGTCAGGTTCAGTGTTCTTTAGTAAGTCATATGAAGCCTTGGCTAACTTCAGCTCCTCCCATGAACACACCAAGATTATAATTATTTGCAGAGCAACTATCAATGAGAATGACTTGAGCACTGGCCAAAAAATTTGCCCCTATAAAGGTTATAAATAAGGAAACATAATGATATGGGGAAGGAGAGGTGGGGAAACTATGGTCAGTATCCATATTCCCTGGGTATCAGACCAAAAAAACAGAAGAATAATCACAATTACAGAAATTCTCCCCAAGGAGTGATAGGTCTGAGTTCCACACTGGGCTCAATAGCCTTGAACTCTTGTACCTTAAGGCTTCTTCTTTAATTTTTTTTTTTAATTACTACTGCACTCGTCATCTCAATCTACAGTTTTTAGCCTTAGATAGAGCCAATGCATGGGCTTCCCATGTGAAGCTAGTGGTAAAGAATTCACCTGCCAATTCAGGAGACATAAGAGATGTGGGCTTTGATCCCTGGGTTGGCAAGATTCCCTGAAGGAGGGCATGGCAGCCCATTCCAGTATTCTTGTCTGGAAAATTTCAAGGACAGAGGAGCCTGGTGGGGGCTACAGTCCATGAGGTTGCAAAGCGTCGAACATGACTGACGTGACAGCCCACACACATCCAGGGCCAATGTATATGGTCAATTGTCAGGGAACCAAACCTATGATTCCTCAATTCTGTGGTCTCCAACCCACTACAAAATATATATATTTTGAGTAGGAAACTGCTCTTACATCAGTTTTCATTTTTCCAGTTCTACTAAGACTGTTGTTTAAGAGACAGTTTTTTAATGACAGAAAATAAAGAGGAACTAAAGAACCTCTTGATGAAAGCAAAAGAGGAGAGTGAAAAAAGCTGGCTTAAAACTCAACTTTAAAAAAATTAAGATCATGGTATCTGATCCCATCACTTCATGGCAAATAGATTAGGGTGGGGGGGATGGAAACAGTGACAGACTTTATTTTCTTTTGTTTCAAAATCACTGTGGATGATGAATGCAGCCATGAAATTAAAAAACTCTTGCTCCTTAGAAGGAAAGCTATGACAAACCTAGACAGTGTATTAAAAAGCAGAGACAACACTTTGCCAGCAAAGATCTGTATAGTCAAAGCTATATTTTCTCCAGTAATCATGTATAGATGTGAAAGTTGGACCATTAAGAAGGCTGAGCAGTGAAGAATTGATGCTTTCAAATTGTGGTGTTGGAGAAGACTCTTGAGGGTCCCTTAGATAGCGAGGAGCTCAAACCAGTCAATCCTAAAGGAAATCAATCCTGAATACTCATTGGTAGGACTGAAGCTGAAGCTCCAATACTTTGGCCACCTGATATGAAGAACTGACTCAATGGAAAAGACACTGATACTGGGAAAGATTGAGGGCATGAGGAGAAGGGGACGACAGAGGATGAGATTTTGGAGGGCATCATCTACTCAATGGACACAAGTTTGAGCAAACTCCTGGAGATAATGAAGGGCAAGGAAGCCTGGTATGCTGCACTCTATGGAGACGCAGTCAGACACAACTGAGTGACTGAACAACAGCAATTTAATGCTTATTATTAAAAAGTCAAGTTTGAAATTCCAAGTCATTTTATTGTTCAAAAACATATGGCACTGGAAATTCAAAAGTTGTGTGTCTTTTACTATGACTATCAAGAAACTAACATAAAAGAAAATTTTAGCTGTATTTTTCAATTTATTCAAGTTTTAACTCTGAGAACATAGTATATAGAAGTGTATCTGCTAATAGAAATATAAGGCTAAGAGGAAACTGTAAGCAAATGAGGTACAAAATAAACTTCAGGAAACAGTTGCTACAAGTTTTCTAATAATACTGTAAAAGGCAGCTGTGCAATTGTGTACCTAAGGACAGTAATGACCTCCCTGCTTCTCTAAACACTGGTATTTTTTTCTTAAACCTGAACAATGAGCAGGGATTTTCTATGATAAGCAAAGACTCAGAGTTTTGAGAAGACTAAATATTCAGAAAATATCAGATGAAAAATGGTAAGGAAGGAAATTTTTTTCAAGAAACTGAGAAACAAACAGTGTAGTCAGAACACAATGATGAGTCAACTGCCACAGATGGGATTGCTGAACTGGTATGCTTGGAGGCAAGTAAAACGCTAAATGATTTAGATTAAAACTTAAACACAATGGGAATCCATTGAAATATTTTCACTGGACACCAATGATGTGATTTAAATTGTGCAATTATATGACCATTACATCTCTGAGTCTGAACTCCTAGAACCATGATAGAGTTTGTAGTCTTCTTCTTGAGTATGTGAACCTTTGGGGAAGTGCTATAACCTACCAATTATGTCTTTATAATGGTGGTGCAAAGATAAATCTTTACACATTTGTGTAATGTCTGTAATAGTTTCTATATCAGCAGGTCACGTTAAAATTAGCAACAAGGAGATCATTAGAATGAGGCCGCGCTCATACTGCCTGTGGCCTGCATAAACAAACCAAAATCCATGCCTGTGATTTCCTCAAGGTTATAAAATCAAAATGCTAAGGGCAACCATCACAAGTAGCCAACTAGGCTTCAGACAATAATCCATCAATTTCCTTTCTTTGTTTCTGTACTCTTTCCATAAAGTAATATACTTGGCTGCTACTGGTATAGCACTTGGCTGCTACTAGAAGCACTAACAGCTTCTAGTTTGGTGCTGCCCAATTGAAATGACTTTTGCTCAAATAAACTCTTAAAATTAAAAAAAAAAATTATTTGAGACAATGTTCTATCATAAAAGTGTGATGGAAAAATCAAGTCTTCCTTTGTGCACTTCGTGTATGAGTACTCGTTCCTGAGGTTTCCAGCTTTATTTAAAGCATGCTTTGACTATTTCCACCTGTGGATTTATGTGTGTAGGTTGTATTTACTAAAATGAAACACTTTCATTTAACTGTGCATTTGAGTGTGTTTGTATGCATGTGGGTGCTTTCTCTAGAAAGGTTTGTGGAAGCTTAGAATGGATACTTGGAATGATATAGATAGAAGTAAAAGTGTTATATTTTTTTTTTTTTTCTGATTGGTGATATAGGAAAAAAATGCAGGTTTGGATGATCATAAAACTGTAGAGAAATTAGATTGTAACTTATGAACAGAAAAATATAGAAACTAAAGCACAGGAATGCAAATGTGTTTTACTTTTTCATGGGATGAAGTTCAGAGAAATAATACTACATCTGGCTGAACTAACTTTAATAAAACACCTTTAAATTATATGCAGAGTACATCATGTGAAATGCCAGGCTGGATGAATCACAAGCTGGAATCAAGATTGCTGGGGGAAATATCAACAACCTCATAAATGCAGATGACACCATCCTTATGGCAGAAAGTGAAGAGGAACTAAACAGCCTCTTGATGAGGGTGAAAGAGGAGACTGGAAAACCTGGCTTAAAATGCAACTTAAAAAAAACTAAGATCATGGCATCCAGTCCCATCTCTTCATAGCAAATAAAAGGGGAAAAAGTGCAAACAGTGGCAGATTTTATTTTCTTGGGCTGTAATATCACTGCAGTGATGCAGTGATCACAGCCATGAAATTCAATGTTTGTTTCTTGGAAATAAAAGTATGACAAACCTAGACCTATAAAAGAACAGAGTCATCATTTTGCTGACAGAGGTCCATATAGTCAAAAGTACGATTTTTCCAGTAGCCACATACAGATGTGAGAGTTGGACCATAAAGAAGGTTGAGCATCAAAGAATTGATATGTTTCAACCGTGATGCTGGAGAGGACTCTTGAGAGTCCCTTAGACAGCAAGAAGATCATACCAATGAATTCTAAAGGAAATCAACCCTGAATATTCATTGGAAGGACTTATGCTGAAACTGAAGTTGGAATACCTTTGTGAGGTGACATCTCATTTAGTTCACACTGAAAGGGAAGGAAATATACCATGAAAACCCTAGACAGCATATTAAAAAGCAGAGACATTACTTTGCCAACAAAGGTCCAGATAGTCAAAGCTATGGTTTTTCTAGCAGTCATGTATGGACGTGAGAGTTGGAACATACAGAAAGTTGAGCCTGAAGAATTGATGCTTTCAAACTATGGTGATGGAGAAGACTCTTGAGGATCCCTTGGACTGCAAGCGGATCAAACCAGTCAATCCTAAAGGAAATCAATCCTCAATATTCATTGGAAGGACTGATGCTGAAGCTGAAGCTCTAATACTTTGGCTACCTGATGGGAAGAGCCAACTCATTAGAAAAGACCGTAATGCTGGAAAAAATTAAAGGCAGGAGAAGGGGACGACAGAGGATGAGATGGTTGAATGGCATCACTGACTCAATAGATGTGAGTTTTAGCTTGCTCCAGGTGTCAATAAAGGGCAGGGAAGCCTGGCATGCTACAGTACATACGATCACAAAGAGTTGGACATTACTGAGTGACTGAACAACAATAATATCACTAAGCAGAAATCTTTGAAGACCATCCTTCAAGTAAGTCAAGAATAAGGGATGTGTAAGTACATTTTTGCTGCAAAAACTTTCCTAATATTCTGTGAGTAAGAAATCTTGATCACTGTGAGACATCAAGAAAACACTCAAATATTAGGAAACTGTTTTCTTTAGCCATTCAAATGTTACATCTCATTCTTCTTTGAAAAATATATTGATGTGTACTTTATGGAGAAACCATAATCACAGTATGTCAAAAATAAAGGCACATTCTAATGGTAGTCATTCTCTAAACTGAGTGCTGTAAATCAAGAGTTCTCTCTGATTAATAAGAAACAAACTCCATTCCTACGTTTGTCATGATTTCCAGAGATTTTACCTATATCCCTGTGCACAAAACACTTTATTTGACTGTGCACAAAGCACAGAGGAGAAAATAAAACATATCACTGTTAATTGTTCACATTCAAAGAAAATACTAGAACAAGAATTCATATTCCAGGTGGTCCAGTAGCTCAGATTAAGTGCTTCAACTGCAGGGGACATGGGTTTGATATCTGTTCAGGGAAATAAGATCCACATACTCCACAGCATGGCAGAAAAGCAAACAAACAAACATATTTCTCAGATGAAGATATTTTCTTAAAAATCCAAAGTAGTACTTTGCACACTAATGCATATGTGTGAGCCAGAGCAAATAATAATAATAATAATAATAATCATTCAGGGAAGTTTATTTTATGCTTACCCAGCTACCATTAGATGAATTCCTAGAAAATTCAGAAAGATATGGGACATTATTCTTCTTATGCTGAGTGATTCATTAATGTTCAACTACCTTGGATGATAATGGAACTGTCCATGCATATTATTGGAAAAATGTAGCCCTGGAGAGTTAAACAAATGTAATGCAGGGAATAATGTGTCTCAGGAGGGAATGTATGACTTACTCACTATATTAACTTTGTATTGTCTTTGCTTCTATGATTGGTTATGAAAACCTATAAAAATGGTTATTAATATTTTAGAGAAGTGTTAGAAAGGTTATTACTCTGCATTTACAAGAGAAACCAAGCAAACTACCAAAAACTACACTAAAGGATCATTTTCTCCTGGGATATTTATACAATATATTTGTTTAATTCTCTGTTTTTTGTTTTGGAATATGTTGACTCTTCAGTATGAATTTTTTAAAAGTGAAATTTGTCTGCTTTATTTGTGATACTAAATCAATAGATAAAGACATTATTATTAATTATCTACTGTGTTTCAAGTACTATTTTGTGACACAAAAAACCCATGACTTTCTTCAAAGAGGTTAGAATAATGGTAACTCAAACCTGGACATCATTTTAGCATGTACAACTTGATTTCACATTCAAAAGGGAGAAATTATCTTCCTGAAATGTTTTAACTTCAAGATTCTATGGTTTATAATATGACATGCATGAAAAATTGAGTTTATTGTTTTATACCTCATAGCAAGTTTTTAATCAAACCATCTTCCTTATATCATTGACAGGTAGTGCTTCTCTGCATGCCATCCATGGATTCTTTCTTTGGAAGCAGCCAGACTATTTGTTAAACATGCATATTTTGGCCATAAACATAATTATTCTGTTGTCAAAATCTCTAGGGAGAAGCCAAGAAAATCTCCATTTTAACCAAGTCTCTAGGCCATTATTCTGCACAATGAAGCATAAGAATCACTTCTCTTAGTTGTGCTAATCCATTCATCTTAGCTAGAGAGATGAACTTCCATTTGTGAAACTGCTAGTGAGGACCGGAAAGAAATGAGGAATAAATAGTAGAAAACTGAAAAGTAGTAAGCTGTCCTTAAATGCACAGTATTTTGTTTACTAATAACACTTAACAAAAATTTACTATGTGTCAGGGATTGTAGCAAGAATTTTATTAATACATATAGTACCCAATTTAAATCTTATATAAAACATCTCTTCTGGAAAGCAGAATTTTGAATCTCTAATTTACCAATGAAGAAACTGAGGCCAGGACAAGGTATTGAACTGACTAAGATCATAAGAACAGTCATCAGATTCGAGATTCAAAAATCAGGTCACTGTTCTTTAAATTCTCAGTTTCTATGCTACCCCAGAGAGAATAATGTGGTTTGTGGTGATCAAAGAAAGTTTCACTGGGAATGGCAACTCATTTTAGACTTTGGTATACAGAGAATTGGAACTCACAGTTGTCACTAAAGAAGGATTGGAGTTTAAATAAATATAATAAAGGAAGGGGAGTATTCCGGATTTCACTAATGGTGTAAATAAGTCTTGAAGTCTGACATAACTGGGCATGTATGAAACACCAAATACTGAAGTGTAGAGGAGTAGGGAGAATGGACTTCCTGAAAACAGAGTGAGTATTTCTTTGGTGAAATATTTTTACTTTCAAGAATGTAAAAAAGTAAAATTTGTATTTATGCAGCAGTATTTTAGTAGAGCTTCCTTCTGCTCATATTTATTATTTTATCTAAAGGATTTAAAGCACATGACCACTCTGAAAATTCTCTTCACCATGAAGTTGAGAGATCTTGTTCTATCTGATTTCCATTCACTACTGTGTTTTCTTCTTATTATAATTCTCTATCTCATTTCTCATTCTTTGCTTATCCTTTAAATGTGAGTTTTTTTCTGCATGCTATACAAGTATGGTTTTCTTCACAATTTCCATGATTTTCTTTAAAATTTCTGCTGCGGATTTCTTAAAACATTGTCTTCACATGGCTTAACAGTAACTATTGAGTAAATAGTAATTTACTCACTATTTGTTCTTGTTAGAGTGTCTTAATTTTGTTTAAATTTTTGCACAGCTCTATATGAATCATCCTAACTCCCTAATACAAATTTAATTCTTCTTCTAAGAGATCAATTGAAAAATGGGTATATGAGCCAATTCTAGCACTTAAACATGGGATAAAGTTGTCTGGCCTGGAGAAGAGGATGGCTACCCACTCCAGTATTCTTGCCTGGAGAATCCCATGGATAGAGAAGCTTGGCGGGCTGCAGGTCACAGGGTTGCAAAGAGTCAGACACAACTGAGTGACTAACAGTAACTTACTTACTTACTTGTCTGGAGGAGGAGAAGAATGGTTCTAGAAAATGTTTCTTCCCTGGAAAAAAAAAAAAAAAAGAAAGAAAGAAAAGAAAAGACACACACAGAAAAATCATCATTGTTCTTCAGCTGGACCTTTTCAGATCTGAATCCTATTAAGGAATTCAATGCATCTACCTTGTATCCATAAAGAGGACTATTCCGAATGCAAACTGGAATGCCAAGGATGGCAGAAAAGAAAGACAAAAAGTACTGATGTCCATTGTAATATTCTTGAGAGATCATACCACCAACCTTGGAAGGTGATGTTAAGTATGACTATGAGTTTTTAATCTTATTTGAATTATTTCAATTTTATGTTTTCTTTCAGCCGAAGTTATCCTCATTGATTCCAAAGGAAAAGGAGATGGATACAACATTAAAATTGTAAAATTGTGAATGTTTCTGGGAATAGATTTTGTGATCTTAGATATTAAAAAAGATCACATTTTAAGAATTTATTAAAAAGATAACATTTTAAGAATTTGCTAATATTAATAAATTTATTTGTAGTAATAAATTCTTAAAATGTACTGATTTGACATACTTATTACTTGCAAATATGTATCTTCTTTATGAACAGAGTTATCTTTCATTAACTTTACTCTTACACTTGGTAATATAGTCATTTCTCTATTACTGTTTCTATTTCCTAAGTGAACTTTGATCATGTTATTTCACTGCTTAAACCTCTATTCTAATCTCCTGAAGTATTGCCTTTAAAAGAATAAAAAAGTCACACTGCCTACAGTTGTGTCTATTTCTTTATAAAAAGTTCATTAAACAACTCTAATCCTTCAAAAAATCAATATGAAACACAGGCAAAGCTTCTTGATTGATGGACTTGTCATGAATAAAGAAATAGGAAAAAAGAGCAGAAGGGTAATTTGTCTATCCTGCATCAATCTTTTAGTTTCTGCAGATGAAGCAGTGTCTCACTGAGAGTGTGTGTCCAGGAATACTAGGTGATTGGCATGGAGGGAGCCCCTGGCTGAACTCGGAGAGTCAAGTAGAAGCAAAAGGTACTGAACAATAACTGAGAAAAGAAAAAAGCCTTTTCTTTTTTTTTTTTTGTTTTAATCTACTTTGCTTTATTTTATTCTTTAAATTTTATACTAGAATATAATTGATTAACTATATTGTAATAGTTTCAGATGTAGAGCAAAGTGATTCACTTATGCAGACACGTGTATCTATTTGTTTTCAAATTCTCTCCCCATTTAGGTTATTAAAGAATATTTAGCAGGGGTTCCTTTCTTAATACAGGAAGTCCTTGTTAGTCCTTGTTATCCATTTTAAATATAGCAGCATGTATATGTCACTCTCAAACTCCCTAACTACCCATTCCCCCCTCACTCTTCACCCTGAGAACCATAAATTTGTTCTCTAAGTCTGTGAGTCTGTTTTGTAAATAAGTTCATTTGTATCATTTCCTTTTTATATACCAATTATAAGTGATATCATATTAATACAATATTTCTCATTCTCTGTCTGATTTACTTTACTCAGTATGAGTGACCTTCACTGCAGGTTCATCCATGTTGGTAGAGATGGCATTCTTTTATTCCTTTTAATGGCTGAGGAACATTCCATTGTATATACGTACCACATCTTCCTTTTCCATTCCTCTGTCGATGGACATTTAGGTTGTTCCACGTCTTGGCTATTGTAAAGAGTGTTGTAATGAAGAGTGGAGTATGTGTATCCTTTTGAACTATGTTTTTCTCTGGATATATGCCTAGGAGTGGCATTGCAGGATCATATGGTAACTCTAATTTTAGTTTATTAAGGATCCTCCAAACTGTTCTGCATAGTGACTATACCAGTTTATAGTCCCACCAACAGTGTAGGAGGGTTCCCCAAAAGTATTTTCAAATGCAGAATAAAGAAAGCTAACACAATGGGAAGAAAAAGGACAGAAATATCCAACAAGTTATCTATTGAAATTCAAGCGCTGAACTGACTTAAATCTTGTGTAATCACAGAAATTTTTCAGAGCAACAGTTGATTGAATGAAAGGACAAGAAGAGTTCAGTCTAATTTTGATTTACCTAAGCTGCCTCCTGTCTCCTCTTCAAAGTCCAGGATCTTTAGTGTATTGCAGTGAGAATCATCTTTCTTCAAGGTTTGGTGTCTTCACTTTGTTGCAATGGGGAGGAAAGGAATGAGATGTGTGTTTCCACTTTACAGATAAAGCTTGTTAGCCTTCCCTCTGTTGGTGGACACTGCTTTTTGTATAATGTTGTTCAACTATTTCCCTGAAGGAGGGCATGGCAACCCACTCCAGTATTCTTGCCTGGAGAATCTCATGGACAGAGAAGCATGACAGGCTACAGTCCAGAGGGTTGCAAAGAGTCACAGACTACTAAAGTGACTTAGCATGCATGCACACGTGCAACTATTGCTGTTCTCTATAGGAAGGTGTTTAAATGTGGGGAGCCTAATGGGATGCTTGCTTTCTCTCCATTTCTCCCCTGAAGGTTAAGTAGATTCTCCTTGTCTACATCCTGGACTGATTATCATCTCACAGCCCAGATTTTCTTACAACTAGTGCCTTAGCCCTGCATATATCCCTTTTAGCTAGGGTAACAGGTGTGCCTTTAAAGCAGCCACTATACACGGAGCCGGGGAGTGGGAGTCTCATTCCTCTAATGTTTTCTGAACCATGTCGTGTTGAGAATGTGCAATACTGCACATGTCTTTGTTCATAAGCCCATGATATAACTGTCTATTCTGAAAAAATAAAACAGAGAGACAATCCCTCAAAACTTTAAAACTACTTTATCTAGAAAAACAAAGTTAAACTAAATGTATTAATTTTTTAAATTTGGGGTATGTGTACTCATGTGAAAACAGACCTTTGTGTGTGTGTGTGTGTGTTTTTTTTTTTAATTCTTTCATTACTTTATTATTGCTTATTTGTAAAATCTATAGTATTAACAGAAATGTTTCATATAGATATATTTTTAAGTATTTTAGAATTTATTCTATGTAAGAAATACCTGAAACATTGTCTGTGAACTACACTGTTCACACCTATAAGTTCATAATACTTATTTCTTTGAGCAAGACTCATTCTCTAGAGCTTAAACTATATGCATGACTTCTATTCAAATACATGTAGACACACAAATCTATTTGAAGATGTGACTAATGAGTTTCCTCTTATTTGTTAGTCACTCAGTCGTGTCCAACTTTTTGCGATGCCATGGACTATAGCCTCTGTCCATGAAGTTTTCCATGAGAGAATACTGGAGTGGGTAGTCATTCTCTTCCCCAGTTCCTGTTATTGGACACAAGCAAAATGAAGAGATCGAGAACACACAGCTGACCTGATTATAAAAATCCTATTTATTGGAGAAGATGGATATTTCTTATATCTGTCATTTTTATAAAATGTATCAATCCTCCTCTCTCTTCAGCTTCTATGTACCTGAGCCCTTTGTATATGCCTAGATGTAAAACTCAGCACCTTTGCAGGTATTCCTAAAAAATCCACTTACCAAAACACAGCTGAATAATGGTTATTTTCTGTAGTTTTTAATCTGAGAAACTGAGAAGAGATGTTTCTATTATAAACTTGACAATAAACAGAGAAAGAACTTAGCTAGTTGTGTTTTCCACGTTCACATGTTCCTTGGTTCTTCTTTCCTCTTCCTTCTCTTTAAATTTCACTTACGAATTTTTCCTGAGAACTTTAAATTTTTTAATTTTTTGATTTATTTTTGCACAGAGCAATTGGCTTCTTCTTGGCTCTTGCATGTAAGAAAAATTAAGAAAAGCATTTTTGAGTTATTAGTGCCTCTCATCTTGAGAGACCATCTATGTGCTTGCATAGGAGACATATAAATTTCTCTTCCTATTTGCACAGGTGACATATACATTTATGAAATTTCATAAATTTCAGTCATGATGCTGTTTGAGTCATGAAAAGTGGAGAAACAAAAATTTGGGAGGAGGTAAAAAATTAATTGAAAGCTAAGTGAATGTTTAAACTCTGTGATGTCAGAGACATAAATAAATAGGATGGTTCTCATGTGAGGAAGCATAACACAAAACTGATAGAAAGTGTTTCCCCACAGCCTCGAGATGCTAAGGAATTCTTTCAAGACCCCCATTGCTGGACTTAGTTGTTGACGTTTTGTCGCTAAACCATGTTCGACTCTTTGCGACCCCATGAACTGTAGCTCACCAGGTTCCTCTGTCCATGAGATTTCTCAGGCAAGAATACTGGAGTGGGTTGCCAGTTTCTTCTCCAAGGAACCCTCCTGACCCCGGGACCAAATCCACATCTCTGTGTCTCCTGCACTGGCATGCGGATTCTTTACTGCTAAGCCATCAGGGAAGCCCTGATGCTGAAGAGTTCTCTCATGGCGCCCACAGCTGGACTTAACAGCAAGTCAAATTTCAGCATCCAGTTTTTCCTGAAGAGAAGAAGAAAACAGTAGCCTTTATGTAGTAGTTGAAGGACTTGCATTTGAACACATAGGAGAGACACCTTGTTAACAAATTGCAAGCAAATCCCACAGGATTTGGGTTTGCCTATTGTGAAAATCATTCTGGATTAAACCCTTGGAAAAGAGTGCTTAAAAGAACATTAGCTACCCAATTAGTTACCCATTAGCTACCACACTTGAAAGTTTGGGAGCTGGAAAGGGCTTCCAGAGATCTCTCTCTCCTAATGTCTTATACGCTACTTCTGCCAAAACTCCCAAAGCATGCATGAATTCTCAAAACAAACCAGTGTTATTATTAAAATAAGCTTCATTTTTTTTCTGAATAATCTTTCTAGTTGTGGTATATGCTACACAAACTATTATATGGCATATTTATCTATTTTAAGATAAAGTATTTTTCAGGAAAAATTACTTTTCACAATCTATAAAGTTTTTATCAACCTTTAATTTAAATGTCTTTCTGCTTTCTGCTGCATGTTCTTTATTTTTTTTATGGATAATATAATTAGATTTTTAAAAGGAGAAGAATTCAGTAAATGACAAGAATGTAAGCTCCAAAAGCTATTTTTTAATACAACAAAATAAGACTGTGTAGGCAACTAGAAATATTAAAACTTTCTGAAACAAATATATGGAGCTGAAAAACTATTTTATCAGATGGGAATATCATTTTATATGAAAATAATCTGATTCTATTTAGGCTATATTAACTGTTATAAATAAAAAAAAATAACAAACTTTTATTAAGAGGGTATTCTATATGCCAGTCATAGTTTTAGCTATTTAGTTTTCATTTAACCTAATTACATTGAATCCATAAATAATAAAAATTATCAGTAAAATAAATTTGCTGTAGTACATGTGGATTTTGGAGTTAAGCAGGCCAAATTAAGCATGCTTCTCCTTTCTCTACTTCTGTTCCAAATCTGAACATGTTACTTCAATTCTCTAAGTCATTGTTTCTTTATGTATGTAATGGAGCTATACCAATTTGTTGTTTGTGAAAATAATTAAATAGGAATTTATTTGGCATAATATGTGGTGTTTAATTGTTTCTCAGAGTATTTTAACTACCAGTCTTATTCTATGAGGAAATGGAAAAAAAAAAAAAATTTACATGATAGACCCAGATTAGATGCCAAAAATATAATTATATTAATATCTAACCTTTGAAAAACTGCTTCCTATGTAGAAAATTCTAAGCACTTCACATGTATGATCCCATTTATATCTTAGAATAATACTGTGATGTAAGAAATATTCCTGTCCCCATTTAAAGATAATGAACCTGAGGCTTAAAGAAAGACCTTGCTAATGAGCCCATTGCTGCTATGAGAAACTGGGATTCTAGTTCAGTAAGTCTCCTAGGTTTTGTTGATTTAATTCTGTAGGTATGTGCAAGTGTGTACATGTGTGGTCATGTACTTTTGCTGACAGGCTCTTTTCAGTTAGTCTTTTTCAACAAAAGGCTATAAAAAACTATGTAATTATCACAAATCATTGATGGAGTGTCTGCTTCCATCTATATTTAAAGTCACAGTTCTCTAGTACCTGAGAAAAATTTTTCAGAATTAAGAATGCTAACAAAACACCTTCCATAATTTGAGTTTTAGATGAACAGTTCCTGAGTTAGGTTAGATATTCATAGATACATATTTATATATATTCATGTTTAAAATATATTTATATAAAATACATATTTATGGATATTGATATATATTATCAAGACAAACCAGTCAATCCTAAAGAATCAAACCAGTCAATCCTCAAGGAAATCATTCTTGAATATTCACTGGAAGGACTAATCCTGAAGCTGAAACTCCGTTACTTTGGCCACCTAATGCGAAGAACTAACTCATTAGAAAAGACCCTGATTCTAGGCAATATTGAAGGCAGATGGAGAAGGGGACAACAGAGGATGAGATGGTTGGATGGCATCACTGACACAATGAACATGAGTTTGAGCAAGCTCCAGGAGTTGGTGATGGACAGGGAAGCCTGGCATGCTGCAGCCCGTGGGGTTGCAAAGAGTCAGACATGACTGAGTGACTGAACTGAACAGATATATAAAATAACATATATATATATATAAAATAAGACATATATATGGTTGCTGCTGCTGCTGCTAAGTCACTTCAGTCGTGTCCGACTCTGTGTGATCCCTTAGACGGCAGCCCACCAGGCTCCCCCGTCCCTGGGATTCTCCAGGCAAGAGCACTGGAATGGGTTGCCATTTCCTTCTCCAATATATATGGTTAGAAATAGATATACAATTTTAGTAAACTTTTAGAGTTTATTTTGTAATAATTTTAGATTTATGAAGATTTGCAGAGTAGAGAAAGTTCTATATGCCCATCGACAAATTTCCTCTGTTACATAACATCTTACATAACCTTCTACACTTTTCAAAACTAGGAAAATAACATTATTTCATTAGTATTAGTTAAACAACAGATTTTATTCAGATTTTAGCAATTTTTCCAATAATGCCATTTTACTGTTCCACCATCTAGATTAGGATACTACATTACATTCTATTTTCATTTCTCCATGTTCTCCTGTCTACAACAGTTTAAGAGTTTTTCCATTTTTCCTGACCTGACCTGGAGAATTTTGAAGAATATTGATAATTTATTTTGCAGAATGTCATTTAATTTCTCATCATTAGGTTAGTGTTACATGTTTGGGGGCAGAAATCAGAGATAAAGTGCCCTTCCAACACACTCTATATGTTATCTATAGGACTTACCACTGGTGACTATTTGGCTATGGCAGTGTCTTCTAGATTTCCTTGTTATGAAGTTGCTATGTACTTACATAAAATGCTTGGTACAAAGCTTGATGCATAGTGTATTCTCTGGAAACAAGTCCTGAAGTCCAGCTCACAATCAAGGAGGAAATTCAGTGTCACTTACTGGAAATGGCAAGATACCTATGAGTATTATTTAGATATTCTCTAAAAAGAAAAAATTTCCCTCTCCTCATATATTTATTTTATCAATAATTTACTTATAACAACATGGGCACATATATATTTGACTTATGCTTTGAGTTAGAATCCAATATTACATTAATTATTTCAGTCTTTTCAGTTTTCCAGCCTTGGGCACCAGGTTTTTTTTAAGCGGATGACTTTTTATAATTTTCATCTGTTTGATTTATAGATATTTATGCTATAAAAATTTACAAAATATCTTCCCTAAAAACTTTAGCTTATACAGATTTTCTACTTTTTATTACTAATTTTGTGTTCTATTTCATAATTAAAAACTTATATAACATCTAATTTTGTGAATTATCTTGATACATAAAATTTTTTGTGTATAGCATTTGCTATGCTAAATGCTCTCTTGTTCATTGATCAACCAAACAACAAATCCCTAGGGAACATATCTGCTAACAATGATGTTGGATGTTGTAGAGACTAGAAGGGAGAGAAAAAAGAAATAATATCTGCCTTCAAAGAACATATAATTTATTTGAGAGAATAAAACTAGCACTCTTAAAGCAATTGCAATATAGTATGAAACCTTAATAATAAGAAACTTAAGAACTAATATTGTGGAAGTTAAGAAAAAGGGCAAAAAAGCAAGGCTTTATGAAAACCACAACATGATGTACCCAGTAAATACAATGTGCTAACATTCAGGAATACAGTGGTGAGCAGATGATTAAGAAGTCATGTCCAAAGTGTGATGAGTTAGTTCTAAATCTAGTTGTACATAATGTTATGGCATAAATTCATGGCATCTGAGTCTTTGGGGTTTCAGAAGGACTCTTGGAAGTGACTTTTACATAAGATCTGAATTATTAATAGGAAAGATCACCTTGGAACTTGTATGAAGACTTGTAAATGATTTTCAGAGCTAAATTTTAGAGATGATTTTCTAAAAATTATTTTAGAAAATTCTTTGATTTTCAGAGATAATTTTTATTAAAAATGTATTTTTTAGATCCTCAAATTAATAGTAAAATATTCATAGGTAGGGGATTTCTATGCAGCATTTCTTAGTACAGAATTGTTATTTTAGTAATTCTAAAGGCATTTTATATGTTGTATGTATGTGTATACATGTATGTGAGTGTACATGTGTGTGTATATGCATTTGCAGGTACATTTTCCCTGTTTGATTTTTTGGTGCATGGCCATACTATTATTCTATCATTATTCTTTCATTTCATTTATTCCTCCAGGAAAAAAATCATGTACTTTGCAGTAGGAAAGATTCTAAGATGACCCCTAAAGACACTCTCTTTAATATATTCTCATTATTCCCTTGAGTGTGTTGGAAACTGAATTTAACAGGTTATAACTACTGTGGTCATGGGCTTCCCAGGTGGCTCAGTGATAAAGAATCTGCCTGTTAAGCAGCAGAAGAGGATTCGATCCCTGTGTTAGGAAGATCCCCTGGAGAAGGAAATGGTAACCCACTCTAGTATTCTTGCCAACAAAATCCCATGGACAGAGGAGCCGGGTGGGCAACAGCCCATGGGCTCACAAAGGGTCAGACACAGCTTAGTGAATTACAGTAGCAGCAGGAACTACTCTGGTTATTTATATTACATTACATGACAAAAGAGATTGTAATGAAGTTTACTAATCTGTTGACCTTGAGCTAATTAAAAGGAGATTATCCAGGTTATGACCTAATTACATGGGCCATTTAAATATTCACCTAAAGACTAGAGAAAAGGGAATTCAGAGATGCAAAGTACAAGAAATACCTGGTACATCATTCCTGATTTGACAAGGGGAGGGGGCACATGGATAAGAATGCAATAACTTCCGGGATCTAAGAGTAATCCTGATTAACAGTGAAGAAACAGGCACCTTCATGTGACAAGAAACTGAATTACTCCAACAAGAATGTGCTTTTAATTGAATTATTCCCAGAGCTTCCAGATAAGAACTCTGCCTGGTCAACATCTTGATTTCAGTCTGATAATATTCTGAGCAGAGAACCTACTAACGCAATCTGAACTACTGACCTATAGACTGTGAGCTAGTAAGTGAATGTTGCTCCAAGCCATCAAGTGTGTTATGTAAATATAGTAAACTAGCACACACTTACTTGTGTCAAGCACTATTTTAGATCCTTGAAATGAGAGTCAACAGTACATGAACCATGAACTCAGAGATGTTTAAGCTGGATTTAGAAAAGGCAGAGGAACCAGAGATCAAACTGCCAACATCTGTTGGATCATTGAAAAGGCAAGAGAGTTCCAGAAAAAACATCTACTTCTGCTTTATTGACTATGCCAACACCTTTGACTGTGTGGATCACAACAAACTGTGGAAAATTCTTCAAGAGAAGGGAATACCAGACCACCTGACCTGCCTCTTGAGAAATCTGTATGCAGGTCAGGAAGCAACAGTTAGAACTGGACATGGAACAACAGACTGGTTCCAAATCTGGAAAGGAGTGTGTCAAGGCTGTATATTGTCACCCTGCTTATTTAACTTATATGCAGAATACATCATGCAAAATGTTGGACTGGAGGAAGCACAAACTGGAATCACGATTTCCAGGAGACATATCAATAACCTCAGATATGTAGATGACACCACCCTTATGGCAGAAAGCAAAGAAGAACTAAAAAGCCTCTTGATGAAAGTGAAAGAGGAGGGTGAAAAAGTTGGCTTAAAACTCAGCATTCAGAAAACTAAGATCATGGCATCTGGTCCCATCACTTCATGTTAAATAGATGGGGAAACAGTGAAAACAGTGACAGACTTTATCTTGGGGGGCTCCAAAATCACTGAAGATGGTGACTGCAGCCATGAAATTAAAAGATGCATGCACCTTGGAAGAAAAATTATGACCAACCTAGACAGCATATTAAAAAGCACAGACATTACTTTGTCAACAAAGGTCCCTCTAGTCAAAGCTATGGTTTTTCCAGTAGTCATTTATGGATGTGAGAGATGGCCTATAAAGAAAGCTGAGTGCCAAAGAATTGATGCTTTTGAACTGTGGTGTTGGAGAAGACTCTTGAGAGTCCCTTGGACTGCAAGGAGATCCAACTAGTCCATCCTGAAGAAAATCAGTCCTGAATATTCATTGGAAGGCCCCATGCTGAAGCTGAAACTCCAATACTTACACCACCTGATGTGAAGAACTGACTCATTTGAAAAGGCCCTGATGCTGGTAAAGATTGAGGGTGGGAGGAAAAGGGGATGTCAGAGGATGAGATAGTTGGATGGCATCACCGACTCAATGGACATGAGTTTGAGTAAGCTCCAGGAGTTGATGATGGACAGGAAGGCCTGGCGTGCTGCAGGCCATGGGGTCACAAAGAGTCGGGCATGACTGAGAGACTGGACTCACTTGGATGAGAGTCAGAATATGCTATCTTATCTTGTGGAAAAAGAAAAAGAAAAACAACAGCAAAACTCCAACTATTGTGATTTAACATTGCAACAGTTTGCTCTTACTTATGCAAATCTCTAAGGCAACTGTAGAGTGGGCAATGATGCAGCAACTCTAGAGTGTATGCATTGCTAATCTTGTAACTTCATCATCTCAGCAAAGCCTCTCTCCAAGATTGCCAAAGCAAAGTAAAAAGCACTGGTCTTATAAACCAATAAGTATTTTTCTCCTGGAAAGGACACATATCACTTTTGCCTACACTAACTGGTTTGAATGTGGTCATGTGTTGGGATCAGGGGATACTGATATGCCCAGGCAGAGAAAAGGATATATGTGAGCAATAGTGGTCTCTGCTCTACTTGGGCGACCAAGAAAGCATTTAAATCAGTGACCAAGACAAAATCCTTGTCCTCATGAAAACACTTTCCTAGGTCTTGAAGGAACTCACCTGCCCCTGAGAACAAAGGATTATTGTTGGGACATTTTATACAAGAATAAAGCAGAAGGTTAATTTTAAATGTAACTCCCATGTTAACAAAATTAGCATGTATACTCAGTCTATGTTTAATTCCTAACAATTTACCCAGAACAAGAGGGAAGTGGGGAGGAGGAGGAAATCTTTTTTGCTCCTATGAAATTGGGAAGAATCAAGGAGGTAAATGAAGGGGTCAGAAAGCCATTCTCTCATATCTATTCCATTGCTTATTTGAGCCTTGCAAATATTGCAAGTGTATCACCACATCCACATCAGGATGGGGAATAATAAATGATATACACTAGACTCAGATCCTTCAGAATAAGAACGTGTCTTAAAGCACATCTCTTACCCTATCTCACAGACATTTTAAACTCTGCATCAGGTAAATCCAAGAGCAAATAACCTGATGGCATTAGGTAAATTGTTTCTAGCAAAATTAAACTAATGATAAAGGAATGATAAACTAAATGTGTAAATAAAATATGAAGAGAAGATAATTTTTAATATCCTATTCTGGCTCTCCTATTCAAAAGATGTAGCCAGATTATTCTAAAAATTTCCTTCAGCCCTCTGAACTTACTACTCAGCTTCTCCATTTTCAGAGATGACCTTGAACAATTTTAAGGAGCTAGTTTTCACCTGCAATTTCTTTGCTCTTCTGTGACTGTCAGTGCCTTCAAAGAAAATCAATGGATGTACTTAAATATCTAAAACTGCAATATAAGACACTATAATTGTTAGAGATTTGATTTCCTTTGCCATTGTTAAGCTGCTTGTCAAAAACCAGATTTCTATTTATATGAATTTCTGTGATGCAGACATTTTGAATCAATGTTTTAATATATTGTACATATTTAAGTCCAACTACTTAATTAGTTTTATTTTATAAGTCCCGAAGAAATAATTGCTCATTGTTTTATTGTTCTTGTACCTTCTAATTCAAAAGAAATATAATTTTATGTCATATTAGCATGCAAAATTAATTATACTGCTTTTAAAAAGATGGTTGTTCATATTTAATCTTAAATAATTAAGGATTTGAAATTAAGTAGAGACACTTTTATTTGTGATATATTTTATTCAACATCCAAATGTCATTATATTTCTTTAATAAAATTTACATAAAATATATATGTAATGAATAATTAAAGAGGACTATTTCTACACATTAAAAGTTTTATAAATTTGTATTATCAACTTAAAACCTGGTTCTGTACCAAGTTCCATTAAGAAGTATACATAAAATGCAGGGTATTTAAGGAAGCTGGAATAAAAAATGAGGACAACAGGTACAAAAATATTTTTTTAATAAAAATAAAAATAAACGAACTTTTAAGTGCTATGTGGAAGGGACATAAAATGTACCAAAATCAGCCTGTGTAGAAAGAGAGCCCCAGGGAGAAACTAGTGCTTTCATGACCTCTACCCATCTAAGTTTTGGCACTATGATTATAGAACTGTGGCATACTCACAGCCATAGAAGATAACAGAAAGGGATCAAGGATTCTTCCAGAAAATAAAAAAGGAAGCATGGAATCAGAAGTTAGGCTATATACTTGAGTTTGAGAATCATAATTCATCCCTGCTAACTACTACTTATAGAAATAGCACTTGGAAAGTTAAGATTCAGAAGGAAAAAAGAACTGTAAAATTGGCTGCAAAAACGGAAAGATACATCATTGGAAAAGACCCTCATGCTGAGAAAGATTGAAAGCGAAAGGAGAAGGGGGTGGGAGAAGTTGGGATGGTTAGCTAGCATCACCGACGCAATGGGCATGAATTTGAGCAAATTCTGGGCGATTGTGGAGGACAGAGGAGCTGGGTGGGCCACAGTCCATGGGGTCACGAACAGTCGGACACGAGTTACCAACTGAACCACAAGAACAGCATCACTTTTACTTAGAGTTTGGAGGACAAAGCAAAGAAGACTTCATAGTGGTAAAGACAGTGAATTCATTGCCACATGACTCTGGACTATGTAATCTTAGGCATCTGCTGGCAGGTGGGATACAAAGGTAGGAGCAAGGGAAGTATCCTGCTCCCTCTGGAAGCAACTTGTTACAAACCGAGATAAGAAGTAGATACATATCGGGGCTTCTCAGGCGGCCCTGATGGTAAAGAACCTGCCTGCCAGCGCAGGACAGGTAAGGAGGTGGGCTTGATCCCCAGGTAGGGAACATCCCCTGGAGGAGAGCATGGCAACACACTCCAGTATCCTTGCCAAAGAATTCCATGGACAGAGGAGCCAGACAGGCTACAGTCCATAGGGTCACAGAGTCGAACACAACTGAAGTGACTTAGTACAAATGCACAGGTACATATAGATTCATTTTATTAGGGGTGTGGCATAGAAAATCTTATCTGTTTGCCCTAAGGAATCTCAGAGAAATTGGGCTCCACACCATATTTCTTTAAAAAAAAACAAAAATAGACAATTTAATATGTGCTTGTTTTGTAATACTTTACCAGGAACAGATACATTTTCTTATTTCTACTTCTACATTATCCTGCAGTCGTGATATGATTTCCAACTTCCTTTTGCTATAGTACTCCATTGGAAACAAGCATATTAACTTTTAGCATTGCCTATGTATCCTCATCTTCTCAGTCTTGTTGAATTTAAAGCCTCCTACTCAAAATACTAGGAGATTTGTAGATACAAAGTCCATAGCTAACCTATCTTGCTCTTTAAAGGTTAGCTATGGACCTACCCCATTGACCTAATAACAGCTCAAATGACTTATGTTATTAGGTAAAACACATCAATACTGAAGGAAATCAAAACTAAAGAAAAAATGAAAAGATTAGACTTCCTACTGGATCATTTTTCTAACTTAAAAATCAATGGTTGTTCAAAACGTACCCTTCACATACCTTTCTCCTAAACAATCTGCAATATTTTAGTAATCATGCTACTCAGAGTGAGATATGAGGGCCAGTAATAGTGGCATTGATTAGATTTCACAGACATGCAGAATCTTAACTGCCACATGAAACTCATTGGATAAGAATCTTTATTTTTAAACAGGTGTCCCAATAATTCATGAGAACATAAAATTGAGAAACCCCATGTTTATAAGTTATTCTTGGTATATCAATGTAAACTATAACTTCTAGGACCTCAAGAAAGAAAAGTGAAATTGTTAGTCGCTCAGTCATTTCCGACTCTTTGCTATGCACTGTAGTCTGCCAGGCTTCTCTGACCATGTGATTCTCTAGGCAGGAACACTGGAGTGGGCTGCCATTACCCTTTCCAGGGGATCTTCCTCACCTAAGGATCCTCACGTCTCCTACATTGGCAGGTGGTTCTTTAGCACTAGAGCCATCTGGCAAGCCCATTTAGAATGTTAGGCAATGATAAAAGCGTGGAGTAAAATAGTTTAGAGAAAAGGAGAGGGAGGTGGTGAGGTGTAATTTCACATAGGATGACTAAGGAAAGTCTTACTAAAAGGCTAGTATTTTAATAAGTTCCCGTAGAAAATGAGGCAGCAAGTTAAATGGATATTTGGAAGGGAAAAAAATGAAACAATTTATGTGATGATATATTTTATATTAAGCTTAGAATGCTTGGTTAGCTCTACTTCCTAGAGCAGAGAAACAACAATATATTAACAGAAATTACCATCCTTCAAGTGATTGTTAGTTGCAGTTATTATGATAACTGGCTTATATGTGTTATCTCTTTTAATTACTATGACAGATCTACTGGGTAAACATTAGTTTAGGGAAAGTCACTCAGTCGTGTCCAGACTCTTTGTGACTCCATGGAATTCTCCAGGCCAGAATACTGGAATGGGTAGCCTTTCCTTTCTCCAGAGGATCTTCCCAACCCAGGGATCAAACCCAGGTCTCCCGCATTGCATGTGGATTCTTTACCAATGAGCCACAAGGGAAGCCCTGGATAAACGTTATTTTGAGGCAACTGAGTCTCAGAGAAGTTGGATAACATTCCGGATTTCATATAACTTAACATTAATGTACAGGAATCAAAATTTAAATATCAAGTCCTTGTGTTTCAAAAGCCCATGATATTTCCTCTACATTTCTGGCTGTAAACCCCTCATAACTAGGATCAGATTTAATTTGCAGACAAAGAGTCTAATTTCTTAATAAGTTGGAAAGTATGATTATAGTACTGACTCAAGAAAAAATTACTAGAAACTTAACTTGTTTTCCTGATAGCTCAGCTGGTAAAAAAATCCACCTGCAATGCAGGAGACTCGGTTGGCTTTCTGGTTCAGGAAGATCCACTGGAGAAAGGATATGCTGCCCACTCCAGTATTCTTGGGCTTCCCTGGTGGTTCAGCTAGTAAAGAATCTGCCTGCAATGTGGGAGATCTGGATTCTGTCCCTGGGTTGGGAATATCCCCTGGAGAAGGGAAATTCTACCCACTTCAGTATTCTGGCCTGGAGAATTCCATGGACTGTATAGTCCACAGGGTTGCAAATAGTCAGACAGGACTGAGCGACTTTCACTAAATTGTTTCCAGAGTTGAATAAATGGCTTATGTGTAATACTGACTATATTGTCATTTTAAATCAGCAATGTTAGCCCTTAGGTGAAAAAAAGAATAAACTGTGAGGATTTTTTTTTTCAACCCTTATGTCACTCCCCACCCCCCAACCTTATTGTTTTAAATTCATTAAATTCAGTTTGGAAGCTCAGGTATCCGTTTTATAACCAAAAGTTTCATAAGCAATTCTGATGCATGTCATACCTAACAATCATCGGGCTACATTTTTAAAGGGTCTGATCAAAATCATCCAAAAGCAATTTCACCTTAGGGGAAATTAACTTAGACAAGATTAGTTGGTATTCTCGCTCATATCTTTTTCTTTTAAGGACAATGCATCCGCCAATAAATAAATAAGCTAAATTATCTTTGTAAACTCTTTATCAACTCTGACCTAGATAGTGGGCAATTTCCTTTGCAGAGTGTTTGCAGATAGTTTTACTGATTGGACAGTATAAATCTTACAAATTGCATTCGGCACATGCTATTTGACAGACTGTGTGATGTGACCAAGGAAGAAGAATGAGTCTGCACATTGGAAATAGAATATTCCAAACTCTATTTAGGAAAGTTCAAATAGATTAAGTATGTATTTGTCCTATTCAATTTCTTCAAGTGTTTACCTATCTAAATTAAAAAAAAAAAATCTGTATGACACATCTTGTATTTTATAGAGTTCTGTCACATTAGAGTGTATTTGAACTTTTAACTCAAAGTTCTTGAAGAAAAATCTGCTTTAATGTAAATTCACTTTGTGACTGACAACTTGACAAGAAATACCAGAATTGTGAAAACTTGAGGATATTGTCACAAGACTATCGTTGAAACTAGACAAACAATAGTGATATTATAAAGAAGGTCACTCGCTGTGATTTTTGGAATTAAAACTTATCCAAGAGTATACAGTTCCACTATGGATAGTAAAAGCAATTTATTGCTGCTTTTCAGTATTGGAAAAGAAAAAGTTCATGCTGTCATTGATTGACCTTTAAAAAGGAAAATGTAGCTGGCTTATGGGTAATAAGAAAGCTATATATATATGTGTGTGTGTGTATTAGTAGACTCTTCATTTGGGCCCAATGCATAGGTTTTTCACACTTTTATTATAATCAGATTAAACTAATCACTGCCAAGTCACATTACCATAATGGAATTAAAATTTTTTGCAATTTTTTTTCACTATAAATCTTACCAAAATAAAATTACAAAGTAACAAAACATTTTAAAAAAATAACTTATTATAATTTCTTCTTTTGATAAATAATGTGGCACATTCTCAGTCACTGAATTATATCCAACTCTTTGCAACTCCATGGGCTGTAGCTCACCAGGCACTTCTGTCCATGGAATTTTCCAGGCAAAAATACTGGAGCAGATTGCCATTGCCTTTTCCAAAATAATGTGTCATAGAAACTGTGTAATGATTTTTATCACTGGTACTTATGGAACACTAAAAGCCTCATTTTAAAAGAATAATACTATTGAATATCTTTGCAACAATAAGTTTAACCAGTTTCTCCCATTGGTAGAAAATATGATTATGTGGCATGAAGACAGTGAATGATATTAAAGTTTACATGATAAATGATCATGGTTGTGGTCAGTTTTTGCAATTGAATAAAGAGTGATTCTCTTGGAACTATGACATTTTTCCTATTCAAAATTACCCTCATATGTCTTTCTTCTTTTATCTTCTTTTCAGATCTTGACATCTTTTTGTTGTATCATATATTTTATGGTATACCAAACACTGAAAAATATCCAGCTGTGCCATGCTACCATACATTATTTTTTGAATTTAAATTTTAGCTTTAATTTTATCTGGTTAGATAACATTAGCAAAATTATTATTACACAAACAGAATGTTAAATATATTTATTTCTTGAACACTAAGTTTACTTGCAACATTTAGTTCTTTGTATCTTGGCTGTTCTAATTCAGTTTAATTTTCTGAATTTAGGGTGCATGGGTTTTATAAGCTCTGATCATAAAAAGATGGCATTTTAAAATATAAGCCTTGTAAAAATATACACTTAGTTTCTGACACATTTACATCAGGTGATATCAAGTAAATGTTTCTATTTGGAAAACTCATTACATTTCATTTTTAAAATTAGGATTTAGTGATGATATCTTTCAAAACTTAATTTCTGCCAATTGGTACAGAATCTGATACCAAACTCTTTCTCACAAGGTCTCCTAGTTTTAAAGTTTGAGTTAATTTAGGTTGAGTTAAACCTGACTTAATTCTCGAATTCACTGTCCTTTCTTTCTTTGAAAGCTTAAGGTAAACATCTTATAGTTCCTCAGGGATTTTATATTTTATGGCATGATTTCTTCTATCTGTTAATACCTCTCCTTTCAAGTTTGGCAAATCTGCAATGCTGTTGCCAGCTATAGACCCAGCTTGTACTATAGCTATCATTCAATGATTTGAACCTACTAAACCCAGATGTCTAAAAAGGTTTTATGAGCCAAGGTAGCCTTCTATGATAGCAAACACTTCCTGCTCAGCTTATTCAAAAAAAGTTACAGAGGCCAAATGCATCCTTATAGGGACCAATATCTCAAACCTCAAACATCTTTATAAAGGTAAGGCATAATTGTGCAGGGCATCTATACTGTTGAAACCCAAATTTAAAAGGATTTATCTTTTGACTTGCCTGTGTGATTACATGGGATATTCTCTGCTTAGTACCTCCGAGCAAAGAGTCATTTGAGCATATTTTTCTTCATATTTGTCTTCCACTGCTTTTATGTCTTATTTAAAAAGGAAGGGTGGGAAAGACTTTGTATGGTCATGGTTATGCTGATACCCATCTTGTTGAATCTCTCCGTAGGCCATCTGTGGAAGATGGATTAAAGGAGCCTATTTGGAGTGATAGGAGGTTGGAATTTGGGACTTTAGGCTCATTTTCATAGATTTATATTGTCCACATGCATATTCTAACAGGCTGAAATCTAAGAGCCTTTTTGTCAGGGATTGGTGGTAACTTTTATCAGAGTTATTTGCAGTAACAAACATTCTGGTAGTTCACTGGCTTATCGCCATGAAGATGTACTTCTAATTTAACACACCATCTAATGTAGGTAGAAAGAAAGTATTCAGGGGGCCAGGCTCTGCTCTATATATGGGCAAGTTTTTTTTTTTTTTTGTCCTTCTTGTATCTGCTCCCCTCTAAGTGTGTTTACTGTCCTCTGGATTTAATCAGCTAATAGAGAAAGAGAGCCAAAAATGGAAGGAAAGTGTGTATGGGGTGTTTATGAAAGTAATGTCTATTAAGTTTACATTATATTACAATACATTCTATTGACAATTGACAAAAATTGAGTCACATAGCTACATCTAAAAAGTTAGAGATGCAGTACTTCCCAGCTAAGCACCAAGATGAGCTCTAAGAACCATTATTGATAGGTGCTGGCAATCCCTGCTATGGGTTTTATGGTTGAGTTTCCTATTTGTCATGTGAGTTTACATATAATATACATCCTTTCTCTCTCTCAGTTTTAACTAAGATTTGTGTGACCTGACAAACACAGTTTAAAGATTTTAATCTATTTTTCTTTCCCACAAATCTATCTGTTATTTGTGAAATCTGTAGACTAGTATCTTATTTTTACTCTAAAATTCAACATATTAAGCTAGAAAACATTTTATAATATGCTAAACTGTTTTATCTTCCATTCCCCCTTTTTTTCCCTATGAGATGAATTATAGGATAAATGAAAAAAAAAAGAAAGAAAATGGAGTCTCTATTTTTCCTTAAATTATTTCTTAATGTAAATTACATTAACGTTAAGGTACAGTGCCCTATATAAAATTTGGTAGTTTCTTTGGAAGATATGGAGAGGAATTATTTTCATTTTTCTGTTTTTGTACTAATTTCAGTAAATAATCAGCTATATTTAGATACAAATTCTGGCCTTTACTGATGAGATTACAACAATTATAAAAATAAATAAAAGCAAAAATTCTTTCAGTTCAGTTCAGTTCAGTTGTTCAGTTGTGTCCGACTCTTTGTGACCCCATGAATCATAGCATGCCAGGCCTCCCTGTCCATCACCAACGTCCGGAGTTTACTCAGACTCATGTCCATCGAGTCAGTGATGCCATCCAGCCATCTCATCCTTTGTCGTCCCCTTCTCCTCCTGCCCCCAAACCCTCCCAGCATCAGGGTCTTTTCCAATGAGTTCTTTACTATACAATTATTTAATAAGTGAAATAACCAGTTGCATTTTTAAGTTTTGTGTGCTCATAAATATTTAATATTAGCTTTTTTATCCTCAAGAAATTACTGGTCAAACTGTAACTTAATGCATAAAAGTAACACAGAAACTTCACGTAGAAAAGTAACTTGATTATTTGTATCAATTTAAACACATAGTGTACTAGATGAAACATGTTGGAACAACTATATTAAATAGCACAAAATTTACATGGCAAGAGATGTGTGTGTACATGCTAAGTTGCTCCAGTCTTGCCTGATTCTGTGGCTCCATGAACTGTAGCCCCCCAGGTTCCTCTGCTCATGGGATTCTCCAGGCAAGAATACCAGAGTGGGTTGCCATCCCCTCCTCCAGGGGATCTTCCTGACCCAGGGATCCAACCCATGTCTCTTATGCATTTACAGGCGGGTTCTTTACCATTCGATCCACCTGAATGTCTAGAAAAGAAGAAAACTATAATTTGAAAAGATACATGAACCCCAATATTTATTGCAGCACTGCTTACTATAGCCAAGACATGAAAACAACCCAAGTGCCAATCAACAGATGATTACCTTAAGAGTCATATACATAATGGAATAGTCAGCCATAGGAAAGAGTAGAATTTTGCCATTTCATTTAAAAGAATTACATATTGCAGGAGCATTGATGAACCCATAGAATATCATACTAAATAATGTCAGTCAGAGAAAGACAAATTCATATTGTATCACATATATGTAGAATCTAAAAATCAATGCAAATGAATCCATACAAAACAGACTCACAGATGTAGAAAACAAGCTTATAATTACCAAATGGGAAAGTGCTGGGGGCTGGAGAGATAAATTAGAAGTATGGGATTCACAGATATAAACTACTATATATACAGCAATAAGCCACAATGATTCACTATATAGCACAGAGAACTATATTCATTATCTTCTAATAATCTATATTGGAAAATAGTCTGAAAAAATATATAATTCACTTTACTCTGCACTTTACTATACATGATATGCATGCATGCATGCATGCTCAAGCATGTCCAAGTCTTTGCAAACTCCGTGAACTATGGCCCACCAAGCTCCTCTATCCACTTCATTGTACACCTGAAATTAACACATTATTGTAAATCAACTTCAACAAAAATGAAACTCTCAATAATGTTGTATATTGATCATATAGAATAAAACACTATCTTAATCTTTTATACAACTTTAAAAGAAACTCATACAATTTATCCATTTATTTCAGTAGACCCCACCTTGGTTTCATTTGTTTGTTTATAAGCAGTTGTAATTTAGAAAAAGTTAAAGTCTATCGTTAAGTAGTGTCTGACTCTTTGTGACCCCATGGACTGCACTTTGCCAGACTCCTCTGTCCGTGGGATTTCCCAGGTTAGAATACTGGAGTGGGTTGTCATTTCCTTCTACAGAATATCTTACTGGCCCAGGGATTGAAGCAACAATTTGGAGAGATGGGGACAAAGTTAATCAGAATCATACTTAAACTATTCTAGAATTTCTTACAAGGTATAAAAGTTTTCTTTAAAGATTAAAAAAAAAAAATCATTTTATCATGCTGTCTCCTGAATAAGTCATTTTTTAGTAAAATAAGAACAATAAAAATTTAGGCAATAAGTAATTTTTTTAAAATGTCAGTGAAACCATTCTATAAAACTTTTCATTTATAAAATATGATTTTCTGCTACTAGACCAGGAGGAGGGTCCCAAACCAAGGTCTTTCAGGATTACCCACCTCAAGGTCATGTGATAATCATATCTGAATTGAAAACAAAAATAACAAAACTTCCCACCTTTTAGATAAGATGCGTATAGGTATAGAAGTGTAAACTGAATCTAGGTATATTTACTTTATTGTGAAAGGTGAACTGAATTGTTTCTTATGGCTAAAGTTCACACTTTTAGGGATGAATGTGTTGCAAAGAATTGCTGAATAAATATTTTGCCTCATCTTAAGTAGTCTCCCAAACTTTATAGAGGATATAGAAAAATGCCAATGTCTTGTTTCTCTTAAATAGAACATATTTATATTCACATGCATGCAACTGATTAAGGAAATGCTCCCAAGAAGTCAAGTAATTTTGACAAAGTCCCAGTTTCAGCACCATTGCAGTCCAGAAGGGAGCTTTCCAGCTTAGGTATGCCTCTTAGCTTGCTCCATTGCAGGGAGTGTATGTGAGAAGGAGAGTAGTAATGTGGAAATTCCAACCACTCAGACACCTCCTTGTGCCTCTCTGATCTTTTTATTTTGGGGAAAATTGGCTCTGTAGCTTAAGGACCATCATTAAAAGAAAAACATGGGCACCTGAGGACCCAGAGCTGGGCACACAGAAGTAGTGAAGTTACCCAAAATGATCTTTCCATTCCTAGTGTAAACAAATGATGGGAATAGGACATTCTTCTGTCCTGTAGGAAGGAATGATGCAGCAATGTCCCAGCTCCTGATACATAGTATGCATGCATGCACGCTAGTCGTTTCAGTAGTGTCCGACTCTTTGCGACCCTGTGGACTACAGCACACTAGGCCCCTCTGTCCATGGGATTCCCCAGGGAAGAATACTGGAGTGGGTTGCCATTTCCTTCTCCAGGGGATCTTCCTAACCCACAGATGGAACCTGTGTCTCTTAGGTCTCCTGCTTTGGAAAGCATTTTCTTTACCACTAGCGCCACCTGGGAAGCCTGATATATATTAAGTGTTTAGCAAATATATGTAGACTAATTAAAAGTAAGTACACACACACATACAACTTAAAAGACATAGATAATTAATGAAGCTTTCTAATTTGTCTAACGTATACATCAAACATTTGCTGAATCACGTGATAGCTGTACCAAAATTTCTACTTAGAATATCTCACATTTTAATATTTAATCAAGTGAAAGAATATGCAGCAAATTTTTATATCCTAGCACACGTTCATATGTCTCTTTGTACTTGACCCTCCTGTTGATTTCAAAGGAGACTTGCTCAGCAGTGCTAACAGCACAGGAGTGAGAGGTTCATGGAAACAGTATTCTATATTTTAAAGTTGCTCATCCAATACCTAAAAGGGAAAAAGAAGAAAGAGAAAAGGGATTTTGTCACTATGCTACACTGACTTTAAATGCAGCAAAGCAACAGTTTTCCACAATTATCTTTACTTTCTTAGACTTCAGTGAGTTTTCCTGGAAGAACAAATACTTTTCCATATGCAATAATGTTAATTCATAAAGCAATTGATATGCACCAAACATCTTAAATTGCTTCTCTTCTTCCTTAATTTTTAAATTGATCCTTTTCTTATTCTGCCTTATCAAATTATGTATGTATATATGGAGCATCTGTAATAATGCAGTTGCATAAGGCATTGTAGTGGGCATTTTGAGCAACATTCTAAGCCTAAGATATTGTCACCAGTAATCTTATAATGCTATTTTAATATATCTGCTAGAAGTAAACAAATGTTTGTCTTATGTCTTTTTTGCTTTTAGATTTTGAAAAAAAAAAAATGTCATTTCAGTGCTGTGACTTATAAAGAGCTTTTTTTTTTCTTCTGATTTTGCTTGTCTCTAGAAGATAGTTTTCAATTCACAGAAGATTATAAACATTCTGATTTAACATATTTACCTGTGATGATTCCTAAGTCTAGATAATGCAAAGATTTATCTTTTGGCAAGTTCCCTATAAAACTATGTATACTCTAATTATGGTGCATGGTATTTGTTAATGGCTTTGTTTCTTTAACATGGCATCTGGCATAGGCCTGGGAATAGAATTATCACCCAAGACATAGGGTTTATGATTTTAGTAAAAGCTTGTAATGTCAAAATAAAAATTTTTAGTGCTCTTTTGAATATTTCCGGGCATTATAAGCTTAAAATATAATAAAAAAAGAGACTTGAGAAAGAGCATATTTACATATCAATTGCAATCATTGATAAAATTTCCTTTGTATTTCAAATGAATTATTATATGAACTATTTCCTAGTATAAATCAGTGATTACCTTTCTAATTGCTCCTTACGGTGTATAATAATTTTGCACAAGTCAGTTGGGCTGCATTGTATTATTGTGATTGCCTGTAGGGTTTCCCAGGTGGATCAATGGTAAAGAATCTGCTTAACAATGCAGAAGACATGGGTTCGATCACTGGGTTTCATCCCTAGGTTGGGAAGACCACTTGGATAAGGAAATGGCAATCTACTGCAGTAATTTTGCCTGGAAAATCCCATGGACGAGGAGCCTGGTGGGCTACATACAGTCCCTGGGGCTGCAAAGGGTCAGACACAACTGAGCACACATGCACAGTACTTAGAATTATTCAAGGTGAGACCAGAATATCACTTCTCAGAAATGATAAAATTATTCCTTGGATGAAAATATAGACTAAATGCTAAATACTTGCTACTAAAATACACTCAGTGAATATTACTTCCTGCCTTTAAATCTTTTAGTGTTTTCTCTTTGCTTTCAGGAGAGAATAAAAACATTTTAAATACTCTTATAAATCTATCTATAATTGATTTCATTGATTTATTTTAGCCTCCTGTCTCACCACTCACCACTACAAAATCTTGGCTTTAACTGTTTTGAATTATTAACTCGCCAAATATTCCATAATCTTGCCTCCAACTCTCGTAAAATATGTTCAATTGTCCTTAACTATGATTTTCTTCTCTTTCACCCTGTCCATATCTACAAATCCCCTAGGTTTCAACAATTGTCCTGCAGATATGCTGAAATGAGGGTCAATGTCTCTCTTGTGTAGTCCCACAGTATTTAGTATTTGGACAGATCGTAACATTTCAACCACCAAAATTTCCTATTACCATGTCTGCACTACTCTACTAGACTATAAAAATATTGAGTTAAGCAACTGTACCTCATTCAAGTTTGTGTCCCCAGAAAATAGCAGAATGTAAGGTACTCAACATTCCAAATAGTAAATATAATTTTTCACACACACACAGACACACACAATTTACTGCAGAGATTGATGAAATTATTTTTATGTTGATGTGCTGAAGAAATTTATATGTGAGAATGCTAGGCAAGCACCTAAAAATAATTTTATGTGACCAGCTAAACAAGAGATCACAGCAGAATATGACAGTTATGGTTACTAATTCAAATATATGCCTATCTTAGTAAGATTTGAAAGCAGTTTGAGACTTACCATATTTGTTCCCTCTTTTTTTCATCCAGAGAGAATACCAATCCTTGACAAATCAATTGATGCATTTTTAAACAAACACGTTATTTCATTTTCTTAACAGTATGACAATGTACAAATGTACAAAGCTTTAAAATGTACAAAACTGAATTTTAGCAATAAACAAATTTGATCTGTACACTGATTCTGGAAGGATTAATCTGTTGATACTCATAATGGAGAATTAATCTATAGTCCCAATTGAGGATATATTGTGTCTTGAAATATAACACTGAAGTATAAGCTCAGTCTCAATAAAGACCCTTCATTTTGGTTTCACTGACTACTCACCTTGTGTCAATGAAAATTCTTTTAACTTTCAGTCCATGATCTATGTCTAAATATGTTTGTTTCCTTCCCAGTGAGTTTTCTCTGTATTGAGCTAAATTTTAATTACATATACATGTATTATCTCTCTATTACATAATAAGTTGCATTTTTTATCCACTTATTTTTCTAAATAAACCACTAATAAAATAACTCTATATATTTATATTTATAAAACTGACAGCTTTATTTGGATAAATATTCATAAAATGTGAATATGGATTTATTTATTGTAAGTAAATTACTTATACATTTATTACATTTTGATTAAAAAATATGGGTCTCAGTCTCACATAGTCATAAATTCTTGAGAATTAGGTGATATCTCTGAATCCCAGTGTCTGAAAAAAAAAATGAGTTCAATTAACATTTGCTTAAAAAAATTGGCACACTCATTAAAATGTAAAGAGAGAGGTAGAAATTATACTCTCATTTGACTAATAGATGCTATATTGTTGGTATTTTTCAACTGCTGAATAGCTGACCTCTATAGTATTTTCCAAATAACTGGAAAAAGCAAAACCGAAAATTCCCTATGCCATTATTCTTTTAAACTTGTTTCTCCTTTAAAAGTACAGACAGAAGCACTTATCCCAAACTTTTACTGCAGTTATTAGAGTAAATGTTTTATGAGACTCTCTCTTTATGTGAATTTGAAGATGCCCAGTTTGACTAGGGGAATGCATTCCAGAAATGAAGAGTTTCATATGTTATTTAAACACATTTTCAAAACAAGGCGAAAGTGTTTACTAAGTTCAGGTCCAGTTCAGTTCAGTTCAGTCGCTTAGTCATGTCCAACTCTTTGCGACCCCATGAACCACAGCACGCCAGGCCTCCCTGTCCATCACCAACTCCCGGAATCCACCCAAATCCATGTCCATTGCGTCGGTGATGCCATCCAACCATCTCATCCTCTGTCATCCCCTTCTCTTCCTGCCCTCAATCTTTCCCAGCATCAGGGTATTTTCAAATGAGTCAGCTCTTTGCATCAGGTGGCCAAAGTATTGGAGTTTCAGCTTCAACATCAGTCCTTCCAATGAACACCCAGGACTGATCTCCTTTAGGATGGACTGGTTGGATCTCCTTTCAGTCCAAGGGACTCTCAAGAGTCTTCTCCAACACCACAGTTCAAAAGCATCAATTCTTCGGCGCTCAGCTTTCTTTATAGTCCAACTCTCACATCCATACCTTTCCCCAAATATAAAGCGCCTAACAGTAGGACTTGGGTGAAGTGTGGGAAGGTGGTCTCATATGCTTTACTAATAGTGTGTTTTGTTGGAAAGCACACTAAATGCTTTCTGGAAGCATCCAGTTGAAAGATGCAAGGTTGGAGCATTATCCAAACAGTTTTCACTCGCTAACATCAGAGAGCTGTCCTGCACTTCTGGGCCAGCAGTTTCAGCATGGTCCACAGATTCAGATTCGGGTCCTGCGTCACACTGTGTAAAAACTCAGATATGCTTGAGGTTGATACTTATAACCAAAGTGAAACAGTATCTTCGACACAGTTGACCTAAAATCAGAAACTGTCCAAAGGGATGTGACCAAAAACACCTGCTACATCAGTTTTCTGTAAAACAGGCATTAGTGTCCCTGCCTGAGATGTATCAGTGAGTAGTACAAACAAAAATCCTGGCCCTGGCTGTTATGGAACTTCTGTTTTGATAACAGTAAAATGCTCAAGTTGAATTGGGTGAATGAAGTCTTTTTTAAATATATTCTTTTGTTTGTTACTTGATTGTGATTTCAAATTGTAAATAGTTTGCAGCGTTTCACATTAAAATTTCCCTAAAAAAATCATTTACCTCTATTATGACAGTGTTTTCCTTCTGGGAAACAAAGGAAACCGCACTGATATTCAGTGATAAATAATAACAGTCCTAAGGTATTATTGTTAAATTATATATAAAATTTTCACAATCAGAACATAGCATGTTTATGCTGATATTGGTATTTACTGAAAACAGTAAAAAATTTCCATGTGTAGCATTCACAATATCTTTTCTAAATGAAAAATTAGAATAGTGTGTTTTAAAAGTATTTCTTTTGATGAAACATAGCGTTTGTACTTCTTTACATGAAATTCTGGATGAGTTGGCCAAAAGGTTCATTTGTTTTCTTCTGAACCAGCTAATGGAAAAACCCAGGCTTCCCTGGTGCCTCAGTGGCAAAGAATTCTCCAGCAGTGCAGGAGAAGTAAGAGATGTGGGTTTGATCCCTGAGAAGGTCCTCTGGGAGGAGGAAATACAATCCATTCCAGCATTCTTCCTGGGAAAATCCCATGGATAGAGGAGCCAAGTGGGGTACTGTCCACAGGGTCACAAAGGGTCGGACATGACTGAGTGACTAAACACACACACACACACACACACACACACGTGGAAAAACCCAAATGAAATTTTTGGTTAAACCAATAATTGACAACATACACAAAAAGTGCTACACCTATCATCTTAATTTATCCCCATTTCCCACAGGTATTAAACTCCATAAAAGGGACTATCTTAATCAAGTGTTTTACATGATGGAAAAAAGTGCTAGTTTAGATTCCCAACACAGTAGTTATAAGATCCGCCATAAAGTTAGGAAGGTATTTATGTAATTACTTGAAATAAAATTTTTAATCTTGATGTTCTGCTCTTGTGCTACATTAGACTAGTGGTGGATTGCCCAAGAGAGCCTTGCTCACATACTGCTAGTTGGCTTCCTATCACCTAGTAATATGGGGAGACCACGTGTCAATCATTCTCCTTTACAGTAGCCAGGACTTCTTCACAAGGGGGTCACTTCTCCAGGCAAGAATACTGGAGTGGGTTACTATTTACATGGAGAAGGAAATGGCAACCCACTCCAGTATTCTTGCCTGGAGAATCCCATGGACAGAGGAACCTGGCCGGCTACAGACAGTCCATGGGGTTGCAAGAGTTTGACATGACTGAACAGCTAAACCACAACCATGCTATTTACTACCATTGTCTAATTAATTTACTTTAGCAACTGAAGTAAATAAAATTATGAATAAGCACAATTTTATTTTTTATTATTAATTTATCTGAGAATAAAACCAAGCAACTGTGCACTGGCATGTGAGAATGTAGTCTTGCACACAGAAAATTCTTTGATTGCATCTGATGTTTTACCTCTCTGTCACTTCATTATGGTAACTCTGGCCTCCTTGCTCATCTCAAGGCAAGACAGGCAATACCCCTGTGCACTGCGGTTTCCATCCACTTGGAACAATTCTGCCAGTGAATGCATGGTTTCTTCACTCACTTCCCTTAATTCTTTGCACATACAGTACTTTCCTAATGAAGTCCAACTTGACCATTGTATTTACTATTTTAATATACTCTCATACCTCCATTCTCTTAAACTATCCATTCTGTTTTTTTCTATGACTCGTCACCTCCTAGCATATTATAAAATATATCATTCGAACTGAGGTCAGCAAACTGTATCCCAATAGGTCAAGTCCAGCCCAAGGTCTGTTTTTATAAAGAAAGTTTTACTGGAACATAGCCATACACATGGGCTTTCCAGGTGGTGCTACTGGTAAAGAATCTGCCTGCCAATGTAGGAAATGTAAGAGATGTGGGTTGGATCCCTGGGTCGGGAAGCTCCCCTGGAGGAGGAAATGGCAATCCACTCCAGTATCTTTGCCTAGAGAATCCTATGGACAGAGGAACCTGGTAGGTTACAGTCCAGAGGGTTATAAAGAGTCAGACACAACTAAAGTGACTTAGCATGCACCCACACATTCATAGACATTTAATTATCTATTAGCTAGGGCTCCTTTTGTGATACAACCGCAGATTGAGTATTTATAGCAGCAGTATAGGACTCAAAAAGCTGAAAATATTTACTATATGCACGTTTAGAGAAAATCTTTTCTGAACCATTGTCAGGATGTAAACTCTAAGAGGGCTGAGAGATATTTTTTGTTCCCTGGTATGTTCCAGTGTCTGGAAAAGCAAATTAATAGTTTCTGAATGAATGACTTCTCTAGCCTGCTCCTCTCTAGTACATATCCATAAACTAATACTGTTGTAAATACTTTAGTCTAAATCAGTGTAACATAAGAGGGAGAATTTTGAGGTAGATAACATAACACAGTTTGAAAGTATTTTCAAATATAGTACAGGTTTATTATATTTGGTAGATATATTTTTCCATACTAGAGTTTACTACTGAAAGATTTTTCTTATCTATATGAATATATTCATGTTTTTCCCCTTCAAAACTATTATCCTTTCAAGTCAAAAGTTCATCTCTTTTTGTTAAATCTTTTTCCAATAACTTCAATCTAAAACATGCAATATATGTTTAAATTCTCTATCTCTTTATATTTCTATTATTAATATGAACATTTTGTTATATTCTAACCTAAGTTTTCCAGATATATATATATCTATCTATCTATCTACCTATATATATATATATATATATATATATTGTGCCCCCATAAGTAACTTTTAAAAACTGGTTTATTAAATGTTGGAATTTTGTCTTATTTTTCTTTGTCTACAGTGACTAACTCAGAATTTGCTAGTTATTCTACCAATATTTGATTTTACTGTAGTCTAAATTTAGCTATGCCAAAAGTAATTTTGAGCCTGAGTATTTATAAGAATATATAGAATATTATACTTACATTTCTTGAAATGGTAAAAGCAGCCAAGTGGTATATTTTTAAATTATCATTAGAAGCCCCTCAAAAAGAGACCTTCTCAAATGCCCAGCCTTCCCTTTCTTTATACAAGGTGTAAATATCACATCCCAGCCTTTGTCATCCTACTTTATTTCACACAATATTAGAAAGTGTTGACAGGTATGAGGTGGATACAAGTTTTCATTTGAAAAATCATCCAACCTCGGAGAAGAAATATTACTTCACATAATTAGAGGAGTGAAAGTCAGGATTCCTATGAAATCAAAATTAGTTTTAAGCTCCACTATATATATAATTTTCATTTGTTCAATAAGCACCTTAAATGTCAATTTGTGCAGACTTTACTGTGAGACTGTGGATACAAAGGTAACTAACATTTGGTCCTTAGCATCAAGGAGCTGAAAGACATGAACATTTTGGCAGAGAGGGCTACCCATGAATTCACATATTCCACGTTCAGATATGTATTTACAAGATTTACATGAGAAAGAAAGGGTAAATTTATATAGGCAAATATTTTGCAGTGAATCTTGTTTTTCTGTTTGTTCTTTATAACCAGAAGTAGGGATTGACTTTATATGACTTCTAAAGTTTTGTGTAGTTTCATCAGTTTCTAAACCAATTTTTGAAAGACAGTTTTTGGAAATTTCTATAACAATTCATAAACTTTCTCTCACTTTTAAGATAATTCCTGGAACTACACAAATTGATTTAGTGAATGAAAGATCTTCTTTCCTCCTCTTTTGAAATTTATTGTTTCAAGAAAATTCTTAGAGAGCCTACATTCTTCTAATAATATTGGGCATTGTCACTTTTCCTAATACACTGTTCCTTGACTATCTTTGTTTTATGTGTTTGTTCTCTTTATATTCAATGCAGTTGTTATATATAGCTACTATTCAGCATCTATATGGTTTTCTGTGTGGCTATATGACCATCTGCATACATTTCATCTTTATAATGGTGTTTTAGATCTCATAATAACAATGAAGTGAAGTTGCTCAGTTGTGTCCAAGTCTTTGCAACCTCACGGACTGTAGCCCACCAGGCTCCTCTGTCCATGGAATTCTCCAGGCAAGAGTACTGGAGTGGGTTGCCATTTCCTTCTCCACATAATAACAATAAATGGGTGTTATTAATTTGATGTTACTTATCATCCTCACAACAGCCCTTTATTACATGCTCACTCAAACATATTTTATTTTATTTTATTTTCAAACATATTTTAAATGAACGGTCTTCTAAATTTTTGAACTAAAAAGAGATTCAGTTACTGTTTTCACCTGCCACCATATTAACAAGCCTTGAAGTAGCAAACTCCCCATCACATAGAATTTTGTAATTTACTCATAGTTATGTACCTCAAAGGCAAAAGTCTGTATTCTTATTCTTTTTTTTTTTTTTTAAATCTTTTTTTTTTTTATTAGTTGGAGGCCAATCACTTCACAACATTTCAGTGGGTTTTGTCATACATTGATATGAATCAGCCATGGAAGATGGTAACGATAACCCTATATGCAAAACAGAAAAAGAGACACAGAAATACAGAACAGACTTTTGAACTCTGTGGGAGAATGTGAGGGTGGGATATTTCAAAAGAACAGCATGTATACTATCTATGGTGAAACAGATCACCAACCTACGTGGGATGCATGAGACAAATGTATTCTTATTCTTAATATAAAAATTGAGATCTCATTCTTTCTATTCTTTCCCTAAAAACATATAGTACATGCTTGGGTCTTGGTTGAGCCCATGTTTGCTCTGCCCAGAGGACACCTCCGTCACATATCCTTCATCCTTTTCCCTCCCACTTCTTTTCAAAGTCTGTTTAACATTATTTTCTCAGAAAGACTTTTATGGGTGATGTTATATATGAAAAATGGGCTTCCCTAGTGACTCAGATGGTAAAAAATCCACCTGCAGTGCTGGAGGCCTGCGTTGAAACCCTGGGTTGGGAAGATCCCCTGGAGGAAGGCGTGGCAACCCACTCCAGTATTCTTGCTTTTGAGAATCCCCATGAACAGAGGAGCCTGGTGGGCTGCAGTCCATGAGGTTGCAAAGAATCAGATAGGTCTGAGTGACTATGCACAGCACACATATGAAAAGCAAAGTAGGTCTCATTTTTTTTTTTTTAACCACATCTCCCTACATTAATTTTTCCAATATCCCTAATGCTCTCTGAAGATATTTTTCTATTCATCTATTTATATCATCTGTTCATCACTCTTGGGGCTTCCCAGATGACACTAGTGGTAAAGAACCAGCCTACCAATGAAGGTAGACATAACAGGTGCTAGTTCGATCCCTAGGGTTGGGAAGATCACTGGGAGGAGGGCACAGAGACCCACTCCAGTCTTCTTGCCTGGAGTATCCCATGGACAGAGGAACCTGGCAGATACAGTCCACAGGGTCACAAAGAGTCAGACACGACTTAAGTAACTTAGCATGCACACATGCATTCATCACTCCCACTCCAAAAATAATAATGTCATGTACGGTAAAGATTTTTGTCTGTTTTCATCCTGATATTTCCTTAGTGTATCAAACATTATCTAACACATAGTAGGTATTCAATAAATACCTTGTATCCACACTGTCAATCACATATTTTAAAGTAATATTGAAATATTTTGAATAGGGAATATAACTAATTGATATTTTACTATTTTTAAATGTTAACTTATTTGCAATTTACGCTATCCGTCCTAAGTGCACAGATATGTAAGTAAAACATATTTTAATTTTGCTATTCATTTATAATTATAACTGCTATTGTTAGCTCTTATTTGAAAGCAGTATCAAAAGTTTGTGTTCTAAATTTTTGCATTATACATTCATAAGTGACTTATAAAATATAGTCTAATGTTTTTAAAGACAGTTAGGAATTCATTTTCAAAAACTCCTACAAGATACCTGGTAGAGATAACCTCATTCTTTTCAAAAGAATATCAAGACAAACATTGTTTTGCTGTAAACTATCTAATGACAAAACATTAATTACTTTATTGGAAATGTTTATTATTAAATTAATCACTAGAGTTTCAGTATTTATAAGGGAATTGCAAGAATTCTTACTTTGGATTTAAAAAGAATATGTACATCTGTTTGTCACCATTCCTTCCCATGATGCCTCCTCTACCCATCTTTTTATTTTCTAATGAGATGGGACTCTTTAAACACAGAATAAGAAGGAACAGACATATTTAAGAGCTAACTAATATTTTTAATATCTTTTTACCTGGTGACAGAATCTTTTAGAGAAATGTCTACTTAACTGTGCAGAAGATGAAGTATTCTAGGACTGTGTAAACTACTGCTTTAGCTATGGTCATGAGTTGGTGAATCAGAGTAAGCACTTGAGTCAATGGGATTGCAATCAATTTATTAGATGAGCATTTACCTCAAAAAGTTGTCTTGAGGAGCTATCAGATCTCTCTCTTGAAGAGGTAAAACAGAAAGCACAGAGACATTTAGAACATGGTGATAGATATTACAGCTTTGAGGTTCATTGATTAAATATTTTTTTTTGAAATCTTACTACATGCCAAACTTTAAATATTGAGAGCATAATAGTGAACAAAACAAAACAGGAATTCTTTGCAGCATCATATTTAGATTCTAATAAAGGCAGAACAATTATCAGATTGGTAAATTAAATCATAAGTATGTCAGTTGGTTTTAAGAGTCATAGAATTAAGCTGAGCAAGGAAGGGAATTTCACGTGAAGACAGAAGGCATGACCTAAGAGTTAGGACTTTCTTTCATATGTCACAACAACATACAAAAGTGATCACTTGCTTGGATGTAAAATGGCCAAATGTGTGATTTCTGGACTATAGCCAATGATTTGGCTAGATGATCAATGAAGTGGAAGAGGCATGAAAATCAGTGACAACGAAATTTAAGAAAGAGATATTTGAATATACTCGTTTGGTGCAAATGTAATTGTGGGTTTAGACTGTGAATTTTAAATCATTATAACCAAGATCAAAACATCTTTATAAATCAAAATAAGAACATTACAATCAACACATTTTGATCAACAAGAAATAAGTTTGTTTGGAATTCAGTTAACTCTTGGAAAGCATTTTCTGCCTCCTGCTGGTTATGGAAGTGCTTTCCCTGAAAAATAGAGTCAAGATGCTTGAAGATGTGGTCGTCTGTTGGCGAGAGGTCAGGTGATAAGTAAAATTTCATAGCCCCATTTGTTCAACTTTTGAAGCGTTGGTTGTGTGACACATGGTCAGGTGTTGTCATGGAGAACATTTGGGCCCTTTCTGTTGACCAGTGCTGGCTGCAGACACTGCAGTTTTGGGTGCATCTCATCAATTTGCTGAGCATACTTCTCAGATGTAATGGTTTTCTGGGATTCGAAAAGCTGTAGTGGATCAAACCATCAGCAGACCACAAAAGAGTGACCATGACCTTTTTTTTTTTTTTTTTTTGGTGCAAGTTTGGGTCTTTCAGAAGAGCTTTGGAGCTTCTTCTCGGTCTAACTTCTGAGCTGGTCATCTCCAGGTGTATAAATTCCACTTTTTGTCTCATGACATAATCTGATCAAGAAATGGTTCATTGTTGTTGAGTAGGGTAAGAAAAGACAATATTTCAAAACAACTTTTTGATTTGTGGTCTGCTCATGAGGTACCCTCTTATCGAGGTTTTTCATATTTCCAATTTGCTTCAAATGCAGAATAACCACAAAATAGTCAATGCTGAGTTCTTTTTTTTTTTTTTTGGTAACTTTTCATGTAGTTGCCATGTAGTTGTAGTAAGAGGGTCTGCTTCAATGATCTTCTAAATTGGTCATTGTCAACTTCAATAGCTAACTACTGAGCTCCTCACCTTTAAGCCTCTCACTTCATTTGTAAAACTCCTTGATCCACCACTGCACCATACATTCATTAGCAGTTCCTGGGCCAAATGTATTTTTTTGATGTTGTGAACTGTCTGTTTCTTTATGACCCATTTTGAACTTGAATAAGAAAGTCACTTGAAATTATTTTTTTGTCTAACATAATTCCGCTAGTCTAAAATAAAACAAAATAAACAGCAAGTGATGTCACTAGCATAAAAACAAAGCAAGACATATGCATTAAAATTATGTATAATATAACCACATTTGTTTAAGAATGTATTCCAATATCAAGTGGCAAAATTCAACAATGCAAAGCCACAATTACTTTTGCACCAACCTGGAGATCCAGCCAGCCCATCCTAAAGGAGATTAGCCCTGGGTGTTCATTGGAAGGACTGACGCTGAAGCTGAAACTTTAATACTTTGGCCACCTCATGTGGAGAGTTGACTCATTGGAAAAGACCCTGATGCTGGGAGGGGTTGGGGGCAAGAGGAGAAGGGGATGACAGAGGATGAGATGGTTGGATGGCATCACCGACTCGATGGACATGAGTTTGAGTAAACTCCGGGAGTTGGTGATGAACAGGGAGGCCTGGCGTACTGCGATTCATGGGGTTGCAAAGAGTCGGTCACGACTGAGCGACTGAACTGAACTGAACTGAATATTTCTCTGAATGGGGAAATAAGTGACTATATTTGTATCCCATGTGAATGTTCACCTCAGCAGAGGAGGATTTTAATAATCAAGTGGACAGAGTGACCCATCTCATGGATACCACTCAGCCTCTTTGCACAGTCACCCTGTCATCCCAAAATGGACTCATGAATAAATCAGCCATGGTGGCACCAAGGACCCTTGGGTTTTATCTGCCACTGAATGCCCAATCTGTCAGCTTCTGAGAACAATGCTGAGTTCCTGAAATTACATATTCTCCAAGGTGGTCAGTTAGCTACCAGGTTGATGACACTGAACTGTTTGCATTGTGGAAGGAACAGTGTTTTGTTCTTGGAAATGGAACTTACTCTCTACATTGAATTGCCCTCTCTGCCTGCAATATTTCTGCCATTCTACTGTCGGTGGACTTACAGAATGTCTAATCTACTGTCATGATATTCTGATTAGAGAATTAAGTCTTCCATTAGAACATATTCAAATGAGCTCTAGAGGATTAAAAGATGATCCTGATGTTGGAAACTAATGTTTTAAGAAAATCAAAAGTTTAATGTATAGATGTTGTTATTGTTTATAGTCACTAAGTCATGTCCGACTTGTTGTGACACCATAGACTGTAGTGCGCTAGGCTCCTCTGTCCATGGGATTTCCCAAGCAAGAATGCTGGAGTGGGCTGCAATTTCCTTGTCCAGGGGATCTTCCCATCCTGGGGATCAGAGCTACATCTCCTGCTTGGCAGACAGATTCTCTACCACAAGGGAAATCCTACAAGTGAATAAAACTTTGTAGATGATTTAAAACATGAATGGACCTTATAAGAGAACTAGGTTTTCAATAAATTGGAAAAATAATTATGCAAGTTGCATATTATTCTACTGTCCTTTATTTTTCTGGTTATTTTATATGATTTTCTAGGCACAGAAAGACATATTTCTTTGTTCCCATGTCTTAAAGAAATGCTAAAGATATGGATGATGATGAAAAGAAATAGTCTTTGCTTTATATGTTACTTTTCTGTGCTGTCAAATGCTTTGCTGAGTCAAGGAGTTTTTTAAAAAGTCACTCTCATAGTGGGACATAGGAAGGGGCAACCTGATGAAATAGAAGAGAAATAAAAATCCACTTGCAATATATTTATGAAATCATGTACAAACTTTTAAAGGTTAATGAGCTCTAGAGAAGATGAATGACAGTTCTAGAATTAATGTCTGCCTACAACCCATTTTCAACATAATCCTAGTTGTGAAGATTTGACATATCACAGGTAATTTGGGGTGAATGTTAACTGTGAAAATGGTAATCTAGGTATTGTGAACCCAACTGATGTTAAAAGAAACATCACTTGGTCAAGAGAAGAAACAAGAGAATTTAGAACTTAGTGCCTAGTAAAACAAAAGCACATCTTAATGATAAAAATAAAAATAAATAACCAAAGAATTATTTTTGAATTTATTAATCTAGGTATAGGCCAAGAGAAACCTACCTTATGATTCTTCTTTTATGTGAATGCTTAAGTATATAATAAGCAAAATCTTTTTTTTTTCTAGCTAAATAACAACATATTAAGAAAGACAACATGACACAAAGAGAAAGTATTTAGTAAAATACATCTGAAACACTGAGGATGCTTTTATAGCAAAGGAACATAGTATGATGATTTTTTGAGACAGAATTTTCTATTTTATATTTACTATAAGATCACACAGTCTATAAAAAATAAAAATTTTAGCATGGACACTTATAAGCAATCAGTTCATTAATTTAAATAAAAGTAAAAATTTGTAAAATTGAAGTGGTAAAATTAATAAAATCAATTTTTATTTTGTATGTTTTAGGCAGATTACTCTAACATTTTTAAATGAAAAAAAATGGGTATTGCCTATAAGAGAAACCTTGATAAAATACATACATTTCTTATTATCTTTATTCTTGTCCTAATGTTGACTTATAGAGAAAGTATCTTAGAATTACAGAAGCAAATATTTACTGAAAATTTCCCAGTTCATTTTATCACTCTAATAATTGTGTTAATCACTTCATATGCATTATTTCATTTAAAAGTGTTAGCAACTTCATAAAGTTTGCACTATTGTTATTATCACTATTATATAATATGATTACTGAGATTTATCCAAAATAAACAACCAGTAAGTAGAGAATTTTGGAGAAGGCAATGGCAATCCACTCCAGTACTCTTGCCGGGCAAATCTCATGGATGGAGGAGCCTTGTAGGCTGCAGTCAATGGGGTTGCTGAGAGTCGGACACGACTGAGCGACTTCACTTTCACTTTTCACTTTCATGCATTGGAGAAGGAAATGACAACCCATTCCAGTGTTCTTGCCTGGAGAATCCCAGGGACGGGGGAGCCTGGTGGGCTGCCGCCTATGGGGTCGCACAGAGTCGGACACGACTGAAGTGACTTAGCAGCAGTAGCAGCAGCAAGTAGAGAATTTAGAGTTTAAATTTAAGAAATTTCTTTCTAGAAATTGAATTTTGGACATTATTGCTTTGATAATCTCATTGTATAAAAATTAAAATTAGACACAATATTTTTTTCTTTAAATTTTAATGCTTAATTAAAGTGGTCAAAAATAGCTTTGCATTAGTACTCGGGAGTAAGTTATGCTAGATGTGTTTTCGTTCTCAAGAAAAGAAAACAAATAGTAGATATATAGATAAACCTATTCTTCAGTAGGTGGGAAAGTCAGGCAGGGTTTCCATTTTGCAGTCTTGAGAATTTCTTCTGTTTTGAGAATTCTCAGTCTTTGCTCTTGGGACCTTCAACTTATTGGATGAGGCCCACCTATATTATAGAAGACTACCTGTTCTGGTCAAAATCTACCTATTTAAATGTTAATCATATCTAAAACATAATTTCACAGTATCATCTGGGATAGCATTTGACCAAAGAACTGGGTGGTATGGCCTAAACACATAAAATTAGCCATCACAAAAGTTAAATCTGTAAACAAACTAAACTTTATCATCTGAGTAATTGAAAATAAATGAACAGTGATTCAACCAGTGTTCGGTGAGGGGTATTAGAATAAATAAATGAGAGAAAGAGAGATAGAGATGTTATTTCATTTCTACAAGCCACATCTCTTCCTTGACCACAAAACCCATGTAATAAATGTTATTGTCTCTTAAGATGGGTAGTTTTCTTAGTTTGTTTATTCTGTTCTTTAAACATCTATAGTTGCTCAGTTGTGTCCGATTCTTTGCGACTCTGTGGACTGTAGCTCAGCAAGCTCCTCTGTCCACAGTATTTTCCAGACAATACTGGAGTAGGTAGCGATTCCCTTCTCCAGAATATCTTCCCAACCAGGGATAGAACCCAGATCTCTTGCACTGCAGGTGGATTCTTTACCATCTGAGCCACCAGGAAAGCCCATTTATTCTGTTACTTGCCACCAAAGAAGCCTAACCTCTATAGTTTCTTAAGTTTGACAAAAAGTAAACAGACAGGTTACTAAAGTCTACAAAGTAAAATTATAAATCAATGCATTTCTTCAAAGAACTACCTCAAGGGGGAAAAACTAGACAAAGAAATCCCACTTTTCCTTAAACTTAAACCCAAAGCTAAAATATGAATATGAATTAAAAGTTTTTTCTACACCTCACAGAATAAAATCACAGTGCTTGAATGATTATGTTATTAATATGCTTGATTTAACTTAAAGATTTCAATATATGTCTACAGAAGATGTCAAGGCATGAAAAAATTATTTAATTTCATAATTATAGTGATTTAAATGTTCATGAATTAACTTCATACTCATTCTTACATTAAAATGTGCTGAAATCAATTTGCACCTGAGTTATTTTAAATGATTAGAATATACAAAAATCTGTATTTAATCTATTAAATGCTCTATTTATGATTTTTATATTTGTATTGCTATAGTACATAGAGGAGGATCACTTATTGATTTTGCTCAACAGGCTGATTTATGTTTTAAATGCTCTCTATTTTTCAAACACTTTAGAGTCCTTTTAAAATGTTAACACTGAAAAGATAAGTTAAGACACTTCCTTTTGGATTTTTGTTTTCTAATAGGCAAAATATGAAGTTGTACAAAATTTTCCATAAAATAAACAACAGTTTTGAATTAAATTTGCATTATTACCCTGTAATGTAAGCATATATACATGCATAGATAAACTTACGCAAGATGCAAAGACTCAACAGTTTAGTGAGTACATGCAAATTTTAGGAAATAAATAGAATTAAACAAAAACAGCAAAATCTTTATATTAAATTTGTTTGTATTTGATTAATGTAATAATTGCTCTGTGGATACTACTTTTATAAAACAAAGAAGAGACTCTAGGCATCAATATGGCAGTATGAACACAAAAGCTTGTGGTACTGTCTACACTGATAATTGAAAGGGGGAGATATTGCGCACTTTGCTAAAAATGTTTGAGGGTAGAAAGGCTGAAAAATTATCATGAAAGACACTGAGTTTGCAAATGTTCTTCTCAGAGCCATGGGAGAAGTTCTAAGTATAAGGAAGGAAGCACATACTAGAAACATGATCAGAATGCCTGAAAGCCCGGAGGCAAATCTATCAGTGTTTTTGTGTACCTCCATAACAGATATCACATTTCCAGTAAAATGCTGAACTTTCCTGCTGCAGTCAGGCATTTGGTATCTTTCCAGTGGTAGGTTAAAAAAAAAAAAAAATCAGCATTTCTACTCCAACTTTTGGAAGTCCTTCTGAAAGGGAAAACTTAAATAAAGAACCTATTGTGAATACTCAGGCAAGTAAATTTTCCAAACACTATATCTTAGAATAGCAGAGCAGACAATGGAATGATGATTCTAAAAGAGTTTTTTGTTTTTTGTTTTTCCCCAAATATCTTTGCTCTTGTTTGGTCCATGTCAGATTTCTTCATATATTTGGCTAGCTAAAAATATTTAGAACAAGTGATAGCAATCCCTTTTCATAATTTTGAGTGTGAGATTTGAAAGCTAAATTGAAATCTCCAAACAAATGGAAGAAGCAAAGTTATTTAAAAGAGACCACAGAGGCAAAAAGAAAACAATGTATTTTTTTCATTGGTTAGAAAATATTACAGCAAGCACTATCTTGTGTAAGAGCTTAGTAATAACTTTTCCATCCAAATAAATTCATAGAATACATTACCCATTCCTTCCAAATGTAAGCATGACGATTTTTCCTAATACTGTTAATAGGATGGAATTGGCAAATGAGAAATGGTTGGAATTGGTAGAGGGCAATCTTGGATATGTCTTCCCATGTGGCTCAGGGATAAAGAATCTGCCTTCAGTGCAAGAGACTTGCAGGAGACTTGGGTTCGATACTTGAGTTGAACATATCACCTGGAGAAGGAAATGGCAACCCACTCCAGTATTCTTGCCTGGAAAATCCCATGGGCAAAGGAGTCCATGGAGTCACAAAAATGTAAGACTTAACTAAGTGACTAAGCAACAACAACAAACCTTGGGTTAATTTTGGAAATATTTCACTAAAGGTAATAGCAGTCTTCCCTGGGGGTTTGGACGGTAAAGAATTTGCCTGCAATGCAGGAGATCTGGGTTTGGTCCCTGGATCGAGAAGATTCCCTGAGGAATGGAATGGCTACCCACTTCAGTATTCCTGCCTGGAGAATTTGATGGACAGAGGAGCCTGATGGGGTCGCAAAGAGTTAGACAAGACTGAGTGACTAACACACACACAACCATTAAATACATATTTAAGTGGGACAGCCTGTTCCTTCTTTGTCTATAATGAGCATTCTTCACTGTTTCTTGGTAACATCTTTCTTCCATTGATTTCTTCTTTTAAAGACAAGTTAATAGTTTGTCACAAACTTTTGTCGATATTATATGTTCTAGCACACCTCCCAAGAAATGTGAGATTAAAAAAAAAATCATAATAAGGGAAAAAATAAACTCTCAGTTCAACTTGGTTATCTAAACATTAGTTTTCATAAAGATAAAATTTGTACATTCTAAATATATTTAAAGAAACTTAAAATCAGAGAGAATGTTACCCCAGGATACACAAGAAGAATGGGCTCTAGCTCACAGTCACACTGTGGAAAAGTCTGCATAAACAATCACAAACTTTTTTGAACTAAAAATACAAGTGAAGTGAAGTGACAGTCACTCAGTCGTGTCCCACTCTTTGCAGTCCCATGGACTGTAGTCCACCAGGCTTCTCTGTCCATGGAATTCTCCAGGCAAGAATACTGGAGTGGGTTGCCATTCCCTACTCCAGGAGATCTTCCTGACCCAGGATTCGAACCTGAGTTTTCTGCATTGCAGGGAAATTCTCTATCATTTGAGCCACAGGTGAAGCCCACTTATGCATTTATTTTCTGATTTGACTATGATAACTGTGCTCACTTTTAACTGACACTGTTATAACTTGTTATAACTTAGGACACTACCTTAAGTATAGACAAGTCATCATTAATATAAGTAATTGTATAAAGATTACATTTTCCAAGTGACTGAATATATTATTCTCTGTACTTCCCTTTCTCTTTCACACATTGTGTCTGACTGATATAAATAAAATAATTTTAGTTCTACCTTTATGGTATATACATAGCTTATCATTCCTCATTACCTTCACTGCTACCACTTGGGTCTAAGATGGGATCAGATTACCTAGTATTCCTTGCAATAGCCTTCTAACTGATTTTGCAACAATCTATTTCCAGCACAGTAGCCAGTATGATCCTTTTTAAATATTTTGGATCATATTATTTATCTGATACAAGGCCACAATGAATTTTTTTCTGACCATTGTAAACTAAATGGCATTGCCAAACTCACACTCACTCTCCAAACACCCTTTTTGGTGCTTTAATCTTCTCAAAATCACTCATAACCACGTGACATCCTACATTTCTATGTACGTGTTTGTTACTATTTGTCTTCTGAAATATAAAGGAGGAGTGAAGTCAGGGACTTTATTTTCTTCACTAGGATATCTACAATGCCTAGAAACTTGTAGGTTCATTATAAGTGCTGAATAAATATCAATTAAGTAAGTGAATTAAATTAAGAACATAGTGCCAAGATTCAATTGCCACAAAAATATAATTAGCCTAACAATTGTAAATGGATTAAAAAGATAATCTCCTTTGCTGTAGATTCATTTCATCCCTCTTATATGATAATTATATTAATAGCTACATATTTTTTCTGTCTTCTATGTTGCAAAGTACTATGTTATATCCTATATAAGCATTGTTCTGCTTATCTTTGAATAATGCTATGAGGTAGGTGCAACTATGATGAATTTTACAGATGAGAAAGCCAAGCCTTAGCAAGATTAAATTATCTTTTCAGGTTATGAAAGTGCTTACACAGCAGAGATGAAGCATGTCAAACTGATTCCAGAACCTGCTTCATGCTGTACTGCCCCAAACACAGTTCAGATGTTTTCAGTTAAGTGGTATTGTACAGATTTGTCTGGAATTATAACCTGCACCAAATAGCATGTGGCAAAACCATGAACTATTTTCCCAAATCCTTAGGTAGTGCCTCATCTGAACCCTTTCAACACTCTCAAGAACATAGCTTCTACCCATTCTGTTCATTTTTGCTGCATCCATTTTACTATCTGCATATGATCTTGATATTTCCAATGATGAGTCAAACTTTACCCTCGCATTATTTAAATCATCTCAATCAATGGTTCTGTCCTTTTATCCAGAACCTCAAAGATTTCCAACCTGTGATCTTCTTTCTTTGTGGGCAGCATCTCCATTTTGTTCATCTCTGCCTCATATTTAAAAAGACACTATTGTGATACTGACAAAATGTTTGAGCCTCTTTCTCATTCTATTCAGGTGATTACTTTGTTTTTCTTTTTAATCTGAAACTAGCTCATAGGATATAATATAATTCAGATTAATGTATTACTTAGAATTTATCTTACTAGAATAGCATAGCATTTTGGATCTAGAATAACATTCAATTAAAAAAATAATAATAACATTTATTTCAACTAGTGGTTTTAGTCTAGGCTTGTTGGATACCTAAAAATTCTCTAGGTAAGACACTGATGTTCCAAGAACAAATCTGCCAAATGTATGTGTATGTGTGTGTTTGTAAAATTGTGTGACTTGTAAGAATAGTATTCATAAACTTTATCAGATTGTCAAATGGACTCTTGACATGAAAAATCTTAAGAATTTTTATGTTATTAAATCAATTTCTTTTTTAGAGGAAGTCATCAAGAGAACATGACTATTGATTGACCCACAAGCTGGACTGAGGTAATCAGATGCTCCTTATCCCCTCCCCTGACCTTGGAATACACATTCTACCCACGCTTTCACTGTGGGAGTCATTTCCAAAGACACAACCTTAAGAGAGCACTCATCTCACACGCTAGTAAAGTAATGCTTAAAATTATCCAAGCTAGGCTTCAGCAATATGTGAACCGTGAACTTCCAGATGTTCAAGCTGGTTTTAGAAAAGGCAGAGAAACCAGAGATCAAATTGCCAACATCCACTGGATCATTGAAAAAGCAACAGAGTTCCAGTAAAATATCTATTTCTGCTTTATTGACTGTGCAAAAGCCTTTTAATATGTGGATCACAATAAACTGTGGAGAATTCTGAAAGATATGGGAATACCAGACTACCTGACCTGCCTCTAGAGAAACCTGTATGCAGGTCAGGAAGCAACAGTTAGAACTGGACATGGAACAACAGACTGGTTCCAAATAGGAAAAGGAGTACGTCAAGGCTGTATATTGTCACCCTGCTTATTTAACTTTTATGCAGAGTACATCATGAGAAATACTGGGCTGGAAGAAGCACAAGCTGGAATCAAGATTGCCAGGAGAAATATCAATAAGCTCAGATATGCAGATGACACCACCCTTATGACAGAAAGTGAAGAGGAACTAAAGAGCCTCTGGATGAAATGAAAAATGAGAGTAAAAAAGTTGGCTTAAAGCTCAACATTCAGAAAACTAAGATCATGGCATCTGGTCCCATCACTTCATGGCAAAAAGATGGGGAAACAGTGGAAACAGTGTCAGACTTTATTTTTCTGGGCTCCAAAATCACTGCAGATGTGACTGCAGCCATGAAATTGAAACACGCTTACTCCTTGGAAGGAAAGTTATGACCAACCTAGACAGCATATTAAAAAGCAGAGACGTTACTTTGCCAACAAAGGTCCTTCTAGTCAAGGTTATAGTTTTTCCAGTGGTCATGTATGGATGTGAGAGTTGGACCGTAAAGAAGGCTGAGCACTGAAGAATTGATGCTTTCGAACTGTGGTGTTGGAGAAGACACTTGAGAGTCCCTTGGACTGCAAGAAGATCCAACCAGTCCATCCTAAAGCAGATCAGTCCTGGGTGTTAATTGATAGGACTGATGTTGAAGCTGAAACCCCAATACTTTGGCCACCTGATGCAAAGAGCTGACTCATTTGAAAAGACCCTGATGCTGGGAAAGACTGAGGGCAGGAGGAGAAGGGAACAACAGAGGATGAGATGGTTGGATGGCATCAGTGACTCAATGGACATGGGTTTGGGTGGACTACAGGAGTTGGTGATGGACAGGGAGGCCTGACGTGCTGTGGTTCATGGGGTCTCAACAAGTTGGACACGACTGAGTGACTGAACTGAACTGATGTTATTGAGGCCATCTTGTTGGTTAGATATGAGTGAACAGATATGATTCTGCAGGGAGGGTGGGAAGACACACTCATCTTGTAAGTTTCCTTACTATTTACCTTGAAAAGTGAAAGTGTTAGTTGCTCAGTCAAGTCCAACTCTTTGCAGCCCCATGCACTGTAGCCTTCTAGGTTCCTCTGTCCATGGGATTCTCCAGGCAAGACTACTGAAGTGTGTTGCCATTCACTTCTCTGGGGGATCCTCCCAACATGGAGATTGATCCCAGGTCTCCTGAATTGCAGGCAGAGTTCTTACTGCCTGAGGCACTAGGGAAGCGAACTCTGCCACCTACCAATCTAGATGCTTACCTCTTCCTTCAATATTTCCTTACCCTCTGTGTACTGGGGCTAGTTTGCAAGAAAACAGATGTTGGGCCAGTCAGGATATCAAGAAATGGTCCTTAAGAAAGAGGCATCCATGAGGGAAATTCCAAGTTGAATGTTGACTGTTATGTGGGGAGAGGAGGCTTGTGTATTAGATACATGTGGGCTGCTTTATGAGCATGGGAGTGTCCCCAAAATTCTGGCTGTTTTGATGCACTTGTCTGAGAAATTGAGCACAACACACTGCACTTGGGCAAAGAAAGGAAAAGAATAGCTGTGCAAGGGATGGCCTCTACTGTGGTCAGACCAGCTGCACACCAAGGCCCAATAAGAGATTGAAGTTCCAGCTAGAAAACTGTAGAGAGAGCTGAGGACAGAAAAGGATGTGCACATGTCTACTGCCCTGCTGACTTCAGGACTGACAGACAAGTTGGGAGAGCAGGCTAATAAATTGGAGACCCTAGACCTTAGATCATTTGAAAATCTAGGAGGGAAAAAAAATGCAATGGATTAAGGTTCGAGTGCTTGCGATAAACTCTGATCAGGATGTTAAAGGGTGGAATCCCTGGGAAAGTGAAGCGAGTAAAGGGGAAGATGCTGTGGTGCTTGACAATTCAATGGTAGAAAGCCCCCTGCCATCTGACCACTGATACAGAGGAAAGCAAAAGCAGAGCAGCAGCAATCCCAGGCAGGGGTGCAGCCCCCGACTCAGGAGACAATCATGAGAGACTATGCGCCCACTGAGTTTACTGAAATATCCCCAATGTTCCAGCAAAAGATAGGGAATAGGACCCCTGCATGGTTGTCCTGGCTATGTGGTGGGAGGCGAGCAATGGCATTTATCTGATTGGGCAAGAAATAGAAAAAAATGAGCAACATCACCACCCACTGTGTACTCCTACAGTATCTACATGGTGTTCTGCGTGTTCAAGGTACTCACTCCCTTATATACTGGATTATTCTAGACTGCAGGAAAGCTTGACCCAACAAGGAGAGTTGCCCTGAGGATGCGATACCCTGGAAATCTATAGAGAAAGTGTAATACTCCTTTAGGGATTTGGGGGTGAAACAGACCCCTAATGCTTCTGTCTTGGAAGGCTCTGATGAGACCATATTCATAGCAGGAATGAGAGCCAAGATACTCTAGTTTGCCCTCAGGACTTTTATTTATTTGGGGAATCACCTAGATCTGTGTTCCTCTTTCAGGTGCCTATACTGTTGCTATGAAGCTAGATATATGCCAAAAAAGTCACCTCCAAGTTAATGAGCCCCCCTGTCAACCACTCAGGGCACACTCCAGAAAATGGGAGATGTGTAAGATTTTAAGAACCAGTTGGGAGACATAGGGTGTTGGAAGAAATTATCCAGAGGACATGACTTCTGATTGATTTCTGAGCTGGACCTGAGCAATTGGAGGCTCCTCACACTGTGCCATCCTTGGAATGTATGTTCTACCCACTGTTCCCACAGTGGGAACCATCTTTAAGCAAGAAGCCATGAGGAAAGCAAACTGTTGATACTATCTGGACAGTATATGTGATCGAACCCAGTTAAGGCCTCTATGCAAGCTTTTAATATTCTGGAGGGCAGGAGAAGAGATCTGTGCATCTTGCAAGTTGCCTTCTTATTAACCCTGTCACCTACCAATCTGGAGTAGCCAGCCTCTTTCTTTAATCTCTCCTTGCCCTTTGTCACCAAAGCCTTTGACTGTGTGGATCAAAACAAACTGGAAAATTCTGAAAGAGATGGGAATACCAGACCACCTGACCTGCCTCTTGAGAAACCCGTATGCAAGTCAGGAAGCAACAGTTAGAACTGGACATGGAACAACAGACTGGTTCCAAATAGGAAAAGGAGTCCATCAAGGCTGTATATTGTCACCCTGCTTATTTAACTTATATGCAGAGTACATCATGAGAAATGCTGGGCTGGAAGAAGCACAAGCTGAAATCAAGATTGCCAAGAGAAATATCAATAACCTCAGATATGCAGATGACACCACCCTTATGGCAGAAAGTTAAGAGGAACTAAAGAGCCCCTGGATGAAAGTGAAAGAGGAGAGTGAAAAAGTTGGCTTAAAGCTCAACATTCAGAAAACTAAGATCATGGCATCTGGTCCCATCACTTCATGGCAAATAGATGGGGAAACAGTGGAAACACTTTATTTTTCTGGACTCCAAAATCACTGCAGATGGTGATTGCAGCCATGAAATTGAAACACGCTTACTCCTTGGAAGAAAAGTTATGGCCAACCTAGATAGCATATCGAAAAGCAGAGACATTACTTTGCCAACAAAGGTCAGTCTAGTCAAGGCTATGGTTTTTCCAGTGGCCATGTGTGGATGTGAGAGTTGGACTGTGAAGAAAGCTGAGCATGAAAAAATTGATGCTTTTGAACTGTGGTGTTGGGGAAGATTCTTGAGAGTCCCTTGGACTGCAAGGGCATCCAGCCAGTCCATTCTAAAGGAGATCAATCCTGGGTGTTCATTGGAAGGACTGATGCTGAAGCTGAAACTCCAATACTTTGGCCACCTGATGTGAAGAGCTGACTCATTGGAAAAGACCCTGATGCTGAGAGGGATTGGGGGCAGGAGGAGAAGGGGATGACAGAGGATGAGATGGTTGGATGGTATCACTGACTTGATGGACATGAGTATGAGTAAACTCTGGGAGTTGATGCTGGACAGGGAGGCCTAGCGTGCTGCGATTCATGGGGTCGCAGAGTCAGACAGGACTAAGTGACTGAACTGAACTGCTCTGTGTTGGGAGGGGTGAGTTTTCAAAACAAATATATATATATATATATACACACACACACATACATATATATGCTGTGTGCTCAGTCATGTGAACTCTGCAATCCTTTGGACTGTAGCCCTCAAGGTTTCTCTGTTCGAGGAATTTTCTAAGTGAGATTACTAGAGTGGGTTGCCATTTCTTCCTCCAGAGGATCTTCCAAACCCGGGGATTGAACCTTCATCTCCTGTGTCTCCTGCCTTGTAGCCAGATTCTTTACTACTGAGTCATCAAGTGATCACACATATACATATACACACACATACATACACACGTATATATAAAGAACTTTTGTTTTTACCAATTACCTCCAGTGTCATTAGTAAAAACAAAAGTTTTTACTTTATGTTTTTACTAATTACCTCAGCTAGAAATTGTACATCTCTTTAAAAAAGTTTTATCCCAATGTGTATAGAGTTGCTATTCTTTTCCGTAACTGGCCTCATTTTCATAAAGTTTTGTTTCTTGTCTGCCAGGCAAAGCTGAGCCTTTTGCATCATATTTTGTTTTTTGAGGCACGGTTGTTTTCTGTGGAGGAAATAATACATCAAACACATAGACTGTGCATCTTTGTTAGGGAGGGGTGACGAGACTTGTGAGATGTGAATTTAGTTCTGCCCACTGACTTTGTCAGCCAGCAGCAAGGGGAAAAAATGGATATAAAAATCTATTGCTCTAGAGGAAAAGGAATAGGTAGCAAGTACTGTTACTTAAAAAAAAAGAAGTGATAGCAATTTTTGTTACAGTTTGCAGCTGTGTTTTTCTGCCAAAATAAACATGGCTGTGTTGTGTCTCATCATTTCTCTTCCTTATCTCTTAGTGAAGAGAAAGAACAATTCTCACTTTACTGATGAGTTGAATCATCATTTTCTGAGGCAAAGAGAGGAGGGAAAATGCTCTCAACTATTTCCATGGATGTTAGTCAGCATTTTCTTTTGCTATTGGAAAGTTGATGGACAATATTATTTTTCTTGATGAGCCATATTATCTCCAATTTGCCAGTTTTTGAATCACAAATCAGCAATTTCACTGGCAATAATTTATCACATTTGCAATATTTTCCTCAACATATATGTATGTATTAACATCAAGAACATCTAATATTTGGCAAAATTGTGTGTGTGTGTGTGTCAGAGAGAGAGAGAGAGATAGCTGTTTTAAAATATCTATGACCATTCAACTCTGACCAGTAATTCAGAACAAAGCATCATCAATATAAAGCTTCTTATCCTTAAAAGTTATTGTGTTGGTTATTTAAAGTATACTGAGTGTTGATAAGTTATTTGGCAAAGCAAAAAGCAGAAAACAGTTTTTACTTTTGATAAGCACTTTCAAGGTAACATAGAAGTAAAAAAATGCAAAAAAGTGAGGCTTCTAATTGGGATTTTATTTACTGACTATTGTTTTAGTACTTTGTTAGCTTCCTATCGTTGCTGTAACAAATTACCCCAAACTCAGTGGTTTAAGGGTTTTCCAGGTGGCGCTAGTGGTAAAGAAACTGCTTGCTAATACAGGTAGAAGTAAGAGACCCAGGTTCAATTCCTGGGTTGGGAAGATCCCCTGGAGGAGGGCATGGCAACCCACTCCAGTATTTTGCCTGGGAAATCCTAGGAACAGAGGAGTCTGGCAAGCTAAAGTCCATAGAGTCACAGAGTTGGACATAACTGAAGTGATTTACCATGCATGCACAGTGATTTGAAACACACAAATTTTTATCTTACATTCCTAGACATCAAACACATGAAGTGGTTTCATTAGACTAAAATAGAGGTGTCTGCAATGTTGTGCTCCTTTCTAGAAGCTCTGTGGAAGAATAGTTTTATTGTTTTTTTCAGGTTCTAAAGGCCGCCCAAATTCAACAGCTCATTATCCCCTTCCATCTTCAAAACAGCAATGGTGCAGTAGGTAGATGAGTCTTTTCCTCATCAGAAAGGTGGCAGGGGTTTTCCCCGGTAGTTCATGGTGAAGAATCCACCTGCCAATGCAAGAGACGTGGATCCAATCCCTGATCCAGGAAGATCTCACACGTGGCAGAGCAACTAAGCCCATGCACCACAACTCCTGATCCAGCACCCTGGAGCTCATGAGCCACAACCATGAGACAGTGCCCTGGAGTCCATGAACCCCAACTACTGAGCTAAGAGAAGCCAGCACAATGAGAAACCCACACGCTGCAACTAAAGAAACTCCGTGCAGTGATGAAGACCCAGCACAGCCAAATAAATAAAAATTTTAAAATATCCTTTTTTAAAAAGCAAGAAAATCTGAACCTAAACTTTAAAAACAAACAAACAAACAATGTCCAATTAAGCACAGATCGGTGAAAAACTAACCAAGCCCAAAAGCTGATGATAGAGAGCTAGGTGTGTGTAAGAAAGAAAAAAATAAAAGTACATATGGAAAAATATACATATACATAAAGTAGCAAATTATGCCAGTATGCCCTTTTGGCATATGATCTTCAGCTGATTATTTTTGGGAAACTATAGACACTGGAGAAGCTCTGAAAACAGAGGTATCTTTTTGTAAGAGACATTTACATTTATGAAGGAAATCATTTTTAAGAGCAGCTGATCCACTGTGCCAGGGACAAAATGTTGGTGAAATGTGTGTGCTCAGTCGTGTCTGACTCTTTGGCACCCCTTGGACTGTAGCACACGAGGCTCCTCTGGTCCATGGGATTTCCTAGGCAAGAATACTGGAGTGGGTTGCCACCTGCTTCTGAGAGGATCTTCTAGACCTAGGATTCAAACCCACATTTCCTGCATTGAAGCGGGATTCTTTAAATATTTAATAACTTGTATGTTTATTTCACCTGGTGGCTCAGTGGTAACTCTCACTTTATAGGTTTTATAGAGTATAAATATCCCACCAGATACTGCTGACTGAGAGCTTTATCCTCAGTTCAGGTCAGTTGCTCTGTCATTTTCTACTCTTTGTGACCCCATGGACTGCAGCATGCCAGGCCTCCCTGTCCATCACCCAAACTCATGTCCATTGAGCCAGTGATGCCATCCAACCATCTCATCCTCTGTCGTCCCCTGCTCCTCCTACCCTCAATCTTTCCCAACATCAGGGTCTTTTCAAATGAGTCAGGTCTTTGCATCAGGTGGCCAAAGTATTGGAGTTTCAGCTCCAACATCAGTCCTGCCAATGAACATCCAGGGCTGATCTCCTTTAGAGTGGACTGGTTGGATCTCCCGGCAGTCCAAGGGATACTCAAGAGTCTTCTCCAACACCACAGCTCAAAATCATCAATTCTTTGGTGCTCAGCTTTCTTTATAATCCAACTCTCATATCCATACATGACCACTGGAAAAACCATGGCTTTGACTAGATGGACATTTGTTGGCAAAGTAATGTCTCTGCTTTTTAATATCCTGTCTAGGTTGGTCATAACTTTCCTTCCAAGGAGTAAGCATCTTTTAATTTCATGGTTGCAATCGCCTTCTGCAGTGATTTTGGAGCCCGAAAAAATAAAGTCAGCCACTGTTTCCCCATCTATTTCCCATGAAGTGATGGGACCAGATGCCATGATCTTAGTTTTCTGAATGTTGAGCTTTAAGCCAACTTTTTCACTCTCCTCTTTCACTTTCATCAAGAGGTTCTTTAGTTCTTCTTCACTTTCTGTCATAAGGGTGGTGTCATCTGCATATCTGAGGTTATTGATATTTCTCCCAGAAATCTTGATTCCAGCGTGTGCTTCCTCCAGCCCAGCATTTCTCATGATGTACTCTGCATATAAGTTAAATAAGCAGGGTGACAATATACAGCCTCGATGTACTCCTTTTCCTATTTGGAACCAGCCTGTTGTTCCATGTCCAGTTCTAAATGTTGCTTCCTGACCTGCATACAGGTTTCTCAAGAAGCAGGTCAGGTGGTCTGGTATTCCCATCTCTTGCAGAATTTTCCACAGTTTATTGTGATCCACACAGTCAAAGGCTTTGTCATAGTCAATAAAGCAGAAAATAGATGTTTGTCTGGAACTCTCTTGCTTTTTCAATGCTTTTTATCCTTATAGCAATCTAATTCTCATTAAGTTTTTGGTATGATTTTATCCCAATAAAAACAGAGAAAAGAGAGTTATCCATGTCTTTAAAAAGCTTGAAAGAAATATAACTTTTATCATCCCTTGACATTTCATGAGTTCCAGGAGGACTTGGAATACCAAATTGTTTTCATGTGGTATGAATCAGCCTAACTTCATTTTGGAGGAAACACATTGAAACATGTATATTACCACATTTAAAATAGATGACCAGTGCAAGTTTGATGCTTGAAGCAGGGCTCTCAAAGCCAGTGCTCTGGGACAACCCAGAGGGATGGGGTGGGGAGGGAAGTGGGACGGGGTTTCAGGATGGGGGACACATGTACACTGACTGATTCTTGTTAATGTATGGCAAAAACCACCACCGTATTGTAAAGTAATTATCCTCCAATTAAAATGAACAATTAAATTTTAAAAAGGAGTAAGATTAGTAGAGACCAAATTCTTTAAAAGGGGTAAAATTAATTTAAGATGAAAATGTTGGGAATACTGGGTTAATGGCATGTGAGCAGAGGGAGTAGAATGAAGAAAAAGCATCACAAAATTGTAAAAATATCAAGGTGAGGTAAGATTTCTGAAATCTGTATTTCCCAGTGGTGTATCTATAAATGGAATGCAAATAGATTATAAAGCACTACTAAATTATTGCTTTGTAAGTAGTCTAATCAGTAATAAAACTTTAAGAAAATTCTCCATTTATTTACATAGATAATGATGGCCTGGAATAGATGAGCAACTTTTATTTTCTCTCTCAGGTAATAATTATTCCAGGTAGAGCAACAAAGTATGGAATGGTACCGAAAAATCCTTTGCTATTGTTCCATGGCAGTGAAAGGAGGCAATACACAAAAACATGATCAGATGATTTCAGATAAGAAAACTAGCAATGAAAAAAAAAAAAGACAATAAGATATATTGTGACTGATGAAAGGCAGAGGTCTCCTTTAAGTAAGGTTGTAATAATGAGAAGAATCTAACAATAAAGCTATCTAAGGAAAATGTTAACCATTGTAAGGAGAATAATAAAGACCTATAACTACATTAAAATGATAAAAGTTAATAATTATACATACAGCAGGTGTATATTTCACTGTTCAAACCAGGATATCTTATGAGTGAAATTTTTTATTAAGGTATTTATTCACGGACTGAATGATTTGGTCTTATTTTATTGGTGGTCAGCTACCATTCAAAATTCATTTTGAAAATAAAATTATTTCTAAACAACTTTAAATAATATATATTCATGCTAATTATGTATACATTGCTATAAATGTATATCAATTAAAGCAAAAGGTGTCATTTATACTAAAAGTGAAATAAGCATATTCTTTTTCCTAGTTACATATTAACACACTTCAGTTCCTTAGTATGCCTTGTAACTGTCACTTTTTTTCCTGCAAAACACTTTCTAAAATATAATTCTTCCCCTTCCTTTTATAAAATCATCCATAATCTCTCCAAAATTGCTTTTTACTTAATGAAACTGAAAATGCTGGTATATCTAATTGCCAATTTTCTTTATACCAAGATGCTTTTAATTGAGAAAATTATTTCTTTCTCTTTCTATTTTACTCTCTTTTTCTTAGTACCTAGTAAAAAATAACCAAACATTTAAAAAATAATGAGCATCTTCAATTTCATTTTTTTTTGCAATGGCAGGTGAATAAGTCTCAACAATTTCGTAGGTACTGTCTTATTATCTTCATTCAGAACACTACTTTTTTTAACTAATATCTTATAAGACAAAATTGTCTATTGTGACCCCATAAAATGACTTACTTAAATGTTTTTGTTATGCCTTTTGCCAAACATAAGTGCTTCAAAATCACAAAATATCTATATTTGATTCCATGCCAGGGTAGAATATAAATTAAATATGAAGTATTCCATCAAAAAGTCTGTCTACATGTAGAGATATGCCATAGCACACATGTAAATGTTCAAAATTAAATCTATATACCACATAAATTTTTATTGTTTAATTTGTTCAGTACTTCCCAAACACGTTTTGTGCCACTCAATTTATTGAACAATTTTATTAATAGATCCCACTTGAATTAAACAAAATATATTTAAATTTCAGAGGATTTATTGACAAAAACTCTTCTTATTCTATATGTGGAGGGCCCATTTAAAATATAGTTATTCCAAAGCTATATCTAATGTCTGATCACAGGCAGTCAAAAGTCAAAGCATGCACAATCAACAGCAGTTTCATTACTATTTATTTTTAGTTCAAACACTCTAATTTTGTATACATAATATGTTTATAAATATTGACAGCTACATTTGGTTAGTAAAATGCTGCAACTTTCTGTGAGTATTTATAAATAATGTTTTTACTCTAATCATTTTGCTTGTTTGTGTGTGTCTGTGTGCGTGTGTGTGATGGATGATATCGAGTCATAAGTCATAATGTTATTATATATTACCTGATATATGTGATGATAATATCATTTCACCACTGCTGAATCATACCCCACAAATGCGTAACCCCAGACTAAACAAAAGAAAATGTAGACCAATGCATATCAAGGGATATTCAACAAAATACATCACAAGAATGCATCAAAATTTTCTAAGTCATGAAAAGCAAGGGACCGCTGAGATTTCATCACAGATGGGAGGAGATGAAGGGATATGATGACTAAACACATTATGGTATCCTAGACTGCGTGCTTTAATAGTAAAATACATTAGTGGGTAATATGCTAAAATCTGAATAAAGATATATATATATATATATATATATATATATATATATATATATATGGACCATTTTTTAGTCTTGGTTCTATCTGTTACAATATCACTTCTGTTTTATGTTTAGTTTTTTGACTGCAAAGCATGTGGGATCTTAGCTCTCAGATCAGAGATTGAGTCTGCACCGCCTGCATTGGAAGACAAGATCCCAACCACTGGACCACTAGGGAAGTCCCTGTATAAAGCATTTAAATGCTAAGAAAATGTGAGTAAAGTCTGATAAGTTTATAGTTTTAAGTATTCGTCCTCATTGCAGACAGTCTGTAATGAATTTGCCTGCAATGTGGGTAAATACACCTGCAATGTGGGAGACCTGGGTTTGATCCCTGGATTGGGAAAATCTCCTGGTGATGGGAACTTCTACCCACTCCTGTATTCTGGCCTGGAGAACTCTATGGTCTATATATAGTCCATGGGGTCACAAAGAGTTGGACACAACTGAGTGACTTTCACAGACAAGGTTAGTATTAGGGAGTGTTGGGTAAAATTTTATAGGAACTCATTAAACAATCTTGACAATTATTGAGTAAATGAAAATGATTTCAAAATAATTTTTAGAGGTTGACAACTGGTAGGGCAGTTTAATGGAGAAAACAATTGGCACATCATTCTCATTTTAGCTCTACTTCAAACAACTTGTGTTTCTTTGATTCTCAGCTTCCTGATTTGTAAAATGCAGAGATAAGGTAATTCACTTGTGATGCTTTCTTCTGTATTGTCTAATGTTATGTATAAAATTTAAACTATGCTAAGCCGTGATTTTGGATTTTTGTCAAGTGGATTGGTAAAAGCAGACATAGGGATTAGTGTGGCAAGCATCCCATAAAATGACCCCCAGTGCCTTCCACCTACTGGTAACCCTCCTGCTTGCTTGGTCTGGATTTAGTGTCTCACTACTAATAATTAAATAGAGCATAAAAGAAGCGATAGGGCATTATTTATTTGACTAGCTTATAAAACAGTGCAATTTTCATCTTGGGCCCTCCCTCTCTCTTATTCACTTTCTCTCTGTCTCTAACTGGCTTAAAGAGGATCCAGATGTCATGCTGTGAGGCAGCCATATGGATAGTTCCAGCTGATGAGAAAGTAAGGGACTGACTATCTAAAATATTGATTTTCATTTCAATGAGGGTTTATCTATTATGTTTAGTCTAATGACATTATTAGTGGTAAAAGATAAAAGTAAGATGCCTGATTCTAAACGTGCATCTTTTAAGAAGTGTGACTTGCCTCTAGCTTCTGATTTCAATATTTATTGGAACAGAGTAAGGCTCTGACTGCTTCAGTGGTGGTCATTAACTTCATTACTATAAGCAGATTACTATAAGCAGCTTTTTCTACACTTGACTATCAAACAACTTTTTTATGGGTTCCTCAAATAAAAAAAGTCTCATTTACATAATTTCACACTTTCCCTGCTTTAATCTTACACTAATTTCATCCTTTCTCTTCTTCTTACCCACAAATATTTTTGGCCCAACCATTAAATATTAAAATATGGTGACATGAAAAAAAATAAAGAAAGAAAAAAAAATAAAATATGGTGAAATGGAACATTGGTATAATCTAATAATTATACCAATATAAATAGTTAATAACCATTAATAATAATTCTTATTGTTTCTAAGCTGATATGCATCTGTTTTAATTATACTTAATCAGTATAAAAATTTCTCTTTAGGTTCATTCTAATGATACAAAATATAATATGATTAACATTGAACAAGAAAAAATATAAGAATGTTCTATTTTGTATCATGATGAAACATCAAGGTGATTTACAGCATTTCATTATGAAATAGATACATCTAAATCTTGTCAAAAGTATATTCTAAACCTTCTCAGAAAGAGTTAACTTTTTCTAGGTCAAGTCTGAAACATTACCTTTTGCTATATATTTTACTTCAAATATTGAGATTGATAGTTTGAAGATAGTAATCTTAAACTTTCAAGAAAATTGTAGTTGAGCTAAAATAAAATATCATGTCATTTTTTGGAATTAGCTATTTAATTAAAATTTTCACTCATCTTCTTGAAAATAGAGATGACTGACAGGCAAATTTTAACCTTCAAGAAATTACTATTCATAATGAAATTATCAAACTTAAATTAAAAAATTTTAATTTTTGGTTTGTGGATATTTTAGGTATTTTATTTTCACAGTTGAGATTTAATTGCATGAGGGACAGTTCATATCTATATTCATTTAAGACGAAGTTGACAGTGTTTATTGATTGATTTTAACTAGTAATCACAGAGCTTCCCTGGGAGCTTACATGGTAAAGAGTCTGCCTGAAATGCAGGAGACACTGGTTCTATCCCTGGATCAGGAAGAGACCTTCTCCAAGAGATCTCCTGGAGAAGGAAATGGCAACTCACTCCATTATTCTTGCTTGGAGAATCCCATGGACAGAAGAGCCTGGTGAGTCCCAGTCCATGGGGTCACAAGGAGTTGGACACGACTGAGCGAATAACAACTAGCAATCACAGAACTAATATTTTAATTTATTCTGGACTTTAAAATATGTCTCTATTAAAATTTTCCTTTAAACTTTTTGGACAAGCATAAAACATTTTTTTTTTAATGCTCACTCAATAATTGGTAATATTTAATACTATTTAATTTTAGTGAATTAAGTATCTGGTAACAATGCATTTGTTCTTTAAACATCTATAGATTTCTGTCTCATAATTAACAACTCTAAAACCAACTTTCACATTAACTAGCTCTCAGAAGCATCAGCAAAAATAAAACATTAGGTAACTTTACAAAGTCAAGGGCTTATGATTTATTGGCAATTTTGCTCTTTTAATCATATCATAGGTTGGACTGAATGACTTGTTAAGAAATGAAATAATGAGTCTAAATTGCAGATTCCAAATCCATTTAAACATATAGAATAAGATATTCATTTTTCTACATGTATATGAAATGTCCTTTAATTTGAAGGAAAAATAACTTGAGAAATGAGCAAATATCTATCCGTAATTGCTAATTCTGCCTCCTCCTGCTGTTACAATGATTCTAACAGTGGAGAATATCAAATGAAATCCCTAAGTAATGGAAAGGGTGATTGTGCTAAAAGGGCAAAAGGGCTGAGACATCAGTCAACTGAGACTCACAATGTTATTACCCTTCTTCTTGGCAGTGCCACTGAGATGCGATAGTAACTGCAGAGTTCAGCAGGAAAGAAGAAAATGTAATGATGATTCTAATTTTCATGTAGATTTTCTTTGTGCTGGAAGCATATCCTGCATCACACTGCTTCCATTTTGTACCCTGCCACTTGCAAATGTGAAAGTAACATATTAAAGACAAGTATTCAAGTCTGATTTAAATAGTGTATAGAAAACCAGAGTGGAGATAAAGATAGATAGTGTTTTAGTGCTGGATAGTAGATTAGTAGACAAAGAGTATAAAAGTGTTTTCATTGTCTGAAGTTCCATTGCTGCTTTTTAGCTGTGATCTTAAGCAAGTCATTTAACATCTCTGTTCCTTAGTTTGTCAACTGCAAAATAATGATAATAATAAAAATGATAGTTCTACTCCATCAAATTATTGTGAGGCACAGAAAATTAAGAGAAGAGCAAATCACTTAAAATGGCATCTGGGATGTAGTGGGCAAATGTTCTTATTTTTCGGTCTAAAACATTATCCACAAGGCTGTTTTTATGAAATAATAAATGAAATTGTTTCCTGTTTAGGAAAGGTGTACAAGTCAATTGTAGACAATTTAGAAAATTAAAAAAAAAAAAAAAAATAGAGTCAAAGGGGTTTCCCACATGGTTCAGTGAAAAAGAATCCACCTGCCAATGCAGGAAACACAGGAAACATGGGTTGAGCCCCCTGATCCCTGGGTGGGGAGGATCCCCCGGAATAGGAAATTGGCCTCCACTCCAGTGTTTTTGCCTGGAAAGTCTCATGGACAGAGGATCCTGGCAGGCTATCATCCACGTGGTCACAAAGAGTCAAACACAAATGAATGATTGATCACAAAGTGTCAAATATTATTTGTAATGTCAAAACTCACTAATAGTTACTGTGATTTATTTTAATTATTATTTACCAATTAGAAATATTTCCCATAAATTAAATATACCCCTATAATGTGATTTTTAACGACTGCATTGTATTTATTTCATCATGTTTTTGCATAATTTATCACCCTTTGAGGACCTGAATAGGCCTCAGTATATGACTTCTAAAGTAAACATAATAATAAATACTGACCACTTAGTTTAATAGGGAGAGTTTGGTTTGACAATATAATATACAGAGTAAACAAAATTTGAGCACAAAACAAATACTAGCTTTTTTACTATTAAATAAATGAAGCTAAAAAAAAAAATTCCGTTTTTTTTAATTCTTTTTACATACCTAGTGATGTATTGGAGAAGGTGTGTATGTTGAATTACTGAAGCACGCATTATACATGCTATTAAGATTTAAAATCTAGGAATCATTTTTAAATTGCAGTTAAGCACGGCTATCTTAACTAAATTTTCCTTGTTCTTCCCCCAAGCAAATTAAATTCCCAGAATCCCTTCTCATTTTTCTCTCATATCTTAAGGTTCCAATTCAGTAGTTCTCCAAGCAAAGACTTAATACACCCTTTCAATTACATGATTACAATATGCACACAGTCTCATTTATCACCCTTTATAGAGCTAATAGGGTTCTTTTGCCTTGAACCATCTATTAAGATATTTAAAGGTGATTTTATAATGCAAATAATTTCAATTTTATATCTATGACTGTAGGGAGATTATTCTAATTTGCAATGATATTAAATGCAAAATAAGTGTAAAGTATGAGCTAGCAACTCTGCAGAATTATTCAGTTTTAGATTTTTTTCCATAAATATCTCTTCTGAGTTCTTCGTTGGATGAAAATTGCATGGAAATTTAATATATATCTGCAATTTTAAATTATTAATATATTCTCTAAAGTTGCACTCTCAATTTTGACCAATATGTCATGTTTTCATGTAAGGACTAGGTTAAAAAAATTGAGGGATTTTGGTCATGTACTGCCAGTTTAAAATCTTGGTAATCAAAGCAAATCTCTGGAATACATTTCTTAGACTATGGCCCTTCAGCATCTGAAGAACTGAGGACATGTTCTCCTGAATGATGGAAAGCCTATTAGAATTTACTTGGATCTTATAAGTTCCAGTGATAGTTTTTAATTTATAGCACGTATCAATATATTGCTTCTATTTTAGCATTTGTTAGATATTTTAATAATTCTCTAATATAATATTAAGTAATATTCACATCCATCATCATAGAACTATGAGAAATTATTTTAACAAATAATAAATGCCTACACATAACTATGACACTTTTAGTCACCAATAAAATAAACCTAATATTCTTCTGATATCTTTATCTTTTTATTGTCCCAAAAGTCTATTTTGTCTATAAACAAATTAATCCTAAGAAAAGAAGGAGCAGGCAGCAATGGTAGCTAGTGTTCTTTTACTCATGAATATTATCATAACTATGCAAGGAATGGAATAGGTTCTGAATTTTATGCTAAATCTGGAGAATTGCAATGAGGATCTTAAATTGAACCAAAGTGAAGAAATCAGTTAGCAGTGTTTGCTGAAAGAGTATTAAGGAAACTTAGTGATTACCTATGTGCTGTGCTATGCTTAGTCACTCAGGTATGTTCAACTCTTTGGGACGCCATGGACTGTAGCCCACCAGGCTCCTCTGTCCATAGGGATCCTCCAGGCAAGAATAATGGAGTGGGTTGCCATGCCCTCCCCCAGGGGATCTTCCCAACCCAGGGATCGAACCCAGGTATCCCACACTGGAGGAGGAGGATCTACCATCTGAGCCACTAAGGAAGCTCAAGAATACTGGAGTGGGTAGCCTATCCCTTCTCCAGAGGATGTTTCTGACCCAGAAATTGAAGCGGTGTCTCCCGCATTGCAGCTGAGCTGCCAGGGAAGTCCAGTGATACATACGTTAATCATACCCAGTGAATTCACATTCTCAAACTAAATTTTTTCTCATTTTCAATCTCTCTTTTGGTTCATTGTTTCTTTCTCAGTCAAGCTTCTTGCAGCTGCACAAAACAGAACCAAATTCAGAATGGTATAAGAAAAACAAATTTGTTATTTGACTAGTTGACGTAACTGGAATCTCAGTGTCACACTTACGTTCAGCAATGAGCAGAGACGGGAGCGTCCTCAAATCTATCTAACCTCTCCTTGGACTCTGTGTTGCTTTCATTTCAATGTGTATTCTGTCTTTGTAGTGGCAAACATGATCATCTATATCATCAGACTTTTATTTCAATGTGTTGCTTTTATTTCAATGTGTAATCTGTCTTTGTAGTGGCAAACATGATCATCTATGTCATCAGGCTTTTATATTACCAGTTTTTAAACCCCAGCAGAAACAGTTTTCTTCCTTCACTGTTGCAGAATGAAATACATGTTGACTGCTCAACCCGTAATGAGGTCTGTAGTGAAGAAGGGTTAATTAGATCCAACAGAGTAACATGGACCTATGGTAGGGAAGAAGTGAAACACCAAAGAAAATTAAGGAAGACTTCACCTAAAGAAAGCTGAAACAACAAATGGTCACAATAGTAAGAGGTATAAACCACAATGTTACTCTGATAATCTCCACAGTATTAGCTTTCCACTATTGTATTAAAAGTCACTACAAACAGTGACTGTCAACAACACCTCTTTATTACTCTATAGCATCTTTAGGTCAGAAGTCCAGGCATAGTTCACAGATATGTAGTGTTCAGGTTCTCGTCAATTGGAAACAATGAATCTCTCCGGATGGTAATCCAACAATTACAGGCTTCTTCCAGACTCAGTGATTGTTGACATAATTCAGTTTCTTTCAGATGTAGGACTGAACCATTCTGCTCTTAATGGCCTCCCATTGTTATCTGCCATGTGACATGTTACTGTTTTTTTCTCTCCCTCTCTCTTTCTAAAATTAATTTATTTTTTATTGAAGGATAATTGCTTTACAGAATTTTGCTGTTCTCTGTCAGACCTCAAGATGAATCAGCCTTAGGTATACATATATCCCCACCCTTTTGAGACTCCCTCCCATCTCCCACCCCATCCCACCCCTTTAGGTTGATCTAGGGACCCTGTGAGCCATACAGCAAATCCCTGTTGGCTATCTATTTCATATATGGTAATGTAAGTTTCCATGTTCCTCTTTCCACACATCTCACCCTCTCCTCCCCTCTCCCCATGTCCATAAGTCTATTCTCTATGTCTGTTTCTCCATTGTTGCCCTGTAAATAAATTCTTCAGTACCATTTTTCTAGATTCCATATACATGTGTTAGAATACGGTATTTATCTTTCTCTTTCTGACTCACTTCACTCATAATCTTCATTTAGCTACAACCTCTTGAAAACATCAATATTTTATATTGTCTCTCCTCATTATGTAAACCTTCAAAAGAAATCATTTCCAGTTTGACAATTTAAACTCATATAGAAATGCACACATATGTATATACAACCAAAGAATTTCTTTCTACAAACATTTTAAAACATTTTTAGGGGGTCATGTTAGCTATTGCTATGATCATACATTTTAAAATCCTGTCCCTAAAAGCAGCTTATAAAGCAGGACAAAATTGATAAAAAAAAAACAACCATTTCAATGCTCAGGAAACAGACCATATATTTCTATGAAAGCTATCTAACTTGGATAAATACTGAACCTTTAATTAAACTAACAGGAATCTGTGATGGTCTACCCAGAGGAAGAGGAAATAGAGCAGAAAAATAAAAAAAAAAAATAATAATGATCACGAACTTGATACAAACATGTTAATGTACACTTGAAGAGAGCTCTAAATTAGGACAATTGCAAATAAACCCACTTCCAAAGAAATCATAGTCAAACTGTTGAAAGAGAAAAATTTGTATAAAGGAAAGGGAATTATGACTCACTGTGTACCAGGACAATTCAATATAATTAATGAATGACTTCATCTGAAACCATGGAAACCTTCAGACAGTGGAATGATATATTCAAAGGACAGAAAGAAAAGCAAGCAAACATAACAGCCTGTCAACACAGAAATATACATACAGCAAAATAACCTTCAAAAATGAAAGTAAAATTCAGATGCTCTTAGACAAACAATGAAAAACATTGTTACTAGTAGACCTGCCTTACAAAAAAATACAGGGACTTCTTCAGGCTGTAGGAAATTATGTGAGAACATACTTCCATCACAGGAAATTGAAAAAAAAAAGATAAACTGATCAATTAATATGTTTGATTCTATAAACCTTTTAGTCTCTTAATATCTTAAAATTATTAAATTTTATAAGGCAATGATCATAACAGAATTATTGGGTTATATTATATCCAAATATATATATTGATAATTATATATATATATATATATACATGCATATATATATATATGTGTGTGTGTGTGTATATATATACACATGGGGGACTGGTCCTAGGTAAGAACAAAGTTTCTATATTATACTGGAATCAAGTTAGCTTTAATATGAAGTGAATCTAATCAATTAAGCTTCATGTCATAATCCCAATAGAAACCATGAGAAAATAACTAATAAAAATATAATTTAAAAAAAAGAATTAAATTTAACATTAAAAAATATTTATTTAGTGTAAAAGCCAGTTGTTAAGGAAGCCTGATGTTGTTTAGTCACCAAGTTGTGTCCCATTTTTTTGTGACCCCATGGACTGTAGCCCACCTGTTTGCTCTGTCCATGTGCTTTTCCAGGCAAGAATACTGTGTGGGTTACCATTTCCTCCTCCAGGGAATCTTCCCAACATGGAGATCAAACCTACATCTGGTAGGTAGTTTCCTTACTACTGAGTCACCAGGAAAGCCCAGTTAAGGAAGCCTTTAAAAACACACAAAAAGCAAAAGACATAAATAATGTAAATCTAACTGTATCAATAATTGTTTTAAATGTGAAATTCTATACAATGCAATTCTGTCAGGATAAAAAAATGGAAAAAAAAAAAAACAAACAAAAGCAACAAGATCTATATATAGGCTGTCTGTAAGAGATAGAACTTAGATTGAGAAAAACCCACAGATTGAAAGCAAAAGGGTGGGAAAAGATATCCCATGTTAAAAAAAAAAAAAAAGATATCCCATGTAAATAAAATTAATAAGAGAGCTGAATCAGCTATATCAATATCAGAAAGTAAAAAGAAAGAAAGAAAGATTTTAATACTCTTCAGTTCATTTGCTCAGTCATGTCTGACTCTTTGTGACCCCCTGGAATGCAGCATGCCAGGCTTCCCTGTCTATCACCAACTCCTGGAGCTTGCTCACTCATGTCCATCGAGTTAGTGATGCCATCCAACCATCTCATCCTCTGTGGTTCCCCTTATCTCTTGCCTTCAATCTTTCTCAGCATCAGGGTCTTTTCCAGTGAATCAGTTCTTCCCATCAAGAGGCCAAAGTACTGGAGTTTCAGCTTCAGCATCAGTCCTCCCAATGAACATTCAGGACTGATTTCCTTTAGGATTGACTGGTTTGATCTCCTTGCTGGACTCTCAAGAGTCTTCTCCAACACCACAGTTCAAAAGTATCAATTATGCAGTTCTCAGCTCTCTTTATGGCCTAAATCTCACATCCATGCATGACTAATGGAAAAATCATAGCTTTTGCTAGACATACTTGACATACTACTTTCCCAATTTTGAACAAGTCCATTGTTCCATGTCTGGTTCTAGCTGTTGCTTCTTGACCTGCATACAGGTTTCTCAGGAGGCAAGCAAGGTGGTCTGGCATTACCATCTCTTGAAGAATTTTCCAGTTTTTTTGTGATCCACACAGTCAAAGGTTTTAGCGCAGTTCATGAAGTCGAAGTAGATGTTTTTCTGGAATTCTCTAGCAGTTTCTATGATCTAGCAGTGCTGGTAATAATAGTAGTAATTTTTTAAGTCATATTTTAATATTATTATGGAAATTTGCACTTTTACATATTTTCTACACGGGGTATTCCAAATAACAAGTACTAAACACTCAGTTCATTTTTATCTTGCTTTTTCTGGATCTGATTATGATTATGATGGTAAGTATCCATCTAAAGGGGAGGTTGCACATTCTTAGAACAAGTTGCCACAAAACATTATTTTATGAATCTTGTGATTCTCAAAATCTATGCTATATGGGCAGATAGAAACTCAAAATTCTGTTTATCAAAAATTGATGTTATGAATATTTATTTATGTTATTTATATTTATGTTATTTATATTTAATAATTATCACTTCAATGAATACCATAAATATCTGATTTCTTCCTTATTTACATTTAGCTGATAATTTTGTATTCTTCATTCTAGAGATCTGATATTCCTTACATGAGACACAAATATGATGAAAAAAAAAAGAACCTGCAAAAATTTATGGCTCAATCAAGGAGAGTTTATAAGGCAGAAAGAGAGAGAGAGGGAGACAGAGAGAAAGAAAGAGAGCTGCTAAAGCGAATGATGAAAGACAAACAAACCCCACACCTCTTTGAGGGAATTGGTTAATTTTACAGAAAAGAAATTCCAACAAGAAGAAATGAAGTATGAGATGAGTGTGTAATTGCAATTATACTCTGGGTTTTCATCAAAAATCTTTGCTTAACAGCAGTAAAGTAAATTAGTTTTACATGAACAGTAAAACTTTTATTGTAAAATTTTTAAAATATGTGATTAATGGAATAACATACTCTACTCAATTGGATGTACTGAAAAAAATTTTCCACACAAACTAAGTTAATAAATTAAGATACTTCATGTAGGATGGTGAAGGGTTTAATTAATGAAGGCTAAGCAAGAAGCCTAAGCTTAAATTACTCTGCTCTAGAGACATAATCTTTTAGATTACTATAAAAAGTTAGTATGTCAAGCCGCTTCCTTTTCCGCAATTATTTTCTTTCAAAATAAAATAATGTGCTTCTTCTTCTTCTTCTTCTTCTTTTTTCTTTAGCCTATTCAATTTGCAAAACCAAGTCTATGGCAAAAGCAAAATTCCTTACTTCACATTTTATGGGCAGTCTCTTTAATCTTCCTACATTCTGTACCTTCTGGCACAAGACACTTAGTTCATGCTTTTCCAGAGAACTAATTCCAATTAATGTCAGTAATGCTGTGAGGAGATTTCAAGTGATGGATGTACTCAGGTCTATTAGAAACTATCATGCTTTTTTTACATAGAAGCACAAAATCTTCATATTAAATGACAAGACTTAATCTTTTATTTACTTTCTAAATAAGTAAACTTTTGCATATTGACAGAGAATCAAATTTTTATTAGTGATATCAGCTGATTTGATACTGTCAGTTGGGGAAAAACTGTAGTTTTTTAAAAATATTTTTATTAAAAATAATTGAAATTAAAATTTTATTTCTTTAATATTTTATTTTCATACATCAACATCAACTCTTTTTCCTTTTCATCTATATTTGCAAATTTTATTTTTCACAATTTTTTCTATTTAGAGTACTGAAGGCAGTTTTCATTGTGTGCATTTCATTCTAATTGGATAAATTTGTCATTATATGAATTATTTTTCAATTTCTGCCAAATATGTGTCCAAGTATAATTCTTTAAAAATCACTGATATAGATTTATGTCATAATTATCCATATTTTATAATAAAAGAAATGCATAAGAAAACTCAAGCAATAAAAATACTTCATAAAAAGAATGTTAATAATGTTTACATTTTTGTCACCACCTGTCCTTTCATCCCTTCAACCATTTTCACTATGAGTCTCTACAATGAAAAATTGTATTTATATCATTTCAGATCTTCTTCCACAAACACACATATTCACACAGTGTTTAAATGATAATTTTAGACTTATAGATCAGTTAGCCACTTCACTCTATAACTCATCAAGCTAGCACAACAAATGGCATATCTTTTTTTAGCTCCTGCATATTGTCCCATATGACAAATATACCATAAGACCTTTATGAAGGTCTTAGGCTATAATCCATGGGGTCGCAAAGAGTCAGACATGACTGAGCAACTTCACCTTCACCTTCTTATGAAGGAACATTTAGGTAGTTAGGTAATTACGTAATACATTAGGTAATACATTACTAGTATTTTTCACTATTGTAAATAATATTGCAAGAAAAATAATTTATATGCAGGCATTGCACTTATGTAAATAAGTGCTTAGGATAGATCTCTAGGATTAAACTTGGTCAAAAGTATGCACATTTCTATTTTTCATAAGTATTTTCAAATTGATCTCCAAAAACTATGTAAATACTGTAACTATTTTCCCTTACTTTTATTCATTTAAAAAAATATAAGGACATTTTATAAATAAAAGAGAGTGTCAACACCCTAACTTTTGTTAACATTTTAGTACAGTGTTAACTGGGGCTGGGGGGAGATGCAAGGTTAGGACAGTTGCTAAACCTACCAGCCTGTCTTGAGAGCAGGGTTTATCTTTTTTTCTGGAGACATCAATCCACCCTCTTGACTTCGCTTCTCACACTATATACATATAACTTGAGCTATAATCTACCTAACTTGCTCTCGGTTAGATTGTTCATGACCACTTTTATCTGCAATGGACATAAATACCTAGAATTATAACACTTAATGCAAAATTTAATAACTTTAATGAACTATAGGTATTTGTCCACTCTGCCCATAATTTTAACTTATCAAATGCATGTTCATTGATTTTTACAATAACACCATTGAGTTTAGAGTCATAGGTTATTCATTTTTATTTTGCCATTGTGCTGTTTCTTTGGGGCACTACTTCGAGTCTTCCAGGTCGACTCATTAAGTTATTTCTATCCTGTCACTGTAATCACTACAGCTTTGCCCCTACAGGCGTCCATAATTCCTCCTTACTTGTGCTTACTTACCTTGGTGATTATTCACTTTCAAAAGTCATTAATAAAGGTGCAATACAAGGTCATTCCACCTCATCCAGAAGAAATCAGTAGTGTCCTTGCTCAGTGCTACCTCTCTAAAATGAAAGAGGCTGTCACTCCTAATCTCGAACCTCCCTCCTGCTGTATTTTTTTTTTTTCTCCCCCATTACTAACTTCTCAGGCTCAGCTGTGTTTGCCTCCATTTCCAAAAGCACTTTTATGCCCTGAGAGGTTTGTGTTTCTATGAATGTTTCGTTAGAAAGCAGTTCAAAACACTTTTCTGTCATCGTTTCAGTTAATTTCTCATAGTTCTCTGTAATGTCTCCAAGTAATCAGTTCTATAGTGATAGCCTCATTTTACACTGAATCCAAGGAATAAAAAAGTCAAGTATATTGAAAAGGGAATCACAAAAGATATCAGAAATATGTACTTATCTCACACATTAGCAAAGTAATGCTCAATATTCTCCAAGCCTGGCTTCAGCAGTATGTGAACCGAGAACTTTCAGATGTTCAAGCTGGATTTAGAAAAGAGAGAGGAACCAGAGATCAAATTGAAAACATCTGCTGGATCATCAAACAAGCAAGAGAGTTCCAGAAAAACATCTACTTTTGCTTTATTGACTACGCCAAAGCCTTTGACGATGCAGATCACAACAAACTGTGGAAGATTCTTCAAGAGATGGGAATACCAGACCACCTGACCTGCTTCCTGAAAAATCTGTATGCAGGTCAAGAAGCAACAGTTGGTTCCAAACAGACTGGTTCCAAATCGAGAAAGGAGTACGTCAAGGCTGTTAATTGTCACCCTGCTAATTTAACTTGTATGCAGAGTACATCATGTGAAATGCCAGGCTGGATGAAGCATAAGCTGGGATCAAGATTTCCAGGAAAAATATAAATAACCTCAGATATGCAGATGACACCATCCTTATGGCAGGAAGCAAAGAAAAACTAGAGAGCTTCTTGATGAAAGTGAAAGAGGAAGAGTGAAAAAATTGGCTTAAAGCTCTACATTCAGAAAACTAAGATCATAGCATCAGGTCCCATCACTTCCTGCCAAATAGATGGGGAAACAATGGAAACAGTGACAGAGTTTCTTTTCTTGGACTCCAAAATCACTGCAGATGGTGACTGCAGCCATGAAATTAAAAGATGCTTGCTCCTTGGAAGAAAAGCTATGACCAACCTAGACAGCATGTTAAAAAGCAGAGTCATTACTTTACCAACAGTTGTCCATCTAGTCAAAGCTATGGTTTTTCCGGTAGTCATGCATGAATGTGAGAGTTGGATTATAAAGAAAGCTAAGTGCTGAAGAATTTATGTTTTTGAATTATGGCATTGGAGAAGACTCTTGAGAGCGCCTTGGACTGCAAGGAGATCCAACCAGTCCATCCTAAAGGAAATCAATCGTTGACTATTCACTGGGAGGACTGATGATGAAGCTGAAACTCTAATACTTTAGCCACCTAATGTGAAAAATTAACTCACTGAAAAAAAAAAAAAAAAAACCCTGATGGTGGGAAAGATTGAAGACAGGAGTAGAAGGGGACAGCAGAGGCTGAGATGGTTGGATGGCATCATTGACACGATGGACACGAGTTTGAATATGCTCCAGGAGTTGGTGATGGACAGGGAAGTCTGGCATGCTGCTGTCCATGGGGTCATAAAGAGTCGGACACAACTGAGCGACTGAACTGAATTGAAGCTTGTAATTTTGAACTCATTCTTCAATAGCTATTTGCTGAGTGTCTCCTTTGTCAGGGCTCAAATATGAAAAAAAAATATTTCCTTTATTTTTCCCAAATAAATGCATGGTATATTTGTAATCACATAAAGAGACATCCAGTATTACTAGCATAGTTTTATTTTTATTTATGATTAAAGACATTTACTTGGGCATGATTTTGCTTTTATATCTATTTCTAATTAGCAATAAAATATGTGTAAAATTCACTTGCGAGAACATTTGCCTATATTTTGCCACAATTTTCTTAGGGAACTCTGACAGGGTGAGACAAAAAAAAATATATTGTATCAATAAAATTACATGCTATTACTGAGTTTCTACCAACACTTAGTGAATTTAAACAATTCTTTAAAAAATTAATACTCAAGGAGTAGAAATTATACTTAAAAGTTTCATAATTTTAGAGTTTATAAAATATTTTCATATGTAGTATTCTATTCACCTCAGTAGCACTTTAAAATGCAGTGTGTGCTAAGTTGCTTCAGTGAGGTCCAACTCTTTACAAACCTAAGGACTGCAGCCTGCCAGGCTGCTCTGTCCATGGGATTTCCAAGGCAAGAATATACCGGAGAGGGTTACCTTGCCCTCCTCCAGGGAGTGTTCCTGACCCAGTGAGCAAACTCATGTTGCTTACATCTCCTGCATTCGCAGGTGGGTTCTTGACAACTAATGCCAGGTGGGAGTCACCTTAAAATGCACATAATTATTCACATTTTATAACTGAAGACATTGGGATCAAAAGACATAAAATACTTTTAAAGGATTAAGGGTATTTTAATCCTTAAGTTGAATAGCAGAAATTAAAATCCAAGTTTTCTTTTTCCAAACTCAGTAGCATTATCTCTTAATACAAATAATATTTAAGGGTTTATCGTATACCAGGAGCTGGGGATTTTATAGGTTTTGTCTCATTTAACCATCACAAACACTAAATTAAATAACTTTTAATGGTATTATAGGCTTACAGAAGAGGAATCATAAGCATGAATCCCACGGCTAGTTAAGAGTGAAGATGGGACTCAAATCCAAATGTCTGACTGTGTAGTCAAAACCCATAACCATGACACCCACTTTCTGTCACTTTTTGACATTAATTGAAACCAAAAGGACTCAGCATTAGTATATCCTTTGTTCATGTAACTGTAACCACCATAGAGCAATAGCTTTTCTCTCCTTGAAAACTCTTGAATATTACGCCCTGATTGAATTCAAGGATGTGCCTTTAGTGACTGGCTCACCAAGATGAGACCAGCACTATAGGAAAAACAGTTTTACCCAAACATCTTGTGTGGAAATTAGCACCTGGGTTCCCACCAAGAAGATATACTGCATCATAATCTTTATTTGACTAAGATTCTGCGCATGTGACAGTTTGGAAAACACTGCCTTGGTGAAATGGCAATGACCCAAAACAATTTTGAAAACTGAAGATATATTAAAGAATATATTTTAAAGTTATTTTATTTTGATCAATTTTGTGGATATTATTTATAAAGGTAAATAATACTTTCCTCATAATGTTTTTGAAATTGGTGGTGTTTTGTGATTTCATGAATAACAACATTTGAGAAGGCATTTTCTCTATTTAGTTTTATCAACCTTTTTTTTTGTTTGTTTGTTTGTTTGGTCCAGCCCTTTATGTTGTTTTGTTTGTTTGTTTTCAGTTTCATGCAGATCTAGGTACTTTGTGTATTTCTGTGATATAGACTACATGTTGGAAAAAGAGTGAAGGGAATGTTAACTTAGAAAATGAAGTATAAATCAGAAGCATGTCTCCTAAGGAACATTCAATAATATCCAAGTAAATCATTGAAAATATAATATACATAGTGCAGGTCTTTTTTTATTTAAATACTACAGTACAATACTACACTATTCTATAGAGTGTCATGAATTTTTAAAAATTTCATAATATCCTTACTCACTCTGCATCTGTCTCAGTTGAAACAGTCAAAAGAAATTTTGTCTGTATATATGTGACCTGTATCTCTTTAGAAAATAAAACCAAAAAAGTATCACATATACGTTTTATGGACTTCCCAGGTGGCACTTGTGGTAAAGAACCGGCGTGCCAACGCAGGAGATGTAAGAGACACAGGTTCAACCCCTGGGTTGGGAAGATCCCAAACAGGAGGATAAAGCAACCCGCTCAAATATTCTTGTCTGGAAAATCCCATGGACACAGGAGCCTGGTGGGCTACAGTCCAGAGGGTCTCAAAGAGTTGGGTGTGACAGAAGCAACTCAGCACAGTACATGCATTTATACCTTCATAAAGCTTGCACACCTAAAGGAAAAAAAAATAAGGAGAAAAATATGGCAATAATATCAATTCAGTTGACTGTAATGTATCTTCCTAATCCACTCTATTATCAAGATTATGTCTCTAAGTGTGAAGTGGTTTACCTTGATACATTATGTCCTTTAATTTCTCTGTTTGGTATCATTTTGAAAGATTATGAAATGTGAAGGAGTGTATTACCTGTTAAAGTAAGACTGGTTTTCTGTCTACATTTTTATCCTTAGGCAACGAGTTGACAAACGGACATGAATTTTGCCTCTGAGTGTTCCATAAGCTGGTATTGTCCTGACATTGCAAGTGTTTACCACGAAAATCCTCTGCATCCATCACCCAGGGCCAGCCTTTGCTTGATCCTAATTCCAGTGACATTGAAATCTGAAGCTCCCTGCGAGTCATTTATCACACTTATTAACATGTTCCACTGTGGATTAGAATAGCAATCCACTATTATTTCAGAGAGCTGCCCAAGGGGCAGATTCTATGCAGAAATCTTAATGCTTTATTGAAATAGTACTTTGGTTTTAATAGATGATTCTTCACAAAGGTACTCTGCTTTCAATTATGAAAGGTTATGTTGGCTTTTGAAATCTGCCATCTGTGCCCAAGATTATGTAAATCCCTTAGTTTAATGTTTCATTTTTCTGCTCTCTGTATTCCACCTTAATATTTTAACATGGCTATGTCAATTGGATTAATTAGACTATTGTATAAAGTATCTCTTTCTAAATTCCCTTTTTGAAATGGGGTCAAATAATCAGCATATAATGACAACTTCAAAATAATAAGTTTATTTTATATGAATAAAAAGAAAATACAGTTTTTTCATTAAAAAATAAGGTATTTGTACAATAGATAAATCATTTCTGAGTAGAACCTATTGTATTGTTAGCAGATTTCTCTCAAACCAAGATGTTTTACTTTTTTTTTTTTTTCAGAAAACTTTGAATATATTGTAGCCCAATTCATGGTTCTCTCTTTCTCCTTCTTTTCTCTCTTCATTTTTTCTTTCTATGTTTCTCTTTCTTGCTCTCATTCTCTAGTTGGGAATGACAATATCTCTTTGATGTCTGAGTAGGAAAGAGATAATTTTGTACAAGTTCTAATTCTCTGCTCCTCCTTGAGGATACAGTCACTGTGACTCTGAAGAAACAGTCTTTTGTTTGGGGGACAAAAGATTAACTTATAATTTTAAAATATTTGAATAACATAAAATTATAGACTGTATAAATTTATGTTGCATTTTCTTTTTTTTCTTTTCCATTATGGTTTATTATAGGGTGCCGAATATAGTTCTTTGGCTCTACAATGTTATGTTTTCTTAACAGTTGAAATACACTAAGATGTTATATATTTCCTCCTTAGATGTATTTCTTCTTCAGCCAATAAAAGTGATGAATCTTCAGGGTAAGCTATTCAGCCAAAGCTCATGAAATGAGAAAAAGATACAGAAGCATAGCTTTAAACTGGGAAATCATAAAAAAATTCTCTCAATTCTGGATTATGCCTGTTTTTCAATTTTACACATTCTCTTAAATACTTGAATGTAATTGTTTTTTTCTTAAATGAGGACAATTAAGTTGGAAATTAAATGTATTTATATTTATATCTTTATGTAAGTGTGTGTTTATACTTATATCTTTATGTGAGTATGTGCTCATTGTGTCCAGCTCTTTGCAATCCTATGGACTGTAACACACCAGGCTCCTCTGTCATGGAATTTTCCAGGCAAGAATATGGGAGTGGGTTGCCATTTCCTACTTCAGGAGATCTTCCCAACCAGGGATCAAAATTCAAGTCTCTTACATCTCCTGAGTTGGCAGGCAGACTCTTTACCAGTGTGCCACATTTATATAATTAAAAAAAATATATATTTTTTTTCTAAATTCAACTCTGACCCAGTAACTTCATAGCAATTTATCATATTGAACCAATGAAAATTTAAGTTTGAAGGGGACTTTACTTCTTTTACTCTGCAGTCTGATAATTTTCAGAAATCTTGATGAAAAGTTTAGAGGTGAATATGATCCCCATTTATTTCAGTAACCAAGAAAAATGGCATAGAATCAGATTCCTTATGTTAGGAGGAGAGAACACTAGACAGCAAAAGTTAAAACAGATCTTAAGGAGACAATAGAGTGAATAGTGTGTATAGAGAGGTAAAACAGAGAGGCAGGTGGAAACAAGAACATTTGTGTCTGGATGAAAGTGATCCAGTTTTCTAAAACCATTAAAATCTGTCTATGTCCCCCATTGTTATCCTGTCTTTTGTCTTCAGAGTGGAAATTATTGGATTCTGTTTCAGAAGATTGTTTCATCTAGAAAACATGATTCTAATTTGGTCCCATAACTCACTTAAGGAACTTCTGCTTCAAAGTAAACACAGAGCAATGGAAATTGCCCTAAAGATTTCATACATTCACCCTAGTTTCACAAGATAATATCCAGAAATTCCACAACTAAATTTAAAAAATAATCTGAAGAAAAGACAAGTATAAACAGCTCATAACATTGCTTTTGTGATGTTTATCAGTATGAATTGAAGTTTTCACTTCCATATTCTGAATTTGAACTTCTGAGAAACAGGAGAGATTTCAAAAAGTTTTACACAGTTCTGACACCTATACCATCTCCTAGATGTGAAAATTAAAATAATGATACATTTGATATCATATGTATGTAAAAGCCTGACCATAAATAACAGGAGTAACTACATACAATTTATTAGAGAGGAGGTTGAATAGACAACTAATCACAGTTCAAATAGCAGTTATAAAAGTAGACAGGATACTGTTCTCTTTTCTGAACAGGCTAGATGTATCTAGAAGCTGTGTTTATTAAAAATTATTTTCCTATAATTACATTATTTTATTTTGTCTGTAATTATATAATTTCCTATAAGTACTACCTTTACAGGATGAATGAATTCACTACTTCCCACTCCCAGATAAGGTGGCTGCAACATGCATTTTAATTTACACTATGTTAAAACTGTCAAGTTGAAACTTTTTCTATCTGTGCATATTCAAGGTCCTCTGAGAGTATTTGAATGGTGATGACTCCAATTATAGCTAATTAGATACTCGAAAGAAAATGGAGATTTAAATAAGAAAACCTGATAAAATGGGAAAAAACTGCCAAATTGAACTCGAAGTTTGATACATGGTGTCTTTCATGCAACTTCCAACTATACACGTAATTATTAAACCCAGCAACACTTTCCTTTTAAATAACTAATCAATGAAAATTATAGTTAGAAATGTCTGTCAGTCTTAATGAGAAAACATGAATTTAGCCATATAGTGCTAACATATTTTTCCATCTCAGCTGCCAACATAATGCCCATAAAAATATGGAGTTTCCTTCTTTTGTTAAGTATCAGCCTGAAGTTGTAAGAAATGATTTAATTGATTGTAAATACCAATCTGGGCTTCCCAGGTGGCGCTGCTGATAAAGAACTTGCCTGCCAATGCAGGAGATGCAGAAGACGCAGGTTCGGTGTCCTGCGTCAGAAAGATTCCCTGAAGGAGGGCATGGCAACCCACTCCAGTATTCTTGCCTGGAGAATCCCATGGACAGAGGAGGCTGGAGGGCTACGGTCCATAAGATTGCAAAAAGTCGATAGGACTGAAATGATTTAGCATGCCCACACGCAAATACCAATCTGGATGAATTTTTGGATGTTTCTCATGCTTCTGTTTCACAATTCAGTTCAGTTCAGTTCAGTTGCTCAGTCGTGTCCGCCTCTTTGCTATCCCATGAACTGCAGCACGTCAGGCCCCCCTGTCCATCACTAAGTCCCGGAGTCCACCCAAACCCATGTCCATTGTGTCGGTGATGCCATCCAACCATTTCATCCTCTGTCGTCCTCTTCTCCTTCCCTCAATCTTTCCCAGCATCAGGGTCTTTTCAGATGAGTCAGCTCTTCACATCAAATGGCCAAAGTATTGGAGTTTCAGCTTCAACATCAGTCCTTCCAATGAACACCCAGGACTGATCTCCTTTAGGATGGACTGGTTGGATCTCCTTGCAGTCGAAGGCACTCTCAAGAGTCTTCTCCAACACCACAGTTCAAAAGCATTGATTCTTCTACGCTCAGCTTTCTTTATAGTCCAACTCTCACATCCATACATGGCTACTGGAAAAACCATAGCCTTGACTAGACAGACCTTTGTTTCAAAATAAATATGTCCATAAAAAAATTCACTTTACCAGACACCCAACTGCCTTTGCAAGAGAATAAAATAAATAAATTGGCTTCCAGACCATCCAAAATCATGCAATATATATGAACAAAAGGCCAGAAATATAGTACTGCAATTACACCACAATACAAAGATGGACTTCCGAAAAAAGCCCTCAGATTTTTGTCTATCCTCCACCACACATTAAATATGATGGGAGATCTACTTGGTGATTTTCAAGATTCATTGATATGTTGTGAAGATTTATAGACATTAGCATGTGGAGAACTACTAAATCTTTGCTTCATGCTTCTACTTACTTTGGAAACCTCTCAAGAGATATGTTCCAAAGAAATTGTAATCACTAATTGTTAAACTGGAAATTTCATAAAGTCATATTATAAATAATAAGAAAAGCATGCAGCATACAGATAGAGCAGTGCTAACTGGAAAATTTATAGCTTGGATTTTAATTTTAATAAAAAAATGAAATAACTCATTTTCACTATTAGATTGGAAAAGTTAAAAAATAACATATTGTATCAGTATTCTCTTACTTGGAAGGTATTGAATTAGTAAACTTCTACAAAGATTCAATTTTTTAAATTTACCATTTCTCCTCAACCTCTCTTGTCAGGAAAATATTAGAGTGGAATTTCCTTATACCTTACATGTAGTATTCTGTTAGAAATGATATCTTAATATCCAACATATTTATGTTTAAATTATATATGCTAAGAAATGTCTCATCCTAAAAGAAACTTGTATATTTATGAAAATAAATTTAAGAAAAAAAAAAGTAGAACTTTTTTCATGTACTGTTTTAGGGTAAAAATATGCTAGGAGTAACTTACTGAAAAAATGACTCAAACTCAAAACCCTCTGTAATTTTTTCTTTAAGAGTGTGTAAGTTAATATGTTTTATCTTTATCCATGTGAGTAAAATGAATTTCTTTGCTTTACTCCATCCAAAGGCAAGACAGAGGATTGTGGGCAATTGACTGAGATAACTCGGATTGGTGTCCATACTATACCACTTATTAAGAATGTTGAGACTTATTAAGAATGTTGAGTAATTTATGTAATTGCTATAAACCTCAATTGCCTCCTAGGTTTGTTTAGGATTTAAAATATGGTACAAAGTTTTGTCCAATGCATCGTAGCTTCTCAGAATTTATAATGTGAAAGGGTATAAATTTGTTTTTATGCTATTTATATCTTCTCAGCACTTTTTGTTCACTTGCTTTGTGACTGAGAGAGCTGAATTGGATGTTCCTGCAATGTTTTTCTATACTTCCTCATATTCCTATAAGGTTTAATTTAAAAAATATTATGTTGCATATTTGCTTCCATGCTCATTCACGTCAGTCATGTCCGATTCTTTTTGACAGCGCACAAGGCTCCTCTGTCCATGGGATTTTCCAGGCAAGAATACTGGAGTGGGTTGCCATTTCCTTCCCAACCAGTGTCTTGCATCTCCTGAATTGGCAGGCAGATTTTTTAACAGTGAGTCACCTGGGAAGACTAAATATAAAGTCTTTTTCTTACCCTTTCTTTTACCCTTCCCTTCTTTTTTTCATTTCTCTTCTTTTCTTTCTTTTTTTCTTTTTATGTTTGTGTGTGTATTCCTATAGAGGTATTTTTGTAGGTATTTCTCTGTTCTCTTTAATTGAATTCTTTCTGGGTTAATTGCTATTAAACACACATCTATTTTAGTAACAATAAGCATAACCCTAAAGACAAAAAAGGCCCTTAGCAACAAATTAGTAGATTTGACTATGAATGTTTGAAAAATTGAAAGAAAAAATGAATCAGAAAATATATTCAATATGTATAATATATTCATAAGAAAATGGTTAATCACAGCAGCAGAAAAAGAGATTAAAATATATATCAAAATAATTTATGAAAATTGGAAAGTATCTAATTCAGATGTATGGCTACATGTTGACACTCAATTGTATGAGCACTTACACAATTTGTATAAAAAATGACAATGAATTGTGCTTTTTAAAAAATCTTGTCCAATATTCAAGGGTACTATGTGCACATTTTTATTGGAATAATCACATAGAGTCAATTTATCAATACTCATCAATGTTTAAAATTATTTATGCCATTTACTGAATCTTTTAACATTTAGAATCTTAGTCATCAAAAACATTTGGCCTGTTTCAAATAGGATATTGAGAGACTGTCTCTCTGAAATTCAAATCATGATAATTTTTCTCAAAAATCCAGTTGCTCTCAGTAGCTTTCAAAAAGTGGGAAGTCCTTTGGAAATATTCTGGGTTCTTCATAATGTACTATCAGTATCAGACACTATCATTCCACATGCATTATGTGCTTCTGACATAACATCTCACTTAGATTTTAAAATAAGCTGTGTTTTTATCTCTCTTACCCTGCTACCATTTAGTCCATATTTACTCTTTTGCCTAGAATCTCCTTTTCTGTATCCATTCCTTTCTTCCCCTTCTGATTTTTTTTTTTTTTTTTTTGGTCAATTGAAACAAGCTTCCCACAGTTTGTACCATCTCAGTTTTTGACCATTCCATCCTTTTAATATCTCAGATCAAAAACTCTTGAAAGTACTCTTCACTCTTCTTCTGTCAATAAGTAAATATAATCTATCAGTAAATCCTGTCACCCTGACTTCAAAGTGGATTCTGAATCTGACCACAGCTCATAGCCACCACTTCTAATAATGCTGGTCTAAGCTACCATCAACTCTTAACTATAATATTAAATATACCTCTTAATGTGTCTTTTTTTTTAACTCTTCAATTTAGCCCTTGGTGGCAGTAAGAATAAGATTGATAAAACATAGATTAGAGCATGCTATTCTCTTAAAGCCTTCAAATACATTCCTACTTCACCCAACAACAGCAACAACAAAGACCAATGTTTGAATAAGGCTTGAAAATGAAAGTGTTAGTCATCAGTCATGTCCCACTCTTTTAGACTCCATGGACTGTAGCCCATCAGGCTCCTCTGTCCAAGGAATGCTCTAGGCAAGAATACTGGAGTGGGTAACTGCACCCTTTTCAAGGGCATCTTTCCTGCCCAGAGATCTAACCAGGATCTCTTTCACTGCAAGTGAATTCTTTACCATCTCATCCCCAATATCCAACAAATAAAAATAAATGGAAAAAAAATAAATAAAAAATCACACACACATACAAAAAGAACTGATGCTATTCCCCTCTTTGACCCTCCCATCAATCCCTCGTATTCCTTCCTCTCTTACATTTAGTAACACTGCATTTCTTGCACATTTGTACTCAGGCTGGTGTAGGCCCACTTTAGGGACTTTGAGGCCTAAGTTGCTGCTTTTTCTATACTCTAGTATTCAGTCAGTTCAGTTGCTCAGTCGTGTCCGACTCTTTGTGACAACATAAACCACAGCACACCAGGCCTCCCTGCCCATCAAAAACTCCCAGAGTACACTCAAATTCATGTCCATTGAGTCATTGATTCCATCCACCATCTCATCCTCTGTCGTCCCCTTTGCCTCCTGCCCTCAATCTTTCCCAGCATCAGGGTCTTTTCAAATGAGTCAGCTCTCCTCATCAGGTGGCCAAAGTATTGGAATTTCAGCTTCAACACCAGTCCTTCCAATGAACATCCAGGACTGATCTCCTTTAGGATGGACTGGTTGGATCTCCTTGCAGCCCAAGGGACTCTCAAGAGTCTTCTCCAACACCACAGTTCAAAAGCATCAATTCTTCTGCACTCAGATTTCTTTATGGTCCAACTCTCACATCCATACATGACCACTGGGAAAACCATGGCCTTGACTAGACGGACTTTTGTTGACAATGTAATGTCTCTGCTTTTTAATATGCTGTCTAGGTTGGTCATAACTTTCCTTCCAAGGACTAAGTGTCTTTTAATTTCATGGCTGCAATCACCATCTGCACTGATTTTGGAGTCCAGAAAAATAAAGTCAGCCATTGTTTCCCCATCTATTTGTCATGAAGTGATGGGACCAGATGCTATGATCTTTGTTTTCTGAATGTAGAGCTTTAAGCCAACTTTTTCACTCTCCTCTTTCACTTTCATCAAGAGGCTTTTTAGTTCCTCTTCACTCTCGGCCATAAGGGTGGTGTCATCTGCATATCTGAGGTTATTGATATTTCTCCTGGCAATCTTGATTCCAGCTTGTGCTTCTTCCAGCCCAGCGTTTCTCATGATGTACTCTGCATATAAGTTAAATAAGCAGGGTGACAATATACAGCCTTGATGTACTCCTTTTCCTATTTGGAACCAGTCTGTTCCATGTCCAATTCTAACTGTTGCTTCCTGACCTGCATACAGGTTTCTTGAGAGGCACATCAGGTGGTCTGGTATTCCCATCTCCTTCAGAATTTTCCACAGTTTATTGTGATCCACACAGTTGAAGGCTTTGGCGTAGTCAATAAAGCAGAAATAGATGTTTTTCTGGAACTCGCTTGCTTTTTCGATGATCCAGCAGGTGTTGACAATTTGATCTCTGGTTCCTCTGCCTTTTCTAAATCCATCTTGAACATATGGAAGTTCATGGTTCATGTATTGCTGAAGCTTGGCTTGGAGAATTTTAAGCATTACTTTACTAGTGTTTGAGATAAGTGCAATTGTGTGGTAGTGTGAGCATTCTTTGGGATTGCCTTTCTTAGAGATTGGAATGAAAACTGACCTTTTCCAGTCCTGTGGCCACTGCTGAGTTTTCCAAATTTGCTGGCATATTGAGTGCAGCACTTTCACAGCATCATCGTTCAGGATTTGAAATAGCTCAACTGGAATTCCATCACCTCCACTAGTTTTGTTCATAGTGATGCTTTCTAAGGCCCACTTGACTTCACATTGCAGGATGTCTGGCTCTAGGTGAATGATCACACCATCGTGATTATCTGGGTCATGAAGATCTTTTTTGTACAGTTCGTCTGTGTATTCTTGCCACCTCTTCTTAATATGTTCTGCTTCTGTTAGGTTCATACCATTTCTGTCCTTTATTGAGCCCATCTTTGCATGAAATGTTCCCTTGATATCTATAATTTTGTTGAAGAGTTCTCTAGTCTTTCCCATTCTGTTGTTTTCCTCTATTTCTTTGCATTGATGGCTGAGGAAGGTTTTCTTATCTCTCCTTGCTATTCTTTGGAACTTTGCATTCAAATGGGAATATCTTCCCCTTTCTCCTTTCCTTTTCACTTCCCTTGTTTTCACAGCTTTTTTCAAGACCTCCTCAGACAGCCGTTTTACAGTTTTGCATTTCTTTTTATTGGGGACGGTCTTGATCCATTTCTCCTGTACAATGTCATGAACCTCTGTCCATAGTTCCTCAGACACTCTCTCTATCACTTCTATTCCCTTAAATCTATTTGTGACTTCCACTGTATAGTCATAAGGGATTTGATTTAGGTCATACCTGAATAGTCTAGTGCTTTTTCCTACTTTCTTAAATTTAAATCTGAATTTGGCAATAAGAAGTTCATGATCTGAGCCACAGTCAATTCCCAGTCTTGTTTTTGCTGACTGTATATAGCTTCTCCATTTTTGGCTGCAAAGAATATAATCAGTCTGATTTCGGTGTTGACCACCTGGTGATGTCCATGTATAGAGTCTTCTCTTGTGTTGTTGGAAGAGGGTGTTTGCTATGACCAGTGCTTTCTCTTGGCAGAACTCTATTAAGCTTTGCCCTGCTTCATTCTGTACTCCAAGGCCAAATTTGCCTGTTCCTCCAGGTGTTTCTTCCCTTCCTACTTTTGCATTCCAGTCCCTTATAATATAAAGGACATCTTCTTTGGGTGTTAGTTCTAGAATTTCTTGTAGGTCTTCATAGTGTTATTCAACTTCAGCTTCTTCAGCATTACTTGTTGGGTCATGGACATAGAATAATATTTTTATTACTGTGTACTTATTTTTCATGTCTACCCTCCTAATTGGCAGGGACTGAATCCTGTTTACCAAGTATCCCTCACAGAAGCAATGACTACTATATATAATTTCTAACTTTAACATAAAATATCAAATTCATTTTAAGTGAAATAAGGTTCAAAGTAGATAATGCGTAACCAAGGATCCCACACAAAATTAATAGTAGAGAGACAAATGTGTCTTTATCACTCGATTGCAAGTCAAGCAGCTGACCTGTTCTTTCACCCCTTGTAGGAATTCATATATGGAAGCACTGAGTCAGATTTACTGAGTGGTTCTCATTAGCTGATTATTCTTTTCTTTGTAGAGGGGTACATATCTCATTAAAAGAAAACTGACACTTCTGGTGTTTCTCTATGAACAAGCAGAAAAACGCAGACCTTATTTTAATGAAAACTTACTGTACTCCCCCCTGTACTGTACTTACTGTAGAAATACTGCTATCCCCAGTATTTGTTATTATCTTTAATAACCCACTATGTGTGTGTGTGTGTGTGTGTATGTTACTATAGGTTTGCACACAATTTGGTGTGTATCCCAATATATTTCAGAGAGAAACATCTTTAAAATATTAGTTTTTTCTTGAAGACAGATACAGTAGAGTGAGCTACCTATGTGGAATTTTAAAATCTACCTCCATTCCTCCATCCCATTTTTTTTTCCCCCTGGCTCTCTCTCTGGATATTTCATTTATTTTTTGCTCTATTTTTAACTTTATCTTATTTTTTTTTCTACATTTAGTTCATCAGAATCCCTTATGGTAATATCATCAAGATACTTAAATATTATAGAAAAATATTTCAGACTTTTTTTTTATTATTGAGGAAAACACCCTGAGTAAAAGAGATGTTCACCATATCATCATAACAATGGTAAAGGGTTGAGAAACGTCTAAATGTCAGGAAGTTAACTAAGTATGTCACTGCTTTATTGAATGGGCATAATAAGAAAAAGAAGTTTTTCTAGAATTATTCAAACATGATCTATCAGATTCCTCTTGCTGTTACATAAAGATACCTTGAGAAAGTGGAATAACTTTTATTTTTAGCTTTCAACATTTTTCATATTGTGGAAAAGAACAATTTGCTTACATCTCAACTTTAAATTCAAACTCAGTATTAAGATTTTGCCTTTCCTCAAATTTAAGTCTGATCATGGATTCAAGATAAGCCAACAAGAGAAGAAAAGCATGTCGCCTGATGTCTGCCTAGTCCTGACATTGCTCTTTTTCAAAACCCTTCAATTCTGTTTCTTTTAGGGTGAAGATAGTTGGAGTTAGGAAAGCAAGAATGAGAGTGAAAATGTCAACCAGGTGTTTTATTTCATTTTGATTTTTTACTTAGGTCAATAGCATTTCTCTTCTGCCTATCACATGCAGTCTGTCCAATCCGTCCACGCTGGAATCTGAATGCTGACTGTCTAGTAGGGTTCATAAGTGAGTTCTTCAGAGAACCTTCAGAAGATCTCTCTCTACGGTGCACAAGTTCCTGCTTTGAACCATGACTTATTACATCTTATTTCCTACACCTTTAAAACAAAGTATTTCAACTTTGCTTCTATTTGGCCAATTATCAGCTGAGATTGTGCCTTGATGGACTCAAGGGGACGGAGGAATCTGGCTGTTCTTCCACTCATTTCATTTCCCAGTCTCCACTCGAGTGTAGGGAGCAGAGAGCAAGAATAAAGGAAAACGGGCAACCGACAGCCTTTTCACAATCAGGACTTAACAATTAGGACAACTGTCCTGTGCCTTCATACCATAGAAAATACACACAGAATAATTTAAAAATGCAACAAACATGTGAAAGAATATATACAGCCTGCTTATTCAAGATCTGGCTCAATATTGACTTGGCAGAACCTGTGTCTCAAGGCATTTACACTTCTAACACTGCTGAGAACTTAAGGAAACACTTCTCCATCTCTCTTGCTGTGTATCTTTCAAGGGAAAGGTACCTACATCCCAGTGCCTTGAAAGTTTGTATATTCTATTTCAGTGTCAGAGTCATTCAATGAATAGTTTGAATTTCAGATATTTGCATAATGGAAATGCTTCAGTAAGCAAAAAAGACTTATTAAACTGTCACACTCTTTGTTGCAAATAGCGTGAGTGCAATAGATTATTGCTTAATGAATCCTTCCCCAAGAATGAAAAATTTCTGTTTTCCTGGTTCTCTTGGTGTTTCTATTTATGATTTCATAATTAATAAAAATACATTCAAAGATAATAAATAAAGAGTAAGAAACATTTTAATATTAAAAATGCATATTGCCCTTTACATTTGTTTATATTATATGTGTATGTCTAAATATAAGCGTTATTTCTAAAATGTCAATTTATTAAACTTGGCAATGCATTGCTAGTTTGCTATATGTTTTAATTGTTTGAAATATTTGAGAGGAAATTTTTTTTAAATTTATCATTAATGTTTTAAAATAAAACATTTTTATATTCATTACTGATATTTAGTTTTTTAACATTAGTAGAAAACTGTGAACAAGTTAAAAGAAAAACAACCTTTTGAAACCTATACATGTGATTTAATTACTCACTTTTAGCCTAATTTTCATTTGTATACTTATTCACATTTTATACTCTTCATACAATCACATCTTATTTTTAAATTATTTTATACTTTTATTAGTATTTTAAAATAAGTGGGGAAATTTTGATTATAATACATATTCACAGTTTTTATGAAAAAAGACAAACAAGACAGAACATGTGAAATAAATATAAAAATTATGAATTATGTGTGTAACTTATTATATTACTCACTTCAACATAACTTGCCATCTATAGACTATTTAGACAGGCACAGTTCAGTTCAGTTCAGTCACTCAGTCATGTGCGACTCTTTGAGACCCCATGAATTGCAGCACACCAGGCCTCCCTGTCCATCACCAACTCCCAGAGTTTACTCAAACCCAGGTCCATCGAGTCGATGATGCCATCCAGCCATCTCATCTTCTGTCGTCCCTTTCCCCTCGTGCTCCCAACCTCTCCCAGCTTTAGTGTCTTTTCCAATGAGTCAACTCTTCGCATGAGGTGGCCAAAGTATTGGAGCTTCAGCTTCAGCATCAGTCCTTCCAATGAACACCCAGGACTGATCTCCTTTAGGATGGACTGGTTGGATGTCCTTGCAGTCCAAGGGACTCTCAAGAGTCTTCTCCAACATCACCATTCTAGACAGGCTCGATAATCATTAAATTCAGTTTCTTTTGTGAAATACATAGCCTCTTCCATATTTAAAATTTTTATCATTATGAAGGTATACTTATCAGGTAGAAAAAGACAGCAAATGTTATTTAACAATTTGTTACCCTGGCTTGGCATGCTGCAGTCCATGGGGTCATGAAGTGTCAGATATAACTTCGTGACTGAACAGCAACAACCCTGATTTATGACTTGATAACACTTATATGTGTTTTTATTTTTTCATTTATTTTTATTAGTTGGAGGCTAATTACTTCACAACATTGCAGTGGGTTTTGCCATACATTGACATGAATCAGCCATAGAGTTACACGTATTCCCCATCCCGATCCCCCCTCCCACCTCCCTCTCCACCCGATTCCTCTGGGTCTTCCCAGTGCACCAGGCCCGAGCACTTGTCTCATGCATCCCACCTGGGCTGGTGATCTGTTTCACTATAGATAATATACATGCTGTTCTGTTTTATTTGGCTGTTTATTTTTGACCTTGTCCCCTACTTGAAGATCGAGGGGCTCCTATAGGGGCACTATTTCTTTATTTAACTAGAAAAGCTTGCAATTCTCTCTCTCTCTCTCTCTCTCTTTTTTTTTTCCCCTGAATCTCTGGTTAATAATGATTCACTGTCAGAGCCCTCTGTGAGGCAAGCATCCAAATGCTGGAACATTTTTAGAAGTACGCATAAGTTCTTCAAGGCTTTCCCACTCTCGATGTCTTTGTTGAGGTCTGATTTATGCCTCCAATCAGTTGTTACTGTCTCAGCTACAAGCGTCATCTTTGTATATGTATGTGTTTGTCTCTTGGGCAAGTAGACAGTGGTCCTGAGACAGGTGTGGATAAGTTTCCAACTAAGTCAAAGAACTGATGCTTTTGGACTGTGGTGTTGGAAAAGACTTTTGAGAGTCCCTTGAACTACAAAGAGATCAAATCCGTTAGTCCTGAATATTCATCGGAAGGACTGATGCTGAGACTGAAGCTCCAATACTTTGGCCACCTGATTCGAAAAGCCGACTCATTAGAAGAGACGCCGATGCTGGGAAAGATTGAAGATAGGAGAAGGGAACGACAGGGGATGAGGTGGTTGGATGGCATCACTGACTCAGTGGACATGAGTGTGAGCAAGCTCCAGGAGATGGTGAAGGATAAGGAAGCCCGGCATGCTGCAGTTCATTGAGTAACAAATGACTCCATGGACATGACTTAGTGACTGAACAACAACAACAAAAAACAAGATTCTGCAGTAATAACTCTTGAGTCACAGAATTTCCACACATTCTTGGTATATCTCAAACGGAGGGAGAGCAACCTGTCAGACGCAGGCAACTACATTCAGTTTGCTATTTCTCTCCAGTTCATAGGTAAGTACAAGCATAGATCATCATGTCGACTGCCTTTCAGAGCCACCCACTTCCAGTTGGATGGGGAAAGAGTAAAATATTGCTACAGAACTGCCCTTCCCTTTTGTATTTCTCTGTATGAACAGGGAGGGTGGGCATTGAATTGGTGACCAATGACAGTCTCTTCATACACATGTTGTTAATTCTTAGAAAAAGTCATCTGCCCTTGATGTTGGCGAGTCTGTATGGGCTCAATTTGGAAGACTATTATTTTGCTTTTTTCTCTTTAAGTAATAGTCAAAATTAGTTTCAAACCATCTAATATCTTTTTATAATGGTAAAGTGTGAGATTACTTGTAATTCAAATTACCTAAAAGGAAAATGTGGCTTATATACTCAGTTAATTTATCACATTATAATGTCACAAATTTAACAAACAACTATACACGTTTTATCACCGGGAGCTGCTTGTGAAAAAGAAAGTTCTGTGACAAGGGAAGAATAAAAGTCTTAATAAATGAATATTATAAACGACAGAAACATAAATACTAACAATTCAAAATGTCAATACTAAGAGAATCACCAGGGCATGACTTGGGCTCTGAAAAGATCTTTCACTTTAAGAAAAAATAAATTTATTTTGCACTCAGAAAGCAATTTCCTATTTTTAAAACTGCGTGTCTAGCTTTGACATTAAACTAATATGTATTGATTCCTATCTTTCTGTTGTACTAGAGAATATTGATTCATATGGTAAAAAATTATTGACACCCTTATCATAGTGTTTCTGAAATTAATATTTTAACATTTTCATGAAGCACTAATCTATTAAATCAGTAGATTAATATTCTGACCTCAGAATTCACATTTGTGAGGAAAGGATAAGGAAAGAAGACCTCTAGAATATTGTAGAATTTTGTCTACTTCTTAACTTTTCCTCTTTCTGGTTAATCATTTGTCCTTTGGACTCTTTTTAATCATAATCATAATTTAGTCATAATTTCATAATCATCAATGTTATGTAGAATAATTTGTAGATATTTGACTTTGACTTAAATGTTCAGAAAAATAAAATCCTTTCCTGTTTATATAGATATGGTAAGGCATTTTTTATAAATATGATATGCAGTCTCTAAATGTCTACTGTCTATTAACTTTAATTCTCACAACAACCTTATAATATAGATATTATTTAGAGTTGGATAACCATAGTATGGAGATATTAGAAGAATTTCCTAAGTAAGAGCAAACAACTAATAGAGGCAGCTTCTGAATCCAGGGATTTGGGTTCAGAATCTTTTTCTCACCACAAAATAGTCTCTGTTCTAGTGAACAAATGTTACAGTATTAAATAAATACTTTTGTCATGGTGTGGTGATGATTATGGATTTGTGGATATATTTTCCTAATTAAAAGATAAATTGTTTTAAATAATTTATTTGGCTAGGATTTAGAAAAATCATTAGACAAGGGGAAGTGTAGGAGGAAGAAGAGGAGGAGAAAGAAAGAGGAGGGGAGAGGAGGGGGGAAAGAAGGGGAAGCAGAGGGAGGAGGTGGATACAGGAAGGAAAAGTAAAGGGGGCGGATGAGAACACCCTGTTAACTAAAGCTAAAGCAATGTGTGTTCCCAGGTACATCTTCTATCCAGACTCAAACCTACTGTGCCTGCTGTATTGGATTTGCAGAGAAACTGGCAAATGTATACACGATTTAAAAAGCGTACAGAAATCTGTTTAGTGAATAAGTCTCAGAATTAGAGACCCTCAGATTCTTATGAAACCACTGTACTTCTCCTTTCATGATCACTGATTGGTTTGATTATATATATATAATATATATACTGCTTTGATTAACTGAATTCTGACAGTAGACATCTGTAACATATTAGATAATTTGGGTCAGTTATAGTTTTGCTGAGTATAAACTTATTTCAGTCTCAGAGGGTTAGGTAGCTTTGAGCAGAAGAAAATTTTGTTCTCTGTATACATACTTACCCTCAGTCACTTTACATGCAGTATAGTGGTCCTGAATTGGGCAGAGCTATATTATAAATATTTCATCAAAAGGCATACTCTGACAAAAATGAGCAAGGTCATCTCAAGAACTAAAATACAGTGCCTCAGAAATACATATATTTTGGACATAAAAAATGTAGAGAGAAGAGTATAGATATATGTTGTACTCTTGGCATATTACTTTTTCTGTGTAGCTTCACCACAAAGAATCTGAAAGCTAAGTTGACACATTAAAGTCATTTTTTAAAAGAAAAATAATTATAAGACCATGTCTTTTACTTGGCTTATTGGACTAGCTCATTGAATAAACCATTTTTGAGTTGAATTTCTTTTTGTTTATCTGGCACAGCATCTTTCAACTTTCCTTATCACCACATGCAGCATGTGTATCTCAAAGTTTCTATCCCCTACTGGGATATTAGCCTCCTAAGAGCAGGGAATGTATCTATTTAGTTCTATATCCTTAGTATGTAAGGCTTTAATATCACGTATAGTGAGTACTCATTAAATACATGCTTAATCTATTTGAATTATTTGAATATTACTTACTGTCAAAATATACTAATGAGAAAATGTAAAAAATAAAGGCACATATATGCTTTACTATAACAATATCCAACAATGATTTATTCATCCATTTGACATATACTTATTAAAACAAATTACCGTTTGTCAGATGCTATTCTTTGCAGATAAAGATGGAGAAGCTCTGTACATTCAGCAAAAACAGGACCAGGAGATGACTGTGGCTCAGATCATGAACTCCTTATTGCCAAATTCAGACTTAAACTGAAGAAAGTAGGGAAAAACACTAGACCATTCAGGTATGACCTAAATCAAATCCCTTATGACTATACAGTGGAAGTGAGAAATAGATTTAAGGGGCTAGATCTGATAGACAGAAAGCCTGATGAACTATGGACGGAGGTCCGTGACATTGTACAGGAGACAGGGATCAAGACCATCCCCATGGAAAAGGAATGCAAAAAGGCGAAATGGCTGTCTGAGGAGGCCTTACAGATAGCTGTGAAAAAAAGAGAAGTGAAAAGCAAAGGAGAAAAGGAAAGATATTCCCATTTGAATGCAGAGTTCCAAAAAATAGCAAGGAGAGATAAAAAAGGCTTCCTCAGCGATCAATGCCAAGAAATAGAGGAAAACAACACAATGGGAAAGACTAGAGATCTCTTCAAGAAAATTAGAGATATCAAGGGAAAATTTCAGGCAAAGATGGGTTCAATAAAGGACAGACATGGTATGGACCTAACAGAAGCAGAACATATTAAGAAGAGGTGGCAAGAATACACAGAAGAACTGTACAAAAAAGATCTTCATGACCCAGATAACCACGCTGGTGTGATCACTCACCTAGAGCCAGACACCCTGCAATGTGAAGTCAAGTGGGCCTTAGAAAGCATCACTACGAACAAAGCTAGTGGATGTGATGGAATTCCAATTGAGCTATTTCAAATCCTGAATGATGATGCTGTGAAAGTGCTGCACTCAATATGCCAGCAAATTTGGAAAACTCAGCAGTGGCCACAGGACTGGAAAAGGTCAGTTTTCATTCCAATCTCTAAGAAAGGCAATCCCAAAGAATGCTCACACTACCACACAATTGCACTCATCTCACAAGCTAGTAAATTAATGCTCAGAATTCTCCAAACCAGGCTTCAGCAATACGTGAACCGTGAACTTCCAGATGTTCAAGCTGGTTTTAGAAAAGGCAGAGGAACCAGAGATCAAATTGCCAACATCCATTGGATCATTGAAAAAGCAAGAGAGTTCCAAAAAAAAAAAAAAATCTATTTCTGCTTTATTGACTATGACAAAGCCTTTGAATGTGTGGATCACAATAAACTGTGGAAAATTCTAAAGGAGATGGGAATACCAGACCATCTGACCTGCCTCTTGAGAAACCTGTATGCAGGTCAGGAAGCAACAGTTAGAACTGGACATGGAACAACAGACTGGTTCCAAATAGGAAAAGGAGTACATCAAGGCTGCATATTGTCACCCTGCTTATTTAACATATATGCAGAGTACATCATGAGAAATGCTGGGCTATAAGAAGCACGAGCTGGAATCAAGCTTGCCGGGAGAAATATCAATAACCTCAGATATGCAGATGACACCATCCTTATGGCAGAAAGTGAAGAGGAACTAAAAAGCCTCTTGATGAAAGTGAAAGAGGAGAGTGAAAAAGTTGGCTTAACGCTCAACATTCAGAAAACAAAGATCATGGCATCTGGTCCCATCACTTCATGGTGAATAGATGGGGAAACAATGGAAACAATGGCTGACTTTATTTTTCTGGACTCCAAAATCAGTGCAGATGGTGACTGCAGCCATGAAATTAAAAGACACTTAGTCCTTGGAAGGAAAGTTATGACCAACCTAGACAGCATATGAAAAAGCAGAGACATTACTTTGTCAACAAAGGTCCGTCTAGTCAAGGCTATGGTTTTTCCAGTAGTCATGTATGGATGTAAGATTGGACTATAAAGAAAGCTGAGGGCATAAGTGTTGATGCCTTTGAAATGTGGTTTTGGAGGAGACTCTTGAGAGTCTCTCGGACTGCAAGGAGATCCAACCAGTCCATCCTGAAGGAGATCAGTCGTAGGTGTTCATTGGAAGGACTGATGCTGAAGCTGAAACTCCAATACTTTGGCCAGCTGATGTGGAAGGTTGACTCATCTGAAAAGACCCTGATGCTATGAAAGATTGGGGGCAGGAGGAGAAGGGGATGACAGAGGATGAGATGATTGGATGGAATCACCAACTCAATGGACATGAGTTTGGTTAAACTCTGGGTGTTAGTGATGAACAGGGAGGCCTGGCATGCTGCGGCTCATGGGGTTGCAAAGAGCTGGACACAACTCAGTGACTGAACTGAACTGAACTAAGTTTCAGCGTAACTTCTTCTCTGCAAGTAGAGTGTCAAAGACAGAGAAACTAAAACATTGTGTACAGGCTCTTCATTATCTCACCAGAAACACATATGTCTGTTCATGGTCCCAAGTCTGGCCCCACCACCTGGGAGGAGTACAGTGATTGGTTATTTCTTAATGCTGCAGGATAAGGTCTGCAAATTATACCCACTGGTCAAATTCGGCCTGTCATCTGGTTTTTAAAATAATTTTTCATCAAAACCAGCAATGCAATATATTTACACATATTTTATGATGCTTTGTGCTATAAAAGCAGAATTGAGTCATTGAGACAGCTACCTTATAACTGATCCTTCACAGAAAATTTTTGCTGAGCCCTGCCTTAAGAGTATCTTTATAATTATTATTACTTTGTAACTTGTTTAATAATGTATGACCACATAAATCAATATATTTAAAAAGGAAAATCAAATAAGGAATTTGAAATTCAGCCTCTGAAATTTAAAGAGAAAAATAAATGGCTACTTTGCATAATTAATAATTTGATATTTTTTCACTTTTGTATAACACACTGCAAACTTTAGTAGTTCTTGGTAAAATTTAAATGTAAGGTCAGTTATAAAACATTGGCTCAGTCTTTATCATATGTGCATTCTCATTGTATGATTAAATAATAAAGTCTTCAAAAGGGTTTTAAAACTCAAATATGGTTGACTATACATTTCCTTATTTCTTTCAACTTAGAAAATATAGTTTAATATTTGACCAGTATCAAATATATGACAATATGACTTTGTGGAAATAAAATTAGACAGCATTCATAACGAATAATACATTATTGTCTTTCCATTAGTTTGGTTGTCTCTAATAGATCACATTAAAACTCTCTGTTTTAACTTATTAAATTAACATAGTAAAACTTGCTTGGAAAAATAGATCAGTATGCATGGAATTATTTGAAATATTAGGTATTACATGAATTTGCCTGTCAATTTACCAGCTGTGACTACTAAGTACTATGTTTTGTGTGTGTTTATATAATATGTGTGGTTTGCATGTAATGATATGGGTATAGTCTTATTAACAACCTACATTTTATTCATATCAGTTTTAAATTTTGAAAGATACATCTCACTTTTAGTTCCAATAATAAAGGAAAACTTTTTTAAAAAGTAAGCCAGATTGTTTGATCTCTTTGATCAAAACCCTCTTCTGGCTTTCATGGAACAAATACCATGGTAGCAAAATTCTCCCGTAACCTCATCTTTTATTAACCTCCCAATTGTTTATTCCGTTCCAACCATAATCTTTCATAAACTCATCTTAAGGCTTTTGTACTGGCTAGGTTCCAATGCCTAGAGTACTCTTCCCAAGATATTTGCATGACTCACTTCCTGATTTGTTCAGATGTTTGATTTAAAAATAAATTTGTCTCAATATTTCTGTAGGTGAAGCTTTGCAGGTAAGTGATTCCCTAAGTTTGTGTTTACATACATACATGCATCCTTATTTTGACTTCACTTTTCAGTATTATTTGCTATAGATATAAAATTTTAGTTTGATACATATTTTCTTTCCATATTTAAAACATTTTACTCTATCATTTGCCCATTTTCATTATTTCTATTGATGCCAGTTATTAATTTTACTGATTCTTCTTGGTAATAAAATGCCTTTTATGATTTTTCCCTCTGCTTTTGATTTTCAGCATAATGATGAGCTTACTTGGCATTCACGGTACTTCAAGTCTGAAGTGTTCCAACAGAGTAATACCCCAAGGAAGGATGAAGTTGTGACCAATTGAGAATTGGGAGATGAATGCAGTGGCTGGTGATGGAAATCTAGATAGGGTACCGGTTGTTTTTACTCCAAGCTTGCTATATACAATATTTTTTGAAGCAGGGTTGAAAACTGTGCCGCATGGGTCAAATATGGCTTACAGCTTGTTTTATATAGTTTGCAATATAGTTTGCAAAGTCTAAGTATTCATTATCTCACCCTCTACAGGAAAACTCTGTAGAACTCTAATTTAGAGGAAGAGTATAATCTTTCAAGTCAGGCCATTATAGTTAAAAAACAAAGCAAAATATTTGGTTCTAATAAAACTAAAACCCTTTATGTTTTATTTAACTTTGCTGAACTTTGCTTGATCTCTGTATACAGTGGCAATAAGATTATCTAACAGAATTATTATGAACACTAAATAAGAGAATGCGTGCAAGAATCCAAACACCACAATGTGGTACATAATAGGCACTTAGAAAGTGTTACTTAATTAACTTAATATTCCTTTATATTGTTCACAATAGACAATCTCATGGCTCAAATACCTCAAGTCTAGAACTGAATATCCTTAAGTCAACTAACTGGATATCCTTCTATTGTTTCCATTCTCTTTCCTCTTCTAGCTAACTTTGGTGTTCAGTCACCACAACCTGCCTGACTCTTTATGACCCCATGGACTACAGCAGGCCAGACTTCCCTGTCCCTTGCCAACTTCAAGAGTTTGCCTAAGTTCATGCCAAAGCTAACTTTATAAGACTGTATTTAATTATAATATGTGCTTTTATTATTCATAGTATGAAGAGCCATTATGTTTTTTTAATTGGAAGTTTAGTTCATATACAATGTTGTGTTAGTTTCAGGCAGACAACAAAGTGAGATATATATATATATATATATATATATATACATACATATATATATATATATATATACACACACACACACACACACACACACACATATATATATATATATATATATATAACATTTTGGATTATTTTCCCTTATGTGTTATTACAAAATATTGACTATAGTCCTCTGTGCTATACAGTAGATCTCCAAGAACATCCTGCATACTGCGTATCTATTTTATATATAGTAGTGCATATAAAACTACTTTTGCACGCACTATTATATATATTTTTAAAAAGACACTTTTCCTTTTCCTTTGTTTCATTCAAAAGAGTGACTTTGCCCAATTTAGAATGAAAGTGACTTTTTCTAGTGCAGAATGAATCCACACTGAATAACCAAATGTGTAATATGAAGACTTAATACTTCCAATAATACATGAAGGGAAATATAGTTTTGTTTGTTTGTTTGTTTTGGCTGTTTTTAATGACTCGGTGCATTAAAATGCCCTGATTTTAGCGGGCCATTAAGGAGCTCTTTGACTGAACATGAAGGGCTTTTGTGACAGATGTATGTAATGAAAATTATAGGTATTCAAGGGATAATTTAAAAAGAAATGAACTGCCCCAATATTAGGAGACCTCAGCCTGGGATATCATCCAGTTAAGATGCCAAGAAGAGTAACCACTGCTTGAACCTTGCTGGCTCAGCATCCATTCCAGCTGATCTTCTTATACACAAAAACATGGAAAATTAAACTTGCCTGGAATCTAAGAGTGACACTAAATGCCTATTCTTCTTGTGAGTGGGAAATTCATTTTTTTAGTCAAAGTGTTCTTTGACCCAGTCATCTGCTCAATGGAAGTGATGCCCAACCTATGTCATGATTTATTTATTTATTTTTAATAATGTTACCTTTGGGGTACTTTATAAAGACTCTACCCAAAAACCTCTTTCTGTAGGATGTTTTAAGAACCCTTGTTACTGAGGAGGAGCTCCTTAAATTAAATCTGCTAAAAGCCATGAACTAGAGCATTATGGAAGGGCAGTACCATTATGTTTGTTGCAGGCTACTTTATGTGATAATGCACGTTTTGCATCAAGCTTCTTTATAATATTTTTTGGGGGATTAGTATGTCCCAAACTATTTTATAAGGCCTTGGTTTCCAATTGTAGCATGTGTCAAAGTCATCAGAAGGGTTCATTAAACTCCAGACCACTGGACCTTGACCACAGAGTTACTGATTTAGCAGTATCAGAGTGAATCCTGATATTTATATATCTAACAATTATATATCTAACAATTCCCCAGGTGTTTCTGTTGCTGGTGGTGGCACAATTGGAGAAACATTGATATAATACAGAAAACACAGAAAGATTATTTTATTATGCAATAATTCTGTGGGATAATATGTTTGAATTTTCCATTCTCAGTACCACAGTCTTTGGTGCAATGGCCTCAACTAGTGTACTTAATTCAAATATCTATATAATGTCTTTTGCAGACATTTTTAAAAGTTAAAATGGATTCTTCACATATTGTCAAATCCTCACAATCAAGTTAGAATGTATGATTTATCTGTTTAAGAGCTTATTTATATATATATATATATATGTATGTGTGTATGCATACATGTGTATATATATATCATATTTATAATATTTTGTACACATGCATGTTTTTCAAAAATTACCAAATGTAAAATTAGTACAATTTATTTCAATTGTAAACTCAGTTAGATGTGATTTAAATTGTGTCTAATCAGTTTTCATTTTCTCATCTGGTTCTGGATAATACATTGATGCCATGATCTGAGTAGCTACTTAAAAATGTAATGATCTCTTTATCCTTTTTCCTGACTCATTCCCTTCTTATTTTTATAAAACACTTTTTTATTTTATTGCAGAGAAATCTTCCTCTTTCTTCAGTTGTTATTCTTTTATATTTCAAATGTGAATTTTGTTTTGATAGTTCTAATCATTCATCTTTTGTATTAACACAGCTATTAACCATGCTAAAATTTTCAGTTTGTACTCTTCAAAACACCAACTTCAGAGTGTTTTTGCATCTTTTTCAAAAATATTTTTCCGGTCTGAAGTATGATTTGAAGGAATTGATATTTGTAGTGCTGTACTGGTGGGAGGGGTTTATAGCCCATGAATTTTTGGTGGGAGGCAAACTTCTTCAGGTTTTATATGAATTGAAAAATCTTTCAATCTAGTCATAAATAATTGACTGATATTTTTTGTTCTAAGATGAGCAACCATCCCCTCTTGTTGTGGTCTCTTATGATTGGTTATGTTAATAGCAAAAATACATGACCATACTAGACACTGTTCTTATTGTTGAAGAATTCTTCAAGTCATAACCAAGTTGAACTTTCATTAGTTTTGTCAAAGGCTTGTATAAAGTTTTTGCTTTTTTTTAAAGGTCTAACCAGAGAAGAACATATTGAAGAATTGACTTGACTTGCATAAAAGAAATAAGAAATCAGTACATGGATTATAAATTCTTTGGAAAGGATTTTGCTATCTTTTCTCAACTTTCTTTGAACTTTTTACAGTTACAGAAATAGATTATCTTTTGAATAGTTCTATTCAAAAAAATTTACTTGCTGATGAATATCATATATGAAACAAGAATCCATTTTCTTTGATTCTTTATAATGTCGATCCATTAAAACTATTTGTTGTTAGTTAAAAAAAACAAACAGATAAACAAGGCTTGTATTGCTTTTTTAAGAAAACCTTTTTTTTTAGAATGAAAATGCTATCTTGACTATATAAACATATATATGTATACCTGAAATTAATAATATGTGTTCAATCTCTGTTAACTGGATTGGTCATTATATTGGCTGGGAATGGAAAAATCCTTAAAAGTGTTGTAAATAATAACTTACAGTGTCTTCCTCACCATGTCCCTCAGAAATGAACTTCTTCCCAAGCTGTCCATAAACATGAACTCTCTCAACATATAATTTATTGATTATTTTTTAAGTCCAAAGTTGTAATTATAAACAAGCTTTTCTTCATGGTTTTCATGTCATTAGAATAATTGTTGTTTAACCACTGCCCTCTTTATAAAGTAGAAAATAAATGGTTTCAAACAAGACTCATCATTCAATTTGTGGTTAATTGATATAATTAGAGTATATTTTGTCATTTATCTTTCTAAACTGATAATACTGTGAAAAATGTGTAGCTTCTTTGCACTCTCTTTCTTGAAATATTTGACAAGCTCATTTATATTTTGGAGAAAACACCTTCTCTGGGTTTTAAAATTTACTTACAGAAGTTTTTCAGCTTTTCATATATGCTAGTGGAACATTCACACAAATTTTGAAAATTTTTATTGTAGTGTTTTTCAGAGATTTTGGGCAGGCTTTATGTGAATGTTGCATGGTGCATGTTCAGTTGTGTCCCACTCTCTTGCAACCCCATGGACTATAGCCTGCCAGGTCCCTCTATCCGTGGGATTTTCCAGGTATGAATATTGGTGTAGCTTACCATTTCCTCCTCCAGGGAATCTTTGCGACTCAGGCATCAAACTTATCAAACTCATGTCTCCTGTGTCTCTTGCATTGCATGAGAAGTCCATGGCAGACTTAGACCTGTATATTAATTGTCTCAATAAATAATGATTGTTGAAGAAGTGTGTATCATATGTTTTCTCACAAATCTAACATAACATTAATTTAATCATAATTTCATATTTAATGATACCATTAATTTCATAGCATTATGATTAATCCTTAGTCATGTGGCTTAACTTTTAAGATTAATTTTGGAATTATTCTAAAGCAGTGGTTCGACAATGGATTAATTTTCCCCCCTCGGGTTAGTTTAGTAATGTATACAGAAAATTTTGGTTGTTATAACAAGTGTGGAGGGAGGAAAGGGGTGGTTGCTATTGCCATCTTTGAGTGGAGGCCAGGGATGCTGCTAAACATCCTATAATGAACAGGACATTTCCCCATACTAAAGAAATATCTATCTCTAAATGTCAATAGTGCGGATGTTTAAGGCCTTATCAAGAGTATCTCACGCAACACAGTCCATAAGCATGATAAAACTTGAAATCTCATTTGAAACTATCCTCTCTGTATATTCTTGCATTAGCATCAATTTATGATGAGCTGATTAGTCATTCTACTTTACGCTTTCTAATTTCCCTGACCATTATGATGCATGTAATGACCCTGGATCTTAGCTGTGAAGACAACCTGAAGAATGGAAATAAGACCTCACCCTTTTGGAATAAGTATTTACTTTCCATGGGTCCCTAGTGACTCAGATGGTAAAGAAACTGCCTGCCATGCAAGAGACTGGGTTCAATCCCTGGGTCAGGAAAATGCCCCAGAGAAGGGAATGGCAATCCACTCCAATATTCTTGCCAGGAGAATTCTGTGAACAGAAGAGCTTGATGGGCTATAGTCCATGGAGTTGCAAAGAACTGGACGTGACTGAGTGGCTAACATTTTCTTTCTGTGGGTTGGTAATGCATAATTGTGCTGTCTGCTGCCACTGTTTGCATTTTTTATTTGCTTTTCTTTTCTGTGTGATTACATGGTATGTGTGATTTTTAACTTTTATAGGCTAGATGATTTATTTAAAGCACAAGAAACATCAAGTTGCCCTCCTTCTTCTGTTAAAATCCAATTTATGAATAAGGATGTAATTACTTGGAAAAAATCAAGATTAGTCTTAATTTATTTACACAAATGCAACTCATTTTCCTTCTATCTCCTCTTTGAGTAAACTGAAAAAAAAAAAAGAGAGAACAAGATTAAGCTGACAATTCAAAATTGCACACAAATATATAATTAATAGAGGGGAAATATGTCTTGTTTGCATGAAGAGAGAGAAAGAACAACCGATTATTCTATTCTGAGATAAAGTTTGATGATAAAGTCATAGTCCTCATCTGAAATCCAGGCCTGGGACTTTGCCATGGATAATAGAAATGCATAACTACCTAGAATTTTATTTAAAATGAAGTTTAATGTCACTGGTACAGTGTTGTTATACTACACTGAATTTTTTCCTTACCTGTCTTCAATATTAAATTTGAAGTGGTATAACCTTCACTCATCTCCTCTGACAATTAGCTTTGTTTGGCATGGAAAGAAGTAAAGATTTTGAAGGACAGGAATTTTTCAGCTCAGGAGCTTTCAGTGTCTATAGTACGAATGACAAAAGAATATATGTCTTTGAGTACTTTATGCTTCTATCTCATCTGCTTAAATGACCCCCACAAACACCCTAAGCAGGAGGCCACAGTAGCTCTTATTCAAGGATTAAATTTTTAAGCCAAATAGGGCCAATCGGTGCTTCTTAATTGAGAGTTTGTAGTTGTGACTCAGAATAACCAAGAAATGTCTAGAAGCTGAGAAAATGCCCAAAGAGAAAAGACTGAAGAAGACCCAAGGGGATAAACAGAAAAACGCAATAGAGGAGAATGTCCTTAATACTTGTGGGTTCTTCAGGTTTCTGAAGCCAGATGAGCACACCTGCTTTGTTTTCAATGAAATCCTTTAAATCATTATAACAATGTTACTTCAGTGTTTAAGTTAGACCATGATATTTTATGTTACTTTCTAACAAAAAAAAAAATTTTAATAAAGTCTACAATAACAAAGTTAATGATAATATTTAACGAATGATAATATTGAATGAATGATAATCTTTAATGGCAGCTATGCAGCGCTGGAGTGGCAAGCAGCCAAGAGGAGACACCTCAGGTCCAAGGTCAGGAGCACTGCCTGTACTTCACTGGACTGGCCATGAGGAGACACCCCATGTCCAAGGGCAAAGGAGAAGCCCCAGAAAGATGCATTTAGAATCAATCTGCATTCCCACCAGAGACCCTCAGAGGGGTCAAACAAACCTTGTGCACACCAGGACCCAGGGACCCCACAGAGACTGAGACAGACCTGTTTGAGCATCTCCTGTGAGGTCCGGGTCAGCAGTGGTCTGCTGCAGGGACAGGAGCTCTGGGTGTGAGTATGGCATAAATCCTTTTGGAGGAGGTCGCCATTAACCCCACTATAGAGCTGCCAGAACGTACACAGGACTGGGAAATAGACTCTTGGAAGGCACAACAAAGCCTTGTGCACCAGGACCCAGGAGAAAGGAACAGTGACCCTACAGGAGATTTGCCTGGGGGGGTCCAGGAGTCTCTGGTGAAGGCATGGGTCCATGGTGGCCTGCTACAGGGTTTGGGGCACGGACTGTAGCAGAACATGCCTGGGATCTTTTGAGGCGGATCACCATGATCTTCACTGCCTCCACCATAGTTTGGCCCCAGGTAAATAGCATGAAGGGAACACAGCTCCACCCATCAACAGAAAATTGGATTAAACATTTACTGAGCATGCCCCAACCATCAGAACAAGACCCAGTATCCCCCTCACTCAGTCTATCCCATCAGGAAGCTTTCATAAGCCTCTTATCCTTCTCTATCAGAGGGCAGACAGACTGAAAATGACCATCACAGAAAACTAACCTATCTAATCACATAGACCACAGCCTTGTCTAAGACCACAGCCACCCAAGACAGACGGGTCATGGTGGAGAGTTCTGAAAAAATGTGGTCCACTGGAGAAGAGAATGGCAAACCACTTCAGTATTCCTGCCTTGAGAACCCCATGAACAGTATGAAAAGGCAAAAAGATAGGACACTGAAAGATGAACTCCCCAGGTTGGTAGGGACCCAATATGATACTGGAGATCAGCAGAGAAATAACTCCAGAAAGAATGAAGAGATGGACCCAAAGCAAAATCAACACCCAGTTGTGGATGTGACTGGTGATGGAAGCAAGGTCTGATGCTGTAAAGAGCAATATTGCATAGGAACCTGGAATGTTAGATCCATGAATCAAGGCAAATTGGAAGTGGTCAAACAGGAGACGGCAAGAGCGAACATTGACATTTTAGGAGTCAGCGAACTAAGATGGACTGGAATGAGTGAATTTAACTCAGATGACCATTATATCTACTACTGTGGGCGAGAATCCCTTAGAAGAAATGGAATAGCCATCGTAGTCAACAAGAGTCCGAAATGCAGTACTTGGATGCAGTCTCAAAAACGTTTCCAAGGAAAATCATTCAGTATCATGGTAAGTCAAGTCTATGCCCTGACCAATAATGCTGAAGAAGCTGAAGTTGAATGGTTCTATGAAGACCTAGAAGACTTCTAGAACTAACACCGAAAGAAGATATCCTTTTCATTATAGGGGACTGGAATGCAAAAGTAGGAAGTCAAGAAAAACCTGGAGTAACAGGCAAATTTGGCCTTGGAGAACAGAATGAAGCAGGGTAAAAGCTAACAGACTTCTGCCAAGAGAATGCACTGGTCATAGCAAACACCCTCTTCCAACAACACAAGAAAATACTCTACACATGGACATCACCAGGTGGTCGACACCGAAAACAGATTGATTATATTCTTTGCAGCCAAAGATGGAGAAGCTCTATACATTGAGCAAAAACAAGACCAGGAGATGACTGTGGCTCAGATCATGAACTCTTTATTGCCACATTCAGACTTAAATTGAAGAAAGTAGGGAAAAGCACTAGACCATTCAGGTATGACCTAAATCAAATTCCTAACTATTATACAGTGGAAGTGACAAATAGATTTAAGGGACTAGATCTGATAGACAGAGGGCCTAATGAACTGTGGATGGAGGTTCTTGACAGTGTATAGGAGACAGGGAGCAAAGACCATCCCCAAGAAAAAGAAATGCAAAAATGCAAAATGGCTGTCTGAGAAGGTCTTAAAAATAGCTGTGAAAAGAAGAGAAGCCAAAAGCAAAGGAGATAAAGAAAGATATACCCACTTGAATGCAGAGTTCCAAAGAAGAGCAAGGAGAGATAAGAAAGCCTTCCTCAGTGATCAGGGCAAAGAAACAGAGGAAAACAATAGAATGGGAAAGACTAGCGATGTCTTCAAAAAATTAGAGATACCAAGGGAACATTTCCTGTAAAGATGGGCTCAATAAAGGACAGAAATGGTATGGACCTAACAGAAGCAGAAGATAGTAAAAAGAGGTGGCAAGAATAAACAAAAGAACTATACAAAGAAGATTTTCATAACCCAGATAATCACGACGGTGTGATCACTCACCGAGAGGCAGACATCCTGGAATATGAAGTCAAGTGGGCCTTAAAAAGCATCACTATGAACAAAGCTAGTGGAGGTGATGGAATTCCAGTTCAGCTATTTCAAATCCTAAAAGATGATGCTGTGAAAGTGCTGCACTCACTATGCTAGTAACTGTGGAAAACTCAGCAGTGGCCACAGGACTGGGAAAGGTCAGTTTTCACTCCAATCCCTAAGAAAGGCAATGCCAAAGAATGCTCAAACTACTGCACAATGGGACTCATCTCACATGCTAGTAAAGTAGTGCTAAAAATTCTCCAAACCAGGCTTCAACAATATGTGAACCGTGAAATTCCAGATGTTCAAACTGCTTTTAGGAAAGGCAGAGGAACCAGAGATCAAATTGCCAACATCTGCTGGATCATTGAAAAAGCAAGAGAGTTCCAGAAAAACTATTTCTGCCTTATTGACTATGCCAAAGCATTTGACTGTGTGGGTCACAATAAACTCTGGAAAATTCTTCAAGAGATGGGCATACCAGACCACCTGACCTGCCTCTTGAGAAACCTGTATGCAGGTCAGGAAGCAACAGTTAGAACTGGACATGGAAAAACAGACTTGTTACAAATAGGAAAAGGAGTACTTCAAGGCTGTATACTGTCACCCTGCTTATTTAACTTATATGCAGAGTACATCATGAGAAACACTGGGCTGGATGGAGCACAAGCTGGAATCAAGCTTGCCGACAGAAACATCCATAACCTCAGATATGCAGATGAAACACCCTCATGGCAGAAAGTGAAGAAGAACTAAAGAGCCTCTTGATGAAAGTGAAAGAGGAGAGTGAAAAAGTTGGCTTAAAGCTCAACATTCAGAAAACTAAGATCATGACACCTGCTCCCATCACTTCATGGGAAATAGATGGGGAAACAGTGGAAGCAGTAGCTGACTTTATTTTGGGGGGCTCCAAAATCGCTGCAGATGATAATTGCAGCCATGAAATTAAAAGACCCTTACTCCTTTGAAGAAAGTTATGACCAACCTAGACAGCATATTGAAAAGCAGAGACATTACTTTGCCAACAAAGGTCCATCTAGTCAAGGCTATGGTTTTTCCAGTAGTCATGTATGGATGTGAGAGTTGGATTATAAAGAAAGTTGAGCACTAAAGAATTGATGCTTTTAAACTCTGGTGTTGGAGAGAACTCTTGAGAATCCCTTGGACTGCAAGGAGATCCAATCAGCTTATCCTAAATGAAATCAGTCCTAATGTTCATTGGAAGGACTGATGTTGAAGCTGAAACTCAAATACTTTGGCCACCTGATGTGAAGAGCTGACTCATTTGAAAAGACCCGGATGCTGGGAAAGATTGAAGGCAGGAGGAGAAGGGGATGACAGAAGATGATATGGTTAGATGGCATCACTGATCAAAGGACATGAACTTGAGTAAACTCCAGGAGCTGGTGATGGATAGGGACGCCTGGCGTGCTGCAATCCATGGGGTCACAAAGAGTCGGGTACAGTTGAGCGACTGAACTGAACTAAACTGAATGAATACTAACTGAATGACCAGCAACAGTCTAACATATTTCCAAGATTTTTCTCATTTATTGCTCTCCAAACTCATGTAATAGAAAAGTCTCTATTTCAGCAAGGTATTAAATACTTGTATCATTGAGAAAGGAAATGAAATATACCTCTAAATCTTGGTGTTTATACTAATTTTATTTTTTGCCTAGGCCAGAGATAGATAAAAATCAGTGCTTACAGCTGGAATGTTCAAAAGTTATTAAGAGGTTTGTATGAAATGTAAAATCACAAGAACTTTGTCAGCAGCTTTAAAAATTTTTTTGTTTTATATTGGAATATAGTAGATTAATAATGTATTAGTTTCAGGTAGGTGTATAGCAAAGTTATTCAGTTATACATATATTATATGTGTGTGTGTGTATATATATATATATATATATATATATATATATATTCTTTTTCAAATTATTTTTCCTTTTAGGTTATTATAGAATATTAAACAGATTTTTCTGTCCTTGTTGGTTATCCATTTTAAATACAGCAATGTGTGCTGTAGTCACTGTATAGTATTATGTATTTAAAGTTAGAGTAAAATCAATGTGAATTCAAGCACAAGCATTTCTTTAGCTCTTCTAAGGAACATACATTAATCTCCTAGCACTAAAAACAGATATATTTTATATAATGTACATATATGTGCACATATAAGTTGTATATGTAATATTTATAATATAAACATAATGTTTATAATATATAAATAAGATTGCATTATATATATATATATATATATATATGTAATATACACAATAAAAATTGGAGCTTGGGAGATATTTCAAAATTAAAATGAAGAGAATTGCTCTTACAAAGACAGAAATTTTTTCACTCTCCCAACTCTTTTTTTCAAATAATTATCCTATGATTCAAAACATTACTTAGAGGAAATTGTTCATAATGAAAGGCCGCAGCAAAGTTTTAAAGTACATCCTGTTCCCAAAACATGGTAAATAGTGCCTCATGTGGCTTCAGTTTACACTTGAAAGGCTAAGGAAAGTGGCTTTTGAAAAAGGATTCAAACTGATGCTATTGCATAATTTCAGTACAAGTTTTTAAAATAAAAAGCAATGTTATAATAATTCAGTAGCAAAGGTACACAAATGATTCAGAATTCAGGCAAACCACAAAATCGTCACCCGGAAATGTACTGAACATTCATTCTGAGGTATGAGCACTCTTGAGTTGGAGTTGTATCTAAGAAATTATTAGGCTCATGGTGTGTCCTCTGGTCAAGACACAGTTAAAGCAACAGTGATTAGACACCTAGGAGGGAAGACCATGTGTAAGGCATATGTAAATCCAAGTGTGAGAAAGTAGAATTTGGGAATCAAATTGAAGAAATAACCCCGACTTTCTACAGCTCATAGTGGAAACTTTCTTTGAATTACTGACTAATCTGAGGCTCACAGAGAGAGTTGAGTTGAACTAGTTGACTCAAATGATGGGTGAATTATTAGATACATTGGCTATATTAAGCTGTATAAGTCAGGAAATGTTATTTTGAATCTTAGATCTTTTAAATTTTAATGGTCATGATGGTTAAGTTAATTTGTCAGCTTAGCTGGGCCAGGTGCTCAGTTGTTTGATCAAATACTAGTCTCAATGTTGCTCCGAAGTTAGTTTTTGGTTAGAATTAGCATTTCAAACACTACTACCAAAAAAAAAAAAAGAGCTAGAAAAGATGATGGAATTCCAGCTGAGCTATTTGAAATCCTAAAAGATGATGCTGTTAAAGTGCTTCACTCAATATGGCAACACATTTGGAATACTCAGCAGTGGCCACAGGACTGGAAAAGGTCATTCCAGTTCCAAAGAAGGGCAATACCAAAGAATTTTCAAATTGCCACACAATTGCACTCATTTCACATGATAGCAAGATAATGCTCAAAATCCTTTAATCTAGGCTTCAGTAGTACATGAACTGAGAACTTCCAGATGTTCAGGCTGGTTTTAGAAAAGGCAGAGGAACCGGAGATCAAATTGCCAATATTAGTTGATTCATAGAAAAAGCAAGAGAATTCCAGAAAAAACATCTACTTCTGCTTCACTGACCTTGCTAAAGCTTTTGACTGTGTAGATCACAACAAACTGTGGAAAATTCTTCAAGCGATTGGAAAATCAGACCACCTTACCTGACTCCTGAGAAACCTGTATGCATGTCAAGAAGCAACAATTAGAACTGGACATGGAACAATGAACTGGTTCAAAATTGGGAAAGGAGTATGTCAAGACTGTATATTTTCAACCTGCTTATTTAAATTCTATGCAAAGTACATCATGCAAAATGCTGGGCTGGATTAAGCTCAAGCTGGAATCAGGATTGCCAGGAGAAATATCAATATTCTCAGGTATGCAAATGAGACCACCCTAATAACAGAAAGCAAACAAAAACTAAAGAGCCACTTGATGAAGGTGAAAGAAGAGAGTGAAAAAAGCTGGCATAAACTCAACATTCAAAAAACTAAGATCATGGTATATGGTTCCATCATGTCTTGGAAAATAGATGGGGGAAAAAAGGAAACAGTGACACTTTATTTTCTTGGGCTCCAAAATGACTGCAGATGGTGACTGCAGTCCTGAAATTAAAAGATACTTTCTCTTTAGAAGAAAAGCTATGACCAACCCTGAAAGTATATTAAAAGCAGAGACGTCACTTTGCCAACAAAAGTCCATATAATCAAAGCTATGGTTTTCCAGTAGTCATGTACTAATGTGCAAGTTGGACCATAAAGAAGGCTGAGCACTAAAGAACTGATGCTTTTGAACTGTGGTGTTGAAGACTCTTGAGAGTCCCTTGGACAGCAAGGAGGTCAAACCATTCAATCCTGATTTCAAAGGAAATCAGTCCTGAATATTCATTGGAAGGACTGATGCTGAGACTGCATCTCCAATATTTTGGCCGCCTGATGCGAAGAAGCGACTCACTGGAAAAGACCCTGATGCTGGGAAAGATTGAAGGCAGTGGGAGACGGGGATGACAGAGGACAAGATGGTTGGATGGTATAACTGACTCAAAGGACATGAGTTTGAGGAAACCCTGGGAGACAGGGAAAGACAGGGAAGCCTGGTGTGCTGGAGTCCATGCACTTGCAAAGAGTAGACTTATTGAGCGACTGAACAACAACTACTTTTCAATAGTGGCCTTTGAGTAAATCAGCTTATCCTCCATAATATTGGTGGGCCTCATCCAGTCAAAAACCTTAAGAATAAAGACAGGTTTCTTAAAGAAGGAATTTTCCCAAGACTGCAACATAGGAGCCCTCCCCAAGTTTCCAGACTGGCACCCTCTGGATTCATATTTAAGAAAGCAGCATTAATAATTTCCTGAATATCCAACCTGTGTTGAAAATATGTCTTCCCTATGTATTTCAGACTTGCCAGTCCCCATAATTACTGAGACAATATATTAAAATAAATTCTCTCTCTCCATATGTATAATTTTTTTTCCTGTAGGTTCTGTTTCTATCATATTTCTGTTTATCTGGAGAACCTTGAATAATGCAATTGTATGCTTTGCTACAGTCCAGTATGTTCATGATAAAAATCACTGTATCAGTGTCCACACTTTTTCTTCCCTGTGCCTTCCAGCAAGGTGAGATATATTATTTCTAGTCCTTTGTGCCTTTAGCAAAGAACTTCTCACTAGTCTTCGTCTCCCCCTGGGTCTTGATTAAGAAGATTCTCTTGCACACAATTTTGTGCCTATAAAACTGTATCCCCAGTTGCTCTCAAAATACTTTTTTGATAACTTATAGAGCCATTTTTGAAGAGTTGGATCAGCTAGTGTTGTGAAGGTTTCTAGTCCCATCCCCAGTGACTACCCTCCAGCAAATGCTATCACTTTTATACCAAAAACTTCTGTGACTTGCAAGAGCTCAACAAAAGATCCTTTAGCTCAATGATTTTAAAAAGGTAAAACCATTTGATCTCAAAAATACAGAACATTTAAGTTTACCAAAAAAAAAAAAAAAAAAAGAACAAACTGCTAATACCCTTTGCTATTTTGAATGTCTCTGTGTTGTTCATATGACAGTAGCATTAGATTGGAAGGGGAAAGAAGGGAAGAGAAAGAGAAAAGTCTCTACTCTGTAATATTATTTGTGTATTTTTCAGTGGAAATACTGTTTCAGGTTTTTATGTCCTACTCTCAGTAATTGTTCTCTACTGCATAATTTTTACAAATAGGAGGAAATGTTCAGAACATTCATATGTGGACATATACTGATATTTGTGTGGCATATTTCTTGATGTTTGGGCAGTATGCTAAACAATTTTCACAATAAATAAGTTGAAATTGGTTCCAGTATATGCTTTATTTTCTTAACTCAAGATGGCTGTTTCTGGATTTGAGTCTGCAATTCTAAAAGAGTATAATTTTATATGAAATATCATTGCTCAAACATCTCCATTCTTTGTTGACAGAAAACAGAATAGAAAAATACGCTGCTTGGATGACAGTTGTCAGCAGTTATTAAGCTTTTGTTCAGAGAAATAATTATATGTTTATGGAGAAAAGAAAAGGATTTATAATTAAGAGTACTCAAAATTCAACCTTTAACATTACTTCTAAAGCTGTAAAAAGAAAAAAGTAAAGACTTGCAGAGTTTTATAGTAGATTCACTTCCCAATTAGGCAATCTTGGTCCCAATTTTCTCTCTCCTCGTATGTGAATACACATGCCAATATGTACCCAATAGATATAGCCCATCTTTAAGCCCTATTGACCTCTCTGTTCAATGATTATTGCACTCTCAGATTGTTTTCTCTCAGAATGCTTTGGGCCCTCTTTTGTAACTAATATACTTAAACTATGAATTTCCTAATGTGTAAGCTTACATAAAACAATTCTGTCACTTTTGATACTGCAACAGAATATGCCCACATTGTAAGAGCGCCTATTTCACTGAGGCTTCTATTCAAAGCACCTCCCTCCAATGAATTATAATGTCCTTGAGAAAAGGGAATAAATCTTCCTTGTCATTATTTATGTCTGAAATAGTATATGCTCATCCAATTTATATCACTTTGATATATTGAATTATCTCACAGAAAATATATAAAGTAAATATATTAAGTAAAATATCAGTAATAAAAGTATTAAGTAAGAAAGTCTACACATACTACTTTCCTATATCTTTATTGCTAGTTTATCAGTCGTGTCTGACTCTTTGCGATCCCATGGACTGTAGCCTGCCAGGCTCCTCTGTACATTGGATTTTCCAAGCAAGAATACTGGAGTGGGTTACCATTCCCTTCTCTGGGGGATCTTCCCAACACAGGTCTCCTGGTCTCCTGCCTTGCAGGCAGATTCTTTACCATCTGAGCCATCAGGGAAGTCTCCTTTTCTATATTTTTTATCTTAAATTTTTGTGAATTTTCTTTCTAATCATAGTTTCACTGATATTCTTGTCCAAACATGTATGTTTATTTCTCTAATAGAAATTCCAAAGTACTTTTTTGATATGTGTACGTGTAAAATATAGCAGGTTAAAGAGGAAATCACCTTAGAATTTTACAATTAAAAGAACTAATTAATCTGAGTTTACTATAGAATCACTTATGAAGCTTTGAAAGAAAACACATTTCTCTGAGTGTTGCTCCTGTGTAGCTTGAGTCATTGGAGATTTACATCAAAGAATGGTTCAAATATTAGAAGAAGCTACTACTGTGTATTAAAAAGTACAAACATTTTTAATAAGAAGACACAAAATGAAATGACATGCCACTGTAAGGCCCATGGTAACACTGAGAAATCTGTTAACTTATACACATGTTAAAAATATACTCTATATGAAACATTGTTCTCCTTTGGGGGCATATGTCAGTAAAATAAAATTGATCCTTATTCTAATGGAAATTTTCATCTGCTAGTGGAAATTAGATGATTCACAATTAAAATAACAAAGACATCAATTTTCAGTTGCTAGAAATTGGAAAGAATGGTGGGATAAAGGTGAAAAAAGAAGTGCTATATGAATCAGATATGCTATATCAGGAAAGGAATTTCAGATTTAAATATGATGCTGTAGGTTGATATCATCATATAGTGACAATTGGGTCAGGGCTTTCGTAAGTGAGAGTGTTTTTCAGGTGGATAGCTGGGGTTAGTAAATTCTTAACAGAAGAGTATAAAATTAAAACTAAATCAAGGATATTCCTGAAATGAAGAATCAGCAAGGACAGTTGTGTAGTTAAGAGTGAAATGAGTGGAATGAATGGGGAGAGTGGTAAGAAAGGAGATCAGAGTTATGGGATGAGAAGAGGATTATGTTGGATTTGTGGACCACTGTAGTGACTTTTTTATACTCATTAGGAAGAGGAGTTCTTGCAAACTTTTAATTAGCATATAGCTACAACATGCCTTAAGAATTTAAAGGATGACTGTGTATTAGAATTGAATGTCTCTAAACAACAATCACTGCAGATGGTGATTGCAGCCATGAAATTAAAAGAAGCTTACTCCTTGGAAGGAAAGTTATGACCAACCTAGATAGCATATTAAAAAGCAGAGACATTACTTTGCCAACAAAGGTCCGTCTAGTCAGGTTATGGTTTTTCCAGTGGTCATGTATGGATGTGAGAGCTGGACTGTGAAGAAAGCTGAGTGCCAAAAAATTGATGCTTTTGAACTGTGATGTTGGAGAAAACTCTTGAGAGTCCCTTGGACTGCAAGGAGATCCAACCAGTCAATCCTGAAGGAGATCAGTCCTGGGTGTTCATTGGAAGGACTGATGCTGAAGCTGAAACTCCAATATTTTGGCCACCTCATGGGAAGAGTTGACTCATTGGAAAAGACTCTGATGCTGGGAGGGATTGGGGGCAGGAGGAGAAGGGGACGACAGAAGATGAGATGGCTGGATGGCATCACCGACTTGATGGTCATGAGTTTGAATAATCTCCGGGAGTTGGTGATGGACAGGGAGGCCTGGCATGCTGCGATTCATGGGGTCGCAAAGAGTCGGACATGACTGAGTGACTGAACTGAACTGAAACAAGAATACAAGCAGAAAGATCAGTTAAGAAGCTGCTGAACTAATCCAGGTAAATATTGATAGTGGCTTAAACCAGTGCAGAGGAGGACTGGAATTATTTTGAAGGTAGAGCCAAAATTAATTTGCCAACACACTAAATGTGGAACATGAGAGACAGGGAAACCAAAGATGATTCCAGTGACTCTAGTCTTAAATTTGGTGACTGGAGTTTCTATCAACTGGACCTATAAATGTCAGCATATATAAGGAAAAGGTTTTGCACATTTTGCATATTCCATTAAGAATCTTGAGATGGGAAAATTATCCTGGATTTTCTGGATGAGACCTAAAGGCATCTATCATTAAAATGGGGACAGGGGTGGGATGGGGAGAGTTTTACACACAAACACACAGAGAGGAAGTGAAGATGAAGCAGAGAGAAATTTGAAGATGCTAGCCTTGAAAGACTGCAGAGATTCACCTACAAGCCCAGGAATGCTGGCAGTCACAGAAGCTAAAAGACCTAGAAATGGTTTTGTCTGAGAGTCTCTAGAGGGTATATTTCCTACCAATATGAATCATATGTGCTATGCTGGAAAAGGAATTTCAGATTCCTTCATTTGGGGGCCTTGATTTTGCCCAGTTATGTTTATTTTGGACTTCTAGCATCCAGACCTGTGAGATAATTTCTGTTGTTTTAAGGCACCAAGTTCCTGGTAATTTGTGACAGCAGCATAGAAAATATAGGTACTAATAGATTGTACTCCAAATTGGTAAAAATTGAAAATTCCAAGCAGCATATGAAAGTTCACATTTTTCTACACTGTTGTCAGCATTTGACATCATCATGTTTAAAAATATTTGCTAATCTGACTGGTGAAAAATTCCAACTACTTTAGTTTTAATTATACTTTCTCTGTTAATATTTAGGTTGAATTTACTTTCGTATCATTACTGGTCATTAAGGGCTTCCCTCCTAGGTCAGTCGGTAAACAATCTACCTGAAGTGAAGGAAACCTGGGTTTGATCCTTGGGCTGGGAAGATCCTCTGGAGAAAAAAATGACAACCCACTCCTGCATCCTTGCCTGGAAAATCCCACTGACAGGAGCCTGGTGGGCTGCAGTCCATGGGGTTCGCAGAGTCAGGCATGACTGAGCTACTAACACTCACTCACTGGTCATTTGCATTTCCTCTTATGACATGCTTTTCAAACATCTTCCAATTTATATTTTTATTTATAAGAATTTTTTATGTATTCTGCATGATATATAATGTAAACATTTTCTCCAGAATTGGGTTCTTTACAAGATTGAAGCTTTGATTTATTAAATTTTGTTGTTTCCTTTCTAGCTTTTGAATTGTTTTCTTTTGTTTTGTTTTAGATGGCCTGCCCCCAAAATATATTTTTATATATACATTTTTTTATAATTTTTTAAATGTTGAGATCTTACAAAATTTTTTTTTTGGAAAATAATATGAGCTACTGATGTGATTTTTTTTACATCAGAAATACAGTAATTAAAAAAAAAGTTTACTGGATAGTATATTCCTTCTGCACTAATTTAAGATACCAAAGTTATCATATAAAATTTAGATTTCTTTTTTTTTTTTTTTAATTTTGCTTCACTGGTCTTTATATTTATCCTACCACTGGAATAACACTATGTAATTTTATATAGATTCATGATGTATTTATGCAAGTCCTCGCTCTTGTTTTCCCTCTTAAAAGAATTGTATTTGACTACAATTTTGTTATTTACTCTTGCATAGAAATATTTACTCATATACAAAAATTTTAAAATATTATAAGCAGCACAGGAGTTCTAGAGAAAATTATTTGGAGGTACGATTGATGAAACATTTAATTTGTATATTAACTGGACAGGAAAAAAGTTTATTTAGCCTGTAATAGTCTAAATTAGAATATTTAATGTATTTTTAAATATTCATATTTTTAAAAATTTTAAAAATATTTATTTAAAATATTTTTAAAAATTCATTTTATAAAAATAAATGCTGATTTTGCTATAATTTGTACATTTTATTGCCTCTAAAGTAAACATTAACTTTAATGGCCAATACTATTTTAAAAACAACTGAATAAAGGAAAAAGTTCTGCCAGCTAAACTATGAGATAGTGTCTTTTATCACATATTTTATTTTCTGAAAGAACTATTTTCAAGTTAATTAATTATATAGATACCATATAGCGGAGCAACGGTAAAGAATCTGCCTGCTGATGCAGTAAACGCATGGAGATATGGGTTCAATCCCTGTGTTAGGAAGATCCCCTGGAGTAGGAAATAGCAAACCACTCCGATATTCTTGCCTGGAAAATCCCATGCGCAGAGGAGCTGGATGGGCTTGCAGTTCATGGGGTCGCAAAGAGTAGGACATGACTGAACACACCGCTTCATACCATATAAGACTGTTGCATTTGCTTTAAAAAGGCAATGTAAGCAAATTAACTTTGTTAAGATTTCCAAAAACTCTCACCTTCAAAGTACAAATTTCTGAAAATCTTTAACTCATGCACTCCATATCCATACTTTTAAACACAGTGCCATCCAGAATGCTATCAAGACCACTAGGATAAATCTTTTCTTAAAATAATCCGTAAAAGGGCTGCCACCATTGGTCCTGTGCCCTTAGTCAATTTTGTCTTTAAGGAGATCTCATTATCCTTTGGTTCCAACCTTGACATGTTTCTAAATAGGTCTGATTTATCACCTCCAGAAACCAATGATTCCTATGTGATAAAAGACAATTCCACTATTAACCATATGAGTTTTTTGAAACCACTGGAATGTAGTTTGAATATTTGGATACAGATGGTTTTGATATTCATACACTCACAGATCCACTTATATTCAACTGCCACCAGGGCAGAGCCATTGTATATCATAAATTGCAAAATGTGCATCTTAGAATAAATAAAATGTAGAATTTATTTTATTTTGTTGTAATGTATCCTGAACTCTAAGAGATCAAACTGACAGTGGGCACTTTTCATAAACATTTTTAAGACAAAACATTATAGTACTTGAAATCATCTATAACCATTCAGTGTGAATTCAAAGAGATTCAGGGATTAAAAAAAAAAATGAGATGGAAATGCAAGGAATGCATAGTAGCAAAATTAAATCATCAGCAGAGGCAGGAAAAAAAAAGTAATTTCTTGCTGCAGAAATTCAAATCAGTGACATGTAGAACAAATTTAGAAGTTCCCCAAACAGAGGAAAAAAAAAAAAAAAAAAAAGGCCTTTAATTGGAACTTGACCATTAATGAGTCTTTTGGGTTCTGATTCTTGCTTCTTTCCTTTTCAAAAATAAGCGTCTTTCTTCCTTTTATATTACAGACCAGCTTCTTTAATACAGAAGGAGGCAAAAGCACTTGGCTGTTGATTTGTCGGGGTTTGCTTTTTCTATTTGCAAGTTACTTGCTGTGTCAGCTTCACTACTTAAACTTTAAAAATTTCTCTACATGGAGTGATGCTAAGGGATTTGAACTACATCATTTCCCTAAATCTGGGCCACATAATCCTGGTTCTACAATATATTAAGCCTCCTTTAAGACAACAAATGTTGTGATTAAATTAGTTAAGAAACTTTATCTTAAATGTCTCTCTTAGAGATTCAAAGAGTGTGTTACATACACAGAGAAATTCCACAGTGAAAAAGAAACCTATTTAAGACTGTTGTTCATTTCTTAAACAAGAAAGACATTTCTGCTAAGAAAGGCTTATTTATTTACACAGCAATTAACAATGTCCCTTAAATCTGGTCTAGTTCTTGCTTCTCCAGCAAAAAGAGACAATTCTTTTCTAATTCATGCTATGTTAAACAAGGATTAGAATGACTGGGAATGAATTATTTAAATGATGGAGGAAGTTCAATTGTCTGATTTACTTATACAAGTATCACCATGTAGTCTCTAGCAGACAAGTAATACCTATATAAGAAGACACTTTATATAAAGTTCGTGTGTGTGTGTGCATGTGCACGTGCTCCGTCATTTCTGACTCTTTGCAAACCCATGAGCTCTAGCCTGTCGAGCTCCTCTGTTGATGGAATTTTTCAGGCAAGAATTACTGGAGTAGGTTGCCATTTCTTACTCCAGGGGATCTTCCTGACCCAGGAATTGAACTTGGCTCTCTCATGGCTCCTACATTGGCAGGTGAATTCTCTACCACTTGCGCCATGTGAGAAGCCCACTTTACATAATTGTAACTGGAAATCCATGATTTGGAAAAAAAGAAATCAGTTTTGCTGAGCATAATTCACCTTACACAATCAAATATTAATAGAAGAACATAGAACACTGTGATTTAGTATACAAAGTCCAGGCCTGTCTAGCTTATGACTGTGAAATAACTTGGTTTTCTTTTTGTCTGGTTTAATTGTTGAATTGTTAGTAATTCTCTGCCCTGCTTATTCCTGAAAGTACCCAAAGAGTGTTTCACTGTAAGTCTAAAAGATTGTCTGTCAACACAAGGTCCTAGAGTATATTCATAACTCTTCTCTCTCTCCTAAGATGGCCTCAACTTGTGAGTGGTCTCTACCAGCAACCAGCAAAGCTACCAGCAGAATCTTAGCCAATGGTCTACACCAATAATACTGGTTATAATTCCTGAATGTTCCCCTTGATGTAATTAAAACTGGGATAGCTTTCTTCCTGATTCAAAGTCTTAACCTCTATTTTCACAGTGTTTTCTCTAGTAAATTGTCATTGTAAATTCCCTTCCCCCTCTTCAAGAGACCTCTTTTTAAAGATCTCTTAGAGCTTTACAATCCCTACATGCCTTCCACAAGGATCTGAGATACATTTCTTTGAATGTAAATATTAAGGGAAAGTGGAAGTCACTTAGTCGTGTCCCACACTCTGCGACCCCATGGACTATACTGGAGTGAGTAGCCTTCCCTTTCTCCAGTGGATCTTCCCGACCCAGGAATCAAACAGGGATCGCCTGCATTGCAGGTGAATTCTTTACCAACTGAATTACCAGGGAAGCCTAAATATTAAGGGAAATAACTCCTTAATCTTTCAGTTTGTGTTGAAATGTAGGAGCCTAAATTTTGTGGGCATCTTGCTCCAAACTGTACAGCAAACTACCTCCTGTAACAAAGACACAAGAAAATTTACCTTTTCTGTACAGAATGTTAATTAGCAAACAGGTGGCTTGTGTTTCTGCTCATCCCAGGGCCTTAAAAATTCTCCCAGTCTCTGTTTCAACTGAGTTCCAATTGAGATAGCTTCTCTCCCAGATTTCAATATTCTGTTTAACTTTATCCAGTTTAACTTTTGCTTTAATGACACCAACTCTGGATTCTCCAAACTACTTACTGGATCCCCTGGAGGAGGAAATGGCTACCCAACTCAGTATTCTTGTCTGGAGAATCCTATGAATACTCTTAAAAGTATTTTCATTATTACCCAAATTGCAAATAATAACAATGAAAAAATAAAATGACACAAATACTATCTTCTATTGAGAGACACGGCTTATAAGGAAGGTACCTTTTAAAATGTCAAAATATATCTAAACTTGTTCCCGATTCCAGGTATTTGGACCTTTGCTCTAGTGCTCCTTTTCCCCCCTCTACATTTCATGAGCACTCATTCTAAAAGGTAAAAACATTTTTGCACAATACTGCATACACTTGCATATGTCTATTTTGAATAAATCAAATTTGTCACAACAGAATGCTTTAAAGCTTTTAATATATGCTGTCACTGGAAATTTGGCATATATGTGTGTGTGTAATATATACAATGTATATAATAAATATAACATGCATTTAACATTTACAAGCAATCTTTGTATACACGCCTCTTCTCTGTATAATAGTTTGCTGTTTCTAACGTGTGAAAAAATCTGTTGAAATAGAAGTCAATTCTTTAGTCTAAGTCTTTTTATTAGTTTTCATAAATTCTGCATCTCTGAATTATGAAGTAAAGTTTTATTTTTCAAAATTGAGTCTATTCATAATATACTTAACTCCTATAGATTTTAATAAAATCTACATCTGTTACTTTGCTAGACATGATAGTGATAGATAGGTAAGTTAGGTAACTTAGGAAGTTACTGAAGAAGCAATATTACAATTTGAGGTTAAAATGAAACAAACAAACAAAAAAAACACACTTTAATGTAATGTTACACTGAGATAACTAGAAATTCAAGTACAAAGATATTTATCTAGCCAGAATTGTTTTTCTCTCACTCTAATTTGACCTTCTGGAATTACTGAAATCAACTTCACAGAAACCAGAAACTCTCATATAATTTTGAAAAAAAAAAAAAAAAAGAGTTTCAGTCAATGCTTGAATCCCATTCACTTTTCACTTGTCATTATTTTACCTTTGATCCAATCATGTCTTTGTAAATCATTATGTCCTAAGCCTCACGCTCTTATACACAGTAAGAGCAATTCTTGCTATGAACTATTCTACTCCATAGTTTCAGTAAAGTCAATAAACTTTTTAGACAATAATTTAAAAGTGTAGGTAGGGAGGAGCCAAGATGGCAGAGCAGTAGGAGGGGAGACCACTTTCTCTCCTACAAATTCATCAAAAGAATAACTGAACGCAGAGCAAACTTCGCAAAACAACTTCTGATCGCTAGCTGAGGTCATCAGGCGCCCAGAAAAGAAGCCCATTGTCTTCGAAAGGAGGTAGGACAAAATATAAAAGATAAAAAGTGAGACAAAAGATCTAAGGACAGAGATCTGTCCCGGGAGCTCTTAGGCGGCATTGCTTGGGGTAGGGTCCGGGCCTGAGTGCCCTGAGGACAATCGGAGGGAGCTTCTGTGAGTTGCCAACATGAACTGTGGGAGACCAAAAGAGAGAGAGTAAATTAACTGGCCCGAACACACTGCCGGCCGTTCGCAGAACAAAGAGACCGAGAGGGTCCAGAGAGGAGCTCGCAGGCTGCGGACCGGCCCAGCTCCGCCAGAGGCAGGAGGCAGGGGGGAGGGGATAGTCGCGGCGAGACACAGGGCGCAGGCACCCGACCGGCGCGGGCGGGGACTGGGGCTGGGGACGCGGAGGGCGGAAGGCGCGCGCACCCGACTGGCGCCAGCGGAAACTGAGACTGGGTCCGCGGAAGGGAGGGGGCGCGCCACACCTGGGGAGAGTGCGCCCACCAAGCCCCTGGCTGCCTGGACCGCTCTGACGGGGAAGGCACTGAGAGCAGGCGCAGCTTTTCCTTCCGCGCTTTTGTGGAACACCCGAGGGCTGGAACCTCGCGCAGCGCGGGGCGCGCTCCATATGGAGCGGCCGGGAGCCTGAGCGGCGCAGACGGAGAGGGCAGCGTAGGCCCCTCCCGGCAGCGCCAGCCCATCCCCGCGGCTCAAGCCCGTCCCCACAGCGCAAGCCCCTCCCCACAGCGCCGGCCCCTCCCCGCGGCGCCAGCCCCTCCCCGCGGAGCGACGGAACTAGCTACCTGAATAAGAGTCCACCTCCGCCCGCCTGTGTCAGGGCGGAAATGAGGCTCTGAAGAGACCGGCAAACAGAAGCGAAATAAACAAAGGGAACCGCTTCAGAAGGGACTGGTGCAACAGATTAAAATCCCTCTAGGAAACATTGACTACACCGGAGGAGCCTGTAGATATCGAGAAGCGTTAGCTGGAACGAGGAGCTATCTGAAACTGAGCTGAACGCACACTGACCGCAACAGCTCCAGAGAAACTCCTAGATATAATTTTACTTTTTTCTTTTTTTTTTTTTTAATTTATTTTTTATTTTTTTATTTTTTATTTTTTATTTTTTCTCTTTTATTTTCCTTTAAAATCCCCTATTACTCCCCCATTACTCCTTAACTTTCATTTCCATAGACTTTTACGATTTTTTAATTAGGGGGAAAAAAAAAAATTTTTTTTTTCTTTCATTTTTTTTTTCTTTTTTCTTTTTCTTTCTTTTTTTTTCTTTCCTTTTTCTCTACTATTTTCTATTTTTCTTTTTCTCTTATTTCTTTTAAAGTCCTCTAGTACTCCTCTACTACTCCTTAATTTTCATTTTCAATACACTATAACCTTACAAAAAAAAAAAAAGAAGAGAAGCCCTATTTTTAAACCGAAGATTATTCTCTCCCAATCTTGACTCTCTGTTTTCTACCTCAGAACACCTCTATTTCCTTCTTTCCCCTTCTCTTCCCAATCCAATTCTGTGAATCTTTGTAGGTGACTGGGCTACGGAGAACACTCTGGGAACAGACAGCTGCGTAGATCTGTCTCTCTCCTCTTGAGTCCCCCTTTTTCTCCTCCTGTTCATCTCTATCTCCCTCCTCCCTCTCCTCTTCTTCATGTGACTCTGTGAGCCTCTCTGGGTGTCCCTAACGGGGGAGAATCTTTTAGCCATTAACCTAGAAGTTTTCTTATCAGGGCTGTATAGTTGGAGAAGTCCTGAGACTACAGGAAGAATAAAACTAAAATCCAGAGGCAGGAGACTTAAGCCCAAAACCTGAGAACACCAGAAAACTCCTGACTACAAGGAACTTTAAGTAATAAGTGACTGTCCAAAAGCCTCCATACCTACACTGAAACCAACCACCACCCAAGAGCCAATAAGTTTTAGAGCAAGACATACCACGCAAATTCTCCAGCAACGCAGGAACATAGCCCTGAACATCAACATACAGGCTGCCCAAGGTCACACCTAACACATAGACCCATCTCAAAACTCATTACTGGGCACTCCATTGCTCTCCAAAGAGAAGAAATCAAGTTCCACGCACCAGAACACTGACGCAAGCTTCCCTAACCAGGAAATCTCGACAAGCCAATCGTCTAACCCCACCCACTGGGTTAATCCTCCACAACAAAAAGGAACCACAGACCTCCAGAATACAGAAAGCCCACTCCAGATACAGCAATTTAAACAAGATGAAAAGGCAAAGAAATACCCAACAGGTAAAGGAACATGAAAAATGCCCACCAAGTCAAACAAAAGAGGAGGAGATAGGGAATCTACCTGAAAAAGAATTTAGAATAATGATAATAAAAATGATCCAAAATCTTGAAAACAAAATGGAGTTACAGATAAATAGCCTGGAAACAAAGATTGAAAAGATTCAAGAACTGTTTAATAAAGACCTAGAAGAAATAAAAAAGAGTCAATTACAAATGAATAATGCAATGAATGAGATCAAAAACACTTTGGAGGGAACCAAGAGTAGAATAACGGAGGCAGAAGATAGGATAAGTGAGGTAGAAGATAAAATGGTGGAAATAAATGAAGCAGAGAGGAAAAAAGAAAAAAGGATCAAAAGAAATGAGGACAACCTCAGGGACCTCTGGGACACTGTGAAATGCCCCAACATTCGAATCATAGGAGTTCCAGAAGAAGAAGACAAAAAGAAAGGCGATGAGAAAATACTCCAGGAGATAATAGCTGAAAACTTCCCTAAAATGGGGAAGGAAATAGCCACCCAAATCCAAGAAACCCAGAGAGTCCCAAACAGGATAAACCCAAGGCGAAACACCCCAAGACACATATTCATCAAATTAACAAAGATCAAACACAAAGAACAAATATTAAAAGCAGCAAGGGAAAAACAACAAATAACACACAAAGGGATTCCCATAAGGATAACAGCTGATCTATCAATAGAAACCCTCCAGGCCAGAAGGGAATGGCAGGACGTACTGAAAGTAATGAAAGAGAATAACCTACAACCTAGATTACTGTATCCAGCAAGGATCTCATTCAGATATGAAGGAGAATTCAAAAGCTTTACAGATAAGCAAAAGCTGAGAGAATTCAGCACCACCAAACCAGCTCTTCAACAAATGCTAAAGGATCTTCTCTAGACAGGAAATGCAGAAAGGTTGTATAAACGTGAACCCAAAACAACAAAGTAAATGGCAACGGGACCACACCTATCAATAATTACCCTAAATGTAAATGGGTTGAATGCCCCAACCAAAAGACAAAGATTGGCTGAATGGATACAAAAACAAGACCCCTATATATGCTGTCTACAAGAGACCCACCTCAAAACAAGAGACACATACAGACTAAAAGTGAAGGGCTGGAAAAAAATATTTCATGCAAACGGAGACCAAAAGAAAGCAGGAGTCGCAATACTCATATCAGATAAAATAGACTTTCAAATAAAGGAAGTGAAAAGAGACAAAGAAGGACACTACATAATGATCAAAGGATCAATCAAAAAAGAAGATATAACAATTATAAATATATATGCACCCAACATAGGAGCACCGCAATATGTACGGCAAACGCTAACGAGTATGAAAGAGGAAATTAATAGTAACACAATAATAGTGGGAGACTTTAATACCCCACTCACAACTATGGATAGATCAACTAAACAGAAAATTAACAAGGAAACACAAACCTTAAATGACACAATGGACCAGCTAGACCTAATTGATATCTATAGGACATTTCACCCCAAAACAATCAACTTCACCCTTTTCTCAAGTGCACACGGAACATTCTCCAGAATAGATCACATCCTGGGCCATAAATCTGGTCTTGGAAAATTCAAAAAAATTGAAATCATTCCAGTCATCTTTTCTGACCACAGTGCAGTAAGATTAGATCTCAATTACAGGGAAAAAATTGTTAAAACTTCAAACATATGGAGGCTAAATAACACGCTTCTGAATAACCAACAAATCATAGAAGAAATCAAAAAAGAAATAAAAATATGTATAGAAATGAATGAAAATGAAAACACAACCACCCAAAACCTATGGGACACTGTAAAAGCAGTGCTAAGGGGAAGGTTCATAGCATTACAGGCTTACATCAAGAAACAGGAAAAAAACCAATTAAATAACCTAACTCTACACCTAAAGCAATTAGAGAAGGAAGAAATGAAGAACCCCAGAGTTAGCAGAAGGAAAGAAATCTTAAAAATCAGGGCAGAAATAAATGCAAAAGAAACTAAAGAGACCATAGCAAAAATCAACAAAGCTAAAAGCTGGTTTTTTGAAAAAATAAACAAAATTGACAAACCATTAGCAAGACTCATTAAGAAACAAAGACAGAAAAACCAAATTAACAAAATTAGAAATGAAAATGGAGAGATCACAACAGACAACACTGAAATACAAAGGATCATAAGAGACTACTACCAGCAGCTCTATGCCAATAAAATGGACAACTTGGATGAAATGGACAAATTCTTAGAAAAGTATAACTTTCCAAAACTGAACCAGGAAGAAATAGAAGATCTTAACAGACCCATCACAAGCAAGGAAATCGAAACTGTCATCAAAAATCTTCCAGCAAACAAAAGCCCAGGACCAGATGGCTTCACAGCTGAATTCTACCAAAAATTTAGAGAAGAGCTAACACCTATCTTACTCAAACTCTTCCAGAAAATTGAAGAAGAAGGTAAGCTTCCAAACTCATTCTATGAGGCCACCATCACCCTAATTCCAAAACCAGACAAAGATGCCACAAAAAAAGAAAACTACAGGCCAATATCACTGATGAACATAGATGCAAAAATCCTTAACAAAATTCTAGCAAACAGAATCCAACAACATATTAAAAAAATCATACACCATGACCAAGTGGGCTTTATCCCAGGAATGCAAGGATTCTTTAATATCCGCAAATCAATCAATGTAATACACCACATTAACAAATTGAAAGATAAAAACCATATGATTATCTCAATAGATGCAGAGAAAGCCTTTGACAAAATTCAACACTCATTTATGATTAAAACTCTCCAAAAAGCAGGAATAGAAGGAACATACCTCAACATAATAAAAGCTATATATGACAAACCCACAGCAAGCATCACCCTCAATGGTGAAAAATTGAAGGCATTTCCCCTGAAATCAGGAACAAGACAAGGGTGCCCACTCTCACCACTATTATTCAACATAGTGTTGGAAGTTCTGGCCACAGCAATCAGAGCAGAAAAAGAAGTAAAAGGAATCCAGATAGGAAAAGAAGAAGTAAAACTCTCACTATTTGCAGATGACATGATCCTCTACATAGAAAACCCTAAAGACTCTACCAGAAAATTACTAGAGCTAATCAATGAATATAGTAAAGTTGCAGGATATAAAATTAACACACAGAAATCCCTTGCATTCCTATATACTAACAATGAAAAAACAGACAGAGAAATTAAGGAAACAATACCATTCACCATTGCAACAAAAAGAATAAAATACTTAGGAGTATATCTACCTAAAGAAACAAAGGACCTATACATAGAAAACTATAAAACACTGATGAAAGAAATCAAAGAGGACACAAACAGATGGAGAAACATACCGTGTTCATGGATTGGAAGAATTAATATTGTCAAAATGGCTATTCTACCCAAAGCAGTCTATAGATTCAATGCAATCCCTATCAAGCTACCAAAGGTATTTTTCACAGAACTAGACCAAAGAATTTCACAATTTGTATGGAAATACAAAAAACCTCGAATAGCCAAAGTAATCTTGAGAAAGAAGAATGGAGCTGGAGGAATCAACCTGCCTGACTTCAGACTCTACTACAAAGCCACAGTCATCAAGACAGTATGGTACTGGCACAAAGACAGAAATATAGATCAATGGAACAGAATAGAAAGCCCAGAGATAAATCCACGAACCTATGGGCACCTTATCTTTGACAAAGGAGGCAAGGATATACAATGGAAAAAAGACAACCTCTTTAACAAGTGGTGCTGGGAAAACTGGTCAACCACTTGTAAAAGAATGAAACTAGAACACTTTCTAACACCATACACAAAAATAAACTCAAAATGGATTAAAGATCTAAATGTAAGACCAGAAACTATAGAACTCCTAGAGGATAACATAGGCAAAACACTCTCCGACATAAATCAAAGCAAGATCCTCTATGACCCACCTCCCAGAATATTGGAAATAAAAGCAAAACTAAACAAATGGGACCTAATGAAACTTAAAAGCTTTTGCACTACAAAGGAAACTATAAGTAAGGTGAAAAGACAGCCCTCAGATTGGGAGAAAATAATAGCAAATGAAGAAACAGACAAAGGATTAATCTCAAAAATATACAAGCAACTCCTGCAGCTCAATTCCAGAAAAATAAATGACCCAATCAAAAAATGGGCCAAAGAACTAAACAGACATTTCTCCAAAGAAGACATACAGATGGCTAACAAACACATGAAAAGATGCTCAACATCACTCATTATTAGAGAAATGCAAATCAAAACCACAATGAGGTACCATTACACGCCAGTCAGGATGGCTGCTATCCAAAAGTCTACAAGCAATAAATGCTGGAGAGGGTGTGGAGAAAAGGGAACCCTCTTACACTGTTGGTGGGAATGCAAACTAGTACAGCCGCTATGGAAAACAGTGTGGAGATTTCTTAAAAAACTGGAAATAGAACTGCCATATGACCCAGCAATCCCACTTCTGGGCATACACACTGAGGAAACCAGATCTGAAAGAGACACGAGCACCCCAATGTTCATCGCAGCACTGTTTATAATAGCCAGGACATGGAAGCAACCTAGATGCCCATCAGCAGATGAATGGATAAGGAAGCTGTGGTTCATACACACCATGGAATATTACTTAGCCATTAAAAAGAATTCATTTGAACCAGTCCTAATGAGATGGATGAAGCTGGAGCCCATTATACAGAGTGAAGTAAGCCAGAAAGATAAAGAACATTACAGCATACTGACACATGTATATGGAATTTAGAAAGGTGATAACGATAACCCTATATGCAGAACAGAAAAAGAGACACAGAAATACAGAACAGACTTTTGAACTTTGTGGGAGAATGTGAGGGTGGGATATTTCAAAAGAACAGCATGTATACTATCTATGGTGAAACAGATCACCAGCCCAGGTGGGATGCACGAGACAAGTGCTCCGGCCTGGTGCACTGGGAAGACCCAGAGGAATCGGGTGGAGAGGGAGGTGGGAGGGGGGATCGGGATTGGGAATACATGTAAATCCATGGCTGATTCATATCAATGTATGACAAAACCCACTGGAAAAAAAAAAATAATAATAATAATAAAAAAAAGTGTAGGTAAAAATGAAGTAAAGGAATAAAATTATTTGCTCTTTCCAGTTGGACAGCATCCTAAATAAGCAGGAAGAAAAGACTGTGCTTGATTCTGTTTTTGATTAGGCATCTATATATACTATTTATACTAGACACAATTCTGTATTAAAAAAGAAAAGCACTAAGACTCATGGGAAAACAATGAGTAGAATTATTCTGTTAGTCTCTCAATCGTGTCTGACTCTTTGCAACGCCATGGACTATAGCCCACCAGGTTTCTCTATCCATGGGATTCTCCAGTCAAGAATTCTGGAGGGGGTTGCCATTTCCTTTTCCAGGGGATCTTCGCAACCCAGGGATCAAATCCAGGTTTCCTGCATTGCAAGGAGATTCTTTACTGTCTGAGGCACCAGGGAAGCCCTGGATTTCCACACGTAGTTGCATCCCTCTGAAAGTCACTTCCACTAGTTTATTTATTTATTTGCACAGTTTTAGACTTTATTCAAGTTGTTCTTTTTTTTTCCATTTATTTTTATTAGTTGGAGGCTAATTACTTTACAATATTGTAGTGGTTTTTGCCATACATTGACATGAATCAGCCATGGATTTACATATGTTCCCCATCCCGATCCCCCCTCCCGCCTCCCTCCCTCCCCATCCCATCCCTCTGGGTCTTCCCAGTGCACCAGCCCTGAGCACTTGTCTCATGCATCCAACCTGGACTGGCGATCTGTTTCACCCTTGATAGTATACTTGTTTCAATGCTGTTCTCTCAGAACATCCCACCCTCACCTTCTCCTACAGAGTCTAAAAGTCTGTTCTGTATGTTTGTGTCTCTTTTTCTGTTTTGCATATAGGGTTATCATTACCATCTTTTTAAATTCCATATATATGCATTAGTATACTGCATTGGTCTTTATCTTTCTGGCTTACTTCACTCTGTATAATGGGCTCCAGTTTCATCCATCTCATTAGAACTGATTCAAATGAATTCTTTTTAATGGCTAAGTAATATTCCATGGTGTATATGTACCACAGCTTCCTTATCCATTCGTCTGCTGATGGGCATCTAGGTTGCTTCTATGTCCTGGCTATTATAAACAGAGCTGCGATGAACATTGGGGTACACGTGTCTCTTTCAGATCTAGTTTCCTAGGTGTGTATGCCCAGGAATGGGATTGCTGGGTCATATGGCAGTTCTATTTCTAGTTTTTTAAGGAATCTCCACAATGTTCTCCATAGTGGCTGTACTAGTTTGCATTCCCACCAACAGTGTAAGAGGGTTCCCTTTTCTCCACACCCTCTCTGGCATTTATTGCTTGTAGACTTTTGGATAGCAGCCATCCTGACTGGCGTGTAATGGTACCTCATTGAGGTTTTGATTTGCATTTCTCTGATAATGAGTGATGTTGAGCATCTTTTCATGTTTGTTAGCCATCTGTATGTCTTCTTTGGAGAAATGTCTGTTTAGATCTTTGGCCCATTTTTTGATTGGATCATTTATTTTTCTGGAATTGAGCTGCAGGAGTTGCTTATATATTTTTGAGATTAACACTTCCACTGGTTTAATGCTAACAAACTCAGCTCCATGTTCCCTGTCAAGCACATCACAGGCAGTAACCTCAAAATATCCAGTACTCATTCTCCCATTGTATAGTTAAAGAAAACTAAAACTAAGAAAGGAAATCTCAGGCTTTGTGACTGTAAAAACCAAGCTTAAAAGCTTGCCTTAGAAAAACTGTCTATATATCAACATACACTTATTAAGTAGATAACTGTGTCTCAGGAAAGAAATTTAGGAAAATTAGAAGACATGGATTCAACTTAGGACCACTGAAATCTATTTTTTTGCCTTCAACTGAACAATAATGACAGTACTAAATTATCTAATCTTGGCAGAGAAGGCCAATCTTCTTATTTTCATTTATTTCTTTTAGAAGCTAAGTGTATCATAGTGTAGTATTTTCATGTTAGCTAGGTAATAACAACATGTAACCTCTGTTGCTGCTGCTGCTAAGTCACTTCAGTCGTGTCTGACTCTGTGCGACCCCATAGACAGCAGCCCACTGGGCTCCTCTGTCCCTGGGATTCCCCAGGCAAGAACACTGGAGTGGTTGCCCCAGAAATATTAACTGGTTAAGGGATTATAAAAGTGGGTAGAACACAAATAAAAACTTGTGAATGCTGATTTCTTCTGTGTATAGAATTTGCTTATACAAAATAATGTAATTCTAACTCTTTCAGATTTCTATAAAGCCCTGAACTATGATCAAGAATCTTATATACTAACAAAAGAAAAGTTTCTAAATGTCAGCACTGTCTGTTGCAGAGTCCCTGCATTTTAGACCATTGGAGGCTTCATAAGAACATACATACTTAAAGGTGATTCATCTTTCACAAAATTTTAACATGCCTGATTAGTTTGTTTTCAAGTCAAAAGCAAATTACACATAGGAAAAAGAAAGAGGTTTGAGATTTGAAGAGTTGTTAGATCTATATTAGGTTTCCTCAGTGCCTCATAGGATAAAGAATCTACCTGCATAGCAGAAGACCTGGGTTCCATCCATGGGTCAGGAAGATCCCCTGGGAAAGGAAATGGCTACCCATTCCAGTATTGTTACCTGGAGAATCTCATGGAAAAGGAGCCTGAAGGGCTGCAGTCCATGGGATCACAAAGAGTTGGACATGACTGAGTGGCTAACACTTTCACTTTCTGTAGATCTGTAATAGTCATGCTAAAAAAAAAAAAAAAAAAAAAAAAATAGTAGACAAGTATGGAATAAACTGTTCAAAGAATACACAAATACTTCAATAATCTTAGAGCATTTAACCTAAATCCAAGTAAACTTATATACTTTAATATCTTAATGTAAAGGGAGCTTCTCCCTGGTAAATAATCTGCCTTCCAATGCAGGAGATGCCAGTTGGATCCATTCCTGGGTCGGGAAAATCTCTTGGAGAAGAAAATGGTGACGCAATCCAGTATTCTTGCCTGGGAAACCCCATGGACAGAGGAGCCTGCTGGGCCACAGTACATAGGGTCTCAAAGAGTCAGACAAGACTGAGCAATTGAGCACACATGCGCATGCACTTAATGTAAAAGTCAGTCCTATGACATTTTAAAATAAATTATGGTGTTAATGGGGAGCTTATATGACTGAATTATCACTTTTAATCAATTTTTTATTGAAGTATAGTTGATTTGAATCACATTTAATATGTCTCCTTTACATTTAAGATGACTAGCAATGTGAAATATATTTTCATCAAAGCTTGACTTTTAAGAATCTTTTAAATTAATTTGTTGATCCCTGAAGAAAGTTGAATTCATTAAAAATGAACTTATGTAGAAGAATAAATGGATTTATGTTAGTCAATTAAGACATTTCCAAGTAGTGAAATTATTATTCTTTCATATTCAAATTTATAATAGCCCTGGAAAAAATGAGTCTGTATTTCCACACATTCTTACTTTTCTGTGGTGTTTTTTACTACTTTGTAAAACACAGATTTTCATCTGGCATTGCTTTTCTCCCATATGAAGGATTTCTCTAACTTGTACTTTAAAAATATTTGTTCCACTGACTTCTGGCATGTATTTTATCTAATGAAAAGCTGGGTCTCCTTCTAATCTATTATTATTTTTTTTAATCTACTGTGTCTGTTTTCTATGGTTTTATGTGTGAGGGCAGAGGTTATTTGGGCCATCTCCATACTTTCGTCTGAATTTTATCGGAAACTTAAAATGATGTAAAAATCCAAGTTTTAATAAAAATAGCAACCAATATCTCAGAATTCAAAATAATACATTTGCTAACTTATCTTGCTATGTTGTTGTTTAGTTGCTAAATCATGTCTGACTCTTTTGCAACCCCACGGATGGTAGCCCGCCAGGCTCCTCTGTCCATGCGATTTCCCAGACAAGAATACTGGAATGAGCTGCCATTTTGTTCTCCAGAAGATCTTTTGACCCAGGGATTGAACCTGAGTCTCCTGCATTGCAGACAGTTTCTTTAATGGTGCCAAACACATAATGCTGTCTTCCCCATCAACTTCAAATAAACAGCTGGGCTCAGATCATCTCCCTAAAGTACAGTGTAATATGACAAGCAGACATTATCAAACACTCATTATCAATGCTATGGTAGGCACAATAATGGCCCTCTAGAAACGTGCACATCCAAATTCCCAGACCATAGGAATATATTACCTTACACTGCAAAGGAGACTTCAGTTTGCAGATCAAATTAAATTTGCTAAGTGGCTAACCTAAGAAATAGAGAGTATCCTGGATTATGCAGATCTGCCCAATAAGATCAGAATGATGTGATAAGAGATGACTCAGGCTGTTGGTGCTGTTCTTGAAGAAAGAAAGGGCCATGAGGCAAGGAATACAGATGGATTCCAGAAACAAGAAGGACCACAAAACAGAATCTCCTAGAATTAATGGATAAGTAGGAAGAATGACCCACTGGGAGAGAGAAAGCTGGGAAACTTCAAGCTCCTTCCCATATACCTTGCCTTGTGCATGTCTTCCATTTGGCTTTTCCTGAGTTATATTATTTTATAACAAACTGGTATAATTCAGTTCAGTCACTCAGTCATGTCTGACTCTGCAATCTCATGGACTGCAGCAAGCTTGTCTACCCTATCCATGATCAACTCCTGGAGCATGCTCAATTTCATGTCCATGGAGTCGGTGATGCCATCCAACCATCTCATCCTCTGTTCTCCTTCTCCTTCTGCCTTCAGTCTTTCCAATGAGTCAGTTCTTCGTATAAGGTGGCCAAAGTATTGGAATTTCAGCTTCAGCATCAGTCTTTCCAATGAATATTCAGGACTGATTTCCTTTAAGATCAACTGCTTTGATCTCCTTGCAGTCTAAGGGACTCTCAAGAGTCTTCTCCAACACCACAAACTGGTTATCTAGTAAGTAACCTGTTTTTCTGAGTTCTCTGAGAAAATTAATTGAATCTGAAAAAAAAAAAAATGCTTATTCAGTTGGATAGAAGCATGGATGAGAACCTGGATTTGCAACTGGTGTATGAAGTGGGAATTTTGTGGAACTTAGCCCTTAACCTGTAGGATGTGATGCTATCTCCAAGTAGATAGTTTTAGAATCAAGTTAAATGCTTGCTGATTTTGAAAAAAGAAAAAGAAAAAAACACATGTATGAGCATAGAAAAGTAAAAGAATAAAACTTGGAGCCAAAACACTTTTGGAGATCAGATGGAGATCAGTTAGAAACAAGGCTGTTAGAAGCAATGTAAATCATTAGGGAGATGCAAAATGATATATAGTTATTTGACATAGACACATATTTTCAGCAATCTTTGCTAAGAGGACTGTTTTTCTTTAAATTGCTGTTAAATATATCACTCTGCGTTCTGACTGATATCCAGAACACTGCAGACAGAAAGAACTTTTGAAGACTTATTGTGCACAGTGCTTATGTGCTTTGAAAGAACGTTAAATTCTCTTTCAGTTCAGTTCAGTCACTCAGTCATGTCCGACTCTTTGCACCCCATGGACTGCAGCACACCAGGCTTTCCTGTCCATCACCAACTCCTGGAGCCTACTCAAATTCATGCGCATCGAGCCAGTGATGCCATCCAACCATCTCACCCTCTGTCGTTCCCTTCTCCTCCCATCTTCAATCTTTCCCAGCATGAGGGTCTTTTCCAATGAGTCAGTTCTTTGCATCAGGTGGCCAAAGTATTGGAGTTTCAGTTTTAGCATCAGTACTTCCAATGAATAATCAGGACTGATTTCCTTTAGGATGGACTGGTTTGATCTCCTTGCAGTCCAAGAGACTCTCAAGAATCTTCTCCAACACCACAGTTCAAAAACATCAATTCTTCAGCACCCAGCTTTCCTTAGAGTTCAACTCTCACATTCATACATGACTACTGGAAAAAAGGTAGCTTTGACTAGACAGACCTTTGTTAGTAAAGTAATGTCTCTGCTTTTTAATATGCTGTCTAGGTTGGTCATAACTTTTCTTCCAAGGAGGAAATGTCTTTTAAATTCATGGCTGCAGTTACCATCTGCAGTGATTTTAGAGACCCCCCCCCCAAAATAAAATCTCTCACTGTTTCCATTGTCTCCCCATCTATTTGCCATGAAGCGATGGGCCTGGATTCCATGATCTTAGTTGTAGTTGACAAGTAATTGGACTATTTTCTTCTCCATTTATAAACAAATAAATAAATAAGATTTGAGAAATCTAGAAAATATTTCTAAAATTTTAGCAAAAAAATTCAACTGCCTTCAGCCAGTACCCATATAAAAAAGAAATACTCTATTTTGTATTTTTGTGACCTCACTATGCTGTTTCTATGATTTACAGTGATGTGATTTCAAGACATGTAAAACACAAAAACACTCTAAATCTTCACTACAATCATTAACAAACAAGCAAACAAACAAAGAAAGAAACAAACAAAAAAACTAAAGGGAAGCGAAAGGTTGCCTATAAACCAAAAGAGTATCTATCTGTTCAATTTATTATTATTCATTTTATTTTTCATTATCCCCATTTATAGTTCTTGTGTCATACTGGCAGAAAGTATTTATTCTTTTATGTATCACTTTATTTAACAAAACACAGTATTTTGATGACTAAAAATAATTTTTAAATGTCAGGTTTTATTCTACACCAATTATACTTCCTATAGGACTATTTTTTTTTTTTTTCATATCATTATACGTTTTGTTTGCTGCCAGCACTTTTAAGAGTCAAATGGTCTATCATGTCTCTTTTCATTTACCCACTAGTTCATCACTTTAGCCTGGGCATCATTTATTTATAAAAGAAAAAATCATATCCTGAGGCACTACACCACAAGAAGCTTTAAAGTTTAAATGATAAAAATGGTAAGAAAAATAGGAGATACACAGCCATTGAAAGAGAATTTTCATTACATGAATGTATTAAACTGTTATATTTTCAAGCCTCTTTGATGTTCACTATCATTTACCAACCACATTATCAATATGAAAGTTTTATTTAGTGACTACCAAATGACTATTTTTAACATGTCATGCATGAAATTTTAAAGAAATAAATTAAAATTTTCACTATACACTTTATAATCAAATGTAGATCCTTTAACAAGAGAAGAATATAGACTCTTCTCTATAATATCATGTGTGTGAAGGGGTAGTGTGTTGTTCATAACACTAGCCTAATCAACACGGAAAATATTTATTCCTATATTCATAGCATATTCCTTTTTGAGTGAATATCAAATCAATATGTTTTATCTAAAACAATCTTAAATAGTAAATGAAGTATTTGGAGTCAGACAGTATTAAATAGCTATCACAACAGTCTTTTATTCAATCAACTCCTAAGCTTTATTGAAATTCCTTTTTTTTTTTTTTTCCCATCTGGACAAATTTCCTCCTCTAAACAAATATATTTTGACTGTTCTAGATGCTTGGGATATGGAATAAAAAAAAAAAGTAAATGTTTTGCTTCATGGGTTTTCTACCCCAGTTGTGGGGGAAATTGCATAGGGTAGGTATATTGGCAGGTAGGTAGATAATTAAATACATAGATGGATAGAGAGACAATTTTTCCCATATGGGAAATAAAATATGAAAGAGGGAAGAGTAATATTTAGGGAAGTCAGGTAAAGCTTCTTCAAGGAGAAACTGATGTACGCTGGAAAAATGAGGACCAAGTAGGCACAAAAAAACTATGGAAAGCAGGGAGCAGGGAGTAAGATCTTTGAGGCAGAAATATACTCTCTGTGGTAATTAGACAAAAAAGAGGGAAAAAAAAATGGCAGTTGAGCTCATACATGTTCAGTGTTTACATTTAATCTCAAGTGTGATTTGAGTTATTAACAGAGTCATCTTAATTTGAGAGTTTTTTGAGAGTATTAAATTATAAATGTAAATAGGTATCTGAAATACTGGTTTTCAATAAGCTTTTGACACTCTTATTCTTCAAGAATTAATGTTTAAAAATTTTGCCTAGGCAGTTTGGAATTACAAGAAGAACATCGTATGCATCAGGGACAAGCAAATTTGTGTTTGACTACTTTCTCAGACCCCAGCTGGACTTTCTAAGTGGTGCAGTGGTTAAGAATCTGCCTATCAATGCAGGAGCTGCAAAAGACACTAGTTGGAACACTGGGTTAGGAAGATCCCCTGGAGAAGGGAATGGCACCCAGTACAGTATTCTCGCCAGGACAACTTTGTGGACAGAGGAGCCTGGCAGGCTATAGTCAATGGGGTCACCAAGAGTTGGATGCAACTGAGCATGCACATGCATACACACACACACAAACACACACACATTGATACCTACTAAGTATGATGTGATTGTGAGCCTAAAGGGATTAAAAAACCACTTTAAGCAACTTCCATATCTCTTCAAAAACACTGATAATCTCATTTGCTTTCATAAAGAGTACATATCACCTTTACCTTACAAAAAAGAGGGTTACATGCAAAAAAATAACAGGAATATTAAGCATATAAATAAACATAAATATAGAACAGTATCACAACATTAATATATTGTGATAAGAAACACTGTAACTGCATCATCATATACAAGTATTCAGAACTTTATTTAAGAGATTTCTAAAGCCAAATACATGGTGGCAAAATTTATCCACTGAAAAAACTGATTTCCATGCTCCATTTGTTCAGAAGAAACTTGGAAAAAGCCAGAAACAGGTTAGTCTCTTTAAAAGATTTCTAATCTTATGAATTTCATAAAGATATATAGTTAGTTTAATTTGTATTGATCCCACATATCCAGGTTAATTTTATATTACACTTGACATACTACCCATGATATTAGCAAGTTTTGTATATAGTTATTTATGTGATGTGAATATTGTTGGCCACCTAATATCAGCCTGCAAGGACTCAAAATGAATCAAAATAAATTAAAAGAAGTAGAAAAAAATGTATTTTTAAATTCACAAGTGGAAGATTTTTTAAGCTTCCATAACCATGTTTATCTCCAAAATAGCTGTTATATTAAGCAGCATTTTATAGGCTAATATATTTTTAATACAAGTATTCTAGCTATATTTTCCCCATAAAAGTTATATCAAAGATTTTAATTAGCCAATAATAGGTGGAAAAAATTGCTTTCACTATGTTCCATATAAATGTGGGTCAGGTCAGATCAGTCACTCAGTTGTGTCCAATTCTTTGTGACCCCATGAACTTCAGCACGCCAGGCCTCCCTGTCCATCATCAACTCCCAGAGTTTACCCAAACTCATGTCCATTGAGTCGGTGATGCCATCCAACCATCTCATCCTCTGTCATCCCCTTCTCCTCCTGCCCTCAATCTTTCTCAGCACCAGGGTCTTTTTAAATGAGTCACCTCTTCGCATCAGGTGGCCCAAGTACTGGAGTTTCAGCTTCAACATCAGTCCTTCCAATGAACACCCAGGACTGTTCTTCTTTAGGATGGACTGATTGGATCTCCTTGACCAACCTAGACAATATGTTAAGAAGCAGAGACATTGCTTTGCCAACGACAGTCCGTCTAGTCAAGGCTATGGTTTTTCCAGTGGTCATGTATGGATGTGAGAGTTGGACCATAAAGAAAGCTGAGTGCTGAAGAATTGATGCTTTTGAACTGTGGTGGTGTTGTTCAGTCTCTAAGTTGTGGACAGCTGCATTTCATGGGATCACAAAGAGTTGGACACGACTCACTGACTAAACTGAATTAAACTGAATGGTTTATTATATTTAAGTCCCTTGGACAGCAAGAAGATCAAATTGGTCAATCCTAAAGGTAATAAACCCTGAATATTCATTGGAAAAACTGATGCTGAAGCATCAGTACTTTGGCCACATGATGCAAAGATCTGATTTATTGGAAAAGACCGTGATGTTGGGAAAGGTTGAGAACAGGAGGAGACGGCAGCAACAGAGGATGCTATGGTTAGATGGCATCACCAACCCAATGGACAAGCTTTGGGAGTTGGTGAAGGACAGAGAAGCCTAGCATGCTGCAATCCATGAGGTTACCAAGAGCTGTCCACAACTTAGAGACTGAACAACAACAAATATCGGTGGCACAGTGGAAAAGAATCCACCTGCTCAAGCACAAGGCAAAAGAAATGCGAGTTCTAACTCTGGGTTGGGAAGGTCCCCTAGAGGAGGAAATGACAACCTTACTCCAGTATTCTTGCCTAGAAAATTCCATGAACAGAGAAGCCAGCCCACGGGATCTCAAATGGTCGGACTCAACTGATTACGCACACATCAGGCATCAGCAGTTTATTATATTTAATGAAATTCATAAAATGTCATAATCAAGAATTCTCATAGGAAGCCACAGATTTCTACAGGACACATCAGTTTAATATTATCGATTTCCATTCTTGAACAGACTGAAAAAGTGAAGGAGATAAAAAATGTAAGTTCGGCTGCAAATTCATTTGAACCTATTTGGAGTTTTCTGTATTATGCAGGATCAATGTAGTTAATGAATTTTCCATCTGTTATTTGTTATCTTACCTATCTACTACATATGCATGCCCTTAAAACAGCTGAAATAATCTTTTGCTGGAGACTGCAGTGTGCTTTTGTAATGCAGGGGATGATTTTGAGATATTTTCAGTTTCTATTGTAACAGTCTAGAAGTGTCTGGAGTGACATCAGATTTCACATTCATCCTTGTTCACTCAGAAATCCATTTAGCTTGGGGCAAATGGGACATATTCTTTCACATTGCTGACACTATCGAAAAGCCAAATGATGAAAGATCCTACAGCTTTTGTTCTTCAGTTCCCCAAACCCCATGTTTAGATCCCTGCCTTTTTTTCCCCCCCACTGGAGAAAGGTTGGTTGCATTAAAAAAAAAAAAAAAAAAAATTACCTCAGATTTCCTATCACTAGCACTTCCTGATGCAAATCCCTTGAGTTTGCAAGCTGAAATCTATCATGATTTTTGTTTATCCTTTTCAGCGCTTTTAAAATTTTCTTTTCTAAACAAGCAAAACCAAAATATAACTAATACTTTGTTGTCTATCCATTGGTAAATTGAAGCTTTCAGTGACAGGAAAAAAAAAAAAGTTGAGTATACCTCAGAACTCTTTTCCCCTCTCTTTTAACCACTTCTAATTTAAGTTCCAACTACCTAATGTTTGTAATAATTGGCATCATGTTCTTTTTGATTATGACTATGATCTTCTAACTATCTCTTTCAATGCTATTATTAAGACCACACGTTTAAGGCTATATCAATAATTTCAACTGAAGAGTGCTTTTATCGTATCCTCTGAAGGATTCAATGTTATCCTTGTTGACATTCAAGGTCTAAAGAAATAACAGAGGTGTAAACCACTTATTTACTTATTATTTACTTATTATTCACTTTCACTGAAAGTGACATCAGAGTTAAATATTAAGTGAACAAAGTTTCCAGAGAGCTTTCAGACAGGAATTTTTCAAAGGAGAAACAACCTCTAAGTGTGTGAGACCATAATAAATAAGAATGGGAAAATATCATCTGACTTCTGACTGCAGTCTCCTACTCCAAGTAAAGCAGATTCCCAAGGTCAAATCTAGGGAAAAACAACATTTGAGCTCACTGGCCAGATTATCCACTGGAAAGCAAAGGTTCAAGCCTATTGCTGGCAGAAACATGGGGAGAATGCAAAATAATCAGTGCCAAGGGCAAAGAATAAGATACAAGGTAGAAAACGAGCATCTTAATCATATCAGGTAATAGGGGCTACAAAAACTCACCTAATTGAAAAACAGATTTTGAAAGCATGTTGAGAGGACAGATTCACTGAACTGTATGTATGCATGCTAAATTACTTCAGTCATGTCTAGTCTTTGCAACCCTATGGACGGCAGCCTGCCAGACTCCTATGTCTATGAGATTCTCCAGGGAAGAATGCTGCTGTGGGTTTCCATGCCATCCTCCAGGAAATCTTTCTGGCCCAGGGATCTAACCTATGACTGTTAAATCTTCCTGCATTGGCAGGCAGGTTCTTTACCACTAGCGCCACCTGGGAAGCCCACTGAACTCTATAAACTCCATGACTTCCAGTTCATGTTTGTCTTGGTTCTCGGATTCCTCTGAGGAAGAGCTCAAAATAAAAACATTTTTAATATTCATCTAAATTATCCCCTTTGAATTATCTTATTCCAAACATTCTACTTTGTTTCCAATTTTTCATCCTTTGACAAGTTGGAAACTGTCTTAGTTTATTAGACTTTTGGCCTACAATAGAATAAGGCATTGATCTTTTGTCTATACAAATCTGCTAATCCAGTTATTACTTAAGCTTCAAGAAACTATAGGGTCCTCATGAAAAATGTGATGTAATGTTTTGGGAAATAATACAAACTTATAAAAATGATGGTTGCCACTCTTCTTTCCCAAGTCTTTGAAAATATTATTAACATAAATGCACTTTTTCCAGTGGAATTTGGACTCAGCCACAATTCACACACTACCACAGCTTGTACATTGGCACTGGGCTTGAAATCTTTGGCTTGTATCTGTATCTGTTAAAAGACAAGTGGAATAAATTGTGTCATCTTAAGGTATTAGCGGACTATTCTCCCTATCTTCTGGGAAGATCAAAATATGTAACAAATCTACAAGCACAGACTACAGCCTATTTCCTCAGTTTCTCAAAAAAAATTGTTTTTTCTAAACTTATTCCCATGTGTTAAATTCCTTTCTGTTTAAATATTTAAATCAGTTGTGCTGAGTACCACAGGACATTAACACGGGCCCCACTGAGAGGATGGCTTGTGATCAAAGACTGCGCTCATGTATGAGATAGGGCTCTCCAAGAAGATGGAAGGGTAAGGACTAAGAGCCTGAGGTAAGAGCACACATCACATATTCAGCACCCAACAAAGAGTCTGAGGAACCAGAGCACAGAGAGCATAAAAACAAAAATTATAGAGGAGATGACCGAAATTCTTCATGGAGAAGAATGCTAAATATTGCCAAGCTGTTAAGTTCTCTGCTTTATTTGTAGATTCAATGCAACCCTAATCAAAATCCTAGCAATTTATATTATGGATATCAAAGAATTTGTTCAAAAGTTTAATATAAAGAGGCAAAAGATCCAATATTGAAGGAAAAGAATAAAGTTAGAGAGCTAATGCTACCCCACTTTAAGATGGACCACAAAGTTACAGTGATTGAGATAGTATGTTATTAGTGAAAGTTATTATTAGAAAAATATGTTATTAGTATGTTATTAGAAAGTATGTTATTAGTGAAAGAGTAGCAGCACAGAATAGACCCACATCAATTTATTCCACTTGTCTTTGACAAATATTATATGGAACAAAGATAGTCTTCAATAAATGTAACCACTGGACATGGACATACCAAAAAAAAAAAAAAAATTAGACACAGACTTTCTACTCTTCACAAAAATTGGCTCAAAATGGACCTAAATGTAAAATGCAACAGAATAAAATAACAAAAGGGAAAACCAGCATACTCTTGGGTATGGTGATGACATTTTAGATAGACCATATTTCATAGAATAATCCATGAAAAAACTAATTGATAAGGTAGACTTTATTAAAATCAAAAACTGCTCTGAGCAAAACACTGTAAAGAAAATGAAAAGACAGGCATAGATTGGGAAAAGAATATTTGCAAAGACACAACTGAAAAAGAATGATTATCCAACATATACAAAAGACTTTTAAAACTCATCAATAAGAAAATACATGACCCAATTAAAAAATGGACCAAAAACCTTAACAGACAGTTCATCGAAGGAGATACACAGGTGGAAAATAAATATATGAAAAGATGTTCCACATCATATGTCATCGGAGAAATGGAAATTGAAATGAGGCACCACTACACACCTAGTAGAATAGCAAAATCTGGAACACTGACAACATGAAATGCTGATGAGGTGTGGAGCAACAAGAACTCTCATTCTTTGCTAGTGAGAATACAAAAAGGTACAGCCACTGTGAAAGGCAGTTTCTTAAAAAGTAAAATGTACTCCTATCATGCAATCCAGCAATCATACTCCTTGATATTTACCCAAATGAGCTAAAAATTCATGTTCAAAATTTGCACATGGCTATTTATAGCAATTTTATTCATAATTAGCAAAACTTGGAAACAACCTAAATATGCCTCAGTAGATTAATAAACTGTGATACAATCAGATAATGGAATATTATTCAATGATAAAAACTATTAAATCATTAAAAGGAAATAAATGTATATTACTAAGTGAAATATATCTATGTGAGAAGGCTAAACATTTTAATTCAAACCATGTGATATTCTGGAAAAAAAAAAAAAAAACTGGGAAAGAGGGGAAAAAAATAGGAAAGTCAGTAAAAATCTGAGGTTGCCAGAGTTTGGAGCTTGAGACCTGAATAGGGAGGATACAGAGAGATTTTAGGGCAATGAAAATACTCTGTGTAATACTATACCACATGTCATTATATAGTCATTGAAATGCATTGAATATACAACAATGAGTAAAACCTAAGCTAAACTTTGGATTTTGAATGATTGTAATATATATAACTCTGATGTGGTATGTTGATATTGTCAGAGTCAGCTGGAGGCATGGAGTACACTGAAAATCTCTGTAACTTTCCCTTAAATTTGCTACTTAAGACCTCTCAAAGACACAATAATAGTATTTGCTTTTACCTGAGTGAGATAGCAAGCCATTAAAAGGATTTAAGCACAGAAATATTGTGACCTTTTACATTAATAGGAATGTCCCAACATCATTGCTGAGATGAGGAAAGACTAGTAGACGATAAACTTGAGAGTAGGAGACCAGTATGAAAGCTATTGCATGTGTGCATGCTAAGTCGATTCAGCCATGTCCTACTCTCTGTGATCCTATGGGCTGTAGCTCCCAGGCTCCTCTGTCCAAGGGGATTCTCTAGGCAAGAATACCATGACCTCCTCCAGGGGGATCTTACCTACCCAGGGACTGAACTCGCATCTCTTCTCTCTCCTGCATAGATAGATATGTCCTTTACCACTAGTACCACCTGCGAAGCTCGCAAAAGTCATTACTGTCATTCAAATGAAAAGCAAAAATGGCTTGGGCCCAAGTGATGACAATGGGCTAGTGAGAAGCAAAAGGATTCTGAGTGGGCTTCCCATGGGGCTCAGTGGTAAAGATTCTGTCTACCAATGCCTGAGATGCGGGTTTGATCTCTGGGTCAGGAAGATCCCCTGGAGAAGGAAGTGACAACAGCCCAGAGTTCTTGCGTGGAAAATCTCATGGACAGAGGAGCCTGGCAGGCTATATTCTATGGTTCACAAAAGAGCCAGACACAACTTAGTGACTAAACAACAACAATAAACAGATTCTGAAGAAAAAATTGATAGGATTAAGAGCTGAGAAACTAAGTCAAAGTAGGCTCCAAAATTTGGGCTTGAGTAGTTGGAAAGATAGATGCTCCCATCTACTGATACGGGGAACATATGCAAATGAGGATTATGGGAAAAGATCAGAGAAGCAGCACACTATACATGCACTCTGGCGCCTACTTGTGCCAAACACTGATTACAAGCTGTATAACCTTGGGTGATTTATTCAACTTTGTATCTCGATTTCTTCAACTTTGTATCTCAATTTCTTCCTTTATAATAGCAAATACTTCATAGGGATAAGTCAACTAATATATGTAAGATCATTGCAGTTTATTTTGGTATATAGCAAGCATTATGTGGATGGGAACTATCATTGTTATATCAAGTGCTAGGCTTTGGGTGTTTAAATTTGAGATGTTTTATTACACATACTATTGGAGATATTTAATAGGAAATTGGACAATCAAATTTAGAATCCATGAGAAAGGTCAATGACAGAGCTCTAAAATTGAGAATCAATAATTGGAGGTAACAAAGGTGAGAATTTCTACCTTTAAAGACATATAACTTAGTACACGCTGAAGTTTCACAAATACTGTCTAGTCATATATTTATTGGAGAAGAAAATGGCACCCCACTCCAGTACTCTTGCCTGGAGAATTCCGTGGGCAGAGGAGCCTGACAGGCTACAGTCCCTGGGGTCACAAAGAGTCAAACACGACTGAGCGACTATTACTCACTCACTGACATATTTTTATAGGCATGGAGATAGGCACTGGAAACCTGTTGTTTAGCACAGGGAGCTCAGCTCGGTGTTCTGCAGGGACCTAGAGGGATGGAATGGGGGGATGGGAAGGAGGTCCAAGATGGAGGGGATACATGTATACACATAGCTTAATTCCTTGTAGCTCAGTTGCTAAGGAATCTGCCTGCAATGCCAGAGACATGGGTTTGATTCCTGGGTCAAAAATATCCCCTAAAAGGGCAACCCACTCCAGTATTCTTGTCTGGAGAATCCCACGGATGGAGGAGCCTGGCAGGCTTCAGTTCATGGGATTGCACAGAGTTGGAAATGACTGAGCAACTAAATCACCACCATAGTTGATTGACTTAGCTAACACAACATTGTAAAGCAACTGTACCCTGTTTAAAAAAAAGAAAAATGCATGGACCTGGAGGAAATAACCAAAGAAATAAAGATATGTAGAAAGACAAGTGGTTCAAATACAGATTCTCAGAGCATTACAATGTCAACTCATTCAAGAAGAAACATCAAAGGAAACTGAATGAAGATCATTTGCCAATAAAATAGAAAAAAATGAAAAAAAAGTAAAGCATACTGGAGCCACATGAAGAAAACATTTCAAGGATGAAAGCATGATCAACTATGCAAGTAGGGCTGAAAGTCAAATAAGATGAAGGGCATTTTGTATCATTAAATAGATCAGGTTTTGTTGAATAGATGAGGGTGAAACCTAGTTGGCACAGGTTCAAGAGAAAATGAGAGAAGATAAAATGGAGACAATCGCTTTAAAGAATTCTGTCATAAAAAGAGATAGGATGATAGCTCATCGGGGACTTGGTGCCAAGAGAGAAATTCTATTTTGTGTTGTTTTCTTTAACAAAGGAGAAATTATACCATATTTTCTTGTGTATAAAATATAAGCAGAAGATGAAGAAAAGAATTTCTATAGGCTGAATCCAAAATGAATGATTTAGGATGTGCTTTAGTTCATTGAAGGCAGGATTGACACTAGTTAAAATGAATGGTGTACTACTGACCATAAAAGGGTCAGGGATGCAGCTGAGTTGTTAGGTGTGTCCTAGTAACATTGGCAAGATTTCTTCTGCATGCTTCAGTGAATTATCACACCAATTTACTACATGTGAGAAAGGATGAGGAAGTATAGGGAGTCTGAATGAAGACTGGATATCATGAAGCAGTCTACTGGGAAAGTGGGGACGAGAAAGGCAGGGAAATCCAGTGTTATCACTGAACATCCCACTGCTGTTAGTGATTCACTATTTAGCTGAGCCTGGTCAGTGTGTCTGTGTTGTTGTTTTTTTTTTTCTCCAAATATCTGCATCTCCACAGCTGAAGATGCGTAATAGGAAAGAGTTTGGTTTGACCAGGATTATGACTTTGCTAAGCAAAAAATGTCAAAAAAAAATGATGGGAACAAAGAATTGAGTGAGTACTCACAGGAATTATTTAATATGAAATCCATGAAAGGCAAAGCTAGAAAGGATATAATATGGTTAAAAAGTGGTTACATCAACTGATGTGATATTTTTGAGCAGAGGATTATGGATTGAGGTTCTGAGAGAGTGAGATAAACTATAGGAGATAGTGTCAGAAATATAAGGCTTGAAGTTGAGATATCACTTTTATGAATGATCACCAGGCTTATGGTACAGCATGGGAATGAGTGACTAAACAGGGATAGAGGATAAAATATAAGGAGAAGAGGAGATTCTGGGACTAGAGATCTAGACGTTGATTACTGAAAAAACGGTATTGGTGAGGGGGCTTCCCAGGTGGCTCTGCTGGTAAAGAACCCACCTACCAATGCAAGAGGCGTAAGAGATCCCCTGGAGGAGGGCATGGCAACCCACTCCAGCATTCTTGCCTGGAGAATCCAATGGACAGAGGAGCCTGGCAGACTACAGTTTATAGGGTTGCAAAGAGTCAGACACGACTGAAGCGACTATGTATGCATGGTATTGGAGAGGAAACATGATTGAGCCAGGAGATAAAATCTTAAAGTAAGGCAGAGTACCCTAGGATTTAAAAGATGACAGATAAGGGAGAGGGAAGTAGATAGTTTGTAACATGAGATTAAAAGGTCTGGGGACATAAGGAGAATGGAAGGAACATATTTGTTGTGGAAGTCTCCAAAGCCTATAGCACCCAGTATTTCCAGGCAGTCTCCCATCCAAGTACTAACCAGATCTGATCTTGCTCAGTTTCTGAGATCAGATGAGATTGAGTGCATTCAGGGTGGTATGGCCACATACCCAAAGGGCATATGTAGTTTGTAAAAGAAGCGACACTTGCACTAAAATGCCATCTTATTCCAGTGCTGTAAATGTTTCAGTTTGTTCCTTTACTATCATAAATTAATCTGAATGGCTCATTTATTTGTTTGTTCTATAAGTAATCCTTAGAACGAACAAATGCCTTTCAGTAGAAATTATCATATAATAGTAGTTATATAATTGTAAAACTACAGTCTTGGCTTAATCTGCCCCTATAATTATAAAATAAAATGACATAGGACTAGCAAATCTATTTAAAAAATTAAAACTGTGGAATCATGCATGGCAAGGAAAGAAAGAGAATAAAATATGAATATTTCATGTTAAAGGATGTGAAAATTTCTGCTCCATGCTTACCTAAAGCTCTGGCAGAGTAAAAATATGCTTCCTCCTTTAAGGAGAGACCCTGGGACTGAAGCCATCATTTTTCCTGTAATTGACAGATCTTGCATTACTCACAGTAATTGAGGTATCGGGATGAACTCACCCTATGAGCACAGTAGAACTACTTGAGAACCTGCACATCATGGAATCTTGAAGAGAGTCAATTGGTCTTTCTATCTCAGGAAGCATCACAGACACCCAGTTTCCTAAGATAGAAACTTCAGCGCTTACCTTGACTCCTGAAGTCTCTCCCATCTCACACATCCACTTATTCACTTACTAATCCTTCTTCATAAATATCTCTTGAATCTGGCTTTTCCTCTTCATTTCCACTGCCAGTGCCCTAGTTCAGTCCTTCATTATCTCTTCTCAGGAACTTTTCACCAGTCTGCTTTATAAGAAGGTATGTCTCTTCCACAATTTTTTCTTTCTGTCAGTCCATACTCTACACTACTATAAAGTTATCAGAAAATTACTTTGGAGCACACTGATGTTTGTTTTCTTGCAACTAATGCTGAACTATTCAGGATGGTATAAGTGAGGCTAGTTATTGAATATGCATTATGTTTCCTGAATTCAATTTTAAACATCTCAATGGAGAGCTTACTTCATTTTTTTTTTTTTTTCCAGTTTTGCTTACTGTGCTCAGTGCAATGGTGAATGCAATTAAATAGATGCTTAATGCAGAGCTGGATGATTAATTGCTTTATTCCAGGCAGGATTTCAGCATTTTGAGGAAATGTCAAAGTTATTTTTTTGTTGGCAGCCTTCTCCTAACTCTCCTTTGGCAAAGGTCTTGTGCTTACATTACTGTGGAAGATGCCAAGGACATTCTCCACTTCTTGCCAATGTTTTTATCTATATAATTCATGAGATAGATACACAGTGTTACACTGAAAATTCCTGAGGGGTAAACTAGACACACAAACTATAAATAACCGAATGGTTCATCTCAGTGATGCAATCATTATTCAGATATACTAGTGAAGAGGAGTTCCAACGGCATATTTTATTTTCTGAAACTTGGATAAGTGCAAGCAGCCTGCCCAGCATCCAGACAACCTGGAAAAATAATCCCATCACTGTAAGAGCCAAGACTGTGAGCCATGTGGCAGAGCAGTCTTCCTGGGTTCCCTTACCTTCCTACTCTCCACCTACTTGCCCCTTCTTGATAAAGTCTCTTGTTTTGTATAGCTTAATTGTAAGCACCCATTAGGGCTGTGGATAAATGTACTGATTCATGATACTGAACAGGAGGGGATCATAGTATAACATTCTTACATTCATGTGAAATAACAAGTTTTTTCTGTGTTATAGAAAGTCACCATGATAAAATATATTTTGGACAAATTAAATACTATTTTTATATTAGATATTAATTGTTGACTTAGCCCTTTATACTAATAGAAAATACAAGCTGATGAATTGAGGTTACATTATAGTAGCCAATACACAGCTTGGTTAGGGTAGAGAAAAGACAGAAAAAAAAAATTTAAAAAAATTTGCTCTGTTCCTGAAGTATTTGACACTTGGAGTTTGAGTAATAATTAGTTTGCATAATTTGGACTAAGATGATCATAACAAGTTTCAATTAAGTAATAAGAGAAGTAAAAATTTCAAACTAAAGTTTGTTGTTGTTCAGCCACAAAGTTATGTCCAACTCTATATGACCCTATGGTCACACCGGTCTTTCACTATTTCCCAATTCAGTTCAGTCTCTCAGTAGTGTCCAACTCTGCAACCACAAGGACTGCAGAACACCAGGCTTCCCTGTCCATCATCAACTCCTGGAGCTTTCTCAAACCCACGTCCATTGAGTCGGTGATGCCATCCAACCGTATCATCCTCTGTTGTCCCCTTCTCCTCCTGCCTTCAATATTTCCCAGCTTAAGGGTCTTTTCCGATAAGTCAGTTCTTCAGCTGGCCAAATTATTGGAGTTTCAGCTTCAGCATCAGTCCTTCCAATGAATATTCAGGACTGATTTCCTTTAGGAGTGATTGGCTTGATCTCCTTACAGTCCAAGGAACTCTCAAGAGTTTTCTCCAACACCTCAACCCAAAAGCAACAGTTCTTCAGCACTGAGGTTTCTTTATGATCCAACTCTCACAACTGGAAAAGCCATAGCTTTGACTATGGACCTTGGTCAACAAAGTAATGTCTTTGCTTTTTAATAAACTTTCCAGATTTGTCATAGCTTTTTCTTCCAAGGAGCAAGAGTATTTTAATATCATGACTGCGGTCAGCATCTGCAGTGATTTGAGAGCCCAAGCAAATAAAGTCTGTGATATTCAGTAGGTCTTTATTAGTTACCCATTTTATATATAGTACTGTGTATCAAAAAGTAACAGAACTGGGCATGGAACAATGGACTGATTCTAAACTGGGAAAAGAGTATATCAAGGTTGTATATTGTCAACCTGCTTATTTAAATTATATGCAATGTACATTATATGAAATGCCAGGCTGGATGAAGCACAAGTTAGAATCAAGATTGCCTGGAGAAATATCAATAACATCAGATATGCAGATGAAACCACCCTTATGACAGAAAGTGAAGAGGAACTAAAGAAACTCTTATGAACATGAAAGACAAGAATGAAAAAGCTGGCTTGAAACTCAACGTTCAAAAAATGATCATGGCATCCAGTCCCATCTCCTCATGGCAAATAGATGGGGAAACAATGGAAACATTGATAGACCTTATTTTCTTGGGCTCCAAAATCACTGCAGATGGTGACTGCAGCCACAAAATTAAAAAAATGCTTGCTCCTTGCAAGAAAAGCTATGACAAAACTGGACACCATATTAAAAAGCAGAGGTCTAACTAACAAAAGTCTGTATAGTCAAAGCTATGTTTGTTTTTTTTTTTTCCCCAGTAGTCATGTATGGATGTGAGAGTTGAACCATAAAGAAGGCTGAGTGCCAAAGAATTGATGGTTTTGAGCTGTGGTGTTGGGAGAAGACTCTTGAGAGTTACTTGGACTGCAAGGAGATCAAACCAGTCAATCCTAAAGGAAATCAGTCTTGAATATTCACTAGAAGAAATGATGTTGAAGCTGAAGCTCCAATACATTTTCCACCTGATGCAAAGAGCCGATCGTTAGAAGAGACCCTGATGTTGGGCAAGATTGAAGGCAGGAGAAGAAGGGAACAACAGAGGATGAGATGGTGGATGGCATCACTGACTCAATGGACATGAGTTTGAACAAGCTCAGGGAGTTGGTGAAGGACAGGGAAGCCTGGCTTGCTGCAGTCCATGGGGTTGTGGAGTCAGACACAACTGAGCAACTGGACAAGAATTGTATATATGTCCATCTCCCAATTTATCTCTTTCCCCCTTCCTCCTTGGCAACTATAAGATTGTTTTCTTTATATGTGACTCTAGTTATGTTTTGTACATATGTTCATTTATGCTATCTTTTTAGATCCCACATATAAGCGATATCATATATTTGTCCTCTCTGTCTGATTTCCTTCATTCACTATGACGGTCTCTAGATCCATCACTATTACGGAGAGTTGTGAATAGCTGGGATGGGGTGGAATGAGAAAATCTTAAGCCATTCTGTGTGTGCTAACGAGAATTTCTCAGAGGAAAAACAAACTCTCTCAGAACAAGAAGCAGCTTTACAACTTAGAGTGATCATTCTGTTTGAGTCCTAGTTCCCACCCCTGAGCCCACACAGAAACTTAGCATTATATGCACTATCACCCTTGATGATTCCATTTCAGAGGGATAGTTCCCAGTTCAGTTCAGTCACTCAGTCGTGTCAGACTCTGCGACCCCATGGACTACAGGATGCCAGGCTTCCCTGTCCATTACTAACTCCTGGAGCTTACCCAAACTCCTATCCATCGAGTTGGTGATGCCATCCAACCATCTCATCCTCTGTCATCCCCTTCTACTCCTGCCTTCAATCTTGCCCAGCCTCAGGGTCTTTTCCAATGAGATGCCTCTTCATGTGAGGTGGCCAAAGTACTGGAGCTTCAGCTTCAGCATCAGTCCTTCCAATGAATATTCAGGACTGATTTCCTTTAGCACTGACTGGTTTGATCTCCTTGCAGTCCAAGGGACTCTCAAATGTCTTCTCCAACACCACAGTTCAAAAGCATCGGTTCTTTGGTGCTCAACTTTCTCTATAATCCAACTCTCACATCCATACAAGACTACTGGAAAACCACAGCTTTAACTAGATGGACCTTTGTTGGCAAAGGAATGTCTCTGCTATTTAATATGCTATCTAGATTGGCATAGCTTTTCTTCCAAGGAGCAAGTATCTTTTGATCTCATGGCTGCAGTCACCATCTGTAGTGATTTTGGAGCCCCCAAAATAAAGTCTGCCACTGTTTCCATTGTTTCTCCATCTATTTGCCATGAAGTGATGGGACCAGATGCCATGATCTTAGCTTTTTGAATGTTGATTAGGCATTTATCTGGAACTCTCTCGCTTTTTCAATGGTCCAATGGATGTTGGCAATTAGATCTCTGGTTCCTCTGCCTTTTCTAAATCCAGCTTGAACATTTGGAAGTTCACTGTTCTTGTATTGCAAGATAGCCCTTGACAAAACTTTCCTTGGGTGGTAAAACTGGCCTCAGGCTTCTAAGAAGATGTACATCGTAAAGAGGCAAAGAAAGAATTTACAAATTTTGTAGAGTAAATGCTCTCAAAAGAGGGAAGCTGAGATCTACAGTCAGAAAGAAGTTTATCTAAAATTTAGTAGGAGTGAAGAAAACCTTGAGGACAAGGCTGTCTTGGAATGTATATATATATATATATATATATATATATATATATATATATATATATTCAGAGAGCATGAAGAAGTTAATCATATATATATATATATGTATATATAAGCTATAAATATGTATATGTATACATATACATATATGTATGTATATATATATGAATATATATATATATTTTTTTTCAGAGAGCATGAAGAAGTTAATCATAAGATTCTTTCTTATGCTATGTTGCATTAATTTTGTGGACTTTCTTGCTCCCAGAAGCTTTCATAATTAGTGCATATTACAGAAAATAAGTATTTGGTGAAGAAACTGAGACAAATTGTTGCTGTTTTTTTAGTCTCTAAGTTGTATCCGATTCTTTTGTGACCCCATGGACTGTAGCCTGTGAGATTCCTCTGTCCGTGGGATTTCCCAGACAGGAACACTGGAGTGGTTTGCCATTTCCTTCTTAACGGGATCTTCCACACTCAAGGATTGAACCTGAGTCTCCTGCATTGGTAGTGGGTTCTTTATCACTAAGCCACCTGGGAAGCCCAGAGATAAATTACTATGATTTATTTTAGTGATCCTTGTTCAAAAATGTAATATATCAGAGAAAAATGAGCAAAACAAAAATTAGTTTATTTACAAATGGACCTGAATCCTCTACAAAATGTACTATTTGGCAACATTGTGAGATAAGTTTCTTCCCAAATTAGTTATTATTATCTTTTATTATTATTATTGGAGTGATTATAATGCAAGACTTTTTTTAAGACTATCCAATCTTGTTTAAAGAAAGCAAAGTTTACTAGGAGATGAAATTTACAGGAAATATTAGGTAAGTAAATCATAGCTTTTAATAAACCAAACTCACAGAATGTATTAGAAAATTTGTTTTTGTTGTTGTTTTAGTCACTCAGTCATGTCCATCTCTTTTCAACCCCATGGACTGTAGCCCCCCAGGTTCCTATGTCCATGGTATTTCCCAGGCAAGGATACTGAAGTGGGCTGCATTTCCTTGTCAAGGGGATCTTCCTACTCAGGGATTAAATATGGGTCTCCAGCATTAGCAGGTAGATTCTTTACCACTGAACCACTTGAGAAGCCCATTGAAAGGTATAGATAACAAAAAATCAAATAGCTGGTAAGGAGCCCGGATAATAAGTTAGCCATTGGTAAACCATGCTAAAGAGAAAATAAAATTATGATAAGACAAGCAACTGTGTAACTTTTAGACAGAAAGCAACAGAAAGAGCAATATGTTATAGTGACAGTTCTGAGATACTAGCTACATTTTCTTAAATTGATCACCTATTGGTGACACCCAGTATAGTTTAATGGTATCCATAAATACTCTGTTCAGACAATGCAGGAAAACCCCATAACTCTTTAGCAGCTAACTAGTCAGCTATGTCTGTAGTAACCTGCCTTTCCCATATAGTACTTTCTATTTATTAACACCCATGATCAAACCTGAACCATAATCCTACTAACTGCTTCATCAGTAGAGAAGGTTGATATATGGAAGAAATAAGGATAGTACCTAAGAACTTTTCATGATCTTGGATTCAGGTCTGCATACTTGGGCCTCATATTAATACATTCTACCTTAATATATGTATTTATTTCAAAGTAATTTTGAAACAATATGCCTTATGCAATTACCTTGTAGCTATTTAAGATGCTAAGGTACCAAATGATCACTATAGTGGAACTATATGACAGAAATTTAAATTCACCACTGAATATTGTGAAAAATATCAAAAACCACAGAACCTGATCAGTCCTCTGCTCTCAACCTATTTTCAAATACTATTAGCTATGGCTCAAAAAATTGTCTTTATTAACCTAAATGCTTTGAAAATATTACCATAAAGAAGTATTTCTTAAGAGTTAGGGCTCTGGTGAAGCCAGGGATCTTCTATTGCTCAGAACAAGAAAGTCAGCAGTTTATCTGTGCTATACTAATTGGCCAAAGATAGTCTAAAAGTTAAAATTTAGTAGGAAATAAAAAATAATTGCCAGATTCAGTTCACCTACAGATAAGATTTTTATCTTCATAGCCAAGTTTATCTTCTCAGTACTTAAAAAGTAGCTTGAGGAAAAAAAAGGAAAATTTTAATTGTTCACTTGATATTATAATAGGATTACACAATTTTAAAGGGGGGACATCTCCTCATTTATTTTCACCTATTTCTACCTTTATTTTCCAATTCTTTTTATTACATTTATATCTTATATTTAGAAAAACACAACACTTTTATGAATGTAGCATGTTGTGTGCTTTTGTGAGGTGGGTAGCAAAATTTTTCTAAAGTTTGGGTTCTTAGAGACAGCAGATGAAAAGATAATAGAATACATAAAGCAAAAATGAAGGTCTGCTTTCCAGTTTCTTTTCTGTGGATATCTGCCCTGGTCAACACATAGAATCAATTTATCCATCCATCTGTCTGTCATCTGGATGCATGTGTGTGTGCTCATTCACTTTAGTCATGTCCAACTCTTTGTGACTATATAGGCTATAGCCCACCAGGCTCCTCTGTCCATGAGATTCTTCAGATAAGAACACTGGAGTGGGTTGCCATGCCCTCCTCCAGGGCATCTTGCGGACCCAGGATCAAACTCGCATCTGCCTGCATTTCCTGCGTTGCAGGCAAATTCTTTACCCACTGAGCCACCTGGGAAGCTCAGAGACTATCTGCAGGGCCATATAGAAGGTGAGTTTGTTGGGGGCAAATGTGTTAAGAGATTCACAAGCTGTCTCCTTATGGCAAATACTTCACACAATATTCCCAACAGTTCAGTTAGTCTCTGCCCTCCTCAGACTAGATAGAACACAAAACATGATAAAAAACAATTCAATAAAGCTGATATTTTCTGATATTTTAAAATAATGAGTAGAGCTATGATCATAATGTCCCCCAAGAAGTGTTAGAGAGTTAGTATTTATGAAATTGTTTATACTTCATATAACAGGTGAGGAAGGGTCAAATTGATAAATAAGTTATACTAGTCCTTCTACTGACACAGCGACATCATTTTATCTTTTCCTTTTAAGACTAGAGCTTATTCCCACTTCATTATGCTACCCTAACTCTTTGCGGGTGCTTCATCCCCAACCCAATTCATGCCACATTTCACTTCATTTCAGTGTCCCTCTTCTTTCTATCACATCTTATCAATTCTTCAAGGCTTAACTCAGACTGTCTTGATGGCTATGGTACAGCTTTGCTCAGATGGATTTTTCCTTTTCTAAGCTACCAAAGATCATTGGTTTGAGCCACTCACACTCTTGAAATTTTAAACAAACTATATATTTTTCTTTCTTACTAGATAGTATATTCCCTAGGAGGAGAAGGAAAAACAGGACAAGATGGTTGGGTGCAAGCTCCAGGAGATGGTGAAAGACAGGGAAGCCTGCCTTGCTGCAGTCCATGGGGTCTAAAGAGTTGGACATGAAGGAGTGACTGAACAACAACAAGTACTCCCTAGCATGAGCCAGACTGCATACCATAAAATGTTCGATTGCTCTATTTCTAATATTAAAGATTTTTGGTAGTATAATCCTTCACATAGTTCAACAAGATTGTGTGGATTAACTGAGACTAATATATGTGAATGTACCTCACCTGATGTTTGCCACAAAGTGCATGAGAATGCAAGAAATATTCATGTGTATGAATATGTGAAACAGATGAGAGAGAGAGAGAGCACAAGAGGAAAATGGAGTGAGGCACATGGAGAAATCCCTTGGTAGAGTTGGAGAGAGAAAGAGAAATGTAGATAGACAGAGAGAGGACTTGTTCCATCATCCAAAAGGGAAATATTTTAGTCCTTTTAAGGTTCCCAGATGGCACAGTGGTAAAGAATCATCTTCCAATGTAGAAGACTCAAGAAATACAGATTCAATCCCTGGGTCAGGAAGATCTCCTGGAGTAGGAAATGGAAATCCACTGCAGTATTCTTGCCAGAAAAATTCCATGGACAGAGGAGCCTGGCAGGCTACAGTCCATGGGGCTGCAAAGAGTCAGACACACAAATTGGAAAGGGGAAAAGAAGCAAAAAGTAACTATTTCTCCTTAGGCAAGAACAGCCTTTCTAAGTTATTTTCTTCTTCAAGAGGGAAAGCGAGAGCTGGTGGGGTCTGCTCTTCTTGTGGGGAGAGTGGGGAAAGGAGAAGAGACTCTCTCCCACCACAGAGTACAGAGAAATTCCACCAAGTAAATAAAAAGCTAGGATGGAACAACAATGGCAGGGGTTTCAGTGAAGACCCAGGAAAGAAAGCGGCCACATGGGGAAGAGTGGCATTGTGAACTCAAGGTGACTCCAGTGGTGATTTCAATCATTAACAGTGCTGACCACTACAGAATAAGTTGGAGAGTCTGCCAAAATTCTCATGGGGAAAAATAATGGATCTCGGAGTGTCTTAGGTTTCAGCAATTACTTCTATGTGTTTGGCCAAATAATACATCATTGAGGGATGACTCATATCCCATTGACCATCCGTCCCCAGGCTGAATGCCAAGAAAGCATTTATACTATATGAAAGCTAGAGTTGTACAATAATAATTATATCCAACTTTTCATACTCACATCTGAATTACTTGAAAGACTTTAATGTATACTTGTGCTGCCTTATGGTTTTTGCCCATCTTTCTTTAAAAGTCTTTATTGAATTTGTTACAGTATTGTTTTTGCTGTTTTTATATTCTGTTTTTTTGGCCATGAGGCATGTGGGATCTTTGTTCCCCAAACAGGGATTGAACTGGCATCCCCTGCATTAAAAGGTAAACTCCTAATCACTGGACTACAAAAGAAGTCCTTACCCAGCTTTTTTGAATCCTTATATCAATATTTAAAGTGACTTTGTGTAAAAGAACGTGCGCTTCGGTAGAGTCTTCATTCATTTCCATTAGTCTTGATTAATAGTTAACATCAGTAACTGCACTCCTTTCATGTTATCTACGGTAGTAGCACTTGGAAAAATTTAACTACTGTGCAGAAGTAGTTATGCATTCATGCTTAGTCATGTCAGAGTCTTAGTGACCTCATGGACTGTGGCCCCAGGCTTCTCTATCCATGGAATTCTCTAGGGAAGAATACCGAAGATGGTTGCTATTTTCTCCTCCAGGGGATCTTCCCAGTCCAGGAGACAAACTCACTTCTCCTGTATCTCCTGCATTGACAGACATACTCTTTACCACTGAGCCACCTGGAAGCCCCAGAGTAGTTATGTTTGTGCTTAGTCACTCAGTCATGTCCGACTCTGCGAGCCCATGGACTGTAGCTCACCAGGCTCCTCTGGCCATGGGAATTCTCCAGGCAAGAATACTGGTGTGGGTTGCCATGCCCTCTTTCAGGGGATCTTCCTAACCCAGGAATCAAACCCAGGTCTCCCACATTGTAGGTGGATTCTTTACTGTCTTAGCCACCAGGAGTTATAAAGACATGTAAAGCCATCATCAAACAAATTTTCCCACCCTCATTTAAGATTCTACATCTACTCTGGCAATCTGGAATGTTGAGCATCTATGAAAAAGTCATGTGATGATGGCTCACTGGTTTAGGAAACATTAGGCTAAGTATTGAAATTTTTTGTGGGTATATATATGATGCAATACTCACATTTGAATTTCCTTTTGAATACAAATCTGGACATACATATATAAATTCTCAGTAATTATTTGCTAGTTTGGATGGAAGTCGAGGATTGACTCTAACAAGAAAACATTACACTAGGAAGTTTGTTCCTGTGAAATGATTGGAATCAAGTCAGAACTGTTGAGTCTGGTTTAATCTGGGTTTATTCTGCACATAAATCAAATAATAATTTTTTTCTGTCTAAAATTGTAAGAAGAGGCATGGGGAAAAATAAAGACAGCCATGTCAAAATCAAATGTCCCCCCTTTCCTCCCTTTCTCCTTTTCAACCCACATAGTGTCTAAATTAGACATGCTTGTTGTTTATGCCCAAAACACTGTTAAAGTGAACTCTATTACAGAGAAGGAAATTGAGTGGTTAGCTAGGTGTCCCACTTATGCATTAGTGAGTGTAGCATAATTGTATTAGTGCCAAAAATTTTGGTAATTTGATAAAATTATGAAAAAGATTGTTTAAATTGTAAGGGTATATTTGTTATAAAGTAATTGGGAAGATATTAAGATCCTAAGAGGGCAAATATGAGTTTTGGCTTTATGGCAGTTATGTATTGAGACTGAACTTGGAAGGGATCAATGAGTGAATTTCTTACTGATTCAGCTGGGTGGCAGCTGAAGACGGATTCATCTGGAGGCTCCTTCGGGCCACTTGAACACTAGGCAGCTGGTCCTCTCTCCCTTTCTATGTAGCATCATAGCCTCTTCATGTCACCCCTTTATGTATGGCGGCTAAACTATTTGCATGGTAACTCAGAGAATCCAACAGCACAAAAACAAAAGGGTCTAGATTTTAAGATTTAAAAACAAAAACTGACAAAATGTTTAATCACCACTTTAAAATTAAAATAAGATTAAAATAAGTCACAGAATCATGCAACAATCATCATGAAAGAGCATGATGCAATTAGATGTGAAAGTGTGAAATTATTAGTCTCTCAGCTGTGTCAGAAACTTTGTGACCCCGGGGACTGTAGCCCACTAGGCTCTTCTGCATGGAATTCTCCAGGCAAGAATACTGGAACGGGATGCCATTTCCTTCTCCAGGGGATCTTCTCAACCCAAGGATTGAACCCAGGTCTCCCACAATGCAGACAGATTCTTGACTCTATGAACCACTAGGAAAGCTGTCACCAAAAAGGTGCAAGCAGTGACAGATCTCCTTTTCTTGGACTCTAAAATCACTGTCGATGGGGGCTTCAGCCATGAAATTAGAAGAGGACTGCTTCTTGGGAGAAAAGCTATAACAAATAGCATGTGTGTATGCTCAGTCACTTCAGTCGTGTACAAATTTTTGTGACATTATGGGCTGGCAAACATAGTATATTAAAAAGCAAAGGTACCACTTTGCTGACAAAGGTCCATCTAGTCAAGGCTATGGTCTTTCCAGTTTAGTTCAGTTCAGTCACTCAGTCGTGTCCAGCTCTTTGCGATCCCATGAACTACAGCACGCCAGGCCTCCCTATCCAGGACCAACTGCTGGAGTCTACTCAAACTCATGCCCATTGAGTTGGCGATGCCATCTAACCATCTCATCCTCTGTCATCCCCTTCTCCTCCTGCCCTCAATCTTTCCCAGCATCAGGGTCTTTTCCAATAAGTCAGCTCTTTGCATCAGGTGGCCAAAGTATTGGAGTTTCAGCTTCAACATCAGTCCTTCCAAAGAACACCCAGGACTGATCTCCTTTAGGATGGACTGGGGGATCACCCTGCAGCCCAAGGGACTCTCAAGAGTCTTCTCCAACACCACAGTTCAAAAGCATCAAGTTTTCACCGCTCAGCTTTCTTTATAGTCCAACTCTCACATCCATACATGACTACTGGAAAAACCATAGCCTTGACTAGATGGACCTTTGTCGACAAAGTAATGTCTCTGCTTTTTAGTATGCTCTGTAGGTTGGTCATAACTTTCCTTCCAAGGAGTAAGCATCTTTTAATTTCATGGCTGCAATCACCATCTGCAGTGATTTTGGAGTCTTTCCAGTAGATGTGAGATGTGAGAGCTGAACTGAAAAGAAGGCTGGGCACCAAAGAATTGACGCTTTTGAAATGTGGTGCTGGAAAAGACTCTTGAGAATCCCTTGGACAGCAAGAAGATCAAACCAGTAAATCCTAAAGGAAATCAACCCTGAATATTCATTGGAAGGACTGATGCTGAAGCTGAAACTCCAATACTTTGGCCACCTGATACGAAGAGGCAACTCACTGGAAAAGACCTTGTTGCTGTGAAAGACTAAAGGCAGGAGGAGAAGGGGGTGACACAGGATAAGATGGTTGGATGGCATCACCAATTCAATGGACATGAACTTGGGCAAACTCCAGGAGATGGTGAGGGACAGGAAGGCCTGGCGTGCTGCCGTCCATGGGGTTGCAAAGATTCAGCTATGACTTGGTGACTAAACAACAACAACAGCACCAGTGGTGATTGTTTCATTGGGGACCCTTTTTAGAAACTAGCTACTGTAGTAACTATTTGGGACTCTTTTAATTGTGTAGCTGCAAGAGGGCAATGTGTTGAAAGGAGAAAAAGAATAGCATATGGTTTAAACAGTGAGACAATTAGCTACACATATGTAATTACTTTCTTTGCACATTCCTTGTAGTTCAGGGTATTTTAACTTTCATGAAATTAAAATAATGAATGTTTCATGAAATTAAAATCATGTGTTCCATGCCAAAGCAAATTTTCTATTGACTTCTTCCTCATAATTGTTATTCATGGAAATATTGATACCTAGTAAATTTCCTTTTTCTTAGTCCTGAAACAAACATGATAGGATAACATTTGCATTGCCACTCTGCATGGTTTGCTGTTGACCCTAAAACACAGGGACATTAAGTTGAGGACATGTATCCCTGTATGGAGAACACTAAAAAGAAGCCACATTGTTAGCCTATATCAAAAGATAACATTGAAATAAAATTGGTTTTCATGTATATGTAAAAAAAAAAAAAAAAAAGTTAGATTTTTCTTCCATGGCTGAGAAGATAGCATTTTCAAAGGGAATTGAGAAGCAACATGAAGCCATGCATGAGACACTCATAATAAATGTGGTACAGTCAAGAGTTGTGGACTTGATAAAGGTTAGGCAAAACCACACAAGAATACAGAAAATGTATACCATCGTCCCTGTCTAGAATTATTACTTTATTTTGAGAGTCATATTCCCACATATGTGTGCAACTTCAGGAAGGCACGAGAGAGTTGTAGAGCTGGTGATGGAACTTTCAGTTTCTTTAAAGAAGACTTCTCTGCCTTGCTTTCATTGTTGTCTGTGTGTGCATGTATGTATGTTTGTGTGTACAAGTTGGTATATATTTAGCTGCATTCTGAAAGTACACTGAAGAGCAAGGAGGTTATGTTTCCTTCATTTAAATAGGCAGCCTTTCTTAATCCCCTTGGGTTTCCCTGATGGCTCAGGTGATTCAGATGGTAAAGAATGTGACTGCAATTCAGAAGACCTGGGTACAATCTGTGGGTCAGGAACATCCCCTGGAGAAGGTACCTGCTACAGTATTTTTGCCTGGACAATTCCATGGACAGAGGAGCCTGGCAGGCTACAGTCCATGGGGTCACGAAGAAGCAGACACAACTGAGCAACTAACATTTTTACTCATCTGAATCTCCTGCCTTTCAACCCCATGCGTCTTTGTAAACTTCTGCTGGAAAAGTTTGGTTGTGCCACTCTGGTTCACTCTCTCTAAAGAATGTGCCTCTGGTCTATGTCTGGGAAGTTAGGAAGTGACTTGAGTGTATGGGGAGAGGTAACAGTGGTGGTCTGGTTGCATGATATAAAAAAAAGCAGCAGATCACGGTTTTCTGCAACTGAGCTGATTTTCCCACCGTTGAGAATACCTAGTTCCAGTTGATCTTTCTACTTGAAAACTGATATCCTCTATCTGCCCTCTGTGGGGCCTGGTTTGTCTAAATGTTGAGCTTCTAAAGAGGTTTTGCGGGACAATTTGATTGAATTCACAATTTTTTCTTCCTCTGTAGTCAACTAAATTATATCTTCCCCTACACACCTAAGTCAGTTCTCACTCATGTCTGTGCTACTTATTTAATTTTACTATATACACACACACACACACACACACACACACACACACACACACATACATACATATGTGTGTATCTTTTGGCCATGCTGCATGCTTTGTGGGATCTTAGTTATCTGAACAGGGATCCAACCTGCACCACTTGCACTGGAAGTTCGGAGTCTCAATCAATGGAGCATCAGAGAAGTCCTGAATTACTTATTTAAAAAAAATACAAAATACTTTGTCTGATGTGATTATTGCTATTGATGCCTAATGCCTTTTTCATCTTTGAGTACATTTTCAGTGGTTTTTTTGAAAATATAAATGATCAGTATGTATATTCAAGTGAGATGTTTTAGATGTTATTGTTTTTTTTTTTTTTTTTTTTTTGCTAGGTGCTCTTGAGGATTTTAAATAAATTCGAACAGTTAACTCTAGTAAACCAACAACAACAACAAAAGCTTGATCTTCCTGGTTGAACATTCATTCAAACTTATTTGGTAAGTTTCTTCTGAGAGTGTTTCCAGTTACGTTTTTCTTCTGTAAAATCTTTTAAAGGAACAAGCAGGCTACTAGAAAAAAATCCAATATTTGTCATTGCTCAGTATGTTTGATTTAATATAAAAGCTACCAATAACAATGTAAGAATTTTCTCATAATATTTTATCACTCACTATCTTTTAATTATATGAAAAGTAAGATGCTGACCTAGAAACCAATATAGTTATACTCTAAAAATACTGCCAAGTAATAGTGCTTGAAAAGTATCTAATAATTCTTAATCTCTATTTATTTATATTTATTTCAGGTCTCAGATTAGTTTAGTAATACATGCCATAACATGTGTTTTTAAATTATGATATTTTTGCTGATTACAGAAAATTTTGCTTCAAAAGTCATATGAAGAGCTAAGTATTGTTTGAGTATCATAAGAAAAAATGTAGCTTTAATATTGATTAAAAAAACTGAAAATTATTGGGATGAGATACTTACTTGTATTAAAATGAAAATTACCATATATTTCTTATGTAATAATTATCTTTACTTATCTATTTAATATATAGTTATTCTAACAAAAAAACTGACCACAAAACTCTTGCATTTTTGGAATTTTGGGCAAAATAAGCAATATTTGTGTAGGTTCAGGTAATTGAGCTATTTCAAATTTTCTCTCCATTCCAAGGTATTGTGACCCTGGTTCACTTGCACTTAAATTGCTCATATATAGTGTAAAGAGTATAATCACCTTTGTATTAGGCCAGAATTTATTTATGTTTATACAAAATATCACTATTGTTGCCTTTTATCTATTCTTTTAAATCAAACTGGTTCAAAATTGAATTTTTGGAAATAAATAGCATATTTTAAAATAAAAAACTATCCATTTCAGAGCCAGAAATGAATTTTGTCAAGATTTAATATCAAATAGAGATAAGTGGCAAAAAATTAAACATGCAAGAGTTGTATCCTGGTAAGGAAGGAAATCATGGCATCTGGTCCCATCACCTCATGGGAAATAGATCTGGAGACAGTGGAAACAGTGTCAGACTTTATTTTTTTGGGCTCCAAAATCACTGCAGATGGTGACTGCAGCCATGAAATTAAAAGACACTTACTCCTTGGAAGGAAAGTGATGACCAACATAGATAGCATATTAAAAAGCAGACACATTACTTTGCCAACAAAAGTCCATCTGGTCAAGGCTATGGTTTTCCAGTGGCCATGTATGGATGTGAGAGTTGAGCTGTGAAGAAAGCTGAACCCTGAAAAATTGATGCTTTTGAACTGTGGTGTTGGAGAAGACTCTTGAGAGTCACTGCAAGGAGATCCAACCAGTCCATCCTAAAGGAGATCAGTCCTGGGTGTTCATTGGAAGGACTGATGCTGAAGCTGAAACTCCAATACTTTGGCCATCTCATGAGAAGAATTGACTCGTTGGAAAGACCCTGATGCTGGGAGTGGTTGGCAGCAGGAGAAGGGGATGGCAGAGGATGAGGTGACTGGATCGCATCACCAACTCGATGTGCATGAGTTTGAGTAACCTCTGGGAGTTGGTGATGGACAGGGAGGCCTGGCGTGCTGCGATTCATGGGGTCACAAAGAGTCGGACACGACTGAGCGATTGAACTGAACTGAACTGAACTGAACTGAACTGAAGGAAGGAAATAGAATAATATAAATTTTATACCATGTAACTCTCAGTTTATGTAATTTAGTATTTTCAGCAAATTCACAGAATTATTCAAACATTACCACAATCAAGTTTTATAACATTTTCATTTCTATAAAGAAATCCTGGGCTACTTAGCAGTCAATTTCCATTGCTGTCCCACTCTAAACTTTGACCTACGTAAGCACTAATATATTTCCCATATTTATAAATGTCCCTATTTTAAGCAAGTTGAAAGATCTTTTAAAATTATAATTTCACTGATTAAATTGTTGCTTTGCTGTGGAGAGAGTTACTGAGCTATTTATGCTGCCAATCTATAAATCCTGTTCCCTCAGTTGTTCTGACTCATTTTTATTAAATATTTTCATTCAAATCATGGTATATTTAAGATAGTTTTAGTATAAAGTTTGTATATGTATTTTAGAAGATAGCAAAACAATCACTTTCTTCTCTTGTTGTTGTTCAGTAGTGTCAGACTCTTTGCAACCCCATGGACTTTGGGACACCAGGCTTCCCTGTCCTTCACTATCTCCCAGAGCTTGCTCAAACTCATGTCCACTCAGTCGGTGATGCCATCCAACAATCTCATCCTCTGTGGCCCCCTTCTTCTCCTGCTCTCAATCTTTCCCAGCATCCGACTCATTTCCCTTGAGTCGGCTATTCATATCAGGTGGCCAAAGTATTGGAGCTTCAGCTTCAGCATCAGTCCTTCTAATGAATATTCAGGATTTATTTCCTTTAGGATTGACTGGTTTGAGCTCCTTGCAGTCCAAGGAACTCTCAAAAGTCTTCTCCAACACCATAGTTCAAAAGCATCAATTCTTTGGTGCTTAGACTTCTTTAAGGTCCAACTCTCACATCCATACATTGCTACTGGAAAAACCATAGTTTTGACTATATGGACCTTGTTGGCAAAGTAATGTCTCTGCTTTTTAATACGATGTCTAGGTTTCTTCTGTTAGAGGCAGAATTAAAGGCATCCCAAAGCTATTCATGTTTTAATTTCCAGATAGCATATTAAAAAGGAGAGACATTACTTTGCCATCAAAGGTCTGTCTCATCAAGGCTATAGTTTTTCCAGTAGTCATGTATGGATGTGAGAGTTGGACTATAAAGAAAGCTGAGCGGTGAAAACTTGATGCTTTTCAACTGTGGTGTTGGAGAAGACTCTTGAGAGTCCCTTGGACTGCAAGGAGATCCTTTAGGAGTCCATCCTAAAGGAGCTCAGTCCTGAGTGTTCACTGATAGGACTGATGCTGAAGCTGAAACTCCAATACTTTCACCACCTGATCCAAAGAGCTGAATCATTTGAAAAGACCCTGATGCTGGAAATGATTGAAGGTATGGACATTTGTCAGTAAAGCGGTGTGTCTGTTTTTTTTTAAATACACTGTCTAAGTTTCTCATAGCTTTTCTTTCAAGGAGCAAGCATCTTTTAATTTCATGGCTGCAGTCACTGTCCACAGTCATTTTTGAGTCCAAGAAAATATAAAGTCTATTACTGTTTCTGTTTTCCCCCATCTATTTATCATGAAGTGATGGAACCAGATGCCATGATCTTAGTTTCCTTTTTTTTTTTTTTTTAAACGTTGAGTTTTAAGCCCTCTTTTTCATTCTTCTTTTTCACCTTTATCAAGAGGCTCTTCAGATCATCTTCACTTTCTGCCATTAAGGTGGTATCATCTGCATATTAGAGGTTATTGATATTTCTCACAGCAATCTTGACCCCAGCTTGTGACTCATCAAGCTCAGCATTTTGGATGATGTATTCTGCATATAAGTTAAATAAGCAGAGTGCTATAAAGCCTTGGCATACTCTTTTTCCAATTTTGAACCAGTCTGTTTTTCCATGTTTGGTTCTAACTGTTGCCTCTTGACCTGCATACAGGTTTCTGGTGGTCTGGTATTCTCATCTCTGAGAATTTTCCAGTTTGTTGTGATCCACACACTCAAAAGCTTTAGCACACTTAATTAAGCAGTAGTGGATTTCTTTTTGGAATTCTCTTGCTTTTTCTATGATCCAACAGATGTTTGCAATTTGATCTCTGGTTCCTCTGCTTTTTCTACAGTCAGCTTGTACATCTGGAAGTTTTCAGTTTATGTACTGTTCAAGCCTAGTTTGAATTTGAGCATTACCTTGCTAGCATGTAAAATGAGCACAAATGTGTGGTAGTTTTAGCATTTTTTTCCAATTGCCCTTCTTTGAGATTGGAATGAAAACTAACCTTTTACGGTCCTGTGGCCACTGCTGAATTTTCCAAATTTTCTAGCATATTGAGTGCAGAACTTTAACAGCATCTTCTTTTAGGATTTGAAATAGCTCAGCTGGAATTCAATAACCTCCACTAGCTTTGTTCGTAGTAATGCTTCCTAAAGCCCACTTGACTTCCAGACGACTTTACTTTTGTCTGGCTCTAGGTGATTACCATCATGGTTATTTAGGTCATTAAGACCTTTTTGTACATTTCTTCTGTATATTCTTGCCACCTCTTCTTAATTTTTTCTGCTTCTGTTAGCTCCATATTATTTCTGTCCTTTATTGTGTCCATCTTTGCATGAAATATTCCCTTACTATCTCTAATTTTCTTGAAGAAAGATCTCTAGTCTTTCCCATTCTATTGTTTTCTTCTATTTCTTTGCATTGTTCACTTAAGGTTTTCTTGTCTCTCCTTGCTATTCTTTGGAACTCTGCATTTAGATGAGTATATCTTTCCTTTTCTCCTTTGCCTTTCACTTCTCCTTTTCTCAGCTATTTGTAAGGTCTCCTCAGACAACCATTTTGCATTTTTGCATTTCTTTTTCTTGGGGATAGCTTTGGTCAACACCTCCTGTACAATGTTATGAACCTCTGTCCATAGTTTTTCAGACATAATGAAATTATCCCAGATAATCTGGGTTGGTCCAATGTAATGGAAGAATCCTTAAATGTAGAAGAGGGAAGCTGAAAAGAGTCTGCGTAGGAGTAATATGATAGGGCTTCCCTTGTGGCTCAGCTGGTAAAGAATCCACCTTGAATGTGGGAGACCTAAGTTTGATTCCTGGGTTGGGGAGATCCCCTGGAGAAGGGAAAGACTACCGACTCCAGTATTCTGGCTTAGAGAATTCCATGGACTGTATCGTCCATGGGTTCACAAAAATTCAGACACAACTAAACAACTTTCACTTTCAATACGATAGGAGAAAAACTTATCAATAAATGATCTTTGTTAGCTTTGAAGATGAAATGAGATCATGAATTAAGGAATGTGGGAAATCTCTCGAAACTCTAAAAGACAAGGAAACAGATTATCTTCTAGAGCCTCCAAAAAGAAATGAGACCCTAGTGAAATCTTCATTTAGCATCATGAAAACTATTTTTGAAAGCTTGAAAGCCAGATCTATGTTACTGTAAGCTATCAAGTTTTTGCTAATATGTCACAGCCACAGTAGTAATTTAATATATTTTCCATCTCCTGAAAATACTAGTTCATTTTGGAATAAAATTTTAAAAACTCAGAAACCATAAAATAAATAGCTCAAAGTCATCAAATTTTGATGTAAAGATATAAAGAAAAGACTTTTGGACTCTGTGGGAGAAGGCAAGTGTAAGATGATTTGAGAGAATAGCATTGAAACATATATATTGCCATATGTGAAACAGATGACCAGTCCAAGTTAGATGCATGAAACAGGGCACTCAAAGCCAGTGCACTAGGACAACCCAGAGGGATGGGATGGGGAAGAATGTGGGAGGGGCTTTCGGGATGGGAGACACATGTACACCCATGGCTGATTTGTGTCAATGTATGACCAAAGCCACCACAGTAGTGTAAAGTAATTAGTCTCCTATTATAGTAAATACATTAATTAAAAAAAGAGGAACTCTATTCAACAATATGATAACTATACATATATATGTATGTGTGTGTGTATATATACATACATATATATATATATATATATAGAGAGAGAGAGAGAGAGATCACAAAATCCAATAGCTAATTCTTCTAATGAAACATTTTTATGTGTATAGACATATGGGAAAAGAAAAGATTCTAAATATCACATCATTTGCCAAATTCTTGAAATATGTTCAGAAAATACTAATTGTTCATGAGCTGTAACCTAATATTTGTATAAAATATCTGACATAAAATAAAAGCTAAATAAAATTGAATGTATGAGAGACAAAAATTATCAGGAAGCTGAAACCAAAGGAAATATATAACGTATTTTTTTGGTGTTGCACTTGAAACAGAATGTATATGGAACCTGAGAACTACTGCTAAATATATATTTATTTTTAAAGTCCCAGGAAGTAAGCAGTTATTTTAAGATTATCATTATTTTCTCACATGAAAATTTTGCATAAGAAAGACAGAAATAAGAACTCAAATTTCAAGAAAGATTATTGTATTCCATATATACTTTGTATTTGTGAAATATACAGATTCTTCACAGATAAATTAGGAAGGCTACTTCAACAACAGATACAGAACTTTTAAGGTATTTTGGGGACTTTGTTGCTGCTGCTGCTAAGTCGTTTCAGTGGTGTCCGACTCTGTGCGACCCCATAGACGGCAGCTCACCAGGCTCCCCTGTCCCTGGGGATTTTAAAAGGAAGTAATTGACCTATATCTACAAGGCAATAAGTCCACTGGCTGTGACTTTCCTAGCCCTGAGACAACTTTTAAAAGCTCAGTCTAAGATTCCTTACAGGAGAGAGCAACACAGAAACATATACACTTACCATGTGTAGACGAGATGGCCAGTGGGAGTTTGCCGTATAACTCAGGTAACACAAACCATGGCTCTGTAACAACCTAGAGGAGTGGGAAGTGGTGGGAGGTGGGAAGAAAGTTCAAGAGGGAGGGGACATATGTGTACCTATGACTGATTCATGTTGATGTGTGGTAGAAACCAACTAACCAAAAGATGAAGGAATTATACTTAAAAATAAATTCAATTAAAAAATATAGTAAAGCAAAAGCCTATATGATTAGTTATATCCAAATTAACAAGGTCAAGTTTATTGAGACCAGACTTATTCTGCAACAAATTATCTTAATTTGGATCTATTTGGTAGAAATGAGAGTAATTTTAAAGAAAAAAAGAAAAGATTCTCTTTCAAGGAATGTTAAATTCAAAATTTGTTAATGGAGGTCTGTGTTTACTGACTCATTCCTGGATAGCTCCTTACTGTTTTACTGTATTAATGTAAAGTTTCATCAAATTATTAAAAAGACACTTCTGCTTCTGAAGTTTATCTCATTAATCTTTGGATGAAGATCAGATGCTCCATGACCTCAGTTAAGTTCAGTTCAGTCGCTCAGTCGTGTCTGACTCTTTGTGACCCCATGAATCGCAGGATGCCAGACCTCCCTGTCCATTACCAACTCCCAGAGATTACTCAAACTCAGGTTCATTGAGTCGGTGATGCCATCCAGGCATCTCACCCTCTGTCATCCCCATCTCCTCCTGTCCCCAACCCCTCCAAGCATCAGGGTCTTTTCCAATGAGTCAACTCTTCGCATGAGGTGGCCAAAGTATTGGAGTTTCAGCTTCAGCATCAATGCTTCCAATGAGCACCCAGGTCTGATCTCCTTCAGGATGGACTGGTTGGATCTCCTTGCAGTCCAAGGGACTCTCAAGAGTCTTCTCCAACACCACAGTTCAAAAGCATCAATTCTTTGGTGCTTAGACTTCTTTATGGTCCAACTCTCACATCCATACATTGCTACTGGAAAAACCATAGTTTTGACTATATGGACCTTGTTGGCAAAGTAATGTCTCTGCTTTTTAATATGCTATCTAGGTTGGTCATAACTTTCCTTTCAAGGAGTATGTGTCTTTTAATCACCATCTGCAGTGATTTTGGAGCCCAAACAAACAAAGTCTGACACTGCTTCCACTGTTTCCCCATCTATTTCCCATGAAATGATGGGACCAGATGCCATGATCTTAGTTTTCTGCATGTTGAGTTTTAAGCCAACTTTTTCATTCTCCTCTTTCACTTCCATCAAGAGGCTTTTTAGTTCCTCTTCACTTTCTGCCATAAGGGTGATGTCATCTGCATATCTGAGGTTATTGATATTTCTCCTGACAATCTTGATTCCAGTTTGTGTTTCCTCCAGCCCAGCATTTCTCATGATGGAATTAAGTGTTCTAGGAAAAGCATAATTTAAAGGACTCAGTCCAATCTGATGGAAGGACCTTTATTAGGTACTCTTAACTACTCATTCACAGTAAAACTGAAGGGAAAGTTGACTGTTGGATTAATTCCCACTTCCAAAGTCACCTACACAGTACTGGTCTATAGAGAGAACTACCAACCTCAAACTCACCTTAAAATAATGCTCAAACAGAGGAACATACACATACACCAGGATGAGAAGATGACATCTGAATAGACAACTTACCCAGGATGCTGGACCTGATTCCTATGATCATTATTTTCTTGATTTCTTGGACCTTTGCATATAAATTAAATGTTTTTCTATCATGAACACAGTCCTATGCTAGTTTTAAAAATCAATCCAATTGTTGTGTTTGTGGGCACTTACCTGTATCTGGGCACTTCTAGATTACTTGATGGATTTCTCCACTTCAAGGCTCTAAGTGGATGACCCTTAGGGAATTTGTTCTAGAAAAAAGAAAGTTCAGTCCTATTCAGGCTACTCTTGATATTACTAGGTGGGATCCTCTCACCTGGCCAATTAATAATACTTATTCTGACTCTGGCCAAAAATGAAAAATTTCCTCTGAAGTTAAGTTCAATCAGAGTAACAAGAAAAAATTCAGCCAGGGAATAAAATCTCCCATAGTTACGGAATGGATTTACATGGTTAACACCAGGCTGTGGTCATTTAAGTTTTAAGTCTCCCCTTTATCTTGAAAATAATTATACTAAGGATAACCAGACTAGTAACACTAGAAAATTGGGTTGGGAGCCTTATGAACAGTGCCAATATATAATTTGTCTGAAAGATAAAGATTAGTACAGAATAGATTAAGTTAGATGGCATGAGGAAATACCAGGTTGCACCTGATGAAATGTTTTGGCTTAGTTCTCAATTATGACATTGATATTACTGCTATATGTGTGTGTGTGTGTATGCAAAAATATTCACTGTAGCACAGTTTGTAATAGAAGCTGATAACACTCCAAGTGTCTTTTAACAGAAGGCTGGCTTTATAAATCATGTTACATATATATAGTAGCATCGTACCAAAGCTCTTAAATCATAAATCAATTAAATAATAATGTATGCACTACTAGCACCCTGGTCTTGGTTTCCAAATACCCTTTTCCACTAAAAACACCAGCGCCAACAACCAAACATCACAGAACTCCAATCCTAACCCATGAAAGCTATAACATGATCCTTATCATTGAACTATACCAGATGTTAAGGAAGTGCTCAAATAATCTTGGGGTCACATCAAAAGGACACAGAAGGCAGCTTAAAGTGGCTTTCACTGGGTATCTGGGCCAATCTGAGTATGAAAACCAAGAGTAATAGCATTGTATTTTAATACATATAAGATAAGAAGCTATGAGTTTATATAAGCATAGCTAGATAGACAGAGAATGCTGTGTTTTCTGTCTTTTTTTTTTTTTACTAGCCAAATCATGGAACTGATAAACTGATAATGAGCTTGTCAAGGCAGGACTTCATAAAGTAGAGGATGTACAAAGGGGAAAGGTGTCCATGGAGTTTGGTATGGGAGGTTATAAATAATGTATTCATTATTAGTTTACAATTTGTTTTACTTGAACCCATACTTTGTCTACCTGAGTGATATGATGTTGGTTTATTGGAAGCCTTATTATATCATCTTATCAACTCTTGAGTCTCCACACATATTTTCAAGTGCCTCTTGACATCAAACAGATCATTCAAATCAGATATGCACCACACCACACTCATCATATTTCCTATATTGAACTCTCAAGATTATCACCAGGGAATATGTTAATAAAACAAGATTTATTAATACCTCAAACTTGTCCTAGCAATAGAGAACATAACCTTGACAGTTTTAGCTTGGTAGGTAACTAGGAATATACAAAATCTGTAGAAGGTCTTTTGTTTAGTAAATGGGCTTCTTGCTCAGGTTAACAGACTCTTACTTCAATAAATTTATCTCTAGGAATTTCTTAAAATATTTTGTGGAAATTCCTACAGATCCCTAGTTCTGTATTCCTTTCTTTATTTTTTTTTATGATGAATATGGGGAAAGTTGTTAGAAAATGAACCCTCAGCTAGAACACATAAGAAATCTGATATTTGGAACACATGGGCACTTTCAGCTATTAAAGTTTACATGATATATCTCATATAAACCTAGAATTACAAAATTGGATAAGAACACCAGAACAGCTGAATCAGACTCAGGCTGAATGGAGACATTCAGAAGAATTTTACCAGGAATAGGGCAAGAACTTATGTCCACTCATAAATGACCATACACAACATACTGTTCATTTTATAAATGCTTATGGCCTTATTGGGGCTTCTCAGGTGGTGCAGTGGTAAATAATCTGCCTGCCAATGCAGGAGATGCAAGAGATGTGGGTTCGATCCTTGGGTCAGGAAAATCCCCTAGAGTAGAAAATGGCAATCCACTCTAGTATTCTTCACTGGAGAATTCTTTACTGGAAAATTCCAGGAATAGAGGAGGTTGGCAGGCTACAGTCCATGGGGTCACAAAGAGTCGGACATGACTGAGCATGCATGCACACATGGTTAGATTATTGTGGATATTTTTACTCCCAGCATAATAAATGATATATGTCACATTTCTGTAAATTTCTTATAATAAAGTTAGAGTCATAAATCTGCCCCAAAATACTGTTAAGTTAGAAGGTTTCAATCTAAAATATCTAATTTAATTCTTATATGTCTTATTGCATTTCCATATGAAAATGAGGACTTTGATATATGAAATTAATATGCAAATGTTGAGTGTTAAAAGAAAAGCGTCTTTATTAACACATTTTTTATTTCATTTAGTCTTTCATATGTTTCTAACTCTTCTCCTGTCCAACTCCTCTCCCATTCTTGACACTCAAACACCTTCATCCTTTAAATCTCTTAACTTCCCTCCAATAAGACATTTCTTCATTATTCCATAACTAATTATATCCTTTTACTCTTCCATATGTGTATTAAATCCAATGCAGAGTGCCACTGCAGAATTATTACACATACTATAGTTACTGGGCTTCATATGCACAAACTTTGTAACCTGGGACTATATCATTTCATCTTTACATTTCCATAGACTAACACAACAGAAACTACTACAGAAATGAATAAAGCAAACTTATGGTTAAATCAAATAGCATGATGATATAATTTAATTTAGTACAAAATAAACTACGAACTCTTTATAAGAACAAGTTAACTATCCTCACCTGTTTAGAAACTCGGACAAGGTACATTACAGGATAAGATGCAAGAAAAATTTCAGAGGGGAAATATTTATCTATTATGTTCACAAACATCTAAAAAACAAAACCATCTGGAGTAAAGAAGAATTACAGCCAAAAAGCGGCAAAAAAAAAAAAAAAAAAGAAAGAAAGAAAGAAAAAAAAAAAAACTGGTTCGATGACTTTGACCTGAGAGCTACTTATTCCCAATGCCAATTTCTCACCTCTTGCCAGTTCAAAATCACATCTCTCTGAGAACGGCATGTAGTCTCATTGGAATGTGATTTAAAAAACAGATCATTTTATCACATCAGAGGTTAACATGAGTATATTTATTCAAGGTGCCAAACTGTATCACAGACCAGTCCACAGTACAACTTGCCAAATGGATATGGATGATAAAAGTTAATAAATAGGGGGCTCCAGCTTCATCCATTAAGCCCCTTATACAGAGTGAAGTAAGCCAGAAAGATAAAGAACATTACAGCATACTGACACATGTATATGGAATTTAGAAAGGTGATAACGATAACCCTATATGCAGAACAGAAAAAGAGACACAGAAATACAGAACAGACTTTTGAACTTTGTGGGAGAATGTGAGGGTGGGATATTTCAAAAGAACAGCATGTATACTATCTATGGTGAAACAGATCACCAGCCCAGGTGGGATGCACGAGACAAGTGCTCCGGCCTGGTGCACTGGGAAGACCGAGAGGAATCGGGTGGAGAGGGAGGTGGGAGGGGGGATCGGGATTGGGAATACATGTAAATCCATGGCTGATTCATATCAATGTATGACAAAACCCACTGGAAAAAAAAATAATAATAATAAAAATTAAAAAAAAAAAAAAGTTAATAAATAGGAAAGAGTACCAACTAGTAGAATCTGTGACTCAGGCACAGGGCAAATAGCATCAGCTGACACTAGGAATTAATCAGCATTCAGTGTCTTAATGAGGATGCTGTTATTATTTCCTGTCAAAAAATTATTTTCTCTTTCCATGATGACTTAGAGGAGTTAGAAAAGAAGCTTTCCTGAGATAGGAAAGCTGTGTGGCCTACTTTATGCTACCTAAGAACATAACTCTCATACAACTGGCAATTGAAAATGACTAAACCATTCTGCATTATTTCACAGATATCATTTGACATCTTTCTAATAATAACACTGTGATATAAATCATTGGCACTGATAGTTCTTCAATGCAAAAATCAATGACCTTATTTTTGCATTTTTCCTTTATACTCAAGATGAATGAAGTCTAAAATAGAAAAGAAAGCAATTACTTCTTGTTTTAAAAGGAAAAGGCTTCATTCTATGACTTCCACATCCTTGACACAGATAACAATAGCAATCTAGGAGTAGTAAAGAATATGTAGACAAGGATGCTCAGGGCTACATAGAGGCAGATTCCAAGAGAATGGAAATATTAACCTTTCAGATGTATAAATTTTCCCACTCATCTGCAAAAGGCGTCACTATTCTCTGTTCTGCATTAAGCAGCTAGAAATAATGGTTCCTAGAGCAGAAAAAAATAAATCAAGTATAGCTCTTTTTTTAGGGCATTTGTTATTCATTGACCTCTGGTCAGTCAAAAAGCTGCATGTTCTGGTTCAAATATACTTAAAATTTTAGCTACAATTATGAAAGTTCTCACATTTTTCAGATATTTGTATGCCTGAGAATACTTCCATATAATTTATGTGAAGCTATCAAACTTGAAATGAATTCCTTTTACTATTGAACTAAAGTATAATTTATTTTACTGACTTGGGATACAGAATAATTCTGTTGTCTGGGTTAATTCGATATTAAATATTTAAAGGCAATATTTGTTATTTTCTTCACTTTATCCCAGTAAAATTAAATCATTTAAAAATAGAAATCCAATAACTAGTGAATACAACTTTTAAAAATTGTGACTCACTATATTGTACACCTGTAAGCTATAAAATATTGCATATCAACTATACTTCAATTTAAAAAGAAATTAAATATATACATAAAATAATCTCAATATAAATGTGATAATAAACTCATTGAGTGTTCCCTAGCCCCAGGCATTGTGCCAGATATGTACCTTCTTTATTTTCAACACCAAATCTTTAAGATCACTAACACACGGGGAGACAGAGGCTTAAAAAAGTTGTCACACGTCTAAAAATATATACCTACTAAGTGCCAAACATAAGATTTGCATGTTCATTTTTCTTAATGACCATCTTGACACTTAAGAAACACCTTATGCTGACAGTTCACATTTAAGTATCAGTTCACTGAGAATTTCTACTTTAAGCTGAATTTATGCAAGAAAGCTTGTCATCCAGAAGTTAAATAAACATGTATATGACCCATGAGTAGCTTTATACATAAACAAATATATTTATAGAATTAATTATTAATCTACTCAAGTTTCATTGAGTATTAACAGTAAAAGTACTCAATATATTGTCTGAATTCTAAAAGTCTATTTCCTTAAATTGATTTTTTCCTTTACAAGAGAACTGATTAAATTCATAAAATTTAAGAAAATTAGATCTGACTCAAGTGAAATAAACTCTTGAAATTAAAATACTGGATTATTTTTTATCATACTTGAAAGAATGTGTGCTTGAGTGACAAGTTACTTCAGTAACATCCAACTCTTTGCGACTCACTGGACTGCAGTCTGCCAGACTCCTCCGTCCATGGAATTCTCCAGACAAGAATACTGGAGTGGGTTGCCAGTGCTCTCCTCCAGGGTATCTTCTGACGCAGGGATGGAACCCGCGTCTCTTATGTCTCCTGCACTGGCAAGAAGTTTCTTTACCACCAGCGCCACCTGGGAAACCCCAATTGAAAGAATGAGTCAGTCAGTCAGTCAGTTCAATTGCTCAGTCATCTCCAACTCTTTGCGACCCCAAGAACCGCACCACGCCAGGCCTCCCTATCCATCACCAACACCCGAGTCCACCCAAACCCAAGTCCATCGAGTTGGTGATGTCATTCAACCATCTCGTCCTCCATCATCCCCTTCTCCTCCTGTGCTCAATCTTTCCCAGCATCAGGGTCTTTTCCAGTTATTTTTCTGGACTCCAAAATCACTGCAGATGGTGACTGCAGCCATGAAACTAAAAGATGCTTACTCCTTGGAAGGAAAGTTATGACCAACCTAGATAGCATGTTAAGAAGCAGAGACATTACTTTCCCAACAAAGGTCCGTCTGGTCAAGGCTATGGTTTTTCCAGTGGTCATGTATGGATGTGAGGGTTGGACTGTGAAGAAAGCTGAGGGCAAAAGAATTGATGCTTTTGAACTGTGGTGTTGGAGAAGACTCGAAAGTCCCTTGGACTCCAAGGAGATCCAACCAGTCCATCCTAAAGGAGATCAGTCCTGGGTGTTCTTTGGAAGGATTGATGTTGAAGCTGAAACTCCAATAATTTGGCCACCTGATGCGAAGAGCTGACTCATTGGAAAATACAGGATAGGGATAATTTGTTTTTACCCACTTTTGGTAAGCTTTTTAGAACAAATTCCTAAGGTATATCAGGGATGATCACCTTTAGTTTTTGGTTTACACTTCCTCCTAGATTGAAGATGTAATTAAATTGAAAACACAAATACAACAAGTTCTTCATTGCCTAGGCATTGCTGAGTCAGTGGCATGCATCTATAGCATAATATTGATAATATTCCCTGTTTATCAAATATCCAAAAACTAAAAGCTCCCAAAATTTAAAACTTCATGATTTTTTTTTTAATTTTTCTCTAACATCTCAACGCCTATATGAACTATTTGAATCATTTACCTCTAAATATATTTATAACAGCATACCTGCCATTGGGGGATATTAGTGAGCTTATTATATGAAAATGTAAATAAAGTTCAGTTGCAGTGTTCAGTACTCATGTTATTCCTGAGAGAATAACTAATTACCACACATAAATATATATGCAGCTACCTTGCAGAATGAATTTATACAGTAGGTAAAAATAACAATATTTAGAATTCTTGCCTGAACTCTTTTTCAATTATTAGATTAAAAGTAAAAATCGTGAGTCATTTTTGGATATTTGTGTGAATTTAATTTTCATAATTTATCTCTGCTTTTGAAGTCTATACACTTAAAGCTTATGCGTTAGTCCTTGTAGCCTTAAGATCAGTCCTCTGACTTTCAGGGGTACATACAGTAGACTGAACCTCAATATTCTTCGTGGTTTCCTTTGGGTATCTTAAGGGAAGTAAAAAGATGTTTAGCTTTGGAGTTATTGATATCGGGCTTTAAATCTCAGCTCTATAATTACTAACTCTACACTCTGTGTGTGTGCGTGCTTAATCACTTCAGTTGTGTCTGACCCTTTGTGTTCCGACCCTATGTACTGTAGCCCACCAGAATCCTCTGCCCACAAGATTCTCCATCCTCTATTTGGAGAAGGGTGTAGGGAGGGACACTCTATTTTCCAAACTCCAGGGCAAGGTAGTTAGCCATCTGAAGTTTAATATGCAAAAAGAAGGGACTGTAACTGTTTTGTACCCAGCTATATATCCTTAAAAATGCGTGACAGAAGTAAAGACTCAACTATTTGTTGAATATCTGCAAACAAAGAAAATCTTCACACCTACTTGGAGAGCTATAGTGAAGATTAACAGAAATCAAGTGTGAGAAATAAAGTAACATACTGCATGGCAATTGGAAGCTGCCACTAAATCTTAGTTTCTCTCCTGTTCTTCTTCCTTCTGTCACAAATATTCTTCAGATACCTGATTTCCCTGGTGGGTCAGACGATAAAGCGTCTGCCTACAATGCAGGAGACCCAGGTTTCATCCCTGGGTCGGGAACATCCTCTGGAGAAGAAAATGGCAACCCACTCCAGTACTCTTGTCTGGAAAATCCCATGGATGGAGGTGCATGGTAGGCTACAGCCCATAGGGGTCACAAAGAGTCCACAACTGAGCAACTTCACTTTCACTTTAATCATATTTATAATGTTAATTCATCTACATGAGTTACTTATATTTTTGGCTTTTTGGTCATTTTTTGATTCAAATGATTGGGTCACTAGAGGAGTAGTTCATAATGTTGTCCAAAATTATGCTCTTTTGCAAGAGGTAGAGAAACTTTAAACGGTATACAAAATCTATATTTGGGTTCTTTTTTTCAGGGCAAATCGAAACATGGTCAATAATATTCATTGAAAGTTTAGGTATCTTTGAGTATATAAAATATTAATATATCTTTTTCATGTCTAATGATTAACTACTTTCCTTTTCTCATCAGTTATTCCAAGTCAAATATTTCTGGTTGCAGATATCAGAAACTACTTTCAAATCAGTTTTTTTAAAATAATAAAAACAATATATAAAACAAATTTTAAAATTTAATTACTACTTAGGTCAAACAATGTGATCAGGCATGAGTCTTAGCTATGTTTCCTCGGTCAACAGCTTAAAAAAATATTATTGAAGCTTCATTGACTTACAATGCTTTATCAGCTTCAGGTGTAAAACATAGTGATTCCATATTTATATAGATCATATTCCATTTAAAGTTATTATAATTATAGTATTCCTTGTGCTGAATGTTACATCCCTGTAACATATTTACTAGTAGTTTGTACCTCTTAATCCTCTTGCCCTCTCTTGTCCCTCTCTACACCCCTCTACCAACTGGTAACCATTAGTTTGTTCTCTATGAGTGCTTCTGCTTTGCTTTCATTAATTTGCTTTATATTTTAGATCCCACATATAAGCGGAAACATACAGTGTTTTATTTTCTCTGTCTGACTTTTTACATTAAGCACAGTGGCCTCTAGGTCCATTCATGCTGTTGCAAATGGCAAAATTTCATTCTTTCATTTCCTTCTTTATGTATATATAAATATATATATATATGTATATATATTTTCTTTATCCATTCATCTGTTGATAAACATGTAGATTGTTGCCTTCTTGTTTATCATAAATAATGCTGCTATGAACACTGAGATGCATGCATGCATTGTTTTTAATCTTTTTTTTTTTTTTCCTTTGGATATATAGATACTGGAATAGAAGTTGGGTTGTGTAGCCTGTGATATACTCCTCCTGTTCTGTGTCCCTCTCTAGGGTTGCAGGTCCCAATCAGATTGCTTCTGCTTGTTTTCAATCAGATTCTATGTCGATCATTCTTTACAGCCTTGGTTGTAGAAGATCTGTTCTGCTAGTCTCCAGGTAGATTTTAGAAAGATTCACTCTACACATTTAGTTGTGGTTTTGATGTGTTTATGAGTGCAAGTGAGTCCGGCGTCCTCCTACTCAGCATCTTGGTATCTTTTCAACAACGGATTTTGGATCCATTCTTGGAAAATGCCCATCTTACTTCTGATAGGCGTCTTTCTAATATTTCCTAAGGCTGCATTCTCACATATTCAAATCTGGCAGTAAAGAAATACTGAAGTTTCATAAATCTTATTGGATTTGTAATCATGGGATGGGGTATTTCAATTAGATTATGCCAACCAGTCATATTTCTGAACATGGTGGGAGAGATTAATCTTGGTAAAACTACATGGTTGGAAAATATGAACTATTATTAAGAGAAAGGCAACCCATAAATATTAATCTCAGTCTGATTCTTTAATCACCCAATTAAAAATAATACTTATTAGTGACTGTTAACAATATGTCAATGGATATAAATATGTATCCTGGAGAAGGAAATGGCTATGTACTCCAGTATTCTTGCCTAGGAAATCCTGCAGACAGAGGAGCCTGGCAGGCTACAGTCCAAGGGATCACAAAGAGTTGGACATAACTTAACAACTAAACCACCATGAATATATACACTTAACTTCTTCTAAAATTTGATCTGCTATTTGTTTCAATTTCATACCTATGATATCTGGATGATAGGGAAGATCCTTTGTAAAATCTGACTACAACTTTCCAAAAGCTGATAACTTATCATTAAGTGATAAACTAAGCCCAGAATATCTAATATATTTATATGGAATCTGTATAAGGCAAGTGTAATAAAAAAGTTCCCATTTTTAAACACATAACAGCCACTAGTTCATAGCAGGTATCATTGTGTGTTGGAATGGAAAAACAAGCTATTTCTGAGGTGCTATTTAAGTCTTTTTTTTTTTTTTTTTTTTTTTTAATTTGGGGCTTTTAGTGTTTTGGGAAAGAATCTGCCTTGCCCATTGCACTTCATTCTCAGTGATTCTTGTTTCCTAAATAAGTTTTTTGAATAACTGTCTCAATCTCCATGCCATTGTGTTTTGTTTTTTTTTTCCCTCTTGCTGTTTCATAGGCCTATTCTTGTTTGTTTAAACTTTAAGGATTAGGGATTGTTTTAAGAATTAAGAAATCACATACTCTAACAGCCTGAACTGAGCTGTCTCTGAAAATAAAATCTTCTGAAAAACTGAATATGTTTCTGTTCTATTCATTTCTGATCAATTTCTGAGGTATTCAATTGCAATGTTTAGCCAAGATGAGGCATTTGAATTTATATCTTTTAAGCATTAGACTTTTGTTCTTTGCCTATTCCTTCAGACTTCATTTTTCTGGAACTTGCTATTTTAATCTCTGCCCAGATAAAATTTGAACTAAGTGCCATCTGTCCCTACATGGCATTCAGGTTGCATTGTCAAAAGGAACCTGTTTACTGTAAAAAGTTGGTATTTATCAAGCAGAAAGCATTATTAGGTGATTGTGAATGATTTATGCTGCTAGGCTTCTCCTGGAATCCTGAGCTATCCCTTTATAAATTCCCACTTTCTACAGTTTTCCGACTTTGAAAGCTTCCACATTATTTCACTCAGTTGCTTTTGTTTACAGTCCCAAGTAGAAAAAAATTCATTAACAAAACCATATTTTCTTTACTGATGATTTCAGTGTACAGTTCTTTAGTGTAACATTTTTTTAATTCTAAGAAGTTGCTAAAAGATTCAGTAAGTAGCTAGAAAACTCCACTAGGTGTGAAATTGTCTTGTAAGACTCCTAATATTGTAGTCTGGGGATGTACATGATCTGTGGTACGAGATACATTAATTCATAACTTATGAGTGGAAAAGATTTGCTGAGTCTTCTGGTTAGGAATAGCATCACTGCTTCTACCAGTGAGGATAAAAGCAGTGAGTGAGGATATCATTTCAGCTTAAACAAGCTCAATTCAAATATTCCTTTAGAGTAAGGAGGAAGATAAATTAATTAATATAAAACCATAAATAAACTCATATGATAGAATCTATCAGCAAAATCACCTGGTCTAACCCAAGATAAAAAGGTTCAGAAGAAGCTGACTGCCTCAAGTACAAGATTGCAATTATCATAGGACAAAATTAGAGGGAAGAGGAGAACGCGGAAAATGGAATAGTAGACTGATCAATTATGACCTTATACCAGAGCAGGAAAAGGCTGGTAAGAGCTATTTGATAGGTGATATGAAAATGGAAAAAAGAAGTGTTGAATTGACCTATGTTTTCCCTAAACAGGATCTTTGTAATTGAGATTGAAAAAAAAAAGTGCAAGTGTTAGGTATTCAGTCATGTGTGTCTCTTTTTGACCCCATTGACTGCAGCACCCCAGGCTTCTCTGTTCATGGGATTTCCCAGGCAAGAATACTGGAGTGGGTAGCCTTTCCCTTCTCCAGGGGATCTTTCTGACCGAGGGATCCAACACAGGTTTCCTGCACTGCAGGCAAATTCTTTACCATCTGAGCCACCTAATTGAGATTAATAATTATCAAACATGTCTTTTCTTTATGGACAAACCGTTTGACTAGATTTCTCAAGCCCTCTTGAAGTTTGGTGTGACCATGTCCTCCTGGTCTTGTCAATGAAAAATAAAAGTTGACTGACTCCTCTCTCCCTTTTCCCCAAATAAACTTCCCATTAAACTTCTTCTGGCTACTTCGTTTTTCTTCTGAATGGGCAGAGAAACTGATGGTGAAGTAGGAAGTCACTTGTTGAAGATGATAATATTGTCTTTATCCTGAGTCTCTGAATATGTAAAGCAGAACACTTCATTACCTGAATACTGCCCAAGATTCTTGTATAATTAGGAAATACATTTTTATTGCATAGAACCATTATAAATTTGAATCTGATTGGCATTACCTAGCCTACATTAATTAATATTTAAATCAATATTTAACTATTTGTTGTTTTATGGCAGGCAATTATTAACATGATACCAAAGACTAGAAGGAATTCTCCTGGCATACATTGATTTAAAACACTTTGTAAAACTATGACTTCAGTAACTCAGAGTCTATGATTTCTGTATTTCAGGGTAAGTGATCAGATAGCACCCATACAGATAAAATTTTAGTGTTTGTTGACTCAATTGCTGCATTTAGCAGGATTTTAATAAAGACAGATTAGCTAGGTAAGAATTGGTTGTTTCAGAGCAGAGCTATAGGAAATAAGAATCATGGAATTAACAGTTTTGCAAAAGTGGAAAAGTTAACTGCTCTTGGATCCCCAAAGATAGGATAGAAAGTTTTCTATCCAGTCATATTGTTTTATATGGTGTCATTGTTGAATGACTCCTCTTAAAGTGAAACAGGCAAGAGGAAAAAGAGGCAAATACAAGAATGATTCTAAGAACTCCTTCCCAGAAATAAATGCAAAGAAAATTGCTGGCATACGATACTAAAAGTAAGCAAAGAAGATCAGAAACCTCCTGAGATGTTTTTGAGACAAACCATGAGCCTGATTTTTGAAATTTTGTGATTGCAAAAACGTGCATTTTAGATAGAGTAAAACTAGCACATATTATTCCCTAATGACTACTTTAAATGTGATCCTACAAACAATGGACAGGAAAGAACTACCCGAGTATGGAGCCAGTGCCACATAAAAGCATGAACAAGCAACTTCCTTATAAGGAGAAGATCCAGGGTATAAAAAAAATCTGGGCCACATAATGTTTTCTGTTTCTCAGCATTATTATGTCACTTCTATGGGTGAATGACTTTAATGTATTTATTTTGACTCCCTTTATAAATAAGATTTTTTAATTATATACTATTTTTTTTTCTTGGTCTGCCATTATATATCAGAAGTGGGAAATTTGCAGAGAAAGATAATCTGCATTTTTTACCTTATATGTTTTCCTACTATATAAACCATATCATGGCAATATGTAAAGAACATGCTAGTACCAGAAGACTCTGCTTTGCTTTTCTTTATTTTAGATTAATTAATTGGATGGACCTGGTGAGAAGACTGAGTTCATTTTATATGAATGCATGAAAAGAAGGGTACAAATGGATATTTGATGAATAAGACTTTGCATTGTGGCAGGCTGCTTACTTCATCTAAATGAGAGTTTCTCTTTGTCCTTAGCACACAATTAAAATATATACATTTCAGCTTCGTTTGTAGTTAGGTGGAACTGAGTCCTAAATAATAGAATATGTATTAGTTAGCTTTTGGTATGCAGTCACCCACTCCTAAATTTAGTGGCTTAAGACAACCATTTGTTTAGCTCATGATTCTATAAGCTAATGAATTAGATAAGACTCAACTGTGAATTTTTCTTGATTTTTCTGGGTTCACTCATTGCTCTTTGAATCTCCTTCTGAAGGTTTTATAGCTGTCTTCTGGTATAATGGGAAATTCTAAGTCACCTTTCTCTTAGAATCCAACAGATTATCTGGGACTTCAGATAACAGTGGAAGCAGAATCTTCCAAGAGAAGCAAGAGAAGATAAACCTCAAAGCTCAATCAGGTTTTCAGGTTTCTCCTTGTGTCCCTTGTTCAAAAAAATATAATATAACCCAATTAAGATTGTTAATCACTCAGACATATCCGACTCTTTGAAACTCCATAGGCTGTAGTCCACCAGGCTCCTCTGTCCATGGAATTCTTCAGACAAGAATATTGGCGTGGGTTGCCATTTCTTTCTCCAGGGGATCTTCCTGACCCAGGGATTGAACCTGGGTCTCCTGTATTACAGGCGGATTCTTTTCCACCTGAGTCACCAGGGAAGCCCCATAAGATAATCCAGTAACCAAATCCAAATTTAAGATATATAGAAATATAATTGACCTCATCATGGAATAAACTGATAATCTTCATTGCAAATGTGACATGCAGACAATAGTGGGAAGGATCTGTGGCCACAGAATATGAATAGAAATAATTTGTGCCACTTCTAGACCTACTCATTAAAACTCATTATGTTCTTCTCATTGTTCTCCATTCAGTTAACTGGGTAGAGACAGTTGCTTTGGATATTAAATCTGGTCACAGATTTCTTGCCACTCTTTCCATCAGGATGAACACTTCTGCTGGACATGTGAGTTGCCTGGGCAAATAAAATATCACTGCTATGGTGTGTCCCATTTCAAGATTTAGCCTCTAGGAATCCCGTTAACTCCAACATTTACCCCCTTAGAATCTGCCTCTGTGTAAATTTTCATCTCCTCTATTGGAGAGACAGTGTGAAGAAAGTGAAATTCCCGGCCATCCTTCAACTGGTCCAGCAATCCCATCTGAGCTGTCAGACATATGAATGCAGCCATCATGGGTTTCTGGCCAGCCTTGAACTACCCTAGCTTTTCCATCTCAGCTACTGGGCATGTGAAAGAAGCCCAAACTGACACTACAAATGGCAGCAGTCACATAAGTGAGCTCAGATGAAACCAGCAGAAGAACTGGCCAGGTGACTCCAAAGGCTATTGGTATATTGTGAACTTGCTTTTGTTTGTTTCTTTTTTCAACCCCTAAGTTTTGAGATACTGTTTTATGTAGTAGTAGATAACCAGAGCAAACATGGTTAACTTGAAAGATCATTGAAGATGGATGAACCTCTATCTACTTGCTTGCCTAAATGAATTGATGATGAGCTCTAGCCCCACCCCAATTCTTATAGACATAGACATCCCCCAAGAGAGTTATGAAAGCAAAACTAAAATGTTGTCCTATTGAGCCACGATATACATAGTTCTATTTTATTTTCTTGCAACCTAGTCTACTCTAAATGATATAAGCTCCCTCTATTGATGATCAGTTTCTATCACAGATTTTGCTCAGCCATTGTCCATTCCATTCCAATATGCAGTTTGCTTTCTGGTGATTTAGAACATCTCAAAATTTTCTTCCATCCAATAATATAGGTTATGAACCTTTGAACACATGTGTTACTACTATTATAAAGAAAAGTCTTACCTGTGGCCAAAGTGGAAGAAAGAGAATCATTGTGAAATTACCTACTTAAATGTTACAGTGACAGAACATTTTTGCACTGTCACACCAAAATGGGATAGAAAAATAATTAGTTTTATTTGATACCAGAAAGATTGAAAACATTTATGAAGAAAAATAGAAATTCTGATTCCTTAATATCCATGAGGATAAGTCACTTTGGTTTCCTCAGGCAATCTTCTATATAAAAGTTGTCAATCAAGCTGCATATGAGCATGAAACATTCAAGGTAAACACCAGAAAGTGGTCAAATCTACAAATATTAGTTTATTCACAAAAAGACAACATATAATTTTTCTATGAAATGTCTGCAAACATTTTAAAGTCCAGTTAGAAAGAGGCTGAAGATGATATTACATTACCAGCACAATCCTGTCCATGAAGAAAGACTCTATTTCTCATAGAACAATGAAGAAATGAAGTAGTAGCAAATACATGAAAGATCAAAGTGCAAGGTAGGAAATCAATGTAAAATCCTAGTACTGTAGAGTAAACCAGCACAGACATAGACAAGGACATACTTAAGAATTAATCACTGTAAAATCCCCAATGTAAATCTCCATGAGAGCTGGGAAGGTCTGTGTCATTTCTCTGCTAAAACAGGGCAAGTCTAGGGGAAATCAGGACAAGCTGGTCATCCTACAGATGAGTGAACAAAGAAATGGATAAAAGAATTTCCTATGGGCCATAATGGAGCACACCTACACAAGATTTGTTGTTGTTGTTCAGTTGCTAAGTCCTGTCTGATTCTTTGTGACCCCATGGACCGCAGCATGCCAGGCTTCCCTGTCCCACACGATCTCCCAGAATTTGTTCAAACTCATGTCCATTGTCTCTGTCATTCCATCCAACTGTCTCATCCTGTAGCATCTTCACCTGCCCTCAATTTTCCCAGCTGCTGCTGCTGTTACGTGACTTCAGTCGTGTCCGACTCTGTGCGACCCCATAGACGGCAGCCCACCAGGCTCCCCTGTCCCTGGGATTCTCCAGGCAAGAACACTGGAGTGGGTTGCCATTTCCTTCTCCAATGCATGAAAGTGAAAAGTGAAAGTGAAGTCGTGCAGTCCTGTCCGACTCTTCGCGACCCCAATGAACTGCAGCCTACCAGGCTCCTCCGTCCATGGGACTTTCCAGGCAAGAGTACTGGAGTGGGGTGTCATTGCCTTCTCCACAGTTTTCCCAGCATCAGAGTCGTTTTCAGTCAGCTCTTCATATCAGGTGGCCAAACTATTGGAGCTCCAGGGTCAGCATCAGTCCTTCCAATGACCATTCAGGGTTGATTTCCTTTAGGATTGACTGGTTTGATCTCCTTGCTGTCCAAGGAACTCTCAAGAGTCTTCTACAGCATCACAGTTCAAAAGCACTGGGCCTTCCCCAGTGCCTCATAAGATTAGCTGTACTAAATTCAGCCTTATGCAGTGAAATTTTCTCTAAGGAAGAAAGTGTTATATAAAGCTTCAAATACAGTACACACTAGGCATATGTGGTTATTGAACACTTGAAATGTGGCCAATGCAATTTAGGAACTGGTTTTTAAATTTAATTAGTTTAAATGCAAGCTGAAATAGCCATGTGCAAGTATTTGGGTTGGGCTCCCACTATTAATAATTCTGGGACAGTTGATTATCATAGGGCTATTTAAATAAGATACCATCTTGTGAAGATCCGAATAACTTTTATTTGAAGAAAAATACCTTTCAATTAACATCTGTTCATTCATTTCTTAAAATTGTATCGAACCTATTCTTGCCTGGTAGGATGATAGCTAGCAGTATTTAGAGACCCAAAGCATTCTCTGGAGCCAAGTGTAAAAGGAGATAACAGTATTATCTTGCTTCCTGTTCACAGAACATAGTAAGATTTTAAAACATATTTTTGATAAAAGTATTTACCATGAGAACTTTTTACAACTTTGTCCAGACTTTCATTCCAGAATGGTTTCAAATTATTCTACCAAATGCTCCTTATATTACAGGTGCATCTGTCTATTGTACTGGGTCCCTGGGGCTCAGCAGTAAAGAATTCACCTGCAAGACATGAGACTCACAGGGGACATGTGTTTGATCCCTGATCTGGGGAGATCCCCTAGAGAAGGAAATGGCAATCCATTCGATATTCTTGTCTGGAAAATCTAATGGGCAGGGGAGCCTGAGGGGCTATAGTCCATGGGGTCACAAAAGAGTTACTAAGCAACAACAACTCGCAAGTCACCCCCTCAACTGTATCCAATCTAGGATCTCTTTTTCATTCATTTTTTTCTCCTCTTTTTCCCCCTCTTTTCTCTCTCATTTTTCAAAATTCAGTTATCCTGAACTCCCCCTACTTATTCACAAATGATTCTTCAATGCCCTGTGAAATCATTGAGCCCTCCCTTGGTATATTTTGGGTTTCCCAAGTGGCTCAAACAGTAAAGAATCCACTTGCATTGCCAGAGACCCAGGTTTGATCCCTGGGTCAGGAAGATCCCCTGGAGAAGCAAATGGCTACCCATTCCAGTATTCTTGCCTGGAGAATTCCACGGACAGAGGAGCCTGCCAGGCTACAGTCCATGGGGTCACAAAGAGTCAGAAATGACTGAGTGACTAACACAATACACATGATGTGTTTTACAATAATCACTTATTCTGAAAAAGAGAAAAGAAAATGGACAAATAAATACTGGGTAAGTACTCAAAACACATTGTTTTATATAGTTGCTAACTTTAATTCTTAACAAATTATATGAGAACAGAAGTATTTTTTCTATTCTCTGTATGAAAGAACTGAAGCCTAGAGTATATCAGTAAAGTAACCACGGAGATACATAGCTATGAAGTATTTGTATTTCATTAAAACACATTTGTTTTTTTCTGATAAGAAGGTCTCATCTCACTACGTTATTAGCAACACCAGCACTGGCTTTTATAACCACTGCCCTTTGGGTACAATGGAGAAGAGATTTTCTGTCTAAGAAAACCTTAGCATAGGTAATTGACCTCATATTTCTGACAGTCTACTTATAGGTGAGGTTTTGCTCTGTCTCAAACCTGGCTGAGAACAAGAAACATAACATGGAAATTTTATAAATGATCCTTTGCCTGTGTTAAACTATTTTCTTAGCTACCTCTCAGTTCCAAATGTCCCAACTCACCTCTGTGTTTTTGTTTCGTTTTGTTTGTACAATCCATAGTGAGAAACTGGAGTTACACACACAAGTTTGCCTTTTCTGAGGTCCCTAGAGTCACATTGCCATTCCATTATCTAATAAATCACAAGTACATGCTACAAAATTCAGGAGACCTATGAGACTTGTGCCTTCCAGAAAGCCAATATTAAATGTGACTTCTTCTAAATCTTTCCTTCTAGCATCTATACATCAGAAACTGTAAATGATCAATATCTAGGGCAGCAAGGGAAAACATGAACGCTTTCACTTTTTTGTTGTCTATAATGTAATTCCAGGAGCCTAAACCAAACACAAGCAAAAATCTAAAATGCTTTCAGATCCTCACACTCTAACATCAGTAGGCTCTTGATAGTTATCTATTTTACATATAGTAGTTGTATCTGTTAATCCCAAATTCCTAGTTTATCCCTCTCCTCATTTCCCCTTTGGTAACTATAAGTTTGTTTTCTATGTCTGTGAGTCTATTTCTGATTTGTAAATAAGTTCATAATTTATTTATAAATAAGCCCATTTTTATTCCTTATCTAAGTGATATCATACATTATTTGTCTTCCTCTGTCTGACTTCACTTGACATGCTAATCTCTAGGTCTATCCATGACTGCAAATGGTGTATTATTACATCCCTTTTAAAGGCTGAATAATATTCCAGTATTCTCGCTTGGAAACTCCCATGGACAGAGGAGCCTGGCATGCTACAGTTCATGGGGTCACCAAGAGTTGGACACAACCACTGAGCAACAATATTTTATGGTGAGTATATACCACATCTTCTTTATCCATTAATGCGTCATTGGATATTTAGGTTCCTTCTATGTCTTGGCTACTGTAGTGCTGCTATGAATGTTGGGGTGCAAATGTCTTTTCTGTCCTTTAAATTGTTTTTTATTTTTATTTTATATTGGAGTTCGGAGCTCAGAGGGTTAAAATATCTGCCTGCAGTGCAGGAAACCCTGATCAATCCCTGGGTTGGGAAGACACCCTGGAAAAAGAAATGGTAACCCACTCCAGTATTCTTCTCTGGACAATTCCATGGACAGAGGAATCTGGAGGGCTCCATGGGGATGCAAAGAATCAGACATGATTCTTTCTTCATGAGAGACTTTCATTTAACTTTTCATATTTGATTAGCAACATTATATTAGTTTCAGGTGTATAGAAAAATGATTCAGTTATACATGTCTATTCTTTTTCAAATTATTTTCCTATTTAGGTTATTATAGAGTATTGAGCAGAGTATCTCTCAAATTAGAATTTTCATCTTTTCTATATAAGTACCAAGGAATGGAATTGCTGGATCATATGGTAACTCTAATTTTAGTTTTTTAAGGAATCTCCATTACTATTGTCCATAGAAGTTGCACCTACTTATTCCCACCAGCAGTGTAGGAGGACTCCCTTTTCAGAATTATATTATTTTATTAAGATGAGCTGAGAATAAAATGTAATATAGGCTCAGAAAGTGGGGCAGAGGTTTTTAAATTTAGCTTGATGTAGACATCTTTTCTTCTCTGGATTTGGCTTATTTACTCCTTTATTTCTCTTTAAGCACCTAAATTCTGAAATTCTCTGATTATGTAACAGATAATATCCAAGTGTGTGTGTGTGTGTGTGCACATTGTGTGTGTATGCATGTGTATACATACATACTTGCATATATATATATATATATATATGTTAATGGTTTATAATTAAGTGTAGGGAAAAAATGCTGTACATATTTTCCAGATACAGAATGGTTTCTAATGCAATAAAAAGATGAGACCTTTAGGGGAGGTATTAAGGTAACCCAAAAAAAGACAGACCTTGGGTTATTTTTATCCTGTTTAACATGATTTTATAAAAATTATGATGTAAAGTAGATATAGTTTACATTGAATATTAGATTTCAACCATATGCAAATAGGGAATGCTTAAATAATCTACTGGAGATAATTTAAGGTTGTTATCAAGATGCAGCCATAATTTCATTAGTGTTTGAGATCTGTTAAAGTAGCCAACTAATTAGGTCAAAGTGTTGACTAAAAAGCTGATAAATGAACAGTTCAAACTATTCTACACCAGAGTGATCACATATATTTTATTTTCTCTCTGACTACTTTAAACATTAATAAACCTGACCAGCAAAGGAAGATGGTAGAAGACAAATAGTCTCACACATCAATAATGATGGAATTTTAGGTTTCAGACACTAAACCATAGCAATTATAACTGAGACTGAGGGAAACAAATAAGAAAACCTAAGAAATACAAAAAGTCACCTTTAACCCAGAATTCTTATGTTTTCCCATCTCAAGATATTTGAATCTGACATATACAATTTTTCAGCCTTTTATTGTTTTTCTTCTGTGCCTAATGATGTTAGTGTTTATAGTTTATCACTTGTGGTAAGCAAAATAATTGTTCCCCAAATAATTGCACATCTTAAACCCAGAGCCTATAAATATATTAGGTTACATGATAGGGGACAGTTAAGATTACAAATCAAATTAAGGTGGGTAATCAGATAATGCTGAGTTGGGAAAATGATCCTGAATTATCCCAAGGAGCCTAATGTAATCATCAGAGTCCATAAATATGGAAGAGGGAAGCAGAAGAAGAGTGCCAGAATGATGAGATGTGAGAAATAAATAGCTATCAATGGCCGTGAATATGGAAGGGGTCCATAAACCGAAGAATGCAAAAATCTTCTAGAAAACAGGTAAAACAAAAAGGATGGATTTCCCCCTAAAACCTCCAGGAAGGAATATGGCCTTTCCAGCACCTTGATTTTAGTCTAGTAAAATCCATTTTGGACTTTTGGTTATCAGAACTGTAAGAACAACATATGTATTGTTTTTGAACCTAAGTTTTCAGTAATTCAGCAGCAAAAGGAAACCCATACATCACACTGACCTTACCATTATCCTTCTCCCCTTGTCATTCTCCTATAGCTACCTTATCAACCTTGAATGATTCTGTTTTGATTTCTACTCTGGATGTGATATGATCAATTTTTGACAATTAAATAATTATGTTTTACAAATACATATGTATGCAGGGTTGTCTACTTTAGGACATTTAGATACATCATTTGTATATATTAATATTATATAATTAATAGAAAACTATTTTTCTTTAATATTTACTTAATATCTTCATTACACAGCAATGTGTAACAAATTGTATTTCCAAAGATTGATGTTGATATTCCATTGAGAGATCACATTTAGAACTTTAACTTTACATTTCATCTTATTTTTTCATAGGAACTTACCTTATTTTCATTACAATCCCAAAGAAAGGCAATGCCAAAGAATGCTCAAACTACCACATAGTTGCACTCATCTCACACACTAACAAAGTAACATTCAAAATTCTCCAACCAGGCTTCAACAGTACATGAACCGTGAACTTCCAAATATTCAAGCTAGATTTAGAAATGGCAGCAGAACCAGAGATCAAATTGCCAACATCCACTGGATTATCAAAAAAGCAAGAGAGCTCCAGAGAAAAAACATCTACTTCTGATTTATTGACTATGCCAAAGCCTTTGACGGTGTGGATCACAACAAACTGTGGAAAATTCTGAAAGAGATGGGAATACCAGACCACCTGACCTGCCTCCTGAGAAATCTGTATGCATGTGAAGAAGCAACAGTTAGAACTGGATATGGAACGTCGGACTGGTTCCAAATCAGGAAAGAAGTACGTCGAGGCAATATATTGTCACCCTGCTTATTAAACTTATTTTCAGAGTACATCATGAGAAACACTGGACCGGATGAAGCACAAACTGGAATCAAGATGCTGGGAGAAATATCAGTAACCTCAGATATGCAGATAACACCACCCTTATGACAGAAAGTGAAGAAACACCAAAGAGCCTCTTGATGAAAGTGAAAGAGGAGAGTGAAAAAATTGGCTTAAAGTTCAACATTCAGAAAACTAAGATCATGGCATCTGGTCCCATCACTTCATGGCAAATAGATGGGGAAACAATGGAAACAGTGACAGATTTTATTTTGGGGGTCTCCAAAATCACTAGATGGTGACTACAGCCATGAAATTAAAACATGCTTGCTCCTTGGAAGAAAAGTAATGGCCAAACTAGACAGCATGTTAAAAAGCGGAGACATTACTCTGTCAACAAAGATCCATCTAGTCAAAGCTATGGTTTTTCCAGTGGTCATGCATGGATGTGAGAGTTGGACTATAAAGAAAGCTGAGTGCTGGAGAATTGATGCTTTTGAACTGTGGTGTTGAAGAAGACATTTGAGAGTCCCTTGGACTGTAAGAAGATCCAACCAGTCTATCCTAAAGGAGACCAGTCCTGGATATTCACTGGAAGGACTGATGCTGAAGCTGAAGCTTCAATTCTTTGACCACCTGATGCGAAGAACTGACTCATTTGAAAAGACCCTGATGCTGGGAAAGATTGAAGGTGGAAGGAGGAGGGGATGACAGAGGATGAGATATTCAGAAGGCATCACCGACTCTGTGGACATGAGTTTTAGTAAACTCCAGGAGTTGGTGATGATCAGGGAAGCCTGGCTTGCTGCAGTCCATGGTGTCTCAGTCAGACATGACTGAGCAACTGAACTGAGCTGAACTTATTAATCCTTATTAGTTAGTATTATTACTTATTAATCTTTAACATCAAGCAAAATAAACATAAAAGTGATAAAACACTCCTTTTATCATTAATTCATAAACATTCAGGAAAAAGTTACTTATAAACAAATTGAGAAGTAGTAAAAATTGAAAAGACATACTTTAAAGGTAGTTTTTGAAATGCTGAATAGTTTGAAGCAGCATCACAAGATGTAATTACAAAAACTTTTCCAAATCATAAGAACTGTTACCTACTTGAATTCTATTTTTCAAAAAAAATTGTTTAAATCAAAGCATTATATCCTTGATCCTAGTTACCAACACAATAAAACAAGTTTACAATGAAAATTATTTTTTTGATTTAGACCCTCTTTGTAATATTAAATGCAATAAACAGAAATTTTTCAGCATGACTGTTTAGCTGTTCATTTCAAATGACAAATAGTTTCATATTCAATATCTTATCATAAAACCTAAAATAAATGAAGATGTGATATTGCTAAAAGTAAAAATATTCAGAAAATAATAATTCACATACAGCTAGTTAATTTTTTTGATAAATCATACATAAATATAAAGATAAAATTTCCTTCTGTGGCAGTATAAAATACTTAAACCTCCAACATTCTAAATGAAATAAGGTTAATAAAATTCATAATGCTCTGAGGTATCTTGCCTTTATGTGAATTATTGATCATTTGCAAACTCATACATTAAAAAGTGTACTTTAATCTTAAATTTTTTCTGAACACAGCAAAAGACCAAATTTAGCATTTGACATTTCTAAAATTCTGGACATTGAAAAGGACATAGAGAACATACCTATGGTTGCCAAAGGAGAGAGGGAAGGGATAAAAATAAACTAGGAGTTTGGGAAAGTTACCTGCATGAAGTTGTTGGAAACTTGGACAGGTATAGTTAAGAAAACTGACTGTTCTATGCTCCTGGAGTTTATTGTTTCAAAGAAAACAATTAATATAATTAGTTTATGGTGCACAATAAATCATTGCCAATTTGCTTCTTCCCAGTTATATTCTGTATGCTCAAAAGTTTAAATTGAATTAACTAATTACTTTAAATTACAGTTGGTGTTGTTCAATTGCTCAGTTGTGTCTGACTCTTTATGACCCCATGAACTGCTGCCTGCCAGGCTTCCCTGTCCTTCACCATCTGCTGAGTTTGCTCAAACTAATGCCCATTGAGTCGATGATGCCACAATAATTTCACAATTACAGTAGTGAAAATTACATTCTAGTACTGAAACTTAATTCTGTATTTTAAAATTTGGCTTTCTCATATACACATAAACAATACTAATAACAGTTCAGTTCAGTTCAGTTCAGTCGCTCAGTCGTGTCCAACTATTTGCAACCTCATGGACTGCAGCACGCCAGGCTTCCCTGTCCATCACCAACTCCCAGATCTTGCTCAAACTCAAGTCCATCGAGTCGGTGATGCCATCCATCCATCTCATCCTCTGCTGCCCCCTTCTCCTCATACTTTCAATCTTTCCCAGCATCCCAACCTTTGTCGATGAGTTGACTCTGCATCAGGTGACCAAGTTATTGGAACTTCAGCATCAGCATCAGTCATTCCAATGAATATTTAAGGTTGATTTTCTTTAATACTGACTGGTTTTGATCTCCTTTCTGTCCAAGGGACTCTAAAGGGTCTTCTCCAACACTACAGTTCAAAAACATCAATCCTTCAATGCTCAACCTTCTTTACAGTCCAACTCTCACATGTGCGGGCTTCCCTTGTGGCTCAGCTGGTAAAGAATCTACCTTGAATGCGGGAGATCTGGGTTCAATCCATTGGTTGGGAAGATCCCCTGGAGAAGGAAACGGCTACCCACCCACTCCAGTATTCTGGCCTGGAGAATTCCATGGACTGTATAGTCCATGGGGTCGTAAAGAGTCAGACATGACTGAACGTCTTTCACTTTCACTTTCTCACATCTGTGCATGACTACTGGAAAACCATAGCTTTGACTGTATGGATCTTTGTCTGCAAAGTGATACCTTTGTTTTTTAATATACTGTTTAAATTTGTCATAGTTTTTCTTCCATGGAGCAAGTGTCTTTGAATTTCATAGCTGCAGTCACCATCTTCAGTGATTTTGGAGCCGAAGAAAATAAAGTCTGTCACTGTTTCCATTGTTTCCCCTTCTATTTGCCATGAAATGATGGGACCAGATGCCATGTTCTTCGTTTTTTGAATGTTAAGTTGTAAGCCAGCTTTTTCACTCTCCTCTTTCACCTTCTTCAAGAGGCCCTTTAGGTCCTCTTCAATTTCTGCCTTTACTTTTCTGAATCCAGCTTTACATGTAGAAGTTCTCACATACTGTTGAAGCCTAGCCTGAAGATTAATACAATGCCTATCAATATTTTTAATATTGTTTTCTGGCTATTGTTATTAAAGTTATTAAATAATAAAATTTAAAATTAATGTTTCCAGTTAGCTAGAATATTCAAATAAGTAATTTTTTTTCCTAGAAATTTAGAATGTCCTATAAGGTAACTATATTAAAAATAAGAAGGAAAACAAAAACAAAAACAAAACATCAGGATAAACATTCTTGTATTAGTGCTAAAGCTTCTGTACTCATGTATATAAGCATTATGATTTAATACAAGAAAGATGAACCTTGAATCTTTAGAGTCTCATACCAGCTAAAGAGTAAATTTATGGTACTCACACTCACAGAGTCACAGAATTCTTGGGTAAGAAGTGTTAATAGATGTGTTAAAATAATGGAAGGGTCATTCTCTCAGTAGTAATTTTTAAGGCAAATATAGAGATTATAAAATGATTAAAATTAGGGATCAAGTAGTTTTTGTTTTTGTTTTTAAATGAAATGTATTCTTACCTTAACTATTCTAGTAAATCCCATCAAAATTCACCTAAGTAATCTAGACTAGTTGGTTACTAAAATTAATCTATAAAATTTTCTCCTATGTGATTCTAAAATGTTTTGTGGATTTTTTGAGTTAGTACACTTTCATATTAGCATTTGAAAGAACTAAACCTAACTGAACAGAATAAAAGCATTCAATAAAATGCCTACTACAGTTTATGCTTCAAAACACTTCAACAGTCATTGGATTATTTTCTTCTTTTATTATTTTCTCTCAGTATAAAAGGATCACTTTAGTCAGGAGACTGAGAGAATAAAGGCAATTACTGTTCAAAAGTAACACATTCTAACTGTAATACTAAAAAAATGACATTTATGAAATTTTAGAGTTAAACTCTCAGAAATAATAAAGTCCCAAGTAATAGCATCAAAGCAATGCTAACAGTACTTGCTAATATGCAGGGCAAGCTGGCATAGAGTCTATTTATACATGACTTACTAAGAAAAAAAGCTGCTGATTATTATTAAAGTACTTTTAACCTTACCTCCACAAATCAGAAAACATTTCTCCAGTGTTTTCATTCTGTACAAGAGTTTAGCTATTTCAAGTTGATCGTCTTTTGTATCTTTCAAATAAAAGACCATTAATAACTAAACAATACTTCAAAATTAACAGAAATCTTAATAAACAATGTGTTTTAAGCTGGTATAGCCAAAAATCCAATATCTTTTGCAAAGTAACCATCTAAAATGCATTCTCTTTAATATGATACTTATGCTTGGTATTGAGCTTGTTCATTTTACTCATTACAAACTTACAGAATGAAGAAGTTTAGAAGATAACACATTGGTATATTATCTGAGAGTAATTTATCTACTGTGAAAAGCTTCTCATTTGCATGATGTTATTTGCTGATACATGCTTTGGTAGAGAGAGGAAGAATGCATGACTTTCAGACTTAGTTTTCACAGTAAGTCCATACATTTCAGCATTGTGTTAGTCATACTCTTGAGATGCCTACAATGATTCCTAACTACTGGTATTCATGCCTCCCTACAATCCCTCCCACACTGAACAAGTCTGTCAATAAGCTAATGTGAATATGGCAATTCTAGGTTATACAAGGTATCCTTTCTCCTTGCTCTTTGGGATCACTTGCTCTAGGAAAAACTAGCTGCCTAGAAGAAAGCCAGCTCAGCTGGTAAAGAATCTGCCTGTATTGCAGGAGACCCCAATTTGATTCCTGAGTCGGGAATATTTGCTGAAGAAGGCATAGGTATTCTTGGGCTTCCCTTGTGGCTCAGCTGGTAAAGAATCTGCCTGCAATGTGGAAGACCTGGGTTTGATCCCTAGGTTGAGAAGATCCCCTGGAGAAGGGAAAGACTACCCACTCCAGTATTCTGGTCTGGAGAATTCCATGGACTATAGTCCGTGGAGTCACAGAGTCGGACACAACTGAGTGACTTTCACTTTCATGGTAGAAAGCCACTAAAGATAAATCTTATCTCAAAGTTCTGAGACCTTTTGACAACTTCCAGTAAGAAACAGGGCTTCCCTGGTAACTCAGATGGTAAAGAACCTGTCTGCAATGCAGGAGACCCAGGTTTGATCCCTGGATTGGGAAGATCCCCTGGAGAAAGGAATGGCTACCCGCTCCAATATTCTTCCCTGAAAAATTCCATTGACAGAAGAGACTGGCAGGCTACATACAGTTCATGGGGCCACAAAGAGTTGGACATGACGGAGTAACTAGCACTTTCACTTTCAAGTAAGAAACAGAAGTCTTCTTCTAACAACCATGTGAATGAGCCATCTCTAGAAGATCTTCCAGGCACAGTGAAGTCTTAAGAAGACTACAGGCCTAGTAGGCATCTACCTCCTGAGAGATCACCCAGCCAGGACTAGCAGCTACTTTACTCTTGAATTCTTGATATACAGAAAATATGTGACATAATACAAAGGATAGTTGGATTAAGTCTCTATATTTTGGGGGTAATTTGTTATACAGTGATAAATAATACACACAGAACAGCACATATTAAAAAAAGAGACCCTAGAATTCAGGTAATATTAGTAATATAAGCGAGTTCATACGTATACCTATTGATGCATGGGAAAGAATATATACATATTCAAAGCAATGTCAAGAGAGTTTATATCAGGAAAACATGTGAAAAGTGCATGTGCGAAAATAAAGCAATGTGTGTTACAAATTTTCAAGAATGGATACAATAAATTCCTCTCACACACATCATCATGCCAAAGACTGTTAAACATGGATTCTTGCCCACTGATGCACAGCAGGATAAAAATTAGAGGATGGTTAACCAGGTCTCTCCAGGGCTGTCCACCATTGCTATCAACCAAACGTTCCAAATGGTTCCTCTCAGACTATCTGCATTAATGAATAGATGATGTCTAAAACCATATGGGATTCTGTACTTTCCTTAATTAAAATTAATTGCTCCATGAATGATTAATGCTTAGTCTGGGTTTTTCATAGTTTCTATCTTACGGATACACCAAACAATGGAACTCATCTACATTTTATGTTACTATTTCAATACACATTAAGCAAGTAATTAATTACTGTATCTATTTTCTTTTACTAAAATATGACTAATAGCTCATTTTAAACATTGAATATTTAATGCAGAAATTTACCTGAAGAAATTTCTGGCATCTATAGTAATTTAACTTTTGCTTGGAACCATGAATAATAACTATCTGATAATTCTAGAACTGATTGGCTTGCTTTAATTATCAGTAAGAAAGCATATGCAATTCTTCAATGAATTTTGAAAATTTAAAATAAAGCAATAAATTACTTGTAAATATTTTTGCAAAGCAATATTTTTCAAAAATATCTAAATATTCTTCAGCTATATAACCTTGGAAAATTATCAGTTCTCTGGTTTCCTCATAAAATAATCACTTTCAAAAAATGTTATTGCCTTGCTCAAAAGACTATGCCCCCCAAATTAGTAAATTTATCTTTTTTTTAATAAAAGTTCTCATTCTGTCAAATCTACCATAACAATCTTCTACTCTTAAAAGGCTTCCCAGGTGGCTCTGTGGTAAAGAATCCACCTGCAATACAAGAGACATGGTTTGATCCCTGGTTCAGGAAGATCCCCTGGAGAAGGAAATAACAACCCACTCCAGTATTCTTGCCTGGAAAATCCCATGGACAGAGGAGCCTGATGGGCTACAGTCCATGCGGTCACAAAACAGTTGGACATGACTTAGTGACTAAACAACAAAACCACTCTTAGAAAACAATGTTCATGATTACAAAAGGGTTTCCTAATAGAGCCTAGACTGGGTCTTATTTCCTTTAAGAGGCATGGTCTCCTTGTCATGGAACTACAGCGGCTATTAACACTTACAAAATAGTAATCGGTCCTAGGACTTAAATTTTGGATCAATTAGTGCTAAATGTCTTTTCAAATATATTTTAAGCAAACTGTATTACTTAAGTAAACTAGTTAAATATATCACTTTGGCCCATTAACTCAGCGCTCTCAAACTCAGTCAACCAATTTAGAGTACAGCTCATTTATAAGAAAGCTAATGAAATCAAGATTTCAGTTTAATCAAGATTTTAATTGAGCATGCTAATTTTGTACATTTCTGCTTTATTGACTACGCCAAAGCCTTTGACTGTGTGGATCACAATAAGCTGTGGAAAATTCTGAAGGAGATGGGACTACCAGACCACCTGACCTGCCTCTTAAGAAAGCTGTATATAGGTCAGGAAGCAACAGTTAGAACTGGACATGGACCAACAGACTGGTTCCAAATAGGAAAAGGAGTACGTCAAGGCTGTATATTGTCACCCTGCTTATTTAACTTATATGCAGAGTACATCATGAGAAATGCTGGGCTGGAGGAAGCACAAGCTGGAATCAAGATTGCTGGGAGAAATATCAACAACCTCAGATATGCAGATGACACACCACCCTTATGGCACAAAGTGATGAAGATCCTAAAGAGCCTCTTGATGAAAGTGAAAAAGGAGAGTGAAAAAGTTGGCTTAAAGCTCAACATTCAAAAAACTAAGATCATGGCATCCGGTCCCAACACTTCATGGCAAATAGATGGGGAAACAGTGGCTGATTTTATTTTTCTGGACTCCAAAATCACTACAGATGGTGATTGCAGCCATGAAATTAAAAGATGCTTGCTCCTTGGAAGGAAAGTTATGACCAAACTAGACAGCACATTAAAAAGCAGAGACATTCCTTTGCCAACAAAGGTTCATCTAGTTAAGGCTGTGGTTTTTCCAGTGGTCTTGTATGGATGTGAGAGTTGGACTATAATGAAAGCTGAGTGCCAATTGATGCTTTTGAACTGTGGTGTTGGAGGAGACTCTTGAGAGTCCCTTGGACTGCAAGGAGATCCAACTAGTCCATCCTAAAGGAGATCAGTCCTGGGTGTTCATTGGAGGGACTGATATTGAAGCTGAAACTCCAATACTTTGGCCATCTGATGAGGAGAGCTGACTCATTTGAAAAGACCCTGATGCTGGGAAAGACTGAGGGCCAGAGGAGAAGGGGACAACAGAGGATGAGATGGCTGGATGGCATCACCAACTCGATGGACATGTGTTTGGGTGAACTCCGGGACTTGGTGATGGACAGGGAGGCCTAGTGTGCTGTCGTTCATGGGGTTGCAAAGAGTTGGACATGACTGAGCGACTGAACTGAATTTTGTACACATATAAACTGACCACCATCACCCAGTTTTACTAACACATGCCAATTTTCAGGAGCAAAATGGGATACCTGAAAAGAGATAAAACATAGCCCACAATCTTTCAAAAGAAACCCACATATAATGGTTTAAAAAGATGGGTTGGTAACTTTTAAAAGAATTGACACAGTTTCCAATGTATCTTCTGCTTTTTTTATTAAAATAATAATTTACAAAATAAAATACTTAATTTACAAAATTAAAATAATTTTATATGGTTTATAATTATAAAAGTAGTCTTCTGTCCATTAATCCTCACCATCACTGTCCTACTCTTTTGAAAGTGAAAGTGAAAGTCACTCAGTCGTGTCCAACTCTTTGTGAATTCTCCAGGTCAGAGTACTGGAGTGGGTAGCCTTTCTTATCTCCAGGGGATCTTCCCAACCCAGGAATTGAACCCAGGTTTCCTGCATTGCAGGCAGATTCTTTACCAGTTGAGCCACAAGAGAAGCCCAAGAATACTGGAATAGGTAGCCTATCCCTCTCCAGCAGATCTTCCCCACCCAGGAACTGAACCGGGGTCTCCTGCATTGCAGGCAGATTCTTTACTAACTGAACTATCAGGGAAGCCCTCCTACTCTTTAGTAAGAGTAACTAGCTAATTTGCCTTAGTATTTACTCCCATATTTCTATCAATAATTGATTTACTTCTATTCCAAGTGTTCTTAAATTTAGTAATTTCTTATTTGAGAGGACCTTACATTTCCTGCACTTCCCCTATCCCCTTAATGATGAATCTACGTAAAACTATTCCCCTTCTAATCCTCTCAAAAATGTTACATATGAATTTTACCAAAATCAATAGTCAGTGTTTATATTATTATGATGATCTGTTGCTGCTATTCACTGTGGCAGGCAGAATCAATTCTAAAGATATTCCCCCAAGAACCCTTTCATTTGGTTATTCAGTCAAGCACTAATCTAGCTACTGCTGTGAAATGTTTTTGCAGACAACATGCAAAGTTGCTAATCAGCTGACATTAAAGCAGGGGGATAATACTGAATTATTTAGATAAACATAAGGAACTACATAAGATTTTAAAGCCAGAAAAGGAAGGTAGAATACTCACTCAAAGAGATACAACAGAAAAGAAGGCATAAAAAATGAGACAGAAGTAGAAGACAGAGAAATTTGAAGTGTGAAAAGGACTCAACCCACCATTACCAGCTTGACGACAAAGAGTACCAGGAACTAAGGAATGAAAGTTGCCTCAAGAAGATGAGAATGGAACCTGTCAAAAGGAAGCAAGCACCTCAATTCTACAAACAGCATATAACTAAATTCTACCAACAGCATGAGAACCTGGAAGCTGATTCTCTCCCACATCCTTTAGGTTGAGTTCAAACGAATCAGCACCTTGATTTTAGCCTAGAGAAATCCTAGATAGATTTCCTAACCTAGTCCAACTGCTGCTACTTGCAGAGCTGAAAAATAGTAAATGGGTGTTGTTTTGAGTTGATAAGATTGTGGTGATTTGTTACAGCAGCAATAGAAACCTGATACATTCATTCTTGAGATACAAACACAGTGTGATTATTTTTCACTTAGTAAATCTTCTAAACTCATATCATTTTTACACCTACCATACAAAAATTACCATCATTATTTCCTTTATACTTTCCATGCTGAATCTATTTTTTCCCTGGACCCCAGAACTTTTTTTTTTTTTTGTGGAGAGCATCTTTTGATACCTTCATGAAAGAGAAAGAGTGCCTTAAAAGAACTTTGTTTTTGCAACTTTGTTTGAAAATAATTTTGATCAATCCATGAAATAAGTTGATTGAAAATTTATCTAGATATAGAATTCTAGCTTGGAAACAATTTCTCTTCAGGATTTTGAAAAGTAGTATCTAGCCTTTTTCAAAAGATCAATGTCACTCTGATGCTTCTACCATTATAAGAAAACATTTTTTCTTCTCTCTCCAGAAGCTTTTATCTTTCCAGTAAGCCATTATTTTTATCCCCAGTGCTTCAAAATTTCATAAACTGTATTTTACTGTGTTTATATTTTCCATTTAATGTGACTACTATTTGTTTAGCTCTTTAAAAATAAATATTTATGTTCATCCATTCTGGGAAATTTTTTTGAATTATACTTTTTTTCTCTCATTTTCTGTTCTCTCTCAATTAATGATGAAGTAGGTAGTCTCATTTAATACACTAAAATACTTGAGATAATTATCTTCTATTATGCATATATGCATTTTTGTTTTGTTTTAAGATTTTTCTCAAGTTTATCTTAAAAATCCTCCTTTTCCATTTAAAATTCTGCTTTCATGTTTAACATCTTCAGAAGTTCCCACTGTATGTATATTTCTAATATTTCTTATTTTCTGAATATTTATATAAAATTTTATTCTTGTTTTATTATGAAAATATATTCTAGTGTATCCCTAAAGAGATATTATAAATTATCATACTGAATTTTTCTTTTGTTCTTCTTGATTTCCCATTTCTATGGCAATAATTGTAGTATAATTTTATGTAGAAATAAAGGAAAAATTTTCAATCTGATTTTGCTTTCATGGTTGATAGGAATGTATTTTTTGAGTATTTATATTTGGGATGCATAAAACATGTGTTGTTAACCAGTTATTTTTATAGTTATAGAAAAAAACATGAATTTTGATTAATTTATTTGCACAATTTATATTTAAAACATAAAGTATACACTGTAAATATAATTAATTTTGCTTCATTATCAATTATTTTAACTCTGGGCAGTTCCAGCATTCCTGGAAGTCACTTCTGTAGCAGGCCATTTAGCAGCAATTTAATACTGCAAAAACATTACCATAAACTACACACCGATAATCTCTCTAAACTTACACTCAATGTATTTCAGAATTGTTTTCTTTGTATTTAGATAGAAGAAATACCTGTGGATCCTTAAATACTACCTAATAGGAGGGAACCTAGAATGAAAGTAAGTCAAAGTGAAAGGAGAAAATGGTCTTCCCTGATTTCAGGCTATATATTTAATGTTGAAAATCTTGCCAAAGTATCTGTCCATGTGAACACATTGCTGGGTTCCTCTCAAGGCTTTGGAAAGCAGCCATGCAAGTGAAGGTCCCTTAACATTAAGCTGTATAAGCTTCATAACAAATTACTTCCGTGACAAATGTGCTTTGGATATGCATCCAAGAAACCGGAAGTATAGATTTTGCCTATGAAATGGATGAGGATCGGACATTAAATATATCAGCTTCTAGTCAACCCTGTACCTAAATCTGAAAATTCACTCTGTTATACAGCCCAGATTGAATCCAGCTAAATTATCCAATACAGCCTATTAGAAGAAGCAATGAGATAAGTCTTCAGTATTACAGAGATCCTTTAAACTTGAATGCTAATCAACTCCTATTGTGGAATATAGAAGAAAGAAAAAAAGATAAACTTTAAAAATTAAATCCTCTGCAATTTAAGTCCAAATAAATAAATTCCCCTGAAATTAAATCTTAAATTATATTACTTGATGCTTGAAAATTGAATAAAATAATAATAATAATAAAATAAAGGCTGAATGCTATCTTTCCCAATTTCCATTTCTACTTAATCTCACTTAAAAGGTATTCAAATCCTCAGACAGAAATTGATTGCTTCTAGATGTGTAAGTTAGACTGTCTATCACCAAAAAGGGCAACTAATTCAGGAATCCAGTACTGTAGTAAACCAAGACATCATCCTTTACAAACTTTGCTTTCAAATAGTAGAAACAGTTAACAGGATGTTATTTAGTATTGGCCTTTTATGCAACCCATTCAGAAAAAATAAATTCCTTGTTCTTGGAGTAGGCATTCATGGTAAACTTACGTTCTCAGAACTCAATACTTATAGTTGCCAAAATGTGAAGCAATGATTCAGTCATATTAAAGTATAAAAAGACAGATGAAAAAATGTAGGTTTCAGCTTCAGCAGATTATCAATCAATCTGTACCAGTTGGTGAGAGTCCATGACTTTAGACTCAGCTTTGTGTAGAACGTTCTTATTGAGAGGTATTTTGTGTTTACTATATCATTTTGGGAAAGTGTAGAATGGAGTGGGGAATATACCTGTAAAAACCAGCTTAAGAGTTAGAGGGTGATTTTCTAATTGCTAGTATATATTTTTTACAAATTTTGACTACATTATTGATTGCAACCCCAGGTCCCAGGTCTTACTGCAGTTAACATTTTTCCCCATAAAGCCTTTTTAATATTCATCATGCCTTTTCTCTTTGAGGTCCATATGTTTGGCACTCCAGTGTTCCTTTTCCATGGATTTTGTTAGAAGGATCTAGTGACCGAGCATCTACACTCTGCTCCGAGAAGACATTCACTAGTGCGCCACAGTGGCTATTTCTACTACCTTTTGCTATAGGATGACTTGGGATGAAGACAATTATCTTTTGGAAGATGTAATTAATTTTCAGAAGTTAATATAGGGCTGATTACCAGGCTTAACACTAAGAACGTGTACCATTTTGTAGCTCACATGAAAACCAGCAGCTTTGTAATTTTAAAAAAATGGCAAATATAAATCTGCACATTCATATTTGAAAGTATCTAATCTTATCTCTCCCAGGTAGCTCAGATGGTAAAGAATCTACCCACAGTGGAGAAGACCCAGATTCAATTCCTGGGTTGAGAAGATCCCATGGAGAAGGGAATGGTAACCCACTCCAGTATTCTTGCCTGGAGAATTCCATGGACAGAGGAGCCTGGTAGGCTACAGCCCATGGGTTGCAAAGAGTTGGATGTGACTGAGCAACTAACATTCACAATCTTATCTCAACCTAGACTAAAATCCTTAGGAATAATACAACTTTTCTCTTCTAACAAATGAGGAGAAAAAATATTTTTATTGACAATTTATCTTTCTAGCTAATCACTTGTAAAAGCCTCCTCTCCTCTCCTATTGTGGAAAGAAGTGAGAATAATTGTGCAGAAATGCAGTATAATTCTAGCAAAACACTCCACTGCCAAGGGGTGGTGAAGAAACAAAAGTTCTCCTATGAATTGCCCTCTAATCCCTGGTAATTTATTACACATTAATATTTAAGAAGGCATCTACAACTTGAGTGGATGCTTTGTGATAATGATGTTTCTTTGTTAGTGTGTCTCAATCATTTTATTGTAGGATGCACAAATTATCTGATTTTGGTGTGGGGATTATATTCTTAGGTCAACCCATTGCTTCGGAACATATACTTTCAGTTTCCTATCTTGAGTATAATCCTGTATGTCATTATTCTGGGATATGAGAAGAAGAATTAAAATGCAGGTTATTGGGATTTCCCTGGTGGCTCAGTGAAGAAGAGTCTGCCTGCCAACACAGGGGATATGGGTTTAATCCCTGGTCCGAGAATATTACACATGTCTTGGAACAGGTAAGCCCATGTGCCACAACTACCAAGCCCATGGTGCTGCAACTACCAAAGCCTGCGTGCCTAGAGCCATGCTCCGCAAGAAAAACTGCTGCAATGAGAAGCCTGTGCACCACAATGAAGAGTACCCCTTCCTCACCACAGCTAGGGAAGACCTGAATAAGTCAACAAAGATGCAATGTGGCCAAAAATAAATAAAAATAAAGACATAAAATTATTTTTTTAGTGCAGGTTATCATTATTCAGAAAAGAATACCATGTTCCAGTCTCATGCCCTAACGTCACTCTTGATGATGACATGTGTGTTCAAGTCTGAAATTTCCCTAGTTTAAATAAAATGCAAAAATTCCCTAACCTTGTCAGAAGAGAGGTAGGAGTTTGACTTCATCAATAAAAAATAATGTTTTGAACGTGTACTTATATACTTTCTTGCATAGTAAAATTGTATAGTGAATCCTACTTTTTTCAGCCTCCTTACATCCATAACTTCTGCCTTCAGAAGTACTGGTGCCTCCAAATGTGGAGGCTTTGAGGCTTCTATAGCAAATTTTCTTGCTTCTTTTTGTCACCTGCCTTACAGGAAGTTGAACTTGATCACTTCATGCTATATCATCAATTATTATACATCTGTTTACTTTCCAACTTTTATATTTTATGGTTTTTATAGTTTCCAACTTTTATAGAACTACTCATTCATTACACCTCCATAATATTCTTCTGTTCTGTTTGCATTTATACCTCTGTTCTTCAGTTCAGTTGCTCAGTCATGTCTGACTCTTTGCGACCCCATGGACGGCAGTACACCAGGTTCCCTGTCCATCACCAACTCCCGGAATTTACTCAAACTCATGTCCATGGAGTCAGTGATGCCATCAAACCATCTCATCCTCTGTTGTCCCCTTTTCCTCCTGCCCTCAATCTTTCCCAGCATCAGAGCCTTTTCCAATGAGTCAGTTCCTTGCCATCAGGTGGCCAAAGTATTGGAGTTTCATTTTTAGCATCAGTCCTTCCAATAAATATTCAGGACCTCTGGTCTTATTACAATAAGACCTCTGTTCTTATACAATAAGGACCTCTGTTCTTATTGTACCAGAATTATGTTCAAATGTTTTGTGTGTGTGTGTGTGTGTGTGCGTGTGTGTGTGTGTGTGTGTGTGTGTGTGTGCGAGGGTAGAGGCAAGCTAAATGCTTTCATTCAAACTACTATGGGCATTTTGGACTACAGTATGTCTTCCCAAAGTGTATGGTTCAGAGCCCTAGTCCCAGTGTGACTGTATTTTGAGATAAGACTGTTAAGGTAGAAGTTAAGTTTAAATGAAATCATAACATGAGACTCTCGTCCAACAAGACTGATGTTTTCATTTAAAAAAGAGGTAGATACAAAGACAAGGCTGTCTACAAAGTGCAGACCTTATCAAAAATCTTATTAAAAGTCAATGCTTCTGGCACCCTGATCTTGGATTTGTGGCCTCAGAGCTGTGAGTAGATACATTTCTCTTGTGTAAGCCACCCACTATGTGGTATTTCATTATGGTAACCCTAGTAAAGTAATACAATTGCTCATTAGATATAGTGTAATTTATTAATTTATTAATAAACAAATAATTATTAATTTATTAATAAACTAAGCATCTCACTCACAATTCTTCTCAGAATGAGGACTCCTCCATCTCATTCAGCATAATGTAACTAATTTAAGATAGAAGAGACACTTTATAAAGGATCTCGAGGATTTTTTGTCAACATGAATCATTTCTTTATGACTATTTATGTCTGCATCATCCCTTGAGAGCATGCTGCCTAGAGGTTTTAGTATTTACAGATCTTTGACAAAACAGACTTAAAACTTATAGCTTAACCTTCCAAAGTTAATCAAGTAGACATCCCTCTCATATATCCTACTCCATTCCAGAAAGTTTAGAGCTTTCTTCCTGAGATCATCAGGCCCCTTATCACATTCAGTGATAGAGTTCTGACCCTTCTTTAACACTTTACCTCTTTTGCTCCCCTCCCTCAAAGTTATTCACCACTTCCTTATGTCAGCTTGTGTCAGGTAAAACAATACCAGAAAAATGGTTGGATCAGAGGTTGCAAACTCAAAGTTGCAGATTTTATTTCATAAGTATTTTATGTTGACCAATACAGTATTTTACTAACTGAATCAAGTTTTAAAATCACAGATTTGTGTACTCCATTGAGAAATGTGTAGATCTAGCAATGTGGAACTAGTAATATATCTACTGGGGATAAGTAGTACTGCCAACATTCATGTGAACTACAAGTATTTCCTTTATACAATAATTGTGCATATACTTAGTCTGCTTCAATCACTTACCCAGAAGTGTTCATCTTTATATACCTCAGGGTTTGCAAAATAAAATTTTTTATCAAAAAATTAAGATGTAGCAGGGCTACAACAGAGTTGCACAGATAGTGCAGATGATGTAATACACTAGAAGATGTAACACAATGAGATTATTAAGTGAATGACACTACCTAGGTCACAATCATATATAAGGAAGAACACTTATGTTATCCATGAGAATAAAATATATAACCATATTAAAACATCGATAAAATTTCATGAAGCAATTATGTAATTATCTAGACACAGAAGTAGTATAAATAAAACAGTGGAAAATTGTGATAGCCTATTGCATGCTTCCATGTGCTCACAGAAGGTAAAGAATCTGCCTGCAATATGGGAGACCTGGGTTCAATTCTTGGGTCAGGAAGATCCTCTGGAGAAGAGACTGGCTACCTCCTCCAGTACTGTCTCCTGAAGAATTCCATGCACATAGGAGCCTGGAGGGCTGTAACTGAGAGACCAACCCTTTCATGTCCATGCAGTGAAGAGAACAGGGCAGAGAGCTAGGAGTTCATATTCCTATTCTTAATCTCCCTAGGATACATCATCCTTATCTATCAAAGAAAGATTAGATTAATGATTAATAAAAACTCAAATTTTTAGATTCTTTGATTATAATAAGTAGTACAAACTCAATTTCTAAATCCCAAAGAATATTGCTTTGATGAATGAATGCTCTTTTATGGTTGTTTTTAGAAGATTTCAGCAGAGGGGTGTTTGTGCTCAGAGCAATCTTATACTGACTTATTTCACTTGTATTCTCATTTGTGATAGAAAACTCTTTGGTTTGCTTTTTTTCTGGAAGAAACTGCAGATTTAATTTCCCTTTAAGCAACAGAGTAATAACACACTCTCCTTCACCCCACAGTTTGAACAGATTGAGGGTTTTAATGGGGAAAACATCAGTGCAGGTAGGGAAAACCCAGGAGGCTCCAGAGAAGGAGCCCTAAATTTAGTAAGTAAGAGAGACGTAACAGTGGTATGACTCCTACTGTTTGATTTCCAGGGAAAAACCATTCTTTCCAACCATTCTCACTTCTCCCTCCCACCTTTTATTTTCAATCTTGCTTTCATTTCCCTGAATCCTTATTCATTTAACACTCAGGTGACCATAAATAGGCACTTACTGGCTTCCCTCCATCTAAGCCTCTCTGCTTCACATTCATTCCTTCTCTCTCTCTCTTTTTAAAGCAGATTCTAAATACATTCCTTGAGAGAACATTGCATTTCTAGGAGTTCTCACAAGTAAATGAAAATCATTATTATCCAACATGTTAAGGGACAATTAAAACACACTTTGATGTGCTGTATTTGACAATCACCATTAAATTCTTCAATAATTAGTTGAGTACTCATTACAGAAGTTTTAGCAATAGGAAAAGAAGAAAAAAGCACTGTAAAACATAAGGTTAAAGAAGATAAAATGTTGATAAGAAAAGACGTCATTTTCATGAGATACCAATAATACTTCTGTGTTTGGACTATATGTTCTAGTGGAACTAAAAAGAGAAATAAAACCAGACATGGATTCTATTCAAGAACCATAAGTTCAGGGAAGCATTGAACTGAAGGGGACAGAGTAACATATTATTCCAAAATATGTTTCTTTGGATTAATAATTATTTTAGGCAGATTATTTTTAAGAAGATCTGAAGCCAAGTAGAAGTTACCCTTTTGTAACAGTCATTTACATGTAGAAGCCTTACATCTCCATTTGTAAGGCTGTTTGTCTCTCTGAAAGTTGGTTAAGAAGCAACAGTTAAAACCAGAAATGGAACAATGGATTGGTTCAAAATTGGGAAACGAGCATATCAAGGCTGTTTATTGTCACCCTGCTTGTTTAACTTAAATGCACAGTACATCATGCAAATACCTGGGCTGGATTACTCACAAGCTGGAACCAAGATTTCCAGGAAAATATAAAAAAACCTAAGAAATGCAGATGATGCCAGTCTAATGGTAGAAAGTAAACAGGAACTAAAAAGCTTCTAGATGAGGGTGAAAGAGGAGAGTGAAAAAGCTAGCTTGAAGCTCAACATTCAAAAAAATAAGATCATGACATCCAGTCTCATCATTTCTTGACAAATAGAAGGGGAAAAAGTGGAAATACTGACAGATTTTATTTCCTTGGGCTCCAAAATCACTGCAGATGGTGACTGATGCCATGAAATTAAAAGACACTTGCTTCTCAGAAAAAAAAAAAAAAACAAAACTGTGACAAATTTAGATAGCATGTTAAAAAGCAGAGACGTCACTTTGCTGACAAAGTTCCATATAGTCAAAGCTATGTTTTTTCCAGGAATCATGTATGGATGTGAGAGTTGGACCATAAAGAAGACTGAGCACCAAAGAATTGATGCTTCTGAACTGTGGTGTTGGAGAAGACTCTTGAGAGTCCCTTGGACTGCAAGGAGATCCAACCAGTCCATCCTAAAGGAAAATCAGTCCTGAATATTCATTGGAAGGATTAATGCTGAGGTTGAAGCTTCCAATACTTTGGCTGCCTGATGCAAAGAGCTGACTCACTGGAAAAGACCCTGATGCTGGGAAAGATTGAAGGCAGTAGGAGAAGGGGATGACACAGGATAAGATGGCTGGATGGCATCACCGACTCAATGAACATGAGTTTGAGCAAGCTCTGTGAGATGGTGAAGGACATGGAAGCCTGGGGTGCTGCAGTCCATGGGGTCACAAAGAGTCAGACATGACTAAGTGACTGAACAATAACTGCAGAAATTCTTATCAATGGAGAAGGCATTAAAGCTGTGTAACAACCATGACTCTGATCATCATGCTTTGCCAGGCAACTTCCCATAGCTGGCCTCCTCCTTTCCCCAATTTCTTTTCTTGTCTTAAGCTAGAGTTGGTATTTAAGATGGTCACTTGGGCCATTTCTATGAGATACTCAGTTTTACTGTCTCCCATGTATCCAGGAGGAGAAGGCAGTGGCAACCCACCCCAGTGTTCTTGCCTGGAGAATCCCAGGGACAGAGGAGCCTGGTGGGCTGCCGTCTATGGGGTCACACAGAATCAGACACGACTGACTTAGCAGCAGCAGAATGTACACAGGAGGTACTCATGTTGCTAAATTTCTATTTGTTTTCTCCCATTAATCTTTTATTATACAGTAATTTCAGCCAAGAACATGGAGGGGTAAAAGGAAAATTATTTTTCCTCCTTCACAGAATTCACAGTTTATCTTCCTAGAATTCAAATAAAAATACAGTTGACTTTTTTTTTCCTGCTACAAATATCATAGTCCTCATGAATGAAGAGGACATTTTAGTTTAAAGATTAATGAAATCACTCAATTTGATATTTCAATGCTTTTTTTTTATTTCAATTCTTAATTTCAAATACAAATACAGCATAATTGCTTGACATTCTTAAGAATGCTAATTGGATATGTCTACTGAAATTTTAAAAAAATGATGAATGTGAAAACTGTGTTTCTGTTTTATTTAGGGACCTTACTGAGGACTATGGCCTACTGAGGACAGCCTCTCAGTTCTCACAAACGACTCCAGAGGTGGGAGAGGAGTCAGTAAATATGAAATTTAAGGCTTAGGAGTACATGTAATATATCAAGCATATATCTTGATAAAAGATTATCTGGTGACCCAGTGAGCCTAATTTCAGATTTGACCTTCAGAACTATAAGTGAATACATTTATATTATTTTTTGCCACCAAGTTTGTGGCCGTATTTTTAACAGCAAAAGAAGGAAACTTTGTAGTAGACAAGTATCTTTTGCTTTGTTTTACTGGGCAAATATTTGGTGTCTTTATAATTTTATCTAGCAGCCATTTCTCTGCTCTCATCTTCTCTTCTTAGATATACCACACATTTTCCCTAAACAAAGTGATTTAAATTTTTAGTATTGAAATACCAGCTGGCTCATAATTGAATCTTTATCCCTGACCTCTCTTTTATGCCCTGGATCTTTTTATTTAAAAAAATCAGGAAATCTGTACTTTGAAATCACCTATTCCCATGTGGTACAGCAGTAAAAGAATCTGCCTGCCAATGCAGGAGATGCAGGAGATGTCGGTTCAATCTTTGAGTCGGGAAGATCCCCTGGAGGAGGAAATAGCAACATGCTCCAGTATTCTTGCCTGGAAAATCCTATGGACAGAGGAGCCTGGAAAGCTATAGTCCATGGGGTTGCAAAGAGTTGGTTACAACTGAGCACACATGCATGCACACAAGTACTATAAATTTCACATACAAAAAGAAGATGAGTTATACTCAGCAAGCTTCTCCTGAGTTCCATATCTTGGTGACTAGCATAAATATTCAACTGTAAGCCATGCCAGGAAGCTTGAAGTCAGTCTTAACTCTTCATTTTTCTTCACCCTCTCTATCTATTCAACCTCTGAAGTCTTAGGATGCTTGCCTCTATATTAAAGATGTTTTTCTCTAATATATTTACTTCTATGATCTCTTGCCTTGTTTAGAACACTATAATGCTTAATCTGGGTTATTAAAACAGCCTATTAAATTTGTATGTGCTCGGTTGCTCAGTTTTGTCCTACTTTTTTCCACCCCATGGACTGTAGTCTGCCAGGCTCCTCTGTCCATGGCATTTCCCAGGCAAGAATACTGGAGTGGCTTGCCATTTCCTCTTCCAGCAGATCTTTCTGAACCAGAGATTGAACCTGTGTGTCTTGTGTCATCCACATCGGCAGGCCAATTCTTTCCCACTGTGCCACGAATGTTGTATACCGTAATCCTGCTCTCATACAATCACAGGACTATTTCTGTAATACAAATTTTCTTACACCACTCAGCTAATTAAAACCATTACTCGATGCCCCCATTGTCCTTAGAATGAAGTTCAAATGCTTTAAGAGCTCCACGAGCCTTATGTTATCTGAATGCAACTATATTGTATCTCCAGATCTATTTTCACATCTTCCCTTCAAAACCCTGCTCTCTGGCCATACTAAATTGTCATTATAAACAGCAATGTTCTTTTCTACCTTTGGAACATTGCTTGTGCTATTCTATCTATTGGAAATGCTATTCATCTTCCCCATTCACCTGGCAGCTCTATCTTAAGATTTATTTATACATCATGTTTCCTCTGAGACACCTTCTCAGATGCCCTGCAGACCAAATGAGTGGCTTCTACCCAGTGTTTCCACAGCACATCTGTATATCCTGTGGTAACACCCACCATAATTTATTCTATTCAAATGGTATCATTTTCTGTTTCTTCTAATAGACTATGTGGGTCGTAAGAACAGAGGTTGCACCTGTAGCCCCATTCTCTGTCTCACCCATAAATGATCAATTAGTATGTATTTCTTTGGTTCATAAAGATGTAAGGGTAAAAAGAAAACTAAAATGTTGCAGGAACAGAAAATAAAGATCCCCTGAAAGAGTCATGGCAAACACTCCAGTATTCTTGCCTGGAGAATCCAATGGACAGAGGAGCCTGGCAGGCTACAGTCTGTGGGGTTGTAAAAGTTGGACATGACTGAAGTGACTTAGCACACAATAGACTATCAGAGTTCATTATTTTATTTACTCCTAGAAATTTGCTTAAGATGTTAAAAACAGCATGGGTTGACTTCTGACTTCAACATTTTTTAATAAAATAACAGATGACTTTAGCATAATTACTAATATAATAGATTTTTCTTTCATGATTTTATATTATATAATACACAATTTGTAACTCACTGCCATAAGTTAAATTTAAACTTATGTATGGATCATCTACACAAAATTTCAAGCTAACCTGAAATGATACTTTCTGTCAGCCAAAGTTTCAATTTCACAGAATTAACTTCTTGGGCTATGTTTATTTATGTAATTACTTGGATTTTCACTATATTTTGCTTTTATTACCTCATAAAATTTCTTTTGAAAAATGAACTTCATGATGCCAACAATCGTAGATCTAAATACTGTTATAGACTCACTCAGTTTTGTAAAAAACTCAAAGTTCTATCTTTCAGGAGAACTGGGGCATGCAGCCAAGGGTTAATCTTGTTTGATAGAAGCCAGAAGTCGAGTTCTCATTCTCTGTGTCAAATGGTAGTTCAGACATATGAACCAGGTGAATCCACAAGATGTGATTTTAAAATCTTCTTAATGACTTATGGGAAAATGGACATGATGTATAAGCATTCCTTTTTTCTGACATACTATTTTCTGAAAGGATATGTTGGTTGGAAACAGCTGCAGCCATCCTGTGGCTTTTAGGAAAGCGCCAACAAAATCATACACGGGCTCATAAGGAGTGGGCTGATTTTGCTGAGCTGCAGAAAAATAATCTTAGGTGTGCCCCACTTCAAGATTTCATACATGAGTAAGTACATCTTTCCTCATTCTTTATACTTCTGATGACAGATCAAAATTACACAGTTACAATGTAATTGCAAAATTACAGTGACCTGTGATTACACAGGTCAGGCATACAAAAATGGAGTTGGTGGCAATCAAAGATCTGATCTCAGACACTTCTTTTTACCACTGAGAGCTTGAATTTTCTCTGAACTTTACCAAACCCAAGGACACCACCAGCCATATTAAGCACATCATTCACCAACTGAAGTTTTATATTCTGATGGTCCCCCACTGGAAGGATGAAACTATTTCTGATCCCGAATATTCCTTGCTTACCAAGCACCCTGACTGCTTGCCAGCTCCAATATAGTTCTTGACAGAAAAGAATTGTGTAATGTATACAGTTAACTGTGGCCTTGAGAGTTTTGCCTTTATAGTAGTTTTGTAGTTTGTGTTTTGCAGTTTGTAGTTTGCTGCATTTTGTAGTTTGTATATTTCCATTTTGTATTTTGGAGGAATACAATTCAAGTGATTCTTGAATATGTGTCTCCTGGGCTCTAGTTCTGACAAAGCTCTAAATAATACCTCTTTGTTTCAATCAAGTCTCTGCTTCTAAAATTTTGACTAACACTTCTTTTGATCAGGGTTACCCTTGTTTTTAGTGTTCATAAATTCATAAATTTTAGTGTTCATCTTAATTTAGACAAAGATAGAAATTATCAGTTAGGGTAAAAATTATACAGTGCTGAAATCAAGACCGTAGCTAAGCACAGTTGATCAACTCTGTGTTCAAATGTGAAGAAAAATAATTCAATTTAAAACCATATGTGAAACATTAAAATAACTACCATTTGCACTTAATACCCATAATATAATATAAATTTTATGTGATTTTTCCTTCATTGTGAATAGAAGCTATTTTCTAGTAAGTAAATATAATTTTTGACCTCTACATTTTCCACTTTCACATATATATTTAGGAATGCATAATTATATAAAAGTAGAGGCCCATACTACCACACAGTTGCACTCATCTCGCACGCTAGTAAAGTAATGCTCAAAATTCTCCAAGCCAGGCTTCAGCAATACGTGAACCATGAAATTCCAGATGTTCAAGCTGGTTTTAGAAAAGGCAGAGGAACCAGAGATCAAATTGCCAATATCCACTGGATCATCGAAAAAGCAAGAGAGTTCCAGAAAAACATCTATTTCTGCTTTATTGACTATGCTAAAGCCTTCGACTGTGTGGATCACAATAAACTGTGGAAAATTCTGAAAGAGAGGGAATACCAGACCACCTGACCTTCATCTTGAGAAACCTGTATGCAGATCAGGAAGCAACAGTTAGAACTGGACATGGAACAAGAGACTGGTTCCAAATAGGAAAAGGAGTACATCAAGGCTGTATGTTGTCGCCCTGCTTATTTGACTTATATGCAGAGTACATCATGAGAAACGCTGGGCTGGAAGAACCACAAGCTGGAATCAAGATTGCAGGGAGAAATATCAATAACCTCAGATATTCAGATGACACCATCCTTATGACAGAAAGTGAAGGGGAACTAAAAAGCCTCTTGATGAAAGTGAAAGAGGAGAGTGAAAAAGTTGGCTTAAAGCTCAACATTCAAAAAACTAAGATCATGGCATCTGGTCCCATCACCTCATGGGAAATACATGGGTAGACAGTGGAAACAGTGTCAGACTTTATTTTTGGGGGCTCCAAAATCACTGCAGATTGTGACTGCAGCCATGAAATTAAAAGACGCTTGCTCCTTAGAAGGAAAGTTATGACCAACCTCGATAGCATATTAAAAAGCAGAGACATTGCCAACAAAGCTCCGTCTGGTCAAGGCTATGGTTTTTCCAGTGGTCATGTATGGATGTAAGAGTTGGACTGTGAAGAAAGCTGAGCGCCAAAGAATTGATGCTTTTGAACTGTGGTGTTGGAGAAGACTCTTGAGAGTCCCTTGGACTGCAAGGAGATCCAGCCAGTCCATCCTAAAGGAAATCAGTCCTGGATGTTCATTGGAAGGACTGATGCTGAAGCTGAAACTCCAGTACTTTGGCCACCTCATGCGAAGAGTTGACTCATTGGAAAAGACCCTGATGCTGGGAGGGATTGGAGGCAGGAGGAGAAGGGGACGACAGAGGATGAGATGGCTGGATGGCATCAGTGACTTGATGGACATGAGTTTGAGTAAACTTTGGGAGTTGTTGATGGCCAGGGAGGCTTGGCGTGCTGCGATTCATGGGGTTGTAAAGAGTCGGACACGACTGAGCAACTGAACTGAACTGAACTGAGAGGCCCATGATAATTCTCTTGATCATATAAATGTATTAATCGTTTTGAAGTGTGTGTGCTCAGTTGTGTCTGACTCTCTGTAACCATATAGACTACAGCCTGCCAGGCTCCTCTGTCCTTGGAATTCTCCGGTCAAGAATACTGGAATAGGTAGCTATTCCCTTCTCCAAGAGATCTTCCCAAGCCAGGGATCAAACCTGTGTTTCTTGCACCTCCTGCAATGGCAAGCACATTCTCTACCACTGCACCATTTTGTGAAGCTAATTATACAAATATGCATTGTTTGAGAGTGAATATAATTGTTATCCCTTCTACTTCTTATCTTCTAACATCATTTCTCCAATATTTATAAAATTCTGTAAGTAGTAAGTTTGTTCTTCAGATAATCTATCAAATTATCAAAGCAAATAAAGTTGCTCTGTGGTCATTGTATGCCATATGTTGATTCTAAATAATTTTTATTATCTAGACAAAATGATGTATTTTTCTTTATCTAATCAATATGTATAGGCTCTTAATCAAATGAAAAGTTCAAAGGAACAACTACTTATTTTCACAAAGTCTATAAAAACTACAATCAGGAAAAAATTTTCTTAAGCTATTTATTGTCAGTGACTTTTAAATTCCTACCCAATGTTTTGAAATGTATTTCTAACCAATGAGATTTATTATTGCCTTTTGGTTTGGATTTTGGTTTAGTTTTCCCCCCAATATTATAATTATTATCTTATTGTTTCTTAACTTGTAGGGGGTAAAGTTTATATATTCCTCATTCTAACTGGGTTCTGTGTCTATTTAATAAAACCAAAAGTGAAGAAGCCTCGTTCATCTTACTCCCCTTGGGTGTTCCAATTCAGAGTGTTGAGAGTCAGCTTGTCTGAAATTTCTTTGGGGACCTTATTGCACTAAAGAGTACTCAGATGTAATTCATTGGGAGAAGTTTTCTGGTGGAAATTCTTTGTTCTTTATGGTGAAAATGAGCATTCTACAGCAATGCAGAATGATTTATTACAATTTTTTTGCAACACCAGCAAACTTGTTTCGTACTTGCCAATTTTTGCTTTATGTATAAAACTTTTTATTTTTAGCAGAAGCCATTGTATTTTTATATTAATTATGGTAGTATTTCCAAATAATATAAGTTCTGAAAAAAGTTGGGGTGCTTCTTGGGACAGTTTTGGGGAAATATGACAGTGGTATAAACATTTTTGTAAAGTTTTTTTTTTTTTACTTTACACATAATCATATTTTTAAAAATCACACAATCCAATCTACTAGAGAAGTTTTTTCAAAATATGAATACATATGTATGGGCTTTCTATTAATGGAAATTAAACTGGCTTTACATATACAGAAATGTGTTGATATGACATGATGCTCTAAGGCATTATTTTATACATATATATTTTAATTTAATATTACTAGAATTCATAGGCTGTTAGTTTCACTTCCTTAGATTTTGGATTGGTCTTTGCACATTTTGTGTTGAAATTGTTTTCCTTGACATTTGTAGTGGATTCATTAATATATAATAGCATATTTTGTTTCATTGTTTCTATAATACATATAATATACCTATCAGTGATACAAGGAATTCATTTTTCATTTTAAAGAAGGCTGCATTTTATTTTTATCCTGGACAATTCAGCAGGGTACTGTTAAAAAGAAACTTCTAAGGGAGTATTAGTAACATCATGCTTGCCTCATTAAAATTCTATCAACTGAATGATAGTTTTCACTTATTCTACACCCAAACACAAGACACTTATAGTTTAACCAAGAAGAATCTCTTCAGAGTATGATTCTTTGCTGCCATAAACTTTTCAATGTTGTGTACACCACTCCCAATAATTCTTCAACTTCTTGTGGAAGAGATAGCATGGATCTACAGACTTAACTGAATTAGAATCGCGGCATTATAGCCCTCTCTCTAGGATGATATAAGTACCCTGCTTAGCATCAATCCAGGGAAATGCACTTGGCTAATCTAGCCTAACAGAACACACTGGTGATTGAAGTGGAAGGCTCACTACCGTCAACGAATAGTGATGTGGTTGCCCATCTTGGAGAGCAGAGTCTTAATTGGACATCAGTAATGTCTTGAGCTAGGTCCAGTTTTAACACTGACTAGTTTTGAGACAAGAGCAGTTCATTTCTCTGGGCTTCAACTCTGGCTTGTGTAATTAGGGAATTGAACTAGATGATTTCTTGCCAAAATCCCTTGACAAGAAATTTGATGTCTTCAGTATGCTTACTCTATTAGGAAATATCATTTTACTAAAGTTATTGCACTGATTTATAAATTGTGAGGAATCTTGTACTTTGTTCCCACAAAGTTTTGAATCACAAGAAAAGAAACATCATTGATTCAATACTTAGGGTAGGTAACTATAATCCATATGACATCAAATATATTTATGTTTCATTCACTGATATATTTCCAGTCTACAAAATGCTGAACATGTAGCTAGAAGTTCAATAAGTATGTTGAATATATGAATTAATGAATGAATAATCAAACAAAGCCTCTTGCTCATTAATGATAAAGCCAGCCTTCTCTATCTCAAACAGCCATTCTTTATTTGTCCATGGATGGGAAAGAAATACAGATATTCCTAGACTTATGATGTAGTTATGCTCCAATAAACCCATTGTAAATTGAAACTATCATAAGTTGAAAATGCATTTACTGCACCTAACCTACCCATCATAGCTTCGCCTAATCTACCTTAAACACACTCAGAACATTTACCCTACTGTGGGGCAAATCATCTAACACAAAGACTATTTTATAATGCAGTGTTGACTATTTCATGCAGTTTATTAAATATTGTACTGAAAGTGAAAATAAAATAGTTTTGTAGGTGCAGACGGTTATAAGTGTATCAGCTATTTATCTACCCTCGTGATCACGTGGCTGACTGGGAGCTGCAGCTTGATGCCCTTGCCTGGTATCACAAGAGTATATTATACTGCATATTGCTACCCCGAGAAAAGATCAAAATTTGAAATTCACAGTATGTTTTCTACTGAAGGAGTATTGCTTAAACAGCATTGCAAATTTGAAAAATGATAAACTGAACTATCCTAAGTTGAGGACCACCACTTTTAATAAAAGATGAAATTGAAGCACAGACAGGTTAACTTGCTCAAGGTAATAAAACTTCCCAGATCAAATACTTGCCAGTCATCTCTACTTATAAGACTCCCTCCTTACACACACACTTCCAAATAAAATTCTATGTTAACAGGTATTTAAGAAAACCTTACCACATATCATGTGCACTGCCTATAGCACCGTCTTAAATTTCAAATAGAAGAAAAAGAGTCAGAACTCAGAATCTTTCTTTTAATTCAAGGACAAACTATTCATTTTGTCAGAGTTAATGTATCAAACATAATCAACATGTTCTGCAATTCATTGAACATAGAAGCAAAATTTTAAACTTAATAGTTTTCCTTTGACTTTTGCCATAAATATATCTTTATTCATATCTTTTTTAAATTTGTAAGGCACATTGATCATTTAAAAGATTGTCCTGGAATAGAAAATATTAGTCATATCAGATTCAGTGATTAATGTTAGTTCATTGGTTTCATTTCCTAGGGCTTCTTTTACAAAGTATCTCAAACTAGAAGATTTAAATGATGGAAGTTATCTTGAAGCTAGAAGTTGTTGAAAATTAAAGTTTTGGCACTGCTGGTTCTCTCTGAGGGTTTCTGAAGGGGGGGATTTATGCCTCTTCCGTAGCTTCTGGTGACAACTAGCAATCACTGGAATTTCTTGTCTTGTAGATGTATTACTTTTATCTCTGCCTCTGTTTTTTTACTTGTTACTTTTACTGTGTGTTTGATGTCCATATTTCCTTCTTATAAAAGTACCAGTCATGTTGGGTTAAGGCTCAGTCCTAACGACCCTTCTTATCTTAATTAAATCTGCAAATATCTTACTTCCAAATAAGGTCACTTTAAGAGGTACTGGGGTTTAAGAATTTAACAGGTTTTTTAGGGAACACAACTCAAACCATAATGCTATTTTTTATGAAATAAATATTTTCCCCATAGTAAGACACTAAAAACTAATTTGACCTCATTCTTAAAACATTATTTTTAAAACTACTCTTTATATAATGGTTAATATATGGCAAACATTTTACTATGCAATTTACCTATACCAGCTCATGAAATTTATATGCCAAGTTCAAATAGTAGGGATTTGGAACAAGAAAGTATGGCTCCAAAACCTACCCCATTGATCTTATGATACATTCCTCCCTCAGTCTGACACATTCCTTCATCTCTTTTCTTTCTTCCCTTTCTCTCACTTCACCATCTCAAGATTCTTCCAATCTGTCTCCTGGTCATCCTCTATGTTGCCTCCAGACACATTCTAGACAATCTGCCCCCTCTCCCTCAGAACTGATACAAACAATATTATTTTCTGATTGCCAAGATTTCAAGAAAGGAAACAAGCTAGAACACTCAGAACTGATCTCCTTTAGGATGGACTGGTTGAATCTCCTTGCAGTCCAAGGGCCTCTCAAGAATCTTCTCCAAACCACAATTCAAAAGCATTAATTCTTCAGCACTCAGGTTTCTTTATTGTCCAGTTCTTACATCCATTCATGAGTACTGGAAAAACCATAGCCTTGACTAGATGGACCTTTGTTGGCAAAGGAATGTCTCTGCTTTTTAATATGCTGTCTAGGTTGGTCATAACTTTCCTTCCAAGGAGCAAGCGTCTTTTAATTTCAAGGCTGCAATCACCATCTGCAGTGATTTTGGAGCCCAGAAAAATAGTCAGCCACTGTTTCCCCATCTATTTGCCATGAAGTGATGGGACCAGATGCCATGATCTTAGTTTTCTGAATGTTGAGCTTTAAGCCAACTTTTTCACCCTCCTCTTTCACTTTCATTAAGAGGCTCTCTTCTTCACTTTCTGCCATAAGAGTGGTGCCATCTGCATATCTGAGTGCCTGGGTCCAGCCCCAGCGGGTCCAGGAGTACCCAAGGGATGAGTGGTATCGGCGAGGAAGGAGACAGACACACACATAAGGTTGTGTGGAAGAAAAAGCTTTTTTATTTTTTGGACAGTTCAGTTTTTATAGAATGAACATTACCTCCCCCTTAAGTCACCACATATTACATCAGATATTGGTTTCATGCTTTTGTCAATATTTTTCTTCCCCATGTTTTTCCCCTATGCATTCATCTGGAACATTCCCGATTACAGGGTTTTTTCCTAGAATGTACCGTAAGTTAGTCTTCTTGCCTCAATGGACTAACATTTTACTCTAACAAAAACAATGTTCCATAGATTCCAGATATAGTATGAGTTCTTTGGGTAATGAAACAATACATGGGAAAAGTTACAGAAAAACATGTTTGACATTTCTGAGAATAGTACCGTGTGAAATCCCTGATATTTTTCTTTACCCGAAACCACAAAACCTCAGTCTACAATGATTAACTATGAAGCAGCAAAACACCTCTATTAATTTTGAAGTAACGGCAGTGAGGCTGGTTAATACAAATCTTCTATTGAAATCCTATGTAACACATTTCCTAACTCTACAAAAATACTCATAATATTCCATGTTGTTTAAAGGAAGGGAAACAATGGACAAATAGCAGCATAGAAATAGCAATAATGAAATCCTTCTCAACCAAGGAGCAAGTAAACTGAAGCACTACACCTACTTCTGAATCTAAATGTCTCTACTCTTTTTCAATCTAGAACATTATAATCTTCTAAGCAAACAGCCAAACTATGCCTGTGACCTTTTAGTTTTTGACTTGATGTTTATGGTCGTGTCCTGAGCCAGAGCAATAATGAGCATTTCTAAATAGGCTTGGGCTTTTCCAGGGAGGCCTGATCACTATAAGTTACAATTCCAAGAATCAATAGAAAACCCAACAACAGCAAGACAGAAAGAGGAGAGGGACGTACTGGGCCCCCGGGACAACCCCGAGAGGAAGAACTGCCTTGCAAGCTCCTCTGTCCTCCCGTGACCTTGTCACATATTGGGCACATCCCAGTGGCTCCCGACATCTGTGGTTATTGATATTTCTCCCAGCAATCTTGATTCCAGCTTGTGCTTCATCCAGCCCAGCGTTTCTCATGCTGTACTCTGCATATAAGTCAAATAAGCAGGGTGACAATATACCGCCTTGACGTACTCCTTTTCCTATTTGGAATCAGTCTGTTGTTCCATGTCAGTTCTAACTGTTGCTTCCTGACCTGCATACAAATTTCTCAAGAGGCAGGTCAGGTGGTCTGGTAGTCCCATCTCCTTCAGAATTTTCTGCAGTTTATTGTGATCCACACAATCAAAGGCTTTGGCATAGTCAATAAAGCAGAAGTAAATGTTTTTCTGGAACTCTCTTGCTTTTTCGATGATCCAGCGGATATTGGCAATTTGCTCTCTGGTTCCTCTGCCTTTTCTAAAACCAGCTTGAACATGGTTCATGTATTGCTGAAGCCTGGCTTGGAGAATTTTGAGCATTACTTTACTAGCGTGTGAGATGAGTGCAATTGTGTGGTAGTTTGAGCATTCTTTGGCATTGCCTTTCTTTGGGATTGAAATGAAAACTGATCTTTTCCAGTCCTATGCCACTGCTGAGTTTTCCAAATTAGCTGGCATATTGAGTGCAGCACTTTCACTGCATCATCTTTTAGAATTTGAAATAGCTCAACTGGAATTCCATCACCTCCATTAGCTTTGTTGGTAGTGATGCTTCCTATGGCCCACCTGACTTCACATTCCAGGAGGTCTGGCTCTAGGTGAGTGATCACACCATCGTGATTATCTGGGTCATGAAGATCTTTTTTGTACAGTTCTTCTGTGTATTCTTGCCACCTCTTCTTACTATCTTCTGCTTCTGTTAGGTCCATACCGTTTCTGTCCTTTATTGAGCCCATCTTTGCATGAAATGTTCCCTTGATATCTCTCATTTACTTGAAGAGATCTCTAGTCTTTCCCATTCTATTGTTTTCCTCTATTTCTTTGCACTGATCATGGAGGAAGGCTTTCTTATCTCTCCTTGCTATTCTTTGGAACTCTGCATTCAAATGGGAATATCTTTCCTTTTCTCCTTTGCCTTTTGCCTGTTCTTTTCACAGTTATTTGTAAGACCTCCTTAGATGGCCATTTTGCTTTTTTTGCATTTCTTTTTCTTGGGGATGATCTTGATCCCTATCTCCTGTACAATGTCATGAACCTCCATCCATAGTTCATCAGGCCCTCTGTCTATCAGATCTAGTCCCTTAAATCTATTTGTCACTTCCACTATATAATCATAAGGGACTTGATTTAGGTCATACCTAAATGAGTATGTAGGTTTTCCATTCTGTGGTCAAGTGCTCAGTTACTCAGTCATGTCCTACTCTTTGCAATCCCATGGAATGTAGCCCCGCAGTCTCCTCTGTCTGTGGGATCCTCCAGCAAAACCACTGGAGGGGGTTGCCATTTCCTCCTCCACGGGATCTCCTGACAGAGGGATCGAACCTGCATCTCTTACATCTTTTGAATTAGCAGGCAGATTCTTTACCAGTGTGCCAACTGGAAAGCCCCTATCCATAGATCCCAAGGTAGGTCTAAATTTTTATAGCTTGAAATCTATCTATGTTTCCTAACTGAAAGGAACAGTAATTATGCTAATAGAAATTCAGAATTTTGAATTCAGAAGGTTTGGTACTAAATTTTTGATCTGTCACAAAGTAACTGACACACCTAGTTGCATTTCCTTTCTGTAAAATAGTGACATGTTAAACGCAGATTAAGCTTATTATTCTCTCTGTTAATTTACTAGAAACCTGAGGTATATGAAGGTTGGATAATTTCCTCCAGGTCACGTATCTAATAAATAGAAGACGTCTTGATTCTGCATTGAGCTACTACTCAATGAGCCACATACTACTTTCATAAGATTATTTATAAGAATTAAGTGAGACAATGCATTTATAAACCATCTTCCCCTTCACTGCATGCTTTTTCTTTTTTCCTTAAATTATGTTTGTTTGGCAGTAAAAGAGCACATTCCATTGCTTAATCCCGCTACAATTTTCCTAAAATCCTTCCTCCCATTGCAAGCAGTATACCTAACAGTATATACTTTTATCTTTAACTCATCCTCCTAAACCCATGTCAGGATTAAATCCAAGTTAAGAACATATGAAAGAATATTTACTACTGTAAAATATATTTTAAAATATGCTCAGTTTACCCATATTTTTTTAAAAAATCCTTGCATCCTGGCATAAATCCCACTTAGTTATGGTATGTGATCATTTTGATATATTGTTGAATTTGGATAAGTAGCATTTTGTTGAGGAATTTTACATCTACCTTCATCAATGATATTGACATGTAATTTTCTTAGGTGGCTTAAGAAACAACAGTTTATTTGCCAAAGTTCTGGAGACTGAGAAGTCCAAGACCAAAGTGCCATCCAGTTTGGTTACTGATGATATTCTGCTTTTTGTCTTACAGATGTCTCCCCTCTTGCTATTCTTTTAAATACCTTTCCTTGATGGAATCTGGGGAGAAGAGAGAGACAGAGAGAGAGAAACACAGAAAGAAAGAGATCTTTCTTCTTCTACAAGGCCTTCAAACCTATGGGATCAGGGCCCTACTTTTATAGCCTCGTCTAAACCTTAATTACCTCCTAAAAGCTTTATCTCTAAATATAGTCATCTTGAGGGTCGGACTTCAAAATATAAATTTCTGAAGGGGGAAGGTACAATTCAGTCCATAGATGGTTCTTAACATTTTTTATTTAAAACAATCCATATTTGGGTCATATGAGACCTTGAAAGCAAGGTAAATATGAAACAGAATTTAAAATGTATCATAAATTAATTCTAATTTTATATTATAGAGAAACAATGACTTAAGCATAGACTTTATTAGCTTTTCTTTGGGTATCTGTACTTAGATTTGAACTTTCTCATAACATTAGGTATAGATTGTTTTTCCTATAGTCACAAAAACTACAAAAGTTGTTGGCATAATCTTACTGTAATTAAATTCCCATTTATAGATATTCTCATGTTTGAACTGAAGAGAATAGTTCAAAATAGAATAGAAGAGTATTCTATTTTCATAAAACCTTAATATGCAAAATCTTATTATCTGTGTTACTACTCAGATGTAAAAAACGCAGAGTGTGAAAACATAGTTATATAGTCAATTTCCACTTAAGCAACGAGCTTTAATAGAAGTATCAAGTGTGCTATTTACTACATTAGTACTTTTCCAAGTCTTCTTGAAAGAAAGCTTTTACCTTTCTGTCTTACAACTATATTAAAGCCAATTATAGAAAAGCACAAGTTCTGGCCACAGCAATCAGAGCAGAAAAAGAAGTAAAAGGAATCCAGATAGGAAAAGAAGAAGTAAAACTCTCACTGTTTGCAGATGACATGATCCTCTACATAGAAAACCCTAAAGATTCTACCAGAAAATTACTAGAGCTAATCAATGAATATAGTAAAGTTGCAGGATATAAAATTAACACACAGAAATCCCTTGCATTCCTATATACTAACAATGAAAAAACAGACAGAGAAATTAAGGAAACAATACCATTCACCATTGCAACAAAAAGAATAAAATACTTAGGAGTATATCTACCTAAAGAAACAAAGGACCTATACATAGAAAACTATAAAACACTGATGAAAGAAATCAAAGAGGACACAAACAGATGGAGAAACATACCGTGTTCATGGATTGGAAGAATCAATATTGTCAAAATGGCTATTCTACCCAAAGCAGTCTATAGATTCAATGCAATCCCTATCAAGCTACCAACGGTATTCTTCACAGAACTAGACCAAAGAATTTCACAATTTGTATGGAAATACAAAAAACCTCGAATAGCCAAAGTAATCTTGAGAAAGAAGAATGGAGCTGGAGGAATCAACCTGCCTGACTTCAGACTCTACTACAAAGCCACAGTCATCAAGACAGTATGGTACTGGCACAAAGACAGAAATATAGATCAATGGAACAGAATAGAAAGCCCAGAGATAAATCCACGAACCTATGGGCACCTTATCTTTGACAAAGGAGGCAAGGATATACAATGGAAAAAAGACAACCTCTTTAACAAGTGGTGCTGGGAAAACTGGTCAACCACTTGTAAAAGAATGAAACTAGAACACTTTCTAACACCATACACAAAAATAAACTCAAAATGGATTAAAGATCTAAATGTAAGACCAGAAACTATAGAACTCCTAGAGGATAACATAGGCAAAACACTCTCCGACATAAATCAAAGCAAGATCCTCTATGACCCACCTCCCAGAATATTGGAAATAAAAGCAAAACTAAACAAATGGGACCTAATGAAACTTAAAAGCTTTTGCACTACAAAGGAAACTATAAGTAAGGTGAAAAGACAGCCCTCAGATTGGGAGAAAATAATAGCAAATGAAGAAACAGAAAAAGGATTAATCTCAAAAATATACAAGCAACTCCTGCAGCTCAATTCCAGAAAAATAAATGACCCAATCAAAAAATGGGCCAAAGAACTAAACAGACATTTCTCCAAAGAAGACATACAGATGGCTAACAAACACATGAAAAGATGCTCAACATCACTCATTATTAGAGAAATGCAAATCAAAACCACAATGAGGTACCATTACACGCCAGTCAGGATGGCTGCTATCCAAAAGTCTACAAGCAATAAATGCTGGAGAGGGTGTGGAGAAAAGGGAACCCTCTTACACTGTTGGTGGGAATGCAAACTAGTACAGCCGCTATGGAAAACAGTGTGGAGATTTCTTAAAAAACTGGACATAGAACTGCCATATGACCCAGCAATCCCACTTCTGGGCATACACACTGAGGAAACCAGATCTGAAAGAGACACGTGCACCCCAATGTTCATCGCAGCACTGTTTATAATAGCCAGGACATGGAAGCAACCTAGATGCCCATCAGCAGATGAATGGATAAGGAAGCTGTGGTACATATACACCATGGAATATTACTCAGCCATTAAAAAGAATTCATTTGAACCAGTCCTAATGAGATGGATGAAGCTGGAGCCCATTATACAGAGTGAAGTAAGCCAGAAAGATAAAGAACATTACAGCATACTGACACATGTATATGGAATTTAGAAAGGTGATAACAATAACCCTATATGCAGAACAGAAAAAGAGACACAGAAATACAGAACAGACTTTTGAACTTTGTGGGAGAATGTGAGGGTAGGATATTTCAAAAGAACAGCATGTATACTATCTATGGTGAAACAGATCACCAGCCCAGGTGGGATGCACGAGACAAGTGCTCCAGCCTGGTGCACTGGGAAGACCCAGAGGAATCGGGTGGAGAGGGAGGTGGGAGGGGGGATCGGGATTGGGAATACATGTAAATCCATGGCTGATTCATATCAATGTATGACAAAACCCACTGGGAAAAAAAAATAATAATAATAAAAATAAATTTAAAAAAAAGAAAAGAAAAGAAAAGCACACTCAATTTTTAGATCAAAACTCTCTGCCAGTAAGTCAATTATCCTGGTCAGATTGTGCTCTGTGTTCTTTCTAGAGAAAGAACTTCGTATGTATTTTAGAAGCCTCAGTGCGTCCCCTACAGTGTGAGCTAGTTGTGTTGTTCAGGCATCATTGGAACACCTGATGCATGTACTTCTTCCATTTTCCATACCTGTGCCTCCTTTAATCAACATCATCAGTAAAATGTCTTTTGGTACTGCAGAACTTATAAAACTAAAAGCCAACTTCTATGATTCCCTTACATCTAAAAGAAACCTAAATGTAACCTTGATATAACTGGGTGATTTTTGAATTGGAAGTGAATCAAACAGATGAGAAACAGAGCATGAGTCGTCCATTATTCAGGTGATTAGCATAGCAGCATTGCCGGAAACAGTGATTACGGCTTTCCCCTTTGCAGATCATGACTCTGGCCCATGATTCCTGAGTCAACCACTGTAGTTAGTTCCTCTTTCCACAGGTAACATTCTGACCTTAGCAGTACACTAAGTTCCCTTGAGGTGCACTTCTTAGGTGATCTTCTAGAAATCATTCCTAAGGGTTCTACATAGAGTCTGTATGTTTAGAGTGAGTGAATCTGTAAGTTGCTTTTAACCCAATGGTTAATTAGCCTAGTTATGTTATACAAGTAACCCCTTAACTAATAAACTATCATAAACCTTTAAGAAAAACTATACAAAAAAAAAAAAAATGAGAGTCATGAAATCCCTAGATAAACAAGCTTCAACTGGGAAGTTGTTAGAAATGCAGAATTTCAGATGCAACCCAAGACCTACTAAATCAGAATCTACAGTTCAACAAATTTATTACTGATTCTTAATATTTTTCCATCGGAGAAACAGATAAAATAAAGAAGTAAAACAAATAACTTTAGTATCAACTACTAAGGAGATGATGTTTTCACAGAGTGATGGGAACAGGGTGATGTTATTTTAAATATGTTTGTCAATATAGAGCTCTCAGAGGTGGTAGGGTCTTAAGAGTTTTGTCATGACAATATCTGGAGAATATTTCAGGCAAATATTTTAGCCACAAAGATTTTGAAACAGGAATGATTTAACTTGTTCAGAAAATAGAAAAGTTATTTTGACTTGAATAAGGTAAGTAAAGAGAAAATGGAAAGGTCAGAAAGCTAAGCATGAACCTGCCATTAAATAGGAACATTGATTTATACTAGCTTCATTTGGAAGAACTACTGGTGGACTTTAATCAAGAAAATAATATAATATAATTTAACTTTTAAAAGTACAAACTGTGGCTAATTGCTTATAGGCCTAAAAAACTGGAAGCACAGAGTTTATTTTAGTTCTCAGGCAAAAGATGAGAGTATCTTGGGTACCAATAGGGGCAGTAGAAATGGGGGAGAACTGGAAACATCCAACACCTTTTACATTATTTCCACAGGACTTTAACTGAATGTGAGACATGAAGGGAAGTGAAAAATCAGACAGAACTCTCCGGTTTGGAGTTTAGCCAACTGGTAAGATGATTCTGACATTCCTGAGATGAAGAGTGAAAGAATGAATAAGGAAGGTTTGATTGTGACGTTATCAAGAAATTCGTTTTTACAGATGGACCTGGAGATTATCATATTAAGAGAAGTATGTCAGAGAAAGACAAATATTATATGATATAACTTATATGTAAAATCTAAAGTATAATAAAAATTTATTTACAAAATAGAAACAGACTCATATACGTGGAAAACAAACTTATCATTATATCATTACAAAAGTGAGGGAGGGATAAATTAGGAGTATGAGATTAAGAGATACACACTGCTATATATAAAATAAATACAACAAGGATTTACTGTGTAGCACAAGGAACTATATTCAATATCTTGTAATGACCTATAATAGAAAAAAATTCTAAAAATATATATAACTGAATCATTTTGCAGTACACATGAAACTAATATAATATTGTAACCAATTATACTTCAATTTTAAAAAGAAGCAAAAGATGCTCCATTTTTGAACATGCAAAATTTAAGATATTGTCAGAACTACAAATGAAGAAATGAAGATAGTTAATGGAAAGCTTGGGCTAAGGTTCAAGTTCAGGGGACAAGTCAGAGCTACAGCTGAAATTTGATGATCAGTCTGTGCTGGCATTGTTTTCAAAGCCAGATGCATAGATGAAATTCCCTATTAAGAAACATATGTCTAGAAATAGTAGAACATATTCTGAACAAATCATGGGGTTTCCCTTGCATCCACAGAATAAGTAAATGAAGAAGAGGCAGAAGCATTGGAAACTAGGCAGATATACTAGAGAAATTAGAAGAAAAGCATACATATATGCTATTTTACTCAAGAGGTAAGGACTGAATCAACACTGTCAAGGACTGATAAAAGACAAGATAGAAGAGAACAGTTACTTTCACTGTTGGCATAATGGGGATCACTAACATTGACTTAAAAAGTATACAACTTGACAGTTGCAAGTTTTATTTGGGGCAAAATGAGGGCTTCAGCCCAGGTGACAACACCTCAAATAGCTCTGAGAAACTGTTTCAAATAGTAGGGAGGAAGGGGAGTATATATGTGATTTTGGTGAAGGGAGAGTGCTTGCAATCACATTATTTTTCCAGAAGTTTTCTGCTAGTCATGAAGAATAGCTATCATCATGGATTTTAGTGCTTTCCTTGATATGAGGAGATATAAGAATTGGGTTCATACAATTGGCTCTTGAAGATATCTATCTGAAGGCCTTCCCTGTCAATTGTTCCCTGAGCACAGAGTGCCCCATTTCTGCTCTCCACCCTGAACTTTTTTCAGAAGAGGGTGTTGAAAATCCGCAGTTGTAGCAGCACAAGATTTAATCTTGGTAGAGGTAGGTAGCAAGTGCCAATTTGTAGTTGACACTAACAATGTTACCAAGAACAGCCTGATGGATTGATAACAAGGAAAACCACAGTAAAGTAGGAAGAAGGAAATGCAAGCAGCTAGTTCAGGCACATATATTGCAAGGTTTTACTAAGAACAGGACCAGATGATTGGGAAAGCAATTAGAGCAGAATAAAGGCTAGAAGTTTAAGGTTTCATTTAGTTATCTTTTATTTAATGGAAGAGAGTAAAGGATGTTTGCATGCTGGAAGATTATTATTATAATAAAGAGAATACATGCACTAATTTAATCAAAGTCCCTGACAAGTCATAAGTGATGGAACATGGAAACTAGGAAGATAATTTGTTTTGTTAGAGCAAATACTTATGTTGCTTTTGTAATTCAAAGGATCACAGGAAAATATGAGTACAGACCAAAGGAGGTTTTTAGATGCGGCAGTAGGAAGATGAGAAATTTCTTAATTTTTCAACTGACTTATGAAGAGAAGTAAATGAAAGGAGTTGCTAGATGACCATGTAGTCTTGCTGTTACTGTGATAACTAAGGCAAACCAAAAAGTGAAACATGATGAAGTTAATTATGTTTTTTTTTTTTTAAAGGAAGATGACCAAGTAGTTCAAGCTTCAGTTCAGTCCAGTTCAGTCACTCAGTCGTGTCTCTTTGAGTCTCCCATGGACTGCAGAAGGCCAGGCCTCCCTGTCCACCACCAACTCCCAGAGTTTACCCAAACTCATGTCCATTGAGTCAGTGATGCCATCCAACCATCTCACCTTCTGACATTCCCTTCACCTCCTGCCCTCAATCTTTCCCACCATTAGGGTCTTTTCAAATGAATCAGCTCTTCACAACAGGTTGCCAAAGTATTGGAGTTTCAGCTTCAACATCAGTCTTTCCAATGAACACTCAGGACTGATCTCCTTTAGTTCAAGCTAGAATCCCAAATATTTAGCTTAGTTATATGATATGTTAGTATTCTAAGCCTGATGGTGGTATGGAAGATATGAGTCTAAAAATCTTATTTAAATCTAGATGTAGTCAAATGACTAACTTCTGGCAAGTGAAACTGCAATAAGCTTCTGAGACTTCATTACCTGGATCCAGGCCAAACTTCACAGATTAAGGGCATCATCCTCCACAAAACTGCTTTCGCTTTACTTCAAATGCCAGACACAATCTCAGAGATCCCCACTCTGATCACAAGCTACAATTAAAGAGTTCTTACCATTCACTCAAATTTAATACTTTTTCTAGAATGACTTACAAAACTCAGGAGAACACTGTTATGATTAGATTTATTAAAACAAAATAATACTAATCAGAACCAGTCTGAGGGGGAAATGCATAAGATGTGGTCTGGGAAGGTCCAAAATATACAACTTTCTTGTCCTCAAGATGTATTAGTCTTTGGACACACCAGTGTGTGATAATATGCAGAGAGTTGCCAGCCAAGGAAAATTACTCAAACATCAGTGTCCTGAGTTTTTATTATGGTTTCATTCTATAGGTATGATTAATTGAATCATTGTTTATATGGTTGAATTCAATCTCCAATTCTCTCTTTTTCCTGGAGGTTGGCTGATATGGTTCAAAGCCCCAAATCTCTAACCACATATTTATTCTTTCTGTAATGGGTAGCCTCCACCCTAGGCAATCTCATTAACATAAACTATCAGATTTGTCCCCATGGGACCCACCATAAATAACAAAGACACTTCACTAGGGAAATTCCAAGGATTTAGAGGTTACTTCCCAGGAACTGGAGACAACAGCCAGCCAATTCTGTTTTAAGCATTTAGTGCTTATCTTTTCAGGAATCAAGAATAAAGATCTTTCAGATTATTTATTAAACAGAGATGCAAATAAAAATATTGTGCAGGTCCTCACTGAAAATCAATTTAAAAAAGCTTATTCTCTGTGAAGGAAGCCCATTTGATCCTTTAGTATCTGTAATGCTTCCGGCTCTCATTTAGAATATGACATCTAGACCTCTGACAGCCATCTTGAGTCATTAATTGACCTTGCGGATGAAAGCCACATTCTGAAAGAGAGCTTAGTATAATTATCATCCATGAGATAAACCCATCCCGTCACTTGTTTTTCTCTATACAGTGTTGAGCAAAAAATATGCACAACTTGAAAGTTGCGAGACAGCACCTCAGATAGCTCTGAGAGACTGCTCCAAAGAGGTAGTGAGGGAAGATCAATATATAAAATTTTGGTGAAGGGGGAATTCAATGTAATCACGTGCTTACTTTACAAAAGGTCTTTTGCTAGTCAGGAGAAGCTGCTATTACCATGAAAAGGTTTAGTGCTTTTCTAGGTATGAGGAAATACAAGGATTGGGATCAAGAAATCAGCTCACGGAAATATCTAACTACATAGACTTACTCTACCAGTTTCGTGGAGAACACAGTGCCTCACTTTCCACCTTGAACTGCCTTCAAGGGCATGTCGAAGGTCAACAGCTGCAGAAGCAGGGGAGTCAATCTCTGCTGAGGCAGATGGCAAATATCCTTGGCAAATGCCGATTTGTAGTTGACAACAGTTTTACTGCAATATCAGTTTAGTTCAATTCATTTGCTCAGTCGTGCCTGACTCTTTGCAACCCCATGAACCACAGCACGCCAGGCCTCCCTGTCCATCACCAACTCCTGGAGTCCACCCAAACCCAGGTTCATTGAGTCAGTGATGCCATCCAACCATGTCATCCTCTGTCGTCCCCTTCTCCTGCCCTCAATCTTTCCCAGTCATATCTATTTTAGTAGGTATTTAGTAGTTTCATGCTACAGTGGCAAATTACTTTTTGTGCCAGAAGTGGAATTAGTAAGTTGTAGCAGAGACTGTGTGGTCTGCAAATCCTAGAATGCTTTATTCCTGACCCCTTAAGAAAAAAATCTTCTATCCTTGATCTAGAATAATGGGAGAGAAAAGAGAATGAGTCTGTATTCATGGTAAATGTGGAATTCTATATGGCCCTGGACTGCTTACTTCCAGGGTTCTTTCAAATGAATAAGGAACACATTTACAACTTGCTCACACCACTGGCAAACTTTATTTTTATTAATATTATATTCATGTTTTTACTGATAAATGCAGCCAAATGTAATCCTTGGTGATAAACCTGGTATTTAGCATAGGTTTGATACCTAATATGTTTAAAGTTCTTCATATTAATAACTAATACATTTAAATGCTTACCACATCAATATTTTGCCATATGTCATTTATTTTACTTTTAAAGGTTTTGAGAACTTTTTTGCTAATTTATGTCAAAGTCTCATTTGGTTAGCACTCATTAGAAAAGTGTTAATTAGTAGAAAACATAGAGCAAGAATTTTAAGACTACTATTAAAATCTTTCCTCTTCCCCAACATGATTTTCTTGATTTTTTATGAGCCAATATTTGCTGTGATCCAAAAGTATTCTAAGAACACAGTCATTACTGTAAATATCCCACAGCAAGATATAAATTCTGCTAATTACCGTATGTCAAGATTTCGATCTCCCCTCTCAGAAGCAAGTTATCAATTTATTTTTCTGTGCTTAATTCCAGAGATAATATTTTTCATAAAAATACTATGACTTCATTTAACAGAATGTTCAGAATGTTGACTAAGTTTTCTAAAATTTTACCTAAATTGTTATTAACATCTGGAGGAATCGTCATTGATATGGGACAAATGCTACATTAATTTTTAGTGTTATTAAATCTATATAGTAGATCAAATGACATCACAGTCTACATCAGGCAAATGCCATGGTTACAAGAATTACAGTAGTATCTCAGTGCAGTTACCATAATTACACAATTATTTAACCAATTAGGCATGAAAGTGGCATTACTGTCAAAGATTTGATATATGACCTGAACATAATTTGGTTAATGAGGAACAAGAAATGCCTGCTAAGTGCAGCAGGTATTCTGTTAGCAGAAGAGAGCTAAGACTGCTAGTTACCCCCTGACATATGTCAGATTGAATGGTCTTATGTAAAAAATAATAATAATAATGCTGAGTGGAGACAGTATTTTAAAAAATAGTCTCCTCTTTTTATTTATAAGCTGTTTTTAAGCATTTAGCTCTAAGAAGTTGAAAAGACAAGTTTTCTGCAGACAGTAGTTGAAGATATTGTGCAAATTCTCCTGTGCACTCAGTCAATGATAAATAATTGCTGCCATTTCAGGTTTTTGTCTGTTATGAACTTGTAGAGAGAAAAAAAAATCTTTATACCCAATTTCTAATTATCTAGACTCCCAAAAGTATCAGCCTGCAGAATCCCCTGGCTTAAGTTGTATCCAAGTCTTAACACTTAAAATCTCTTTAACTCCCTCAACTCTTTCTCCTTTTTTATAAATAAGAAAGACAATCAACATTTTACAAGAGGATAAGAAAAAATCTTGAAGTTAACAGATTTTTGAACTTCTGTTGTGGGATTTCAGTGAAGTTCCTTATTGCTGATTGACAAATAATTCATGGAAAAAAGTAATGCAGGGCAAGGATTTCAACAGAAATACTGCTAAAAATAGAAAATACCAGACGAACATGGCAATTAAGAAACATGGGCTATTCATCTTTATTGATAAAAAATATGAAAAATTCTGATGACTCAGCGTGTCATCTCTGAGCTAATTCAGTATGATTTCTAGGTTTAAATTTGTGAATCTAACCAACTTGCATTAAAATATATGAAAAAATCATATAAGAACTTAATTATAAACTCATATATTTTGCTTTAATTATTTTTTCTTGTGTAATTGGTCAATATGACTGTTTTTAAAATGCTGTCTTAAAGATGGAGTGTGGACTACTATAGAAGTTATAATGTCACACAATTCTTATCCTACTAAATTTATCATCTTTGTCAGTTTAAGTAGGCAGCTTCTCTGAAACTCACTTCATTGTAATGAGATTCTCTATATTAACATTGATCCCACAAATTTATCACACAAAACCTGTACTTAACATTTATATGTAATAGTTCTTTGCTTCTCCTTACTGCATACCTCTACTAGTTTTGCTCTTGTGATGCATCCTAAGGCCCAGTTGATTTCACATTCCAGGATATCTGGCTCCAGGTGAGTGATCACACCATCCTGATTATCTGGGTTGTGAAGATCTTTTCTGTATAATTCTTCTGTGCATTCTTTCCACCTCTTCTTACTATCTTCTGCTTCTGTTAGGTCCATACTGTTTCTGTCCTTTATTGTGCCCATCTTTGCATGAAAACTTCCCTTGGTATCTCTAACTTTCTTGAAGAGATCTCTAATCTTTCCCATTCTATTGTTTTCCTCTATTTCTTTGCATTGGTCACTGAGGGATTTCTTATCTCTCCTTGCTATTCTTTGGAACTCTGCATTCAAATGGATATATCTTTCCTTTTCTCCTTTGCCTTTCACTTCTCTTTCTTTCATCGCTATTTGTAAGGCCTCCTCAGACAACCACTTTGCCTTTCTTTTCCTTGGGGGTGGTCTTGATCCCTGTCTCCTGTACAATGTCATGAGCCTTCAGAAAAAAACAAACAACAAAAAAATAATGTCATGAAACTCCATCCATAGTTCTTCAGACACTCTAGCAGATCTAATCCCTTAAATCTATACATCACTTCCACTGTATAATCCCTAAGGAATTTGATTTAGGTCATACCTGCATGGTCTATTAGTTTTCCCTACTTTCTTCAAAATCACTGCAGATAGTGACTGCAGCCATAAAATTAAAAGACTCTTGCTCCTTGGAAGAAAAGTTATGACCAGTCTAGACAGCATATTAAAAAGCAGAGACATTACTTTGCCAATAAAGGTCTGTCTAGTCAAGGCTATGGTTTTTCCAGTACTCATGTATGGATGTGACAGTTGGACTCTAAAGAAAGCTGAGCACTGAAGAATTGATGCTTTTGAACTGTGGTGTTGGAGGAGACTCTGGAGAGTCCTTTGGACTGCAAGAAGATCCAACCAGTCCATCCTAAACAAAATCAGTCCTCAGTATTCATTGGAAGAACCTATGTTGAAGATGAAACTCCAGCACTTTAGCCACCTGATGGGAAGAACTGGCTCATTTGAAAAGACCCTGATGCTGGGAAAGATTGAAGGCAGGAGGAGAAGGGGATGATAGAGGATTAGACAGTGGGATGGCATCACTGACTCGATGGGCATAAGTTTGAGTAAACTCCAGGAGTTGGTGATGGACAGGGAGGCTTGGCATGCTGCAGTCCATGGGATCACAAAGAGTAGGACACGACTGGGTGACTGAACTGAACTGAACTGAACTGCATACCTTCTTCCCACCATCACTCAAAAACACAGTGTTTTCTCTTAAAAATATAGTACATTCAGTTTAGCGAAAATATACAGTAGGCTACATACAAATAACTGAAGACACCAGCCTCATGATACCTTTAGAATTTAGTTAAAAGCAGTAAAGTTGTTTTTATTTATTTTTTTTTTTTTTACAAAATCATATATTCTTTTAGTTTTTCCAGCTTATATATTCATTTTTGGTTAAGTTGGTTAGTATATAGAAATAATTCTAAAACATTTGAAAAATGCTAACCACAATTTAAATTTTCAAATACCTTGTTTGGTTCTTTATATTAATCATTAAACATAAAGCAACAATTTTCTTTCATGTTTCTTTAAGGGCAAGCAAGTATGACTAACAACTTTTAACATACTGTTTGCTGCTGGTTTTGTTATTTTTTTTTAAGTTGGAAATATCAAAGACAACACTCTTTATATAACACATAATGAAATTCCACATCAGTTTGAGCAGTTACTATTGTGTACTAAAACTTCAAATAATTTATAATTAAGTTATATTTTATAAGAAATGTAGTGTGCTCATCTGGTAAGTAACAAAAGCATCAAACTCTGATTTCTTAAATTAAAAAAAAAAAGTCTTCCCAGTGTTCCCTTTCGTATGATAAATTAAGAAAATTGTGTTCTGAATTCTTTCCATTTGTTAGTTCCCAGCCATATTTTATTGAAAATATGACTCATATCTTGGCACTATATCTGAAATAAGTTAGTTCTAGCTTGTCTGAAAACAAGTTCACAAGTCTCAAGTTTTGTCTGACTTTCACAAAGGATAGATGTTATGTGAATTTTTAACTGTCTCTGCCGTCTGGCCCCATTCAAACTATTCATATTTATTTTAACCATTTTTTACCCCTACCAGATTCTCAGTTCTAGGAACTCTTAACATGCAGCACAATGATTCTGGATTCTGATCATTCTAGCTTCCAATTCTCATACACGCCTTTTCATTTTGCCTAAAATTCCCTACACACTAATTTTAAGTCAAGCTAATTTTCAAGTGATAGACAGGGAAGCCTGGCGTGCTGCACCCCACGGAGTCACAAAGAGCCGGACACGACTAAACGACTGAACTGAACTGAATTTTTCAACATCTTCTGTTTCTTTTTTTCTTTCTTTTCTTTCTTTTTTTGAATCATTTTTGGCTACTCTACTGGATATTTTATTTCCCAGAATTCAGTAGAAATTAAAATCTGCCCTCATGAAATTCAGCAATGAATCATTTAAGTTCGCATCTGCTTATGTATTGCATTTGTTTTGTACTAAATATAGGTTTACCTCCCAATTTACAGTCTCAGGGAAGGGGAGTGGGGGTGGGTGAAGAGACACCCTACATTCTCTTTTATCTCCCACCGTTGTCATTAGAAAAGAATGCAGCTGGTTTTTATTAAATAGCTAATTAAATTCCAGATGTTTCTGTATGACTCTTTGCTAAACTTTCAATATGTGCCTGCCTGATGCCCTATAAGGGCTTAATGATTGAAGCCTTTATTATTGTCATTATCATTTCCTTTTTCTAAAATCTGCATTTCTCAGTTCCCTGTTGAAATAGTATCAATTTTTTTTTTCATTTATTTTTATTAGTTGGAGGCTAATTACTTTACAATATTGTAGTGATTTTGCCATACATTGACATGAATCAGCCATGGATTTACATATGCTCCCCATCCTGATCCCCCATCCTTCTTCCCTCCCCACCCCATCCCTCTGGGTTTTCCCAGTGCACCAGACCCAAGCACTTGTCTCATGCACCCAACCTGGGCTGGTGATCTGTTTCACCCTAGATAATATACATGTTTCAATGCTGTTCTCTCAGAACATCCCACCCTCGCCTTCTCCCACAGAGTCCATAAGTTTATTCTGTACATCTGTGTCTCTTTTTCTGTTTTGCATATAGGGTTATTGTTACCATCTTTTTAAATTCCATATATATGCATTAGTATACTGTATTGGTCTATATTTTTCTGGCTTACCTCACTCTGTATAATGGGCCCCAGTTTCATCCATCTCATTAGAACTGATTAAAATGAATTCTTTTTAATGGCTGAGTAATATACCATGGTGTATATGTACCACAGCTTCCTTATCCATTCGTCTACTGATGGGCATCTAGGTTGCTTCCATGTCCTGGCTATTATAAACAGTGCTGCGATGAACATTGGGGTGCACATGTCTCTTTCAGATCTGGTTTCCTCAGTGTGTATGCCCAGAAGTGGGATTGCTGGGTCATATGGCAGTTCTATTTCCAGTTTTTTGAGAAATCTCCACACTGTTCTCCATAGTGGCTGTACTAGTTTGCATTCCCACCAACAGTGTAAGAGGGTTCCCTTTTCTCCACACCCTCTCCGGCATTTATTGCTTGTAGACTTTTGGATAGCAGTCATCCTGACTGGCGTGTAATGGTACCTCATTGAGGTTTTGATTTGCATTTCTCTGATAATGAGTGATGTTGAGCATCTTTTCATGTGTTTGTTAGCCATCTGTATGTCTTCTTTGGAGAAATGTCTGTTTAGTTCTTTGGCCCATTTTTTGATTGGGTCATTAATTTTTCTGGAATTGAGCTGCAGGAGTTACTTGTATATTTTTGAGATTAATCCTTTGTCTGTTGCTTTGTTTGCTATTATTTTCTCCCAATCTGAGAGCTGTCTTTTCACCTTGCTTATAGTTTCCTTTGTTGTGCAAAAGCTTTTAAGTTTCATTAGGTCCCATTTGTTTATTTGTGCTTTTATTTCCAATATTCTGGGAGGTGGGTCATAGAGGATCCTGCTGTGATTTATGTCAGAGAGTGTTTTGCTTATGTTCTCCTCTAGGAGTTTTATAGTTTCTGGTCTTACATTTAGATCTTTAATCCATTTTGAGTTTATTTTTGTGTATGGTGTTAGAAAGTGTTCTAGTTTCATTCTTTTACAAGTGGTTGGCCAGTTTTCCCAATTTTATACAAGGTAGATTTTCTAGATCTTTCTTCTCTTCTGCATTTTTACATGCTGATGTGTCCTGAGATCGGTGCATTTCTCATCTGTCTCTATATTCACTGCCTCACTTACTTTCACAAAATTCTTGACAGAAACAGAGATTAGTATGATTATACACTGGATAGAATAAACATGTCCTTAATTTGTATCCTATTTTTTAAGAATGGAGAAATGTAGAGACTTACTAAAGGAAAGGGTGAGAAAATGTAAATGTAGATGCATGTGAAAGATAAAGGAAAATGTAAAATTGAGGGAGATGATATGAGATGTTCTCAAAGTACTTAATGATGCAAAGGCAATGTAGTCATCAAAGAAAGAGGTAAGAAAAATTGTGTAGGTGTCTTAAAATTTTTAAAGACTTGCATGATCACTGAACAGGAAGAAAGATATCTGACTTTAGACAAAATAAAAATTAACTGACATTAATAGCTTGAGTCTTTGTTAAAGTTTCAAACTTAAGCACTTTCAAATAAATCTCTTGTTGCATAAGTCTGCTGCTGCTGCTGCTAAGTCGCTTCAGTTGTGTCTGACTCTATGTGACCCCATATATGGCAGCCCACCAGGCTGCGCTCTCCCTGGGATGCTCCAGGCAAGAATACTGGAGTGAGTTGCCATTTCCTTCTCCAATGCATGCATGCATGCTAAGTCGCTTCAGTCCCATTTGACTCTGTTGCATAAGTCTAGGTTGTTTTTTATTTCACACTTCTCTGTAAAGTTTGACAAAGTTGATGTTTTCCTGAGCCTTGTTCCCAGGAAAACTGCAAAATGAATAGTTAAGAAATACCACTTCCTCTTTGTGGTCCAAAGAAGCTTCCTTGCCCTTAGAGAAAAATTGAACCTGACAGAGTTAATCAGGCAAGGAAGACTTTGTTCAAGACTATCACAAAAGAGATTGAACACACTTTACTGAAATAAAAGGTAGGAAAGATTTTTGGTTTTGGATAAGCTTGTGAGAAATTACTGGAGGGTGTTAGGAAGAAGTTGTTCAATGTGATTAGGCCTTCCAAGTTTGCTAATTGATGCTTGAGCTTCTACCCTTACACAGAGATCTAGTATAGGTCTTACTGAAAATTCTTACATTTGATTTAAGCAGAATGACTTTGATTACACTTCAAGGGGATGGTTTTCTTGTCCTTGAGAATGTAATTCCTGGGTGGGAAGAGTCTTTAACAACAACAACAACAATTGGCAACAGTCTGCAAGATTTACATCTCAAAGTGGCAAAGAAAAAATTAAAAATTGTAACTTTTCTAAAGTAAATGCTCTAATGAAAAGAAGGTCAAGATCTATTATCAAGGAGAAAGCTGTCTAAAGAGTAATTAAGCTAAAGACTGTTTTGGTGACCCAGTGTATTCTGTTTATCCTAAGATAAACCCATCTCTATCTTTCTTCAATGACTCAGATAAAGAGTTTCTTTCCTTCTCTTGCTTGCCATAAGAATCCAAGATGACTTCCTTCTGTTTCAGCCTTCGTAAAACCTCAAGACCCCCATCCTTTTCTTTGGGACTTTCTTCATTAATAACTAATCTCCTTAAAAATAATTTTCTTAGTTTTTTGGTGAATTCTATTTTTCAGATGGTAATTTTATATTAAAATATTTATTAAATTTATATTAAAATATTAAAGTTTCATATTTAAAAAAAACTACATGAGTTGATGTAAACAAAGCACTTAGCATATCTGCAACATGATTACTTTTAAATACTCAAATTGGCAAGTAAAATTATTGTAAGTACCTAAGAAATTTGGTTTTTAAACAAGTCTCTAATTCTGAAGGTAAATATCATTACTTCTCAAAATTAGATATAGATGGTATTATGTATCTCATAAGGAGGTGATATGTTTAAGCAAAAATGAGTTTTAAGTGAATATAGGGATATATGAACATTCCTAGCAAAAAAGCACAAATCTGTTACATAAAAAATTTGGTTTTTAAACAAGTCTCTAATTCTGAAGGTAAATATTATTACTCCTCAAAATTAGATATGGATGGGATTATGTCTCTCATAAGGAGGTATATGTTTAAGTAAAAATGAGTTGTAAGTGAATACAGGGATATATGAACATTCCTAGCAAAGAAAACACAAATCTATTACATAACCTGCTTTCCTAAACTATTTCAGGTCACTGTCTTCAAGCATTATGACATGTATTTTGTAAGGGAAGATCACTCTGAGTCAGAAAGAATCATATTCTGATAACAGCTCAGGCAAATATCCGGTGAAATCAAACACAGCAATACCCTGTGAATAAATGGAGGGTGGGACATTGAGGACAAACCAGAATTCTTGGCCTAGATATTAGTTCCATAGGCTTCAAGCTACAGGGTCTGATGGATTCTTATACTTACATAACAATATTAGGGTTCCTATACATTTTCTATGTAAAGTACTTTTGTGAATTTATTTTACCACCCCTAAAATATATCTAACTTTACTCATGCTAGTTACTGAAACTTCTGTGCTGAATTGAATGATATTTTTAGGTTATTTTTATTTTATAACATTTGGAGTATTGATTCCATATTGGAATATTTCCAATGTTTACCAAAACCCTTTCATGTAAATTATTGATTAAAGTACTTCAAATGTTAGCTAACAACTTGTAGACTGATACTTAGCTCTAATTTGTATAAAACACATTCAACTAATCCTAAATATTGTTAAATTGAGTAATAATACATTGGACATCATTATATGCTATGCCTTTTTTTTTTTTTTTCATACTGGATAATGAATTGGGACCTACTTTAAAGTCTTGAGTTTGTCATTATCATTTAAGCATTTGTAGATTTATACAGTGAAATCTCTTCTGCAGGCATTTTGCTTATAATTTGAAGAGATGACTTCTAGCAGATGGGCTTAGAACAGAGAATTTCTCTTCACTGAATATTTAGTATGTCAGCCTCACTAGCTAGTCTTTAGTTTTAACTTTTGATATCTCCTTATTTTCTCCATTATCTAATCCTATTTTAAGTATGAAGGAAATATTTGAAAACTTGATGAGACTGAAGTTGCTCAGAGTAAGCAATCTGTACTCTGTATAAAAAAGTAAAGATGTAAGAATAAGAAAAAAAAAGTGACAGATATTAAACATGAGCCAATTTCAATTTAGTTGATTTTTATTTTAAATTATATATAATATACCTGAAATATAGAAATGGCAAATATACATCATAATACTTAGTTTTCTTCTGAAAGGCCTATATGCATTCTTTTTCATAGACTGCCTGAAAGAACTAAAAAGCAACAAGAAAATAAATATTTTTTAAAGTGCTGTATCAGCTCTTAAAACAGACAGTGCTGACATTTTGAGGTGTGAAAGGGAGATTAATTTTGGATAGAGAGACAGAAGATGGTAAGAAAATTTAAATTCTTTCTTGGCAGATGACAACAATCTCTTTACAGTTTCCTGTTGCTATTCTCTTTTTTGCAACATTATCCACACACCTACTAGTTTCCTTAAGAAGAGCAGACAACTGAGAAGCATCATTTGAATAAGAGTGGTTGAAATATTATGAGGGCATTTTTAAAAAGGAAATGTAATTTTCAAAGGTATTATATGCATGTGCATGCACGCTCAGTTTTGTCCAGCTTTTGGACTGTTGCTCACTAGGTTTCTCTGTCCATGGAATTTCCCAGGCAAGAATACCGGAGTGGGTTGCCATTTCCTACTCTAGGGACTTTTCCTGACCTGGGGTTTGAAACTGCATCTCTTGCATCTCCTGCATTGGCAGGTGGATTCTTTACTAACCAAGCCACCTGGGAAGCCCTTCAAAGGCATTAGTGAGGAAATAATTATCAGGGAAGAATTAACATATTTTGTTTGCAGAAAAGTTGCTTTCAGATTGCTTTATATTTACTGTGTCCTTGAAATTTTGGGGATTCATTTTCTTTGCAAAGTTAGTACTAGGCTACTGGTTTAGACAGGGTACCTAGAACTCTAATTATGGTGGAGTATACATAATAATGATTTCAGACAAGAGTGGGAGTAGATTGGGAGAGACAGCTGCAGACTTCAATTTACCCCTACTTATCTGCTTCAGTGGACAATTTTATTAAATTCGAAAGTCCTATCTTTTGAGAAACTTTTTCAAATTGAATAATTGTCTTTGGAAAACCTTTTTGTGACACCTGGTAAAAAACTCGCCTGCCAGTGCAGAGGACATAAGAAACCCAGGCTTGATCCCTGGGCTAGGAAGATTCCCAGAAGGAGGTCACGACAACCCACTCCAGTATTCTTGCCTGGAGAATCCCTTGGACAGAGGAGCCTGGTGGGTTACAGTCCATGGGGTTGCAAAAGAGTTGGACACAACTGAAGTGACTTAGCACACACACGTAATGAATGTAATGAACACGCACGTAAATGAACACACACACGTGCGTGTGTTTGTGTGTATATATGTGTTGCCAAAAAAAGAGACTAGTTTGCAATCAGTACACTTATGTTCTCTAAAAGCTAAGAAATATTTTCCAATACATAGTAATTACCTTAAGAACAGAAAAAGTATAGTCAGTAACATCTATTTTGTTTCTTACTTCCAAATATCAATATAAGCAATATTTATCTTCATCTTCTAGCCACTTCATCTGATTTTTTTTTTTTCTTTTTTGGTGGGGAATCACCTTCCACAGGACTATGTGTTTTTTAAGAACGGATTAACTTTACACTTGTGGTTCTTTAAAATAATGTAAGATTCAAGTCAGCTCATTCTGTGTTCCATCACTGTGCCCATAGTTATCAACTCAGGGAAGAGCAAGTGATTCTGGTTGGTCCAAAGAGATAATCCATAATATTCCTTGGCACTCTTTGGGTACTGTGTTTGGCAAGCTGACTGAAGGTGAGTCTGGGACATTAGTGGTCATTTTAGCACCAAATAAATGAGAGGAAACTTGAAAATTAAGCCAATGTAAAGAAACCAAAAGTGGTAACACAAAGAAAGAGCTAGAGTAACAGAAAAATACTGGGTCTTAATAAAATAGTTTGAAAAAAAAATCTACTCCAAGAACTTTTAATTACATATTTTCCCCTTATTTACTTACATAAACTAAATAAGAATTATATCACTTAACCCTGTACATAAGTCCTTTTTCATCCTCAACTTTGCCATTTGAGTACCTCTATGTTAGCCACCCTCCTTCATGTGTAGAATTGTAGAGAACATTTCTTGGGATTCTATAAGAATAGAGTTTGCTTAGAACTGAACAGGATACATTTGATTCTGCCTTTCTGTAAAACTCTAAATGTATAAAATGCTTTATTTTTCTCAACTTTATAACATATGTATTTCAACTTGAAAACCCACTTTCCTTGGCTGCACAAACTCCCTCTGTCAGTTTCTATTTTTAAAATTAAATATATGCTATAAATCATAAATATGTCAGTTGTGGAGAATATATGTAAAAGAGGCAAAACTAATATTTCAGTTTCTTTTAAGATTGTGAGAATTTAATTATTCTTGAAAAACTTCAATAAAAATGTTTATCATTAAAAGAAAAGAAAATATTAATTGTTGTCACTATTCTGTCTCTTCTTCAAGTCTCTCCACACAGGCAGTCAAATTCAAAAAATGTTGGCTCTCATGTTTGAAGAAAGTTACATCACAAAGAACAGAAACTATTCTCAGTTCTAAGGATATATTCTGTTATTTTTTAATAAGAAATGAAGAAATAAAAGTATACATGTAATTAATATTTTATGGAAATATATAATTATTAGGAATGATTGATAATTTCTGCTTAATTATATTTTAGTATGTGATAATTAGATGAAAATACCAGGCAATTTTTATGACTGTAAGCATTATTATAATTTATAGCCAAATAAAATATTTTTAGCATCAACCTGGGACACAGGAGAAAGCAGGTAATTATAAGTGAGATTCTATACAAATTGGAATAATTGGGTGCAAAATGGAGCTATCTCATAATTACAGAAGAGTTTTAACATTGATTAGGATAGAATGTATGGAGATTTAAGTATTTTGCTCCTATTCAATATGTGTAAAAAATAAGTATATATGTTTAAATGTATCTTCATATGCTGTTAACCCATTTATCTTCTTAGGAATTCTAAGCCATAGAGATAAATTCTTTTAAAACCTGTCATTTTAAATATTTTCACTTTCAAATTGTGAACATTTTAAGCCAAAGAATGTATTACCTTTTTATTGCTGCATAGCGCATTAACTCAAAAATAGTGACTTTAGGCAATTATTGTTTATCACCTTGTTTAGTGTCTGTGAATGATAAATTGAGTACCAATTTAGCTGGTTCTTCTAACTCAGGAGCTTGAATGAGGTTGCAGTGAGATGCGAGTTAGAGCTGCAGCCATCAGAAATCTTGCCTGAGGTTGAAAGATTTCCTTCCAAGGTGGCTCTTTCTTATCACTGACAAATTATTGTTGCCTGTGTTGGCTGCTGGTGGGAGGCACCAGTTCCTCTTTATTTGTGTGCCTCTCTGTAGGGCTGTTTGAGTATCTTCATGGCATGGGATCTGGCTTCCTGCAGAATAAGCAAGCCAAGAAAACAAGGTGAGAGTTACAATATCTTTAATTACTGCTCCTGGGAAGTTACACACTCTCACTTTCAAAATGTTTACCCTATAGGTCAGATATAATTCACTGTAGAAGGTCACTACTTATAGACATACATACATGAAAGCATTTTTTTGGTGCCAAATTCTTCTCTATGCTACCTTTTTATGCATAGAAGAATCAGTTTGTTTATTAAACTAATATATTTTTAACATAATAGTAAAAGAGTGCCTGTGGTAGGCACCTGCATACAAGCTCAGTCATGTCTACCTCTTTGTTACTTGGTGTATCTGTTTGGAAATATCTTTCTCTTCCCTCACATCTAGGTGATAGGCCAAAGTGTCATTATCCTAAGTTGTAAAGAAGAGAAAGATAATTCTTCAGGTATCTAATCACTCTCCAGTGTTAAGAGTCAGTGGAAATATGTTCCCTTCAAGAGTTAAGCACGAAGGACATGGAGAGGAAAAGTTGCAAAAAATTCACCTTTATAATTGTGGTATAATTATCACACACACACACACACACACACACACACACACACACACACACACGTATATGCTGTGCTGTGCTAAGTCGCTTTAGTCATGTCCAACTCTTTGAAACCCTATGGACTGTATCTGCCAGGCTTCCCTGTCCAAGAGATGCTCCTGGCCAGAACACTGGAATGGGTTGCCATGCCCTCCTTCAGGGCATCTTCCTGACTCAGGGGTAACCTATTTCTCTTATGTCTCTTGCATTGGCAGGTGGGTTCTTTATGATAAGCACTCTCTCTCTCTCTCTCTCTCTCTATATATATATATATATATATATATATAAGCCTCTCTATATACAAATTTACACACACGCACACACATACATATATGTGATCAGGTCAGTTCAGTTGCTCAGTTGTGTCCAACTCTTGGCGACCCCATGGACTGAAGCACACCTGGCTTCCCCTCCATCACTAACTCCCGGATCTTGCTCAAACTCATGTCCATCAAATCAGTGATGCCACCCAACCAATCTCATCCTCTGTGCTCCCCTTTTCCTCCTGCCTTCAGTCTTTCCCAGCATTAGGGTCTTTTCTAATGGGTCAATTCTTCTCATCAAGTGGCCCAAGTATTGGAGCTTGAGCTTCAGTCTGATCAAATATATCTGTATGTGTAAACAAATATACCTATTTATAGATTGTACTACTGAAGTGACCCTTAAGAGGGCTTCTGGATGACTTCTAACAGGAACTGGTAACCAGAGTCAATAATCATGTGATTTATAAGCTTAGAATTTTCAGTTTCATTTCCCACCCCTCAACTTTTGGAGAGTTAAGAGGGCCTGGAGATTGAATTAAATCAGCAATGACCAATGATCTCATCCATCAATCCTCTATAATGAAACCACCCATAAACGGATTTGGGAAGTTTTGGGATTGGTGAACACAACAAAGTTCTGGTAGGATGGTGTACTTCCACCCCTCTTCCACCATACCTTTCCCTATAGTTCTCTTCTATCTGGCTGTGCCTAAGTTGTATCTTCTATAATAAGCTGAAACAGTAAATAAAACACTTTCCTATGAGTCAGCCAGTTAGAAGTGTGTGTAGGCTGGCACTTCATTTACAACTGCCTTTGTAATAGGAGCAGTCTCACAAGACTGAGACCTTAACCTGTGGAGTTTGCACTAACCTCTATTTTTAGTGTCAAAACTGAATTGAAAGATTGAACATCCAATTGATGCAAGGGAATTGGATAATTGGCTTAGAAAAATGACATGTGTTTGATGACAGAAAATGTCACGTGCTTTGTGTTAAAAATATAATAATATTTATTCATTTACTTTTTTATTTAAATTGAGTAACCCTCCAATTTTTCATTGGTTGTTCGGGTTATGGTTGTTTTTTTCTGAGTACTTTTGATAAAGCAAAAACACATCAGGGATTTGGAAAAGAAAATCAAAGAAATTTAGATTAAGAGTGTTGAGAATACATTCTAGAGAGGCTTGAGATAAAGAATTAGAGCAGTATATTAGGGGAAATGCAAAACCAAAAGTATGAATAAGAGAACGTGCAATTTAACAACTAACTAAAGCAATGTAAAGTTGTTCCTTACCTATGTTGGAAAATAATGAGGAACTTCTAAAAGCAGCTAGAGGCAGAGGATAGAACAACAGCAAAAATATATTTCTGTTTAGAATGAACCAATCAAAAAAGTATATTTCTGTTTAGAATGAACCAATCACTTCTGGGGAGGCTGAACACCATTAGGACAAAAAGTGCTACTTTGAATTAAATTTATAATTCTGAAAAATGTTAGGATATTTGGATGTCACTTTTTAAACATTAATTATAATATTTTATGAAATTTGCAAATGCATGCAACATACACTTTATAATTAAGTCACTTACTTTACTGGTAAAATTTTAGACTCAAGCAGTGATTTTAAAAATTTATTTATTTTTATTTATTAGCTCCATTTACCTGGGCATGAATACCTCAAATACTTTAATTTGCTATTTCAGAGCAGGGAAAATCCTTCCTTATAAAATTTACTGCTTCCTCAGTAGTAAAATGCATGGTAATGTAGTAAAGTAGGAAATGGTTGGGGAAAATCACTTAAATCATGAATTTACTTCATGAATAATTTTTATAGCTTCTCACATTCCCCCAAGACCTTTCCCTCCAAGACCTAAGGTCAATTTGTCTCATCCTGGTAGGAGGTAAAAGATAGTGGAACCCACCTGTGGCTGGTTCATATTGATGTTTGGCAGAAACCAACACAATTCTGTAAAGTGATTATCCTTCAAATTAAAAAAAAAAATACACAGTGAAATTCAATAAATCAAATATTCAAGCTACCAATAAAAAAGCAGTGTGTAGCCAGGAGGCTGGCTGCTTACACCTTCAAAGATCAATTATATATTTCACTTACATACAGGAGAATTAAATTGTCTCATATTTTTTATGTTTTCTCTTTGTATTGGGTAATTTTTAGGATACCACTATATTATATTTTAAACCAATATACTGTAAGGAAAAATGTTGTCAGGAATTAATGATCTAGAGTTTATCTTTCTAAATGCTAGACTATTTTGTTTCTTTCAAGAAAAAAACCAATTACATTTAGTAATTATTTTTCATCAAAACTTTAACTCTTAATAATAAGTATGTAAATATTTCAAGACTTTTGAATATTTTCTTTCTCTCCCCATGATTGCAAAATGTATTTTATTATTTCTATTTTGCATTACGACAAAAGAAATTCATGTTTACATCTTCATTGAGTCAAAATAAGCTGTGAATTGATTCTGTATTAATAAGACTTCTTAGAGAGACAGAACCAATAATGTATACATAAAGCAATTCATTATAAGAAACTAACTCATGAGATTGTAGAAGCTGAGAAGTCTCATGATCTGCCACTTGCAAGCGGGAGGCTCAGATAAGCTAGTGATATAGTTCTAGTTCAAATCTGAAGGTTTGAGAACCAGCAGAGCCTATTATATAAGGTGTAGTTCAAGTACTAAAGTTGAAAATTTAGGAATTCCATCAGGAATTCTGATGGTTTAAGTCTCATTCCAAGAGCAGAAGAAAACCCGCTCAATTTGGTAGAGAGTATATATCCCTTTCTCCATCTTTTAGTTCTATTTTGGCCCTCCCGGGATTGGGTAAAGGAATAAGAGTGAATGAGAGGTTAAGAAAATTTTGATATAAGACATATCAAGAAGGTTTAATAGATAATATATATTTATTATTTGACAATTTAGTTAAGTGCCTACCATTCTCATCTATTTAAAATAAATTGGATTTCATAATAATTCTATGAAGTAAACTGAAATTTATCATTATGTTTCTTAATGTAGTGTCCTAGGTTTTCTCAAGATATCAATAAGAATTAATTACTATTAACTGTAATAGTACAAAAATACCAGTTATAATAACTTGAACATAAAAAATCTTTAACCATGTCATAACTTTTAATTAACCTTGATTTTTTAAATCAATAGTAAATTAAAACATAGTATTAATATTGATAATAAATGTTCATTTAGAACCTTCTTTGTCTTGTAGAATTTATTTCCACTATCTTCAATTTTCATCTAAGCCCTGATAGTGAAACCTCGTATTTCTACTTTGTACTGGGAGAACGTTTGAGTTGTATCATAAAGAAGGCTGAGCACTGAAGAACTGATGCCTTTGAATTGTGGTGCTGGAGAATACTCTTTAGAGTCCCTTAGACTGCAAGGAAGAGCAAACTAGTTAATCTTAAAGGAAATCAACTCTGAATATTCTTTGGAAGAATTAATGTTGAAGTTGAAGCTCCAATACTTTGGCCACCTGATGAGAAGAGCTGACTTGTTAGAAAAGACCTTGATGAGGGGAAAGATTGAAGGCAGAAGGAGAAGGGAGCAACAGAGGATGAGATGGTTGGATGGCATCTCCAACTCAATGCACATGAATCTGAGCAAACTCCAGGGATAGTGAAGCAGGCGAGCCCTGGGTGCTGCAGTCCACGGGGAGGCAAAGAGTCAGACAGGACTGACTTACTGACTGAACAAGCAACTGCGAGAACATGGGCTTAAAAAATATACATAACTTGCCCGTTGTTACCCAGGAGGTGAAAGACATGAGATTTGAATGTAAGATTCTCTGACTCCAGAAACTGACTACTGCTATTACATTTTCTCCTTTTGTAAAATTATTCTATACTTCCGGGATTTTTAAAGGTCAATTAAGAATACCTCCTCTTTGCATTTTGATTTAGAGTCATTTTAGTACAACAGGTAGAAAAATGGAGATCAATATATCATATGGTCAAATAGGCTCCTTTGAACTTCACCTCCCAAGTAAAGAGATTCTCAAACGGAATGGGAGATAGTAGTGGCCTTCCCAGGGAGAGTGGACTGTGTGTCCTTCCTTAATATGCTTAGTGGCTCAGTCATGTTTGATCCTGTTTGAACCCACGGATTATAGCCCAGCAGTCTCCTCTGTCCATAGGATACTGGGTGGGTTGCCATTTCCTCCTCCAGGGAATCTTCTCAACCCAGGGGTAGAACCCATGTCTCCTGCATCTCCCGCATTGCAGGTAGATTCTTCACCACTGAGCGATGGGGGAATGCTTCCCCACTAAAATTTTCACAGGGTGTAGACTTGTACAATCTACCTTCTGTGCAGGCAGATTGATCTCATCAACAAGATAAGGAAAGGGTGCTGCCCTCATTTTTGTCTCTCAAGCTCACCAAATAGACAATGCATTTTGCTCTCCTGGGTCAGATATAGTAAAGGGTGGAAGAGAAGCCAGGTACTCACCTCAACACAGAAAAATGAGGACCTTTGCTGCAGTGCTCTCAAAAGTATTATCAGGAAAGTTTGACTGCCTTTAAAGAATGCTTGAATAAGGAGTTTGGTTTACTTTTTAGCTTAGATTGTTTTAACACAAGCTCCTAATAATTACCATGTAATATAATATGTGGTTTGTCAGTCACTAAGTCATGTCTGACTCTTTGTGACCCCATGGACTGTAGCCCACCAGGCTCTTCTTTCCTTTGCCATCTCCTGAAGTTTGCTTATATTCATGTCCATTGAGTAAGTGATATAAAAAATATAATATAAATAGATACCAGAATGCTTGTCATTAATTTAATTTGGGGCGGAACAAAAATATTGCACTTTGGAATATATTCAGATAAATTGATTTTTTAAAATTTGAAGTATAGTCTTCTATTTCTGACTTAAAATAGAAGCCAATATTTAATTTTTTTGAAACTCTTCCAAATTTTCATAGAAACCTTTTCAATGACTTGAAAGTCAATGCTAATTTTTGAAACACATCTGTCACCAGGGATGGATGACCTAATTTAGATGAATTGTGATTCAAGTATTCATCTAAAATTCAAGGTTGACCTACATCAAAAGTGAGAGACTTGAAATTTGGTTAACTTTATTCATTACTTTTCCTCTTTGCGTATCTTTTTACTTCCTGCTTCTGACTTGCCTTAGAAGCAGAACTGTGAGCAGTGTCAGAAAAGCTGTTTCTATGATGATTCTATATAGCTACAAATAACGTGGAAAATCTCCAGATTTTCAGCCTCAAGAAATTTCAAATCTGGGAGAGTTTTCATAAATGTCTTCCTTTTTCTGTATCATGTGATAGTCTCATTACTTATGAACACAGTGTATTTGGTATGACAAGCATGTTCTTTGTTTTTTTTTGCTAGAATATACAGAGATTGATTTTTATTTCACTTTACATTGACTCTATCTTCATTCATTTCAGAATTAGCAATATATTTTTACAAAAATAATCACAAATATAGGAAAAATTATTTTCAGAGAAGTCTTTCTCATGGCTGGCTTCAACATATTTTTTTAATATCTTGCCTGGAATGTGTCCTCCTAAAGTGGCTTTTTTCCTATATAAAGTTGTTACATCCACTATTATATTGTCTTAGTTCTTTCATTGAAGGGTATAACTATGTTACCATCTTGGATTTTTTTATTAGTTTACTAGATGATTGCATTTCTCCCTGAATTGGAAGATAAATTGCATGAAGTCAGGAATCTTTTATCTTTAAGTCATTTCCTGGATGCCTTGAATAAGACCTGGAAGAGCATGTGGCATGTGTATACAGACTTTCAGACTCATAAAAATACTGCTCACTATACTTAAAAAAAAAAAAAGTTGTCATGTTATGAACCCAGAAATTTAGCCACTTTTCCGTTTTTCTATAACTTAATCACACACTATGTATGTTGATTAAGTATTTTCTAAGTAGCCTCATGTGCAGACTGGCAAATTTCCTTTTTCTCAGTGCACCATATTTTTGATGCATTATCATTGAACTCATGGTAACAGCACTATAATACATACCTGAGCAAAGTTTATCTAATACACATATTTTCTTTACAAGGTATAGCACAACCTCCTTGTACTTATGGATAATAGACACCACTTTGGTACTCTTCTTGGGGGCCATTTTAAATAGTACAATCATCAACAAAATCACAAAAATCAACACAGATGGCCCTTAAATAGTCTGTGAAAAAGCACACTTCTTTTGAGTATGAGAGCTGAAATAATAAGGCAGAGAAAATGTTTCTTTGTTCAACATCAGCTCTGCACACACTTACAAATGAAGATAAAAACACTTCGCACTTCAAGTATTGATTCAAGATATACAGTTTATGTGCCAATTATTCTATATGATCTTTAAGAGCAGCATCTAAACTTTATTGAACTTTGTAACCCACCATCATACACAATACTATTACAAAGTGTAAACTCAATTTCCTATCAATGATTTGGCATGGCATAGAAGTTAGTTTGTCCTGCGAAGATTTTGGTGTGTATATTTTTACTTCATGGCAGTAGTTTGGCTTTCACGCATTTCTAAATTAAAGATAAAGACCATAGGCTGATAAAGATAAAGACCATAAGCTGATTAACTTCAGCAATAAGTGTGCAGGTAAATAAGATCTTGAGAAAGTAATATATAATGTTAAATCCAAAATGGAATTAGGACTCTATTTTTATAGTGTCAAGAATAAGGCAAGATTTGGGAGAAAGATTTAGCAATTGCAAACATGCCTAGATGTTTACCCCAACCAGCTTTCATTCATTTTGCTTCATAACACAAGGACTAAATTCTTATTCTCATTTTAACTCCTGACACAAATATCTCTTATTCCTCACTGGTGACATAGAATTTGCTCCTATACACCCACATTTTATTAGAATAGATTCTGAGACTGGCATGAACTAAGTGCACTTGGCATGGAACAGAACTAAAGAATGTTAGGACTGACATCCTTAATTAAGGAACCATTTTCACTATTGAACATAAATCTACAATACAAATAATTTATATGAGAAAAAATATTACAAATAGCTTTTCCAAACAACTGACATGAATATAAAAGGGTTATTGGAATATGTACGTGCATGTATATATGCTTTGTTGTTGTTGTTTAGTAACTAAGTCATGCCCAACTCTTTGTGACCCCATGGACTGTAGCCCTCTAGGCTTCCGTATCCATGGGATTTTCCGGGCAAGAATACTGGAGTGGGTTGTCATTTCCTTTTCCAAGAAGGGGCTCTTCTTGACCCAGGAATCGAATCCTGGTGTTCTACATTGGCAGGCAGATTCTTTACCGCTGAGCCAGCAGGGAAGCTATGTATGTGTGCTAGATCCTTCTATTTCATTAAAGAATATTAACTAGACTGGCATAATATTGATTAGTGACTTCTTATCAAAAAACATGATTAAAATGCCTATGGGCATAAATGAGCTAGTTGTGGAAAGTGATTAAAGTAGATATTATTAAAAGGTAAAGTTTAAAGTAAAATGTTAGATGTGGCTTCTTGGAAAGGTAGGCTGTTTGGAGTATCTTATACATCATTATAAAGAGCTTTGAGAGTATTTTTTAAAATAAGAAATACCTTGGCAATGGCTCCCAGTTCAAATTTAAAACAAATGTGCTTTCTGTGTTCTCATTTGTAATCTAACATGGATTCTGACTCTCTCTCACATTGTCAGTCTTATATTCAAGGAAAGAACTTAGTCCCAGGCTTGCCCAGTCCAGCTTTCTTCACTTTGTCTATCAAAAGCAAAGACACTTTGTCTTCACTTTGTCTATCTTTCTTCACTTTGTATATTCTATTATGTATATTTATTCATATCTATTGGCAAAATGTATAGGCTGTAACTCAAAATGTTCAGAGTTAAGAGTTCAAATTCCATTGTACTTCATACTGCATAACTTCACATAAAAAAGCTGTTTATTGATCCAACTAATATCAATTAAACACTTTCTGTATATGAGGCACTATTATAAGCAATTCTTATACATGAGTGAACAAAATAAGCAGAATGTATTGATCTTGCAGAGCTTATATCCCAGCAGGAATGATAATATCTAGCAGAAAACAAAAACAAAAATACCACTGTCAGCCCTAGCACGAGTTTAAGACATCCTTTAAGTTGATTCTGAGCTTTATAACAGCATGTTCAGTAGTCTTCGTTACAGAGTAAAGCCAGGTAAGAACCAAGGGGTTGGAGATATACAAAATGTAACCAATATTCAATTCACAAATCACAAAGTTTATTGTACACAATTAATCAAAGAAAGGAGAGAAAGGGGTAACAGACCACTTTGAGAAGTCTGGGAAAGAGTCATCTTAGCATGAACAGCCATCGCATGCTGACCTCAGTTCTAGGAAATTATCTCATGGTAAATATGATGTGAAGCACAGGGAAACCTGGTGTGTTGCAATCTGTAGAGTTGCAGAGTTGGACACAACTGAGCCACTAAGCAACAACAACAGAATATGAGGAGGAAGCCTCCTTCTGCTTTAATATAGCCCCTGGCAGTGTCCCTCTAGAATAATCTCTGGGTGGAGTCTGGTTCTCCAGCAAAGAACAATCAAGTCACTAGCTCTCACCAATAGGCTTGTTGTAGTTACACCCTACTACATCTGTTGCTCTGTCAGTTATCTCTGTCCATTGCTCCTCCTATTCCAAGGGAAATCTTTCAACAGAAATTACTAAACAAATTCTTCATCTAAAGTAGTGTTCTTAATTCATCACTCTAAGATACTCACTATCTTATACTGGGCATTTCAAAACAATTAGTATGGAAGTTCACATTGGGTATGGTGACTCCATCCTGAATTATATAACTTAGCTTAAGTCCAATGAGCTTCACACAAAATGAGTGGGAATCATAACACAAAAGAAGTCACATTCTAACAAGTGCTTTTGATATGGTGAGCTCCTAGAGAAACACACTTGAAAACCAGTGCCATGAAGAGAGAGAAAAGAGATGCTTCAACTGGCATCAAGTTTATCTCTGATAGGGTCTCCTCTCAGCTTGTTATTTTTATGTTGAGCATTTATACGTTCAGTTGTCTATAGAGAGTCTTCCTGAGGTGGCACTAGTGGTAAGGAACCTGCCTACCAATGCAGGAGACATAAGAGAGATGGGTCCAATCCCTGGGTTGGGAAGATCCCCTGGAGGTGGGCATGGCAACCCACTCCAATACTCCTGCCTTGAGAATCCCAGGGACAAAGGAGCCTGGTGGACTATAGTCCAGAGGGTCACAAAGGGTCAGACAGACATGACTGAAGTGACTTAGCATTCAGTCTTCCAGAAATACTTTATTAAATCCAAAGTACATAATATATTAGCAATTACTCTCAAGAATCAGGAAATTATATTTGGACCTTTCCATTACCTCAGAAACGCTACCGTGCTAATTGCATTCTTTTGGAAGGAAACACCAAGACCAGGTAAAAAATACCAAAAAAAAAAAAAAAAAAGTCGATAAATGCCTAAGAAAAATAAAAGGAAGAGGGAGCAAGTGTAGGCAGGGTAAGTCTGCACTCTGCAATGCAGGTCTGACATCTGTGAAAGGAGCATGAGGAAAAAGACTAGGTAGAAATAGCCTCAGACAGCGGTGCAGCTCTGAGAAGATTTGGGCCAATACCAGAGAGCTCTGGGACAACTGCCATGGAGGAGGTCCACTCTGATGAGAAATGCCTAAACTAGCACTGCCATCTTTAGTGGTCATTGCCTGGCAGCTGCTTGGGAAGAGCGTGATAGATTTGCTATCATGATTTCTGTATCTGACTAATTTCATATGAATTTTAAATATTACTTCAGAGCAAGAACTTTAGGATAAAATAACACTGGTAAACAACACAGCTTCAGCACTCAACACTAAAAGCTTTTTATTTTGTGTCTTTATTTTCCTTTTTAGAAAGCCATTTACTTTTCTTAGCTAGAATTTGTTGTTGTATAAAATAGTGAAGCTAAATCCTACTTTTTAGGGCAGAGGTAAATTTTAGAATGTGCGTAATGTTTCACATATATGAAAGAATAAATGGAAACGTAACTCGTTAAGAGGGGAACTTTATGGGAATAAGTGTATAGCTGCATCAAAGCTCACCAAATTGTACTTTTGAAATATGTAAAATTTATTCTACATTGAGAAATTTTATACTAATAAAGCTACACAACATCTATGTGATGTTTAAATGTTTCTCACCCTTTTTTGAATAAGAAAACAGAATAGACAGTTGTTTATCTTCCTTTTTCTGTCATATAGACACAAAAGAATGGTAAAATACTATGTATTATTTATTGCTTTTATTTACAAACACTTTGGGGGGAAAATTGCTGTTCCTGGAGCCCTATGAGAAAGGAAGTCATATTTTTAAAATGCAAAAAGTGGAAATCAGGTAATTTAAACAATTTGTATAATACATGAGATTCCATCAAATTTCCAGAAGCTGAATCTTGTTAAAATGCATAATGTACCTCTATAGATCTTTCTGGTAAGTCCAACATAACAAAGAGTTCAACCATAAAATTTCTAAGGACATTTACTGCACTGCATCAAAAACATGGGGAAAGTATCCGGAAATTGTCTAACCAAAATGAAAAAAAAAAAAAAAAGGAATAGCAGGAAATGATACAGCACTTAACTACATTTACAAAACACCAAAAACTAAAAATTTACCTGCTCCTTCCTTCTTTCCTGACCCCCTCTTTTCCTGCATCCCTCCCTCTGTTCTTATTTTTCTTTCTTAAAAAAAAAATAAGACAACTTGCACTGTCAGATTTCTCTGTGTCTACCCAGCCTGTTTTTCACAGAGATTGATTTTAAACTATTTTTCAAAGATAGAGAATGAGAGAGAGCACCGTCCCTCATCCTAGGTTTTGCTCTCAGTGGTTTAAGTTACCCTTGGTCAACCGTGATTTCAAAAATGTAAATAGAAAAGCTTAGAAATAAATGAATCATAAATTTTAAATTGTACACCACTCTGGGGAGTGTGAAAAAATCTTGTGCATACTGGGTTTTCCCACCCTGGATGTTGATCATTCCTTTGCCCAACATCAGTTTGGTTCAGTTCAGTCGCTCAGTCGTGTCCAACTCTGTGACCCCATGGACTGCAGCACCCCAGGCCTCCCTATTCTTCACAACTCCCAGAGCTTGCTCAAACTCATGTCCATCGAGTCGGTGATGCCATCCAACCATCTCACCCTCTGTCGTCCCCTTCTCCTCCTGCCGTCAATCTTGCCCAGCATCAGGGTCTTTTCCAATGAGTCAGCTCTTCGCATCAAGTGGCCTAAGTATTGGAGTTTCAGCTTCAGCATCAGTCCTTCCAATGAATATTCAGAGCTGATTTCCTTTAGGATGCGCTGGTTGGACCTGCTTGCAGTCCAAGGGACTCTCAATATTCTTCACCACCACCACAGTTCAAAAGTATCAATTCTTCGACACTCAGCCTTCTTTATAGGCCAACTCTCACATCCATACCTGACTACTGGAAAAACCATAGCTTTGCCTAGATGGACTTTTGTTGACAAAGTAATGTCTCTGCTTTTTGATATGCTGTCTAGATTGCCCAGTGTATCTACACTGTATTTGCTACATGCCCATTTTTAGCCATTTAGTAGACTTAGTTATCAGATCAACTGTCACAGTAACACAGTGCTTGTTTGAGTAACACTTATTTCACTGAATAATCACCCTGAAGCACAAGAGTAGTGGTATTGGCAAATGAGATATTTTCTTACTGTGCCTCATATATAAACTAAATTTTGTCACATGTATGTATGAATATGGAAAAAACAGTATATATATATATACTGTATATATACTATATATACAGTATATGTATATATATACATACTTGGGTGTGGTACTTTCCAAGGTTTCAGGCATACACTAAACGTAGACTAACATATATATGCATGTATATACACACACACGTATAAATATTTTGCCTATTCATCTTGAATCAAGCAACCATACTGAACTACCTCATATTCTAACAATTTCAGCTGTTTTTCTTGAAATTCATTTAGATGTTTCATGCAGAGAATCATTTAACCTGAAAAGTCATAATTGTAGGCCATACGTTTGTCATAAAAATTGAGGTTCCAACACTATTTTAGCTAGCTGTATTATATACTATTTTATAGTTGAACAATAATATATTTGATATTCCTTACTGTTGCACATCTAGGTGGTTTTCTAATTTTTGGATGAATAATGAGCTAAAGAAACAAACACAGTAACTACAACAATGACTATTGCCTTCGAATAAATTCCTGAAAGTAGAATTGTTTAGTGGCATGCTTTAAAAATATATGTTCATACATGTAGACCTGTGGGCATACCTCATTTTATTACACTTTTGTTTATTGTGCTTTGCAGATTGTGCTTTAACATCCCTTCATAACAATGCACAAAAAAGTGGATCATTCTGTAGAAATATGTTAAGAAACTGTTTTTCTTTCTTATTTCCCATATTAAAAAGGAAGTTTTTTTCATTTAGGATAGGCTGAAATTATGCTTACTTTCATTCAAAAAAATTAATTGATCACATATCATGTGCCAATAACAAACAACATTAGAATCAATATTGGAATTGTTCGGGGCCATGGAAATCTGTCCAAAAGGAATGCCAAATATTATCACCTCCCCTCCATACTCTAAATCATATTACTCACATATCATGTGCCAATAACAAACAACATTAGAATCAATATTGGAATTGTTCAGGGCCATGGAAATCTGTCCAAAAGGAATGCCAAATATTATCACCTCCCCTCCACCCTCTAAATCATATTACTAACACCTTCCTTTGTGGAAAAGAGGACTGAGCTTTATAAAAGTGCTTGGCATTAAACTTTAAGCTGTCCACATCATCTTACTGATACATGTAAAGGTTTTACAAGTGTCTTCTATTATCTCAGACATTACTTCTATGTACTTTCTATACACAAATATAAAAACAAAATTTCTAGTGAATAATTCTACCAATATTTCCTCCATAACTTTGTGTTCAAGCTTCTATTATCTAGTAGGCACATATTATTCCTAGGGAATAATGCCTGTTCTTATATTGCAGACCAAGATGTTTTATTGTAAACTAATATATTTCCAGAGTTTTGAAAGCAACACTTAACTCCTTTGTGTTGTACCTTACAACACAAACATATTGATTTGAACTTGAGGGCAAACTCTTCCTGCTGCTTGGTGACTGCCAAGATACTTGATGGATGCATCCATCATTTATCAATGCTCACTCTAATAAGATTTTTCTTTTTCTATAAAACTTTAAAAATATTTCTCCACATTCAAATGAATAATAAGTGGAACACATTTTTTACTCATACCTTGTTCATAGTAGAATATTCTTGGATTCCATTCATCTTATTGCTTTATTACTTTCCAAAGTCAATATGACTAAATGCAACTAAATATTCCATAACTAATTCATAATTTTATAAAAAATTATAAATGTCAAATTACTTGTTTATTTGTCTAATTATCTGCCACTATATGTATATAGATATATATATATATATGGTTTATTATCATTGGGAAACTGAGTTTAGGTTGAGTGTTGTTTTATTGAATTTTTGTTAATTAAATTATTTCCCTTATGAGATGTCTATAGTTAGCAGTCTTATATTACAAATTTAATTAAAATACTTCAGTTTTAAACATACTTTAGTGCTTATATCTTTTTACCAGTATTTTTACTGCTGCAAATATAAAAGTAAACACATCTCAGACCCTTCATGGAGTAAAATATAGATTAGCTCAAAAGAACATATATGCAAAAAAATAACTTTCTATAAGTTTTAAAATGAAAAGAAGTGAATAATGTACAAACTAAACAGTTGAAAATATTTAGTATAATTTCAGCTGTTTTTCATCTGAGCTCATGTCATTTTAAAATTAAAGTGGTTTCCAATTAGAAAATAATGGAATTATCCTTTATTCCAATTGACTATGAGTTATTTTTTAGTTTAAGTTTGTGAATCACAACTGGCATTATTACTATGTAAAATAAATTCATATTACATGAAAAAAATGCAAAATCACTAATGTATATAATGTTGTTGATAAATAAAAATTATCCTGAATATTGTAAATACATTAACAAGCAAAGTTTTAAATCTAAACTTTGTACATTAAAGCTGCATTTCAGGTGTGGGAACATTTAGTGAAGAAAAACAAGCAAGTGACTATACCTTTTGGCTCAGATATTAGAAACAATTTGAAAACTAAATCAGTTTTGTCATGAAACTATGTTTTCTTCTTATGTTTTCAATTTTCTAGAATGTCAATCTGATTTGAAAGCATTTATCTTATATCTGAACCACTGAAGATGTTTCATTAATAAATCAATGCTAGAGTATAATTTGACGTAATTTTTCTGTATTCAAACATGTAAGTAGTCTTCATAAAGATAAGCAAATGCAGAAGCTTGCATGCTCTCAATGATAAAGGATTTTACTCTTATTGTTTCTTCAAATGCAAAGATTACTTTGCTGACTTTGGTGATTTATAAAAGTGTTCATATGAACCATCTCATTGATATTTGAACATTAATGTTTCAATTCTACACCCTGAAATGAGACAAGCTGATAACACGCATAGATGCAGTATTTTCTGAATTTTTCTCTGATAGTCACAATGATGGTGGTGGTTTAGCCACTAAGTCATGTCCAATTCTTGTGACACCATGGACTATATCCCTCCAGGATCCTCTGTCCATGGGATTTCCCAGTCGAGAATTCTGGAGTGGGTTGCCATTTCCTTCTCCAGAGGATCTTCCCCACCCAGGGATCAAACTCAAGCCTCCTGCATTACAGTCCATCTCCTGTATTGCAAGGGATTCTTTACCCACGGAGCCAATTTAAAATAAACTTGCAGGAATACTCAAAAGAAATACTACTAAGACATTATTTCATGCATACAAAGCACTTTTTAAGCACTTAGAGACAAGTACTTAATACTGAGAGTATTACCATTATGATATCATTGAAATAAAGACTTAATACTATTTTCTTAAGATTTTGCAAACATTCTAAGGAAATAAAAAACAAAGTAAGCACAGTGATTTATTTTATATAACCATTTACATAAATGATATACTGGTATTACTATTTGATTAGTAAACTATTAGATACTGATACACATATTTATACCTAGCTACTGCTCTGAGCCCCAGCTGCCACAGTTTGGCCCCTCTCTGGAGGTCCCTATGATTTACTGATGAAGGGATTCATTCCTTACAAAGAAGAGGCCCTCAACTCCACTACAAAGACAAGGGTCCTTTATGATTGTTGGATGCCTATCTTATACCAGAAGTTATCAAACACTTTGGGGTTTACTCCAGAATTCATACCAGTATGATGAAATGGAACTGTCAGGGGAGTGTAATTTCCTCAATTCTGTCTCGTCACAACAAAGATTTGAAGTGACGGATGTAAAGCCCTCGGCGTGTCACAGCTCTCAGACAGTCCATGTTACAGTTCTCAGACAGATCTGTTTTATTTAGAAAATAAGGGCGTGCCTACCCAAACGACGTGAAGAGAAGAGACAGAAAGATATAGAAAGAGGGAATGAGCATGCATGGGAGAAAGACCCCTGGTCCTTTGGCTCCTCTTTTTATATGTTTTTTCCTCCCCCTGGGCCTGCCCTATGTAAACTGGGCTAGCCAGGAGTGCCTTGTTCTACCTGAGGTCCGAACTCCCATCCTCGGACCTTCCTTTGTTCTGTTTTCAAGGGCTTTTCCCTTGCTTGTCTTTTAGCCACCGCCATTCTGGACTCTTTTTTCCTATTCTAACTACCTAACAGAACTATATTAGAGCACATATTTATTCTACTTTTAAAGAGGGAAGAATTAGAGCCTTGGCTTCCTCATCTATAATAATTTTCATCTATCATTCAAATTTTGACTATAAAATAATTTTTACATAAATTATGTAGAAAATTGATCCTAAATAAAAATGGATTCCACCTGAAAATTTTTAATACTTTTTCTTATATCCTTTTTATACTTGTTGATTCATATGAAACACTTTCTAGACTCACAGATAAGTTATTTAGAGCAGTTTTCAATAATCTATTTATTCCCCTATATTCAGTTTCTTGTGTCCAAGCACTGATCTAGCAATAGAGATGCAAAATGTAACAAAAGAAAACAAAACAACAATGAACAGCTTTAAAAGAGTTCCACTGTCATGACCCTTATAGTTTTATGGGAATCCAGAGTCAAAAGAAGTAAATAAAGTAATGAGAAAAATTGTCTGTGAGAAGAGCTATGGTGATAAAACTGACGCTTCTGCACTATCCTAATAGTGCTTTTTTATTAATCTCACAATATAGTTTTATCATGAAAGTATTCCCAACTTTTTTCCTCACCTAAATTTTAATTATTTCAAACTAATGAAATGTAATATTTGAATCTGAAGCATTTAATTAATTGCTGTTTTATTAACAGAACAAAGGAGAAAAACAGTAAAACTTGAATTGGTCAAGAGATAAGTCCAGAAAGACATAAAACTTCAAAGATATTCGAGATACTGGCTCTTTGAACTACAGGAAGAGGAGTGTATAAGATGGATGGCATAATGAAATCGCATCCAATCATCCAAATTCTACTCATCAAGAATGGTCTCTTCTATAGTATACAAAGACCAAAATCGTTTGGGAAGTGGATTTATGTCCTGGAGTAACCACAGAATAAATTTTTAAAGTTTGCTTTATATAAAAGTGCATTCCAAAAGGTGGAGCTTGAAGCCTGTTGACCTCTGTCTATGCCGGTTATCCTTTTCCATATCCAGCTGCCTTTTAATTCAATTGCCTGCCCTGATTGCTTCTAATAACATTTATGTATATATCAACTTGCTATTTTTCCTTGATCAGGCCCAATTATGATGGCCTAGTAAGTGGGCTTCTTTATCAAAATTTAAAAATCCAGAGTAAATATGAGGTTGTCCTGAAACTAAGTCCCCAGTTTAAGGAAGTTTTTGCTGCTTTTATCATTAAGGTCAAAGAATCAATTCTTCAGCAGGAGACATAAGAGATGCAGGTTTGATCCCTGGGTCAGGAAGATTCCCTAGAGAATGTCATGGCAACCTAGCCCAGTATTCTTGCCTGGAGAATCTTAAGGGTAGAAGAGCCTGGAGGCTACAGCCCATAGCGTCACAGAGGGTTGGACACGACTGAACGACTTAGCATACAGGTTGACAGCATACAGCCTTGACTGTACCCCTTTCCCAATTTTCAACCAGTGAGTTTTTCTCGGTCCAATGTCCAGTTCTAACTGTTGCTTCTTGATCTGCATATAAGATTCTCAGGAGGCAGGTAAGGTGGTCTGGTATTCCCATCTCTTTAAGAATTTTCCACAGTTTGTTGTGATCCACACAGCCAAAGGCTTAGCATAGTCAATGAAGCAGATGTAGATGTTTTTCTGGAATTCCCTTCCCTTGCTTTTCCTATGATTCAACAGATATTAGCAATTTGATCTCGGGTCCCTCTGCCTTTTCTATAACATTATATAAACTAACAAAAGTTTCTATAGGTTATAAAACATACTCACTCTGTCTTATGTAGAAACAAATCTATACAAAATACATTAATGTATTTAATATTCCAAGATATTTCTCAGGTGCATTGAAAAGCACTATATAATTTTTCTCTAGGGACTGTGAAAATCTGACTATAGATTGATTTTTAACCTACTGACAATAGATTTTTGAAGAAAATCATAAACAGATTTACTAAACACACTTATAAATGTTAATTATTTCTGAAGCAGTAACAATATTGAAAAGCTTTCAGAAGGATGGATATTAAAATAAATGCTCTTGAAGTCAATAAAAATTCAAGATGTTAAATCTTCTTCCTCCATATAAGGTTAACAGCTTCTATCATTTAAAAGCCAACATTTCAGTTCAGTTCAATTCAGTCGCTCAGTTGTATCTGACTCTTTGCAACCCTATGGACTGTAGCACACCAGGCCTCCCTGTCCATCACCAACTCCCAGAGTTTACTCAAACTCATGTCCATTGAGTCAGTGATGCCATCCAACCGTCTTACCCTCTGTCGCCCCCTTCTCCACACACCTTCAATCTTTCCCAGCATCAGGGTCTTTTCAAATGAGTCAGTTCTTTGCATCAGGTGGCCAAAGTATTGGAGTTTCATCTTCAGCATCAGTCCTTCCAACGAACATTCAGGACTGATTTCCTTTAGGATGGACTGGTTGGACCTCCGTGCAGTCCAAGGGACTCTCAAGAATCTTCTCCAACACCACAGTTCAAAAGCATCAGTTCTTTGGTGCTCAGCTTTCTTTATAGTCCAACTCTCATAAGACTACTAGGAAAACCATAGCTTTGACTAAATGGACCTTTATTAGTAAAGTAATATCTCTGCTTTTTAATATACTGTCTAGGTTAGTCATAACTTTTTTCCAAGGAGCAAGCATCTTTTAATTTCATGGCTGCAGTCACCATCTGCAGTGATTTTGGAGCCCCCAAAAATAAAGTCTTTCACTGTTTCCATTGTGATTAAATAAACCAACATTTATCTAAGTGAAAACGACATGCTTCTAGAGAATCCACATATTTCCAAAATTCCTATACCAGTCAAGAGTATAGTTAAGAGACACTCAACCTGAAGATTGGAAGAATACTGGGAAAACTGGAACACATTTTAAAATAGGCAACTACATTGAATATTATTTCCTCTAATTAAGATATTCTAGCAATCTTTGGGCAAAACTTGTCAAATAATTTTGTAGTTTTTTTATCATAATATAAAATCTGCTTAATATTGATATTCATAAACAATTTAAATTTTATTCAAACTTAATTTCAGTGCTCATTATGAAGAAAATTAATTGTAGCAATGTACTTATTTTTATTTAATTATCTTTAATGTCAGCAAGTAATTTTAAATAAGAATTGATTAGAATACAATAATATTCATTTTCTATGCATAAGCATCATAATAAAACATAGGAATTGTGAAATTGGATATCGTCAGAGGAAGTCTTTGAATTCCCCTACTTTGTGTCTAAATTAAAGTATGTGAATTTGGGGGATGAAGTTGACAGTTTATAGTTGGATTCGTGATCTCTGAAGATTTAGCTTCAGGACCAGGGGCCAGGCTTGATCATTCAAGAGCTTCTGTGAGGCAGAGTTTTATTAAAGTAATAAAAGGGACAGAGAAAGCTTCTGGCATAGACATCAGAAGGGGAATGAAGAGTGCCCCACTTGCTAGTCTTATCAAAGCCTTATATACTTTTACCAGACCCATTCCCACAACATACATCTTAAGATAACAAGGTTAGTCAGAAGGTTCTTGCTGAGAAGAAGAAATATACCCCGGAACAAGTTATATTATTATTATATAATCATTAGTACAGAGCTTAAGGAACAACACACCCTTGAGTAAGATGAGTTTTGTTGTGTAATCCATTAGCTCTGGGCTTAAAGAAAATATATGACTATGACAATGCAATGTAGGGAAAAAAAAAGTTTGTACTTCTCTTCTCCTTGAGAGCTCCAAACCCCTTTCTCCTTCTTGAGGGCCCCAGACCCCTTCCTCCTTGAAGGCTCTGGACTCTTTAATAACCTACCTAAGAATTACTTCTCTCAAAGTGAACCAGACTTCCTTTCCTGCAATTTATTCTTGGCTCTGTGATACTAAAATAGGTTAGTAAATATTGATCTAGGCTTCTATCCAAAGTTATAATTACCAAAATTGTTCCAAAGAATACTAATTCATGGATTTATTCCCACTCCACCCTCCCTCAAAAAAAAAAAAAAAGAAAGAAAGTCTCCTGTCAAATAAATTTGAAATATGTATGCTATACTTTCACATTGAAGATTTACTTACTTTACAGCAATTTGCAAATTTGTTTTCATCCTTTTTTTTTTTTTTTAAGTCTCTCTGGAGACCAGTGTTTCAAAATATGAATCTTGCTACACACTTCAGTAGAGAAACTAAAGAAGTGATTCTAGAAAGGCACATTGTGGTCAGATCTAGAATGTTTGAATGACCAGATAAAGAGCTTCAATTTAATTATGTTGGCAGTAGTGTACCATTTAAAGAAAGAAGAGTGATGAAAATGATGTTTTCACCATCAGTTTTCAAAGAAAACTGCTGAGAAAGAGACTTGCTTTAGAGAGAAGCCAGGAAGTTACTGTAACAACTGAAGTTCTTTCTTTATTAATTTGACCACATCCAGATATTAACATAAGTATTTAACATAGCATATCCTGACAGTGATGTTTTAAGTGGGTTAATCCATTATAAGCTATTGCATTCTATTCTTTCAAAGTCCTCTGACTCTCTCATCCTCCTGCATTTCATTCACATACTCACACACTGCTGCCCTGCTCTGATTACCTTAGTAGCCATTTATCCCATGCCGTGAATGAAATGCCTATACCTCAATTTCATTTCTGGCCCCAGTTTCCCAATTTTGAGATCATTTTCTCTTCATATTGATTTTTACAGTAGACAGAAGAATTTATTAGGATCAATTTTATTTATTGCTTTCAGAATTCTGTAACTTCAATAAGGTCATGAAAGGTTAATGCTTCTTTATTAAAATGAATAAGCCCAATTTCCTCAAACTTTTCTCTCAAATAACATCATTGATTCTGATACATTGTGTGCTCTGCTCCCTCAAGGATAATTACGCTGTTGAGTGGCTATATGCCAACCAGTATTTTACAACATGTTCCAGTCATGTCCAGAATCACATAAGGATTGCTCTTGTTTAAATGCAGTTGCTCTAATAGAATTTCTGCCATCTTTTCATCCATACATTAGGCTTTGGGTTCATGGATATTATTGTAATCATAAAATAATTTTCTTCTGTCAAGGTTATTAACTTAAGGTCCACTTAGCTGAAATTAGCAGACTTATTTTTCTAGTCTTTCTGGATCATAACTGTCTTTCCTGAATGGTGTACCAATTTACTTTTTATCTGACAAAAATATTTCACACACTTTATTGCTTACTAATTATTCAAGATAAATGGCAAGTATGTCATTTTTAAAGTCATGCATTTTTTAAGTTTATGGTAAGATATTTTAACTGTAAAAATAGTTTAAAAGTAGAACATGAAATTGAATTAGAAATGATTTGATTCTATGAAGACATTTCTAATGTAAATAACATTAGAGTTTTAAGCAAATGTCCTTAAACATTGTCCAAGCTCAATTGTTTTACAAAATAAGGGCGAATGAATTAGCAATAATATAGCATAAGGTAGGGATGTCTGCTTTGTGTCCAAGATGTGTGCCACATGGTTCTAATAATTTCACAGTATCATCAAACCCTATACCTGCAAGGTAAGCAACTTACAAACTGGAAAATAATTATATCACCGAGGTTCTCCCATAGGATTGAATTTTCTGAGCACCGCCTCAGTCTCCTCAGCCTAGAGGCCTGGCATCAGAAGGAGGGCCCCCAGAGCATTTGACTTTGAAGGCCAGTAGGGCTTAAGTGCAGGAGCTCCACAGAACTGGGGGGGAACAGATAATCTACTCTTGGAAGATGCATACAAGTTCAGACCCAGGGCGAAGCAGTGACTTCATAGGAACCTGGGCCAGACCTACCTGCATGTCTTGTAGGGTCTCCTGGGGATGCAGGGGTTGGCTGTGGCTCACTAACAGCAAAGATACTGGTGGCAGAAGCCCCAGGGGATATTCATGAGTGTGAGCTCTCCCAGAGGTCACAATTTTAGCAAGGAGACCTGGCCCCACCCAAAAGCCTACATCCTTCAGTTCTGGGACACCTCAGGCCAAAAACAACCAACAGGGTGGGACCCATCAGCAGACAGATTGCATAAAGTCATCAGGAGAGCACAGTCATCTCTAAACACAACCCTTGACTGCTCACTAGAGACATAACACCCAGTCCCACCCACTTCTGCTTCATTGACTACACTAAAGTCTTTGACTTTATGGATCACAACAAACTGGAAAATTTTTAAAGAGATGGGAATACCAGAATATCTTACCTGTCTCCTGAGAAACCCGAATGCTGGTCAAGAAGCAACAGTTAGAACTGGAAATGGCACAATGAATTGGCTCAAAATCAGTAAAGAGATACACTGGTAAAGGGAACATCCTAGATTCAAATCTCTAAAAGAATTTCAAGAAAGATAGAAGAGGAATGTGGAGAAATTCAGTAAGAACTGAAGAACAATGAGTTAAGTAGAGATTTTCACCTGAAAATATATGAATTAATTATGGCTAGATGTGAGGATGACATAATTGACATCAAAATGCAGATTTTAGGGCCATTACAATCAAACCAAGTCAACTTACTTGTATATTTCATTAATGGAGGGAAAATCTCTTCTTATCCAACTTCATATAAATCTTAAATTGAAAGTCAGAGTATTTGATAAATATATAAAGGAGTGTGAATTACTATTTTAATTACTTTACTGTAAAGTATTTCAAAAGGGAATTTTAAAAAGACAACTGAGAAAAAAATAAATAAATAAAAAGACAACTGATGAAAGGGCCCATAAAAAGAAAAAAATATTCTGTAAAATGTTTACAGAGACAAGGTTTAGAAAGAGTAAAATTAATTTTAGTCATATCACAGATTTGACTATCACCAGCCCTGAAACATGAATCTGATAATATATTTAGTACCCTCCTGCTTTTCAATGCATTGTTTGTTTGTTTGTTTAAAAGTTTGTGTAAAAATACCAATACCCATCTTCCTACATGTCTCCTCCTGCTATAGAATAACAAACTAATAATTAGTTCCAGGTTTACCTAGAAATAAAACATTTAAACTGAATTCAATATGTACATAATTTAATTACAAATGTGTTTCCTTTTGCAGTTGAGACTATACTTTTACTGAGATTCAGTGGGAAAAGATTAGAGTTTCTATTAGATATATTCAGAACCTTTTGGTTTACTGTGATCTACCCATCTGTGCCATGGACAATCATTCATTTTTTTTCTGCTCATCACCTAAATTCCTGGATGGACTCCTCAAAATAAAATTTTTCTATCATATCATATCATATACTCATTAATACCCTCTACTTCAATATGATTGCTGTGAGAATTAAAAAAGACACAAAGGTAGATCCCTAATCCATCATTGAGCACAAGATGGTGACTATTACCTCCAGTCTTCTGCTGGAGGACACGGCAAACTACCCCAGTATTCTTGCCTGGAGAAGAGCTTGGCAGACTACAGTCCATAGTGTCACACAGAGCTGAGCATGACTGAAGTGACTTAGAATGCACACACCTCTAATCTTGCTCTTTTATTTCTCTCCCTAGGTCTCCTTCTCTCTGTGTTGTACATGTCGAGTGTATGAGTGTGTGTGTGCATGTGTGTGTGTGTGCGCGCTCAGTCACTAAGTCATACCTGATTCCTTGGTACCCCATGTATTCTAGCGTGCCAGGCTCCTCTGTCCATGGGATTCTCCAAACAAGGATACTGGGGCTGCCATTTCCTTCTCCAGGGGATCTTCCCAACCCAGGTATCAAACCTGCATTTCTTATGTCTCCTGCATTGGCAGGAGGGTTCTTTACCACTAGCACCACCTCTGAGAATAATTCTTTCTAACTGGTATTGATAAAATTTCATATCATTCAGTAAATCACCCTTTATCAAATAGGTTAGCTTTGCTCAAAATGTTTAACTTCCACCAGCAGACATTTCCTCAAATCTGAGATACTGTGCAGGGATAAAGTAAACCTGATAAAGTAAAGGGGCTCCATCAGCACAGAACCCAAACATATTGCATATTTGAAAGTAGTTAAGAGCGTGGATCTTGAAAATTCTCAGTCAGTCAGTCAGTTCAGTCATCCAGTCGTGCCCGACTTTGTGACCCTATCTGCTGCAGCATGCCAGGCCTCCCTGTCCATCACCAACTCCCGGAGTCTACTCAAACTCATTTTCATTGAGTCGGTGATGCCATTCAACCATCTCATCCTCTGTCATCCCCTTCGCCTCCCACCTTCAATCTTTACCAGCATCAGGGTCTTTTCCAATGAATCAGTTCTTCACATCAGGTGGCCAAAGTATTGGAATTTCATCTTCAGCATCAGTCCTTCCAATGAATATTCAGGACTAATTTCCTTTAAGATGAACTGGTTGGATCTCCTTGCAGTCCAAGGGACTCTCAAGAGTCTTCTCCAACACCACTGTTCAAAAGCATCGATTATTTCATTCTCAGCTTTCTTTATAGTCCAACTCTCATATCCATACATAACTACTGAAAAAAACATAGTTTTGACTAGATTGACCTTTGTTGGCAAAGTAATGTATCTGCTTTTTAATATGTTGTCTAGGTTGGTCATATTCTCATCAAGAGAAAACTAAAATTTTTGTAATTATGTATGGTGATGGATGTTAACTAGACTTATGATCACTTTGCAATACAAACAAATATTGAATTGTTACATTGTACTCTTGAAATGAATATAGTGCTATTTTTTTAGTGTGTGTGTGTGTGTGTGTGTGTGTGTGTGTGTGAGTGGGCATACTCAGTCACTAAATCATATCTGACTCCTTGGGATTTCATGGACTGTAGTCCATCAAGCTCCTCTGTCCATGGGATTTTCCAGGCAAGAATACTGGAGTGGGTTGCCATTTCCTTCTCCAGGGGATCTTTCTGATTTAGGGACTGAACCTTCATTTCCTACACTGGCAGGCAGATTCTTTGCCATTGACCCACCTGAGAAAATCTATTTTCATTAAACCACAATTAAAAAAAAAATCATAAAGTAATTAGACCTGAGTCTTGTCAGGGAGACTTATCATGATATGATAGAGAAATCTTAGAACATTTAGTTCTAAGTTACAAAGAGAGAGATTTATTTATAACAAAAAAATATTTCTCTTTTGTCATATTTGTTATGTGAAACACAATAAAGTAAAAATAATGATGACATGATGGCTGATTTCAATATTTTTAAAAATTAGATCATTAGTTTCCAATTTACTTCTAGGTTTTAAAAGATGCCCCCAAAGTGAAATAAAGGAGAGAATTCCTACCCATGGACCAGTGTTGCTGCTTTTTGTTCTGATCCAGTAAGCAGCGATCCCAGTATGTGGAAGTAAAAGAAAAGTGTAGGTGTGTAATGGGAGAGAGACAAAGAGAGACAGAGAACTCTACAGCTTTTGACATCAGAAGAGTACAGATGACTACTGATCAAGAGGATGGAACATTGTAAGGAAGTGTTAGAAGGAGTTGATAATAGAAATAAGTTCAAGAAATACAAACCCTAGGTTGGTGTGCACATTCCCAATCTAGTTTACCTTGAGGCCACAGAATTTAGGTTACTTGTCAGTTCAGTTCAGTCGCTCAGTCATCTCCGATTCTTTTCAACCCTATGGACTACAGCAAGCCAGGCCACTCTGCCCATCACCAGCTCCAGGAGTTCACTCAAACTCAAGTCCATTGAGTTGGTGATGCCATCCAACCATCTCATCCTCTGCTGTCCCCGTCTCCTCCCATCTTCAATCTTTCCCAGCATCAGGGTCTTTTCCAAAGAGTCAGTTCTTCCCATCAGGTGGCCAGACTATTGGAGTTTCGTCTTCAGTATCAGTCCTTCCAATGAATATTCAGGACTAATTTCCTTTAGGATGGACTGCTTGGATCTGCCTGCAGTCCAATGGGCTCTCAAGTGTCTTTTTCAACACCACAGTTCAAAAGCATCAATTCTTCGGTGCTCAGCTTTCTTTATAGTCCAACTCTCACATTCAACATGACTACTGGAAAAACCATAGCTTGGACTAGACAGACCTTTGTTGGCAAAGTAATGAAAGGTTGTTGCTGAATGATAAGACGTGGATTCTTGGCCTCTGGAGGAGACGAATTCAATCCGGGGCCAGAGACGAGGCTGGATCGCTCAGAGCTTTTGTGTAATAAAGTTTTATTAAAGTATAAGGGAGATAGAGAAAGCTTCTGACATAGGCATCAGAAGGGGGCAAAAGAGTACCCCCCTCCTAGTCTTCAGCTGTAAGCTATATAGTCACTCACAGTCTGTTAATGAAAAGAAAGGAATGCCATAAAATTTAGAATCGCACCAGATAATTCATCCCAGGCCATAAAATGATTGACTTGAATCTTGTAGAAGGGCAGAATACCAACAAATAGTTCCGTTTACATAGATTAGGGGAACAATGCCTGAGTAAGTAAATTAGGCCATTTGGCGAAACCAACTTGAAGATAGAGTCTGGGGTTCATTGGCATAGCTTAAGCAGCAGCAGCAGCAAGTTGGTCATTACTTTTCTTCCAAGGAGTAAGTGTCTTTTAATTTTCAGGCTGCAGTCACCATCTGCGGTGATTTTGGAGCCCAAGAAAATAAAGTCTGTCACTGTTTCCACATCTATTTGCCATGAAGTGATGGGATTAGATCCCATGATCTTAGTTTTCTGAATGTTGAGTTTTAAGCCAACTTTTTCACTCTCCTCTTTCACTTTCACCAAGAGGATCTAGAGTTCTTCTTCACTTTACTCCACAAGGGTGGCGTCATCTGCATATCTGCTGCTGCTGCTGCTGCATCGCTTCAGTCGTGTCCGACTCTGTGCGACCCCAGAGACGGCAGCCCACCAGGCTCCACCATCCCTGGGATTCTCCAGGCAAGAGCACTAGAGTGGGTTGCCATTCCCTTCTCCAACACGTGAGAGTGAAAAGTGAAAGTGAAGTCATTCAGTCGTGTTCGACTCTTAGCGACCCCATGGACGGCAGCCTACCAGGCTCCTCCGTCCATGGGATTTTCCAGGCAAAAGGACTGGAGTGGGGTGCCATTGCCTTCTCCTCTGCATATCTGAGGTTATTGATATTTCTCCCAGCAATCTTGATTCCAGCTTGTGCTTCACCCAGTCCAGCATTCCTCATGCTGTACTCTGCATATAAGTCAAATAAGCAGGGTGACAACATACACCATTGATGTACTCCTTTCCTGATTTGGAACCAGTCGTTCCATGTCTAGTTCTAACCGTTGCTTTCTGACCTGCATACAGATTTCTCAAGAGGCAGGTCAGGTGGTCTGGTACTCCTATCTCTTTCAGAATTTTCCACAGTTTGTAGTAATCCACACAGTCAAAGGCTTTGGCATAGTCAATAAAGCAGAAGTAGATATTTTTCTGGAACTCTCTTTGCTTATTTAATGATCCAAGGGATGTTGGCAATTTGATCTCTGGTTCCTCTGCCTTTTCTAAACCCAGCTTGAACATCTGGAAGTTCACAGTTCATGTACTACTGAAGCCTGACTTGGAGAAATTTGAGAATTACTTTACTAGCGTGCGAGATGAGTGCAACTATGCGGTCATTTGAGCATTCTTTAGCATTGCCATTTTTTGGGATTATAATGAAAACTGACCTTTTCCAGTCCTGTGGTCGCTGCTGAGTTTTCCAAATTTGCTGGCATATTGAGTGCAGCACTTTCACAGCGTCATCTTTTAGAATTTGAAATAGCTCAACTGGAACTCCATCACCTCCACTAGCTTTTTTGTAGTGATGCTTTCTAAGGCCCACTTGACTTCGCATTCCAGGATATTTGGCTCTAGGTGAGTGATCACACCATCGTGATTATCTGAGTCATGAAGATTGTTTCTGTATAGTTCTTCTGTGTATTCTTGTCACCTCTTCTTAATATATTCTGCCTCTGTTAGGTCCATACCATTTCTCTTCTTTCTTGTACCCATCTTTGCATGAAATGTTCCCTTGGTATCTCTAATTTTCTTGACGAGATCTCTAATCTTTCCCATTCTATTGTTTTCCTCTATTTCTTTGCACTGATCACTGAGGAAGGCTTTCTTATCTCTCCTTGCTATTCTTTGGAACTCTGCATTCAAATGGGTATATCTTTCCTTTTTTCCTTTGCCTTTTCCTTCTCTTTTTTTCATAGCTGTTTATAAGGCCTCCTCAGACAGCCATTTTGACTTTTTATATTTCTTTATCTTGGGGATGGTCTTGATCACTGACTCCTGTAAAATATCATGAACCTCTGTCCATAGTTCTTCAGGCACTCTGTCTATCAGATCTAGTCCCTTAAAGCTATTTCTCACTTCCACTGTATAGTCCATAAGGGATTTGACTTAGGTCATACCTGAATGAGCTAGCGGTTTATCCTACTTTCTTCAATTTAAGTTTCAATTTGGCAATAAGGCAATCATGATATGAACCACAGTAAGCTCCCAGTCTTGTTTTTGCTGACTGTATAGAGCTTCTCCATCTCTGGCTGGAAAATATATAATCAATCTTATTTCAGTATTGACCATCTGGTGATGTCCATGTGTAGAATCTTCTCTTATGTTGTTGGAAGAGTGTGTTTGCTATGACCAGTGCATTCTCTTGGCAGAACTCTGTTAGGCTTTGCCCTGCTTCATTCTGTACTCCAAGGCCAATTTTGCCTCTTCCTCCAGGTATTTCTTGACTTCCTACTTTTGCATTCCAGTCCCTTAGACTGGAATAATGAAAAGGACATCTTTTGGGGGGTGTTAGTTCTAGAAGCTCTTGTTGGTCTTCACGGAACTGTTCATCTTCAGTTTCTTCAGCATTATTGGCCAGAACATAGAGGTGGGTTACTGTGATATTGAATGGTTTGCCTTGGAAACGAACAGAGATCATTCTGTCGTTTTTGAGAGTGCATCAATGTACTGCTATTCAGACTCTGTTGACCATGATGACTGCTCCATTTCTTGTAAGGCAAAAAAGATAGGACACTGAAAGATGAACTCCCCAGGTTGGTAGGTGCCCAATATGCTACTGGAGATCAGTGGAGAACTAACTCCAGAAAGAATGAAGAGCCGGTGCCAAAGCAAAAACGATACCCAGTTGTGGATGTGACTGGTGATGGAGGTAAACTCCAATGCTGTAAAGGGCAATATTGCATAGGAACCTGGAATGTTAGGTCCATGAATCAAGGCAATTTGGAAGTGGTCAAACAGGAGATGGAAAGTGTGAACATCGACATTTTAGGGGTTAATGAACTAAAATGGGCAGGAATGGGTCAATGTTACTCAGGTTACTTGTAGTGTGCTTTTTTATTTATGTTCCAATTGACCACTAGGTAATTATAGGATTGCATATAAAGTTTTAAACACTTGTTTAGCACATGTCACAAAATTTTATATGTTGGATTTTCATTTTCATTCAGTCACAAATAATCTCTAGTTTTTCTTGTGATTTGTTCTTTGATCCTTAGTTTACAAATGTATTTCATTTCCAACTATTTGGACATTTTCCAGATTTTTTCCTCTGTTATTAAATAGTAGCTTAATTACATTGTTATTTGAAGGCATATGATGAAAACTTCAATATTTTAAAATATGAGGCTGGGTTTATGGCCCAAATTAAGATCTACCTTGGTAAATGTTCCATGTCATTAAAAACAAAAGTGTATTCAATGGTTATATGTTATGGTAGGTCATAATATAGTAGATTAATGGTGTTATTCCACTCTTGTGTATCTATTTTACTGACTACCTGCTCTATCAATTATTGAGGAAGGAGTTTTGAAATCTGACTATGTGATAATCATTGGGGATTTCTATATTTTTCTTTCAGTTTTATCAATATCTTATTTACATTTTCAAAGTTGTTATATCATGTGTTTCATTTAGAATTTTTCTATTTTCATGAATAATTAAGCCACACTGTCATTAAGGAATATCCATAATCATTAGCTGCCCATATTCCATATTTTGAGGTCTACTTATTATTAATTTAACAATTCTAGCCTGCTTTTATTAAAATGATTTTTTGGTGTGGATTGTTGTTTAAGACTTTATTGAATTTTTTACACTGCTGCTTCTGTTTCATGTTTTGGTTTTTGGAACAAAAGGCATGTGGGATCTTAGCTCCTTGTCTGGGATTGAACCCGTATCCCTTGCACTGTAAGGCAAAGTCTTAAGCCCAAGATCACTAGGGAAATCCCCCAATCTGCTTCTAATGATGTCTTTGATAGTATATATTCTTACATCTTTAACTTTCAGCCTTTCAATGACTTTAAAATGAAAATATGGCTTTGTAGACAGCATGTATTTGTGTATTTTAATACAGTTTTTATAATCTCTAATTTTAATTTGACTGTTTATGTTTACATTTAACATAATTAACAATACCACCAGATTCTTTACCCACTGAGCTGCCAGGGGAGCCCCCAATTAACAATAGAGTTGAGTTTAAAACATATTATATTGCTATTTGTTTTCTATTAGTCCCATCTGTCCTCTTTATCTTATTTATTTATTTATTTATTCTGCTTTCTATGGATCAATTTTTATGGCCTTTAAAACTGTTTTTGGTTTTTAGATAAACAGCTGTGTTTTAATATTTTGGTGATTGTTTCAAGGTTTACAGTAAACTTCATTAAATCAGCCAGCATGCATTCCAGTTCTAGTATATATTCAATGTTGAATTCTGTTATATTACTTGAAATATTTTGTGTTTTTTTTCTGGTATTCTTTAAAGTTATACTTGAAAATTAGACATGCTTTCAAGGTTTGCTTTTAAGTTGTTTTAAACGTACACTCAAATGACCTTACTTCAAAGTACTTTTTAAATACTGCATCATTATGATATATTTTCTAAATTTTTCATTACAGTGTATAATCTCTCTGCCTTTGAGTTCCCAATGCATTTCTCATTCAGAAGGTGTAAAGCTGAAATAAATTATATTTATAATTGTATGTAGGTAATAAAACAAGCTGAAAAAGGAGAGTTGAAGTGGGTGAAGGTGGAATCAGAAGTTGTTCTGTCCAGTTCCCAGTTTAAAATTCTGTTTAACTGATGATTTTCTTTGGATTTTAAAAATCATACCATCTATTTTAGCTATTTATCTATTATTCTTCATACTTCCTCTTGTCTATCTATGGGTCACCCCCCACACACACTTACATGCATAATCAGTGATTTTTAAGGGCTTGGAGGTTAGAAATTCTAATACTTTTTTGTTGTATTATATACAATCTCTATCCCTACCTATCACTGGACCCAGACAATTATTACCTGGTGACATTCCTCCCAAGTATCAGTGCATGTTAGTTGACCAGAACAACTAAATTAAGAAGATGAAGAACTTTAGCAATTATTATTTAGATGAAAAATTATAGTCAGAACTGTATGAATGTTACTCTCATCTTCCTATCAAATTTTAAAAAAAAGTCATTATTATATCTTATGCTTGTACACACACACACACACACACACACACACACACACTTTTATTACCAAAAAAAAAAAAAAATCAAACAAACAAACTTCTAACTTTCTGCCACAGTATGTTTAATAAAGATGTTTTCTAACCTTGGTAGATTATATCTGTTATGTGACTTTAATTCTTGTATATGACTTTGCATCTTGGCTATGATTGATCTGATTTTCATAATTTATTTGCCATTCAATTGTGTTTATCTAACTGACATTTTTTCATCTCTTGATATTTTCAATTAAATTCCTAAAGTGAGGAATGGAAGATGAAAATTAGAGTAAGCAGCAGCCTCTCAAGATTACAAGAGCCCTTTGCAATAAAGTGCATATTACTTTTTTCAGAATTTATATTCAATGAGTCATGTAATGTTTCTCTCCTCAGGGAACTAGTTTTGTCTCTAATATAAGTGGTTATTAGAGTATCAGGTGAGCATCACTTCACATCTACAGTTCTGTTTTCATTTTATTTCACAGATGGCTTGGTTCATTCTGATACACAAGTAACTAACTGAACCAAAACCTACACCTCAGCCACAAGGCTTGACCTCACAGGTAGTCAGCACTTAGGGAGAATGCTCAATTCTGTCTTTCTTCATAATAGAGCATTTAAGAGTTTGGATACCATACTCCATATGCATCTTCTGAGGAAATTAATTTATTTCTGCAATTCCACCATCTTATTTATATTGTCAGCTGAACTAACACCTTTTCTTACTCTCAATGTTCTCTCTTCTCCAAAGTGCACAACCTATTTCTTGTACTGAATTGGGTGAGAATGAGGACAAGGATGTGGGGAATGAGGCTGTTAACTGAAAGACAGAAATATTAATACCAAGATCCTTCAATATCTATGAGTTTCCCCTCAAAGATCGCATTTAATTCACCCCTGAAATAGTTCTCTTTTCTATATTTGATTGCTAGGCATCCAAGCAAAGTGTTCTCACATTTTTGGACTAACAGGCAGATTGATACCAAGATGCCTCAAATGTATGTGTGCTTCCAAACCACAGAAATAGATAGGTTAAAACATAAAATAAATATAGACTGAATGAAGTATGTAAATACAGTAGTCTGTGTATTGCATCCTTTCCTTCAAAGCAATTCTTGTTTCCCTTGCCCTTCTAATGCTATTGAGACCCAGGTGGTACATGCCATTTAGAGCGCTGAATAAATGAGTGAAAATCATTTTCAACTTCTTAAAAGAGAGTTAATACTATCTTCCCTAAACCAAGATCACAGACTATTAAAATAAAGAGAACAAAGCACATTCAAGGGTAGGAAATAGGGAAGAAAAAATATACAAAATGATTGGATTTAGGGGCATCAGTCTATAACACCACGTGTGAAAGTGAAAGTCATGTCCAACTATTTATGATCCCATGGGCTACACAGTCCATGAAAATTCTCCAGGTCAGAATACTGGAGCTGATAGCTGTTCCCTTCTCCAGGGGATCATCCCAACCCAGGGATTGAACCCAGGTCTCCTGCATTGTAGGCAGATTCTTTACCAGCTGAGCTACCAGGGAAGCCCTTTGTTAAGGCTAATTTTCTTTCTTTTTTTTTTTTTTTTAAGTTATATCACTATTTTTGCATATATAAGATATACATAAAGAAATGTTGTGGTCTGGTCTGAAATTATGACCAATACTTGATACTTGATTCTACAAGAAAATATCTACTTAAGATAGAAAAGAGCATCTGGAAAAAAATAGTATTGATGCCTTTTACTCTCTTACTGAAGATGGTGACTCATGGCCATCATTATCTCAGAAATATTTCCATTTTGCTATGGACAGCAAATGGCCTATTTTCCAATTTCAGAAAATAAACCAAAATTGCTTATGTGTTCCCCATCACTCAATTCTTTGGCCACAGTTGCTTGGATAAGAGTAGAATCAGACGGAACAAGATAATTTTTGCTCTTATGATTGAGAATTGAGCACAGACTATTCTAGTTTGAGACTAAATGACCTCAATGTAAACTTGGGGCTCTGGGTGTATCATCTTCTGAATACTGTGTGGCTTGAGAAGTCAAGAAAACATGTATTCAGAAAAAAGGATAAATTAAGTCATCACAGATAAATAGCTGGGTTTCTGACAACTGTTTATATTCATTTTCTGTTCCTTGAAAAAGATCTGTTCCTCCTTTTCTATGGTAAAAATGAGATATCCCCAAATGTTTTTGATAATCAACTGCTAATGAATATTTTAAAATTGGATTTTTATTTCAAGTCAATTTCTTTTTCATATCTTACCATAAAGCATCGCATTAAAGAATGTCAGCCTAGTAGACATGTTTTTAATAGTAGATAATAAGTGTCTGAAAAATAAACCATTGTGTTTTTGTAGCTGCTGTTTGTCAAGAAGTTTTCCATCTGGCCCAACAGAGAATCTAGAGGTATTGAATGTATTTGTCAGTGCTGGAATCTAGAGGTATTGGATGTATTTGTCAATGATGGAATCAGAATTCCTGGGTTTGTAGGTAGCTACACGTATGTTTGGCCCTTGAAAATTATTTAATGTCTGCATACTTGACAGTAAAATGGGTGAATAATCATTCTTACCTTCTATGATTTTTGCAAAGGTTAAATGAGTAAATAGCTAATACATGCAAAGTATTCAGTAGTGTTAGCTGTTAATATTTTTCTCTGATTAAATCCAAGAAAAAGTGAAGTGGTAAATAAGAAAGACTGTATCAGGTAATTTTTTTTTTTTTTTTTTCTGAGAAAGAAATGTGGGTACAGCTATATTAGGGATTTGTTGTTTGTGGCATTAAAAAGGTTAGTTTCCAGTAATCTTAAATTTCATATTTACTTTGAATTGTTAATGGAGTTAATTGTTTAGTCTTATATTTCTATATTATGTTCATAACAAAATATTTTCTTTATTTTAGTGACTTTAGATGCTTCAGGTATTCTTGATGGCTGTGATATTCTTGTTTAATGGCCAGTAGAGATGATAATAATAATTAATCCTAAAATATCAATTTGTTTCAGCTGAAAGCGAGTCCATGTCATGGTGAATTAAAAATATATATATATTTCTATAGAAGACACTGAATAAATAACTTTACTGACACTGCAACCATCCATGTATAGAACTGTGATTAAAAATTGGATATGTTATCTCTTGTCACAGCTGACAGCTTCAGTTCCTCACTTCTTCACCTTGTGGACTGCAATATGACTTTGTTGATAAACAGTTTCCTCATTTCTGGAGGCTTTATACTGGGATGGCACATCGGGCTCATTCCTTTCAGAAAGTTAATACTTTGAAGTTGGGCTTCTACATGCTCCCCAAGTGTCACTTTTGTCTCTAGCACTCTCAAACACCCCTCTTCATCTCATTATCAGTTGGCCCACTGTTTAGTTTCCTGCTGTCATTCTTTCACATTGCCCCATTAAACAAAACTGAGCTTTTCTTTTCTTTTTTTTTTTTTTTTAAATGGTATCTTCAATGTGAATGACCTTATTGGTGAGAAACTATTCCTGTCACTTTATATTACATACTGAAAGAAGTAAGAACTGTTGAAAATTTCTACAAATATCCACGCAGATATCTGTAACATGTTAAAAAAAATGTGCAATGAAACATAATTATTTTTAATCTTTTAGATTGCTCTTACCACCAATGCTACATTTCAAATATTGATTACACATAATTTGAGCTATTGATTACACATAATTTGCACTCGATATGTATTTTGTGTTGACAAACTTGCAAGAAAGAAAGAAAGGAAAAGAAAGAATAAAGAAGCAATGAAGAAAGAAAGAAAGAAAAGGAAGGAGGGATAGAGGAAGAAAATCTCCATGTAAGATACTGCAATCTGAAATGATCAATATATATATCATTGTTAACAGTATGTGTCTTTTCAGTTGTTTCTTTGGTGAACATTCTTTTTCCCTACTAGTGGTCCTGGTGGGCTGGAGGAAGCACAAGCTGGAATCAAGATTGTCAGGAGAAATATCAATAACCTCAGATATGCAGATGATACCACCCTTATGGCAGAAAGTGAAGAGAAACTAAAAAGCCTCTTGATGAAAGGGAAAGAGCAGAGTGAAAAAGTTGGCTTAAAGCTCAGAAAACTAAGATCATGGCATCTGGTCCCATCACTTCATGGGAAATAGATGGAGAGATAGTGGAAACAGTGTCAGACTTTTTTTTTTGGGCGGGGGGGTGGCGCTACAAAATCACTGCAGATGGTGACTGCAGCCATGATATTAAAAGACGCTTACTCCTTGGAAGGAAAGTTATGACCAACCTAGATAGCACATTAAAAAGCAGAGACATCACTTTGCCAACAAAGGTCTGTCTAGTCAAGGCTATGGTTTTTCCAGTGGTCATGTATGGATGCGAGATTTGGACTGTGAAGAAAGCTGAGCACTGAAAAATTGATGCTTTTGAACTATGGTGTTGGAGAAGACTCTTGAGAGTCCTTTGGACTGCAAGGAGATCCAACCAGTCCATCCTAAAGGAGATCAGTCCTGGGTGTTCATTGGAAGGACTGATGCTGAAGCTGAAACTCCAGTACTTTGGCCAACTCACGCGAAGAGTTGACTCATTGGAAAAGACCCTCATGCTGGGACGGATTGGAGGCAGGAGGAGAAGGGGATGACAGAGGATGAGATGGCTGGATGGCATCACTGACTCGATGGACATGGGTTTGAGCAAGCTCCAGGAGTTGGTGATGGACAGGGAGGCCTGGCGTGCTGCGATTCATGGGGTCGCAAAGAGTCGGACACGACTGAGCGACTGAACTGAACTGAACTGAGTCCTGGTGGTGGAGCCATCTTTATTCTAAGTTCATTAATTATTAATTTGGTAGAAATATTCTTTTTAATTGCTAAGGGATACATAGAGGGGAATGTTTTTATGAATATGAAAAGACCACTTTTCAGTTCTTCCATAAGAACTGTATCTTGGGGACCTAGCCTTGCCTCACTTTATGGAACCAAAGAGAGAATTTTACAGAGCTCTGTAATCAGTATTGAATTACTCTAGTTACTAACATAATAATGCTTTTAATTCTCAGTTCTGATAAATGGGCTATAGCTTCATTTCTGAGTTGTTGTTTTTTTCTTTGTGTTAGACTTATTCTCACAGCTACTGTTTGGCCAGAAGCTGGTGGTATACAACCATTCAGATAACCTCTAAAAACCCATTGACCATTCCATGAGTAAGGCCTTCTGTTAATTATGCCAATCTCCCTCTCAAGGACTGAAGTCAACTGGAATTATGATTCATGTCTTCAATGTATATTTTCAGATAGGGCATAGTTAAAAATCTTGCTTCCTTGACCACAGTTACATGACTGGAATTTTCCTCACATCATCCAATCTACTGGAGCCAATAATCCAATGTGAAGTAAATCTTAATTTATGACAAATAATCCAAAATTCTCTTCTTGGAGAGATACCGCAGTAAAATGAAAGAGATAAATTAATAGACACATAATTACATAATATAGAATTAATTACATAATTTAGAATAAAGTAAGAGCTCCAAAAGTGTTATGGGAAGTCAGGATGAAATAGGAAGATAAAAGTATGTCAAACTATTTGGCTTCTAGATGGCTTCAAAAGAGGCAGTGTGTGTAAGTCATCCCTTTGATTGTATTAAAAAGAAGGAAAGTCTAGATAAAAGAAAGAAACTATGAAAGCACTGATAAAAGAAAAGGGAAGCAAATTTATGATAGTAAATATAGTGAGGTTGTCCGAATTTTATATAGTATATGGATATTTCAGTTTAAATTAAGGTCTAAAATGTAAACTAGGGACTGGTCTGTCCATAATTGTGCATAAGTCCAATTGTGCCTGAGTCACCAGGGAAGCCTGGTGATTCAGATGGTAAAGATTCTGCCTGTAATTCAGGAGACCCAGGTTCCATCCCTGGGTCAGGAAGATCCCCTGGAGAAGGGAATGGCAACACATTCCAGTATTCTTGCCTGGAGAATTCAGTGGAAAGAGGTTCTTGGTGGGCTACAGTTCATGGAGTCAGAGTCAGACATGACTAACACACACAATCACACACACTCATTTAATTTGAAATCACAGGTCAGTTGCTTTTCTTTATTCTTCATTCATAATTGAAATCTAACATAGGAGACTTCTTAAAACATGTAGCTAAAAATGAACATTCTGGTTTATTTTTGCTATAAAAATAAACTGCGTTTATTTTTCCTTTTTCCTTCCTTCTGAGGAAGCAGTCTGTCTATTTGTATCCCCCATTTCTGCAAATGATGTTCTGTGGCAATGCCATGTGTCTTCACAGAGAGATGTTTGAGAACCATGGCTTTACTATATGAAGGGTTGCTCTCTCTCTCTCTCTCTCTATCATTCAGGTTCTGACCCTAACTTTTCTGCTTCCTTATTCTACATTTAAAGAATTTTACCCAGGACATGGAAGTAACCTAGATGCCCATCAGCAGATGAATGGATGAGAAAGCTATGGTACATATACACAATGGAATATTACTCAGCCATTAAAAAGAATTCCTTTGAATCAGTTCTAATGAGATGGATGAAACTGGAGCCTATTATACAGAGTGACGTAAGCCAGAAAGATAAACACTAATACAGTATACTCATGCATATATATGGAATTTAGAAAGATGGTAACGATAACCCTATATGCAAGAAGAAAAAGAGACACAGATGTATAGAACAGACTTTTGGACTCTATGGGAGAAGGTGTGGGTGGGATGATCTGAGAGAATAGCATTTAAATATGTATATTATCAAGGGTGAAGCAGATCGCCAGTCCAGGTTGGATGCATGAGACAAGTGCTCAGGGCTGGTGCACTGGGAAGACCCAGAGGGATGGGATGGGGATGGGGGTTCAGGATGGGGAACACATGTAAATCCATGGCTGATTCATGTAAATGTATGGCAAAAACCACTACAATACTGTAAAATAAATAGCCTCCAACTAATGAAAATAAATGAAAAAAATATAAAATAAATAAAGAACTCTTAAGATTACATTGAGTTAATCCACATAACTCAGGATAAATTATTTTGAGTCAGTTATTTTAACACTACTTTCAAATGTAATTCCCCATTGAAATGTAACAGAATATAGTCACAGGTTCCAAGGAGTATAGCATAGACATCCTGGGAAAGGAACATTATTCTGTTGTCCAGTATGAGTAATCTGGAATTACTACAACAATAGCTCTTTATACCAAGGATAGTGGATCAGGGAGTTTCCTATGATCACTTAATCCTTAGGTTTGGACAAAGAACATGGAAGGGAGAGAATGCCTTTAAAAATTCCATGGAAACTTTGGTATTTATGGCTTCAATTTAGATCTAATTTATTGCACAAAAAAAAATTAAAACATTATAGTGGAACAATTTAAGCCTGCTAATAAAAATTATATTTGTGACCTCAGCCGTGCCTACAACCACTCTTTCATTATCAATACCAAGGAGAGTTCTCAAGTGTATTTTATGGAATATCTAGTTTTTCAAGGAATTAAATATTTTTCTGATCCTACACTTTTGAGAATAAAATACATTGGAATATTGTATGAAAACCAGCTTCTTGAAACTCTAATGCACTGGAACATTCACTGGATATCTACTCTGTACAAAGGAAAATAAGATTAAGAAAGATTAAATCCTTTTCTGAGATTGACTACTAAGTTGTAAAAATGGCATTCATTCATAATGTATTTTTAGAAAAACACATATATTTTAATCATTGTACTATCCTCCCTTCCAAATTATCCCATTGTAAGTAACACAAAATTTCCATTTAAAAAAACAGTCTCCATTTTTACAGAGAGACCAGTTTGGACCCTAAGAATCTGTACTTTCACAGTCACCTTTGGACTGTTCTACACAGGTAGTTCAAGATAATTTCTTTAGACAACATGATCTCCCTGATTCCTGAAAAATGCAATTTTGCAGAAATACGTCTCTGTGTAATTGTATATGGAAGGGGAGCTTTTATAGGATTAAGAAAACTGAAATTCCTGGCTGTATTCACCATTTTCAATCTTTGTAAATGCCCAAGTTCCAACTAGAAACCCTTCTATGTTAAAAGAAGCAGCCCACTTCACAGAGAGAGTTTGGCACTTGATAACGTGGCTGCCCCTACTATGGTGTGTGTGAGTATGTGTGCACTCAGTTGTGCCTGACTCTTTGTGACTCCACGGGCTGTAGCCTGCCAGGCTCCTCAGTCCACGGAATTTTCCAGGCAAGAATACTGGAGCGGGTTGCCGTTTCCTACTCCAGGGGATCTTCCCAACTCAGAGATTGAACCCATGTCTCTAGGATCTCCTGTATTGGCAGGCAGATTCTTTCCCACTGGGAAGCCCAACGTGTTATTTCTAAAGCATATTCTGTTTTTGATACATGGGATCTCCAAGTGGCCACATCAAATGTCCTGAAGCCTATTTTTCAGTCTCTCTGATAGCCCTGTTCCTGAGAGGCTGCCATCGAGCAGTCCGTTTCACTCTGTCTACACCATCATAGGCAATGTCGCATAGCCCACTAAGAAAAACAGTCCCCAAACTACTAAAATTAATGTTCTCTTTACCCTGCCGTCACAAATGAATGGATTTTCAAATAGAAATTATACAAGGAAAATTGCTTTCAGGACAAGACCACATTCTGCAGGAAAAATGTCATGCCACTGTTTATTTGTCTGACCTATACATAAGCTCTAGACAATAGAGTTTATTATAGAGAAGAATGATGGGCCTTTGACAGACACTACAGCAAGAACACAGAAAAATGTTGCGTGGTCAACACAATTTACTTGTCAGAGAGACTATTGCAGATGGAATGACATTCCTCTGTTAGTCTCCATTTTATGACTACATTTTTAGGTATTTTAGTCTTTATTACCAACAGTAAAATATAAGCAAAATTGTTAAATTATATTAATTATGCATATCAGAATTTTCAGGTATACACTAACAAACATTCCATGAAATTGCCAACAGTGTATTTATCTCCTTATGTAAAAATTCTTGAATATCAACATTAAAATACATTTTATAGGAAGATAATTAATTCCAATGCTCTTTCATTAGAGAGAATTTTCTGTCTTTTTTTTTTCCCATCAACTAACCAGACAAATTTATTTTGATCTCGTCTTCAAGTCTTAAATGAACAGGCTTTGTAACAGGGATATGGAGAGCAGAGGTCAAAGGTGATGAGTGGGACAGAAACTTTTAAAACACCACACTTAAACTTGTGAGGGAGTTCACCTCCAGCCCTGTTTATATTGATGATCAATTATTGATCCATTTGGTTATGCTAGACTTCTCAGGATAAATTTTTATTCCCCCCTCTCACTTCTCTGATTCCATTGTAACATTTATTAAAAATTCAGTATTGCCAATCTCTGTGCTAAATTCTTGAAATATTTTATTTCACTTTATCTTCACAAGGAACTAGTGAGGTAATACCATAGACTGAATGTTTATGCCTGATCTGAATCCATATCTTGAATGAAACCTAATCCTCAGTGTATTTGTATTTGGAACTGGGGCATCTGGGAGGCGATTAGGTCATGAAGGAAGTGAAGTGAAAGTGAAGTCGCTCAGTCGTGTCCTACTCTTTGCAACCCCATGGACTGTAACCTACCAGGCTCCTCCATCCATGGGATTTTCCAGGCAAGAATACAGGAGTGAGTTACCATTTCCTTCTCCAGGAGATCTTCCCAACCCAGGGACTGAACCTGGGTCTCCCGCATTGTAGACAGACGCTTTACCGTCTGAGCCACCAGGGAAGTCCCATGAAGGAAGAGACCTCATGAATGAGATTAGTGCCCACGTGAAAGAGGCCACAGAGACGGTCTTTGCTCCTTATGGCATGTGAGGACACAGCAAGAAGTTGGCTGTCCATGAACCAGGAAGCAGGCTCACCAGACACCGATTCTGTGTCTGTGCTGAGAGTTACTCAGGCTTGGTAATACATCACTGAAGAGAGAGAGAGAAAAAGAGAATGTCCTTTGAAATATAACTGGAAAATAAAAATGCTTGTCATTAACTCCTGGTCATTAGTATATGGGAAGAAGAAACATTAGATATTAGAAGAATGGTGAGGAGTGAATTGCAACAAATACCAATATAGGCCAATCTTGATATCCTTTCATGGTTGTTTCCTTTTGATAGTTCTTATAAAGTGGTTTTATAAATAAAGGAGTATACTCAGTCTTAAGGCTTTTGATGAACATTACCAAATTTTTTCTAGACAGTCTGGGTTAATTTTGATTCCCATAAGCGGCATACAAGATAACTCTATTTCCCCTTCCATATTAACACTATTGGGTATGTACTATTTTACAAACCATGTTATCTGAAAGAAATATGGTATATCAATGCTACTTTTGCATTTATGAATTTGAAATTCTTTTGTGAATTCAAGTATATATAATTTTTACTATTATATTTTTCTTAAAATTCTCTAGTGGTATTCTGCATAAGAAATACATAACACTTTGTCCTGTCATATAATGAGCAAGCTATTTTGCCAATTAATTTATCTGTCTTTTAATTTTATAGCCTTCAATCTATAACTATTCATAATGGTAAAATTAAAATATCAATTTTCCTTCATCCTTTCTTTTTTCCTCTTATTATTGGAAATGAGTGTTTATATAAAAAGAATAGAGATTATATTATAATGTTTTCTTACATTTTTGTCTCTTTGTTTAAAAACAACTGGTACTAGTTCTGATGGATATAATTTATTGAGGGCATAAGTACATGTGGACATATTATGGGGGTCATTACAATTTGCTTTTAAATCCACATTTTATCTTTTACTCACAAAATTCATTCACTATGTTCTTTAGTCAACTAAATCTTTACCTATACTATTCTTAGTCGCTCAGTCATGTCTGACTTTGTGACTCCATGGACTGTAGGCTACCAGGTCCTTCTCTCCATGAGATCCTGCAGGCAAGACTATTGGAGTGGGTTACTGAGCCCTCTTCCAGGGGATCTTCTTGACCCAGGGATTCAACCTGCGTCTCTTTCCTCTCTGGCATTGACAGGTGGGTTTCTTACTGCTAGTGCCACATGGCAAGCCCGTATGTTTATTTCTCTGCTATTTTCTCTGTTCCTGTGCCTCTTTATTAAAAAGAAAGGTTGTATTTCTTTTTTAATGTAAGACTATTTCTTTCAACACTATATAAAAGAGAGGTTTTTCAAACAGTATGAAATTTAGAAGACATCATGCTCTAGGGTTCTAGAAATGATGCAAATTTTTCACTCTTTATATATTTTTATTCTTTTGATTATTATAATTAATTTCAGGATACCATCTTTAACCAAAGTCTTTCTGTAGGATTTCAATGTTGTGTTTAAGAAAGAGAAGATGAGAAGTTACTCATAGCTTTTACATAGAGAAACTCGCTTCTTTTCCATCTCCATTGCTTATAGCTAGATTTTACCCCATTCAGAATGCTTGAAGTGACATGATAGTCAGATTGGTATGAACAGGCTAGGATGTATTTTAATCAATCTTCTGTAACTTGAATTCATGTTTCTTACCCTTAAACTTAATTTTGCAAATGAAATTTTTCCCATCTAAAGATACAACTGTCTGTTTAGCCATCTCCTGAGTGTTCTCTGCATACTTATTAAAAGTGAAGGCTAGGCAGGCTTCAAAAAGAAAAAAAATAATAATAGAAAATGCAAAGGAAGCATCAATTCCTACATTACCAATTTAAATTATGTGCCAAGGTGTAGATTGTAGTTGTAGCATTCTCTGCAATAGATTATACCACTTTTTACTTCAGCAAAACACTAGAGAAAAACAATTCAATAAGTCTGCTTCTACACAAAAATCTGAAGTGCTGAGGTCAAGCAGGGGTGACAGGAGGTAACAGATACTAACTCAAACTGCATTATTTATATACCTTATTCCCATTTCCCTTCCCATGTGTTTGAAAGCAAACTCAGTTATGTTATTTTGGCTTAATTTTATGTACACTGCACATGTGATCCATGAAATAGTATGATATCTGGAGGCTGATTGCTTCTAGTAAATTTCTGTATTCTTCATCAGATGATTTGGATGTAATTATGTATTATTTTGTAAGGTGCCCCGCTCATGTAACAACATCACTACTGTTCTCAGATGCACGGAATACAGGGGCTTTGCTGGTGGCTCAGTGGGTAAAGAATCTGCCTGCAATGCAGGAGGCATGGGTTTGATCCCTGGGTCTGGAAGGTCCCCTGGGGAAGGGAATGGCTACCCATTCCTGTATTCTTCTCCGGGAAATCCCATGGACAGAGGAGCCTGGCAGGCCACAGTCCATAGGATTGCAAAGAATTGGACAGGACGGAGTGACTAACACTTTCACTTGCAGAATGTCCAGTTCATGTAATATAATACCACTACTCCTCAGGTGCACAGATTTTCGTAGGGAAGGCACTGAGATAAGTAAAGAATCAAAAAACAAAACCTAACCTCTGGTAAGTACAGTGACAAAGTGTATAATGCTCTGATAATTTGCAGGAAAGTCACCTAAGAGAGCCAACATCTGTGAAATGAGAGATAGTTCTGTAAATTCGCCGACTCATATGAATTAGCTTAATGAGAATGAGTGCACAGGTTTGTGTAGGGATGGGCGAAACACACATTCAGGGAAAGGCATCAGAATTGGGAAGAAAGAAGCAAAATTGTCAGTACATATGAAGAGAATTAGACAAGCTCAAGTAGTATTAAAAATTCAGAATTGATTAAGCTTTATTTCAGGGTGGAGGATTAAAAGTAGAGGTAAGAATTAAATCCTGGATTTTGCTAAAGAATCTAAGTAGATAGAGGGCAATTCCATATGATCGATAATACAAAAAGATAAACTGGTAAAGGAAGTTATATATAATAAATACGAATTTGATACAATGAGTTTCTCTGCTTATAGGATAACTAAAATCAGAGGACTAACATGCTTAAAGGAATAAAACAGAAGCTTAAATATATTAATAAGGACCGATAAACAAAAAGAAACGATTGAGTTTATCTGAATATTACCAGAAAGAACCTTAGAAGTAAAACTACAATGGTAAAAACAATTATACAAACATCAGAGAATAGATTAATTAGCAGATATAGCTAGACAGACTTATAAGCATGAAAGTTGGATCTAAATAAAGGAACCAGAGAGAAGAAAAAAAGAACTAAAAAATTGGAACTATGAAAAAAAGAGATTCTGAAATATGGAAGATAGAGGAAGAAGAACTAATGTGCATCTAATCAATAAGGAAAATGAGATAATACAGAGACTCCAAAAGAAGTTTTAAGGACTTCCAGAATTATTGAAGTAGCCAATAATGACAACTAAGAAATTCAACAAATACCAAGCAAGATAATTTAAAAAAAAAAGCAAAAAACAAGAGATCCATATACATCTTAGGGAGCTATAGAAGACCAAAAGAAAAAAAAAAAAGAGAAAGATATTAAATCTACCAAAAAGAAAAGGTAAATTATTTACTAATGAATGACAACTTGATGGATAATCTCTCAATTATCTCATTTTCTCAATCTCTCCCAATCTCTGCTGCTGCTACTGCTAAGTCGCTTCAGTCGTGTCCAACTGTGTTCGACCCCATAGACGGCAGCCCAACAGGCTCCGCCATCCCTGGGATTCTCCAGGCAAGAACACTGGAGTGGGTTGCCATTTCCTTCTCCAATGCATGAAAGTGAAAAGTGAAAGTGAAAACTGAAAGTGAAGTCTCTCAGTCGTGTCCGACTCTGTTTGACCCCACAGACTGCAGCCTACCAGGCTCCTCTGTCCATGGGATTTTCCAGGCAAGAGTACTGGAGTGGGGTGCCATTACCTTCTCTGCTCCCAATCTCTAGCCTCCCATAATAGAGGCCAGAACAGAAGAATAATACTCTCAGCAAGACAAGGGAAAATAAATTTTCAACCTAGATTTTCATAAAGAGCAAAACTATGTTTTATGGATGAAGGCAAAAAATAAATACTTTCGGAAAACAAAGACTGAGCTTATGGTGCTAAAAGAAAACCTTAAACTGTATCCGATGAAAAATTATTCCAGGTAAGAGAACTGATATGCAAATAGGAACAGTGAAAATAATAATAATGGTAACTAGATTGACAGACGTACTTAAAGAACTGTCATATGAAAACTTGATAGTAATATAAGGTTTGGGGGGCAGAGGAGGATATAGAATGAAATACTGGACAACAATTGAAAAAAAAAAGTTTTAAAGGGAGGCCAGAATAAAATTATTCTAAGTTGTTTGTATTATCAACAATGTGAGTAAAAATGTTGGTAAATTTCAGCTTTCTTTAATTAAATATTCATGTTAAAATAGTTAGGGTTATCAGGGGAATATTAGGGTAAGAGTCTCTAACATCCAAAAAAGTAAAAAGAATAAATGTAATGAGAAAAAAAGGGAGAGAACCGCCTCAATCTGTAAAAGTAAAATGTAAGAAAGAAGAGAAAGTGGGCAATGGAAGTCATATAATAAAGTAGAAATAAAAATATATCCAAAAAATAGAAATAAAAATATATCCAAAAAACAAATATCAGAAACTACAGTTAATGTACAGTTAATGTAATGACCTTTCCAATTTTATCAATAAAGTTTTAAACAGAGCACAGATGGCATCTCAACTTATGAGAATTTCAGGAGGGTTTATTTATCAATGGAACCTTAAAAATTGTATATAAGGAAAGCTCAAGGAATAGAGCAATTAGAAGGAGTTAGTATCTGTGAAACTCATAAGCCTCTAAGTTCAAAGGTCTAAGAATGGGGACAATTAGTGCAAGAAAAGTTTTGTTGAGGAGGCCTGAAGGTGTTTTCCAGGGTCATTTATTCATGAAGCAGTCAAGCAAATAAACATCTTAACTTCACTCTCCTCATCCCACTATGATAACTAGAGTTCTTCATTGACTGATCCAACTAGAAACCAGTGTCAAGAACTTGTAGCTGGACTCCACACAGATCATCCTTCCAACATGAAGGGCAGGAGAAAGAGAGAGAGTAGGTCTGAAGAGGCAAAAGAGCTGTTATTTCAGTTTTAAAATATCTGATTTAATTAATTTTAGAAATGTTAACTACACCTTGTGAGAAAATATTATTTGTCTAATATTTAATTAACTGTATTTCTGTACATTACAATAAGATACTAAAACAAATGTGCAGAATCCTTCAAGGAACAAATAAAATTAAAATTCATTTCTTCAGGAAATGAAGTTATGACTGAATGTGGTGGTGGTGGTTTAATCGCTGATTCTTGTGACCTCATGGACTGTAGTCTTCCAGGTTCCTCTGTCCATGGGGTTCTCCAGACAAGAATACTGGAGTGGGTTGCCATTTCCTTCTCCAGGGCATCTTCCTTACCCAGGGATGGAACTCGGGTGTCTTGCAGTACAGGCAGATTCTTTGCCAACTGAGCTACAAGGGAAGCCCATGGCTGAATGTGTTTCATGCCAAATTGGTCTGCTTAATAATTAAAAGCAAAAATATCTAACATTTAGGTGAGCTTTAGTAACTGCCAATAAAACAGGCTCCATGGATTATAGGTCCAATAGAAAACTTCTTTGGCTGTAGTTCAGTGAATTCTTCCTAGTTCAATGATATTATGCCAAGAGCATTACTTTCTTTGCCATCTTTGAGCCATGCCTTATTCCTGCTGCTTATATAGGTGCTGGGAGTCGTGACAGATGAACTGTTTGCTCTTTAGAGTGAGGTGAGACTATCCAAAACCATAAGAAACAATATTGTTGGGGATCAAAGAGAAAACAATATAAACCTGTCAAATCTAAGGGCTTCCCAGTTGACCCTAGTGGTAAGGAAGCCACCTGCCAATGCAGGAGATTTAAGAGACACAGGTTCAATCCCTGGGTCAGGAAGATCCCCTAGAGGAAATGGCAACCCACTCTGGAATGAGAAATTATCATACAGAGTGAAGTAAGTCAGAAAAAGAAAAACAAATATCGTATATTAACACAAATGTGTGAAAGTCACTCAGTCATGTCTGACTCTTTGCGGCCCCATGGACTATACAGTCCATGGAATTCCCCAGGCCAGAATACTGGAGTGAGTAACCTTTCCCTTCTCCAGGGGATCTTCCCAAACCAAATGTGTGAAATGTGTGCAGATGTGTGGAATCTAGAAAAATGGTACAGATCAGCGGATTTGCAGGGTAGAAATAGAGACACAGACAAAGAGAACAGATGTGTAGACAATAGATAGCTAGTGGAAAGCCTCCGTACAGGTTGTTGCTTTGTGATGACCCAGAGGGGTGGGATTGGGGATGGTGGATGGTGGGTAGTGGGAGAGAAGTTAAGAGGGAGTGGAAATGTGTATGCATATAGCTGGCTCACTTCGTTGTGCAGCAAAACTAATACAATATTGTAAAGCAACTACTATATTTTAAAAAAGAAACTTGCAATGTTATAGTCAAATAAAAGAAATTTTAACAACTCATGACAATGAATTAAACACAGTGTTCCTTAATTCATGTCAATATAACAATTTTTTATAACAGGCATACTCCATTATAAGGTAAACAATCTTGGCAAACAGCTTGTTGACATTAAAAATATTGTTTCTTCTTCATCTCTCAGTTAATCATGCCCTTTCCTCTTTATAAATCACATGTATAACTTCCTGCCCAGTACCAAACTTGGATGTATCTAATCACCAGCCTTGCTTATCTAGTGTGATAAGAAACAATATTGCATTTTAGAGCCATTACAATTCTTCCAAAGCTCACCCTTCATCTCTCACATCACTTGATCTGTATTTCAATGAGAATAAAATTTTAAAAAATTGAGACCTTTCAGGCTATGCTAAGTGGGCAGCTTATCCAAATGCATATACAAATGAAATTCAATATGGTGCAACCATGTAAAGAAATATTTCCTATATTTCAAAGACAATGCACCCAACTGTGTTCTTGTTTCCCCATAACATTAGACCTCCAAGGTAAGTGCCTTAGTCCTTTATTACTTCCCAAATCTTCTGCATTTTTAGCTTCCCTCCCCCTTGGATCTTAGCATTATTCTGTTTTCTCTAATTTAAAGGAAAATAATTCCACATCCAGAAGTAAGTGCCTTTCTATTCATTACCCAGGATCTCCTGGAACATTAACTGGTACTGGAAAATTATTTGCTAAATGTGGGTTATTGATTCTTTCTTCTAAGTCATGCTTCATCGAAGAATACTCTGCTTTGGCTGCCTTCCTTATTTCTTCTCTCATTCACTCCCACACAAGAATCTCATTCTCTTCTCATCAAAGCATTATCTCCTTTTTTGTCATCATAGTGAATAGCTCCCCACAGACTCCCCACAAATTATCCTTTCCTTCATGACCCTCCTTATCAGTTATCAATACCAAGACTGAATTACACAATTTGCATCTTCCATATATGATTTCTCTCCAGTTTATACATTTTATGACCCTATTCTTTCTCAAAGTAAGATGGCAGAGTAGAAGGATTTTCTGATTTTCTCCTGTAATAACTCCAAAATTGTAACTCACTACTGAACAACCATTGACAGGAGAATTTTGGATCCCACCAGAAGAAGATATCCAACATCCAAGGGCAAAGAGAAGCCCCAATAAAAATCACATTTAGAATGAAACCCCATACCCACCAGAGATGCTCAGAGGGCTCAAACAAAACCTTGTGTGCACACCAGGACCCAGAGGCCCCACAGAGACTGAGCCAGATTTGACTTTGAGTGTTTGAGTGTCTCCTGCAGAGGCATGGGTCAGCAGTGGCTTAGTGTGGAAACAGGGGCTCTGGCTGTAGCAGACGTGAGAGGCACCATGTGTGGCATCGGTCCTTTTAGAGGAGGTCACCGTTAGCCCCACCATAGAGCCACTGAGCTGATGACCCACAAACTGGAGAAAATTTGTGCCAAAGAAGTTCTCACACTGTTATAAAAATTGTAGGACCCGCAAAAGATTATCCATCCTGGGGATCCAGCAAAGGGACTGAGAATCCCCAGGGAATTTGACTTTGGAGGCCAGTGGGATTTTATTACAAAGCTTCCACAGGACAGGGGGAACAGACTTTATGAGGGCACAAGCAAAATCTTGTACAAACAGGACCTAGGAGAAAGGAGCAGTGATCCCAAAACAGACAGAGCCAAACTCGCTTGTGAGTGTCCAGGAGTCTCCGGCAGAGGCGTGGCTTGAGACTGATCTGCCACTGGGGCAGGGGCACTGGATAAAACAGTGCTGACATGAGTTCTTCTGAAGCAGACCACCATCACAGCCATTACCCCTACCATAGTTTGGTCTCAGGCCAAATAACAGGAAGGGAACACAGCCCCGCCCATCAATAGAAAAGTGGATTAAAGATTTACTGAGCATGTCCCTGCCCATCAGAATAAGACCCAGATTCCCCCACAGTCAGTCCCTCCTGTCAGGAAGCTTCCAGAAGCCTCTTATCCTTATCCATCAGAGAGCAGATAGATTGAAAATCATAATCACAGAAAACTAACCAAAGTGGTCACATGAATCACAGCCTTATCCAACTCAATGAAACTATGAGCCATGTCATGTAGGGCCACCCAAGATGGATGGATCGTGGTGGAGGGTTCTGACTAAATGCAGTCCATGGGAGAAGGGAATGGCAAACCACTTCAGTATTCTTGCCTTGAGAACTCCATGAACAGTATGAAAAGGCAAGAAGGATATGACACAGAAAGATGAATTCCCCAGGTCAGTAGGTACCCAATATGCTACTGGAGAAGAGTGGAGAAATACCTCCAGAAGAAATGAAGAGGCTGAGCCAAAGCATAAACAACACCTAGTTGATGTGACTTTTGATGGAATTAAAGTCTGATTCTGTAAAGAACAATATTGCACAGGAATCTGGAATGTTAGGTCCATGAATCAAGGTAAATTAGAAGTGGTCAAACAGTAGATGGCAAGAGTGAACATTGACATTTTAGGAATCAGTGAACTAAAATGAACTGGAATGGGGGAATTTAACTCAGATGACCATTATACTTTCTACTGTGAGCAAGAATCCCTTAGAAGAAATGGAGTAGCCTTCATGGTCAACAAGAGTCTGAAATGCAGTCCTTGGGTGCAATCTCAAAAATGACAGAATGATCTCTGTTCATTTCTAAGGTAAACCACTTAATATCTCAGTAATCCAACTCTATGCCCCAACCACTAATGCTGAAGAAGTTGAAATTGAATGGTTCTATGAAGACCTACAAGTTCTTCTAGAACTATTAATCAAAAATGGTGTCCTTTGTATCATAGGTGACTCGAATGCAAATGTAGGAAGTCAAGAGATACCTGGAGCAGCAGAAAAGTTTGGACTTGGAATACAAAATGAAGCAGGGAAAAGGTTAACAGAGTTTTGCCAAGAGAACAAACTGGTCATAGCAAACAACCTCTTCCAACAACACAAGAGATGACTCTGCACATGGACATCACCAGGTGGTCAATACCGAAATCAGATTGATTATATTCACAGTTGAAGATGGAGAAGCTATATTCAGACAGCAAAAATAAGACCAGGAGCTGACTGTGGCTCAGATCATGAACTCTTTATTGCAAAATTCACACTTAAAGAAAATAGGGAAAACCACTAGACCATTCAGGTATGACCTAAATCAAATCCCTTAAGATTATACAGTAAAAGTGATGAGCAGTTTCATGGGATTAGATCTGATAGACATAGTGCCTGAAGAGCTATGGATGGAGGTTAGTGACATTGTACAGGAAGTGGTGATCCCAACCATCGGAAAGAAAGAGAAATGCATAAAGGAAAATGATTGACTGAGGAGGCCTTACAAAAAGCTTAGAAAAAAACAGAAGTAAAAAGAAAGGAGAAAAGGAAAAATACATCCATGTGAATGCAGAGTTTCAAAGAATAGCAAGAAGAGATAAGAAAGCCTTCCTCAATGATCAATGTAAATAGAGAACAATAGAATTTGAAAGACTAGAGATCTCTTCAAGAAAATTAGAGATACCAAAGGAACATTTCATGCAAACATGGGCACAATAACAGACAGAAATGGTATGGACCTAACAGAAGCAGAAGATATTAAGAAGAGGTGGCAAGAATACACAGAAGAACTATACAAGAAAGATGTTAATAATGCAGACAATCACGATGGTGTGATCTCTCACCTAGAGCCAGACATCCTGGAGTGCAAAATGAAGTGGGCCCAGGAATCATCACTACAAACAAAGCTAGTGGAGGTGATGGAATTCCAGCTGAGCTATTTCAAATCCTGAAAGATGATCTGTGAAAGTGCTGCACTAAATGTGCCAGCAAATTTGGAAAATTCAGCAGTGGCCACAGGACTGGAAAAGGTCAATTTTCATTCCAATCCTAAAGAAAGGCAATGCCAAAGAACATTCAAACTGCAGCATGATTGCATCATCTCACAGGCTAGCAAAATAGTGCACAACATTCTCCAAGTGAGGCTTCAGTAATATGTGAATTGTGAACTTCCAGATGAACAAGCTGAATTTAGAAAAAGCAGAGGAACTAGAGATCATATTGCCAACATCATTTGGACCATAGAAAGAGCAAGAAAATTCCAGAAAAAAACATCTGCTTTATTGACTACACCAAAGCCTTTGACTGTGTGGATCACAACAAACTGTGGAAAATTCTTACAGAGATGGGACTACCAGACCACCTGATCTTATCTGACTCGAGAAATCTGTATTCAGGTCAAGAAGCAGAGTTAGAACCAGACGTGAAACAGCAGACTGGTTCCAAATAGGGAAAGGAGTATGTCAAGGCTGTATATTGTCACCTTGCTTATTTAACTTCTATGCAGAGTACATCATGCAAATGCTGGGCTGGATGAAGCACAAGCTGGAATAAAGATTGCTGGCAAAAATATCAATAACCTCACATATGCAGAGGAGAGGACACCACCCTTATGGTAGAAAGCAAAGCGGAACCAAAGAGCCTCTTGGTGAAATTGAAAGAGGAGAGTGAAAAAGCTGTCTTAAAACTCAACATTTAAAAAACAAAGATCCTGGCATCCAGTCCCACACTTCATGGCAAATAGATGGGGAAACAATGGAAACAGTGACAAACTTTATTTTGGGGGGCTCCAAAATCACTACAGATGGTGACTGCAGCCATGAAATTAAAAGACGCTTGCTCTTTGGAAGAAAAGTTATGACCAACTTAGACAGCATTTTAAAAAGCAGAGTCATTACTTTGCCAACAAAGGTCTTTCTAGTCAAAGCTATGGTTTTTCCAGTAGTCATACATGGATGTGAGATTTGGAATATAAAGAAAGCTGAGAGCTGAAGAAATGATGCTTTTGAACTGTGGTGTTGGAGAAGACTCTTGAGAGTCCCTGTGCAGCAAGGAGATGAAACCAGTCAATATTAAAGGAAATTAGTCCTGAATATTAATTGTAAGGATTGATGCTGAAGCTGAAGTTCCCATACTTTGACCACATGATGTAATGAACTGACTCACTGGAAAATACCTTGATGCTGGGAAAGATTGAAGGCAGGAGGGGAAGGGGATGACAGAGGATAAGATGGTTGAATGGCATCACCAAATCAATGGACATGAGTTTGAGCAACCTCCGGGAGTTCATGATGGACAGGGATGCCTGGAATGCAGCAGTCCATGGGGTCTTAAAGAGTGGGACACAACTGAGTGACTGACCTGAACTGAACTGATTCTTTCTCAGCTGGATCATTACAAACCTTTAAAATTCATTTTGTATCTTACTAGACTTATTCTTTTCATCCTAAGCACTGCTATTAGAGTGGAGTTGCTAAGATTCAAATCATACTGAACCAAATTGTTATGGATCTAATGATACAAGCTAAACATTAGTATATCATGCAATGTTGTTAGTTAATTCTATCCTATTTCTCTAAATACATACAGATACATCTCCATAGTTCTCTAAAATTTTGGAGGTATTATTAAAATCCAGAGTTTGAAACAGTATCATGATTTCTTAACACTGTAATTTCCTCCTTCTGTAACAGAAAAATAATATAACTAGAAAAGACTGTGTGTGTTAGTTGCTGAGTCATGTCTGACTCTTTTCAACCCCATGGCCTGTAGCCCACCAGGCTTCTCTGTCCATGAGATTTCCTAGGCAAGAATACTGGAGTCAGTTGCCATTTCCTGCTCCAGGGGATCTTCCTAACCCAGGTATTGAGCCTGCAGCTCCTGCATTGCAGGAAGATTCTTTACCATCTGAGCCACCAGGGAAGCCCAAAAAAAGTAAAAAATAACTGAAATTGAGGGAAAAGTACAGATTTTACATTTGCCTTGTTGAATTTACAGATTTAAATAAAATCTTTGTTATATCCATTTCATTCACTTTTTACCTAATATTTTGATTAAATTTTCTGAAAGTGAACTCTTTGTTTTCTTTTTTTATTTCACTACATTACCCATTATAGAAACATAATGATATGTGATAGGGTATATCCAATAAAATTATTTGAGATAATTGAACACATAGAGTTTTTACTTTGCCTACAGTGATCATTTTACATTCTAATTAGGGACTATTATTCTAGTTCACATATTTTAGCTGTTTCAATGGAAATATTAATGACTCTAGAAGCTTGCCAAGAACAATATCCAAAAAGGTGAATCTTATAGCAATTTATAACACCCTAGCTTTCTTTTCCTCTAATAACATTCTTTCACCTTTTCAACCTTTAAATACATTTAAGGGTCATTATCCTTTAACTTAAGGGATAGATGCATCTCACAAAGGCTGATTGGAAAGCAAATTTCTTCCTCTCAAAAGTTCCTTTTAACTGGTTTCTTAAAATGAAGAGACACTGACTTCCAGGAGACATGGTATGTATTTTCAGAAATTTTTTAAAATATAGGTTCTCAAAGTTTATGATTTTTAAAAATGCTAAACTTAAATAAAGTAATTTATAGATATCAACATAGAAGTTTGGGTGTTTTAGCTGCTAAAAAGGACATATATACCAAATTATCTAATGTACAAGAAAAATGACAATATACTAACATTAAAAGTCAACAAGAAAAAATATTTAACTTTGCCACATTAGGAGAGACAATCTCAAAATAAAGTTTCTTAATTAAAAACAATTTATCGAAACAACTTTTTAAATATATTTTCTAAGTCCTTTGTCTTTTGTCAGGAGTCAGAACTGTTCTATGCTGATTTAGGGGAAATATTTCTTTGCAACATAAATGTATTTACTAAATAAATTTGTTGTTTTTATTCAGTCACCAAATTGCTTCTTACTCTTTGTGACCTCATGGACTGTAGCCAGGCTCCTCTGTCCTCCACTGTCTCTCAGAATTTGCTCAAATTCATGTCCACTGAGTCACATGATATTATCTGAACATCTAATCCTCTGCTACCCACTTCTCCTCCTGCCCTCAATCTTTCCCAGCATCGTGGTCTTTTCCAATGTGTTAGCACTTTGCATCATGTGGCCAAGTATTGGAATTTCAGCTTTAGCATCAGTCCTTTCAATGAATATTCAGGACTGAGTTCCTTCAGTATTGACTGGTATGATCTCCTTGCTGACCAAAGGGACTTAGGAGTCTTCTTCAACACCACAGATCAAAAGCATCAATTCTTTGGTACTCAGCTTTTTTTATGGTCCAACTCTCACATCCATACAAGACTACTGGAAAACAATAACTTGGACTATTAGGACCTTTGTCGGCAAAGTGATGTGTCTGCTTTCTAATATACAATCAAGGTTTGCCATAGCTTTCCTTCCAAGGAGCAGGAGTCTTTTAATTTCATGGCTGCAGTGACTGTCTGCAGTGATTTTGGAGCCCAAGTAAATAAAATCTGTCCTTGTTTCCACCTTTACCACTTCTATTTGATATGAAGTGATAGGACCGAATGCCATGATCTTAGTGTGTATGTATTTTGTTTTGATACTGAGTTTTAAGCCCGCTTTTTCACTTTCCTCTTTCGCCTTTATCAAAGGACTCTTCAGTTCTCTTTCACTTTCTGCGATTAGTGTGGTATTATCTGCATATCTGATGTTGTTGATATTTCTCCTGGCAATCTTGATTCCAGCTTGTGATTCATCCAGCCTGGCATTTCCCATGAGGTACTCTGCATAAAAGTTGCATAAAAGTTAAATAAGCAGGGTGACAATATACAGCCCTGTTGTTCCCCTTTCCCAGTTCTGAACAAGTCTATTGTCCCATGTCTTCTTCTAACTGTTGCTTCTTGACCTGCATACAGGTTTCTCAGGAGACAGATAAGATAGTCCGGTATTCTCAGAACTTTAAGTATTTTCCACAGCTTGTTTTGATCTACACACTCAATGACTTTAACATAGTGAATAAAGCAGAAGTAGATGTATTTTCTGGAATTCCCTTGCTTTCTCTATGATCCAGTGAATGTTGGCAATTTGATATCTGCTTCCTCTGCCTTTTCTGAATCCAGCTTGTTCATCAGGAAGTTATCAGTTCATGTACTGCTGTAGCCTAGCTTGAAGGATCTTGAGGCTTACCTTGCTAGCATGTGAAATGAGTGCAATTGTGCTGTAGTAACACTATTTGACATTGCCTTTCTTTGGGATTGGAATGAAAACCGATCTTTTCCAGTCATGTGTACACTGCTGAGTTTTCCAAATTTGCTGGCATATTGAGTGCAGCACTTTCACAGCATCATCTTTTAGGATTTGAAATAGCTCAGCTGGAATTTCATCACCTCCACTAGCTTTATTTGTAGTAATACTTCCTCAGGCCCACTTGACTACTTCTCCAATAAATATGTTGTTTCTGCACTTATCCAAATCCTCATTTGCCATCCCTTGCCTTATCTTCTATAAAAATACAAATTTGTCCAAAATACAAGAATTCCTTTACTCTATATTCATAAATCCTATAACTTTTTTTTCATTCACCTTTTATCTAGATAGTTGCTATTGTTGGCTAAGATATATTTTATTAAAAACTTTTTTCTGGTCCAGTGTATGAACTCTGGTTTAAATAAATGAAACACGTGGTATCTATTTCCATAATCTGTTGAGAAAATATCATTACAATTCACTTGCTAAAATTTATAAACAAGGATGATTGATTTCTAGTACTTTGAGAAAAGGAATAGCATCTACTCTTGCTTTCCAGTAACAACAAAGCCAAGGACAAAAATCATGAGCAGCTGAAATAGAAAGGGAAATTTTCATGAGAAAAAAAGGTTTCACAGATCAGTATCAGTATTAGACACATATTAGACAACATGAGTTACAGATAGAAGCATTGCATGATTAAGTTTAGCTTATCAGAATTGCAGTGTATCTGAAAATATATACAAAGACCTTCTTGCACTAAACCAAGAGTAGCCTCAGGAATAAAAGTCTTAGGAGTTTTTCTCTTTTGCTTGTACATGAAAGTTTTCTTTATTCTGCCTAGTGAGTAGGTAAAGTCCTCTAAACCAATGGTTCTCTACCCAGGAAAATTATGCCCCTCAGAGAACATTCAGTAATGTCTGAAGAGACATTCTTCTCCCCATTGTTTATCACTGGTGCCATTTTCATAAAAGTCAGTTTAGCATGTAAGGATGTCCTTATTCCTAGTCTCTGTTCTGCTCCATTAGTCCTTTTTGGGTCGAGAGGGGCTGTGCTGGATCTTCATTGCTAAATGTGAGTTTCTCTAGTTGCAGTGAGTGGAGGCTGCTCTCTAGTTGTTGTGCATAGGCTTCTCATTGTGGTGGCCTCTCTTGCTGTAGAGCCCAGGTCCGTGTGAATATGGGTCACAGGGTCTAGAGCAGGAGCTCAATCGTTGTGATGCACAGGTTTAGCTGTCCCATGGCATATGGGATCCTTCCTGACAGGGATAGAACTCATGTCCCCATTGGCAGACAGATTCTTAACCACTGAACCACCAGGGAAATCCTCCTTTTGTCTTTATGTCTGTTTTTACCCCAGGATCATTCTGTTTTGATAACAGTAGCTTCATAATATATTTTGCTATCAGGAAATTTGTTTTTAGATTTGTTCTTCTTGTCTAAATTCATTTTGATTAGTAGGGGCTTTTGGTACTTCTGTATGAATTTTAGGATTTAAAAAATATATATTTCTGTGGAAAATACCATTGTTATTTGATAGTAAGTTCTCTGAGTCCATACATTGCTTGGATAATATGGACATTTAACAGTGTTAATTCTTATAATCCATAAATGTGAAATATTTCTCTATTTATATACATCTCCTTTAATTTCTTATTTTAGTGTTTTAAATACATTTCTCTATTCTGAGTCTTTTGCATTTTCATAAAAATTTTAGGATACTTTGGCATTAACTTTAGGGAAAAAAAATGTTAGGGATTTAATTGGGAATTTGGTAAATTTATTGATCAATTTTGGTAATATTGTCATCTTAACTATGTTGAATTCTTGATCAATAATTGAAATAAATTTCTTTTTTTTATATTCTACAATATATGTGCAGAAAAGTTTTGCTTTTTTATTGGTTTGATTTTAATTTTTTGTTTAGAATAGAGCTCTTCTAGTAGTTTATCAAATTTATCTCAAAATATTTTCTGTATTTTAATGTTATATCACATACATTGTTTTGAAATTTCTTTTGAAATTATTTACTGATGGTAGATAAAAATACAACCCATTGTTTAAATCAGCCTTATATAACAGTCATTCTGAATTATATATTACTTTTAGATTTTTTAAATGATTCCTTAAGATCTTCTGCATACTGAATCATATTGTCTGTAAACATAATTTTATTTTCTCCTTGCAAAAGTATATACTTGTCCTTCTATTCCATATCTTCCTGCACTAAAACTTTTAGTACAATGTTGAGAACAGCCATACTTATGTTGTTCTTGCCCATAAGGGAAAAATGACCTGCTTTTCACCTAAATATGAGGCTAGCTATAGTTTTTTCATAGGTGACCTTTATCAGGTTGAAGTAATTTTTGGTTTTTATTTTCTGAGTTTAAGATTTTTTTTAACTATAAATTAATTTAAAATTTTTAATAATTTTGTTTATTTTTCATTTTATTTTTAGCTGTGCTGAGTCTTTGTTGCTGCATGGGCTTTTCTCTAATTGTGGAGAGCAAGGGCTACTCTCTAGTTGCAATGCATGGATTTCTCATATGGTGGCTTCTCTTGTTGCAAAGCTTGAGCTCTGTAGCACAGGCTAAATAGTTATGGCACACAGGCTTAGCTGCTTCATGACCTATGGGATTTTCCAGGATCAAAATTATTTTTCTTAAATATGAAACCAACCTTAATTTCCTTGGATAAACCTTATTTTATCATGATGTCTTATCCTTTTGATTCACTATTGCTTTTGATTTATTAGATGTTAAAGATTCTTCTATGTTTGCAATGTATATAATATATAATTTTATGTTTTGATGGAGAGGGTATTTTTTTTTTTTTTTTTGGAGAGAGTATTTTTATGTAGTTTAAATTTTAGTGTCTTGTTGAATCCATAAAATGAGTTTGGGAATTTTGCTTTACTTCTCTGTTTCCTGAAAGTTTGTGTAAACTTGCAGTTTTTATTTTAGTTTGTAATAGAATTCACCTGCAATGAAATCTATGTTTGGGATTTTCCTTGTAGGTAGGTTTTTGTTATAATAGAATTTATTTAATAGACAGGGTTATTGCAATTTTTTTTCCCCCCTTGGGTTCACTTTAGCAATTTGTATCTTTCAAAGAGCTGGTACATTTCATCTTGATTTCACTTTGTAGGCATAACTTTGTAAATAGCTTTTCCTAATTATTATTTCAAATATATATAAGATCCATAGTGATGTCCCTTATTCATTTCTGATACTACTAATCTCTGTTTTAATTTATATTTTATTAATGTAGATATGTTTAAGAATTTGAGTATTTTTCAAAGAACTTTTAGTCTCATTTATTCTTTTTCATTTTCTAATAAAAACTCTCTTTTTTAAGTTTCAGCCCTTTGGACCAGACTGTTTGACCAGTGTTGCTTTAATTTTAAAATACACTTTTATTGACTAAAGAATGTCACATTCACATTTCTTTCTTTCAATGGCCTTGAAAAACTTTAATCCATTGTCTTCTTGAGGCATTATTTCTTCACTCAAATGTAATGTAGTTTTTTTCTGCTATTTTATGTCTGCTTTTATGTTTCTTTTCATTATCAGTGGTTTTGAATTACTTAATTATTAACAGCTTTGATGTTTAAATACCATTATCTCAAATGCTGTTCTTTTTACTCTACCATGCGTGTTCTCTTTGAGCTTCTTGAATCTTTTAGTTTATTTTTTTTTATTAAAAATGGATGGATTTAACTATTATCTATTTAAGTGGTTTTTTGCTCCCACTTTTTCCCTGGGTAAAATAATTTGTACAGTCTACTAGCTCTTATTTTCTCATAGGTCACTCAAGTTCTGTTAAGATTTATTCAATAATATTTTTAATTTCTGTTCTTTACTTTGTGTGATTTCTTTCACATTATCTTAAAACTTACCTATCTTTAGTTTTACAATGTCTAATTATCTGCTAAAAGCAAGCAATAGATTTTCATTTCAGATATTTTTTCAGTTATAAAAATTAAATTTCTTATTTATTTTATACATTATCTTATTATTATGATTCTTGAATATATTTACAGCAGTTATTTTAAAGTCCTTGTCTGTTAATTTGATCATAATTGCCACTTCTGCATCTATTTCTATTAATCCATTTTCTTCTCATTTTATAATTTTCTTTTTTTTTTTCTCTTTTTTTTTTTTTAATTAGTTGGAGGCTAATTACTTCACAACATTTCAGTGGGTTTTGTCATACATTGATATGAATCAGCCATAGATTTACCCATAGATTCCCCATCCCGATCCCCCCTCCCACCTCCCTCTCCACCCGATTCCTCTGGGTCTTCCCAGTGCACCAGGCCCGAGCACGTGTCTCATGCGTCCCACCTGGGCTGGTGATCTGTTTCACCATAGATAGTATACATGCTGTTCTTTTGAAACATCCCACCCTCACCTTCTCCCACAGAGTTCAAAAGTCTGTTCTGTATTTCTGTGTCTCTTTTTCTGTTTTGCATATAGGGTTATCGTTACCATCTTTCTAGATTCCATATATATGTGTTAGTATGCTGTAATGTTCTTTATCTTTCTGGCTTACTTCACTCGGTAAAGCCCAGGACCAGATGGCTTCACAGCTGAATTCTACCAAAAATTTAGAGAAGAGCTAACACCTATCTTACTCAAACTCTTCCAGAAAATTGCAGAGGAAGGTAAACTTCCAAACTCATTCTATGAGGCCACCATCACCCTAATTCCAAAACCAGACAAAGATGCCACAAAAAAAGAAAACTACAGGCCAATATCACTGATGAACATAGATGCAAAAATCCTTAACAAAATTCTAGCAAACAGAATCCAACAACATATTAAAAAAATCATACACCATGACCAAGTGGGCTTTATCCCAGGAATGCAAGGATTCTTTAATATCTGCAAATCAATCAATGTAATACACCACATTAACAAATTGAAAGATAAAAGCCATATGATTGTCTCAATAGATGCAGAGAAAGCCTTTGACAAAATCCAACACCCATTCATGATTAAAACTCTCCAGAAAGCAGGAATAGAAGGAACATACCTCAACATAATAAAAGGTATATATGACAAACCCACAGCAAGTATCACCCTCAATGGTGAAAAATTGAAAGCATTTCCCCTGAAATCAGGAACAAGACAAGGATGCCCACTCTCACCACTACTATTCAACATAGTGTTGGAAGTTTTGGCCACAGCAATCAGAGCAGAAAAAGAAGTAAAAGAAATCCAGATAGGAAAAGAATAAGTGAAACTCTCGCTGTTTGCAGATGACATGATCCTCTACATAGAAAACCCTAAAGACTCTTCCAGAAAATTACTAGAGCTAATCAACGAATATAGTAAAGTTGCAGGATATAAAATTAACACACAGAAATCCCTTGCATTCCTATATACTAACAATGAAAAAACAGAAAGAGAAATTAAGGAAACAATACCATTCACCATTGCAACAAAAAGAATAAAATACTTAGGAGTATATCTACCTAAAGAAACAAAAGACCTATACATAGAAAACTATAAAACACTGATGAAAGAAATCAAAGAGGACACAAACAGATGGAGAAACATACCATGCTCATGGATTGGAAGAATCAATATTGTCAAAATGGCTATTCTACCCAAAGCAATCTATAATTTTCTTATCTCACATGTTCTAATAAGTTTTAATGAGTAATGGATATTGTGAGTCCTGTATGGTTGAATTATAACTGTTCTTTTCTTTCAAAATTTTTCATTCTTTACTCAGACAATTGATGTAGTTATGGATTATCTTCATTTTTTTTGATGATTGTCTTAAACATTCTTAGTTTAAAACTGCCCTAGGTGTTTTACTCTAGGGCTCTCACAGTCCTGCTACTAAGAAATGGCCTCTCTGGTGTTTCTGTTGAATGCATTAAATGTTCAAGGATGTCTTTCTTCCCAAGTTATTCAGAATATGAACATCTCTCAATCATGTGTAAATCCTGGTCGAACTTCAGTTTATAGCTCCTTGGTGGTTGCTGATTTCCTAGATGTTCCCTTGTTATCTTAGTAGATTATCTCCCTAAGCATGCATAGCTTCATATTAAGATGAAGATTCAAGGGAATACCTACACATTATTCTAGATAGAGCTCTTAATCTGAAACTTTATATGAAGTTCTTTCCATGATTATGGCCTGCAACATTCAGCCACTTCTTTCTCTTTTCCCTGAAGTGCAATCTTCTCTTCTCGCCTGAACAAAGCTTCAAGATTTGCTTAGTTTCTTCTTGCCTGTAGTATGTTGTTGAAACTTCCTTCAGACAGAAGGCTGGGTTGATAGTCACATTAACTTCACTTATTTTTCTCCTCTCAGTGTCATAATCCTTCTTTGCTTTTTTAATTTTTGAAAGAGTTCTAGGTATTTTACCCAATTTCTAGTGCTCTTTTTTTTTTTTTTTTTTTAATGGAAGTCTGATTTTAGTTACTTAACCGTGATTAAACTACTGGATTTACAATTTAAAATATACATATAAAATGAAGAAGAACCTAAGGTAATATTATGTAGGAATTGTGCTAAATTATTTAAAATATTACTTCTTTTTATCCTGAGAAACCCTCAAGGAGATTCTTTCATTCCTATTTCTTCAGTGAAGAAGGATGAGAGGAAAAGAAGACAGACATCAGGACAATTTAATATAGTGAATTTTAAGAAAGGCTTTATTCAGAATTAGATAAGTGGAAGGGAAATGAAAAGGAAGCGCATAAGCAAAGTTGTATAAGAATGTGATTTCAGGACTTTCCTGGTGGCTCAGTGGTAAAGAATTTGTCTGCCAATGCAGGAGACATGGATTTGATCCCTGATCCAGGAAAATTCCACATGCCATGGAGCAACTGACCCCATGCATCTCATCCAGAGCCTGTGCTCTAGAGCTCAGAAGCCACAGATATTGAGCCCACGTGCCACAACTAACGAAGCCTGCATGCCCTAGAGCCCATGCTCCACAATAAGAGAAACCACTGCCGTGAAAAGTCTGCTCACTGCAACTGGAGAGTAGCCCCCACTTGCCACAACTAGAAAAAAAATTCACATAGCAATGAAGACCCAGAACAGTCAAAAGTAAATAATAAATAAAAATTTACAGAAGATTAAGAACATGATTTCATCGAGTTCTTAAAGTTAACCTTGCTTTCTCAAGGTGATTCAAAAATAAGATTGATATAAGAAGACTGTATATAATACTCAGACTGTGGAAAACCCTGCACACCAGCTTAAGGAGGACATATTTTATTAAAAAAAAAAATTTTTTTTTAATTGAAAGATCTTTCTGGCACTTCTGTAAATGATTCATTTGCCCATTCAAATTGGAAGTAGATTTCATATACCTTCTTTCAATAGTGGGGCAACACTGGCTTTCATCACTGCTGGGATGTGTTATTTATTGGCTGATTCACAAATAATTCTGACAATAATAATTTATGAGAAAGGCAACCTATTCCAATTAGAAGTCTTATATCTCTGGAGTATAAAGCATCTGGCATTGCTTTTTAGTATTAGAAAATCTGGCAATATGGTAAGCAATATGGCAATCTGGTAATACTTTGGGACTAAAATGTGTCCTGATTGGTAAAGTATGCTAACTGTGGTTTAAGCCATGGGAAAATATATAACCAGAGTGGACAGCGTTTCTGTTTTACTTTACTAAACTGATTTACCTTACTAAACGGATTCAACATGTTATCATACAAGAAAAACCCCAGGAATATTCATTACCAAAGGGTAAGGAGAAATCAAACGTCTTCATGGTGGCTTAGCTTGTCACAGGACGCAAACACACTGCTTCCAGTCATGTGGCAAATGCAGATGCCAATTGAGTGTAGCAGCCACAAGAGAAACAGTTTTATTTTGAAACTGAATGTTTTCCAGAACACTGGGTAAAAATCTCAACTCTGCTAACCCCCCAAGGTGTTAAATGGGAAAGGAGAGCTTCATTACCAATTCAGATAACCATAGAAGATAGAAATTTATTAGCTCTCTGGAGGTGTCTGCATTCCAAAAAGATTCCATAAAATCTACGATAATGGCTGAGAAGTGACAAAAATGCTTATGGATGTTCTTTGCTCTCAATGTATGTGGAGTTTTACCATTATATCTTAAAGGAATTAATCGCTTTGCCTGTGAAAACACCTACGGTGTACTGTGTGCTGGGCTGTGTTCAGGGGCTCAATCATATTCAACCTTTGGTGACCAGACCCCATGGATTGTAGCCCACCAAGCTCCTCTGTTCATGGAATTTTCCAGGCAAGAATACTGCAGTGGGTTGCCATTTTCTCCTTCAGGGGATGTTCCCAAACCAAGGATCGAACACACATTTCTTGTGTCTCCTGCATTGGCAGGCAGATTTTTGACCCCTGTACCACAGGTTTACAGATATTACCAATTTTTATTTTTCTCATTAAATGTCTCATTTGTTATTGTTTACATGTTAAAGTGTCCCTTCTTATAACTCCTAGAGTATTTAACATAGTTTGCATCTTTCAAAATCATCTACTGCATACAATTCAATTGTGGGGAAGGATATTTTAATTTTCTCAGAAGAAAAATAATAAAATAAATGCTTTACCTACTAAAATGCAACCAATTACTGAACTAGCTGTTGTGATATTCTTTGTTTTTCCTAAATTGTCAACATGACTTCAGTGGGAAATAATTTATTTGGCTGGGTAAAGGAGACACACAAAATTGATTAGCTGTTTTGCAATGGCCTTTGTCCTTTGAAAACTGTCGATAAGTGACCATTTTAGACATTGGCATGAGAAACCAGAAGGCGCTTTCATTTATTTGTCTGTCTAGTTGCTGCTTGAGCAGCTGGAATGTCTTTTAGTGATTCTCTCTTTCCTGTAATAGCATAGCAATGCAATCTCATTTTCTGGGCCTGATTCAAATCATCATGCTTTAATTTCACAAAGACTAATAATTTGGCTACATAGATTAGACAACTACTGATGTCCTAGAAGTACATTTATAGATCAAGCAATCAAAGCCCCAGTTTTCATAAATGTCTGCAAATTTGGGATGCTGTGTGGTAATAAAAACTTCTTTGTCATTTGAGTTTACCTTGATCATTCTTCCTTGAAAATGAAGTGCTTTGGAATTAGGAATTTTAAGCAGGAATGTGGCAAATTAAATTTTTTCTCATAAGAAATATAGTTGTGTTTTATCTTTTTTGGTTCTGTCTCAGTGAAATCAGTATTTCTAATCAGGTCTTGTTTAGCATAATGAACTCTGAATAGGCCCCCTGATCAGATGACATCACTTCAAGTGGATGAGATGTGACTTTCATTTTTATTTCCACTAGAACTTGCCTGGTGACCTTGAACAAACTACTTAACCTCTCATTGACTTATTTTTATTACCTGCAAATTGGATATAATGGATTCAGCCTCCGTCATGATGGTACTGAAGGATAGTTAACATAATGTTTTAAAAAACGCCCTTGGCCCCCAAGGAACCACACTCTAAAACAGCAGCTATATTGGAAGTCAGACCCTAGATCACCTTTGCAACCTTTAAATTGTACCATTTATGCACATTGTCATGTCTAGCCTTTGCTCCTAAGATTGATCTCAGCCCATTTTAACCTTAAAAGCATCTCTTCAGTATTCTTGGTCGATTTAAAGTTATCTTTCAGTGAAACACATAGTTCATGATAAGTGATTTGCAAACCCTAGAGAAATTAGAGATTAAAAAAAAAATAGCAACTCTAGAGACTGGAAAAAAAAAATTAAGCATTGAATTAAAAGTAGGTGAAGCAAATGGATAAAATTATTTGAATTTCAAAGAATGCATGATAGATAGTAATAAACCCAAGGTGTACTGATGAAAACTTTCACCTTCAAATGTTTTGTTAGTAGTTGAAAGTATTCTTTTTTGATTTTTGAAATAAGATAAAATAATCTTTCTCTTTCATTTTACTCATAGGAAAAATTCAACTGTAGCATAATTTTCTTTTACTTACTCTTCATTTAGTAAAAACCTATTTTCTTATTTCTGCCATTGTCACATTTTTTAATAATCAAAGGTGCTAGGTTTGCTACCATGACTTTTCTGCAGATCATGCCTATATCTATTTCCTGTCTGTTGTCTAAAGATATACTTCTCTGTAAGTCTAGCAACAAGTTCACTGAAAATAGTGACAGCATCAACCAGATCTACTTTCTTTGTTCTCATTTTCTACATTTAGAATCCAAAGAACATAGCTTTTATCTTTTTCTTTATGTCATTTATTTGGTCATGAGCAAAAGCAGTAGAAGAGACAAGCAATATTTTCCAGCTCAACGGATTGTGTAAATTGATTTATTCAATTGCAATGAAGATATTCAGTTGAAATACTGTATAGTTACCATGTGAAAATGGTAGTGGGACTTCCCTGGTAGTGGAGTGGTTAAGACTGCACTCTTCAAGGGCAGGGGGTGAGTGTTTGATCTGTGGTAGGAGAACTCAGATGCCACATGCTGCAAGGTGTGACCAGAAAAAAGAAAATGGTAGTAATAATGCATTTTTATAAACTTTCTTTGTCTATTTTTATTAAATCATATAAAATAATCAACAGAGTTTGATCAGATTAATTTTTGGTTACTTCCTCAAATTAAAAGCATCCCACAAATTATCACACTGTAGCATATTACAGAAAATAGATTGAAAGATCTGAAAACCATTTTTAAGGAAGACTTTTTAAGTTCTTTTTTGAATAATTATGAGGAATACCTTAATAAGAACATTTATATTAACATTAGAAGATTTCAAAGAACTTTATCTTAGGATATATATGATTGAGAAGTATCAGATTAAGGGCTTTGGTATATTTCTTCTGGCTCCATTTAATCTGGAATCTTTCCACTTATCATTTGTTATGGAAGTCCAGGTATCAATCATCTCTGCACAGCATCAAGAAGTCTGTCACAAGTATTAAGAACCTAAAAAGGTATTTTGCATGGCAGATATTGGAGTAAACTTATCCTTAATTTGTAGCATTACACACTTCTGTGAAGTAACATATTAGGATGAAATTCTATTCTAATTAACAGAAATAGTTGATGAGTCCAGCATACACAAAACAAAGAGAGAATTTTCTGCAAATGATGTAAAAAGCTCTGATTTATGGAAGTGATATGTTCAGCAAGTGGTAATATGTTTGGTGTATGGAACAGAAAGTGAAAGTCACTTAATCGTGCCTTGACTCTTTGCAACCCCATGGACTATACAGTCCACTGAATTCTCCAGGCAAGAATACTGGAGTGGGCCGCTATTCCCTTCTCCAGGGGATCTTCCCAACCCAGGGATTGAACCCAGGTCTCCCACATTGCAGGCAGATTCTTTGTCAGCTGAGCTACCAGGGAAGCCAAGAATCAGTGAATGATATAGAACTGTCCAGAAAAGATATTATTGGTTCAAAGAGATTATATATGAATACTAGCTATAATCCTAAATGCAAATTTACCCTACAACAGATAACCCCTACCACTTATGTGTCTCCTTCGCATGCTTTTTCAGCTGTTACAATTAAGATACAATGAGAATTCCACGGACAGAGGAGACTGACAGGGGTCCATGGGATTGCAAAGAGTCGGCTACAACTGAGTGATTAACACATACACACAAATAAGATATTATAAAATTAACATCCATATCATCATTTGGCAGTTTTGTGATTCAGGTAAATGAGGTAATGTTAGGATAAACTTTTGGTAAGACTCAGTGGTAAAAAACCCGTCTACCAATGCAGGAGACACCAGAGATGCAGGTTCAATCCCTGGGTTGGGAAGATCCCTTGGAGTAGGAAATGACAACCCACTCAAGAATTCTTGCCTAGAAAATTCCATGGACAATGGAGCCTGGTGGGCTATGGTCCATAGCGTTGCAAAAAGCCAGACATGATTGAGCACACACACACACACACATGCACAAAGAAGTCACATTTAGATAAGACTTATCTGAAAGGAGAAGGTTGAGAGATTTAGGCAACTTCAGTGAGTATATGTTTCATGAGCGCTGCCTGCGTGCTGCAGTCCATGGGGTTGAAAAGAGTTGGATGTGACTTAGAGGCTAAGCAACAGTGAGTATACACAATAATTTCAGCACATTTTTTGTTAATCTGAGATACATTGGGTTTTGATAATCTATTTACAAGTTAGGTTGGTTTTAACTATAAGTATGAGAAAATCAGAATCAAGAAGGTTACAAAGATAGTTGATAGCAGGAAAATAGGAGGAAAGTTTGGTTTCAGAGTTACTCAATTCTTTAGCTTAAAAATGAGGTTGTGGGTCTCAATTAAGCCATTCATTCATTCGACAGTTGAATTCTTCATATCTCAGGCCCTGTTCTAGGCACTGAGATTTTTAGGGCGCTATTCTTAAAAATGAGCTTCCTCATGGCTCAGCAATATAGAATCCACCTGCAAATGCAGGAGACTGTTTCTATCTCTGGGTTAGGAAGATCCCCTGGAGAAGGAAATGGCAACCCACTACGTTATTCTTGCCTGGAAAATCTCATTGACAGAGGAGCTTGATAGACTGTAATCCACGAGGTCGTAAAAGAGCAAGACACGACTGAGAAACTACACATACACACACACTATATATACCAACAGCCATATAATATACATAATTTCTTAGCAAGTCCCTACTTTATGTAATTTAGGTTTAATAACCAATTACGTGTGTAATATAAAGTATTTAATTGACATACTCTGTACAGCAAATTGATTTGTGTAGGAAAGATTCAGTTAAAATAGAAATAGGCGATCTGCTTAGATTGACTTTCTTATAAATATAAACTCTATTAGACAGACACCTTGATTTCTCAAATATAGATGTGATGCTACCATATGCTTACCATTATAACTTAGCAAGAAACTTTAGATTTCCAATTGTTGTTCTTGTAAAAACATAATCAAAATACTGAAAACAATAATACATTCTGGAGTAACAGTTAGAATGCTTAATTCTACATTATCAGTCAGAAAAAAAAAGAAAAAATTTGGATTTTCAATGACTTATATTAGATTTATAACATGTAATGCATAGTCTGGATTTAATAAATGGTTAGAAATATTATTATTGGTTTATTATAGGGGCACCAATTGGGCTTCTAAAAAAGTTGATATTTGTTGAATAATTGTTCTTCAGTAAGCACTGCATCACACATCTACTTCCAAATCACATATTTTTATAGATATGTTACTTTAAAAGTTGCTTATTTTCAATCATAAGCAACTTTCATCATGTGGAACAAAGAGTCATATAACAAGATTTCTAAATAACAGGCTAGAAATTGGTATTTATTTAATTTTCCTTTGAGAATTATTCTGCTATCTGTGCTTATATTGACTAAAATCTAATTTTTATCACCTACTATATTATTTTGCCATTTATGAACACTTTAATTTCTGAACATTTAAGATGGGTATGTCACATTCTTATATTTAACTTCTTTATAGTGTCTATATCCTTAATTTATACAACCAAAAGATGGCAGTGCTTCATCAAGTATTATTTTACTATAGGATTTAGTATTTGTTTTCATGATAGTCAAAATCTGTTGGGTACAATTTTTATATTTTAAGAGTAGAACTGTATTCAATATTAAGAGCTTTCCAATAAACATTTTAATTTTTGATCTCTAAGTCAGCTTTTTTTAAAAGTAATTTAAGAAATAAAAGGTCTGTAATAGTGTCAAATGAAGCATACTGAGTGGGTATTTTAAATACTCTTCATATTCCGTCCTGGCTTTATTTGATTGCTTGCATATGAATCTCACTGAAGACAGATTTTTGAAGACCTGTGGAGGTACCTTTCTATTAATACAATGACCTTGATTTCATTTCAAAGAACTTAAGCCTGTATATGTGCTTTCCTATGTGCTAAAGTGAGGCTGAAACTTAAAATGTTCCATTAGGCTCAAGGGTTTAAACTCCAGCTCTAACAAAGATTGCACCCAAGTATTTCTAATTAATACACCATCAATATAAAGGAAATAGATTGTCATGTTTAAATACAACAGCACTAAGTTCTACTGAATTTTTGAGCATGGAATAATAATTAACTGAACTATTGATTATCCTCACTATTGTATTAAAGTCTAGTTTTCTCTGAGAGTCTTTTTGCTGTCTATTGTATTAAAAGACAATAGTTTTCTCTGAGTCTTGTCCTCTTACCTACCTTTCACTCACTCGCAACCCAAGCCAAACCAATAAATCATTTTAACATATTTTAATTTAATAATTTAACACAAATGATTTCAAATCTACATAACTATATCCAAAATTACTTCCTAACTTTCAATTTTACCTGTTTAAAGAACATTGGTCATTTCTTATTATGTTTTAGTATCAAAGGTGAAACTTCAGCTATTAAGCATGTTTTCCAAGTTGCTTACTAATAAGACAACTTTAGCATTCCTCTCAGTTTGATTAAACTTTAGACAGGTTTCTTCCAGAATATTATCCTTTGACCTCCCTTTTCTTAGAGCATTTGCTTTAGAAAACTAACAATTGTAAACTCTTTCTTTACTCCTTTGAGATGTAAATCTTTCCTATCCTCCTGACAATTTTGTTTCCTTTAAGGACCTCTGAGCCATCCTGTTTAAGCATAACTTTCAAGAAAGGTAAAACTCTTGTACTCTAGCTTCAATGGGAGGGCAGTGATCAAACAGATAAGTTCCACTTAGCAAACACAGAGGGTCTAATCACACTGACCAACACTTCTCTTAATGTCCTCTAGTATTTTTCTACCTGCTCACCCCCACTCTATCCCCCTATTTTTCACTGCCCCCAACCCAAACCAGTGCTTAAAAACATTCTTAACTTTGGCTATAACAAAGTTGAGCTCAAGCCCTCTCCTCTATTGCAAAACTCCTGGATAAAACTTTCGGTACAATTTTTCTTCGGCCTTATGTTCTTCTGTTGAAATTACTGAAATAAAACATGTCAGAAAAGGATCCTAGTGATTCTCTTTATCCAGGCATGTTTGAGAGAAAAGGAACTAGAGCTTATCTTTTTTGTTGTCTTTTAATTATTATTTTTTTTCTTTTTAAGAATAAAAATCTTGTTGCTTAATTAAGTATACACAATTTCAGGAGAGTGTTAAAGCAGGATCTTGAGGCTCTTGGCAATGGTATCTTTACCTCGTCCCTCAACTTCGTCTATAGCTTCATGGAACTACCTTCTACCAGGAATTTGTGGTGAAGATTGGACAAACGCATTACACAAATTAAATCTATCCCAAACTTAAGCAAGTGACAGTGATGGAAAGGGTTTAACAGCAACAGGACAGTCACAAACTGTGGCCCCCATTTGCTCAGCAGTAAAGAATTTGCCTGCAATGCAGGAGACACCAGGAGATGCGGGTTTGTTCCCTGGGACAAGAAGATCCTCTGGAGTAAGAAATGGCAGCCTGCTCCTTATTCTTGCCTGGAAAATTCCATGGACAGATGAACCTGATGGACTATAGTACATGGAGATGGTAAAAAGTTGGGCACATCTGAGCACACATACATGCTCTTTAGAAAGCTCTCTCTTTCCTTTCAGACCAAAGTTTTTTGAGTTAATCATAGAAAATAATAATATTATCTAATTATTCTTTAAAAATTAGTTAACTATGGCTCAGAGAGTTTTTATAATTTTGAAAAGGGAGAGAATCATATAACTACCTGAGATCATATTTAAAATCTGTCTTCTTCCAAATTGCAAATTTAAAATTACACTTTACATTTCTCGATAAGCTTTCATGCAGATTATTAATACAAAATGTTAAAGTAGTGCAATCCAGTAACAGAATAGGGAGAAGAGTCTGGAATTTGTTTTACAGATTTAAGTGTTTCTTTTACATTACAATAAAAATGAGACTAGCAGCCTTCCTGTATGGTATATTGTAGAGCCACCACTGTGTTTTGGTGATTGATAAAGAACCCTGATGCTGGGAAAGATTGAAGTCCAGAGGAGAAGGGAACAGCAGTGGATGAGATGGTTGGATGGCATCACCAACTCAATGGACATGAGTTTGAGCAAACTCAGGGAGATAGTGAAGGACAGGGAAGACTGTTGTGCTGCAGTTCATGGAGTCGACAGCAACTGAACAAGGGATCTTTTAAAAAAGATATTCATAGGGTGTACAATAGGTTTCTAACGCATAATTTGCACATAATTGCTTTAAAAAGAATCAGTTTCCAGATTCTCAAACTTCATGTATGATTTTTTTCAAAAATCAGAGTCTTAAGAACACACTCCGTAATGAGGTGTAACTTCTCCTCACCCATCTCTCTCTCCCTCATGTGTTCTTCAGCTTTGCAATTATGAATACACCTCCCAACAGCCTTAAGTCTTAACTCTGGACCATTGTTGTAGATGTGAATTTCTCTAGGTCATCAAACAGAAATATATGGAAACAACATGGACTGGGTGACAAAGGCTTTTACAACTAAGTGGTTTCCAAATGTCCACCCTACTCAAATCAGATTATTTACTGTCTGAGCCAAGACGGAAGCCCAAACACATCAAGGAGTGCCTAATTAAGTCACTGGTTGACATATCCTTAAGATTTTTTCCAATAATTAATTATTCAATGATATTTGCTCTATGACTCAAAAGGATTTCAGAAAACTGAAAGCCTCAGTTCCAAATGTTTTCATCATTTTCTTATTTTCATAGATTGCCTAGGAAATTGCATCTAAAAAATGGAAAAATAAAATAAAAAGAATACTAAGGGCAGCCCCATTCTAGCAATAAATAAGCTTTATTCACAAGTACAAGAAATAATAATTAAAGAAGGGAACCTCTTCTATCTTATTAAAAGAAGCTTTTCTAACAAAATTTGACATTGAAAAAATCATTTTTTTTTTAAAATTGGGGTATAGGTGTTTTATAATACTGTTCTCATCAATCAACATATATAAATAAACATGTCCTGTGTAAGATTTATTTTGTACAGTAAGATACCAGTTGTCACAGGAAATGTTAAAAAACAATGTATATTTTGTGTACATATTTGAAGACAAAATTGATATGGTAGTAAATGATCTTTTAAGCAAGTATTATATTTTATAAAGACAAAATTCTGTTGGGGAAGTTGAATGGAAATATCTTAAAATTACCTAAATTTGTATTTCAAATTAAATTTTAAATGTTAAAGCAAAAAATATGAATGGGACATATAATTCCTTTGGAAAGTACACATGTCAAAAATTCAAATAGAATACTAATTTTTACTAACATTATAGAAGCAGAAGGAAGGATGTTTTCCCATGTTTACAATAGTTTTTATATTAAATCTAACAGATCATACCAAAAAGTTGGCATTTTAAAATGACTCCAGAAATTTTCTAGAGCCTTTAGTTTATTTAACATATATTTTTTTCTGTAAATGTATTTATTTACTAAATGATGTTAAGTATCTTGAAATCTGGCTGTCAGTATTTTTATAGAATCTCCTATTCACTCATACTTTTAGGAAATAAAAGAATTCTTTCCAACACTTTATTCCTTCTTATAAAATAAATTTGGGAATATATAAGAAATGTGATTTAACTTCTAACAATCATATACATGTGGAAAATATTTACAGAAATGGAATATCATATTCCTTGCTAAATTTAGAAATTATTTCAGCTTGGTCATGAGATTGTGTTTTTACAATAATTATCCATATTTATTATCATCATTTTGTATTAGTTTTTTTCCTCTACCTGACAATGACCTTCAGATCATATCAATAACTCCGAGTCAGATTATAGACACAGCAAAGAAGGATGCCAGGGACCAGGGTCATTGCCAAAATGAGGTGAGTTGCCTAGACAACTTACTGTAAGTCATTGCCAAAGAAAATTGTGCTTGAAAAGAAGCCATTTACAGAACTTCCACAGACTCCTTAGCATAACGTCATTTTAATTTTAATATTCTTCTGAAAAGAAGTTAAAGGGGCAGTGCCCCATGCCACTGCCAGGGTTCCAATGCTTGCATACCATTGCCAACATACCCTGGATTGAAGTGCTTAGAAGTCATGGACATGAAGGCAAGGAAGTTTCTTCCCCAGAATTTCATTTTCCTCTGGATAAAACATAAAGGCATTATGGGGCATTCAAGATGTCAAAACTTTGAATGGACATTTCCTGAAATTTGTTCACTGTCCTTCCTTTTGTTATTTTTACTGGACTCTTGAAGTTCCCTTCTGGTTGTTGCCATATTTTCTTATAGCCCAGGGTCCTCAGACACACAGCTTCTTCAGCCTGAGATATTCTAAAGTCCATATCTTATTTCCATTAAATAATCAGGTCTCAGCTTTAGTGTCACTTCTTCAGGAAGCCTTCATTTAATCTGGATTCATCTGTATTTGTTTTAAAATCCTGAAGCCTTTTTATGAGAAAGAGTCATGGACTGTAGCCTGCCAGGCTCCTCTGTCCCTGGAATTCTCAGGGCCAGAATCCTGAAGTAGGTAGCTGTTCCCATCTCCAGGGGATCTTCCCAACCCAGGTCTCCCGCATTGCTGGCAGATTCTTTACCCTCTGAGCCACTGGGAAAGTCCTAGAACTTAGCAACTAATATCAATATTTATTGAACTCTCACTAAATATAGGGCCTTCCCAAGTGTTGGCAACCCACTCCAGTACTCTTGTTTGGAAAATTCCATGGATGGAGGCGTCTGGTGGGCTACAGTCTGTGGGGTTGCAAAGAGTCGGACACGACTGAGAGACCACTTTCTTTTCCAAGAACCTGCCTGCCAATGCAGATACATAAGAGACATGGGTTCCATCCTTGGGTCCAGAAGATCTCCTGGAGGAGGGCATGGCAACCCATTCCAGTATTCTTGCCTGGAGAATTCTATGGACAGAGGACAATTCTCTCCAGAGAATTTGATGGAAGAGTAGGATCCACAGGGCCTCAAGGAGTCAGACAGGACTGAAAAGACAGCATGCACTCACACACTGCATATCAGATAATCATTAGCTCTTTTAGTTTACTGCAACTTCATGAGGTAGATACTACCCCTTTTTTATCCCCATTTCAAACTATGTATTAGATTCTGATTGGAGTTACTTGTCCAAGGTGACAAGGCTAGTAAGAGGCAGGTAATTATTTCTTTGATGTGTGTTTTTACTAACCTGTACCTCCTTAAGAACAGAGACAAATGTCTGTTTGGTTCATCTTTGTGTATATCTCCAGACCTGATACAATGGATATTTAATAAATATTTATTGGATGACTGAATTATGCAGATAACATGATGGTGAGACTGTTTTATATGTATGTCAAAGAGTCATAGAACATATGAAACTTCTAAATGAGAATCACAGAATGTGTCTTTGGTTCTAGGTGTGGGAAATGAAATAAAGATCTTCCCTCAGAGAAGCTCTGCATGTGGCATAATCTTAGAGTAAGTGTAGGTGTAATATTAAAATAGAAAATAGTTGAAAAGTAGGTACTTATTGTCAGAGGGTACAATTATCTGACTAGAATTATTTTTATTCATTCTTATTTTAAATTTTTGAAAAACATAAAAAAGTCCTCATATCAATTAAATAGGTAACCATGCTGGGTTATCTAATTTGCTTTTGATTGAGTATTTTTGCTGCATAAGAAATAAATCAGATACAGCAAAACTATTACAATGATCACAGTTATTACACAGAGAGGAAAATACAGTCAGGAGGAGAGAGAAGTGACTGAGCCCAATGCAAACATATAATCACTGTTGAAATTTGGCTGTATTTATTTACCTATTACCTAATACACTACTGAATTATCATCAAAATTGTTTCAATCAGCCTTTTCAATTGAGGGAACTGCACATCCTGAAATCTGTTCAAAATTGTGTGCCTGGAAATTTCTCAACCCAAGAATCAATGGTTTTTATCAGCATTTCCAGGAGATTTATTATTGAAAAAAAAATGTTAAGAACTATTTCTTTGTCAGTGCTGATGTCAAAATGATAGATTTCAAGGCTTCTTTGTGCTTGGTTAATGTTCAAAGGCGAGAGTAGAAAAAAGCCTTCTTCATGCACAATTTTCTAAATAATACCATTTTCATGATATTTTGCCTAATTTTGCTGCCAGGATGATATGCTAATAGTCTGATAGAGTCCCATTACTATGATTTGAAATTAATTAATTACTACTCTTTAGTTCCTTAAAGACTAATTGGAATTAGTCTTGAATTCCATTACTACTATTCTTGACAATATGTAGACAATAAACACATAAACACACATACACTATTTTAAGCCATATGTTATATATATTATAAAATATGTTATATTTTTGAAAATGTATTTATTTTTAATGTCTGCAAGAATCTGTTATATTATTATATGTATTATATGTAGCTTGATAGTGAAGTATTTATAGTCAGCTGCTGTAGGAAGAATTTTGTTTTTTAAGCATTGAGTCCATCCCTGAGTAAAATACTGTTTGTTTATTCATAACTTTTAATAGTTACTTCAGTGTCATTTTGAAATTATTTTGTTAGATTTATACTTAAGTAACTTTGGTGATGGTGGTGGTGATTTAGTCACTAAGTCATGTTTGACTCTTTCTACCCCACGGATTGTAGCTAACTCATGGATTGTAGCCCACCAGGCCCTTCTGTCCTCTGTCCATGAGATTTCCCAGGCAAGAGTATTGGAATGGGTTATCATTTCCTTCTCAGGGGATCTTCCCAGCCTAGGGATCAAACCCTGGTCTCCTGTATTATAGGGAGATTCTTTATCAACTGAGCCACTGAGGAAGCCCCAAGTAACTCTGGGGACAATTATATTATTCTATTTATACACTGTGGTTTTATATTTGATATAAAGGAATGTTATTACTTTTGTTTCTGTGGATCTTTTTTTGTTTGTTGTTTTCATTCAGCCAAACTTGTGGAACTCTGTATGTTTTCTAATATTTACTGATATAGTCATTTGAACTTTCTATATCACAATTGCATTTTCTACAAATAACTATAATGTTGTCTCTTTGTTTCCAAACCTAATGATTTTTTTTTTTCCTCATTGTTTGTTCTCTTACCCTACTGGTTAGGATGATTAGAATAACTTTCTTCATGAAATAGTTATGATTAATAATATGTTTTCATTGCTTTTATCAAACTTATCTTTTCACCTGCTATTTAATTCTTTATGTTTTTATTATATGCTGAATCTAGTTGTATTAATTTAATTTTTAAAACTGCATTATTTTTAAGCTTGCAAAATATTTCATTAAACTTTAACAGATAATATGGAAAAATATAGACTTGATACCATGTTTGGGGAAGTCATAATCATACAAATGAGTGTTTATATGTGCCTTGCACATAGAAGAGTCTCAGTAAACACTGATTTGTTGAACAAATGTATGAACCGTATTTTATTTTCTTCCTGATTAGAAAGTTAGGTATTTCATTTTAACATGAAAGTAACCAATATCTCTAGCATTCTGCCACATCAAAGGAACTTAAACTACTCTTCTCTCATAACTCACTGCTTTAATTTGACCTTATTTTTCACATCAACATAATGAATCCTATCTCTAAGTCTTTAAAGTGAATGAATGACTATTTAGGTTCCAATATGATCACAGATTTTTAAATTTATCAGTTTTTTTCTTTATCCCGAGTTCCTTATTGATAAAATAAACACTTGATATTTTATTCATCCCAGTAAATATCTTAAGAGTCGAACACGACTGAGTGACTGAACTGAACTGAAATACCTTAAACAATTAATTAATTAAATCAGTGTCTAAAAGAATCAAATTATCTCACATCTATTGAACTTTGTAAATTCCCTTACTGAAATTGTATTTACATATTAATTGACAAATATTTTGAGCATTTTTTTAGAAGTCAGAGCTTGCTCTGTGTGCCAATGCTCTAATACTAAAAAGACAGAACTGTCCTCAATGAGCTTATTTACAATCAATTAAGAAAAGATAGCTGGTTAAAAAAAAAAAAAAAACATGTGTTTGATGGTTATTAGGAGATGTAATAATAAAGAAAGGTAGAGAGTTCTTGAGTGTGGAGGTAGGAATGCCAATTTCCAACGAATGGTTGAGGAAAAGCTTTTTGATAAAGTGGACAAATCTGATGACATAAAGGAGAGAGCCATGCAGTCACACAAGTGCCCACAACATCGCAGAGAAGACATACAGCGAGGGGAAATCTTTTGGGCCTGACGAGGTAGAAGCAGCTATAGTTTTAATGTGGAAGACAAAGTAGCTTTTGCTATTGTGCTCAGTCTGTCCAACTCTTTGCCACCCCATGGACTGTAGCCCCTCAGGCTCCTCTGTCCATGGAATTTCTCAAGCATGAATACTGGAGTGGGTTGCCATTTCCTCCTCTAGGGCATCTTCCCAACCCAGGGATTGAACTGGAGTCTGAAAGTAGCTTAGAGGAGAGAATAAAAGAATTAACAGAGGTTGAGGTGAGAAAGGCATTAGCTTTTGAGATCTTACAGACCTTGCTCGTAGCTGAGGTCTTCTGTGTTTAGAGGAGTTTAAGTTGAGAAGCAATTAGATGATTTTCACCAGTGGAGTGAGATGATCTTTTATTCTAAAAACATGTTTCAGTTGTACATTTATAACATGTGAAGCATGAGAAACATCTACAGGGATGTGAGTAGTAGATATTAGAGATCAATTTTGTAGCTCAAGGAGGAATCAGGGTTCCATCTGATTTCTTGTTAAAAAAGAAAAAGAAAAAGCAAAAAAATATGTAAGACTGGGGACTGCATTAAACATATATATTTCTTAATTGTAGGATCTTTCAGAATACTTTGTGACTTTCCAAGAGTACTAGAAAGTATATAGTGTTTAACAGAATCTACCATGATGAGAATCTCATTGGCAAATAATTCTACTAAATGTACACTGTGAAATTCTAAACAGCAGAATTTAATGCAATAGCATCAGACTTGCTCTCTTTTCAGACTGACTTCCTCCAAAACATTTTAAGAAGGTTTGAATCCTATTTGTAATTCTGATTATTTACTTCCTGCACTCAAAGCATTAAATGGTTCTTTATTGCTTCTAGGATAAATTCCAAAGTCCTATCTGAACTGAACTTTTTCTATTTATCTCATTTAATTCCACTATTCATACAAGCACCTTCAGTCATATTGAATTAATTGAAATGCCTGAACTCACTCTGCTTTTCTTATATCTCCATAACTTTCATACCCTTTTACCTTTTTCTGAAATGACTTTCTCCTTTCTCCTTTGTTGACTAAGTGCTGTTCATAGCTTCGTCTTTACACTTAGTCTTTCTGGGGAATATTTTCTATTTTTTCTCCACCCATTTCTAGAATGGTTTATGCTCTTCTCTTATAATCTCATGATTCCCAAGCATTCATTCTACCACATGAAAACTTTGCTAGTATTTTGCCTCAATAATATTGCTAATAACATTGCTAAATTTTTCCTCAATAATGTTAATTTTCTAGCACAGAATCTGATATACACATGAGAAAGATAGAGTGAATAAGATAAGTATGTTCATAATTTTGTTTTCCTCTAAAAGTTTTGGTGAGTGTTTTTGACTCCAACTTTAGGAACTGCTCTTTTTTCATGAGTAGTTGCTGTTTTAATATTTCTTATCTACTTTTCATTCCAGTGTTTTGTTTTGATTGGTAAAATAGCCTTGAAATAATGTAGTTGAAAAAAACTGAGAAATGAGCTCCCATCCATACTTAGCAGGTGCTTTGTCCTAAATTGTTTTATTAATATGAATGCACAGTATTACTCAATTTTCTTTCCCCTTTGCACTACTATTAATCTTAGGAACCAACTGTGATAATCCAGTATTTAATTCCATTAGAACTTGACATGTTTTCTCTTTAATGTGATTATATTACATATGATATATATGTCACACCTAACTTGTAGATGACGAATGTTAAAAAAGTTGGTCTAAACCTTATTAACTGATTTTATTTACTTTAAAATTTACAAATAAAATAACTTCACAACATATGTTATATTTTAATTGTATAATGCCAATATAAGTAAAGGTATGAGGAATGTGACAGACACATCTGCATAATGTACTAATATCTATTGGGGATAACAGAATTTGGCAAACAATTAATATTAGATGTCTAAATATCCATCCATATGCATTTCTCTAAAGAAGCTCAGATTCCAGGCAGATAGCAGTATTGTATTATTGTTTAACTTGTCTAGTCTAATTTGAGAGATGGATAGATTAATTTAAAAAACAACTTGATTAAGTATATTATTGGCTAGTGGCCATTTTTAAATGGTCCCAAATAATTTTTTTGATGGGAATTCTGTTAACTAGTGTGCATTAAATTGAAGGCACTTAAGTCCTGAAGACTTTCAGTTAGTTTAATAAGGCAGATTAGAATATTACAGTATTACATGTATAATATTAATGAATCTTTAATAACTATGTCTTTTAAAGAACTGAATAAATATGCTCTAAAGAAAGAAAACAAACAAGATTATAATAAAAAATTTATGAATTTAATAGATAAGGATGGTGAATTATATATGTACACTGTATATAAACACGAGTAATAGTTACATATGGTGTATATATCTATGGTGATATATACATATATTCTATATATTTCTATATCATCTATGTATTTATATACCATTTTTATAATTTCTTATATAATATTTGACACTATTTTAATGTACTGAAATAACTTCTGTTTAAAAAATTGTTGGGATTACCCTGGTGGCCAAGTGATTCACTCCAAGCTTTCATTGTCTTGGCCCAAGTTCAATTCCAATGAGGGAACTGAGATTCTATAAAATGAATGGCATAGCCAAAAAAAATTATAATAAACAATAGTATAAAATATTGTTAAATTAGATTTCATTATCAAATATTTAAATAATTAAAAATACACAATAAACTACCTTATATGTTGTAGGTCCTAAATATTTCCAAATTTTTGTGTTTAATCCTAGAAATAACTTGATATTAGAATCTGAAATGTACTTAGTAAAAAAATTCTTGATGAATGAGTATACAAATTGTAGTACAGAATCTAAAGCTCACCAATAGAGTTCTGTTGGAGAACTGCTAATGGACGGAATAACATTGATGAATCTCAAAAGTATCATGCTAAATGAAAGAGGACAGTCCAAAAGCTTACATATGTTATTATTCCACTTATGTGACATTTTGGGAAAAGGTAAAATATAGGTTAAAAAAAGCAGATCAGTGATTTCCAGGAGTTGATTTCAGGGGAGGTGTAGACTACAAAGGGAGCACCGTGAGGGAACTTGGGAACTTGAGAGTTCTTTATCTTGATTGTGGTGGGGTTTACTATATGACTGCATGCATATGTCTAAACTCATAAAACTGTTCATCAAAGAGAATATGTTCTATTATACATAAATAAAAAGTAAGCTTAGAATATAGTACCATCACTATAAATAACTTGTTACTTTTACTAACAGTTACTAACCATATTCTTCTTCAAATTTTATTCATGCTACAACTTCTAGAACAAAATACAAAATTCCATTCATTTGACAAATATACTTTAGGTACTTTGATAGGAAAAAAAATAGAAATTGGAGGGTAAATCTATTATTTTTTAAATTATCATTTGAAATGAAGGCTTTGCATTTGCTACTTTAAACCTCTAGTCACATAAAGTGTCACATGGTGATTTAAAGATAGATTTATTTCAATGATAAATTCAGTGATTTTCTCATATTTTGCATTTCCTCTCTTTATTCCATATCTATCTCTCTTAAGTCAATGCACTAGAGTCTCTCTCCTAAGGAGAAGAAGAATGCTTGCACATTTTGTTATTTGCACATCCATTTCTTCTCCTATCATTGATGTTCCCCATCTGTCTTGCTGCTAACTCACTTCAGTCGTGTCTAACTCTGTGCAACCCCATAGACAGAAGCCCACCAGGCTCCTCTGTCCCTGGGATTCTCCAGGCAAGAACACTGGAGTGGGTTGCCATTTCCTTCTCCAATGCATGAGAGTGAAGTGAAAGGGAAGTCGCTCAGTCGTGTCTGACTCTTAGCGACCCTATGGACTGCAGCCTACCAGGCTCCTCCGTCCATGGGATTTTCCAGGCAAGAGTACTGGAGTGGGCTGCCATTGCCTTCTCTGCCATCTGTCTTCTATACTTAAAAAAATAAATAAATAAATTCCCATTAAATAATCTTTGGGCTTCCTTGATAACTCAGTTGGTAAAGATTCACCTACAATGCAGGAGACCCCACTTAGATTCCTGGGTGGGGAATATCCACTGGAGAAGGGAAAGGCTACCCTCTTTAGTGTCCTGGCCTAGAGAATTCCATAGACTGTATAGTACATGGGGTTGCAAGTAGTTGGACACGACTGAGTGACTTATTTTCAAGCAATATTTCCCTAACTACAACAGACATTTACCACAAAAGAAATGTGTTTTTTGTAGGTTATTAATAATTGCTTAATTTTTATTTTGGAAGCAATAATCTTATTTTACTTATTACCTGAAGGGAATTTGTAGTCATTCTGAATCAGTATGGTTATTCAGTTTTCATTCCAATCTCAAAGAATGGTAATGCCAAGGAATATTCAAACTGCCATACAACCGTGCTCATTTCGCATGCTATCAAGATGTGCTCAAAATCCTTCAAGCCAGGCTTCAATAGTATATGAACCAAGAATTTCCAGATGTACAAGCTGGATTTAGAAAAGTAGAGGAACCAGAAATCAAATTGCCAACATCCACTGGGTCATAGAAAAAGCAAAAGAATTCTAGAAAAAGATCTACTTCTGCTTTATTGACTAGACAAAATCTTTTGACGGTGTGGATCACAACAAATGGTGGAAAATTCTTAAAGAGATGGGAATACCAGACCACCTTAACTATCTCCTGAGAAAACAGGACACTCCTGTCTGCTGTGTTCAGGATAAGAAGCAACACTTAGAACTGGAGATGGAAGAGCAAACTGGTTCAAAATTGAGAAAAGAGTTCATCAAGGCTCTATGTTGCCACCCTGCTAATTTAATTTGTAAGCTAATTTAATTTGTATACATCATGTGAAATGCCAGGCATCCATGACTCATAAGCTGGAATCAAGATAGTCAGGAGAAATATCAGCAACCTCAGATATGCAGATGATACCACTTTAATGTCAGAAAGTGAAGAGGAACTGAAGAGCCTCATGATGAGCATGAAAGAGGAGAGTGGAAAGCCAGCTTAAAACTCAACATTCAAAAAAATTAAAAAAAAAAAAAAAACTAAGAAATTAAGATCATGGCATCCAGTCCCATCATTTAATGGCAAATAGTTGGGGAAAAAATGGAAACAGTGACAGATTTTCTATTCTTGGGCTCCATAATGGCTGTGGACGGTGACAGAAGGCATGAAATTCAAAGACACTTGGACCTTGGAAGGAAAGCTGTGATAAACCTAGGCAGTATATTGAAAAGCAGAGACATCACTTTGCTGACAAAGGTCTGTCTTATCAAAGCTATGATTTTTCCAGTAGTCATGTATGGATGTGGGAGTTGGACTATAAAGAAGGCTGAGTGCTGAAGAATTGATGCTTTTGAATTGTGGTGCTGGAGAAGATTCTTGAGAGTCCTTTGGACTGTAAGGAGATCCAACCAGTCCATCCTAAAGGAGATCAGTCCTGGGTGTTCATTGGAAGGACTGATGCTGAAGCTGAAACTCCAGTACTTTGGCCACCTCATGTGAAGAGTTGACTCATTGGAAAGGCCCCTGATGCTGGGAAAGATTAAGGGCATGAGGAGAAGAGGGTGACAGAGGATGAGATGAGTAGATGGAATCACCAACTCAGTGGGCATGAGTTTGAGCAAGCTCCCAGAAATAGTGAAAGACAGGGAAGCTTGGTGTGTTGCAGTTCATGGGGTCACAAGGAGTCCAACATGATTTAGTGACTGAATAACAACAATGATGAGAAGAACCTACTTCATGTCAGGTGCAGTTTCACATCATGGAAATGATTAATAGAACTTGAACTCTGCTCTCTAGGAACCAAGAGATATAAAGTAATTCTTTTATACAAAATAGATAATTATGTGAAAGTTCATAGAAGGGAAAGATGATCTTGGCTTCAGGATTTAAGATTTTAAAGATGTGGCAATGAATATGGGTCTTGAATGATGGGTATATGTTTGCTATGATAATATAGCATGGCTAAGGATGTGGCAGTAGAGAAAAGAGCACATGGAAAAGATATACTGTGGCAGAAGATTAAACAATAGTCCAGTGTAAAATGGAAATAATTTAGACTACTTTGACATGTTCTAAGAAGAAGGAAATATAGTTATATTAGTAATTTAGAAAGTACTAGAAAATCTAGTAATAATTTGTTGATTTAAAAGAAAAATGAAATTTATTTTCATCATTATATTAATATTGCAAATGTTTATCTTAGGTTTCAATTGTCCAGTGTATGGGATGGAGTGTGGTCAATTTATTGGTAAAAAGGTATATGAATTCTGGGAACATGTGTATTTCTAAGTAGCCATAGGTTGAGAACTGGAGTGTTTCCTGCCATGTCAATAAAACAAAGATGTCACAATCATCAGGGATTCCAGCCATCAGTACAAGTTGGTGAGCCCTAAGGGCACTCAGGAAAGAGAAGAGTTCCTGGGATCTAGCAGTCATCAGGACTTCAGCCACTCCCCACAGTGAGCCTCAGGGAGTTCAGGATGGGATGTGAAAAAACACAGGGTGCTGGTCCAGGATAGCTGATATGCATGTGAAAGGAATAATTTCAGTGAGCCTAGCCTCTGGCATCTTTGCATACATAGAAAAATGCTAAATTCCTTAATCTGTGATATCTGGTTTTCTTTAACAATTATCTTTTATGTTCAGACTACCTGCACTCTGTTACAAAATTTCTATATAACCGGGCTCCTCCCCTCACCTTCTTGGAGCAGTTTCCTCAGGGTTACTTGAGGTGCTGTCTCCTGGGCTTGAAACACTAAAAATTCCCACCAAAAACAAAAGAAACAAAAATATCTCAACTTTTAGGTTGTGATTATTTTCTAAGTCTACGAGGTATTAAAGAAAAAGTTATTGATTTTTATATGTAGCTGACATAGACTATTTTGGCGGGCTCCAAAACCACTGCAGATGGTGATTGCAGCCATGAAATTAAAAGACGCTTACTCCTTGGAAGGAAAGTTATGACCAACCTAGATAGCATATTAAAAAGCAGAGACATTACTTTGCCAACAAAGGTCCATCTAGTCAAGGCTATGGTTTTTCCAGTGGTCATGTATGGATGTGAGAGTTGGACTGTGAAGAAAGCTGAGTGCAGAAGAATTGATGCTTTTGAACTATGGTGTTGGAGAAGACTCTTGAGAGTCCCTTGGACTGCAAGGAGATCCAGCCAGTCCATCCTAAAGGAGATCAGTCCTGGGTGTTCATTGGAAGGACTGATGCTGAAGCTGAAACTCCAGTACTTTGGCCACCTGATGCGAAGAGTTGACTCATTGGAAAAAACCCTGATGCTGGGAGAGATTGAGGGCAGGAGGAGAAGGGGACGACAGAGGATTAGATGGCTGGATGGCATCACTGACTCGATGGACATGGGTTTGAGTAAACTCTGGGAGTTGGTGATGGACAGGGAGACCTGGCGTGCTGCGATTCATGGGGTCACAAAGAGTTGGACATGATTGAGCAACTGAACTGAACTGACATATGATTTAATTTTAGATGTTTATATCATAGATTGCTAAACATTCTAAGGAAAAATAACCCAAACATTTGCAAATCTATACACTTCTCTGGGCAAGTTACTCTCTTAATATTCACTGAGTTAGAAAACAAACCAAATCTAACCCTTCCTTCCTGAGAGTTGGCAATCTAGTTGATAAAAGTCATTATAATATGTTCAAGAAAAGGCAACCGATTGTTAAAGCCATATTTATGTCACATATGGAGAACTGAGAGATTTCACTGATGAGGGGATGACATATGATGCTAGAATATGAGATTGTAGTTCCCTTGCTGAAAACAAAAGCTAAAAAAGAATTTGAATTATATCTGTTATATTTAAAAGCAGTTTATTTTTAATTACTTTAATGACTAACTCCCCACACATATTTTGCTATTCATAAAAGTCATTCACACTATTCAATTCATGCTAAAAATCTTCACCTTACCTTTTAAATAATATTTCTCAAAATATCATCACACCAAAGAGAAGTGGAATGGAATAAACAGTTGTTGCTGAAGCATGAAAGACACTGCTGGGATTCTCGGCCTCTAGAGAAGAATTCAATCCAGGGCCAGAGACGAGGCTTGATTGCCCAGAGCTTTTGTGTAATAACGTTTTATTAAAGTATAAAGAGATAGAGAAAGCTTCTGACATAGACATCAGAAGGGGGCAGAAAGAGTGTCCCCCCACCCCTGCCAGTGTTAGCAAGAGAGTTATATACTTTCCAGTTAGTTTTTACAATGAATCAAAAGAATGTCCAGAGGTTGCACAGATCTTACTAGACCCACTCCCACAATCCACATTTCAAGATAATAGAATTAGCCAGAAGGAGAAACTGTCCTCAAGCAGGATACACTGTTGCTATATCATCCTTAGTAGAGAGTCCAAACTTAGTTGTTAGTTGTGTAGTCATCAGTTCCAGGCTTAAAGATAAAAATGTTTTATATGACTAAGACTAAGGAATGTAGAGGGAAAAAAGAAAAAAAAGTTTGTCCTTTCCTCCTCCTTGAAAATTCCAGACCCCTCTCTCCTGGGGATCCCTGGACTTCTTATCAACCTACATAGGAATTGAGTCTCTCAGGAACATAATAGAATGAAAGAGAATGGTATGCAGAGTTTGGCTGTGGGCCACTTCTTATAATGTACTCTTTTATGGAGTTAGACATGCAAATGAAGAGAGAATCACTAATATATATATATATATATATATATATATATATATATATATATATGGAGCAAGAATAAAATACCTTTTAAAATATGAATAAAGTCATTATGGAAATTAAAACAAAAATATTTTGAGTATTGAAAGCCCTGAATTATGGCAATGCAAGATCTCCTGGAAATTCTTAGAGTGTATTTTGCCTCATGTATCTCTGAACTGGAGGCATTTTTGATCCCTTACTCATTTATATATTCAGTTTCCTTGATAGTGCTTTTATATTAATGAAAATGCAGTTTTAATATTTGTTTTAGCTTTAGTAAGGTACCACATGACATAAGTAATTAAATATTGATAAAGCCTGAATGTCTGTGTCTTCCTAAAATTCATATGTTGAAAACTAATCCCCCATGTGATGAAATTTGGAAGTGGGGCCTTTGGGAGGAGATCAAGTCATAATGATAAAGGCCTCCGTGAGTGGGGTTAGTGCCTTTATGAAGAGAGCCCAGACAACTTTCCTGCCCCTTCCAACATGTGAAGACACAGTAAGACAGCTGCCTGTGAACCAGAAAACAGGACTGCACATGACTCTGAATCTGTCAGCACTTTGGTCTTGGACTTGCTAGCCTCTGGAACTGTGAGAAATAAATTTCTCCTATTTATAAGACACTGAATGGACGGTATTTTGTTATAGTGGCCTGAATGAATTGACAGAAGTACACAACAAAAGCACACATATATGTGAATGTGAGAACTTAAAATGCTTTATCAACTATTTTATAATAGGCTTCTTGTCTTTTATTCAAAATAATCCTCATGATTTTGAAATGGATTTCTATCTTACAGAAGGGATTATGCAGGTTTTCAATAATGAGCAGTTTGTGCATTTTCATATCTTAGATTAAATAGAATTATTAATGTTCTGAATGATTAAAAAAGTGTATTAAACAAATATTATAATGATCCTTGTATGGCTTTTAAGGACCAATATGATATTTCTTTAATAAACTGATTTATCCATAATACCGCTATGGAAAAGAATCTAAAAAAGAATGGCCATATGTATAACTGACTTACTTTGTTGTACAGTGTAAACTAACACAGCATTGTAAATCAACTGTACTTCAATAAAATTATTTTTTAAAAACATGTGAGATAGATATTTTAATTCTAAGTTTATTCTAAACTAAGAAAGTACTGGCAAATTTCTCGCATTGAAAAAGACCCAGTTTGAACCCAAGTCTGTACGACTTCAAATTTAACGTGTGTATGTGTTAGTTGCTCCGTCCTGCCAGACTTTTTGCAACCCCATGAACTATAGCCCGACAGTCTCCTCTGTCCGTAGAATTCTCTAGGCAAGAATACTGGCGTGGGTAGCTATTCCTTTCTCCAGGGGGTCTTCGTGACCAGGGATTGAACCCAGGTCTCCTGCATTGCTGGCAGATTCTTGACCGTCTGAGCCACCAGAGAGGCCCATCAAATTTAACGTGGTGGATATGTAAGCATTATAAAACCCATAGATAATGAACTCAAGAAACCAAACCTTTATCATTTTTCATTCATTCTTTAAAAATTACCTGAAAAAGCACTACTTGAAATCGCTAAAGGTGTCCACTGATGAAAGATGAGCAACGAGAACAGCATTTATGTGCCTATGTAAAAATAAGAAAAAATATTTACCTCAAAGTTTTATATGAGAATTCAATGTTTTAGCATTTGTAAAGATCATTAAACTGTGCATAGAACACAGTGAATGCTTTATAAATATTACACCATTGTTTTATTTTTACAGTACTCATTTTATCATTTTCACAAATATACATGTTTTAGGTATAGATGTGAGTCCGTTGAGAGACACGCTGCTGGTATCACGTAGATTTTACATACTAGTAGATCAGTTTCTAGGAGTTTTGGTTTCTTTGTCCAATATGCTATCATTTATTTTATGATCTGATCATTTCCATGTTCTCTGTTATCCTTAAATTTATTTCCTTCTTATACTTCCTTCTCTTCGTCCTTCCTCTCCTCTTCTTCTAGGATTTCAGATTCTTAACAATAATTGATAAACTGAACAATGAATATTTAAAATCCTGCACCCATAATAATGCAACAGTATTCTCTCAAAATTTATTTTTAATAGATAGAAGTATGTATCTTAGTTTATGTTACCACATCTCCATCCTGAGGAACTGAATCTTAGAATGTTACACTGAACCCAGCAACCTGGAATATACAGTAAGTTAGAAGAAAAATGGATTAAGTTCTTCTCAGAATGGTATGGAATTCAAGATATATTGCAGAGTAACACTTATTATAAAGCCCAAAATTTTGTACAACTTCTTTATTCCTAAAAACAGTAACATTTGGTTTGGAACTGAAAAGTCTGTTAATTAATTTTGAATCATTCCATTTACTTTTCTCAGTATCACTGACAAGAAAATGGAAAACATGTCAGCTATTAATACTCACAAAAACATCGATAGCCCTTTTTAAACCCCATCCAAATGCTCCCTTATTTTAATATATAAATTGCTTTCTTACATTTATCTAAGCCCTTCTATAAGACTGCTCTTTTAAATATACTGTAACTTTTGAGTTTTTTTTTTTTTCCTTTTTCTTTTCACCGTATGACACTGTCATTCTACTTTTTGGGGGAGGACAGTAGGTTTCCTCTAATACCTGAGCAAGCTCTAAGTTTATCTTTGTTGCCCTTCTCCTTTTCCTTTTCCAACTTCCCTCTATCTATGATCATCACTATTCTTCCTCTATGCAGTTTGAGTCAGCCCAGAAAGCATATCTTTTGTTTTCATTTTTGCCTTCTGTTCCATGCTGGTATATTTAGACAGGATATGTAGATATTCATAACTTCGGATCTAAACTTCTGCAGTAACTTCCTAGTCAATCTACTCTCTCCCTGTTGCCATTATCCTGCCAAACTTTCATTCCTAATCCAGCACACAGCTGGTAAAATACATACTTGTTTATGTCACATTCTGCCACATTTCCACACAAGTTACTGTCCCTTAACAAGTCTCTACTTCGTTGAAGTTAACGTAAACCCCATAAAACGCTATGCAGTGGTTTTCAAAGGAGATAGAACCACTTTCATAAACTGTTTCATCTTTGTTTTTTTCCCAACAATAATTGGGAGATTCTATAGCATTCAGTATGTGGAACCAGGGCTCTAAGATTTCCTTTCTATATGGAAGAATACTACAAAGTGAAAAAAAAAAAAAATAGAGCATCTTGCATACTACAACTTTGATTTTCCTTGCAGTTGGAAGCAATCCTACCAAATAATCAGGTAAACAAGATAAAGCAAAACAAATAGAAACATAAACACCAAAACGACTCATAATTATTTGAGCCTAGAATCCAAATGTTTTTAACATAAAATGACTAAGTACTTTAATGTTTTTATACACTGTTAGTCTTCCTGTGATGATATAATTTAATGGAGAAGAGATTGAGCTTTGCTTCCATCAGAACATCATTTAAAATTGTTAAATTGTTATTCACCAGTTAAAGCACATCTATTAGTCATTCTTCTGGTATTTGGGTTGCTGCTTTAACATACAAAACCTGCATTAGTATCTGAGTTGTCACATGCAAAGACATAATAGTGGAGATTTGAAGCTACTTTTAAAAGACTTAGAAGTAGGATAATCATATCTGTCACTTAGAATAGGAACATTCTTGATAGCAAAAGGGAGCATTAAAATAATTAGTATTGAATATTTTTCAAAATACTTTTTTTGATTGACTTTTCTATTATATTGGTCAATTATAAAGAGGTTATATTCAAAACCTGTTTTCAAAATGAATTCTTTCTAAAGTTAACATTTATCATTGTATGATGAAGCAAAACAGCATTACTATCTAAACACTGTTAAATGGGATTTCTGTTTCCCAAGATAAAACAGGAATTGGTACTAAAATTACCCTTCTACTATAAAAAACCATAATAACAAATAAAAATATGGAACAATTGTTTCCAGACATTGGACAGGAATGCAGGAAGATGAGTTCTTCAGGGAATTAACAGATGAGATGTAAATTGAATTAGACTGAAGTAAACTAAATGGATAGCTGTTTCTCTGTAAGCCATTTATAGCAAAGCTAAGATAATCACAGTACTCTCCTGAGTACATCAGATTTTTGAGGGAATGTGCAATTGTGGCAGAAATCGTGCCCTATCCTCTTTTTGACTCTTTCTGCATCATCATTCTTCAATGGAACAGCCTATTCTCCCACTGGATTTTTTAGTCGCTATGCTGGTTTCAGTTTGTGACTTGGTAAATGTCGTTCTAAACTTGCTTGATTTATCATAGTCTCAAAATTTTTACCTCTGTTCTGTGAGCGATCTCACTTAGCTGTTCACTTTGAATTCTTCTTTTATTACTCTATGATACACTTCAAACTTATTTATTCTGTCTTGTCACCTTCGGGATGTTTCTACTTTTTATTTATGAGCACATATATCATCTCTCTGAGATCTCCTTGGTCACTTCTTCCATTTGACAAGTAATGACACTGTGGGAGAAATCCCCTGAGAGGAAAAGTACCCCAGCTAAGACAGCAAGCAAGAATTTGCTTGCTCATCCAGTTTCCTTCCAGACTGCACTTAAATTTACTGGGGGGAAAAAGAAATCTATTCCTTCTTACATGTCAGTGTCTCTGGTGTCACTTTCCTTATGAAATAACCTTGGTTTTACTTTAGAATATCTACCTACTTTTTTTTCTTTCCTTTTTTCTCTATAGAACATATGTTACAGACCTAAAATTACCACATTTAGGAAAGAGCACATGATGATAATTTAGACAATGAAAAATAAACTTACCTAATTCTGGCAGAGTCTAATTTCTAGTCTCTGGAGCCCAAATTAAACCATAACTTTCCTTGTGAAATGTTTTAGGTTGATGTAATACCAATATGAATCTTCTAATTGCTCATTATTCCTGCTTAGTTCTTTCACTGAAGTGGAAGCATCACATTAAACAATTTCAAAATAATGACTTTCTTGTTCAAGAACTACTGTGGAACAATGTTAAAAAAAAAAATCACTGAAATTGTTGGAAACTAAACAAGAAATAGAGAAAGGACAAGGAATTCTACTATGGTTCTTATCTATTTTTCCTTGACCAGAGCACTATTTGGATATGCAGCTTATTACATTTGATTACTATATGTGTAATGATTTCTAATATTTTTTGTGCAATTTACCAAGATATCTTAACAATACAGTTGTGACTTTATCTCATATTTGCAACTTTACAGTTATTATAAAGTAAAATTTTTACCACGACCACTTTTCTTTTTCCAATAAAATAATTCAGATATTTTACTTCCAGAATGACAGTCAAATTATTTGAAAAGCAAAATGGATTCTATTGTATCTATCATATCTTAAAAAGCATACATTATTTTACACCTCCACCACTCTTTTTAAATTCAAGATGCTGAACATAAAAATTAGTGAGTGGGACTTCTTTCTTTTGTAACAGTAATATGAATGGAAAAAAAACTGAAAAAAAAACTATAAGAAGCAAAACAGTTTTCTTTTTATATTGAGTCTCTAGTGTCTTGAAACAGTTTTTATTAACATGAAAGGCAATTGGGCCATATGTAGTTGAATTCAAAATCAAAACTGAATTATAAATTAAATAAAATAATCTTAGTGATTACTTTTTTAGAGAAGTCCAAATTTAATTAAGAAACTGTGCTTCCCTAGGAATTATTTTTAACATCTTGGGATTATCTTCTGAGCCATCTCAAATATCTGGGTTGTTTTTCTAACAAGTGTAATGAGTTGCACTAATCCATTGATACTCTTTCAACCTCTTCTATTTTTCTTCAGTAAATGCATTTGGGGGAGATGTATGTGTTCCCTGAATTACTTCAGAGAATGGATTAGTGCTCAGTGTTGTCTGAACTGGTTCTGAACCCACTGTGAATCCTGTCCTGCCAATGGGCTAGATTGTAGGCAGACATTCTCTAAAAATTCCAAGTGCCTGAATATTTTATTGGGTAACAAGTGCATTTTGAGCAGCTTGAGGTTATTATCTGTCAATACTCCCACATATTTTTGGAACTCTCTGATCATCCTTGTTTCATTCCATCTGCTGTCCTTTACTGATATGATTGCATAAAGATAATATGTTCTTGGGTGTGTGGTCCCCTTGGGAATAGAGGGTCTCACGTCAAGTCCCTCCTTCACTGATGACTCTCTAGAGTTTATAACCCTGTCTCCCCCAGCTCCACAAAAATATCTGAGACTTCAAATATTCTTTTCAAACAATGCTGAGCATCCTTAGACTCTTTCTTTCTTTATTTCTCATGCTCCTTCTCAGTAGTTGCAGATTCATTCTATCTTCTTAGAAGGATGGAAGCTCCTACTCTTCTCCATTTTTTCCCAGCCTCCCTTTACCATAATTCTTACTAACCCTGATGGCAAAAAAATGCTTTTGCAAACTCATGACATCAGAAGAGAACAGGGAAAAAGCAATTATCAGTCCCTATTTTCTCATATGACAACACATTCCTAGGGACACAGGTCAAGTTCTCTCACCAATTTCTCAACAGATACTGAGTGGGGAATGCCAAGGTTCAACTGATGTTTGCAGGTTATTGAGTCCTCAGGAGTGAGATTTTGGCCTCAACTTCTTTCAGACAACCTCAGGCTCAAGAGTGATGTTCTCAGGAAGCCTCTTTATTTGGCTTTTGGTTAAAAAAACAAAACAAAACAGAAACCAACCTTCTCTTTTCCTTGACAACACTATTCAAGAAAAAGATCACTCTCACTGGACATTTTCTTTTCCTTTCTTGTCTTTACAGAGTCTTCATAAATACAAATAAATTTGTTTATTTGTCACAGACATGTTGCCATTTTGCTCATTTAAATAAGATCTTCACGAGAGCAGATACTTTTCCAAGTCTTGTTTCTGTCACATCTCCAAAAATATAGACAATAACTGAAATGTATATTTAGTAATTTTTAAAGCAAATTAATAAATACATGAATGGGTATTCTCTAACAAGAGTGTAAATGAGCAAGTCATCTATTCTGGTCTATGAACTCTACTCTAAATTGTAAATCTGCTAATTAAGCTACATCCAGGTTGACTTAATTCAGGTTAAGGTTTATATCTTTAAAACATTTCAAATCTAGTTGAAGTAGAAGCACTTGTAACTGAAAATATTACCAGTTTTTATCATTCATGTTGATAGATAGATTATACAGGAAATGATTCAGTGATTAGTAAATTATGTTTCATAAAGATCTTCAGAGGAATGTGTGGATTGGTATAAACTAAAGTGTTCAGTGAACTTTCCAGGTGGTGCTACTGGTAAAAAACCTAACTGCCAATATAGAAAGATCTCCTGGAGGATGGCATATCAATCCTCTCCAGTATTCTTGCCTGGAGAATTCCATGGAGAGAGGATTCTGGAGGGCTACAGTCCATAGGGTTGTAAAGAGTCAGATATGACTGAAGCAAAACTTAACATGCAGAGGGTTCAGTGCAACATAAATGCAAAAGTTAGAACTAATGGAAACCTGTAAAGATATGTAACATTATTTATATGGGAGAAGAGAAGAAGAAAAGCACCATAGGAATATTTGCAGCAAGCAAAGATAATAGTAACAAAACTTTGATGACATAAACAATCTGAAGTATGGAGCTAGTAGAATGTCTTTCGAATAACTACAGTTTGTCTTAGGCAGTTTATGTAGGGGAGATGTGCAAAGTCAGACCAGTCTTGCCAAAAGAGGTGGCAAGAATGATGTCAGGCTTATAATTTTACACTGTAGGCAGGAAGACCCTTTTTGGGGAGGGACACAAAAAAAGACTAAAAATTTTGCCATATGGAGGGATTTCCTGAATTAGCCTCCTTTTGCCAGAATATTAATAAGAAATAATATGTTCAAAATGTCCTTTGAAAGATTCAGCTGAATGACATATCTAACAAGGAGCCATTTAGGGGGAAACAGGAAATCTTGGTTCTCTTCCACGTTGTTATTAACTACTTACCTATCACTACTGCAGTATTGCTGACCAGAGCTACTACTAAATAATTCTACCACTTAAAGGGCCCTTAGATTATGGTAGACATCACAATAATCACTTTCAAAGCAATGAGTAATTTGAGGCTCATAACAAGGAAATGAATTATGAATTATCACTATTTTCATTTTACACATGGGAAAAGACACTTGACAAAGTTCAAAAACTTGGTCAGATTCCCATAGGAAGAACTTGGGATTCAAGTTCATTTGTACTTAGTCTAAATATAGCAACTAAAGTGTTGGTGAACATATTCACTATGTTAAGACTTTTCTTTTTGAGCCACTACTGTAAATGGAAACTTTTGAATAATAAAATATATCCCCTTTCAATTCTAAATTGGTATGATCCAATGACTTCAGATTCTAATATCTTTAAATTATGCAGGGACTCAAACATTATTTCTCAACCGCTCTTTGAGGAAAATAACTCTGGAATTTGAAGAACTGACTGCAAACAATGCTGATGATAAATATGTTTTACATTTTTTTTATTTTCAGTTTTTTACTGACAAGAATTTATACCACCAAAATCCACAGACTTTATGCATGCCTTACCTATCAGCAAAGACACACTTTTTAATATAAAAAACCAGACCTTGAAAAATATAGACTTTAATATCACATGCACAAATGCTGACCTTTCAATGACTTAAGTCTCCCATGTTTTCCTTTGATATAAACATATAGAAATAAAGATACACTAGTAAATTAACTTTCTTATGCTAGTTTTAACATACCTTAATGCAAAGGAAAATGGTCAGTAAACTTGCCTTAAGCTGAGATCTTTAAAAAAAAAAACAAACTAGGACAATTAAAAGGATGTATTTAAATAAATCTCTTAGATTCTCAGTTTCCAAAAATAAAGAAAAATAAGATTCTTAAATCACAAATCTCGAAGCTCTACATCTTCCAATTTTCTATTTCTTACTATTAATCTTTCAACCTACTGTTCAAAACAAAAATTATTCTTCCATCTCATCATGAATCTGTCAAAGGCACTGCTTCCAACAAAATTGACTTCTTTAATTTATGTTTTATTCCCTGAATCTCTCAAGACTTATTCCCAATTTAAAAAAAAAAAAACTATCCTGTATTTTGAGGTCTTTGGGTCATAGGAAAATGTATTTCTGTTTTGGTTAAAGTTTCCTTTTTGGTAAAAATATTTATAACTAAATAAAATATTCACACTGAATATATATATGTGTATATATATATACACACATATATATGCATGTATGTATGCATATATGTTGTGCTGTGTTTACTTGCTCAGTCATGTTGGACTCTTTGCGACCCCATGAACTATAGCCCACCAGGCTTCTCTGTCCATGGGTATTTCTTAGGCAAGACTGCTGGAGTGGGTTGCCATGCCCTCCTCCAAGGGATCTTCCCAACCCAGGGATTGAACCCAGGTCCCCTGCATTGCAGGCAGATTCTTTAACATCTGAGCCACCATCGAAGCCCAAGAACTGGAGTGGGTAGCCGATCCTATCTCCAGGGAATCTTCCTGACCCAGGAATTGAAATGTGATCTCCTGCATTGCAGGCAGATTCTTTACCAACTGAGCTACTAGGGAAGCCCCAGATAAATAGGTATATATTCTCAATACATGTATATGTTTTCTTAAATAGGTTATTTGAGCCTATGATCATTTTAAAACACATAAATGAATTATTCTTTAAACATATAGATGTTTAAAACCATAAAACAGATGATACTCCATTTTTTTTTTTTTATAATCATATATTCCATGAATATCACTTTCTGTTTTAAGAAGATGTATACATAATCCAAATGATCTGTAAAATTTCTCCACTTTATTTTATTTTTATTTATTTTATTTTATTTTTTTGAGGTGGGTTAGTTCTGTAGTGGCAGAGGAGATGGGAGAAATGTCTTTTAACTGACTCCTTAGTGACAAGCATAATGTCTGGCAAAATACAACCATCCAGTCAGACCTCTTGGATCACAGATGTTAAATGAATAACTGTAGCTCTAAATACCTATGCAATAATCTTATTTGTTTAGGTGTCTTGTGATACAATTGGAACCAATCTTGTATAAAACATTTAATTTTGTAACCACTAACAGCTGCTAAGTTAAAAGCAATATATATGCTTGGAAAAAAATAGATTGGTCATGATTATGGAATATATCTCATCAGAGTTGGCAGTGGAAATATTTCCTTTATTCAACAAACCTAACTATAATCTTCCCGTGCTCAAAAGTGACAAGATTTTGAATCACACTTATATTGAAAGTGAATTGTTCCCTTAAGAACAATGTGATATTTCATACATATTTCTACATACTGGAAAAAAATCCAGTTGTTTCACTCACAACCCTCACAAGATCAGCAACAGATAATTCTCACATTATGACTTATCTGGTAGATTTGCCTACAGACATATCCATAGTCATTTTGCAAATTTAACACAACATGAAATCATTTTATGTATTTTTTTTTTTAATCTCTTTCCAGGCCAGGGCTTATATCATAGAGAGAGGAAGAGAGTGAGTCAAAAAAAAAATTTCCCAATTTTTCTAGGTAGGCCAATTATTCATTGGCAGAAAGAGAACACAAAATTAGACAGAATAGCTCTTTTCAAGTTTTTAAAGAATGACCTGGAAAAAGAACTTACTTCAGATATCTTTGATACAGAGATATAGAAATTTAATGACCAATGTATATACCACATTGTATATTACATTACATGATTTTAAAATAACCATGACTTTATCAGTAGAATTAAACCAATCATATAAAAAGGTAGGCTAAAAGAGTGAAATATCTTGTGGAAAGTTTAGTAACAGTAAATGTTAAGATTAAGGATAAGCTAATAGGTGTCTGAGTTTTAATGTATTATGTATTCCATTGATAACTTTCAGTGTATAAAACAATATAATTTCCTTTCCAGCCTGAAATAATTAAATTGAAGTCTACAGAATTTTTTGGAAACTATAATAAAAAGTTTCCTATAGAAAATAATCTACAAATTAGGTTCAACAATGCCATATTGAAATAAGATTTTCCTGCATGTGCATGCTAAGGGACTTCAGTTGTGTCTGACTCTCTGCGACCCCATGGACTATAGCACTCCAGGCTCCTCTGTTCATGGGATATTCCAGGCAAGAATACTGTAATGGGTTATCACACCCTCTTCCAGGGGATCTTTCCAACCCAGGGATCCAACCCACATCTCTTATGTCTCCTGCATTGGCAGGGGGTTCTTTAACACTAGCGCAACCTGGGAAGCCAAAATAAACTTTAGGAAATTGCAGTATGACCCACTTATAAAGAAGAAACACTTGTATCTCAAAGATAATTACTGGTGATAATTTGACTTGCTAAAATTGCTATACTACATATAAAGTTTTGCATCATTCTTTTTTCCTTAGTATTACACTGCATTTTCCATAACATGAAATGTTCTTGAAGACAATTTTGATAACTGCAAAATACATTTTATGAAAAGTCATATAAAATGGAAATTTAAACATGATTAACATATGCAAGATGAATGGATAAAATTTGCAAAAGAATTTTCACTAAAGTTTTATTGAATAATTAAAATAAGAAATAATTAAAATAAGAAAAGTTCTAAGAAATCTAGTTAGTAAAAGAAAAAAAGAAAGAAAAGAATATTAAGAATAAGAACAAGTAGAAAACAAGTAACAAGCTTGATGCAATGAATATGCAGGGAACCTTATATTCAAAAATGGTAAAATAGTCACTGTCCTTGAGGTATTGTGGGCTATTAGTGGAGGTAGACTGTCTGTCTGGTCACAAAACAACTATCAATACATATATAGACATCCTGAACATAAAGAATAATTAATTTTGGCAACATTTATCATATTGAAAATGTAAATTGGATATGTTTGGAACTTAAAACAACAGAGAGCTCATGCATCAAAAACCAATCTTTAAATATATTAGAAAATACATATATTTTTATACATCATTTCAACACTGTAAAATGTATAACATACATTTAAAATATAGGGGAGATATATCTTTTAAAGTTTATGTTTGGAAAAAAGAAAGTTTGAAAATGAATGATCTAATCATCCAATGTAAAAGTTTTGAAAATAAATTAATCCAAGTAATTGAAAGGAAAGAAATCGCAAAAGAAGCTCAGAATCAAAGGAATATTTAACATATTTTAGAGGATCAACAAAGCCCAGAGTATTTTATTTGAAAAGTAAAAAAGAGTTTGCCCATATAGATTTTAATCAAGAGAGGAAGAGGAGAGAGAAGTATCATAGATAAACAGTATTAGAACTGAAAGGGAGCATGATTACATACGGAGAAGTAATTTAGAAATCAGTGAATATTCAGTCACTTTATGCCAACTAAATCAAAAGCTTGCCAGAACTAAAACAAGAATTGTAAACCTGCACAAGAAAAACAATGATTAAAGAAACGGAGGGCTTCCCTGGTGCCTCAGAAGTAAAGACTTGGCCTAGCAACGCAGAGATACAGGTTTGGTCCCTGATCCTAGAAGATCCCACGTGCAGCAGAGTAACTAACCCCCTGGTGCCACAGCTATTGAGCCTGTGCTCTGGAGCCCAGGAAATAAAACCGCTGGGCCTCCGTGCTGCAGCTGCTGAAACTGGGATGCCCTAGAGCTCCTGGTTCACAACTAGAGCAGCCACTGTGATGAGAAGCCTCCACAGCACAGCTAGAGAGGAACTCCCACTCTCCGCAACTGGGGAAAACTGGCACAACAGCTAAGACCCAGCAGAGCCAAAAACAAATAAATGTATAAATAAAATTATATATATAAAAAAAAGAAACAAAATCTAGCCACAGAATACAATACAAAATAATAAAACACAAACTACAGCTATTTATAGGTAGTAAATTCTATCTATACTCAAGAAACGGATTTTTACCAGTAAGTATTTTGAATATTCAAAGATTAGAGCATGTGCAAATACTTTCAGAAAGTAAAAAGAAGATGGTAACTAACTCATTTTATGCTTGTTGTTTGTTTTCAGTCACTAATCCTGTCCAACTCTGTGACCCCATTGCAGCATGGCAGGTTTCCCTGTCCTTCACCATCTCCCGGAGGGGCTTGCTCAAATCCATATCTCATTTTAGAAAAACTTAATAACCTTGCTACCTGTGGTAGGTAAAATTCTAAAGATGGGTCTCTAAGATTTGTATCCCTGATTTTCTAATGGTAATCTAAGTGCTACAAAGAGATTTTTCAGAGAAAACCCTAAATCACTTGGCCTTAAAATGCGAAGATAACAAGACTGGGAATATGGCTCAGATCATGAACTCCTTATTGCAAAATTCAGATTTAAATTGAAGAAAGTAGGAAAAATCACTGGACCATTCAAGTATGACCTAAATCAAATCCCATAAGATTATACAGTAAAAGTGACAAATAGATTCAAGGGATTAGATCTGATAGACTTAGTACCTGAAGAACTATGGACAAATGCTCATGACATTGTACAGAAGGCAGTGATCAAGACCATCCCCAAGAAAAAGAAATGCAAAATAATTGAGGAGGCCTTACAAATAGCTGAGAAAAGAAGAAAATCTAAAGGCAAAGGAGAAAAGGAAAGATACACCCATTTGAATTCAGAGTTCTAAAGAATAGCAAGGAGAGATAAGAAAGCCTTCCTCAATGATCAATGCAAAGAAATAGAGGAAAATAATAGAATGGGAAAGACTAGAGATTTCTTCAAGAAAATTAGATATATCAAGGGAACATTTCACACAAAGATGGGCACAATGCAGGAGAGAAATGGTATGGACCTAATAGAAGCAGAAGCTATTAAGAAGAGGTGGCAGGAATACACAGAATAACTGTGCAAAAAATCTTAATGACCCAGATAACCACGATGGTGTGATCAGTTACCTAGAGCCAGACATCCTGGAGTATGAGGTGAAGTGGGCCCAGGAACCATCACTACAAACAAAGCTAGTGGAGGTGATAGAATTCCAGTTGAGCTATTTCAAATCCTAAAAGATGATGCTGTGAAAATGCTTCACTCAATATGCCAGCAAATTTGGAAAACTCAGCAGTGGCCACAGGACTGGAAAAGGTCAGTTTTCATTCCAATCTCAAATAGAGACAATGCCAAGGAATGTTCAAGCTACCACACAATTGCACTCATCTCACATGCTAGCCAAGTAATGCTCAAAATTCTCCAAGCTGCACTTCAAAAGTACATGAACTGAGAACTTCCAGATGAATAAGCTGGATTTAGAAAAGGCAGAGGAACCAGAGATCAAGTTGTCAACATCCTTTGGAGCATAGAAAAAGCAAGAGAATTCCAGAAAAACGTCTACTTCGGTTTTATTGACTATGTCAAAGCCTTTGACTGTGTGGATCGCAATACACTGTGGAAAATTCTTGAAGAGGTGGGAATGCCAGACCACATTACCTGCCTCCTGAGAAAACTGTATGTGGGTCAAGAAGCAACAGTTGGAAGCAGACATTGAACAATGGACTGGTTCAAAATTGGGAAAGGATTATGTCAAGGCTATATGTTGTCACCCTGCTTACTTAATTCACATGCAGAGTACATCATGTGCTATGCCGGGCTGGATGAAGCGCAAGCTGGAATCAAGATTGCCAGTAGAAATATCAATAACCTCAGATATGCTGATGACACCACCCTTCTGGAAGAAAGTGAAGAGGAACTAAAGAGGCTTTTGGTGAAAATGTAAGAGGAGCTTAAAAAAAACAAAACAAAACAAAACAAAACAAAAACCTGGCTTAAAACTCAACATTCAAAAAGTGAAGATCATGGCATCCGGTCCCATCACTTCATGGCAAGTGAAGTGACACAGTGATACACTTTATTTTGGGGGCTCCAAAATCACGGCAGTTGGTGACTGCAGCCATTAAATTAAAAGATACTTGCTCCTTGGAAGAAAAGCTATGACAATCCTAGACAGTGTATTAAAAAGCAGAACATTACTTTGCCGACTAAGGTCCATATAGCCAAAGCTATGATTTTTCCAGTAGTCATGTATGGATGTGAGAGTTAGACCACAAAGAAAGCGGAGCACTGAGGAATTGATGCTTTTGAGCTGTGGTGCTGGAGAAGAGTCTTGAGAGTCCTTTTCACAGCAAAGAGATCAAACCAGTCAATCCTAAAGGAAATCAGTTCAGAATATTCATTAGAGGGACTGATGCTCAAGCTGAAGCTCCAATACTTTGGCCACCTGATGGGAAGAACTGACTCATTTGAAAAGACTCTGATGCTGGGAAAGACTGAAGGCAGGAGAAGTGGACAACAGAGGATGAGATGGTTGGATGGTGTTACTTATTCACTGGACATGAATTTGAGCACACTTTGGGAGTTGGTGGTTGACAGGGAAGCCTGGCCTGCTGCAGTTCATGAGGGTCACAAAGAATGGGACATGACTGAGTGGCTGAACTCAATTGAATTGAATCTAATTCTGTGAGCACTTTAAAAACAGATAAAATTGAGTGATTTGTATTACTAGAAGGATTCTATGCATCACTTTCAGCTCAAAGATCATGAGGAAAACATTGATGAGATATGAAGGAAGCTTCAAAAAGTCAAAAGCTGTCCCCATGTTGATCATTAACAAGGAAAGCAGGTCCTCTGTCTTCCAACCCAAGGAAATCTGATAAATTTAAAAGTGCTTCTACCCTATGGTCTCCAGATAAGAACTCAACCTCCTCTAAATCTTGATGACAGAACTGATGGCATCTTGATGTAAGATCCTGAGCAGAGAACCCAGTTGAACAAGCCCAGAGTCATTGTGGCACAATAATGGGTGTTCTTTTAACCTGCTGAATTTGTAGAAATTTGCTATTCAGTAGTAGTGAACTAATACAGTTACAAACCAAACTGTAAGAGTAAATCCAATTGCATTTATGCACCTATATGCAAAAGTTTTAATTAAACCAATAACAAACTTAATCCAACAATTAAAAATAATTCATGACCTAAAGATTTTATCTCAAGAGTATGAAGACAACATGAAAATTTAACTCACCTCTGGAAATACATGTGATATATAGAGGAAGAAAAAAGAATTTAAGAGAAGAAAGGCAATTTTGTGTTATTTACATGTACTGACATGTACAGTCAGTAATCTTTGTCGTTTATGATTACTTTGGTGACAAGTTTGTTGAGTGGAGTTGGCTTGAAGAACAAAATTGGTGACAATAAAACTGATTTTCAGTTTAACCATTGATTTTGAGCTGAGTTTCAAATAATTTCACATTTCATTTTGTTCTGTGCTGACTTCACTCACATAATTTATGTGTTTTTAAGTGACAAGGGATTTTAATTTTAGTTAAAATAATATTACTTGATTACTCAATCAGAATCATTTACTATATATTTTTGTTGTTATTGCACAGTATGATGCTTTTTCCTCCACTACTACATTTATAAACCTTCCCTATTTGTTGGCATTGTATTAGTTGCCTCTGCTACTGGATTGAAAGTTCTCTGAAGGGAGATCAGGTTTTGGTTTTGGTTTTGCTTGGTTGATTTGTTGCTGTTGTTGTTGATGATGCTGTGATTTTTTTACATTTTCAACAACTTACTAAGCACATAGTTCATCACGGTACCTGATAATGTTTATTGTTAAGAATAAATATTGGTAACTGTCTTTTTGAATAGCAGTAAAATTTAAATAGATAAATATATGTTAATGTCTAACAAGAAGAGCATTCAAATTCTGGCTATCATAATTATAATTTGCATTGTTTATTGTGTCCCTAAAGTCTCGCAAGGTCCGTCTAGTCAAGGCTATGGTTTTTTCAGTGGTCATGTATGGATGTGAGAGTTGGACTATAAAGAAAGCTGAGTGCTGAAAAATTGATGCTTTTGAACTGTGGTGTTGGTGAAGACTCTTGAGAGTCCCTTGGACTGCAAGGGGATCCAACCAGTCCATCCTACAGGAAATCAGTCCTGGGTATTCATTGGAAGGACTGATGCTGAAGCTGAAACTCCAATACTTTGGCCACCTCATGCGAAGAGTTGATTCATTGGAAAAGACCCTGATGCTGGGAGGGATTGGGGGCAGGAGGAGAAGGGGACGACAGAGGATGAGATGGCTGGATGGCATCACTGACTCAATGGACATGAGTTTGAGTAAACTCCGGAAGTTTTTGATGGACAGGGAGGTCTGGCATGCTGTGATTCATGGGGTCGCAAAATGTTGGACATGACTGAGAGACTGAACTGAAGGTCTCACTTTTCTTTATTTTCATAGCATGGCAGATACACTCTTTGTGGGCATGGAACATGAAGTAGAATTAAAATACACACATAAATTTTTGAAATACCTGTTTTTCTTGGTGGATGAAATAAAACTGGAATAAGATTTGTGTCCCCTCTTGCCCATTTTACCAGTTTATTTTGTGCAGAAGACAGTAGCTGTGATAACTCGCACAGGTTTCAGCATAATCTCTCACAAAGGAAACCAGATTATTTATACAAAAGCCTAGACAGTTGAACAAACCTCCTGAGTCATGGCATAGCCATTGAAGCATCCTCTGGATCTCAAAGCATTTCCTAGTCTAGCTGATATCTTGGTAGAGCTGTAAACCATTCCCAAAATATAAGTCCTCCTAGAGTGTGAATCTTTAATTCAAACTTGCCAGATAAAAATGATTTCTCTGTTTTGTTAGAAATTTTTCAAATGCCTGACTCTAAAGAAGTAAATTGCTTTCCTGACTGACTAGCTTGGTGGAGATTTCTTTAAATATATGCTGGTTTTGAAAGAACTTTCAGGATCCCTCTTTACCACATTGTTCTTTATTGCTTTGATTTTATTATATATGATTAAGGCAAGATATTTGGTATCCCAGGTAAGAAGCTCTAAAAGCAAATGCAGGAAAGGGAGTACAAATTCTGCATTAAATGCATCTCAAAATGGAAAATCATTTGTTTAAATAAAGTAGAACCAGGATCACTAATTGATGCACCTTTACTCCCTAAAGCTTCATGAATTGACTACTGTGCATGTATATAATAATTAAAATGTGTTGACAACAATTTAGTTGGTATCCACTGAAATTGTCAACCATTATTCAAAATAAAAATTAAAATGAAATCAGTCAGACATAGTATTATATGTCATTATAATTTTCAGTATCTGGTTAAAAAGTGATTGCTAATATATGTTTATTTCCATTCTCAGACTTAACAAGGTCATGAATGATGTTTTCTTGTGCTTTTCTTTCTTTTCTATTTCCTAATAGATTAATGGCATGCTGATGTAACTCACCATTTCTCTGTTTCTTTCTGCAAAACTGATCACATAACGGCTATTCAGATTGACTGTACCATAGCTCCTCTCGTTCTTATCATGCCAGGTATTTGAGTCATATTCTAAGAACTAGACTAGCATATAGTTAGACAGAGAAGCTCTTTGCAAAAAGCTTTAACTTCTAATTTTTCATATTTTCTTGCTATTTAAGGAATTCTGCCCCCCCCAAAGGAAAAGAAATAAAATAACTGACTGAGAATCAGTGCAACTCCTAGTCAGCATGCAAAAAGACTTTAGTTAGTATCTGAAGTTTCATTTTGGCTCATAAAGTACTTATATCTAAACTTACATATGAATAGTAGAATTATAAAACAGTTTGAGAATTAATATTTGAAATACTTATCACAGCCCCATGCTGTGCAAGCAGTTAGTGCTACTTTTGCTGAATTAATACGTTAATTGTTCTCTAATATGGGAAATCTTCAGAGGTTCACACATTTTCAGTGCTATAATTTGGCATATTTTAAATGACAAAAATATATTCAATAAAAGAAAGAAAATATGTGCCAATTATACAGATGATACTGCTCAACTGAGCAAATATGAGTTCAGGACATGTGAGCATGTGTGTGTGTATATGCTATGTTGCAGTGTGTGCTCATGAGACAAAGTCGAACAATACTTTGACCCTGTGAAGCTGACTCTTTAATGGGAAAACTGGTGGTTTAGTTGCTAATAGTGTCCAACTTCTGTGATCCCATGAACCGTACCCGCCAGGCTCCTCTGTCCATGGAATTTCCCAAGCAAGAATACTGGAGTGGGTTACTGTTTCCTTCTCCAGGGGATCTTCCTGACCCAGGAATTGAATCTGAGTCTCCTGTATTGCAGGCAGATTCTTCACTGACTAAGTGACCAGGGGAGCCCAGTGGAAAATCTAGATAAAATTAATAATTTCTATATAACATAAATCATAAGGAGGTATTATATTCACTAACTCAGGGAAGTAGAGAGAAAAGACATAAATATAACCTGAGAGTTAATGAAAGACATTCTAGATGACTGATCCAAAAACTGAATAGTGAAGGACAGCACAAAAATTTGGGATCAAAACCTTAAGCTGAGAAAATATTAGAAACAAAATCTTAGGAATAATAATGATGATGTTAATGATAACAATAAATTATAACTAACAGTAGATAAATTGACAGTGATTTTAAAGCCCTATTAATTACTAATCTTCACAGTACAGTTACCATTATAATCACCTCTGTTTTGGAATATAAGATGACTGAATAAAAGAAGGACTCATAAACAGCACAAAAATACCCAACTAACAAGTTGTGAATCCAGGTCATGAAACCAAAAACTCATAGAATGCTATAGCTTATAAATTAAACTTTAAGCAATGGTATACTACCATTCTTCTGGTAATATATATTTGTAAACAATTTTTATTGAGGTAAGATACACATAACATAGAATTGTCTGCTCTAACCATTTTAGTATTTATACTTAAATAGGATTTAGTATGTTCACAATGTTGTGCAAACATCACCAGTATTTAGTTCCAGAACATTTTCTTCTTCCCAAAAGGAAACTCTATACCCAATAAGTAGCCATTTACAATTTCCTCCTTATTCCTATCTTTTCCTATGCTTCAACCATAATTGTTTATCTGTATTCTTGTTTTGAACTCATTGTCCCATTAAGTTGTTTGTCTCATTCTTATTGATTAAAGACATATTGGCACTGTTAACTCAAGTTTTGTTTTTCCACAGTGACTGTGTTTTATTTTTGATTTTTGACCATATTTGATGTTTATGCAAGTCTAGATAAAAAGTTTTTGCAGTTAATACTTTGAGGTATTATCCCATTGATTTTCACTAATACTGTTGGTGGAAGTTCTCAGACCTTTTTTCCTTTGAGGATTATATGTATTTATTCCCTAATTCATTTAAGGTCTTCTCTCTATCCATAATGTAGTTAGGTTAGGATGACTCTAGGTGTGGAATTACTAATATAGTAATTTGCTCTGCATAAGACTCATGACATTTCCAGAGCCTGAGAAGGTTTATATGAAATTAATTTGAAGTTTTCTCATCCATTGTATCTTTATATCTAGCTTCCTAACCATCTTATTCTGGCTTTCCTAGTATATAAATTCTGAAATCTTTTATTTTGTTCTCAAATCTCTTGATTTCATTTTAATTTTATCTTAATTTTTTCTATGCTGAATTCTGAATAATTCTACAAAAATCTGTATTCTAGTTCATTCATTCTTTCCTCATCATGTCTGTTCTATTTATCTCATCTGTGAACGAACTATAGAAATGACCCCTGAAAGTATAGTCTTTATTTGTCTCTGAGCTCTTTTATCATTTCTAGAATTTTTACTTTGTTGCTTTTCCAGATCAAATTCAGCATTTTTATACTTTTACCTACTTGAACATTCACTTTTATTATTTAAACACATTACTCATATTTTTGGATACTTCATGTCTGATTCTTTTGCTTGTGTATATTCTACTAATTCTTGCTCACAGTAGGCTGTTCCTTTGGTTATTTTATTTTCTTGAAAACAAAATTTATAAGAATCTTAATGACTATTGCATTACATTATTCAGAAAACTTTGAGGGGTATGATAACATGTGTTGCTGTAATGTTTTACATACAAACATTATAGCTGTGTTTAATTACACAACATATTTGGAGTATTAACAATACTCAGAAATTCTAAATAAAATTTCTATTTTAGATATTTTGGGTTCTGTAGGAAATATGATTTCTCATCTCAAACTTGCTTCAGACCAAACTGGAGGTTATAAATAATCAAATTCCCTCAATTGTCAAGTTTAATCATTGCCCCATTGTATTGGGAGTGCTGTTTTCCCCCAGGTGTATATTTTATTGAGTGTTGATATTTTGGGGTCATTACTTATATTGAGGAGCTCTTAGTTTGACTCTATCAGTCTGAGGATTTTTATTTTATCTTTACCATTGTTGGATTAAAAGCATAGGCCTAAAACCTTCTAGATTTGCAACTTTCTTCATAGCAACTGTAGCTTTTCTGTGGGCTTTCCTCTTTGAATTTTTGCTTTATTCTGGATTTTTTTTTAATTTAACTTATTTTAACTTTTAAAACTTTCTTGCTAATTAAGCTATGCACTTAAAGATTTTTAAATAAGTATTCAGCATGTTGAGGGAGAAGAGTCAGTGCGCCATATTACTAGAAATAGGAGTTCTATCCTATTTTTTTTTAATTTCATTTTAATTAGTCTTTAAGGAATAATGTACAAAAAAAAAAAAAAAAAAGTTGATGAGAGGTAACAGTTGAACTGTGTTTGTTAGTCACTCAGTCATGTCCGACTCTTTGCGACCCCACAGACTGTAGCCTGCCAGGCTTCTCAGTCCATGGAACTCTCCAGGCAAGAATACTGGAGTGGATTGCCATTCCCTCCTCCAGAGGAACTTCCCAACCCAGGGATTGAATCCTGGTCTCCTGCCTCACAGGCAGATCCTTTACTGCTTGAGTTACAGGGAAGTCTCCAAGAGGTAACAGCTACGGTGATGTAAATCCTTAACAGGCATTGATATCTCAGATTTTATTTTTTTTTTATGGTTAAAATTAATGGCATTGATTTATTTTATAATCAGAAAATGATCTGTATTTTAAATAAATCTATAGTATTGAAACTATATGAGTTACACTTTTAATTATTCAAAAAGAATGATTTCTAAATAATCTCCAGATGCTTTTGCTGAGTGCAATTCCTCCTTGGGAATTTGTTCATTCCTGCCTTTGCCTGGCTGTACAGAGTTTTTCTATTATCTGCTATTCTCTATTTTTTTGGCTCATACCCAGATTCTCCCTCTTTGCCTACCAGTTTCAATTTATGACTTATTCAGTTTTATCCTTTTTAATTTGGCTGCTCCCCAAGTAATTGCCTTCTGGGGCACATACTTCTCAACCTGCTCAACAGTTCTTAAAAAAAGTATGCTTTACTTTCTCATATAGCTCTGACTAGATAGAAAACTCAATTTTTTTAGTTCCCCAAAACATGAGTCACTCTGGTTCCTTAGGGAATAATGTATTCAAATTATGCATTTATTTAATATGGTTAATTGGAATGAGAGGCAGTTCTGGTTAGCAGACTCATTTATTATTGGTCTCACATTGAACCATCTGGGTGTGAATCCTCCTTTTCCATTAACTAATTAACTGTGTAGCATCAGATAATTTAGTTTCTTATCTGACAAAAACTATAATAAAAATAGTACTTAACCAATAAGATTATGTTGATTAAATGAGAAAAAATATAAAAGCTTAGTACAGTGCCCTATGTCTTTAGATATATACTCATAAATGTGCATAAACACACATATGTGTAGACATAAATATAGATACAATGTGAGTTATTTTAGAAAAATGTATCTGAGGATATTTAGAGAAGGAAAAGTATTATAAAGATATTTACATGGTTTTTTTTTTCAATTTCTTTAGATCACATGATAATAATTTAACCTGCCTGGAACATGCTCTTGCTCCTTTCCACACAAATTTTCATTCCAGTTCAATAAGCCATTTTAGTAATTGTAATTCCCACTAACATCTACCTATTCCAAAATAACATAATAGTACTAATTATATTATTTGATCTCTTATGGTTGGGTATAGGTTTTTACAAACTTGACCATAAGTGTCCTAAGGCAGATGACAGAAAAAAGTTCTCATGCATCTAGCTCAATATCTGGAACATAGTAGATATTCAGTAATTATTTGTGTCAGTCAGTTTAGTTGCTCAGTCATGTCACTGTTTCCCCATCTATTTGCCATGAAGTGATGGGACCAAATAGGCTACCCACTCCAGTATTCTTGGGTTTCCTAGTGGTCAGCTGGTAAAGAATCCACCTGCAATGCGGGAGACATGGGTTTGATCCCTGGGTTGGGCAGATGCTCTGGAGAAGGGAATGGCTACTCACTCCAGTACTCTTGCCTGGAGAATTCCATGGACTGTATAGTCCATGGGGTTGCAATTATTTGTGTAGAAACTATTGAATCTTAACTTCACATACCTAAGTGTCTCAAATAAATTATTTTTCCAGAGGCAAATTAAATAACTGGTAGACAGAGCAATTTTTATTTAGCAAAGGAACAATCAGACAATGCAAAATAACTTTTCTAAGAGTTTTGCTGAGTCACTTCAGTTGTGTCCTCTCTTTGTGACCCCATGGACTGTGACCTTCCAGACTCCTCTGTCCATGAGATTTTCCAGGCAAGAAAACTGGAGTGGGATGTCATGTCCTTCTCCAGTTTCTAGGAGTTAATTTTCAACATTTTATCATCATAAATTCCAAAACAATAAGAAAATCAATTACCATATATTAATTAAGTGGAAAAAAGAAAGAAAAATTATCTCTTAATGTAAATTTTTCCAAGTGTTTTTTAACACTAGGTACTCCAGAAAACAGGAGTTAAAGTACTCGTTGAAATGTGAAAACAATTGCACATGTTAGTAGTCCTAACACCTCCTCAGTCTCCTCCCTTGAACATCTTCAAAGGTAGAGAGAAGGCTTACTTTCTGGAGAAATGGCAGAAAGAGGCTCTGGAGTCAAGAAAATTAGACAAAATAGGCACAGAGATGGAAACAGAATTTTAATCAGAAATTTACCTGATGAACTTTGAGCTTCTTTGGAGAATTCCATTTACCACATGACTACATGTGTAACATTTCTCACTCAGAGAATCTGATGACTGAGAGAAAGACTACCATGGGTTACTAATTGGGATTCTACAATTAAGAAAAAAAAGTCACTTGTTTCCTAGTAATATTACAACAATGAATCCTAAACTTTAGCTTGCATTAGAATCACCAAATAACTTTTTAAGGGACAGATTTCCAGGCATTTAAGGGACTTGACAATTAAGTGGGAAAATGGCAAATGAATAATTAACCCTAGAAAGAAAGTAAAACCCATACGTAACAAACAATACAAAATATCTCTTAGTTTAACATGAAATGCTTTCATATACAGAGTAATTAAGCATTACATATTGAGTTAAAATGGAATAAGTTTTGAGAAAATACAAATATGGGTGTGAAAAAGAAATGAAAATCTTATCACCAGTAGTAGAAAACAAATCATCATATCAAATTAACAAGTAAAAATAGCAGAAACCTATATTACTTAGAACCATGAAAAAAAAGAAAAAAAAAGTTTGAAAAAGTTGCCAAATTGATGTCACTTAGGAAAAGGATGGTGAGAGGCAGAAGACATCTTGTGGATTCTGGATACATATTTTATATTTCTGTCTTATTTATAACCATCTGCATGAGTGATTTTAATATGAGTATAATCATTTTCACAAATGTAACTTAGATATTCCCTTTATCCTTTAATTTATAGCCATAATCATCTACACTATTTTCTTAATGTAAATTTCTAATATGCCAGTATTAATTTGATAGCACATTTAATGCAGAAAAGTCCCAGAGTCTGAATGCATTCTTTAATTTGAATAACATACATGAATTCACTGTGAATGCTTTATGGAAGACATTTTATCATTTTTGTGTAGCTTCGTGATGCTGAAAGTGTGAAAACTTGAAAGGTCATTGTATAAACATTCTTTCAATTACCATTCTTTTAATTGCACCATACATATAGTGATAAATATATTTCTAAAACTTTATAGAACAGATGACTTCATCTTGTAATAGCTGATTAGTATTCAAAAGTATGTACTATTGATATTTTTATTGGTGGTATAATTTTCTACAGAATTAGAATATATACAGGTAGATAGATATAGCATTTCTGTATTAAATTAATTAATTCTTTTATAACACTCTCCCCCTTCCCTTTGTTACTATCCTCTTTGGTGCATACAAATTCTTCAGTGGTGTCCATAGAATAATTAAGTGGAAGTAATTGTTTTGAGAGTTTATGCATCTTTTAATATTTCTTTTTCACTTTCTAATCTAGATGTTATTTGGAGAAAATAAATATTCTTAATAAATCTTTTAATGGAAAGCAATATTTCAAAATTTTTAAATCTGCTGTGCTAGTGTATTCTAGTTTCCACTTTTCTTATTGAGATGATTTATGACATTTTATTTCCTGAAATTTTCCTCTCCATCCCTTAGGTATAGATTTATCTATTCCTTCTCTCTTTTTTCACTCAGTTTTTGCTATATTTGTTTATGTATTTTTTGGTTGTCATTTGTCTGTTTGATGATGTCTTGTCCACTATCATTGAATTTATGTGTGTGTGTTTTCTCTACATATTTATACTATTTAATTTTTTAAAAGGGATGATTTCATAGACAAACTCATATATGGTCAGTCAGAACTAATGTTGGGTGTGTCCATCTTTTGCTGATACAAAGAAAAATTACTTCTTTCAACTATTATTTATTTAGTAGCTACTATTTACCATGCAAATGCATATTTTATTCTAGTGTACATACAATAATCATGTAAATTCAAGGCAATAAATAATTTCTGATATAATTATGTCAACTGAAAAATTCATAACATTCTAACTGGATTTTGCAAATGAAAGAGAAAGAGAGGAATAAATAAGAAAGAGAGGAAGAAAGAGAGCAAGAGATCTACTACTACATTATGATTTTAATCTACATGGAGGAAGAAATAGCCACTCATTACTGTGAAGGTTAGTTTTGTGCATCAACTATACTGAGCCATGGGTTTCCAGATATTTGGCCATACCTATTCTGGGTGTGTCTGTGAGAGTGTTTATGATGAGATTAACATTAAATTGGTAGAATTAATAAAGCATATTGCTCTCCTTACTGTGACTGGGCCTCATCCAATTAGTTTTACGTTGAATAGGACAAATATCCTCTCCTGGGTAGGAGAAATTCCTCTTGCCTAAAACCCTTGAATTATTAGCTTTTTCAGTCACAAGCTTGCTGGCCTTTGCATGGTAATTATACCCCTGGCTCACTTGGGTATCCACTTTACTTATTCACTCTCATTCTGCACATCTTAGGACTCATTAGTCTTTATAATCACATAAGCCAAATCCTTATAGTAAATACTTTATATGTGTGTATACATATATATAAATACACATAGCATTCATACATATTGCAATACATGTGTGGAAACACATATAGTATTCACACATGTTTTAATACACATAATATAACTAAGATCATGGCATCTGGTCCCATCACCTCATGGGAAATAGATGGGGAGACAGTGGAAACAGTGTCAGACTTTATTTTTGGGGGCTCCAAAATCACTGCAGATGGTGACTGCAGCCCATGAAATTAAAAGATGCTTACTCCTTGGAAGAAAAGTTATGACCAACCTAGATATCATATTAAAAAGCAGAGACATTACTTTGCCAACAAAGGTCCATCTGGTCAAGGCTATTGTTTTTCCAGTGGTCATGTATGGATGTGAGAGTTGGACTGTGAAGAAAGCTGAATGCCGAAAAATTGAGGCTTTTGAGCTGTGGTGTTGGAGAAGACTGTTGAGAGTCCCTTGGACTGCAAGGAAATCCAGCCAGTCCATCCTGAAGGTGATCAGTCCTGGGTGTTCATTGGAAGGACTGATGCTGAAGCTGAAACTCCAATACTTTGGCCACCTCATGCGAAGAGTTGATTCATTGGAAAAGACCCTGATGCTGGGAGGGGTTGGGGGCAGGAGGAGAAGGGGACGACAGAGGATGAGATGGCTAGATGGCATCACCGACTCGATGAGCATGAGTTTGAGTAAACTCTGGGAGTCTGTGATGGACAGGGAGGCCTGGCGTGCTGTGATTCTTGGGGTTGCAAAGAGTCAGACACGACTGAGCGACTGAACTGAACTGAACTGAATATATGTATTGATATGATTGCTAATAGTAAAAATATTATATACATTTTGTAAAAATACATTTCTTTTCAAGAAATGTAGACACTTTCGTTGAACTGAGAAAATCTTCACTTAATTTTTTTGGGGAAGTTCTGGATAAGCTTTTAGTTGCATTAATTTTAATATCAGTCCTTCAACTATTGAATCCTTTTTCATGATATGTTCCATTTCCTTGAAGACATCTTTATAAGAAACAGAAATCTGAAAAACCTATAATATATTTTAATGTAAAAATTCATCTAATATTTACATGCATATATAAGATTCCCTAGTGGCCAGATAGTAAAAAATCTGCCTGCAATGCAAGAGACCAGCTTCAATCCCTGGGTTGGGAACATTCCCTGGAAAAGGGAATGGCTACTCACTCTAGTATTCATGCCTGGAGAATTCATGAACAGAGGAGCCTAGTGGACTACAGTCCATGGGATCACAAAGAGTGACTGTCACTATGAACAAATGAGATAATACATATGAAAAGAGTTTCAGGTAAAAAACAAATTGCTATTTAGCTGTTAGTTAATATTTGGTATAATCATCTAATCTGTTGTTTAGTATCTTGAACAGGTAACAATATGTAATAAACACTCATAATCACATGATGAAAATAGATATACATACTTACACACAATATGCATATATACTCTATGACTTATATATACACACACATATATATAGAGAGAGATATGTAAAATAATACAAAAGTAATAAGCTACTTTAACAGTGCTTCCAAAATGATCCTATACCATGATAATATAAAAATGAATGTAAATGAATATAAAAATATAAATGAAAATGAAATGAGAAAAAGAAAATTAAATAAAATCAAGGACAAACAAAACGGACACAAGAAAGAACATTCTTCCTAAGCACTCCTAGTTGGATTATTAATATTTCATTCAGCAAATATTTTAACTACTTATTCACAAAAGAAGCTTTCTAGTCATGGCGAAGGACACAAAGAATTGGACAATTTACTGTCATCAGGTCATTGCAAGTTAGAAAAGTTGAAGCATAAGTAACGCTACCAGGTTGCCTAATCCCACTGTTATCATAAAATAGCCACCCAAAGGAAAAAATGTGGTAAGGAAATCAGGCCTTTATTCATCTATATAGATATGCTCTTATCTTGGACCTAATGAAGAAAAGTGATAATTTACATTGTCCTAAGTTCTTTCCCTTTTTGTCCCCCTTGTAAGATCAAAACTGCCTATATGATACTTCTTTTTTTGGCTTTCAAAATTGTACCATGTAATATTTTTAATTTAGGTTTATTTTTTCAGAATATTGCCAAATACAAAAAAGACACCTTTCACAATGTAATATTAGCATCTCTGTGTTGGTTAGCATTATGCATCTTACAATGCTTTCAGTAAAAGAGGTTCTGAAGGAGAACTAGTTTGTCAAAGACTCTTTCATATTAAAGTTACCACCATTGTGCTCCTTGACTAAGTGCTCCTTTTCTCTTATTCTTCAAATAACTGAATTTAACATAGTTCTGTGCCATTGTGATGTTTTCATAATTTAAAAGTACTATTTTGTCTGTGACACATTGTGTAGGAGTCTGCTTTAGGCTACTGAAGACCTAATGGAATAATGTCAAATGCATTATACAAATAATTATTTCAATAAACATCATTTTCTCTTTTCATTGTTTCAAGACTGTCTAGTTATACAATCACATTAGTGTCTTAACATTTTTCTAATGATAAGAAAATAATATTCAAGCATTTATTACCTCTCTTCACTATCCAGGCTGTACATGTCAAGTATTTTATTAGTACTTTAAAATTTGCAACTAGTTAATTTCCACAGCTTGCTACCATATACTAGTGTGCCTACTGATAATTTACTTTTGTCAAATTGTGTACAGCATTCACTGCTAGAATCTGTATGATCCAGCAAAGATCATAAACATAAGAAAAATCACTGTCCCAAATAGTCTGAGTCCTATGTGTTTATGCTTTTAGAATAAGAATTTTGATGACATAGTCCTTTATAACTTGATGGAGAGCAAACAAATGCATCACTTTTTTGAATCTATATTCAGTAATAACAGAAATTAGATTTCCCTTGTAAAGGAGAGGATGTCAGGAGAGAATAGGACTTATGCTAGGGCTTCCCAGGTGGTGCTAGTGGTAAAGAATCTGCCTGCCAAAGCAGGAGTGAGTGAAAGTCGCTCAGTTCTGTCTGCCTTTTTGCAGCCCCATGGACTGTATAGTTCATGGAATTCTCCAGGCCAGAATACTGGAGTGGGTAGCCTTTCCCTTCTCCAGGGAACCTTCCCAACCCAGGGATCGAACCTAGGTCTCCAGCATAGGGGGCAGATTCTTTACCAGCTGAGCTACAAGGGAAGCCCAAGAATACTGGAGTGGGCAGCCAATTCCTTCTCCAGCTGATCTTCCCAACTCAGGACCTGAACCTGGGTCTCCTTCATTGCAGGTGGATTCTTTACCAACTGAGCTATCAAGGAAAACTGCCAACACAGGAGATGGAGGTTCAATCCTTGGATTGGGAAGATATCCTGAAGTAGGAAATGGTAACCCGTTCCAGTATTCTTTCCTGGAAAATTCCATGGACAGAGGAGCCTGGTAGGTTACAGTCTATGGAGTTGCAAGAAATTGGACATGACGGAAAATGGATGCACTACTGCTTGAAAATCTTCAAATTATTCTTAATGGGATCTTTGTTAGATTAACATTTAGAATCTATGCCATAACATTTTAGTTGCTAAATGTCTTTATATTGAAATGTTTATTTTACATTATTTAAAAGCATAAAACTGCTAAAGTTTAAAAGAATGTAGACAGTATGTTTCATCTTACAGATAATATTTAATTACAAAAAATATATATTAATTCTCATCATGCATCCTCATGCTGAGATTAAATGAGTTTGCTCCTATATTATACAGCCTGAAAATAAATAAGTGAAACATACATATGCAAGTGTTAATTGCTTCATCGTGCCCAACTCTGCAATCCCATGGACTGTAGCGTTCCAGGATCCTTTATCCATGGGATTTCCCAGGCAAGAATACTGAAGTGGATTGCCATTTGCTTCTCCAGGTGATCTTACCAACCCAGGGATCGAACCCAGAACTGCTTCATTGCTGGCAGATTCTTTACCATCTGAGGTACTAGAGAAGCCCAGATTTGAAAACTGATTGCAGAAATCAGTCATTTTACTGGTCGCTTTTTCAGAATTATCTTGAAAATTCAAGTTTTTTGTCTGTTTGGATATTTTGAACTTGATTTTCCAAAATAACATTAAATCATATCCAATATTGAGGACTTCTAGCATTCCTATGGCAGTTTCTTCATTTCTTCAGGTGTTTTTTGAGCTTCAAAAATATTGTTACACTTTTCCCAGTAGTTTTGTACATAATGTTAATAGATTTACTTCTGTTGACTGTGCTATATTTGTTGCTATCATAAATGGTATTTTTAAACTTCTATTTTATTTTCTTACTAGTTATTGATGCTAATGATTCTCATGAGTGTGTTCTCTGAAGATTATCATATGATCTGCAAAGAATAATACTTTTATTTACTTCTTTCCCAGGCATTAGCTTTACTGTTTCCTTTTTTTTATTGTGTTTACTGTAACATGCACTGTACTTTTGAATACAACTGAACTACTAATGTTCTTAATTCTCAAAATATATGACTAAAATTGCTCTATCAATATAATATTCACTGTAAAATTGTTTGATTATTCTATTCTATATGAAAATTTTCAGATGATCAATTACATTTAGAGTCCTCTAACAAATACAAGTTAATTTTTATCAGTATTTTGTTCTGTATCTATGAGAAGCTTTACTTTCTTCTTTACTCTCTAGTGTCAAGTGGGATAAACTCATAAATATTTTAATGTTGACTGAACATCATGTTACCTAATTTTGCTCATTAAGTGAACTGCTGCATCATATTTGAAGTTACTTCTGTTTAAAATTATAGGATCTATATGTTCAAATGAATCATGTACTATATTTATTGATTATCTATCTATCACCTTTGATATCTAGTTTCTATAAATAACATAAATTATTTTGTGTAGAATAACCAATATTTTATACTGTGCAAGAGCTGTATGACAACCTATGAAATTATTTGTAAAATTATCTAGTGTTTTACTATTAAAACATTCACTCTTTAAAATTGTAATTGTATTTAAAACTTAAAATGTTTCTTGGGTAAATTTAGTCATGAATTATTTCCTAGAAAAAATAGACAACAATTTTAAAAATGTGTATATTGTATATTTATAATTTTATGAATAATATATTCTTAAAACTTTTTAGTCCAACTATGAGTATGCCCCTTTTCATTGCTAATAATTTTTGATAGGGCTTTGTATAAGTTTGCTTATTTTAAGTATGTTACAATTATAATTTTGCTTTGTCTTTCATAATTATTCCTAATACATACTGTCATCATTCTTTATTTCTATTTCATTTTTCTTTTTACTAAAAAAAAAAAGCAAACAAATTTTTCCCAACTTACGGTAAGCATAAGTCACTTCATTTGCTTGAAATCTTCCGTCTGGTCAAGGCTATGGCTTTTCCAGTGGTCATGTATGGATGTGAGAGTCGGACTATAAAGAAAGCTGAGCGCCGAAGAATTGATGCTTTTGACCTGTGGTATTGGAGAAGACTCTTGAGAGTCCCTTGGACTACAAGGAGATCCAACCAGTTCATTCTAAAAGAGATCAGTCCTGGGTGTTCATTGGAAGGACTGATGCTGAAGCTGAAACTCCAATACTTTGGCCACCTCATGAGAAGAGTTGATTCATTGGAAAAGACCCTGATGCTGGGAGGGATTGAGGGCAGGAGGAGAAGGGGACGACAGAAGATGAGATGGCTGGATGGCATCAGCGACTCACTGGGCATGAGTTTGAGTAAGCTCCGGGAGTTGGTGATGGACAGGGAGGCCTGGCGTGCTGCGATTCATGAGGTCGCAAAGAGTCGGACACGACTGAGCGATTGAACTGAACTGAACAGAACTGATAGCAATATATATTCTTTAAATATCCATTTATAAAAATGCTTTTGTTCCTTGATTATAAATATTTATTTTTTGTTATTATCATTTTAATATCAATACATGTTCATTAAGAATGTGTTGTTTTAGAATTCAAACACAAATTTTAAGTTTAAATAATTTTACTTTTTTATTTAAGTAAATGAATATTCATAAAAATAAATATTTATCTGGAAAATATTGAGAATTTAATAGTAGTCTGTGGTCATTATTTTGTAAATATTATCTGAGTAGCTAAGAGAATGTCCATTCTTTATATTTAGATTTAAAACTTTCTATGTTTTAAAGATATATTGAATTTTCAATTTTAATTATTTTGTTTAAGACTTCTATATTCTCGTTAATGTTCATACTGAATTAGAACGAATATAAAATTTGATATGGTTATATTAAATTCCTTACAAATCTATATTTTTATTTAAAACTTAAAATTTGCTTTGTTATTTGGGGCACTTGTACACATTGAAGCAGAGTAAATTTTTTCATTATTTTAGTCATTTAATGATTAAAATAAAATGAAATCAGTGCTTTAATAATAATTGTTTAAAAATTTAAAATGTTCTTATTAATACTCATTTATATCCTATTTAGTCTAATAGTATTGTTGTATTAATGCTTCATTATGTTATCCTTTTTTCTCTCTTTTGTGAAATATGATATATGAAAAAAATTAAAAAGAGTATATACCTTAGGATTCTTTTTTATAAAAACTCCAGAAAATCAAACTAATCTAAAATACTGTTTGTGCTAAGCCACAGTGATACAAGGTATATACCACTATTGGGCATGTTAAAATATTATCTTCATAGAAATATATATTAAAACTCAAATTTTAAAATATAAGCTAATGCAATCTTGTACAATAAATTCACCCTATAAAGCTCTAACAATACATTCTCTCCCTTTTTCAAAATGTTAAACTCAATTTTTGTTGTATCACTGTATGAAAACCTTTTGAACAGTAATATTTTATTCTGTGCAAATATATACATGATTTATTTGGCATATGTTCTATTGCTGAACATTTGGTTTAATTTACAGTATTAAATCGCTATACTGTCTTTTCTATTGTGCATAGATGTGTACATATGTCTCTTACCTTATTTTTCTCTATCCATTGAAATCCTGGGAATTGAAAGAATGATGATTATTCCTGCATACTAACAGTAGTCACCAAGAATTCCTAAACTGTCTTGAAGTTTCCCTATATTCTCTTCAAACCCTTGAAAATAGCTTTATAAAATTCTTAAATTACCCAATTTAGTAGGCTATCTCATTTCTGCCAAGACTCTAACAGGTAATATGGTCCTCACAATTTTATATTTTATAATGTTATATGTTATAATTAAAAAGATCACAAAGAACATCACATATTTATCTGTTGTTTTATTTTTATTATTGTTCATATTATTTTAGTTTAATATATTGGAGTTCCCAAATTGAGAAATTAATCAAACAGGGTGTGTTTGAAGTTAACTTTTTGATCAGGAAAAAAGAAAAAAGAGAAAGATCTCCATTGCTTTTATTCTCTTATTTCTATTGTTTTTAAAAGCAAAACCCAAACCATTTTTTTTCTCCTCCTTCTAAAGTAGGCACTGTTTTTCAAGGCATCTAAATATAAGAATTGTTGAATTATAAAACATGAATTATCCCAAAGCCACACAACTAAAGTGAAAACTGAGTCATTTAGCTGTAGGCCTGTTGAACAGTTCAGTAAAATGTGTTTTTTGCATCATTTTCACTTGCATAGAAGTGAACTGTGAGTAACTCCAAAGAGACACTAATTTTTGGATGATATTTGCTTAATGCACCACTGTCAATTTACATAATGGAAAAGACAATAGATTTCCCCTCACTTTTCAAAGAGTTTATTTATTTAAAACAAACAAACAAAAAAATCTTCCAGCCCTATATTGTACAGTATTTTTTAGGGTTGTTTTTTTTTTTTTTTTTAATGTTTTTTCCTCTATGTCTTCCAAACTATATTGAAGCCAAACAAACAAAAAATGGCAGTTATTTGGTTGGAAGACAGACTTCCATACTTTCCAAATTGTACCCTAATGCCTTGTTGTTGTTGTTTGGTTGCTAAGTCGTGTCTGACTCTTTTGAGAATCCATCACAACAACAACTGTAATGTTTATTTAGATTCAAATAAAACAAAGCAAATAAAACAGAAAACTAGCTTTTGGTAATATTCTAGATGTGCTAGAGAAATATTCACTCAACAAAAATATACTGGTAAGTTACTAAGTACTAGTAATATTATTCTGCACTGAGGATATATATGCTATTGTATAATAAACAGATATATAAACAATTACAAGTATGCTCACAGTAAATAAGGGGCAATAAGTGCATCGTAAATAATGGATGATAATGAAGTAGAGCAAAATATAAAATAAAGAACACAATTTTTGTGTGCTTTGTAGACTAAGTATGAATCTAGTTGATTGTACTCTATGTGGTTAAAAGAGTATTTTTATTGGGAACTTCTATAGGATTAGAAGAACTAGGGCAATAGTTTTAAAAACAATCAAAAAGATTTTATTATGGCAGAGACTACGCTGAGAAATGGGAAACACTAAAGGAACTAAAGATATGCTAAATTCAGAAAATTCTCCACCGTTTGCATGTGATTGAGTTCTATGAAATTGTTCCTGGGGCCTTTCCTTGTTTCTTTCTAGCTCTTTTCAAATTTTCCACTATAAAATACCCCTTTCCACACTTCAATCTGTGCTTTTCTCTTTTTGTTAGAGAAGAGGTTTTGGAAACATTTGCCATGGCTCAGAATGTGCTGTAGGCACAGATTCTGCTTACCCAAGTTTGAAGCTACTTCAATACTCTCTTGATTCCATAAAATGTTAGTCTGCCAGCCAGACTTAGAATCATTGATCTGGAAGGCGTCTTTCAGTACATGTGATTCAGGCAGTTGTCAGTTAGCAGAAGCTCCTTGGAATATTTTTTCAAATCACAACACCAAGGAAAAAGGTAAAGGCTGTGTGTATTGGTTTGTCATGAGTACATGCATGCGTGCTAAGTTGCCTCAGTCCTGTCTGACTCTTTGCGATCCTACGGACTATAGCCCACCAGGCTTCTCTGTCTATGGATTCTCCAGGCAAGAAGACCCAAATGGGTTGTCGTGTCCTCCTTCAGGGGATCTTCCTGACCCAAGGATCCCAGATCTGCACCTCATGTCTCCAGCATTGGCAGGCCGGTTCTTCACCACTAGTGCCACCTGGGAAATCCTGTCATGATTACAAATCCACCTGTTTATGGTTTAGTCATAAACTTATGGCTGAGTTACCTGGTGCTTCCCACTTGTGTCAGTGGTAAAGAATCACCTGCCGATGCAGGAGACAAGGGTTGGATCCCTGGGTCAGGAAGAGACCCTGGAGAAAGAAATGGCAACTCACTCCAGTATTCTTGCCTGTGGATCCCATGGTCAGAAGAGCCTGGCAGGCTACAGTCCATGGGGTCACAAAAGAGTCAGGCACAACTCGGCTAATAAAGAATAACAATAAAAATGGCTTAAGTGAAGTTGTATTGACCTTCAAGTAAAGTTGTTCACAGGGCTTCTCAGATGGTGTGAGTGAGTGAGTGAAAGTCATCCAGTCGTGTCTGACTTTTTGTGACCCCATGGATATACAGTCCATGGAATTCTCCAGGCCAGCATGGTGGAGTGGGTAGCCTTTCCCTTCTTCAGGTGATCTTCCCAACCCAGGGGTCAAACCCAGGTCTCCCGCATTGCAGGTGGATTCTTTACCAGCTGTGCCACAAGGGAAGCAGTCAGATGGTGTAGTGGTAAGAAATGCACTTGCCAATGAAAGAGACAAGAGATGCAGTTTTCATCCTTATCTTGGGAAGATCCCCCGGGGTAAGAAATGGCAACTCTCCCTAGTATTCTTGCCTGGAAAAGTCCATGGACAGAGGAGCCTGGCAGGCTATAGTTCATGAGGTCACAAAGAGTCTGAAGTGACTGAGCACGCGTGTGCGCACACACACACACACACACACACACACACACACGAGTTGTTTACACTGGGGGGAGCATTTTAAGGATGATGTCATCAAAATTGCTTTGTTCGTCACTTAGCGACTAAACTGCCACCAAGTGCTTATGGATATGAACATACAAAGGACAGACTATGATATTAATATATACTACCAATATATAGCCATATATTAATTTATATATTATATGACATATTAATATGACATTCATATGACAAAATATATTAATATGACATTAATATAATATGCCAAGAAATTGTGAGGGTTTAGGGAGAACGTTTAGTCTGGGCAAGGCTACTCTTTGCTGATCTAAAAAGCTCTCAAAAGACCTTAAGACATTAGTCCCTGCTGTGGCAAGGTTACTCTGCTGGCAGGGATGAAAATCATGCAGTTTTCCTGAAGGAGATGGTCTTGGCAGCCGTCAGAGGTGCCTTCCTTCCACTAGCATCCTGCTCTAATAACGAGGGGCTTTGGGTCTGCTTTGGCAGCTAGACAGCAGCTCTTGGTTGGTTAAACTAACTCTTCCAAGAACCAACTTGGAGACAGGTATGCCTCAAATGAATTTAGACTTATTTCTTTAATCTCCCCTTTTCTTGGAACAATAGTGTGATTAATCCATCATTGTTTTTAGTATGTTATTTTCTTTCTGGCCTATTAAGAGACATTATTTTATATGTTATTGACTTGTGAAATATTGTTATAAATTATAATTCCCGTAGTGAATCTGTGTTAATTAAGTATTGGCAAAGACAATCTCAGTCTGTGAGCATAATTTGCTATAAACAAAACGATGGATAAGTCAGATTCAGCCAACCAATGCTCAAATGTCATCATGTGATTCATGTTTAATACTTATATCAAATTTATTCTTTGGAGAGTTTGTTTTTTATTGACAATATGTAAAAGAAAATAAATTGATGTAAATAATAACTATGTTAAGTAGATGTCTATTTGACATGTATCTTAAATATATGTGAGTCCAAGAAAGCAGATTCAGTATATATGATAAGGAAATATTATTATATATATAATCAAAAAAAATTGGATAATAAATGATACACATGTTTTTTAAGCAATGTATTTATATGTTTAAAACAGTATTTCCTTTTTTTTTTTTTTTTTTTGGCTATGCATATGGGATCTTAGTTCCTTGATGAGGGATTCCACCTGCAGTAGAAACAGACTCTTAACCACTGGACTCCCAGGGAAGTCCCCCAAATAATATTTCTTGTACTTATCTTCTATTAATGTGTGTGGCAAATTCTATTATTTCTCTTTTTAAATACAGATAAGCTGCTTCTGGCAATAATTGGATCTGAAGAGAAAGGGAACCTACTTAATTGTGTTAAGATGGTTATTACAGTTATCAAAAAATAAATATGCAAGAAAACTTACTTTATGTTAATTTCTTTATGATAGAAGCCAATCTGTGTTTTTACTACAAGGTTGATGTATTTTTTCTGGGAATGGTCAGTCATATGCATATTAAAATTTTGTTTGATATTTTATAAACTCTTGAAAAACTAAAACATATGAGACTAAGCCAGGATACTTGTTTTTATATCATATTAATATATAGCATATAAGATATAAATTGTGTTTTAATATGCATTGAATACATATACATTTATATATTTTTAGAAATGAGTTATATTTAAAATAATTTAAATACAATATAGGTCAATAAATTATCATGTATTCATGGGATTTCTTACATATTCAACAAGTACCTAGAAGTCTAACAGCCCATAAAAATATTATAAACACTATGAAGGGAAAAAAGAATCTTCTATGAATCATTTACAAGTTTTAATATAAAATATGTAAGCCATTATTTCATTTTCTAGGTTGAATGAAGTAAAGATTTCAAGGACCTTATAAACTTTTCTAAAGCTGTTGTTCAGGAATAACTGATATTTGGATCAATAAATATTGAATTTGAGTTTGTTATAATTGAAGTATGTAACTCCTAGAGAATCAGTGGTTCCATTAATTGAGTGTATATCTATGAAATACATAATGAAAAGGAACCCTATAAAAACAGAGGGGAAAAATGTAATTAAATTTATAGAATTGCTTTTCTTTTATTAAAATAAGGGATTATAGCCCAAACCAGACAATTGTGATAACTTGCTTTCTCACAAACTAATGTTTTTAAGTCTAGGATTTCTCTAGAAGACACTAGAAGTCTCTTTTCTGAATTAGGTATACTTTAAGGATATATATTGGTCAAGGTGGATGGATCACAAGTGCATTCCTAGTCTGGTTTTTTTTTTTTTTTTTTAATGTATCATTGCTGTTTTTGTTTATGAGGGCCATCATATAGGGCACATAAATAAGACCCTACACAGGTGTATTTGGCAGCTAAATAGAATAGCAAGGCTCATCAGAAAAATGAATAGAAGCAAAATTACTTCTAAACTGCTACTAAAGTGAATTATAATAATCCACATATTGAATGCTTTTTACATAAAACTAATTTGCCAAGTGTTATAAGAAACAGTATGAAATATCTACTTATAAAAAGCATTTATCTTTTTTGAAAAATGATTAAACAGAAAGAGGTTAAAAGAAGCTCAGGTTGGTCATAGTTTTTCTTCCAAGGAGCAAGCATCTTATAATTTCATGGCTGCAGTCACCATCTGCAGTGATTTTGGAGCCCCCAAAAATAAAGTCTGTCATTGTTTCTATTTTTACCCATCTATTTGCCATGAAGTGATTGGACCAGATGCCATATCTTAGTTTTCTGAATGCTGAGGTTTAAGCCAGCTTTTTCACTCTCTTCTTTCACTTTCATCAAGAGGCTTCTTCACTTTTAGTGAAGTTTAGTTCTTCTTCACTTTTTGCAGTAAGGGTGATGTCATCTGCATATTTGAGATTATTGATATTTCTACTGGCAATCATCCAGCCTGGCATAATGTACTTGCATGTAAGTTAAATAAGCAAGGTGCCAATATACAGCCCTGAAGAACTCCTTTCCCGATTTGGAACCAGTCTGTTGTTCCATGTCCAGTTCTAACTGTTGCTTCTTGACATGCATACAGATTTCTCAGGAGGCAGGTAAGGTGATTTGATATGCCCATCTCTTTAAGAATTTTCCAGTTTGTTGTGATACACACAGTCCAAGGCTTTGGTGTAGTCAATAAAGCAGAAATAGATGACTTCTCTGAAACCCTCCTGCTTTTTTGATGATCCAACAGAGGTTGGCAATTTGATCTCTGGTTCCTCTGACTTTTCTAAACCCAGCTTGAATATCTGAAAGTTCACAGTTCACGTACTGTTGAAGCCTGACTTGGAGAAATTTGAAGAAGTTTAGAAAGCTAAAATTCATTTAAGTATAGATCAAGAAATGGCCAGTGTAACATATGCTTAAATGTCTCTGGCAGAGCAAATAGTTTGATTAGATGGAAGGAGAGAGTATGGCCAATAATTTTTAGGAAAAAAATAAGACTAGATGGTATACTAGTTATGGTTTTCCAGAGAAAGAGAATCAATAGGATGAGAAGCAGAAACAAGAGGTTAAGAAATTTGAGGGCAGCAAGGTGGGTAAGGAAGAGGAAGCTGACAAATATAAAATTTACAGGACGGTTCAGCAGGCTGGAGATCCAGGGAGGACATGATGCTGCAGCTAGAGCCTGAAGGGTCATCTAGAGGCAGAATTCCTTCTTCATTAGAGAACCTCAGATTTTTCTCTGCAAGGCCTTTGACTTTCGGGAGGAGGCCCATTCACATTATGGAAGGTCGTCTGCTTTACTCAAAGTCTACTGATTAAAAGTTCACCTCATTTTAAAAACACCTTCACTGTTTTTGACTGACATCTAGACCGAATTTTGACCAACCATCTGGGTACCATGGCCTAACCACTTAGACACACAAGATTAGTCATCACAAATGGTGTATTTTAAGTTAGTTTCAAGAATGTTCATCTGAAAAGAATATCTAAAATCTAGTGCACTGTCCCCAAACTATCTGCAAGTCAGTAGCTCAAGATTGTAATGCTTAGTTGCATATTGGAATAAAGAAACCTTAGATGCCCACATGATGTAACTGATTATCTAATTATTTACTGTTTTTATTAAACTTGTCTACAAATAACTTAAAATAAATGATTAGCAAATATTACAAGTACCTGGATCTCAGATTTCTGTTCACTATATCACACCATTTCCCCCCTAAGCATTCAACTCAGTTTTACAGTTCTGCTCACCTATAATAAATTTTGTCCTCATGGGATCTCATTTACAGTCTGTGAAATTAGAGATGTGTCTCTGATACATAGGAAATCTCTTTTAATATCTGATGTATGATGTTAGCAACCTATAACATCCTTCACAAATAAAGCATTCAGGTTTGTGTTTTATTTAGTCACTGTTCTGATTTCTGGCTCTGGTCACGGATCCTACCGGATTTTCTCAAGCAATGTTTCCATTTCTTTCCTCAGTCCCCTCTAGATTTTCACCAGCTGAAGACTAGTCTAAGTTATGATGCAAATGGGCATAATTAACTAATGGATGACAACATTCATCATATGAAACATGAATTTGTTGCTAAATACATATTGCTGCTTTTTTTTTTTCATACCAAGTGCATGTATTTGTCACTTGATTTCTTGTCAAATGGCAGGAGTGAGAAGTGAGGAGTCCAGTCCCAGGCCAAAATGCTACATGATTTCTCAGGTTAGATTATAGGCAATCACAAAGGTTTTATGTGGAAGGCCTTAGCAGGGAATGCTACACTCTACCCCTGGACAATGCTCAGGCAATATACTGCCATAAAGGCCCCCTGGCAGGTCTTGCTGTTGTACATATTTGGATTTCTAGCTCAGGGTCTTTATTCCTGATTTCATTCCTTAATTCCCTTTACCTGAGGCCCTGGCCAGAGGCCTTCCAGGAGCCTTTGCTGAGGGTTTCTCCTTGGTGAGATGGAGGCGGGAAACCACTGAAGACAACTTTTCTGTCTCTGACTCACTGCTCAGTAGCTGCCGTCCTATCCTTACTCTTTTTCTTTAGCCCAACCCCGAGGTCCATAAAACTGCCACTGTCTTCACCTCTGTGCTGATCCACGTGACCTTCTACTGCGTGCTGTTCTGTGGGAGAAAATTCAACAGTGGGGAGCTCAAGATTTCTTGGGTTTTAGCCTCTTGCTTGTAGCATTGCCCTAAATGACTGAAAACTTACCTCTTTCATTTTTGACTCAATGCTTTAATCAGCTAATCTAATACTCGGCAGCTCAGTTTTCTCTCTCGACTCAGATGTGCTCCTGACAAAATATAGAGGAGAATCAAAATGATACTTTTTTTAAGTCAAAGCAATTGACCTGGTCACTTCTTTAAACTAGGGCTTTCAATATTTCTCACTTCAGATACATTGGTAAAGGTCCACATATATACTTCCACAACTAATTTGGGGTCAAATACAAAATCCTTCAAGCTAGGCTTCAACAGTATGTGAACCATGAACTTCCAGATGTACAAGCTGAATTCAGAAAAGGGAGAGGAACCAGAGATCAAATTGCCAGCATCCATTGGGTCATAGAAAAAGCAAGAGAATTCCAGGAATACATCTACTTCTGCTTTATTGACTACAATAAAGCCTTTGACTGTGTGGATCATAACAAACTGTGGAAAATTCTTAAAGAGAAAGGCATACCAGAACACCTTATCTGCCTCCTGTGACACCTGTATTCAGGTCAAGAAGCAACAGTTAGAACTGGACATGGAACAACAGACTGGTTCCAAATCAGGAAAGGAGTACATCAAGGCTGTATATTGTCACCTTGCTTATTTAACTTATGTTCAGAGTACACCATGTAAAATGCCAGGCTGGATGAAGCACAAACAGGAATCAAGATTGCTGGGAGAAATATCGATAACCTCAGATATGCTACTGCTCTAACGGTAGAGGGCAAAGAGGAACTAAAGATTCTCTTGATTAGGGTGATAGATGACAGTGGAAAAGCTGGCTTAAAGTAAGATCATCGCATCTGGTCCCATCACTTCAAGGCAAAGAGATTGGGGGGGGGGGGGGAGTGGAAACTGACAGATTTGACTTTCTTGGGCTCTAAAATCACTGCAGAGGTGACTGCAGTCACGAAGTTCAAAGATGTTTGTTCCTTAGAAGGAAAGCTATGACAAACCTAGGCAGTATATTAAAAAGCAAAGGCATCACTTTGCTGACAAAGGTCTGTATAGTCAATGCTATGGTTTTTCCAGTAGTCAGGTATGGATGTGAGAGTTGAACCATAAAGAAGGCTGAGTGTCAAAGAATTGATGCTTTTGAATTTGGTGCTGAAGACTCTTGAGAGTCCCTAAGATAGCAAGATTAAACCTGTCAATCCTAAGGGAGATCAGCTCTGAATGTCCATTGGAAGGACAGATGCTGAAGTTGAAGCTCCAGTACTTTGGTGACCTGTTGTGAAGACCCGACTCCTTGGAAAAGACCCTGATGTTGGAAAGATTAAGGGCAGGAGAAGTGGGCAGCAGAGCATGAGCATCACTGATTCAATGGACATGAGTTGGAGCAAAGTCTTGGAGATTGTGAAGGATGGGGAATCTGGTGTACTACAGTTAATGGGGTCATAAAGAGTTGGACACGTCTGAGCAACTGAACAATAAATATTTTCTATGTTTAATTAAATTTTCATAATTTATCACCACCATTTCAAATCTATTGAAATAGAGCTGGAAAAATCTGATGGAAAGAAATGTACTTTTCCCACTGATACAGACATGCGCATGCATTTATTCATTCATTATACATCAAACAAACATGTATTGAGGAAAGTCTGTGTGTCTTGATCTGTATGAAATTATACGAAGCATGACTAGCAAAAGGATGAAAAGACATGGCTTCTATCTTTGAATAAGGAAAAAATTGGTGTAAGACAAATTTGTTAAAATATAAGTACTTAATTAAAAAATAAAGAAACCTTGGAGGGAACCATAAAGAAATAGTAAATTAATTTAGTTTGGACACATAAGGTAAGATTTCATGCAGAAGATAAGATTTAAGCCACCTCTTAAACAATGAATAAAAATTTTCATAGACAGAAAATGTGGCAGATAATATTTTGAGAAAGGGAACAACTTCTATAGAAGTATGAAAATATCATGAGAGTCTGAAAATGTGTGTACTATGCCAGTAAATAATGAGAATTCCATACTACTGAAAGAAAAGCTACAATAGGTGCAAGATGAGACCAGCAACAATACATTTTGATAAATCTCAGGTACCATACTTATGAGTTTTAGCTTTGTCATCTAAGGATGGGGTAATATAGAAATGTGCAAATTGAGGATTAATATGACAATGTTGTTAAGGTTGGGTAAGACCCACTCCAGTATCCTTGCCTGGAAAATCTCATGGACAGAAGACCTGGTGGGCTACAGTCCATGGGGTCGCAAAGAGTCGGGAATGACTCAGCGACTAACACACACACACAAGATTCCAAATAGGAAAAGGAGTACGTCAAGGCAGTATATTGTCACCCAGCTTATTTAACTTACATGCAGAGTACATCATGAGAAACGCTGGGCTGGAAGAAGCACAAGCTGGAATCAAGCTTGCTGGGAGAAATATCAATAACCTCAGATATGCAGATGACACCACCCTCATGGCAGGAAGTGAAGAAGAAGTAAAGAGCCTTTTGATGAAAGTGAAAGAGGAGAGTGAAAAAGTTGGCTTAAAGCTCAACATTCAGAAAACTAAGATCATGGCATCTGGTCCAATCACTTCTTGGAAGATAGATGGAGAAACAGTGGAAAAAGTGGCTGACTTTATTTTTCTGGGCTCCAAAATCACTGCAGATGGTGATTGCAGCAATGAAATTAAAAGACGCTTACTCTTTGGAAGGAAAGTAATGACCAAACTAGACAGCATATTAAAAAGCAGAGACATTACTTTGCCAACAAAGATCTGCCTAGTCAAGGCATTGGTTTTTCCAGTGGTCATGTATGGATTTTAGAGTTGGACTATAAAGAAAGTTGAGCACAGAAGAATTGATGTTTTTGAACTTTGGTGGTGAAGAAGACTCTTGAGAGTCCCTTGGACTGCAAGGAGATCCAACCAGTCCATCCTAAAGGAAATCAGTCCAGGGTGTTCATTGGAAGGACTGATGTTGAAGCTGAAACTCCAATACTTTGGCCACCTGATGAGAAGAGCTGACTCACTGGTAAAGACTCTGACACTGGGAAAGATTGAAGGCAGGAGGAGGAGATGACAGAGGATGAGATGGTTGGATGGCATCACCCACTGATGGACATGGGTTTGGGTGGACTCCAGGAGTTGGTGATGGACAGGGAGGCCTGGTGTGCTGTGGTTCATGGGGTGGCAAAGAGTCGGACACGACTGGGTGACTGAACGGAACTGAACTGATTCTGAGAAACTTAATAGATATATGCTTATGAGGAAATAAATTATTAAAAAGAAAACCAATTAGGAGCATTTAGTGAAAGCCAGAAAACCAATAATAATTTTCACCAAAAAGCCTCATTAGTATAACATCTGAAGCTGTTAGAAAAGATAGATGTTTAAGCTCCAATTCATATTTTCTGAATCAGGATTTTAAGATGAGGGAACAAATCTTATGTATATTAAAATTTTCAATACTTTTATCTGATGCCCATGATTTGTAAAGAACCATTGGATAATTACAGTGAACACAGAAGACAGGAATAGATTCAAGACACTTTTATTTATTTTTTTTTGAGACACTTTTAAAAACTGAAATCAATATACTTTGATGTGTTCTAATGGTTGAAGTATAATGCTGTGTTGGTTATGATTAAGTAGATAGCAATTATATCAACATTTGAACATATTAGAACAAAGGAGGAGAAAAATCTTTGAAATAGTAGAAAGGAAATTCAATTTTCAATATATAGATACTATATTTTGTCATGATAATAATTTATAAACTTGTTTAATTCTCATGGATTCTTCATCATCTATGTACATTTATACAGATTTAAGAGGCACAGCTTTATGCTTCATGTAAAAGTTTTTATATGCTATTGATTTCATTTATGTGATATTGTTGTTTCCATGATATTTTGACCAAAAATGGTTCCTTCATTTTCCTAGGAGAGATTCATAGAGATATTTGTGTTGTTTTTTATTTTAATATTTTTTATCACTGGGTTGGTAGTCTATTTGAGTACTTTGAGTTGACAGGTAACTTACTTCCAAATTTGATATAAGTGACACGATTTTTTCTGAATCCTCAGGATAATACTGCTCATTGTCTGTAACAGGTGATTAATTTTTCATGTGATGTTTACTGTCATCTCATAAATTTCCCTGGATTTACATGTCTAATCAATTATTATTATTATTATTATTATTTTTCACTAGCAAGGCATCTAATTTCTATAAAAACTCTTGAAATGGCTTGTGCTTGGTGTACATTTCTCAAGCCAGGTACATATTTTATATTTCTGTTTCATACTATATACATGTTTTAGAAATTCAATGTTTTCCTGGAAATTGAAATTTTTTTCACAATATTTAATTTTTTGAAAGTCCAGAATTGTATGAAATAATTCTTTAAATGTACCATTTTGAAAGTCCAGAATTGTATGAAATAATTCTTTAAATGTACCAAATTGATATATATATATATATATATATATATATGTATGTATATATATAGTTGCAAAGATGTTATTATGGCTGTTGCTTAAATATTAACTTGCAATATTGACAGTTCAATTATCTGTCTATATTATTAGCTAATGGCAGGCAGATGTGCCAGAATATCATTTTCTATTTTATAAGTGTAAAGACTCACAATAGGAAAACAGTAAGAACTTATGCAAAAAATTGACAATTTTGTCTTTTAAGATGGCTTCAGTTCAGTTCAGTTCAGTCGCTCAGTCATGTCCGACTCTTTGTGACCCCATGGACTGCAGCATGCCAGGCTTCCCTGTCCATCAGCAACTCCCGAAGCCTACTCAAACTCACGTCTATGGCGTCCAGCCATCTCATCCTCTGTTGTCCCCTTCTCCTCCTGCCTTCAGTCTTTCCCAGCATCAGGGTCTTTTCCAATGAGTCAGTTCTTTGCATCAGGTGGCCAAAGTATTGGAGTTCATCTTCATCATCACTCTTTCCAATGAATATTCAGGACTGATTTCCTTTAGGATGGCTTCAACCAACTGAAATGGACTTGGAAAGATTTCCTTTATGAACAGCAATATTCTGTATTTGAAAGTACTTCGTGTAGACAAGATCTTAACATGGTCCTCATGATTTCCAGCCTCTGCTGCATAATCTTGCATGCCCTCTCTTCTTGAGTTTTGGCAGAAATTGTGAATATGGGGGATAGCACTCCTGTGATCCTGTTGACTTAATTTAATCAAAGACAGTGATCCCATTGGTCTTTATTTGATCAACTGAACCTTTAAAAAACTAGGTTCTTGCTCATTTCAGACACTGGCAGTTGAAATACACTGTGTAGAAGGCAGGTAGCTAAGAGCTGCATGTAGCTTCTTGAAACTGAAAATGGTTCCTGTCAAACAAACAGCAGGAAAATGATTATGCAAACACAAGAATGGGATTATTCCCAAAATGATTTGAATTTGAAAGAGGACCAGGAGCTCCAGAAAAGGTTATTCAGATAACAGCTTGCTTTCAACCTTGAGACCCTGAGTGGGAAGCTCAATTGAGCCATGCATGGGTTTCTGACCTGTAGAAATTGTGAGATAATAAATGAATGCTAAATAGCTAAATGTGTGGTAGTTTGTTAAATAGCATCACAAAGTGAATACTCACCTTCCTCTGGAAATACTTTGAGTATATGCAAATATAAATTGAGAACTATACCAAAATTTGAATATAAAAATGCAAACTGAAATCTAAACGTAGCCTTGAATACTGTACTTTCATACTCTCCTCTCAAAACCTATTCCAGCTATCAAAAAGATGTTGCTTTATTTTCTTCTTTGAGACACCTTATTTCCTTTCCGGATATTGTCATTGTGTTTTAAATCCTTTTTCTGTCCAGGTTGAATCAGATATTCCATGGAAGAGGGCAGTAGCCAATAAGTAGATTGAGATCCCTCAGTGAATGCAACGTGAACCAAGAAATAGTCTTTTAACTTTAACTTTAAATTACTTTCAATACTAAAAATGGAAGACATTTCTTAAGGATTTATTAACTGTGAAATTCACAAAAATAGTGTTACCTTAGCAACTCATGACATAGAAATTAAGCTGTCAAAATCTCGATCATTCAAAAAGGGTCACTGATCTTCATGTCAACCCAGCAGATGAAAAAGAGCTGCAGTGATGTACTTTGCAGGTTTTTGAACTCTAATAAACAAGTCAAGCTGTGTTTATGAACTCCCGAAAATAGACAAGTGGAGAATACAGTAGTATCAGTGCCAAAGTGAATTTACAGGTAGTTGGACATTGCACACACTGCCAAAAGAATACTGCCTCCATTTCTAATAAGGAATACCAGATTTACCACAAATTGTCAAGCAGAGACAAACCCTATGCTTGCCAGAATTCATGCTTTATCACACTGTCTGTCATTAAGAAGAGATTCATTAGGTCAGTATTTCCCTTAAAAAATTCTAAGGTGCCTGAGCCAATGCTTGGAGAGAAGTCAGCATGAAATTCTTCAGCACCTTAATATATCAAGTGAAGATATCACCATTGCCATTGCATTGAGACAAAAGAGAAATTGAGAAATAAAATTTTTTTAAAAATCCAGTATAACTGAGTTCCCTAGTGCGACTTTAAATAAGTAGTGCACATTCATTCTAGTCCTTAATATACCTGAATATTGTATTATTGAGGAAATTAGTCCAGAATGTACATTCCACATGTCTGTCCTAAAGGCCAGCTTTTGACTGTATCATACCACATATGATAATTATGGCTTGTTTTTAATTGCATTTTTCTCTCAGAAACATCTTATTTTTTAAAGACATCTCTAAACCATATATTTGAAATAACAGTTTCACTAAAACTCTAGGCGTCTAATCTTGATACACTTATATTAGTAAAAAAAAATGGTTTCAGTTTTAACATAACTCAATCATGGTTTATTTTGACTGCTTTTCTGATCCTTTTTTCATCCTTGATTTCAAAAGAATGCAGGTATTCTCCATTCTATTAGTCTAATGTAGGCTAATAACTGCTGAACAATGGTTTCCCCAAAATAATCATACTCTCCTCCCTGGAAGCTGTGAATATATTTAGGTTACATGGAAAAAGGGAATTTATAGATGTGATTAAAATTACAAACTTTGAGGTGGAAAAATTATCTCGGATTAACCAGACTGGAGTAAATCTAATTACGTGGACCAATAAAAGTAGGAATATTTCTCCTAGTTGGATGGATGTGGTAGAAGAATGATCTGAAGTGTGGAAAGGCCTTCACCTGCCATTGTTGGCCTTGAAGATGAGGAGGCCATGTGCCAGGGAATGCAGGCAGCTTGTAGCAACTGAAAATGACTCCTGGGCCTAGAACCAGCAAGTGAGCAGCATTACAGTTGAATGAATCTGGATTCAACCAGCCATCTGAATAAGCTTAAGGTAAATTCTCCTCCAGAATGTATAGACAAGGACCTGGGTCAGCTGACACTTTGATTTTGCCCTTGTGAGACCCTAAGCAGAGAAGTCAGGAGAATCTTTCAGATTCTGACCCATAGAACTGTGGGATAATGAATTTCTCTTGTTTTAAGAGATGGAATTAGTGGTAATTTTTATGGCAGCAATAGGAAACGAAAACACTCAACTTGACAAACTGTTCTAGCATGACACTTGGTCTCTGACTGCATCTGATCCCAAGTCTGTTACTTAACAGTTTACTCTACATTCCTAATGTTTTCTACGGTTCTTTTTTTCCTGGTTCCAGGTATTCCCAAATATGTTCCACATTTCCACTTCAAATGGAATCCCAGACACTTGAAATCCTGGCATTTACCTTCTTACTCTAGAAATGATTTGGGAAAGTACAGTTTTATAACTGCATACACTGTTGTCATACCTGAAAATCTAAGTGCTGTGATACTAACTAGAGAGCTTGTGTTTCCAAATAAAACCTCTCAGAGGAGAATTCCACAGACCAACAAGATAGATCAGGGCTGGGAGCCAATTCTGGGAGTCCAGCCAGCACTAGATATCCAAAAGAAGTCTGGACTCTGGCCACAATCTAAGGAAGCAGGCAGAATACTCACATATTGCAAGTGGGCATGTTCTATTGTAAGCTTAATTCCTACCCTGAATCTTGAGGAAATTGAATCTTTTCGGATTTGAATGTCCTTTTTATAGAATACAGATATGTCAACTGGCAATTGTTGCAGCTTCTTCCTTCTCAGAAGGGTCTTTTTTGTGCATCTTCCTTCTGTTCCTCCTCCTCCTCCTCCTCCTCTCCCCTCTAAATATTGTACTGCTCTGTATGTATATATATTCAAACACCAATGCAATTAGGATTGTTTTACATATTCAGATTTCAAAGATTTGTTTTACCTTTCTAAACATATTGGAAGAGGAGAGTATGTTCATCTTATAAATGTGGGAGGAAATAACCCAGTATACTATCTTGATTAACATTTAAAGAACTAAGCTTATGTGATATATTAGAAAAACTCATATGGAATTTAAATATTTTCATGTAATCCTTTATATAAGAATACCATTATTTAGAATGGCCATTCTGATAGATGCTTTAGGTGTAGTAATCATTACCCAGTTTTCTGAGTGTTTGAATAGGAGAAAGGTAAATATGAAACAGACAAAGACATATTTAATAGTGGGAAAAAAAAATCTCCATTACTTTAACAACATATGGTAATATCAAGATCTTTTGATGCAAGTTGGGCTGTGTTGAGATGAAAAGCTTCTGAGTGGTTTAATCTGAAATATAAAGATTGAATTTAAGTTGATTGAGCAAATTTATAAAAGAAGGAATTTACAAAATACTCTGAGGATCTTGAGATGGAAGATACTTGACATATTCAAAGAGAAGTTTAATAAGGAAGAGGGAGAATAGGCCAAGAATAAAAAAAAAAATGTGTAAAGGCAAGATTATGATGGATATAAAAAGAATTGTTAAATTTTATGAACTTTAACCTAAGAACACTAGGTCATCTAAGTAAGAAAGTTAAAAGATCAGTCACACACACACACACACACACACACACACACACACACCCCTAACCTGTCACACTTATAGATAACTTCCTAATGGATACTTGTAAAGCAGTCTAAGAATTCTGCAATGAATAAATAAAAACTTGTAAACTATTTTTAGCATTTCCAAAATAATAGTTCATAACATGCTGAAGACTCTCTGCACAATACATTGCTTTGCTTTGGCAGAAATTCTCATTACAGGAGGTACATGGTGATCAGAGACTGAATATATTATAATATCCCAGATAATGTTTAGGAAAAACTAATCTTTATATAAATGATACAAAAATATATAAATGAGCCAACTGCTTATAGTGTGACTCTTGGGATGATTCTTTAGTACTTTTCAGTATGTATAATTTTGGAAAATATAAATTCTTCTCGATGAAGTCTGGTGCTCTTTCCCTCTAAACAAGAAGGATGACAGTCTTTTCTTTATACTTTGTCCTAGGGCTGATGTATTCCACAGGTTCTCCTATGGGCTGGGAGTAGACATGAACAGGCTATGAATACTGGAACATTTAATTGTTGGTGTGAAGTGAATAGTCACTTTCTTGTAGAAGCATTTAATTGCTGATGTGAGATCTTCTGCTTCTTTCTCCTGCCCTGTAGTTGGGAGGATAAAGTCAGAGGAGCAATCAGCACCTCTTAGTCACCACTTGGGGCTTCCTGGGTAGCTCAGCAGTAAAGAATCATCCACAAAGCAGAAGACGCAAGAGATGCGGGTTCAATCCCCAGGTGGGGAAGATCACCTGGAGGAGGGCATAGCAACCCACTGCAGTATTCTTGCCTGGAGAATCCCACGGACAGAGGAGCCTGGTGGGCTACAGTCCACAGGTCACACAGAGTCAGACATGACTGGGGCAGTCACCACTAGAGCAGCTACTGTTATACCAAGTCTCCACAAGGGTGCAAAATAAGCCTCTATTAGCTTAAGCCACTAAAATCTGAGGGTTTTGTTTTAAAGCTCTTACGATAGCTTAGTTTATCCTAACTTATATTACTTTTGCCTTACAGTTAATTTACCAGTAATATTAACTTTAGTTTAATTGTGCATTTTTAGAATATATACTTGGACAGTCAGGGAGAAAAACTTCAGGTTACTGTACATCACATAAAGAAGACAAGTGAAATTCATACTATTAGGCCATTTAAGTCAAGCCAAGGGTGTGCTCAGTCATGTCTGACTTCTTGCGAGCCCCTGGACTCTAACTTACCAGGCCCCTCTATCTCTGGGATTTTTCAGGCAAGGATTCTGGAGCAGGTTACCATTTCCTACCTCAGGGGATCTTCCCAACCCAGGGATAGAACCCCTTATCTCTTGCATCTCCTGCATTGACAGGGCATTCTTTACCACTTCGTCACCTGGGAAATTAATATACAGTAAGAAGTTAATACTCATTATATAAACAATTTAAAGTAAAAAAAAAAAAAAGTCCACCATTTTTGTTTGTTTTGCTCTTTGTAAAAAAAGAGATAGTATTGATTTCAAAATAGTCACTGTTGACTTTTGAAAAAAATGTTCCTTTCCTTGGGCTTTTGTAACATTTCACCTCCTGGTGAAAATTATTCTTAATTTATTCATCTAATGCACCAGTTGTGCTTTCAAAGGTTATTCTAAACGGTGTCATTCTCCATTTTTCTGTGCTCAATTTGTTAACACTCAAACTGAAATGTGTTAGTTTTTGTTGGCATTTCCTTCTTCCCTCAAAACAGGTGGTAATTAAGTCATCAAGGTTCTTCTCTTAAAATGTATACCAGATTGTTCTGTGCTTTAATTCTCAGAGTGTTGGGGGCTATCCTAAGTCATTTCTGAAGCTTTACACAGGTTTATATCAGCCACATAAGCAAAATTCCTTCATGGTCTCCATGGTCTTATATATCTTCAAACTCCTGAATATCAATCATCACAAGGCACTGTTTGGATATTACAACTTTCTTCCCAGTGGACTTTTCTGGCTCTTCTTTTTCCCATTGAACAAAGTAAAAATACATAGTTCTAATATACAAGATTATTTACAGTGCCAAAGTTCCAATCTTTTATACCATTCTCTATTTCAGCCAAAATGAAATCTCTCTTAAAACACAGTTTTGTTTTCCACATCCCTGTGGCTTGGCTCAATCAGTTCTCATCATGTGTTTTTATATTTCAAAGTATGGTTTGTGTGTTAAACCTTCCAGAAGATCAATACAAAGTGTATGAAAATTGTGACATTCTTTTTCACTGTAATTAACTCTTGACTATCTCTTACTAAGTCCCTGGAAGGCAGACAGTTGCTATCCATATACTTGGTTCTTACACACTGCTGAATATAGTGACATCATAATGCTAAAGCTCAATGTTAATATCTTTAACAATATTGAAACAAAGTAGCATGATTTATTTTTGACATAGTGTTCCATAGTTTACTTGCACGATTTGAAAAGCACACAATTTTATTGTCCCTTATATAAATGATAATAAAAAAGAGGATGCCTGAATTAGCCTTCCTCAACTGTCTTAGAAGTGAATCATATCTACTTTTCTGAAAGCCTCCCTCTTTGAAGAATATATGCTTGTCTCTGTATGATAGGGACAAAATAATAATTAGCATTTGACAATTCTGCACTGAGACTTGGAGCCTTAAATATGCACTGAAGTAATTTATAAGGCATTTGATAAGGTGAACTGATGATTAGATGTAGGTTAAGTCCCAGCATAAACTTTCTCAAATTGGTCTACTAAATTCAAGGCACTGATTAAGGGAGGATTAAGTGGTATTCAAGAACTACTTTATAATCTGTGGGGTAACACAAGGGCTATTTCATTCTTTTATCCTACTTTTAAAAGCTATTTTAAGAAAGAAGTAGTTCACACGTCTATTTTACATTTTTATTTTCTTTGTGGTTTTGCTGTGTTTAGGCACTGTAGGCACCTATAGTAAATCTTGCTACTTAAGAAAATTGATTTTTACCAAAAATTAAGCAAATAAGTAGTTAACAGTTTGTATTATAGAATTTTTTTCTAATTATCACCATATTTATTTTTAATAGATTGCTGCAAATAATAGGACTCTCCAAGTTAGATTAATCATTGGAAAAATTAAGATACATAGTCACAGGATTATGCTCTATAACTTTTAAATTAGGCATGACATAAAATCCTTTGAAATCTGCCCCTGCTAACTTCTCCAAATGCATTTTCCATAGGTCATCTTGCATCTTTTAAGGATCACTAAACTACTCATTTTCTTTGCATTCATTCTGTATTATTTTTGTTTGTCTTTTTATATCCTTGAATGCTTGCATGCACTATTTCCTCTACCTGTTCTACCTGGGAAGACTTTTATTTCCTTTTTTCATTTTGGAGATTACTCTTGAAGTGTTGCCTAAACACAGTGAAAGTTCTTCATCAGAATATGACTGCCTTAAGCAAAAAGAAGATATAGAACATATGTGTCTTTGACAATCCAGAACATGATATTTTGCCAGATACAAATGAAGCATTTAATAAACTGAACTGTTTGAGGAGGAAGGGACTACTTCTATTAAAAAATAGATGCCTAGAAGTTTAAAAGGTACAATAAATACAACTGGGAAGGGCACAGATGATTTTTGCAGTGTGTCTCAGTTTTTTGTTTTAGATAGATAGATAGATCTAGAATTCTCTCCTACTTAGAAGAGGAAAGACAGCAATGTATCTGTTAATGTCCTACTTTACATGTGCTCCTTTGATGAGTTTTAGAGAAGTTAATGTTCAAAAAATTATTGATGATATAAATTAAAATGAAACAAAATAACTTCCCTGGAGGCTCAGAGGAATCTGGCTTCAATGCAGGAGACCGGGGGTTCGATCTCTGAGTCAGGAAGATCCCCTGGAGAAGTGAATGACTACCCACTCCAGTATTATTGCCTGGAAAAATTCCATGGACAGAGGAGCTTGGTGGGCTACAGTTCATGGGGTTGCAAAGAGTTGGACATGACTGAACAATTAACATTTTCAATTTCAAAATTACTACACATAGAGTATGTTTTAGCCAACCAAGTGTGCGACTAACACTTACTTGTGTGATTCATTGCTGAGTTTACATAAATATAATTTGTTTACACATACTGATGCAATATTAAGTAAATGTATGAATGAGTTAATAAACTAAGTATCAGTTTAAGCAAAGTGACTAGAGTAACTTCCTCAAAGGCAGTTAAGGCAATAGAAATAACTGAATTTCTGTTTTTTTCAGAAAGTTTGTCTAGTCAGGATCCAATGAAGAAAGAAAAACCTCATGCTTATTTTCATGGAGAAAGGTTACATATAAAAAGACATTATATCCATGGCTGATTCATATCAATGTATGAAAAAAACCCACTGGAAAAAAAAATAAATAAATAAATGAAAGAAAACGGAAAAAAAAAAAAAAAAAAAGACATTATAATAGAGAGTAAAATGTATTGACCAGTAAGAAGTAAAGATAAATTTAAAGTATACAGGAATAGCAGCTATAAAGTCACTAATTTTAGAGCTGAGATAGAGAATCCAAGGAGTGTACATTCACGACTCACTGAGTGGCAGAGAACTCACTGGTAGAACTTGACGGAAATTTATTCTCTAGAAGCTGAGAAAAGCTGTAGGTGGAAAGGCATCTCAGCCAGAGGCTTCAGGCTAGGAGACTCTGGAGGGGAAGTCAATGAAAAGTTATGGCATGTTAATGCTGCTAGCTGCCGTGGAATACAGGAATCTGACACTAGGAGGCCGTGTTCACACAATGAAGGAGACTTGCACCTGAAAAATCAATGCACTCTAGGAGATTGCCTCAGAAGCCGCTGGTACTACAGAAAGAAGCCTGGAACCAAAGAACTTGCCTGAAACCAAAGAACTTGTTTCAGAAGTCTAGTCCCAAAAAAGCATCACAGACACTGCAGTAACCAAATGCTGGAGTAGCCAGGTGACCGCAGAAGATGATGACGGGGAGCACAGCAGACTAGAAAAGAAGCCGCTTCCCCCTTGCAACACCTCTCTGGTGTTTGCCACTGACAAAGACTATCATCATTCTAGTTGACAAAGAAAACAAATATTAATAGGATCAAGCTTCATTTTCACCGAATAGGCAGTGAAATTTAAATCTGTAGCTGAGAAGCAATCATTTTATAATTGGAACTCTCTGTGAGTGAAGGGAGAGGGAACAGAAAGTTAAAGAGAATGCAGTCAAAAGCTAGAGAAGTGACCTATTTGTTTGCTTTATAGGAGTCAAAATGCTTGAGAAGAAGAAAAGAAATGAGACAAGAAAGGAAGTTATATGGCATGACACCGGGAATAACTGACAATGAAATCATGGAAACGAGATCAGAAGAAAAACCAGGGACAAAATTTTTAAAGATATATGTATATATCTTGTGCTTGCAATATAATTCTAAAGTGATTTTCTACTAAGAGGATTGCTTTTCCACATTTCTATCTCTATATGTATGAGTGAGTGATTTAGAGAAGCTCAGTTGTGTCCAACTCTTTGCGACCCCATAAACTGTAGCCTGCCAGTCTCATCTGTACATGGAATTCTCCAGGCAAAAATACTGAAGTGGGTAGGCTTTCCCTTTTGCCAGGGGATCTTCCTGACCCAGGGATCGAACTCAGGTGTCCCACATTGCAGGCAGATACTTTACCATCTGAGCCACCAGGGAAGCCTGTATGTATATATAATCCCTAAAAATTGCTACTGAAATGCAGTTTTAGAGTAGTTCAGATTTTAAACCAGAAGCATATAGAGGAGGTACAACATTGCACCAATATAGACTGTTTTAAAGTTATAGCATTTAAAATTCAAAATGTATTTATAAAATATGTATTTAACAAACAAAGTTCAGAGTCATCAACTTTAGGAATGCCCAATATTAATTATGTTCTATTATTTCTAGACAGTATAGTCAACACACCTATATAATTATGGAAATGTTTAAATAATCAAGACTGTTAGAACTTAAAAATTATGACTCATTTCTCTGTAATATATGAATAGCTACACACTATAACATAATCTTTCTTTATCATAGCTTATATCAGAAGTACACTTATATAGGAATTTTATACTATTGAATTGGGTTAAATATGTATTCATTAAGAAAGCAAAATTGACCCATAACTTGGCAGGACAACCCTCTAAGAATGTAACAGTTAGGGTTTTTTGTTTTTTTTTTTTAACAGTTAGGGTTTTAAAAATTATAAGAATTGCTCTTTTATTATGTTTTACATAGGACTTAAAGAAGTAACTAATTCCTGACATCTCTTGTTAATGCAGTCTGTACCTCCAAAAATGATATATTTCTTATTTTTAAGTGTAAAATGCTAGCAAATCTAATTTTAATCTCAATTATTTATATTTTTATTTTGAGATCTTCTCATCATACAGATTACTTTGAACTAGATCTTAATCAAAAGGAGAATGTATCAAAGGCATCTATATACATTCATAAAAATTATATAGTGAGCATCTTAATGATAGAATATTTGGAATTTACACTATATCCTTTTTTAAACTGAAAATAAAATATATTTATATGTATATTTATAAATTGCTAGTGTTTAAAAACATTATAGAAGTAATATTTAGAGAAATTTTACTAAAAAATTAGTAATACTAATAATTGTTTTTATTGTTATCTAGTAAAATCCCTGCAGATGGTGACTGCAGCTGTGAAATTAAGAGGCTTGCTCCCTGGAAGAAAAGCTATAACCGACTAGACAGCAGATTAAAAAGCAGAGACATTCCTTTTCCCATGAAGGTCTGTCTAGTCAAGGCTATGGTTTTTCTAGTAGTCATGTGTGGATTTGAGAGTTGGACTGTAAAGAAAGCTGAGTGCCAAAGAATTGATGCTTTTGAACTGTGGCGTTGGAGAAGACTCTTGAAATTCCTTGGACTGCAAGGAAATCAAACCAGTCCATCCTAAAGGAGATCAGTCCCAAATATTCATTGGAAGGACTGATGCTGAGACTGCATCTCCAATACTTTGGCCACCTGATGCAAAGGACTGACTCATTGGAAAAGACCCTAATGCTGGGAAAGACTGAAGGCAGGAGGAGAAAGGGAGGACAGAGGATGAGATTGCCTGATGGCATTATCTACTTGATGGACATCAGTTTGAGCAAGCTCTGGGAGTTGGTGATGGACAAGGAAGCCTGGCAGGCTGTAGTCCATGGGGTTGCAATGAGTTGGACATGACTGACTGGCCTGAATTGAACTTAATAAATGTAGAGATGTTTAGGGACAAAACAATCCCGTGATGGCTGTTAGATCATGGAAATAATTCAAAAATGACAATTTTATAAAAATGTAAAATAACTATTAATATCTTACCTTGAATCTTTTATGAATGTTTATATCAAAATTATAATTATTTTGAGTAATAAGGAAAAATACATAGAAAAGTAATTATAAAGCTAAACCAGTTGCATTTTCAGTTCAGTTGCTCAGTCATGTCCGAATTTTTGTGACCCCATGAGTTACACTTTAGTTGCTACCTTATATTGTTTAGATAGACAGTCAAATTAAATAAAAAGTGATGTTTAGTATGTCTGCATAAGAAAGATTTGAGCTAGAACAGAAGCATTATTTGCATGGATAGTAATAGGGTGGTGTCTCCTAGAGTCATTGTCACCACTGACTTCAGAAATATAAATTTGATGAAGCCAAATACTGTTGTTTTATCCTTATTTGACAAGAAAATGTGAGCTATGATTTTGTTACCAACATAAATGAGGCTGCCCCAATTAAAATGCATGGTCATTTCCTGTTTGTGGCAAAATTAATGTGACCTATTACTGAAATGTGTTAGTTGAAAAGTACCAACATATGTATTCTGTGATTATTTGCCTTCTGCATCTTGGTATCCAAGCACCAGCCACTTTGCATTTTATTCTTTTAGTGCTCTTTCTGATCCAAGGCTTAGATTTATGGTAAAGTAGTCATCAATCAAATTGGCATTGCTTTTAGTCACATTTAGGGTGAAAGAATGTTTGAATTTAATCAACAAATGCACATGTTTCACTCCTGGATATGTAACTGTAGGCCCCATTGCAGTTTTAATAGCTTAGTTTGGAGGTTTTTTAGAACACTATCATTTATACAAATGCATTTGAATGTTGTTGTCTATTAGGACCTGAATGAAAAGAAGGCTATGCAAAGATCTTTCAGAAGCTAGTATGCTAAGACTGATACAGCTGCTACTTAGAGCTGTCCTCAAATGGACCACTTGACTGCCACTGCCAGTTGGATTTGCTTAACTATTATTTCCCTTTAGCCAAAGGCACAGAATGTAGGAAATCTATATCTATTGCTTTGGCAGAAGCTTAGCTATTTATCATTTGTGTGAGGATCAAGCAGGCCAGGTATACTGTTTACTTTAATGAAGCCAATATAGAAAAGGGAGTGCAGAATAACCATATAAAGCATTATTCATTTACTTGACCCCTTGCTTGCATTTGCAAGAATGTTGTAGTTTCCTAGACCACAAAATAGCCTGAATTTTAATTCATTTTCACAAATACTCAGGAAAGAAACCACTTCTGTTTCGACACCACTTACACTATATTTTGGTTTTGTTTACTTATTAAAAATGAAGATTTCTTGAAGAAACAAGAAAAAGCTACATTTTCTAATCCACATAATGCCTAAAACTGAAAGACAGAAAATTGAGGAAAAAACTGATGACTGACATTAGGATGCAGTCTAAATTGTGTATTTGTGGAATCAGAAGTGATTCGGAAGGTAATTTCAAAGTCCCCTACCTTCTTCCAAGTAGATAGTGTTTGGCCTGATTCCAATTCTTCTATGTATTTCTAAGTTCTAGTGTTGGGAGTGAGGTGAGTTATGATTAGGCTCCAAAATAACAAGCAATAATGCTGATTACGATCAAAACGATCAGACTGACACTGAAGCAATATGCACCAATGCTAGTGGCAAGAATACGATGAATATATGTATGACTGGGTCCCTTCGAAGTTCACCTGAAATCATCACAGCCTGTTAATCAGCTATACTCCAAGATAAAATAAAAAAAGTAAAAAATTGTGTTTAAAGTAGAAGAAAAATGGACAGAGAATAGGATTGACCTTCTGTAGAAAACAGATGATACTTTAACATCCAACTCCAGACCATGCCCGTTATTTTCAACATTTGGGACTGCCAAGTGATTAACATCCCACTATCATGTACATTAGATTTTAGAATAAATACGGGAGCACTTCAACATTGTATCAAGCTAATAGAGATACTATAAAAGATACATTGTTTCCTAGTTTTCCAAGTTCATTTTTTCTTTGATGTGTCTCAGAAAGGAATGGATTCTTCTATGACTTACAGTCATCAGTTCTGAAGAACGAGTGGACAAAGGAGAATATTTCTCCAATCAGGTACACTATTAGCAGTTTCCTTGCCAAACTCACGTAGGTATCACAGAAGCTTGAAATCTAGTAAGGAAAAAAAAAAAAAAACTGAGAAATACTGTAGTTCTTTCTATATTAGCCATATTGTCATGACTTCTCATAATGCAGACAGCTTAAAGGCAAAATATCCATTGAGGAAACCATCCTGTACTAGAGGAGATAGTTTCATAAACCTAGCAAGAAAAGATATCTGAAGCTGTTACCAAATTCTATTCCTCTTCCTGGAATGTCTTTCCCAAGAGAGTCACCTGATTAAGTGTCTCATTTCATGTGGGTCTCTTTGTAAAAATTCTGTGCCATTCATCAGTGATGTCATCTGGATTTGGAGATTTGCTTGTAGGGAAAGCTTTCAGTATAAATTTAGTTTCTTTAAATTCTGTGTGTGTGTGCTCAGTTGCTTAGTCGTGTCTGATTCTTTGCAACCTCATGAATTTCTCAAGCAAGAACATTAGAGTGGGTTGCCATTTCCTACCCCTACTAAATTTTAATATAGGTCCATTTGTATTCAAAAGTAGGAAGTCAAGAAACACCTGGAGTAACAGGCAAACTTGGCCTTGGAGTACGGAATGAAGCAGGGCAAAGGCTAATAGAATTTTGCCAAGAGAACGCACTGGTCATAGCAAACACCCTCTTCCAACAACACAAGAGAAGACTCTACACATGGACATAATCAGATGGACAACACCAAAATCAGATTGATTATATTCTTTGCAGCCAAAGATGGGAAGCTCTATACAGTCAGCAAAAACAAGACTGGGAGCTGACTGTGGCTCAGATCATGAACTCCTTATTGCCAAATTCAGACTTAAACTGAAGAAAGTAGGGAAAACCACTAGACCATTTAGGTATGACATAAATCAAATCCCTTATGACTATACAGTGGAAGTGAGAAATAGATTTAAGGGACTAGATCTGATAGACAGAGAGCCTGATGAACTATGGACTGAGGTTCGTGACACTGTACAGGAGATAGGGATCAAGACCATCCCCATAGAAAAGAAATGCAAAAAGGCAAAATGGTTGCCTGAGGAGGCCTTACGAATAGCTGTGAAAAGAAGAGAAGTGAAAAGAAAAGGGAAAAAGGAAAGATATTCCCATTTGAATTCAGAGTTCCAAAGAATAGCCAGGAGAGATAAGAAAGCCTTCCTCAGCGATCAATGAAAAGAAATAGAGGAAAACAACAGAATGGGAAAGACTAGAGATCTCTTCAAGAAAATTAGAGATATCAAGGGAACATTTCATGCAAAAATGGGCTCAATAAAGGACAGAAATGGTACGGACCTAACAGAAGCAGAAGATATTAAGAAGAGGTGGCAAGAATACACAAAAGAACTGTACAAAAAAGATCTTCATGAACCAGATAATCACGATGGTGTGATCACTCACCTAGAGCCAGACATCCTGGAATGTGAAGTCAAGTGGGCCTTGGGAAGCATCACTATGAACAAAGCTAGTGGATGTGATGGAATTCCAGTTGAGCTATTTCAAATCCTGAAAGATGATGCTGTGAAAGTGCTGCACTCAATATGCCAGCAAATTTGGAAAACTCAGCAGTGGCCACAGGACTGGAAAAGGTCCGTTTTCATTCCAATCCCTAAGAAAGGCAATCCCAAAGAATGCTCAAACTACCGCACAATTGCACTCATCCTACATGCTAGTAAAGTAACGCTCAAAATTCTCCAAGCCAGGCTTCAGCAATACGTGAACCGAGAACTTCCAGATGTTCAAGCTGAATTTAGAAAAGGCAGAGGAACCAGATATCAAATTGCCAACATTTGCTGGATCATCGAAAAAGCAAGAGAGTTCCAGAAAAACATCTATTTCTGTTTTATTGACTACGCCAAAGCCTTCGACTGTGTGGATCAAAATAAACTGTGGAAAATTCTGAAAGAGATGGGAATACCAGATCACCTGACCTGCCTCTTGAGAAACCTGTATGCAGGTCAGGAAGCAACAGTTAGAACTGGACATGGGACAACAGATTGGTTCCAAATAGGAAAAGGAGTATGTCAAGGCTGTATATTGTCACCCTACTTATTTAACTTATATGCAGTGTACATCATGAGAAACGCTGGTCTGGAAGAAGCACAAGCTGGAATCAAGATTGCCGGGAGAAATATCAATAATCTCAAATATGCAGATGACACCACCCTTATGGCAGAAAGTGAAGAGGAACTAAAAAGCCTCTTGAAAGTGAAAGAGGAAAGTGAAAAAGTTGGCTTAAAGCTTACCATTCAGAAAACTAAGATCATGGCATCTGGTCCCATCACCTCATGGGAAATACATGGGGAGACAGTGGAAATAGTGGCTGACTTTATTTTTCGGGGCTCCAAAATCACTGCAGATGGTGATTGCAGCCATGAAATTAAAAGACACTTACTCCTTAGAAGGAAAGTTCTGACCAACCTCGATAGCATATTAAAAAGCAGAGACATTGCCAACAAAGGTTCATCTGGTCAAGGCTATGGTTTTTCCAGTGGTCATGTATGGATGTAAGAGTTGGACTGTGAAGAAAGCTGAGCACCTAAAAATTGATGCTTTTGAACTGTGGTGTTCTCTTGAGAGTCCCTTGGACTGCAAGGAGATCCAACCAGTCCATCCTAAAGGAGATCAGTCCTGGGTGTTCACTGGAAGGACTGATGCTGAAGCTGAAACTCCAGTACTTTGGCCACCTCATGGGATGAGTTGACCCATTGGAAAAGACCCTGATGCTGGGAGGGATTGGGGGCAGGAGGAGAAGGGGACAACAGAGGATGAGATGGCTGGATGGCATCACCGACTCGATGGGCATGAGCTTGAGTAAACTCTGGGAGTTGGTGATGGACAGGGAGGCCTGGCGTGCTGCGATTCATGGGGTCGCAGAGTCGGACACGACTGAGCAACTGAACTGAAACTAAACTGAATCATACCTGATTGTTATATTTCTGCTATGTGCCTATAAACTGTTTTCATGAAAGTACCTATAATGATATAGCTGTATTCACTAGGATTCTTCAGAGAGAGGAATTAATTTTGAGAAACTGGCTTATGCACTGTGGAGGCTTTGATAAATCCAAAATATTCAGGGTAGCTGGAGGGCTGGAGACCCAGAATACACGTGTAGTTTCTATCTACAGACAGCGTGCTAACAGAATTCCTTCTTGCTCAAGAAAGTCTGTGTTCTGTTAAAGTCCTTAACTGATTGCATGAGGCCCATCCATGTTATGGATAATAATCAGCTTTATTCAATGTCCAGCAAGTTAAATCTCAATTTCCTTCAAAAGTATGCTCATGAAAACTTCCAAATAATGTTTAACCAAGTATCTGGGAATCGTGGCTCAGACAAGTTGACACATTAAAACGAATCAGCACAGTAGGATTTGTACAATTTGTTTTCCATCTCTCAGGGGTCCTTGTCTTTTGATAGCTATTTTAAAATAGATTTTGTACACAGGGAGTATAGTCAATATTTTATAATAACTTTAGATGGAGTAGAATCTATAAAAATAAAAAAAAAATTACTATGTTGTATATTTGAAATTAATATAATATTTTAAATTAACTATACTTCAATTTAAAAAGTAAAATACATCTTATGTGACTTTTAGTTTTTAAAGTGTTTTACAGAATTGCACAAAATGTCCTTTTTATTAGAGAAAAACCTAACTAAGCTTATATCCTATATTTAGAGGACCATGTATCCAACCTACAATTGTAGTTATTGGTTAGATTGTAACCTCCTTTCTCCACCTCCCTATTAGAAATATGTAATTTAAAAAGGTCATAGCTATGAGAAATAGACAAACTGCCAGTAAAACTAAAATTATCTGCAGCCTCATTTGAGGAAAAAAGAAGTGGATAGGGTAATGTTACATCAAAACAAAAACACTTATCTAAATATAGAAGCATAATGAATGTAATTTCCTCTTCTTTAAGAAAATTTACATCAAAAATCTCTTCCCTTTTACTTTTCAACAGAGTGAAGTATTGCTTGCAGAGTTAATGTATCTTTTGAGAAAAACATTCCAGCTTTAATATAAAAAGGCAGCATTATATATCATACTGCCATAATAGTTTTCTTTTATAACCAAACTGTATTTTCATACTTTATCCTTGATCATGAAAACAAAACTACATAATAGAGTCTAATAATGCAAATTAATTTTAATACATAATTACATGTATAATGGCTCACTGAATAAAAGTTAAGTACAAATTAATCCTGTAGAACATAAAAATATTAACATACAACAAAGGCTTTACTACTTTTAGCATCATTCTTGTCATTTTTCCGGATAATTTTATGGAGAAAGGTTTCATTTTGTTTATCATTTTTCACCCACTTGAAAAATAAAATGGTTATTTAAAATGTACCTATTTATAAAACAGAAATAGAATCACAGATACAGAAAAGAAACTTAGGTTTACCAAGGAGGAAAGATGGAGGGATAAAAATGAGATATTGGAATGCACACTACTATATATAAATATAGTATTTATCTATATATAAAATAGAAAACTAATAAGAACTTACTGTATCACACAGGGAACCCTAGTCAATATTCTATAATGATCTATATGGGGGAAAAAATCTTAAAAAGAGTCAATATATGTATATGTATAACTGATTCACTTTGCTGTATAACAGAAACTAACACAATACTGTAAATTGACTATACTCAAAAATTAAAAATTAACTGTCTGAAGAATAAAATCTATTTTTGATAGAACAAGTTCAGACGTCATTAGCAAAATTTTCATGATATCTAGAAAGATCTAATCACAGTTTTCCATCATTAACACCAATTTTATCAGGTGGGGAAATTGTCATCACAGGGGATGATATGTAGAATAAACAAGGTGACCTGAAATAGACAATTATTTTCTGGGGTGAAGTTACAGAAACATTAAAAAAGTATCCATTATTTGTCAGCTTCTCATATGTACTACCTAATTTAATCATCATAAAACCTCAACAAGTCGTCATTTTTCCCACAGTAAAACAAGGATTTCAAATAAGAATACTTGATTCTCAAATCTATGATTCTGCTACTATTATGTAGAGAAAAGTTAATTGATGCTTTTCATATTGCTACGAATTGTAAACTATTTTAATCATTTATTTGGGGCTTTTTTACTTGACTCAGGACCCCAGCTTTTCATTAGAGAGTTTGGGCATGAGATGCGATTTAAAAAGGGTCATGGTGCAATATTGACTTTACTTCTTTTTTAAAAATATTTAATTATTTATTTTAGTTTTGGCTGCTCTGGTCTTCTTGGCTATATTGGGCTTTTCTCTATATCCAGAAAGTGGGGCCTGCCCTCTAGTTGCAGTGCACAGGTTTCTCATCGCAGTGGCTTCTCTTATTGCAGAGCACTAGCTCTAGGCACTTGGACTTAGTTGTCCTGGGGTATGTGGATGCAACCTGTGTCCCCTGCATTGGCAGGCAGATTCTTATCCGCTGCACAACCAGGGAAGTCCTTGACTTAATTTCATCCTGACTTACTTTTGCACTACTATTTCTAAAAACACTGTCAGAATGCTACCTGTAGTAAATAATAGTATCAAAGTGAAAGTTACTCAGTCATGTCCCATTCTTTATGACCCCATGGACTAACCCTAACCCTAACCCTAACCCTGCCAGGTTCCCCTGTCCACGGAACTCTCAGGCAAGAATACTGGAGTGGGTTGCCATTCTCTTCTCCAGGGACTCTTCCTGACCTGTGGATCTAACCTGGGTCTCCTGCATTGCAGGCAGATTCTTTACCACTGAGCCATCAAAGAAGTGGTCATATGCATTCATTTGTTGATGGACATCAGGCCCTCGTGTCTTGGTTATGAGATCATTGTACTAAGTGAAGTGAGTCAGACAAAGACAAACATTATATAATACCACTTTTATGTGGTACCTTTTTGAAAATGATACAAATGAACTTATTTACAAGACAGAAATAGACTTGACATAGAAAACAAAAGGGAAAGAAGAGGAAAGGACAAATTGGGAATTTGAGTTTTACAGATACCACAATACTATAAATAAAATAGATGCACAAGGACCTAGTATATAGCCCAGGGAATGATATTCAGTATCTCAGTATCTGGTGGGCTTCCGTGGTGGCTCAGACGGTAAAGAATTTGCCTGCAATGCAGGAGACCAGGGTCCGATCCCTGGGTAGGGAAGATCCCCTGGAGGAGGGCATGGCAACCCACTCCAATAATCCTGCCTGGAGAAACCCACGGACAGAGGAGCCTGGTGGACTACATTCCAAAGGGTTGCAAAGAGTGGACAAGACTGAGTGACTGAGCACACAGCACATAACACAGTATCTTGTAATAACCAGTAATGTAAAAAAATACACACACACATGTGTATGTGGCTTCCCTGGTGGCCCAATAGTAAATAATCCAACTACAATGCAGGAGATGTGAATTCGATCCCTGGGTCAGAATGATCAACTGGAGAAGAAAGCAACAACTTGCTCCAGGGTTCTTGCCTGGGAAATCCCATGGACAGAAAAGGTTGGAGGGCTACAGTCCATTGGGTTGCAAGAGTCGGACATGACTCAGCAACTAAATCACAGCCAACACCACATATGTATGTACACATACGTATTCTTAAATCGGCCTTCCCTGGTGGCTCAGCGATAAGGAATCTGCCTGCAATGCTGGAGCCACAGGAGATGTGGCTTTGCTCCCTGGGTCAGGAAGATCTTCTGGAATAGGAAATGGCAAACCACTCTAGTATTCTAGCCTGGCAGGCTACTGTCCATAGGGTTGCAAAGAGTCAGACATGACTGAAGTGACTCAGCATGCACTCATGCCTGGATCACTTTGCCGTACACCTGAAATATTGTAAATCAACTACCCTTTAATTAAAAAGAAATTAAAAATAATAAAAATAAATTTTAAAGAATATGTAGTTTTCAAGTATTTTTTTTCTCTGGAAACTTGCTTCAATGTTTTATCTCAGAATACTGTCTTTGGTCTCTGGGCCTCTGCCCACAACTTTATATCTGTCAAAAAGGGACTGGGAGTGGTGGTGATGTTTAGCCCTTTATAGATATTATTCAGTTAATTATATTACTCTAATTCTACAGATGTGCTCACAGTCCTCTTTCTTTTTGTAGAGTAAATAGCAATAAACAGAATATTGGAGTAACAGCTTAAGTAGATTCAGTATACAGAAGTAAATGTCACATTTATTTAATTATTTAAAGTGTACCTTTCAGGAAAATGATATATATTTACTTTATACTATGTTTGAGAACAACGGTTAAACCATAATTTATTATTTTTATCTTTTTAAAAATTCTCTCATAAGAGTGGGGAAAATCATTAAATGTGTAGCAGATTTTCTAGGGGCTTTAGGAAAGAAAATCAGATCAAAGAGCCCAGTAACCTATGTTAATAACAACATTGTCTCTTATTTGTTTAAATGAATTTTTAAAAAATAATTTATAACTGTGTGCCCTGAGTGTGTTTTGGTATTTATTTTGACATTTACTTATTATATATCTACAATATATATTTACTTCTAGTTTGTTTTAAATAAATATTCTACATAATTCAAATTATTATTACTTAGTTAGAGCTTTAATTCAAACATGGATTTACACGTTTGAGGAAATAGTTTTTTTTTTTTTTTTCTTTTTTTAAAGACTTGTGTAGAATAAACTTCAGAGTAAACATTGTTGGGTTTTTGGTAAGTGAAAACTAAGGCTGCCTCTACTAATTTTGCTTAGGACAAATTTTAATGTCTCAGGGGACATGAATGGATCTGTCCTAGGTCTTTACAAAAGTTAGAAACAAAAGAATCACACATCGTCTTACTAAAAGTGAAAAAGAAAGAAAGAAAAGTTTGGTTAGAGAAAATGTGTGTACCTTGAAATATATTTTCTCAATATTTAACTGTCTTTTAGCAAACGCAATTTTGACCATACTATGTTAAAATCTTCATGTAGGCTATTAAGAACTTAAAGATATAATTGGCCTCAAAGACTTTATGATATATTCGTGAAGGTAGGATATATCCTTATTAAAATAAATATCTAAGCATAGTATATATATAAAGATATTCAGGACAAAAATGATGTAATAAAAATATAGCTCCCTATCTCCTACCAAATCTTTTTTTTCAGTAGCAATCATCTTTTTAGTAACGACTGTATATCATTACCTGGAAAGTTTTCTTAATTCCTATTAGTAGAAAGCAAGTCATTTATTCTTGTTCTGTCTCAGCACACAAGGTGAACATCCATCACTCAAAAATGTTCATTTTATTTCACTTGACTTTTAGCCCTTTTGGAAAGTGATTCCTTAAATAGACATTAATGGAGAACATTCTAAGCCATTGTCAAACTTTAATTTACATGTAATTTTAAATTTTTAGTTAACCCATGACATCATACTGGTATTACAGCTGCATCTAGTTTTGTTTAGAGTATAAATGGAGTACTGATCGTTATAGATCAAGCCAGACATCCATGAACATGAAGAATCTGAAAAAGAAGTCTTTCAGATTTATACAAAGTAAATGAAAATGCTATTTTTACTAATAGTATTTTTGACTTATCAGAAATTCATAGTAACAAAATCAAAGCAAATTCTATTGCTAGAGTTTTAAGGAATAAGTGAAACTTTGGTGAATAATTTTGCTAATTTTGGAATAATGAAAAGAGTACAAGGAACATAATGATCTTCTAACTTCAATTGTCTTTACTACAAACTCACAGAGCTCATATTATATATGTGACAACTTAACTAAGAGGACAGCTAACTTATTTTCTCCTTGAAAATATTTGCTTGTAGTAAATTATGATTCATAAATTTAACAGAAATTGGGCAATCTCAAATAACTAATCAGACAGCAGTACCCAACATATTTTATCCCTCTTAAACTATAGATTAGGTAACTTGAATCAACAGGATATTAATCCAGAGCTGGAAAAGGGGCAGAGGAGAAGTAAATAGAATAGCCAATATTTGTAAATACGTCGTTGTTGCTGTTGAGTCTCGAAGTCTTGTTCAGCTCTTTGTGACCCCATGGACTGTAGCACGCCAGGCTCCTCTGTCCTCCACTGCCTCCCAGTTTATTTAAAGTCATGTCCATTAAGTTGGTCATGCTACCTAAAATCTTATCATCTGCTACGCCCTTCTCCTCCTGTCCTCAGTCTTTCCCAGCATCAGGGTATTTTCTTATGAGTCTGCACTTCGCATCAGGTGACCAAAGTATTAGAGCTTCAGCATCAGTCCTTCCAATGAATATTCAGGGCTGATTACCTTTAGGGTTGACTAGTTTGACCTCCTTGCTGTCCAAAGGACTCTCAAGAGTAATCTCCAGCATCACAATTCAAAAACATCAATTCTTCCATCTATACTCAAATTTCTAAACATAATCAATCAATAAAAGTACTGTGTTGGAGTAATGCACACTTATTTTTTCCATTTGATTTTAGGTAAGCATTGCTAAATTACTTACATACAAAATACTTTCTATTTTTAACCCTAAAGCTAAAAATAATTTTCAGAGATACTGATGAAATTGTCAAATGTTTAAGCTGTTTGTATCTTGGAAAGACCGATTTCTTGTCACACCCATTTTATACACATTTCTAGAAGAAAAGTCTATCTTGTATGTGATAGTCATCTTACAGTGACAGAAAATGTGTCATTTCTTCTATTCTGGGCTACTCTTCTACAAGTGTTTTTGGCTGTGATGTAGCCTGCACCTTCCTCTGGAGGCTCATCTATGAACCCTCAGCCAGCCAAGATCACTCAGTTATGTCTGACTCTTTGCAGCTCCATGGACTGTAGCCCACCAGGCTCCTCCATCCACAGGATTCTCCAGGCAAAAAAACTGGAGTGGGTTGCCATTTCCTTCTTCAGGGAACCTTCCCGACCCAGGGATTGAACCCACTTCTCCTGCATTGCAGGCAGACGCTTTAACCTCTGAGCCACCAGGGAAGCCCATGTGAGATGAGTGTAACTGTGTGGTGGTTTGAACATTCTTTGGCATTGGCCTTCTGTGGGATTGGAATGAAAACTGAGTTCTTCCAGTCCTTTGGCCACTATTGAATTTTCCAAATTTACTGTCATGTTGAGTGCAGCACTTTTAACAACATCACCTTTTAGGATTTGAAGTAGCTCAACTGGGCTTTCATAATCTCCACTAACTTTGCTCGTAGTTATGCTTCCTAAGGCCCACTTGATTTCACATTCCATGATGTTTAGCTCTAGGAAAGTGATCATACCTTCGTGGATATCTGGGTCATGAAGATCTTTTTGGTATAGTTCTTTTGTGTATTCTTGCCACCTTTCTTAATATCTTCTGCATCTGTTAGTATGTAATGATGTGTCATTAAATAAATAATCATGGATTGTGCATAGCATATATGAGACAATAAAACTAGCTGTTTTAATATTGTATAAATTAACATATACATATACATATTGTATAAATTAACATATATAGAGCATAGAATTCTTGCAAATTAGAAATTAAATGTAGTTACTTAGAGTAGGAAAGTTAGAAAATTTAATCACAGTTAGGAATTTATTTTGAAGGTCATGCTGAGGCTGTTACTCTTTTACTCTTCAAGGGTCTGTATGAAGTGTTGGGATGAACATTATTCATAATTTCAGATTTTAATAACATGTATAAAATTAGTAAGTATGTGTGTAACCTTACAAATGAATATAATATGTTAATTATCAATGCTGTCCCTCAAAAAAGAAAATTATAATCTTGCTTCTCCGAGGACTAACAAATGTAAGTGGACTCAGTTCAGTTCAGTTCAGTCACTCAGTCGTGTCTGACTCTTTGTGATCCCATGAATCTCAGCACGTCAGGCCTCTCTGTCCATCACCAACTCCCAGAGTTTACTCAAATTCATGTCCATCAAGCCGGTGACGCCATCCAGCCATCTCATCCTCTGTCGTCCCCTTCTCCTCATGCCCCCGACCCCTCCCAGCATCAGGGTCTTTTCCAATGAGTCAACTCTTCACATCAGTTGGCCAAAGTATTGGAGTTTCAGCTTCAGCATCAGTCCTTCCAATGAACACCCAGGACTGATCTCCTTGCAGTCCATGGGACTCTCAAGAGTCTTCTCCAACACCACAGTTCAAAAACATCAATTCTTTGGCGCTCAGCTTTCTTCACAGTCCAACTCTTACATCCATACATGACCACTGGAAAAACCATAGCCTTGACCAGACGTACCTTTGTTGGAAAAGTAATGTCTCTGCTTTTTAACATGCTATCGAAGTTGGTCAGAACTTTCCTTCTAAGGAGTAAATGTCTTTTAATTTCATGGCTGCAATCACCATCTGCAGTGATTTTGGAGCCCCCCAAAACAAAGTCAGCCAGTGTTTCCACTGTCTCCCCATCTATTTCCCATGAAGTGATGGGACCAGATGCCATGATCTTAGTTTTCTGAATGGTAAGCTTTAAGCGAAATTTTTCACTTTCCTCTTTCACTTTCATCAAGAGACTCTTTAGTTCCTCTTCACTTTCTGCCATAAGGGTGGTGTCATCTGCATATCTTAGGTTATTTATATTTCTCCCGGCAATCTTGATTCCAGCTTGTGCTTCTTTCAGCCCAGCGATTCTCATGATGTACTCTGCATATAAGTTAAATAAGCAGGGTGACAATATACAGCCTTGACGTACTCTTTTTCCTATTTGGAACCAGTCTGCTGTTCCATGTCCAGTTCTAACTGTTGCTTCCTGACCTGCATACAGGTTTCTCAAGAGGCAGGACAGGTGGTCTGGTATTCCCATCTCTTTCAGAATTTTCCACAGTTTATTGTGATCCACACAGTCAAAGGCTTTGGTAAGTCAATAAAACAGAAATAGATGTTTTTCTGGAACTCTCTTGCTTTTTGATGATCCAGCGTTGTTGGCAATTTGATCTCTGGTTCCTCTGCCTTTTCTAAAGCCAGCTTGAACATCTCGGAATTCACAGTTCACCTATTGCTGAAGCCTGGCTTTGAGAATTTTGAGCATTATTTTACTAGCATGCGAGATGAACCAATAAAGACAATAGGAAAAATTTTTCACTGAAAATAGGTAATTTGTACAACTCCTTAAAATTATTAGTTTTTTTCATGCACTTTAAAATTTTTATCAGTCTAAGTAGGTGCTTTAATGGCACAATGTAATGAGATTCATTGCTATTTCTTAAGTATTATGAAGGGGTTTTCTTGGTGGTTCAGTTGGTAATGTGTTTGTCTGCAGTGCAAGAGACCATAGTTCAATCTCTCGGTCAGGAAGATACCCTGGAGAAAGAAATGGCAACTCACTCCAGTATTCTTGCCTAGAATATCCTATGGACAAAGGAGCTTGGCTGGCTACAGTCCGTGCAGTCACAAGAGTCAGACACAGCTTAGTAAGTTATGAAAGTGTATACTTCACATCTGCAGAGAGTATCTAAACAAATTTTCAAGACACTTGTTATTAATTAGTACAAAAATAAAATACTAATAATTTCATATCTTATGTCTTTCACTAAATTAAAAAAAATAATGTAGACCTCAAGTTTCTGCTTTTGCATGTAAATATTTTGGAATCACCACCTCATTCTAACAAATAAAAACTCAACAGATTCCAGTGTAAAAAATCTTCTTGGGTAAGCCAAGATGAGAGGGAAAAAAGAGACAGAAAAGGAAGGACAGAGAACAAACCACTCCCCTCGAGATTGGAGAGACTGACATGTGAAAGCAGAGAATAACAATTTACCAGAACATAGACTCACAGATGGAAATCTCCAGAGGAATCAGTGCGGGGATTGGAAAACCAGAAATGTGGTCAGTGAGTATCCAAGCGTCGTATATATGCAAGTCTAAGAGTTAAAAACTCCAGGAAGACCCAGCCATAGTAAAGTCCCCACGGTTTTATAAGATTTAGCTCCATGAAGTTCATTAGATTCCCACAATAAATATTGATAATCAGAGAGAAATCCACTCAGGCTTTCAGCATGGGGAAGGCAAAAGGAAACATTTTGGAGTATTTCAGATTACTCTGTTATACTTAGAAAAGGCATGCCTTCAGGAAAAGCTAGTTAACTAGAGACTAACCTGTTGGCCTATTATTGGAGGATAACTGATTTAGAAGAGAAATACCCAACTCCGGTCAACACTAGTCTTTAACATGGGACAAAGAAAATACCTTACTTCAGCCCACTCTAGCTTTACTGTCCCAATTAATTTGGGAGAAAAAACTGAGAAACACTTGTGAAATTCACAGCCCAGACCCACTGCCAGGCTCACTGAAAGATTAAGACCTAATCATAGAGTTGTAGAGTGCTTTCCCTCTTCCCAAACCTTACCATCATATTGTGTTAAGTTGCTTAGTCGTGTCTAACTCTTTGCAACCCTATGGACTGTAGCCTACCAGGCTCCTCTGTCCATGGAATTCTCCAGACAAGAAAAGTGGAGTGGGTTTCCATGTCCTCCTCCAAGTGATCTTCCTGACCCAGGGATCAGACCCACATCTCTTATGTCTCCTGCATTGGTCAAAGGGTTCTTTACCACAAGTGCTCCCCGTGAAGTCCTACTATGCCATTACTAAAGGCTTATCTGGAGTACTTTCTTTACCTGGTACATCATGTGTAGATATAAACAGAAAATTATCGACCAAAAGAGTACCAAGCAAATACCCTGAACCAGACATCATAGAGGTATGGGGATTATCAGATTAGGTATTTAAAACAGCTCTGATTAATATGAAAAGGACTCTCTAATGGATAAAGTAAGCAGCGTTTAATAACAGATGGACAATGTAAGCAGAGGGCAGCAAATCCTAGGAAAGGACCGAAAAGAAATCCTAGAGATTAAAATCACTGTAACAGAAATGAAAAATATCATTGATGGACTTACTATTAATAGTAGACTGGACATCACTGAGGAAAACATCTCCCAGCTAGAGTATATATCAGTAGGATCATTAGAAACAAACAAAAGAACCTCAAAAAGCAAAGAGAAAATGACTGAGGGAAACATAAAAGGGAATATCCAAAAACTGAAACAACTAAAAAAGTTGTACCATACATGGGGATATCAGAAGAAAGAAAGGGACAAGCCAAGTCAAGGAAGCTCAGAAAATGTAAAGCAGAATAAATTAAAAAAAGAAAGAAAGAAAAATACACCTAGGCTTATATATTTCCAACTACAAAAAGTAAAGAATAAAGAAAAATTCCAAAAGAATCCAGAAAAACAAAACAAACAAACAACAACAAAAAAAAGCATTGGACTTCTCCTCAGAAACCATGCCAGCTAAAGAGAGTGGAGTGAGATAGTCAAAGACAATATTAAGAAAATTAAAAGACAAGCTACAGATTAGGAGAAGGCATTTGCAAAAGACTCACTGATTTAAGGTTTATTTTCCAAAATATACAAAGAATTCTTAGAACTCAATAATAAGCAAACAAATAACCTGATTAGAAAAAGCAGCAAACATCCCAACAGTCACTCTACCAGAGAAAATATACAAAGGGAAAATAAACATATAAGGATATGGTCCATATCATATGTGGCCAGGAAAATGCAAATTAAAACAGCAATATGACACCACTACACAGCTAGTATAGTGGTAGAAATTGAAAAATCGACAGCATCATATGTTGATAAGGAAGTGGAGCCAAAGGAAGTCTCACAGATTGCTGATGGGGATGTAAACTGGTGGAATCATTTTGGAAGACATTTAGCAGTTTCCTTCAAAATTAGTCCAATGCTCTTTTTGTTTTTTTGTGTTGTTTTGTTAGATGTCAAGATAAATATTTACAAAATAGGTGGACCAGACTGGGCCAGTGAAACTGGAATTTAATATCTCTCATATAATAAGGTTTGTTTATTTAATATGGGAATACTTGAGCCCTAAACTAGAATCTGCAGACTGTGACTTGTGGAAAGAGACTCATTGATAACCCACTATCACATCCTTGATGATAAGCAAACATGGTAGTATTGTATTGTGGGAACATAAAAGGAACTCTGTCAAAAGGTAGCAAAGGCCAGCATAGCAGTTCCTGGAAAAAGTGCTCTATTGTATGAATCCTGGGCATAATCTAAATGTAGGAACTTATAGCAGCTTCAGGCATTTCAATGCCCTAAACGTGGTCGTGTCAGTGGTACTCAGAAAGGAAGTCATGAAGGTAGATAAAGGAAGAAATATCTGGTTTGGACATCTGCTTTAGAATGAACAAAGTGATTGACAAAACTCCTTTTCAAATGTTGCTTTGGAGAGGTATAAAACAATTCTGTTTTTATACCATAATGAGAGCAGCTATGGAAAGGCAACTTTGAGTTTTGTTGGCCAACTTTTATATAATCAATCACATTGACTGTGTGACAGTCTAAATCAGTCATTATGGTGGATGAAAACAGTGAATCGACCTTGCTGCAATCCAGTGTTTTGGTCATACAGGCATGAACTACGTTTATATGCCTGCAGAAAATGGATGAAGGAACAGCAATGGGGTCAATAAGTTTCACTGACCCAGTCCGTTCCACCTATTTTGAATTCCTATAGCATCTAAACCAAGGCCCTGGGATCAGTCAGCAAGACAGTCAGTTGCAGACTGCTTCAACAACTAAGCCATAGGGCTGTGGCATATTTGAGGGTATAAAGCTGAATAGATCTTAATTAAGGCTTTTGTTTCTTCCCGTCTTTAATAATTGTTAACCATCATTTTCAACTGTCAATACTCTTCCTTCTGAAACGTGTAAATATTTATCTTAACACCTAATACACATAAAATCTGATAATCTATAAATAAAACAATAGACTGTCCCAAAATAGAAAAGAGGTTCAGTATTGGAAAAAATAATGCATTTAATTATAGTCTCCTAAAATGCTGCAATATTGTCTCCATTTTTAAACTGACTATAAAGGAAGCTGAGTGCCGAAGAACTGATGCTTTTGAACTGTGGTGTTGGAGAAGACTCTCGAGAGTCCCTTGGACTGCAAGGAGATCCAGCCAGTCCATCCTACAGGAGATCAGTCCTGAATATTCACTGGAAGGACTGATGCTGAAGCTGAACCTCCAAGCTTTGGCCACCTGAGGCAAAGAACTGACTCGTTGGAAAAGACCCTGTTGCTGGGAAAGATTGAAGGTGGGGGGAGAAAAGGACGGCAGAGGAGGAGATGGCTGGATGGCATCACCGACTCAGTGGACATGAGTTTGAGTAAGCTCCCGGGAGTTGGTGATGGACAGGGAGGCCTGGCGTGCTGTGATTCGTGGGGTCACAAAGAGTCGGACACGACTGAGTGACTGAACTGAACTGACTGACAGAGATGTTTGGAGAACTGTAAAAATCATATGATTAGTTTATTTATATTTGCTTAAAAATTTTTCCTCTGTAGCTTTTGGGACTTTTTACAAATATAACTTTCATTAATTTTCTAGGCTATTTCCAAAATCTTTGTATCTCTTTAAAATTAATTTTTGTTCATTGCTTCACTAGGTGTTCTACTATATCTCTTAGGGCGTCAGGTTTAGGAACGTGTTATATCTTTATAGTATATTTGAATGGTAAGATTAAAGGGCTTCAAAAAGACCATCCTTTTTATTTTATTTTTATTTTTTAATCTCTTCACCATGCTGCATAGCACATGAGATCTTAGTTTCCTGACCAGGGATTGAATCTATACCCCTTGCATTGACAGCACAGAGTCTTAATCACTGGACTGCCAGGGAAGTCCCAAGATCATCCTTTATTAGACCATATGCTATTGCATCCTAACAAAATTTTTTCTCACATTTTTCACAGCACGTAATATGTATACATTATATATACATATACACATATATATAAACACACACACATATATTTTTGCTATTCTCTAATAACAAATAACCTCTGACATTGTCTAATTGCAGATATTCCAGATCCCCACCTCAAACATTTCTGAATGTAATTTACATAAACTTTTTTGTGCTTTATTTTAATCTCATGCATGATCATAAATTGTTGCCTTTAAATATAGGACAGTATCAGCAAGCTCACTATGCATCAAGCTTTGTACCATTTTGTAGAAAACAAACAGAACTATATAGTTATAAGTTATATATACAATATATGTGTGCATACATGTACACACATATATATATATATATATTCTTTATGACATAATTACAGCCATGACAGTATCTGGAAGCCACCACTGATCTTACTGAATTTATTTGTTCATTCAACAAATGTTGTACTGAACAACCACAGTCTTGTTAATCGCTATTCTATAACCCTGAGTTCAAGAAGAAAATAAAACAAACAAAATTCCTTTCCTTTACGGTGTTAAAATTCTGGTGGAAGAGACAATGAATAAACAATTAAGTAATAAAATGCATAATAAAATATCAGATATGCAAAAGAACTAAGAAGAAAGATTACATACTATAGCAGTGAGATGTAGTCTCATATATGAAAGAGGTGAGGAAGAGACAGAAAGATATGTATGTAAGATGAAAAGTATTTCACAGAAAGATGATTAGGGGATTGAGTCAGAAGGATGCTTGGCTTATCTAAAGGACATGAAGCATGCAGCGTAACTGGGGTATAATGAACAAAAAGTAGAGGTACGTTTGATGGTGCTCAAGACAGAACTAAGAAAAGACAAGGACATCTGTAAGACATAGGACTTTATATGTAGACCTAAATGTGATGTGTAATGGTTATTACCACAACAACTGTGAGTGATAAACCACCACACAATCAGTGGCATGCACAAATTAGCACATGTGTTTTCTTCTACATCTGAAGATTGGCTGGGACCAGATGGGCTCAGTAGATGTGGTCCTGAGTGATGAGTTAAGTCCAGTAGACTCAAAGTTTCCTACTTTCTTAGATTCCTACATTTTACTATTCCTACTCTGCACCTATTTCCATGTAAATGCACATTACTTTTGTGTTTATTTTCTTCTATTTTTCCTTGGGTAAAAGCTATATTGAAACATGAACATTACTTGACTTTTTCACTACTGTCATACTCATGGCTAAGGATGGGGCATGGAGCTGAGGAGGTACTTATTGCATATTTGCAGACTTGCTTTCTTCTGGAGAGATTTTCAAATTAACATCATTGTTAGGTGCACAGATAATTCTGATATACTCCTCTGTAACTCTCCACTCTTCAAAAATGCTTTTCATAAACTTTTTGAAAATAAAAAACCGTTCTGGGCCTTATCTTGTATAAACTATAGCAGGCACCGAGTTAAGTCAATATAATGTTGCCCGGCTCTGGCAGGTGTTTTTCTCCAGACCAGGGATTAGCAAACTTTTTCTATAAAATGTCAGAGAGTATGCATTTTATTCTTTGCCATGACAGCTGAACAACTCTGCTGTTATAACATGAAACCATCCATAGAAAATACATAAACAAATGGGAGTACTTGTGTTCCAGTTAACATTACTTACTAGTAATAATAATAATAATGAGTAAACAGGTACAAAACCAGATTTGGTCCATGGGTCATAGTTTGCTGACTTCTGTTCTTATGGAGACACACATTACTTGTTTCCATATTACATCTATCTACCCCTGTACCCATTTTTCCATCTCAAAAAGGTATTGCATCCTGTAAACATATTAAATGAGTTCACAGTTTTTTCTTTTCTTTTTGTAGGCTCCCTCACAGTCTCTTGTTTTATTTGCTTTCTGATGGCTGCTTTGTGTCTGCTGCCACACTGCATCTGCTGCGGCCAGAGCCCATGTTGAGAGCATCAGTGGGTGATACATCATGACATTCAGATAGTTTGAATCCTCAAAGTGTCAATATAGTGCTGGTCTCAGAACCCTTAATGTACTAATCTATATTGTATTCTGTCCACAAATGGAAAAATCATCTCTGACATATAGTTCTCATGTTAGTGGTACTTATGTTACAGTATCTCAAAGATTTTGTCCAGGAAAGTGACTTTTCAGTTTTTTCTTTCAGCCTCTGGAATAATAACTCTAGACTTAGACAGAGGTTAGAGGCTAAATCAATGCAAAGTCATAAACAAAAAAATATGCTTTTATTCCTCTTCATTCAATCTGTTAGATATGCTTAGAGAGTGGACAAGGTACCTGGGAGGATGCACAAAGTAGACAGTATAGGTATTTGCTACTAGAAGATCAAGCCACAAATTCTGAAAATTATAATAAACTTCAGATATAATAAACTGAAAAGTCCCCCACACCTGGTTGATCTAAAGTATTTATTAAACTTAAGGTTTATAAGAAAGACTATCAGGAGAGAATGATGGCAGTTTTTAATCTTCTGTGGTTGCTTCTCTGGATGATAGAATGAGCATTCCTTCTTCTATTCCTCTACATTCTCATTTGGATAAATCTCTCTATAGAGAATGCTCATAAAGGCAAATATATTCCTCTAAAAGGAAACATCCCATTTTTAGGGAACAAGTTCAAATCAGGAAGAATATTGGGAGCCTAAAAGTGGCCAAAGATCAAGCCACATTCTGCAAAGTAACCTCGCTTCCCAGGTGGTGTTAGTGGTAAGAATGCACCTGCCAATGCACGCACGAGATGTAAGAGACAACAGGTTTGATTCCTGGGTGGGGAAGATTCCCCTGGAGGAGAGTATGGCATCCACTCCAGTCTTCATGCCCTCAGAATTCCATAGACAAAAGAACCTGGTGGTCTATAGTCCATGTGATCCCAAAGAGTAGAACATGACTGAAACGTCTTAGCACTCATACTTAAGCTTGTATTTCCTATCTATTTAATTGATCATTTGTATGTTGCAAAATGTTCTGAACTTTGGTGAATACAAGTATGTAGATTATTGGCTCCACTGAGCTTTAAAATGTATTAACAAATATAATATCAGATATAATTCAAAATATGAGAAAAATATTAAAACATGCTATTATACATTTACAAGCAAATTTGGTTTTCTGGTAACTTGAAACATCACAAAATAGAATGTCTGTTTGAAGTTTTGCAATTACCAAATTAGAAAGATAGTTTAGTTAATAATATACTTCATTATTTTCCTTTGTATTACTTATATTGTTTGTTTACAAAAGAATTCCAAGAAGCACGTATTCATTATAGAATATTGAAAAAAATAAATGCAGAAGAAATGCTGAATATTTTTATTGCATTTACACAATAAATTTTCTTGCTTCAATTGATTTAATATATTGCACTACCTTAGGCATAATCCAGCTAGAAATTCCCTAACTGGTGAAGTTGATATGTGAGCATTTTAATATGTTTTCATTTTCTTAAATGTAACATGGAGAAACAAATGAGATTGAAAGTAATGAGGCATAGTGATTTTTTATTGTTTTTTCTTTTTTTTTTTTTATCTAGAGAAACCATTACATTATGAGGGTAATAAACTCTTTTAGAAATAAGGACACCTGTCACAATGGGTGCAAAAAAGAGAGAAGTAAAGTGACTACTGCAGTAGTAAGATTTCATTTTTATTACCTTGTTGAGCAGTTTATTTTCTTTGCCTCTTTTTATGTACTCTCTGAGTATTTTTACTGCTGTTTTCTTTTTTCCCTCATTCACAATTTTTTATCTATTTGCCCCACCCTTCAAGAAACCTTGGATGGAAAAAATAGTGCATAATTGCATACCAAATTCAAAGTCAGAGAGGCATACAGAAAGCTAGTATTGTGGGAACAAACATGCTATGGCCCGATTTCAGGTGACACTTATTGCCAGGTCTGCATTACTAATGGTTCTGTTCAAACTAATTTTTCCAGTCAAGTATCTGGCTCTTGAAGTTTTCCTCCTGGCAAAAATCTTCCTTGTTTTATTTTCAGGAAATAAATTTCTTTTGTTTATCAGATATATGGCTGACAATAATCTATATTAGCAATTAACTTATTGCTAATAAGCATTATATTTCTAAATTTGCAATAAAATATTGTTAACACCTCAATATCTTAGCAGAAAATAATTCTATATGTTGTTCAGATATTAGTAATCTTCGAAAGTCAAAAGAAATTGGAGGGTGTGCAGTTGTTCAAAGCTGCTATTCTGAAATTTGGCATTATAGAAGACTGTAGATATTCAAAAGTATGAAAAATTGATCTTGGCCAGGGTATATACTCCGAATGTTTCTGGCTAGCAGTTCTTTTGTAATTCTGTGGCATAAACTTATTAATGTGTCATTTGATCTCATCTTACACTAGATTTATAATGAGGCAGTTAAGGCATTGCTTTGGGAAATTTGTATAGAAATTTGCATTTAATCCATTAGTGACTATTGAAAATTTAACTTTTGGGAGTGAGGTTGAGTAAATTTTAGGTCATAAGTCCTTTGTGAAGAAGAATAGTAGAAGTCTCACATCAAATTGGATACATTTTTGGAATGAGCACATTTCTTTCATTTATAAAAGCAGAAATTTAGGGTATAATTACAGCTTCTATGTGGCTCCAGACCGATGTCTGTCATTAAACTAGCTGCATGTAACTATGGGTTTGAAAATGAATTCTTATTGACACACATCATTAACATAGCAAGCTTGGGAACAGAGGTTATGTCATCATTATATAAGTATCCATGCAAATGAGATTCTTTGCCTTGTTCAGAGGTGAGATTAATTTTTATTTTCTATTGGAAGGTATTTTTTGCTCTCAGTGTATTGCACTGGCAAAGCAGTCAATATGAAGATAATTTTAGTAGGATGCTAAATTTTAAGTGAAAGAATTGATCTCTATATCCAGGCTTGTTGATTATTAATTGTCTGACTCAGTAAACTATTTCAGCAAGTAGAAAAATAAATACTTGGTTTGGAGCCAAATCCAGGTTTTTCTACTTATAAGCTACATAACATCTATAAGAAATTAAACTGATAATGTAATACTGGACTCGTAGCATTGTTATGAGTGTTAAACTAATATGCATATAGTGTATATGCTACACTATGCTTAGTCCCTCATTCGTGTCTGACTCTTTGCAACCCCATGGACTGTGTGTAGCCCATCAGGTACCTCTGTTTACCACCTTGTCCAGGCAAGAATACTGGAGTGTGTTGCCATACCCTCCACCAGGGGATCTTCCCAACCCAGGGATGGAGCCCAGGTCTCCTGCATTGGAGCCGGATTCTTTATCGTTTGAACCACCAGGGAAGCCCAAGAATACTGGAATGGGTAGCCCATCCCTTCTCTAGGGGATCTTCCCAATACAAGAATTGAACTGGGCTCTCCTGCATTGCAGGTAGATTCTTTACCAGCTGAGATACCAGGAAAGACCATATATAGTGTATTTATTTGTCACCTAATACAGTATGTGGCCTCTGTACCAGACATTAAATTTTAATAAATGATACCATTATTCAAATTTAAATAGTGTATTCATGCATTACTTTAAGAATTACTCCAACAATTGGTTATGAGTCACAGTTTTCTCTTATTAACTTATTCAGTATCTAATAATATCAGTACGGATTTGTTCAAATAGTTGTTGCATCAGAGTGTAGAATGGGAAGAGGAAATACTAGGGATCACTTAATGAGTAGTTGCCTAAATGGCCTCCAACTCTAGTTCCAATACAGGAAAGGTTTTTTAAAACACAAGTTCATATGCCAACCACAGATATTTTGGTTCATAATGACAATACTAAGATGCACAGTTATGTCTGGGCCTTTTGTCCAGCTTACACAAATCTTGCTGTAAACACACCTTTGTGTAGACACTTAGGTGTATTGCACTTTCCTATTGGTCTACAGAAGAATGAACTGGGAAGATACTCACTCATGTATGAATACTTTCTTCATGGGCAGTGGATGGGGAAGAGAAGAAAGCAATGATTCTGTTCTTCTTGTCATCGTGTTGGCTCATTCTCTTTATTCATTTCTTTAAAAAAGAATCAACCTATTATTCTGTGTCCTATAATAAATGTGAAAATAACAACGCTGACACCTAATTTCATCATTTATTCAGATAACCCATACTAACCTTAAATATGTATAATATAACATTGACACTGAAATTCAATAGAAGAGTAAGAAGGTGGAAAGTGATAGCTTTCAACTTGTGTTCCTTGCCGTGTCCCTAAGCCATGCTTTTAATATTTTTGTTTGTCTCTACCTCCTCGCCCTTGAACCTATCATCCTAAGTCTTCCTCTTTCTTAATATATCATTGGCATTTAAATTCTCAAGTAAGATCAGTTTGGTGGCAAAAAAGAGAAACTAGGATTTGACATGAAGGCTATAATTCCACATCAAAGTAATTACACACCCTGTTTATGTTCAGTAAAGAGTGATGGATTTTCTTTAACAGATCTAGACAGTTTTAATATTATTTTTGTGATTTTATTCTATAAATGTTTGATCTGTTTCATGACTCCCACCCACCTTCTGCTGGGTGTCAGCACTCCATAGCTTGTCAGAGTTCCTTAGCTTGTAGACACATCATTATAATATCTGCCTCTGTCTCCACATAGTGTTCTCCTTTCTCCACATTCTAGGACACATAGAAGGAAGCCAGAGTGCTGACCATAGTCACATTTGAAAAATGTGCAAAAGAAAGGGAATGCATGCACACACACACACACACACACAGCAAAACAAAACCCAGCATTACCAACTTTCTTTTGTAAAAATATATTTCTGTTGCAACTCATCTTTGCTAACTAGTATCAGATTCCTTCTTGAAATATACATTGGCCAATTAGGTACCTGTGTGACAATGTATATTTTCAACATAATTGATTAATATAAAGTATATCAATTAAAGATAACAAAATTTGATTTTTAAGGTTAGTATAGATTTTTGTTTTAAAAAGTATAAATATCTTCTGATTTCCTTTTATTCATATAATTTGCATTGATTTTCAGTGAAGTTCTCACATAAAACTTATTGGTGGATTGGGGTTTGTGATGGAGTGATTTTCATGTCTATGATGTTACACTGTAACATTCTTAAAATACTTTTATAAAAAATATTTAACATTATCATTTTTTTAATTATAGAAATCTGCCCTTCTCCCTTCACCATCAATTTTAAATGTAGTCTTCCTTAGCCTGCTCAGTGTAGCCTTTTTCCTTCCTTGTTTTTTGCCCCATGCACATTCAATCATGTACACACACGATGCAGTAAATTCATAGGTTTAAGGTAAAATAATTTAAAAATAGTTTTCCAATTTATCACTAAAACGTTGCAAAAGGTATGAAAATGTCTCAACATATAGCCTAACAGAGAATACTAAGAAAAGTAGGACTGTATTTGTCTAATGATTAAGACGTTTGTACTAATTTCTATTCACAAAGTTACCTAATTATGAATGGTTGTAGGTTATAACTTAGGAAGTGAACTCTGAGCAGAAAGAAGCCTTTAATTTCCTTTAAATTTTATATATATTTTTTAGGTGAAACGAGGGTCTTAAGGGAAGTCTGTGATTGTAAATTAGGGGTGAGATTTTTGAAAGAGTCAATGCAGTGCTTAGATGGGGAAGAACTGAATCAGGTACTGAGTAAACAGGGAATTCAAATGTGGTTTACAATGCAGTGAGTTTCAAGGATGGACATGGTGTTTTGTTTCACCTGGATGTAAAATCATGATTCAGTGAGAGACTCTCCAAGAACTTTTGGGAGTCTAGGACCTCTGAAGTTCCACAAAAACATATAATCAAAACTTTCATATGGAATAAAATATGTGATCAGGATAATTCACATGACCTATGGGCTCTGTTCTTTCCTCAAAATGTGTTTTAGGCACTCTAAAGGATTTTAATTATTTTCTACAAGGATTTCAGTCAGAAAGGTCTTAAGGTGTCAGTGGCTAAAAGTATATTTGGCAAAATGTCTACAATACATCCTGCCATCTGCTAGGAGATACCTGAATATCAAACCAAACCCTCAGCCAGGCAGAACTCTGGGGTAGTCACTGCTCCAGAGATGTGTAAACATCTAGATATCTGCTAGAGGTGATTGCAGCCCTGGGGATCTTGATAGTTCTCTGCCTATGGTTTCACTGCTCCTGCTGTATCTGGGAGTATCTGGGAGAGACCAGCAAGCTGGAGAACAGTAGGATGAGAGAAGGACAGTTGGTACCCTCACATTCAAAATGCTCTTTAATTCTGGAGAAGCTAATTCTTTACTGTGACATAGTGTAATGTCTTGAGAAAGGTGTTTACTGAATGACAAGACCAAAGTTTGTGAACTCTTTCGTTATTAACAACTGCCAAAAATATTTGAGAAGTGCTTAGAGAATATATTTTTGGTGATGAGTCACTTGGCTGACAACAAAGAAACCATCTTATTCATTAATTTGGCATCAGTTTATGATCAACAAATGTTTTTATATTCATACAGGCATATATTATTGCTAATTATATATTTACAAACACACATATTAACACTATACTGAAACCAGCTTAAATATATTTCAAGTATAAGGTAAATCAAAAGTGAAAGAGAAAATAAGATATTAACTTGACTAATAGTCTTCCATTGCCTTATACATTTCCTTAGCATTGTTGAACAATTATTTGAGTGTTTGAACAGGTAATGGATTTTATTTGTTAAATGCTTTTGGTGGTATGGCAACTAGAAGATAAATTTAAGTTGTAATAGGTAAAGTTTCATAAATGTAATATGCATATAGACACTGTTTCAATGAATTTCATATATGTGCTTCAAATGCTCTTCAGTCGTGTTTGACTGTGACCCCATGGACTGGAGCCCACCAGGCTCCTCTGTCCATGGGATTCTCCAGGCAAGAATACTAGAGTGGATTGCTATTTCCTTCTCCAGGGGATCTTCCTGACTCAGGGATTGAACCTGAGTCTTTTATGTCTCCTGCATTGGCAGGTGGGTTCTTTACCACTAATGTCACCTGGGAAGCCCCCTGCAGGCTTAAGAAAATTCAAATTATTTCTGAACATTTATAGTCAAATTTCTGCCAATTCTTTTTAAATTAATTATGGTAAGCTAAATGTCAGAGGAGTAAACTATGAATAATCAGAGTCCAAATAGTTTATTTTCACAAGTTTGCTAATAAATGCAGCAAATAAATCAAATATGACAACTTAATGTGTTCAACCTGTTCTGCATGCCATTTACTTACAGTCAGTCCAACACACATGCTTTAGAATCAAGTTCTCTGTACCCATTACTAAGAATACAGTCTAGGATTTATCCCTATGCCTTGTCCATCTTCCAAAGTCTCTCAAGCCAGCAGCAATATTTCTAAATGCAATTTTTTATGTCTGAATAAACAACTGTCACATTTTATGTAGATGCATTAGTTTTCTAGGGCTTTCATAGCAAAACGTCATGGATTGGGTGACTTAAACAAAAGAAATTTATTTTCTTTTGGTTCTGAGGGTGAGAAGTCCAAGATCAACCTGTTGGACTTGCAGACTGTTGTCTTCTCACTTTATCGTTACATGGCATTTCTTCTATGTGTGCATCCCTGGTATATCTTTCTTTTCTTACAAAAACACCAGTCATATTGGATTAGGGCCCCATTTTCATGAACTAATTTAACCTTGTTGCTGCTATTTTGTCTCTGAATCATGTCTACGCTTTTGCGATCCCATGGACTGTAGCCTGCCAGGCTTCTCTATCCACAGGATTTCCCAGGCAAAAATATTGGAGTGGGTTGCCTTTCTTTCTCTATTGGATCTTTCCAACTCACAGTTTGAACCCACATCTCCTGCATTGCATGAGGATTCTTTACAACTGAGCCACCTGGGAAGCTCCTTAATTTAATTTTAATTACCTCTTTAAATGTCCTATCTCCAAATAGAGTCACATTGGATGTTAAGGATTCCATATTTATTCCATCCTCTCAAGAAACTGTTGATTAATATAGTGATGATACTTTATGACAGTGTTTCTTTCAGTATTTGAAAAAACTCATCATTCTCATAACTTGGAAATTTATTTTCCTATTTTTCTTCATTTAAAATATTCTCAGCTTCCTCAGTTTCCGAGTCAAGATTGAAAGTACAGTCATTTTGGTCTTACTTTCTCTGTTTCTCAACACATTTCATTAAAGATCTCAATCTAGGTGTTATTAATCAGTCAGTAAACTATATCTGAGCTGTACTATACTCTCAGTCAATTTAGTGTTTAATACCATTCCAAAAAAATGAGACACATATGCTTCTTACATATAGTAACAAGAAGCTGCATTTTCCACCCACAAAACAAGCATCGTAACACAACTCTAATGGTAACAGTGGAGTTGAGGACCATTATCTAATATAGCTTACAAAAATAAAATTGAAGTATTCTCCCCAACATTTTCATCAAAAAGTTACCACATTTTCCTTAAGATTTACAACATGTCATTAATCACTCAAAAAAATTATACTTTGAAAAAAATTCCTTTTATTCTGAACCATATCTTCTATTTTAACATACAAAATTGAAGTAACTAGTTCATTTGTGATTCAGTGGAATCAATGTGAAGTTTATAACATACACAACGACTAAGTTCTTTCTTTCCTTTGCCAAATCAAGGATGTAATTTATCTGCTAAATAGCATGATTGATCCTTTCTCACTACGGTCTTGTCTGAGTTAATAAATCAGGACACAGCTACCACCTCCAAATGTTCAATTCTGACCCTACAATTAGCTTTCCACTGACTCTGGTTCCTGATTATAAGCACAAACCTCTACTTTGAGTTATCCCATAATTAGTCAGACAATACAGTGTCATGTGCTAAAATATCCTAGCTGGTAGAACATTTGCTAACCACTGATCTGTCAAATCCGCTGGATGGATCTCATGCCCTTGTTTAAATAAGAGGATCATCAGCTCTACTTCCCATCACATTGACACTAATGTGGCATCCAAAATTTAAATGCAGCAATTAAAAGTTTTTAAGCTTTTCTTAAGTGGCACCAAGCCAAATCCTTCATGCAAAACATTTGATGATCTTTCTTAAGTATGGATAAAAATTTTCAAATATTAAACAATTCTGAAGGTGCTATACCAATAGACCGTATGCATGGAATTTTGCTTTTTCTATGCCAAAAGAAAAGAGCAGAATTAAAACAGATCTCTCCAGCCGAATCAGAGAACATACACTTCTTCATTATTTTTTCTTGACCTTTTACTTTTTCTGCAATTATCTGTAGCTTTCTAGAAGTATTTTTCCAACTTGAGCTCTCAGTTCTATATCATTTATTAATAGTATTCTACTTGCATACATTTATAAAACCCTGTAAGAATTATACCTTCCATATTTGTTCTTTTGGCAATATGTATGATCTTCTGTTTAGTTACTCGGTCATGTCTGACTCTGTGACCCCATAGACTGTAGCCTGTCAGGCTCCTCTGCCCATAGGATTCTCCAGACATGATACTGGAGTGGGTATCCATTTCCTTCTGAAGGGGCGATTATTAGAGGTTCCCCTGTAGGAGGAAATGACAACTCACACCAATATTTTTGCCAGGACAATCCCATGGACAGAGGAGCCTGGTGAGAATTCAAAAGAAGACCATCATATTACTGACAATTATGGTGAGGATAAGCAGGCACATTTAATTGTTGTTTAGTTAAGGAAACAAGGCATGCAACGAGAAAATGAAAGTTTCTCAATTTTCATAGAAACAACTAGATATTTGGAGCAACAACAAAAGATAAACTTTGACTATGTTATACCACACACCAAATTTAAGTGAGGATGAATTAAAAACACAAGTGTTGGGGTTAAAACTATAGTATTTCTATGGAATGAAAAAGCAGAAATGCATCTTTTCTTTTGAATATGCAAAGATGTCTCAAATGGACAAAATATTAACCATAGAAAATTTTTGAGATATTTGTTTCATCAAAGTTAGAAACCTTGATTTCAAAAGTTATTAATAATAAAATGACAATTCTGCTTTGTATAGCTGAATTTACTAAGTCAGCAGATCATAAGTATTCTCACCAAAAGGAGAAAAAAAGAAAAAGACAACTATGTGAGGTGATGGATGTGTTAATATCTTTTATGGTAGGAATATTTTCACAATGTGTATATGTATCAAACACAGCATTGTATACTTTATTTGTCAGTTATAACTAATATTTTTTTTAAAAAGGAAAAGAAAAGAAGATGAAAATCCAAATTACATATTTGGAAAAAATACAGTGCTTTTAACTTTCAAACAACTTTAACACAGAATATGTAAAGAACTCTTAAATATCAGTAGTAATTTTAAAACATCTAACTTAAGAAAAATAAGCAAAAGTCCTTAAAAGGATAGTAACGATTGATAATATAAAAATGGCCAGAAGTTACATTGAAAAATGTTAATCAGCATTAATCATAAGGAAAATACAAGGTAAAACCACAATGTGCCACCACTTAAGCAAGCTCAGATATCTAAAATTAAAAACAATGAATATCTCAAATGTCAGAGAGGATATGGAATAACTGAAATGACATATTGCTCGTGGGAGTATTAATTTACATAACAACTTTCGAAGAGAATGTGAGCTCCCTTATAAAGTTAAACATACTATATTATCCAGCAATTCCAATTTTAGGTATTTAAGCAAAATAAAGCATATCTCTACACAAAGAATTTCATGCAAATATTCATAGCAGCTTTTGTTGTTGTTGCACTGTTGCTCAATCACGTCTGACTTTTGCACCCCCATGGACTGCAACATGCCAGGCTTCCCTGTCCATTACCAGTCCTGTAGCTTGCTCAAACTCATGTTCATCAAGTTGGTGATGCCATCCAACCATCTCATCCTCTGACATCCCCTTCTCCCCCTGCCTTCAATCTTTCCCAGCATCAGGGTCTTTTCCAATGAGTCAGTTCTTTACATCAGGTGGCCAAAGTATTGGACCTTTAGCTTCAGCATCAGTCCTTCCAATGAATATTCAGGACTGATTTCCTTTAGGATTCACTGGTTTAATCTCCATGCTGTCTAAGCGACCCTCAGGAGTCTTCTCCAACACCACAGTTCAAAAGCATTAATTCTTCAGTGCTCAGCTTTCTTTGTGGTCCAACTCTCACATCTGTACATGACTACGGGAAAAACCATAGCTTTGGCTATATAGACCTTTGTCGGTAAGATGATGTCTCTGCTTTTTAATATGCTGTCTAGGTTTGTCATCCTTTTTCTTCCAAGGAGCAAGAGTTTTTTAATTATGGCTGCAGTCACCAACTGCAATGATTTTGGAGTCCAGCAAAATAAAGCTTGTCACTGTTTGCATTGTTTCCCTGTCTATTGCCATGACGAGATGGGACCAGATACTGTGACCTTAGTTTTTTTAATGTTGAGCTTTTTTACTCTCTTCTTTCACCTTCATCAAGAAGCTCTTTAGTTCCTCTTTGCTTTCTGCCATAAAGGTGATATCTTCTGCATATCTGAGGTTATTGATATTTCTCCTGGCAATCTTGATTCCAGCTTGTGCTTCATCCAGCCTGGTATTTCACATGATGTACTCTGCATAGAGGTTAAAAAAGCAGGGTGACGATATACAGCCTTGATGTACTCTTCCCCAATTTGGAACCAGTCCATTGTTCCATGTCCAGTTCTAACTGTTGCTTTTGACCTGCATACAGATTTCTCAGCAGGCATGTCAGGTGGTCTGGTATTCCCATCTCTTTAAGACTTTCCTACAGTTTGTCATGATCCACACGGTCAAAGGCTCTAGCGTAGTCAAACAAGCAGAAGTAGATGCTTTTCTGTTGGCAATTTGATCTATGGTTGCTCTGCCTTTTGTAAACTCATCTTGAACATCTGGAAATTCTCGGTTCATGTACTGTTGAAGCCTAGCTTGGAAAATTTTGAGCATTACTTTCCTAGCATGTGAGATGAACTAATTATGGGGGTTCATAACATTGTACAGGTGGTGGTGATCAAAAGCATCCCCAAGAAGAAGAAATGCAAAAAGGCAAAATGGTTGTCTGAGGAGGCCTTAAATTAGCTGAGCAAAGAAGAGAAGCAAAAGGCAAAGGATAAAAGGAAATATATACCCATCTGAATGGAGAGTTCCAAATAATAGCAAGGAGAGATAAGAAAACCTTCCTCAGTGATCAATGCAAGGAAGTAGAGGAAAGCAAAAGAATGGGAAAGATAGAGGTCTCTTCAAGAAAATTAGGGATACCAAGGGAACATTTCATGCAATAAATGACAGAAATGTTATGGACCTAATAGAAACAGAAGATATTGAGAAGATGTGGCAAGAATACACAAAAGAGCTATATAAAAAAGATCTTAATGATCCAGATAACCACGTTGGTGTGATCACTCACCCAGAGCTAGTGCCACATCAATTTGATTTGCCTTGTTTCACTTTCAGTAGTTATAGCTGTGTGTTAACATTAAATTAAAATGTTAGGTTCAAGCTCAACAACTCAACATTAAAAACAACTAAAATCATGGGATCCAGTCCCATGACTTTATGGCAAATAAATGGATAAAAAGTGGAAACAATAACAGATTATATTTTCTTGGGCTCCAAAATCACTGCAGATGGTGACTGCAGACACAAAATTAAAGGATGCACCCTCCTTGGAAGAAAAGCTATGCAAAACTTAGACAGTATATTTAAAAGCAGAGACATCACTTAGATGTCAAAAGTCCATATAGGCAAAGCTATGGTTTTTTCAGTAGTTAGATATGAATGTGAGAATTGGACCATAAAGAAGGCTAAGAGCCAAAGAAGTGATACTTTCAAGTTCTGGTGCTGGAGAAGACTCTTGAAAGTGACTTGGGTGAGCAAGGAGATCAAACCAGTTAATCCTAAGGGAAATCAACACTGAATGTTCACTGGAAGGATTGATGCTGACGTTGAAGCTCCAATATTTTGGCTACCTGTTGCAAAAAGTTGACTCATTGGAAAAGACCCTGATGCTAAGAAAAATTGAGGGAAGGAGGAGAAGAGGGTGACAAACGACGAGATAGTTGGATGGCATTATTCACTCAATGGACACGAATCTGAGCAAGCTTGGAGACAGTGAAAGGGAAGTTTATGGTGCTGCAGACTATGGAGTTGCAAAGAGTCAGACATGATTTAGCTACTGACAAACAAGATTTACGTTTCTAAGCCTTGTTTTATTTTTCCCAATATTTTAAATGAAAAAAAAAATATTTCTTCCATATAAGGGAGAATGGTAATTGATAGAACCACTTAAACCCTTTAAAACAGTGAGTCAAAAGATAACCTTATCTGTTTGCTTTTAAGTAAATATGTTGTTGTTTAGTTGCTAAGCCTGCCAGGCTCCTTCTGTCAGGGGGATTTTCAAGGCAAAAATACTGGAGTGGGTTTCATTTTCTTCTCCAGGGGGTCTTCCTGACCCAGGAATGGAGCCCATGTCTCCTGCCTTGGCAGGCAGACTCTTTGCCACTGAGCCACCAGGGAAGACTTATGTAAATATATAATGTAGTATTTTTAATTCTAGTTTCTAATCTTTGTGATAAATTTCCAGGAGTTATTCATTTTGTATAATTGAAACTTTATATCTTTGACTAATTCTTTCCTGTTTTTCAGCATTGCAGCTCTTGGTAATCACTATTCTACTCTCTGCTTCTGAGTCTGATTGTTTTAGATTCATTATACAAAAGGTTCAGTTCAATTCAGTTCAGTCACATGGTTGTGTCCCACCCTTGTGATCTTATGGACTGAAGCACACCAGGCCTCCCTGTCCATCACCAACTCCTGGAGCTTGCTCAGACTCAAGCCCATCAAGTCGGTGATGTCATCCAACCATCTCATCCTCTGTCATCCCCTTCTCCTCTTGCTTTCAGTCTTTCCCAGCATCAGGGTCTCTTGCAATGAGTCGGTTCTTAGCATTAGGTGGCCAAAGTATTGGAACTTCAGCTTCATCATCAGTCCTTCCAATGAATATTCAGGACTTATTTCCTTCAGGATTCACTGGTTTGATCTCCTTGCAGTCCATGGGACTTGCAAGAGTCTTCTTCAGCATCACGGCTCAAAAGCATCAATTCTTCAGCTTTCAGCCTTCTTCATGTTCCAATTCTCACATCTGTACATGGCTACTGTAAAAACAACAGCTTTGACTATATGGACCTTTGTCGGGAAAGTAATGTCTCTGCTCTTTAATGTTGTCTAGGTTGATCATAGGCTTTCTTCCAAGGAGCAAGTGTCTTTTAATTTCATGGTTGCAGTCACCATCTGCAGTGATTTTGGAGCCCAAGAAAATAAAGTCTCTCACTATTTCCACTGTTTCCCCATTTATTTGCCATGAAGTGATGGGACCGGATGCCATAATCTTAGTTTCTTGAATGCTGAATTTTAAGCCATCTTTTTCACTCTCTTCTTTCACCTTCATCAAGAAGCCCTTTAGATCCTCTTCTCTTTTTTCCATAAGAATGGTGTCTTCTGCATATCTGAGGTTATTGATATTTCTCCCAGCAAACTTGATTCCAACTTGTGTTTCATCCAAACTGGCATTTTACCTGATATACTCTGCATATAAGTTAAATAAGCAGAGTAACTATATACAGCCTTGACATACTCCTTTCCCAATTTGGAACCATGTCCAATTCTAACTGGTTCTTCTTCACCTGCATACACATTTCTCAGGAGGCAGGTAAGGTGTTCTGCTATCCACATCTCCTTAAGAATTTTCCACAGCTTGTTGTGATCCACATAATTAAAGGCCTCAGCATAGTCAATAAAGCAGAAGTAGATGCTTTTCCACTTACTAAATATAATATGTACTTTCATACAATTAGAAATTTCATATCTTTATTTACATATCTCATTATCCAAACCACTAGCTTATAGTATAATACATTCCAGAGACAAGTTTTGTGGTGCTATACAAATTATACTAACAAATATCTTTGTTGAATTAGTTGTTCTTTTCATTCTAATGTATTAATACTCCTTTTTTACTAATTTGTTTGAGAAGCAAATTTTATGCTAGCAGAAATAATTTCCGAAGACGTGAAGACTAAGGAAGACCTTTGAAGAATATATTAAATTTTTAAAAGTGATACCTTCACAAAAACAACAAAGGCACCCCATATTTTTTTGCTTCATGAAGGAAGAAATAGAGTACTTATCTATGAAGGACCAATGACAATTACCCTGTAGCCTAATGCAATGAATTACCTGTGTGTCAATCACTGAGCAGTGACCGAATTAAAGTGTTTGCTCATTCTGTGTGATAATGGGAAAATAATATCTCATGGATTTCTCAAATGCATTTCTAAACTTAAAAGACTTTGTGGTATACCTAGTTTGTGCATGTGTAAACACTCAGTCTCTTCAGTCATGTCTGACTCTTTGCAACCTCCATGGACTGTAGCCTGCCAGGTTCCTCTGTCCATGGGACGCTCCAGGCAAGAACACTGGAGTGGGTTGCCATGCCCACCTCCAGGGGATCCTCCCAACCCATGGATTGAACCAGCATCTCATGCATCTCCTGCATTGCAGACAGATTCTTTACCACTGAGCCACCAAGGAAGTCTGGTACACATGGCAGGTCTATTTAATAAGCAAGTATTTGACTACCAGCTACCAGCACACACATATTCACATCTCACGCTGATTCCTTCATAATCTAAGCACATTGTGAAGAAAAACGGAAACCACTGTTCTCTCTTTTATTTGACTACTGAAAAAGTCATCCCTCAGAGTGTGGGTGTCATACATCGAAAGTTTCACCACCAATGACTATATAAATTTTCTGGGTTCAAGATTTTTGTGTACTGTTCTTTAAAAAAAATAAATTGTAAAAGTTTTCTCTATTGGAAAGCAATGTATACAGTTGATTTGTTCAATAAGCATTTAAGTGAAAACAGTAGATCACATAAACTACATACTAATATGTATAACTCAGTTCCATTGTTCTATAATAGCTGATATCAGGAACTTGTTTCTGTAGCCAGAAATTGTAGGAGAAAGCATATACACTGCATATATGTATAGTGACTACATAATTGACAATAAATGTTTGAAAGAAACACACTTTGATAACTTTAGATTTTGATGGGGATGATAAATTTAGAAGAAATAACTTTACTGTTGAATGATTTTTAAATATTACTACTGCCAGAAATATCCATGAGTGGGATGCACCTGGACTATTACAATCAAAGAACTTTGCTCAGAAATAGCTCCAAGCATAAAATGAGAAGTGAAGTGAAAATCACTCAGATGTGTCCAACTCTGCAACCCCTGGACTACACTGTCCATGGAATTCTCCAGGCCAGAGTACTGGAGTTGGTAACCTTTCCCTTCTCCAGGGGATTTTCCCAACCAGGGATCGAACCCAGGTCTCCCGCATTGCAGGCGGATTCTTTACCAGATGAGCCACAAGGGAAGCCCAAGAATACTAGAGTGGGTAGCCTACCCCTTCTCCAGGGGATCTTCTCAAGCCAGGAATCAAACAGGGGTCTCCTTCATTGTAGGCAGATTCTTTACCAACTGAGCTATGAGGGAAGCCCTCATAAAATGAGAAAGTTGATGGTTTACTGTAACTGGGAACAAGGAATAATTAAATTTTTAATAACAACAAGTCTAATTCTCTTTGAGTGTCTCTTCAAGTCAAGGCAGTCCTTTTCTGAATAATGTTGCTCCCAAAACAAACATTGCTTTAAGAAAGCTCAACCTGAGTACTTACATGGATGGTTATCTTGGGTCCTTATATCTTCTAATATCAGGGCACTCATGACTTCCTTTAATGCCAGTCTCAAAAACTGAACTGGATAACTCTATTACACAAAAACGTTTTCTGTTACAGAAGTTCTGTAGCTTGTGATAGATGTTCCCAATGACAGCTGGATTCTTCCTGCATACACTTATACTGTCTTCTGCTAGACTTTTTATTTCCATGTCTTTCACTTCATTACAGTACTAAGTTGTGTTTTGATGCCTTCTCAACCATTTTGGTATAGTTTATCTGCACCACAATCTATAGTGAATCACCTTGGTTTATGAATTCCGTACCATCTCCCTCTACTCCCCTGACTGGCTGTGGTCATTCTCTCATAAAGACGTATACTTACAGGACTGTTTCTCATGTCCAGACCTGGTCATTTCACAAGGTACAAAAGAAGGAAGCAAGAAAGCAGATTTATAGTTGTGAGTGCTGCAGATATTAGAAAGGACTAGATTGAAAGGAATTAATTCTCTAATTCTGTCACATCATCAGTAAATAAATATTATTTATAATTCCTTAATGTTTTATCTAATCATTTGGAACATGGTGACAGTGTGCTGAAATGTGTTTACATTAACTATATTGATTAATCCTCTTTTGTTAGAAAATAAATATTTATAAATTGGTAATAAGAGTAACAGTGAGAATATGAGCTATCTAATAATATATTCCCCTTGCCTGACTTTATATCCAGGCTAAAATTGGGCCATCAGAATATATTGCTAAAATGATAAGAGCATTACATCTTTCAAAATCTTGATGAAGTCGATAAATATGATGTGAACTAGAACTTGTGAGCCATAAATGCTCACAGTAACATATCTGAAAAATACAACATTGTCTATTTCAAAGTAATCAATTCTCTCTTCTATTGATTATGAATACTGAATGTCTAACATTCAAACTCATCTTGGAAGGAAATCAATAAACATATTTCTATTTAATTACATAAATAAACAGAATTTGTAAAAGAGTGGATGAAAGCTCCTCCCTATGACCTAACTACATGACAGTGTATCTACAAATGGACATTTTATTCTCTTCAATTCATATATGCTTCCCAGAAGTCTCTATATTTCCCAGAATGTACATTAGCACTCTCAAGTATACCAACAAAAGTCTTAAAGCATTGCAAATTTTGATCCAGTTTAACTTTTCCAAATTTCTGGGAAAATGATTTGTCCAAACTCATAATTATTTCATTTGATACATTTATTGTTCTGAAATAAGCTAAGAAAGTCTAAATTAAACTGAGAGAAGAAGAAACCATTACCAGATTTTTTCATGTCTTTTGCCAGTCTTCAGCTAGTACAAAATGAGACTTAATATGTACTGAAAAGAGATTAGTGAAGATACATGATTATCAAAAAATAAAAATAATACTTTTTCCCTGCTTTAGACTAAACATTGTGTCCACTCTTCACCCGCTCCCCCCAAAACAAACAAACAAAAATTCTGTGTGTTGAAACCCTAGCCTGTAATTTGGGATATTTGGAGTTGAGACCATTGGGAAGTAATTAGGTTTAGTTGAACTCATGAAGCTACAGGTCCCATGAATGAATTAGCATCCACTGTAGAAAGATGAAAGGTCCAATGCTCTCTCTTTCTCTGCAACAGAACATAGCAAGAAGCTGGCCATTTGTAAACCAGAAGTCGGGCTTTCACCAGACACCAAATCTGCTGCAATCCTGATTTTAGACTTCCCAGCCTCCAGACTGTGTGAAATAAATCTTTATTATTTAATACATCCACCTTATAGTTTTTTTGTTACAGCAGCCCCAGCTGCCCAAGATGCTTCCCTTCTGGTTACAAAACATGAACTACTGTGATTATTCATCAATATTATTTTTGTAAATAGAATACATATCCTGTAATTACCAAATTAATGATTTACTTTGCTCTCTATTATTTTCATCCATTTCACTCAAATAACTTTTGCTGTCATAATTTTTTTTCTATCATTCCATACCTTACCAAAGCACTAAATGTCTCAAGAGGCACAAGACAAAATGTGTCTACTATATACTGTGTAGTCTTCACTACTTGATTCACAATTTAGAGTCCCTCTCTCCCTTACTATTCAATAGAAAATCTCTATTTCCTTCTCTCTCCAGGTTAAAAAAATAATAGTTTTCTACTTTTCACTGCTGAAAATGCTCTTATAGGAGACTCTTCATTAGTTTAAAACAAACAAACAAACAAAAAAGAGCATCCTTTCAGCTCTACTTATTTATTAATTATTTTGGACAAAGAAACAAAATTTTCTACCATTTGTGCCAATTTTCTGATACTCAAGAAGGTAGAATGTATAACCTCTCTTTTTTTTTTTTTTGCAAATTGGGGGTTATTTTATCCACTTTTCTCCTGTTTAATTTATAAAGCAATTTTAAAATTTCACTTTCCCATCTCCCTATCTCTGGGAAATTTTCAGCTCAATCTAACACCAATCCACTTGTCAAGTATTATGAACCAGAGGCTCTATTAAGATGACAGGAATCCACAGTCATCAAAACAAAGGGGTCTTACTTTCATGATATATCCATTTGGCTTTGAGGAAGACAGAAATGAAAAACCAATTGCCAAAAAAATATAAAAGGTACAATACTTAAAAAGAATACTCAAAGGAAAATCAGGAAGCAGAGTGATTAATGTGAAACACACAACCTACAAAAATGAAAGAGATTTATTTTTAAGATTTTCATTATAGCAACACTATATGAGATATCTTTCCTTTATCTTTCTGTACATTTTGTATTAAAAATGAGAAGAGATTATTTTTAATAGGGAAAGTATAAGCCATGAAAGAAAATAAGCCAAGTTGAACAAAAAAGATTCTATTAGGGATCAGAAGAACTGAATGCTAGCTAATCATAGATATGGCATTAATATATTGATTTGGGCAAATCTTATGACCTCTTGCTTCTATTTTTTAACTTGTCAAATGAGGAAGGTGCTCTGGTTAGTATTTTTAAATTGTGTTTCACAAGCCCTAGGTTTTGAAATTGAATATTGTTTGACTGGGTTGGTCAAAAAGATCTTATTTGGTGAATTCATTGTTCAGTAAAGTTCTTAGTGAAAATAAAAAAAAAAAAAATGTGTCTTCTGTTTTTATTTAAAACCCATGAACTTTTTTTGCCAACCCAATATTTGGGCAGTGTGAAGGGACAATCAGTTTACTAGGTATTCCTAACATTTGTCAGATTAGTTCTGTTTATTGTGACTATATATTTAGTATGTACACTGCATGTACACATTTAGCTGAATTTTTTTAATGGTGAAAGTAAAATATCAATCTTTACACTTTAAATTCTAATGTTTCATTATGCTATCCCATATGGTGTGAAAAGGTCAGGATGAGTTTCTATATTTTGCCTTTATTTTGCACATAATACCCTCTACATGTCCTTGCTTTTTTCACATATTGAACTATGGTGAAAAGTCCTGTGTTTAGCATATAAATACTTCAAAAGTTTGCTACAAACTAGCAATAGTGTCAATAATATGCTTTAATTTTGATAGTGGAAAAACCTAAACTTGCACTCCAAGAGAAAATACAAAGATCTATTTTCTGTAAAGATTCAGAAGAATTCTTCAAAATGGAGGCGAGGAAAATATTTTCTTAGTCTTGACAATCTATATCATGGATGGTACAGATCAAAGATTCAAGGTGGGAAGGTACGGGGCGTGACAGTAAGAACACTGAGGTGTATATAATATAAAGGAAAAGGAAATTAGAAATGTCTAATAGTCCAAGTGATACACTCTACATATTAAGAAAGGCCACTGGGGGAATTCTAAGTGTATTCATGGTAAGATACAGGAAAGATTGCGTTTTTTTGGATGATGGGCTGTACCTGCATGTCCTTTCAGATTTTTAGGCCATAAAGAAGGGCTACACAATTGTACATTCATTAAATATTAACCAGGTATTAGATAGTATGGCAATACAGCTATTAAAATATGTTTTTGAATTCCACCCACAAAAGCAAATAGGCTAGAATTGTGCTACATATTAACCACTAGCTCATGTGATTATTTGATATTAAATCAATTAAAATAAAATAAGACTAGCAATTCAGTTCATTAGCCATAATATATGACTATCAAAGGCATTGCACTCACTTGCAGCTAGTGACTGCTGTTTTGGAAAGCCAAGATTATAAAATATTTCCATCACTGCAGAAAGGTTACTGAACATCAGCGGAGTAGAAGACAATACAAGAATGAAATTCAAAATTGCAGTTGTAAGTAATTAACAAATTGAAATAGAAATGTTAGGACATTTGGGGAGTATAGTAACAGGTCAAGAAAATGTAATTCATCTGTAGCTGGTATGAGTATGTGTGTGCTTAGTCAGTCAGTTGTGTCCAACTCTTGCGACCCCATAGACTGTAGCCTGCCAGGCTTCTCTGTCCGTGGGATTCTCCAGGTGAGAATATTGGAGTGCGTCGCCATTTCTTTCTCCAGGGGATCTTCCCAACCCAGGGATCGAAACCAGGTCTCCTGCATTGCAGTCAGTCTCTACCGACTCAACTACAAGGGAAGCCCATGAGTATATGAAACCTATATTTAAAAAGAAACCATCCTTGAGAAAATTATGTTTAAGATAAAACCGAAAATTATTAGGTTGATTAAGACTGGAGCATAAAGATGAAATGAATGTAGTAGAAAGTACTACTGCCAGAGAAAACAGCATGTGCTTCTATAGTTAGTAGACTCAACAAAGTAAGTGAAAGAGTAGCAAGAAATATTCCCAAACATGTTAGGTAATGAAGACAGCCAAAATTCAAGCATTTTATAGTTTATCTGAAAAGCATGAGAATGACTATAAAGATTTTTATTAGTGTCATAAACATTATTACATTTCTAGAGATACCTACGGCAATAGAGAATAATTGGAGGTAACCAAAAGATGTAATTGGAGATTATGTAGAAGTTAATTGCTCTGATCCATTAGAAAGATAATGCTTGTTTGGTTAAACACAATGAAAACTATGACAGTAGAATTAATCTGAATGCCCAGTAATTATTTAAAATTTGGATTTGGGATGTGAAGGAGTAAGAGAGGACTGCCCAGCTGATTACTAGACTCCCAAGTTTGTTTTAAGACACTTGGCTTCCGAGCGCCTTTTCGTTTCACAGTAATTGTTAACTGATACAGTTAGTATTAAAATAGGGAACACTAATGAAGAATGGGTTTTCCCGGTGGCTCAGCAGTAAAAGAATCTGTCAGCAATGCAGGAGATACAAGAGATACAGGTTGGATCCCTGGGTCAGGAAGACCTGGAGGAGGGCATGGCAACCATCCAGTATTCTTGCCAGGAAAATCCCATGGACAAGGGAGCCTGGTGGCCTACAGTCCACAGGGTCACAAAAAGTCAGACACGGTTGAAGTGACTGAGCATGCACACACAATGAGGAATAGTTTTTTGACCAGAAGACAACTATTTAAATACATAGATCCTAAGTTTGAAAATTCTATCAAGCGTTGAAATAAATTTGTCAGGTAAGTGTTGGAAGATGATAGAAAGGCCTATGGCTAACTATACGTTTCAAAGATAGCTGTTTGTAGAAACTATGAATACTGGGGCAAGAATGAGAATGTCAAGGGAGAAAATGAGGTGTGAGAAGAGATAAAATAAAGTTCTGAGGAACTTTAATACTTAATAGAAACTAGTATACCCTGGGAGTCAATACACTTCAGAAAGCAGGCTTACTGTAGGAATGATGTTCCCACTGAAATAATCATACATCTCAAAACTTTATTGAAATGAAGAATAGAAGGCTGAAGGCACAACAGGAAAAAGAAAGATCCAATTGAATATTATTATTATTCATAAAAATGCTTATCAATGTCAAATTTATAGTATACTATTCAATGCATGCAGATGTTGCTAATTTCTGCTCTTAAATACATTAAAAGATTGTGGCAAAAATGTAGCTGCATTTTTCAAGGGGAAAAATCAACAGCATTTTTGGCTTTGAATATTTTAAATTTCCCTCTCATTCTCTTGACCTCTTTTAGCTATCAGAAGTTTATTCACTGATGATTAATTTGACAGAAAGGAACACATGATTCCTGCTTTTATATTTCTTAAGCACTTTTATTCTGCTTGTTTGTGAGCTGGAAAACCTTAAAGGTGACTCTTTTGCTGAGATTTACCATAAAAAAGAAACAAAAATAAAACTATTAAATGTTGACATGGAACATTAAATGATGATGAAGTATTATTAGTTAAGTCCTTAAATGTTCTTGATAGCTGGAACTCTCAAAAAATATTATGAGAGAATGGGCTATAAATCAAATATATGTAATTTACTTATGCAGAAATTTAAACTTTATAGAAAATGACTATAAGGATGAGTATATTTTATCTTGACCTACCAGTTGAAGAATCATTCAATCTCTTTATAGTAAACAATACAAATTAAAATAACTTAATCTATAGATATGAATTATTATATTATTGCAAATTTTTTACTTTGAACATTCAATTACTTGATCATAGTAAATTATTATTTAGAAATAATGGTGAAATTAATTTAATAGTAACTTATTTTAAATTTTATATGCTCCTTTTAAACATAGCTATGTTTACTTTTAGTTGGGTACAAGATGGAATTTTGCAAGATTTTGTATTAGTTTCTAGGTATACTTTTGGTACATAAGAATGTAAATATTTGCATATAATCCAGTATTTATTTCATGTATTTCCCTAAATCTCTTCCTTTGATTTCAAATTATATGCCATTTAGCAAACATAACAGTTGACATTAGAATAATGACTGACATTGAATATTAAATTCTAAGTAAAATTTAAAATTCTTAGGGAATTTGACTTTTTTAACCTTTAGTGACATATTTCTAGTTTATTTTTTGAATATTATAAAAATGAGTAAATTGGGAGACTGATATTGACATATACTATTATGTATAAAATGGATAACTAATAAGAGCCTGTTTTATAGCACAGAGAACTTTACTCAGTACTCTGTAGTGACCTATATGAGAGAATAATATATATATTAAAAAGAAGAGTGGATAGTGTATCAGAATAACTGATTCACTTTGCTGTTTCACCTGAAACTAACGCACCTTTGTCAGTCAGTCAGTCAGTTCAAGTTACTCTGTCGCGTCCAACTCTTTGTTACCCTATGGACTGCAGCAAGCCAGGTTTCCCCGTCCATCACCAACTCTGTCCGTTACACAACTTGGTAAATCAACTATATTACAATAATTTTTAAAATAGGCATTGATTTCAAATGTGTGAAATATGAAGGTCAAGCAGAAGGTTTTGCAATGGTGACTAAAGAGCTTCTGCACTTTATGAACAAAGGAATAAATAAATGCAAATATGAGAGCAATTATTTAATACAAAATTGCATAGATGAAATAATCAGTCACATGCATTTTCTTTAACTGTGAGCTTTATAAATATTTCAAAATATTTTGATGTGAATACCTTAACCTTGATCTTGTTAGCACATTATATAAAATGCATTCTATGTAGGTGTATCAACAATACAATTTACAATCAATAAAACTTTTATTATGGGTTCTGATATTATTTCCAAGTGGTCTAATTGGATTATACTAAGGATAATGTAAAAGAATATATTTATGTTAGATATAAATATATTTTGTTTTTGTCCCATTCTTGATACTATTTTCTGCATATTTTAGGATGAGTTTTAATCTTTGTGTTTATTATTATTTAAAGTTAGTGTTTTTAAGAGAGGAGCATTTATCTATTGATTTATATGAAAGTTTCCTCTTCCTTCTCTTATGCTCCTGCAAAATTCTCCTGGGAGTGAGCACAACCCGTTTTCTGTTATCCTCTGAGGCTCTAGCCTTTACCTGTATTATCTTTACTTTGAAATTTCGTTTTGAAAAAGAGTGAAATGTGGGGTATTTTAAAGATTTTTCTAACTTTCTGTTTGGAGTCTCTTCTAACAAGATTATCAAATACACAGAGAAGACGGCATTTCAATTCATACTAGGAATGCCATTAAAAAAAAATCACTCCTTAAGAAAAAGTTCAGGAGAATGACTATCTCATAACTTTAACACAATATTATACAAAGCACATGAAATTATAATTCCTTAAAATGTAAGCTTTTAAAAAAATTTTCTTGGGTTTTTCAATAGAAATGTATGAGGGTTTTTCTGATATTTTCTCACAGCTACATGTCATACAATGTCTGACTGATTTTGAACTAATCAATGTCCCTAAAGCAAGTACAGGGGCTTCCCTCATAGCTCAGTTGGTAAAGAATCTGCCTTCTATGTAGGAGACCCTTTTTCGATTCCTGGGCCCAGAAGATCCCCTGAAGAAGGGATAGGCTACCCAGTCCAGTATACTTGGGCTTCGCTTGTGGCTTAGGTAGTAAAGAATCTGCCTGCAATGCAGGAGACCTGTGTTCGATCCCTGGATTGGGAAGATCCCCTGGAGAAGGGAGAGGCTACCCACTCCAGAATTCTGGCCTGGAGAATTCCAGTGACTGTATAGTCCATGGGGTAGCAAAGAGTCGGACATGACTGAATGACTTAAAAAAAAAAAAAAAGTATAATGATTCCATGGCTATAGGGTGAAGCTAAAGAAATATGTCTCTGATGATGAGCAATATTCAAGAACAATTTCTACTCCTATAAGTAGCTTAGCAGTTTCAGAATAAAGATTTTGTAGAATTTTTCTAATTAAAAGTAATAATTGAAGACTTATGGATAAGAATTGATCTCATCTTGGCTCTTTTACAAAGATGATTTGTAATAAATTACTTTGAAATCTGCAGTCCAAGTGAAAATCCACTGTGACGAGAAACAGTTACCTTTGCACATTCCATCTACAAGTCCGGTGAGCTAGCTTTTTCTATATTTTGGTCATTTTCTAACACAGTTATCAAGTCCATACTTTCATTGTCCAACCTTTGCTTTTATGCTGTTTGACAGTCATTTTTACTTTCCTTTTTCAAGGTTGCAGCTCATACCATACCCAAACTCACATCTTATTTTCTCTTATTTCTACCAATTTTTTCACAATTGCCTTCTTTTGCACTGCTTTAGGTTACATTATATATCTTCCCCTGAGTAGTGAATAATAGAGCTTTAAAATTATTTGTATTCACTTCTGTATTGTTTAAAATTATGAACATGTTTGTTTGAATCATGGGGCATTAAATTGTTTTTTGTTCATTTAATATTCATTGTTGAAAAGTATTAACTACTGCAATTATTCTTCTGTATGAAGGGCAAAGAGTGTGTAGTGCTCTTATTTTTTTCCCCTTGATTTTAGCCCTCACATGAAGGAATAGTTTATGTCTTACTGGCTTCTTCCAATTCTGCTAGAACTCAGTCAGTTCTTTGAGTTATTGGAGGGATTATCTCCCCAAGAAACATCTCTCAGGAGAAAGAGAAGGAGAATTTCAGGAAATTCAGAATCTCAAACTACTGACATGAAGCAGGTGAATGTGATCCCTTTGTGGAAAGATTAAACTTGCCACACAATGAAGACAGGATTATACTTATGTTGACCAAGCCATAGGAGGAGCTACCACTAGCATACTGGCTTCAGATCTAATGTAGTCCCTTATATTGTAAACCTTACGTTTTATCATATAGGCTGTGTTCAGAGATGCATGTTCAACATGCATGGACAAGATTAAGCTTCTTTTTATTATCACATTATTGGTATGAAATCATTGCAATGATACTTGTTACAATATATAAACCACAAATTCTCAGTCACTGAGTTATATCGCTCTTGGTAAGTGTAGAGCAGGTGGGTCATGACCAGTGTATGGAGCGCCGCCTAAAAGAATGATAAAAAATTCCGGGGAACTACTATTTAGTGGTTCCTCTGTCTTCACCATGTGGCTTCCATGTTCAAGCTGGTTTGCATTAAGACTAAGAAAAGGAAAGTTTCGCATTTTCATAGTTTTGTGAAACGTGTTTCACATGTTTTGTGAAACAATTTGGTGAAACATGCACAGTTTCACATTTTGAAAGTGTTCCCACATCATGTTGTTAGATCTCCAAGAAAAATGGCTAAAGTTAAGTGCAGTAGCAACTAGATAATATAGGCCAGCTGAACACCCCAAAGGAAGTGAGGGTGGCGAGCAGCTCATTCTGTGCCACACTACTTTTAACTGCATAAGTGCTGGAAATTGAGACAGGGAGCTTATTGAACACACAGTCTAGGAAAGGCTATTTTTTTTCCATAAGATATTTAGAAATACTTACTTATATGAGTTTTATGGATGAATGGCATTAATCCCATTTTGTAAGATTAAGTAACATTGGCCATTAAACTGAATAGTGAAAACTTCAGGCAAGCAGCCATCCAGGCAATCAGTTAATTCAACTTTTAACATCATCTGCTTGGAAAGAAGTGTTGGATGCAGACGTGTAGCCCCTGAAGAAATGCTTCTCTGAAGATATTATCACTTTACATAAAAATCCAGTGTGTGTGTGTGCGTGTGTGTGTGTGTGTGAGGAAGGCATGGGATCTTGTGAAGATTGGAGCACAGATAAATCATAAATAAATGCATTTAGTTTAAAATATTGGTTGGGATAAATTGTAGAATGTCTATAAGACATTTTAAAATATGCAATTATATAATTTGTTTCATGTTATATTATGGCTGATTTTCAAATTATTTTTCTAAGGTAGAAAGAAAATATGAAGTTGGGATCTGAGAGTAAATATTGTTGCTTCATCACATTGACTCATGAAAAGTGAATATAAATACTAAAGCTGGATAAATACATATAAATTGCAACTTAGAAGGCATCCTCCTCCGTCTTCCCTTTCCTCCTTCCCTACTTGGGAAGATGTTCCTGGAACCAAGAAATATGATACATGATATAGCAGAAAGAGCTTTGTAGAAAAAATTGAGACCTTTTAGAGACTTTAAAACAGAGAAATTATACTGGATTTTCCAACTGGACCCAATCTATTCACATGAGCCCTTAAAAGCAATGATTTTTCTCTGCTTGGAGTGCTGGAAAATGTGAAAGCAGGGAAGATCAGAGGGACCCTAAGACTGAGAAAGACTTTCCCCACCTTGGCCATATGGAAAACACTGGAAAGAATGAATTGAGGAGTCTTTATGAACAAAGACTGTCTCATTGCTAACCACCAGGAGGAAAATTCAGTTCTGTAACTGAATTCACACACCACCTGAAATGTTTGAAAATAAATTCTTCCCAAGAGCCTGCAGAACAAAGTGCAATCCTGCCCATGTCTTACTTCTGTCTGTGAAACACTGTACAGTTAGCAAACTGAGCAACGCGATGCTTGGTCCTCTGACCTGCAGAACTGGGAGATGACAAGTTTGTGCTCTTTCCATTCATAAATGTGTGTAATCTATTATGGCAGCAATAAAAAAAAAAAAAAAAAAAAAACTAAGGCAATAATGAAAGAAAAAAAGAAAGACCTAGTGAGGAACATGGATCTAGTCTCAGTTGTTTGAAAGGATTCAAAATACCCCAAAGGCCACCAACATTGCTTATATGGTTCAGTGAAACTTTAAGCTAACATTTGAAAAACATAGTGAGGTAACTTCAAACAACTTTATTTAGAGATAATTTATTTTTTCGTATGGCTCAATTTTTAAAAATAGAAGTCAAGTTTCACATTTCCTTGTATGCTTCCTCCACCTTGGAAATTCAGTTCATTATTCTGTACTAGTTTGAACTGCACTTTGGTAGATGCTCATTCTAACTTCTTCATTAAAAACAGTCCATTTCTCTCCATTTGAAAAACATTTCATTTATAGATTTTTTTCTAGGATTCACATTTATAAGTCGTTTTAAAAAATATTCTGTATATTCCTTTCTCTAGGTTGTAAACCCAGTATCAAGTAAATAGTATATCTCTTTCCTCTTGATCTAATTTTAATTTAAGAAGATACATTTTGTTGTTATTATTACATATATTTCATGTCTTCTTAAATTATTATTGTTAAATTTAAGCTTTGCAGAGTTATTATCAGGGAATGTGACCTTTACAATAACAACATTTTTGTCCAATGCTTTGTGACATATATACTAAATGTATACATTTATATAAGTTAATTAATTCAACTCTATACTATATATGTATATGTATATATATATATATATATATATAAATTATCCCTTTCTCATTTTAAGATTATGGTATTAAGTTGACACTTTACTCTTTTCCTGCAAATTGTATAGTAACAAGAAGAAAACTTTTTTATTATTATTCCTTTTAAAGGAAGATATCCTATTCTTCAGCCTGTATGGGCCACAGTGCTGAGCAGCAACTTTAGAAGCCAAGGCCTGCTTCCTCCACCATCCCCTTCCCCAAACCAACTGAAAAAATTTTAAAGTTAATACAATTTATCTTTATGAAACTGCAAGTGATTTAAAAGCAAGGGCTTCCCTGGTGGCTCAGATGGTAAAGAATCTGCCTGCAATGCAGGAGACCTGGGTTCAATCCCTGGGTTAGGAAGATCCCCCGGAGAAGGAAATGGCTACTCACCCCAGTATTCTTGCTTGGAGAACCTCAAGGACAGAGGAGCCTGGGGTTCCAAAGAATGGAGCACTACTGGGCAACCAGAGTCGGCCATGACTGAGTGACCAACAGCTACATATATGTGATTTCAACTTCCAAATACTGTAATTAAAGGGGCAGAAAGAATGAAAAATCAAAAACAAACCAAAAAAAGCAGTAAAATCTATATGTGAGGTGAAGTCTAGATGGTGTCAGAGCTTGTCCTCAAAGATATCCATAAACAAATGGTCAGGAGGACAGCCTGAGATGAAAAACTTAAATGCTTTATTTGGAACAACAAGCATTGTTAACATGCTTTAATAACAGATGCTCTGCTGTCTCCTTGTTTATGAATACCAAGGGGGCAGTTTAAATGTAGGTTTCACAGACAAGTTATTATTCCAGGAGGCCACTTATCTGTGTGGTGGGGAGGCCAATTAAGACTTCAAACTGTAAATACTCTCTAGTTTAATATTGCTCTAAGGTGGAGAGAGTGATCAATTAAGCTTACAATTCCATCTGTGTGAAACCCATGTTTCAAAGATGAATACTGAAGATGGAAATAGATTGTGAATATATAAAGCTATCTCAGAAATACAGAACATGAAATATGAAAAGCAATTGCAAGCAAATAATGTTCTTTAGAAAATATGTGAAATAATATGTGTGTAAGTGTATGTATGCATCTATTTTATATACATCTGTATTTATCTATCCATCTTCATAATACAAAACAAAAATTCTGAAACAAAATATCTAGAGCTAAAATGATAACAAAGGAATGAATCAACCTCATATTTATAATTTTAGACAGAGACCACATGTAACAATGTGAAAGCAGGTCATTGCTGCCATAAATTATCTACCCTCCTGTAAATGGATTTCACTTTAATGATACTTATAATTCTGACTTTATTATTTAAAGATGCTCTTTCATCCTGACATACAATTTGAGAGAATAATTCTATTTTATTGTGTTTCTGCTTTGAATTAAATGAGCTACATAAATTCCTCTAATAAAAGCAAAATGACATTTTTAAAATTCTTGATATCACATCTACAGAAATCTGCTTAACCTTGCTTATATTCTTTCATTATTGATTTTCTTAACATCTTAACATAATGAGAGAATTCAGAAATACAGCTGATAAAACTACAACTCTGAGACAGTCTAACACGCTGTGAAGTATTTTGACAAGCCTTGCCTTCTGCCACCCCCGGAAAAAGCATAAAAGTGTATTAAAACTAAAATAACTATAGCTAATACCCATTAGCTTCAACCTAGTTTCACGTAGTATTTAGAAGTTGTCCCAGTTAAATCCATCAAAACACAAACCGTGCTAGGACAGGAGAGTTTTGTCCCTAAGGGCCCTTTCTTATAATTGCAGACCCATCAGATTTTTAAGTCATATGGAAAGTCAATATGGAATCTCCAGGGAAGCTAGTTCTTTCCCAACTTTTCTATTTTTCTATTACTATGTTCACCTCATTTCAACTCTCATTCAAATTTTAACAACTGCAAGAGTAGGCTTATTTCAGAGCCTCCTGACACATTTTTACCTGGTAGAAGATTCCAATACCCTTAGGGACCATATAAAAAATGCGCCACTTAAAAAGAATTTGCTGAAGTGCATTTATGAACTCACTCTCTATGCATTCAGCAGTACAAGTCTATAATTTTCTTCAAATGAAGCTTGGCCTTTGAGCATAGTTATACTTTGTATCAAAATTATGTGCAATTATTAAAATGCATGAAAAAAATCAGTAACCTTTAGGCCGCTGTTCTGATCATATAGGTCAAAGAAATGCCAAAAGACTATCTCTTCCATGCCCTGCCTCCAGGCCTGCGTGTGTGCTAAGTCGCTTCAGTTGTGTCCAACTGTTTGAGACCCTACAGACTATAGCCAGCCAGGCTCCTCTGTCCAAGGGATTCTCCAGGCAAGAATACTGGAGTCGGTTTCCATGCCCTCCTCAGGGGATCTTCCCAATCCTGGGTTTGAACTCACCTCTCTTATGTCTCCTGCATTGGCAGGCAGGTTCTTTATCACCTGCACCACCTGGGAAAACTCCTCCAGGCAGGACTGCATTACAGCCACCCTAAAAGGTTATTTTCTTTTTAAAACAACTCTCCAATTATTCTCTATAGGAAGATGGGCAAACACTTAATATCTTAATATAATTCTCATATTTAAAAAAAGGAGTTTGAGTAAGATAATATATGGTTGCTGACTATAAGTTAGGTTCTGGAAAGCCTTTTACAGTAAATAGCAAGAGACCATACTTACTAAAGAAAGAGCAAATTAGTTCCACTATCCTGCAAAAGCAGGTAACTAGTATGTGGGAAATTATAATCCATGGATACTTAAATCTCATTAAGTATTTCTCTCCTGTAACAAGGCAGAGGGTATATGAAGAAATGACTGTTCTAAAATGCAAATTCTTCCCTCGAATGTTTAACTCCTTTATCAATCTGATGAGCACTTATTTGTTTTTTTTTCCCCCAGTCTTCAAGTATTATTAAAAAAAAGCAAATTAAAAAAAAACTCCTGCGGAAAGAAACTAAGCTGAATTTGAAGCATAATGGCTTTTATAAACCAAGACTGCTATAGATATTTGCTGATATTTTCAAGTAAAATTGAAAATAATTGCTTCATTTGTAAAGCTTTATTAAAATTTTATGTTGTACATAGAAATATGAATCAAGAGATTCTTTAAAATATCAAAATGTTACTTATGTTGTACATTTATAGAAGTTAAAATGTTTACACTTCTATCTTAAGATTAGCTATGGTAAACATAATATTTTATTATTTTGTATTTTAATTTTGTGATCAAAATCTTATTGCATATAGATCTAGTGCTTCAGTTAGAGTCATATGTAAAGGTTTATGGAGGAATTACTTTTCTCATATGATAAAAACAAGAGAAAACTAATAAATAAAGCAAGACTAATCAGAAAAATGTTATCTTACTATTTTTAAAAAAATCTTCTATATATAAACATGAAAACAATAAACACACTTCCTTGAAATAAATTACCCAGGGCCATGAACTAAGAGATTGAAACATATATAGGAGCTTCAACCACATTTTCTCCTAGTGAATTCAGAACAAAATTCTATATTTTGTATTCATATCTAATCCATTTATCAGTGCATTCAAAGTATTTTAATAAATATCTTCAGTGTGTAACAAATTTTAATGATCTTTGTGAGAGTGAAAACTACAGAACAAGTGCCTCATAAAGTGCATGAAACAAAATGGGTGCAAAATATAAATATGGAAAACTAAACAGATGTGCCTATTAATGTTTTTCTATCTTGTCTAAAATGTCAATTACCATGCCTTTGATTCTCCTTCAAAAATGAGTTAAATAGTCATTTAACCAGTCCCAGTTCTTTATGGGCCATTACCATATTGTTTTGTTTAGTCTTTTTAGAAACTTCTGTTAATTTATCTTTGACAAATATTGATTCTTCCATCATTTGTGTATGCCTATTAATAAGTGAATTTATTGATGTTTCCTCTGGGTACAGATTGTCTCAAAATGAGTCCTTTTTTGTATAGAAATATATATGCATGTTTATAAATAAAGATATATTTAAAAATATTTCAAAAATTCAAAATTTAAAACCTATTGATATTGTATATATTTGTACAATCAATTTAACAAAATATTTGGAAGAATGACAATGCTTACGATTTCTTCACTTTCTAATATAAAGCCTACACTGACATTCTGCAAATATTCTATCTCTGCCTCATTTTTTCTTAATTTAATTATTAATATCTTTATTAATGTCCAGCATATGAAATTAAAGATATAATCTTGTAAGTAGAGACTGATGGTATAAGAGAAATGTTGATACATTATTTTTCTCCAGATTTAGGACAGAATATATCTTCCCGGACTGTGGGATTTTTGTTATGAGATGAACATTTTAGTAGAAAAAAGAACACAAATAAAAATTAAACAAAGGCAGTGTTTTTTTCTTAAGGATACTTGTGGAGAATGGTGTCTGTTTAGATCAAAATTTTCTAAGTCATCTTTAAAAAAAATTAAGAACGAAGAGAAAATAAAACTAAACATATATCTTTACTATAATTTGAAGGCAAAATATGTCAAATGCATAAACATTGTGCTGACAAAGGAAAAGGGAAGAAGAAACTTTCAAAAAAAGTTTAAAAGAACATAAGAAATCAAGACATTCAAATTCTTCCCCACAAATGGAATTTTTTCCATTGCCCAAAAAATGGAATTTAGTAAAAAATCAATTTATCAAATTGATAGAATATGTTGCAGTTGTAAATTATGTTTACACATATGTAAATGTGTAAATGTGTAAATATGTGTAAATGTAATTTACATATATATAAATATGATAGAATATGTTGCTATGATAAAAGATTAAATTTAAAAATAAAAAACCTCTAAAAACAGAAAATGACCAAAGAAAGGAAAAAGGAAAATTAGGATTGAATTTATGAAATAGATGGCAAAAAGAAAATCATAAAAAGATGAAGACTTGCTTTGAAAGTACCCCAGGAAGAATCAGTATCAGTTCAGTTGCTCAGCTGTGTCTGACTCTTTGCAACCCCATAAACCGCAGCTTGTCAGACCTCCCTGACGGGCACCAACTCCCATGTTTACCCAAACTCATGTCCATTGAGTCGTGATGCCATCCAACCATCTCACCTCTGTCATCCCCTTCTCCTGCCTTCAATCCTTCCCAACATCAGGATCTTTTCAAATGAGTCAGTTCTTCGCATCAGGTGGACAAAATATTGGAGTTTCAACTTCAACATCAGTCCTTCCAATGAACACGCAGGACTGATTTCCTTTAGGATGGACTAGTTGGATCTCCTTGCAGTCCAAGGGACTCTCAAGTGTCTTCTCCAACACCACAGTTCAAAAGCATCAGTTTTTCGGTGCTCAGCTTTCTTGATAGCCCAACTCACATCCATACATGACCACTGGGAAAACCATGACTAGACTAGACTAGCCTTGATGAGATGGACCTTTTGTTGGCAGAGTAATGTTTCTGCTTTTTAATATGCTGTCTAGGTTGGTCATAACTTTCATTCCAAGGAGTAAGCATCTTTTAGTTTCATGGCTGCAGTCACAATCTGCAGTGACTTTGGAGCCCCCCAAAATAAAGTCAGCCAGTGTTTCCAGTGTTTCCCATCTATTTGCCATGAAGTGATGGGACCAGATGCCATGATCTTAGTTTTCTGAATGTTGAGCTTTAAGCCAACTTTGTCACTCTCCTCTTTCACTTTCATCAAGAGGCTCTTTAGTTCCTCTTCACTCTCTGCCATAAGGGTGGTGTCATCTGCATATCTGTAGTCATTGGTATTTCTCCCGGCAATCTTGATTCCAGCTTGTGCTTCTTTCAGCCCAGTGATTCTCATGATGTACTCTGCATATAAGTTAAATAAGCATGGTGACAATATACAGCCTTGACATACTCCTTTTCCTATTTGGAACCAGTCTGTTGTTCCATGTCCAGTAGTAACTGTTGCTTCCTGACCTGCATACAGGTTTCTCAAGAGGCAGGTCAGGTTGTCTGATATCCCTATCTCTTTCAGAATGTTCCACAGTTTATTGTGATCCACACATCAAAGGCTTTGGCATAGTCAATAAAGCAGAAATAGAAGTTTTTCTGGAACTCTCTTGCTTTTTCAATGATCCAGCAAATGTTGGCAATTTGATCTCTGGTTCCTCTGCCTTTTCTAAAACCAGCTTGAACATCTGGAAGTTCACAGTTCAAGTATTGCCGAAGCCTGGCTTGGAGAATTTTGAGCATTACTTTACTAGTGTGTAAGATGTGTGGTAGTTTGAGCATCCTTTGGCATTGCCTTTCTTTGGGATTGGAATGAAAACTGACCTTTTCCAGTCCGGTGGCCACTGCTGAGTTTTCCAAATTTGCTGGCATATTGAGTGCAGCACTTTCACAGTATCATCTTTTAGGATTTGAAATGGCTCAACTGGAATTCCATCACCTCCATTAACTTTGTTCATAGAGATACTTCTTAAGGCCCACTTGACTTCACATTCCAGGATGTCTGGCTCTAGGTGAATGATCAAATCATAGTGATTATCTGGGTCGTGAAGATCTTTTTTTGTATAATTCTTTTGTGTATTCTTGCCACCTCTTCTTAATATCTTCTGCTTCTGTTAGGTCCACATCATTTCTGTCCTTTATTGAGCCCATCTTTGTATGAAATGTTCCCCTGGTATCTCTAATTTTCTTGAAGAGATCTCTAGTCTTCCCTATTCTATTGTTTTCCTCTATTTCTTTGCATTGATCGCTGAGAAAGGCTTTCTTATCTCTCCTTGCTATTCTTTGGAACTCTGCATTCAAATGGGTATATCTTTCCTTCTCTCCTTTGCTTTTGGCTTCTCTTCTTTTCACAGCTATTTGTAAGGCCTCCTCAGGCAGCTGTTTTGCTTTTATGCATTTCTTTATCTTGAGGATGGTCTTGATTCCTGTCTCCTGTACAATGTCACGAACCTCTGTCCATAGTTCATCAGGCTCTCTGTCTATCAGATCTAGTCCCTTAAATCTATTTCTCACCTCCACTGTATAGTCATAGGGATTTGATTTAGGTCATGCCTGAATGGTCTATCAGTTTTCCCTGCTTTCTTCAATTTAAGTCTGAATTTGGTAATAAGGGCATCATGAGCCACAGTCAGGTCCCGGTCTTGTGTTTGCTGACTGTATAGAGCTTCTCCATCTTTAGCTGCAAAGAATATAATCAATCCTATTTCAGTGTTGACCATCTGGTGATGTCCATGTGTAGAGTCTTCTCTTGTATTGTTGGAAGTGGGTGTTTGCTATGACCAGTACATTCTCTTGGCAAAACTCTATTAGCCTTTGCCATGCTTCATTCTGTACTCCAACGCCAAATTTGCCTGTTAGTCCAGGTATTTCTTGACTTCCTACTTTTGCATTCCAGTCCCGTATAAAAAAAAAAGACATCTTTTTTGGGGAAGGATAGATTAGAATAAAAATTAAAAAAAAAATTGTAGAAAACAGAAAACAACTAAAATATTGAAATTGAAAACAAAAATTTAAACTATATTTTTAAAACTATTGCATAAAAGTTTACTGAAATTGTCTGCTTCCAAAATAACGTTAATCAAAACTACATATTTTAGTACATAATTAAATTACTTAAAACTGTGTTCAGATATGAATTATTTACTAACACTTTGTATAAAAATTAAAAATATTTTAACTAAAATCTCTTCTCAATAAACTAAGAAAATAAAAAAAAACAGCAATGAACCAAAAAGCAGAAAGACAGGAAATATAAAGATAAAATAAAAATCAATTGATATAGAAAACAGAAACCTCATAAGAAATAAATCAAACCTAGCATTTAAAAAAAAGTGATTCGATAAGTAGATCAAGACTATTAATTCAATAAAAATGAAGAAAGGAAAACTACAATTAACAAAATAAGATATAATCAAGAGAAATGTCAAACTAGGATTTTTTAGTTAAAAAAGCATTTTTCATATAGCATGAAACCTCAATAAAATGGACATTATACTAGAGGAATTAAGTTGTCTCATTAGAAATGTAAAGTTCCAACAGACAAATAGTAGTGGGGAAGGAGAACATTTAAATAATCTATAGCACAAGACTCATCAACCCAAATGCCTTAAAGTTAGAATTGAAAGTCTTCAAATTGTTTTCAGAACTGTGATGGCTATATTCATGTGTCAGTTGGACTAGGCTATGGAGTGCTAGAAATTTGGTCAAAGATTGTTCCAGCTGTTTTCTATAAGGATTTTTTTTTTTTTTGAAGAGATAAACATTTAAATGAGGAGATGAAGTGAAGCGGGTTGTCTTCCCTAATGTAGGAGCGCTTTGAAAACTTGATTCGAATGTAAGGGCTGACCCTCTATATGTAAGATAAGTTTTTTTTCCTGACTGCTCTTGAGCTGGGACATCGGCAGCTTTCCAGCTGAAACAGCAGATTTTACTTTATCTGGAGCCTGCGGTCCTTAGGACTGGAAATACCCCATCAGCTCTCCAAGGTCTCTAGGTTGCTGACTCACCTTGCTGATTTGGGGACAGCAACCATAAATATATGATCAGCAACCATAAACAGCTGAGCCAATTCTTCATAAGAATTGTTCATAACATTTCTCTGTATGTACACACCTTATCAGTTCTGTTGCATTAGAGATTCCTAATGCAAGAAAACAGAAAATTGAGGGATTCAAAGATTATTTTCATGAAGCTAGTATAAAACTGGCATGCAACTTTCATTAAAAAGTAAAAAAAAAAAAAAAAAAAGGTAAATGACTCCATAATATCATTTATGAATTAAAGGTAAAAACATTAAATAAAATTTTAGTAAGCCACATTCATAATTGTCAGGGTTAGGTAACAAGGACTAGAGTATGCAAATGAATGTTGCAATAAGTTATAACACTTAGAATGTCATACTCTATAAGTCCATACTGACAAAAACAAATCAATCATCTTTAGAATAGAATAATAAGAAATTTGCTATAAATGATTGATAAAAATCACAATTTGACAACCATTACAATAATAATAAATTCAGGCAAGATTCATCAATAAACACTAAAGTTATTAAGTGATCGTATGAAGAATAATGTGATATTTATATAGCAAGAAAATCTCTCTCTACAAGGTGCTTACTAATTACAAAAGGTAAATCTGATTTTATAGTGAATTCACTTGGCAGATTCTATTTAAAAGCTGATCACAGAAGCTAATATTGCCTGGAAGTGAAATATGGAACAGTGTGTTATTGCTCTTACAGATGTTACACTGAAAAAATAGCATGCTTTTCTAGTACTATTCCTAAAATTGCATAATATGATTCCTATCAGAAACAAATATCAGACTTTTCCAATTGAGAGTCATTCTTCAAAATAAATGTTCTACTATCTTCACAAATGCCAAGGCCATGAAAGACAGACTAAGGAAACAGTCCAAATTAAAGATGACTAAATAATGTGACAACTACATGCAACTGTGATTTTGAATTGGATGTAAAATCAGAATTTGTTTTTTTTTTTTTTCTATAAAGGACATATATTATTGGGCTAAAGGAAAATGTTAAAAAAGTCTATAGATTAGAAAATAGTTTTAATTTTTTGATATTTTTCTGATTTTGATCATTCGCTTGTGGTTATAGAAGATAATTTTGCCGATATTTAAGTAACAGTACTAATGTACTCATTATAGATTTAAATAGCATTATGTATGTAACTTAGTCTCAAATGGCTCTATAATAATAATATCTATAAAATAATAAAGCAAACACAATAAAATGTTAGCATATGGGGATTTGTACATGGGAATATAGAGGATCTGAAATTTTTCTAGAAAATCTGAAAAGTTATTTCAAGATAAAATATTTAACAAACAGCTCTTGGATCTGAAATTTTTCTAGAAAATCTGAAAAGTTATTTCAAGATAAAATATTTAACAAACAGCTTTTTTTACTGGAGCTGCATTTTTACCATCAATTTGAAGAATAGATTAAAATATTATTATTTTATATTCCTGGTGTGGTTTTCCAGTTAGATCACTTTTCAGAGGATATGGAGTAATTAACACTGAAACAATGCATTTTTTTTGAAACAAATAGAGTTGTTATTTGTATATTGAAATGTCATGACATCCATGATGGTTGAAAAAAGTGACAACAACCTAAATGTGATTAAATTTGCATGCAAAAATTAAAGCTATGTAAACCCCCACGTAGTATAATATTACAATTGAGATATCAAAAATGTGAACTATCCTAGAATTTTTTCCACTTCTGGGTGTTTGTTTCTTCTTTGTTACAGGCAAAAAGTGCAAAATACAAAAAGACTTAACACGAAGCAACAGTGTACACTTTATAATCTTATTGGGACAGGAAAAACAACAATGTATATATGATCAAAAAGGAAAATAAGACTTCAAAATGTACCTTTCTATCTTGTGAAATTAGCACAGCTATACAGTAGCTTGAGTACTCTTTGGCATTGCCTTTCTTTGGGATTGGAATGAAAACTGAGCTTTTTCTGTCTCGTGGCCACTGTTGACTTTTCCAAATTTGATGGCATATTGAATGCAGCACTTTAACAGCATCATCTTGTAGGATTTGAAATTAGTCAGTTCAGTTCAGTCTCTCAGTCATCTCCGACTATGCAATCCCATGGGCTGCAGCACGTCAGGCTTCCCTGTCCATCACCAACTCCCGGAGCTTATTCAAACTCATGTCCATTGAGTCAGTGATGCCATCCAACCATCTCATCCTCTGTCATCCTCTTCTCCTCCAACATTCAATCTTTCCCAACATTAGGGTCTTTTCAGATGAGTCAGTTCTTTTCATCAGGTGGCCAAATATTGGTGTTTCAACTTTGGCGTCAGTCCTTCCAATGAATATTCAACACTGATTTCCTTTAAGATGGACTGGTGGATCTCCTTGCAGTCCAAGGGACTCTCAAGAGTCTTCTCCAGAACCACTGTTCAAAAGCATCAATTCTTCAGCACTCAGCTTTCTTTATAGTCCAACTCTCACATCCATACATGACCACTGTTGTAGCTCAAACGATTTGAAATAGCTCAGCTGGAATTCCATCACCTCTACTAGCTTTGTAGTAAAGTTTCCTAAGGCCCAATTGACTTCACACTCCAGGATGTCTGGCTCTAGGTGAGTGACTGCATCATAGTGGTTATTTGTGTCATTAAGACCTTTCTTTGTAGAGTTATGTGTGTTCTTACCACTTCTTTTTAATCTCTTCTCCTTCTCTTTGACCCAGATTGTTTCTGTCCTATATTGTGTCCATCTTTGTATGAAATGTTCCCTTAGTAACTCTAATTTTCTTAAAGAGATCTCTATTCTTTCTCATTCTATTGTTTTCCTCAAAGGACATGAGTCTGAGCAAACTCCAGCAGAGGAGTGAAGGACAGAGGAGCTTGGCTTGCTACATACAGTCCATAGGATCACAAAAAGTTGAACATTACTTTAGCAACTGATGAACAACAAATGTAAAAGTAGCACTAAATACAATTCTATTTTAGTGATGCTGACAGCATTCTGATATGGCAGCCATTATAAATATTCAGCAATTAACTGACAACAATCTGCTTTTCACCACCTTAGAATTTTGAAGAATCTTTTGAAATTCTTCACATGGTCTGAGTCTCACTAGAAAATCATTATAAGGAAACTGGATCTGATTTGTCTTTTTTTCTTTTGATAAATTTCTATGAAACAAGCACACACAATAAGAAACATTTCCTAAACTATATACCAGAGATGTTCTGATAGAACTATAGAGTTAATAAGAGATCATGATATAGAAATATGTCTAACTAGTCATTCCTTCTTTTTTATGTATTTATTAACAACAACTATATTCAAATAAGTAAGTGTGCTCTTAGAATATTCAAGTTTTCAAAGAATGAACTCTTCAAGTTCTATACTCCAAATGTAGAAATGAATATGTTTGACTTTAAGGAGACTATTTAAAAATCAAAGAAATATCTGGCCACTACCAAACTTGAAAGCAACTTGAAAGCAATTTATACCATATTGCCAAAAGTAATCATATAATGGCATAACACTATCTTATGAAGGTGTATATTACTGTCTTATTTCACCAAAGTGTAAACGCGCAAAAGTGAGTTAAGAGGATAGAATTTTTTTTTAAGTTATAGATAGCTTGATAACTAGTTATTCATCGAAGCATTTAACTAGTATGTATCACTTCCTGTTACCTCACATGGTCTTCACTTATGGCAGACTGACAAAGATCCAGGGCCACTTTTCCTTTCCAGAACTTGCATTATAAAATAAAAGAAATACAAGAATTGGGTTGTGTGTGTTAATTTGCTTCAGTTGTGGCCAACTCTTTGTGACCCTATGGACTGTAACCCCCCAGACTCCTTTGTCCATGGGATTCTCCAGGCAGGAATACTGGAGTGAGCTGCCATGCCCTTCTTCAGGGGATCTTCCTGACCTGGGGATCTCCTGAAGCTCCTGCATTGCAGACGGGTTTTTTACCACTGAGCCACCACCACCAGTTAGCCCCAAATTGGGTTGTACTGGGCAATAATCTCAGGGGTAGAAATTTCAACCAATGTGGGATAACCTTTGTGTTGTGATATGGTCTATGTGTAAGGGAATGCCAGGCTTCTCCCAAAAAAGGTCCAACTTGCTTTTCTTTATTGCTTTTCCTTTTTTCACTATTTTCTATTATGTGGGATGTTCAGACACGCTCCTATCCAGGAGAGTTCCTTCCAATGCTGTGTCATCATCGCCTCTCTTTTCCTCTCTGAAAACCTGATATGACCTTGTTTAAAGTATTGAAGAGTAGTGAGAGTCAAGATTCATAAGTTTATTTAATGTAAAGAATAGAAAATTAGAAATTTTACCTTACTTTGTTTCTAGACCTTAAGATTCCTTTAGACCATGAGATAAGTTTGCTTCATGCTTAAGCCTAAATCAAAATGTATTTCACTGAGATTTGGAGCTGACTTTCACCCACTGTAGTATGACCTACATCTGTTAGTCTCTGACTACAGTATGACTGCTATAATGGACTTAGCATTTTTTTTTAATTTTTTTTATTTGCTTTGGATTTATTTGATATGTTTATATCACTCTTAATATTACTTAACAATGTGATTCTTTTTTTTTTTTTTGTGGGTTTTGTCATACATTGATATGAATCAGCCATGGATTTACTTAGCATTTTATGCTGAAAGGGAAAAGTGAAGTCATTCAGTTGTGTCCAACTCTTTGTGACCCCATGGACTGTAGCCCACCAGGCTTCTCCATTCATGGGGTTTTCCAGGCAAGAGTACTGGAGTAGGTTGCCATTTCCTTCTCCAGGGGATATCTTCCCCACCCAGGGATAGAACCCAGGTCTCCTGCATTAAAGGCAGACGCTTTACCCTCTGAGCCACCAGGGAAGTCATAACATTGTATGCTAGTTAGTTCTAATTAACCTAATGAGTGCATGTATTCAAGGTATATTACAACATACTATATTCTCTTTTTCTAGTGACAAAGCAAAAGTGTAAATGGGATAAATATACAAATGGATAATGGGTAATTAAGAGATTGATATATTGATTAAATCACAAGTATGTTGTCTAGTAGACTTAAAGCATTTTTCAGAAACATCAAGGAAGAAACAAAAAGTTGAGTTTACATATTGCTACAACTCCTGACTTTTAAAGAGTAAAAAAAAAATTTTTAGTGTGGCTCAATGCCATAACTGTGATTAGAAAGTGACAGGAGTGAAGATAAAGTAAGAAAATTAAGTCTCTGAGGAACAGAATGGCAAAGATCTTTGATAATTAGAACCAAAGCCTTTCATAGTGGCTAGTTCAAATCCACCTGATTTTAGCACAGGCCAAAAGTGCTTGATCTAATGGATGTTCAGTATAACTCATTAAGCAAAGACAAATGAGTAGCCCTCCCCTGGGTGATCAGCAATCACATCTTCAAATCTACAATAGAAATGGCAAACTCATTACCTAACTTAAAAAAGTTGGCAAATAATAAAATGGAAAAAGAGAATAACTCATTATACATAGTACAAATGGAGACTTTTAGGAAAAAGTTTTTTAAGCTATTCTCTTTATCTTTTCTTAAATTTGGCCTACTAATTTTGAAACTAAACTATATTTTGAAGATCAATAAGGTGATAAAATGCTAGACAGCTCATCTTTCCAAGCAAAAGACCTCTATTAACTAAAATGTTTTATTCTTAACTTACTATTAAAAAATATCATAAATATTATTTCAGTCATGGTGGTGTTGAAGTTCATGTTTTTAAGCCTTTCCTTGGTTCTGAACATGTAGCAATGGGAGATAAAAGAAAAAAATAATGAGATATTATAACAAAAAATATTGAAAAATTAAGAACAATAGAAGAAGGAAAAACAAGAGCCCCAAACCAAAGTGCTCTGGGTGAAAATCTTAATATGTATCCTATTGAATCAGAATTAGCCAAGAAAATTGGGACTATGACTCAAATGGGTAATGAAATGAAAGGTGTTCCATTTCATTTACTTGCTAGGGTTTTGATTTGCTATCCTCCTGAGTTTATATGGATGTTAACAAAAAAGCTGCTACAGAACATCGGTGTTGCTTCTTACATAGGAAAGGAAGCAGAAAAGACGATTAAGGTCATGATTTGAAACAAGATTTGACCACATCTCTGATTCCCTAATCTACTGTTTTAGATAATCTGAGATGCTGTTATAAAACCTAATACTAGACAGGGCCCCAAAGGTGCCAAGACAAAAATAAGACAGAAAGTGTGAAATCCAAAAATGAGAGACTGCAAAATTCCAAAACAAGTGAAGAAATTGGCCCTAGGATGGGCATCCAATAAATTCAAAACCTAAGAATTGAATTTACTGCTCTTGGAATTAAAAAAATAATCTTAGGAGAGTTAAATATAAATGTAATAAGATAGAGAAAAAATGAAATAATAGAATATATCTATAAAATAAAATGTCAAAAAAATAAATAAATTATAGATATTTAAGTAGGGAGAATCATTAACCCAGACTCTAACTTAAAAAGACATAGATACAAAAACATAACTAATTAGAAATACAAACACACACAGGCATGACTAGTAGGAACCGGCACCACCACAAAGTATATTGAATATATCGCTTGGCAGTACTTGAGGAGGAAGTCTGTGGGCTGAGTGGAGGCAGTGTGTCCCAATAAGAAAAAAAAAAAGAAAAGGTAAATACTTTATCATTAAGTGTTCTGTTTTTCCTCTGTGCTGTGTGTGTGTGCTCAGTCACCTCAATCATGTCAGACTCTGTGACCCCACGGACTGAAGAAGCATGCCAGGCTCCTCTGGGATTCTCCAGGCGAGAATACTGAAGTGTGTTGCTGAGCCCTCCTCTAGGGGATCTTCACGGCCCAGGAATCGAACACGTATCTCCGGTGTACCTTGCACCGCGGGCAGGCTCACTACCCACTAAGCCACCTGGAAAGCTTTTCCTCTAGTATTTAGCAAATCTGTGAACATAATAATCATTCACCAATGAAAAGGTTTAAGAAAGTGAAGTCAGGAAAAAATATATTAATGGAACAAGTTTAAATATAAAAATATAAATGTTTGGCCTAATAGTAACATCAATGCATCCTCAAATTACTATAACAAATACCATTTAAAAGAAAACACTGTTGGGCTATATGGTCTCTGTGATAAGATGAAGATTTAATAAAGATTTCAAAATGTTACAAGTGTTTTTGTTTTGTATGAAATATATGTTTCTATTATACATTCCAACTGGAAAAACAAATGGAGAAAAGAGAGGCATTTTGAAACCAATGGGGTGGATATACTTATAAATGATACACAATGAAAATCCCAAATGAGTGAAAAATAAAATATGAGAAATGAAAGATAGAAAGGGAAATGAGAATTGCAGGGAATAATGAAAAACATTGTCTTCAAACACTGGTTAGTGTAGTAACAATTAGCTTAGCAATGAAATATTTTGTAAATGTGCTTGTTTGCACTTAGAAATAAGGAAACATATCATTTCAGATTGATTTTTTTCTTGTCATTTAACAGAAAGAAAATAGTGCCCCTTTTAACCAGGAGCTCATTCATTTCAGTGATGGCTTTAATGATAGTTAATCATGATAATGGCAGTGGATGATGTAACCACTCATAATTAGTTCAGACTTGTTTTTGTGTATATTTAAAGCAAAAGACAGCTTTTTCCAGAGACTTCAATTCTTTCTGCTCTATTTCCTCTCCTAACTTAAAACTTAACATTTAACACACAGACACATATTCCTTCTATATATCTACATATCAAAGGATGTGTAAAGTACATATATTTAGTCAAAAAGACACAGTTATTAATGAATTATAATATTTTTACAAAATGCTCTGCTTCTACTAACATATTCCCAGATGCTTCTATCCTCCAAGCGTATATACCCACAGAAGAGAGGGATGGAAGGGACATACAAAAAGAAAAGAGGGAGGGAAGAGTTTGAATGATATGAAAAACATTTTCTCTAATTTGATATATGGTTATCACCTTTCTTAAATGTGTTTGACATAAAAAATTAGCAGTGTATCATCAAGTTAATCAGTTTAAGTAGAAAGTTTTAAGATAAAATCTAGAATGATCACACTATTAAAAAGGCAAACAAACCAACCAATAACCAGTGGTAGCAAGCTAATGATCCATTAAAGCTATTTCTAAATGTACTAATTGGGGGTCAATTGCCTTAAAATTTGACTTTATTTATGATTCCTGCAGAAGGATATTTGAACTGCAAATCACTTGCATAGTTATTTTCCCAAATTATATGTTCATGAAAGTCATTAGAAACCTACTATATCTTATAATTACTAAAATAAACTTTAAATATTTAAGTATTAAGTTATGACTTGAAGCATGAGGAAAAAAGATAAGATCATTTCTCTATTCAGAGAAACATATTCTGGAAATATTTCATTTCTATAGACTTAATTCTTGCTAAGGGAAAAAGAGAATTAACTTCTGTATTTAATTTTTTGTTCCACAAGTTTCTTCTTCTATGCACCCCCAACTCCCAATGAGAAACTTAGATGAACAAGGTTTGTCTTTGGGAAGTCGTCTTCTAACTAGAGTTATTGGATGTAGAGTAATGACAAGTTTCATTCTACATCTATAGTAAGTATTAGAAATGTAAAAATCAACCTAAATGGGAAAAGAATTTAAAAAAAGAATAGATGCATGTATAACAGAATCAATTTGCTGTACACCTAAAACACATGTTGATCAACTCTATTCCAATATAAATAAAAAGTTTAAAAAAGGAATGCACCATATGAAGGGGTTTCCCAGGTGATACCTGTGATAAAGAACCTGCCTGCCAATGCAGGAGACATAAAACGTGTGGGCTTGATCCCTGGGTTGGGAAAATCTCCTGGAGAAGGTCACGGCAACCCACTCCATTATTCTGGTCTGGGGAATCCAATGGACGGAGAGGCCTGGTAGACAACAGTCCAGAGAGTCGGACACATAAGTGACTTAGCATGCATGCATGCACCATATGAAGATGTAATGCTTCACATGCAATATATATGCAAGTTATGTGTACCAAGTTATGTGTACCCCAGCTAATTGACAAAGACATTGCTTCTTATTTGTCATATTTTCTGAGATCATTCTCTTCAAAATGACTTATCTGTTTTCATACATATTCTATCTTTTAAAACTCTGGGAGTGTTAGAACAATAGAATGACTAGAATGCTCTTATATATTTGATATATGTTGAGAGAATTTTAAAATATTTGACAGAAAAGAAATGTGGTTAAATGCTCAGATTTCACTTTTAGTTCTTAGATACATATGTAAATATTTCCCTGGAAACTTTCTCTTTATTTCCATTCTCTTCTCTGCCAATTATTCAGTAAATATTCTACTTTGGTTTCAAACCATGCAATTAGCTTTCTAAGTAAAACACACCTGGAAAACAAAGTACTGTCTCTATTAAATAAAACACTAGACAGAGTGTTTCTGCATGGTGAGCGTCAAGAATAGAATGCAATATATCATGATTACGTAAATTTCCTAATGAGTTTGACAGTAATAACAATACTCAACATATTGTTAACTGGAAGCAATCAAAAGATAACATCTAGATACACAAAAAACTTTAAAAATAATTTCTCTTATTTCATAACCCCCAGTGAGTTTAACACATTGGGCTTCCCCAATGGTTCAGATGATCAAGAAATCAGCCTGCAGTGTGGGAGACTAAGGTTTGATTCCTGGGTTGGGAAGATCCCCTAGAGGAGGGCATGGCAAATCACTCCAATTTTCTCACCTGGAGAATCCCCATGGACAGAGGAGACTGGTGGGCTACAGTCCATGAGGTCACAAAGAGTCAGACATGACTGAGCAACTAAGCATAGCACAATGCATTTAAAATTTCTGTGTCAGCCCAAAAATGCAATTTTAAACTATATATCTATATTCTGCATTTCTTATTTTGTTTTGATATCTGTGACTTTGTGCTTTGATGGCAAGTAATCTTTAATATCTGATGTATACATACATACACACATATATAAACAGATATTACATCTGTAAATAGGAAATTTAAATTAAGGGTGGCAAAAAGGCATGGAAATATGTAATAAAAGCATTCATGTATACAATCAATTCAAGAGGGAATACAAATATAGAAAAAAATGTGTGCCGATCTGACCATATCTGGCAAAAGTATGGATAATCTATAAAATGTGTTTGAAACAACTGCTATTCACCAGGTAACAGAACGAAAAGAAAGCATTTAATTTGACACTGACTAGCAGTTATTTCATAAACATGAAGAGTTAAGATAAAACTCAGACATGAAGAGGAAAGAGAACAAACAAAAAGATTTAGAACACAGAATGGTAAGCTTGCAGATAGAAGTCGTGTTTGAGTGGGGCTGAGAGGCTGCACACGAATGGAGGCAGAAGGTGAACAGCTTTGTTCCCCATAGTTAGATGCTGTTTTTTGGATCCAGGGGGCATTGGGAGCACTGAAAATCCTGTGTAAAGGAACACGTGGTTACCTGCCAGAATTGAAAGGGGTTTAGATGTAGAAGAGAGAATGCTGCAGATTGGTCCTGTTTGAATTGATAAGGAGCAGGAGTCAGGATTTAGCAGCAGAAATAAATTAGAGTAAAAATAAGAATGCAAAGAAAACATAACATTCAGAGAAATCCTGAATAACACATCCTAGGAGGTAGAGCAGATGAAGGGAGATCAGAATTTAAAACACATTCCTTTCAATACATGCATTTGTGCTACCATGCACAAATTGTCCAAGGCAAAATGATATAGGGCAGAAACACATGAGATTTTCCATATCATGCCTAATTTTGATCCTAATTTCTTTTCTGTTAATTGTTTTCTTCATCAAGCAAATTAACTTATTACAATCAGAGTTTCCTTATCTGTTAAATGTGAATGGTATTATAGTTGACATTAGATATCTCAATATGTTTTGCAAAATACAATTGAGTTTATTTTTACCAGTTTAAAAACGATATTATGTTAGCAGCTATCATAAAAGACTTTAAATTTTTCCAGGTTAGACAAAAGCACGAGTTTGTATGTACACAAATCTGTTTGAGTTTTGATTAATTTACACATATTTTATAGTATTATATAGACAATAAAATTTCCACAAGTCCACTGAGGCATGGAGTTTGTACAGGTGCATTTATCTTAATCATGAATTATTATAACTAGATCACTTAATATGGATGCATTCTGATTATATCCATTTAAATAATTTGGTTTTTGTACTTGTTTTAAAAGAGCCAAAAAATAGTCATCCCTTCTAACATATTGAGATATCCAGCTTAGAAGGTTCTGTTCTGACTTTTTGTATTAATTCTCAGTTTGGTATGAACAAATGAAGCTGTACCATATTTGATATACTTGTGGGTTATTGCCTTAATGGGCCTATTTCCATTATATTATAATCATCAACTTAGTATGTAATGAACAAGAATGAGACAGCAAACAGATAGTTTATATGTGTGCATTTATCTTAATTATGAAATTATTATAACTAGATTATTTAACATAGATGCATTCCTGACTTAGTGATAATTAAGCAAAGATGTTTCTGGAGAGTTTGATTTTATAGTAGGTGTGTAAGTTATGGAACGGTTAGACTAGGAAACCTCTAGTTTCTAGGTAGTACCCAAAGATTATGATGTTAAGAGTCATTTTTAAAGACCCCGTGGTTCTCATTGGTCTTTTCCAATCTCAATCTCTCACTGTCAGAACTCAATCTCAGGGTGGAAATGTAAGAGTATTATATAAAAATGATTGAATAGTGATGCTAAAACTATACGACTAACTGAAAAGATCTTTATGGCATGCATCGAAAACAAAAACAACAACAACAACAAAATAAACACTATAAAGAAAAGGAGATCAGTAAGGCAACTGAATAAAGGTTATGGAAGTAAAGATATAGGAGATACCCCTCTGGGGTTAAGCCTGCAAAGAACATGGCTACCCATAGATATTGGTGGTGGCTTGCCGCTCAGTCGTGTCTGACTCTTTGTGACCCCACAGACTGCAGCTTGCCTGGCTCTCTGTCCATGAGATTTTCCAGTCAAGAATACTGGAGTGGGTTGCCATTTCCTACTCCAATCCATAGATATCAGAAAATTTTAAAAAATAAAATAAAATAAACCTAATTAGATTAACTAGGTTAACTTTCAACTGGCTACAAAATGTTTTTATGGCAGTAGGCAAAGTAAGAATTTTTAAGCTAAAATATTATTCTTAGGATATAGATAGTTTATATTGCTCATTTCCAAAACAGGTTCAGAATCTGACATAAAGTTAGGGCTTTTAAAATGTGAAATTAATTGAAATTAAATTGATTTTGCATGCTATTAAATTTCTCAAAGGTATGGGGACCCATTGTAGGAAAAATCAGGCCATGCACAGGTACTTGTAATATTTGAAAGAACTAAAATTTCCTAGTCAGCATTCAAAAATATTAATAATATTAGTGAGTTAATTTTTAATATATATTGCTTAAAAAGCAAGGAATTATATCTAGTTTCAAGAACACACTTCCATAATTACTTGAGAACTTCTTTGTGATTTTTTTTCTCTCTATGACTATGTGATATAAGTGAAAGTTATTTCTAAATTTATATTTGATGTATTTATAGGATAAAATCACATTTTTAAACACTATTTTCCTATGATGCCTATACTATCTTAGGGGACTGATGAAAACTAGTGACTGATATAAAACATAAGCTGAACTAGAATACAGAAGAAAGGTAATAAAATTCAGGTTAGTAGTTAAAATTAAAAATTAGAACAGAATCTTGTGGTATACAAAAATAAATGATCTGGAAAAATTCTGTTTTTAAAGCTGTCAAACAGTGTCAAAGATCATGGTCATTAGAATCAGCCATACTTACTCTTGGGTTATATTTTATTCTGAGTTTTATATACATTTTGTCATGTTAAATAAGCAATGTGAAGCCCAATTTCCAAGTCAGTGTAATGTTGACAACAAGAATTATTTTATGGAACTGTTATGAGACTAAAAAGGATAATATTGAAATATGCCTCAAATCATTTCTCCCTAGATGATGATCAATTAATGATGGCTACAATTATTGCTAATTTCATGTTATTAATAAAAGCTATATACATTATCATAATTGCAAAATTCATAAACAATTTAAATTTTGTGAATTCATAGAGAGCAGGATCATCTGAATTTTTCCATTATCACAAAATTTTCCTGAAACCCCATTGACTGCATTATGCCAGGCTTCCCCATCCTCCACCATCTCCCAGAGTTTGTTCAAACTCATGTCCATTGAATCATTGATGCCATGCAACCATCTCATCCTCTGTCATCCCCTTGTCCTCCTACCTTCAATCTTTCCCAGCATGAGAGTCTTTTCCAATGAGTCAGCTCTTTGCATCAGGTGGCCAAAGTATTGGAGCTTCAGTATCAATCCTTCCAATGAATATTCAGGGTTGATTTCACCTAGGATTGTCTGGTTTGATCTCCTCACAGTCCAAGGGACTCTCAAGAGTCTTCTTCAAACCATAATTCAAAAGCAGCAGTTCTTCAGCACTCTGGCTTCTTTATGGTCAAACTCCCACATGCAGACATGACTACTAGAAAAACCATAGCTTTGACTATATGGACACCTCCCTATTGGCTCAGTGCTAAAGAATTTGCCTACAATGCAAGAGACACAGGTTCGATTCCTGGGTCGGAAAGATCCCTTGGAGAAGGAAATGGCAATCCACTCCAGTATTCTTGCCTGGAGAATCCCATGGACAGAGGAGCCTGGCAGGATACAGTCCATGGGGTGACAAGAGTTGGACACAACTTAGCGACTAAACCACCATCACCACCTTTATCAACAAAGTGTTGTCTCTGCTTTTAAACACTCTGTCTAGGTTTGTCATAGCTTTTCTTCTAAGGAGCAAGTGTCTTTTAATTTCAGGACTGTAGTCATCATCTGCAGTGATTTTGGAGCCCAAGAAGATAAAGTCTGCCACTCCTTTGCTTCCCTATCTATTTGCTATGAAGTGATGGAACAAGATGTCGTGATCTTAGTTTTTTGAATGTTGAGTTTTAAGCCAGCTTTTTCACTCTCCTCTTTCACCTTCATCAGGAGGTTCTTTAGTTCCTCTTCACATTCTGCCATTAGGGTGGTGTCATCTGCAATCAGAAGTTATTGATGTTTCTCCTGGCAATCTTGATTCCAGCTTGTGTTTCATACAGCCCAGCATTTCACATGATGTACTCTGCATACAGTTTAAGTAAACAGGGTGACAATCACTAGTATAGCTGGACCTAATATGATAGGCCTCAGAGATCAGGCAGAAGGCACATTACCAACATCAAGGAAATTGCAGTTGAGAATTCCTAGGTGATTCTAGCTAGTGAAGCTCTTTTTATTTTGATTTAATTTTTTTCCTCAAATTGTAAAATTGTATACCCTCCAGTTGGATAAAGTACCATGCAGACTAGGTTTGGACAGCATATGGTCCTCTTGGAAAAACTCAGATCAAATCACAAGTGCCTAGGTTGGCATGCAAAGTACAAGCTACGTTGGGATCTCCTTTCTCCCCTTGGCAGGCATTCATCTGCAAAGCTGAGAGATTCCCAGAGAGAGAGAATCATTAAAGAACTAACAAAGGTGTCTTGTGACAGAATGTGCCATATCTTGATACCTGCTACTCCCATGAGGCATCAATGCCAGATCATAACAACAACAGTTATGAAAAGTCTCTTATTCTCTGTATGTCATCTCCCTCTCCCACAGGTCACTTTTGGTGAGACTGAAAAGAGCAAATATTGAAAGAAGCATGAGCTGGAATCTACAACAGAAAAGAAATCAACCACACACTTCCTTCTCATTCTCCAGAATGACTCTAGGTCTAAGGCACACACAGACTGGAGTGGAAGGTTTTAAGTTGAGTGGAAGTCCCTACTCTCGTTTGACTTTGACATTTAATTTAAAAACTTAAAATTACTTAAAAACTGTAAATTTAGGTGATTTCCCCAAATTTTTATTCAGAGATAAGAAAGAATGTACAATTTTGCTGTAGGCTATGGAGTAATAAAATTAAAATGCATTTCCTATCATCATACAGAGTCCAATATGTAACATATTACATGACTAATAAGCATCCAGTTAGAATCAGACATGGAACAATGGACTGGCTCAAAACTGGGAAAGGAGCACGTCAAGGTTGTATATTGTCACCCTGCTTATTAAATTTATATGCAGATTACATCATGCTAAATGCCTGGCTGGATGAAGCTCAAACTGGAATCAAGATTGCTGAGAGAAATATCAACAACCTCAGATATGCAGATGACACCACCTTTATGACAGAAAGTGAAGAGAAACTAAAGAGCCTCTAGATGAAGGTGAAAGAGGAGAGTGAAAAAGCTAACTTAAAACTCAACATTCAAAAAAACAAAGATCATGACGTCTGGTCGCATCACTTCATGGTAAACAGATGGGGAGAAAAATGGAAACAGTGACAGATTATTTTCTTGGGCTCCAAAATCACTGCAGATGGTGATTGCAGCTGTGAAATTAAAAGACACTTGCTCCATGGAAGCTATGGATCTTGACAAAGCTATGACAAGCCTAGACAGCATATTAAAAAGCAGAGATACCACTTTGCTAACAAATGTCCATAGGGTCAAAGCTATGGGCTTTCCAGTAGTCATGACTGAATGTGAGAGTTGGAACATAAAGAAGGCTGAGCACCAAAGAACTGATGCTTTCAAACTGTGGTGCTGAAGATTCTTGAGAGTCCCTTAGACAGTAAGGAGGTCAAGCCAATCAATCCTAAAGGAAATCAACCCTGAATATTCATTGAAAGGACTGATGCTGAAGCTGAAGCTCCAATACTTTGGCCACCTGATGGGAAGAGCCAGTTCATTTATAAAGACCCTGATGCTGGGAAAGATTGAAGGGAGGAGGAGAAGGGGGTGACAGAAGCTGAGATGGTTGGGTGGCATCACTGATTCAGTGGACATGAGTATGAGCAAACTCCAGAAGATGGTAAAGGACAGGGAAGTCTGGCATGCTGAAATCCATGGGGTCTCAAAGAGTTGGACATGACTGAGCAACTGAATAGCAAGAACAAAATAAGTATCCAGGAGAAAAGAAATTTAGTAGTGTTAAGAGAAAGTGCAAAATTTTGAAATGGAAAATAATATGATGTTTCCAGAAACAGCAAGTGCATTCTAAATATAATATGATCAAATATAAAATAACCCTACATATGAAAGTGTAGTTGCTCAGTCATGTCTGATTCTTTGTGACCCCATGGTCTGTAGCCTACCAGGCTCTTCAGTCCATGGAATTTTCCAGGCAACAGTACTGGAGTGGGTTGTCATTTCATTCCCCAGGGGATCTTCCCAACCCAAGGATCGAACCCGGGTCTCCCCCATTGCAGACAGATGCTTTACCATCTGGACCACCAGGGACGCCCACCCTATATATATATGTGTGTGTGTGTATGTATATATATATATATGCTGATACGTATTATAAAGAAATATATTCCTAGAGATATGCATTCAAGAGGACTTCCCTGAGACTCTGTCATTTGAGCTGGGTCATGTGGGGAGAGTACATCAAGTTGATAATGGTAGAAAAACATTCCAGGCAGAAAGTAAATGTGTAAAGGTGAAAGAAGTATGGTCTGTTTGATAAATTAAGAATGAATTGAGGAGAATGAATTAAGAAAGGAAAGATGGAGTATTAGAAGACAGGCCAGTAAATCGATTGGGACCACACTAAAAAATGCTTTGTATGCCATAATAATATTTGATTTCAGGTATGCATGAGAATTTTAGTGAAGGAATAGTAGTGATAAGATTTGAGCACTTGAAAAATAGCTTTTAAAAACAGAGTAAAAGCCACAGAAGTCTATTGTGTTAGTGTCCTATTTCTGCTATAACAAATTACTGTAAACTTTGTGACTTAACACGCACTTTAAGTTTTTAGAGTTGTGGATGTTACATATCAAAGTGGGTCACTCTGAGCTAAAATCAAGGTATCAGCAAAGTATCTCAAGGCTTTAGGTGAGAATCTGTTTGCCTTTCCTATCTTCTGGAAGATGCCCACATATCTTGGCAGATAGTCCTCTTTAACCAACTTCAAAGCCAGGAATAGCTGCCTGTATGTACTTTCTAGTGCTCACTTTTCTACCACACTCTTCCCCATTTAAAGAGTCATGTTACTACATTGCATGCACCAGGATACTCTCCTTACTGAGGTGAACCGATTAACAACCTCAATTCCATAAGAAGACATAATTCTCACTTACCACGTACCACACTGTGATACATTCTTAGGTTATAGCAGTTAGGACTTGCACATTTTTAGGGGAACATTATTCTGCTTCCCACAACTACTAATCAATGAATGACTGAGAAAATTCTGATGCTTAAAAAAGCAATGGAATAAATAATATTGGTTATAAATAATAACAGTATAAATGATAACAGTAATAATACTGTTGGGAGTATGGGTTAATATGTAAATTTTTCTGCAGTTCACAGTGCCAGAGAGATATTATTGAATAAAGAACTTGTAGAAGATTAGACAAAACACTATCAGGGATATACCTGGAGGTTTGGTGTGGGCAGATTCTATATATTTTTTTTAAATCAAACAGCAAAATGTTTGAAATTTTTAGTTTGTATATGGATAGAAAGGTTTCAATTAAAGATATTGCATTTACTTGTTATTAGACTTTTTAAAAGAATGTTTTCTAATTAACTGAGCTGTAAAAACATGAAAGCTATTTGATACGAGATTTCAGTAGACACAATATACAGTAGCTAGCTGGGTACACCATCTCTAGTAGTCATGATTGTGGTCTGCCTGCACCTGTTATTATTAAAGACTTACTTGACCTATTGGTCAATGGACTGGTCACATGATCTATGCAGAGCATTATCTGTGTGAATATGTCAGTAGCTTAGACCTATGATTCATCAGCAGACCTGTAATAGGTGAAGAGGATCTCCCTCGGTAATGTCCAAATCATATGTAAGAAGAGAAACTGTTTTAATTTTTGCTCCTGGAAACTGTTAAGAAATAAAATTGCAGGCAACCACTTCCATTGGCATATTTCCAGTCATCTAATGCTAAAATAATGGAGAATCAAAATATGAAATCATAAGCATATTCTGATCAGCTATCGCAGTGGTTCACAAGGTCAGAGATATTACTGACCTTCTTTGGTTAATTAATAAGAGCCAATAGATTCCCTTTAATAATTGAGCTAGTTCAGGTTATATTTCTTTGTAGTGAAAGAGCACATGACCTGACTCTTGAGAAACCTGTATGCAGGTCAGGAAGCAACAGTTAGAACTGGACATGGAACAACAGACTGGCTCCAAATAGGAAAAGGAGTATATTGTCACCCTATTTATTTAACTTATATGCAGAGTACATCATGAGAAACGCTGGGCTGGAAGAAGCCCAAGCTGGAATCAAGCTTGCTGGGAGAAATATCAATAACCTCAGATATGCAGATGACACCACCCTTACAGCAGAAAGTGAAGAGCTAAAGAGCCTCTTGATGAAAGTGAAAGAGGAGAGTGAAAAAGTTGGCTTAAAGCTCCACATTCAGAAAACTAAGATCATGGAATCTGGTCCCGTCACTTCATGGCAAATAGATGGGGAGACAGGGGAAACTGTGGCTGACTTTATTTTTCTGGGCTCCAAAATCACTGCAGATGGTGATTGCAGTCATGAAATTAAAAGACACTTACTCCTTGGAAGGAAAGTTACTACCAACCTAGACAGCATATTAAAAAGCAGAGACTTGACTTTACCAACAAAGGTCCATCTAGTCAAGGCTATGGCTTTTCCAGTAGTCATGCATGGATGTGAACTGTAAAGAAAGCTGAGTGCCGAAGAATTGATGCTTTTAAACTGTGGTGTTGGAGAAGACTCTTGAGAGTCCCTGGACTGCAAGGAGAGCCAAGCATTCCATCCTAAAGGAGATCAGTCCTGGGTGTTCACTGGAAGGAGTGATGCTGAGGCTGAAATTCCAATACTTTGGCAGCCTGATGGGAAGAGCTGACTCATTGGAAAAGACCCTGATGCTGGGAAAGACTGAGCGCAGGAGGAGAAGGGGACGACAGGGGATGAAATGGTTGGATGGCATCACCAACTCAGTGGACATGAGTTTGGGTGGACTCCGGGCGTTGGTGAAGGACAGGGAAGCTTGGCGTGCTGTGTTTCACGGGGTCACAAAGAATCTGACACGACTGAGCGACTGAACTGAACTGAACAGCATGGAAAATAAGTAAATAATTAATACTTTATGAAGTGATTTCAAATAAATCAATTTTTGACAACAATGAAAATACATTCCTCCTACTTACTATTTGATAATATAGTCTCTGAGTGTTGTTGTGTATTACATGCCACACTGACTTCAGATTACCTGATACCAACACAAAATGTGACCCAGACTATCTCCCTGAATTCTTCCTCTCCTGATTTCTACACAAACAAATTTATAAAATCCCCAAATTGTTTTTAGAATATCACAGAGTCCATGATCCAGTTTCACAAGCTATGTTGTATTATTCACTTATGTATTACTGCAGGTTTTCAGATGTGAAAAATTAAAGAAACAGCAGGCGATAATACATAATGAACAACACATATAAGTTTATTTCTGTTGGATATTCATTCAACAGCAGAGAATATTGTGTTGCAAAATGGAGGAAATGGTAAAATTTGAAATGGTCAGGTACGTTCTTCAATTTTAACTAACTATTCAGGATTCATTCAAAAATGTGACATAAATTTGCTGCCTAAGTAAAAATATAAATAGTTGCCAAGAAATGCAACATCACATCACTTTTTCCATTTGGAAGATCCTATATATATATTTTTAAAGTGTAAAAAGTGATCCTTTATGCTTCAAATGCCATCATCACTATCATCCCATAAATCTTACTAAACAACCAGTTGCACTTAAGAGGAAGATTAACTTGATTTATAATTCAGGGAACAAATCATTGAAATAATTTTACTGTAAGTAAACGTTTAGACTCAAATGATTAAAGATAATAAATTTATGAATTTATGAGTAATCAATAAGATTAACCTCTCTCTCTGTCTTTCTCTCTCTTTCTCTTTTTCTCCTTCTCTTTGGCCCTTAGGGAGGTTTAATGTGTCTAAATCAACGTAAAAAATCCTCACAACATTACTCTTGTAAATACTTCCCCTTTTCTCCTCAAAAAAAGAAATATAAGATAACTTACATTTTGGGCAGCAAATACTAAAGCTACATTTTCAAAATAAAGTTATCAGAATTTCAGTTTTAGTCTCCCATGAGAGGATGTTCATACAGATCTTTGATTATACGGACCTCATATACTTTATTCTACATTTCTATGAAATTTTGTACTCCATCTTGGAGGAAGCAGTTCAGGACTCAGAGATAGTTAAAATGAACTGGCACTGCTTTTTCATTTTCCTATCTTTATCTTAAACCTATCTTTATCTTCTTTTTCTTCTCCTCCATTCCTGAAAAGCTCTTTAGATAACACCTCTGACTTCTGGTTCTTCAATGTGTAATATTCCTATACCCTCAGGGAATCTGGAGGATTTAGCTAGCAGGAGTTAACCATCCTTTCAGTTATGTTCTCTTTAAGTGACTACCATATGTAAAACCTTGTAAAAATAATATTTTGTATTTACATTGCTACTGATGAGGCTCAGGGAAGGTGTCCCCAAACTCGGCAAAGTGGTGTATCAATTGCTTTGAATTAAAATTATTTGAGAAAGTCAGTACACAGAGGACCCTACAGTCCCTTGAAAGCAGGAACTATATCTCCATCCTTGCACCAGAAGAAAGATACATTCTTATAACAAGATATAGGGAATTAAGGGCCAAGGAGGCTATGTAAACAAACTCAACTCAGTTTCTTCACTAATTAGTACCCAAACATAAGTTTGTTTGTCTCATTAGTTCTTCACCAGTGTATTATTTCTTTGTCTGAAAGGTTTACAGACAACTTACTTTGGTTGCTTCTTGGGTTCAGCATTATGAGACCTCTTTGAGTATGAAACTATTATTTTTCTTCCTGCTAATATGCTTTGTGTCAATTTAATTATTAAAACCAGCCAAAAGAACACGGTGGTAGAGGGAAATTTTCCCCTCCTTGACAGTATTTTGACAGCATTTGCCAAATACTTACATGTTAATTAGTTTATGCATATCTGTGAAATGGGTGATAGTGATGAAATGCATCTTTGATGTTTGAAAAATGAGATAATTGAATGTTACAGAAATAGAGTGACTTGTCCAAGACACTAAAAATGTAATAATCAAATCAGGATGAGAGATCACTTCCCTAAATGCTGATTTCAATTCAACTCAGTTAATTCTGTTCAATAACACCCAAGCTCAAGGAAAAAACATCAAAGTACAGCTTTCCCTACCATAGATTTCTCTGTCTTTTCTAGAAGTCAGTATAAAATTTCTAGTGGACAAAATTTCTAGGTTTTCCTGTCTCCTCTGGCTTTTTTAATCTTGCTTGCAATTTCTTTTTTGTTACAGTGTATCTCGTGTAATTGAGTATATTTGGAGGTTTTTTTTTTCATATCTGTCCAACTTAGTCTTCTATATTTATTATAAAATATATATATAGTTGTAACTTTAATTATCATTTTCTTCTTTTTAACTTTCAATTTATCTCACCTTTTTTATACTCTTGAGTCTCTCTTTTTTAAAAATTCTTTTGGGCTAATAAAATTGTTTGAATTTTCCATTTTATCCTCTATCATATCATTAGTTTCACATTCTTTTTTAAGTTGTCCTAGATAATAATATGTATCATTAAATAATGACAGTTTAATACAGAAGTTCAAGGTATGCTTTTCCCAGCCTTTTCACATGTCTGCTTTGTATGTATTTGGCTTCATATTTTTTCCTTTGATTTGTTTACATACTTTCTATTGACTTACTTTCATTGTATACTAATTCCATTTCTGATTTTCTGTATACTGCTGCCAAAACCCATGAAACTGATGAAAAGTGGTCATATAATGAATAGTTTGAAGGTGAAATTCATAGACTCTTGTGATTAATTGAATGCATAGTTAAAGAGAAAGAGAGACTCAATTATTCTTGATTATGTGAAGAGTCAGGCAGGACTGAGCACAAACATATACACATGAACATTGATAGTGTTTTGCCTCTGGGCTATTTTTCATTGCTTAATCAAGACTTCTTAATGGGACATGCTTCAGAAAGGGTAGGCATATTATTTAGTTGATATGGTACAAGAGCAGTGTTTCTTTATAGCATGACAGGTTCCAAATCACTAGTATCTCAAGCAATTAAATTTGGGAGACTCAGGAGTTCTCTAGAGGTCTAGTGCTTAGGATGCAGCATTTTTATTGTTGTGGCTTGGGTTGAGTCTGGTCAGGGAACTGAAATTCTGCAAGTCACATGGTGCAGCCAAAATGAACAAACCAAAAATCCAAACAAAACAAAACAAAACTGGGAGACATTGAGCAAGAGTGTGCCATTGGAGAATAATATGTCTTCAGGCTTCCATTTTCCATTTTCTCTAGTATTTCCTCTGACTTTACATTTTCTCTAATATTTCCTCCTACTCTTGTATGAAGTGTTGCTAAAGTAACAGTGAGCATAACTAACATTCTCATTTTTCCAACCATTTTCTTAAGAGCTATAGATTCAATGGTCTATCTTCTAAAATACAGCAAGCAACAGTTTTATTAAATATTTTGGCATGACATAAGAAATCACCAGTTTTATAAATATTTCATTGCTATTGTTTGTAGAAATACTTTGCTATCAGTTATGTTTCTTTACTCATGTGACAGTCCAGTGTATATATGTAAATCAGAGTATTTCCACCCACAAAGCCATTCATGACAGACCTTCCTTCTATATTACTGTGTTTGACAACATGGTAAAATATGGTCTAAAACTTTTTGTGTTCTGCTTCTTCTAAGTCAGAAAGACACAAAGATGATGGTAAATAATAGTCTTTTAAAAAATTATGAAATCTGTATACAACATTCATATTCTATCAATACTTTCTTTTGTATCACTGTACAGAGCTCATGCAATGATGAAAAGTAGATAAGCGGTCATCTCCACTATGAAAAAAAAATCAAGATTTTTATTAAATAGACAAGATGAAAATGTATGATTTAGGAGTTATGCAGTTCCTGCATGACTAAAAAAATCATCACTTAATTTGAAAAATAAAAGATAAATTCACAAAAACCAAAGACAAAATCAAAGGAATAGACTCTGCCCTTTTTCAATATAAGAGGTTAAATGAAATCATAGTGCAAAGACATGGATGAATGAGGGGAAGTAATTTGGATTACTTTTACAATTTACTACATGCAGCAATTGTTTGCTCTAAAAAAGAGTTTGCTTCAAAATTTCACATTTCCCTAAAGTTATCACCATCTTAAGATATAAAAAATAATAATAATAATAGTTTACTCTTGTTGTATTTGTCATTCAGTCTAAGCCACGCTGGACTCTGCAACCCCATGGACCACAGCATGCCAGTCTCCCCTGTCCTTCATTATGTGCCAGAGTTTGCTCAGATTCACATCCATATCACCCACGATGCTATCTAAGTGTAGATTATTAGTGGAATTAAAAAAAAAATTAACATTCAAACAATGGTGCCTTCATAATGCAGTAATAGTTTTTTTTTTTTTTTAAACTTTGTAGAAAACACTAGTGATGTATTAACCAGTCTCAATGATCACCTAATTTTAGAATTATATGTTACAAGTAAAATATATTTATATATTTTGAACTATGCATCTAAAATGTATTTAAATTCTATGCAAGTTTTTCCCATTAAGTGATGATTATTGATCATATTCCTATTCTCACTTTAAAAATAGAATCCTAAATATCTATTTCTTTTCCTTCATGTTCTTCAAAGTTTCATTATTTCAAACAAATGAAGTCAAAACTAACCCAATTAACATGTTTGTTTCTGTTTCATTACCTCATTGATATTTGGCAATGTTAAAATTTAACTTTTAAATTAAGCATTTCTTAAACTGTTTGTAGTTTGCATTATATCAAAATATAATCATCTTAAAGTGTTTTGGTAGAGATTTTATCTTAATTTCTGCATTCTCCTTAAAAATTCTTGTCAAAATTATTAAAATAAAATCTTCACTTCCTAAAGAAACTAAACATGCTGATGTTGGGGAAGACTTGGTTTTCTTTGCCATCTGGTTACCTTGGTAACCAACTCTTGGAAGTAACCTCATTGCTGAGTTTGAACGTGTACCATGGAAACCAGGAAAGAAAAACTCACCTGTATGACAACAAATTAATGAAAATGTAGGAGCAGGGGGTGGAAAAAGCCAGGGATATACGTGTGTTCATTTATAATTTCTATTTTTAGTGTAAGATTTTGAGATAATTAATGGATTATAATATTTATATCTGAAGGAAAGCCTGTTGCTTCTGTAATATCTTACCCAGTCCTATAGCAGAAGAGTAATAATATATTTATTATTATGATTAGAAACTTCCAGCTCCCATAGAGAACTTGGTCCTCAGAAAGTGATTATCAAGATTTCACATTATTTTTGCAGTATCTAAAAATATAATCATTTTAGAAAATATTAAATGCATAGACAAAATGGAATTTCATAACACAATTCAGTTGCCTGTTTTACTTTTTTCAATTTATGGTTTGTATATATAATATAATATTTTATTAAATCAAACATTTATTTATTTACTTTACATTTTACATTTAATCACATCTTTTAGTATAAGCTAAATGATCCCAGTATGGTTAACAAAATTCTAAAGATTTCTCTTTGCCCAAGTTATTCACTAACATAGATGGGATTGTGAAGGACTTTGCAGAGAGAAGAAAGGTTGCTCAATAGCTGATCTTAAAGTAGAGATATTATCCTGGATTATCCAGTTGGGCCCAATGTAATCATATGAGTCATTCAAAGTGGAAGAGAAATGCAAAAGAGCGAGACTGAGAGATATGGTAGAGGAGGGAAACAGGGAGAGAGATGAGGCAGAAATGGAGTTCAGAGAGATTCAGAGGCTAAGTGGTACTTGACCCTGGTTTTGAAGATGGCAAAAAAGGGCCACAAGCCAAAGAAAGCAGGAAGTCTCTTGAAGTAGAGCATGACTACCAATCTACTGCTCGCAAGGAAAGAGCAGGTCAGTTCTACAATAACAGTATAGCGTTGAACTCAGCCAACAAACTGGGTGAGCAATGAAACAGTTTTCCCTTAGAGCCTCCAAAAAAGAACATGTTGATTTAGGTTTTGAGATACCTAGAGCAGATAACCCAGTAGAGCCCATTGAATTTCTGACGTGCAAACTCTGTGATAATAATTTTTTATTATTTTAATTTTGTAGTAATTCTTTACAGCCTTAAAACCCAGAAAACCCAGACAACTTCTTTGGAATTTTAGACAACACATTTAACCTATTATTACACTTTTCATTGCTAATTCATCCATCTTTTATGCATAATAATGTTTATTAATTCAGATAGAAAAATAGATGAAGAGAGAGAGGGGGAGAGAAGGAGAGAACCTTTCTAGCACTTATCAGAGTTGTAATTAAATGCATATTTGTGGGTTAATTTTTTTATCCCCTGAAATCTTGTCTTTATTGTTCACCACTATATACAAAGTACCAAACCAAGATCTGGAAACTGAATAAAGATGTGTTGATTGAGTTAATGAATTGATTAATAAGTGTTTGAAACATATAAAATTATACAGAGTACATTTTCTGCATTCAAAATATTTACAGTTGAGTTAGAGACTATGTACCCAAGCCAACGCTAGAGAAAAATGATATGATCTGTAAGTCTCATGAAGATATAAAAAAGAGTAAGTCCATAGGACTTTGGAGAAGGTAGTGCTATATCTGATAAGTGTGATTAGAAAAGGTTCTCAAGTGATGACCAACATCTCTCTAATCAATCAGGATTGGACAAATACAATATTGATAATCAGAGTTGATAAGAACAGTGACAAAGCAGTAGAAAGCTCATGAATGAACTTTGTAATATGTTTTAAGAATAGTACTCATAATTGTCACTGGGAGTTCAAATGGTTTTATATCTTAAGAGTGTTTTATCAGATAGCATGGACTTTTGAACAAAGGTCCATTCAAAAACATCTTAGAGTCTAGGGGTAGGTAGGTGACAGCAAAGACAGCTAATACAATCTAAAATAAACTACTTCATATCAGTCAAAGAACAGAACTGTGTTCTGAAGTAGCTCCACAAAAAGGACAAGCCTATCATGGTGTACTCCATAGGAATATGGGGACAAGTTTAGGTAGAAAGTTGGTGGTTCTTGAAAATGAAGTTTAAGAATGCATTGGTCATGGATTCTTTCAAGATTGCATAATACTTCTTTTCTTTTAACTTACTGGCCAGTAATGCTTTAAAAAAAATTATGTTATAACACCATGTTTATTCTTACATATTTTACATACTCGTACAGGGAACAGCTTGGAGCAAATAATGTCATATAATATGCGGCCAGTTGACCATTATTTGCCTTTTCTGTTTTTCTTGCTAATGCAGATCCTTCTTAATGCAGTCTCCTTTCCCTACTGACTTAAATATCTCTTTAATTCAGCTTTAGCTTCAAGAGGAAGATGGCTTCTGAAAGATAGTATCCAATAATTATGAAGAGTGTTCTATAATTTTGTATATAACTACTTCTGCAAAATAATTGAAATCTAATATTATAGTTGCAACAGTTGCTACAATATATGATCACATATTTGAAATTTTGCAGTTGCACTTTGTTAGCTTGTCTATTCATCTAATGACAGCTTGCTTTTCCTTAAGTAGATTACACACTCTATAGAAATACTATGTTTTATTTTTATTTGTGTGTAGAGAGGTGGATATGTGCTGATTGTTCCCTTTCAGACACTCATAGATGGTTCTTGTCATTGTCAAGTGCCTATGGATGTGTCAATCTCCCTTCACACTATAGGTAACAGATTACTGTCCTATGGTTAGAGGGATGGGCAAACACATGACCTCAGACACTGGACAGATGAGACTGATATTTTTATTCGCATATACTCTCAACCCTGGTGATAAGAACACTGCATGCTACAAAGGGCCCCATCAGGGTTGCACTTGGGAACAGAGTAAGCAATCAGGGGCAAACTTTGTAGTGTCAAGAGAGTCAGGGACTTCTGGTTCCCATGCTAGGATCCGATTAGTTTGTTTGAATAATTCCATGGTCAGGCAGAGAAGCTGAAGCCCACTTCTCAGTGGTAAGTACGAACTGTGCTTGGTCCCCGTGGTTAGGAAGTTTGCTTGGCTTAGGGGACATAGGTTTGGAAACAGGGCAAGAAGGGGATCTTGTGGTTAGGCTCTTCCAGGTCTTTCTGATTTTCACTACATATCAAGGTACAAACTATATTGGGTCTTACTTTTAGGACTTATATCACTGCGTGTCAGCAAATGGTCTTTTAGGATGTGGAAATTCCTCATGAGTTGATTTCTATCCTATATATATCATGCCAAGGGTGGTCTTCATTGATGCACCCAGACAACCAAGAGAGCACAAGTGGAAGAGCCAACAGTGTTTCCTTCCCATACTATTTTGAGAAAGACATAGATTATTTCTCCAATGTAAACCCTTGGAGATTGTCACTCCAAAATCTGATCTTTGAGGAAAGAACTTCAGCATCAAATGCTGTTACACTGCTCACTTAATCTGATATTTAAAGGACTCCATATTTTAGCTAAAATAATATTTCAGCCTTGTTCCCCACCTTCATGAAACCTCTATAATCTATTTACATTTCTTCCTTTATTATCTCACAAACACATTTTGGAGTCTGGCTTCAAGACAACTTCGGTGGAATCGATGCCAACTGAAGTCAGGTGTCCTCAGGACCTGCTGGGACTTCAGCTCTGGGACCTTGTGGCATCCAGTTCACACCAAGAGGAGCTGGTCTCCTCAAGACCTGCTGGGAGATAATGCCCCTGAAGCAGAAGGTCATCCAGAGGACTCAAGACACGATGGCTACTGATAAACTCTTCCCACAATGCTTCTTCATACCATGTGGACTCCTACAAGGACAATGAGCATCACAGCTTCCCTTGAACTTGATCTGGGTGGGCCTGATAATCTATATTAGTCTGCTTCTGCTGACTCCAAAAATCCTGAGTCTGCCATTTGACCCTGAAGACAATGCCTTCCTATGCTGAGCTCACTCCTAGGCTGTGTTCCACAATTGGTCTAACTGCTGGGTCTGCAGTGCACTCCCCTCTTCAGCAGTGGAAGTCTTCCCATGGTGGGCATCTCCATTTTAAGGAAAATACTTTCTCCAAGCCTGTGAATACCTTTGACAACAATCATACGTGATGCCTCTTCTTAATCTGATGACATCTAACAATCCTAAATTGGATTGGTGCAACACTTTGTACCTTAACTGTGGACATAATGTGACTTTTAACTTTGCTGATGGTTTTGTTCTTGCTGTTTGCTCCCTGCATCTGTAACTGTGTAACTGGATTTATTTCCAGCCACATGAAGGCTTTTAAGTTACAAATGGTTGCTCAAATTCCTGCTACTGCATCAGTTTCCTCCAACTACTACTTGGGGCCCCTGGATCGGAGACCCTCAATATGAGAGTTAGGAGAATATGTTGCCTCACCAATCTAGGGACTACACTCCTTATCAGTTTGGAAGAAGCTACGGAATGAAAACGATGCTTCTTTCCCTAGACAGCATAATTCTACTAAAAGAAAATGGGGGAATGAGAGGGTAACAGGCAGGAGGGCTAGGGGTTTCCAAATGGAGGAAATAGGCTGCAAGTGTCAGATATTTTTTGTCTCTCTCTTAAGAGGCAGGAGGAAACAAACTACAAGTATCAGATTTTTGGTTTCCTTGATAGCTCAGTTGGTAAAGAATCCCCCTGCAATGCAGGAGACCCCAATTCAGTCCCTGGATTGGAGAGATTCCCTGGAGAAGGGATAGGCTACCCACCTCAGTATTCTTGGGATTCCCTTATGGCTCAACTGGTAAAGAATCCACCCATAATGTCGGAGACCTGGGTTCAATCCCAGGATTGGGAAGATCCCCTGGAGAAGAGAAAGACTACCCAATCCAGTATTCTGGCCTCAAGAATTCCATGGGCTGTAACCATAGGGTCACAAAGAGTCGAACATGACTGAGTGACTTTAAATGTAAATGTAAACACATTTTGATCTTTCCTGACCTTAGGTCAAATGTGATTTGGGCTTCCATCATTAGTTAAAATTCTTACTGCGTGAATAATCCCTCTGGTCCTTATTTTTCTTGTCTATGAAAGAGAGAAATGATATTATACACTTTGCTTTCTGTTGTGAAAATTAAAGGGTGGATCTAAATTATTCATCAAAGAGTTATTGTTACATATGATAAATGCTTGATTAATGTTATAGAATATTATTTTTATCAATATGGGTGGGGCTGATTTATAGAAAAAGTTTAAAGGAATATTAATTATGACATTGTCATTGCTTAGTTAGAATAACATTTTATCACTAAAACATGAATTTTTCTTATAGTCACATAATGGAAAATTTAACAGCCATTAGAAACTGTAAGACAATTAAATACACAAACTATCTCTTGATAACATTGCTAAAAATTGTTTACTTATATTATAAAAGAAAAAGTAAAATAAAAAGTTTATCAAAAAGAATGTGATGAAAACCTAAGGTTGAAGGTTGTCTACATAGAAAAATAAAACCTGAGGAGATCGACAATAAAATGCTTTTCTTTATATGACTAGATTATATTGGGTTTGCTTACTTACTTCCCATTTTCTAATATTACAAAACACATCATCATTTTATTCTAATACATCCTTGAAGCCTTACCAGATCATCTTACTTTCTGGACATAGCACTTTCCTTTGAACTGTTAAAGCTTTTCATTATCTGTCTCAGCCACATATTAATTATGCATACACTCTTCAATTTTGTTTATGTTGTAGAAAGGTCCTGATCATCCTTGACAATATAATATGGTAAAAATATAAGTTAAAGATAAGTGTTTAATTATATTATTATGTTGCATCAGAATCTAGATGGCATTGGGTTGGCCAAAAAAGTTCGTTCGGACATTTCCATTACGTCTTTGAACAAACCCAAACGAGTTTTTTGGCCAACCCAACCTTTTGCTGGGCAATTTTGGGTGTCAACTGGAGTTACATGTCAGATTTCAGACGGCATCTGGGATGGGATGAAGAATCTAGGAGAGCTTGTTTATATGTTCATCTGGCATGATGTTGGAGATGCCTGGGAGACTGGGTTCAGCTCTCCCCACCACCATGCGGTATCTGGCTCTCCATGTCATCTCTTAGCAGGATATTCACATTTCGTACATGCTGGATTAGGGATCCCTTAAGCCAAACTGGAAGCTACTAGTCCTCTTAAAAATTTGACCTGGAACTGCCATAATAATGCTTCTCCCAGTGTGTGTTTGTGGCAGCTTTGCTCAAAAGAATGCCCAAGAGGGGATTTACTTAGAAAATTATATGTAAGTAAGTGAAATCCGGTTCAGTCATTTCCAACTCTTTGCAACCCCATGGACTATACAGTCTGTGGAATTCTCTAGGCCAGAACGCTGGAGTTGGTAGTCTTTCCCTTCTCCAGAAGATCTTCCCAACCCAGGGATTGAACCGGGGTCTCCCACATTGCAGGCAGATTCTTTACCAGCTGAGCCACAAGGGAAGCCCAAGAATACTGGGGTGGGTAACCTATCCCTTCTCCAGGGGGTCTTCCTGACCCAGGAATCGAACCGGGGCCTCCTATATTACAGGCGGATTCTTTACCAACTGAGCTATCAGGGAATTCTAGGCTATTCCTAAATTTACCTCATGATTTTAACAGAGGTTTTAGTGATCAAACTTTCTTCAATAGAAATTTTATAATGCCATCTCCATGAAGTTTGAAATGAATTCAGAATATAGCTTTGGTTTCATCTTTAGTGCTTTAAAATGCCATGGACTTTTACAACGTTACTCATATGTTTACCTGCATAAGGATTCCAACCAAAAACATTAAAAAATAAAAATGGTATAATATGGACTGAGGTTTATTGGTCTTTTCACATTTGCTCACAATTTCTAAAAAGGAGTCATGTTCTGTTAATTCTATTTTTTCAGATTTGTCCCTTGCTATATAAAGATTTGATACCTGTATCTTTATCTATATCTATATACACAAAAGAAGTGAAGATTGAGTAGAAGAAAAAAAGGAGGAAAAAAGACTTCAAAGCCTATCATTTAAAATGTTTAAGTATGCGGCAATTCCCTAGTGGTCCAATGATTAGAACTTACACTTTCACTGCCAGAGCACAGGTTCAATACCTGGTCAGGGAACTAAGATCCCTCAAGTGGTGCATCAAAACAAACAACAACAACAACAACAAGTGGTTTCAGTTTGGATCAGAAGAGTGATTAACATCCAAGTCAATGATTTGAAGACAGCCAGTGTGCTAACGGTGGTCACTATGTCAGTATTATGCATTCTATAAAGAAAACACTTATCATGAATGTTAGATCCAAGTGTTTTATGAAATTTTTCATCATTCTTAAAAAAAAAAATACCCAAGTAGATGATATATAAACATCAATAGGTATTGATGAGGAAAGAGTTGGGCTCCAGGGGACACCAGAAATTAGTCAATGAGATATTTAGAGTATTCATTACAGGTCTAAGTTTTACAGATCTGTGCCATCTTTAACTGATAATCTGCTGTTTTCCAAACACAATACATTTGATGTTCTTTGTTGTGTGTGTGTGCACCTGTGTGTTAAAGGGAAAGCAAGCAATTTGCCATCTCAATGGAAAAGTTGGAAGGAACATCCTCCATTAGATTATTTATGCCTCTTGGGATCTCTTAACTACTGATAGAGATTTCAGTGCCATGAAGAGCTGTAAACACAGGCAAGATCATTGTCTTATTTTTCTTTCACTGATACTGTTTTTCAGTTTAGGGAGTTACGGATGAGAGCAGGACAGCAACCAGAAACAAGTAGGAGTGGGGGAAATTCTAGAGGGGAAGACATGTACCGAAAATTAAAACTACAGAACTAGACTCCTATTTGCAAGTCTAGCTCAATGTAAAAGTGTCAAACCCGGGTGTACATTAAAATGAAATGAGGAATCACAGCAGGGGCTGGAGTAAATTAAGGGAATTTAAGTTACTATTTTCAATTTCCCCAGGCTCATGTTTATTGATCAGCAAATGAACGGTGCCCAAAAGGATAGGACAGCCCAGGCACAAGGTCATAGATATTCAGTGTTATCAAAGTCAAAACTGTAACTTCTTGAAGAGAAACTTTGAAGTATATATTCCATGAAAATTAGACTACATTTCTGTTCTCCACTACCCAAGATGCACACAAAACTCTCCCACTCAGGAGCCATGCTATTTTGTTCCTTAGCATGTGAGTGAGTAGACTAAATATACTGTTTGGCACTTAGATTTGAAAGAATGAAAAAATGCCTAGTGTCTTACAGATTTTCTGATGTTTTATCTTTCCATTAAAAAATCTCTTAAAACAAGTAATACCGAGCTCAGGTAAGAGTTTGAGGAAAAGATATTTTAGAGTTCAAAAGCGGGGAGTTTTGTTAGAGTAGAAAGAGGACAGACCTTGAAAGCTGAGGTTTATTTTGTTGGTTATGGTGTGAAATTGGGAAAGTTATTTAATGCTTAGGATCTACAGATTATACATATTAAGATTAATAAAGCTTTATTGACTTTTTAAAATACAATTCAAGCAAGAATTACATACTGTGGAATTAGTAAATGTCAGTTTATTCTCTGATTTATTTTTATTCTCCCATGCTCAAGTTGGCCTCCAGGAAATCCAGCACATCAGGGTAGCCTATGATGACTGGGGGGCCACTGAAGGTCATCTCTGCATTTTTTTGGGAGTCAGTGGAAAGAAGCAGACATCACCACCCGATGTGTTCCTGAAGTAATACAGATTTGGAATTATTAGTGGTTGTTCAGTATAAATAACGAAGATACAAAGTGAAAGAAGAAATCTTAATTTATCCCTAAAATGAACTTTATATGTGAATATATAAATAGGATTATTGTGCTTTTCTGGATGATTTTAATTTTCAAATAAAATAAAATGAAATTAATGTAATAAAAGTCTCATGTTGTCATCTATCAGTACAAAACTGCTAAATATAAATCTTTCCTTTTATCTATTCACTCTAATAAAGAGAAGGAAAGGGAGAGAGAGAGTGGGATTATGAAGAAAATATTTTAGACAATATTATAAATATTCAATGTAAGAATAACTTTTTAATAATGGCCTATGGAAATTTGTTCCTGTAGATGGTACTTAAATTAAAAAGTGCAAAATAATATAAATGGTAGTGAAGTACATGTTTCTCCTTGCATTAATAGCTACCATTTTATGGTATGCTTCTTACTTGGTAGGCAGAGTAGAAATCATTTTACATTTTCACACAATCTCCCTTACAAACCTTCCTGAAAATGGTGTTTTAATATTTCTAGTACTCAAGTGAAAAACATGAAACTTAGAGCAGATATGTGACTTATATAGCTTAATGCCATACATCAACTAATACTAGAACCTAATTTTAATCCGAATGACCTGGAAGTCATTACTTTTTTTTTTTTTTAAAGACTATTTCCTGAAAAGATTTATGATGATACATGAGACTCAAAGATGATGACTTTGTGGTGACACCTGAGAGATGCATGTATAGCTTTCTAGGATTTTATGACATAAATAAATATTTATTCAAGCTATTATTTATGGCATGTGGGCAAAGGCTTATGTCAATTATCTTCCTCACCACATATTCCAGCCAAAATCAACTATTTGGTACCTCCCTTTTACAGGCCAGATTTTGAAAAGCCTTCTTCCCTTTCAAATATCACATGTCAAATGTGTACATATAATTTAATCATCATTCCATAAGATATTTCTTTCATAAATCTTCCCTGAGACTTTTGAGGTAGTCAGCACATACTTCTTCAAGTATATGCAGAGTTTTAATTATATTGGCCTGTTACCTATTTTAGCTTCCTTCATGACTTTATGTGGAGAAGGCAATGGCACCCCACTCCAGTACTCTTGCCTGGGAAATCCCATGGACGGAGGAGCCTGGTGGGCTGCAGTCCTGGGGTCGCTAAGAGTCGGACTCCACTGAGCGACTTCACTTTCACTTTTCACTTTCATGCATTGGAGAAGGAAATGGCAACCCACTCCAGTGTTCTTGCCTGGAGAATCGCAGGGACGGGGGAGCCTGGTGGGCTGCCCTCTATGGGGTCGCACAGAGTCGGACACGACTGAATCGACTTAGCAGCAGCAGCAGCATGACTTTATGTACTGCTCATCTACCTTATTCTTCCAAATGCTCTTTGTTGGAAGAGTTTGTGCTGTACTAATCATTTATTTTTTTAAATATACAGACTTGACTCCCCTACCTTTTACACACTAGATTGTCCACTATAGGCAGGTGCTGTGGTGGTAAACACAAGGATAGCTCACCAAAGGTTTGAACCTCCATTTTTAGGCATGGCAAGATGGCAAAAATATACTTTAAATTTGAGTGTAGTCCCATAAATTGATCTGACAAATAGCTTGATGATAAAACACATGTCACTTTCTAGGTAGAAGGCATTATCTGTGTACTCACTTCCATCTGTCAGGAGTCCAGGCCTATGTTCCTTGTTTAGATAAAAATAAAACAAGCAATCAACAACAAAAAAACCAACTACTGTAATAGACTACATTGATACCTTTTCCAATATTAATGTGACTGGAATCAGATGTGGCTTTATCACTTTATGTTTTAAGACAATACTTGGCTGCCTTTTCTGACTGTGCTGTGGCAAGAGAAACATTTTAAGGCACATTAACTTTATATTTTCCACCTGAAAATCAACCTACAAGATACTTCAGAGTCAAAATTTCCAGGGTGTATTTTTTTCATGCTTCTTATACATAATTTAATTTATTTGTGGCCTTCAGTTGTACTTTATTTCCCCCTGACCTGATTTGCAAGTTTCAAAATACTGTGTGCAACTAGAATTTGTTATGACAAAAAGATGTATTTAAATATGTAATTGTTTTTAGTAGCTCACTTATTTCTTTGTAGCTCAGTTTGATCTTGTCAGACATAATGCAGATAATTATAGCAGCAAAAATACAAATTAATTATATATCCTCTTGATTTTTGATGTCGTGCTAACCTACAATGCAATGAGGTTTTGATTTCACACTTAAAAATCCTTAATGAATAATCCTCAGTTCCCTTTACACAAAGCTAAAGAAATAAAAAGCAGGTTTTATTATTTTTTAAATGTTTAATTTTAAAGCAATTTTAAAGTAAGTGTTAAACTAGTTGGAATAAAAACATCACAGACTTAGAGTACAAATGTAATCATATTAATATACACAACAGATTAGAAATTGTGAGTGTAGCTTTTATGACACATTTACTCTACTATTTTAGAACTTTGTCATTATATAAAATAATTTCAATTGAAATTTGCTTTAAAAAACTATGGCATAGTTTTATGTAACTTAACTACAATTGTGTTCAAGAATATGGATTTTTTTCTTTTTTTTTTTTTTGCATTTTCTCATCTTAGTATAGAATGGAATCCACATAGGACAAAGACCTATAGGAGGGATTAGCAAACTGTTCCTCAGGCCAATTGATTGTCTTTTCTCTTAATTAAAATTTTATTAGAACTTGGCCATGCCCATTACTTTACATATTGTTCATTTATACACTCAGAATTGATTCACAGTTTAACCTAACCCTAACCGTAACACTTCTCTAACCAAGAGTTAGAGTTGAATAGGGTAGAGCTGAATATTTTATCACAGAGACCATATAGTCCAAAAGCATAAACTATTTATTACCCAGCCCTCTGCACAAACAGTTTGTTGACCTCACATTTAGAATATGGGCATCAAATCAAAATACATAGTTTTGCCATTTTATAACTTACAGTGGCCAAATTATGCAACTACTTTTTAAACTTCATCTTCAAAATTTTATCTATTGTTTTATCTCTAAATGTTAAATTTATAATCTAAAGATTATACTTATATATTTATCAAGCTAATCTGATTTTTAAATGACAGTAGCTATATCCATTACTTAGTCTGATATCTAGTACAGAGAAACTGCTTAATAAATATCACATTGCTATTATCAATGCTGTTTTTGTTCTTGCTTTTTACAGCCTTTCATTTTAAGACAGACTGTGCAGCATCCATTGTATATAAATTATTAGATTATCAATGTTTACATATTATAAATTGTGAAATTATTAATGTAGCCCCCACATAGGCAGCAACATCCTCTTAGTGCATTATAATATATCCTAGAAAGTCACAGGAGCACACAGTTTAAAAAAAAATCTATATTTCTGAGGTTAATATATTTGCAAGAGATTTTCTGGGCAACCTTGAATTTGACTTGTTCATCACCTGTAAAATGTAGGTCACATATTGGTTGTGCATTTGAAGACATAAAAGCCAATTTGGTAACACCAGTATTTAAGGCATGGCTGTATTTACCTTATAGTCTAATAACGTTGTTTTCTTTTACCCAAAATGCATATTCATTCCATTTACATGAAAGTACTAAGTAAATGTATGAGATTCCTAATGAAGTTCAGTTTTTTCCCCTTCTTCCCTTGTAACCTAACCTAACCATAAACTGAAACTGTATAAAAAGAATCAAATAATATTGAGTCTCTAATGTTATTTTAAACAATTTTAAGGCCTGACAAAAGGGCTTTACAACACTTATCTTCTCTTCTAAAGAATTATGCTTATTTTGTACCTCATTCTTTACACAGATGTCCAAAGGGTTTGCAGCACTGAGAATCTCTGATTTATGGTTCACATCTCCTGTGTCAGTGAGCAGGTCACCTCTATGCACAGGTCACCTCTCTGCACAGCATACAAAGGACTAAGCTCGCAGTGGACAGAGGCCCAGGCCCAGAGGAACATCACTGCAGAGTCCTACATGGATAGAGGTAAATGCAACATTATGGATATTTTTCACATATTTAAAATTTGAAACCCACAGCTAAACCTAAAAGATATTGAATTTATCAAAAGTTGGAATACTACACCCTTTCACCTTTCCATCTTTAAGTCATTTGCATATCAGTAATGCCTTTGCTTCCTGAATTTGCTGAAGCAATTTCTTTCTTCTTGGCAAAGTTTCCATTGCCTTGGATAGAACAATGGCAGTTTATCCTTTCTCTATTAATATTTCCACTAAACTAATCTTTGAAAATTCAGTGACCTGAAATATTTCTCGTTATATAGTTTGTCTTTGCATTTGTTAAGGCTAGTTGTTAGGCTAGAATTATGTTAAAATGTGTGAGAATATTAAAGTATGGATGGATTGGAAGTTTGACTGTAATATCTTACGGGTGATTTCTTTCCATATGCTAAACAAGCTTTCATAGATCTGCCGAAGAAATCAAGAGAACTCACTCCTCAGCTTACCTCTTCAACCATTATTAAGCACCACATGAGTGAGTCAAGTATCCCAGGCACCCTTTTTTAATTCAGGTAGTTCTCCATATTTATTTAGGTTTATATAAATCAATAAGCACCTTACATGATTATTAACACATCTGGAACTCCGGAAGAAGCATTGCTTAGTATTCATATTTCGTGTTCTTATAAAGCACAGGGTATTTTCAAGCAATTTACAAGCTGTCAGGGATCGTGAGTCACTGATCAAAATTTATTGAAAATTGAAGAAAAGGAGAAGGTAAGAGAGCAAGAACTAAATGGAGAAAAGTGGTTTGTAGCCAAGAAATAAACTCGTATGTAGTATTTGCTGCTCAGGTGCTCTAGAAAATTAGGTAGACTATAGATTATTGAATACATTTTCCAGAAACTACAGTAATAGAGAAACAAAGGAGACAGAAATTCTTCAGGAGGTTGAGAGGGCAATGATTACCACCTGGTTACTCATTTGTTACCTTTAACCTGTCTCTCTAAGTTTGAAATTATACTTCAAAAGAGTTGGCAAGAAAAAGACAAAACAGCAAGGAAATCAGAAAAGTTCTTTTGCTAAACACAAGGTGGAACTCACGCTGGCGTGAATGAGAACGAATCACACACGTGCACACACACGTGCACACACACACGTGCACACACACGTGCACACACACGTGCACACATACATTAGATCCTACAAGTGGGATGCTTTGAGCTGAAAGAGGTCAGAATATTAATTCAGACCAGTTCAGAACATCAGGCACAACCTAGGATGACCCTATGCACCTGCAGAGAACGATCACCCTGCGTAAATCAGAAGCAAGTTCTCCAGCCTACTAACAGCACAAATACAAATCAACCAAATCTTTCACAGTTTTGCATCAAACTACCTTACAGATACATTTACTTCAAGGTAATTCATCATAGCATTTTTTAAATCAAATTTTGCTTCAAATCAAATATAACTGTATAGAACCATATCTCAGTCTTTCTGTGGAACCAAAAAAGCTTTCTCTCTGCCCCCTAAATGCTCTCGTCCTTACCTTTGCCTCTGTTTGTGTATAGTTTAATTTGTGCCACAGGAAAGACATGCTCTGATTTGCAATGACTTTAATAACCTATCTGTAGGCAAATTTTAAAAAGGAAATACCCACAGACACCTGCCAGGAGGTACATTTAAAGCAAGGCACAGACGCGTTCATCTGACATTACCATTTTGCAGGTTGTATTTCCAGTTGATGTGCTTCAGATTTTTTTTTTTTCATGTCTATTAGTCTGTACTTTTCAAAACTGAAAAACATTTCCTTGTTTTTGAATCAGATGCCTGACCCTTTTAGGTCCATACTATGTTTTTCCATCTCATCACTCTTTTCTTTTTACATAAATCTACAATAGATATTTTCATTCTGTCTCTCTCTTCTGCTGTTCTTTCTACTTCATGTAAAATGAGTTTTCAAGAAGCTAACAGACAGTAGCCTCAGCTGAATGTTTCCTCACAAACACATTTCATGTATAGTTTTTTTTTCAGTTATCATAGGCAAAGCTCTGCTTAACTTAAAAAATAAAATATCTTTTAAAGGAAGCAACAAATATATTGAATATATAAGTAACCATCTTGATTTGGATAGCAATTCTGTAATAAATCGTAACCTACTTCTTCTGCATTAAATAGGAGTGTGGTTAAATCAACCACTGGTTCTTTTTGCCTAAGCATGAACTTTGCTGTCCATTGGGATGCTGTTCCTCCTGTTACAAACAGTAATTAGTTGGGTTCATATATAGAAAATTTAGACAAGAGACTATTATTTAGGAACAATTCAAACCACAAGCAATGTTTGGCCATCCCCTGAATGCACCATGCTGCTTTACATTACCATGGGATTCTCTCTGCCTAAAGTTCAGTTCAGTAACTCAGCCATGTCCAACTGTTTGCGACTCCATGAACTGCACACCCCAGGCCTCCCTGTCCATCACCAACTCCCGGAGCTTACTCAAACTCATGTCCATTGATTCGGTAATGCCATCCAACCATCTCATCCTCTGTTGTCCCCTTCTCCTTCTGCCTTCAATCTTTCCCAGAATCTGGGTGAATTTCGAATGAGTCAGTTCTTTGCATCAGGTGGCCAAAGTATTGGAGTTTTAGCTTCAGCATCAGTCTTTCCAATGAATATTTAGGACTGATTTCCTTTAGGATTGGCTGGTTGGATCTCCTTGCAGTCCAAGGGACTCTCAAGAGTCTTCTCCAAAACCACAATTCAAAAGCATCAATTCTTTGGTGCACAGCTTTCTTATGGTCCAATTCTCACATCTCTATATGACTATTGGAAAAACCATAGCTTTGACTAGATGGACATTTGTTGGCAAAGTAATGTCTTTGCTTTTTAATATGCTATCTAAGTTGGTCATAGCTTTTCTTCTAAGGAGCAAGTGTCTTTTAATTTCATGGCTTCAGTCACCATCTGCAGTGATTTTGAAGCTCCTCCCACCCCCCAATAAAGTCTGCCACTGTTTCCATTGTTTCCCCATCTATTTGCCATGAGGTGATGGGACTGGTTGCCATGATCTTAGTTTTCTGAATGTTGATCTTTAAGCCAACTTTTCACTATCTTCTTTCAGTTTCATCAAGAGGCCCTCTAGTTCTTCTTCACTTTCTGCCATAAGGGTGGTGTCATCTGCATAGCTGAGGTTATTGATATTTCTCCCAGCAATCTTGATTCCAGCTTGTGCTTCATCCAACCCAGCATTGCTCATGATGTACTCTGCATATAAGTTAAATAAGCAGGGTGACAATATACAGCCTTGACATAATCCTTTCCCGATTTAGAATCATTTGGTTGTTTCATTTCCAGTTCTAACTGTTGCTTCTTGACCTGTGTACAAATTTCTCAGGAAGCAGGTCAGGTGGTCTGGTATTCCCATCTCTTTTTTTAATTTTCCACCATTTGTTGTGATTCACACAGTCAAAGGTTTTGACACAGTCAATAAAGTAGAAATAGCTGTTTCTGGAACTCTCTTGCTTTTTCGAAGCTCCAACAAATGTTGGCAATTTGATCTCTGATTCCTCTGCCTTTTCTAAATCCAACTTGAACATCTGAAAGTTCACGGTTCACGTACTGTTGAAGCCTGTCTAAAGGGATGGGATATTCGCTGTTTCCTCAACTTCATTAACTCCTTGCCAGCCTCTCAACCCAACCTCGATGAAACTTACTGTAAAACAAGGTTTTTCACTGTTGCTTTGTTCCTTTTCATTTCTCTTTTGGTGGAAAATTCTTTTCTTCTCCTTTTTCCTAAACCCCATATGAAACACTCTTTCAGGATAAGTAAGTTCAGTTTAGGGCAATCACCCTAGACCTTCACCCCACAAGACGAAACAAAATTTTCTCAATGGTGCTTACTCCTTCATCTCTTCTGAGCATCCTTTGACCCCAATAAAGTGGTCTGTCTTAAGTGCTGTCTCTGTAATTTTTACATTTAACTCTTTATTACACATAATGCTCTGGATAGTACTAACTTTTACAATGAAAGTGCTACAGGTTCATTTCTTAACTCAGAGATTACATGAAATGACAGCATGTATCTTCCAGTACATCTCACAATCCTTTATTATCTGTGCATATTTTTGTATATCACCAATCTTCTTGCATACTATTGTTCAAATACAATAGTTGCTTATTAACTCTAAGATAACATTATTTATTCCACAATCACTGATAATTTATACTTCCAGTGACAGAAGTCTGTACCTTATATTGAGGTATCCTCTAATTTGACCTTATACACCTTTATTTTTTTTTCCTTTAGCCTCTGATAAGATGCTCAAAGATGTTAGGAAAATACAAATTCCATTATAGGAAACTTTAAGAACCAATGCAAAACTCATCTGAGAATTAAACAAGTTAACCAATGGGTGAGTTTTGGTAATTTTTTGTGTATAGGGTTTGTCTTTTGACAATAATGAAATGGTACCTTAAAATGATAATGTTACAATGAACACTAAAGAGAAGCTAGGTGAGCAAAACCAACCCACTTTGTAAATATTCAACCTGGTGGAGCAATTAGTTAATCCAAGTACCAATTAGAGCTATAGAAAGAATAGTTGATCTTGCAGTGCCTAGTAGTCAGGCTGAGTGAATTGAACTCAACTGTGTGAGTAACATTTTAGTCCCAGGCTCTTTCTGTCCAGTCAAATGAGAGAGACATGATGGAAATTGGTTTAGCTAATTCAAGACCATACTCACCACATTTCCTGAAAATTAACATGTAGACTTTTGTCAGTTAATTACAAAAAATACAAAAACAACATTAGTTTCAGCACCCCAGACTAAAGAATATAGTCCTTTCTACAATTTGCCAGCTCTAAGGTTCATATGAGAGACTGTAACTTTTAACATCTGTTATAAATACAGGGCAAGTCCAAGTCCCCTGGTATGCAAAATCATGCTAAATCTATAAAGATTTTGCCAGAGAAAAAATATCAAGAATATAACAATAATTATCTAGGATACAAAGTTACAGATTATTACATATCACATTTTACAGCAAGAAACAGGTAAAGTTTTGTGCAAAATCACACATACAATTTTTAAATACATATTTTTTGAAAGACAGTTGACATCTATTTGCTTCATATATATATTATAGGCTAGCAGTGAATCATGCCTAGAGCAGGGGTAATAGCACAAGGGCATTTAGAAACCCATGCAAAGATTCTGTTGATCTGCTATTCCACATTCTTTCCTGAATTTTAACTAACCACATTAGCATATTTCTTTCCTTCAAAATAATATTTCATAACGTTAACTGATCTTTCTCCAATGGTCTAATTTAGGCAAGTCAGTTTTTTGATCTTTACCCTTTTGTTAAGAGCTATGGTTAAGCTTTAATTGTTTGTTTTAATGCTGTTTGTTTGTTGATGATGTTGTTTAATGATGTTATTTGTTTTAATAGGTAGTGTATAAGTCACCTTAGGTCTTCTAAGGGAATGACATAAATCTTATATATGTGCCTTATCCCTAATTGAGACTCCCAATGAACAGAAAACTCAAGGTTGAATCCTCATTGAACTTTTTTCCCTACACTTTTCCCTATGATTCACTGTACCTGTACACCTGGAAATAAAACCTATCAGGTTCCAATAAAACTTGATGAGTTTTAGAACACATTCTACGACTACTCATTTAAGATATGCATTACACTGAGGTTATTATGACACTCACTAAAAGCTGACTAAATCCATTTCCGTAGAACTTAATCTTTCAACCGACTTGATAGTGTTTAACCAGATGCACGGTCGGGCTTCCCTCGTGGCTCAGCTGGTAAAGAATCTGCCTGCAATGCGGGAGACCTGGGTGCGATCCCTGGATCGGGAAGATCCCCTGGAGAAGGGAAGGCTACCCACTCCAGTGTTCTGGCCTGGAGAATCCCATGGACTATACAGTCCATGGGATCGCAGAGTGGACACGACTGAGCGACTTTCACTGACTGACGGTGAGCGCCATCTATGGGTTGACTTTGCAAGTATCATTTTTTCTGGCTGTTGAAGTAGAAAAGTATTATCAACATTTCTGAAAAGTAGAAAATACTGAAACGATAGACAATCTAAAATTACAATGAGTGAAATTAAGATATGATTCAAAGTATAATGGGATAAACATACTGCATCTCAAATTATTCACATTGTGTACTTTGAAATTTTAAAAGTTACACTACAGTTAGAAACAATTTTCTTTCTATTCAGTTAACTTTAACGGAAAAAAAAAGTAACAAATGGTTTACCCGTAATTTTATTTACTGATTTTATCAAATTGATATGAATATTTATTTTGAGATTTTCTCTTAAAGTTTACTTTAACCATATATAAAGATATCTACCCAGAACCACTCTCAAATGATCTAATATGAAGTTTTGTGGCAACATAATTTTAGAAGTAAATAATTTATTCAAAACTACTAATTCTGGAACAGTAAAAGCATCTGCCAAGTAATAATATCCTTGTTGGTAAAATGTTTCACGATAGTCACGTAGTCTGTTTTTATTTGTTCAGTAAATGTGAATTTAACTCCTATTTTAAAAGATAGATAAAGCATAGAGGGAAATGGAGTGAACAGAAAAGGAGAGAAGGAAGTGGGGAGAGAGAGGGAAGAGGTGAAATGCTGTGATAGAAATAAAAAGAGCAGTAACCTACTTGGGTGTAGAGAGAGTCCTGTTCACCTCTGACTCTGAATGACAAGCATTGCTGATGATATTCCAACTGTTGGAAGTTACTGCTAATTTGACAGGTAAGTTTCACAAAGGTCTGTGTGTGCGCGCGCACGCGCGCGCGTGCCTGTGCATATTAGCCGCTCAGTCTTGTCTGACTCTTTGCGACCCCGTGGACTATAGCCTGCCAAGCTCCCCGGTCCATGGAATTCTCCAGGCAAGAATACTGAAGTGTGTTGCCATATCCTTCTCCAGGAGATCTTTCTGACCCAGGGTTGGAACCCGGGTTCCCCGCATTGTAAGCAGATTCTTTACCATCTGCCACCAGGGAAACCCCTTTGCAACCGTGATCTAATATTAAATTATCTCTTTTACTTACATCTGTAAATAACTACAATGAAGCTTCACTTTCTGGCCACAAAGAAGTCCCTGATTCAGTTGACATTCTGCATTACTACTGGGAAACTCCTCCCGAGGATTTGGACCAACAATCCACAGGTAGACTAACTTTTAGCAAAATTCATATTAGAACCTTATACAGGCATATTTTGTTTTATTGTGCCTACTTCTGCTGTGCTTCACAGATAATATGCGTGTGCATATGTGCATGCTCAAATAATGGTTAGCATTTTTTTTAGCAATGAGTATCTATTTAATAGAAAAGGAAATGGAAACCCCCTCCAGTATTCTTGCCTGGATAATCCCATGGACAGAGTAAGCCTGGTAGGCTATAGTCCATAGGATCACAAAGAGTTGAACATGACTGAGGCAACTTAGCCCACATCTATATTTAAGGTGTTTGCATTGTTTCCTTGGGTCTCCCAGGTGGCTCAGTGGTAAATAATCTGTCTGCCAATACAGGAGACACAGGAGATGGGAGTTCAGTCCCTAGGTCAGGAAGATCCCCTGGAGAAGGAAGTGGCAATCCATTCCAGTATTCTTGCCTAGAAAATTCCATGGATAGAGGAGCCTGGTAGGCTACAGTCCATGGGGTTGCAAAGAGTCAGACATACTGAGCATGAGACAAGAAGACAATTGTTTTCTTAAACATAATTCTATTGCACACTTAATGTTTACAGTGTAGTGTAAACATAACTTTTATATGCACTGAGAAATAAAAAAATTGTGAGTCACTTTATTGTGATGGTCTGTAACAAAACCTGCAAGACCACCATGGGATACCTGTTCATTCTATATGTTTTACACACATGCTACATACTGTGGAAAAGAAAACAGAAAACTTTAAGGATACCTTGTTTTAATAGCATTTTAAATTTTGTAGTCTATATAAAATCACAGTATATAAAAAAGAATAATATATATATATATAAATTACATCATGTAAACAAAAACAAGTTGTAATTCAGGAGTAGCTACAGTAAATAACAGTATTTAGTTGAAAGTGTCAAAAGTCCTGAATATAAAGTATTCCCTTAACTTATTAGCTGTGTGATATCAAACAGTAGGAAATAGATTCTTAATACTTGGTGGCCACACACACATAGCCCTTATAATTATACAAATTTATAATAAACATAGGTTAAAATATGTATTTTTGCTATGCTGTGTTCAGTCATATCTGTCTCTTTGCTATCCCCTAGACTGTAGACCACCAGAGGCAAGAATACTGGAGTAGGTTTCCACTTCCTCCTGCAGGGGATCATCCTGACCCAGGGATCAAACTTGGGTCTCCTGCTTCTCCTGCATTGGCAGGCAGATTCTTCTACCACTGCATCACCTGGTACTACATTACCAATATAAAAAGGAATATAAATAGTCTACAACTTTGGAGATTTACTTTTAAAGCCTAAAAGATGAATTGCTTTAGGTATATCAAAAATCTAGTAAGTCAAATTAAAATTATCTAGGATATCCTGTGTTATTAAAAAAAAAAAATGACCTAAGCTAACTATTACCAACCAGGTCTATTGCTAATACACAGTGCATTAGCATTATAGATATAATATTATCTATAACAATGTAAATTTCATATTTTGCTTACAATTTGTTAATCACATCAATGATTAGTGATTAGAATAGACAAAGCCAATATTTTCATGGCTCTGTGTTTTGCTACAATCATAAATTTGCAGCACTGAATTTTTTTTTCTTTTTAGTTTATTTTTTTATTGAAGGGTAATTGCTTTACAGAATCTTGTTGTTTCTTTCAAACCTCATCATGAATCAGCCATAGGTAAACATATGTCCCTTCCCTTTTGAGCCTCCCTCCCATCTCCCTCTATCCCACCCTCTAGGTTGATACAGAGTCCCTGTTTGAGTCTCCTGACCCATCAAGCAAATTCCTGTTGACCATCTGTTTTACATATGGTAATGTAAGTTTCCATGTTACTCTTTCCATATATCTCACCCTCTCCTCCCATCTCCCCATGTCCATAAGTCTCTTCTCTATGTCTCTTTCTTCACTGCTGCCCTGTAAATAAATTCTTCAGTACCATTCTTCTAGATTCTGTATATATGTGTTAGAATAAGATATTTATCTTTCTCTTTCTCACTCACTTTACTCTGTATAATAGGTTCTAGGTTCATCCACCTCATCAGAACTGACTCAAATGCATTCCTTTTTATGGCTGAGTAATATTCCATTATGTATATGTACCACAACTTCTTTATCCATTCATCTGTCAATGGACATCTAGGTTGCTTCCATGTTCTAGCTATTGTAAATAGTGCAGCAATGAATTTTAAAAGCACAGAGATGTAACTAAGTTAAATAACATTTTATAAGCCAAGATCTACTACATAGTGGTTCTCCGCAGCTCTGGCCTTAAAACTTTTTATTTTCTTTCTTAATTGAAGACTTCAAAGTTAATAAAGTATAAGTATCCTAATGGTACCATCTACACATTTTTCAATTGTGTTTGGTACTTTGTATATAGCGGGCTTCCTGGTGGTGAGACAGTAAGGAATCTTACCTTCAATGCAGGAGACTGGGGTTCAATCTCTGGGTCAGGAAGATCCCTTTCAGGAAGAAATGGCAACCCACTCCAGTATTCTTGCCTGTGGAGAATCCCATGGACAGAGGAACCCGGCAGGCTACAGTTCACAGGGGCCAAGAGTCAAATACGACTGAGTGACTAAATACAAACACACTTTGCATAGTACACTTTACATTTATTTTTAGTATTTACTTATATTATATTTTTCTTAATAAACAACAATATAGCTATTTTCATAGCTGCTAAAGTCTTCTTTTAAAATAAGAAGACATGTGAGGTTCTTACATATAACCACACATAATATGGAGGGAGAGAGAGAGCAAGAGAAAAAAGAGAGAGAAGAGATTATAGAAGCAAAACCAACATTTCCTGTTTCTCTCACAAATACACACACAAACTTGGATAGCACATTTGTAGGAATTCCCATTCTCAAGATTCTTAATATGAGAATTTGGAGGAGGTATAAAAAAATTAGATTTTTTTCTGCAAGATCAGAAGACAAGATATAGCTTTGAATTTATAAAAGTTTGCATATGAAATAGTAAAAATAAATATGTACTTACATGTTTAGACAAGATTGAAATCAGTGCAGATACTCTCTCTTTGGCATTAACAGATGCTATAAACTTTAAAAATAAGTATCAATTTATATACTTATATTCAAATCAAAGTTAATACATATGAATCACATTGTTAGACATATTTATTAATACCAGGCTGAACAGAACCTACATGTCATTATCAAATATCCATATTTGACAACTTTTGAGATTTATGACACCACAGAGAATGAAATCATTGCTTATCTCAAGTATGCCTCTCTTTTGCTTAGCATAATTAATAAACTTATAATCAAAAATTAAACTTTAACAGAAAATGTGTATCATGATTTGAGCAAAATTTATTAAAAACCTATCTCGACTTTGTTTTCCTATAACCTCCTCTAGATAATCCCAAATTCAAAATTATCTTAGGCAACGTAGCCTATAGTATTTGCCAAAATTCAAGGCTGATAGAATTGCTCTCCTTTTCCTCTGTTCACCTTCTAGTCTGTTCTCACATTAATAACTAATTCTTTTTCCTGTTGAGCAGCTGTTTTTCTAATACATTGGGATATAATTTTCTATGTACATTATTCCTCTGTGGGTTCAGATATGAGAAATTTATGTTAAAATAGTTACTGAGACTATATTTCTTTATTTTGCATTATGAATAAGCACATCTCTATTTTATAATCATATATGCAGACAAACATTTATTTTGTTAGTGTTAGTTACTCAATCATGTCTGATTCTTTGCAAACCCATGGACTTTAGTCCTCCAGGCTCCTCTGTCCATGGAATTATCCAGGTAAGAACACTGGATTAGGTATCCATTCCTTTTTCCAGGGGATCTTTCTGACCCAGGAATTCAACCTGCATCCCCTGCATATCCTGCATTGGCAGGTGGATTGTTTACCACTGTGCCACCTAGGAAGCCCACTTTTTTGCTAGCTAGACACTATGCTAATTATTTCTTCAAGTTCTCCCCATGGATCTGAGATTTAGAAGTCATTGTCATTGACAGGTGGGAAAACAATAGCTTATTAAAATCAAGTTCATATCATTTAAGTGTCAGAGTGGGGTTTTGAGTATCAATGTCAGATATAAAATAACACGGTTATCTGTGATGGAAATGTCCTAGCTTTGTTCTTTCATTGGAATGTCACCTTGGGAAAGCCTTCCTCTCCCACCCCAACTTTGTACCTATATTAGCAAATGCATTTTTCTTTCCTTTATCCCACCCCTCACCCTCAGAGAAGCAGTGTGACAACAGACAAAGACCACGCACATTTTGCTTTCAGACAAGTAAGAGTGGCAATTCTCTCTCCATAAGCACTACTGAGGACTTAGGAGTGTTAATGTCCCTGCTTTGTAAAATGGGGTTGAAAATGTTTGAATACTTTATATGGAGACTGAAAATAATCCATATGGAGGTTACAGTATAAGGCACACTGCAAAGGCAACAGATATAACATTTACGAAAACTTCTAATGCTGTCTACATGCTGAACAATCCAAAACAAATTCCACTTCTGTGGAAATCCCTTGCACATGTTTTAGTTCATGATGGAAGAAGAAGAATCAGAGGAAGAAAGAGACAGTGTATTCCCAAAGAAGAAGTTTGGATAAAAGTAATTAACTTCCAGGGACATGGAAATGTATGCACTCTAAGATGTAGAATTAAAACCTCTAATCTCTGAAATAGACAGCATATTAAAAAGCAGAGACATTACTTTGCCAACAAAGGTCCGTCTAGTCAAGACTGTGGTTTTTCCAGTGGTCATGTATGGATGTGAGAGTTGGACTCTAAAGAAGGCTGAACGCCAAAGAATTGATGCTTTTGAACTATGGTGTTGGAGAAGACTCTTGAGAGTCCCTTGGACTGCAAGGAGATCCAACCAGTCCACCCTGAAGGAGGTCAGTCCTGGGTGTTCATTGGAGGGACTGATGTTGAAGCTGAAACTCCAATACTTTGGCCACCTCACGCGAAGCGCTGACTCATTTGAAAAGACCCTGATGCTGGGAAAGATTGAGGGCAGGAGGTGCAGGGGACGACAGAGGATGAGATGGTTGGATGGTATCACCCACTCGATGGACATGGGTTTGGGTGTACTCTGGGAGGTGGTGATGGACAGGGAGGCCTGGCGTGCGGCGGTTCATGGGGTCGCAAAGAGTCGGACATGACTGAGCCACTGACCTGAAACCGAACTGAATCTCTGAAAAAAGATTATAAAAGGCCAGTATGATTGGACTTCTTGTTATTGTTGTTGTTGTTCCGGGGGACCTTCCTGACTCGGGCATGGGACCCGTGTCCCTTGCATCTCCTACACTGGCAGGTGGGTGCATTAACACGAGCCCCACCTGAGAAGCCCAGTGAGATCTCCGCCTCTTGCTTGTGTGCTCAGCCACTCAGTCGTGTCAGACCCTTCCTGAAACCGTGGACTGTAACCCTTCAGGCTCTTCTGTCCATGGGATTTCCAGGCAAGAATGCTGGAGTGGGTTGCCATTTCCTTCTCCATGTAATCTTCCCAACCCAGGGACCAAACCTGGGTTTCCTGCATCTCCCGCATTGGGAGGCAGATTCTTTATCACGGAACCACTTGGGAAGCCCTGAGCTGAGACAAAGTCAACCTGTAGGCGGCAGGTGACCGCAAACGACGCCTTGTTTTCTCTCACTAGTTGAATAACACTGCTGGGTCTTCACATTGAACAATTCTAGTTACTTATTTACTCATTTGTTTGTAAGTCTATTTATCAAAAACTGGTTCCATTCTTTAGAACTTATGACTCAGAAAATCACGTGTGCACCCCTCATGACAGGGCACTCATGCATTTCCAGATGGATAAATGGTGCTTTTTTGATCTGCTTTATAAGATCAACTAATGGAGAGATTTCTCTTCAGTCTGGTTTTGCAGATTACATGACTATGTTCTCTGGGTCCAGAATGGTCAAACCAAATACTTGGAATAGCCATCATACATGAATTACTAGCTAGTTGCAGAGTCTTCTGGTAGACTCTATAACACTATGATAAGATTTTAAATCACTCTTAGAGACTATAATATCATCAGAATCAATAACTTCTAGCCTGTTGGACCACTATGATCCTGATTCATTTTGGGCAGCAGCGAATACTTCAATATTAATACATTCTTTGATACTCAAAAGAAAATAAAAATAAGCTCACTATTAAACATTATTTTATGTCTCTTGATTTTTATGGGTGATTTTTTTTTCTTTATTTTTAAGGAAGATCATAACATGAAGCCGTGTGTGAAACTCTGGAGCTGGTGTATTAGGCTAATAACATACATATTATGGGGTTTCCCTGATGACTCAGTGATAAAGAATCCACCTGCCAAGCTGAAGACACAGGTTAGTTCCCTGGGTTGGGCAGATCCCCTGGAGAAGCAAATGGCAACCCATTCCAGTATACTTGCCTGGGAAATCCTATGGACAGAGGAGTTCATGGGGTTGCAAAGAGTCAGATAGGACTTGGTGACTAGACAACAACAATGCAGATTATGCAGTTTGACCTGCTAAGTGAGGTGGCACAAGCCAGAAGCAGGAGGAAGGGTCGAGATGGGGTGGGGATGCAGCATGTAACCCCCCTGAGCGTTAGAAGGAGTGCCCACTGTGGGCAAGAGAAAATCCTGGAGCCTGTTTTGACTGAATCACAAATCGCCAGTTTTCTCTAGGATTGTTGCCATGTAATGCTTCACCAAGGAGAAAACCATTTTTTGAGTTGCTGCCTAGGCATGTTACAGTATGACAACTCTGCTCACATCCAGAGTGTGGACATGTAGATAAAGATCTGAGTTTAAGATTCTTCTACAATTTCCTAGTTTGCTTTTCCTGGGGCATCACATAAAATTACCACTCGGGGTTGAATCCCCCAAATATGAGTAACCTCGACTCCAGCCACCTTATAAGTAGTAGGTGGGTGATCTCTGTGTCCTGCTGGCCGATGATCTCAGACAGAGCACTGCCCTTCCCAGGTTCATCACACCTCCCTTTCTAGAAAGTGATGCATTTGTGACTTTACTTTCAATCAAAACAGGCCCCAGGATTTTTCTCTTCCCCAAAGTGGGCACTCCTTCTAATGCTCAGGGAGCTACATGCTGCATCCCCACCCCCACCTCGACCCTTCCTCCTGCTTCTGGCTTGTCCCACCTCACATAGCAGGGCAAACTGCAACTAGCTAGTAATTCATGTATGATGGCTATTCCAAGATTTGGTTTGACCATTCTGGACCCAGAGAACATAGTCATGTAATCTGCAAAACCAGACTGAAGAGAAATCTCTCCATTAGTTGATCTTATAAAGCAGATCAAAAAAGCACCATTTATCCATCTGGAAATGCATGAGTGCCCTGTCATGAGGGGTGCACACGTGATTTTCTGAGTCATAAGTTCTAAAGAATGGAACCAGTTTTTGATAAATAGACTTACAAACAAATGAGTAAATAAGTAACTAGAATTGTTCAATGTGAAGACCCAGCAGTGTTATTCAACTAGTGAGAGAAAACAAGGCGTCGTTTGCAGTCACCTGCCGCCTACAGGTTGACTTTGTCTCAGCTCAGGGCTTCCCAAGTGGTTCCGTGATAAAGAATCTGCCTCCCAATGCGGGAGATGCAGGAAACCCAGGTTTGGTCCCTGGGTTGGGAAGATTACATGGAGAAGGAAATGGCAACCCACTCCAGCATTCTTGCCTGGAAATCCCATGGACAGAAGAGCCTGAAGGGTTACAGTCCACGGTTTCAGGAAGGGTCTGACACGACTGAGTGGCTGAGCACACAAGCAAGAGGCGGAGATCTCACTGGGCTTCTCAGGTGGGGCTCGTGTTAATGCACCCACCTGCCAGTGCAGGAGATGCAAGGGACACGGGTCCCATGCCCGAGTCAGGAAGGTCCCCCGGAACAACAACAACAATAACAAGAAGTCCAATCATACTGGCCTTTTATAATCTTTTTTCAGAGATTCAGTTCGGTTTCAGGTCAGTGGCTCAGTCATGTCCGACTCTTTGCGACCCCATGAACCGCCGCACGCCAGGCCTCCCTGTCCATCACCACCTCCCAGAGTACACCCAAACCCATGTCCATCGAGTGGGTGATACCATCCAACCATCTCATCCTCTGTCGTCCCCTGCACCTCCTGCCCTCAATCTTTCCCAGCATCAGGGTCTTTTCAAATGAGTCAGCGCTTCGCGTGAGGTGGCCAAAGTATTGGAGTTTCAGCTTCAACATCAGTCCCTCCAATGAACACCCAGGACTGACCTCCTTCAGGGTGGACTGGTTGGATCTCCTTGCAGTCCAAGGGACTCTCAAGAGTCTTCTCCAACACCACAGTTCAAAAGCATCAATTCTTTGGCGTTCAGCCTTCTTTAGAGTCCAACTCTCACATCCATACATGACCACTGGAAAAACCACAGTCTTGACTAGACGGACCTTTGTTGGCAAAGTAATGTCTCTGCTTTTTAATATGCTGTCTATTTCAGAGATTAGAGGTTTTAATTCTACATCTTAGAGTGCATACATTTCCATGTCCCTGGAAGTTAATTACTTTTATCCAAACTTCTTCTTTGGGAATACACTGTCTCTTTCTTCCTCTGATTCTTCTTCTTCCATCATGAACTAAAACATGTGCAAGGGATTTCCACAGAAGTGGAATTTGTTTTGGATTGTTCAGCATGTAGACAGCATTAGAAGTTTTCGTAAATGTTATATCTGTTGCCTTTGCAGTGTGCCTTATACTGTAACCTCCATATGGATTATTTTCAGTCTCCATATAAAGTATTCAAACATTTTCAACCCCATTTTACAAAGCAGGGACATTAACACTCCTAAGTCCTCAGTAGTGCTTATGGAGAGAGAATTGCCACTCTTACTTGTCTGAAAGCAAAATGTGCATGGTCTTTGTCTGGTGTCACACTGCTTCTCTGAGGGTGAGGGGTGGGATAAAGGAAAGAAAAATGCATTTGCTAATATAGGTACAAAGTTGGGGTGCGAGAGGGAGGCTTTCCTAATGTGACATTTCCAATGAAAGAACAAAGCTAGGACATTTCCATCACAGATAACCGTGTTATTTTATATCTGACATTGATACTCAAAACCCCACTCTGACACTTAAATGATATGAACTTGATTTTAATAAGCTATTGTTTTCTCACCTGTCAATGATAATGACTTCTAAATCTCAGATCCATGGGGAGAACTTGAAGAAATAATTAGCATAGTGTCTAGCTAGCAAAAAAGTGGGCTTCCTAGGTGGCACAGTGGTAAACAATCCACCTGCCAATTTAGGAGACTTTTCCTCATTCTGGTTTTGCAGATTACATGACTATGTTCTCTGTGTCCAGAATGGTCAAACCAAATACTTGGAATAGCCAGCATACATGAACTGCTAGCTAGTTGCAGAGTCTTCTGGTAGACTCTATAACACTTTGATAATATTTTAAATCACTCTTAGAGAGTATAATATCAATCAGAATGAATAACTTCAGTCTTAATTGTTCACCTCTTTATCTCCATGTTGCCACTAGCTATCTGTTTTACTCATGTCAGTGCACACAGGTCAAGACCAGTCTCCCAGTTCATCTCATACCCCTCCATCCCTGTCTCTACTTGTCCATTCTCTACATCTGTGTTTCTATTCGTTCCCTGCAAATAGGTTCATCTGTACCATTTTTCTAGATTCCACAAATATGTGCTAATATACAATATTTGCTTTTCTCTATTTCAGGAGGAATGATCTGTAGGCTCATTCCATGTGTCCCGATGAAAGCAATATTACTGTACCATTTCTAGTCTTAAAACATATTTGGTGGGGACTGTTGGAAATGGGCCCAAACACAGTTAGGGATGTTGCATATAAATCAATAGAATTCCTTTATTTATTTATTTTTTAATTTTTTTCCTAATCATATTCATGGTTATTAACAGCTAATTGGCTATAATATATATTGATGAAATATTCCAAAACAAATTACATGTATTTTTTTATGATTTCCCTAAGATTCAGCCACATCCCAGCTTATTAACCAAAAATTTATGAAATCTACCTATAAAAATGAGAAAAGTTATTGTTCCCAATATATCTCACAAAGATGATACAAGAATTAATAATTTAATGATTATGTGTCAGCTAACTTTGAAGAGGATATAATAGGGGATTTTCTTCTCTTTAGATCTTTAACTTGAAAATCAAAACTTGTCATAAGAGTTCTTACTAATGAAGGTAATCATTTAATGCATCTCTACCTTCCTCTTTTTTCTGTTTCTTGTGAACTCTCAAATCCCAATGATTGCAATTCAGGAAAGGGGCTCTGGCATTTTCATATCCTGACAAATTGAAATGAACAATTAAGAGTTTCTGTTCAGTTCAGAGGACCTATTAGAGGACCTAAGTTCAAATGTTGCATTAACGTGAATAATACTTTGTTAAGCTATATTTACAGTTTAGTTTATGTATATGCATCAGTCTGGTTTTATCTGTAGAGATGATTTTAAAATTATTTGAAGTGTTCAATAAGTATAGTTTCTCTGGAAAAATATAGTTTTCATGAGTGGATATATTGCTGTCTGGACAATGTGAAGGAAAAACAACACTTCTTGTGATTCCTTGTGTGAATCCTCAAATGCAGAGTCTTGGAGGTGCAAACAGCAGTAAGTGCTGCCAGAGAGGACCCAAGGAGACAGCAAGCAGACCTGCAGGATGAAAAACTTGAATGGACATTTCCCTAGAGTACTGGTAGATATGTGGCTCAGTGATTTACAGCAATACAATGTATGTAAAGAAAATAAACAAGATTTTTATGTCAAAGAACAACTTGATGTCATATTCCCTGATCACTGTCCTACTATATGTTTTACTGAGTATATATATATATATATATATATATATATATATATATATACAACTTCTGACAGTGGGAGGGATCTAACATATTAAAAATGAGTATAATCTTGACAGAGCACATGAGACTTGATTCATTCCTGAGTATTCCATTACCTACTCTGACAGCCTTACTGCTCTGTTGGGAAATGAAGTATAACATCAGGTTACTAAGCAACTCTGCAGCTTTCTTAAAAGTCTGTCTTGGAACTCACTTGTTTATCCTAATTGATTCCATCCATGTCATCTTGAACATAAATGGGACATCATGTTTAGAAATGTGCTGGATCTCTCCTTTCAGCTAACATGTCTTGCTACCTCTGCATATCTAAATCAAGGACTGGCAGTATAAGTGTCATATTCAAAGCAAATTTTTGTCTTCCTCTTGAGTTGCACTGAAAAAAATATACATATGTTGGATTAAGTTAGTGTCTAAAGTAATCTACACACTGTCAGAAAAAAACATGAAAGAGTGACTCTCTTTTATTTTTTTACTTTTATACAGAATAAAGTTTTAATTAGCCCGTCAGACTTATCTCCAGTTTATCCCCACAATATAATACATCAGAATTAATAACAAGTCTGTCTCACAGTGTGGCAGCCATGTTGACATTTCCTCAGTCACTAAAACTTTGAGCAAGATAGTATCTCATCCAATCCTGAAATATTAGTGATAAATGCATGAATATGTCACATTTTATCAGGAACAAAATTGTCTTTTGTTATCTTTGATTTCTTTTTGCTTTATATCAGAGGTGAAGATAATAAAATCACAAGCATTTTATAATTCTGTGTATTTTCTCATGGAACCACTTACTCTTCTCTCAATTTTAGAGTAGTGAACACGTTAATGACTAATTCTGTTACATGAAGAATTTTGTGTTTTGATGAGGGTCAATGATGTGGTCAAAATTGACAGGTTGTTTTTTTAAATTCTGAATATTTTTGCTGAGTGTCAACTTTGGAATTGCTGGATTATTTTCTGTTTACTTAAAATATGACCAGTACAGAATCCTCTATAAGAGTCACATCACAAGTAGCCGCGTTAAAATAACTGCTGATATAAAAAGCATATTTATCTGCAGCCAATTAAGCCAACCGTGCTCTCTTCCCCATGGGGGCCCAGGGTGCAATAGCTACGAACAGCAACCTCCTAGGTAGTGTATGCAACTGTTGCCTGTACAGTTTGCCCTACAGTATCTTAAATACAACTCTTTCTAGTGGGCATTCTTGAGGCCTGCTGTCCCCAGTCCAGGCTCCAAACAGGTATTCACCGTGCCTTTGGAAAGCCCCAGAGCACAGTGGTCAGGGTCCACATTGACGAAGTCATAATGTCCATCCACACCAAGCTGCAGAACAAGGGACATGTGATTGAGGCCTTCTAGCAGGGCCAAGTTCAAGTTCCCTAGCAGTCAGAAGATGCACATCTCTAAGAAGTGGGGATTTACTAAGTTTAATGAGGATGAATTTGAAAACATGGTGGCAGAAAAGCCGCTCATCCCAGATGGCTGTGGGGTCAAGTACATCCCTAATTGTGGTTCCCTGAACAAATGGCAGGCCCTATACTCATGAGATGGTCAGCTCCAGCCCCTCATTGATCATGCTCACCAACAAGTCCTACTTCTTGTCAAAAAAAAAAAAAAGCATGTTTAACTATTCAATTAATTGGAAGAATCATAGTAATATATAATGTATATAGTAATATACAAATGCCATTTAAAACTAAAAATATCTTTAGTGAATTTTATTTACTAGATCAGAATACTGCAGTGATTATCAATATTGAATGGCTTAAATACTCCCATAGAGATGTGTGTGAAAATTATCCATGGAATTACAGAAAGAATAAACACAAGCAGACTCTTGCCCATAGTAGTCCTGACATAGTCAATGTGCAATAAATGAAGTTTATACTCTTTATATGAAATATTGTACTAACACATTGTAACATAATACAGATTAGGACATGGTTATTTTATTACAGGAAAACTCACACAACCATAGATGTGGCAAAAATATGATAGTTAATAAAGTAAGATATGGAAAATCATGTAAGATAACAAAAATAATATACTGGGCTGATAAATGGTTTTAGCCAACAATTCTTTCCTATTAGAAACCAGCCTAATCATTGATGGACCTAGTTAGGGAAAACTGAGCAAAAAATATCCCTCCTGACTCCTAATATTTTGAAAGGAAGCTGATGAAAATTAAAGTAAAAAAAATCGCTACAAACTCTATAAAAGAAGACAAAATGACTACTTCTTAACACTTCATCAATAAATCATATCCATTAGCAGATCTTACAGTGTTTGCTTTAAGCAAAGAAAAGAAAACAAAATTCCCAAGTCAAAACTGCTTTTTATCCTCTGAACTAAGACTCCACCTCTCAAATGTGATCTCTACCAAAACATTTGGCAGCCTATGGTTTTTAGTGGCTTCAAGCAATATGAATCAATAAAAGAGTCCCATCTAACGATCAAACTGCAGCATAGATTGATGTAGCCTGAAGTGAATTCTGATTCAGTGTTGGTACACTGAAGAAAATTTTCTATTCACTATGGAAGCAAAAAATCCTTGGATTTCCCAAATGTTTTCTCAGTCTTAAATTATCTTTCTTCAGTATACGTTTCCTAGGGAATACAGTTCAAAATTTTGTTACAAGAAAACTTAGCCTAAATCTGAAGACAGAGGGCATAAATTAAAATATAAACCTGCTGCGTACTAAGTCGCTTCAGTAGTGTCTGACTCTTTGCGACCCTGTGGACTGTAGCCCACCAGGCTCCTTCGTCCTTGGGATTCTCCAGGCAAGAATACTTTTGAGTTTCTATGCCCTCCTCTAGGAGATCTTCCAAACCCAGGGTTCAAATTCGTGTCTCTTGTCTCCTGCACTGGTGGGCAGGTTCTTTATAACTAGCAGGACCTGGGAAGCCCCGTAATCTGCTAGTTTAGGAATTAAAGTTAAGGGTCAATAAAAATTGCATCTCAGTGGAATTGTTTACAGACTGTTTCATTTTGACCACTCAGATATTTGATAATAAAGGTTGCTCCTTTTTATTTCTTTATTATAAATGTAACTATAGTTTATTACCAAATATTGAGAAAATGCAAATATCCAGAAAAGACAATAAATGGAAAAAAATCAAGTAGCTCCTCCAGGTTACCAATAATGATGTTTTAGGGCAAATAACTCTTCTCTTTTCTTATGCATGTTTACATGTATACATTTCCAGAAAAATCAGACTGTATATGATATTCTCTTCGTGTCACCAATTTTTAACTTAATAATGAATGAAATACAATTTTATAAACCATTAAGTATTTTTGAGATATCACATTAAATGACTATATTATATAGATTTAGCTTATTAAGTCACTCTCATCTCCTTGGAAAATCAGTAGCTTCAAGTTTTGATTCATTAAGTAAAAAAGATTGTGCTGCCATTTCTTTATTATATTTATCGAGTTTTAAAAATATTCCAGTTTTAGGCTATCTTTATTTTTTTCTACACTACAAGAACCTGAACCTCATTGAAATAAAAATATTCCTGTGATACAGAAAAATAAGACACAAAAGCATTTTAGAAATGAATCTACACTCCAGTTCCAGAAAGGACATGAATAAGTAATTTGTATCAACTTGTCCAAATAGCTAAGAGTAAAAGCAATTCTCTCTAAATTTTTCACATTGGAAAGGAAAAATAGGAAGTTTAGGAAAAAATAAAAAACACTGTTATTAATTTACAAGATGCATAGCTAAATACAGCTGTTTTTATTGAGCATTTGGTTGCTAATTTTGAATGAGACAATAAAGATAGCAGAGAAATCGGGACCCAACTATTTGCTTCAATGATAATGTAGTATTTGGAAGGCCAAATGAGGTAAATATAAAACTAAAAGATGGATAATGGGATACAAATGTAATGACACAGTGAGTCAAGGGAGAAAGTTATTGAATATTAGTGTGTGTGTGTGTGTGTGTGTGCACTCAGTCACCCAGTCATCTCTGACTTTTTGCGACCTCTTGGACTATAGCCCACCAGGCTCCTCTGTCCATGGCATTTTGCAGGCAAGAATACTGGAGTAGTTTGCCCTTCACTTCTTCAGGGGATCTTCCCAACCCAGGGATCAAACCCATGTCTTCTGTATTGGCAGGTAGGTTCTTTACTAATTAGGCACCTGGGAAGCCCATTAGAGTAGGAGAAAGTAATTCAGAAACAAAAGAAGTAATAGGTTTTCTCAGGGTATATTCCCAGTAGTGGATTTTTGGGTCAATTGTAGTTCTATTTCTAATTTTTAAAAGACTCTCCATACTGTTCTCCATAGTGGCTGTATCCATTTACATTCCCACAAACAGGCAAGAGGGTTCCCTTTTCTCCACATCCTCTCTAGCATTTATTATTTGTAGATTTTTTTAATGACAGCCATTTTGACTGCAGTTAGATGATACCTCATTGTAGTTTAGACTTGCTTTTCTCTAATAATGAGCAATGCTGAGCATCTTTCCATGTGTTTGTTGGCCATCAACACAATATTGTAAAGCAATTATCCTCCATGAAAAACGAAAAAAAGAAAAAAAGAAAGGCATAATGGGAACTTGAATCTAAAGAAGTTGATTTCAGATGACACATCCATTTCTGCATAGTTAATTTAGTTTATTGTCTTATTTTTTACTTTGCCCTTGCCATTACAAAATATTCTTCATCAAGGATGCACAAAGTTTCTATATTATAGAAAAAAAGAAAAAAATGAGCAGAATTGATTTAGGAATGTGCTAAAGATTCCCACAAGCATTGCAACACCCTCCCCCTTTAATAATCTATTTGAAAAATATTCACACACAAAATAGTCAGGTCCTTCTATAAAGCATCTTCTTCAATGAAAGTGTGTGAAACAAAGGCAATGCATGAATTGTCACTTGTTGTTTATATAGAAGGCAAAGCAAAATCTGGAAACTACAGTGATAGACAGCTAAAGTAGCACACTGGTTGTTTCCCTATAGATGAAAATGTTGCAAATTGCAAAACAGAAGAGAGATATTGAATGTATGAGGACATGACTGTAGAAGCAGTTGTTTATGTTCTCAGTTGATAATAATGTATCATCACTAGTTTGTGTAAAGTTATGTTCTCTGGATTACAATCTCTTTCAATACCACTTAATTGAAGCCCAGGGCCATTTGCCACAATGTATCTAAATGTGGCAGTGACACAGTCTGCTTAATCATCAGTTGTGCAGTGACAAAGGGTTGCTACTTCTGGTCATGCATTAATATTAATACTGAGGTTAACAAGCTGAGCACAAAAGAACTGATGCTTTTGAACTATGGTGCTGAAGAAGACTCTTGAGAGTTCCCTGGATAGGGGATAAAACCAGTCAATCCAAAAGGAAATTAGTCCTAAATATTGTTTGGAAGCACTGATGCTAAAGCTGAAGTTCCAATGCTTTGGCCACCTGATGGGAAGAACTGACTCATTGGAAAAGACCTTTATGCTGGGGAAGATTGAAGGCAGGAGGAGAAGGGGTGATGGAGGATGAGATGATTGGATGGTATCACTGACTTGATGGACAAGAGTTTGAGCAAGCTCCAGGAGCTGGTGATGGACAGGGTGCTGTGCCGCAGTCCTGGGTTGCAAAGAGTTAGACATGACTGAGCAACTGAACTGAAGTGAACAGAACTTAATTTTTCACTTTACTGGTGAACTACATTCACAATAGCTCTTTTATCAGTAAGCAATAATTGCATATAAGGACCAATAATCTTCTTCAGGCATAATATGAAGAAAACATTAGAAGGTCTGAAGTTCCTAACATTCTTTCTAGAATAACCTCTGGAAAACTAGAAAGTGTCCTTAATTCCCAAGACATGGTAACTGATAGAGATCTTATAAAATCATCAGGTAGTACACAGTTTGTAATGAAGTCAACTCTACACCTACATCTACTTCAAAGATTCTTGAGTAATAACATGACTGAGCTTGCTGCCTGCCTTGTGGGACATCAGTGCATGAAAGAACAACTTTCTTCATCCTCACAATAATGCCAAAAGTTATGTCAACTTAGAATGAAAAACCTGGAAATTATAGAAAATACAATAAAGAGAACCATTGAACCATCGTCTGGTATACATGCATGCATGTATGTATTTTCACATGTAACCACAGAAAATATTTCCAATATTGGCTCAGCAGTTCAACAGTGTCATTAACAATCTATATTCTTCATATTCTTCTATCTTTGTGTTCTGTCACTCTTGGCAAGTCGACCTTTCTCCTCATGATTAGAAGATAGCTACTGCACTTTGGTGAGTTATAAGGGACAGAAAAGTGAAGGGCTTTCCCTTTTTGATATATTGGTGTGTGTGTGTGTGTGTGTGTATGTAAACAATGAATGTCTTATTCAGAACACCTTTCTGTATATTGTACTGATCAAAACTTGGTCATGGATCCAAAGAAAATAAATCACCATGACTAGGAATGATCATTCATGAAATAATTCTGTGTCTTTTGTAAGAACTATCCCCTTCCTTCAATCAAGGCCTCCTCCTTCCCCTTCCCCTTACCTAGGACTTTGTATGAAGTAGGCATTTATTTGTAACACAGAAGAAGCAATAAATTGCTTCTCATTGTAGAGTTACACAGTCTAATTTTCCTTTTTAGTAATTACTCTAGCTACCCTGTGGAAACGATCTGTCAAGGGGCTAGATCAAAGAGGACAGCAGTTTAGAAAAACGTAAGTAGCTCTGGGAAGAGACACAAATGACAAGGCTCTGTGGATTACAGTCACAATGGCACAAGGTATGAAGACTATTTCTGACAATGCTGATCTACTATAATCAATCTTAAGGTCATCAACCTGGAGAGAATCTGTTGTGTACTCAAAGACGCACTCTGGCATGCCTTGCTCCCAACTTGTGAATACCACAGTTTAACTTCACTGAGATTTTTGTAATCTTCCTAACCTCAATTCCTATGGTGTGAACTATTAAGACCATCTCTGAGCCAACCACTGAAGTCTTTTGAACAGTGTGCTCTGTCAAAACCACACTTCACTTTGAAGAATTTGCCCTCTATGTCTCTGTAATCAGTGCACTGATGTAAACTTCATGCTGGGAGCAGAAGTCCTATGAATGAAAATCTTTGCAGCATTATTTAGCTGCTTTTTTTTTTTTTTTTTGCTCTGCTGGCACTATTGAAAAATCCTCTTTGCCAACACAGTACGAACGGCCTTCACATCAGAAACCTCTCTTTCACTTCTCAGATGAAAGGCAGATGTTATCGCATCAAAGGGCTTCTGCTTAAACTAAACCCTCATCTCTGTAACATTTGCTGTGTTCCAGAGACAACATCTGGAGGGCACTTTATAAGAATACTTTGCAATACTTTTACAAAACTTGCAAAACTCCCGAAAGTGCGACATGCAATGTCAAAATTTGGAAAACCCCTAGATTTGTCTTATCTTTTCTTCTTTCACCTTTATATCTGCCAAAGGCTACTCTCCCCAATTCTTCATCTGTACTGCATCACGTCCGACCCTCAGTCTTAGCTGCTAATCTGGATCTGATTATATTGCTAAATCATAAAATCCATGGTCACCAAGGGTGAGAAGGGTGTTTCTTTCTCACTGTTTGGTTTGTTTCCATTTTGGTGGATAGGGCCTAGTCTAGGAACTTTGCATTAAAACAGACAATCAAAAACTTCTCTACCTGATAGAATTTGCCTCATTTGGCTTACTTATCCTCCCAGATACTTAGGTTTCGGTGCCAAACTACAGTCAGGTGACAGGATACCTGTTGACACTTACCTGGTTCACATTACCAATCTATTTGCATGAATCTTTAAAGACTCCTGTGTTTTGATTTGTGTTTTCAATTAGCAATTCTTCCTCTCTGAAAACATATATTTTTAAACAGTGGACCTTATAATGTCAATACATTTTATCCTCACAAGATATTGTTCTTTTTGAACTAAACTTTTTCCTTGCTTTTCATGTGGATGCGACTTTAAAATGCTTGTCCATCTCTAGATTTCCTTTTAAATCTCAAATATTCAGTCCATGCCTTAAGAAGCCACAGTAAATATATTTTCTTAGCCCCAAATCAGAACTCACTCTGACAGTTGGTGTGAATGATTGTCAGACTGTCCTAGAAAATCTAACATAAATAACTACCACAGTCAATGGGGCCATTCCCTTTTCCACTCAGGATCCAAGGTAGGCAAAACTGCTCCACAGTATAAGCCCTCTTCTTCTTGCCCTGAAAATCATTCTAGTTAGGAAATTTTAAGAGCAAACAAACAAACAAACAAACACCCACAATGTCTCTTTTCCTGGCAAGAAGAGCATTTCAAAAATTTCAGAAATATGTATCTTAGTATTATATGAAATATTATTGTTGAATGATATTATCATGGAAAAGTTTTAGACCTCAAAATTGACAAGCCACACATCTTAATTCTATTCAAGGTTCTTTTTTGTGTGGGGTGAAACTAGAAATGAAAGCACCCCATGCTTGCTTCCAAGAAACAAACTCACCCAATATCTTTTTGTGTGATAGCAAAATGTAGTCATTTTAGCAAATATTATATTCCACTGCTCAATAAGAGCATGTGAAAGTGGATTTTTTTATTGTATGTGAATAACAACTGAACTATACTGCTAGAAAATTTGTTTTGAAATGGGTATGTTTTTGTTGCTGTTTTATTTCTTTAAGTTCAAGCCCAGGTTTTCGACCACCAGGTAAACTATATGGCTGCAATTTCAAAGTAACTCATGGTAGTTGGACACTATGTTTACATATTAAACAGAGTAAAATCATGGTAATTATACAGAAAGACAAGGCCAGCATAATAACAAAATTGAATGCCTTTGTCATCTAGAGTGCCTAACAGATAGGGTAGGAATCACTTTAGACAACAACCATCTCAGATAGAGCTGCTCTCCCAGATTCCTCTTCATTCTTTCTTGGGTTGAGTTTATGACTCATAAACTAAGAAACAATCAGAAATCTCAGAATAAGTTATCTAGCCATAAGAGAACTCTTTTGAACAACAAATGCCACTCCTTACACCAAGGTTTGTAATGGTCTAGGAGAAAAAAGCAAAGAAAATAAGAGAAATGAATGAGGAAGAACGTTTTGCACTCCGGAGTATCTTCAAGAATTTTTAATATGGGCTCCCCTGGTGTCTCAGTGGTAAAGAATCCGCCTGCCAGTGCAGGGGTCAGGGCTTAGATCCCTGATCTTGGAGGGTCCTACATGCCACGGAACAACTAAACTTGTGTGCCACAGCAGTTGAGCCTGTGTTCTAAACCTTCAGAGCCACTCACGTGCTGCACCTACTGAAATCTGCACACTCTAAGGCCTGTGAGACACATTCACAACAAGAGAAGCCACCACAATGAAAAGCCCACACACTGCAAATATAGAGTAGTCCCCAATCGCTGCAACTAGAGAAAAGGCTGGGTAGCAACCGGGACCCAACACAGACAAAAATATAAATAAATAATCAAAAATATTTAATTCCAGCTCAGAAAATGTCATACTTGTTTTGGACTGAATTGTGTACCCCCCAGAACTCATGTGCTGAAGCCAAACTCCCAGTATCTTAGAGTGTGTCTCAATCTGGAGATTTGGAGATAAATTCTTTAAAGAGGTGATAAAGATTAAATCAGGTCATGGAGTAAAGCCTTAATCCTACAGAAATGATGTCCTTATAAGAATGTTTATAGCAGCCTATTCAGAATTGCCAAAATTGGGGGAAAAAAAAAAAAAAAAAAAAAGGATATCCTCTAGCAACTGAATGGTTAAGCAAGAGGCATTACTTTCATGGAATGAAATGCTATTGTGCTACCAAAAGAAATGAGCTAAAAAGCAACACAAAACAAAACTATACAGACAGCAGAGAAATCAATGGTTTCTGGGGATTTGTGAGAGAGTGGCTTGAAAATGCAAATAAGAGAGAACTTTTAAGATCAGTAAGATTTTCTTTATAATGCAGTAAAGGTGGACACATGACACTATGTATTTGTTAAAATTTCTAGACTTTAAATCACAAAGACTGATAAAACACATGCAAATTAAAAATAAGAGCTTGTAGAATTCCAGGAAAGAAGGCAGACTGTAGCAAGCAAAACTAGCTTTGTTATGAATGTGTGAAACCATCCCTCTGTAAAGAATGAAGGGAAAAATGTTGACCTAAGGACAATCAGAAAGAAGGGGAGTCTCTAAAATTAAAGGACAAGGGAATTGCACTTAACCCTTGCAATTGTTGATAAGGTTATTTCCCATGAAGGTACAGATTAGTAGTTCTAATACTATATTAGGTTATTATTAGAATTGAACAAGTAAGTAAGTGGATCTCAAATGCTTAAGTGGGTGGAACCAAGCTTCTTGTGTTTAAGTTGAAGGTTAGTGATAAGCAAGGAAGAAGGCTACCATGAGTCATGCGATGACAGATTAGAGTTAGAGACATCAGTATAAGCTCATGTTTATCTTAATAGAGATATATACGGTTATGTATAGAAATATTTATAGAACTGTATGTAAACAGATTGACTATCAGCTAAATGAGACTAGTATCAGTGACGTCCCAATAGCAATTAACTTCCCCAATACCCAGATTGTGGATCATATCCCATTCACCAATAAAAGAAACTGGGACTCTTTAGAGAAACGACCAAATCTGGTATTGAGACCGAGACTAAATTAGATGAGTCGGGAACCTCTAGCAGACCTAAAATAAGAAAGTGACTAAAAAAAGTAAATCCCTCAATGGTGTGCATATAGTAGAATGACACAGCAGTTAACTAAAATAATTCTCACAGGCCAAAGCTGGAACAATTTGAGCAACTTAATTAAGAAAAGACTATTTCCCAAAAGCATGTTTGGGACTATTGCCCAAACTATAAAATAAATGTCCATGAATCCATAGCTATATAAGTAAATAAATCCACAACATGTAAGCAAATGAATGAATAGATGATAGATAAAGAGAAAAAAGTCTCCTGTGCAGAAAAAAATTAAATACTGTATGTAGATACACTTCCATAAAGGAAGTGGGTATAAGTCTCCATGCCTTATCTGTACACAGAGACTTTCAAAGAATACAGGTTGGAAAGAATACAGGGAAATGGCAACTCTCAGTGGAGAATGATAAATACTACTTCCATCAGGTGATGAAGTAACCATCAAGAGAGATTAGTCCTGTTGATAGTACGTACCAGTGCCATGTGATGGGAAGGCCATTTTACCTTTGTGAACTCCCCCTGCAAAAGACATAAGTAGAGACTAATCTTGAGAAAAGCTCCAGACAAACCCTAATAAAGGGACATTTTACAAAAAACATAGCTGATATTATTCCTCAAAACTGTCAAAGTAATAAAAAACAAGGAATGTCTCAGGAATGGACACAGCCAAGAGTAAAGGTAGATTAAGTAGCCACGATGAGTAAACGTAATGTGGTCTCCTAGATGGAATCCTACAATAGAAATATACATAAGGAAAATTAAGGAATATAAAATATGAACTTTGGTCGGTCATAATGTACAAGTACTGACACATTTACTTTGGCAAATATAATATAATAAAGTAGGATGTGAATAATATGGAAACTGGTTGTAGGGTGTATGGTAACTCTGCATGTACCATCTTCACAATTATTCTACAAATCTAAAATCATTCTAAAGCAAAATTTTTATTTAAACTTACAATACCATATCATTACAATAGTTTTAAAAATATTTAAAAAAAACCTTTGAGGTTATTCTGACAAAAGATGTCAAAGATTTGTACATGAATATCTATAAGACATTATTGAGTGAATTTTGAGACCTAAATAAACGGAGATAAACTGTATTCATGAGTCAGAGGATTCAATATTATTGGGATATCAGTTATTTACAAACTGATTCAGAAATACAACAAACTTCCAGTCAAAATTCCAGCTGATTTTCATTGTAGAAATTTGTGAACTACTTCTAATATTAATCTGGAAAATCCCAATTGGCTTAAACAACTTTGAAAATGAGAACAATAGTTGAGGATTAATACTACCTCATTTCAAGACTTATTAGGAAACTACAGGAATCAAGATAAGCAAATGCATCAACAGGAAAAATAGGGAATTGAAAAATAGAACCACAGCTATGGACAAGCTATTTTCAACAAAGGAATACAGACAAATTAGAGGAGAAAGAAAAGCATTTTCAAATAAATGCTGCATATTCCCTCTTATGTCAAGGAACCTAAGTAAGGCAATTTTAGACTTGTTTAAAAAAAACAATCAGTTGGTTTAAATGAGAAACTAAGTTTCATAGTTAACATAAGCATATAAATGTGAATCCTCAATAATCCATCACCATATTTAATTACAAATATGATTCTTAAGAAAACTAATATATCATTATGATTGTGGCTTTTATGAATAAAAAATATTTCCACTGTTTATAGCCTTCATAGCAATAGCATGATGTATATAGTATTATAGCCATCGTGTTAACCAATTAAGAAAGTGAGAAGACAGACCATATTATTTTTCTTATTCTTTACACCAACTTTCTGTTTACCACTGAATCACATCAAATATACCTTCTAGTATCTCTCATGTGGTCTCTACATCCACTGCTGTGGTTTGGCAATCAACATGTATTTCTTAGATCATTATATCAATTTATTCAACTTACACTTCTGCTTCCATTTTTTACCTACTATCAAACTGTACTGTGGACTTTCCAGGTGGCTCAGCGGTAAAGCATTTGCCTGTCTCTGCAGGAGTCACAGGAGATGCAGGTTTGATCCTTGTGTCAGGAAAATCCCCTGGAGAAGGAAATGGCAACCCATTCCAGTATTTTGCATGGGAAATCTCATGGACAGAGGAGACTGGCAGGCTCAGTCCATGGGGTCTCAGAGTTGGATATGATTTAAGGGCTAACAACAACAAAAAATTGCAAGACTTCCAGGGTAATCTTTGTCACTAAAATCTGATATCACTTCAATAGTTAACCAAACACCTAGAAAACCAGTCCTTCTAGAGACCAATAATGATGAGATTCTGGCTGCTGAGAATTAATTAGGACTAAAATAGGTAAGACCACTCTTTGGAAACTTTTATTATATGCCATATAACTAGATCAAATGACATGCATCCCCTTGAGATCTTCCAGACAAAATTTGGGACACCTTCATCCACAGCATCTTACCATCATATCATTGACAAGCTATACTGTGGTTAGTAACTCAGTCATCTCCAACTCTTTGTGACACCATGAATTGTAGCCCGCCAGGCTCCTCTGTCTATGAGGATTCTCCAGGCAACCTGTAATAACCTATATGGGAGACAATCTGAAAAGGAATGGATATATGTAAGTGTATAATTGACTCACTTCTTATATATATATATATATATATATATCTAAAACTATCAACATTGTAAAATAAGTGTATTCTAATATAAAATAAAAATAAAAAAAAAAAAAAAGAATACTAGAGTGGGGTTGCCATTTCCTACTGGAGTGGGTTTACCATGCCCTCCTCCAGGGCACTGTCTCAACCGAGGGACTGAACCCAGGTCTCCTGGATTGCAGGCTGATTCTACCATGTGAACTACCAGGGAAGCCCAAGAATACTGGAGTGGGTAGCTTATCCCTTCTCCAGGGGAACTTCCTGCCCCAAGAATCAAACCGGGGTCTCCTGTATTGCAGGTGGATTCTTTACCACCTGAGATACCAGGGAAGCCCATCATATGACATCAGTCAGTTCAGCTCAGTTCAGTCCTCAGTTGTGTCCAACTCTTCATGACCCCATGGACTGCAGCACGCCAGGCCTCCCTGTCCATCACTAACTCCCAGGGTCTACTCAAACTCATGGCCATTGAGTCAGTGATGCCATCCACCCATCTCATCCTCTGTCGTCCCCTTCTACTCCTGCCTTCAATCTTTCCCAGCATCAGGGTCTTTTCCAATGAGTCAGTTCTTCGCATCAGGTGGCCAAAGTATTGGAGTTTCAGCTTCAGCATCAGTCCTTCCAATGAATATTCAGGACTCATTTCATTTAGGATGGACTGGTTGGATCTCCTTGCAGTCCAAGAGACTCTCAAGAGTTTTCTCCACTATCGGAGTTCTAAAGCATCAATTTTTCATCACTCAGCTTTCTTTATAATCCAACTCTCACATTCATACATGGCTACTGGAAAAACCATAGCTTTGACTAGATGGACCTTTGTTGGCAAAGTAATGTCTCTGCTTTTTAACATGCTGTCTAGGTTGGTCATAACTTTTCTTCCCAGGAGCAAGTGTCTTTTAATGTCATGGCTGCAGTCACCATCTGCAGTGATTTTGGAGCCCCCCAAAATAAAGTATGTCACTCTTTCCACTGTTTCCCCATCTATTTGCTATGATGTGATGGGATCAGATACCATGATATTAGTTTCCTGAATGTTGTATTTTAAGCCAACTTTTTCACTCTCCTCTTTCACTTTCATCAAGAGGCTCTTCTTCACTTTCTGCATATCTGAGATCATTGATATTTCTCCCCACAATCTTGATTCCAGCTTGTGCTTCATCGAGCCCAGCATTTCCCATGATGTACTCTGCATATAAGTTAAATAAGCAGAGTGACAATATACAGCCTTGACGTACTCCGTTCCCATTTTGGAACCAGTCTGTTGTTCCATGTCCAGGTCTAACTGTTGCTTCCTGACCTGCATACAGGTTTGTCAAGAGGCAGGTTAGGTGGTCTGGTATTCCCATCTCTTTAAGAATTTTCCAGTTTGTCATGATCCACACAGTCAAAGGCTTTGGCATAGTCAATAAAGCAGAAATAGATGTTTTTCTGTCACTCTCTTGCTTATTCGATGATCGCACAGATGTTGGCAATTTGATCTCTGGTTCCTCTGCCTTTTTAAAATCCAGCTTGAACACCTGGAAGTTCACAGTTCACATATTGCTGAAGCCTGGCTTGGAGAATTTTGAGCATTACTTTACTAGCATGTGAGATGAGTGCAATTGTGTGGTAGTTTGAGCATTCTTTGGGATTGCATTTCTTTGTGGTTGGAATGAAAACTGATATTTTCCAGTCCTTTGGCCACTGCTGAGTTTTCCAAATTTGCTGGTTTATTGAGTGCAGCACTTTCACAGCATCATCTTTAGGATTTGAAATAGCTCAACTGGAATTCCATCACCTCCACTAGATTTGTTCATAGTGATGATTCCTAAGGCCCACTTGACATCGCATTCCAGGATGTCTGTCTCTAGGTGAGTGATCATACCATCGTGATTATCTGGGTCGTGAAGATCATTTCTGTATAGTTCTTCTATGTATTCTTGCCACTTCTCCTCTTAATGTTTCTGCTTCTGTTAGCTCCACATCATTTCTGTCCTTTATTTAGCCCATCTTTGCATGAAATGTTCCCTTGGTATCGCTAATATTTTTGAAGAGATCTCTAGTCTTTCCCATTCTATCAGTTTCATGTGACATACTGCAATTTAAATGTTATTTTTAACTGTTGTCAATTATATCATACTAAGTGACTTCAGAAAGGGTATTTTTCACTTATAAAATTTTTAGTTCAACTTTACAACTTTTATAGTTGTATACTTTTTTCCTCAGCTGTTTGATGTGCATAGTCAGGATTAACAAAATCCCCTTTTTGACATGTTTTGTGTGTTGTTGCTATAACTAATCTTTCACATGTGAAATTTGATATTATATTCAGGTGGAGAAACTGAGGATATAAATTATGTTGAGTTCTTGGAAAAAGCCTTTTTGGGAATTCAAAAGTAGATATAAGCTGTAAATCTTTGTAACATATCAGTTAAAGATGATCCATGCATTTACTGTTCTAGCTCATTAATTCTCAAAGACTGGTATTACTCAGAGCATGCCCAGACCTTTAGGGAAGTAAAATAACTAAATCATGAATATTTTAGAGAGATTATCAGAGAAACAACTGGTAAGTCCTCCCCAAAAAGAAAGGCCAGCATGCTAAAATTATATGTTCATAGAACAGTGTTCACGAAGTGCTTTTTAGGAGATGAGTATGATGAGATGGTTGTGGTGATAGTAATGTTCTAAATCAGAAAAGATCATCAGCCCCAAGGCAAAGGTTATTATTATTTTTTGCTTATTCTTTATTTAACTATAATTGATACATATACTGTATAAGTTTTAAATGACTTGATACATTGATATACTGCAGTACTATTACCACACTAATATTAATTAACATTTCCATTATTACCCAAATTTTTTCACATAATTATTTCTTTTTGTGGTGAGGGTACTGTATTATATGCTTCAAAATTGCTAAGAGGATAGATTTTACATGCAAGTCTTACTGAAGCAGGACCCTCACCTAGCTAGGAGGGAATTGTAAATTGAACAATGAACTCTGTGGGAGAAGGCAAGGGTGGGATGATTTGAGAGAAAAGCACTGAAACATGTATATTACCATATGTGAAATAGATCACCAGTCCAAGTTCGATGCTTGAAACAAGACACTCAAAGCCGGTACACTGGGACAACCCAGAGGGATGTGATGGGGAGGGAGACTGGAGGGTGATTCAGGACGGGGGACACACGTATACCTGTGGCTGATTCATGTTAATGTATGGCAAAAGCCACCACAATATTTTAAAGTAATTAGCTTCTGATTAAAATAAATTAATTAATGACACAATGGACCAGCTAGACCTAATTGATATCTATAGGACATTTCACCCCAAAACAATCAACTTCACCTTTTTCTCAAGTGCACACGGAACCTTCTCCAGAATAGATCACATCCTGGGCCATAAATCTGGTCTTGGAAAATTCAAAAAACTTGAAATCATTTCAGTCATCTTTTCTGACCACAGTGCAGTAAGATTAGATCTCAATTACAGGAAAAAAATTGTTAAAAATTCAAACATACGGAGGCTAAATAACACGCTTCTGAATAACCAACAAATCATAGAAGAAATCAAAAAAGAAATCAAAATATGCATAGAAATGAATGAAAATGAAAACACAACAACCCAAAACCTATGGGACACTGTAAAAGCAGTGCTAAGGGGAAGGTTCATAGCATTACAGGCTTACATCAAGAAACAAGAAAAAAGCCAAATAAATAACCTAACTCTACACCTAAAGCAATTAGAGAAGGAAGAAATTAAGAACCCCAGGGTTAGCAGAAGGAAAGAAATCTTAAAAATCAGGGCAGAAATAAATGCAAAAGAAACTAAAGAGACCATAGCAAAAATCAACAAAGCTAAAAGCTGGTTTTTTGAAAAAATAAACAAAATTGACAAACCATTAGCAAGACTCATTAAGAAACAAAGAGAGAAGAACCAAATTAACAAAATTAGAAATGAAAATGGAGAGATCACAACAGACAACACTGAAATACAAAGGATCATAAGAGACTACTACCAGCAGCTCTATGCCAATAAAATGGACAACTTGGATGAAATGGACAAGTTCTTAGAAAAGTATAACTTTCCAAAACTGAACCAGGAAGAAATAGAAGATCTTAACAGACCCATCACAAGCAAGGAAATCGAAACTGTCATCAAAAATCTTCCAGCAAACAAAAGCCCAGGACCAGATGGCTTCACAGCTGAATTCTACCAAAAATTTAGAGAAGAGCTAACATCTATCTTACTCAAACTCTTCCAGAAAATTGCAGATGAAGGTAAGCTTCCAAACTCATTCTATGAGGCCACCATCACCCTAATTCCAAAACCAGACAAAGATGCCACAAAAAAAGAAAACTACAGACCAATATCACTGATGAACATAGATGCAAAAATCCTTAACAAAATTCTAGCAAACAGAATCCAACAACATTAAAAAAATCATACACCATGACCAAGTGGGCTTTATCCCAGGAATGCAAGGATTCTTTAATATCCGCAAATCAATCAATGTAATACACCACATTAACAAAGTGAAAGATAAAAACCATATGATTATCTCAATAGATGCAGAGAAAGCCTTTGACAAAATTCAACACCCATTCATGATTAAAACTCTCCAAAAAGCAGGAATAGAAGGAACATACCTCAACATAATAAAAGCTATATGTGACAAACCCACAGCAAGCATCACCCTCAATGGTGAAAAATTGAAAGCATTTCCCCTGAAATCAGGAACAAGACAAGGGTGCCCACTCTCACCACTACTATTCAACATAGTGTTGGAAGTTTTGACCACAGCAATCAGAGCAGAAAAAGAAGTAAAAAGAATCCAGATAGCAAAGAAGAAGTGAAACTCTCGCTGTTTGCAGATGACTTGATCCTCTACATAGAAAACCCTAAAGACTCTACCAGAAAATTACTAGAGCTAATCAATGAATATAGTAAAGTTGCAGGATATAAAATTAACACACAGAAATCCCTTGCATTCCTATATACTAACAATGAAAAAACAGAAAGAGAAATTAAGGAAACAATACCATTCACCATTGCAACAAAAAGAATAAAATACTTAGGAGTATATCTACCTAAAGAAACAAAAGACCTATACATAGAAAACTATAAAACACTGATGAAAGAAATCAAAGAGGACACAAACAGATGGAGAAACATACAGTGTTCATGGATTGGAAGAATCGATATTGTCAAAATGGCTATTCTACGCAAAGTAATCTATAGATTCAATGCAATCCCTATCAAGCTACCAACGGTATTCCTCACAGAACTAGACCAAAGAATTTCACAATTTGTATGGAAATACAAAAAACCTCGAATACCCAAAGTAATCTTGAGAAAGAAGAATGGAACTGGAGGAATCAACCTGCCTGACTTCAGACTCTACTACAAAGCCACAGTCATCAAGACAGTATGGTACTGGCACAAAGACAGAAATATAGATCAATGGAACAGAATAGAAAGCCCAGAGATAAATCCACGAACCTATGGACACCTTATCTTTGACAAAGGAGGCAAGGATATACAATGGAAAAAAGACAACCTCTTTAACAAGTGGTGCTGGGAAAACTGGTCAACCACTTGTAAAAGAATGAAACTAGAACACTTTCTAACACCATACACAAAAATAAACTCAAAATGGATTAAAGATCTAAATGTAAGACCAGAAACCATAAAACTCCTAGAGGAGAATATAGGCAAAACACTCTCCGACATAAATCAAAGCAAGATCCTCTATGACCCACCTCCCAGAATATTGGAAATAAAAGCAAAACTAAACAAATGGGACCTAATGAAACTTAAAAGCTTTTGCACTACAAAGGAAACTATAAGTAAGGTGAAAAGACAGCCCTCAGATTGGGAGAAAATAATAGCAAATGAAGCAACAGACAAAGGATTAATCTCAAAAATATACAAGCAACCTCTGAAGCTCAATTCCAGAAAAATAAATGACCCAATCAAAAAATGGGCCAAAGAACTAAACAGACATTTCTCCAAAGAAGACATACAGATGGCTAACAAACACATGAAAAGATGCTCAACATCACTCATTATCAGAGAAATGCAAATCAAAACCACAATGAGGTACCATTACACGCCAGTCAGGATGGCTTCTATCCAAAAGTCTACAAGCAATAAATGCTGGAGAGGGTGTGGAGAAAAGGGAACCCTCTTAGACTGTTGGTGGGAATGCAAACTAGTACAGCCGCTATGGAAAACAGTGTGGAGATTTCTTAAAAAACTGGAAATAGAACTGCCATATGACCCAGCAATCCCTCTTCTGGGCATACACACTGAGGAAACCAGATCTGAAAGAGACACGTGCACCCCAATGTTCATCGCAGCACTGTTTATAATAGCCAGGACATGGAAGCAACTTAGATGCCCATCAGCTGATGAATGGATAAGGAAGCTGTGGTACATATACACCATGGAATATTACTCAGCCGTTAAAAAGAATGCATTTGAACCAGTTCTAATGAGATGGATGAAACTGGAGCCCATTAGACAGAGTGAAGTAAGCCAGAAAGATAAAGAACATCACAGCATACTAACACATATATATGGAATTTAGAAAGATGGTAACGACAACCCTATATGCAAAACAGAAAAAGAGACACAGAAGTACAGAACAGACTTTTGGACTCTGTGGGAGAATGTGAGGGTGGGATGTTTTGAAAGAACAGCATGTATATTATCTATGGTCAAACAGATCACCAGCCCAGGTGGGATGCATGAGACAAGTGCTTGGGCCTGGTGCACTGGGAAGACCCAGAGGAATCGGGTGGAGAGGGAGGTGGGAGGGGGGATCGGGATGGGGAATACATGTAACTCTATGGCTGATTCATATCAATGTATGACAACCCCCCCCCCAAAAAAAATGCTTTGATGGTATAAAAAAGAGAAATATATATACATATATATATATATATATATATATATATATATGTGTCCATTTCCATCAAATTATTTAATTTTTCAAAGTTTTACCAATCCTATAGACTCTCTGAGGTCCTCACCCCAATAGATAGGCCTAAAATAATTGTTCAGATAACTTATTATGCATGCCTTTTCTCTAAAGAAACTCTTCCTTTTTTCTAGATACTGAATCACAATAATTAAATAGTATTTCCCCATAATGAACTACATTATGTTTGTTAAGTGACCTTCAAACTTAAAAATGAATTTGTGAGAAGTACTCATTTGAAATATAGCAGTTTTCTCTTTTTGATGTTTAATTGGTAGTTTATCTTTTTAGTTTACAATGAGTGGAGTTTCCTTAAGAAGATATTCGTGTCTTTGAAGAAAATGAATGAATCACTAAGACATAGTCTTCCACTAGAAATTTTGTTTAAAGGAGTAAATCAACAATGATTACATGTTAATTTTGCTGCATTGATAGGAAATATCCTGTAATATTCAGTCTTTTATTTGGGCTGTTTGATATCTAATTTCTTACCATACTTATGGTCTCTTTCTCTTCTGTCTTTCTTTTTCTTTCATTCTTTTTTTCTTTTTTTGATAGTAAGGACACCATTTAACTGGTGTCTTCATTTTATGCTTCTGTTTCCATAAAATGTGCTTGCATGATGACTGCTTGCTCATGGGGCTGTTGCCATGTAACTGATTTCTTTTTACCTGCAGTTAAAACGTAAGTGATTTTTTCTAAAGTTAATATGTAGGACATGGAAAATTATGACACATTCAATCTTTATTTTCAGCAACATAAAATTTACCATCCATGAATTGTAGCCTAACTACAGCTTTCTAAATATAATTTTACAAATATAAGGAGACTGTAATATTATAAAGCAAAATAATGTTTCAAAAATTCAAAATGCAGATTTAATAGTGTAGTAATTTTAGTCTATTTTCTGCATACAACTTTAATCTCTTATTCTCAAGCTATTGCTAGGAGTCTATCATATTGTCCACATTTTATTAGCACAAATTTTGATTCAAGTATCTTTAGCATCTAGTGCATGTATTTCACCCTAATTCTAGAAGTTGCTAATTTCCTGTCTCAAAAAAACCCATTTCTGGAATATCAACATATATTTCTAATTATTTTTAATATTTCTTGATTAAACTGAAAAGGCTATTTTCTCATACACCACTCACAAACCACATAGAAAAGTAGCATGAGAGCTAATTACTTACCTCCTTACCTAGAAAGAAAGTAGCAAAAATAAAAAACAAAACGTCTTTTCAGTATCCCTCAAAGTTATTCCATGGAAGCAATTTTCAGTTACTTCCTTGGCCATTGAACCAAAAGCTTGATAAAAATTGTGTGAAACTTCTCATGTTGATACAGTATTATCAATGTCATCAGCTTCACACATGGCAACATGAACAATTTCTCTAAATATGATATGCTGTAGAAAGGAAAGAGAAAGTGGTTCTAAAATTCTAAGATACTATTTAAAATAGTTGAATTTTCCCATCTACAGACAAAAGAATTGTGGAAAATATACACATTAATGATAGATTAAGATATTGCTTAGTGGACTTTCCAAGTGGCATGGTGGTAAAGAATCTGCCTACCAATTCAGGAGGTGCAACAGACACAGGTTTGATCCCTGGTTTGGAAAGATATTCTGGAGAAGGGCATGGCTACCCACTTCAGAACTCTTGCCTGGAAAATGCCATAGACAGAAAAGCCTGGTGGTCTACCATCTCTGGGGTCACAAAGAGTTGGACACAGCTGAGCACACACACTTTAAGCTATTATTTGACACTACAGAAACAACAACAACGAAAAAGCATAATTTCAACACTTTAAACAGATTTTTAAGGGATAAAAAGCAAGAAATATGTTGATGTTATTTTACTTGTTAATTCTCTAACCACTCTTTGAAATAGGTGTAGTCTGACAAAAAATACAGAGCTAGAAAGTGGGAAAGATAGATTTCAAACTCTTTGTCTGATTCCAAATCTATGTTTGTTTATCTTAAATTATAATATATTTTGTCATAATTTACAAGCTCAATTTTGTACACTAGTTTTTACTTGTTGTTCTTGCCCAATCACTCAGTCATGTCCGACTCTTTGCAACCCCATGACTTAAGCATTCCAGGCTTCCCTGTCTTTCACTATCTCCCAGAGCTGGCTCAAACTTAAATCAATGATGGTGCCATCCAACCATCTGATCCTCTGTCATCTCCTTCTCCTATCCTCAATATTTGCCAGCATCAGGGTCTTTTCCAGTGAGTTGACTCTTCCCATCTGGTGGCAAAAGTATTGGAGCTTCGGCTTCAGCATCAGTCCTTCCAATGAATATTCAGGGTTGATTTCCTTTAGGATGGACTGGTTGGATCTCCTTGCAGTCCAAGGGACTCTCAAACATCTTTTCCAGCACCACAGTTCAAAAGCATCAATTCTTCAGCACTCAGCCTTCTTTATGGTCTGACTCTCACATTCATACATGACTACTGGGAAAATCATAGCTTTAATTATATGGACCTTTGTCAGCAAAGAGACGTCTCTGCTTTTTATGTGCTGTCTAGATTTGTCCTAGCTTTTCTTCCGAGGATCACGTGACTTCTAATTTCATGGCTGCAGTCGCCGTCTGCAGTGATTTTGGAGCCCAAGAAAATAAAGTCTGTCATTGTTTCCATTTTTTTCCCCATATTTGTCATAAAGTGATGGGACCCGATATCATGATCTTAGCTTTTTGAATGTTGAATTTTTAAGCCAGAATTTTCCACTCTTCTCTTTCTCCTTCATCAAGATTTTACTTATAGACTTTTAAAATAAAAATGTCCAAGCCTTATGCTTATTGATGCATAAATTCTGCTTACTATTGCCTTTCAATTTCTATTTTAGATGTATTATTCATTTTAATGCTTTTATCTGGTAAATAATCTGAAAATCTTGAAAATACGTATTCTCTTGTAGGAAAGATAGTAAATATATGGCAGAGAGATATAGAAAACTAACAGTTGTGATAGTGAAAAAGAAATGATCTGGGAGAAAGAGAAAGGGAAGATTAAAGCTAAAACTAATAGCATTTAAGTAATCCAAAGATGTGAAAGGATTTAATTTTTTCACTGTACTCCTTTAAAAAATATTATTTTTTATTTGTGATATCATCATTTTAATGTGTCTGCCTCTTCATAAATTGTACACTTGAATTATTGAAAAATTATCATTTAGTGTAGACCTTTTTTTCATGTGTCTGTCTTAACTGATTTTTTTTTTAAATTACAGATGATACACAATCTATTATCAACCTGTTTGAAAACAAATAGATATTTATGGTTTCATATAACTAAACAGTGCCACGGGAAATAATATTGGTTCGAGGTCCACAGCTTCTCATTTCATCATTAGGTGTTGCGCTTTCTTCCCCTATGTCCATCTACCTCTATGCATAGACCCTCAAGCAGTCTCCACTGAGGAATCAAGTTGACTGCTGCAGTTGAACAATTATATCCTACTCTCAAATTTAAGGCAAAAGGAGAGTACCCAGCTTAATCTGAGCAGGCTTTGTTCCCTTGACCATCCTGAGCCAATGATTTGTTTTCTCACAAATTTATTTTAAATTTAGTTATGTAACTCTAATCCTCACTTTGCTGATACTCCTTATCCCTTCTCTTACTTTGTTTTTCATCTCATAACCATCTTACACATGATTTTTATATTAGTTTATATACTGGAAAATGTATATATACAAAAAACAAATTTGTTTTGTTGCTTATTTCACCTAACCAGAATATGAATTCCATGCAGGAAGACTATTTTGTCTGTTTTATTTACTGATTGCTTTTTCTCCAGAACCCAGAAAAGTGCTGACATACAGTTTCTGCTCAAGGAATGAACGAATTAACTAATTCATTCATTAACTAATGAATTAGTTAATTAATTCATTCATTATTATCTTCTTTGTACTGTATTCTAAGTATTTGAAATAAAGTAGTAAACAAAACATCAAATATTCTGGTCTCCTTGAGTTTATGTTCTAGTAGAATTATACATGAAAGATAGCTAGTAGAGATTATTTCACTGTAAATATTGTTTCAGGGAATTTTAAGTGCTAAGAGGAATTATGCTGCTTGTCAATATCAAGAGACATATTCACTGATTGGTATGGGCTAAGTCACTTATTCTTCATTGAGTATATATGAGGATAGCCTCAATCCAAGTTCCTTTCCTAAAAGACTGGATGAGATATTTCTGCTTAGAACCTTTGGAATGCATTTGCAAGAAGATATTGGAATAGACGTTAAGAAAGCAACACTAGTGAAGTCCACTGTAGAATCATTCATGGTCTTATTCTGTCACTCAGTGGCAACCCACTCCATTATTCTTGCCTGGAAAATTCCGTGGACAGAGGAGACTGGTGGGCTACAGTCCACGGGGTTACAACGAGTCAGATACGACTGAGCGACTGAACGCACACACACACACACACACACACACAGAGCAAATGTTTATTGAGTGCCTACTATGCTCCTTAAAATTTTCTAGGCTTTGGAAATCATTAATTACTTTAGTCTAGTTTCCCAGAGGGCAGAACCTAAACAAAGTTCAAGTGATTTAGAGAATTTAATCTCAAAGAACAGAAGCAAGGAGGGGGGAAGTAAAGAAAGCCAATGTGAAGATGGCTTGCATGTTGTATCAAGCATCTGAAAACTATTATAGTAACTGTTTTTCAGTACTTCCCTGCTGTCTTCGAAAAGGAGAAGGACTTATCTCCAGGATTTTCTCTACCCCAAGTCCCAGACTGCCTCCCATCACTTCACCCCCGACTCCACCCAACCATACACCACACCCCGTAATTCCACACACTCAGGAAGTCATTCTGAAAGCAAAGCGATAGAAAGGCTTTGGAGCAGGAAGTGAGATGAGTTTAGCATGGACAAAGTGGGCCACAACTGAGTTGTGTACAAGTGAAGTTGGTTAGAGGGCATACAGACTATGTCGCAGCTGACATTGGATCAAGTCACAAGAAACTTAGATATGATGAGACAAACCAGATGAATAATGATAACTTGGAAGCAGAAATATTCCTACCCACTTGGAGTTGATAGTCTCAAAGATAAACAACATGCAGTTGATATAATAAATACAATCAACAATATGCTGGTATGTGTTGATGGACAGAATAAAATGAATTTATAGTTAGTCGTAATTTGTGTTCTTTCTTCGAAGTTCTCAAATAGGAAAGTAAAGAATTCTACCTTTTAGCAAGTTGTTTGCATAGTAAAGTTTATGGACAACCTCTGCTCTCTGTAAATCTGATTGTAACTGCTATCTTCTCAGTATTCCTTCTTCAAATTTGGACATAAGTTGTGTTGCCCCAGGCTTTTTAGGCTAAATGAATAGGTCTCTCTACATTTGCACTCTACCTTTTTCAACACTTCACATTTAATAATTGTATGCAATTTGCCCCCTAATGTTCAATGTCATCTGTTTTTTTAAATCTTTTGGATGAAAACAAGTTGAATAAAATCTCAACTGTGTGACAAGAGAAAAAATTCTTTTCATTAGCAATAATTATAAGTGAAAACCCATGATTCTTATGTATTTATGTAATAAAAATTTGTATGACTTATAGTCTAGAATGTACTGAGATTCTCTTTGTATACTCTTAACAGTCACCTTGCATCTGTGAAGTTGCAGACATACTCCACGGCTAAGCTAAATTGTTCCAAAGGAATGAATGGCAGTGAAGGCTGATATCTAGATATTTACAGTGATTTTCAAAATAAACCTAGTGTATATACTTATATGTATATATACATATGTATAAAACATTGGGCTTCCTTAGTGGCTCAGACTGTAAAGAATCTGCCTGCAATGCACGAGACCTGGGTTCCATCCCAGGGTTGAGAAGATCCCCTGAAGGAGGGCAATGCAACCCATTCCACAATTCTTGGCTGGAGAATCCCCATGGACAGAGGAGCCTGGCAGACAACAGTCCTCGGGGTCACCAAGAGTCAGACACATGTAAGTTACTAAGCACAGAACACATATAAGGCATCTTCTTTGTCCATTCTTCTGCTGATGGACACTTAGGTGGCTTCCTTATCTTGACTATTGTAAATAATACTTCTGTGAACATTGGGGTTCATGTATCTTTTTTTTTTTGGAATTAGTGTTTTCATTTTCTCTGCATATATACCCAGGAGTGAGTGGAATAGCTGAATGATATAGTAGTTCTATTTTATTTTTTTGATGAACTTCCAACTGTTCCCACAGTGTCTGCACTAATTAACATTCCTACCAATGGTGTATGAGGCTTTCCTTTTCTCCACATCCTCACCAACAACTGTTATTTGGGGTCTTTTTGGTAATAGCCTTTCTGACAGGTGTAAGGCGATATCTCATTGTGGTTTTGATTTGCATTTCTCTAATGGTTAGTGGTATCTAGCATCTTTTCACATGCGTGTTGGTCCTTTATTTTTAAACATCTCTCTCAATAAATCATATATAGCTGGAATCTGGCTATACCTAGGTTTAAATCCTTCCATCACACCATGTTTGGACTTCCTATCATCCTCTCCTTTTGTAAAAAGTTGAGACTCCATAGTTCTTCAGGTCTAAAGCTCAATTTCCAACATAATTGAAAGCCTCATCCTGCTAGCCTGCTGCCTTATCCATCTAGTACAGGTACAACACCAGTACAATTAGACTGTTTATACTCTTTGGATTAATACCCAGGATTCTGAATAGGGCTACAGAAAACTTTAAGTTATACACACTTGGCCCAGTGCATAAACATGTCTCCTCCTTATCCAAGCCCTCTGTGCAGCCTGGATATTCTCCTACATTTCCTACTCATTATTCTAAACCAATTGCACTTCTATCCAAACACGAGAACTGACCATTGCCCACTCAATCTGAGACAATGGCCTTGCCTTTAAATTCACAGAGAAAATAAAAACTATCTGAGAATAATCTATCAACTTCTTTTTACCCTATCCAGAAACATTAAAATATCCATACTCATGTTTTTTCCCTCTTCTTCTATTTAAAGGAAAGCTATAATCAACCTATTATCCCAGATACATCTTTTTACCTTGGGTCTGGATCCACTCCTTCCCAAATGTATCAAATCCATTTCTTCTAGTATTTACTACTTGTCATCTCATCATTTGAAAACTTTTAAGACTCTGGTTATACACACACAAAAATAAATAGAAACCAAAAATCTCAATCCTGACCTCTATCTCATTCTGTCTAATGCTCTCTGGTCTGTTTTATTACTCACACTGCCTGAGAGGGTTACTTACAACTTATTGTTCCCACTTTATCATTTCCCTTTTACAGTTCAACCAAATCCAATCTGGCATTCACTAACATTGCTCTAGTAAAAGACTTCTCAGGAGTACAGAGAACAAACTAGTGGTGGCCAGAGAAGACAGAGATGGAAGATGGGTGAAACAGATGAAAGAAATTAAAGGGTGCAAACTGCCAATTATACAACAAGCATCTCAGAAATGTAATGTACAACACAGGGAATATAGTCAATAGTGTTATACTTCACATGGTGTATAATCTATAAAAATATCAAAGCACTATATGGTACTCCTGAAACTAATAAAATATCATAGATCAATTATACTTCAATTTTGGAAAAAAGTCCTCTCATGAAGCACACTTATAACCTGCTTGTGACTAAATCCAAACGTGTTTATCTTATGTTGTTTAGCCTCTAAGAACATTTGTCTTTGTTGACCTCCACTACTTTTCTGAAACACTCTCTTTAGTTGAGTAGTGCAGTCTTACACATTTTCTACTATGGAGGGCTGCTCTTCAGCCATCCTATAAGTGCTTTTTTATTGTAGCTATCATTTAAATGGGTAGCTATCATAAATATTTAGCTAAATATGTAGCTATCATTTAAATATCACTTAGGTGTTTTTCACAGTCTATCATTGGGTTCTTATCTTGCATAATTTCCTCAGTAGACTCAACAACTGTTATATGTTAATTATCACAGTTAAACTGGTGATACATATTTCTGACACTGTTGTCTCTCTTGTGATTTAGATGTTGTATCCAAGTGTCTACTAAATATTTCTCCTCGAATGGCTAAATTTACACATACATGAAACTTCCCTTCCTCCTCCCCACTCCATCTTGATTTCTCAACTGTCTCCTCTGCTACTCTTCTCTAAAGATGGTTTCAACATTCACCCCTGTTACTTAGTCATAAATTTAGATACTGTTTTTTATTTTGTCCTTTTCTACCCATATTCACCAAATTGCATCATTTCATTTAATGTTACATCTTAGATACTTCTGCTGTTTTTCATGTAGTCATTGTCCTAGTTGGTCATTCCATCTCTTTCTTGTAACATCTTTCTAGATTTCTTTTGGTTTGGCTGCTTTCTTTGCATCCTTTTATCACCGCACTTTCCATCAGGAAAATATATGTTACACCATGGTAACAAACAATACTGGTTTCTTACTGATATAAATCAATAAAGGCTTATTTCCCATCTGTGCTTTCTATCATATTTCTGTGACACCCAGCTCTTTATAATCTTTATTTCAGGGCATAAGATGGTAAAAGCTCTAACTCCTCATGTATGATCACTGTGTAGAGGAAGGAGTAAATATAGATGATAAGGCATGAACTCTGTCAGGCTTTTGCCCAACAACCACGCACACCACTTCGGGTACTGGTGACTCACTTTTTCAAAACTAACATTTATTGAGTGGTGGAGTGCAGTCCTCCAAAGCGCACTTTGTTTTTTTAACAATTAAGTAGGTTTAGCTTTTTTCCCCCTAATTATGTTTTGTTGAAGTAACATTGGTGTATAACATTGTACAAGTTTCATGTGTACCATTATATTTCTGATTCTATATACTCTATAACATTGCTATTTTTCAGTCAACGTCGTGTCCAACTCTTGTGACCCATGGACTGCAGCACACCAGGTTTCCCTGTCCCTCATCATCCCCTGAAGTTTGCTCAAGTTCATATCCATTGAACCAGTGATGCCATCCAACTCTATAATATGCTCACCACCAAAAATTTAGCTTCCATTCATCAGCATACATCCCGCCCCACCCCTTTTCATCTGGTAACCACTACTGTGTTCTCTGCATCTAATGTTATGTTTAGTTTGTTGTTTTTTATATTCCAAATATGTCTTAAGTCATTCAACTCAAAAAGAGGACAAACAACTCAATTAAAATAAGGGTAGAGGAACTGAATAGACATTTTCCAAAGAAGATCTACAGATAATCAACAGGTACACAAAAAGTTGCTAAATATCACATTAGATATCACATTAGAGAAATGCAAATAAAAGTCACAGAGATATCACCCCATACCTGTCAGGATGTCTTTTATCAAAAATACAAGAAATACCAAGTATTAGTGAAGATGTAGAGAAAAAGATACCCTCCTACACTGCTGGTAGTAATTAAACTGGTTCATGTACTATGGCAAACAGTATGCATATTCCTCAAAATATCTAGAACTACCATATGATGTAATTATCCCACTTTGAGGGTATTCATCCAAAGAATTCTAAAATACAATTTCAAAAAGATATATGCTCCCTATGTTCATCACAGAATTATTTCTTAATACATTAATACAATAGCCATGATATGGAAACAACTTATGTGAGCTTCATGGGATAAATAGATAAAGAAGATATAGTATATATAGAATACTGCTATTGTTGTTGTTCAGTTGCTAAGTAGTGTCCAACTCTTTGTGACCCCATGAACTGCAGCACACCAGGTTTCCCTGTCCTTCACTGTCTCCCGAGTTTGCTCAAATTCATGCCCATTGAGTCAGTGATGCCATCTAACCATCTCATCATCTGTTGAGCTTTTCTCTTTTTGCCTTCAACTTTTCCCAGCATCAAGGTCTTTTCCAATGAGTCGGCTCTTTGCATGAGGTGGCCAAAGTATTGGAGCTTTAGCTTTAGCATCAATCCTTCCAATGAATATTCAGGGTTGATTTCCTTTAGGATTGACTGGTTGGACCTCTTTGATCTCTTTGCTGTCTGAGGGGCTCTCAAGAGTCTTCTCCAGCACTACAATTTGAAAGCATCAATTCTTTGACACTCAGCCTTCTTTATGGTCCAACATTCACACCGTTACATGACTATCAGAAAAACCATAGCTTTGACTATATGGACCTTTGTCAGCAAAGCGATGTCTTGGCTTTTGAAATACTTAACCATAAAAAGATTGAAATCTTGTCACATGCTCAAGGGATGGTCTTGAGCATATTATGTTAAGTGTTATAAGTCAGAAAGATCAAACGATTTCTAGCTTCTTTATTTATCAATGTAAAGTCTCACCGAACATGAGTAACAACCCAAATGCTTACTTAGTCACAGGATCAAGGTTAAATCTGAGATCTCCAGGAGATGCATTTAAGAAACTCATCAACTAAAGAGTAACGATGGATGCACAAACAAACTACTAAGAGTGAGGAGCCTGGCAGGTAGAATGAGATATTAATAATGCAAACGAACCATTCCTGATTCATAAGTAATAAGAATAGATAGTTCACAACAGGCAGAGGACTGGGGTAGTGAACTAGCTGGGGTAGTGAACATTTGTCTCTTTGGCCCTGATTTGCTCCCTATATGTAGCTTGCTTACAAATCAATACCCTTAATTTAAACCTTCCCTGAAGTCTAAATTTAAATTATTCTTTCCAACTATAAAGCTTGAATTATTTTATTTTTAGCTAAGAGTTAAAAATCAGCTGCTTCTTTCGATCCTAGAGGTCTCTAAACATGTGGACCCTCTCTATCCTTCACATTCCTATTTGCTTTGCTAATTGGCTAATTATTTTTTGCACCCAACATTTACTTAAATTACTTGCCACCCACAGCCAACAGAATCTCTCATACTTTTGAACTGTGATTTCTGAATTACTGTAACTCTCCAAATTAATTCTTTAAGAGAATCCTCAGAACCACAAATTCCTACAGATGGGTTATAAAATGGTTTCTGCTAATAGCATGGAGGGATTTTCCAGGTGGTGCTAGTGGTAAAGAACCCCCCTGTCAATGCAGGAGACTTAAGAGACCTGGGTGTGATCCCTGGGTCAGGGAGGTACCCTGGAGGAGGGCATGGCCACCCCGTCCAATATTCTTGTCTGGAGAATCCTATGGTCAGAGGAACCCAGTAGGCTACAGCCCATAGGGTTGCACAGAGTTGGACACAACTGAAATGAATTAGCACGCACACAATATCATGGCTTGCCATATCTTTAATCTTTAACACCAATTTTCTTGGTGCCCACTGCCCACTTCTTAAGATAATCCTACAAACGTCTGCACCAACACAGTAATGTCTGGTCTGCATGCTTTCACAAGGGAATTTACATTCACAAGCTCTCCAAAAATCATGAGCGTTGCAGTCAATGCAGGGGGAATAGAAAGTGGACACCTGTGGCTTGGAACTTAAGTGACTTCCACTAGGAAGTAGATGGCTTCATTCCACTCATAGCCGAACAGCATCATTCCACACGTTATTAGGGAGTGCAGTCCTACAATACGTCCAGGGAAGGAGAACCCAAATAGTGGTGAACAAACCTAGTGATCCCAAAACCCTCTTCAACACAGTTTTCTACACTATAATCAACATTATTTTTTTTTCTAAGATATACATTTTATATGTTACCTGAACCATACTATCACCAATTTGTAAAGATGTTGCAAACACAGACCTGTGCACCATTTCAAGCTTGAATTCTTTCAAGGTAGTCCAGACTGCCTGTCAAAATTTTACCCATTTTTTTTCAGAGTATCCTAATGGACCAAATTCTATACCAAATGTGGCCATGCATGTCTCCATTTAGTCCTCAGACCCTGAGACACACTGGCTAATAGTTCTACTTGAAAGATATATAAATGACACATAGATGTCTTCTGCTCTAATGTTTCTAGAAATAAAAGAAACTGCATAGAAGTTTTCTTGGGGGGGGAAAAAAAACTCTTTATGTCAGATTTATGAGAGGAATATTTCTGACTGCTTTGTATGAATGTCTTAAAATATTATATGTCTGTTTCTCTAAAGTGCTTGCCACTCAAAGTAGTATTAAAATAAGATCAAGCTGCCTGTGAAAATGATCCATATTGTAAGAAATATTCCAATCTCTTCCAGATATAGCTGAACAATTTCAGTTTATGGTAATATCTAGTGAAAGAGGAACAGACTCTATCCTACAGAATCTGGGCTCAGGCAATATATTGTTTACATAAAGACAAAAATCACTTGACATTTCAACTTAATAGTGTTCTCCTAAGTTCCGTTGTTATAGTGTTTCCCTGAAATTTCTACTTAGAGGCCCTGTTGCCAACGTTAAGATATAGATTTTTCTTCCGAACCATTCATTTTCTAAACTATTGTTATTCCCACAATAAAAATGGCCTTAATGTAACAAGATGCCATTGTACTTTACATTAGGTGGGCTAGATCCTACTCAATTTCTACAAAATAAATTACTTTCTCTATTCCAGTTTCTAAACAACTTTGCAGAAGAAATATTTGAATTCATCAATTTTAGAGAGACATTGAATCATCCTTCAAGCAATATGTGATGACATTTTGAGCACAAATATCAAGATTATTATTTTTAAAATTAAATATTACCTGAGTGTTTAAAGTGGCTGAGGAGCATATTAATATTAAATATTATTTCTGACATTTAAAAAGGTCAAATATGCTGCTGTTATACAAAAACTATTAGGAGAAACATCAAATTATTATAATCATCCTAAACACTAATTTGGTTCAAAAGTTAACATTTTGAGAGTTTAGACTCAATATTTCTTCTCAATGAAGGTCAACATAATTTCCCTGTTCAAGTTTCATCCAAAAAATTTTCACTCAACCTGAAAACACTAATTTAATATCAACATTGACTTTCACTTTAATTCTTAGTGAACATTTTAATATTTCCTAGCTGCCTACAGTTGCAGGGGGTGGGAGTGTAATTTTTTTCAATAACGTTTCAACTTTCATCTAACTCTTCTACAAAACATAATCTTTGAGCACCAAATGTAGCTTATACAAACTATGAGGTTGAGAAGTATGTTTCCTTCTTTGTAACTGAAAGAACAAACTCTGCTTCACTATTCACCAGTGACTGAATAGAGGACTAGACCTTCAAAAAAAAAAAAAGTTTTGCTCTCAAGAATGAGCTACCTAAGATTTCAAACTCATTGTACTTATGGACTTTCACAGAACAGAATGTCTTTTGAATTGAAGCAACAATAACAGGGCCAAGGAGACTTTGTATGGACTTTCTGTGTCTTTTCTCTTCTGTATAAATATTGAATCAATAGTTGCCTTACTGCTTACTTATGTCTTACTTCATTCTCTATTCTTTGTAAATTCTCACTTTCTTTGCTTACTCAGTTTAGTTCTCTAGAAGAAACACCCTTAGGAGGACTTTGTATCTCTAAGGTCTTTAAAATTTTACCTGTGACCAACTGCATTCCAATACAGATAAGCCAGAGGAATGGGATAGTTTATATATAGACACATCTTTCTTTTACATGGCTTCTTTTTCCATTCTGTTTCTTTAAATAATGACATTGCTTTTGAGATCCTTCCAGAACTATTAGTAAAATTATTGAAGATTTTCAGTGTAGTAATAACTTGTTGTTGTTCAGTTAGTAAGTTTATCTGACTCTTTGTGACTCCATAGAATGCAGTATGCCAGGCTTTCATGTCCTTTACTATCCCCCGGAGTCTGCTCAAACTCATATCCATTGAACCCATGATGCCATCCACCCATCTCATCCTCTGTCACCCTCTTCTCTTCCTGCCCTCACTCTTTCCCAGCATCAAGTTCTTTTCCAATGAGTCGATTCTTTGCATCAGGTAGTCAAACTATTGGAGCTTCACTTTTAGCATCAGTACTTCCAATGAATATTCAAAGTTGATTTCCTTCAGGATTGACTGGTTTTTATCTTCTTGCTATCCAAGGGACTCTCAAGAGTCTTATCTATTTTTTAAAATGTAGAATTTTGACTTGTTTTATTTCACCTTATTCTGACATCTAATAGAGAGCATCATAATCTCTTACATATAATAAAAATATGTGTGATCTCCAACAGATCACACATATCATTCAAAATCAGATAGCCAAAAAATGTCTAAAGTAAATCTGGAACAGAAATAATAAAACACTATTATTTGAAATATTCCTTAGGAAAGAATATTTTAAATTTTACATAACATCTTTTTCTAGTCATCTTGGATTCAAGTATCAGTAAATTCAACTAGGCTGCAGAACAAGCACTCAGAACTGTCTCACAATAGATAAAAAGAAATTGAGAATATCTACAGATTTTGAGACTGTTCTGCTGCTAGAATGGACTAGTCAAAATGTTTTGTTTTTGTTTCCCATGAACAGAAAAAGGATAGGTGCTCTTACCTACACATATCATTGTATTACTTTTACACTTTTAAGAAACTTACAAAAAAGGAATAGACTGGCTTCTCCATATTCCTGATTCATCAATTATAGATATATTATCTTCAAGTGGTGATATATACAATATGATGTCATGAAAAACTTTGCTACTAAAATATCACTTTTTTCTTTGTCTAGTTGCTAATAGCCTTCTAAGTTCCTATATTATATTTCCAGAATTGCTGCAGGTTAATTTTACTCGAAACAGTGTCAGACTTTATTTTTTTGGGCTCCAAAATCACTGCAGATGGTGATTGCAGCCATGAAATTAAAAGATGCTTACTCCTTGGAAGGAAAGTTATGACAAACCTAGATAGCATATTAAAAAGCAGAGACATTACTTTTCCAACAAAGGTCCGTCTGGTCAAGGCTATGGTTTTTCCAGTGGCCATGTATAGATGTGAGATTTGGACTGTGAAGAAAGCTGAGCACCAAAAAATTGATACTTTTGAACTGTGGCATTGGAGAAGACTCTTGAGAGTCCCTTGGACTGCAAGGAGATCCAACCAGTCCATCCTAAAGGAGATCAGTCCTGGGTGTTCATTGGAAGGACTGATGCTGAAGCTGAAACTCCAATACTTCAGCCACCTGATGCAAATAGTTGACTCATTGGAAAAGACCTTGATGCTGGGAGGGACTGGGGACAGGAGGAGAAGGGGACGACAGAGGATGAAATGGCTGGATGGCATCTCAACTGGATGAACATGGGTTTGAGTAAACTCCGGGAGTTGGTGATGGACAGGGAGGCCTGGCGTGCTGTGATTCATGGGGTTGCAAAGATTCGGGTACGACTGAGCAACTGAACTGAACTGAACTGAACTGAATTTTACTTTCTTTTGCCCTTTATTATGTAATTTCAAAACCTCCTTTCTCTCTTTAAAATGGCTCATTCTTGGTCACTCAGATTATTATATTGTGCATATGTGATCTCTAGTAATTTAAGCCTTTATTTCTTCATCTATAAAATGGGGATTGTAATTATACTTTAACATATAGTGCTCAAGATAACATTTGGAACCTACTAATACTTTTTAAAGTAGATTACATTATTCTTATTATATAGAGTTTCACACTTGTTATCTTGACTTTGAAATTCCACATATATATTTGAGATCTGTTCTTTTATTCTATGGCCCAGAAGATTTACAATAAGAAGCCAAGTGTCACACTTTCCCCATGGCTCAATCTGAAAGAAAGGCAGACTTCTTTCAGGAGGAAAGAGGTCACCAGATTCTTCTATCAGGGGTAGTAGACCCGAATACCCTTGAGCTTTCTGATTAACTAGGGACAAATATTCTGCAGTTTTCAAAATGTCGCCCTTAATATCTCAACCTTTTTGAAAACAAGTATTCTCAGAGTCTATCTGTAGTTCATTCACATGTATATTTTTCTGTTTTCTTATAACCAATATTAAGCTTACTGAAAGTAAATACATTTGTTTTTCTGAATGTGCCTGCAGCAATAGTCTTCTCAGTGTGAATTGCATATTCAAGTTTCCTGCTGTTTTCAATCCATCTAGCATTAACCAGAATTTACCTGTTTACAATAAATGGAGTGGATATTGGGTATTTGATCAAAGGCAGTCCTCAGGCCTAATAGTTTCTTCCATTGTTGAAATTTAATGTCATTTAACCTCTGAGAGTGGAGCACAAGCTTTCTTCTAGACCAGATTTTTCTAATTTATAAAGGAAGCCTTTTGAATGAAATGGAGCTGCAAGGCTGGTTTTTATTTGTTTTGGCTCAAAATGTTTGTGTTTTTATATCACTTGCTTGCCCTGGGGTGCCACAGAATAGGTGATTTTTATAGATCGGAAAAATAAATCAATCGATATAAGAATTTATTGGTCTGTATTTGCCATTAGTATTACAAACTCTTTTCTCCTGTGACATCTTCTACAAACTCAGTTAATAAAAGAAAAGCCTTTGTAGTGTTTTAAGTCATGGTTATACTAAAGATGAATAAATAAACCACAAAACCTTACATCAGTCTTACTACAAAAAAAAAAAAAAAATGGGAATGAACAGCATTTGGAGACTAAAGAGCTAATAACAAGGCCTATATAGTCTTTACTAGTGTGTTATGTTTGTGATTGCCATTAATGTTTTTAAGCATGTTATGCTGACAACATTTTCTCAGTCTGTAATGTCTGTACTTTAATGGAGGGATCTAGGTGGTTATATTACTGAAGTAAGAAATGGCAACCCACTCCAGTATTCTTGCCTGGAAAATTCCATGGATCGAGGAGCATGGTGGGCTATAGTCTGTGGGGTCACAAAGAGTCAGACATGACTGAATACATGCATGCACATAGGAGGTTATATTACATTTGAGGGAATAGAAAATGATAGAAGGCAAAGAAAATTGGGAAGGAAAAGGCATGATTTACATAATAAAAAGGAAATACATAGTGTATGACTTTATGAACACTTACTATAATACACAACATTTCCCTTTTTAAAAGTCTAAATAAATATTTGACCAAAGATATTTAGGTCAAGAATAAAATACAACACTGCTTTGTATTAATGCTTAAAATACTTAATGTAAATAATGATATACCTTTTAATTAAAATGGATATAGCATCTGGTGAAATGTAAAGGTCCTTTGATTTATTTATAAGTAGTTTTTAAATGGAAACATCATTAAGATTTTATGAGACTAATTTAAATAATGAAAGTGAACAGATGTGATGCTGGGACTGGCACATAGTGGGTATGCAGTAATTGTGAAGTTAACATATCAGGGATAAAAATGAAAGATAACATATGAAAAAACAGCCATATTCAGTATGAAACAGAAAAGAAATTGATTTGGGTTCTTTTTAACATGTGTAACCCATATAACTTAATATTATTTTCTATGTCCCAGTTTCTTAATCTAAAAGAAGTTGATATGTTAGTATTAACCTTGATAAACTTGCAAAGTTACTGTGACAATACAATTTAGTGTTAAAATAAACAAATTCATTCCTTCAACTAATTTGTGTTGGGCATGCATAAACTTTGTTCCAGCTATGGATTATGAGAGATGGATAATGTTTACAGAGAGACCAAATACACCAAAGGACAATGACCAGAATGTATGTAAAACTGGAACTCTAGCCTACAACCCTCTGCATCAATGAGTTGTAAGCCCAATCAAACTTCTAGAACAATTGACCCCAAATGGGGTCAGTAATTGCTTGCTTCTTTAATTTTTGCCCTCACTTTTATTCCAGGACCAATCAGAGAAAGCCAGATATGCTTCTCAAACCAATCACATAGGCTGCCTCACTGATAAGCCTGACCTTAGCATCCCCAGCCAACAACCCCAACCAGAGTCCATGTAGAGCCTTCCCATTGTTCACCACGAACAGCCTACATTCCTCTGCCTTCAAGTTTCTGCCAAATGGAAGTGATGAGGGCTTACTCTCTGCAAGTTCAGAATAGGTTTCCTCTGCTTTTTCTCATTTGAGTGGTATTTATGTCCACTTTACAAAAAAAGACATATCTTATATCAATAACTGAGCAATGTTAAGGAGGAATTTGTTAGTGTGAATAATATGGTAGACCATGGTGGATAATGACCTTTACAAGGAAACTAAGGAAAATTAAAAGGCAACAGTGGATTTCTAATTTCAGCTCCAGGGTATAAAGAGATTGAAGGTCATCAGTCTCAAACTTACATAAGAAAAAAAAAAAAACTGGACAAAATGAAAATGAATGATTTTTCTTAGTCTGTCACAGCAAAACTACTGTTCTCAAATGTGGAGGGTCTGTTGCTTAGAGAGAGAAACAGCATCCATGATTTATTTACTAAGAACAGAAGTCAATGGATGTCAGAATGGTAGGAACACTTCAATAGTAATTTTGAAAAATTGCTGAAGATTGTGTGTAAACTAACATGAGGGATATAAGCTCCCATAGTCTTAGAGTTCCACCAAATTGGGATTCAAGGAAAATATCCTTGTGATCCTAGGAGGCAGGAAAATGACCATTTGGAAAATATGCCCAGAGCCTTCTCCATAGCTAAAGCCTACTCTGTGGTGGAAAGGGATTTGCCAGAGCAAAAAAGAACCAGGCGCTGAGATTCCCAGACAGGGAATGTAAAATAACTATGATTACACTTGAAGCTCTCTAATGGAAAAGGTAAATGACATGCAAAGGGATGGGTATTTTAAGCAGAAAGAAGGATGGAAATTCTAAGAAAGAAAGAAAAAAAAAAAAAGAAATGCTTGAAATCAAAACCATAGTAAGAAGAATAAAGGGTACTTCAGGCTTCCCAAGTGGCACAGTGGTAGAGAATCCACTACCAACGCAGAAGAGGCAAGAGACAAGGGTTCGATCCCTGGGTCGGGAAGGTTCCTTGGAGTAGGAAAGGCAATCTAGTCCAATATTCTTGCCTGGAAAATTCCATGGAGAGAGGAACCCGGCTGGCTACAGTTCATGGAGGTCATAAAGAGTCGGACACAAACTGAGCACACACTGATGGAACTACAAAAAGATCAGGCTAAAAATTTTTCCAAAACTGAAATTTAAAAAAAAAGGAGGGGGGGGCGGGATACAGAACAGAACTGCAGCAACTGATGGAGAATCCAAAAAGTCATAAAATGCAGTCTTTGAGATCTGTGCTTAAAATACTGTAAAGTCATTAGATTGAAAACTAGTCAGAGCATTATAGGCAGAGTGATCGAGTGATCATAATGCATGCCCACAAAGTCATGGAATTTGGAGAAGATCTGACACATAGAGGAAAGAATTTTAAATTTAATGTGACTATAATATAGAATTTGTGGGAAGAGAAGAAAATGATGCTCAGAATCAGGTTGTTAACAGTTCACCATATTCTTAAGTTCAGACTTAAACCTGAGGGCACTAAGGAGCTAGTATAGGTCTTTGTGCAGCTTAGCAGCATGAATTGACTTGAATTCTGGGAAATAAACTTTCAAGGAAGCTGAATTGTGGTAGACAATAGAATAACCAGAGTATGTGTTTTGGTTTTGGTTCTTTAACGGAGAAGGAGGGATCAAGATATATGAAAATTAAGAAAGCCCTACTGTTTTCTATCTCATTTATTCTCCTGCTATAATCTTTCTTGACCCTTCTTTAAATGTCAAGAACTTAAGAACTGAAAAGAGTATCCTGTGAAGGTATCATAAGCCAGTCCATAAACCCCTTCAACCTGAGTGTATAATTTTAAATTCATGAATGCTCATGCAATTTGAGGGGTGAGTGAAATTCTTAACTTTTATAAGATCATTCCGAGATTTAGTGGTCTTTGAGAAGGATAGTAGAAAACACTGAAATATAATTTTATTCTAAAAATACAGCCAACCATAAATTCTTTTTTCTATTACTATTATTATAGTTTTAACCATATGTGAAATTAGTATTCAGTCACTGAATTTCATCCCAATATCATTGCCTTAGGGAAGCATGCTATGATCTCTCCAAACAGAGTTAATCATCCCTTTGCTGGACTTAACTCAATAGTATAGTCCTTCTATTCTTGTCCTTATCACACTGTGAAATATAAACCTGTCTTCCCAATTAGAATATGAATACATAAGTACATTTTCAGAACTTATCATGGCACATAAAAAAGGTGATCCCTAAGATGTTGATTGAAAATTATACCTAGAAACATATAAAATATAAATTATATTATTTATGATATCTATACTTAATAATTATAAACATTTAAATAAAAACATACTGGGATATATTAGGATTTTGACTATTAATATAGTTTATGTTTGATTAAAAACTTCCTGAAATTTAATCTAATTAAATATATTGAGGATTATTAAGAATTGATTAAGGTAACAGATAATTTTTAGGCATATAAATACCAGAGAAACAGGGCTGAATTGACAATACAATTGACTATAGGTCTCAGCATCTAGAAGGAGACAGAGAAGACATCTATATAGTTTCATGCTGTTTTTGTTCATTGATTCTACAGAGTAATTCCTCTGTTAAGATGTATTAGAGTATGTAATTTCCAGCATTTAGCTAATCTTCCATTATTTTTCTTCCATTCAAAAAAGCATGTGCTGTGCTGCGCTTGGTCGCTTCTTACTCTCTGCAATCCCGTGGACTATAGCCCATCAGGCTCCTCTGTCCATGGGGATTCTCAAGACAAGAACACTGGAGTGGGTTACCAGGCCCTCTTCCACAGGATCTTCTGAACTCAGGGATCGAACCCAGGTCTCCTGCATTGCAGGTAGATTCTTTACTTTCTGAGCCACCAGAGAAGCCCCCAAATACTGGGATGGGTAGCCTATCCCTTCTTCAGGGAAACTTCCCCACCCAGGAATCCAAACAAGGTCTCCTGCATTGCAGGCAGATTATTTACCAGCTGAGTGACCGGGGAAGTCCCCTAAAAAAGCATATCTAGCATATCTGACTGCAAATTAAAATGTTCGAGGTTGCTATAGGAATAAACTAATTTCTAGTTTGCACTGTTGACAGTAAATTCCTCAAGAAATTCAGAAATTTAATAATTTATAGTAACAACTTAATTACCATACTGAAAAACTAATGGTGACACACAAATATATTATAACACCATTCTTGAAAATCTCTGTTTTAGAGTACTTTCTCTTTAAGTCCAAGTAAGTATTTTAAATATTAATTGCAATTATAGCAAAATATCCTTACATGTTAACAGGGTGATAACAGATCCTTTCAAGCTTATAGATTGCTTTAGTAGACAAAATACTCAGCGTGCAATGTTTTTCAGTATACCTTGTACACTGTGGTATTAATAAATCTTCCCCATTATGATCAATTGTTATTATGAACAATAATATGTGTTTTATGAAGTACACCTACATGCATCATTTTAACTGAGAGAGATAAATAGGGCATGTTTTTTGAACTTTCGATTTATCCATAAGTAAAAACTAGAAAAAGTTATTTGCTGAATATCTTTATCTGTTCATTAGAGCTTAGCACAATGATAAATTACAGACTTATTCTAAACTTGGATTGTATTGAATTTCCTGGCTTTGCCACTCTCGAATGACAAAGCCATTCAAATGAATGCCATCTGCTAATTAATCACTTTATTCCTTGTAATTCCTGATGATATTAAGTCACTTATATATGTCCATTAAATAAATAAAATAGGAAAATTGGTAGTTTTGGACATTCTTATTAAGCAACCAAGTTTACTGTTGTCTACACTTGGTACTGAACCTGCTTTTTCCAAGTTGTCATAGTAAAGCACTGCCTCATACTAATACCTAAGGGTTTTTTTCTTTCACCTGAAATGACAGAGAACATTATTGTCTAAGTCTCAGTGGTATAGCTCCAAAGCATATAGCTCAAATGAAGAATAACCTCAGGCTTCCATGAGCACCAATATGGGAGTCTGATACTTGTCCTATGACCAGACAAGTTGTTTGGTTTCTGATTCCCCAGAGGATCAAAGTGTTCTGTAATACATAGTCTCTTTGTAAGACATGCATAGTTGCCCCTGCTCAATTTAGAATCAACTGATTCTACAGGAAAATTTTCACATATTCTATTAAAAACTTCACTTGAATTTTTGCTTATTTTCCTGTTGAGAGTCATTATGGATCTCAGTAACATCATTCAAAATCGCCAGCCCTTGGCTTAAAACTCAACATTCAAAAAACTAAGATCATCACATCTGCTCCCATCACTTCATGGTAAATAGATGGGGAAAAAAATGGAAACAGTGACAGACTTTATTTTCTTGGGCTCCAAAACCACTGCAGATGGTGACTGTGACTATGAAATTAAAAAACACTTGCTCCTTGGAAGAAAAGCTATGACAAACCTAGACAGTATAACAAAAAGCAGAGGTATACTTTACCTGCAATTGTCCATGTAGTCAAAGCTGTAGTTTTTCCAGTAGTCATGTATGGATGTGAGAGGTAGACCATAAGGAAGGCTGAGCCCTGAAGAATTGATGCTCTTGAACTGTTTTGTTGGAGAAGACACTTGAGAGTCCCTCGGACTGCAACAAGATCAAATCAGTCAATCCTAAAGGAAATCAACCCTGATTATTCACTGGAAAGACTAATGCTAAAAGTTGACACTACAATACTTTGGCCATCTGATGAGAAGAGCCAGCTCTTTAGAAAAGACCCTGATGATGGAAAGATTGAAGGCAGGAAGAGAAGGGGGTGAAAGAGGATGAGATTGTTGGATGGCATCACTGATTCTACGGACATGAATTTGAGCAACCTCCAAAAGAGAATGATGGACAGGGAAGCCTGGCATGCTGCAGTCCATGGGATTGCAAAGAGTCAGACATGATTGAACTGAACCACAAAAAGAAATGGAAATGTATGCTCTGTTCTTCAATTGGAAGAACTAATAGTGTTAAAATTTTCATGCTACACAAACTGTACCTCAGATGAAATGCAATCCCTATCAAAAGAACCATAATATTTTTCTCAAAACTAAAATGAATTAATCCTAAAATTTATATGGAATTCCATTTGAGCTATTTGAAGTCCTAAAAGATGATGTTGTGAAAGTGCTGCATTCAATATGCCAGCAAATTTGGAAAACTCAGCAGTGGCCACAGGACTGGAAAAGTTCAGTTTTCAATCCAATCCCAAAGAAATCAATGCCAAAGAATGCTTAAACTACTGCACAATTGCACTCAACTCACATGCAAGCAAAGTAATGCTCAAAATTCTCCAGGCCAGTCTTCAATAGTATGTAAACCATGAACTTCCATATATTCTAGCTGGATTTAGAAAAGGCAGAGGAAAAAGAGATCAAATTGCCAACATCTGCTGGATCATCAAAAAAGCAAGAGAGTTCCAGAAAGATATCTACTTCTGCTTTATTGACTATACCAAAGCCTTTGACTGTGTGGACCACAAAAAACTCTGCAAAATACTTAAAAGAGATGGGAATACCGGACCACCTGACCTGCCTCTTGAGAAACCTGTATGCAGGTCAGGAAGCAACAGTTAGAACTGGACATGGAACAGCAGACTGGTTCCAAACAGGAAAAGGAGTATGTCAAGGCTGTGTATTGTCACTCTGCTTATTTAACTTATATGCAGAGTACATCATGAGAAATACTGGGCTGGAGGAAGCACAAGCTGGAATCAAGATTGCTGGAAGAAATATCAATAACCTCAGATATGCAGATGACACCACCCTTATGGCAGAAAGTGAAGAAGAACAAAAGAGCCTCTCAATGAAAGTGAAAGAGGAGAGTGAAAAAGTTGGCTTAAAGCTCAACATTCAGAAAACTAAGATCATGGCATCCAGTCCCACCACTTCATGGGAAATAGATGGGGAAACAGTGGAAAGAGTGACAGACTTTATTTCAGGGGGCTCGAAAATCACTGCAGATGGTGACTGCAGCCATGAAATTAAAAGATGCTTGCTCCTTGGAGGAAAGTTACGACCAACCTAAATAGCATATTAAAAGCAGAGACATTACTTTGCCAACAAAGGTCCATCTAGTCAAAGCTATGGTTTTTCCAATAGTCAGGTATGGATGTGAGAGTTAGGCTATGAAGAAAGCTCATCACCGAATTATTGATGCTTTAGAACTGTGGTGTTGAAGAATACTATTGAGGGTCCCTTGGATTCTAAGGAGATCCAACCAGTCCATTCTAAAGGACTTCAGTCCTGAATATACATTGGAAGGACTCATAATGAAGTTGAAACTCCAATATTTTGGCCACCTGATGTGAAGAACTGGCTTATTTGAAAAGACCCTAATGCTGGGAAAGATTGAAGGCAGGAGGAGAAGGGAATGACAGAGGATGAGGTGGTTGGATGGCATCACCAACTCAATGGACATGAGTCTCAATAAAATCCAGGAGTTGGTGATGGACAGAGAGACCTGGCAAGCTGCAGTACATGGGGTCGCAAAGAGTCAGACATGACTGAGCAACTGAACTGAACTGATTCAAAATGTATAAACTGCAAAAGACCCTGAATATCCAAAATATCTTGAGCATGAAGAATAAAACTTGAGGTATCATGCTGTCTGATTTCAAACGATACTGCAAAGCTGCAGTTATCAAAACAGAATTTTTTGGCAAAAAATATGACACATACTTCATGGAACAAAATAGAGAGCTTAGTAACAAACCCACACACCTAAGTTCAATTAAGCTATGACAAAGAAGCCAAGAAAAATCAATGGAGATAAGACTGTCTCTTCAGTAAGTGGTGCTGGGAAAACTGGACAGCTACATGTAAAACAATAAGATTAGAATATTTTCTCACACAGTCTACAAAAATAAAATCAAAATGTATTAAAGACCTAAATATAAGATCTGAAAAGAAAAAAAAAAAACAACTCTAGAAGAAAACATAAGCAGAATTCCGGCATAAATTATAGCAATACTTTTTTTTTTTTTTTTTAAATCTATCCCTTAAACAAAATAAATAAAAGCAAAAGCAGGCAAGCAGGACCTAATTAAACTTAAAAGGTTTTGCACAGCAAAGGAAACCATAGTTATCAGCAGGCAGAGGGGCAAGATAGGGGTATGGGATTTAAAGATACAGACTACTATATATAAAATAAATAGGGTGTATTTACATACATACAATGATATATTATATAGCCCAGGGAAATATAGCCATTGCTTTGTAGTAACTTTAAATGGAGTGTAATGTATAAAGATATTGAATCATTATATGCACACCTGAAACTATTATAATATTGCAAATTAATTTAAAAAAATCACTAGCCTTTTAATTATGCCCAGATCAAAGGTCTGTCTAGTCAAGGCTATAGTTTTTCCAGTGGTCATGTATGGATGTGAGAGTTGGACTGTGAAGAAGGCTGAGCAACGAAAAATTGATGCTTTTGAACTTTGGTGTTGGAGAAGACTCTTGAGAGTCCCTTGGCATGCAAAGAGATCCAACCAGTCCATCCTAAAGGAGATCGGTCCTGGGTGTTCATTGGAAGGACTGATGCTGAAGCTGAAACTCCAATACTTTGGCCAGCTCATGCGAAGAGTTGACTCATTGAAAAAAATCCTGATGCTGGGAGGGATTGGGGGCAGGAGCAGAAGGGGACGACAGAGGATGAGATGGCTGGATGGCATCACCGACTCGATGGACATGAGTTTGAGTAAACTCTGGGAGTTAGTGATAGACAGGGAGGCCTGGCGTGCTGCGATTCATGAGGTCACAAAGAGTCGGAAACGACTGAGCGACTGAACTGACTGACTGACCTGTATCTCGAAGGTGCTGGAAATACTAATCTGCTTTTTAATTCACTTCATAATCTTTTCTGTCAATATTATTTACTATCTCAAAGAGACTCTTAAGACAGACTAGTGATTGATTCACTGATAGGCACCTTTTTATGTTTTTATTTTTTTTTTAATTTGGACATTTGGAATAAATTTGGAGCTAGGCGCAAGAATGTTGTAAAAACCATTTTTGGTGATGAGGGGGAAAAAAAGATAATGATACAAAAATCAGAGTTCTAAGAACATAAGCAATGTGGTTCATGAATATGATAATTCTACTCACCTCCGTCAATATCTATTATTTTGTCTAAATATAGGATAACTCGAAATTTTTACAGTGTTTTGCCTGGTTTTTATCAATAAAATCATGTTTTAATCATTCAAAAGAATGTCCTATAACCTCAAATATTTTTATAATTATAATGATTTATATATAAATTAATATATATTTGATATAAATGTACCTATTTGCATATATATATTCAATATGTATAAAATATACCCATTTGAATGCAGAGTTCTAAATAATAGCAAGGAGATATAAGAAAGCCTTCCTCAGTGATCAATGCAAAGAAATAGAGGAAAACAATAAAATGGGAAAGACTAAAGATCTCTTCAAGAAAATTAGAGATACCAAGGAAATATTTCATGCAAAGATGGACACAATAAAAGACAGAAATGGTATGAACCTAAGAGAAGCAGAAGATATTAAGAAGAGGTGTCAAGAATAAACAGAAAAACGGTACAAAAAAGATCTTCACTACCCAGATAATAATGATGGTGTGATCACTCACACTAACCTAGACCCAGACATCCTAGAATGTGAGGACAAGTGGGCCTTAGGAAGCATCACTACGAACAAAACTAGTGGAGGCGATCGAATTCCAGTTGAGCTATTTCAAATCCTGAAAGATGATGCTGTGAAAGTGCTGCACTCAAAATGCCAGCAAATTTGAAAAACTCAGCAGTGGCCACAGGACTGGAAAAGGTCAGCTTTCATTCCAACCCCAAAGAAAGGCAATGCCAAAGAATGATCAAACTACCACACAATTGCACTCACCTCACACACTAGTAAAGTAATGCTCAAATTTTCCAAGCCAGGCTTCAGCAATATGTGAACCATGAACTTCCAGATGTTCAAGCTGGTTTTTGAAAAGGCAGAGGAACCAGAGATCAAATTGCCAACATCTGCTGGATCATCAAAAAAGCAAGAGAGTTCCAGAAAGATATCTACTTCTGCTTTATTGACTATACCAAAGCCTTTGACTGTGTGGATCACAATACATTGTGGAAAATTCCAAAAGAGATGGGAATACCAGGTCACCTGACCTGTCTCTTGAGAAACCTGTATGCAGGTCAGGAAGCAACAGTTGGAACTGGACATGGAACAACAGACTGGTTCCAAATAGGGAAAGGAGTATGTCAAGGCTGTATATTGTCACCATGCTTATTTAACTTATATGCAGAGTACATCATGAGAAACACTGGGCTGGATGAAGCACAAGCTGGAATCAAGATTGCTGGGAGAAATGTCAATAACTTCAGATATGCAGATGACACCACCCTTATGACAGAAAGTGAAGAAGAACTAAAGAGCCTCTTGATGAAAGTGAAAGAGGAGAATGAAAAAGTTGGCTTAAAGCTCAACATTCAGAAAACTAAGATCATGGCATCTGGTCCCACCACTTCATGGGAAATAGATGGGGAAACAGTGGAAACAGTGGCTGAATTTTTTTTTTTTTGGGGGGGGGCGGGCTCCAAAATCACTGCAGACAGTGACTGCAGCCATGAAATTAAAAGACACTTACTCCTTGGAGGGAAAGTTATGACCAACCCAGACAGCATATTAAAAAGCAGAGACATTACTTTGTCAACAAAGGTCCATCTAGCCAAGGCTATGGTTTTTCCAGTGGTCATGTATGGATTTGAGAGTTGGACTATAAAGAAAGCTGAGCTCTGAAGAATTGATGCTTTTGAACTGTGGTGTTGGAGAAGACACTTGAGAGTCCTTTGGACTGCAAGGAGATCCAGCCAGTCCATCCTAAAGGAGATCAGTCCTGGATGTTCAAGGGAATAACTGATGTTGAAGCTGAACCTCCAATACTTTTGCCACCTGATGTGAAGAGCTGTCTCATTTGAAAAGACCCTGATGCTGGGAAAGATTGAGGGCAAGAGGAGAAGGGGACGACAGAGAATGTGATGGTTGGATGGCATCACTGACTCAATGGACATGGGTTTGGTAAACTCCAGAAGTTGGTGGTGGACAGGGAGGCCTGGCGTGCTGCCGATCATGGGGTCGCAAAGAGTCGTACAATGACAGTGACTGAACTGCACTGAACTGAATGATTAATGAGAATATTATCCTAATTAAGCCCTATTTCAACAAAAAATACAGGATAAAACTATATTTTTACATCTGAAATGTGATTATAATAAAAATTTTGCATTTCCTGTATGGACAGGTAATAATTCTTATGTTATTGTGATGCTATGAGCTGAAGTATGTCTATCTTTTTACTACAGAATTTGTGAAAGCATTCCAAACTCTACAGATGTTAGAAATAGTTTATTTATTATAGAAGAGTTACTTTACTTTCTATTTTCTTAACTGAAATGAAGTTATTTAGAATCATTAAGTAAAGTCAGGAAGGCAGATTAAATGTACAATTAAAGCTATAGAGGAAATGTGCTAATGTTAATATCTTTCCTTCACAAGAGGCACATTTCATGACTTCAAAAATATAATGATAATTTTCTTTGGGATTAGTGAAGCTAAACCCAGTTTTCTGGATAGGATTCAGGTCAGATCATTATATTCTTTCCTCTATGTCCTTATAGAAATTTTATTTGAATAGTATTATATCTCATATACCTTTCCTTTTTTTTTTTTTTTCCTATTTTCTATTCAGCTGGCAACAAAATTGAAGACGACTCTTTTAAACTTTATTTCATTTGGGGTTTCTTCTTTTTATCCAAGAATTTATCTGGCCAGTTGGGGGTTATATTCAATAATAATGCCAGGTACCCTTTTTTTTTTTTTTTTCTTATAGCCTCAGATTTTACAAAGTAAAAGAAAGAAAAAAGTGTTTTTGGTGACCAAGGCAATAACAAAACTTGATCTCTGAATTTTTTATACAGCATGTGCTCTTTCACAATAATAGGCATAGGGAGAGATTTTATTAAAAAGGAACTGAGATTACAACTCAAGATAAACAATTCAAACTTTATAATTTGTTGTCAGGCATGTCATGCATTACACCAGAATAAGTCCATTGACTTATTTTTATTATTTGTATAATGATAGCAAGAAGATACTCTAGACAGTGAATTCTGGAGTCATTACTGCAATTTTGATAATAGGAATCTTTTCTTCTGACTTCTGCCTTACAATTTCACCAGAGGCATGCTGTAATCATCTCTACATGCATCACCTATTGTGTCTTACTACTGCATAATATAATAGGAAGTAACAACTGAACAATCTGATGAGTTAATTAGAGTTCTGAGGAGCTCAGCTAATACTTACAATCTGCTTTGTCACCTGGAATCACACTTGCCTCTGGGGCCAAAATTTGAAGACACATATATTGCAACCTTACATTGATTCAGATTTTGTTTACCATCAGAGTAGCAGAGTTCAACAACCTGATCTGCATCATTTAAAAAATCATTTTACTTCAGATATGAATGTATGAAATTGCTTCATACATGAAAATGTTTATACTATTTCAAATAAAAATAGAAAATAAATTCAAGTATGCTAATATTGATGTCTATATTCCTTCTTTAGCTGAATCATGTAAAATATGTTAAAATTATTTAATAGGAGACAAACTACACTATTAGAGCCAATAAGTAGAACATGTTTGGCACTTAAATCTTACTACCAACTCATTTAAATTTTTTTGTATTTCTGTGTTTTAAAAAAGATAATTTGTAAGGTATGACTAACATGCTGGTAAAATCATTATAACAAGTACTCAAATTCTGACACTTTAAATTAAAGCATTATCACCAGAAATGAATAAAAGAGAAATGAGTCAGTCTCCAGTTCCTGTGGGTTTAAGCACCTTTTTTTAATTATCTGTTTCCAACATCCTGGAATTTTGCCTTAAGAAGCATCGCTATGAACAAAGCTAGTGGAGGTGACGGAACTCCAGTTGAGCTATTTCAAATCCTAAAAGATGATGCTGTGAAAGTGTTGCACTCAATATGTGAACAAATTTGGAAAACTCAGCAGTGGCCACAGGATTGAAAATGTCTGTTTTCATTCCAATCCCAAAGAAAGGCAATGCGAAAGAATGCTCAAACTATAGCACAATTGCACTTGTCTCACACACTAGTAAACTAATGCTCAAAATTCTCCAAGCCAGACTATAACAGTACATGAACCGTGAACTTCCAGATGTTCAAGTTGGATTTAGAAAAGGCAGGGGAACCAGAGATCAAATTGCCAACATCTGTTGAATCATATAAAAAGCAAAAGAGTTCCAGGAAAAACATCTACTTCTGCTTTATTGCCTATGCCAGTTCATCCTAAAGGAAATCAGTCCTGAATATTCATTAGAAGGACTGATGGTGAAGCTGAAACTTAATACTTTGGCCACCTGATGTGAAGAACTGACTCTGGAAGATTCTGATGCTGGGAAAGATTGAAGGCAGGAGGAGATGAGATGGTTTGATGGTGTCACCGACTCAATGGACATGAGTTTGAATAAACTCCAGGAGTTGGTGATGGACAGAGAAGCCTGGCGTGCTGCAGTCCATAGGGTCACAAAGAGTCAGACACAACTGAGCGACTGAACTGGAATAAATTGAACTTCATTAATGACAATAGCCTACCCCTATCCTTAACCCAACCATTCTGAACAAAGTTCCAGCTCACTTCCTCCTTCAAAATGGACTGGGCTACAGACATTGGCCCATTCTAAGTTGGAACAATCATAATTTGATAGCCAGGTATTTGGAACAAAATGAGGTGGAGGAGAGAGTCTATGAGAGACAAGGGGAGACAGAAAGCTGGGGAGGGGGGGAAGAACCAGTTCCACCGAGCAGCAAAACAGAGGGAAACAATATACAGAAAGAGAGAATGAGCACTGGACAAGAGAAGCAGAAACAAAGAGGAAGGTTAGCACATCCTGTTTCCCTATCAGTCTTTCAGTTCCCTAATAGTCTTCCCGTGTTCCTGGATGGACACTGACAACCCTCTGAAAGATTTCTGACTTATCTTTGGAAACTGACATCTTTATTTTGTTCAAATTAATTTCTCCAACCTGCAAGCAGAGATTTATGTAAACCACCAAAATTCTGCATATAATATATTAATAGCTACACATTTCTACAGATGAGATAAACACAGACTAGGTACTTAAATGGGAATCTGTGTATGTTGTTTTAGGTTGGTTTCAGCACGGAAGGTAAAGAAACTTCAAATTTTCTTCACCGAAGTAACAAAATATCAGGCAATTTATAACAATTGAGTATTTTAACAGTGAAAGGAATCTAATGAGTTTTTCAAAGAGCGGATATTTTGAGGATGTAATTGAAAATTTGTTATCCACTATAATAATTATAATGAGTCAGTAACTTCATTTCACAACATATTTACATATATTTTTTCAAGTCTGAATGAGAAGGAACATAATGACCTTTTTCTTCCTTTTCTTTTGGTCACTTGTTTTGAGAATATAAAACACAGATTCTGCCTTTTTACTTCCTCATGTTGTAAAATCACTTCACTTATGGTTTTACACTAGTTTAATCTTATTCTGTCAGTCACCTCAGCTTTCCTTATACACAGCCATAATTATGGTGAAATAATTATTAGTTCTACTGATAATCATAGGCACTTTTGGCATCAAAGCCATCAAGGAAATCAAATTAGGGTGTGATAATAAACATTACTTTTCTTTCATCTTACTATTGCTTTTCAACAATGGATCTTTGTTGTCAGATAAATGGTAAAATATGCAAACTAGAAAAAAAATGACAAAGAGGTGACAGCAGTGGTGTGTGCATGCGTGCGTGTGTTTCAGGGAGAAAAAAAGAGATGAAGACAGAGAGCCATACACTGACATGAATCTGCCATGCGTGGACATGACTCAAGTCAATGGATGGCAAAACCAATACAGTATTGTAAAGTATTTAGCCTCAAATTAAATAAATTTTTAAAATAAATAAATAAATAAAAACCTTAAAAAAAAAAAAAGACAGATAGCAATTACAACTAATAAAGAATGCCAAACAAGAGAAAACATAAGAACATAAAGGCATGCTGGAGAATGACCCTATGTATAAAGATTACGAAGGCCCACAACTGGCCTTGAATGACAGAATATTCAAATAAATCTGTGCTACTGAAAATATACTCTTTCTAGGTATGAGTTTGGGACAAAGACATTTAGTTAATTTTAACCACACCATTTAGTTGAAGCATTAGTATAATTTCAAATGATTAATTAAATCATGTATTTGAAATTATTCATATAGACTAATTATAAAATTAAAGTGTATATTGTTTAAAGGGTTTCATTGAATGTGAACTCTTTAAAACAAAAAAAAATCATTTCTCCTTATTAACTATGCAAAATGAAGTGCAAATCACATCTTTCATGCTCCTTATAAGTATCATGACTTTATTGGTCACCAGTTTTATCCTTTTACTGTATTATTGTACAGTTATAACTTTATCCTAGGACAACCCTTGACCTATGACACTGATTTAAATGTATTCATGAGTGCTTTTGTAGTGATACAATATCTGTGGATATAACACTGACATTAAACCGCAAGTCTAGAAATTGATATTTTGATTGAATAGCAATTTAGTCCAAGTTTAGATGTACAGAATCCAGTATTTAAGTATAGCGTTGGCTTTCAACTGAAGGCAAAACATTCTAAATATGTTACCCAAGAATAACAAATGACATAAAATGAATGACATGTACCGCTTAGCATATTAAGCAAATGGCAAGATGCCAAATGCCCAACCTCTGGTGTAGCAAAATATGGTATGCCTTCCAGAGGGTGTGCTGACTGCACTTGCTAGAAAATTTAAAGGCACTCTGGAGCCAGTATTCCCACATATTATACCCTTGAGGACACTGTGGTAGAGTAAAAGCATGGAAAATGAGAATCTTCCTTCCTACTTAGATAAGAATGATGAATCCAGTGGGAAAAGTAGAGATGTTAAAAAGATGTGGGAAGTGATCTCACACCCTCAAAGCTCTTTACTGTTTCTGCAAGGAGCTCTGGGGAATACATTGGTGGAAGCTCCAAATCACCTTCCTGCTGTGAATCTATGGGGAAATGCCAGATGATTCTGTGGACTACAAATGAAACTTCTCTCTCTCAGACTCATTTAAGAAAAAGTGTGGAATCTTAATTCACATATTTTGGAGCTGATCGTTGCTCTGGTTGTTACCTGAGGCTTCAGCAATACAGATGGTTTACTAAGAGGGAGTCTTCTCACAGTGGGCTTCCCAGGTGGCTACGGTGGTAAAGAATCTGCCTGCCAATACAGAAGACATAAGAGACACAGGTTCAATCTCTGGGTCGGGAAGATTCCCTGGAGGAGGTCATGGCAACCCACCCCAGTATTTTTGCCTGGAATCCCACGGACAGAGGAACCTGGCGGGCTACAGTCCCTAGGGTTGCAAAGAGTTGGACAGGACTGAAGCCACTTAGCATACACTCATGCACGCCCACAAGATCTTAGACAGGTAGGTGTTAAAGATGATCTATTAAAAAAAGAGAAACTGAAAAATGTGAGAAGTAGACAATACATAGAATTAATCATTAATCTTCAGAAAAAAGGTGCTCAAAAATGCAGAACAAACAAGTCAGAGCATTGTAAAATAGAAGGAAGAGGGAAAAGAAGAAGGATATTTCAATGATAACAATAGAGCCTATTAATTTTCTTCTTAAAATACCCCTTAAAAGCTGTATGTTCCCTACTAAATTTGTTTAACATATAACCTGTCAGATTTCACAGATGCATTTATATGATCATTTTCATTTCTAAAATAGATTTTAAAAAGTCAGTACTTGAGAGTATTTGCTGTTATTTAATAGTAAGCTTGATCAAAAATTAAAATAATCATAATAATTAGAAATGGTTGAGGATGGCTAAAAGGAAAGTGAAACTGGTTAGTGGGCTTCTAAGCAAGCTATAGTAGAGTCACATACTCAAGGTTACAGCCAACGGAGGCATAATATATGATCTAGAAAGGAAAAATAATGATTGTTTCAGCAATAGTCTACCATCTTGTAATTCAAATTCTCACTTATTTCAATCCAGTTAAGTTTAAACCCTTAGAAAGTACAAAAGATAGGATTAAATAATGGGATATGCTTAATTTTATTTCTATTGTTTCATTAATTTATTCAATTAATATTGTTGACAACCTGCTATATACCAATAAATACTGAGATCAGGGTAGATAGACTAGGCAGACTTCCTGCCTTTTGAAGCTTATGTTAGTCCAGTAAGAAAAACACTGTTCTGCTAATTACAGGTATGATAATTGCTTATAATGAGAAAAAATAAAGATAGAGTTTAATGTAAAACTTTATGGCTATATTCTGCAATTTTACAACTGCATCAAATAAATGTCATCAATTGTTTAGTATTGACAAATATTACAACATTACTCCATTAGCATGATATAACATCTTTGCATCAGGTAAGAAGACCCTGCAATCCCCATTATATGCACAAGGCCAACAAGCCAAGTTACATGAGTTTTGCCTGACATAATACAAGAATCAGAGAACTAGAGTCCATGGGCCAAATGTAGCCTTCTCTCTACTTTTGTGCAACCAACAATCTCGGGATGATTTTCTTTTCTCCATTTTATTTTATTTTTTTTTTCTCATTTTTTTTTTTAATATTTATTTATTTTTTTTTTATTAGTTGGAGACCAATCACTTCACAACATTTCAGTGGGTTTTGTCATACATTGATATGAATCAGCCTCGGGATGGGGAATACGTGTAAATCTTTTCTCCATTTTAAAGTGACTGAAACATATAATTTGAAGAATACTGTTTTGCAATAACATGAAATATGTAAAATGTCAATTTCAGTATTCATAAATAAAGTTTTTAATAAAAGTTATCCTTCATTTACATAATCTCTGTGGTCACTTTCACTGTGCATGGCAGATCTGAGCAGTTAGGAGAGAAATCACATGGCCGACAAAGCCTAAAATATTGATAATCTGTTTTTTCCAGAAGAAAAGTTTTTTTTCTATACCAGGTAATAAAAATCCTTATAACTTTCATGACATTTGAGTTGTATTGAATATTTAGTATATGTGAGTCACTACCATTTACTTTTTGTATGTTTTAAATTAACCAATAAACACATTTTTGAGGAAGAGACTCCATTTTAGAAATGAAAAGGTGAAAAAAATCAGTTTATTTAAGGTCAAAATATGAGTTTGAGCAAGGGTTTTAACCTCGGAAAATTGGCTACAAAACTTGTTTATTTCTACAATTTTATACTTATACTAGAACTGGCTAGGATTTTCAAGATCCCTTCAAACTGGAAATTGTAATAATTCTTTAATCTGAACTTCAATCAATTTTATATACATGAGTCACACATTTCAGACACTTATTTCATAATTTGGATGCTAAAGTTGAACTCTGCTAGTTTTATTTGCTGCTCTACTGTCTGAAACTAAAAGTTAATACAGTATTATAAAAGAATTTGCTTTTTGGTTCACATATTTCTACATCTTGGAGATTGTCCAAAATTTCTATCGTCATTCATTCTTCACTGACAATGGAAATGATTATATTTAAAGATGTGTGGTATACTCATACCTTCAAATCAGTCAAGACATTTTTGTTTATTTATTTATTTATTTATTTTTGCTCTCTGTAATCTATTAAAGAGCTTGGAACAAATTAGGAACTTAAATTGACATTTCTGTTTTGACCTGACTAGCAGTACTCAAGAAATGAGTCCTCATATTCAATACTCACACTCAAATAAAAGGTTAATAATTAAACACTACCAAGTTGGATTCTTTGTGGTGCATACAATATCAGAACAATTGTCAAGAAAATTAGCTTCAAATAATGTCACTGATTTTCCCCCTGAATTAGTTTAAGCGAAGGGAATAAGATGGAGGATTTAGGCAGGCAGCTTACTTTCAAATTTAATTGTATACTGCAAACCTGTAATCAACACTGCCCTTTGGGAACTTTCAATAAAATGGATGAAAACAGCAAGATAACTTTCATCTAATCCCCATGGAAGCTAATATAGCTACCCCAAAATCTTTAATCCTGTTCCCAATAGTAAGAGATAGGAAATAAAGTGCACCAATTCTGTTGAAGGTATGCTTTATGTCAGCTTCTAAGTGTTTCTTTCTGGGTGAGTAGAATCTTGATGAGCATAAAGTCTAAGTCTCTAGATGGGAAGAGCATTGAGGGTCATTTCTTCAAAAGCCTCTTTCTTCAACTAATTTTTCATTTGTTACTCAATGTCTTTTCCTGTAATTTTCAAAAATTATTAAAAGTCCTGCACTTGTGTTTACTCTAATTATTTGGTCATGTATGTGTATATGTGTGTGTTTATTGTTATGCCCGATGTCCAAATCCCCGAGAGGGAAGAGAGAAGGTCTCCAAGACAATGCAACTCGCAGGAAGGGAAGTTTATTACTGACTCGAGCCAGGACTCTCCGCCAGCAACCAATGCAGTGGTGCGAGTCAGAGATCCCCGAGCCCAAGCTGTTACACAAATTTATAGGGTGAGAAGCGGATTGGTTACACGTTTGCAAAGCAGTTTCATTGGTCAATACTTTTGTGCGCGCGGGATTTCCTGGGGGTTTCCGCCCCGTTCCTAATTTCCTAATTACAACCAGCGGTCAGTATTAAGTGAAAGCTAATTGGTCCTAATTGGCTAATTGGTTGTATCCAGGTGGCCTGATAATCTTACCAAGTAGGAAGGCCTATTCCTAATCTAAGCTGCGTTACTTCTGCTTGCCTTACATTTATGTATAAAGTCCATTCATCACTAAATTATAATTTGTTTAAAGGCAAGAGTCAAATATTTCTTTTCTGGTCGTCTGATACTAATTTTACTAGTATTAATTCTATAATTTTTATATAACTGTGTTTGATAATGAAATAATAAAATAAAATTTTAAAAACTAACTTAATCTTGAAGTTTTAATAAAAAGCATAAGACTTGGGATATTTGAGATATTCATGAAGGAACTTGATATCAATGCATAATTGCTGTCCATTATAACTACAAACTATGTGCATTATCATTATACCATACTTACCTTAGGAGGAGTCTGAGCTGTGTTGAACATTTATTTTATTCTCAGAGTATCCTAGTGAAATGGGAAACTGAAGATTTTCAAAAAGTCAGAGGTAGGAAATGAGCAGTGTGCCAAGACATGCCTGAATCAAAGTGCCAACTTCTTTACTTCAAGTTCTACTGACTGTATAAACAAATACAGAGAGATAGTGGGGTAGAAAGAAATAGAAAATATTCAATACTAAAAACATAGATGGGTTTCCCTGGTGGCTCAGGTGGTAAAGAATCTGCCTGCAATGCAAGAGACCCGGGTTGGATCCTTGGGTCAGGAAGATCCCCTGAAGAACAGAATGGCTACCTACACGAGTATTCTTGCCTAGAAAGTCCCATGGACAGAGGAATCTGGTGGGCTACTGTCCAAAGGGTTTCAAGGAGTTAGACATGGCTGAGCACAACACAGCAGCACAGGAAGTAAAGAGGAAATGAGTATTGGTGAATATAGGTAAGAAACGAAAGAGATTTTAGGCAATAATTTATTCAATGTAGTCCCCACAGTGACCCTAGGGGTAGGAAAATGTTCACTTCTTCACTTGAAGTTTTTTTAGCTTATCTAATAATTACATTGACATAGGGCAAATTAGCAAGAGAAACACAAAGTTTGTATGTATGTATGGGAGTCCCATAAAATATGAGACTCCACAGCAGTCAGCTAATTGAAGTTTATACACCATTCTGAGCTAAGGAGAATAGAGTATGGACCTGGACTTTACTTAAAGTGGGGGGAAGACAATTCACAGGAAGATGAGAAGAGCAAATATTTGCAAAGCCATGCAGGTAAGTCTTTCTGAGATAAGAAAAGTTAAGTGAGGTAATACCTGTCTGCCCGGTCCAGGTGTGTGTGTGTGTGTGTGTGTGCTCAGGCACTTCAGTCATGTCTGACTCTTTGTGACCCCAGAATCTTCCCTCTTTGAGATTCTCTAGGCAAGAACACTGGAGTGGGTTGCCATGTCCTTGTCCAGGAGATCTTCCAGACCCAGGGATCACACCCATGTCTCCTCCATTGCAGGTGGATTCTTAACTGCTGAACCACCCGGGAAACCGTTGTGTTACAGGTCCCCCATTCAAATTCTTTTAGACACTTAGGGGGAAATGAAGAGCTCTTCCTGAGTCTGCTGGGACCTTTCTGTCTCCAGCTCAGAACAATCCAAATGCAGAAGTGGCACATTCTGGGATCATATATTCAGCTCCCCTGTATAGCCAACAACTTTCATTTCCCACCAAAACTTGAAGAAGCATATATCAACAGAGAAGTTATATTTCAGGTTGCAAAGATTGTCAATAAATATTGTAGTCCTGTTCTGTAGCTACATTTTTCCCCCCTCTGGTGGTTATTTCCATAGCTATGATGGCAGTAAGACCCAGGGGAGTTCAGTTCAGTCACTCAGTTGTGTCCAACTCTGTGACCTCATGGACTGCAGAATGCCACACTTCCCTGTTCATCACCATCTGGAGCTTGCCCAAAATCATGTCCATAGAGTCATTGATGCCATCCAACCATCTCGTCCTCTGTTGTTCCCTTCTCCTCCTGCCTCACTTTTTCCCAGTAACAGAGTCTTTTCAAATGAGTCAGTTCTTTGCATCAGGTGGTCAAAGTATTGGGGTTTCAGCTTCAGCATCAGTCATTCCAATGACTATTCAGGACTGATTTCCTTGAAGATGGACTGGTTGGATCTCCTTGCAGTCCAAGGGACTCTCAAGAGTTTTCTCCAACACCACAGTTCAAAAGCATCAAATCTTCACTGCTCAGCTTTCTTTATAGTCCAACTCTCACATTCATACATGACTACTGGAAAAATCATAGTTTTGACTAGCTGGACCTTTGTTGGCAAAGTAATGTCTCTGTTTTTTAATATGCTGTCTGGGTTGGTCATAGCTTTTCTTCCAAGGTGCAAGCATCTTTTAATTTCAATGCAGTCACCATCTGCAGTGATTTTGGAGCCCCAAGAAATAAAGTCTGTCACTGTTTCCATTGTTTCCCCATCTATTTGCCATGAAGTGATAGGACCGGATGCTATGATCTTAGTTTTCTGAATGTTGAGCTTTAAGCCAACTTTTTCACTCTCCTCTTTCACTTTCACCAAGAGTCTCTTTAGTTTCTCTTTGCTTTCTGCCATACGGGTGGTATCATCTGCATATCTGAGGTTATTGATATTTCTCCTGGCAATATTGGTTCCAGTTTGTTGTTCTTCATCCAGTCTAGCACTTTGCATAATGTACTTTGCATACAAGTTAAATAAGCAGGGTGAAAATATGCAGCCTTGATATACTCCTTTCCTGATTTGGAACCAGTCTGCTGTTCCATGTCCAGTTCTAACTGTTGCTTCTTGACCTGCATACAGATTTCTCAGGAGGCAGGTCATGTGGGCTGGTGCCCACAACTCTTTAAGTATTTTTCACAGTTTGTTGTGATCCACAAAGTCAGTGGATCAAAAGCTTTGTTCACGTCAGTTCAGTTCAGTTCAGTCACTCAGTCATGCCAAACTCTTTGTGACCCCATGAACTGTAGTACACCAGGCCTCTCTGTCCATCACCAACTCCTGGAGTTTACTCAACCTTGTGTCCACCAAGTCGGTGATGCCATCCAACCATCTTATCCTCTGTTGTCCCCTTATCCTCCTACCTTCAATATTTCCCAGCATCAGGGTCTTTTCCAATGAGTCAACTCTTCGCATGAGGTGGCCAAAGTATTGGAGTTTCAGCTTCAGCATCAGTTCTTCCAATGAACACCCAGGACTGATAGCCTTTAGGATGGACAGGTTGGATCCCCTTGCAGTCCAAGGGACTCTCAAGAGTCTTCTCCAACACCACAGTTCAAAAGCATCAAATCTTCACTGCTCAGCTTTCTTTATAGTCCAACTCTCACATCCTTACATGACTATTGGAAACATCACAGCCTTGACTAGATGGAACTTTGTTGGCAAAGTATTGTCTCTGCTTTTTCATGTGCTGTCTACGTTGGCCATAACTTTCCTTCCAATGAGTAAGCATCTTTTAATTTCATGGCTGCAGTCACTATCTGCAGTGATTTTGGAGCCCCCCAAAATAGTCTGACACTGCTTCTACAGTTTTGCCATCTATTTGTCATGAAGTGATGGGACCAGATGCCATGATGTTAGTTTTCTGAATGTTGAGGTTTAAGCCAACTTTTTCACTCTCCTCTTCTACTTTCATCAAAAGGCTCTTTAGTTCTTATTCACTTTCTGCCATAAGGGTGGTGTCATCGCATATATGAGGTTATTGATAATTCTACTGGCAATCTTGGTTCCAGCTTGTGCTTCATCCAGCTCAGCATTTCTCATGATGTATGCTTCATATAAGTTAAATAAGCAGGGTGACAATATACAGCATTGACATACTTCTTTTCCTATTTGGAACCAGTCTGTTGTTCCATGACCAGTTCTAACTGTTGCTTCCTGACTTGCATACAGATTTCTGAAGAGGCAGGTCAGGTGGTCTGCTATTCCCATCTCTTTCAAAGTTTCCCACATTTTATTGTGATCCACACTGTCAAAGGCTTTGATATAGTCAATAAAGCAGAAGTAGATGTTTTTCTGGAACTCTCCTGCTGATTCAATGATTCAGCAGATGTTGGCAATTTCATCTCTGCTTTTCTGTCTTTTCTAAAACCAGCTTGAAAATCTGGAAGTTCACGGTTTGTGTATTGTTGAAGCCTGGCTTGGAGAATTTTGGGCATTACTTTGCTAGCGTGTGAGATGAGTGCAATTGTGCAGTAGTTTGAACATTCTTTTGCATTGTCTTTTTTTGGGATTGGAAAGAAAACTGACCTTCTCCAGTCTTGTGACCACTGCTGAGTTTTCCAAATTTGTTGGCATGTTTGACTACAGCACTTTCACAGCACCATCTTTTAAGATTTGAAATAGCTCAACTGGAATCCCGTCATCTCCACTAGTTTTGTTCATAGTGATGCTTCTTAAGGCCCACTTGACTTGCATTCCAGGATATTTGGCTCTAGTTGAGTGATCACCTCAGCATGGTTATTAGGGTCAGGAAAGTCTTTTCTGTATAGTTCTGTGTATTCTTGCCATCTCTTCTTAATGTCTTCTGTTTCTGTTAGTTCCATATCATTTTTGCCCTTTATTGTGCCTGTCTTTCCATGAAACTTCCCTTGAGATCTCTAATTTTCTTGAAGAGATCTCTAGTCTTTCCCATTCTATTGTTTTTCTCTATTTATTTGCATTGATCACTGAGGAAGTCTTTCTTATATCTCCTTGCTATTCTTTGGAACTCTGCATTGAAATGGGTATATCTTTTCTTTTCTCCTTTGCCTTTTGCTTCTCTTCTTTATATAGGTATTTGTAAAGCCTCCTCAGACAACTATTTTGCCCTTTTGCATTTCTTTTTCTTGGAGATGGTCTTGATGACTGCCTCCTCTACAATATCACAAACCTCTGTCCATAATTCTTCAGGCACTCTATCAGCTCTAATCTGTTGAATCTGTTTATCACTTCTTGGTACAGGGACAAAAAAAAAAAAGAAAGAAACCTCTAAAAGAACTGACTGAGCTTTGCAATCAGTTCAGAAAATAACCCCTACATGAGACATTTGCTTCATTCCACTTGTGTTCTTATAAATCAAGAGGCCCTTGAGTTAGACATTTGAATAATCAACTGCAGTAATTAGGTTTCAGGATTTTAGATTTTCAAGTAAAAATGTCTATAATGTACACAAGGTGTTCAGTGCTGACAAATTACTTTATTGTCAACAACTATGTACTTATTTATATATGTTGTTTGTATTGAGGGTATATCCCAGATAGCACTATTATTTATGCAAAGCTATTTGTGGAGAAGATTGAGAGATTGATTACCATCTAAAGTTCGTAATGTTCAGATGTACAAATTGAGAACAGGTAACAGAGTTTCTCTTCCATGAAAGGGAGATTATAACATAAATTCAGGAAAAAAAGTAATTTAAGTAAAAGCATGTGATTCATGTCAAATATTTAAGAAGTTAAAAAAGAAGAAACAGATCACCAGCCCAGGTTGGATGCATGAGACAAGTGCTTGGGGCTGGTGCACTGGGAAGACCCAGAGGGATGGGATGGAGAAGGAGGCGGAAGGGGGGATCGGGATGGGTAACACATGTAAATCTGGGCCTGATTCATGTCAATGTATGGCAAAAACCACTACAATGTTGTAAAGTAATTAGCTTTCAACTAATAAAAATAAATGGAAAAAAAAAAAAAAGATGAAGCATGAAAATTTGTCACCTTTGGGGCTTCCCTAGTGAATCAGTGGTAAAGAATCTTCCTGCAATGCAGTAAATTCAATCCCTGTGTAAGGTAGATTCTCTGGAAAGGGAATGGCTACCTACTCCTCTATTCTTGCCTAGAGAATTCCACGGACAGAGGAGATTGGCTAGCTACAGTCCATAGGGTTGCAAAGAATCAGACATGACTCAGTTACTAACACTCTTGCCAGCATAATGCAGATATCCTATATAGAAAAATTTGAAATCTAACAAAAGTGATTTGCGATCTTAGCCAAAAACATTGATTTATGAATAAGTGGAGAGTATTTCTATATTTTGTAGTGAGTGAAAATGAGAAATTTCCAGGGGAAACAAGATGTGGTGCGCTCACGTGCACACACGAAACTGCACAAATATTCATCATCCCTCTCTTCTATTTAGTTTTAGATACCCACTAAGATTTAGCTGTCCATATGGCTGCTCAGCTAGAAAACCATATTCTGTATTCTTTGGCAAAGCCATATGTCCGTATTTTGGTTTTACCAATGTGAGCAGAAATGAAACTTCTGATTTCCCTTTGCTTCAAATCCACCCCCTTCCTGATAGCAGGGCTATGAAGAGATGGGAAGCAGTTGCTTTGAACCCAGAAATGTAAAACCTGGGGCTAAAGTGTTGGCAACCCTGATATCTCTCATCTGCTTAAATCTGAGCTATTTCTTTCAGGAGGTATGTACTCCAATTCTATTTAAATTTCCACAGATTGACCTTGATTCCTGAAAACAAAAGGTTCATTTAACAGTTTACTTAAAAAAGAAATGAATTCATTATTATAATTTAAGATTCAGATCAGTTCATTTCAGTCACTCAGTTGTGAGCAATTCCATGCTCTTTGTGACCCCATGAACTGCAGAACACGGGGTCTCCCAGTCCATCACCAACTCCTGGAGCTTGCTCAAAAACAGGTTCAGTGAAAAGTCAGCCAGAAGGTATATTTGTTTACAATAGAGGGGTGGATGCAGGTCTTAATATAGAAAAGTAAATAAGATTTGTTCCTCTAAAGAAAAGAAAGTGAAGTCACTCAGTCATGTCCAACACTTTTGCGACCCCATGGACTGTAGCCTAACAGTCTCCTCCGTCCATTGGATTTTCCAGGCAAGAATACTGGAGTGGGTTGTCATTTCCTTCTTCAGGAGATCTTCCCGACCTAGGGATTGAATCCGGGGCTCCCACATTGTAGGCAGACACTTTACTGTCTAAGCCACCAATCAATTAGGAGAGAACAGGTTAACAGAACTTTTTGGATTTTAGGTGGCAGATAGGAAAGGAGAATGCTGAATAGAAATATAGTAGAACCTATCAGTCTCATCATTTTGGCTGAAATATTGATTTGTTTCACTTCAAACCTGGAGGGAGGGGCCCTGAGGGATCTATGCTTTCAAAATAGTTGATATGATCAGCAACTGATGCCATTCATTCGACCTGTAACCATTACAAAGCATAAACTAGGCTATATGATGTGGTGAGATGGGGTTTAAGTGAGGATTTGAGAAATCAGGGCTTGATAAGACCAACTATATTTTGCTATGCTTCCCCGGTGGCTCAGCAGTTAAGAATCACTTACCAGTGCAAGAGACATGGGTTCAATCCTTGGGACCAGAAGATTCCCTGGAGGAGGAAATGGCAACCCACTTCCAGTATTCTTGCCTGGAAAATCCCATGGACAGAGGAGCCTGGTGGGCTACAGTCCACGGGGTCTCGAAGAGTTGGACAGGTCTTAGCGACTAAACAACTATAGTATTCTGTGGGCCATATTAATTTCCTTTAAATTTGTCTTGATTCTGAGGTAAAAGTGCTGGGATTCTTTTATTGTAGACTACACAAAATTATTGACCAGGCATGGAAGCAGACGTGGCAGTTTATTATTACCCTGAACGTCTTACAGATAAATCAGTGCATTTGACCTATGCAGGCAGTGAAGGCTGAGAAAATTTATATAAAGAGAGCTGAGTGTCGAAGAATTGATGCTTTTGAACTGTGGTGTTGGAGAAAACTCTTGAGAGTCCCTTGGACTGCAAGGAGATCCAACCAGTTCATCCTAAAGGAAATCAGTCCTGAATTGGAATGACTGATGCTGAAGCTGAAACTTCAATACTTTGGCCACCTGACACGATGAACATGAAGAAACAGGGTCATTGGAAAAGACCCTGATGCTGGGAAAGATTGAGGGCAGGAGAAGGGGATGACAGAAGATGAGATGGTTGGATGGCATCATTGACTCAGTGGACATGAGTTTGGGCAACCTCCGGCAGTTGGTGATGGACAGGAAAGCCTGGCATGCTGCAGTCCATGGGGTCGCAAAGAGCTGGACACGACTGAGTGACTGAACTGAACTTGGGATGATGGAATTTTATTGAATAATATCTCCTAAAATGTGAAGCTTGTGATTGAGCTAATAGCAACAGTTCATTAAAAATAACTCTTAAATATGGAACTATTTCAAGTCGACAATATGCGGGGCATTAATACTCACTAGAAACGATGGATCTTCCATTCCACTTTGCCTATGTAGGTGCTCCCTGTCCTATTCTTCTGTGTACTTTCAAATCCGAAATACGATGAGCTGCTTTGCAAGCTGAAGTAGGGTACTTGTCTTCCAAACAAGGGTTTGTGATCTTCAGCAGCTTGGCAGGAAACAGGCTTTTCAATAAATATCATTCCTTAATTGCGAAGTTCATTAATGATTTTTATTACTTCTGAAAGTGTGCCAATCCCTCATGGAACTCAATTACATTTCAAGTGAAAGCATAATACGTGGAAACACTGAAATCTTATAGAAAGCAAGACTTTTTTTTCCTCCTTTTTGTCCCTCGTAGGGAAATACTTGAGGATTTAGAACTTTAATGTCTCCTGCTTCATTCATCAACATACGATATAATGTAGAACATATCCTGATTGAGAGCAGGTGAAATGCAGTTGCTAGGTCTCGAAAAATGTTCTAAACAGGACAATATAAAACAAAGTCAGATTTCAGGCTCTGAACTTAACTCTTTGTTTGTATATAAAATAAGGAAAGGATTCTTGTAAAACAATTTTTACTCCCTCTGGAGAGAACAAAGTTATTGGGTAATAGGTTATCCTTCAGCCAGCATCAGCACAACTATAAATCTACAGTGTATGAAATCAACAAAATTCATTACTTGCCATTGAACATGAGCTTTAGAAATCTCCATGGAGAAAAATATCAACTACATGTACCTTTTTTTTGAGACATTTTTCTCATTTTGCAAGCATTTTATGTGAAGCAATTTTGTCTATTACTGAATTTATAGGAATGTTATAGGTTTGCAATAAGTATTAAATGAAAAACAATCAGAAGAGACAGGAAGCAAAATCTCACTTTAATTTGAAAGCAGGATATCTGACAAACAGTGGTTTTATTAGGTAAAAAGGTACATCAGAAAATGCTTTTAAATTATAATATATTTTGTGAATAGAATTAGCATGGTTCTTTGCTCCTTATACTTGGATATTTTCCTCAGATTATATCTAAAGAAAACAGTATCAAAATATAACTCTTCATATTCCAGCTCAAAAGTATTACTTATTTCATGAAACTGCATAAATGATTCCTGACATGATGACTGTTAGTTTTGCATCATGGTTGTGATTCTAATCTAGATAGAGGAAAATGTTATTTTAAAAATATGCCATATAAAGCCATCTGATCATTTATAGACTTTTATTGAAAAGTTTCTGTGAGAATATAGTCTATAAACCATATAAAATTATTTGGTCCAAATGAAATATTATGGTTAATATATGAACAAAAATCTAGTAATGTTTGAGTGTTAATTTATCAGCCATGATTTGATTAAGAAGGTAAAAACTTTAGCAACATAAACTACTGGATAGGCAAGTCCTTGATAAATAGTAGAGATAAGAAATTCAGAAATAACTGCAATATACAAAGTAATTATGAGAATGAAGATGATGGTAGTACTGGATGATGATGTCTCATAAAATAAATGTCATTAAATTCTTTAAAACTTATGTACTTTTAAACTTGTAGGTAGAAACATTTTTTAATTAATTTATTTTTTAATTGGAAGATAATTGCTTTACAATATTGTATCAGTTTCTGCCATATATCAACATGAATCAGCCAAAGTCTTAATTTAAGGGGATATTGATATTTAAACTAGCTCTTAAATGAAGGTATGCATTTAATAAATGAAGGTATGCATAATAATAATAATGCATTTTAATAAAGTTCAGGTGTTTTGAACGGCTTCAATGAGTCTAAAAGTGTTACAGAGGACTATGAAAGAAAATACAGTGCTAACACTTTAATATGTTGGTTAATATGCATGCTCAGTCGCTTCAGTCATGTCCTACTCTTTGTGACCCTAAGAACTGCAGCTCGCCAGGCTCCTCTGTCCATGGAATTCTCCAGGCAAGAATACTGGAGTTGGTTGCCATTTCCTACTCCAGGGGATCTTCCAAACCAGGTTATTGAAACCGCATCTGCCTGAAGCTCCTGCATTGCAGGTGAATTTTTTACCCATTGAGCCACCTGGGAAGCCTAATATGTTAGTTTTGTCATAAGCAAATGCCACTAATTGTGACTTATTAATGAAAGCACTGAGTTTCAATGGAAGCTTGCTTCACTATACAAAAATTTCTTCTTTTCATTATTTTTATCATTTGTATACATTTTTGAGTAAAGAGACTTTTTTGTTTAACCATGCTAAGTGATATTGTATATAGTAGAATCTGGATCAATTTGATTAGGATTCATACAAACTAAATTAAGAGATTTTATAAGACCTTTCCAGATAAGAGTTTATATTTTGCATTTAATGTAATAAATATAGATCTCAAGTTCAAGATGGAAGAGTAAAGACATGGGTGTAACCCTCATTAGGTAAACACCAAAATCATAACTAACTGCTGAGCAACCATCAGCAGAAAAACACTGAAATCTATCACCAGCAAAAAGAAAAAAAAAAACCTACATCCAAAGATAATGAAGAAGCCACAGTGAGATGGTAGGAAGGGTGCAATCATAAGATCAAATTCCATACTGGCAGGATAACAACCCATAGACAGGAGAGCGGCTGCACCATAGAAGCCCGTTCACAGGAGTTCAAGTCCTGAGCCTCATGTCAGTCTTCCCAGTCTAAGTGGTCCGACAATGGGAGGAGAAGCCCCCAGAAAATCTGGCTTTGAAAGTCAGTGGGGTTTGATCATAGGAAATCCATGAGACTGGGGGAAACAGAGATGTCACTCTTGGAAGGCATCCACAATATCCGGCGTACACCAGAACCCAAGGGAAAACAGCAGTGACCTCATAAGAGACTGAACCAGGCCTACCTGCTAACATTGGAGGGTCTCTTGCAGAGGCAGGGTGTGGCTGAGGCTCACCAAGGAGACACAGACAGTGGGAGCAGCAGTTTTGGGAAGCACTCCTTTGTGTGAGCCCTCCCAGAGGTTGCCATAAACTCTGCTTAACAATCTGTAGGTTCCAGTGCTGGGAGGCCTCAGGCCAAATAGCCAACAGAATGGAAACAGCCCCGCCCATAAGCAGAGAGGCTGCTTGAAGTTTTCCTAAGCAGAGCTCTGCCCAGAGACCTAGATCCATCTACCAGAGAAGTCCCTGCCATCAGGAAGCTTGTAATCCTAATAAGTGAGTGTAAAACTTTTGACCCTAAGTTTTTCTATTGTGCTCTGATTTGGGGGGGGGGGATACAAGTTAAGACAATTTATCCATATGCTAAAAAGTCAGTCTGAAAGATGCCTTTCTTGTGGTTTTATTTTCTTAGTCAATACTTACACATTGTCTCAGGATTACTTATGAATTAATTATGTTATAATAATCATTTGTTTCTGAAGAGCCAATCATGGCGACTGTCTTCTCTAAGAAGCAGGGAACAATTCCAGCATGAGCCATTCCCTCAGTATAAGAAATACCACAGCATACCAAGGCATTTTTAAGCCTTAGATGGTACCCATCTTATTTTTATGATATTTTACTTCAGTCATTCAACTAATAATAAAACATTCCCCCACCGCATCATTTATACCTAGGATACAAAAGATAAGGGAAAATAAAAAATACACCTCATCCTTCGTTTACTTAACTTCACCTTGCAACAGTGTTTTCTACGCACTTGGCTATGGTTTTTTCTTTGCATTGACATCCTATTTAAACACTTAACTTATTAACTTAAGCTGCTTTGCAGCTCAATTTTAAGTTGTTTTTCCAGGAAATAAAACATATACTCTATCTTTTCCAAAAAATACATTATTTTCCCTAGCCATATTTCAATTTCATGCAATCTAAATAAATATATATATGTGTGTGTGTATATATATATACATATGTGTGTGTGTGTATGTATATATACATATATATATATAATCGGTTTAGTCGCTAAGTTCTGTCTGACTCTTGCGACCCCATGGAGTGCAGCCCTCCAGCCTCCACTGTCCATGGAATTCTCCAGTCAGGAATACTAGAGTGAGTTGCCATTTCCTTTTCCAGGGCATCGTCCCAACAATCCAGGGATCAAACTCGCGTCTCCAGCATTGCAGGTGGATTCTTTACTGACTAAGCCACCAAGGAAGTCCATATTATATACATATACACAAATACATTTATACATTTATACATATATATATATATATATATATATAAATGCGGGAGACATAAGAGATGCATGCAGGTTTGATTCCTAAGTTGGGAAGACCCCCCAGAGCAGGGCGTGACAACCCACTCTGGTATTCTTGCCTGGGAAATCCCATAGAAAGAAGAGCCATATATATAATTTGTCTTTCCCATTATTTACCCCACCAAGTTTCAACATGTATTCCCATTCTCCTTACTTTGATGGTCTCTTTGATATTGTTTCCTTAGTTCTTACATTAGTAAAGACATTGTGATTGTTAATTTGTGAGACTCTAAATTCTATTCTTCTGAAGTGTTGCTTGGTTTCTTTGCTATCTGGCTTTAATACACAGTTAACTTGGTTTGACTCACTTGTAGGTGACAGCTCACATTTCAGTATTATTTTTTCATTCTTAACTAGGATGCATGTTGTCTTCCTTGGAATTTACCTGGTTTGGATATCAGTCAGGGACTTTGGCAATGCTTGCAGTTTTTTTTTTTTTTTTTTTAGATTCTTGATATCTAGTTCAATTATTCTCAGAATTTTCCCTGAGACTTTTCACCCTTTGTTTTTTGCCCCCATTCTTTCCTTCTGTTTCTCAGGCCAGAAGGACAATCTACCAGAATTTTATCTGCTTCATGTGGCACCAATTTGTCCAACACTTTTTTAAATCCCCTTCATATCTTTCTTACTTTGCTGAGAATTCTTTTTAATGTAAGAGCAATTTTCTTACTACTCATCATATTGAGTCATTTCCTTTGGATAATTTTAGTCATTCTGGTTTTCAGGAAAAATGTGGAGAACCTAAACTCTACCACTAAGTAAGAACTTTATATTCTCTTCCTTCTTGTAAATGACAGTCAGAAAATAAAGTGAAGATATGTCCACATATCCATAAAGGACACTCAGAAAGCAGAATTTGTTGGTATAGCATGGACGATCTTACATATTAAATTGAATGAGACAAAGAAATACTTTTGTTGCTGGAAGATACAACTGAGTTCTAACTTTACTCTAAATCATTACATGGAAAGATGTAGGAACTCAGTGAGAAAACAATACCGACATAAACAGAATTATCCTCTGCTAATGTCTTGGCAGTGAGATAGGTTAGGAAGAGTGAGCAATGGTGGGAAGAGACCAGAAAGAATTTTGAGTCTTAACTGAACCTGGAGAGTGGCCATCTTTTCATGATAAAAGAGCTGATTGCTCATAGGCAGTCACAATGATGTTTTTAACTGATGAAATCACCCATGTAAATCAAATGGAAAACTCTTTCTTAACCACATTTTCTTCACGTTAGTTTTTTCTCGAAATAATGTGCAATAATAATAATAATAATAATAATTATTATTATTATTATTGTTAATTAATACATCACTGAGCAAAAGGAAACATTCATCATTGGAAGCATTCATGATCCAGCAGGACAGTTCACTTTGGGACTGTTGTGGATCCAAGGACTAAATCAGGGACAGAGGAGGAGAGTATTGTTGTGCATGATCCTTAGTATCACTCCATATTTGAAGTACTGTAATGCAAACATTGATTTGTCCATTAGTGGGCAGGAGGGGCATTCTGCTTTTTGATATTAGATCACCACAAATGAAACCAGGAAAAGATACTAAAGTCATCGGACAAATACATTTTGACAGGAATTACTATACCAAAACTTTCAGATGTGTCTGTATCTTTTTGCAAAGAGTGGATTTTCAATACCAAGCAATTGAGTCTTTCATTAGCATTTTTTAATTTCCTGCCTTAAAACTGCTTTGTATCAGGACTGCTAACATGAGTCTACAGTCCATTCAGATATAAAACAGTGAAACTCTTCCACAAATTTCTTCTTATTATTGGACTACTGGCAGATTGCAAGGGATTTCCTCCTGGGACTGAAGCAACTTTCTTCTGCTGTGATGATTTGTTCCCCTTCTGGAGCTGTGCTGGGCTTGGGACCCACACTTCCCTGGTCTCAGAATGTCAGAGAAGGAATCCTATACCCTTTCTCTCCCTAGGGCCAGCTGAGGCCCACAGTTTAATTTAAATCATGTAAACTGTAATAATTGGAAACTGTAGGGGGCCAAGACAATTTGTTAAATCTGCATACCTGTGAAACAGAAATGGCTGAATTGTGAAAGACAAGTCCCAGACAAGGATGACCTATTTTATACTGTTTGAAATGAAATCTTAGAAATCAATAACACCAGGCCAGGGAAAACAGAGCTGTTACAGAGAAACCCAAGTTCTCAAATGATGCGGAAATTTTGAAAAAAAAAAAAAAAGGTATTGGCCCCTGTTTATAAAGCAATCACATACATACACACACAATTCACAGCACACCACCCAGCACCACCCAACAAATTTATAGAATCAAATTTGTTATCTTTTATAGGTAACTTGATTTTCATATTCTGTATTTCACTTCTAGGGATAACTAATGATATATAACTTATAAATAGATTGTTTCATAAATATTCTAGGAAGATAGACGGGAAAAAGCCAAGATGACTATGAAGTTAGGAGAAATATGACCTCCTACAGAACATTTGCATTTGAACATTCAGAACAGTTCAGGAAGACAGGTAGATAATGAGAACATCAAAGAAGAAACATCATCTGTGAAAGTGCTAACAATAAATGAAAAGCAGAAGAAGGTATTGAACTTCGTTGGATTCACCTTACCCTGTGACAAGAGGAACACATTTTAATTAAGGGAGAGTGAACAGAACAGCCAGCAAACCCATCCAGAAAGAGGTAGACTTCAAGCTATGTGGACAGGCTGTGATGTCTTTTGCTATACCCGGATGATTGAAAGAGTAAATGGTCGTCTGAGGAAGTTAAAATTCTAACACATTGTCTACAATGTAGGTTAGTTTCCTTGGCTGTGAACATATTTGATATGCATTAAATATTCTGTCTCTCAGAGATTGCCAAGTTTCTTTGGATTTATGCTCTATTGAAGAGAAAGTTGGATTTAGTCTATTAAAAAAAAAGGCATCATTTTCTCCCAATCTGAGGGCTGTCTTTTCACCTTACTTATAGTTTCCTTTGTAGTGCAAAAGCTTTTAAGTTTCATTAGGTCCCATTTGTTTAGTTTTGCTTTTATTTCCAATATTCTGGGAGGTGGGTCATAGAGGATCTTGCTTTGATTTATGTCGGAGAGTGTTTTGCCTATGTTCTCCTCTAGGAGTTTTATGGTTTCTGGTCTTACATTTAGATCTTTAATCCATTTTGAGTTTAACAGACAAAGGATTAATCTCAAAAATATACAAGCAACTCCTGCAGCTCAATTCCAGAAAAATAAATGACCCAATCAAAAAATGGGCCAAAGAACTAAACAGACATTTCTCCAAAGAAGACATACAGAAGGCTAACAAACACATGAAAAGATGCTCAACATCACTCATTATTAGAGAAATGCCAATCAAAACCACAATGAGGTACCATTACACGCCAGTCAGGATGGCTGCTATCCAAAAGTCTACAAGCAATAAATGCTGGAGAGGGTGTGGAGAAAAGGGAACCCTCTTACACTGTTGGTGGGAATGCAAACTAGTACAGCCGCTATGGAAAACAGTGTGGAGATTCCTTAAAAAACTGGAAATAGAACTGCCATATGACCCAGCAATCCCACTTCTGGGCATACACACTGAGGAAACCAGATCTGAAAGAGACACGTGCACCCCAATGTTCACTGCAGCACTGTTTATAATAGCCAGGACATGGAAGCAACCTAGATGCCCATCAGCAGATGAATGGATAAGGAAGCTGTGGTACATATACACCATGGAATATTACTCAGCCATTAAAAAGAATTCATTTGAACCAGTCCTAATGAGATGGATGAAGCTGGAGCCCATTATACAGAGTGAAGTAAGCCAGAAAGATAAAGAACATTACAGCATACTGACACATGTATATGGAATTTAGAAAGGTGATAACGATAACCCTATATGCAGAACAGAAAAAGAGACACAGAAATACAGAACAGACTTTTGAACTTTGTGGGAGAATGTGAGGGTGGGATATTTCAAAAGAACAGCATGTATGCTATCTATGGTGAAACAGATCACCAGCCCAGGTGGGATGCACGAGACAAGTGCTCCGGCCTGGTGCACTGGGAAGACCCAGAGGAATCGGGTGGAGAGGGAGGTGGGAGGGGGGATCGGGATTGGGAATACATGTAAATCCATGGCTGATTCATATCAATGTATGACAAAACCCACTGGAAAAAAATAATAAAAAAAAATAAATAAATAAATAAAAAAGGCATCTACAAAGGTCTTTGCAGTGTGTTATTTAAGTTTTAGGATAGAGGGCAGAGTGGACATGACTAACAAATAGAAAGTAATTTCCAGAATTCCTTTTAAGTGTAGGAAAATTCCACAGTTAGTTAAATCTAGTGGATTTTTTCTACTCTCAGAACTTCAATGAGATGATAAAATTTTATTTATTAAAAGTACAGCCTGAAATAAAATAGTTATTACATGAACCTTATATGGTAGTTAATGTCTCATTCTAACATCACTGGATATTTCCTCAAATTATATATCAATTGTGAAAATAAATACCACTTCAAGCAATAGGTATTATTTCATTTTAAGAAAGATAATATTTTGAAAAAAAATGAACTTTTAAAACTATTGTATCATTCAAAAGAAGTTTATTTAGTATTCTTAAATATTGTGTGCTTTGGCTGATCTGACTGACATGTGGGTAGAAAAGAGCTGTCACTATTTGGTGACAATGTAACATGTGTTTTGTAAATCCTTTTCTTTTTTTCTTTCTTTATTGAATTGTTTGTCTTCTAAATGCTCCCTATAGGAAAGTAATTCTACTTGTTCTTTTTCAAATACTGTATTGCTTGAGAACTTTGACAAAATGCATAATGAAGGGTTTAGTCCCCAGTAATGAATTTCATGATCTTAACAATAAGATCCAACGAACAATTTGAAGTGATGTAGTGAATGCTGACTCTGTTGTCAAGTACACACAGTCTGACTGGTCTAAATAATTACTGGAGTTTGGCAGAGATATAGTTTGCACAGCCCACTACGATGGCACCTGCTGAGACTTTGCATTATTTTGAAAAATAATAGGTTCTTCCAAAGGAATGAATGCTTTATAATACAGTAATTGAATGCAGGCAGCAATACACTTGCTTTCTCTGTGTTCTTGAGAATCTCTTTACTTGGGAGTTGTGTTTTGTCAGCTATGTTATATTTTAAGGAATGCCAATTAGTGTTAGTATTATTATTTGTTGAGTTCCTTCAAAGAAGAATCAGTAATAGACATTTGGGAGATGTGTGTGCAAAGGATAAAATATGTACTGCTAATGTATTATACTTATTATTTTTTTTTATCATTTGCATGAATGCTAAGTCGTGTCCAACTCTTTGAAGACCTATGGACTATAGCTTGCCAGGCTCCTCTGTCCATGGGATTCTCCGGTGATTAATACTGGAGTGGTTGCCAGGTCCTCCTTCAAGGGATCTTTTCAACCCAGGGATCAAATCGTGTCTCTTATGTCTCCTGCCTTAGTAGGTGGATTCTTTACCGCTAGCACCACCTGGGAAGCCCCATTTATTACTTATTTTGCATTATACAGTACATACCTATATGGACAAAAGGGGCTGAGGTAAGTTTATGCAAGACGTTGATTGTGGAAGAGTTTTTTTTTTTCCCCCTACAATTTTGATTATCTATGTCTTTTGCTTTATCACGCTGACCTTCCTGTCTGAATTGAGCATGGTTTAGTACAGACAAGGATGTATAATATTTAGAGTGCATAGATAACAATGATACTGTACTTAGACACCTGGAAGAAACTTTTTCTCCCTTCATTGTCTTGAAGGACTAAAAATGCCACAGGAAAATAATTTCTGTAGCTTTTTTATTATAAGCAAGAGGTTTGAGAGACAGAAACTTCACGCTTGGACCCCAGGCACTGTCCCTGCTGGGTTATTATTGGACATTTGAATGAATTAGACTGCTGGAATCTACCAGAAATAGCACTATACCTGTGTTTCAAGGAAAGATGTCTTTCTGTGGTTCCCAAAGTGAGACTCATTTTTAATTACGCTGCCTGGTATGAAATAAGAGGACACAAAGCTGGCACAATTTCCCATTCAGATGGTGAGGACTAGGTTAGGTCTAGGTCTTTTAGAAAGTTTTAATATAATGTCTCTAAATGCAGAAGCTCGTGGTGCGATGAGACAATGTGGAGATGGAGCATGTGGGCCCATCATTAAAGAGCCGAGGGACTCGGGGTGATTCTGACTTTGCCGAGTTACTTTTCATGTCAACGTCTCTGCTGTAATGTTTGCCTTACCAGTTGCCCTTTCTACCTTCCAAATTCTGAAACTTTGGGCCGTTTCTCTTTATTGTCTGTTTTTTCATGGGAAAATGGAACTAGCTGTTAAAGTTTGGAGTGACAAGTAGCTAGAGGTGATTTTTCCCCCTTTTATTGAGTATGAAACTGCAGCAGTTCTCCTCTGAAGTATTGTCATTATTTACACGAAAGCAGTACAGTGAAAGTTATCAGCTGGAAATCTCCTGTAATGTGACTTTTGTGCATTTCCTTATGACTGATCATCTACTTGAAAACACAGGCAAGATAGGTCTATGTTTTTATTAACCACCATGTATTTATTTCTTGACCTCTCAAGAAAACGCAGACCCTTCTAGATAGAGGCAAAAACACCCAGTGTTTTATTTATTCAGAAAAAAATTCTCATCAACACAAATGAAACTTCCTTTTAACCATTTGTTGTTCAGTGTCTGAAGTCACATCTGACTTTTTGCAACCCCATGGACTGTAGACCACCAGGCTCCTCTGTCCATGGAATTTCCCAGGCAAGAATACTGGAGTGTGTTGCCATTTCCTTATCCAGGTGATCTTCCTGACCCAGGGATTGAACCTGCATCTCCTGCATTGGCAGGTGAATTCTTTATTGCTGAGCCACCAGTGAAGACCATGATATATTTCATATATATATATATACACACACACACACACACACACACATATATATATATATATATATATTTAATCCTCATTTTTATTAAACCTATACCCTAAAGAAGGGAAAATGAGGTATGCAGTAACTAAGTAACTAGGCCCAGGTCATACAGCTGAAAGTTGGCTGACTTAATATTTACACAAATGCAGTCTGGGACCATTGTTCAATATTTTAATCATTATACCATAGGGACTCCAGAAGAAATACCAAATTTCAGCAGGTATATTAATTTTTTGATCTAATTATTAGTTTAAATTACTCAAATTAAATTATTTAAATTAAAATAATGATGCACCTGTGCATGCATGCTCAGTTATGGCCACCTTCTTGCGACCCTATGAACTATAGCCCACAAAGCTCCTTTGAACATAGGATCCTCCAGGCAAGAATACTGGAGTAGGTAGCCATTTCCTCCCCCAAGGGATCTTCCTGATTCAGGGATCAAATTGGAGGCTCTTGCACCTCCTGCATTGGCAGGTGTGTTCTTTTACCAGAGAGCCTCATAGGAAGCCCATAATGTGACTGACAAATCAATATTTGTAGAAAACATTCAATGGCAGTAGTAATATATAGGTTACTTTCATACATTATAATGGGTTTCTAATTTAGTTCAAAATTTTTTGAGTACAATTTAGCAATATATGGAAAGTTCTTTTAAATATTTTCTTTGAGAAAATAATGGTAGTTCTAATACTATTTTGCAAGAAAATAATTAGAAACAAATATGTGAGCACCATGCAAATATATAATTTCTATATTTTTCCCTGCTATGGTTATTTACTAGAAAAGTTTTTGAGGTACATTTTATTAAAATAAAATCAAATGATTGATATTTCTCATGAATTATGTATAACATTAAAATTTAATAATCTATTTTCTTCCAAATAGGAGACTGATCACAAAATTATATTTCATCTGTAAAAAATATATTATGTGGCCATAAAAAGTACGATAATGATGATTATAATGATTCAGGTATATAGGTATGAAAAGATTTCTAAAATATTTTTAAAAATCATTAGGAAAAGTTATTAAATAAAGCACAATATATACTATTATTATAGTTTTGGATAGTTATGATATACACACAGGTAGTACACCTGCATATATAATTTACATTTGTGAATATAACACATAAAATGATTATTTTTTGTAATACAAACATATATATCTAAGTCTCTGTACTGATCCCATTTTATCCTCTATCTGGAAAGATACTGATCAAAATATTCAAAGTGACTCTGTTTTATTGCTATGTAGTTTTGTTTTCTTTACTGTTTATTTTATTCAGTGAAAATGCATATGGTTTATAATAAATAATAGAAATATTTTTGAGTCAAGTGAAAAAAAAATAAAGGTTTAATTCATAAGGTCATATATTAAGCCATATCTAGCTGCCCAAATATAGCACTGCTTTTGTATGTATAAAGTTCTCCTACCAACATGTAGGAAGCATTAGTGTCTAGAATATAGTGTAAAATATATAATTTTATTAATCTTCAGGGATATCAGGTGGCACTAGCGCTAAAGAATCCACCTGCCAATGCAGGGGATGCCAGAGATGTGGCTGGATCCCTGGATTGGGAAGAACCCCTGAAGAAGGGAATGGCTTCCCACTCCAGTATTCTAGACTGGAAAATTTCATGGGCAGAAAAGCCTGGCAGGCTACAGTCTATGGGGCTACAAAGAATGAGACATGACTGACGGATTGAGCACACACACACGTCCCTTTTAGTTCTGGAGCATGAGGTTTGAAAAGGGCTCGATTTTATACGAAGTGATATAATTCTGTGTGTTCTAACATTCAACAAATGACCTGTTAACTTAAAAAGACCATCAAAATGAAAATGAATAGTGAATTGATAATACAGAGTCTTTCCCCAATACACATAAACATGTGCTTCTTAATATATATCACTATTGTATGTAGCTCAGTTTAAAATATATATATATATATACATATATGTGTGTGTGTGTGTGTATATATATACACACACGTTTCTAACATTTTAAAAACTGAAAGTCTTGTCCTATGCATACTCAGTGAATTTACTGTTTTGTGAACTAAAATTACAATTTACAAGTGACATTGAATTTAATTTGTGGAACATTGCTTTATCATTAACTTATGATATATTCTACTATCATTAATAGTATTTATTTTTCTAAACTGCTATATTGAACAGTATTTATGAATAAAGCTTATCTCATTTATATAGCTTTAGAAATTTTTGATAAATGGGGATAATCCCTCCAACTAAGTGTGAGAAGGTTCTTGCTAAATAAAAAAAAAATGGACTTTCGAGCAAGCATTTAAGATGAATGAAGAAATAAATATTTTGTATCATAGATAGTATAGAACCTTGTGGAAACCACAAATAAGTATCAATTAGAAGAAAGCTGTTAAAGGCAACAGCTTTTACTTCTTTCTAGTTGTGTTATTTTACAAATTGTACCTAAAAATATAAAATCAAATGTGCCAACATGAAATTTTGTCTATTTTCACATACTGAATTTAATATTTGCTTTGAATGCTGTCCTAGTCCATTTGGACTGCAAAACAAAATTCTACAGACTGCTGGCTTACTAACATCAGAATTGCATTTCTCACAGTTTTGGAGACTGTGATCTGAGCGTAGGGCGCCTACATGCATGTTGGGTTCTGGGAGAACCCTCACATGAGGTGTAGACTTTTTGATGTGGCCTCATGTGATGGAAGCAGTTAGGGAGCTCTATGTGATCTCTTTTATAAGAGAACTAATCCATTTATGACGGTTCCATCTTCATGATTTAATCACCTCATAACACCAACACGTTAGGCATTAGGATTCCAGCATGTGGATTTAGGGAAGTCACAAAGGTTCATACCAGAGCAAATACCATTTTTCTGGAGGAAATCTTAATGAGTTTAAGCGGCTGTGAGTTAGTGGCTCAGATAATAAAGAATCTTCCTGTAATGCAGAAAACCCAGGTTAGATCCCTGGGTTGGGAAGATCCCCCAGAGAAGGGAATGGAAACCCACTGAAGTATTCTTGTCTGGAGAACTCCAGAGACAGATGACGTGGTTGGCTACAGTCCATAGGGTCACACAGAAGTGGACATGACTGACTCACACTTTCACTTTCAAACTTCACTGTGGAGTGAAATCTTGTCCCCAGGGTCAGTATAGATCTCTGAGCTTTACACTGACCCTCTGCAGTCTCTTCACCCCAAGGGCTACAAGTCCGTGGATGCTCTCTCCAATGAGTTCTCAGTTTCTTAAAGCAAGAAGTGGGGGATAGGAAAACATTTACATGATCTTCCCACTGTGTTGGGTCTCTGGAAAGCATAATGGTCTGTGACAGGCCCAGTCTGATGCCATGACCACTCCTGTGATTCTGTGATGGCACAGAGAACTCCATGGACACTTCTTCCTATAGCTGCTTGTTCCTGCTCTCCCCTGCTTCCTACATAAGGCTAAAATCTTTTTAAAATATTTTGAAATTCTCGTGTAAACTTTAGCAAAAATTTGCTGATAATTTGTGTCAAATTTATTCATCAACTTTATATTTTCAAATTTGATATGATTGAATATGGTATGTATCATTAATTTGCTTAACAGCTTAGGGAATTAAGATTCAGATAATATGTGAAGGTGGGATTTTCATCTGATTTTGCTCTATAGTAACACAAAAAAACATAGATATTATTTTGAATATAAAGGCTTGTTAAACCTCTGACATAGAAACCTTTTGAGACAGAGGGAATTCTATCTATGGAATGTATCTCTCTAAGTAAATCTACTTTTTACCTATCAAAAACAAAACAAAACAATAAGCAACTTCTAGTATAAAAAATTTTGATGTAAGTTTTTTAAGTGTTATCTCTGATTGAATTTCTTGTTAGTGTTTTCTATCTCTACTCCAGTAAATTTTGGCATTAGAAACTTCCTGATAAATACAGTCATTACATTTTCAACATTCTTGATATCAATTGGCAAATGCATCCTCTTGTTTTGGTTTGGTTTCCAGGGTGTAGCTGTGCATCCATCGTTCCTGGTGTAGGCATGTTGTTTACAAGTCAGAGGTATCTCCATCACAGGGAAAGGGGGAGTACTGATGTTTAAGAAGTTAATTCATAGGGCTCATAGGAAAGTGAAATATTTTAAAACCTAGACAAATTTTATATACTTAAGCTGGGACTTCTTAGGAAAGGAAATGGGCACTGGGACATCTGGATACAAACACTAGAATTCCAGAAAACTTAAGTAGTAAAAACATATTAAAATCACAACTTAAAAAAAATTTACTACAAGTTAAGCATAATTTGAAATATAAAAATAAAACTCTTCAAAAAATTTTTGGTAAAGATTATGATGAATTCATTAGTCTAGAATAATAAGAAATATAAACTCAGTAACATGTAAATAGTAGGTTGTAGAACATGAAATTTTTATCTTGTGAAAATTCTTGCATATTACAGAAAAGCCCACAGAGTAGACACTTAGATCTACTTTACTCATTTTTTTTTAAATTTTACAAATAAAAAACTTTACTTTCCTGGAGTATAAAGAAATGAACAGATTCATACAATCACTACCACAGTCAGGATACAGAAAATTCCATCACTCTAAGGTTTCCTCCTGGGGTTTTGCAGTCAAAATGTTCCAATACTCCTTGTTTCTGGCAGTAACTGATATTGCATGCACATATTTGATAGTGTTAAATATGTATTACTACTCAGTATTTAAAAAAATATTTCTATTTGGCAACTATTAAAGAATGGAGGAAAAGATTAAATGAAATATGGTTACAAGAGTTTGAGATCTCACACGCTTTCATTCTTTTCTAAACATCGTTATAAGTTTGGTAATGAAATTATCACTGCAAAATCTCTTTAATGATGTCTGCATATATGCAGAATATATCCCTACATATAACTGGTTGAAAAAAGTTAGTGAGTCAGTTATCATCTCCAAAGCATTAATTTTTCAGAGAACATGGTTTAAAAAAGAACAAAACTAGATTTTAAATTTGTTATTTCACTTATTTTTATAAAAAAGAAGTAAATTTTCATAAAAATTTTAAAAGAACCTAAACTAGACATAAAGTGGATATAATAATTACTGAATTATCGTATCTTGCCTTTCACTTATAGTTTTAAACCATACAAATCTGGAATTTCATTCATTAATATATTTAAGGTAATTCACTACCTACCTTTCGGTAAATAATCTCATAGTTAATTTCCCCCTGTAACTATGCTTCCACATTTGTTTATTTATCCCTTTAGCTTCTTTTACATTATAGTCTCCTTTTACAGAATAATTGTACTAATCAATGACTAAAAAATTTTTCTTCAAAATAATTATATATGAGAAAATGCCTTATTTATTGTTTTTACTTATCAGCAATGTCAGAATTTGCATAAACATAAAGAGGGAAAAGTAGTTCTCATTGTAGTTCTTGGTATTAACCATTTTGAAGGTATTTTTTTTGTTGCTGTTGTTCCTTCAGCTGATTTTGGAGTTTCCATCAAATACTGCTCACAGTTTTGTCAAAGAAGGCAGTGATGCTAATGCTAAAATAAAGATATCCTACGCTTGACGAACTATTAAGTGACCAACATTTAAAAAAAACAGAAACACTCATGCTATTTTCGGTTGTCTTCAACTATATGTACTCATTTCTTTTCAGTGTTTGCCAAGTGAAAAACCAAAGTGTTTACGGTGGGAAAGTACTGTTTTGGAATATCTATTACCCAATTACTTTTCTCACCTAAAGAGAATACCTTCTCTGATTGATAAGAAAGTCTTCTTCTCCAAATCTGCGTAAGAAAATACCTATGTGATTGCAGACAATATTAAAATTGCATTTCAGTTTCTTCTAAAGGTCATCCCAAATACTGAAGGTCTTTTTCATATACTGTGAGATTCTTAAGCATAATGGTATTAAATTATAGACCTCATGAGAACAGGGGTTGAGGACATCATGTTTAGAACTGTTTTCAAGAACCTGGCATGGTGCCTGGTACAAAAATATTCAATAAATATTTACTAGCTGAATAAAGGAATACATGAATGAGGGATAAAGACAAGAAAACATCTGACTTAAATCTGAGATTTTTACATCCGATTTTAATATCGATTATATGGTTTAAACTGAAGAAAATTTGTCTTGTTCTGGATTAATAAAAAGTATATTGCAGTAATAAGTAACAATGCACACTTAAAATGTTAAACCTAGTCTTTCAACATTTTATAGACGATAAAAGCTAATATTAAAGTGGAAAACATTTTATTTACTGAAATAAGAAAAGGAAACAATTCTCCTCATATTGTTATAGAAGAATAATTCTGTAAATGTTCATTCAGGCATAAGAAACCTGGATGAAAAAGTGTTGTTTTTCCAGAACTGAAAAATATCTCCAGACAGCTATTTTGTTTAAATATCAGTACAAATCTCAAGGGAAACATATGGAAAGAAAATGTGAAGTATCTAGAGCTCACAGGACAACAGGTCTACACAAATTTTAACAGTCTATTTTAGCAACAATCTCACTGGAGAGCCATTTCAGTTATTTACTACAATCTATAAAGCCCTTAAATGGTTACCTCAATGCTTACCTCTTCTCCAGAGGACCATCCTGGCTATTATAGTGAATTAGAGACCATTTTTTACAGTTCAAATTCAATTTTTTTTTCAATATGTAGAGATAACTTCAAAGAAGATATTAGTCCATTACAGCTAACCTTATAAGCAAATTCGTAACTTGAAAATGGGTATGTATTAAGCGAGTTCATGAGATATCTAAAATTTCATAGTCATACCTTTGAAATGGATGAAATGGATTAGTTAAAATGATTGCACAGTTGAGCATGTGCAATCATTTTAACTAATCCTCATCATCTTGATATAATTTACCTAGTGTACCATTTGATCATATACCATATACAATGATCATTAGAGTTATAATATATTATTATCTTGATGTAGTTTTCTGTAGTGTGTTTTACATATGTAAATGCTGATTAGCTTGAGGAGTTCATTTCTCATTGTAATACAAATAACGTCTCAATTTTGTGTGGATACTTAATATATCCAAGATTGCATATATCTCACATCAAATTCAGTTGGCTCCCATCTCTGGTAGCATGTTACTATGGCCTCTGGAAAGATTCATGCAAACACACATGATAGCTCTTTACCTTACGTTCCGGAGCTGTGCTGGTGAGGTTCCGATGGTAATCAACTCGGTACCCAATCGTGGGCAGTTTCTAAGTTTAACCTATTCCTCCATTGGTGCTCACCAGGCAAAGACTGTAGAATGTTCAAAGACAGCTTTGTTATGCGCTGGTAGCAAAGAAGACTGGAAACAATGAAATGTTTGGCACCCTACCTATAATTGTTGTTAGGCAGTTGTAATGAAGAATCCGGTTTGTCAGCTTGATTGGGCTACAGGATTCCCAGATAGCTGATAAAACATTATTTGTATGGTTTTCTGTGAGAGTGTTCTGGGAGAGATAAGCTTTTGAATTGGTAAACTGAGGAAAGATCACCCTCTCCAGTGAGCGTGGGCATCATACAATCCATTGAGGACCCGAATAGAAGAAAATAGATGGAGGAAGGGTGAATGTGCTCTCTTTATTTGAGCTGGGATATCCATCTCCTCCTGCACTCAGGCATTGATACTTTTGGTTCCTGGACCTTGGACCCAGATGGAATTTTCACCATCATTACACCATTCTCGGTCACGTGTACTTGAGCTGAATTCCACCACTGGCTTTTCTGGTTCTCTGGTCTGCCGACAGCCGACTGTGGGACGTATCAAGATACATAATTATGTAAGCCAAATGTTATAATAACTCTCCTGTTATATATGGAAAAGGAAATGGCATCCCATTCCAGTAGGCTTGCCTGGAAAATCCCATGTATGGAGGAGCCTGGTAGGCTGCAGTCCATGGGGTCGCGAAGAGTCGGACACGACTGAGCGACTTCACTTTCACTTTTCACTTTGATGAATTGGAGAAGGAAATGGCAACCCACTCCAGTATTCTTGCCTGGAGAATCCCAGGGACAGAGGAGTCTGGTGGGCTGCCTTCTATGGGGTCGCACAGAGACAGGACTGAAGCGACTTGGCAGCAGCAGCCTGTTCTATATGTATCTCTCTATTTATCTAATCTCTCTTACTGCTTCAATTTCTCAGAGAAAACCCTGATTAATTACCATATTACCATAGAATTTTGGACATTTATTAGGATATTTGTTGGAAAGTTCAAGGAAATTTAGGCTGTTCTGGACTGAATACTGTAAGATGTCAGATATAACTTGAAGAATAATTTTTTTTTTTTTCCCAATCTTGAATGCCAGAGGAACAGTGAGGGGCTGGGATGGTCATTGGAGAAGATGGTATGAGAAGGGCATGTTTGGTCATGCTTTCCTGCTTGCAAAGTATATTTACTTTTGTCCTTCTCTTTTCTCTTGTTCTATGGCAGTCAGAGAGAGCCCTTGTCTGATGTTGATGTTATGAAAGAAATTGTGTTCAATAAGAGAACACCATAGCTAAACTGGTAGAAACAGTTACCAGATGCTAGAGATATTTACTATCTTTCTCAAAACAATAAGATAAGATGGATTGAATACATTTTGCCATGAAGGCCAGTTCTGAGATGCAGTTTGTATGGCTTGCTTGTGGACAATCCAAATATATCAAGCAATTCATCTCAATTAGTTGTGGCCATTTTGATAATGAATCCTTAAATTGGCCCTTGCTGGTTTCTGTCCTTGTACTTCACTCTGCCCTATTTCTCTGAAATTATCTTTCTTCAGAATCTCCCTCAGAGTCTGCTTTCTGATGAATCTGTGTATGACAGTGAGTACCAGGAAGGATCCTAAATAGTAGATGTCCAGGATGGATTTTTGACCTACATTACTCCTCACTCTGACAACTAAAGGGACCATATTACTGGTGGTAATTAGGTTTCCTATTTCTCCTGAATGTAATACAACATAAATGCTGAGTTCCCATCTGTAATTAATTGGTATGAGAAACACCGGATCACAGTGTGCCACAATAAGCTTTGACTTTGCGGCTTGAACAGTATAGGAGGAATAATTACAACAATTGTTGAATAGCTTGGCTTTTTAATAACTGCATTGGAAGTTGGTAAAAAGAAAATTACAGTCCCCTGGAATACATTTGTTCACTTAGGGCAAGCACTTAGGGTAAAGGTACAGGGCCTCTATTTCAGGTTTTAAGCAGGTTTTAAGCACATCTCCTGCAGCCACTATAAATCAAGCTTAAGGTTTTGAATGATGGTCACAAAACTTCAGTGTAAACTCTATGTCCAGTCTTAATAGGTTTCCTGTGTCAAAGGCTTGGAAAAACCCAGGAAGGGTGAGACCTAGGACAGGGGCATCTGGATATGTGAGCTTGAAAACTCTGAACCCTTCAGAGATTCTCCTGAATCCTCTAGAGTGGGAAACATAACTCTCTCTTACTTTCCTGAAGAAGGCAGCAGGTATTTTTCTTGGGACTATACAAAGACCTCACATAGGGCAAGTGTTTTCAAGGATTTTTCTTGAGATTTTCAAGATAGTCCATTGCAATCTTCATTGCCTCTTTGTTAAAAGTAAAGGGTGGATCTTATAGTACCCCAAGTTATAAAGTAAAGCCCTTACTCTGACAAGAAATAATCTACGTACTGAAAGAATTGCATGGGCTAGCTAATGTAGGGGCTAATGGGCATTATCAGGGACTAAGACCTGTCTACTAGGTAGGTAGGTAAGTACATTTGAAGTAGCTAATGACATTGTTGTTTTACCATGAGAATAGAGAAGGTCTGATAATAGTTAATGTCATGGTCTGGGTGCGGGTTGAAAAGGAATTTCCAGACATGAGACAGAATGAGAAGGAAATAAAGTTTGTTAGAATGGGAGACACTGTTAGAACAGCGGGCCAGCTCAAGGGAGTACTAATATTGAACAGGGGTCTTTAGTGCACTTTTATACTGAGGGTACAAGGAGTGGGCTAGGGGTCTTGTGGGTCATTTGCTGATTGGATAGGCACATATACTGGGTGGGGGGAAGAGTAAGGCAAATACCTCCTCCCTATGAGGTAGGAGGGGAGACAGGTTATACTGTTCCATTAGTAGTTACAACATGGGGGAGGGAAGGACAATAAGGGTCTGGTTTTTCCGTCCATTCCATCCCATTCCATTCCAAGACCCTCCTTGGTTTAATCTGCTCTTTTATCCTTGTGTCACCACAGTTAACAAAACATATTGACATGAGGGCATTACATCATTTCTCTAGATATAAAGGTTTTTAAACATACCTGTAGACAGTATTAATATTTTCCTGAGATGGTTTCTCAAAGTTTGATATAAAGACAGCTCTGGCAAATGAAGTAGAGATGCTAGAACTTCCCTGGCATGGACATCTAGATTAAGCAAACAATTTTAGAATGGGATTATTTTGAAATATATGAGAATGTATTTTCTCTAATGCAGTTATGTACAGGAAAGTTTATGTACATCATTTTCCTACAGGAAAAAGAAATATGCTACTCTCAGGGTTTGAGGGAAGAGGGTAGTGTTTATTGCTTATTGGGCACTCTACATTTCTGGAATGGTAGAAGCCCAATTATATCACTTGTGAATTAAGAGTCAAGGCCTGAATGAAGCTTATGGTGCTTTGTTCTCAAGGATGTATAGTGATGACTAAAAGAGTTTAGTGTCCTTGAGGCAAGATAGACAGATGCCCAAATATAGTATTTATCAACTGGATCAATATTGACCAAATACAGTATCAATAAGGTTTTTGAATTGAGATCTGGCAAGCAGATATATGGTGGTAGCCTCTGCAGTGAAAGGTGACAAAACTTTAATTAGTTCTGTTTTTAAATCAGTTCATAGATTAACAGCTTAATAGACAAGGGGTAGGGACAGGTTCCATTGAGAAAGAACCTGGAATATCACCTTAACTACACATGATCCCCAGCTTGAAAGCAAATTGGAAGCCAAGGGGACATGTGGATATTTCTCTGGTAACTGCACACTGGTGAAAAGGAAAAAACTGCTGTGCCATTCCAAATAGCTGACACGACAACCTATAGATAAAACAACACACTTTAATTCCACTAATTTTTGACTGGTAAAATAGTAAAAATTGTTAACAGGAAGGAATGTTAGCACATATTTTCTTTTTGAGATTCTTTAGTTTTAAGCTTTCAAAACAAAAATAAATGCAAATCAGTACTTGAGAGCTTTAACTCATTCATTCACACTAATTTAAAAGGCAGTCATTATTTTTATCTTTTGACTGCCTTCGTTCTTCTGAGGTCTTTATATTCTTTTAAATGTAAAGTACATCTTTTTATTCTTTCAAAACCAAGGCAGCTACTTTGTTCTTTTTCATAATTGTCACTTATTTATGTTTGCAATATGTTCCCTTTCTTACGCTATCGTATATTTATCTTAGATTTAGTTCTATTTATTTTGTTACCTTATTATCTGTTATAAATTGTTTGTTGCTTTACATTAGGTGTATGTGCAACTTAGAATGGAATTCATTTGGGGCTACATTTTTTTCCTTTCTATGACACAAACACAGTAGTAGCTGTCTTTCTGGGTAAGAACCACAGGGCATTGGTTACATATGCAAGCATTTGGGGTTTTTTTTTTTTTGTTGTTGTTGTTATATTCTTAAAGCCCTTAAATTCTTGCCAGAAACATCCCAAGGACAGAGGAGCCTGGCAGGCTACAGTACAAAGGTTTGCAAAGAGTTGGACACGACTGAGCTAGTAAGCACACAAACCTTTAAACTGCTGGCCTTAAGTTTCCCATTCCTTTGTAAACTGCCAGATTTACTTTGGCCCTATAATAAAGGAAGCTCTACTCCTGTCTAGATAGAAATTTCTTACCCAGGTTGCGTTTAATCCCCAAGTCTACCAGACTGATGTGGAGAGAGAAAATCCCCTATTCTGGTACTTCCCACCTGGGCCACATCCAAGTGTATTTGCTCACAAACAATCCTATTGCTTTCTTCACCTGCTTTGTTATCTCCAGGCTTTCCTAAATTTACATCATAATTGCTGCTCTGTTTTGCTCTTCCTATTCTGGCTAATACTAGACTTGTAGCTCCAGAATACAATTAGTCCTATCTACTCTTCTGGTCAAGGCTTTCCTGATGGCTTAGCAGGTAAAGAATCCGCCTGCAATGCAGGAAGCACAAGAGACATATGTTCAACCCCTGGGTCAGGAAGCTCTCCTGGAGGAGAAAACAGCAATCCACTCCAATATTCTTGCATGAAAAATCCCAATGACAGAGGACCCTGGTGGGCTACAGCCCAAAGGTCACAAAGAGTCAGCCATCACTGAGCAAATAAACATGCAGCACTATCATGGTCAGTTTGAATTTTTTCTAAGCTGTACTAGTGTTTGGCAAATTTATAGATGCCTCATTCTGGTTTCAGCAACAGTTATACGTCCCCAGATTGCTACACTGAATCTAGCTCAATTTGGATGTAATGCAAGGCATTTACCTTAAAGTAGAGTTTGGTAAAAAGCCAGTGATTTACTTCTTTCTTAACAAAGAAAGAAAAACATATTCCTTTTCCTTGCTTTCCAGTGTAGTTTAGTTGTTGAAAATTTCATCATATCATAGCCTGCCTCTATGACGTGTATGCCATTTGACCAGTAATTTCAGTTTTAATCAAATAAGAACATTCTAGAAAACTGACAGTTCAATAATAAAATGTGGAACTGAAGCTTTTCATAGGAATGCTATTATTGACATTTTTTCTCATATACTTAACAGTCTCATATCTATGGATTTTATTTTTCTCTAGTTTTTAATACACTACAATGTATTTAAATAATATGACAAAATTAAAAATTAATAGATCCTAGAGTTTCCAAATGATGCCATTGAATATAAAGATGCTGTCAAGCTGAAATATGATCTCGAATAAATTTGCCCACTTTTTGTTGAATCCAAATATATTTATTTCTGTCCTGGAAATTATTCTGTTGAACACAGTACTGAGAATAGCAAAAAATTAATCCATCCAAAGACTAACATAGTATCTCAGCTTTATTCTTTAACCTTGAAGCATTTAATATTGCTGTTGCTATTGGACTCTATGTGTGTATGTGTGTCTGTGTGTGTATATGTGGGTGGGCACATGTGTATGCATATGCATTTTCCAGGGAGACAGCCTATATATATATATATATATTTTTTTTTTTTTGCATTTGTCTCTTGATTCTGTTAAAAAATGTTTTTTCTCCAGGTGTTAAACAAGGGGATATGTTGTCAAGATTAAATTTCTCCTGTGGAATTTTATAGTTTTAGATAATGAGCAGATTCTATAGGTTACTATCATAGATATGACAATTGTAACACATTATTAATGTATCTTTAATATTCTAAATATGTTTTATACCTTTACTGAACTTATAAACATAAAGTTGTATGATAACAAAAGCTAATTTAAGAGTATATTTTAATGATGTACAATGTCATGTTGCTTATAATAAAATCTACACTTTGCCACTGGAAATGTTCTAGTGCAAACCAGAAAAATTCCCAGAATAATTTCATATTTTAAAAGCAACAGTCAATTAAATGGATTTCCAATCTGAGATTGTTTAAACACAATTATAATATTGAGTTATTTTAGAATATATTTTATTATCTCAATAACATTGGAGAGATGAAAACTATACTTAGCTCTAGTATCACACATTAGTGAAAACTTTACTATTCCTGTTTTCTATGATAAGAAGTTGCATTTTGATAAAACAAATGGTTACAAATATTTCTTCTATCAACACTATCTTTTAATATCTTGACTATACTAATAGTCATATATGAGGTCATTCTGTATATAAAGTCTATCCTTATGCTGCAGAAAATCATTCTTTGATTTTGAAGGAGTAATAATGTTGCAGAAAAGGGGACCCCGTCCAGGGCCCCAAACGGGGCTCTTGTCTAACCCTCAGAAATGAATTGTCGGAGGAGACACGTGTGCTGACAAAGCATGAGAGTTTATTGGGAAAGGACACCCAGGTGGAGAGCAGGAGGGTAAGGGAACCCAGGAGAACACCTCTGCCACGTGGCTTGCAGTCTTATGGTGATGGGATTAGTTTCTGGGTTGTCCTTAGCCAATCATTCTGACTCAGAGTCCTTCCTGGTGGTGCACGCCTTGTTCAGCCAAGATGGATGCCAGAGAGAAGGATTCTGGGAAGTGGTCAGACCGGGGTTTCTCCTTTTGACCTTTCCTGAACTCTTTCGGTTGGTGGTGGCTTATTAGTTCTGTGTTCCTTTCCAGGATCTCCTGTCGCAAAACAACTCTTGCAAATGGTTACTATGGTGCCTGGCCAGGGTGGGCGGTTTCAGTCAGTGTGCTTCCCCTAACAAGGGGAAGAAAATATTTAAAGGACAGCAACAAAAATTAAGAAGTATGTCATAATTTTAATGACCTAAATGAACATGCCAGGAATAAAGTCAATAATTAATATTTTATTTAAAAATAAATAGCATGAATAATATCTATAGTTCTAGTTAATATTGGACATGACTGAGCGACTTCACTTTCCCTTTTCACTTTCCTGCATTGGAGAAGGAGATGACAACCCACTCCAGTGTTCTTGCCTGGAGAATCCCAGGGACGGGGGAGCCTGGTGGGCTGCCGTCTATGGGGTCGCACAGAGTCGGACACGACTGAAGAGACTTAGCAGCAGCAGCAGCAGTTAATGTTGGAGTATATACTTTTGATAGGGTATCCTTTTGGAATATTAATTTCTTTCCAGGTTTATCCCTATAGGAATCTCAAAAGAATGAGAAGTTAAATCTTATACTCCAGATTTGCCTTACCTTGTCCAAAGATTGTGGTATTATATCTAGATAGAAGTATAATGTAGTTAGAATGTTTTCCTGGTCTTACAGACTTTTCTAAGCTTGATTCTCTAGGCTTCATTGAGATTCTGTGAGTTATTTCCTACACTTCACTTAACTGATGTTCGACATAAACAAGATAGAGTAAGTTGTTTTAGTAACACACATCGGATAGATGAATTATTTCAGCTTGGTTTAAGTGAGAGCAGTGTTAAGGAAGTTTTCAAAATGGAAGGTTTCACAGAATGTGCCAGGCTTGATAATTGCTAAAAGTTAATTAGCAATGATTTGATAACTTTAATATTTACCTGAAGAATATTTTTTCTTGAATTTATTCAGAATGTCAAGTTCACTTGACTTTTTCCTTTTCTTTCATTGGCTGGCATATCAAAATGTAAGATTTTCCCTGTAAACTGTGTCGAGGTATCCCGTACTGTTACACATAAGGAAGGGAAAATGACAAGCTGCACCATTTCCCAGGGAAGCATAACACATATGAAGTTGCTTTATCAGTGTCAGAAATTTTATATAATTTGAGGAAATTAGAAAAGATCATAAACCAAAAAATAGTCTCTGTTTCTGCAGAGCACTGAGAGCATGTTAATGTCAAATGTTTTCTTTTAAGAGTCATATAGTCTACCTTTTTTGAGAGATGTTGCTGCTGCTGCTGCTGCTAAGTCACTTCAGTTATGTCCAACTCTTAGCGACCCTATGGACTGTAGCCTGCCAGGCTCCTCTGTCCATAGGATTCTCCAGGCAAGAATAGTGGAGTGGAAAAAAGAAAAAAATGGAGTGGGTTGCCATTTCCTTCTCCAGTGAGAGATGCTATAAGTTCAGAAACAAAATATATGTCATCACAAATAATCAAATCATCTTGAGATGATTTTTAAATTATGCATAAGAAGAGCAGCTAATGATGTGCAAAAGTTTAAGATTCCACTGACAGAATATTTTTTAAGTGACCTTGAGATTAAATGTATAAATGTGTCTTCCTGATCTTTCTGTTATTAGATGCCCACAACATATTATTTTTTTCAAGTCTATCCATCAGCAGGCAAGCAGATTTGGTAAGCGAAAAAGAAAAATATGATCCAACATACACAAAACTTATTTAATATCTCTTCATATAGGTAAACCTAATACATGGGAAGGCATTTGAGATAGAAATAAACATGCCTATATACTGGAAAAGTATTTTGATTGATGTGGTGTTTCTTTCTACACCCCTCCTCCCACAGTAGGAGTGGAAGTCCCCACTGAAACAATAGAATCACACCTCACTAACTCTATAATTTCAGCCTCCCTAATCTTCATGCACTGCACCTGGTTCATTGTCTCCATTTACTCAACTAATTTCCACAGGCTAGAGTTACAGCCTTAACTGGCTGCTGGCCAAAAATACAAAGGGAAGAATAAGTGAGTCTCAGATATCCGTGCCTCCTCAACACAACACTAGACAGAAAGAGGAGTTTTTAATCAGAGCAGCATTTTTTTTATATAAAATCATGCCACTATTATTTTCAACATCTTAATTTTAAAGATATTATTTAATTGTAACTTTGAAAACATTAGCTTTTTGATCCTGTGGTGGAATTTCATTTCCCACAGACTTAACTGATCATATATTCTTCATTTTAGGTCTTGTGTATAGATATAATGGGTTTTGCTATAGTAAACATTATTGATAGAGTGTTTGGGGTGCTTGCTAGAAAATTTTATACATATTTTAAATGAGAGAGATGCATCTGTGAAAATTTATGTATGCAGTGCTAGGTATTATGGTACATATGAAAATTTGTTTGTAAAATATGCAAATCTCCTGTTATTAATAGTAACACCTGTCCAAACCATGTGTTACTCAAAGAAAATGTATGTACTTGTTGTAATGCAAAGATTCGCCAGCTTGAACTTTTTCAGCAATTATTTTTAGACTTTTCTGCAAGTTTTCATTTTGGCTCCCAATTTGACAGGATAAAAACAAAATGTATCATGGCTTTATGAATAGATATCTAAAAAAATACATTTTGATACATGCAGAAAAGTAATCAAGAATGAAGTATATTTCTCTGTGGAACTGTAATTTAGTTTTTAATGCTTCTCATCAATTAATTATTCTAGTAATTTTTGGTCTTGAAACTCAGTAGAGATTATAAAGCACATTTTCCTGGGAAAAATTTAGTGTATAGAATAACACCCAAGCTACAGATAAAAAGTAACTGAGCAAAATGACAAATGTGCTAAGAAAGAAGAGATGGTGATGTAGTTCTAATCTAGGGATTGAGAAAAAATAACATTCCAGTAGACTATGTAGCCAAATCTTAAAGTATAGGCAAGTATTTGAAATACAAAACTATATCCTCCTGCTGTAGATTTTAGGGGAACCATCTTAATTTAGGCTGTCCATGTTGAGTTGCTTCAGTTATGCCTGACTTTTTTGACGCTATGGACTGTAGCCCACCAGGCTCCTCTACCTATGGGACTATCCAGGGAAGAATGCTGGAGTGGGCTGTCATGCCCTTCTTCAGGGTATCTTCCCGACCCAGGGATCAAACCCACATCTCTTATGCCTCCTGTGTTGGTGTGTGGGTTCTTTATCACAAGCACCACTTGGGATGCAATGATAGATTATTGGACTACAGTCATAGCTTTGTTTTATTTTTAAGTATCTTTAACAGTTATCAAGGTAAAGATCATTGTGTATAAATTGAACAAGAAAATCAGTAGAACCCAAAATTCTGACACTGTCCAATAGGTGTTGTTTTTAAGGCCCTTGCAAAGGAATGGTAGTGTGCAGTGAATTTATGAGTATTGATCTGAGTCATGAGATTTTCAAACTCTGCTTTATTATAAGAATCTGCTAAGGAGAACAAACAAGTCCTGGCTTGTGTTTCCTGCTTCTTGACTAAGGCATACACAGACCCTGAGACACCAAATTAAAGCTGAAAGGTGGAGGTTGTCTTTCTTGTCTTATTAAGATGTGCCCTTGTATCTGTTACTGACTCCTTTTAAGTTCCTTTCTTCCAGTTACTCTAATTCCACCAAAAGTATTTCAGGAAATAAAAAAAGAAAAGAAAAGAAACATATATATATATATTATATTATATATAATTTATATAATTATATAAATTATTATAATTGGTTTTGAGGATGTAATTATATATAAATATATCCTCAAAACTGATTTATTTTATTTGGAAGTTTATTAAAAAAGAATAAAAAGACCTGGACCAGCATCACCCATTTTCCTTCTTCCTTCCTCTGGCAACCATCAGTCTATTTTCTTTATTTATGGATTCTTTTTTCTTTTATTCCACAAATAAGTGAGATCATATGCTACTGTTCTCTCTATGAATTACTTCACTTAGCATAACACCCTAAGGTCCACCTGTGTTGCTATAAATTCTTTTTATGGCTGAGAAATATTCCATTATGTGTATTGCATTTTTCATGCATCCATCTATCAATAACATTTACTTTTTGTTGTTGTTCCATATTTTGGCTATTGTGAATAATGCTGCAATTAACAGTGGAGAGGGGCAGTCCCTGGGTTGGGAAGATCCCCTAGAGAAGGGAACAGCTACCCACTCCAGTATTCTGGCCTGGAGAATTCCATGGCTTGTATAGTCCATGGGGTCACAAAAAGTCAGACACGACTGAGTGGCTTTCACTTTCACTTTCACAGGGGAATGTGCAAATATCTCTTCAAGATGGTGATTTTGTTTCTTAGCATATATCTCTAGGAGTGGAATTGCTGGATCATTTGTCAGTACTACTTTTAGTATTTTGAGGATGTCCATATTGTTTTCCATAATAGCTGAACCAATTTACATTCCCACTAACAGTGCACAAAGTTTTTCTCCACATCCTCACCAAAAAATATTATCTCTTATCTTTCTGATGACAGCCATTCTATCAGTCAAGAGATGATATCTCATTATGATTTGACTGTACTTCCCTACTGATTAGTGGTGCTGAACATTTATTTTTAATATATATAGTTTATTTTTTTAGAGGCACTATAGATTCATAGAAAAAAATGAACAGAAGGTACAGAGCATTCTCATATAACACCTGTTGCTGTTGTTTAGTTGCTTAGTCATGTCCGACTCTTTTGTGAGCCCATGGACTATAACCTGCCAGGCTCTGCTGTCCATGGGATTACCCAGGCAAGAATACAGCAGTGGTTTGCCTTTGCCTCCTAAAGGGGATCTTCCCAACCCAGAGATTGAACCCACATCTCCTGCATTGGCAGGCAGATTTTTTATCACTGATCCACCAGGGAAGCTCTCATATCTGCTTAGTTCAATTCAGTCGCTCAGTTGTGTTGACTCTTTGTGACCCCATGGACTGTAGCACACCAGGCTTCCCTATTCATCACCAACTCCCAGAGTTTTCTCAAACTCAGGTCCATTGAGTCGGTGATGCTATCCAACCATCTCATCCTCTGTTGTCCCCTTCGCCTCCTGCTTTCAGCCTTTCCCAGCATCAGGATCTTTTCCAATGAGTCAGTTCTTCTCATCAGGTGGCCAAAGTATTGGAGCTTCAGCTTCAGCATCAGTCCTTGCAATGAATATTCAGGACTGATTTCCTTTAGGATGGACTGGTTTGACCTACTTACAGTCCAAGGGACTGTCAAAAATCTTTTCCAGAAACACAGTTCAAAAGATGAATTCTTTGACATTCTGCTTTCTTTATGGTGCAACTTTCATATCTATACATGACTACTGGAAAAGCCATAGCTTTGAAAAAAGAACCTTTGTTGGCAAAGTGATGTCTCTGCTTTTTAATATGCTGTCTAGATTGGTCATAGATTTTGTTCCACAGAGCAAGTATCTTAATTTCATGACTGCAGTCATCATCTGCAGTGATTTTGGAGCCCAAGATAAGAAAGTCTGTCACTCTTTGTTTCCCCATCCATTTGCCATGAAGTGATGGGACTGGATGCCACAATCCTCATTTTTTGAGTGTGGAGTTTTAAGCCAGCTTTTTCACTCTCATTTTTCACTTTTCATCAAGAGGTCCTTTAGTTCCTCTTCGCTTTCTGCCATAAGGGTGGTGTCATCTGCATATCTGAGGTTATTGATATTTCTCCTGGCAATGTTGATTCCAGCTTGTGCTCCATCCAGCTTATATATCATTTCATGTGATGTACTCTGCATAGACGTTAAATAAACAGGATGACAATATACAGCCTTGACTTACATCTTTACCAATTTTGAACCAGTACATTGTTTCATACCCCATTCTAACTGTTGCTTCTTGGCCTGCAGACAGGTTTCTCAGGAGGCAGGTTAGGTGGTCCAGTATACACATTTCTTGAAGAATTTTCCACAGTTTGTTGTAATCCACACAATCAAAGGATTTAGTGCAGTCAATGAAGTAAAAGTAGATGTTTTTCTGAAATTCTGTTGCTTTTTCAATGATCCAACGGATGTTGGCAATTTATTTCTGGTTCTTCCACCTTTTCTAAATCCAGCTTGAACATCTGGAAATTCATGATTTACATACCGTTGAACCCTGGCTTGAAGAATTTTGAGCGTTACTTTGCTAGCATGTGAGATGAGTGCAATTGTGCCATAGGTTAAACATTTTTGGCATTGCTTTTCTTTGGGATTGGAATGAAACTGAACTTTTGCAGTCCTGTGGCCACTGCTGAGTTTCAAAATGTGCTGGCATGTTGAGTGCAGCACTTTCACAGCATCATCTTTTTAAGATTTGAAATAGCTCAGCTGAATTCCATCACCTCCAGTAGCTTTGATGGTAGGCCCACTTGATTTTGCATTCCAGGATGTCTGACTCTGGGTGAGTGATCATACCATCGTGGTTATCAGGATCATTAAAATCATTTTTGTATAGTTCTTCTATGTACTCTTGCCACCTTTTCTTAATATCTTCTTCTTCTGTTAAGTCCATACCATTTCTGTCCTTTATTGTGCCCATCTTTGCATGAAATATTCCCTTGGTATCTCTAATTTTCTTGAAGAGTCTCTAGTCTTTCCCATTCTATTGTTTTTCTCTATGTCTTTGTATTGATCACTTAGGAAGGCTTTCTTATCTCTCCTTGCTATTCTTTGGAACTCTGGATTCAGATGAGTATATCTTTCCCTTTCACTTCCCTTCTTTTCTCAGCTATCTGTAAGGCCTCCTCAGAGAACCATTTTACCTTTTTGCATTTCTTCTTCTTGGGGATGGTTTTGATCACTCTCCCCTGTACAATGTTACATACCTTGTCCATAGTTCTTCAGGCACTCTGTCTATCAGATCTAATCCCTTGAATCTATTTGTCACTTCCACTGTATAATCATAAGGCATTTGATTTAGGCCATAGCTGAATGTTCTAGTGATTTTCCTTACTTTCTTCACTTTAAGTCTGAATTTTACAATAAGAAGTTCATGATCTGAGCTATAGTCAACTCCTGGTCTTGTTTTTGCTGACTGTGTAGAGCATCTCCATCTTCAGCTGCAAAAAATATGATCAATCTGATTTCAGTATTGTACATCTGGTGATATTCATGTGTAGAGATGGACATGGACTCTCTTGTGTTGTTGGAAGGTGGTGTTGGGTATGACCAGTGTGTTCACTTTGCAAAACTCCATTAGCCTTTGCCATGCTTCATTTTGTACTCCAAGGCCAAACATGCCCTTTACCCAGGTATATCTTTACTTCCTACTTTTGCATTCCAGTACCCTATGATGAAAAGGACATCATTTTTCTATGTCCACACAAATGCATAATCTCACCGGATACCAACATGCCCCATTAGAATGATAATTTGTTACAAATAATGAAATACATTGGCATAAAAACACTCGAAGTCCATGTTTTGTGTGTTTAATCCTGGTGTGCATTCTACGAGCTTGGACAACTCTATAATGACATGTTATCATTACTCTCTCATACAAAGTCTATTTACTACTGGAAAAATCCCTGTGTTCCACTTATTTATCCCTTTTCACTAATCCCTGGCAACTGCTAATCTTTTTACTGTGTCCATAGCTTTGCCATTTCCAGAATGTTACATAGGTGGAAGTACACAGTATGTTGCCTTTCTTGGATGGGCTTCTTTTGATTAGTATTATGTGTTTAAGTTTTCTTCATGTCTTTTCGCAGCTTGATAGCTCATTTCTTTAGCTTTGTGAATAATAGTCATTGTCTAGATGTTCCAATATTTTTACACATTCACCTACTGAAGAACATCTTGATTTCTTCCAAGTTTTGGCAATTATGAGTAAGGTTGCTATAAACATCTGTATGCAGGGTTTTTGTGTGGTCATAAATTCCAACTCCTCTGGGGAAATACCATAAAGCACAATTGCTGAATCCTCAGGTAAGAGAGGGTTTAGTTTCATAAGCAATTGCCAAACTGTCTTCCAAGCAGCTGCACCATGCTGCATTTCTTCCAGCAATGAATAGAGTTCTTGTTGCTCCACATTCTTGCCAGCATTTGGTGTAGTCAGTGTCCTGGATTTTGACCATTCTAGTTGGTGTGTAACAGAATATCATTGTTGTTATTGTTTTCATTCTAAAACTTTACATTGTTTTGTTTATTTAAATTTATATACTACTTTTCTATATCTCAGTTAAACTAAACAGCTATAGGCTAAGAAAAAAAATGTTTTATCTTTGTTAGCTATGAATCTCAGAAACTCTCTGAATATTTCCAAGTTATTTAGTTAACACACCTGAGAAATAATTATACAAAACTTCTAGCTCTGTGGATTCAGAGATACATAATCTATATCTATATAAATTATATAAAGATATGTAATATATTACTCCTTGTTGTTTTAACTTGCATTTCCATCATGACATATGATGTGGAGCATTTTATCATGTGCTTATGTGTTGTCTATTTTTTTATTGAGGTGTCTCAAAGCTTTTGGCCCATTTTTTCATTAATTTGTTTGCTTTTATTATTGATTTTTAAGAGTATTTTAGATAATGATTCATAATTCAGCAGTGTTTTGCAAAAATGTCTCATCGTTTGATGCTTGTCTTTTCATAATTTAACAGTGTCTTTCACAAAACAGTAGTTGTATATACTTGTTTGTTTTATTTTAAGGAAGCCTGGCTTATTAATTGTTTCATGTATGTTGTCTGGTGTTGTATATATAAAGGCGGGCTTCCCAGATGGCACAATGGTAAAGAATCTGCCTTCCAATGCAGGAGACATAAGAAATGCAATTCAATCCCTGTGTCAGGAATATCCCCTGGAGTAGGAAATGGCAGCCTGCTCCAGTATTCTTGTCTGGAAAATTCTATGGAAAGAGGAGCCTGGAAGGCTACAGTCGATGGGGTCCCAAAGAGTCAGACAAGACTGAGCACACATGTTTCAAAACACCTCCAAACCCAAGGCAATCAAGATGTCCTCCTATTCCATCTTCTAAGGGTTTTATAGTTTTGCATTTAGGTGTGTGGTTCATTTTGTATTAATTTTTGTGAAAAATATCCAGTCTGTGTCTATATTCACTTTTTTGTTGGATATGGATGTTCAGTTGTTCCAGAACCATTTGTCAAAAAGACTGCTTAGCTCCACTGGATTGCATTTGCTTCTTTTTCAGAAATCTGTGGAGTGTATTTATATGGGTTTCTTTCTAGACTTTCTATTCTGTTCCATTGATCTACTTGTGTATTTCACAGATATCCCATTGTCTTTATTATGGTAACTTTATGCTTTCTTAATGTTGGGAGTTTTAGTCCTCAGGCTCTGTTATACTTAATCACATTTTAAATAAATTAATCACTTTTAAATTGGAAGTCAGCATTGCAATAAATTAAGCAGGAAGTTATATGGATTAAATGAAGGCTTTGGTCTCAGTTTAGGATTGAATGTTAGCTCTGTTCCTTACTAGTCCTCCGAAGTTAGACATAAGCAAACTACTTTACTTGCTTAATTTCAGTTATAAGTAAAACTTGCTCAGCTATGTCCAGCTCTTTGCAATTCCATGGACTGTAGCCCACCAGGCTCCTCTCTCCATGTAATTCTGCAGGCAAGAATACTTGAGTGGGTTGCCATTTCCTTCTCCAGGTGATCTTCCTGACCCAGGGACTGAACCTGGGTTTACTGCATTGCAGGTAGACTCTTTATCATCTAAGCTACCAGGGAAGTCCTATTCATTTCAGTTCAGTTCAGTTCAGCTCAGTCGCTCAGTCATGTCTGACTCTTTGCAATCCCCTGAATCGCAGCACGCCAGGCCTCGCTGTCCATCACCAACTCCTGGAGTTTACTCAAACTCATGCCCATAGAGTCGGTGATTCCATTCAGCCATCTCATCCTCTGTCGTCCCCTTCTCCTCCTGCCCCCAATCCCTCCCAGCGTCAGGATCTTTTCCAATGAGTCAACTCTTTGCATGAGGTGGCCAAAGTATTGGAGTTTCGGCTTCAGCACCAGTCCTTCCAATGAACACCCAGGACTGATCTCCTTTAGGATGGACTGGTTGGATCTCCTTGCAGTCCAAGGGACTCTCAAGAGTCTTCTCCAACACCACAGTTCAAAAGCATCAATTTTTCGGTGTTCAGCTTTCTTCACAGTCCAACTCTCACATCTATACAGGACCACTGGAAAAACCATAGCCTTGACCAGATGGACCTTTGTTGGCAATGTAATGTCTCTGCTTTTTAATATGCTGTCTAGATTGGTCATAACTTTCCTTCCAAAGAGTAAGTGTCTTTTAATTTCATGACTGCAATCACCATCTGCAGTGATTTTGGAGCCCCCCAAAATAAAGTCTGACACTGTTTCCACTGTTTCCCCATCTATTTCCCATGAAGTGATGGGACCAGATTACCTCATCCTTAAAATGGGAATATTGGAGAGTATATCTCATTGCATTGTGAAACTAAATAAAATTTTTGGTATGTAGTATTATGCAAGGGCATATACCTCCAAGTCAAGGTGAGCTGTATTATTCTCAATGGCAGTGGTTTTATTATCATTATTCACATTGCTAAAGACCATCAGCCACTCTAGACTTCAACTCTAGTTCTGAGTATTTGCTATATATATAGTTGCATAAGGTATTATGAACATGAAACCTAAAAATACCTAGCAAAACCTTGCACAAGTCAGCTCTTAAAAATATTAGGGAATTGGATAATTAGAAATCAATGTTCAAATTTTCTTTTCTGTAAAAAAGCATGATATGTAATACCTGCCTTTCAGTGTTCTTGTCAAGAAGAAATCAGATTATGCATTTAATTTTTTGGGATACTAAAAAGACTGAACAAATCACATTATCATTATTATATTATTGAGACACATTTTAGCTACAGAACTTGAAGTTTATTGTTTGCCTTATACCAAACTATATATTTGAGAAAATGGAATGCTACATTTCATTTATTTTGGTTTTTGTTTGTTTGTTTTTATTTAATGCACTGATTTGTTTGTTCAAATGAAGGCTAGCTTCAAAGTCCAAAATAAATATAGGGAACAAGTAGAACTGCTGTGTTTGAAGCAGTGGGGAGTGAAGGGTTCCTCTTACTGAACCCATTACCCCACCCATCAAAGTGTCCTTGAAGTATATCTGTGAAAAACAATTGGACAAGCAATGATATATTCCAACCCTCTCATTTCACAGAGAAAAGCTGAAAAATGAATTTACTTCAACAAAGTTGCAGAGGAAGTTAAAGACAGGAGTAAAATCCAAGATCCTAGATCTCTGGTCTGTGCTTTTCCTAAGTAAAAGGCATGAGGATGACAGTGGGCTTGACAGTGACAACATGATATATGGATTATACCAGAAGTTTCCGGGAGGCAGGGACAGTGGCATTTACTGTTGGGCTTGTACTTGTTCTGCTTCGGGCACTTACACACTGCTTCATTCACTTCGTTCATGGTTGAAATTTATTGACTGGTAGTCCTTTGGTTTTACTTGTAAAATAAAATTTAATTCATATCTTAAATGGTATGAGAATACTCTGCAAAGTAGGATAAAATTAAAAATTTCATAGATCAATGTTCTAAATGGCCATGCCACAGAACCAAAATTATGAAACTATGAAATCCACTTTCCTAATTCTCCTGGACCACATGAATATGATTTAAAACATATTCTTTTTTAAAAGATATCACAAAGAATATTTTCAAAGGATTTTCAGTGATAATATGTTGGTGTCAAAAACATTGTTGGATTGTAATAAAGTGACAATATATTTGTCAGTCATTCAAGGAAAATGGCAGTACCATTCTGATTTAGGATTATATATATATTTACTATTAAATTTAAAAATATATTTCAAAAGTAAACAACTTAATAATTCTCAAATGGATAGCTGAAAGATAGTAAAAATAATCTTCCCCTTTACGAGGTTTTTTTTTTTGCCTTCAAAAATGAAATATAACAATGGACTTTTAAATGTGTTTGTTAATAAAAATTGGAAGCAAATGCGTTAATCTGAATAGTGTTGAATGTGGGTTTCCCTAAAACATTACCGGAACAACTTGAGTTATCACTTACTGTAGCAAAGGAAATAGCCACGTCCATATTTAGTGAGGGAAAAATTTAGGATATTTATGAGATTTTGAAATCTGCTTTAAGATTACACATTCGGCTGGGGCTTGGTTAGGATTCCATAGGGTCATAATGTAATAGTTAAGGATTGGTGGGTACAAAAGGGAGAGGGATTTGAGTCAAGGGGTGGAGTCAGAGTGTTGGTATGTAAACTGTCCTTTGATGCTTTTCATTGAAGAGTCTATGGGCTTCAGGAAGTTTCTAGTATAAGTAATCAAATGATTTGCCATTTCTATTTTCTCATGCGAAGTTCTGCTCTTCAGAGTATTAAAATCATGATAATGAAGGGAATAAATATTCAGATCACATTAATGAAGACAGTAAGCCATGTAGATTTAGAATTTTTGGTTTTCAGAGCATTCACATGTAAGAAAGATGAGTGGGAAAGAAAAACAAAAAACAAAACATAGATTGCCTTCTCTTGCAGATTTCTAATGAGCTTGCTCAGTTGCTTCAGTTGTGTCTGACTCTTTGAACTCTATGGACTGTAGTCCACCTGGCTTTTCTCTGTCCATGGGATTCTCCAGGCAGAACTCTGGAATGGGGAGCCATTTTCTCCTCCAGGGGATCTTCCCAACCCAAGGATCAAGCCCACGGCTCCTGCGGCTCCTGCATTGCAGGCGGTTTCTTTACCCACTGAGCTACCTGGGAAGCTCAGATTTCTGAGATATAGATAAGGGCTTTACTTTCCTCCACAAAATCAACTCATATGTACATTTTCAAACCCTCTCCCATGTCTGTTACTAATTTCTATTGAATTGTTTGAAAATGTGTGCTCTGGAACCTTAAGACTACTTCTCACTACCTCAAAGAGTTAATGACATTTTCACACACAATTTACACCTTGTTCCTTGAAGTACCCCAGGGAGCATTTGCCTCCAGCTGAAGGTACCAGATAAAGAGTCTTCAGAGAAATTTGCCCTTACTCTCAGTAGCTGCCCCATTACCTGCATATATTCCGTATCTAATCTTTTCTCTCTTCAATTCTTTCTTTCATTAATTCAACAAATAAATACTGTTTCCTGGTATGGACGAAAAAGGATAGTAGCAATGGGACCAAGAGACAAAAACATAGTTCTTTACTTTCATTTCTATCTGATGGGAAAGAAATCAAATGAACAGTGAACACTATAATCACCATAAGGGATCTGAAGGAAAACACAGGCTGGGGCCCAAACAAGCAAATAATAAGAAAAGCAAACCTAGCATAGTCAGGAATGGTTTGGGAAAGATTTTTTGCAAAAGTAAAGTTAAAGCATTGCATTTCATGATGAGTATGATTTAGCCAGGCAAAACGGTAGTGGGAGGGAGAAGACAGATAGCAGACACAGAAAAAGTATTCATTTATTTATTAATTTAACAAATGTGCATTCTACCATCTGGTATAACTCTCTCTCCCATTGTGTGACCATAAGCTTATTTTCCCCCCCTTTGTTGCTGTCGTTTCCTATTTACTGCTATATCCGTAATGCCCAGAAAGGAGAGTAGCTGGGATCTGATGGCCGCTATGTGGCAGGTATTCTTTTCCTTCCTGAGTTCCCTCAAGGCTCAGCAGCTTACCTTTGGTGACGGCTACAATTGCTGATGGCTGTGACATCCCTTGTTTACAGATATGGCAAGCAATATTCCATTTCTCAGTCAGGTGAGGACACAGACAGAAGACAACCATCTATAAAGAGGAAATAGACCTTCACCAGACACTGAATCAGCTGACGTGTTTAAGCTACCCAGTCTATGGCATTTTTGTTATAATAGCACAAACTGGCTACAACACCCTGATTAAATCAAGAAACAGAAAAAGACCATCAATAGAAAAAGTGATAAAATCCACTTGAGTTTTAATAGTTATATATGAACGTCAATCTCTCAGTTTTGACAAAGGTACCTGGTAACGTGAGATATTAACAATCAGAGAAACTGGGCAAGAGTTTTACAGGAACTCTTTGTGTTTTTTTGGTAATTTTCCTGAAATTTAAAATTACTTCAAAATAAAATTCTTCAACCCTCATGGGCTACATTTCACGGGTTCACAAAGAGTTGGACACAACTGAGAAGCTAACACACAAAGTTTAAATACAAATAAATAAAAGGCAGTGTCATATCTATTAAGTCCTGTAGGACACTACACCTCAGCCAGGATCTTGTCTTTCCTTAGATACTGAGTACCCATGGAAATGTCTTCATGCACAACAAGCTAATTATAGTTTAATGGATATTGGCTCTGAAATGTTACTGGGCTTTTTCTGTTTGTTTGTTTCTCAAGTGGGCCAGAAAACACTTCAAGAAATGATTTGTATTGGCTTTTTTTTCTTTTTTTTTCAATTATTTGGAATAACTGCCATCAAAAGTAATAATTTTAAGAAATAAATGAAAGCAAGTATGTTCTCAGGAAACTATTAAAGGACAGAGAAAATATTATATTTGACAAGTTGATATTAAACATCTTATTTTTTTTGTAAATCTCTGTAGATGTCAGCAATAAACATTATGAGAGCAGGAAAAGTTAGTTTTTAACATGAAAAACATTCAAAATTATGTATTCCTTAGTGACTTTTAAGATGCAGTTATTTTTGGAATGTTTTTAACAAAAACAGGGCCATAACTCCACAGCATGACTATGTGCAAGTGTCTTCTGACTTGTTTCTAATGGATTTCTGTGTTTTTTTTTTTTTTTTTTCTTTTTTTTCATTTAGACCTATGTGACACTGCTTTTGTGGCTCAGTAATGAGCAAGTAGAGTGTTCTATTCCACAGAATAGTTATTTCCAGAAGTCACTCCTGATTGGTCAGAGGCAGAAGGGATAGAATATACTGCCAAGGTTTTTGCATCCTTTCATGAAGTTCTTCTTAAGCATGAAGTACTCACAAATCCATTCTACTTCAGTAAATCCAAAAAAGAGGGGATATATGTATATGTATACCTGATTCACTTTGCTATACAGCAGAGACTAACAGATTGGAAAGCAAATATTCTCCAATATTTTTTTTTTAAAGAATTCTGATTGCCTTAGACTCATTATGATCAAAAAGTTACCTCAAGAACCTGTGTCACTTTCTAATTTCTATATGTATTTGCAAAGCACTAAACTTTCTAAGCCTTAAGAACAGTGGTCTCTGATCTTTGAATTTATTTTACTCCACCCATTTAATAAATGGGGAGTATATATTGATTCTGATTTTGAGTTATTTCTTCATACTTCATCCTCTATATGGAGAAGGCAATGGCACACCACTCCAGTACTCTTGCTTGGAAAAGCCTAAGGATGGAGGAGCCTGGTAGGCTATAGTCCATGAGGTCACTAAGAGTCGGACATGACTGAGCGACTTCACTTTCCCTTTCATGCATTGGAGAAGGAAATGGCAACCCACTCCAGTGTTCTTGCCTGGAGAATCCCAGGGACGGAGGAGCCTGGTGGGCTGCCGTCTATGGGGTCGCACAGGGTCAGACGCGACTTAGCAGCAGCAGCAGCAGCATCCTCTATAACTATGCCTAATAATAAAATTATTTTCTTGGTGACCTCATGCTTAGACAGCTCATTTCACAAGCTATAAATAGGCATCTCTGGCTATCGTTCATCTCTCTCTAACAAATTCTGATAAAACTGTGTTTAACAATCTTTCCCAATCTCCCAAGGATAATTTTTTTTTTTCCCCAGAAAGGCTATTGGCCAACATGGTGACCATCATCCATTAAAATCAGACCTTTTGTTTCCCTTGACTTTTTGGCAAAACAAACGCAGCATTAAAACATAGAAACCCATTAACCAAAACTCTAATCTTCAGGGAAAAAACGTTTATCTACACTTTTTTTCTAATGCTTTTGTTCTCATTAGCTTGTGCTTGTTCCTCTATCTGTTATAGAGTTGTGTTCCAAGTGTCCTTCATTAGACTTTTCCTACAACTGCTCTAGCATCTTGTAATGTTTCATTTTCAGATCATATATATTATCTCCATGCATTTTCAGCTTTATACTGTTATCTATTTTGTCTTTGTTTAGTTTGTCTCTTCAACAGAAGAGAAGGCTCTGCAGATCTATTATCTTTCAACTTATCAATGAACATAGTTCAATGAACCTATGAAAAAAAGGAAGAAATTTTAATTGCTTGAAACTCAGCCATTACATATCTGGTGTCCTTGATGTTGAGGTGCATGACCACCTCATATCAGAAATCTACAGAAGTGACTGTGTCTTTCATATCTATATATGTCTCTATCTCTACTAGCAATTCATTTTATAATGTGTAAAAATATAATGTATAATTTAAAAACTAGCAATTTTCACACTTACAGTTTTGCCATCCAGAGATCCTTTATGGAACAGGGAAACTCTGTTCCAACCTCCGCCTTCATCTTCTTATGCTTTTCTCCCTGTGAACATGTCTAAATTCAAATTTTCCATTTTTTACAAGAGCACCAACCATATTGGATTAGGGTCTACCACCCTAATGTTCTCATCTTAACTTGATCATATGAAAATATCTTATTTTCAAATAAGGTCACATTTATAGGAACTGGAGTTTAGGATTTCAACATATTTTGGGGTGTTATAATTTGACTTCTAATAAGTATCTTATATTGAATAGGTCTCTCACTGGTGACTCACATGACCAGTCTTCACTGGGGACCCAAGCACTGCCAAATATTGTGATTTTTTTTCTCTACTTGTCATCAAGATATTTTATTTGCTAGTTTCCTATATTATCATTATATTCTTATAGTTGGGTATAATATGAGCAATAAGCATAATTTCCATGAAGTGAAATATTCTACTAAGACATAATTTAAAAGATTATACCAAACTCATTTATAATACTATTGCTATTTGGAATTATATGTTTTACCTGTATATTTGTGCTTATCTATGATTGTTTTTTCAGGAACCTGTTTTAGACTGTAATTTCTGAGCAAGAGTATGTCAACATGTGAAAGCTGTCCTATATTGCCTTTTCATCAAAACTATAAGGAGGTATTGGTCTTACTTTTCTGATGTTCTCTAATTTTCTTAGTAGTGAAGTAATGTTATTGTAATATTTTATAATTTATTTGTATTATATCCCTTGTACATTTTACTTTGAAATCACAAATCATTTTCTCTTCAGAAAGCAAGTCCTTAATGCTACTTAAATAATATAAACCTCTTATCCACTATGTTTTCAAAAATTATTCTTTTTATTTGTAATGTTTGTATTTTAATCTTGTTTATTATATGTACATATGTATCAGGGGCTTCCCTGATAGCTCAGCTGGTAAAGAATCTGCCTGCAATGCAGGAGACATGGAGAAGGGAAAGGCTACCCACTCCAGGATCCTGGCCTGGAGAATTCCATGGACTGTATGGTCCATGGGGTTGCAAAGAGTCAGACACAACTGAGTGACTTTCACTTTCACTTTTCACCTTCATAACATTATGTGAAGTTCTGAAGATAAATTTGTTATGATGAAATTGATCAAATTTGCCATTCTGGCACTTTCCATTTTATTGTAGAAAAACATTCTCATTTATATATGAAAAAACATTCTTTTTTTTTTTTTTAACATTCTTATATATATATGTATTTCAAATCACCTGTTATTTCTTTTTTTTTGTAATTTAACAAAGTGCTTTATCTGAAATCTATTTTATTGTGTTGTTGGAAGTAAATATGTAAATATATCCATTTTAAAATAATCAATTTTCTTAAAACCATTTACCAGATTACGTCGTTTTATCTGATGTTTGGTCTTTGTTTGTCATATTCTAAATATTCATATATAATTTGAAGTATCTGATATGCAAATACCATAATTTCTCTTTCAAATAACCATTCATTACTGTGAAAGCTATTAGGGAGACAAGTTGAATGTTAATCTTTTCTTTTTTTTTCATACTTTGAGTTACTTTTATCTACTTTTACTTCCAAATATATTTTGGGATCATTTTGTCAATGTGTTATATTTATAAAATAATATGTGAAACAAGATTCTTAACAAAATTAAGATTAATCTTTTCATTGAAGAATATCTCTTAATGTCATTAAGTTTTCCCTTTTGGCTCTTTAGATAAATTATATTTTAGCATTTACCTTACAAGTCTTAAAATATAATTGGTGTTTCAAAAACTCTAAATTTTAGCTTACTCTATTGTTGGCTTTTTATATCACAACTCTTCACCGTGGTCACTGATGTGCTAAATAAACATCTTAATTCACCATAAGAATGTCTAATATACTGTTACTGCTGCAGTTGCCATTACTACAAACACCATTACTATATCTAGTATTTTATGCCAAAGCCAGTTATTTGTAAACTTCACTTAAACAGAAATCAAAATTTCTCCCATAGTCAAGTCTTATGGAAATGTGTTTACAAGTAAAGTAGTATATTTGAAAACATTTCTAAAAGATATTAAGAGCTAACTTTAATAGCTAACACAATCATGTTAGCTATTTGATAGAAGGTATAATTTCATCATGCTATTTAAAGTTCACATCAAACTACACAAGGCTATTTTTATCTCCAATTAACAAATGAAGGAACTCAGATTGATAACAGTCAAATACCATCTTATATTATTTCAGTCATGCAGCAAGAACTTGAACCCTATCAGCCAAACTCCAGACCCACTCACTTCATCACAACATTGCTCTTGACACTTACATAGGTTCAGTCTGTTTTTAAGAAGGACAAGTTCAGATAGGAACAACTTGATCATCAGATAGTAGGTCATGTTCCATGAGCTCTATCTTTGTTCTTAGCATTGCCCTTGCCACATAGAAGGGGTTTCTAAAGAGTGACTATACATTTATCAGGTGATTAAATTGTAACTAGATAGAAATATTTTATTTTTCATATGTAAACTTTGCTAATGTTTGGTCAGAAGTTTTAGTACAAATGTCTGTATGATTTCTCAATATTCATTCCTGAAAATTTCTTACAGAAGTCATTGTTGTGGTTTGTTTTGGTACAATCAAGAGACTGAAATCGCTGTTTCTTAAAAAGAAAAAAAATACTACTAAGTATTATATTAAATCAGGCACAAGAAGATTTATGAGCAGAGATGTCTGACATAAATCTTGGAATGAGTTCAGGATTTTGCAATTAAATTTTTATAAAGGTTGGTTAAAAAACAGCAATAAAATTACAAACATGTCTTTTTTGCAACGTAATAATAGGAAAATGACCACAAAAAGAAAATAAAAATGTTTGCTTTCACAGTTAAATTTCACAAAAGCTCTTTTATTTATTTTTTTATCCTTAAGTCACTGCAGAAAGAAGTAGAAATGGAGGGATAAAGATGACTCGAAAAAAAAAAATTATTAACCAGATCTAATAAACCCATCTGCAAGGGTGTTATCAATATTAACTTAGTGTTTTTCTATAGAAAAATATTATTACAAGTAGAATTATTTCACAAGAGCAGAAGCTTAGAAATAATAAACATCTTGGTTGAGAAATGTGTAGAGAGATCCAAAGCTCACTCTTTAGAACCCACCCCCCCCCATCTCAATGCATTAAATTAGGATTATAAATTCAACGTGAGACAGTTTACAGGACTATCTAACTAGTACACTATTGAAGTTTATATTTCATTGCTGCCACTGTAATATCATTCTAAGTTACTTTATGATCCAGAGGTTTCTGCAATAAACTGTTTAACAGTAATTTAAACAGAAATCACTAAATGCTGTTCTTTAGTTTTTAGGAATTTTAAATTTAATACAGTCTTATTTCATTATAAATTTTAATAAGCCAATCCATTTTTATGACATCTATGCCTATCCAAAAATGTGAATTATACTATCATTTTACATAGTTCAAATCCTATTTCTATTTGAAATTAATAGAAAACTGAATCAATTTTATTATTTTTGAATCTCTACTATGTCCTTGAAAGCAGATGCTGAAACTTATTGATACATTATCCTAATTTGGAGTATGATTAATCTAAACTAAATTATTTTTTAATATTTTTAGAATTAATAAAATTATATTGCACAGATTTTCTCTCCATAAAAGTATTTGCATTTTCCTCTTAATGGCATGTACACAAGATAAATGCATAGATAAGCAAGATTGCTTCAGCATATCTCATATTGAAAGAATTTCAACAATCAAACATTGCTTACATCAGACAAACTAATTTCCATTCCGAAAATTTACAGGTTGTCACGTACATATGTTCCTCCCCATTGATTTCATATAGTTCCCTTTGCACAGGCAGGTATTTTCAATGTGATTTTATTACTCCAATTTATTAACCTGACAGAAACATTTCAAATTAAAGAATTTTTCAATCAATATGTTCCAGTCCACTTAAATCTGTTTGGGCCATTTTAAATTGATATTTTATAAGCTTAGAATGAAAACAAGTGTGATATCTAAGAAAACTTATATACAGACCTACTTTCAAAAGATGTATATCTGACTTTCTAATCAAAGTACTAAAAACTATTGAGAAAAAGACAGCGTTAGTCATGGTCTGCCATTTAGCAACTAAACACAGAAGCCTCTTGTGTGCGTTGCATGGATCGATATTTACATTGGCTTGTTTTTACAGCTCAGAGCATCCTTATATAAAAGACTTGAATATTTTCATGTAATTCTAAACTATGTTTATTATGAATATATCCTGTGGAGTCAAACCCAGTATACAGTTTAAGGTATACAGTTAGTAGATTTTTCTGCTCATCAATTTATTTCATTTGATTTTAATTGCTCACACTTTCATATGTCAAGAAATAACTCCTAAATTTATATCTGCATCCAAGACTTCTGTATGCAACTCTAGATTCACCTGTCTAAATGTCTATCTTAAATCCCCATTTGAATGTCTAAGGATCATCTTAAACTTACCATGCCCAAAATTAATTTGATCCTTCCTCTCAAACTTATTGCAGTAACAGTTTTTCCATCTCTGTGAATGACATCTCCATCCTTCAAGTTGGCTTACCCCAAACTTTGATTTTATCTCTGATTATCCCCTTTCTTGTATGACACCCAGATATTACATTAGGAAGTAGCTCCAGATTGCAATCACTTCTCTTTACTAAACTGCTGTGACTCTGGTTTGAACCTTATCATGTCTTATCTCACTGTGGTCATCCAGATCTAGCTATCATTATGCCTTATTTGAACCATTTCAATAACTTCCCTATCTATGTCCTTGTTCCAACATTGATCACTTACCCTTACTCCCTACAAGGAAGGCAGAGTCATCCTATTTAAGCATAAGTCAGGAAATGGCAACCCACTACAGTATTCTTGCCTGGAAAATTCCATGGACAGAGGAGCCTGGCAGGCTACAGTCCATGGGGTCACAAACTGTCGCACATGAATAAGAGACTTTCACAGGCCACATCATCTCTCTACTCAAAACCATTCAGTCATATCCTATTTAAAGCCAAATAAAAGACAATGGCCTTATAATAGTCAACACCACCTTCCATGATTCTAGTCTCTAACTTTGTCTACTGCTCTCCTCATTGCTAAAACCAGCCTAGGTTCACTGCTTGCATTCCTTCTTTGCTTGACCATGCCAGGCATGTACCATCTCAGGGTCTTTCCACTGACTTGACTCTTTAACTGGAATGCTTTCACCTTTAGATATCTACATGACCAATTTTTTCACATTCTTCAAGATGTTATTTGATGGGAACCTTCCTCACTATTCTCTGATCACCCTGTTCATAATTTTAGCCATTGTCACAGTTTCACAGTCCTCCTCTCTTCCCTCTTTTATTTCTTCCACACTACTCATTACAGGCTTCCAAAGTCTGACACAACTGAAGCTCCTGAGCGCAACATAGGTACCACTGGTCAATTTTACACATGTGATTTAATTTTCTGATGTTTATTCCCTATCTCCCTCTTTGTAAATTACATCAGCGACAGGCTTTCCATATTTTATTCTTTGTTGTATTACAAGCCCTATTTAAGGTACTAAGGGAATCTTGGCTGTATAAATAAAACAAAATGATGAAGTAGAAGTATATATCATGAGTGTTTTCATAAATACTTTATCTCTTGTTCATTTTCATTTGATTACATACTCATGTAATCTTTCTTGTTAAATATAACTAATTTGATTGAAAATAAGAATGCAGTTAAAAATTTTGTAGGAGGCATTCAGTTTTAGCTCTAATAATTCATAAGCTAGTTCATCTTCCTTCTGATATCACAGCTGATTGTGTGTATGTTTACTGAAAGATGAAGTGAAAACATTGAGGAGCTTTAAATATATCTTTATTTACTGGGAAATAATCTCTGTCATGAAAACAGAGAGCTCTATAGTTTGCTCTGAGCCCCTTCCAGCTTTCTGAGTAGTCATCACATGATCAAACCCTTATGTGTTAATAATTATGCCAACAGTCCAGACAAGTAAAGTAAGATTGTTTCCCTGGTCATTAAGCTATTGTGCTTTGGAATCTTTATTATCTGTGGGATTTTTACCATGTTCTTATCCACATATATATAAAAAGATAAATACAACATAAGCTTCAGAAATAAAGAAAAATGATGGGGTAAAAATAAATGAAAACTTTGGAATCATGGAGGATTGATTGAGAAAGTGTAGGTCATATATACAGTTTCAGAAGGAGATAATACAAAGAGAATATAATCCACAAACCAATAGTACAAACTTACCCCTAGCTAAAAAAAAATGACTAAGCAATGTGGTGACTAATTGTAGCTTTCTCTTAAGCAACAATGGAATGTATGTGGACATTTTGTTTTGTTTCTAAAATTCAATATACCATGGCAATTTTAATGATATATAATGGTCTGAAATGTAAAGATAACATACTAAGACAAATTATATTGCCTCATGCAAAATTGTAATGTATTTTCTTATAGGAAAGCAATTAATTTTTAAAAAATAAAGTATACACTAATTTATAATCTGATTCAATTATAAAATAATTTGTCCTTGTACTAAACCTGTATATAAAAGGCCAGTTGTTTTAGGTTAAACATATATAATTAAATTGTATGCATCTCAAGTAATTATAAAGTGTGAGCATATTAAATATTAATAATTCATATTTTATTTATCTTTGAGATGGTATCCTACAAAAAAGTGACTGGAAACTTAAGCAAATAATTAGAAGATTTTTTTCATTACATTTGTAGGATTATCTTATTTGATAATTGCAGTTCATTTTTTCTGAGTATTCTATAATTAGAACTTATGCTTAACGCTGTCTATACTAAATTTGCTAATTAATCATTGTAAATGTGTGTATTTTACCTATAATACTGTTGCTACCTGGCATTAGTATATAATAAAATATTTTATAAAATATTTCATTGCCAAAAACAATCAATAAGAGGTGTCGAAAAAGAACCATGGCATTGTAGAGATAGAAAAATAAAAGTTAGGGAGGTAAGAAAACTTTAAAGTTGTTATAAGGATTAGATCAAGACTAAACCTCATGTCCTTTGTATCTAGATTCATTTTTATAATATTTTGATGAATTTATTGCACTTGCATTGGATAAATTCTATTTTTTTATCAGTACCATCTCAAATTTACTTTTCTCCTCATCACATATATCTCCTTTCTGACTGACTCTGAATGTGTGTGTGTGTGTGTCTGTACATGCATGTGCTTCCTTTACTAGCAAAAGTCTTTCAGGTCACTTGTGAGAACTCCATTTTCAATATGCAGCCGATGTTTTCCCCCTAATTTCCACAACAAAGTGACATTATAGTAACTCAAAATTACTAAGAATTACTAAAACTTCCATGCTATGAAATTTAATCATTTCCTTAAAAATTCTATTAGAAAAATAAAGAACAAATTCTAAGAAGGATGAGTGCACATTAATGAGACATTCCTTAATTTCCTCTATTTCTTATCCAAACTTTTTATCTTTTACAATCATTCATTTCAAATTAACTAACAATCTCATAATAGCTACCTGATGGGAGAGAGAACATGTATACAAAATTCAGAACAATGCCTGACAATAAACATTTCTTATTTTTAAGCTCTTTATCAATTAAGAGTTTTATAACTTTTTATGATATAAATTAATTCTTTAAAACAGTTCTTAAGTATATTGTCTATGCCTTGGATCCAACAAAACACAAAATACATCTTTCCTTTGAAAGAGATTAGAGTCACATACTAATACCTAGAAGTGTAAATAAAAGCTAAAGTCATATATAACGTAAAATCCAGTCAAGAATAATTAGGTCAAAATTGCCTAGCAATTTACAGCACTAATTATTATAAATAAATAAATAAATAAATAAATAAATATATATATATATATATATATATATATATGTATATGTTACATTACATTTTCCCCATAGGAAATATTCACGGAAAACAATTTGAATAAATTCTTCAAAATTGCACTATCACATAGATCGTGTATACTTTAGTATGTTCTCTTCCTTATCCAAAAGAAGTTCCAAATTCTTTACTTTCTAACAATCCTGGGAGCACTACTGTGGGTAGGGTACCAGGTATCTTTCTGAGCACTGAATCTAAATTGTAATCCAAGATTTGCATTTCATTTCCCTAGTCTTACACAGTATATGCTACCATTACTTAGTGCTACATATGTAATAAGGAAGCAACACTCCACCTGCAGACTCCCTCTTTTCCTTAGCTATATCTTTCAAATAATATTCTGTCAGTTTTTCCATTGATATCTGGGGATTTATGTGCCTTATTCCACTGTGCATTGATCGGTGTGTAAATCCCCACAATATGTTTCTTTTCCAGGTTTTGTTATATTTTTCAGACCAAATGTTACTGTCATATTTTTAGAGCTTATACCACACAAACTACAGATAATTCAATAGACCAAGCAACATAATTCATTTCTTATCCTGCTAAAAAAATATGCTTGAGAAATGTTTCTGAAAACTTAACAATAGTTAACATGTTCCTTCAGTTTTTGAACATGGTTATTCTTGCTGAAATTTATAGAGAAAAACAAGGGAAAATTCTGAAAGGAGTATTGTTATTATCATTTTTGTTTATAACGCACAGTCTGACACAACAAAGTAAAGCACATTTATAATATATATAAGTTATTAGAATATATCTAATAAAGATCATCAGTGTAGGGTTGGGTTAAGCATCCAATAACTCATATGAAATTCATTCTATGATTTTTCTTGTGTGGCATTTATTGGTACACCTTTGATGCATAGCAGAGCATCTGAAAGTTGTTTTAAAATGTTGTATTAAATCAATTCAATCAAGAAATACTACAGTTAAGACACATTAAAATACATGCAACATTCATTTTACACCATAGCAATCATTCAGCTAAAATATTTTTTTTTATAAAAAGGTGAGCAATATTCAAAGAAAAAAAATTAAAGGAATCATTTCATCTAACAGTAAAATGATCAACTGAAAAGCAGTTATATTATATTAGTTCAGTTTTGTTGGATCAAGTTATATATTGCATAGAATTAAGATTCACGATTGTGACGAAGATGCAATAGGAACCTATGAATGTCCCGACCACTTCAAAAATCACCTGAAAGGAAAGTGCTTGGAATATAGTAGATAACAAAATTAATTGACTTGGGATCTATTTGTTACATGAAATAATTGCAAGCTAGAGCACTGATATGGTGATCAAAAAGTGACACTAGGAAATGTATTTTCACATAGGTATCCAAAATGGATGCTTACAATCTTGTATATGAAATGTCTCTCCAGGACAAGTATGTAGAAGCTGATAATTTTAGATGGGTATGGATATGTATCATAATGTTAATTTATCTGAAATGACATGTAGACTCATAAAAATTAAGACTGTGTTATGCATTTAATGATCATGAATTTATGAAAAAAAAAAAAAACTATTCCAGTTAAGCTTATTGCTGCATCCTGAAATTTCATCATAAAGCCAAGCCTTTACACATTCAACTACCTTCTTTGGGCTGTCGTGAGTATAAGGTAACTGTAGTATTTGATGGTGACTCAAGAATTTCACTTCATTTTTCAAATATTAGAGATATTTCATTAAGTCCATCCCTCATGACAACAAAATTATATGAGTTAAATAAGACAGATTTAATAAATCCAAGTAGTTTTTGAGCCTTGAGATGTCTTCATATTAAGCTTTTTAATTTGTATCATAAATTCCAATATAATTACTATCAAAGATTTTGGAATACCTCCTGGCATTACCATCAAGCTAGGTAAAATACATGAACTAGTGAATCAGTATTTTTCAGTGCATTCACAGTGCACTGAATGTATAAACTCAGTGCATTTACAAAGTATATATACAATGAATGTATAAATTCAGTGCATCCATAATGTATAAGTAAATCTACATTTATGTTTTAACTTGCATTGCTCTACTCTGAGTGCTGAAACTTAAGAAGTACAGATCTTCCTTAACTTATGAGAGAGATACACCCTGATAAACCTACCATAAATTGAAAATATTCTCAATCAAAAATGCATTTAATGCATTCAAAATACTGAACATCATAGTTTACCTAGCCTACCCAGAACATGCTGAGAACATTTACATTAGTCTACAGTTGGGCAAAATTAAACCCATTTTATAACAGCATTGACTATCTCATGGAATGTATTAAATAATATACTTAAAGTCAAAAACAGAATGGTTGTATGATACAGAATTGTTTTATGTTTATCAGTTGTTTACCCTTGTGATCATATGGCTAACTGTGAGGAACAGCTCTCTACCACTGTCCAGCATCACAAGAGAGTATCACATGGCATATTGCTAGCCCAAAAAAAGATAAAAATTCAAACTTTGAAATATAGTTTGTACTGAATGCATATAACATTGGCACCATCATAATGTTTAAAATGAACAGTATGAAAAAGCAAAAAGATATGACACTGAAAGATGAACTTCCCAGGTCAGTAGCTGTCCAATATGCTCCCAGAGAAGAGTTGAGAAATAACTCCAGAAAGAATGAAGAGATGGAACCAAAGCCAAAACAACACCCAGTTGTGATTCTGACTAGTGATGAAAGTAAAGTCTGATGCTGAAAAGAAGACTATTGCATAGGAACCTGGAATGTTAGGTAAATGAATCAAGGCAAATTAAAGTTATCAAGCAGGAGATGGCAAGAGTGAACATTGACATTTTAGGAATCAGTGAATTAAAATGGACTGGAATGGGAGAATTTAACTCAGATGACAATTATATCTACTACTATGGGCAAGAATCCCTTAGAAGGAATCAAGTAGCTCTGATAGTCAACAAAAGAGTCCAAAATGTGGTACTTGGGTGCAATCTCAAAAATGACAGAATAATCTTGTTCATTTCCAAGACAAACCATTCAATATCACAGTAATCCAGGTCTATGCCCCAATCACTAATGCCAAAGAGGCTGAAGTTGAACAGCTCTTTAGTGACCTAGAAGACCTTCTAGAACTACCTCCCAAAAAAGATGTCCTTTTATCATAGGGAACTGGAATGTAGGAGGTCAAGAGATACCTGGATTAACAGGCCTGGAGCACAAAATGAAGCAGGGAAAAGGCTAATAGAGTTTTGCAAGAGAATGCACTAGTCATAGCAAACACACTCTTCCAACAACAAAGGTGCATCTACACATGGATATCATCAGATGATCAATACCAAAATCAGTTTGATTATATTCTTTGCAGCCAAAGATGGAGAAATTCTATACAGCCAGCCAAAAAAAAAAAAAAAAGACCAGGAGCTGACCATGGCTCAGACCATAAATCTCTTATTGCCAAATTCAGACTTAAATTGAAGAAAGTAGGGAAAACCACCACACCATTCAGGTATGACATAAATCAAATCCCTTACAATTATACAGGGGAAGTGACAAACAGATTCAAGGGATAAGATCTGAGAGATAGAGGGCCTGAAGGACAATGGAAGGAGGTTCATGATATTGTACAGGATGCAGTGATCCAAACATTCACCAAGAAAAAGAAATGAAAAAAGGCAAGATGGTTGTCTGGGGAGGCCTTACATATAGCTGAGAAAAGAAGAGAAGCAAAAGGCAAAGGAGAAAAGGAAAGATATATCGATCAGAATGCAGAATTCCAAAGAATAGCAAGTAGAGTTAAGAAAACCTTCCTAAGTGATCAATGCAAAGAAATAGAGGAAAACAATAAAATGGGAAAAACTAGAGATCTCTTCCAGGAAATTAGAGATACCAAGGGAACATTACCTGCAAATATAGGAACAATAAAGGACAGAAATGTTATGGATCTATCAGAACAAGGAGATACTAAGAGGTGGCAAGAATACACAGAAAAACTACACAAAAAAACATCTAATGACCTTAAATAATCACGATGGTGTGATCACTCACCTAGAGCTAGACATCCTGTAGTGCAAAGTCAAGTGGGCCTTAGGAAGCATCACTACAAACAAAGCTAGTGCAGATGACAGAATTCCAGCTGAGCTATTTCAAACCCTAAAAGATGATGCTGTGAAAGTGCTGCACTCAATATGCCAGCAAATTTGGAAAACTCAGCAGTGGCCACAGGACTGGAAAAGGTCAGTTTTCATTTCATTGCCAAAGAATGTTCAAACTACCACACAATTGCACTCATCTCACATGCTAAGAGAGTAATGCTCAAAATTCTCGAAGCTAGGCTTCAAAAGTACATGAACCGAGAAATTCCAAATTCTTAAGTTGGATTTAGAAAATGCAGAGGAACCAGAGATCAAATTGCCAATATCCATTGGATCATAGAGAAAGCAAGAGAATTTCAGAAAAATATCTACTTCTGCTTCATTGACAATGTTAAATCCTTTGACTGTGTGGATCACAATAAACTGTGGAAAATTCTTTCAAAAATGGGAATACCAGACCACCTTATCTGCCTCCTAAAAAATCTATATGCAAGTCAAGAAGCAACAATTAGAACTGTTAGAACTGGACATGGAACAACAGACTGGTTCCAAATCAGGAAAGGAGTATGTCAAGGCTGTATATTGTCACCCTGCTTATTTAACTTATACGCAGAGTACATCATGAGAAATGCTGGACTGGTTGAAGCACAAGCTGGAACCAAGATTTCCAGGAGAAATATCAACAGTCTCAGTTATGCAGATGACACCATCCTTATGGCAGAAAGTGAAGAACTAAAGAGCCTATTGATGAAAGTGAGTGAGGAGAGTGAAGAAGCTGGCTGAAAACTCAACACTCTAAAAAGGAAGATCATAACATCTGGCCTCATCACTTCATGGCAAATAGATGGGGAAACAATGGAAACTGTGGCAGACTTTCTTTTCTTGGGTTCTAAAAATCACTGCAGATGGTGAGTACAGCCATGAAATTAAAAGATGCTGGCTCTTTGGAAGAAAAGCTATGGCAAGTCTAGACAGCATATTAAAAAGCAGAGACATTACTTTGCCAAAAAAGGTTCTTATTGCCAATGCTATGGCTTTTCCAGTAGTCACATATAGATGTGAGAGTTGGACCATAAAGAAAGCTGAGCACTGAAGAATTGATGCTTTTGAATTGTGGTGTTGGAGAAGGCTCTTGAGAATCCTTTGGACTGCAAGGATAAAACCATAAAGGAAATGAATCCTAAATATTCATTGGAAGGACTGATGGTGAAGCTGAAGCTCCAGTACTTTGGCCACCTAATGTGACAACAAATTGAAGGCAGGAGGAGAAGGGGAAGACAGAGGATAAGGTTGTTGGATGGCATCTCCGACTCAATAGACATGAGTTTGAACAAGCTCTGGGAGTTTGTGATGGATGGGGAAGCCTGGTGTGCTGCAGTCCATGGGGTCACAAAGAACTGGATACAACTGAGTGACTGAACTGTTTGTTTAAAAATTATAAGTTGAACCATAAGTCAGGGATGATCTGTACAGTGAAAGGCAAACAACTTTGAACAAAACATCTGATACAATACTGCTTAATGATAATGTTTAGAAACATGGCACAAAAAACAAAGCTATATGAAAGTCAACACACATATATAATCAGACTCACACTCACAGGTGATGCTTGTAAAATTTCAGATTTGATACGGTCCCACAATGCCAACTTTGCTCTAATTAGCATCAATGTCTTTAGAATGACAATCAAGCATCACATTCAATAGACATCATCAGTATAAGTAATAAAGATCATTCACCTTTTAAAAATGCCAAAAAAAATAGTGAAAAAAATTATTCCAAATAGTCTTAGTATCTTGTTCTGCTCTTGGCAACTGCACGTAAAGGACTATGGTAGAATCCTGGTAAAACTTCAGTTCAGAGAAACCATCACATTTTATGCTTAGGCCCTTCAGACATGCATGATCAATTCTCATTCTCTCAATTCTCCTGAATTGCATCAATGATGGTTGCTCTTTACTCAACAAGAATGCTCCTGATCATAAAGTCCCGGTGTTTGGTATTGTACATATGTCTCAGCCAAATTTTCGGTTGTTAAATGAAGGACCATATCTTACATTATACATTCCAGGAGGCCAGGACCAATGCTTGGAAACCACCAAAATTAGAGTAATGACAATAAAATCAATATTTTCCTTCCAATGCTGGACAGTAACTTAGGTTACATAAACGTGACTTGATTGAATGAATGAAAAGTACTTAAAATGCCTTCCAGTTTATCAGACATTAATTGCAAATGCAAATGCAACCTTAAAATTAGTAGTTTCTATTTTAATGTTATAAAGTATATTAAGTTGAATAGAGAAAAAATGATTATAACATGATCATAATAATTTGGAATATGTATTTAAGTGATTGGTGTGAAGTTAGTTAAAAGAATGGACTGTTCTGGAAATTATTTTAATTCACCTCACTTCTGAGAAAGACAGTACTATCTAGTTCCTTAAAGCAGAGTAAATTTAACACTCATATTTTATTTTTTTAACTATATTTTCAGTGAATGCTTTTGCTAAATCTTTGTAATTTACAAACTGTTAATGATTAGCTATTTAGTCATTAACCTTTCTAATATCTCCTTATTTGTCTAAATCTTACCACATTAGAAAGTATTAACCTAAAGTTCTAATGCATCAGGTTGCAGAAATAAAATGACAGCTTTTTTTCTTCTGTAATGTATGTTACTATATCAAAAGATATTCAATATAGCAATAAAAAAGTAGGGTTCTGTTTAAAAGGACATTACAATAATGTAGCAAAATAGAAATCTTTGTTTTTGTTGAATAAGTAGCTATTTTAATGCATTTGTGTATTAATATTTTTATATCTTTATATGATGCAAAAAGTACACATGCTTAATTTCCAAATCTATAATATATTGATCTATATTTATTATAATTTACTGTTTAAAAATTTTAATATCCTGCTATTTTATCTTTACTAATTTTATTGTTATATAAAGTCTTTTAAATCATAAGAGAAAATATAAATGGTCATGTTTTAAATGTTTTAGACTCTTTGTAACTGGTCTTAATTTAACATGAAAGAACAATTTTTCTGAGTAAATTATACAATGTAAGCTCTTTTAACTTAAAATCATTTGTCCATGATTACTTAAATTTTTACTAAGTGAAAAATTCATGGAGGATAATATATTATTTCCTGCTAGTATGATAGAGCTTCCCAGGTAGCTCAGTGGGTAAAGAACCCCCCTGCAATGCAGGAGCTAAAGGAGCTGTGGGTTTGATCCTTGGGTTGGGAAGATCCCCTGGAGAAAGAAATGGCTACCCACTTCAGTATTCTTGCCTGGAGAATCCTATGAACAGAGAAGCCTGGCGGACTACAGTCCATAGAGTGACAAAGAGCTGGACATGACTGAAGCAACCGAGAATGCACATTAGAAATCTGCAAGATAATTTATTATTTATTACTAGTAATATAAAGATGACTATAGTTTAATATCTGTTCTCCAGGTCCATATAGTGTAGTTATGACAATAATGCTATAATACAAATAAAAATTTGCGGGAAGTAGTTTCAAAAGCTAAAAGATTCTATCAAAATTCAAAAGTAGAAAATTCACTTCCATCATTTTGAAGGAAAGTGGCATTTAATTCAGGGTTTAAAGGCAAGTAAAAAGGAAGGACAATGAGAAGACTGGGAGAAGGTATTAAAATATGGAGGAGAGAAACCACATGGTGTGTTCTAGGAATGATGAGCAAGTCAGATTGGCTGCATCAGTTAACATATATTGAGAAACAGTGTGAGAAATGTTTGGAATATATAGCTCATGCAGAGATCTGAATAATCAGATCAGATTTTAAAACATTATTGGGTGTAATGGGTAATCATCAGGAGTTTCTAGGTAAGGAAATTTGATGAAAATTTCTTTGATTTAGGGTATGTTAATTTGGCAACTATATGTAGAATAACTTGGAGGACAAATATACTAGAAATATTTAAAAGAGTTTACAAAAGGACTATGAGATTTATGTGTTGGTTAGGGGTCCTCTAACATAGTGGCATGAGATGCAGAAATACTGAAGGCTTAAACTAAAATGGCACTTGGAAATAAAGACCTTCTATCCATATGATAATTGTACTTGTCTTCCATAGTTTGAAGTTTTTACTGAGAAGCAGCATCCAGCCCAAGTACTACCCGATCAGACCTAGCTGACTGGTGGCTTTGGGCTGTCATGATCTTACCTTAATTTAACGGGCTGAACTCTGAAAGCTGCAGCCCAGAAGATGTGCCTACAGTTAGCCCATGAGTGCACACGGGATCTGTACCACTGTGGGTGGGTCCCTATGAGGCTCAGTCTTGTTCACCCCATGCCTTTCCCAAGATGCACCCCTTCTGATGTGATGGAGTTTAGGGATACGCTCAACTCCAGCAGAAGCTGCATCAAACCTCCAGTATCTGCTCAGAACTTGATGCTTCTTAGCCACTCTGCCCTTCATGGGTCTTCACCAGGGAAGGCCACACTGAATCCATCAAGGGCTCAGGGGGTGATGTCTCAACCCAGGAAACGGAAAGACATCATGTTCCCCAACCTCTTGGGAAAATGGGACTTCCTTTCCCAGATCACCCACATCAGGAAGACTGGCAATGGTCAATCTCAAGGTCGGGCTGCCCTACTGCCTCCAGATAATGGACCCTGAGAGCCCTCGAGCAGCGGTCCCCAACCTTTTTGGCCCCAGTGACTGCTTTTATGGAAGAAAATTCTTTCAGGGACCAGGGTAGGGAATGCTCTGGGGATGATACAAGCACATGGCATTTATTGTACACTGAATTTCTATTATTATTATATCAGCTCCACCTCAGATCCCTGAGTCAGGAAGATCCCCTGGAGAAGGAAATGGCAGCCCACTCCAGTAATCTTGCCTGGGAAATCCCATGGACAGAGGAGCCTAGTGGGCTCCAGTCCATGCAGTTGCAAAGAATCAGACACAGCTTAAGGACTAAACAACAACAACATCCAGCCAGGGACTGCAGTTTTAACCCCCATTGCAGCAAGGTGTAGTTAAACATCTGAAGATAGTCAAATGCATGGAAAGACAAACATCATGTCCAGTTGTTAGGACAAGTGTTAAGAAGCAAATTTCCTTTTGCTAATTTTTGACACTGTCTACTAAGTGAAATCAAGCAAACAAACAACAACAACAAAAACTGAAGTCTTAAGATGGCAAAACTTACAGATGGGAAGAGCCCAGTTTCCTTATTATGAGATGCAAGGAAGCCCCCTGAAAATCTGAAAAAGAAGTGAAATGTTGTGTTTTTGAGAATTTAAGTTTGGGATTTTAATAATTATAGCTAGCTTTACCCTCTCAAAGTTGAAAACCATATACAAAATTCTACATATAGTTCATATTGTGTTTTTGAATTTATTCAATGTTAATTTTTATTGTTCATTCAAACAATATGCAAGAAATATTATATTCCATTAACTAATTAGGAACCAAGGCTCCTTGAAGAAACAACTGACTCTAGGCCTTTGGCAGGATAGATCAAAGATAAGTATGAAGACTCTTCCTGTGTCAGAAGCACACATTCACAAATATAGGGAGAATATCAAAGGAACACAGAAGCCAGCTGAAAGATCTCCCTATGGATTAAGTCTCAATGGACTAAAAATTTGAGCATCAAAGCAAATAAAAAAATACTAGGTCACAACTCAAAGTGAAAAATAAATATACATGAGGCCACATTAATATTAATAAATGATTAAATAAATAAGGGAAAAGAAACATCTCCCACAAAGAAGAATTTTTAAAAACCTATATGCATACCCTGCCTTCAGAGAGGTGGGGAACTTCTTAGATTCTGCCTCGGCCTGACGATTATTTCCAAAGAGTATATATAGTATGGAAAGGAAAAAAAACACACACACACACACAAATCAATAACTTTAAAGTGGAGAAAATGGCCAAACAATATCTCAGCTAAGAGATTAATATGAACCATTGTAAATTGGGTTGGTAGTATATGTCCTTAATATAATGTGGCCAATACTTTGGCCACCTGATGCAAAGAGCTGACTCATTAGAAAAGATTGAGGGCACGAGGAAACGGGGACAACAGAGGATGAGATGGTTGGATAACATCATCGACTCCATGGACATGAGTTTGAGCAAACTTAAGAAGATAGTGAAGGACAGGGAAACCTGGTGTGCTGCAGTCCATGGGGTCACAGAGTCGGACACAACTTAGCAACTGAACAACAACAGCAATATAATGTGACGGATGGTGCTTTATCTTAATGATCTTCTTAAAAACCCACAACCCCAGCCTAATCATGAGAAACCTATCAGACAAATGGCGATTGAGAAACATTACTACTCAAAACTGTAAATATCATCCAAAAAAAGGAAAGGGAGGGAAGAATAAATTGGGAGATTAAGATTAACAAATGCACACTACAATCTATAAAATAGGTAGCTAATAAGAATTTACTGTATAGTCCAGGGAACTCCACTAACTCTGTAATGATCTATGTGGGAATAGAATCTAAAAAAGACTTGATATATGTATATGTGAAACTGACTCACTTTGCTTCACAAGAGAAACTAACACAACATTATAAATCAATAATGCTCTAATAAAAACATGAAATATTTTTTTGTTTAAAAGGGAATCTTGAGAAACTATCACAAAAAGAAGACACGTGACTCAATGTGACATAATAACTAAAGCAAGTGGTATGTAACCCTATGGACTGTAGCCTGCCAGGCACCTCTGTCCGTGGGGATTCTCCAGGCAAGAATACTGGAGTGGGTTGCTATGCTCTCCTCCAGGGGATCTTCCCAGACCAGGGACCAAACCCAGGTCTCCCACATCACAGGCAGATTCTTTACCATCCAAGCCACAGGGAAGCCCAAGAATACTGGAGTGGGTAGCCAATCCCTTCTCCAGGGGATCTTTCTGACCTAGGAAATGAATCAGGGTCTTCTGCATTGCAGATGGATTCTTTACTAGCTAAACTAGCAGGTAAGCCCATGTGACTGGAACCTTGGAACAAAAAAAGAGGCTTAGGTGAAAGCTAATTAAGTAAGCATCATAAGTTATTTAGATTTCATATGTATTAATATCAAAGTTGATTCACTGGCTGTGATAACGATACCAAAATAACACAAGACGTTAATAATAGAGGAAAGTCATGGTCTATAGAAACTCTGTATCATCTTACAAATTTACTGTAAATCAAAAACTATTCTAAAATTAAAAATTTCATTTTAAGTAGTAATAATTACAAAATTAAGACATAAAGAAAAATCATAGATCATAAAGAATACTAGACACTTTATCCCAGAAAGCAGAATAAGCATCTAATCAATACATTTACCTGTTATCAAGATGAAGGTATTTGAGGAGACAATTCTCTATGGGTGTCATGTTTTTGCACATTTTATGACAGTAATTGCCCTTTTGTTTCAGACTATCTTTTTAATGTTTTTATGGCAAACTGTATATATCAAACATTTCTATATCAAATATCCTTGAAAGGTAAAGTTAAGAACAGGTTCATTTCGTGTCCATTACAAAAGATTCAGATTCCCTAAGCTCATGTTTCATCTACTGTGACACAACTTATTTTTTTGAAGGTGATATACAAGGTCTTTGTATTTCCCTGTGAGAACTGTGGCTCAGAGAACCAGAACAAGTAAATGCTGACATTCCTATGATATTAAACTGTCTTTCATCTGTGACCTAGAAATATTTAGTCTACCAACATCCACAAATCTGATAAGTTACTAGACTGTGAGTAAGGTATCATTTCAGATATTTCATGATTCTTGACAAGGGACCTCACAGTGCATGGCTGGCCTGGTGGAATCCTTGATGTGAACCAGTGACCCCTATGTGCCTCCTAGCCTTTCCTTTTCCAAAGGGGAGTTTCTATTGCAGCCACTCACTGTTGCATATAAAGTGTTGTTATTGTTCGGTCACTAAGTTGTGTCCGACTCTTTGTGACCCCATGGACAGTAGCATGATAGGTTTCCCTGTACTTCACCATCTCCTGGAGTTTGCTCATGTCCATTGAGTCATTGATGCCATCCAACCATCTCATCCTCTGTCCTCCGCTTCTCCCCCTGCCTTCAATCTTTTTCAGCATCAAGGTGTTTTCCAATGAGTCGGCTCATCACATCAGGTGGCCAAAGTATACTAAATGTTATAACTAAGTTATGTTTAATTTGTACATTTTCAGGCAACTGAACTTATATCCAGATATAATAAAGAAGCATGTATATCCATATCTGATATACTGGCATCTCCTTTGGATGACAGCTCTTGTGTGGATGGGAAGAGGGTTTGGAAAACTATTTTGTGGTCTTGTAGTTAGACTTTGGCCTAGATGTACTACAGCATTTTTGGTTTCAGTTTTCCTGGCAAGTATTTATAAGACCAGGAATTCTAAGGTCCTTAAACCAACACTTTAGGCAACTAATGAATGTAAAACAAAAATGAAGTGATATACAATTTCCTGGACAATGTGATGAAATTTATATGAGCTTTCTATTTCCTTCATCTGTTATCTGCCTGCTGGAAATAACTCCATGGTCTTCTGAAATGATTGATGCAAAAGTTGGTAGGATTCTGTGTCTCCAAATCACTTTGTAAAATACTGGCTATTGAACATATTTTTCAAAACATTGCATGACTAAGAGGTAAACAAATTTTGTTAAGCTACTGAGTATTTAAGCTTTATTTGTTATTGCAACTAGTACTATCCTACCTAATGCAATGATGGTGAAAAAAGAATGGCCATTAGAGACAAAATAAATATTTTTTGGTGATATCAGTAGATTTTTTTGACTGATTTATAGAAAGGTAAACAAAAACATAATTTCTTATGGCATTTGACGAGGATGTTTGGGAGGTTAAATTTTGAGATTTGTTTTAAAACTTCTCTCTAGACCTTACAAATACTTATTCTGATTTGTTAGCTTTGGTAGGCAGAAAAACATATCGCCCAAAGATATCTATGTTGTAATTTCTGAAATGTTTTAATAAGTTACTTTTCCTGCAAAGTGGGAGTTAACATAGAAGATGAAGTTAAGGTTGCTAATCATGTACCTTAAAATAGGGAGATTATTCTGGATTGTCAGGATATGCCCAAAACAATCACAAGGCTCTATAATGTGGAAAAGGGAGATGAAAGAGAAGTGCAGTATGATGTAACATTAGAAGGACTCATCTTGGCTGTTGCTGATTTGAATTTGGAGGAAGTGGCTGCAAGCCAAGGAATGCAGGATTCCTCTCGGTGCTGTAGATGACAAGGGAACAGATTTCCCCTGAGAGCAGTAATGCAGAAAAGAAAGTAGATCTGCCGATACCTTGATTTTAAACCACTTGTTCTCATTCTGGATTTCTAAACTACAGAATTGTAAGTTAATGAATTTGTCTTTCTTTAAGACAGTAAATTGGGGAACATATTATTGCAGCCGTGGAAGACCAATGCAGTAGTCAACTACTCAGAGATGATATCTCAAACATCAAGAGAGTAAAAGATCAGCAGGAAAGAAAAGTTAGAAGAGGGAAGTGAAGATAATTGAAAAAAAGGGAAAAAAGAAAACTGACAGTTATTTGATAACATCTATATTTCTTATCAAGATAAGAAAAATCTAGAGGTTTATATGTTTCTTTTTAGGAAGAGAGGGAACTTGTACAAAAGCACAAAAGCAGAGTAGAGCACAAAGTTATAAAGCGTGTACCATTCTTCTATGGTCTATCAAACTGCAGTGGTGTTTTATGCATGTGTTCTCAGCTGTTTCAGTCAGGTCTGACTCTGTGAGATCCCGTGGACAGGCTCCTCTGTCCATGGGATTTTCCCGGGCGAGAATACAAGAGTGTTTTCCCATGCCTTCCTCCAGGGGATCTTCCAGATCCAGGGATTTTCCTGATCCTGTCTCCTGCATTTCCTGTATTGCAGATGGTTTCTTTACTTGTTGAGTCATCAGGGAAGACCGTGGTGTTTTATATTAGCTACTTCATGTTATATGACCTCTAACACAGTTCTTTCCTCAGTTCTGAGTGATAACAGATCACCACAGATGTCTCTGGCCTAAAGCTTAGCATATTTGGGTGCCTGCTCTTCCGCCAGGCCTCCTCCCACCATCCACCAGACCAATGTGCCAGAACTCCATTAGGGATGGGGAACATGAGACAGGTGACTCCCTCTGCTTCCCACAAGCCCACAGCTGTAACACAGAAAAGACAGGCAACCCCGGAGGGTGCCTCGACACTCTTAAAGCATTAGGGATATGGATGGGGTGTGGTGGGTCAGAGACTTACTCCTGCCATCAACACACCAGCAAGCAGATTAGGTAGCTCTTGTCTGTGGAGGCTAATCCTTAGTACATGCCAGTAGGAGCATTAGTAGCCACACAGTATCTGAGCCACCAGAGAAGTCCAAATGTTTGGGGGGTTAGTCACTAAGTCGTGTCCAACTCTTGCAATGCCATGGACTGTAGCCTGCCAGGCTCCTCTGTCCATGGGATCCTCCAGGCAAGATTACTGGAGTGGGTTGCCATTTCCTTCTCCAGGTAAAGAAGGGTATACTCACTTAAAAAGAAAATCATCTGGATGGAGCACCAATGCTATTTAATACAGCAACAGAAGTCATACTCTCATTTTGGGGTACCACCTGGCTTTGTACTCAACTCTGACTAAACTATAACTTGTTTATTTACAGTTTGATAGTAACTGTGGATTTGGAGAGCTGACATTAAAATACTAGGCCACATATTCATTCACTAGTTAAAATATGTAATTAAATTGTAAAGAGATTTTAGTTTGTTATCCAACATCAGAGAAGTCTGGGGTTGGTGGCTACTATTTTTATTTTTTTCCTTTATTTATTTTTTTTTCCAGTGGGTTTTGTTATACATTGATATGAATCAGCCATAGATTTACACGTATTCCCCATCCCGATCCCCCCTCCCACCTCCCTCTCCACCCGATTCCTCTGGGTCTTCCTAGTGCACCAGGCCCAAGCACTTGTCTCATGCATCCCACCTGGGCTGGTGATCTGTTTCACCATAGATAATATACATGCTGTTCTTTCAAAACATCCCACCCTCACCTTCTCCCACAGAGTCCAAAAGTCTGTTCTGTACTTCTGTGTCTCTTTTTCTGTTTTGCATATAGGGTTGTCGTTACCATCTTTCTAAATTCCATATATATGTGTTAGTATGCTGAAATGTTCTTTATCTCTCTGGCTTACTTCAATCTGTATAATGGGCTCCAGTTTCATCCATCTCATTAGAACTGGTTCAAATGCATTCTTTTTAACGGCTGAGTAATATTCCATGGTGTATATGTACCACAGCTTCCTTATCCATTCATCTGCTGATGGGCATCTAAGTTGCTTCCATGTCCTGGCTATTATAAACAGTGCTGCGATGAACATTGGGGTGCACGTGTCTCTTTCAGATCTGGTTTCCTCAGTGTGTATGCCCAGAAGTGGGATTGCTGGGTCATATGGCAGTTCTATTTCCAGTTTTTTAAGAAATCTCCACACTGTTTTCCATAGCGGCTGTACTAGTTTGCATTCCCACCAACAGTGTAAGAGGGTTCCCTTTTCTCCACACCCTCTCCAGCATTTATTGCTTGTAGACTTTTGGATAGCAGCCATCCTGACTGGCGTGTAATGGTACCTCATTGTGGTTTTGATTGGCATTTCTCTAATAATGAGTGATGTTGAGCATCTTTTCATGTGTTTGTTAGCCATCTGTATGTCTTCTTTGGAGAAATGTCTGTTTAGTTCTTTGGCCCATTTTTTGATTGAGTCATTTATTTTTCTGGAATTGAGCTGCAGGAGTTGCTTGTATATTTTTGAGATTAATCCTTTGTCTGTTTCTTCATTTGCTATTATTTTCTCCCAATCTGAGGGCTGTCTTTTCACCTTATTTATAGTTTCCTTTGTAGTGCAAAAGCTTTTAAGTTTCATTAGGTCCGATTTGTTTAGTTTTGCTTTTATTTCCAATATTCTGGGAGGTGGGTCATAGAGGATCTTGCTGTGGTTTATGTTGGAGAGTGTTTTGCCTATGTTCTCCTCTAGGAGTTTTATGGTTTCTGATCTTAGATTTAGATCTTTAATCCATTTTGAGTTTATTTTTGTGTATGGTGTTAGAAAGTGTTCTAGTTTCATTCTTTTACAAGTGGTTGACCAGCTTTCCCAGCACCACTTGTTAAAGAGGTTGTCTTTTTTCCATTGTATATCCTTGCCTCCTTTGTCAAAGATAAGGTGTCCATAGGTTCGTGGATTTATCTCTGGGCTTTCTATTCTGTTCCATTGATCTATATTTCTGTCTTTGTGCCAGTACCATACTGTCTTGATGACTGTGGCTTTGTAGTAGAGTTTGAAGTCAGGCAGGTTGATTCCTCCAGTTCCATTCTTCTTTCTCAAGATTACTTTGGCTATTCGAGGTTTTTTGTATTTCCATACAAATTGTGAAATTATTTGTTCTAGTTCTGTGAAAAATACCATTGGTAGCTTGATAGGGATTGCATAGAATCTATAGATTGCTTTGGGTAGAATAGCCATTTTGATAATATTGATTCTTCCAATCCATGAACACGGTATGTTTCTCCATCTGTTTGTGTCCTCTTTGATTTCTTTCATCAGTGTTTTATAGTTTTCTATGGATAGGTCTTTTGTTTCTTTAGGTAGATATACTCCTAAGTATTTTATTCTTTTTGTTGCAATGGTGAATGGTATTGTTTCCTTAATTTCTCTTTCTGTTTTTTCATTGTTAGTATATAGGAATGCAAGGGATTTCTGTGTGTTAATTTTATATCCTGCAACTTTACTATATTCATTGATTAGCTCTAGTAATTTTCTGGAAGAGTCTTTAGGGTTTTCTATGTAGAGGATCATGTCATCTGCAAACAGTGAGAGTTTCACTTCTTCTTTTCCTATCTGGATTCCTTTTACTTCTTTTTCTGCTCTGATTGCTGTGGCCAAAACTTCCAACACTATGTTGAATAGTAGTGGTGAGAGTGGGCACCCTTGTCTTGTTCCTGATTTCAGGGGAAATGCTTTCAATTTTTCACCATTGAGGGTGATGCTTGCTGTGGGTTTGTCATATATAGCTTTTATTATGTTGAGATATGTTCCTTCTATTCCTGCTTTCTGGAGAGTTTTAATCATAAATGGGTGTTGAATTTTGTCAAAGGCTTTCTCTGCATCTATTGAGATAATCATATGGTTTTTATCTTTCAATTTGTTAATGTGGTGTATTACATTGATTGATTTACGGATATTAAAGAATCCTTGCATTCCTGGGATAAAGCCCACTTGGTCATGGTGTATGATTTTTTTTAATATGTTGTTGGATTCTGTTTGCTAGAATTTTGTTAAGGATTTTTACATCTATGTTCATCAGTGATATTGGCCTGTAGTTTTCTTTTTTTGTGGCATCTTTGTCTGGTTTTGGAATTAGGGTGATGGTGGCCACATAGAATGAGTTTGGAAGTTTACCTTCCTCTGCAATTTTCTGGAAGAGTTTGAGTAAGATAGATGTTAGCTCTTCTCTAAATTTTTGGTAGAATTCAGCTGTGAAGCCATCTGGTTCTGGGCTTTTGTTTGCTGGAAGATTTTTGATTACAGTTCCGATTTCCTTGCTTGTGATGGGTCTGTTAAGATCTTCTATTTTTTCCTGGTTCAGTTTTGGAAAGTTATACGTTTCTAAGAATTTGTCTATTTCATCCAAGTTGTCCATTTTATTGGCATAGAGCTGCTGGTAGTAGTTTCTTATGATCTTTTGTATTTCAGTGTTGTGTGTTGTGATCTCTCCATTTTCATTTTTAATTTTGTTAATTTGATTCTTCTCTCTTTGCTTCTTAATGAGTCTTGCTAATGGTTTGTCAATTTTGTCTATTTTTTCAAAAAACCAGGTTTTAGCTTTGTTGATTTTTGCTATGGTCTCTTTAGTTTCTTTTGCATTTATTTCTGCCCTAATTTTTAAGATTTCTTTCCTTCTGCTAACTCTGGGGTTCTTCATTTCTTCCTTCTCTAATTGCTTTAGGTGTAGAGTTAGGTTATTTATTTGCCTTTTTTCTTGTTTCTTGATGTAAGCCTGTAATGCTATGAACCTTCCCCTTAGCACTGCTTTTACAGTGTCCCATAGGTTTTGGGTTGTTGTGTTTTCATTTTCATTCATTTCTATGCATATTTTGATTTCTTTTTTGATTTCTTCTATGATTTGTTGGTTATTCAGAAGCGTGTTATTTAGCCTCTATATGTTTGAATTTTTAACAATTTTTTTCCTGTAATTGAGATCTAATCTTACTGCACTGTGGTCAGAAAAGAAGACTGGAATGATTTCAATTTTTTTGAATTTTCCAAGACCAGATTTATGGCCCAGGATGTGATCTATTCTGGAGGTGGTTCCGTGTGCACTTGAGAAAAAGGTGAAGTTGATTGTTTTGGGGTGAAATGTCCTATAGATATCAATTAGGTCTAGCTGGTCCATTGTGTCATTTAAGGTTTGTGTTTCCTTGTTAATTTTGTTTAGTTGATTTATCCATAGTTGTGAGTGGGGTATTAAAGTCTCCCAGTATTATTGTGTTACTATTAATTTCCTCTTTCATACTCATTAGCGTTTGCCATACATATTGCGGTGCTCCTATGTTGGGTGCATATATATATTTATAATTGTTATATCTTCTTCTTGGATTAATCCTTTGATAATTATGTAGTGTCCTTCTTTGTCTCTTTTCACATCCTTTATTTGAAAGTCTATTTTATCTGATATGAGTATTGCGACTCCTGCTTTCTTTTGGTCTCCGTTTGCGTGAAATATTTTTTTCCATCCCTTCACTTTTCGTCTGTATGTGTCTCTTGTTTTGAGGTGGGTCTTTTTTAGACAGCATATATAGGGGTCTTGTTTTGGTATCCATTCAGCCAATCTTTGTCTTTTGGTTGGGGCATTCAACCCATTTACATTTAAGGTAATTATTGATAGGTGTGGTCCTGTTGCCATTTACTTTGTTGTTTTGGGTTCACGTTTATACAACCTTTTTGTGTTTCCTGTCTAGAGAAGATCCTTTAGCATTTGTTGAAGAGCTGGTTTGGTGGTGCTGAATTCTCTCAGCTTTTGCTTGTCTGTAAAGCTTTTGAATTCTCATTCATATCTGAATGAGATCCTTGCTGGGTACAGTAATCTAGGTTGTAGGTTATTCTCTTTCATTACTTTAAGTAGGTCCTGCCATTCCCTTCTGGCCTGGAGGGTTTCTATTGATAGATCAGCTGTTATCCTTATGGGAATCCCTTTGTGTGTTATTTGTTGTTTCTCCCTTGCTGCTTTTAGTATTTGTTCTTTCTGTTTGATCTTTGTTAATTTGATTAATATGTGTCTTGGGGTGTTTCGCCTTGGGTTTATCCTGTTTGGGACTCTCTGGGTTTCTTGGACTTGGGTGGCTATACCTTCCCCATTTTAGGGACGTTTTCAGCTATTATCTCCTCAAGTATTTTCTCATGGCCTTTCTTTTTGTCTTCTTCTTCTGGGACTCCTATGATTTGAATGTTGGGGCGTTTCACATTGTCTCAGAGGTCCCTGAAGTTGTCCTCATTTCTTTTGATTCTTTTTTCTTTTTTCCTCTCTGCTTCATTTATTTCCACCATTTTATCTTCTACCTCACTTATCTTATCTTCTGTCTCCGTTATTCTACTCTTGGTTCCCTCCAGAGTGTTTTTGATCTCATTTATTGCATTATTCATTTGTAATTGACTCTTTTTTATTTCTTCTAGGTCTTTATTAAACAGTTCTTGAATCTTTTCAATCTTTGTCTCCAGGCTATTTATCTGTAACTCCATTTTGTTTTCAAGATTTTGGATCATTTTTATTATCATTATTCTAAATTCTTTTTCAGGTAGATTCCCTATCTCCTCCTCTTTTGTTTGACTTGGTGGGCATTTTTCATATTCCTTTACCTGTTGGGTATTTCTGTGCCTTTTCATCTTGTTTAGCTTGCTGTGTCTGGAGTGGGCTTTCTTTATTCTGGAGGTCTGTGGTTCCTTTTTATTGTGGAGGTTTTACCCAGTGGGTGGGGTTGGACGATTGGCTTGTCAAGGTTTCCTGGTTAGGGAAGTTTTCGTCTGTGTTCTGGTGCATGGAACTTGATTTCTTCTCTTTGGAGAGCAATGGAGTGCCCAGTAATGAGTTTTGAGATGGGTCTATGTGTTAGGTGTGACCTTGGGCAGCCTGTATTTGACATTTAGGGCTATGTTCCTACGTTGCTGGAGAATTTGCGTGGTATGCCTTGCTCTAAAACTTATTGGCTCTTGGGTGGTGGTTGGTTTCAGTGTAGGTATAGAGGCTTTTGGACGGTCACTTATTACTTAAAGTTCCATGTAGTCAGGAGTTTTCTGGTGTTCTCCGGTTTTGGGCTTAAGTCTCCTGCCTCTGGATTTCAGTTTTATTCTTTCTGTAGTCTCAGGACTTCTCCAACTATACAGCACTGATAATAAAACTTCTAGGTTAATGGTGAAAAGATTCTCCCCCGTTAGGGACACTCAGAGAGGTTCACGGAGTTACATGAAGAAGAGGAGAGGGAGGAGGGAGATAGAGATGAGCAGGAGGAGAAAAAGGGGGACTCAAGAGGAGAGAGACAGATCTACTCAGCTGTCTGTTCCCAGAGTGTTCTCCGTAGCCCAGACACCTACCAAGATTCACAGAATTGGATTGGGAAGAGAAGGGGAAAGGAGGAAATAGAGGTGTTCTGAGGTAGAAAACAGAGAGTCAAGATTGGGAGAGAATAATCAACACACTCCTGAATAAATATGGGAACTGAATATTGGATTCTTAAATGTTCACAATTTATGTCATATACTGAAAAACAAAAATTAAAAATCTAGAGTAGAGGTTAGACTCTTAAAAACACTATATTAAAAACAAAAACCAAAACACACAGAAAAATTTTAGAAATATATATGAAGTTCAGTTTAAAAATAGGGCTTCTCTTCTTTTTTTTTTTTTTGGTAAGGTTATAGTGTATTGAAAATGAAAATTAAGGAGTAGTAGAGGAGTACTAGAGGAATTAAAAGAAATAAGAGGAAAAGAAAAATAGAAAATAGAAGAGAAAAAGGAAAAAAAAGAAAAAGAAAAAAAAATTTTCCCTAATTAAAAAAATCGTAAAAATCTATGAAAATGGAAGTTAAGGAGTAATGGGGGAGTAATAGGGAATTTTAAAGGAAAATAAAAGAGAAAAAATAAAAAAGAAAAAATAAAAAAAAAAATTTTTTTTTCTTTTTTCTTGAAAAAAAAAAAAAAGTAAAAATATATCTAGGAATTTCTCTGGAGCTGTTCCAGTCAGTGTGGGTTCGGCTCAGTTTCAGATAGCTCCTCGTTCCAGCTTACACTTCTCGATATCTACAGGCCCCTTCCGGTGTAGTCGGTGTTTTCTACAGGGATTTTAATCTGTTGCACCGGTCCCTTCTGAAGCAGTTCCCTTTATTTATTTGGCTTCTGTTTGCCGGTCTCTTCAGAGCCTCATTTCCGCCCTGACACAGGCGGGTGGAGGTGGACTCTTATTCAGGTAGCTAGTTCCGTCGCTCTGCGGGGAGGGGCTGGCGCTGCAGGGAGGGGCTGACACTGCGGGGAGGGGCTGACACTGCGGGGAGGGGCCGGCGCTGTGGGGAGGGGCTGGCGCTGCAGGGAGGGGCTGACACTGCGGGGAGGGGCTGACACTGCGGGGAGGGGCTGATGCTGCGGGGGCGGGGCTGGCGCTGCCGGGAGGGGCTGGCGCTGCTTTCTCCGTCTGCGCTGCTCAGGCTCCCGGCTGCTCCATATGGAGGGCGCCTTGCGCTGCGCGCAGCTCCAGCCCTCCGGTATTCCACAAAACCGTGGAACAAGAGGCTGCGTCCGCTCTGTGCCTTCCCAGGCAGAGCGGTCCAGGCAGCCAGGGGCTTGACAGGCGCACTCTCCCCGGGTGCGGCACGCCTACTCCCTTCCACGGTCCCAATCTCAGTTTCCGCTGGCGCCAGTCGGGTGCGTGCGCCTTCTGCCCTCCGCGTCCCCAGCCCCAGTCCCCGCCCGTGTGGGTCGGGTGCCTGCGCCCTGTGTCTCGCTGTGAACTGCTCCCGCCTCCGGCGGGTCTGGGCCGGTCTGCAGCTTGCGAGCTCTTCTCTGGACTTTCTCGGTCCCTTTGTTCTGCGAACAGCCAGCAGTGTGTTCCGGCCGGTTAATTTTCTCTCTCTCTTTTGCTCTCCCACAGTTCAAGTTGGCAACTCACAAAAGCTCCCTCTGATTGTCCTCAGGGCACTCAGGCCCGGACCCGACCCCAAGCAATGCCGCCCGCTCCTCTCCATGCCGCCCCCACTTGCTGGTGGCGGATGCGGGTGTCTGGGGTACTTTTCTGCTGAGAGTTGCTTTTAGGCACGTAATCTGTGGGTTTTATTTATTGTTTCCCTCCCAGTCAGGTTGCCCTCCTAGATTCAAACACTTTCCCCAGGCCTGCCAGTGCGAGGGTTTCCCGGTGTCTGGAAATGTCCTCTAAAGACTCCCTTCCCGGGACGGATCTCCGTCCTTAGCTCTTTTGTCTCACTTTTTATCTTTTATATTTTGTCCTACCTCCTTTCGAAGACAATGGGCTGCTTTTCTGGGTGCCTGATGACCTCAGCTAGCGATCAGAAGTTGTGTTGTGAAGTTTGCTCTGCGTTCAGTTATTCTTTTGATGAATTTGTAGGAGAGAAAGTGGTCTCCCCGTCCTACTCCTCCGCCATCTTGGCTCCCTTCAAAAGGTGGCTACTATTATAGCATTGATCAGGATCATAAACAGAAATTTAAAAAAAGAAAAAGACAAAATAGTGAAAACCAAAACAGCAGGGATTGAAAAGAATAGCTGAAGTCCTATTGGAGTATCACTTAGGATAGAGTCAGGTTATTAAAGATTTAACAGGGAAAAGAACATTTGTTTACGCCATTCTAGGGTTTAATAAAAGGAAATGCCAATCTGTCAAGCATAGGTGTGTGCATGTGAAATCACCAAGGTTTGAATGTGGCGCACACACACAGGCACACACATGAATTAAACAAACAGCTATACGTTTTTAGTTGCTCATTCATGTCTGACTCTGCAACCCTTTGGACTGCAGCCCACCAGACTTCTCTGTCCGTGATATTTGTTCAGGCAAGAATACTGGAGTGGGTTGCTATTTCCTTCTCTGAAACAAACAGCTAAGATTTTACTTAAATAGTGTTAATTTGTTTTAAAATAGAAGAAAATATATTTCTGGCATTTCACATGCTTTCTAATGTCAAGATGGTAACATCACTTGGTAAAGAATATAATGTGAAAAATAACACTGAAATATCATTGACATTCATATATGCATAAAGCCAGATTATACTTTCTTATTTACATTTCATTAAAGTATGGAATCAAAACATTAGATTCATTTTGTCATTTTATTTAATTTATTTGACTGTGAGGTGATTGCTAGTTACTTGGCAAAATATGTCTTCTATAATATTTTTTGCCTCAAAGGCACTTGAAAGCTATTAAAGACAATTTGCCTTTAGGGTAATGGCTTGGTGTTTGGTAATTGTGTAACTTATTTACATTGAATTTGTAGGAGTGATATATTTTCTGGATATTTGAAGAAGTATATTTTGATAAAACTTTTTGATTTATTACTGTGGATATTTTCAAATATTTACTTGAAGAATATGTGAAATTAAATATAGTATTAAAGAATTAATATCAAAAAATACAACTAGTGAGAAAAATTTAGTTTATCATCTATCATGATTTTTAAAGTATCACTTAATTAGTTAATTTGTTTTTTTTTTTTTTATTAAGCAAACAGTTATAAAGTATCTTCTGTCAAGGTTGAGCTCATCACTATTCACAGGAGATATTTAATATTGAGTATGTGACTGTAGTAAGAAAAGAATAACTTGTAAATAAATTGTGTTTATATTTGATTATATTTGAACCATAGGTAAACATAATTTAATTTAGAAAGGATCTGGAAACCTCTAAATTCATTTTCTAGTTGAATGGCCTTGGTCAAATACCCTTTCAATGCCTCAGTTTCCATGTCAATAAAAGGAGAATAACATTATTAATTTCCTGTTATTTTTCAAGATTCGGTGAATAGACATATCAAAGGATTTTAAACAATGTTCAGTAAATATTAGTTATATGTTATTATTATTGGTTTCTTCATCTACATACTTTACCTATTCTGATAAAATGAATATCCCACTATCAGGCATATCTCAGCAAACAGTTTTCTGAACTAGTGTTGATGGTTACTTTTTCCATGTGTATCTCTGCCTTGTGCAATTCATACATCCCCAAGATCATCCATGAGTTCTGGATGAGACTGAATCTACTCCACAGATCCAGGGATTGTCCTACTCTGAGTAATTTAAGACAATGAGAACATCCCATTCTTTTGGCAATAGTGATGGATTCATTGTTGGACAGTTGCAGCAATTCATGCAAGTGGCAAAGAGAAGATCATACGAATCTCTGGGTTATACAATGAGAGCTTTCAAAATCAAAACCTACTATGGTCATATTGCTGCTATGAGGGAAGGTACTGAATTACCCTCTAGCTACCATGTGAGACTGAAGAAAACTCCCTTTGTAAAAGGCATAGCAAAGACAAATAGGCAGTTTATATCACTGATATATCATCATTTAGGTAGCTGGACCAAGACTCACCTGAAACCAATTCTCCATTTGTTGTACCAATTAAACGTTTATCATATAAGTGAATTTATAATTTAATTAAATCTATAAGCTATATCTAAAAGTAACTTTTGATATTCGGGAAGAATAGAATAGATTTTGAAACATAAATTTTAAAAGCTGATAGTAAAGAATCTGCCTGCATTGTGGGAGAGCTGGGTTCGATCCCTAGGTTGGGAAGATCCCCTGGAGAAGGAAATGGCTACCCACTGCAGTATCCTTGCCTGGAGAACTCAAATGGACAGAGGAGCCTTGTGGGCTACAGTCCATGGGGTCACAAAGAGCTGGACATGCCCAGAGCGACTAACACTTTCACTTTCAACTGCAAAATAAATTATACCTCCTTTTCAAGCTTAGTGAGCATGCACTGGGCAACAGGTGACATGTGGATTTAATAGTATATTAGGCAGAACTTTATGTTCCCAAATTCCTGGATTAAGTAAATATTTAGTGCACTCTTAAGAACACCCTAAATGGCACTGAGGTTGAGAATGCAAAAACTGAAATATACTTGTGTATTTCAGGGAAGAAGATTAGTAATAGAGATATGGTACTCCTGCTATTTTCTAACTTATATCTTTGAAAGCTCCATTGACAAAGTATAAAATTTTCAAATTTATGTTGCAAAAAGAGAGAATTCTTTCCCTGAGAGTATAGTATCTAATCTTTCATCTAAACTCATTCTAGGTTGTTGAAAGAGAGGTCTATCACTTTCTTTTATCATTTAAATAGGAAACAATTATATTATTTGAAAGAAACCGCATTTACCATTTTCTAGCCAGTTTGCTTATTTAGGTCAAAATACTCAATTCTAAAAAATGCTGATCTCAATAATGGGTTAGTGGTAGTAGTGTTAGTTGCTCAGTCATGTCTGACTCTTTGTGATCCCAGAGACCAACCCGCCAGGCTCCTCTGCCCATTGGACTCTCCAGACAAGAATACTGGAGTGAGGTGGGATGCATGAGACAAGTGCTCAGGCCTGGTGCACTGGGAAGACCCAGAGGAATCGGGTGGAGAGGGAGGTGGGAGGGGGGGATCGGGATGGGGAATACGTGTAAATCTATGGCTGATTCATATCAATGTATGACAAAACCCACTGAAATGTTGTGAAGTAATTAGCCTCCAACTAATAAAAAAAAAAAAAAAAAAAAAGATAAAAAAAATTAATAAAATAAAATACATGTATATTATGGGTCTATATATAGTGATATGAGACAAGCTCCAAGACTCAGAAGTTATTTTAAAAAGCCAAGTTACCAAATCATACATACCAGAAAATCCAATTTATCTTAAAATCTATCATGGCATATATATATACAGAGAAACATGGAAAAGAGATCTTTAAAGCTGTAGTTTAAACCATGAGGTGAAGATTGAAGTGGGACTTTCACAGTATGAAACGACACTGAATCTCTTACAGTGGGAATGAACTCCTGTATTACTTGTGCAATTTCCCTCTTGTGTAAACTAGAGGGAACAACAGCAGAACTCTGCAAAACTGAGGATCCGTTCTACTCTTTCATACTGTCTACAATATTTCTCCGTGTTCTTTAAGTGGAATTCACATTCACATAACAGGACATTTTGCAGTTTAATAAATCCTTGGATGTCAAAAAAAAAAAAGAATACTGGAGTGGGCAGCCATTCCCTTCTCCAGAGGATCTTGCCAACCCAGGGATCAAACCCGGGTGTCCTGCATTGCAGACAGATTCTTTACCATTGAGCTACATTAGACTGTTGGCCATTAGTAAATAATTCCGCAGCAATCATAATAGGAGCTGTGGACATAGAGCTCAACTAGAGAAACAGAACCAATAAGAAATATATATTAATAAATTAACAGCAAGTCATTAGCTTACAAAATAGTGGGGACTGTCTAAGCCAAGTGCAAAATCCTTAGAGTTGTCTGTTAGGAAATGTAGTCTGTAACTCATTGATAGGGAAAAACCTACTGTCCAGAGGTGGAATTTCATTTGCCTCTGACTTTGACTACACTTTTAAAGATCCTTGTGGTTACTTTGATCCCACCTGGATAATCTTCTCAAGTCATATCATATTACTTAATCATATCAGCATGTAAATACCTTGTTGGGAGATGGGTGGAGAGAACTATTCTCTCTACAATAATAGTTAACAGTAACAATAAACATAGAACGTAGGAAACAAAGATTAAATTCACCAAATTTTCTGATTTTCTTGAATACAGATACTGAAAATGATTTTCAACTATAATGGAAAAAAATGGCAGCATCAAGCTTTTCATAGTTTTGCCAAACTATCAAAAATACAGTATTTGTTTTGATCTACCTGTTAAGAAAAAAAAAAAAAAAAAAAAGAGTTTGTAGTATTGTATATAGTGGGAAAGATTTAGTAAGAAAAAGCCAGTTTTATATCAACCATAAGGAGACCAAATTATAAAAAAGTTATAAGCATACAAAACCATAACCCACCTGGAAAAATGAAAAATCCACAGATACTCAAGGGATCATCTCAAGTTTCCAAATGAAAAATAATTTTAGATGCAGTAGATGTTTATATCTTCCACTGAACTGAATTTCTCAAGAGAGCATAAATGATTTTTTTAATGCAATTATATCCTTTGGAGCTTCACCAGAGCTTATCTTTTTACTAGTCCAATTTCCGTATGTGCCATATGACAGGAAAAAAAAAAAAAAAAAATCGAATGATCTGCAAGGTTATTCTTCAACAGTGAAGAAAACTGTATGTTCTATTAAAAACAAATGTAGCAAAACAAAAGCTACAAAAAGAAAGAACAGAGTAAAATAAAGGATATTTTAAGAAAAATTATATATATATATATAACCAGTAGATATAACCAGTATATATATATATATATATATATATATATATATATATATATATAACCAGTAGATAAACAGAGCAACAAAAGATATAAAATAATATTGAATCAGTAATGACAGAATCAGTACTAGTAAATTAAATCAGTACTGATCAAATATTTTGCTGAATATGTGCAAAAGTTTGCCAAGTTTAAACCTGTAGAGTGGTTAAAACCATGAGTGGTAATTTTTTGAAAAGACAGTTTTGTATTGTGATTTCAAACCCTTTAAATTTTATCTTAGGAATACCTTAGATGCAGGTTCTGGTACTGCTTTACATGTGTCTTCCCTTTCTTGTTGGGATATTAAGACACATTCCCCATTTCTACACTTAACTCCATCCAATCATAAAAAGCAAAATTCTAGTATCTTTACTTGTTGGCTTCCCCCATGGTTCAGTGGGTAAAGAATCCACCTGCAATTCAGTAAACCCAGGAGACACGGGTCTTATCTCTGCATCAGGAAGATCCTCTGGAGAAGGAAATGGCATTTTACTCTAATATTCTTGCCTGAAAAATCCCATTGACAGAGAAGCCTGGCTACAGTCCATGGGGTTGCAAAGAGTAGGACTTTACTGAATGGACATGACTCTTTTTACTGTTGATATATTTTCTTACCTATCTACTTACAGACTTTGGTCACCCTCTTGTTATATATCACTGCTATACTTTATTACAACACATAAATATTCTAGCAATAGTGAGGGCAGAGGTCTTTGGTGCCATGTGAGTAACTAAATGTCACAAATTGTGTCTTAATTATTTTTAATCCCTAATCACTCATCATAGCATCAGGGGCAGAGTAGGATCTCCCACAGTATTTCTAAATAATATATACATATAATGCATAAGCTTGTGGTTGTGATGTTTAATACGTTAGCTCTGTCTACAGATAAAATACTGGAGGCATGTTATTGTTATAATAAGAACTAGTATAGTTATCAGAAAGGGATAGGAGAAAATAATAATAAACTGTGGTCCTCATTTAGGTTTAAATATTTAAAAGAATATAAAATTTTCAACTATTTGTAGACTTTATATGAAATATTCAATTATCTTATTCCTCAGGTGAAATCTGATAAAGAATGAAAAATTCATCACATATAATTTACAGCAGTGTTATAATGCAAAATAAATATTCTGACATCTAAAAATAATATGGGTAACAAAATGCTTAGTTAGTTTTATTATGTTCTTCTACTAATCGTTCATTGTACTAATATTTTATGTATGATTCTGTTTATTTTGATTCATCAAAACAATTGTGAATAGTAGTTATTATGTCTCTTTTATAGATGAGAATGCATGTGCTTTGAGTCCTACACTTAGAACTGGCAGAACTAAAATTCACCCAAACTTTGCCCAAGACCAAAATTATGCCTTCCCGTCAGGACATACCTATCACAGCATCACTTTCATTATATCCTTTACTCAGCAAGGCTTTTAAAGAAAGCAAGCATACAAATTCAATTTGAGTCTTATTTTCCATACTGATAACTGTGTTAGATGAATTGGTTAGCATTATCCTTTACATTGTTCTTCACTGTTGTCAGGATTATGTGTTATATATAAACTATTTATGAAATCTAAAGAGTTTTAGATTCCAAAATTTGTGTCAAAAATAATCTCCCAGCTTTCAGTTTCTTTATATGATGGATTTTTTTAAAGAGAGAAACTCCACTGAAGTAAATATTTTTCTTCATGTGCTTTTCTTACTGCATCTATTTTCTCTGTCATTCCCAAGAATCTTAAAGAATATGTTCTTTGTTTCACCACTGATTGAACTCAAATGTAGACTCTTTCTCATTCACCTGAACATTCTTTGTCTAGTTTCTTTTACCAGCTGTATTCTTTTTCTAGGAAACAATCCTCTGTGCAGTGAATCCTTTGAATGGGGTCACTGGTAGCAGGCAGGTAGTTAGCCAATTTAAGACAAATTACACATCCTCCATGATGATTTTCACCTTAGTTCTCATAGATAAGACTCCTGAGATTTCACTTACTATGGATAATACAGAGGAAGAAAATGTCAAATATGTAGACTCTCTAATAACTCATGTAAGCACTGAGGCTCCCTTTTCTGTGTGGCTAATGCAACTATTACTCATCCTAATAAAATTTTAGTCATATTCAGTTGTATTTAATTATTTCTTTGCAATGGAGTATGCAAACCTGGAAAGAAGCTTTCTCTGTCAGGGGTATATCCTTAATGCTAAACAAAACTCTGCACCTGTTACCTGATCCACACATTTATTAAATTAGTGAATACTTTTAATTATGAAAAGATCTAAGGTATGGATGTCTAATAATACAATACATGGCAATTAAATTCCTTATTAGTTGTGAGTAAAGCTAAAGAAAAATCACATCTGGAAGGACAATCAGTCTCTGGAATTGTCATCTTTTGTCCTGGAACATCTAAAACAGCACTTGGGCTTATGAAGAAATACAAACTAAATAATTTATCTTTTCTAAATTCCTTCAGTAGTTTAAAATAAACCCTATTCTATTGAATTGCAAAAAGAGCTATGCTGATGCTTGCTGCTGCTGCTGCTAAGTCACTTCAGTCATGTCTGACTCTGTGCAACCCCATAGACGGTAGCCCACCAGGCTCCCCCGTCCCTGGGATTCTCCAGGCAAGAACACTGGAGTGGGTTGCCATTTCCTACCTGACTATTAAAGTGGAAAATGCATGTCAGAAGTTTTTAGTTATTGAGAATTTTAGTATCCTGTGAAATATTCACCTGAAAATAACTATACAAGGAAATAAATTACAGAAATATGATCTGTTTTAAGCCTAATCATCTAGAATGTGTTTTATTTATTATGTTCATCTATATTACAAAATGGAATTTAAAAAAAAACAAATAAAAATGGTCATACAGTAAAAATGTTGGGAGCTTAAATATATGCACACACACACACACACATACACACACACACATATAATTTCTTAAGAGGCAAGGTCAATTATAGAACAACTTAAACATGTCTAACTTGATTAAACAGGTGTGATACATTTCAAATAATATTTTTCATGAAATACTCTCCAAAAACTATGAATTTATTGAGGACCCTTCTTTAACGGAATTAAGAAGAAATGTAAGCAAAAACCAACAGCACTCTTTTCAATTGCTGGAAGACTATCCCCTAAAAATTGTGGGAGTAGTATTTATTATGTATTATCTATAGATATGACACACTCTGAAGTTTAACCTACATTATTGATATTTTCTGTCACTTTGTGAATTCCAGACAATTAAAAATAAAAAATTAGTCAAAGTCTCTATTAGTGTTTCCTGATTTCTAGGGCATAAATACTCACATCATGGTTGGTTTGAAGCTACTAATAATGTCACTGGACCCAAAGTTTGGAAGAACTGCATATTATCATGCTATTTTTCAAGCATTTTCATCATAAAGATAAACATAGTTAACCTCAATACCATAGATTATAACAGAATGTAGTAAGTGGTGTGTTGAATATTTATTACATGTATTTTTAATATACTGTTTAATTATAAATTATGCTACACATTTTAAAATAATGGTGGTATTTAACAACTGGTTTTATACGTTTCTGAAAAACTAAAAATAAGCATTTGTGAGGTGATAAAATCTGGATTAAGACTACCATTGTTAGCGTTTCATACAGCAGAATATCAAAGACTGGCTTGTAATGTTGGAAAGGTAGTGATCTGCAAGTATTCTCCAGACACTGATAAAGAAAGTGGCTAAAGAATTCCCTTAGGATATCTTCAGAGTCACTTGGAATGCAAGGAGATCAAGCCAGTCTGTCTTAAAGGAAATTAACTGAATATTCATTGGAAGGACTGTTGCTGAAGCTGAAGCACCAACTCTCTGGACACTTGATGCAAAGAGCCAATTCACTAGAGAAGACATTGATGCTAGGAAAGAATGAGGGCAGAAGAGAAGGGGGCAACAGAGGATGAGTTATTTAGATGGCGTCATGAACTCAGCAAACTGAGAGACAGCGGAAGACAGAGGAGTCTGGCAAGAGGCAGGCCATAGCATTGCAAGGAATTGGACATGACTTGGTGACTGAGAAACAAGTCAGTAGTGAGTAGAACCAGCACAGATGATAAGTTCACATCACTGATACTCTGAACCAAGATGGAGGAACAGGAACCAGTTTTACCCTCTTGACTGAAACAACTTAAAAACTGAACTAAAATGCCTGAAAAAGCATACTTTTAATTATTAGTCACCAAGCACTGTCAGGTAGTGAGCTCTGAGAAAATCAGGGGAAGAAAAGATGAACTTCATGATTTTCCCAGCCTTCAGCCTAGGAAGAGTTATCAGGCCACGGTGAAGAGAGAGAAAGCTTACGCAGAATATGGAAGTCTCTTTGACTTGGAAACATGGAGTTGGGGATCCACAGAATCCGAGATATCTAGAGTTCACAGAAGCAAGAAGAGAGAGTGTGGCACAGAGAATATTGGTGATCTTCACAGTATTCCTCTCAAATATTCATCTGAACACTAATCAGTGTATATGTGAGGATATAATTGATGGCCAGAAAAATAAACTAATAGAAAGATTGGAAGGAGTATATCCCCAGTTCATACAGGGACAAAGTGGGGGGGGGGGGTGGTGGTGGTGGAATGTGTTCCCATTAGCCCAAGGGAAAAACTCATAATTCATAGAGAATCCATTAGACTAAGGATTTTTGCATCTGTGGTTGGTAGAAGTTAACTTAGACTAAAATTCACTGCCATTCAGCAGACCTCTGTTTGATCCCCAGGTCAGGAAGATCCCCTGGAGAAAGAAATGGCAACCCACTCCAGTATTCTTGCCTGGAGAATACTCCATGAACAGAGGAGTCTAACAGGCTACAGTCCATGGGGTTGCAGAATCCAACACGACTATGCGACTATCACTCACTCACTCAAAATTTACTATGGACTCACCTAAAAAGCTTTAAAAACAGATACCCAGAAGAATTAAACTGTTTCCCTGGTGGCTCAATGGTAAAGAATTCATCTGACAATGCAGGAAATACAGATCCAATCTCTGGTCTGGGAAGATCCCCTAAAGAAGGAAATGGCAACCCACTCCAATATTCTTGTCTGAAAAATCCTGTGGAGAGATTAACCTGGCAGGCTACAGTCCATGGCATTTCAGAGTCAGACATGACTTAGTGACTGTACAACAACTGCAAAAATTACATAACTATATCCCAGAACAAGCCTTCAGAGTAATAAAGGAACATAAAAAATGCCCAGCTCTAAACAAGGTAAAATTCTCATATTGGGTATTTCATAAAAATTACAAGGCATGAAAAGGCAGGAAATTATAATTTACAGTGAACAACAAGAAAAAAATTCAATACAAGTCACCCATAAGTGACACAGAAAATACTGGATGAGAACATCTAACAGTGATTATAACTGTAATCCATATTTGAAGAAGCTACAGAAAGGATTGGATATGTTAAATGGAGACATTAAAAATACACTTAAAAAGAGACCAAATCAAAATTCTATAAACAACAACTAAAATGTCAGTGATGAAAAACATTGTGTGTGAGGTTAACTATATACTAAATATTTCAGAAAAAAATAGTAGGTTTGAAGTACAACAGATATATATATCTGTTCAAGGATAACAATAGAAACTCTTGAATGATAGCAACAGAAACTCTTTGAAGTGAGATATGCATGTAAATAACTTGTAAAAGAAAGAAGATTGCATCAGTGAACTGTGGCACAACTATGAGCAGTCAAATACATGTATAATTGAAGTCTTCAGGGAATGTGGGGCAAAAAAAAAAAAAAAAATAGAGGCTGAAAAATTTTTACAAAGAGATCCAAAAGCTTTAAGAACTCCAAGCACAAGAAAAGCTCTAAGAACTCCAAATACAGGAAGCATTCATTAATCTGCTCAAATTCAGTTGCTCAGTCATGTCTGACTTTTTGAGACCCCATGGCCTGCAGCATGCCAGGCCTCCCTGTCCATCACCAACTCCCAGAGTTTACGCAAACATGTGTCCATTGAGTCGGCGATGTCATGCAACCATCTCATCCTCTGTCGTTCCTTTCTCCACCCATTTTCAATCTTTCCCAGCATCCGGGTTTTTTCCAATGAGTCAGTTCTTTGCATCAGGTGGGCAAAGTATTGGAGTTTCAGCTTCAGCATCAGTCCTTCCAATGAATATTCAGGACTGATTTCATTTAGGATGGACTAGTTGGATCCCCTTGCAGTCCAAGGGACTCTCAAGAGTCTTCTCCAACACCACAGTTCAAAAGCATCAAGTCTTTGGCGCTCAGCTTTCTTTATAGTAGGACTTCCCACGTGGCTCAGTGACAAAAAAAAAAAAAAAAAAAATTACCTGCCAATTCAGAAGACGAAAGAGATGTGGGTTCAATCCCAGGGTCAGGAAGACCTTCTGGAGTAGGAAATGGCAACCCACTCCTGTGGACAGAGGAAACCGGCAGATTACAGCCCACAGGATAGCAAAGAGTCAGACATGACTGAGCACCACCACCATACCATTTCTTTATTATCCAACTCAAATATCCATACATGACCACTGGAAAAAAAATCATAACTTTGACTAGATGGACATTTGTTGGCTAAGTAATGTCTCTGCTTTTTAGCATGCTGTCTGCTGCTGCTGCTGCTAAGTCACTTCAGATGTGTCCGACTCTGTGCGACCCCATAGACAGCAGCCCACCAGACTCCTCTGTCCCTAGGATTCTCCAGGCAAGAACACCAGAGTGGGCTGCCATTTCCTACTCCAATGCATGCATGCATGTTAAGGCTCTTCAGTCGTGTCTGACCCTGCGTGACCCCATGGACAGGAGCCCACCAAGCACCTCTGTCCATGGGGCTCTGCATGGAAGAATACTGGAGTGGGTTGCCATTTCCTTCTTCAAGTATGCTGTCTAAGTTGGTCATAACTTTTCTTCCAAGGAGCAAGAGCCTTTTAAGTTCATGGCTGCAGTCAAAATCTTCAGTGATTTTCGAGCCCCCCCCGGATAAAGTCTCTCACTGTTTCCACTGTTTCCCCATATATTTGCCTTGAAGTGATGGGACCAGATGCCATGATCTTAGTTTTCTGAATGTTGAGCTTTAAGCCAGCTTTTTCACTCTCCTCTTTCACTTTCATCAAGAGGCTCTTTAGTTCTTCTTCACTTTCTGCCATAAGGGTGTGGTCATCTGCATATCTGAGGTTATTGATATTTCTCCCAGCAATCTTAATTCCAGTTTGTGCTTCATCCAGTCCAGCATTTCTCATGGTATACTCTGCATATAAGTTAAATAAGCAGGGTGACAATATACAGCCTTGAAGTACTCCTTACAATTTGGAACCAGTCTCTTGTTCCATGTCCAGTTCAAGCTGTTGCTTCCTGACCTGCATACAGATTTCTCAGGAGGCAGATCAGGTGGTCTGGTAGGCCCATCTCCTGAAGAATTTTCCACAGTTTGTTGTCATCCACATAGTCAAAGGCTTTGACATAGTCAATAAAGCAGAAGTAGATATTTTTCTGGAACTCTCTGGTTTTCTCATTGATCCAACAGATGTCAGCAATTTGATCTTTGGTTCCTCTGCCTTTTCTAAAATCAGCTTAAACATCTGGAAGTTCACAGTTCATGTGCTGTTGAATCCTGGCTTGGATAATTTTGAGCATTACTTTGCTAGTGTGTGATATCAATGCATTTCTTCAGTAGTTTGAGCATTCTTAAAAAAATGAATTCAGTTTTTTTGTTCCTTCTTCCCTAAGTTAAGCTTTATTTTTCATAATTATATCATCCTAGACATGAAATGCAGTGACAGTAGATATCACATCAAAACATTTTACTCTTAATTCAGAACACCACAAGAAGAACTGTAAGAAAAGAAAGAAGCTTTCACAAATTTGTCAAGTGAAAATTGTAGGTAATTTTAAAGTGGGTATTCTTTTTTTTTTTTTTTTTAAACTAAAGGAAGAAAAGTGGCCATAATAATTCTGCAATGGAAACATAAAAATAGTACAGTCCATAACTCCAGGAGTTATCAGTTCTCTTCACTGTGTGATGCAGTAGAAACCTAACAAATAAAACATTTATGCAAAAAAAAAAAAAAAAAAAACAAAAAAAAAACAGTATAATGAGCTAATTGGAATTCAAGTTATCATATAGAACATTCAAATAATGAACACTAATTTAATGATGTATCACTTAATATCTTGTCACAAATATTAAAATTTAACAAAATGGTGTGCATATAATGGCATATCTGGTATACTTATGGATTTTTATAATTCTCAATCTAGTGAAAAATTAAAATTATTTGAGAGGTGATAAAAACAGAAATAATACCATCATAACAGCACATGATAACATGGTTTCTATGATATTCCTACTGTCAGTCACTCAGTCGTGTCTAACGCTTTGTGATCCCATGGATTTTGCCCGCCAATCTTCTCTGTCCATGGGATTCTCCAGGCAAGAATACTAGAGTGGGTTTCCATTCCCTTCTCAGGGGATCTTCTCACCCCAGGGACTGAACCCTGGTCTCCGACATTGCAGGCAGATTCTTTAACATCTGAGATATTGGGGCAGCTCATGATATTCTTAATTATTGAACCATTTCATAGGGAACAAAATTTCCCTTCAATAAAACAAGTTTTGCCCCTCTTATGCTACATAATCACAAGGAAACATTTCAAGTACTTCAAAATATATTAGACAAGTCTTCTAATGTACTTGAGACATTTTGAGGAAGATACAGAAAAAAATAGGTAATTAACATACAAACCTTAAAGAAAAATAAAAGTCTGGAAAATAGACTAGAAATAATAATGACTATAATAATGAATTGTGCTTTGCTGTTTTTTTTTTTGTTTTTTTTTTTTTGAATGAAGAGTAGAATGTCCTTAATCTCCAAAGAACTGCCCTACAATTTTATGCATCTTCATACTTACTAAAATAAGGTAATAACATAATTCACTTTAAAATTACCTTTGGATGTGTTTATTAATAGAAACAGTGTAATCCACAGAGTGCCTCTTCAAGTCAAAAGGTGTGTGTGATGGACATAACTGTTTTATTTTGTAGAGACTAAAAATAGTATAATTTCATGTTTACATTAAACTATGTAGACTATAAAATAATGTATGTTAAACTGGAATTGAAATAAAAATATATAATAAACTGGAAATGAATTTCTGAATTTAACTTCATGGGAAAGGACAACTAATCTATTGGTTTTGGCAGTCATGAGAAGGAAAGTTTATTTAGGGTTTACTAGATACCAGATGCTGGTGTTAATGCTGTTTGTGTAATATTATGTCTTCAGTTCAGTTCAGTGGTTCAGTAGAGTCCAACTCGTTCTGACCACATGGACAACAGCATGCCAGGCTTCCCTGTTCATCACCAACTCCTGGAGCTTGCTCAAACTCATGTCCGTCGAGTCGGTGATGCCATCCAAACATCTCATACACTGTCATCCTCTCATCCTCCTGTCTTCAATCTTTCCTAGCATTAGGGTCCTTTCAAATGAGTCAGTTCTCCACATCAGGTAGCCAAACTATTGGAGTTTCAGCTTCAGCATCAGTCCTTCCAATAAATATTCAAGACTGATTTCCTTTAGGATGGACTGGTTGGATCTCCTTGCAGTTCAAAGGACTCTCAAAAGTCTTCTCCAATGCCATAGTTCAAAAGTATCAGTTTTTGGCACTCAGCTTTCTTTATGGTTCAACTCTCACATCCATACATGACAACCAGAAAACTATAGCTTTGACAAGACAGACATTTGTTAGCAAGTAATGTCTTGGACCACACCCTTGTTTAACTGAACAAGACTATGACCCATGCCGTGTAGAGCCACCCAAAATGGATAGGTCATGGTGGAGAGTTCTGACAAAACGTAGTCCACTGGAGAAAGGAATGGCAAACCACTTCATTATTCTTGCTTTGAAATCCTCATGAACAGCATGAAAAGACAAAAAGAGAGGACACTGAAAGATGAACTCCCCAGGTTGGTAGGTGCCCAATATGTTACTGGAGATCAGTGGAGAAATAACTCCAGAAAGAATGAAGAGATGGAGCCAAAGCAAAAACAACACCCAGTTGTGGATGTGACTAGTGATAGAAGCAAAGTCCGATGCTATAAAGAGCAGTATTGCACAGGAACCTGGAATGTTAGATCCATGAATCAAGGTAAATTGGAAGTGGTCAAACAGGAGATGGCGAGTGAACATCGACATTTTAAGACTCAGAGAACTAAAATGGACTGGAATGCGTGAACTTAACTCAGATGACCATTATATCTACTACTGTGGGCAAGAATCCCTTAGAAGAAATTGAGTAGCCATCATAGTCAACAAAAGAGTCTGAAATGCAGCACCTGGATGCAATCTCAAAAATGACAGAATGATGTCTGTTCATTTCCGTGCAAACCATTCAATATCACACTAATCCAAGTATATGCCCTGACAGTAATGCTGAAGAAGCTGAGGTTGAGTGGTTCTATGAAGACCTACAAGACCTTCTAGAACTAACACCCAAAGAAGATGTTGTTTTCATTATAGGGGACTGGAATGCAGAAATAGGAAGTCAAGAAACACCTGGAGTAACAGGTAAATTTGGCCTTGGAATACAGAATGAAGCAGGGCAAAGCTAATAGAGTTTTGCCAAGAGAACGCACTGGTCATAGCAAACACCCTCTTCCAACAATACAAGAGAAGACTCTACACAAGAACATCACCAGATGGTCATTACAGAAATCAATTTAATTATATTCTTTGTAGCCAAAGATGGAGAAGCTCTATACAGTCAGCAAAAATGAGACAAGGCACTGACTGTGGCTCAGATCATGAATTCCTTATTGCCAAATTAAGACTTATATTGAAGAAAGTAGGGGAAACCACTAGACCATTCAGGTATGACCTAAATTAACTCACTTATGATTATACAGTGGAAGTGAGAAATGGATTCAAGGGATTAGATCTAATAGACAGAATGCCTAAAGAACTATGGACAAAGGTTCATGACACTGTACAGGAGACAGGGATTAAGACCATCCCCAAGAAAAAGAAATTCAGAAAGGAAAATGGCTGTCTGAGGTGGCCTTACAAATAGCTGTGAAAAGAAGAGAAGCCTAAAGCAAAGGGGAAAAGGAAAGGTATACCCATTTGAATGCAGAATTCCAAAGAATAGCAAGGAGAAAAAAGAAAGCCTTCCTCAATGATCAATGCAAAGAAATAAAGGAAAAAAATGGAATTAGAAAGACTAGAGATCTCTTCATGAAAATTAGAGATACCAAGGGAACATTTCATGCAAAGATGGGCACAATAAAGGACAGAAATGGTATGGACCTAACAGAAGCATAAGATATTAAGAAGAGGTGGCAAGAATACACCAAAGAACTATACAAAAAAGATCTTCATGACCCAGATAATCATAATGGTGTGATCCCTCACCTAGAGCCAGACATCCTGGAATGTGAAATCAAGTGGGCCTTAGGAAGGATCACTACCAACAAAGGTAGTGGAGGTTATGGAATTCCAGTTGAGCTATTTCAAATCCTGAAAGATGATGCTGTGAAAGTGCTACACTCAACATGCAAGCAAATTTGGAAAAAGCAGCAGCCAAAGGACAGGAAAAGGTCAGTTTTCATTCCAATTCAAAAAAAAAAAAAGGCAAAACAAGAGAATGCTCAAACTACTGCACAATTTCACTCATTTCACATGCTTATAAAGTAATGCTCAAAATTCTCCAAGCCAGGCTTCAGCAGTATGCGACCTGTGAACTTTCAAATGTTCAAGCTGAATTTCAAAAAGGCAGAGGACCCAGAGATCAAATTGCCAACATTCATTGGATCATCAAGAAAACAAAAGAAGTTCCAGAAAAAAATCTACTTCTGCTTTATTAACTATGTCAAAGCCTTTGACTGTGTGTATCATGACCCACTGTGGAAACTTCTTAAAGAGATGGAATACCAGACCAACTGATTTTCCTCTTGAGAAATCTGTATGCAGGTCAGGAAGCAACAGTTAAAACTGGACATGGAACAACAGACTGGTTCCAAATTGAGAAAGGAGTCTGTCAAGGCTGTATATTGTCACCCTGCTTATTTAATTTATATGCAGAGTACATCATGAGAAACGCTGGGCTGGATAAAGCACAAGCTAGAATCAGGATTTCTGGGAGAAATGTAAATAACCTCAGATATGAAAATGACACCGCCTTTATGGCAGAAAATGAAGAACTAAAGAGCCTCTTGATGAAAGTGAAAGAGGAGAGTAAAAAAGTTGGCTTAAAGCTCAACATTCAGAAAACTAAGATCATGGCTTCTGGTCTGATCACTTCATGGCAAAGAGATGGGGAAACAATGGAAACAGTGACAGACTATTTTGGTGGGGCTCAAAAATCACCGCAGATGGTGACTGCAGCAGTGAACTTAAAAGAGGCTTGCTCTTTGTAAGCAAAGGTATGACCAACCTAGATAGCATATTAAAAAGCAGTGACATTACTTTGCCAACAAAAGTCCATCTAGTGAAAATATGTTTTTTCCAGTAGTCATGTAGGGATGAGAGAGTTGGGCCATAAAAAAAGCTGAGTGGCAAAAAGGTGATGCTTTTGAACTATGGTGTTGGAGAAGACTCTTGAGCATCCATTGGACTGCAAGGAGATCCAACCAGTGAACCATAAAAATAATCAGTCCTGAATATTCATTGGAAGGACTGATGCTGAAGCTGAAACTCCAATAATTTGGCCATCAGATGTGAAGAACTAACTCATTGGAAAAGACCCTGATATTGGGAAAGATTGAGGGTGGGAGGTTAAGGGCACAACAGAGTATGAGGTGTTTGCATGACGTCACTGACTCAGTGGCCATGAGTTTGAGTAAACTCCTGAGTTTGTGATGGAAAAGGAGGCCTGGCATGCTGCAGGCAATGGGGTCACAGAGAGTTAGACTTGACTAAGCAACTGAACTGAGCCTAACTGAATGTCTCTGATTTTAATAAGCTGTCTAGTTTGCTCACAGCTTTTCTTCCAAGGAAAAGGAGTCTAAGTTCATGGCTGCAGTCACCATTGGCAGTGATTTTCAAGCCCCCCCCAAAATAAAGTCTGTCTCTGTTTCCATTGTTTCCCCATATATTTGCCATGAAGTGATGGGACCAGATGCCATGATATCAGTTTTCTGAATGTTGAGCTTTAAGCCAAATTTTTCACTCTTTTCTTTCACTTTCATCAAGAGGCTCTTTAGTTCTTCTTCACTTTCTGCTATAAAGGTGTTATCATCTTCGTATCTGAGGTTGTTTATATTTCTCCTGGCAATCTTGATCCCAGTTTGTGCTTCATCTAGCCCAGCATTTCACATGATGTATTCTACATATAAGTTAAATAAGCAGGGTGACAACATACAGCCTTGAAGTACTCCTTTCACGATTTGGAACCAGTCTCTTGTTCCATGTCTAGTTCTAACTGTCGTGTCCTGACCTGCATACAGATTAGTCAGGAGGCAGGTCAGGTGGTCTTGTATTCCCATTTCTTGAAGAACTTTCCACAGTTTGTTGTTATCCACACAGCCAAAGGCTTTGGCATAATCAATAAAGCAGAGTAGATGTGTTTCTGGAACTCTCTTGCTTTTATGATGATCCAATGAATGTTGGCAATTTGATCTGTGGTTCCTCTGCCTTTTCTAAATCCAGCTCAAATATCTGGAAGTTCTCAATTCATATTCTGTTGATTCCTCACTTGAAGAATTTTGAATATTTTTTTTTTACAAGCATGCGAGATGAGGGCAGTTGTGTGTTAGTTTGAGCATTCTTTGACATTGTCTTTCTTTGGGACTGGAATGAAAACTGACCTTTTCCAGTCCAGTGGCCATGGCTGAGTTTCCCAAATTTGCTGTCATATTGAGTGCAGCACTTTCACAGCATCATCTTTTAGGATTTGAAATAGCCCAGCTGGAATTCCATCACCTCTATTAGCTTTGTTGGTAGTGATGCTTCCTAAGGCTCATTTGACTTCACATTCCAGGATGTCTTGCTCTAGGTGAGGGATCACACCATTTTGGTTATCTATGTCTTGAAGATCTTTTTGTATAGTTCTTCTGTGTATTCTTGCCACCACTTGTTAATATCTTCTGCTTCTGTTAACTCAGTACAGTTTCTGTCTTTTATCGTGCCCATCTTTGCATGAAATGTTCCCTTGGTATCTCTAATTTTCTTGAAGTGATCCCTAGTCTTTCCAATTCTATTGTTTTCCTCTATTTTTTTGCATTGATCACTTGGGAAGGCTTTCTTATCTCTCCTTGCTATTCTTTGGAGCTCTGCCTTCAGATTGATATATCTTTCCTTTTCTCCTTTAGCGTTTGCTTCTCTGCTTTTCTCAGCTATTTGTGAGGCCTACTCAGACAACCATTTTGCGTTTTTAAATTTCTTTTTCTTGGGGATGGTTTTGATCTCTGCCTCCTGTACAATGCTATGTACCTTGTCCATAGTTCTTCAGGCACTCTGTGTATCAGATATAATCCCTTGAATCCACTTTTCACTTGCACTGTATAATCATAAGGGATTTGATTTAGGTTATACCTGAATGGTCTAGTGGTTTTCCCTACTTTCTTCAAGTTAATATCACAGATAATATTCACAAAAACCTAAACGATTGAGAGTCCCTTGGACTGCAAGGAGATCCAACCAGTCCATCCTAAAGGAGATCAGTCCTGGGTGTTCATTGGAAGGACTGATGCTAAAGCTGAAACTCCAATACTTTGGCCACCTCATGCGAAGAGTTGACTCATTGGAAAAGACCCTGATGATGGGAGGGATTGGGGGCAGGAGGAGAAGGGGATGACAGAGGATAAGATGGCTGGATGCCATCACTGAATCGATGGACATGAGTTTGAGCAAATTCCGGGAGTTAGTGATGGACAGGGAGGCCTGCATGCTGTGATTCATGAGGTCGCAAAGAGTCGGACATGATTGGGCAACTGAAGTGCACTGAACTGAACTGAAGCCATTGATGCTATTTTTATTCTCCCATATTTTGATGAGGAAGCTGTGACATAGAGATGAAATCGTCCAAATGTACTTATCTAATGAAAGCAGAACTGGAATTCATACACAGCAATGGGAATCTAGATGCCATACATTCCACTACACTAAAGTACCCTGTAAGCTCTGTGTGTAGTGAATCCAAGTGGATCAGTCATGCACTCTTCTTCCCATTGATTGATTAGTCCTCCGACTGTTGTGTGTCTGTTACTATATTCCAGTGTCACACAAAATAGTTTACTTTCATCTGATACTTACCTTCACTATTAAATTGAAAAAAAAAAAAAACACAACACAACCAATGTAGGATAATTTAGTAAAGCATTCTTTCATTTGTAGAAGAAAATTATCGAGTTTATATTATATGAAAGATGTAATTTGTAATGTTGTTAAAATTATTTCTTGTACTTGTCCTGAAGTTATTTATGAGTAGTGAATGTTGAGCAGTCTGTCAGAATACTCTTCTCACATTTACCATTCCCCCTTCCACCAAATCAAATTTGAAAATTCTACTTTTTATGATATCACCTTTCTTGACTACTTTGAGCACCACTGTACTTAGTCATTCAGCCACGTGTGACTCTCTGTGACCTCGTGGTCAGTGGCCCACCAGGCTTCACTGTGGGCTTGCTCCTCTCTAGCGTCTCTCCAGGCAAGAATACAGGAGTGGGTTGCCATGCCCTCCTCCAGGGAATCCTGCCAACCCAGGGGTTGAATCCTAGTCTCCCATATTGCAGACAGTTTCTTTTCTGTCTGAGCCACCACGGAAGCACACTAATTCTTTTTGTTTCATCGAAGTAGTATTTTAAATATATTTTTAAAGATTTCTTTAAAAATAATGTGTTCTTACAATAAATAAACAGTATAGACGTATGTAAAATACCTTAAATAAACTTCCTATGCCTGTTTTCTATCTTAATTTAACTCCCTGAAGTTAAGCTATGTTCATAGGTTAGTATTTTTACTACAAATGAACCAATGACAAAACAAAATTTTAAAGTATACACAAACATATCTCTTTTTTAAAAATTTATTTATTTTAATTGAAAGTTAATTACTTTACAGTATTATAATGGCTTTTGCCATATATCAACATATCTTTAATGTATACATAACCATATTGGTTATATGGTTAATATTTTTTGGTTTACTAGTAAAAATACCAACTAGAAAGTGAGATCAATTAAAATAAGAAATTTCATCAAGCTCCTAGAGACATTTTTAGTGTTTAACAAAGTGTGTATATTTATTTAAATAAGTATATCAATTCATGATTTCATTAAGTACACAAATGCATACACACAAACACACACACTGACTTTATTTGAAAATAAATCATCAATTTGAATAAAATGTCAATCTCTCTTTACAAATAGCAAGGTTGTCCAGAATTTATGCATTTTTTACCTTTCCTTTGGGAAATGGTTATAATAGTAACTATGTAAAGGGATCTTAAAATAATGACAATTTTTTTCTTATAAACTGTAAAGTCTTCTACAAACTAAATATTGAATCAACATATTTTCTATAATGATATTAAAACACTTGTAAATATAATTTTATACTTTTATGATTATGGTATGAATATATATATATATATTCATAAGAGGTAACTGTTTTTACCAAGAGATCTCATTGATAAGATACAAGCTGAAATTTATGAAGTGTTTTGATTTTTTTTAGAATAGAGTTCTGAAATTGTTAGCCTAGCAGATTTTTAAATAAAATACTATCAATCATTTACAAAAATGGGATGATAAGCACATCATCAATAAAGTAAACTCTATGCAAGTACTATTCTTGGACTGGTAATCAATTCAAAGCCATTTTCTCTCATAGTGTTTCATATACTTAAGAATTTTTGTTTCTGCATTTTATTGCTGGCTGGGTTATGGACTACTGTATTACCAAACAGGTGTAATTCTTCATGAATGGTACAGTTGACTTCTTCAGGCCATGTTCTCACTTGCAATTTTGTACAACACTCAGTAGTACTGCTGTCTAACATTAATTAAAACATCTGAACTCTTTGTATGATAATTTTTCAATATAGTGCCTCCAATTTATTTCACAGTGAAAGGGCTACAAAAGAGGACAATATCTGAAAGTATTTGAAACTAGGTTTCAGCACAGTGGTAGCTAGTTCACAATTGAGATTATGCTGCATCTTTCTATTTTTCTCTCAGTTATATTTAGCTCCTATAAAAGTCATCCCTGGGAAGATATTTGTGAGGTACAGTTATTTATTCAAAACCCAACTGAACTGATATATCAAAATTTTATATTTTTTTCCTCTAAGGTTAATGAATATTTACAAAGTTAATCAAGAATTGATATAATAATTCAGGAAACTTTTGGCATACATTTAGATTTTTTTTTTTGCTCTGAATAATCAAGATTTTTGCTAACATTAATCAAATTCAAAAGGTAATCACTGAACTGTTTATTTTTCACAGTAGAACATGAGAGACTTGGAAAATAAGGAAACGGATGGAGGAAATACCAGAACTATCTGCCCATTGTCGGCTCACATTAGGGGGAAAAGTCATTATCTCCAATAGAAACCAGTGGGCTCTTGCTCATGTACTTACTCAGTAAACTTTTATGCAACATTTACTCTTATTCAGTCAGTATGATAACAACAGAAACACAAAAGTGGCTTAGAGATGGCCCCTATCCTCAAGGAACAAATTCTCTGGGAGACAGACTGAAATAATAAGAAAACAAGTCTTGAAACTGAAAATTAGTTTAACGGTTCAAAGAAGTAGAATGGAAAAAGAAACAACAAATTACCTTGGGTTTCAGAGATGGTTTGAGTTTAATTATAACTTAAAGATTCAATAATTGTTTTTTAAAAAAAAAACTTTATATATTTTAAAAGATTTGAAAGTTTCACCTAAGTCATGGGCTTCCCTGGTAGCACAGATGGTAAAGTGTCTTCCTATAACATAGGAGACCCAGGTTCGATCCCTGGGCCGGGAAGGTCCCCTGAAGAAGGCAATGGCAACCCACTCCAGTATTCTTGCCTGGAAAATCCCATGGACTGAGGAGCCTGGTAGGCTACAGTCCATGGGGTCGTGAAGAGTCAGAAGAGTCAGACACGACTGAGCGACTTCACTTTCATATATATATATATATATATATATATATATAGCCACATGGCTTATGGAATTTTAGTTCCCTGGCCAGAGATCCAGCCCTTGGCAGTGAAAGCACGGAGCCCTAACCACTGGACGGCCAGGAATTCTCTGTAATATTTGGCTTTAAAGCCTAACTATGTTTCAATCGGACTTCCCTGCAGGCTCAGTGGTAAAGAATCTACCTGCCAATACAAGAGATGTGGGTTTGATCCTTGGGTCCAGAAGATCCTTTAGATAAAGAAATGGCAATTCTCTCCAGTATTCTTGCCTGGGGGATCCTATGGTCAGAGGATCCATGGTTCACCAAGAGTCAGCCATGACTTAAGGACTAAACAAAAACAACAGTGTTTCCAATGGACCATCATAATGCTATCAGTGAGTAAAAGATTCTCTGGGTAGTTCTATCAAATGAATAAATTATATTAATTATTTATTTTGCATTTTCTAATGTATTGTGTTCTTTTGGAAACAAAATGCTGTGTTCACATTAATAGAAATGTAGCTCAAGATAAGAAAGAACCTGATAACTGGAAGTGAAAAGCAGATTTTCTGTGAGGAATGAAGAATTGAATTCTAGTCTAAATTTATTGAGGAAAATATATGAATGCTAGTGTTTTTAAGATATTGTATAAAATGTTTACTGTTATTATGTCTCATATCTCACTCTTTTTTTATTACTGACTTTAGGCTATGATATTCATATATGCATTAAAAAAATAATTCAGGTAGGTGCAATAACCTCCAGTCATGCCATCATGGCTGATGTTTTTGTACAATGTCACATATTTTATTTTCTTATACATGTATATTATGTATATTGTATATAGGAAGCAAAATAAATGCTAGTAAAAACATCTTATTCTCTGTCTCTCTTTTTCTCTCACTTTCTTGTTCTCATTATAATTGCTTCTGTTCATCCAACAGTGATGCATGAAATAAACACACTGTTCTTTACTCTGTGGGGGAGGGGGCTTCCCTGGTTGCTCAGATGGTAAAGATTTCATCGGCAATGATGAGAAAAACTGAATCCAGAATTTGAGTTGTCCCACTGTATAAACATAAATCGAATGACTGTGTTTCCCAGTGCTGACAAATGCTGGGGAATGTGAGAAGCATTAATACACCCTGAGATTTAGAAAGGTAAACCCTGGTTTGTAGTGGAGAACTTGAGAAAGCTGAATTTCTGTGCATAAAAATGTGTGAAGAATTTTCACTTTTTAGATTATCAGCCAAGAGAAAGGGAACAGGGAGTCATTCAAGATGGTGAGAGGCTTGGTGCTTCAAACGGAAGAATGAGTAGCAGACAGACTCAGGTCCACAGCTCAGTTCCTAAGTGACTTTGAAGCGTTAGCAAGAACAACATTCAGTATTAAGTACTCTGCTATGGAGTAACATCTCACTATTGTGCCAGATGTCCATAGCATTTAGCTCACACAAACATTTAATTTTGGGTTTGATGAAGGAAGGGGGATGAAAGAGGGAAACGACGTGTTAAAACAGCTGTTGCCTGAACACAGAGGTGGAAATGAAAGAGTCAGAGTAATTGACAGGGGTAGCAGGACCAAGTGACAGGTGAATACCTTTAGAATTTTCCAAAGGTTTTAGGAAGAATGATTATTTACTAAAGCACATGAAATGGCGAGGCAAGTCTGAGCCAATTTTAACAAAATCTTAAAGGCCAGTTTACAAGTTGGAAATCCTGCAGATTAACTGAGAAGTGTCTAATCAGCGCGCGCGCACACACACACACACACACACACACACTCTGTGTCTTTCTCTGTTTCTCTCTCTCTGCGATGGACTGTATTGTGCTGCTCCAACAACCCAAATTCACATGTTTAAGCCTTAACCTCCAATGTGACAGTATTTGGGGATGGGGTCTTTGGGAAATAATTAGGTTTTGATCAGGTCATGAAGATAGAGCCTCACGGTGGGATTATAAGAGACCAGACTCTTATAAGAGACCAGAGGGGTTTCCCCTTTGGTGGCTTGGTCAGTAAAGAATCTGCCTGCAATGTGGGAGGCCCAGGTTTGATGCCTGAGTCGGAAAGATCCCCTGGAGAAGGAAATGGCCACCCACTCCAGTATTCTTGCCTGGAGAATTCCATGGACAGGGGAGCCTGCCAGTCCATGGGGTTGCAAAGAGTTGAACACAACTGAGCAACTAACACTTTCACTTCCAAGAGAGAGAGCTTGTCTCTCTCTCTCTTTTTATTGCTCAATTATGTGAAGACACAGGAGACGTAAGTTGTCCACAAGCCAGGAAGAAAACTCTGACGAGAAAATTTATTGGCTGGTACTTTGATTTTCGACTTCTCAGCTTCCAGAATTATAAGAAATAAATGTTAAAACAGTGTTTAAACCACCCAAGCTAGGGCACTCTGTTAGAGTAGCTCAAACATACTAAGACACAACACACACACACACAAACACACACATAACTCATATATGTTTACAGATAGACAGAGATTTTATGCTACTATTTTCTAAACTTCTGTTTTATTTAATAGGGTATCAATTCATTAAATTGGGGAAGTTACCATGACTTTCTAATGTATCATGTTATAACATTATGTGGATATGTGTAGTTTGTTCACTATACTTTCACAAAATAATTTATTATATATATATTTAATAAAGAAAGCATTATTGTTTAAATATTAACTCATGTTTTTGGTTATTTCCATTAAAATATTTCCCCAGATTTATTAAAGTTGAGCATTTGCAGTCCTTATATTTAATTTGAATATATATTGTACATATGACTATATATTCTAACAGATTATAAACATTGGTATGTGGTATTTTCTCTCCTTCATCTTCAGATTATTTCACATTGACTGCACAGAGTAGATATTTAGCAAACATCTCTTGGATATTGGAGTAATCACTTATTTATACCATGAGACTACCAGCTATTAAGTAATAGTATTTTTTGTTTTTGTTTCTTTCATGAGATATGAGAAAATGTTTATGGCTGTATTAGCAATTTTTATTAAATTTCAATCCACCTTATCTTTTTGTATTTGTACTTATCAGTCAGCTTAACAGTTTTATACCATTAACTCTACTTTCTCTTACAATTAAAAATATAATAAAATAAAGGCATTATTTAAATTACATTCTGAGATGACTTTTCCTAGATTTTTCAACCAAATAAAAATGGTTTCAGAAAACTGCCTGTAAAACAACTTTTTCTTAGTACTTTGATGTGTCTAGGGCTTTACAGTACTTTATGACTGTTTCAACAAAGGTATTAAGCTCTTTGGAGAGATAAAACCAAAGCATTTGAAATCTGAGTGAGCCATATATCATAGGATGCAATTACTAAGTGACATAGTGCAAAGATGCTGTTGATCTATCACTGAAAAAATAAGCAGACAATTTAAATGCAATTGTCTTAATCAAAGATACACACTTTTATTTCAGTGCTAGACTATGTATATACAAAACAAGAAATATGAATCCATATCATAATATTTCACAGGAGTTTGTTGTGGAAAAAGGTTTTAGTGACAGCATTTAGGGCAATTCTATCAATAAAATTTTAAAAAAATATACAACTTTTTTATAGTCATCTAAAAATAGAGTTGTTTCAATCATGGTTCAATTCTGAAAACCACTTAAATGAATATTTCAGTGATACAAGGCATGGTAAGTAAAAACCTAGTGATCTTCTGTTGTCATATAAAGTCATCAATATAAGATTTAAAGAACTTTCCTGATGGGAGAAATATGAGATTCTGAGGCCAACAGACCTTTTGTCTGTGGTACCAGTTGTCAGCAAAGCCTTTTTCATCATGTTATATTGTATTTTGGACTGCTTGCATGTGAGTTTTAAGCTATGCCTTTATGCTAACAGGCCCATGGTGTGCCTGATCAATAGTTCAGCATTTATAATATCAATATTTTCACTTGTTCTAAATCCACTGCTTTTTGGATGATCTGAATATGAGGATCAGCCATGCTTGGGTTTTTCGCTCTACGTGTATTGACTTTATGCTCAATTGAAGTTAGTAAAATTGAAAAACATCCTGTCCTTAGTATCATACCTGTTTTCTTCCTACATTTTCTTTTTCACAGGCTTACTTCCAATAGCCAATCTCTGATGAAATCATATGTGCCTCAACGTAAGGAACAACATTTTTATCTATCACATGTTGAATCCTCCCTATCTCCATTTCATTTACCAAAACAGTTTTATTTTTATCTGTCTGTTTATTCTAGAGCACCTAGCTGTAACAGGTAGGGCAATACAAAAGAATAGAAACTAGAAACTTATTTTAAGTTTATTACAATGTGACTTTATAATAATTCAAATATAACATTTCATACATAAAGCCATGAAGCCATGTATTTTAGCAATACTTTTATAGTTTTTAGATGACACCTCTTTGTGTCTTTTGTAGTCCTACACAAAAATAGTTACATAACTGCTTTACAATAAATTTAGGAAATTAATCCTATACTCATTTCAAAATTAATTTTTAAGAAAAGTATTATTATTAAATAGATAATATAAAGAAAGTAGGCTAGGTTCTCCAGGGTACGTCAGCTTAAATAAGCTAATCTGTTATTTAAAGGGGACCAAGATTAATAGCAATAGCAATGATGATGACAATAATAATAGAGCTCATGCTTACATAGCAATTAACATTCACTGTTCACTGTTCTCAGGGCTTTACATGCATTAACTCAATTAACTATGTCAGGAAGTAGAATGTTATAGATTGTGGTGGTATTCAAAAAATTTCATATATCTACAGTTCATGGCAAAAGTTGCAGGTTTTAAGGCAGGTGGATAACTTTCTGTTTGGTAAAGGACAGATACTGGTGCTCATGATCTCTGGGTTCTGATTAAGTACTGAGCTGTTGCCCTCCTGCGTGTTAGCACTACCAATGGGATGACATCAGCCCTGCAACTTCTAGTGCCTTCATTTGTGGACTTTCTCAGCTACCTCTGTGTGTGCATGCTCAGTTATGTCCAACTTTGAGACCTCATAGAGAACTAGGGAGAGGAATTCACTGACTACCACATAACTGGGGCCAGGTAGCAGGAGGAATTGAAGTGAGAAGAGATTAAAGCAAAGGAGATGCTTTCTGAGAATATCCGTATATATCCGGAGGCCTCTAAGAAATTCTAACATAGATGGAGAGGAAGAGATACAAGAAGCAAGTCTGAAGAGCTAATTGGTTGAGCAAGGTGCCTAGTGTTTGGGAGGACTAAGATTCAAACGTAAAGATGAAGGGTTATTTTTATCAAAAAGGGGGAAATGGCTTCATGAAGATATATGAAGTTTCGTATGTTGGCATCAGTTTTAGTAAATGAGAAGAAAACTTTTGAAAAAATGAAAGGAGGCTAGGACAAAGTAGGAAATGTGGGCAACTGGAGACATTTTATAGAACTGTCATTTAAATAAGTAATTAATAAATGACAAAGTTTAAATCATAGAGAATTACTAATCAATATTAAAGAGTCTCTACTTAGCCTGGAATTCAGGATATTATTATGTCAAATAAAAATTAAATCCAGACTTAGAAATACTGTCACAATAGGGATAGGGGAATTATTGAAATAAGGGGAAAGGGACTGTTGCAATAGTCTGAACAAAGGACATGCAAGTTGTACAAAGTCAGGCATCGATGAGGCAAAATGTCTTGTCTTTTACAAGGAAGAATGAACAAGGTTGGAATAACCAGGTGTGGGAGTGTGGGATTAAACACATTGTGTCTTCAGACATTTGATAGGTGAGTGTTTTTCCTTGAGATAGGTAAATTCTCAAGAGATGCCATTAGGGGGAGATTTTTCTGCATTCATATGCCTACTCAAGAGTAGGTCAAGTCAGTGTCTTTCATAGAGAGGAAACCCTTGGCTAAATTTTGGTTCATATGAGTTAATAAGCATTTTGTACTGCATAGCTACTGAAGGCAACCATTCAGCTAATCATGTATTAGACAAACAATGGGAATTTCAGGATCATGTCTGTCTCTGTTGTAGGTAAGGAAGAGGCTCATTTCATCTGGGATTCTTATTTTAGTCAAAGGGAGATGAATGCTTCTTTGAAAGTAGCTCTTTTCCCGACACAAAGGATGGGAGTATTTCTTAACTGTGGCTGTTTTCCAGGAACACAGGGCTCAGGCAAAGTTCAGAGTTGTCAGATATTGCTTTTATTTAAACTCTCAAATGTCACTGAATTACTAAGAAGAAATGGAGAAAATGTGAACCATGCAGAGAAAGAGAATGGCAAAATGAGGACGATATATATTCTGATGAGGTACATTTTTCCAAAGGTGTGAAGTAATCATAAGTGAATGACTCCCTCCAGAGAGAATTCCAGAAAAAACATCTAATTTTGCTTCATTGACCAGGCAAAAGCTTTTGACAGTGTTGATCACAACAAACCATGGAAAATTCTTAGAGATGGGAATACCAGATCATCTTACCTGCCTCTTGAGAAATGTGTACATAGGTCAAGAAGCAACAGTTAGAACCAGACATAGAATAATGGGCTGGTTCTTAGTTGGGAAAGGAGTATGTCAAGGCTGTATATTGTCACCCTGCTTATTTATATGCAAAGTACATCATGCAAAATGTTGGGCTGGATGACTGACAGGCTCAAATCAAGATTTCTGAGAGAGATATCAATAGCCTCAGATATGCAGATGATACCACACTTATGTCAGAAAGCAAAGAGAAACTAAAGAATCTCTTGATGATGGCAAAAGAGGAGAGTAAAAAATCTGGCTTAAAACTCAACATTAAGAAAACTAATACCATAGCATCTAATCCCATCACTTCATGGCAAATAGATGGAGACACAATGGAAATAGTGACAGGCTTTATTATTATTATTATTATTGTCTCTGAAATCCCTGCAGATGGTTACAGCAGTCATACAATTAAAAGGCACTTACTCCTTGGGAAAAAAAGCTATGACAAGCTTAGCATGTTAAAAAGCAGAGATATCACTTTGCCAACAAATGTCTATATAGTCAAAGGGAAAGTGTTAGTCACTCGGTCGTGTCTGACTCTGTGACCCCATGGAGCATAGCCCACCAGGCTCCTCTGTCCATGATATTTCCCAGGCAGGAATATTGGAGTGGGTTGCCATTCCCTTCTCTGTATAGTCAAAGCTATGGTTTCTCTAGCAGTCATGTAAGGATGTGAGAGTTGGAACATAAAGAAAGTGGAATGCCGAAGAAGTGATGCTTTTGAACTGTGGTACTGGCAAAGACTCTTGAGAGTCATTTGGACAGCAAGGATATCAAAGTCAAACCAGTCAATCCTAAAGGAAATTAACCCTGAATGCTCATTGGAAGGACGACACTGAAGCTGAAACCCCAATACTTTGGTCACCTGATGTGAAGAGCCGGCTCATTGGGAAAACACCCCGATGACAGAAAAAAATGACGGCAGGAAGAGAAGAGAGGATGAGATGGTTGGATGGCATCACCGACTCAATGGACATGAGTTTGAGCAAACTCAGGGAGATAGTGAAAGACAGAGAAGCCTGGCGTGCTGCAGTCCATGGGGTCACAGAGAGTCGGACAAGATTGTGCAACTGAAAAACTGTAGAGACAAAGATGGAAAACAGACTTCATTCCTGCAGGATACAGAGACAGAGAAGATGAAATTTCAACCATTACAATCAGACTTGGAATGTTAATTGTTTGAATGAAATTGGTAGGAGTGTGTGTGTGTGTGTGTGTGTGTGTGTGTGAAAGTCAAAGTTGCAATAAATTTTATTGAAGTTTTCCTAAGTTTTATCTTGCAGCAGTAGAAGATCCAGACATTTTGAGCACATATAAAGTGTTAGTGGTAGATAAAATAAAGATCCATTTTGGTGGCATCCCATGAGTCATATTTGTTGTCTGTTTGTTTTAATATAATAGCTCCTAACTTAAGGTTTTCAGCTAGATCAGGCATTGTTGACACTGGGAATTAGAGAGATAGGTTAGGGATGCTGTGTGCTGTGCTTAGCTGTGTCTGACTCTCTGCAGCCCCACGGACTCTAGCCTGCCAGGTTCCTCTGCCCATGGGGATTCTCCTGTCAAGAATACTGGAGTGGGTTGCCATGCCCTCCTTTAGGGGATCTTCCCAACCCTGGGATTGAACCAGGGTCGTCTGCATTGAAGGTGGATTCTTTACCAGTTGAGCTACAAGTGAAGTCCAGTTTGGGGATATATATTAATAACAGAATGTAGCAAATGCCGTATAAGCATAATTTAATCAATGCAGTGTCCCTGGGGGGACAAATAACACACTCTTTATAATAGGATATTTTAATAAAGGAGAGATTTACAAAAGAGTAGTGTAGGAAGCTTGCATTATCCTAAGCCAATCAGTAGAGACCTGTTCTGGAGTAGAGAGAACCAGGGAGAAGAACTACCTAATCCCATTCTCTCCCCATCTTCCACTCTATCATGCTTCCCGTCTCAAAATCCAACAAGGAGCCAGAGGGCAAGAGTCTGATGAGATCACAGACCAAGATGGAGACAGAAAAGAACAGGTCTGGAAGGGCAAACAGAACATTTCCAGCTTTGGGGGCAGGGGGAATGGTGATTAGGAAAATAGCTAGCTGTTCTTTTCTTGTTAAATATGTGAACTACATGATTTCTGGTTAAATATACTGTCTGACTCCAATGCAGCGTCACCAAACTTCTCAGGAGGATTCACACAGAGACACATGAAAAACACATTTGCAATATAACTTCAGATTCTGAAAGGAATCCACCTTTAATATGAAGGCAGATGGAGAATGAAGAAAACCAGTTGAAGATTTTCTTCATTGTATACACAAAGTATTGTACCCTGAAAATGAGAGATAAGGGAACATTTCAAAAAGATACTTTATCTGTCCTGGTTTAAAGCATCCAAAGCCTATATTAGTTTGAAATTTAGCTCTATTCCTAAAGGACATATTATTTTAATGAATGTTAATTCATCTCTTAACCTAAGCTGTTCATGTCACAACTCTGAAACAATTCCCTGGAAGATTGATGTGTGAGGATTACGGTGGAGTTAGTGTTATTGAGAGAAAGTACAAAAATTAAACAAGGAAAGAGTCAATGACAGTGACTTTGTCATCCAATGGTCAATTGACAATCCTTTCACAGGACAAGGATTTGATAATTACATTGAAAAACATAATACAAAGTTACGGGGAGTGCACCCAGGCTTTTTTATTTGAAAATTTGGTCTCAACAAAGGATTAATCATAAAGGAGAAAGAACAACAGGAAAAATCTGTCAAGTGATTTTTGACATTAACACACATATTTTAGTCTTTGGAAGAAAGAAATCAATGCAAAGTAAATAAATCACATAGAGGATATTAATGATTTAATGTATATGCTTAGCACAATGAAAATATGTCTAATTAGTACCAAAAGATGAAGAGCAAATTTTTCCAAGGCCCTGGAAATAGTCACAAAATTTAACTTATATTAGGCACAACAGCAATAATAAAAATGAACAATGAAAATTTATATTATTTTATCATAATTCAAGAAAATCTAATATCAGGGGCTACCCTAATAGCTCAGTTCAGAAAGAACCCTCCTGCAATACAGGAGACCCTGGGTTGATTCCTGGGCAGGAAGATCCATTGGAGAAAAAATAGGCTACCTACTCCATTATTCTTGGGCTACCCTTATGGCTCATTTGGTAAAGAATCTGCCTTCAATGTGGGAGACCTGGCTTTCATCCTTAGGTTGGGAAGATTTCTTGGAGAAGGGAAAGGCTACCCACTCCAGTATTCTGGCCTGGAAAATTCCATGGACTGTATAGCAACTTTCATTTCACAACAAAACTAAAAAATAACAATAACAGTTTCTTTAAAATTTGTATACTTTTGAAACACAATGTGAAATTGCAATTTGATCATATTTAGTAAATAAAACAAAAGCATTATTTATTAGTCTTTATAGAGACAAAAATCTGCATTCAGACAAAAGTTTATGTGTTTAGCTATATTATTTGTGTTTATATGTTAAATGTTATATGTTACGTTTCTTTTTCTTGGGGATGGTCTTGATCTCTTTCTCCTGTGCAATGTCACAAACCTCCATCCAAAGTTCATCAGGCACTGGGTCTATCAGACTTAGTCCCCTAAATCTATTTCTCACTTCCACTGTGTAGTCATAAGGGATTTGATTTAGGTTATACCTGAATGGTCTAGTGGTTTTCCTTACCTTCTTCAATTTCAGTCTGAATTTGGCAATAAGGAGTTCATGATCTGAGCCACAGTCAGCTCCCGGTCTTGTTTTTGCTGACTGGATAGAGCTTCTCCATCTTTGGCTGAAAAGAATATAATCAATCTGATTTCAGTGTCTACCGTCTGGTGATGTCCATGTGTAGAGTCTTCTGTTGTGTTGTTGGAAGAAGGTGTTTGCTATGACCAGTGCATTCTCTTGGCAGAGCTCTATTAGCCTTTTCCCTGCTTCAGTCTGTACTCCAAGGCCAAATTTTCCTGTTACTCCAGGTGTTTTGACTTCCTACTTTTGCATTCCAGTCCCCTATAATATAAAGGACATCTTTTTTGGATGTTAGTTCTAGAATTTCAAGTAGGTCTTCATAAAACTGTTCAACTTCAGCTTCTTCAGCGTCACTGGTCGGGGCATAGACTTGGATTATTGTGATATTGAACGGTTTGCCTTGGAAACGAACAGAGACAATTCTGTCGTTTTTGAGATTGCATCCATGTACTGCATTTCAGACTCTTTTGTTGACTATGATGGTTACTCCAATTCTTCTAAAGGATTCCTGCCCATAGTAGTAGATATAATGGTCATCTCAGTTATTCACACATTCTAGTCCATCTAAGTTTGATGATTCCTAGAATGTCGATGTTCACTCTTGTCATCTCTTGTTTGACCGCTTCCAATTTGCCTTAATTCATGGATCTAACTTTCCAGGTCCCTATGCAATATTTTTCTTTACTGCATCGAACCTTGCTACTATCACCAGTCCCATCCACAACTAGGTGTTGTTTTTGCTTTGGCTCCATCTCTTCATTCTTTCTGGAGTTATTTCTCCACTGATCTCCAGTAGCATATTGGGCACCTACCGACCTGGGGAGTTCATCTTTCAGTGTCCTATCTTTTTGCCTTTTCATACTGTTCATGGGCTTCTCAAGGCAAGAATACTGAGGTAGTTTGCCATTCCCTTCTCCAGTGGACCACATTTTGTCAGAAATGTCCACCATGACCCATCCATTTTGGGTGGCTCTACATGGCATGGCTCATAGTTTTGTTCAGCTAAACAAGGATGTGGTCCATGTGATCAGATTGGCTCGTTGTCTGTGATTGTGGTTTCAGTCTGTTTGCTCTCTGATGCCCTCTCTCAGTGTCTACCATCTTACTTGGTTTTCTTGTAGCTTGGACGTGGGGTATCTCTTCATGGCTGCTCCAGCAAAGAGCAGCTGCTGCTCCTTACCATCACCAAGAAAAAGAAATGCAAAAAAGCAAAATGGCTGCCTGAGTAGGCCTTACAAATAGCTGTGGAAAGAAGAGAAGCCAAAAGCAAAGGAGAAAAGGAAAAATATTTGATTCAGAGTTTGAATGCATTTCCATTTGAATGCAGAGTTTCAAAAATAGCAAGGAGAGATAAGAAAGCCTTCCTCAGTGATCAATGCAAAGAAATAGAGGAAAACAATAGAATGGGAAAAACTAGAGATCTCTTCAAGAAAATTAGAGATAACAAAGGAACATTTTATGCAAAGATGGGCTCAATAAAGGACAGAAATGGTAGGGACCTAAAAAAAAGCAGGAGATATTAAGAAGTGGAAAAAATACACAGAAGTACTCTACAAAAAAGATTTCATGACACAGATAAACAGATGGTATGATCATTCACCTAGAGCCAGACATCCTGGAATGTGAAGTCAAGTGGGCCTTAGAAAGTATCACTACCAGCAAAGCTAGTGGAGGTGATGGAATTCCAGTTGAGCTATTTCAAATCCTGAAAGATGATGCTGTGAAAGTGCTGCACTCAATATGCCAGCACATTTGGAAAACTCAGCAGTGGCCACAGGACTGGAAATGGTGAGTTTTCATTCCAACCCTAAAGAAAGGCAATGTCAAAGAATGATCAAATACCACACAGTTGCACTCATCTCACGTGCTAGTAAAATAACACTTAAAATTCTCCAAGCCAGGCATCAGCAATGCGTGAACTATGAACTTCCAGATGTTCAAGCTGGTTTTACAAAAGGCAGAGGAACAGAGATCAAATTTCCAATGCCCTCTTCATCACTGAAAAAGCAAGAGTTTCAGAAAAAATATCTATTTCTTTTTTATTGACTATGCCAGAGCCTTTGACTGTGTGGATCACAATAAACTGTGGAAAATTCTGAAAGAGATGGGCATACCAGACCACCTGACCTGTCTCTTAAGAAATCTGTATGCATGTCTGGAAGCAACAGTTAGAACTAGACATGGAACAAGATAATGGTTCCAAATAGGAAAAGGAGTACTTCAAGGCTGTATATTGTCACCCTGCTTGTTTAACTTATATGCAGAGTACATCATGAGAAACACTGGGCTGGAAGAAGCACAGGCTGAAATCAAGATTGCTGGGAGAAATATCAATAACCTCGGATATGCAGATGATACCACCCTTATGGAAGAAAGTGAAGAAGAACTAAAGAGCCTCTTGATGAAAAAGAAAGAGGAGAGTTAAAAATTTGGCTTAAAGCTCAACGTTCAGAAAACTAAGATCATGGCATCTGGTCCCATCACCTCATGGGAAATAGATGGGGAAGCAGTGGCTGACTTTATTTTTCTGGGCTCCAAAATCACTTCAGATGGTGATTGCAGCCATGAAATTAAAAGAGGCTTACTCCTTGGAAGGAAAGTTATAACCAGCCTAGACAACACATTAAAAAGCAGAGACATTACTTTGCTAACAAAGGTCCATCTAGTCAAGGCTGTGGTTTTTCCATTGGTCATTTATGGATGTGAGAGTTAGAATATAAAGAAATCTGAGTGCAGAAGAATTGATGCTTTTGAACTGTGGTGTTGGAGAAGACTCTTGAGAGTTTCTTGGACTGCAAGGAGATCCAACCCGTCCATCCTAAAGGAGATCAGTCCTGAGTGTTCATTGGAAGGACTGATGTTGAAGCTGAAACTCCAATACTTTGGCCACCTGATGCGAAGAGCTGACTCATTGGAAAAGGCCCTGATGTTGGGAAAGATTGAAGGTGGGAGGAGAAGGGGACGACAGAGGATGAGAATCTTGGATGGCATCATTGACCCAGTGGACATGGGTTTGGATGGACTCCGGGAGCTGGTGATGGAAAGGAAGGCCTGGCATGCTGCGGTTCATGGGGTTGCAAGGAGTCAGACACGACAGAGCAACTGAACTGAAGTGGTATGTTACATGTTTAAACTGTGTGTAATAAACTAAAAATAAAACAAACAAAATAATTTTGTTCAAGAATTAGAAAAGCCATAAAATATATGCAATGAAAATAAGATAGAAACACATACATATTTTAGCCAATTAATAAAATAGATATATAAATATTAAAATTTAATAATGAACCATAGTTTGTCTGTGGTAAACATAATCAAGAATAACTTTTACAAAACAACTAAATTTAACATGAAAAGATGCATATACTTATATTGGAAAATCCTACAATTGCAAAACTATATTTTATATTATTTTATAATCATATAGCAATATAAATAATGTTTGGTATATTTTATATGCATTTAGTGCATAATATTTCTATACTTATTTCTACTATATCTGTTAAATTACATTTATATATATATTCATATTTTGTTGTATTTATTATTTTACTATATTTCATAATAAGCTAGAATTTGCTGTATTTTTCAACTTTGAAAAGATAAAATTTAATTTATACAAAATAAACATTCTTTTAGGAAATGCAAATTGATGCATTTTACTTGTCAATTCTTGCAAATGCTGAGGAGATAGTTGTTTCTTATGGACTGGTCTAAAGCAAAGCTCAGAATGAAGCATTTTTCTATTTCTCTCCTACTGCTTGCTATTTCTTGATTTCTAGTGATGTTACAGATGTGTGTTTTTTTTGTTGTTGTTGTTGGCTTTTTTTTTTTACTTAATTTTCTGTTTTCAGTGGATTTTTTTATGGAAAGTAATGCAGGGATAGATTCTTATTCCATAAGTGTATAAATATATACATGACAAGGTCATAAATGCAAGCTTTCCTAGTTTGTTGCATGAAGAATCATGTTCATTTCCTGCCTCTTTAAGTTTCTTCTCCATCCGTTCATCTGTCAAGTCTTCATGTTACAATTTGGCCATCCTCTTTCTTTAATAAGTAGCAAGCAATACCTTTGATATGCTAAAACTTTTGCTCAACTCCCTTAGTCTTTATTACACAGAGATGTACATTTTTAGAGATTTGTTGGACTAAAGGGCAGTATACATTTGAAAACAGGAAAGCTACTCTACATTCCATTTTGTAATGTACCTTCTAAGCTTTATCTCCAGCATTCATCTTGTATCACAAAACCTCAATCCATGCTTAACTATTCACCCTTATTTTTTCTCATTACACCCTTTCCCTTTGCTACACTTCCACTATTTTTTTTTCTTCTTTCCCATTGATGCCATTTTTGCTCATTTTCCTATGTCCAAAAATGTTCCCATTTTGAAGTTCTTGAACACTTCCAGGAAGATGCTCCTTCAGGAAAGCAAACACACCAACATACAAATCTCCATCTCTCATAAAACAAAAGGCCCTCTCACAAGACTGTATCTGCAAATGGCTTTGTTCAATTATCCTTTTTATATTATATTTTTGCTTCTCACTTGTGTGTTTTCCAAAAGGGACAAAAAACACAATTGACCCTTATATAGGTGATTTTAAATAACAGCTTACACACAATTGTTCTAACATAATTATTCTAAACCAAATGAAAATGGCAAATGTTTAAGTGAATAAAATTATTAATCGCACACTGGGCTTTTAAGGAACTTGAGGCTATTCCATAAGTAATATTGTCAGTTCACTGGGGACAAACTGTGGTTTTAATGCTGCCAGCATTCTCTTTCTGTGCCACAGGGAGAATGGATTTGGCTCTGCTTCAGTGGGCCACTTGTTTATGTAAATGCAAAGCTCAAATATTATTTTGAAATAATATGATAAACCAAGAGGGTATGCTCTTCATTACATTGTTTAAATTGTCTCCCAGCTCAGAGCCAGAAAGAGTGTGGTGTTTTTACTTTTGTCTCAGATGTAGCCAGCTATTAGAAAACTATAATTTGTTAACTCATTAGATTTCTCTTTTGACTTTAGCTGATAGAGGCTCAGAAATAAACTTCAAACAAAAATACAGCATCTTTCCTAACTTTTTGTCTCTTACTTAAGGATCTCCTTAGCTTTTTTATAGCAATTATTATTATTTTTTTAATTGTTCAGTGTATTGCTTTCTGATGAGGAATACTTTTACATACTATGATAAGTAAGGGCTTCTAGGTGGCACTAGTGATAAAGAACCACCTGCCAATGCAGGAGACATTAGAGATGCAGGTTCAGTCCTTGAGTTGGGAAGATCCCCTGGAGGAGGGCATGGCAACCCACTTCAGTATTCTTGCCTGCAGAATCCCATGGACAGAAGAACCTGGTGGGCTACAGTACATAGGGTCTCAAAGAGTGGGACTCAACTGGAATGACTTAGCATGCACATGTGATAAGTAAGGTAGATTTTCTTAATTATACCACTGATAATATTATTTTTTAAAATCAACTATAAGTGTTTTGTATATAGTGTAAGTATTTATTTATATTTATGTTTTATTTGAGATTCCAAGGCCACTTAGGGCAAAAACAACACCCACGTAATAATCATTAGGAATCTCCTCGCAATAATTGGCAATTATCTTGTTAGAATTTTTCTGGTTTCTGCCCTTTCTTTTAGTTACCATACCCAATTCATCAGGAAGTTCTCTGGTATCTCCTGAATACCTACTGTTTTTCCATTCTTATTTCTCTCTCCTTAGTTCATACCACTATCATATCACACCTGGATTACTTCAAAATTGTCCTAAAATCTCTCTTATACTTTATTCCCAGAAATGCATTGTCTTCAAGGTTGCCAAGAGGCTATTTAAATGTAAATCATATTATGTCATTCACTTGCTTAAAACCATGCAATTTTTTTTCATATGCTTTTGGAATCAAATTATGGCTCCCTGCCTTCATTTTCATATACATATATGGTTCAAGTACCTTTCTGTGACTATTTTTCACCATTCTTCTCCTTCCCCAAGTATTTCTACCACTCAGATCTTTTATACTTCCTTGAATACACACATTCTTTTCTACTTTAGTGATTTTCCTCTTCCGGTAAAGATCTCTCTTAGTTTCCCAATGGTTGAATCAAACCACTTATATTTCAGCTAATAGATAGCCTTTTGAGTAACTCTTCCTAAAGCTGACCACCCAATCACTGTCGATGATCTCAACTTTATTTTAATATTCCAATATAGCAGTTATCATTCTATTTATTTGTATTTGTATATTAATTCATCTATTGATCCATCTATCATATGTTCTTTCATTGGTTGAACAGTAGCTATCTAAAAATCAAGATCCATGAAAGAAGAAACATCATTTGTGTGTTCACTACTTTCTCTGTAACTTAAACTGATACCTAATGTATAGTAACAATAAATTAGTGTTAAACCAACAACTGTTAAACTAACAAACTAACGGTCTAACATTCAATTTTATCTTTATCATTCATTTCACTACTGAAATTCCAGAAAGACTGCTACTTCTGCCTCATTGTCTACAACAAAGCTTTTCACTTAGTAGATAAAAAAGATGTGGAAAATTCTTAAAGAGGTGGAAATACCAGACCACCTTACTTGCCTTCTAAAAAACCTGTATGCAGGTCAAAAAGAAACAGTTAGAACTAGACATGGAACAATGGACATTCAAAATTGGGAAAAGAGTACATCAGGGCTGTATATTGTTACCTTGCTTATTTAAAACTTATATGCGTGTACATTATGCAAAATGCCAAGCCTGCATGAATCACAAGCTGGAATCAAGATTGTTGGGAGAAATATCAGTAACCTCAGATATGCATATGACACCACCCTAATGGCAAAAAGTGAAGAGAAACTAAAGAGCCTTTTGATGAAGCTGAAAGAAGAGAGCGTAAAACGTCGCTTAAAACTCAACATTCAAAAAATGATGATCATGGCATCCAGTCCCACCACTTCATGGCAAATAGATGGGGAAACAATGGAAAGAGTGACAGACTTTATTTTCAGGGGCTCCAAAATTACTGAGGATGGTGACTGCAACCATGAAATTAAAAAGACACTTGTTCCCTGGAAGAAAAGCTATGACAAACTTAGGATATTGAAAAGCAGAGACATCACTTTGCCAACAAAGGTCTGTCTAGTCAAAGCTATGGTTTTTCCAGTAGTCATGTGAGAATTGAATCGTAAAGAAGGCTGAGCACTGAAGAACTGATGCTTTTGAACTGTGGTGCTTGAGAAGACTCTTGAGAGTCCCTTGAACTCCAAGGTGATCAAACAAGTCAATCTTAAAGGAAACCAACCCTATATATTCATTGGAGGGACTGATGCTGAAGCTGAAACTCCAACACTTTGGCTACCTGACACGAACAGCCAACTCATTAGAAAAGACACCGATGCTGGGAAAGATTGAGTGCAGGAGAAGGGGTAGACAGAGGATGAGATGGTTGCTTGGCCTCACCAACTTGATGGACGTGAGTTTAAGCAAACTCTGGGAGATAGTGAACTACAGGGAAGCCTGGCATGCTGCGATCTATGGAGTTGCAAAGAGTTGCGCACTACTGAGCAATTGAACAGCAACAATCTAAGGATCCAGTGCAAACTTCATATGGTTTTGAGATATTTCTCCATTTGAGTAACCACACTATTCTGTAGATCTTTCTCTTTAGACCTGTGGGATACTACCAAATTTTTCTATTCCAGACAGTGTTGCATAAACATCTTCAACCTTAACTCCTACATACCTGTGAGTGAAGCTCATACACTCTTACCAGGTATTATATTGGCTGTATGCTTTACATTAAATATCTAAAAATATGCAAACTTTTTCTTATAGGTACCATATGATTTTTTCTGGAAAACAGATTTGTTTTGTCAAATTCTCAGATGTATGGTGACCCACAATATTTAGGTACTTAAAGATTGAATTGGTAAGTCATAACTTCTCTGAATTTTTCAGTATTATTATATATTGACAATATTCCAAATTGAGTAAACTTACTTATATTCTAGCAAAGGACATCTCTTTATAATGTTATTATCCATTTCTTTTTTGGTTTTTCATATCTGATTAAAAATTGGTATCTAATTTTTTTTGTTGTTATTTTTCTCTGTTTATTGTAAGATTAAATCTTCATGAGATATTTCAATATATACATATATGTTAAATATATATATATTAGATAAATATATAATGTATTTATCAAAACATACAAAAATTAACTTTTCATCCTGTAGTAACTTTTCATCAATTGTCCCAACATGCCATCTTTTTCTGAATCTATATCCTTTGCAGTGTTCTCCTACTGTGCATGGGAAGCAATCCCCACCAGTGAATTCAGTCATGAGTTGGTTAACTGAGTAATAAAAATAATGATGCTCCCAGTTCTAAGTTTAGATATAAGGGGACCCAGTGTATTCTGCTTACCTGTTTATACTTCTACCATTCTCATTGGAAAGACACCCAGGCTGGTCTTCAGGTCAGAAGAAGAGGATGAATGCCACGTGGAGCAGAAGTGCCCCAGACAGCTACTCTGTCCAAGCCAGGCTTGAGTGAAGCCTCCAGCCTAGCCACACATGTATGAGCCAAATGCCCAGAGAAGCCTGAGGGAGCCCAAACAAGATGTGCAAATCCACACCCTCCTGACTCATGGAACATAGTAATAAATGTTTGTTTAAGCCACTGGTATTTGATGTGATTTGTTAGTCAACAATAGCTAAAGCTTACATATCTATATCAGCAAAAGTGTTTTGTCCTGGGGAAAAAAAGTCAATTTTAATGGTTCAGTGAGATATTCATTTATATAATAACATGTTGTAAATAAATTATACATTGTGTTTTTCTTCTGAGCAAACCCAGGAGTTGTTAATTTGCTCTTAGGTATATTAGGTTTAGTGCCATGCCATGCTAAGTTAGTTGCTCAGTCATGTCCAACTCTGTGACCGTAGCCTTCCCAGCTTCTCTAAGCAAGAATCGCTAGGCAAGAATCCTGGAGTGGGTTGTTATGACCTACTACAAGGGATCTTCCCTACCCTGGAATTGAATCCGCGTCTCTTAAAGTTTCTGCATTAGCAGGCATGTTCTTTACCACTAGCACCACCTAGGAAACTCAAAATGATTAGTAGTCATAATCTAATATATAAATAATATATTAAAGCAAATGTATATTCACATGATTAATAAGTATAAGTTGAGGCCCTGGAATGTCAACTTTCAAACAGTGATAAAGTATTGACTGGAGCTTTCAAACACACAGATGCACACACATACACACAGACTTGGTTTCATAAAAGAAGCCAGGTGGTGAATCAAAATCGATTTAATCCTTAAAAACTTTCATGGTGTGAATAAAAACAAACTTAATTTTTTTTCACACCTGCATTTTTGTGATGTGACATTAACATGTGTAAAACTCAACGAATTAAAAGAAAACAATATTGAAAGAAGCCAACCTTTGAAATAAATCCCCATGATTTCATCTGTTCAAGCAGATTCCTTTCTCTTTGCTTTAACTATATTATCCACAATTTATTTTTTGTGTGCTTTCAGCTTTTTAAATTAATCAAATAATAACTTGATAGTATCCAAGTCTAGTTTAACCAATAAGATTAATATAACCGATTCTCTTTGGCACATGTACAACACAATAATAGTAATAGTGCTTATTAAATAAATATGTTAGAATTTCACCATCTGGAATTTCAACATGATGAAAATGACTAACCAAATCCCTTTCATCCTTTACACAAGTTTACAGTAATAGCATTATATATTAATATTTTTATAACTTAAGATTTCTTTGAAATTTTAGATAAATAATTGAGAGAATCTGCACTACTTGTCACAATTTTTAAATATTTAAGATAAGTCAAAGAAAAGAAAAAGAAACTTCTGGAAATATGGAAATTTAACTCAGATTTAGGTAATCACAGGAAAAAAGCTGACTTCATTCTTGTCAAAATCCACTTATTCAAGAATGTCTGAATTACATATGTTAACATATGTAAGAATATATATTGTATATCTTATAAATATTCTACATAGAATAGAACCTTTAAAGATAAAGCTTTAGATGTTGCATTTTTTGGTATAAATATGTATGTGAAGAAAAGAACACATTCAGTCACAAAAATTAATTATATTTACTATTCAAATGTAAGTCAATATTCTGTGTTAAAGAATAGTGAATTTGGAAACCATGTGTTAGCTAAGTGCATTTTTAAGTGCAATAAATTCACAATGTTTAATAGGAAGACATTAAAATAATAATACTTTAATATGACTGAAGCCTGGCTTGGAGAATTTTGAGTAAAGTAATGCTCAAAATTCTCCAAGCCAGGTGTCAGCAGTATGTGAACTGTGAACTTCCAGATGTTCAGGCTGGTTTTTGGAAAGGTAGAGGAACCAGAGATCAAATTGCCAACATCTGCTGGATCATCGAAAAAGCAAGAAAGTTCCAGAAAAACATCTACTTTTGCTTTATTGACTATACCAAAGCCTTCCACTGTGTGGGTCACAATAAACTGTGGAAAATTCTGAAAGAGATGGGAATACCAGACCACCTGACCTTCCCTTTAAGACACCTATATACAGGTCAGGAAGCAGCAGTTAGAACTGGACATGGAACAACAGACTGTTCCAAATAGAAAAATGAGTACATCATGGTTGTATATTGTCACCCTGCTTACTTAACTTACATGCAGAGTACATCATGGGAAATGCTGGGCTGGAAGAAGCACAAGTAGGAATCAAGATTACTGGGAGAAATATCAATAACCTCAGATATGCAGATGACACCACTTTTATGGCAGAAAGTGAAGAACTAAAGAGCCTCTTGATGAAAGTGAAAGAGGAGAGTGAAAAAGTTGGCTTAAAGCTCAATATTCAGAAAACTAAGATCATGGCATCCAGTCCCATCACTTCATGGCAAATAGATGGGAAAACATAGGAAACAATGGCTGACTTTATTTTTCTGGGCTCCAAAATCACTGCAGATGGTGATTGCAGTGATGAAATTAAGACGTTTACTCCTTGGAAGGAAAGTTATGACCAACCTAGACAACATATTAAAAAGCAGAGACATCACTTTGTCAACAAAGGTCCATGTAGTCAAGGCTATGGTTTCCAGTAGTCATGTATGGATGTGAGAGTTGGACTACAAAGAAAGCTGAGTGCCGAAGATTTGATGCTTTTGAACTGTGGTGTTGGAGAAGACTCTTGAGAGTCCCTTGGACAGCAGAGAGATCCAACCAGTCCATCCTAAAGATCAGTCCTGGGTGTTCACTGGAAGGACTGATATTGAAGCTGAAACTCCTATACTTGGCCACCTGATGTGAAGAGCTGACTAATTTGAAAAGACTCTGATGCTGGGAAAGATTGAGGGCAGGAGGAGAAGGGGACGACAGAGGAAGAGATGGGTGGATGGCATCACCAACTCAATGGACATGGGTTTGTGTGGACTCCAGGAGTTGGTGATGGACAGGGAGGCCTGGAGTGCTGTGGTTCATGCAGTCGCAAGGAGTCTGACATGACTGAGTGACTGAACTGAACTGAAAAAAAAAATAGACATCTTAACATGTAACCTGAAGTGTGAGTATGAACATTTGTTTTTCCTCATTTTCTTCCAAATATTCAAGTGTATATAAGTAATGGAGTGGAAGTAACTAAACATATGTTATCTATTTATTCTTCATACTTTAAAAATCCTCAATTCCTTCTTTTCTGCTTCTAATATCATTAAAATTGCTTTTTCATAGCTTAGGTCTGACCTTCCATACTTCTAAAGTATTCACATTGTTCATGTCATAATTACAATAAAACAACATAAATCATCTTGTCAGATTTTTGTATAAATAGATAATGGCATGTGCTACTTCTTTTTGTTGTTGTTGTTAACTGTATCTCTTGTAATCCAAAAAATAGTTTTGCAAATTGGAAATTTATTGTTGGTTTGTTTTGTTTGAACAGGGAATATAATAGAATTTAATAAATATTCTAATTAGTTGTTTAGTTAATAAAATGAACTGAATTGATGCAAATCATGATTTCTAAATCTTATACCTAGCAATATAATATGCAAATACATAAGCAACTTTGAAAATAGCTAAGATGTAATTATTTAAATCTATGTGACAAACGTGTCATTTTTTTCAGTAATCAAATATTTATTTTAGTAATTACAGATTTAATGAAATATCAATAAATTAGTAAAGAACCAAATGCAGGATATATGATTTAAAGTCTAGGTACTTTACAAAATTACAGATTGTGAACTGACCATTCAGGGCATACATTTTGTCTCTTACCTTCTGAGTGAGAAAGCAACTGAGACAGGGAAATAGATTGTTGTTTAATCCCAAAGTTGTATCCTACTCTTTTGTGACCCAGTGGACTGCAGTCTGCCAGGCTCCTCTGTCCTTGGGATTTCCCGGGCAAGAACACCGGATAAAGTTGCCGCTTCCATCTGCAGGGGATCTTCCTGACTCAGGGATAAAACCTATGTCTCCTGCGCTGGCAGGTGGATTCTTTACCACTGAGCTAACTGGGAAACAGAATAGGTATCTGCAACAATCCTGTTTGTATTCTCTTCAGTCCACTGAAATCTGTAAATTCCTTTCCCATATCACAGCAGTTCTCATCCACTTACTTGCCTTCTAAATCCTCACCTTGATCGTGATGTACCATCCAGGAAACCTATCAAAAAATGCCATCTATGCCTAAGGTGGATGCTTAAAGAAATAAAGAGTAGATAAACATTAACTAGGTATTGTTCTCTACCTTTGCAGTAGGGATCTGATAACAGACCAGTTATCATGACTAGAAAACACTACATTAACTTCCTGATAAATTACAATATATTTATGCTTCTAGTTAGTATCGTAAAGACATATGCTAATGTTAATCATCTATTCTCTCAACAAACATCTTCTTTACTGTCGGTTCTGAAAAAAAGCATACTGATTGATTTTTCCTCTTTTGTGTGCTAATTATTTAATATAAAAGGGTATTCAAATTTTAGCGGGACTATATTTTGAATGCATTATATTTTTGAGATAAGATAAAATTTGGATTATAAAAACTTACTACAGTATTTAATAAGAAGAAGTTAGTTTGCTTTCTTGAAAATTTGTGCTCACGTGTGCTCAGTCGCTCAGTAGTGTCCAATGCTTTGTGACCCCATGGACTATAGCCTGCCCAGTTCCTCTGCCCATGGGATTTTCCAAGCAAGAATACTGGATCTGGTTGCCATTTCCTACTCCAGGGGATTTTCATGACTCATGGATTAAACCTGTGTCTCCTGCACTGGTAGGTGGATTCTTGACCACTGCGCCACCTGGGTGTGCTCGGCCACTCAGTCGTGTCTGACTCATTGTGGCCCCGCAGACCACAGCCCGCCCAACTCCTCTGCCAAGGAAGCAGAAGTAGCTGTTTGTCTGTAACTCCTTTGCTTTCTCCATGATCCAAGGAATGTCAGCAATGTGATCCCTGGTTCCTCTGCCTCTTCAAACCTCAGCCTGTATATCTGGAACTTCTTGGTGCATGTACTGCTGAAGCTTAGCTTGAAGGATTCTTGCCAGCAGCATGTGAAATGAGCACAATTGAATGGTAGTTTGAACATTCCTTGGCATTGCTCTTCTTTGGGATTAGAATGAAAACTGACCTTTTCCAGTCCTTTGGCAACTCTTGAGTTTTCCAAATTTGTTGACATATTGAGTGCAGCATTTAATAGCTCTTTGTCTACATGCAAGCTTAGTCATAACCAACTCTTTGCAACACTATGGAGTATAGCCCACCAGGCTCCTCTATCCATGGATTCTCTAGGCAAGCATACTGGAGTGGGTTGCCATTTCCTCCTCCAGGAAATCTTCCCTACTGAAGGACTGAACCTTCATCTCCTGCCTCTCCTGTGTTTGCAGGCAGATTCTTTACAGCTGAGCCACCTATTTAATTGTCTACTAAAGTCAAATAAAATGGAAAAATATCCCACCATGATGTATAATAATAAAAATCACAATTAGAACACATAGTTTATAAATTATTTTAAAAGTGTTTTATTAAAACATAAAAGGAAATATTTTAAAAACAAAAATTTCCCCTGATAAAATTTTCATAGTTTGTCTGTGCCTCAGCTATAGAAAATAAAGATGAGAACTAATGGTTTTCTTATTGTTTATGTTTTCCACAATGGACTGGTTCAAAATTGGGAAAGGAGTATATCAAGGTTGCATATTGTCACTCTGCTTATTTAACTTATATGCCAAGAACATAAAGCATCTGGGCTGGATGAAGAATGAGCTGGAATCAAGACTGCTGGGAGAAATACCAATAACCTCTGATAGGCAGACGACACCACCCTTATGGGAGAAATCAAAGAGGGATTAAAGAGCTTCTTTGATGAAGGTGAAAGGGGAGAGTATAAAAGCTGGCTTAAAACTCAGCATTCAAAAAGTGAAGATCACGGCATCCAGTGCCATCACTTCACAGCAAATAGATGGGGAAACAATGGAAACAGTGGCTGACTTTATTTTCTTAGGCTCTAAAATCACTGCAGATGGTGACTGCAGCCATGAAATTAAAAGACACTTACTCCTTGGAAGAAAAGCTATGATCCACCTAGACAGCATATTGAAAAGCAGAGACCTTACTTTACTAACAAAGCTCCATCTAGTCAAAGCTATGGTTTTTCCAGTAGTCATGTATGGATGTGAGAGTTAGACCATAAAGAAGTCTGGGCACTGAAGGACTGATTCTTTTGAACTGTGGTGGTTGCAAAAGACTCTTGGGAGTCTCTTGGACTGTAAGGAGATCAAACAAGTCAAACTTTAAGGAAATTAGTACTGAATAAAAATTGGAAGGACTGAGGCTGAAGTTGAAACTCCAATACTTTGGCCACCTGATATGAAGAGCCGAATCATTAAATGCTGGGAAAAACTGAAGGCAGGAGAAGGAGACGAGAGGATGAAATGGTTGGATGGCATCACCAACTTGATGGACATGAGTTTGAGCAAGATCTGAGAGAAGGTGAAGGACAGGGAAGCCTGGCGTGCTGCAGTCCATGGGGTCACAGAGAGTCAGACTAGACTGAGCTACTGAATGACAACAGCAAATATTTATCTTTATCCAATAAAGTGACTTTTTAAAAGTTTATAATTTAGTATTTAACTGGTCCTGTGTTACTTATTTATACTCTATGAGGTATATGTTATGTAAAAAGTGTTATTCAGTAGATTAGATGATATTTAAATATATCTAAAATGTGACTCCTATTTTTGATATGTTCAAAGACTGACAATCACACTAATTTACATCAGACAAAAATATACCTATCAAGGTAGAGCAAAAGTGTTTTCTACCATCCTTAGAAATTCTCATAGTGAATACATTTTTTTTTTAACTAATACGTACTAGATAGTGAATATCCTTCAAAAATGTGTTGTTCCCATCAAGAGTATAGGAATTTTGTCTAAACCCAAATGCTGTATGAATCGGATATATCTGTCTAGGTGCCACATACCAGATTTTTTAGAATTTTGTGATGTAGATGATGGTCCAAATAATATAACACCATTAAAAAATCTTTCTATTATCTGAGGAAAGTTTAAAGACCTTAGAGAAAAGTGAATAGACTGTTTTGAATATAATTTTATATTCTACACCCTTCCTAAATTTATTTTAAAAATGACCCTATGACTTCTTGTCAGGAAAAAAAAAAAATATATGTCTTCCCTTCACACAGTCATTTAATTAAAAAATTGCCACATGCACCTAAATGAGGAGTTAAAAATGAAGATTTGGAAAAAAAAAAAAGAAAGAAAGAAAAAATAATGAAGATTTAGGATGTATTGAGAATACTTTAAAATCTACAGCTGAAAAATTAGAACCAGTTAATTCTATTGCACCATTCACATATAAAATTAATATGAAAAGATATATTGCCAACATATTTTAGTCAAGTAAGTTTATACAATTTTTGATGTTTACATTTTTAATTTAGCACATTATATGGGCATTCCTCATGGCTGAGCGGTAAAGAATTCACGTGCATTGCAGGAGTCACAGGAGACACAGTTTCAATCCCTGGGTCAGGAAGATCCCCTGGAGAAGGAAATGGCAAGCCATCCCATTATTTTTGCCTGGAGAATGCCAAGGACAGAGGAGCCTGGAGGGCTACAGTTTTTAGGGTTGCAAAGAGACATGACTGCAGTGACTTGGGACATAACGACATAACATGCACACACACATGGACTAAAATATTTTTTTTTTTAAATGTTTTAACAAAAGTGAAAATTGATATATAAATGTTTTCCCATCTTTAAAGATGATATTATACAGTGAAGCTGTCAAATAATCAAAAATAATAAATGAGTAGACACCTAGTCTGCAAATATTAAAAATAATAATAATAATATTAAGAAACAATGTGAAAGTGTTAGTTACTCAGTCGTGTCCAACCTTTTGTGACCCTGTGGACTGTAGCCTGCCAGACTCCTCTGTCCATAGAATTGTGTAGGCAAGACTATTGGAGTGGGTAATCATTGTTTTCTCCAGGGGATCTTTCCCACCCAGAAATGAACCTAGGTCTGCTTCATTGTGGACAGATTCTTTTCCATCTGAGCCACCAGGGAAGCCCCAAAAGTAACACATACATCATAAAAAAGGAATTGAAGTTATTATACATGAAAATTTAGAAGTTGTGGGTTGGGATATTTGTACATATCTAAGGTTGATGGTGAGGTGACAAGAACACAGAGAAGAAATATACAAAAAAGCTCTTCATGACCCAGATAACCAGGATGATGTGATCACTCACCTAGAACTAGACATTCTGGAATGTCCTAAGTGGGCCTTAGGAAGCATCACTATGAGCAAAGCTAGTGGAGGAAATGGAAATCCAGCTGAGCTGTTTCAAATCCTAAAAGATGATGCTGTGAAAGTGCTGCACTCAAAATGCCAGCAAATTTGGAAAATTCAGCAGTGGCCACAGGACTGGAAAAGGTGAGTTTTCATTCCAATCCCAAAGAAAGGCAATGCCAAAGAATGCTCAATCTACTGCACAAATGCACTCATCTTACACGTTAGCAAAGTAATGCTCAAAATTCTCCAAGCCAGGATTCAACAGTACATGAACTGTGAACTTCCAGATGTTCAAGCAGGATTTAGAAAAGGGAGAGGAACCATAGATCAAATTGCCAACATTTGTTGGATTATCGAAAAAGCAAGGATTCCAGAAAAACATCTACTGCTTTATTGATTATGCCAAAGCCTTTGACTGTGTGGATGACAACAAACTGGAAAATTCTTCAAGAGATAGGAATAACAAGGCACCTGATCTGACTCCTGAGAAATCTGTATGCAAGTCAGGAAGCAACAGTTAGAACTGGACATGGAAAAACAGACTGGTTCCAAATAGGAAAGGAGTACGTCAAGGCTGTATATTGTCACCCTGCTTATTTTACTTATATGCAGAGTAAGTCATGAGAAACACTGGGCTAGAGGAAGCACAAGCTGGAATCAAGACTGCCAGGAGAAATATCAATAACCTCAGATATGCAGATGACACAACCCTTGAAAACGAAGAAGAACTAAAGAGCCTCTTGATGAAAGTAAAGAGGACAGTGAAAAAGTTATCTAAAACTCAACATTCAGAAAACTAACAGCATGGCATCTGGACCCATCACTTTATGACAAATAGATGGGGGAAACAATGGAAAGAGTGAGAAACTTTATTTTTTTAGGTTCCCAAATCACTGCAGATGGTCACTGCAGCTGTGAAATTAAGACACTTGCTCCTTGGAAGAAAAGTTATGACCAGACTAGACAGCATATTAGAAAGCAGAGACATTACTTTGCCAGCAAAGGTCCATCTAGTCAAAGTTATGGTTTTCCCAGTAGTCATCTATGGATGTAAGAGTTGGACTATAAAGAAAGCTGAGTGCAGAAGTATTGATGCTTTTGAACTGTGGTGTTGGATAAGACTCTTGAGAGTCCCTTGGACTGCAAGGAGATCCAACCAGTCCATCCTAAAGGAAATCAGCCCTGAATATTCATTGGAATGACTGATGCTGAAACTCTAATACTTTGGCCACCTGATGAGAAGAACTGACTCATTGGAAAAGACCCTGATGCTGGGAAAGACTGAAGGCGTAAGGAGAAGGGGACGACAGAGGATGAGATGGTTGGATGGCCTGATTCAATGGACATGAGTTTGAGTAGGCTCCAGTAGTTGGTGATGGACAAGGAAGCCTGGTATGCTGCAGTCCATGGGCTCGAAAAGAGTCAGACATAACTGAGTGACTGAACTGAATTGAACTGAAAGCTGCTAGGTCTTCTGACAACCACTAGCCATTTATAGACAGTAAACATTTGGAATGTGGCCAGTCTGAATTGTGACACACTTTAACTGTAAAATGCACACTTGAATTTGGAATAATTACATGGAAAATACATTATTCATAACTCTATATTGATTATATATTGAATAAAAGATATAACAAGATATTTTTTAAAGAAACTAATACATAATTAATTTAACTTGTTTTATTTTACTTTTATCAGTGTGACTACTAGAAAATTTAAAATTACATATCACGCTATACTCCATTGGATAGCTCTTTTCATAATGTTATCTATGTAACCACCTCTGTGAAAACTTTCAGAAATTTTCTATCAATATATGTAATATTAAGAATGCTGGGTTACACTGCTGACATGTGTAATAATGCACACTGTCTTGTAAGACTAGGTGATCATTACTGAAGGAGAAAAAAATTTCCAAAGGCAAACAATATAATGATTGTGTAGATGGTCATGAGGACAATTTAATTTACTTAAGTATAGTTATGAAAAGTGAAAATGTTAGTCACTCAGTTGTGTCCGATTCTTTGTCACTCCATGGACTGTAGACCACCAGACTCCTCTGTCCATGCGATTCTCCAGGCAAGAGTACTGGCATGGGTAGCCATTTCCTTCTCCAGGGGATCTTCCTGACCCAAGGCTTGAGCCCAGGTCTTCCACAATGCAGGCAGATTCTTTACCATCTGAGTCACTTGGGGAAGCCCCATGTATAGTTATAAAATGAGGAAAATAGCTGTCCTGTAAGAATTTTATGAAATCAACAAAACATGAATGTTAGACCAAATATGCAAAATCACCTCAAAGAGACCAAATGATTATCAAGACACCAAAAATGTTTGTAACCATATTATTGATAATAAAGTGCTAATGAAAGACAAGGTCAATAAGAAGGTTTGGGGTAACAGTGGAATATACAGACAGTAAAGCACAGAGGCGAACATTGAAGATACCCATCTAGACACAGTACAGTGAAGTGTCTGTCACATTAAGACAAAGTTAGCATCTACTTGCCTTAAAGGTAAATTATGCCTGTGTACATAAACACACCAAATCATCAAAATTTGATGTATTTAAGCACTCTAATTATACAAAAAAAAGTACTTGTTTTAGTTCTCACTCATCAAGCATGTTTCCAGTAATTTGTATTACCAGGTAACTTGTCTATAAATGAAAATGTGGTAGTTTTATGTTCAGTTCATGAAACAGCAGTATCGTTTCTTGTATTTGACTAATGAATTTCTATTTTGGCTTGATCCATTTGTTTATTTTACATTTTCAGCTTTATTGAGGTATAATGGGCTACAAGGAGACCCAATCAGTCCATCCTAAAGGAAATCAGTCCTGAATGTTCATTAGAAGGACTTGATGCTGAAGCTGAAACTCCAATACTTTGGCCCCTGATGTGAAGAACCGATTCATTGGAAAAGACCCTGATGCCAGGAAAGACTGAAGGAAGAAGGAGAAGGGGATGACAGAGAATGAGATGGTTGTTTGGCATAACCAACTCAATGGACATGAGTTTGAGTAAACTGTGGGAGTCGGTGATGAACAGGGAGGCCTGGCATGCTGAAGTCCATGGGGTCGCAAAGAATAGGACACAACTGAGCGACTGAACTGAACTGAGCTATCTTTGCCTCCTTTATTAGAGAAAATGAGTGGACCTGAGAGCTGTTATATCTGAGGCCCTAGTAAACAAGAATGTCTGATTTTGAAGGTTGATGATTAGAAGCAGGATTTGAAAAAAAAAAAAAAAAAAATTGTCCATGGGGTCATTAAATGTTCCCAGGTGGCATTCTCCATCTATATGCTGAGTGGACCTCTTATATGATGTTTTCAAAATACAAAGAGTTGCATGTCCCTTGTGGTGCAGTGGATAGTAATATGCCTGCCGATGCAGGGGACATGGATTCAATCCCTATTCCAGAAGGATCCCAGACGCCGCGGAAAAACTATGCCCCTGTATTACAACTACTGAAGCGTGCACTCCTAGAGCCGATGCTCTGCAACAAGAAAAGCCAGCACAGTGAGAAGCCAAGCATAATGAAGAGTCGTCCCTGCTCGCCACAACCAGAGAAAAGCCTGACAAAACAGCAAAGACCCAGTGGAGTCAAGAATAAAAATAAATACTTAATTTAATTAAATATATAGAGTTTAGATGGAAATTTGAACAGTATCTGCACAAATATAATCTTGTGATGGTTGGTTCACTGGATATAAGTGTGTGTGTGTCTGTCTGTACATGAAGCAGAGGGAGGAAACACTATGAAATTAACTTCTCTGTAACACTATAATTGAAGCCATGAGAAACATATGATGCTTGATGCTTGGAAGCTTTGGAAGTAAGGACAGAAATGAGCCATATATGTCACAATTCTCACTAAATCAAGAAATATTTTTGAAACACAGATATGTTGACAATAAATCATGACTCATTAATATTTATCCCATTTATAATTGTTTTTATACCTTATCTAGAATTCAAGAAGATTATCCCAACCCTTCTATGTTATCCCAAGAGCCCAAGTATAAAGAGGAGAAGATAAATGAAAGCAGATAAAATCTGCCATTGATAAAATACCAAAAGTAAAGAATCTGTTGCTTTCAGAACTATGAAATAGTAAACTATATTTTCTGCCACTGTTATATTGCTTCACGTAAGTGTAATCATAATATTTTCAGATGTTTTCCAGGACCTGATATATCAGTTTGTGTAAACAATAGGGGATGCTGTGACTTTGTTGGAAGAAATTTTAGGTCATGGAAGGTTGCTTCAGGAAGAGCAGAAGTTCTAAAGAGCACTAAAAATTCCGCTGACTTTTAGAGTAACACCTTAGAAGAGAAAAGCTGAACAGTGAAGATAAGTGTGAGATCCTAGAGGGACAAAAACATAAGCAAAAAGACAAAAGCAAAATACTCTTAAGTTTCTCATTTTAGAAGCTATCTAGTAAAGAACAATTTTATTGAAAACACTTAATTTCCCCACAAGAATAAACTTATCAAGATTTGACTCTGAATAATATTGACATTTTTCCAAGACGATTATTGTAGGTCCACCATGAAGCATTTGAGATGTTTTCAGCTCTTTTCAGCTTTTCTTATTTCCAGTGACTATAAAATTTAATTGAAAGTCTTACTTGTCACTTCCAAATGGAACATAACAATATCATAGCACTCCTACATTTCTCTTCTGTTTCTCTGAACATGTGGAATTACTTATTTAGTCTTCTGTGAGAAACTGGTAAACTCCATGAGGACAGGAACAATAGTCTTATCTCCGAGCTCAAAGTGACTGGCAGAACTATTTCTTGATTAATAATTGATAAAAAACCAATTGATAATTTAAATAATGTCTTGCAGAAAGTGTGAAGATATCAGAGTCTTATTTTTAATACAATTGCAAGACGATTCACTCTACATGTGTCCTATGTCTTCAATCAAACATATATTGATATCTAACCAGAAGTAATTTCCTTCCTGAAAACTCTCATTAGAGTCTGCGTAAACTTCTCATAGTGAACATAAATTTTCCCTGCATTATCATTGTTACTGACATTAGATTTTAAGGGTTTCAGTATGAATGTCACCTGGGAAAAACCAAATGTTATAAATAATAAAGCCAGACTTGGGCAGTGACAGTCATACCTGGCCCCAGCTAAGTGACACTGTTTGAAAGCTCATACTTGGTCCTGTAAAGTCAATTCTTTCAGCTAATTTAATATTATACAACTTCATAAAGCTATTTTCTTTCTTTTTTATTTATTTATTATTATTATTATTATTTTTTTGTCATACATTGACGTGAATCGGCCACAGATTTACACGTATTCCCCATCCCGATCCCCCCTCCCACCTCCAGGAATCGGGCGGAGAGGGAAGCTATTTTCTATATTGCACTTTTATTTAAACTTTATCTACATGGTATCAGGCTAGCACACTGGACATAGCAAGCATTGCATTTACCTCTTTGGATTAGTTATAGTATGTATCATATGCAGTAAAATTTTAAAGACAATAAAACTAGTCAAAATAAGAATGAAATGTGTTTACTTTATTAATGTTTTCTTCTACAAGGCATTAGATTATACCTATGATATTAGTCAAAATGTCCTACTATGAGAATGGCATTAGAGGTGAGTGTGCCGCAATGTATGTTCAGCTGTATATTCAATGAAAATTATTTAAAAATGTACTCCTATTTCCTTTTAAAATGCTATGGCATAAAATTCAGAGAATATGAGACAATTTTATCTGCTGTATTATCACAACCTAACAGTGATACTGAAAATGCTGTTTTAATTCTAGAATTAATTATATCATATGTGAGGTACTAAATAGCAAGTATGATATCTTATTTATTTTCTCTTCTTCCAGGGTTAAACACTGCATAAATAACTCCTTAGTATGTAAAATTATATATCATTAATTAATTAATGAAATAGTTGACAATTTAAAAAGACTTTTCCAAAAACAAATTATATATAGTTAATTCAGTAACAATCAGTTCAGTTCAGTCGCTCAGTCGTGTCCGACTTTTTGTGACCCCATGAATCGCAGCACGCCAGGCCTCCCTGTCCATCACCAACTCCCGGAGTTTACTCAAACTCATGTCCATCGAGTCGGTGATGCCATCCAGCCATCTCATCCTCTGTCATCCCCTTCTCCTTCTGCCCCCAATCCGTCCCAGCATCAGGGTCTTTTCCAATGAGTCAATTCTTTGCATGAGGTGGTCAAAGTACTGGAGTTTCAGCTTCAGCATCAGTCCTTCCAGTGAACACCCAGGACTGACCTCCTTTAGGATGGACTCGTTGGATCTCCTTGCAGTCCAAGGGACTCTCCAGAGTCTTCTCCAACACCACAGTTCAAAAGCATCAATACTTCAGCGCTCAGCTTTCCTCACAGTCCAACTCTCACATCCACACATGACCACTGGAAAAACCATAGCCTTGACCAGACGGACCTTTGTTGGCAAAGTAATGTCTCTGCTTTTTAATATGCTGTCTAGGTTGGTCATAACTTTCCTTCCAAGGAGTAAGCATCTTTTAATTTCATGGCTGCAATCACCATCTGCAGTGATTTTGGAGCCCAAGAAAATAAAATCTGACAGTGTTTCCCCTGTCTCCCCATCTATTTTCTTTTTTTTAAATATTTTTTTATTATTATTATTATTATTTTTGTCATACATTGATATGAATCAGCCATAGATTTACACGTATTCCCCATCCCGATCCCCCCTCCCACCTCCCTCTCCATTTTCCATGAGGTGATGGGACCAGATGCCATGATCTTAGTTTTCTGAATGTTAAGCTTTAAGTCAACTTTTTCATTCTCCTCTTTAGCCTTAAACATAAGTTTCTGAGGTATCACCAAATAAATTCATATAGATGGATATGACCACCTTTCTCTTAGAAATGTTGGGCTGAAGCCCTCCTTTAAGAGAGTTTGAGATAGCTTTCCTTTATCAAATCTGACCCATAGCACACTCTCTTTTTACCTTGATTCCATATTTTCCCTTTCCTAGCCATGCCTCATCCTTGCCCTTGAAAGCAGCAGTTCCTTGACCAATGGTAACAGGGAGAGCTCCTTTTTGATCGGTATCTTTCTGAATTACACTACTTAAAGTACAGATATTCGGTTCTAATTATAAAATGGCATGTGGCATTTCTTACCATTCCTTTATTACCTAGTGATCAATTCACACACATTCTCTTCCTTGAAAGTGCATTCTAATGTGAGCATTCTAACAATGCTCTTGTTTGTTTAGTCACTAAGTCATGTCTGACTCTTTTACGACCCCATAAGCTGTAGCCTGCCAGGCTTCTCTGTCCATGGGACTTCCCAGGCAAGAATAGTGGAGTAGGTTGTCATTTCCTTCTTTAGAGGACCTTCTCAACCCAGGGATTGAACCCACATCTCAGTGCTTGGAGAAGACTCTTGAGAATCCTTTAGACAGCAAGGAGATAAAACCAGCCAATTCTAAAGAAAATCAACCCTGAATATTCATTGGAAGGACTGATGCTGAAGCTCCAATACTTTGGCCACCTGATGTGAAGAGCTGACTCACTGGAAAATACCCTAATACTGGGAAAGATTGAGGGCAGGAGGAGAAGGGGGTGACAGAGGATGAAGTGGTTGGGTTGCATCACAGACTCAATAGACGTGAGTTTGAACAAACTTCAGGAGTTAGTAAAGAAGAGGGAAGCCTGGCGTGCTGCAGTTCATGGGGTCACAAAGAGTCCTACACAACTTAATAAGTGAGCAACAACAACAACCCACTCCAGTCTTCTTGCCTGGAGAATTTCTTGGACAGAGAAGCCTGGTGGGTTACAAATTTGAACAACAATAGCTCCTGTTTGGCAGGTGGATTATTTACTATTGAGCCACCAGGGAAGCCCTGTAATAGGTAACAAAAAATCACTTTCAAAAGAAATAGTCTCCTAATCTTGCATTTGTTGCTTCCTTCTGTTGTTTATGAGTTCCTGACTTGGCTCCCCAGGCTCTAGTCCCATCCAAGCATAGGTAACAGATGACATTTTCTAAGTGTCACATTGGATGAAGGAAAAAAAAAAAATCCTTACATTTTGAATGTCAAACCTATCAACTATACAGTCCTTTAGAAATATACTCTTCAAAATCACACACAATAGTCAACATTTTTTATTTATAAAATGAAATAATCAAAATCTCTTTATCCTTCATTTGAGCAAGGTAAGATACATGTATACATGTATGCAGTCTCATAGAGCTATGGTTGGTGGCCTTTGAGACATTTCCTTTTGTTAAAAGAAATCTTGAAAGGAATTATGTCTGAAATATCTGTTGATATATGAGGACACTGGAACAGAATATTTAAAATCAGGACTACAATGTGAGAACAGATTGAAAATTTGCCATATAAATTATTTTGAAACATTTCCCTATTTACACTGGGCTTCCCTTATAGCTCAGTTGGTAAAGAACCTGCCTACAATGCAGGAGACTCCAGTTTGATTCCTGGGTCAGGAAGGTTCCCCTGGAGAAGGGATAGCCTACCCACTCTAGTACTCTTGGGTTTTCCTGGTGGCTCAGCTGGTAAAGAATCCACCTGCAATGAGGGAGACATGGGTTCGATCCCTGGGTTGGGAAGATCCCCTGAAGAAGGGAAAGGCTACCCACTCCAGTATTCTGGCCTGGAGAATTTCATGGACTACATAGTTCATGGGGTCACAAAGAGTCAGACACGACTGAGCAACTTTCACTTTCACTTTCTCTATTTACTCTACACAACCAGTAATATAATGTATAATAGGTATAGATAAGCATACTCTTTTTCGTAACTTTTAATATATACTTTCCTAATGCCTTTTATTTTGACATGCACTGTCACTTGAAAACAAAACTAAATACATTCTTGAAGAGTCAACAAATCTTGGTACTTATTAACTACCTCATTATTTCACATTTCAGAAAAGAAAAACTGTCTGAAATTTCACTGTGACTAATTTAACTAGACCAACGCTGTAATTCCCAGTGTACAATTTACAACGTCTTTATTTTACTATACACTTTATTTTTCTTGTCAGATAAAAACAAAAGGGAAACAGCATCCCTTCTAGTTTTAAATTCTACTTTGTTTTTTTGACTTAAAAAAAAAATCTTCTTTTAAGTACTGCATATCTTGGCTTCTTTCTCCAGTCATACCTTCTATTTTCCTAAATTATACTATAAAAATTTGATTCTTTTTTTTTTAATTTGATTCTTAACAATACCTGTCTATAAGGTGATTATTTCATGATAAAACATCATTATTTTATGAAGGAAGAAAAAGCCAATCTACATAGATGCAAACTACTCAAAAGAAATTAATTTCTGCTTTATTTATCATAAATGCTATCTAACAAAATAGTTCTGGAAAGATAATCTGTTTTTGCTTTTGCAATAGTTTGCAATTTTATTTCCCATCATACATTGTGTTCTTTTCTGAAGGATTATTATTTTACTAACATTTGCTTTCAGTTAGATAAATTAGCATAAAAATATGAACCATTCACTTTCCCATATAAACTAAATTTATTTCAAAAATACTTATCTCCCATAACTGATCTCCTTCACCCAGTTTATCCCATGATTTATAGCCACAAAAGAGTAAATATTCTTCATAATTTTGTGTAATTTGTATCAAATTTTAATGATCCTCCAAAAGATCATTTAAAATGTACAAAATCCAATGTGAATATACATTGTTGTTTTTGTTTTTTTTTTCTCAACTCCTTGCTTTTATACTGAGAGAGGATTCTATATGCTGTTGTTGAGTCTCTAAGTCCTGTCTGACTCTGTGTGACCCCATGGATTATAGCCTGGCAGGCTTCCTTGTTCCCTACTGTCTCCTGGAGTTTGCTTAAACTCACATACACTGGATCGTTGGTGCTCTCTAACCTTCTCATCCTCTGCTGCCCTCTTCTCCTTTTGCTTTCAGGCTTTCTCAGCATCAGGGGCATTTCCAGTGAGTTGGCTCTTCACATCAGGTAGCCAAAGCATTGGAGCCTCAGCATCAGCCCTTCCAATTAATACACAGGACTGATTTCCTTTAGGAAGGACTGGTTGGATCTCCTTGCTGTCCAAGAGACTCTTCAGAGTCTTCTCCAGAACCACAATGCAAAAGAATTGATTCTTTGGGGTTCAGCCTTCTTTATGATTCAACTCTCACATCCATACATAAATAGTCACATCCATAGCTTTGACTATTCAGATCTATGTTGTCAAAGTGATGTTTTTGCCCTTTTAATATGCTGTCTAGGTTTGTCATAGCCTTCCTTCCAAGGAGCAAGTGTCTTTTAATTTAATGACTGCAGTCACCATCCACAGTAATTTTGGAGCCCAAAAAAACAAAATTTGTTACTATTTCCATTTTCCCCATTTAATTGCCATAAAGTAATGGGACCAGATGCCATGATCTTAGTTTTTTGAATGTTGAGTTTTAAGCCAGATTTTTCACTCTCCTCTTTCACCTTCATCAAGAGGCTCTTTGATGCCTTTTTATTTTCTGCCATTAGAGTGGTGTCGTCTGCATTTATTTCTCTTGGCAGTCTTGATTCCAGCCCACGATTCATCCAGCCTGGCATTTCACATGATGTACTTGGCATATAAGTTAAATAAGCAGAGTGACAACATACATTCTTGCCATACTCCTTTCCCAATTTTGAACCAGTCTGTTGTTCCGTGTCCAGTTCTAACTGTTATATCTCGACCCTCATACAGTTTTATCAGGAGACAGGTAAGGCAATCTGGTATTCCCATCTTTTTAAGAATTTTCCACAGTTCCTGTGATCCACACAGTTAAAGGTTTTAGTGTAGTCAATGCAGCTGAAGTAAACATTTTTCTGGAATTCCCTTGCTTTCACTATGATCCAAGGAATGTTGGCAATTTGATCTCTGGTTCCTCTGCTTTTTCCAAATCCAGCTTGTACATCTGGAATTTCTTGGTTCATGTACTGCTGTAACCTAGCTTGAAGGATTTTGAGCATTACCTTGTTAGCATAGGAAATGAGTGCAGTTGTATGGTAGTTTGAATATTCTTTGTTATTGCCCTTCTTTGGGATTGGATCAACCCAGGGATCTGTGTCTCTTTTGTCTCCTGCATTGGCAGATAGATTCTTACCACTGTGCCACACTAATAGAGGTGTTCCAATTGCTCTTTGTATAGGAGACAGGGCCTCACCAATAACAAATGAGCAGATCTGTTAGTACAAAACTTAAGAAATATTTATCTGTTTACCAATCTGGTAGGTTAAAGCATGTTATTTTAATTTCTCTTTTGTTTTAGAGAATTTCTATGAACTATATGTTCATACCTTATGACAATTTTTTTTTACTGAGCTATTATACTTCTTATTTTGTATGAGCTATTTATATATTGAGATGCTTAGTTTTCTGTTTATGGGACAAACATTGAAATGTTTCTCAGTTTGTCAGTTTGCCTTTAAATTTTGCTTATGGAGTTTTACATCACTATCTTTAAACTGAAGACAGTTGAATATGTATCAATTTTTATTGTATCATATGGATTTTAGATCGAGGTTAGAATGATTTTCAACATTCTGAAATTTTAAAACAAAAATTTATATCATTTTAATATAACTTTGCTACTTTTTATTATTAATCTTTGTATCATTTGGAATTTATATTTAGGTTATGTTTGGATTATAAATCTAATATACTTTTATTTCCAGAAAGTTACTCAATTATTTAAAAAGTTAAATATTGAAAAGTCATCTTTTGCTCACTGCACTGAAATGTCATTATCAGCATATACTTAGTATTTGTTTATGTCTGTTTTTATATCTGCATATCAATTATTCATTTACCTGGCATATGCCAGTATTTTACTCTTTTCAAGTGCTAAAGCTTCAAGATAGATTTTGCTTCTGGAGAACAAGTATCCCTTTACTGTTCTTATTCAGCTTTCTGGCTGTTTTCACAGTATATTTTTTAAGGGTGCCAACTCCATATCTACATCATGTGAAATCAAACTTCATTTCCTACAGCTTTAGCAAGTTTCTTAATCAGTTTTATCAGCTGGAAAAATTGAGAAAATAATAATACCTACCTCAAAGGGTTGTTATATTTATACTTAGGGGTCTCAAATAATGTTTGGCTAATAATACTCAGTTAAGTTATAACTCTATCATTATTTATCATCTAACAGGAACTATGCTATTATCTGTCCAGTTAAAATTATAATATTTTAAAGGGATTTCATTAATGACATACATAGATATGCAGATTAATTTAAAGGACATTGGCATTTTTATGATATATAGCACTAAGCAAGAATATAATATGTTTTTTTTTTTTCAAGTAGTCTTTCGTTTGTCCAGAATTCATACATTCTACACACGGAGCCAACATATTTCAGAATAAGTTTATTTCAAAGCATTTTATATTTTTTGGTTGTTACCATAAACAAATTCTTTCTCCCATTATCTCTTGTTATTCATGATGCTTTTAATTAGAAAATTATGGAATTTTATACATGAATGTTTGTACTCATTATATAGCTATAATCTGCTATGACTTGCAGTGGGCTTTCAATTTCTGCATTTGAGAGGTACAAAATTTTAGCATTTAAAAATAGATATAATTTTATCACTTCCTTTCCATTTCTTTTTGCTTCTAAATGATATCTTCTCTTCACTTGCATGGGTTGGAATGTACATTTTAAATGTAAATACTAAAAATTACCAAGAGCAATTCATGTTGTTCCCTTTTTCCAATTCAGTGCAGAATCTTCTAATATTTCCAGCTTGGGCTAAGGTCATCATATTTTATTTTCCTAAGTAAGTAAAATTTGAATTTTAAAGGTACTACTCTCAGCAACTTGATAATAGTTATATTTTCAACAAGTACCCTTAATAACATAATAAATTTAAATAATTTCCTAATAGTAAAATATCAGCCCATTCCTAAAATAATTTTTACTTTATTATTATATATCTTTTAATTAATTGTAGGGTTTGCTACTATTTTATTTTAAATAATTGCATTGACATTAATAATTATATCTCCCAAAGTTTTATGTTTATTTGGAATATTTCAAATATTTTTGCATTTAAAATAATGTTAATTAATGGTTCCTATATTTTATTTCATTTATTTCAAATAGAATTACAATATTTTCTCTTAAAAGTATGCTATAATTCTTCTGTAAAAATTTCTGGGTCACATAATAAGAGACATTATAAAGAATTATTAGTATGGAAAATAATATAAAATAAATAAATATCCTTGTCCTCAAACCAAAAACATATGTCATATCTGCATTTGGTTTTTCTTCTTCCTTTCATTTCTTTCCTGAGATTTTCTTGACAATAACGTTTTATCTCATTTGTTTCTTTGTATTTTGAGTCATTCCATTCACTTTTGAGGGCTATTTTTATACATGCTGTACTACTTACTTTTTTATTAGATGATTCAATGAACTGGATTTTCCTTAAGTTACTCCTTAAGTTTTTCTATAGATAGAAACACTAAGGACCAGAGTAATGCTTTCACAAAGCAAGTAAACAAAACCTTTATTGTCTCAAATAACTCTGAGATACAAAATTTTTAAAGAAGAGAAGAGGAAATATCACTCACACAGAAATCACATCATAGAATGATAGTGGCAGGTAAAACTAAGTGATATTTCCATCTTCACTCTTCTGCAAGGAATCACATGCACAGTTGTGTTTACATGCAGAGAAGAGCTCTGGTCACCTGATTTTCTGCTTCTGCTATTACAAATAGGTAATTTAACTTTTCTTACTTTAAGGATTTTCTCCTAAACTTCAGAGTTTTATTTCTTCTTGCACTTAAAGCACAGGGTAATTGTCTTGTGTACTATATTTAATTATATATTTATTTATATGATTATAACTCATTAGTGATTTCTACATCAGATTTTAAGCTTCATAAGAAAAGAACAATCTATATAAATAATGGGCATCAGGGTGTGGCTTGTTAAGATGTGACCTGATATGGAGAGATAAGGAAGGCTTTATTAAGAAAATAGCATTTGACAAATGATGAGGTTCATGTTGCTTTTGCAGAGAATTCTAGAATGAGAATCAAATGGAGTAGTCCCATGAAAATAGGAAAGAAGGTACATTGGAAGATTGGAAGAAAGTGCCACTTGCAAGAAATGAGGCTTGACAGTCAGCAAACATCATATAATTAATATTTAGTATACTAAATTTTATTTTTTCCCCAAGAATAAACAGGGAAGTTCTTAAACTCTTTTAAGAAAGTGGTACAAGCCATGGCATTCCCATTAATTTAATCATTAAGTTTTACATATTTTGCCATATTTAAACACATAACTGAATTTAATTTTTAACTTATTACTTATTATTTGATGCTTGTTACTTTAGTAAGTTTAAACCTTCATTGCAAGAAACTTGGCTAGTGATTTGTCAACCTGACCATAAAAGATCTTACAGCTAATCTTATCATCTTTGCCTATAAAAGCATAAGGCAGTTTGTAATGACATTTTATTTTGCTGATTTTTACTGTCTCTTCACATAATGAGTTTATTTTAAATCAATCCCAAGCAGCCTAGATATAGTATGACTGAAATGAAACATCTGAATAAAAAGATCTCTAAATGAATTATGGAAGAACAATTAGACATTAACAAAAACTGACTGCATGGAAATTGAGAATCATATCTGGGAGAACCAAAATGAACATTATATAAATATGAAACATCTTGATAAATAAAATCCCATCTGAATATTCTTCTAAATATCTGGTATAGAAAATATTATTTTACTTAAAATATAGGTAATTCATAAATGCATTAGTTAAGGCAGAACTTGTCAGAATGATCCAAGAAAATAAAAATCAACTACATATTGCTAAAATAAGTTTAGTTTAACTATAAAGACATATGTATATTAAATGTAAATGGATGAAGAAATATGAACTGTGCCAATAGTAATAAAAAGAAAACAGGAGAAGATGTTAATTTCACACAGAGCCTACCTCACACTGAGGAACGTAATCAATAATAGATAAGTACATTACATAATGATAAAGGGATCAATTCACCAAGAAGATATCACAATCCTTAATGTGTATATGCCTAACAGAGGGTCAAACTACTTGAGGCAAAAACTGGTACAACTTCAAGGAGACAGATGGCTCTACAAGTGTATTTGGAGAGTACAGCAACCTTGTACTGGAAATGAACAAATCCAGCAGACAGAAAACGAAAGAGGACATAACTGAACTCAACAACATCATCAATCAACTGTATATAAATGGGTATCTTTAAATGGCTTCATTCGACAAGAAAATACACATCCTTCTCATGGTCACATGGAATATTCACCAATACAGAATTACATTTTGGGCCATAAGACACACTTCTAACAAATTTAAAATAATAGAAGTCATACAAGGTCTTCTTTCAGAATACAATGGAACTAAACTAGAAATCAACAACATAAAGGTAATTGGAAAATCCCAAATTATATGAAAATTAGAAAACATACTTATGAGAAACATGAGCGAAAAAGGAAATCCCAAGAGAATTTATATTTTGAACTAATTGAAAATGAAAACACAACTTATCAAAATTTAGGGGATCCTAGGAAAGCAAAACCTGGAGGGTTTTCTTGAATGCATGTAGTAGAAAAATATCTAAAATCAGTAATCTAAGTTTTCATGTTAGAAAACTAGAAAATGAAGAGCAAATTAAATTCAAACTAAATAGGAAAAAAATAAATGAGAAGAATTAAAACAAATCAATTAAAGTGAAAACAGAAAATCACTAGAGAAAGTCAAGGAAGCCAAAAGTTGTTTCATTAAAAATATCAATAAAATCTATACACCTCTAGCTAGGTAACTATGGAAAAAAAGAGTGTATACAGATTTCTAATATCAAAATAAAATAGGGAACTCTACTACGGATCTCATAGACATTAAAAAAAAAAAAAAACAGAAAGAAATGCTATGAATAACCCTATGCCCACAATCCTGATAATCTATATTAAATAATAATCTTTTAAAACACAAGCACCTTACTTAGATGATTTGCTAGTAAATCTACCTACTGGTTTAGGTAAAAAAGTTATACTAATTTTCCACGATCTCTTTCAGAGGATAGAAGCAACGGGAATACTCTCTAACTCAGTCTATGAAACAGACTTTGCCCTTATGCTAGAAGCAGCCAAAGACATTATAAGAAAATAAAACTACATACCAATATCTATCATAACCATAAGTGCAACAACTCTTAGCAAATTATCAAAAATGGAGACCAACCATAAATAAACAGAACTATAAACCAATTTCACCAAGTGAAATTTATTCAAGCTATGAGAGTCTGGTTCAACATTTGAAAATCAATAAATGTAGCCCCTCAGACTAATAAGCTAAAAAAGATAAATCATATGATCATACCTATGCTATACTGTGCTTAGTTGTCCAGTCATGTCCAACTCATTGCTACCCCACGGACTGTAGTCCACCAGGCTTCCCTGTCCATGGGGATTATCCAGGCAAGAATACTGGAGTGGGTTGCATGCCCTCCTCCAGGGATCTTCCCAACCCAGGGATTGAACCCAGGTCTCTTGCATTGCAGGCCGATTCTTTACCATCCGAGCCACTAGGGAAGCCTGATCACATCTGTAGCTATAGAAAAAATATTTGAAAAAATCCAATACCCAAAGTCTTCCCAGGTGTTGCTAGTGGTAAAGAATCAACCTGCCAATATAGGAGATGCAAGACTATGGGTTCAATCCCTGCGTCAGGAAGATCTCCTGGAGAAGGAAATGGTACCCTGTCCAGTATTCTTGCCTGGGAAATCCCATGGCTAGAGTGGCCTGGTTGGCTATAGCTCATGGGACGACAAAGAACTGGACACAACTGAACACACACACAGCACAACACCTATTTACGATAAAGATCTCTCAGTGAACTAGAAACAGAAGGAAACTTCCTCAACTTATTAAAGACTATATACAAAAAAATCTATGGCTAACATCATACTTAATAATGTAAATTGGAAGATATCCCACTCAGGTCAGATAGAAATCAAGGATGTCCCATCTCACCATTTAATTATACCCTCACACTGGAATTCTTGAAAATATAATAAGACTGGAAAAAGAACTAAAATATATACAGATAGGTATGGAAGACTTGGAAGTGTCTTTGATCACAGATGATATAATCATCTATGTATAAAATCCAAAAGAATTATTTAAAAATTCTGCAATTAATAATTAAATATAGCAAAGTTGAAGCATAGAAGATTAGCATACCAAAGTCAATTGCTTTCCTATATAACAACAATAAACAAGTGGAATCTGAGATTAAAAGCATAGCACATTTTATTAGCATCCCAAAATTAATTATGTAAGCATAAATTTGACAAAATATATGCAAACAATATATCTATATGAGGTGAACTATAAAATTTTGATGAGAAAACTAAAAAAAAAAAACTAAGTAAAGAAAATTTTGATGAAGAAATTCAAAAAAGAGCTAAATATATAATAAATAAATTTTGAGCTTGTTGAACAAACTCAAAAAATAATGAAGCAATGGAGTTGTTCCATGTTTATGGATAGAAAGTATCAACATTATTAAGATCAAAGTTCTTCCAAACTTATAGATTCAGTGTAATCTCACACAAAACCCAGCAGGTTATTTCATGGAACTTGACAATCTGAATTCTAACATTTATGTAGAGAAGGAAAAGGCCTAGACTAGCCAACACAATGTTCAAGTTGAAGAACAAAATGGACTGTCACTTTCCAAATTCAATTCTTACTAAAAGGAAGAACACTCAGTTCCAACGATTCATTAGTCACCAAATCTATGGTGAAAGCATAGACTAATAAATCAATGGAACAGAATAGAGAGCCAAGATATAATCCCTCATACATATTAAGTAACTTTGGCAAAGGAGTCAAGGCAATACAATGGAGAAAAGATAGCTTCTTCCACAAAGAAAGCCGGAACAACAGGACAGGTGTGCCTGTTCAGTTCCGTCATGTCCAACTCTTTGTGATCCCATGGACTGTAGCTCGCCAGGCTCCTCTGCAACAACAGGACCATCACAACCAAAAATTTTAAAATAACATAAAATAAATCTATACACAAAGATTATACACTTCACAAAAATTAACTGAAAATACATTAAAAACCTAAATATAAAGCACAAAATCATAAAACTTCTAGAAGATAACATAGGCAAAAACCTAGATAACTTGATTTATGGTGATAACTTTAGACACAGCACCAAAGGCATGATCCATAAAAAACAATATATAAGTTAGAATTTATTAAAATTAAAACTATTTGTGAAAGATAATATTCAAAGAATGAAAAGACAAATCAATCACTTACTGGGAAAAAGTGTTTTCAAAATATACATCTGAAAAATTATGCTAGAAACACTTAATACTCAACAAAGAATATGATTTTAAAAATGAGTCAAAGATGTTAACAGACAACTCATCAAAGAAGATATGCAGGTGGAAAATAAGCAAATTAAAAATGTTTAACATCATATGGCATCAAATGAATGCATATTAAAAGAAGTTACTACTATACATCTATTAAAATGAATAGAATGACCAAATTTGGAACACAGACATCATTAAATGGTGTTGAGGATGTGGAATGGCAGGAACTTTAATTTATTGCTGGTGGGAGAGCAAAAATGGTACAACAATTTTGGAAGACAGTTTAGTGGTTTCTTACAAAATAAATTTATTCCTAAGATAAGATCTAGAAATAACACCTAAAAAAGGTGAAAACATGCCCACATAAAAACCTACACAGAGATGTTTATAGCAGCTTTGCTCATAATTAACAAAACTTGGAAACAACAAATATTTCCTTCAACATGTGAATGGGATAATTAAACTGTGGTACATCCAGACAATGGAATATTACCCAATGATGAAATGAACTATCAAATCGTAAAAAGACTGGCTGGATCTTAAATGCATGTTAATAAGTGAAAGCAACCAATATGAAAAGGTTACATACTGTATTATTCCAACTGCATGACATTTTGAAAGAGGCAACACTATCGAGACAGTAAAAAAATCAGTGATTGCCAGGGGTTGGGAACTGCAGCATTGGAATAGGTGAAACAGAGAGACATTTTAGAGAGTAAAAATATTTGTATGATATTATATTGATGGATACATGTTATTATACATTTTCCAAACATAGAATGCATAATACCAAATTGTGAAAACTAAGGTAAGCTTCCAGTGTCGGGTATTTATTATGTGCCAACATTGGTCAAGTGGGCCTTAGGAAGCATCACTATGAACAAAGCTAGTGGAGGTGATGAAATCTCAGTTGAGCTATTTCAAATCCTAAAAGATGATGCTGTGAAAGTGCTGCACTCAAAATGCCAGCAAATTTGGAAAATAAGTAGTGGCCAAAGGACTGGAAAAGGTCAATTTTTATTCCAATCCCAAATAAAGGCAATGCCAAAGAATGTTCAAACTACTGCATAATTGAACTCATCTCACACACAAGCAAAGTAATGCTCAAAACTCTCCAAGCCACACTTCAACAGCATGTGAACCATGAAATTCCAGACGTTCAAGGTGGATTTAGAAAAGGCAGAGGAAGCAGAGATCAAATTGCCAACATTCGTTGGATCATCTAAAAGCAAGAGAGTTCCAGAAAAAATCTCCTGCTTTATTGACTGTGTCAAAGCCTTTGTATGGATGACAGCAAACTGTGGAAAATTCTTAAAGAAATGAGAATACCAGACCACCTGACCTGCTTCTTGAGAAATCTGTATGCAGGTCAAGAAGCAACAGTTAGAACTGGACATGGAACAACAGATTGGTTCCAAATCGGGAAAGGAGTACATCAAGGCTGTATATTGTCACCCTGCTTATTTAACTTTTATGCAGGGTACATCATGAGAGATGCTGGGCTGGAAGAAGCACAAGCTGGAATCAAGATTGCCGGGAGAAATATCAATAATCTCAGATATACAGATGGCAGCACCCTTATGGCAGAAAGTGAAGAAGAACTAAAGAGCCTCTTGATGAAAGTGAAAGAGGAGAATGAAAAACTTGGCTTAAAACTCAACATCCAGAAAACTAAGATCATGGCATCTGGTCCCATCACTTCATAGCAAATAGATGGGGAAACAATGGAAAGAGTGAGAGACTTGATTTTGGAGGGATTCAAACTGCAGATGGTGACTGCAGTCACAAAATTAAGAGATGCTTACTCCTTGTAAGAAAAGTTATGACCAACTTAAACAGCATATTAAAAAGCAGAGACATTACTTTGCCAACAAAGGTCCGTCTAGTCAAGGCTATGGTTTTTCCAGTGGTTCATGTATGGATGTGAGATTTGGACTATAAAGAAATCTGAGAGCCAAAGTATCGATGCTTTTGAATGTGGTGTTGGAGAAGACTCTTGAGAATCCCTTGGACAGCAAGGAGATCCATTCAGTCCATCCTAAAGGAAATCAATCCTGGACATTCATTGGAAGGACTGATGTTGAAGCTGAAAACTCCAATACTTTGGCCACCTGATGCGAAGAACTGACTCATTGGAAAAGACCCTGATGATGGGAAAGATTGAAGGCGGGAGGAGAAAGGACCAACAGAGGATGAGATGGTTCTATGGTATCACTGACTCAATGGACATGAGTTTGAGTAGACTCCGGGAATTGGTGATGAACAGGGAGGCCTGGTTTGCTGTAGTCCATGGGATTGCAAATTGTCAGACATGACTGAGTGACTGAACTCAACTGAATGTTGGTTCATCAGTTATACTGAATGTATCATTCTGATGATTGATTGTCAGGAAGCATTTAACAGGAGGCTTCCTGGGTGCTGTTTTGGATCTGTCAGGAAACCTTTGGCCCTTATTAATTCTTGAATATTCAGGAATTAAGAGGAGAGGCACACCTTTCCTGGGGCTGAGGAATCCAGGCATTTCCTTTATTAGTTTCTCATTATGGTGATTAAGCACCCTCTTCTCTCTTTAATAGGAATCGCTTTGTGTTTTGTAAGTCTGGAATTTTAATCTTTATCTTTGCTGAGAATAACTACCTTGTAAGACAGTATATATGCCCACACCATGTTGATTAAAACACCTTTGCACCATCAGAGCTTGGGTTCCTGTGTCTGTCTTGCTTTCTTTCTTTCTTTCTCTCTCTCTCTCTCTTGCTGAGTCCCTGGAGCACAGAAGCATAACCTAGAGAATATTAGCCTCTTTCCTTCTTTCACTCTCTCATCATCAACTCCGGACCACCAAATTCCGGTCCACTAAAAGACTAACAATTGATAACAGGAGAGGTTACACATACATAGGGGAAGAGGGTACTGGTTTGCTGTGAACTGATGTAAAAAATAAAATCTTCAAAACAAAACAAGTGTGTGCCAGGTAGACAGAAAATGTGGTCTGAGAGTTCCTAGGAAGGATGATATTGGTGGCAAAAAATAATAGAAAGGTTAACTGTGGTGAAATCAGTCATTCCAGACCAAAAGCACAGGCTTAGCAAATGCCAAGAAATGTTAAAAATATATGTAAACTGTTAATATATCTGCCTGACTGGAGTACACATGTGTGAATTTCTACAGTAAAAATCAGCTGGGACCACAGTATAGGGGGCTTTTAATGCTATCCATTAAGAGCTGGTACATTATTCTGTAAAGGAAAAAAAATCATTAAAAATAATCAGCAGCAAACAGAAAAATACATCTTCGAACATCTTAAAACTTCTTATTATGAAAGTCTACCTTTCAAGAGAAAGGTGTTAGAGGAGTAGACCCAATCCAATAAAATTAGCCTCAGGAATTTTTATCCTAAGATCACAGGACCCACAAATACTTTTAGGGAAAAATAACATGTGTAAATATGACTATTGACAGTTTATAAATGTTTACTATTTATTTTCACTTATAATTTGAAGATCACATAAACTAACACTATCATTAAAATTTTCATCTTCTATTCTTTTACAAATGTATGAATGTCTCAAAATTTAGGTCTATTTCCCCAATTTTCTGTTGTGTAATTAATTTTTATGTAGCTCAAAAAAGAGTTAGTTTAGGAGGCAGCTTATCCTCTCTTGTCACTTCTAAAAAAGTCCCCAAATGTGTTATTTTTTGGTCAGTTGTACTAAACAACTTCATAATTTTCCTATGAAAAGACCAGGTAAGCTTGCTTTCCTATTTATCAACCCTGCTTACATTTTTCATCTTTATTTCCGTGTGTGTCTCTTCTGTAGGATTTACAATAGTAAATATCTTATTTCAAAAACAGCATCAAAATTAGTCAAATAGTTGTTCTATAGTCAACATGCTAAAGCTCTGATTTATTTATGTATTTATTTAATTTCCAGGATAAGACTGGAAGTTGTTTTCTATCTACTTCTTTCTAACAGGGGTTTTTAATTCAGAAATAATATTCAACATACTGCTTGTACTCCTTATTAAGATTATTCATCTGTTGATTCCATAATAGTGATCATTGTCAAATCTGTGTATAGTGATGATGATGATGTAAATTGTGTTCAATTACAGGTCAGTAAACATATTTTAATATGTATATTTTGCATTGCAATTTAAATCAGTTTTCTATTATGTGTATTGTATATAAATATACATGTATATATTGTGTGCTCTGTGCTATGCGTGTGCTATTTCTTTAGTCATGTCAGACTCTCTGTGACACCATGGACTGTAGCCCACCAGACTCCTCCGTCCATGGGATTCTCTAGGCAAGAATACTGGAGTGGGTTGCCATTTCCTCCTCCAGGGCTATCTTCCAGACTCAGGGACTGAACTCACATCTCTTACATCTCCAGCATTTGCAGGCAGGTTTTCTACCTAGGAAATTTCATTAAAACATAACTATTGAGACAGAGAGAACTTTCTTAATGCATACCTGAAAGTAACAAATTGACAAAAACTCTGCGTGTTTTAGACAAATTCATGATTATTTATGTGTGGATAATTATCCACACATTATATCCACATATCCACAATTATATCTGTGAGTAATTGTGATAATTCTTTAACTTTTTGTTACTTGTCTTTATTTATCCTTTTTATACTGTATTTTTATTTCTAGAAATTATAGTCTGATGTCTGCAATTGCATCCTCTTTGGCTAAGAAAGCACTGTTAATTGCAACTGATTTCACTGGTTAGTGTAAAGACAGATAGTTTGATAAATGACAGTGTTATAAAAATGGAAATCAGATTTTCCATGTAAGGTTCTTTCAGTGCTAAAATAGAAAGAATTAGACTTACTGCCAATTTACATTGACTTGGTTTAATGTGCTCAAAATATTTCAGGAGGAAATGCTATATACAACCATCTATATGTGACAAAAATATATAAATTATAAGAACTTGAAGTCATTAATTTTATGTTTTGATGATAGGAGGGCATGAAAACAACTTTAGTGTATTTGTAAAATTGCACAAATTTTACTTCCTATTGAGGTGTATTTGATATACCACATTAACAGAAATAGAAGGGACTATCTGTGAAGAAAAAAAGAGTTAGCATTCTAGGTTTACCAAGAATTTTGTGTTGTTACATAAAAATTTTATATTTGTTATAATCTATGAATATGCTTATTGAAGATGATAAACCTTGACATACTAAGAGAAGATTTTGTTCCATGACAATATATAGGACATGATAGAAGGAAAATGTGTTTTTCTAGGAATTATAATGATAATCATATGCACTGAAAATCCTAGCTTTAGTGATGTTTTATGAGTCTACTTTCAGTTAACATAATAATTCTATGCTTTATTTTAAGTAAATGCACTTTCCTAGAGAATACATAAGTTCAGTGTATGTTAAGATATTTATTTTCTGCAGAGCCAATATTTTCAATATTTCAGCCATGAAATTAAAAGATGCTTACTCCTTGGAAGAAAAGTTATGACCAATATAGACAGCATATTAAGAAGAAGAGACATTACTTTGCCAATAAAGGTCTGTCTAGTCAAGGCTATTGTTTTTCCAGTGGTCATGTATGAATGTGAGAGTTGGACTACAAAGAGAGCTGAGCGCTGAAGAATTGATGCTTTTGAACTGTGGTGTTGGAGGAGACTCTTAAGAGTCCCTTGGACTGCAGGGAGATCAAACCAGACAATCCTAAAGGAAATCAATCCTGACTATTCACTGGAAGAACAGATGCTGAAGCGGAAACGCCAATACTTTGGCCACCTGAGGCGAAGAACTGACTCATTGGAAAAGACCCTGATGCTGGGAAAGATTGAAGGCACGAGGAGAAGGGAACGACAGAGGATGAGATGGTTGGATGGCATCACTGACTCAATGGACATGAGTTTGAGTAAACTCCGGGAGTTGGTGATGAGCATATGGAGGCCTGGTGTGCTGCAGTCCCTGGGGTCGCAAAGAGTCGGACACGCCTGAGTGACTGAACTGAACTGACTGGATATTTTCAAATATCAGCTTTATCCATTGGTAAGCGTACTCATTATTTTGGTGATAATATATTGTGTTTTACTCCATTTGATATTTTCTCTTTACACACCAGAGGGATAATAATATTAGATGTTTATTTAGAGCATTACAAGATAATGCATGTCGAAGTTAGTTTTAAATGCATGAGTGGTGGAAATGGTGTAGTGACATTATAATCCTCCCCAAGTAGAGTCAAAGTCTTTAGCAACTGCGTCATTTGTAGATGCATAGTCCACATAACAATCAATTCATAGATTTTTCTGTTTAACTTATTCATTTAACTAAATAAATGAGTAGGAATAAGTAGTAATTAGAATCATAATTTCCTAGGAAGGATTTTCTTGGCATAATTAATGTAGTAGTTTATAAATATAATTATCAACCATTATTATTTAGAATTTTATTTGTTGGATAAACAATGACTGACATCACAATCCTCTATTATATTCATCAACAAGAAAAAAGATAAATGCAAGTTAAATACTAATAATAAATTACAAAACTTAGGGAACATAGACAAACTACAATTTTGATAGTTAAAGAAGTTTTTGATGCAGCTTGCTTTTAAAGATAACGATGTAAATTTCTCAGAACCCCAAATATTGCAGTATAAAAATTTTTAAATTTCATCACAAAAATTATCATTTTCTAGTGATAACCTATAGAATAGAAAAAGAGCCATACCACTCAAGACAGAGTCATGCACACTGATTATAACTCATTGTCAGTGAGTATTTCACACCATTCTAAACCTCAGAGCAGGATTTGAAAGGAGGTCATCACTGGGAGAAATAAAGGAACTATATAAGGATTGTCAAGACATTTGAAGAATGAGAGTTGAAAATAAATACTACTTTGCTTACAAAGTAATCTTGCAGCAACTCACTCCCATGGGATAATTGTTTTTTTTTTGTTGTTGTTTGTTTGTTTGTATCATTTAGCTTTTGTGAAATCTGTAAACTTTTAATACAGAAGCACTCAGGATTATGAAATCTAAAAAGTGAAAGTTGCTCAATCATGTCTGACTCTTTGTGACCCCTATGAATTCTTACTAATAAGCCACAGCATTAGAATAATAAATTCCAACTCAAGTCAGTCTTTCAATCAAAAACAAGTGTTTTCACATGTCTTTTCCATTAAATCCAAAATTATGTCATCATCCTCTATATATTGTCATTGTATATGTTTTCAAGCTTACCAACAAATTTCTTTCACAATAAATGTCACCTTTTAATTTTCTTTAATAAAGAAAATAGCTCATGTTTTTTGAGCAATACTCTTCCAGTATCTGTCATTCAGTCACTATTCTAATGTTATTCTGAGTATTCTTTTATTTGATATTCACAATAATCTTATGAGGTAGCTACTATTATTATTCCCATTTGGCAACCGAAGAAGCAAGGGTTAGAAGTAATGTGTCCAGAGATTAAAAGAGCTTTTGATACCAGAAGGAGTATTCATCTCCAAACTCTGAATATAACATGCTCATGAGCCTCCTTAAACATATCTGAACCTATAACACAAAAGATATAGATGGTGTCCTGGAGAAAACAAATCGATTGACTTATCTTTGTTCATACAATCCCTTCCCCTTGAATCCAGAGTCCTCTGCTGAAACCCTCAGATTTTTCAGAGCCTGGTTTAAACCCCACCACCTTTATAAAAACATTGTCATCAATATCATCATTGACATCAGTCTATATTGGTAATAGAATCATATTTCTTCCCTCACTTCTCAGAATCCCATTCCAATGTTTTGTTGAATTTCTTTTATCATAAAATTAATTTCCAAACAGAAAAATAGTCATCTGTATATTTTGATTATTGTCCTTTCTGTTATGATCATTGAAATCGAGTTCTGTGTCCAATTCTGGTCATCATCTTCTAAACACTTTTTGCCATAGAATATCTGTTGAAAAAATTAATTTATAAATGTATATGGGAATATTGGTAGATGTCAACAAGTCAGGCAAATATTCCTCTCTCCATCTCTCTCATAAAAATAACCTCTTGATTGTAAATTGAGAACATGAGTATAACGGATTATTTTTGAATGATTTCTCTAGGATTCAGAAATTGAGTCATTGAATCATTTTGTAACAGCTGTTTTACCGCTGCGAAGTGAGGAAAGAATGGTGAATCTTAATCCTCTGGCATGGGAATATATATAGTATGTAAGCATAAGCCCTTGCATACTCAGGATTAAACCTTCCATTCCTCTTCATTGTCTGTTTCAAGAAACTCTACCCACCTTCACATGGTCTTAACAGCCTATTCCTAACAATACATTTCATCATCAACATTCATCACACTTTGCCTTATTTCTGATTCTCAAGCTGCATGGGACTCTACTCAAACTTTTCTGCTTAGATCATATTGTTCTCCAAATTGATAAGAATTGTTCTCCCTGCTTTTTCTTGTGAGTGTAGCATCACTCATCTTTCAAGTTGCAGCTCAGATTTTTACCATGATTTTTAGTTGATAATTAATTACTACCCAGTGTTTACTTATCCTACTACAGTATTTGTGATGTGATTTGTTGGATATACATATATGCCTATAAGATCATAAGATTTTAAAAATGACAGAATCTAAGCTCCACAAAAGTAAGGATTTTTTTCATCTATTTTGTTTACTGCTAGCTGTTTGAGAATATTACAGGTACCAAATATTTTGTGATCTTCCAAAATTCACAGTATATAACATAATATGTTTACTTCATATGAATACATTTTCCAAGCTAAAACTTCTAAACACTAAATAGTGTTTACTATGGAATTTATATATGTGAAAAAAGCATTAGCTATAAATATTCATAGAAAATGTGCTATTTAAATAGTTCCAATTTCAGGTTTTGTTCTAAGTGTTGTATAGGGTTTAATATATTTAATCTTCATAACAAAGCCCTAAGTAAAAATAATAATATTATTTTAACCATCTTTTCTGCTGAGGAAATATGAGTACAGAGAGGCTATCACAAGTAGCAGAGTCTAGACAAAATCCTAGCAGTTTGATTTTAGAGTCTAGAGCCTTTATTTTTTTTTTAATCATTATGTTATACTATCTTACTTTTCCAACTTAAAGCTTGCAAAAGAGACTTGGAAGACACAAACTAAAATCCTTGCATGTCAGCTGTTTACTAAATATATGGTTCAATATAAGACTTCAGTGACTAATTTAGAAAGACAGCCAAGTGAAATTTTAAAATAATGTTTCATCTCGTAATGGGGACATATTGACATGTATTTTTTTCAAAAAAGAGGAGAAACCTCAGAGAAATAAATGGAGTTGTGGCTAAAATTTAAATTCTATATAATTTACTGTGATTTTAGTTTCACCATCTACTCACTCTTGTATATTTTCTCTACAGTTCTTTCCCATCAGGTGAAAAGGATACTCAGCTATATTCTAAGAAGCCTAAGTACCTGGCAGCATTTGGACTGTGTTCTCCAAAGTGTGTTTTCAATCTTTTATTTTCCACAATGGACAATTTGGCACAGTGATAGGGAACATTTGTATGCAAGTCATCTTGAATAAGTGCATAAGTGAGTTTTATTCACTCATCTCACTTGCTATATTTCTAAGAAAATATGTGTTCAACTTCCAAGGTATAATATACTGCCATCTTTTAAAAATGATTGCTTAGAGAACTTCAGAGTCACAATTAATTTCTGTATTTACAAATGATTTTTAGCAGTTTTATTTTTATTTATTTATTTTTAATTGGAGGATGATTGCTTTACAATATTATTTTGGTTTCTGCCATGCTTCAACATGAATCAGCCCTAGGAACATGTATGCCCCCTCCCTCTTGAAACTCCTTCCCAACTCCCACCTCATCCAACCCCTTCAGGTTGTCACAGAGCACCAGGTTGAACTCCCTGCATTATACAGTAAATTTCCACTGACTATCTAAGTTTACGTATGGTAATGTATGTGTTTTGATTTGGGGGGCTTGCTATTTTTTATTGAGGTATAATTGATTTACTATACTATATATAAGTTTCAAGTGTTTGAAGAGTTCACTATTATTCAAAAATACTCATATAATAATAATTTAGCATCACCTAGTACGTGTCAGGTACTTCTCTAAACATTTTACTTTGACATTGAACAAAAGTACTCTCTTGGACTACTCAAAGAGATTTATCAACAGCAACAGGCTGGAAAATTAAAACCAAGCCCTGATTTGTAATAATTTTTTAAATTTTCTTGCTGTATAATCTAGCAAAATTGATTTTGAGCTTCCAACATAAGGCCACTAAAGATGAAGTTGGGATGGGATGAGAGTGATAGTCACAACCTGTTATGAGGGAGTATAAGAGCACAGTGCATTTTAAAAATCACAGGTGTTGCTTAGAAGGCAATGGCAAGTGCTGAGGACAAAGACAGAATAAGTGAATGCAGAAAAGGCAAAGGAGACCAAAACAGAGACGTCAGCAATAAAAACATGATCAAACAGGAGAGCATAGTGAAAATAAGTCAACGGAAAAGTATTTTGAAAATGTTATCCTATCAAGAAGCCATGGCAATATATTCAAGAGATTTAAAAAAACCAAACAAACAAAAAAAAACACCTGGAGAGGATCAGGGCTTCTTAGAAATAGAAAGCTAGATAAATAAATAAGTACCAACATGTTCTTCAGTTATTGAGAGCAAGGACCTGGCTTAATTCATGATTCCATCAGTAGCATCCAGCACTGTGCATTACATAGCATAGGAGCTTAGTGAATACCTGTAATGACAAGTGGATGAATGCTGTTTTTCACTCAGTATCCTTTCTGAGGGTCACATGATGAATTTCTCTTTAGGTTTAATGGTGATCACTTGAGAGAGGGAGGGAGTTAGTTATATAACCTTGAACCTCACAGCCCTGTGGAGTTCATCATTACATAATGTGAGCTTCCGTCTTAGAGTCTGAAATATCACCTCTTTCAATTTAGAGTCCATGTCATTCTCTCCCGTCATAGCGAAAGTGGTATCCTACTTTTTGACCAAGGCCACTGAATAGCTGCAGATTCGGAAAGACATGAGTTTCATTCCCAGATTGTCCACTTACCTGCTATGTGATCTTAGCACATTCTTTAGTAGTTTTTTTTTTTTTTTAATCTCACTTGTATAATAATAACAATAACACTGATAATAATAAACAGCCTTGTTGTAGAGTTTTAGATGAGATAATTCATGTAAAGACTGGAATTTAGAATACTGTAAATATTTCATACATACTAGGTACCATTTGTTACCAAGTAAGAGGCCAATAATATACTTATTAAATAAAGGTATTAATGAATGAATGATGAACAGTTCTGACTCTGCTCTTACCTTTGAAATACCTCTTCAAATTTCTATGTTTCCTGGTATACATTACTAGTTTACATATTGTACAGTTAATAAATATTTTAATAATCACCATGGTACCCTGGCTATAAATAATCACCCCTACAAAAAAATCAATTTTTTGACATGAACGGGAATTAAGAAACCATGTATTTTGACACCTGTGTTTCACAGTTGAGAGATGTGAGACTTAGTGATCTTATTAAAATAAAAGATAATAATGTTGAAAGAGGGGAAGAAAATGTAGTCTATTGTAATTAATTGAAGGGGATGTTACTTATGTCCAAATAATCTCAAAATAAATTAGTTATATTATAAAATGAAAAATATTTTGGTTCATGGAAAGAGAGAGAAGACAAGACACCAGTGGAGTTCATTTGTTTGTCATAATATGTTTCTATGGAGGAAAAAAAGCAAGACAAAAACAAAAATAAAAATTCACTCATTTAGTTGAAGGAAAGGAACTGCAATATTCTTTAACACCAATGATATATACATGTGCTTGTTTGTTTGTATAACTATGTTATACAGAATCAATTTATATAGTATTCTTTATATTATTCAATGTCTATGAATACTTTAAAATATGTTAACAGAAAAATCCATACAAACACTCATACACACACATATGCAATTGTTCAGTCATTAGGTCAGGCACGGTGAGGAACTGTAGTCATTGCTTTTTAATATATATCTGTGAGACTGAGTCTACTCTTATCTCATTTTATAAAGAAGCACATGGAGAATAAAAGAAGTGATATGAACAAAGTCACAGAGCTATTCAGAGGCAGAGCCAAAACATGAACTTAAAGTTTTTATCATATACAAATTCTGCAGGTAACCATCATGCCATGAGAGAGTCATTCATTCATTATACAAACATTTATTGAAGACCCATTATATTTGGGCTTCCCTAATGGAGGAGGCAATGGCAACCCACTCCAGTCCTCTTGCCTGGAAAATCCCATGGATGGAGGAGCCTGGTAGGCTGCAGTCCATGGGGTCGCGAAGAGTCGGACACGACTGAGCAACTTCACTTTCACTTTTCACTTTCATGCATTGAAGAAGGAAATGGCAACACACTCCAGTGTTCTTGCCTGGAGAATCCCAGGGATGGAGGAGCCTGGTGGGCTGCCGTCTACGGGGTCACACAGAGTCGGACACGACTGAAGAGACTTGGCAGCAGCAGCAGCAGCAGTGGTAAAGAATCCACCTTCAATATAGGAGACCCAGGTTCAATCCCTGGGTTGGGAAGATCCCCTAAAGAGGGAAATGACAACCCATTCCAGTATTCTTGCCTGGAAAATCCCCTGGACAGAAGAATCTGGTCTGGTGCAGTCCATGGGGTCTTAAGAGTTGGACACCACTTAGCGACTGAACCACTACCAATATATATGAGGAATCATACCAGATGTTGAACATACAAATTCCAATAGGGTACAGAGTCTTCTTCCTTCCTCAATATCACTACTTAACAAGGAAACTAAACAGCTTAATGAGGAATATATTACAGTGTGAAACATAATATGATAATAGGAACTCAATACTAGAGTGTTGGGTAAGTGTATAAAACTTTCAGAAAGTGTTTCCTAAAGGAAGGAGCATACAACATTCCTGAAACAAGAGTGGACATACACCAAACCCTAGACAAGAGGAGGAAGACTGAATCTACAGGCTATTTAGGAATCTGCTGTGTTAGCTTGCAAAAACTTGGGGAAGTATTTAGATACTGACAATGGAGGGTGCATTTAGATTGTTGTGATGAATTCCAGAGGCTGATGGGGTCAGGCACAAAAAGTAGAAAAATGCAAGCTTAGGATATCAGCCTAATAAGTTGCTGTGAAGCTCTACTAACTTTGCTTTGAATTTAAAATCACTTTTCATTCTCACACCAAGGTCAGCAGACTAAAACATCATTGGTACAGTGTTTTACCACATTTATCTCCTTCAAACTCAGGGGATGACCTGCTTTATATCTCACTTAGAATGCCCAGGGATGTCTGAATTGCCTATTACACCATGAGAAGATGTTCTCTTTTAGAAAATAATATAGAGCCATGCTTTGAGAGCTATTTTCAAGATTTGTTATCTCAGGGAACATGACAATCTAACACAATTTGGTGACCAGGTAAAGAAGGAAGGGAAAAAAAAAACAAAACAAAACAAAACAACACCCAAACCCTGCAGACTATAAGCACAGCAATAAGGGAATTAATTCTCCATAATTCGTTTACTATTGATTAGTTCTTTCACAACAGCACCTGCAATACAATATTCAGGTACTGAAATAGCCAAGAATTAAGAACTCTAATTAGAAGTATCGTTGAGTCAGCAGTGAACACACACGGGGCAAGGTAAGCTAATACCAGGAACACGTTATTAAGGCATAAGTCACAGGCTGACCTGCTTCCAACTATACCCACAGCTAAGTGATGCAGGAGCTAAAATCCTGACAAAGCAAGTCAAAGGACCATCTGATGGTCCTAAGCAGAGCTAATTCTTAAAAGAAGCAGTTTTCAAAAGAGCAGTGCCCAGCAATCTCTGTAGAAACCTTCTTAAAGATGTTATCTCATAATAAGCAACTCTCAGTCCACTTAATTGACAATTTTCAAGACGAACAAAGTTGTAGATAAATAAGACAAAATGGGCAATAAATTCTAGGCAACATTTTATTTTTTGCAGAGCTATGTGAAAGCAACTGAAAAAGAAATCTGATAGTATGAAAAGTAAGGCTGTAAGGAAATGCAAGAATGGATGACAGAGAAGGAAAGAAAGGGGAAGAAAGCAGATTCAAAATGTGAAATTTTTCTGTAAGTCTGTGGGGCCGTCAAGCAAAATGTGTCTGTTGTTTACAGTTACATTTGTCAGCTCCATCAATGTTTAAAGTAAGTTTACTGTAAATGGGAAGAAATCATTTAAGAAATCACTTTTTTTCCTAAATAGGTTTATTTATGACCTTTGTTGCTCTCTCTTTGAAAATCTTATTGATAGGAGAAAGCTTGCCTACACAGGAAAGCTTGATTTGATATTGGTTTATTTTAAGTGCTGTCTGGGTTATTCTGCCAGTTTCTCAAATGCTGTTAATTCACATTGGTAAGAGAAAGCTAAAGACAACCCAGATTTGCTGGTGTTTAGTGTACAAAAATCTTATAATCAGAAGCCTTAGATTAGGTCTAACTATATATATTCATTTAGTTGACCAAATTTTCTCATATAAGCCATTATTTTTTCTATTATTTAAAATTAAATTTTAAAACTTTGTAACAGATGATCAAAGGTAGGTCCTTTAAGTTACACATAGAAAATGTGAGGACTTCAGTTCTGGACTAGATCAAGGTTACCAGATTAATTAATGGCAAAATGTGCTAGACAAAAAAGTATTTGGACTAGTTGTCTAGTGTCCTCATTAGTATCATCTGCTATATTTATGATTTTAATATTACATGAAATATGAATTACATAAAATGAAGGGATGCAGACTGTGTACTGATTTCTCAGTGACAGTTCGCTTTCTTTCTGTCACATGTATTCCACTTTGAATTCTTCTAGCTTGACCCTTCCAAATTAAAATTTGAGGAATTTTGTCAATTATGTTTAAGAGCTTTATAAGTTAATTAACTGAATTTTAGCAGCATCATTTTTAACCTCTGAAACCCTCTGTAAAAAAAAAATATTAAATACCTTCATGTCTACATGCACAAAATCACCAACAACTTTATAATTGTCTTTTATTTTTAAATATCCAAACACAATTTCTAAAAGCATAGGTCATTTTTTTAAGATGAATGCTAGCAGTCCAGTGTCTTAAAACAGTGAAAAGAGGTAGACATTTGCTCCTTTAAATGGAAAAATATATATATCTGGGGGAAAATTACAGTCATTAAAAATCTTAGAGCATGAGCTGGTCTAGAGGCAATTTCTGTAAATATAGTCTTGTCTATTCTCTCACTTAGCAATTAACTGGGTTTGAGAAAGATGAATTTTATCTTTTATATCAATCTTCCATGTGTTTGACTCAAAATACAGAGTGAGGAGACATGTGATTCCATGTAATCATTTATGTACGGGTGGTACTAGACCAATTGAGCTGCATTTTTGCTCAAGTGAAAATGATAAGCCAAGATGAGAACAAAGCAGAAAATGAATGATATTGTGTAATCATATATCTTACTTCATACAGTTAAGCAGAATGCCATTTTCTTAGCTTAATATTTCCCATTGGTGGTTTACAACCCTGCGAATTTCCTGAGTGAATTCTGAAACTGGCCACCATACATAGAGGGCAAGCAGAGACAAAAGAAACAGGCAAACTACTCCAGATTGGTAGGTGGCAGGTTTAATAAGCAAGGGGACTGATATACACAAGACTTGTCTTAGGCGGCCACAGGATGAGTAGACCTCCATATCTTGCCACCAGAATCTAAAAGTTTATATAGAGACCTTAATTGGGTTCAATCACATATTCTAGATCTGATAGTCTCAGCAGTGCATTGCTGTCTCAAGGCTGTGTTGTTGAAATAGCTCCTAGTGTGAGGACTATGGACCGTATCTACCTTCCAAGAACACAGAAGTGAGCGAGGAGCCTCTGACAGCCCAGCTCCAGCTGGTGGGTTAACCAGCAGTCACGGCCTCTCAACGACCTTCTCCAACACCAGCAGCTGCTACTAGTCCCACTCTTACATGCCACCAAGAAGAATATTTTTTACAGTTTACAAAACTGAAAAAAAATAGAATGTGATTGTTGCTATCACCACTACAAATGATTGTTTCTACAAGTCCCCCACACAATGTTCAGATTCAGTACCAGTATCATCAGATATACTCAACCTGGAGGAAAAAAAACATTTGGCACTGAATTCTAATGATAACCATATTCTGAAATTATCCTGAGGGCCTGAAAAGTACTCTCTTTCAGCACTGCAGGAAATTCTTTGTGCTTCCAGTATACTCTTGTGACTCTCCTTTTAAAAACATGAAAAGAAAAAGAAAAGAAAAATTCCTTCAGAAATTTCATTTACAAATTATGGAATTATCTACTACTAGAATTCACTCTTCTAAGTAAACATAGAAGGGATTACTAATTATTTTTTTCAATTATGATAAATAAATTTACTAGAGACTTCATACTGTTGCTTGAATATTGTGGTATATGTATTTGTGTGTGTGTGTGTTTCTTTCAAGTTAGAATGGTACAAAAGTGCCAAGTAAGATTTTGAAAAGTTTTCCCATGTATTTTACTAAAGATTAAATTTCAGAATATGCTGACAAAATAATTGCTATTTTTTTGAGAATTTACTATTTGCTATTCACTGTCTTAGGGTATATCTCAAGTAGAGATCTCTTAAAGCAATGAGAGCTGTTACAATATTAGCTGTATAATAAAATTTTTAAATTAATCCTTTAAAATTAAAATTATAATTAGTGAACTGTAAATATATAATATTTCAAGCAATTCTCATGTAGGTATGTGTGTTTTTTAGTGTGATCAGTGATAAACATTAATGCTTTTTAAAGAAAATTATGTATTCAATAAATCTCTTTTCAAAGATAACAGTTTTAAAGGTTATATTATCTTGATAATAAAACTTTTTTGTCTGATTGTAATTATTTACAAAAACTTTTAACAAAGTGAAAAACAGGGAATGAATTTTGTTTTCAATGTCTGGTAGATAACAAGTGAAAGGAATCAATTTTTGTCTAGTCAGGAACAGCTGGAAGGGGAAGGGAAGGGCAGATATGGCGGCTGAGGGTACCTAGTTCCCAGTGGCACTAGGGAGTCACAAACACTCCCAGATGATCACTATATTGAAAGAGTGTTGGGTTGCTTGCCTTATTTTTTTTTTTAACTTAAACACAATATACTTTAATAAAAAACACACAATGCCTTAACATGATCATGAAACATCCTTGGTGGTAGAATACAGTTTTACTGATGTCTATTAAAAATATAGACATCAGAATCATATCTACATATTGTATAGTGCTGAAAAGGTTTGGAGAAAAAGAAAATGCTTCTGAGGCTTTGATGAAAGCTAACAATGAATTTGACTGAGTTCTGTGCCATCTCTCCAGTGGTCATAAGTTACATCAACTTAGAAAATATAGGAAGCAAAAGACATATCAAAAGTGAACAGTCATAATTTATAGAGATGCACCTACAGTTTTCAGTATGCCAAGGACTTATAGGAAGATTTATCAACTGAGAACTGATTTGACCAAATAAGATCATTTTTCAGGGGCATGCATCATTTATTGAAATTCTTTTAATGTAGAATTTCTTGGTTTGCAAATCTTAAGGTAACTATCATATTTGTTATTAAAGAATTGTGTTTCCTACAACCTAGGGGGGTGGGATGAGGTGGGAAGTGGGAGGGAGTTTGAAGAGGGAGTGGACATATGTACACCTATGGCTGATTCATGTTGATGTATGGCAACAACCAACACACCAGTTTAAAGCAATTACCCTCGAATTAAAAATAAATAAATTAAAGTAAAAAATAAAGAATTGTGTTTCTTAAATTATTTATCTCTACATTTTCTTCAATCAAAACTTCATAATTTTATATTGCTTCTTATTGCTTAACACCTACATAAATTTCTTAGGAAACTTTTACACTGCTTTGCAATTATGTTTAAATTATTTGTTACAAATTCAAATTGCAGTTCATCTTTTGATTTGGTAATACTTACTTGAGTATGTTCAAATAACCACTATCTAATCAGTTTCTCATGAGTTAAATTACACTATCCAGACTCAATTGCTATTTGGATACAAGTCATTGACTTCTATGAATATACAATAAATGTCTCATTTTCTACACATCATATTCATTCACTTGAATTTTCCTGTCAGTAAAATTTAAATTTCTCTAGGTATCTAAAAATTAAGTAATGAGTAATGCTGTTGTAATATTATCTTGTTTCATCATTTTTCATTATATCTAACAAACTTTAATTTCTCATGTTTTCCAACAGACAAGTATACTCAGAATAAATGTTCAATAGTTTCCCTTCTTCTGTATCTAAATGGAGCCTAACTGATTAGTTTTTTGTTGCAGAGAAGAAAACAGAAACAGCTAAGTTTAGCAACTCTCCTTCATGTTTTGGAAAATTCAAACAATTGACAAAATATTTAGTGAATGAAGACAGAGAAGGGCATTTAAAACAAAAGGAGAATCAAAGTGGGAAGGTAGGGGGTAATTTCAGAGACAATAAAATCAAAGAAATGTCCATAACAGAAGAAAATTAAATAATGCTTCCAAATGTGATAAGAACAACAAGGGATTTATTAAAATGAATATTTCATAAATATTAAAGAATTTTAATCCTTATGTATTCTGCATTCTAATACTTTGTGATCATTTTTCCAAACATTTCTCCTAGTTATTCATCTATATAGCAATGCTTATTCTGTTATCTTTAAATTTATAAAAACTAATTTTTGGAAGATTTCTTGTCATTACAACAATATTTGCAATATGCTGTTAAATCTGAAATAAACAATAATGTAAAATATCTGACATTAACTTTCTAAATTACATTAACATGAGACTTAGAACTACAGAAAATAATTAGGAAAAAGGCCACAAATATATTAATAGAAAAGACAACAATAGATAGATTAAGATGTATGTATGTGTATTTATAAATGGCATTAACAAAATTCCAAGACATATTATACACTAGATATCTCTATTTTTTTCTTTAGGAGGAGGAAAAATTACTTTTAACTAAGTAAAAAGTAAATTTACTAAGTAAAAATATTAATTTTCAAAAGTTAAAAAATAAGAATCTGATAATGTAAACTTGGCTTTTGTAGAGTAGTAAATATAATCTCCAAATATGCTTAATTTTCTGGATTTATACATTAGGTCTTTCTTTTCCAGTAACCTGAAGGACTCTATTTTCTGGTGGTTTTTACATTCTAATTTTTCATTCTTTTTTAATTCTTTTGGTATCTCACATTTAAGTGTTAGTTTTTATTCTTGAGTAGTTTCTATTTTCAAGAGGAAAGGGCAAGTTTCTTAGGTTGCCATATCCACCCTCATAGCTTTAAAATCATCTATTTTCCAGGTGGCTTAGTCATAAAGAATCTGCCTGTAATGCAGGAGACATGATTTCATCTCTGGGTCAGGAAGATCCCCTGGAAGAGGAAAGAGCAACCCAGTCTAATATTTTTGCCTGGGAAATCCCATGGACAGAGGAGCCTGGTGGGTTACAGTCCGTAGGGTTGCAAAGAGTCAAGCATGCATGCGTACACTAACAGTTCTGAAATTAATATTAATATTTCTAACTCTAATACTTTTGGAGTTCTCCATACCTTCAAGAGAATGCTATGCACTTATAAATATGTTTTGGAACATACATGAGAGAAATTCATTGTTGAGATGAAATTTACCAACTGCCTGAACATTCCCATGGCCCCAGGGCTAGTATAGTGTGAGATTTCTTTGATATGAGTTTGGAAACCGCAGGCAGAACTTGACAGAGCCTCCTGCAAAGCTATTGCAAGGCAAAAGACTGGCTGGCTTCAGGAGGAAGAATGTGACTATATGATTTACAGTATTACACAGAGAATAGATCAAGGGAACTGAGACCTCCGATCACAGTTTCATTTGAACTTAGTTTGATATCTGATAGACAAGTTTCTCCTCATAAACAACAAAGCAAAGAAATGGAATTTTTAAACAAATCAACTCCCAACAGATACTTGAAAGAGTCGTTTATCCTCTTTTCCCTATCCTTTAAATACACAATTTATCTTCTATAAGAAACTCGTAGACCTTGGGTTAACTTGATTAAAGCCAATAGAAGAAAAAAAGCCTATAGAAAATGAATATAGTTTGCAAATATCATGAAAAAAGGAAAAAACCTTAAATATCACATTTTTCTTGATATCATAAAACTCAATCATCCTCTATATACATAAAATGTCAAAATCCCAGGGTTGATTCTGGTGTGATAAATACACAAATACCACCTTCGGAGTGGTTGAAATTCAATATGTTCATATGTAGCTAATAGTTTACTTAAGCCCTAAATAATTATACCACTGTTTGAGTCCTTTGGGGCATGCTAACTATGTGGAGTTATTTTTCTGTGGTCAGTTAAGGAATAAGAGATAGTAAGAGTCTGCTAGTGATCCAAAACCTATTCTTAATGATGACAGAGACATTTGTGTACAAGAAGTTATCATGACAAATGTAGAGAAAAGTTTTTTTAAGATGAGCAATAATACAAAATTCCATGCACTTTGTGGAACCGTGTTCAAGTAGTCAGAACATTTGTTGCAACCAGGGTTCAGAGAATCAGAACCCCTAGACATACTAAATAAAATTCATTAAAGGGATTCTGCCATATGCAATTGTAAGAGCCAAATGGTCTCTGTGAGGCAGTTTTATTCATGTCTGTTGCCTAGAGCTTGAAGTTCTCAAGGCAGACAGTTGGAACAAGAAAGATGAAGGTAAAGTGGGGGTGATCAAGGACAAGGTAAAACCCAAAACAAAGGTTGATACAAAAATAAACTGGAATCCAATCATATGCATCTTTTACAGCTGTTATAACAAATTACTACAAATTTGGGGGATTAACAGAAATTTACTATCATATAGTTCTGGAAGTCAGAAGTCTGAACTAAGTCTTGTTAGGATAATATCAAGGCTTTGTCAATATTCCTTCTATACACTCTAGCGGAGAATCTGTATCCTTGTCTTTTCCAGCTTCTAGAGGCCCCCTGCACTGCTTGACTCACTATCTTTCCTTCATTTTATAAGTCAACAGCAGACCATCTTCAAATTTCTCTCTAAAGTGATTTCTGCTTCCACTGTCATATCACCTTGTATGATTCTGACCCTCCTCTTTTCTTCTCTTAGAGGTTACCTTGTGATTATATTAAACCATTATGATAATCCAGGATAATTTTTATCTCAAGTCTTAATTCAATGATATCTAAAAAAATTCTTTTATAATTAAGGTAACATAAGGATTGGTTTAGAGATTAGAGTTTTCCTGAGCTCAACGTAAGACATAACTATAGATCATTCAAACCAAACTATCTGGAATGAATTTTTGTTTTTTAAAAGTCAAGTAATATACAACTAACATTTGGACTACTTTTTTCTTTTTTTTTTAGAACAAGTTGCTATAAAATTTGACAAAGAACTATTATCTCACTTTATCTCGATTAATAAAAATTTCCTACCCTGTATGTGTATTCCATATGGTCTATTATATTCTTAAATGCTACCTGTATATTTTTTATTTGGAGTTGAATTTATTTTTTTCAGTTCAGTTCAGTTGCTCAGTTGTGTTTGACTCTTTGCAACCCCATGAACTGCAGCATGCCAGGCTTTCCTGTCCTTCACCAACTCCTGGAGTTTGGATATCTTTTCTTTGGAGTTGAATTTATTTTTTTACCTGCTTATTTTATTTGTTCCAAATGTTATATTACTGCTTGTAATTTGCCCGTGTTTTACTCTCATACTTCATATCTCAACAATTTCCACCAAGAGCTGTATGATTCTACTGTCTTGTATATCTGAACTTTCTCCCTACCATTTCTCCATTATCTCCAAACTTTGCTTATGTTCTTAATTCTACCCAGAATTCCTTTCTCTATCTCAAACTTCCAAAGACTAACACCGGCTCCCATCCTGTCATGCCCAGTCCCATTTCTGACTCCTTTCAAGTGTAATTCCTACTCAATTTTAACTCCTAACTCTTCTTCTAAGAAGAGTTAAGAAGTTAATATTTATCTTCACACTTTTATTGTGAGTGCATTTTAGTCTCTATATTTCCCTTTAGAGTACAAACTCTTGAAAACATGATCAGATTTTTATTCCAGGTATATAACATACAAGATTACTTGGGGGCAATCTCAAAAATGAAAGAATGGTCACTGTTTGTTTACAAACAAAACCATTCACTATCACATAATACAAGTCTATATCCCAACCACTAATGTCAAAGAAGATGAAGTTGAACAGTTCTGTGAGGACCTATAAGACCTTTTAGAACTAACACCAAAAAAAGATGTCTTTTTCATCATAGGGAACTGAAATGCAAAAGTAGGAAGTCAACAGATATCTGGAGAAACAGGCAAGTTTGGCCTTAAATGAAGCAGGGAAAAGGCTAACAGACTTTTGCCAAAAGAACACACAGATCACAGCAAACACCCTCTTCCAACAATACAAGAGACAACTCTACACATGGATGTCACCAGATGGTCAATACTAAAATCAGACTGGTTATATCCTTTGCATCCAAGATGGAGAAGCTCTATATAGACAGCAAAAACAAGACTGGGAGCAGAATGTGGCTCAGATCATGAACTCCTTACTGAGACATTTATCTTAAATTGAAGAAAGTAGGGAAGACCACTAGATCATTCAGGTATGAACTAAAACAAATCCATTACGATTATACAGTGGAAGTGACAAATAGATTCAAGGCATTAGATCTGCTAGAGAGAGTGCCTGAAGAACTATGGATGGAGGTTCATACATTGTACGGGAGGCTGTGACCAAAACCATCCCCAAGAAGAAGAAATACAAAAAGGCAAAATGGTTGTCTGAGGAGGCCTTACAAATATGAGAAAAGAAGGTAAGCAAAAGGCAAAGGAGAAAAGGAAAGATATACTCATCTGAATGCAGAGTTCCAAAGGATAGCAAAAAGAGATAAGCCTTCCTAAGTGATCAATGAAAAGAAATAGAGGAAAACAATAAAACAGGAAAGACTAGAGGTCTCTTTAAGAAAATTAAAGATATCAATAAAACATTTCATGCAAAGATGGGCGCAATAAAGGACAGAAACTGTACGGACCTAACAGAAGCAGAAGATACTAAGAAGAGGTGGCAAGAATACACAGAAGAACTATACAAAAAAGATCTTCACAACCCAGATAATCATAATGGTGTGATCACTCACCTAGAGCCAGACATCCTGGAATGTGAAGTCAAGTAGGCCTTAGGAAGCATCACTATGAACAAGGTTAGTGGAGATGATGAAATTCCAGCTGGGCTATTTCAAATCCTAAAATATGATGCAATGAAAGTGCTGCACTCAATATGCCAAAAAATATGTATAACTCAGCAGTGGCCACAGTACAGGAAAAGTTCAGTTTTCATTCCAATCCCAAAGGAAGGCAATGCCAAAGAATATTTAAACTACTGCACAGTTGCACTCATCTCACATGTAAGCAAAGTAATGCTCAAAATTCTCGAAGCTAGGCTTCAACAGTACATGAACTGAGAAACTCCTGATGTTCAAGCTGGATTTAGAAAAGACAGAGAAACCAGAGATCAAATTGCCACCATCCATTGGATCTCTGAAAAAGAAAGAAAATTCCATAAAAACATCTACTTTTGCTTCATTGACAATGCTAAAGCCTTTGACTCTGTGGATCACAACAAACTGTGGAAAATTCCTAAAGAGATGGGAGTACCAGACCACCTGACCTGCCTTCTAAGAAATCTGTATGCAGGTCAAGAAGCAAAAGTTAGAACTGTACATGGAACAGTAGACTGGTTCCAAACTGGGAAAGGAGTATTTCAAGGCTATATATTGTCATCCTGCTTGTTTAATTTATATGCAGAATACATCATGGGAAATGCTGGGCTGGATGAAGCTCAAGTTGGAATCAAGATTACTGGGAGAAATATCAATAACCTCAGATATGGAGATGACACCACCCTAATGGCAGAAAGTGAAGAGGAACTAAAAAGCCTCTTGATGAAAGTGAAAGAGGAGAATGAAAAACCTGAGTTAAAGCTTAGCATTCAAAAAAAATAAGACTATGGCATCCAGTCCCATTACTTCATAGATGGGGAAACAATGGAAACCGTGAGAGACTTTATGTTTTGGGGCTCCAAAATCACTACAGATGGTGACTGCAGCCATGAAATTACAAGACTCTTGCTCTTTGGAAGAAAAGCTATGACCAACCTAGACAGCATATTAAGAATCAGAGACATTACTTTGCCAACAAAGGTCCATCTAGTCAAACTGTTTTTTCCAGTGGTCATGTATGGATGTGAGAGTTGGACCATAAAAATAGCTGAGCGCCAAAGAGTTGATCTTTTGAACTGTGGTGTTGGAGAAGACTCTTGAGAGTACCTTGCACTGCAAGGAGATCAAACCAGTCAATCCTAAAGGAAATCAGTCCTGAATATTCATTGGAAGGAATGATGTTGAAGGTGAAGCTCCAACAGTTGCCCACCTGATGTGAAGAACTGATTCTTAGAAAAGACCCTGATGCTGGGAAAGATTGAAAGCAAGAGGAGAAAGGAAAGACAGAGGATGAGATTGTTGGATGGCATCACCAACTTGATGGACATGAGCTTGACCAAGCTCCGAGTGTTGGGGAATGACAGGGATACCTGGCGTGCTACAGTTCATGGGGTCGCAGAGTCAAACACAACTGAGCAACTGAACTGAATTGAACTGAACACACTACAGCTAGTACACTATACTTTAATGAATTAGTTTGTATTAATTTTATTTGTCCTTTCTTGGTTTGTAATCTGATTTATAATATTGATACAGGATTCATCGATGTTCAGTTTAATTTTGCTTTCAGTCTTGCTGAAGACAACAATAATCTCACATTCTTTAATAATATGTAAATTCAAGAGATAAATACCATCATTTTATACAAGAAATAAGACACCAAAACACATTGAGTTACATGATCTTGATGACAGCTGTTAACTACACCCAACTTTCATTTCCTATCTTCCAGTTTTGTGGTCTTTCTCAGTCAAGTTATTAACATTCAGTTGCTCATAATGTTTTTTATATCTGTTTAATTAAATGTTTTCATGTACATATCAGTACTTCTATAATTTAGTTAATCCCTTATTTAATATTATTTCACTGTTAATTTTATATTTTTTTACATTTGCAACCTGATATTCTTAATTGATCATTACCATTAAATACCATTATTAAATATAGATGGATTTTTTCAGGCTCCATGTGAAAAAAAATGTTTTTGATTTATCATTAATTTTACTTATTATTCTTATGTACATTCTTCTGCAATTGTAGTATCATCATCAATTTTCCCCTTCTTCATGCCTAGCTTCCACTTAGAGAGAAGAAACTTGAATAAATGTTATAGTCTATATTCAATTACTTACTTCTTTTTCTCAATACTAACACTCCAAAACTATTAATGTATTTTTATATCCATATCAATTGTATAATTCATTAGGGTTAAAATTTGAAGGACATTTTGAATCAGAAAAATGCAGTATATTGTCAGTGAATTAAAAAATTGGTAGAAAAAATCCTTTGTTGATAAAGTACAGGCTGATTCATGTCAATGTATGACAAAAACCACTACAACATTGTGAAGTAATTAGCCTCCAACTAATAAAAATAAATGGGAAATAAAATAAAATCACTGTACAAAACCCTATACACAAACCTATAAGCAAGGGAAAATAGATGGCAATAAAATTTGCTTCTATAGTTTCTTTATTAAAAAATAAGAGAGATTATATAGACAGTCTTGGGCTTCTCAGGTGGCAGTAGTGGTAAAGAATCTGCCTACCAGTGCTAAAGATGTAAGAGACGCAGGTTTGATCCCTGGATTGGGAAGATCCCCTGGAGGAGGACATGGCAGCCCACTCCAGTATTCTTGCCTGGCAAATCCCATGGACAGAGGAGCTTGGTGGGCCATGGTCCATAGGGTCGCACAGAGTCGGACGTGACTGAAGTGACTTAGCATGCATGCAGACAGCCTTGGAGAAATAAACTAATTCACGAGGAGCAGAGCTTTGCTATCTATCTCATTGTCTAGCATATAATTTAAACTGATCATCTCATAAAACATAAAGATTCTGTGTGTGTCTAAATGCATATTAATATTACACTATATATTTTACTGTTGGAATAAAGCAAATCATGGTGTCAATTGTGTGTATTATTAAACTCTCATGGTGTATTGGCTACCTATTACAACATACCGAATTACTCCTAACAGTGACTTATAGCAACAAAGATAATTCTAACGTCTATTATCACAACTAAACTTCTTATCTAGACAGTGTATTTAAGACAACTAAACTTCTTATCTAGACAAGTGTATTAAGTCCAATACTAAAGTTATCGGACTCTGTTTCCCTTCTGGTCCACAGCACGACACTTCAATCTAATAACAGCTACATTGGTACATAACGCACTACACTGTGCAGATGCTCTCAGGTCTGACTCTTTGTGACTCCACAGACCTGGAGCCCACCAGGCCTCTCTGTCCATGGAGATTCTCCAGGCAAGAATACTGGAGTGGCTTGCCTTGCTCTTCTCCAGGGAATCTTCCCAACTTAGGGATTGAACCCCGGTCTCTCGTATTGCGGGCAGACCTTGGGATCATCTTAAAGGGTTTTCATGAAGACACACCAATGTCTTCAGTCTAATTTTGGCCAGCCAGCTCACAGCGTTTTTAAAATGGAACACCAGTAGCATGCTGCTAACTCTGCAGATGCACAATACTTGTAATTACTTCTGCTTCCTGGTACAGAATTATTGAATTAGAGACTCCATATGATGATGCACTCGGTCAACTCCAACTGCCGGCCACAGGCAGAAAGATTCTGATTTAACCAAACTTTATCTATTCCTTCTTTGTTTATGGAGGAGTTACCTAAAGACCAAGAATATCTTTCTCATAGAACTTAGCTAAAAGTGGTAAGGAATTGGCACAGAAAGGTTTCTTATTTTGTTTTGTTTTGCTTGGTTTTAACTTCACTGCTATTTGCCTTTCAACATTACTAGCATGAGTTTTACTCCTACTTTCTTTTCATACTTCATTTCTCTTAACATACATATCAGTTGAGCTCAGTCGTTCAGTCGTGTCTGACTCTTCGTGACCCAATAAACCAGAGCATGCCAGGCCTCCCTGTCCATCATCAGCTTCTGGAGTTTACACAAACTCATCTCCTTTGAGTCAGTATTGCCCTACAACCATCTCATCCTCTGTCATCCCCTTCTTCTCCTGCCCTCAATCTTTCCCAGCATCAGCGTCTTTTCCAATGAGTCAGTTCTTCGCATCAGGTGGCCAAAGTATTGGAGTTTCAGCTTCAACATCAGTCCTTCCAATGAACACCCAGGACTGATCTCCTTTAGGATGGACTGGTTGGATCTCCTTGCAGTCCAATAGACTCTCAAGAGTCTTCTCCAACACCACAGTTCAAAATCATCAATTCTTTGGCACACAGATTTCTTTATGGTCTAACTCTCACATCCATACATGACCACTGGAAAAACTATAGCCTTGACAAGATGGACCTTTGTTGGCAAAATATGTATCTGCTTTTTAATATGCTGTCCAGGTTGGTCATAACTTTCCTTCCAAGCAGTAAGCGTCTTTTAATTTCATGGCTGCAATCACCATCTGTAGTGATTTTGGAGCCCAGAAAAATACTGTTTCCCCATCTATTTGCCATGAAGTGATGGGACCAGATGCCATGATCTTAGTTTTCTGAATGTTGAGCTTTAAGCCAACTTTTTCACTCTCCTCTTTCACTTTCATCAAGAGGCTCTTTAGTTTTTCTTCACTTTCTGCCATAAGGGTGGTGTCATCTGCATATCTGAGGTTATTGAGATTTCTCCTGGCAATCTTGTTTCCATCTTATGCTTCTTCCAGCCCAGTGTTTCTCCTGATGTACTCTGCATAAAAGTTAAATAAACAGGGTGACAATAAACAGCCTTGATGTATTCCTTTTCCTATTTGGAACCAGTCTGTTGGTCCACGTTCAGTTCTAACTGTTGCTTCCTGACCTGCATACAGGTTTCTCAAGAGGTAGGTCAGGTGGTCTGGTATTCCCATCTCTTTCAGAATTTTCCACAGTTTATTGTGATCCACACAGCCAAAGGCTTTGGCATAGTCAATAAAGCAGAAATAGATGTTTTTCTGAAACTCTCTCGCTTTTTTGATGATACAGCAGATGTTGGCAATTTGATCTCTCGTTCCTCTGCCTTTTCTAAATTCAGCTTGAACATCTGGAATTTCACTGTTCACATATTGCTGAAGCTTGGCTTGGAGAATTTTGAGCATTACTTTACCAGCGTGTGAGATGAGTGCAATTGTGTGGTAGTTTGAGCATTCTTTGGATTGCCTTTCTTTGGGAATACCCATTCCTAGCCACAAATCTAGAAAATCTACTCAATTTTACATCATAAAGTCTGATCTAAGAACCAGTGGTTCTATTATTAAGAGAGAAAATATATCAATGACTATTAAATCAGACAATATTTTCAATTAAGTACAACACACAAATTAAAATATTTGAGTAATTAAAATTCATTATTTTTTGCAGGTCCAACCAACAAAACTGTGTCTAGATATAGAAGCAAATAGATGTAAAATTATGTGGTTATGTATGGGGAGCTATATACGTATAAAGAATATATAGGCACAGATAGAATAAATCAATGAAATGAACAAAAATAGACAACCAAAATTTAAAATTTTAAAATAAGACAGCTATCTCTCTCTCTTTAAAAGACACTGTCTCAAGAAATAGATAAAAGTAACTTTTTGCTTTTCCGAAATGTTACAAAATTTCCTCTCTATATGTTCCAATATTCCTTCAGCACTTTTAGATGTCTTCTCTAATATGCCTGTCATTTAAAAAGAAACTTATTTTAAATTGTGATGGTAGCTAGTGGATGGATGCCATAAAAGCAGAAACAGGAACACAGCAACTAATTAGAGAAATTAGATCCTGTGTGCTGCATGAATCTCAAAAGAGAATTCTTTGCTGCATATAAAGAGACAACAAATTAATTTATGAATTTCTGTTTCTTTAAATACAATGAATATGTTCAATCATCCTTAAGCTTTCATCTTTTTAGCCAATTTGTTTCAGAAACCATACCAACCTGTCAAGAACATGTATAAATTAAGAGAAGTTCTCAACATAGTTCAAAATAGAAAACACACATACCAATTGTAAATAATGATTGTTTCCTTACCATAGAATTCAAAGACTACTCAGGAGGACTAGAAGCAGAATTCAAAGACAAACAGCCAAATCCACATAAATTGTGAACAAACTCTGGACAAAGTTTCTTCCAAACCCCATTTGCAGTGATGGCCCGTAACCTCATGCCAAATGAAGTCAATGTATTTTATGGCTTTGTAGATGTTATAGTCCTTAATTCTTGCAAAGTTGTTCCTGATTCACCACTTTTCTTTATTACCTGACAAAATGCCTGATGAAAATAACATTTTTTGAAAGTCCCTCTAACTCCCTAGTCCATAGGCTGGATGAGTGATGTAACATTTGGTGGCAGATGCACTAGTTTGATGTTGGCATAAAAGCTGTCCATGAATGAGGAGTGGCCCAGAGCACTGAAATGCAGCAAAAGAATGCTGAAGGGACATCCTTCTCTGGTTAATATTTCTCTCCCTCTGGGATACCTTGGTGGAAAAATCAGTCTTGGAAAATGGCCTTGTGTGATCCAGCCTTTGGAGTTACTCTTCCACACAAGAGGAAGAGAGCCTTGGCTATGTTTTTAAGGGCTCTTGGGTTGTCTGAATGATAAATTGAGAGAGGTCTTAGTTCGATATCACTGGAAGCATTGACAACAAGCAACAGAGTTAGACTATCCTTTGATGCTTTATAGCCTGGCATCAACTTTTCCTCTGTACAGACGTAACTCTGGCCTGGCATCCTCTTCAAGTACAATCCTGTCTTATCCACGTTAAAACACAGCTCAGGTAAAATACATGCCTTCATCAGTAATTTCTCAAAATGAGTCAGGGAATTCCCAGGTAGCTACCACATCTGTACTCACTGCCTTGTCACTTATTTTCATGTTGTGAAGTCTGGATTTAGCCCTGAACTGATGAAACCAGCCAAGACTGACATTAAAAGATATACCTTCTGATTCTTCACTGTTTCTTCAAGTCTTCATAGAAGTTTTCAACTTTCTCTTCAATTAGCATCAAGCTGAATGGGACTCCACACTGATGCCGATCCTGTATCCACACACTTTGAGAAGTTTCTCCATATCCTCCATCATTTTCCCACAATTCTTGGCCATTATTATTGATATCATTGGCACAACAGACTTCACAGGTTCCATGATCTTGTCCTTGTTCTCTAGAATCTTGCCAATGTTTGAGTGAGTCATGCTATAAGAACAAGGGCTATCTACCATTTTTTTCCTTATGCCACTCACACAAATATTTTCTCTTTTGTTTCCACAGTTATTGCTATGCTTATTAGCAGTTCCAGTTAATCACAGCTATTTTTACACTTGCTTCTGGACATCCTGGGCTTGAAATGAAGATACTGTACTACTACACTCTACATAATACTGTATGATAAAACACACAATAGTACACCTGCTTTTAAAGGATGCACACATGAGAGTATACACCAGACACATGAACAAACTTAGGTGATTAAACATGCAAGTGCATATGCACGTCTTGAAATTCTGCAAGTTGATCGTTCATATTAGAGGACTTACTGTATTCTAAAGTTGAAAATTCCTATTAAGTATTCCTCTTTTCAATTCAATTTTAAATTTATTGAGAAAACACAGGATATTTCTCAACATCGCCATTTTGTTACCATTCTCTTTATCTCATATAATTTTAAGGAAATATAGAGATTGGTCAGAAACGATGTGAAGTCAGTTCAGTTCAGTTGCTCAGTCATGTCTGACTCTCTGTGACACCATGGACTGCAGCATCCCAGGCTTCCCTGTCCATCACCAACTCCCAGAACTTACTCAAACACATGTCCATTGAGTCGGTGATGCAATCAAACCATCTCATCCTCTGTTGGCCCTTTCTCCTCCCACCTTCAATCTTTCCCAGCATCAGGGTCTTTTCCAATAAGTCAGTTAGCATAAGGTGGCCAAAGTATTGGAGTTTCAACTTCAGCATCAGTCCTTCCAATGAATACTCAGGACTGATTTCCTTTAGAATTGACTGGTTTGATCTCCTTACCATCCAAGGGACTCTCAAGAGTCTTTTCCAACACCACAGTTCAAAAGCATCAATTCTTTGGTGCTCAGCCTTCTTTACAGTCCAACTCTCACATCCATGCATGACTACTGGAAAAACCATAGTTTGACTAAACAGACCTTTGTCATCAAAGTAATGTCTCTGCTTTTTAACATGCTGTCTAGGTTGGTCATATCTTTTCTTCCAAGAAGAAAGCAGCTTTTAATTTTATGGCTGCAGTCACCATCTGCAGTGATTTTGGAGTCCCCCAAAATAAAGTCTCTCACTCTTTCCATTGTTTCCCCATCTATTTGTCATGAAGTGATTGGACTGGCTGTCATGATCTTGGTTTTCTGAATGTTGAGTTTCAAGCCAACTTTTTCACTGGCCTCTTTCACATTCATCGAAAGGTTCTTTATTTCTTCTTTGCTTTCCTCCATAAGGGTGGTGTCATCTCTGTATCTGCAATCTTGATTCCTGCTTGTGCTTCATCCAGCCTGGCATTTCACATGATATACCCTGCATATAAGTTAAATAAGCAGGGTGACAATATACAGCCTTGACACACTCTTTTCCTGATTTGGAACCAGTCTGTTGTTCCATGTCCAGTTCTAACTTTTGCCTCTTGACCTGCATACAGATTTCTCAGGAGGCAGGTCAGGTGGTCTGGTATTCCCATCTTTTGAAGAATTTTCCAAAGTTTGTTGTGATCCACACAGTCAAAGGTTTTGGCATAGTCAATAAAACAGAAGTAGATGTTTTTTCTGGAACTCTCTTGCTTTTCCAGTGATTCAATGGATGTTGGCAATTTAATTTCCAGTTCCTCTGCCTTTTCTAAATCCAACTTGAACATCTGGAAAGTCACGGTTCTCCAAGCCTGGCTTGGACAATCTTGAGCGTTACTTTGTTAATGTGTGAGATGAGTGTAATCCTGCAGTAGTTTGAGCATTCTTTGGACTTGGAATGAAAACTGGCCTTTTCCAATAATGTGGCCACTGCTGAGTTTTCCAAATTGGCTGACCTATTGAGTGGAGCACTTTCACAGCATCATCTTTTAGAAAACATCTTTTGAAGTAGCTCAACTGGAATTCTATCACCTCCACTAGCTTTCATCATAGTGATGCTTCCTAAGGCCCACTTGACTTCATATTCTAAGATGTCTGGCTCTAGGTGGGTGATCACACCATCGTGATTATCTGGATCATGAAGATCTTTTTTGTATAGTTCTTCTGTGTATTCTTGCCACCCCTTGTTAATATCTTCTGCTTCTGTTAGCTCCATACCATTTCTGTCCTTTATTGTGCCCCAAGAAAAAGGAATGCAAAAAGGCACAATGGTTGTCTAAGGAGGCCTTAAAAATAGCTGAGAAAAGAAGAGAAGTGAAAGGAAAAGGAGAAAAGGAAAGATACACCCATCTGAATGCAGATTTCTAAAGAATAGCAAGGCACAATAAGAAAGTCTTCCTTAGTGATCAGTGCAAAGAAATAGATGAAAACTTTATAATGGGAAAGACTAGAGATCTCTTCAAGAAAATTAGAGATACCAAGGGAACTTTTCATGCAAAGATGGGCACAATAAAGAAGAGAAGTGGTATGTACCTAACAGAAGCAAAATGTGTGAATTAGTGATATATATTTTACTAAAGTGTTGTGCAAACACAAGACAAAATAAGAGTCAGTGAAACTAGTGATTTTAACTATCCAGATAAAGTTTTCATTACTAAAATCAGAGTACTTCATCTTTGCCTATATGTTTATGTAACACCAGCAAAGAAAGAGTAAAGTCTGGCTTATATAATCCTTGATTATGACTCAGCTTCATGAAAATAGTTAAATACATCTTTCAACCTTTAGTCATAGAAGACAATTTTATAAATATTAAATAAAAGAAGAACAACGTCAATTACCTTTTCCAACTCCCTTTCTTACCCCACTACCATTCTTTACTCAACATAGAAAAATAAATATTTTACACCTCTCTTTCATTTCTTGACAATACTTGATAATTTCATGAGAGAAAATCTTTGATTGTAGAAACCCTATGCTTGCTTCTAGACATTTCAAACTCAAGCTGGTCAAGACTAAACTCATCATCTTCCTTCTTAACCAAAAAAAAAAAAAAAAGAAACAAAGAAAGGAAAAGAAAACTTCAGATTTAAATATGTTTTTTAAAATTATCCATCACTACATAGCTATCTGAATTCAACAATTTTCTATAGTGGACCAATCTGTTTTCCTAAAAAAACATGAGAATTGGTAGTATTTTCATAAGAGAAACTGCTTAATAGAAAACACAGCTACAAAGCCCATTCTTATATATTAATGTGGATATTTATTTGATCTTCTACCCATTAAATGCAACACGGACAAAGCCTGTGTAGGTGTGTGCCCATGTGTCTGTGTGTGGTATATGTGATTGTTTCTTCAAATTGTTTCTCTAGAGTTTTATAAGTTGGTGAATATTTAATACATTATACCATTCCAGATCTCAGATTGATTTGTCTTCATTTTTTCAATCCTCTCTCCCAAAACTTAAACTGTTGCCAATTTCTATAGTTTATCTTCATCACAGGTCTTGAAAATTTCAGTTTTCAAGTTTGAAAACTTGTTTGTTCCAAGTTTTGTTTCTGTCCTTAATGTATCAAATGTATTCTTAAATTGTTTTTCTGTCAGTTAATAAGCTATTCTAAATTTTGCACACAGTGAAGTCTTGAATGCCTCACATCCTTGTCCAAAATACTTTATTGTTTTCCCATTAAATGTAAAGACAAGTACTACTCAGAATGTCAATAAGTACACTCCTGTGTATTTTTCCCATCAAGCTTTAGTGCTCCTCCTCCTCCTTCTATCTCACTGCCACTTCTGCGCGCGCGCACACACACACACACTCACACACACACACACACACACACACACTCACACACACACACACACACTTAAGCCAAAACATATCATTCAAGGTTCACTACAATTATCTCATAGGTCCATCTTGTAGGTTGACTTTTCAATTTGCTTATGGTTTGCAAGTAAATGGTTGACTATAACGAAATAAACGGTCACAGATACAGAGAACAAATGAGTGGTTACTAGTGGGGAGAACGGGGGCAGGGATGGGCAAATGGGGGTAGCAGATTTATAGGTAAAATGTACTACATATAAAAAAATAAACTATGAGGATATACTTTATAGCACAGATAATATAGCCAATGTTATAATACCTTTAAATGAACTATAATCGATACAAAGTTTGAATAACTATGTTACACACCTGAAACTAATATATTATAAATCAATTATATCTCGGGAAAAGTAAATAAATAGACATTTATTTAGAAGTAAATTATATTAAAAGATTACATATTAAAATGATGCTATAAATAGTACTTAAAGGAAAAGTTACAGCTAGTAAGATATGACTGAAAATAGATACTGAAGGCTGAGTTAAAGGTCAATTCAGAAAGATGGAATAAAACAAACAATAAGAAAAACAGAACAGATTTAGATAAAACATATAAGAAAGTTTCCGGTTAGGTTTTTGTTGTCCCTTTTTTTGAACACTGAAACTTGTGTAATACTCTGGAAAGATTGATACAGAAAATATGTGTAATGAGCAGGTCAATAATAAACAATATTGGAAGTTGAAATTGAAATTATCATTTTAAATGCATAGATGTTTAAAAATACAAGAGGATGTTAAAGAAATATTTACACATTCTTATGCAAAATGGTAAAATGGAAAATAAAATTTGCTAATACTGAAGAAGAAAGAGAAGGCCTAATTAATGTCATAATCATTAAAGAATTTGGATCAGTGATTTAAAAGTTTCCCACATACAAAAGAGGCTACTTATAAAAGAAGTTATAAAATAGATTTTTCCAAATTTACACAAATTTTTCCAAAGAAAAAGTAATATCTTTCTTTGACATTTTAAATGTACTCTGTATAATATTATGGCTTATTTGACAGTTCAGACAGTAAAGAATCTGCCTACAGTGCAGGAGACCTGGGTTCAATCCCTGGGTTGGGAAAATCCCCTGGAGAAAAGAATAGCTACCCACTACAGTATTCTTGCCTAGATGATTTCATGGACAAAGAAGAAACAGCTAATTATACATATAAATATATATAGAGGTGTATATACATATGTTAGGATTCACACATATATTCCTTTGCTCTGCCAGCTAACAGGACTTAGAACCAACAGAATCCCAGTAGCAACTGTCGTTTTTATTATCTAATCTTAATTTCTGACATCCTTCTTTAGACAAACAAACTAGGGCACTTTAGATTAATAGCTGATCCTAAGGCTGGCTTAGAAGATTTACAAGATGAACCTGGAGCTTTTTCTATTGTGAGAAAGGAAAAATGGGCTCAAAACAAGCAAACTGTTGATGGGAAATGTCAAAAGGAATAGAAGCCAATTAAAAGAGCTCATAATGCACAAAGTTGGACTAATTTAAGACAGAAAATAAAATAGTAAAGCATTATACTCCAAATTACAAAGTAAATAATCATGAACACATGCTGATATAAAAATGATTGGATAAATAAGTCAAAATGATAAATAGATATATCTCTCATGCAAAAGAACTCCAAATAGTATAGATATTCTGTCTTAAGGAAAGGCAGTATACTTCTCTACAACTTAAGTGTTAGTTATACCTGTCGGTGACTGCTTTCCAAAAGGTATAGTGTAGAAAGGGCTGGGAGAGAGCAGCTTTACACGGGATAATCCAGAAAAACTCTATGTCAGTCTGCTGGTCAAGCCCAACATAAGGAGTGGTAAGTTATGTTCATACCATGTACCTTTGAACAATAAAAAATCACCTTCCCAACCTTCTCTGAAGCCCCAAATCCTATTCCCAAATGTGAGGAAAATATCAGATAATCTCCAACACAGGGGCATTTTATAAACATTGGCCCAGTATTTTCAAACTTATCAGGGTCACTAAAAACATCCAAGAGCAACCTAAAGAGACATGACAACAAAATATAGTGTGGTACTATGGAAGGGATCCTGGTGTACAAAAAGATGTTAGAAATTAAAGACATATCAATTAATTTTGCACATTTGGTAATGATGATGTGCCAAGAGCAAGAGAAGGAAAGGGTGGGATGAATTGGGAGAGTAGCTTTGACATATGTACATTACCATGTGTAAAATAGCTAGTGGGAATCTGCTGCATAACACAGGGAACTCAGCCTAGCGCTTTGTGACAAGCTAGAGGGGTGGGAAGGGCCGGGGTAAGAGGGAGGTTCTAGAGGGAGGGGCATATGCATGCCTATGGCTAAGTAATGTTGATATGTAGCAGAAACCAACACATTGTAAAGCAATTACCCTTCAATTACAAATTTTAAAAATTAAAAAATAGTAACTAAAAAAATAATAATTATGTGTCAGTACTGGTTCATTAATTGCAACAAATGAACCACAGTATTGTAAAGTGTTAATAGTGGAAACCATTTGAGCAAGGAGATGATGAAGGATGGGGAGATGGTGAAGGACAGGGAAGCCTGGTGTATAAGGGGACACAGATTTGGACACAACTGAGCAACTGAACAAGAACAAATAGTGAAAACTGGGTGTGGGGTGTATGGAGACTCAATTTCACTTTAAATCTGAAACCATTTTGAAAAGTAAAGTCTATTTCAAAACAAAACATGACAGGATTTCCTTTTTAAAAAACTTTCTTTCCTTTTAGAATTTCATAATTAAAAAAAAAAAAGACATTTTTTTAAAACATGTAGTCTATCTCAAGTTAACATTCTATTTTAAAACAGAGTGTCTAAAGAGGGATTGTGTAACCCAAATCAATGAATGACTAATAACAGAATTGCAAAAAAAATTATCTCATAACTTCCTGATTAATCCTGTGAAAACAACTCTGCGATTTTATAACTTCCTTGCCAAAATAAACCTATGATTTCGATTTCCAATTTTTTTTAATAGCATCTGCACTTCTGTTTGGCTTTAAAGTTTTATTCTTTCTTAATTCATATCCAAATCCTGTTTCCTATATCTTCATGACACATTCTCTTTCTTCCAGTCAAGTTACTTACTCATATTTCCACATTGATATAAAAATAAATAAGAAAGAAAAACTAAGAATAAAATTTCTGTGCTTGGCAAACTTTCAGCAGTACAATTCCTATTTCTCAAATATTCTTCTTCTTCTGTTGATATTCTGCTCAAATTTTACCATCCAGTTCAAAATGTACAACTTACAGTCTTTTTTGATTATATTTGCTTGGAAAAAAATCACATTCTTCAAATACAAACTTTCAAGAAACATCATTGTCTTTCACTGTAGGGAGTTACTAACTTTATTTTCTTAAGTTATTTATTATTTTAATTGTAGCTTAATTACAATATTGTGGTGGTTTTTGCCATACATTGACATAAATCAGCCAAGGTTGTACATGTAACTTTAAATTGTATCTTACATATACTGGAGAGGATTTATGTTATTCAATATATATTTACCCAACATGGCAGTAGTGTAAGCTAAAAGACTTAAATGGAAAGGAAGTAAATATATGAGAATCAGATCTCATTATATATATTTTTTATGTTTGCAGGAATTTACTTAGCAATTCTACACACATGATCAAAATGCATCTTAAAATTTATTTTGCAAAAAGAATTTTAGGGGTAAAACAGCAGGAGTAATTGAGGTAAAGATGATCTAACTAAGGATCAGGAGAGAAAATACAGAAAGAAAACTTGATATTGGCCAAGGTTTCTTATGATTAGTGTTTGTGCAAAATAATTTTTCTGGTCATTTCATTTTTACTAATCTGTGTCTTAAATTTTTAGTGGGTTTCTTATAGACATCATACACTTGCGTCTTTTTTATCCATTCCAATGGTTTCTGAATTTTAATTGAGGGTGTTTAAATCCTTTATTGGAGAAAGAAATGGCAACCAACTCCAGTATTCCTGCCTAGAGAATTCCATAAACAAAGGAACCTGACAAGCTACAGTCCATTGTGTTGCAAAGAGTTGGACACAACCGAGTAATTAAGCATACAGATCCTTTATATTTGATTAAACTGTTGATGGAGTTAGCTTAAATCTACTATTTATATATATATATTTTCCCCCTTTTTGTACTTTATTCCTATTTTTCTCTGTCATTTTCTGGACCGAGTTCATTTTAATGATTACATTTTATCTCATTTTTGACATATTATCTATAACTGTTTTATTTTAATGGTTGTTTTAGAATTTAAAGTATACATTTTAATGTCTCATAATCTCCCTTCAAATAAAACTGTATAATTTTCTGTATAATGCAAAATCTAAAACAGTATACTTCCATTTCCTCCTTCCTATCATGCTATTGTGTTCTTGTATTTTACTTCTATATAGGTTATAAATCCCACAATATTTTATTATTCATTTTTCTTAAAACAATTATCTTTCAGGGTAATTTAAAAAAACATTTTCTTTAACTGCATATGGTCATTTTCATATTTTTCTTCTTTCTATAGACTAACATTTCAATTTCTCATTATTTTCCTTCTGCCTTAAGGACTTTCTTTAACATTTCTTACAGTGACACTGATGATCTATTGTATCATATATTTATATCTCACAGATCTTTACTCTGGCTTCATTTCAAAGTATATTTTGCTGAAATAACGTTTCAGGTTGACAATTTTTCAGTACTTTTAAGATACTTCTCCCTTTTTCTGACTTGAATTGTTGTTGACAATATATCTGCTCTCATTCTTATTTCCATTCCTATGTACATAATATTTATATATATATGTATATATATATATATATATATATATTTTCTCACAGCTCTAAAGCATTTTCTATTATCACTGGCTTTAAGCCATATGATAATGTTGTCCTTAGGTACTGCTTTTTGCTTCTTAACTATGCTTAAAATTAACTGAGCTTCTTGGATCATTGGGTTTATTAACATAATTTGTCTCAAATTTGGGAAAAAATAATTCTGTTATTTTTTTTCAAATATTTTCTCTGATGCTCCCATCTCTTTCCCTGATAACTGAGTTACACTTACGTTGAGCCACTTGATGGCTCATAATTCACTGGTACTCCATTTATTCTTACCAGAGACTTAAAAATCTACATGTCATTTTCTAGTTTCTTGATTATGATATATTTAAATTAAGTAATATTTTTCTTTTATATTATCTGAAAGTGAAAGTCATTCAGTTGTGTCCCGACTCTTTTGAGATCCCATGAATTGTAGCCCACCAGGCTCCTCTGTCCATGGAATTCTCCAGGCAAGAATACTGGAGTGGGTTGCCATTCCCTTCTCCAGGGGATCTTCCAGACCCAGGGACTGAACTTGGGTCTCCTGCATTGCTGGTGGAGCCTTTACCACAGGAGCCGCCAGGGAAGCTTCTCCTAATTCAACTCAGTGTACTTTTAATTTTAAATCTAAAGAACATCTCTAGAAGTTTATTTTGGATCTCTGTTCTATCTTTTTTCTCTATTTTATCTTTACACACTACTTTATGAACATATTTTCCACATACCATGTATGATTTCTTGTCCTTTTCTACAAATTCTATTATGTGTACCTTACTGGAATATAGTTCAATTGATTGATAATTCTTCTCATTATGCATTACATATTTCTGCTTCTTTGCATACCTAGGTTTTTGGTTTTTTTTTTTTAATAAATACTAAACATCAGTTTTACTTGATTGGTTGCTGGAATTTTCTGCACTCCTATAAATGTTTCTGGGGCTTCCCAGGTAGGGCAGTGGTAAAGCATCTGCCTACCAAGCAGGAAACACAGAAGTCTCAGTTCGATCCCTGGGTCAAGAAGATCTCCTAGAGTAGGAAATGGCAGCCCAATCTAGTATTCTTTATATTTAGGATACTTTATATATAGTATTCCATGGACAGAGGAGTCTGGCCGGCTATGGCCCATGGGGTCGCAAAGAGTCAGACACAACTGAGCGACTGAACACAAATATTTCTCCCTTTGCTCTGGAATGTAGCTGAGTTATTTGGGAACAATTTCTACCTTTTGAGCCTTGCTTTCAAGCTTAGGAAAGTCTGGATAGTCTTCCGTCTAGAGCTAACCTGGCCTCACCACAAGAGGGAATAATCTTTTATGGATTCTAGTTAAAAGCATGTGTGTTACCATACATTTTCATTTTGACTGGAGAGAATATGAATGATTCTTCACCACACATCATTTTCAGGTTTATTCTACCTGGTCACTTCTGGTGATCTTTTCCTGGATCTATTTCCTATTTTTCTCATAAACGTGTGGATGTTCACTCAGCTGTATACTTGGGATACTGTTTAACTTCAGTGCTTTCTCTTTCTCTCTTTGTGTGTGTGTGTGTGTGTGTTCGATCTGGGGTCTGCCCTGTGAATTTTAGTCATCTTGACTTCCATACGCTCTGAACTCTGTTTCTTCAATTAATAAATACAGTTAGCCTTTACAACTGAGTCTCACCTCTTTGGGCTTTTGCCTAGAAATTGTAAGAGAAATCATATGGTTTAAATTTTGTCTTTCCTTTCATTTGTCAATGTCCTATATTGTTGATTTGCAAAATCTCAAAAAACACTTACTTCATATATATACTGCCTAAATTTAAAAGCTTAAGCTAAATTCATTCATGACAGGAAATGTCAAGATACCTTAAAATTGGCAAATTATAGATGGAAAATAAATGGAGGCTGATGTGAGAATGTTTAGGAGACAGAAAATTATAATCGAATATAACAGGTGATGAGGAGTGGGAAAGAATCTAGACCAATTCACCTTCTTCACTTTTTATGTTGATATTTCTTGTTGTTTTTCTTTAAGCTTTATTCATATTTTGATTAGTATATGATTCATTCTCTTTCATTTGACATGGATATATAGACGAATTCTACTCATATTTCTTTTGTATATATCTTCTTTCTAACACCCACATCTATACCACAATCATCTAATCAAACTTTGAGAAAATTTAATGCATTAATGTTTACAGATTATTTTCACTGTATATGGTAATAGGACTAAATATTCATTTTGCCAATGAATGGATCACATGATCCAAAATGGTTTCATTTTGGATCATATGAATGGATCAAGATATCTATGTGGTAGGAAAAACTTTTGTGGCCCTTATTATCTTTACCATATATATATATATATATATATATATATATATAAGTTTTTAAAATGTATTTATATTGTTGAGATGACTTCTGAATACAAAAACAACCATTTGTCAATTAAGGTATGAAATAGTTCATTGGAATTGAATGATGAAACCAACTGATATTGAAGTATTGAGAAATTTAACTTATTTTAAATTATAAGTTGCAACTTTAAAAATATAAATCTTTTATCTATATAAATAATTGGATATTTGTAACATAGGTGGAAAATAACTTTTAATATAGATGTGTAAAATGTATATCTCAACATAATGGTCTTCCTGATTGAATAACTGAATCATCCTTAGAATATGTGGAATAATACTTTCTTTAGTTCTATCTTCCAGGGATTGAAATAAATTATATCTGGGACTAAGATTTGAAAATACAATAGTGGATAGTTATTATGAATCAACACGAAAGTTATTTTTGACACACAAGTTAATTGTTCTCAAATTCTTTTCAGAATATTAGGGTCTGATTTTATATTGTCTTTGTTAAAAATAAAGAATCATCAGATATGGAAACAATATAAGTTTTCTGTCTCCTATTTTTCCTTGAATTCCTCAGCATTCACAAACATACACCAAAAGTATAAAAAGGAAAAAAGAAAAGAAGAAAAATGAAAATATTGAGGTCGTCATTTCAGGTTAACTAGGTAGATGGAATAACATCTTATTCAGTGATAATTTGTGAAATATTCTGCTGTTAATAAAATCAAAAACCTTCCTGGTTACCTTCCAAAACTCCAAATTTGGAAGTACCTATTTTCCCAATACTGACAAGATGAGAAATATGAACACTTGAACTTAATATCAAGAAACAAGAAAAAAAAAAAAATTCTCCCAAGCTGGTACACACTCTAATGAGCTGCAGAACTCCATGCCCATTCCAGATGCCACTGGAATTAGAAACTACACATATTACTACCTCTGTTGAGGAAAAATTAAAAAGAAAAAAAAAAGGCTGATTCACTCACTTCAGTCACTCAGTCATGTCCGACTCTTTATGACCCCATGAACTGCAGCACGCCAGGCCTCCCTGTCCATCACCAACTCCTGGAGTTTACTCAAACTCATGCCCATCGAGACGGTGATGCCATCCAGCCGTCTCATCCTGTTATCCCCTTCTCCTCCTGCCTCCAATCCCTCCCAGCACCAGGGTATTTTCCAATGAGTCAGCTCTTCGCATGAGGTGGCCAAAGTACTGGAGTTTCAGCTTCAACATCAGTCCTTCCAATGAACACCCAGGACTGATCTCCTTTAGGATGGACTGGTTGGATCGCCTTGCAGTCCAGAGGACTCTCAAGAGTCCAACACCACAGTTCAAAAGCATCAATTCTTCTGCGCTCAGCTGTCTTCACAGTCCAACTCTCACATCCATACATGACCACTGGAAACATCATAGCCTTGACTAGATGGACCTTTGTTGGCAAAGTAATATCTCTGCTTTTTAATATGCTATCTGGGTTGGTCATAACTTTCCTTCCAAGAAGTAAGTGTCTTTTAATTTCATGGCTGCAATCACCATCTGCAGTGATTTTGGAGCCAAAAAAAAAATAAAGTCCGACACTGTTTCCACTATTTTCCAATCTATTTCCCATGAAGTGATGGGACCAGATGCCATGACCTTAGTTTTCTGAATGTTGAACTTTAATGCCAACTTTTTCACTCTCCTCTTTCATTTTTATCAAGAGGCTTTTTAGTGCCTCTTCATTTTCTGCCATAAGGGTGGTGTCATCTGCATATCTGAGGTGATTGATATTTCTCCCAGCAATCTTTATTACAGTTTGAGTTTCTTCCAGCCCAGAGTTTCTCATGATGTGCTCTGCATATAAGTTAAATAAGCAGGGTGACAATATACAGCCTTGATGTACTCCTTTTCCTCTTTGGAACCAGGCTGTTCCACGTCCAGTTCTAACTGTTGCTTCCTGACCTGCATATAGATTTTTCAAGAGGCAGGTCAGGTGGTCTGGCATTCCCATCTCCTTCAGAATTTTCACAGTTTATTGTGATCCACACAGTCAAAGGCTTTGGCATAATCAATAAAACAGAAATAGATGTTTTTCTGGAACTCTGGCTTTTTCAATGATCCAGCAGATGTTGGCAATTTGATCTCTGGTTCCTCTGCCTTTTCTAAAACCAGCTTGAACATCTGGAAGTTCACAATTCATGTATTGCTGAAGCCTGGCTTGGAGAACTTTGAGCATTACTTTACAAGCATGTAAGATGAGTGCAATTGTGCAGTAGTTTGAGCATTCTTTGGCATTGCCTTTCTTCGGGATTGGAATGAAAACTGACCTTTTCCAGTCCTGTGGCCACTGCTGAGTTTTCCAAATTTGCTGGCATATTGAGTGCAGCACTTTCACAGCATCATCTTTCAGGATTTGACATAGCTCACTGGAATTCCATCACATCCACTAGCTTTGTTCTTAGTGATGCTTCCTAAGGCCCACTTGACTTCACATTCCAGGATGTCTGATCACTCACCAGTGATCACACCATCGTGATTATCTGGGTCATGAATATATTTTTGTACAGTTTTTTTCTGTGTATTCTTGCCACCTCTTCTTAATATCTTCTGCTTCTGTTAGGTCCATACCATTTCTGTCCTTTATTGAACACATCTTTGCATGAAATGTTTTCTTGGTGTCTCTAATT